>NC_055997.1:21216363-23716363 GCF_018446385.1 Zingiber officinale | reverse complement strand
GTTAATTCATCGAAATTGAGAGTCATTCCTAATGTAGGAGGATCCAAAGAATTTTATTATTTTTTACTAATTTTTATTTTTTTGGTATTTTTTTTGATATTTTAGGTATTTTTTTTGATATTTTAGGTATTTTTGATAATTTCTATTTTTTATATTTTAGATTTTAAGCTCGTTTGAATATTTTAGGATTATAAGTCTTTTTTTTTCCGTTAAGATTTCTTTTCTTTCGTTACGAGATAAAAATTAAGATCTATATATTAAGATTTCTTCCTTTTCTTTAGGACTTAAGGTCTAGAGTCTATATAAATATTTATTTAGATATTTGAGTAATCATCCTCGATTATTAAATAAATTTTCCTTTTTTAAAAAACTCCGGAGGACGACAATTTCTCTTCTTGTCTTCTCTTAAATCCTCCTCCTTATCAGCCCTCAGGATAATCACTATCCTGCCTAACCTCAGTTGATATCAGAGTTGGTCGACCCTGTTCACCCCCAATGGTTACTCCATGGTCGACTTCATCAAGTCCTAAGAGAAGCCTTCTCCTTGGAAAAGGATGCCACTTCGAACATCGAATAACTTGTCGGAAAGAAACCTAGAATTCTTATTAATGACGACAAAGATAGCAATTCAAGAAATTCAGAGATTGATTTTAATACCATATTTATAATAATATATTTTCATATTTATTATTATGTTTTCTATATATTATCTTGACAATATATATAAATAGGTGAATTAACTTATGTCAATTATCAATCAATAATAAAGAAGAATTATCTTTTCTTTTCTTGTCTTTCTAATTCTTTCTTATATTTATGTTTATGTGCTTTCCCACCATTATGTATTTCAACACTCCTTGTAGCAAGGAAGCAACCTGAGTGTCCATAAATTTACACAGAATAACTCAATTGGCGAACCAGTTGGGATTTGAAACCATCATCAAAGACGACGATGTAGGATCCGATGTGCGGCCAATTTGTGTGGCTGGTAAACTCAGTGGACATGATGCAGGGCATGCATGGCTCCGGGCTCACCAACTTGGAGTTCATGCCATCCAATGCGACGGTGATCCAGGTGGTTCCATGGGGCGGCCTCAAGTTGATGGCGATGCTGGGTTTCGGGGAGCTGGCCAAGGACATGAAGCTCAACTATGTACAGTACAACATTGCCATAGAGGAGAGCAGTTTGATCAAGCAGTATCCGAGGGATCACCTAGTGTTCAAGGATCCCATGTCCTTCTTCTACTAGCAAGGGCACCTTGTGATGAGGTCTACCTTCGTGGTCAACCAAAATGTGAAGCTCGATATAAATAAGTTCAGGATACGGATGTAGTGGCACTGGACAATAAAGCTCTTGATGTACTCGAGAGACCTGTCCAATTCAATCAAGGTGCTAGAGGGGGATTTGGAGAGGGTTCCAATTGCAGCTTGGAATGAAACATTGGTCATGAATCCTTGCGGCATGTATGAACTAGCATATGTCAACCACAGAAATGTCAAGAAGACTCTCAGCAATTGGATTGCTCAGGTTAACAAGGCGCTAGAGTAGTTCATCGTCATCAAGGATTATGCTACAATTGTGAGATAATACGAGAAGTGCTTGAGGGACGCAAAGATGGTTAAGAAAAGCATCCACAATGTCGTGCTCTCGTTAGTGAATCAATGAAAAATCCCAAAGTTCAACAGCTACAAATAGATTTTATGAATTTGGTATTAGATGATTTCCCTCCTAGGCTACAACTGAAACTACTCTACACTTAGATAATTTTTATTTTTTTTGATAAATTTTGATTTTTTATATATTTTTGATAATTTTTATCTTTTGTTTATATGTTTAAATTTTGAATCTGTTTAGAGATTTTTAGGATTATGAGTTTTTCTCTTTCCGTTAATATTTTTTTTCTTTCTTTACAAGATAAGAATTGAGATTTATATATTAGGATTTCTTTCCTTCCTTTGAGACTTGGAGGACAATGATTTTTCTAGAGGACTATGATTTTTCTTTTCATCTTCTCCATAAATTCTTTTTCTTATTAGACCACAGTATAATCATCATCTTATTCGACGTCGAATCCTTAATTAGATGTCTAAAAAACTGAATAAACGTCCTACGATGTCCGGGCGCTCTTGGACACTATACTTGGTAGACACTTTATCAGTGTCTAACATTTATTATTCCACATATAATTAAGACATTAACCATGCATCAATTTATTTGGTACATGAAAAGAAAATTAATTAGCAAATGGATTGCATTCACTTTCTTAGCGAAATGTGATAAAAGCATCCATTTGGCCGGTGAGTGTCGAGTTCGTGCTGCGCACTTCTCGCGTCAAAACGTAGCCTCTCGCGTTCCGGAACCTTCCGGTGCCGCCGGTGATTGCCCGCTCGAACAGCGTCCCCAGCGGAGCCACCGGGAACGGCCCTTGCGCCGCCAGCGAGCTGCCGCTGTACCTACCGGCAGTGAACACGAGCTGCAGGACGGTGAGGCCGGAATCCTCGGGCAAACTCGTCCCCACTCCGATCCCTCGGTTCCTCCCCACGACTGGCGAGTCCTGTTCCACCCCCTGGCGGAGAAGATTGTCGTAGACGATGAGGTTGCCGAAGCCGGAGGCGGAGGGTCGGCGCTCGACGGCGTAGACGACAGTGGCATTTCGCCCGGAGCCGAGGATTCGCTCGTGGTTGTAGAACCGCAGGTGCATGTAGGTGGAGGCGGTGCAGGAGGATGTAAAGAGGAGGAGAAGGAAGAAGAAGGAAGGAGACGATGATGCCATTGGAATTTGCATGGAGATGGAATTAACGTACGTAACTTGATTTCTATGGATGCAGATGTATAGAAATGGCACGATGTGGCTTATATAGAGAGAGCATTTCGGTGGCATGCATGTAGGATAATTAATTAATATAATTAATGTATAGTTAATTGATAACAAGATTAAATAAGTTTGCGGGCTTCATCCGCTGTCTAGAGCAGAAATAAACTGGGAACAATTAATGATTACGGTTAGGTAATTAAGGAATTTATTCCGTCGGTTATCTAATTAAGAAAATATCTTGGAAAGTATATATAGAATCCATTATGTGACGTTGTTGTCTGGGTTCATTCATGACCTGAATAAGTAATGGAGCATTGTTCTTAATTAGTTTTGTCGCCTAGAGAGGTTCTCCTTGTACTCGATCGGGATAATTTGTGCAAAAGTTTGATTAACTTTTAAAATTTATAAATATGAAAAAAAACATGAATTTATAACAAAATATTGCTTACTTATCTATTTATTATTATTATTATTATTATTATTATTATTTTGCATTATTATTATTTTACTTCGTCATTTACCTGTCTAAAAATGGAGATGTTTGACTCGCCATTAATGTGTTAATATTATTGCTTTTATGAATAAGAAAACTCATAGAAAACGAGTTAGAATGACAATCAGGGAAGTCATTGACGAAGCTACTCCGACGCTCAGGTCATCTCTTTATGAAAAAGAAAGTGGTTGTTGGAAATTAGGATTTTGAAAGTATGTATATACGTACCTTTACTCATGAGAGTCGACTACCTTTTATAGGACCGGACCTCTCCAGCATGTTCTTCTCGCGCCCCCTCGTTTCTTGTTGTAGTGGTCATGTTCTCCAAAATAAATATCCATTACAACCCATTTATATCAAAGTTAATAGTTGTGTTTTTCGCCTTTCTCACAATAACAGCTGGATTAATATTCATTATCCACCAAGAATAGCATAACACTTCATTGTTGTAGTTCTTGATAGCTAGGGCCATTTTAGTTTAGTTTGAGGGAACTTGAAACATGAGTCGAGAGTCGACACTCGGTAATGGTAGTCTGGGGTAACCCGAAGTTGGGAGTAGCCAGGAGTCGACCATCGAGCACAGCAGGAGTTGGCAATCGGGAGTAGCTGGGAGGCAGTCACCGTGCATAGCCAAGAGTTGCGAGTGAGAAGTTGGGAGTAGCTGAGAGTCAATCTTTGAGCGTAGCCGGGAGTCTGGAGTCAAGGGTAGCTAGGAGTCGGCCATCTATCATAGTCGGGAGTTGGGAGTCGGGAGTCAAGAGAGCTGGAAATTAGCCACTGAGCATAGCTGGAAGTTGGGAGTAGCTGGTGTTGGTGCAGTTAGCAATAATGGTCAAACTCAGGTTTTAATGGATAACAAATGGTTTAAAACTAGATGTTATGTTTGTCTAACCTCTTTACCGAGTGTTCAGAAATTGACGGGTCTAGAGGACCTGACACCAAAATGAAGCCCAATTGTGTGATATAGTAGGAAGTTCAGTTGGGTATGCAAGACTTGACAGCTGGATAAAGTCTAGTCAGGATATTTGATTCCAGATGATTGGCTAAAGTCCGGATGTGTGATTTTGACAAGAAGACCTAGTGGGTCAAGAGGCAAGTTAAGAGACTGCAAATGGTAAGTGAGATAAGTCAACTGGAGGAGAGTGATCCAGTGAAGACCAGTCCCAGTTAGGGATGACAATAGGTCAAGTTCGAGTCAAATTCTATATCCTCCGTCCCTACTATACCCATCAGGTATAAGATATCTGATGGGTATACCTATACTCATTATAGGATCGGATATTCTATACTTATAATTTTTCTTCTTTCTATCCAACTATTATCATTCAACAAAAAATATATTAAAATTAACATCCTATTAAAAATATAATTATATAATTAAAAAAATAGAGTAAACATATATATAGTGTCCTTTTAATATCAACAAAAATAGTTAGTAGATTTTAAAAAAAGAAAATTTTCTTTAATATATGTATATATATATTATTTAATCGGGTATTCGGGTCCGATATCGGGTATCGATAGTCCCTCCACATCCTCCTTTATTCGGGTTAGATTTCGGATCCACCATCGAGTTTGGGTGAAATTGTCATCCCTAATCCTAATGGGACTGTAGGTGTTGGTCCAATTTAGATCCATTTTAGAAGTCTAAGCTGAGACCATGACTAGATCCTGGTTTAAGACAAGATCTAACTTATAAATAAACTATTTGTGTATATATTTTTCTAACTCTGTGTTATAGATACATACGTAGATCTTCAAATCTTGCATATGTGGTCACTAACAGAACCTAATTCCGTTCGGAGTTAAAAGATATGGACTTCGGAGGATTATTGTGTTGAATAGTGATTGGAGGCGGTCCAAGTGGATGAAGTGAATTGAACCGGACCAGACCAGACTGGACCAAACCAAAATAGATCGAATCAAATCAGATCAAACTGAAGCAATGGTTAAGATCTGAATTATTTAATTAGTTTTCTCTACAGAATTATCAGTAAGATCTATAGTCAGAAAATTTATCCTAAATTCAATGGATTTGATAAGAACAAATTCATCTATAAAAAGAGACTAGATGTCCAAGAAAAAAAATAACATTTCTACAAATTCAACGATCATCCGGCTGCTTCGACTTCATACTACTACTATGCTACAACGCTGCTACACCCGACTACTACATATGGACCAACACCAATGCACAAGCACATTCAAATCTCCGTCTAAGTATTGGGTAACAATTTTGGTTTAAAGTTAATTATTACTTAAAGAAAGTATAGGTGTTGTTACACTTTCTTCTTTGTTTGTGTATTCAATTACGATTGATTAGTGGATTACCCGTCAGAAATATCCAAAGGGCATGGGTCTTGGAGTAGAAGTCGTCAAAATTTCTGAACTAAGTAAAAATAATCGTGTTCTGTTTCTTTATGTTTTTCTTACTTAGTTTATTTTTTCGTTGCGCAAAACCAAAAAAAAAGTTTTAAAATACACGTGATTCACCCCGTCCCCTCTCACGTGCAATCGATCCTACAACTGGGAGTCAGCAACCAAGCATAGCTGGGAGTTGGAAGTCAGGAGTAGCTGGGAGTCAACCACTAAGCGTAGCCAGGAGTCGACCCTTCATGACCCCGCATACCATTCTCGATTGATCATTGACCCTCTTGGTCACGTGGCACCTAGGAAATACCCCTGCAACACTAATACCGCCTTTAATTATAGTCAAAGGAGGTGCGAGTTCGATTGATTAGATTGCAGCATTATGTGACCATGTCTTGGTTTGGTCTGTTGTACACGTAGATAAGAAAATCTTTAGCTCATCTTTAATGAAATCCTCGCTTTAATTATTAACATGCATCTTAAGTGTCAAGCATGCTTTGTCAGCCTTGACTTCCAATCTCAAAGAACACCTTTATCTCTAAGGTTCTATAAAATTAATGTGATGTGACCTTCGGCGAAGAAGAATGACCGTCTATCTCTAGCATAATGATTATTCCATCCTTGTAATACGAGCTTGATCGGATGGCTAATAGTATTTCCCCACTTCTTAACTGATCTCATCCCAAGGGTTCTGATTAAATGCTATATTGTATAAATATGGTTAAAGGGCCCTCATCATTTTATGTAACCCTATTTTTGTGTTTGTCGACTTTCGGCTTTGTCTGCTGACCTTCGTCTTCATTTTTTGCTTCAAGTTCCTTGCTTTTTCATATCAGAGTAAGTTCCTAGCTTTTACCACTACCTAAACATTCACTGATCTGCCTTTGGTTCTTTACTGTCATTTTAGAGTCGATCTTTGTGATGGCAACAAGATCTTCCTCCTCGTCTATCCCTTGGTACCGATCTATAGAGTCTAGTTTTAGTAATACTTTCTTAGTTCGCCTAAGGACCACATATAGGATTCCGGATAACTATGTCTTAATACTCCTTAATGGTAATGATCGTCCATCTCCAGGGTGTGTCACCTTCTTTCACAGTCACATGATAAGCGGACTATGTTTTCCCATTCATCATTTTTTCTCTGAAATATCACAATATTTCTGCATTTCTTTGTCCCAATTGGGGTCTAACTCCTTCCGGATCTTGACCAGAATAGTTATTTTGTTTCGTCTATATCACCTTTCTTTGAGTGCTCGTCTTTTCTATTGTTTTTTTTAACCTAAAAAGATGAAAAATTGGGTATTCTTCTTCTCCTCTCGAGTAGGTCATGGTCTGCTCAAGAACCTCCCCACCTCTCATAAAGGGTAGAAACTTCAATTTTTCTTCGTCCGGCCTCCTTTTCTAATGTCTTGGCCAAATCATTGGCAGCGGGATTTACCTGCAGCTCCCCCTATAAAAGGCAATCACTTGGTCCACTATACCCTTTGCATCTGAGCAGTTTCAAGATATGAAGTTCAACAATACTCCTTTACTCGAAGAGGGGTTGCTTTATATGTTCAGGCTGAGCTCTCTTCCAATCCCTCTTCAACTATCTTTTGGTACCGTCCCACCCCTTTCCTCAACTCTTGTTTTCTAACTGAAAATACTTTCTTTGTTGTAGCCACCACCATACTGAAGATCGCTTTCAAGAATGCCCTCAGAATGACTGACGCTAAATTGGGGGTGTTAAGATTGTTGATCTGACCAGGGCAGAGACCCCTACAGATGTCGCACCTGCTCTAGCACTTGTCGTCACAATCACCCATCCCTTATCTCTAATAGAGGTTACTTCAGTGCCCCTTGAAGGGGATATATCTCTGCCCATGATCATTCTGTGAGAGGCGATTCCCACTCCTACAAATCTTAATTCAGTGTTTTCCAGAGAATCTGGGACCCCTCTTCACCTGACTCGGAAGAGGCATCGTTCCCCTCAAATCACTCATCGATCCTCTCCACCAGCTCAACTCTCGCCATCCTCCAACTCCCAGACTTCTCAAGTGGAGGCTCTCCCCACCTGTCCTACGACCTTGTCAGTGAGGCCTAGGCCTACCTCTACTAGAGCCTCTACAAACGCCCGCACTCCACCACCACCGACTGCTATCGCCCCTAGTCCTCCACTCTGATGCCACTTCGACGGGAGATCTAGGTGCTAGTACCTCTCACTCTCCTGTCAGACCCTCCATTTCCCCATTACTCAAGGGTGCTAGCCCTATTGGAGTAAGGGTCTCCCCACCTCAAGACCTCAAGGATTTTCAATATCTAGTGACTTTTGCCGATCCCATGGTCAGGCGATGGGTAGATGGTGAGGTTGTTGCTGAGAGCTTCTCTTACAGAAACTTGGTCGACGACCTACTGAATACCAGGGTTGATTACATGTCCCGATTAGCCATTTTTAGCCAATGGCTACCCGAGTGGTGGCGAGGTTGCCATGAGCTTCAAGGCCAGGTGGACGATTTGAAGGCTCAACCTGACACCTCCAAAGTAGATGCTACTACATCTCAAGGAAGGTTAGCTCGCATGAAGGAGCTGGAGAAGAACCCTAACATTGCTCTATCCAAAATTCGACAGCTTGATCAAGCCTTGCTGAGGCAACGAAGAACAAGCTACAGACCAAACATGAGGCGAGCAAATGGTAGGTACACATTGACACCCTCAAAACTCAAGATAAGGAGTTGGAGTTGGGGAAGAAAAGGCAGCGAAGGGAGATTAAGAAATTGAAGCTCCTAGTGGTCAAAGAACAGTCAGACTAGTTGCAGCGGCAATGGAGGCTACAACTATTAAGGATAAGCTAGAAGTCGGCCAACAAAGGCTTAATCTTCAAGAAGTGGAACTAGCAGTTACTCGAGAGGAATCCCGATCTAATAAAGCCTTAGCCAAAGATCATCTGCGTGAGCTAGAATCGACCCATAATAAAGCAGAAATAACTTTGTCCTTAGTTGAGAATGAGCTACGAGGGGACTAGAGTTTACACACCAGTCAACGTAAACTACCTAGGAAATAATAGAAAAACAACTTCTCGAGTTGAATGTTGCTCACTCCGAAGTACGAGTCCACCAAACTACCCTAAAGTCTCAACAAGATCAATTGGCTCACCTAACCGATGAGCTACAAAAGTATCGAGTCATCGAGGATGAGCGTTGGTCTTTAAAAAAGAAGGAATTCCTCAAGTCGAAGAAGCTTCAGGCTATGATCGAGACTCGCTTAACACAAATGGTACAACATAGTGTGGACGGAACCTTGAAGCAACTACGAGAATCTAGCCATCTTCTTGCCAACCAACCACTGCCACCTATCCGGTTCTCCAGAATCTCTAACAGCATTCTTGAGAGGGGCATGTCAAACTTTACATAAATTTCCAGTTCTTCCTGTTGATGCGGGGAGTATCCGACGATCGAACCTGAGTTTTGATAATGGCAAAGGATTCAAAGTTAAGGTTTATGGTGATCTAACATGTTGAATAAGTGTTTCAGAAAAGTCCTAGCTGCGGTTAGGCAAAGGAAAAATCCTAAGGGGTGGCAACCTTAGGTCCTAGGGGGCGGTAACCCTAGGTGGAGGAAAACCCTAAGGGGCGGTAACCTTAGGTCCTAGGGGGCGGTAACCCTAGGTGGAGAAAAACCCTAAGGGGCGGTAACCTTAGGTCCTAGGGGGTGGTAACCCTAAGCGGAAAGTCCAGTCGGTCTGGAGGACCGGACTGACATCAGGTAATCTCTCCTGAGGGGAGTAGGTGAGGACGCGTTCCCCGTAGAAGGAACAGTAGGCGTCGGGTCGACCTAGGGTTTCCGGATGGAAATCCAAAGTCAGACTCGGACAGTCCAAAGACTGTCAATTATTACTTACTGTGTTTTATCAGATTCTAACATTGTCTTGCAGGGTATTTTGCTCGGACTAACCTTTGTTTGCAGGTGAGGTACCTGCTTGAAAAAGGCTGTCCGGGCGCCCGGGATGGATCCGGACGCCCGGAGGTCCGGACGCCCGGAGGTCCGGGCGCCCGGAACAGGTCCGGGCGCCCAAGACCAAATTCTATCCCCTGCGCGACTTCGCCACGTGGAGCATCCTGGTTGGTTGGCCACGTCACACTCCAAGCGCCCGGAAGGGATCTAGGCGCCCGGAACTTCATATAAAAGAAGGGTCGAGGTGCAGCTTCAAAAACAACAATCTTCTGAGCAATCTCTCTGCAACAAGCTGCTAACGACTCGATCCAGAAAGTGCTGCAACGACACCCCGACAACCCGGAGCTTCAGATTTAGTTTTTGTTGTCGGTATAATCTGTTTACTACTTTGAATTGTACTTAGTCTGTAATATCTTTATCGTGCTTATAGTTGTTGCCCACGGAAAGCGATCAAGGATCGCGGGCCTTCAAGTAGGAGTCGCCTTAGGCTCCGAACGAAGTAAATCTCCTTGTCTCTCTGTGTTTATTATTTCTTTATTCCGCTGCATTTTTAACTCCGATAGTTTTCCGATAATCGAAAGAAATAGCCACGCACGCTATTCACCCCCCCTCTAGCGTGATCTCGATCCAACACTTCCAAGTATCTCTTCTATAATTGATATTTTGCCTGTACATTCAGCCTTGTGTCTTCAATCCCCCCTTTCAGGGGTAGTATTTTTATCACGGCCTGAGGGTATATTTATCCTCCAAATCGGATGGTACCCCCCAGTGACAATATGAGAAATACGCTATCGAATTCAGATTGAGCAAAATAAATATCAATGCAAAATAAAATTGTACTAACTTTTTAAATACTAATGTTGTATGTATGCATGTACATGTGAATGTATTAAACCAACCAAAAGTATAACCAATGACATAGACATTCGATACAAGAAGAAAACCAAAACTACAAGAAGTAGAAAGTAAACTAACAACTCAAGCAGAAATCCAAACTTAAGTGGGGCTGACAGTCAGGACCTCTGAGCGACACAACACATCCTCTATCTACTAACCTGAAAGTCAAGAGAAAAGCAAGGGGTAGTGAGTACAACAACTCAGTGGGTATAAGAAGATAGTGTATGATACTATATTTAAGAGGATCAAATGATACAGTATCAGGTAATAATACTTACAACAAAAGTAAGAATACTGACATAAAATCATCTATTAAACAAACTATAACCAATAATGAAATCCTATTAGTGCAGGGAGTACCAGATGATCGAACCTGAGTTTTGATAATGGTAAAAGGTTCAAAGTTAAGGTTTCTTGTTGTTCTAACATGTTTGACTGAGTGTACAGGAAAGTCCTAAGAGATCTTAGGCAAGGTAAAAATTCTAGTTGAGGCTAGGCAAAGAAAGTTCTAGTGAATACTAGGCAGGTGGAAAGTCTTAGCTGTAGTTAGACAATGAAGTCATGGTCCAGGGGACTGGAAAAAGTCTTAGTGGATCAAGGATATTGGGTGAAATCCTATGGTCGAGGACGCTATGTAAAAGTCCTAGGAGTCGCGGACACTAGACGAAAGACTGGACATGTCTGGGATCTGACGTCCAGCGGAAAGTCCTGATGTCTCAGACATTGGCAAAAGTCCAGACAGTCTGGAGGACTAGTCTGGAAAAAGGTATATTGTCTTGAGAGGAGTAGGTGAGGATGCGTTCCTCGTTGAGGGAATAGTAGGTGTCGGTTCGACCTAGGGTTTTCGAGAAATTTGAAAGTCAAAACCGGGCAGTCCAGAGACTGTCAAATAATTAATCAGTCATATTTTATTGTGCTAAACTTGTTTTGTAGGGTATATTTAGTATTTAGACTAACATGACTTACAAGAAGTAAGAAGCACAAAGAAAATCTTAGATTAACAGTGTTTAAGGCACCTCTGTTGGTTGGTCCTAGGAGGATCGTACCAGTTCTACTGTACAGAAATTTTGTACAAGTGTAGAACCTTTCCTAAATAACCTATTGTATTCTTTAGAAGTTAAATTAGGAATCACATACAGAACTTAATATCATTGATTCCAAATTTAACTTATCTGTTCTTGATGGTTTAGATTTGGATCGCAAGCGGAACTTAACATTATTGATCCAAATCCACCTATGTTATTAATTACATTAAATATTAATTTCTAAAATTGGATTCTAGGACTGCATGGCAAGGCACATGGCCTTCTTGGGTATGGGAGCATCCACCACCGCCTAGACAAAGCCTTTTAAGGAAAACTAATATTTAATTTCCTTAAATAACTCTAGGTTTAACCAAAAAGAACAATCGAATCACAAATTCGAAAAACAAAGAAAACATAAACACGAATTACTAATTCGAAAAACTAGATCTAATGTCTCTTGTGTTTGGAATTCATACAAAGAAAAATAACTAGCATGATATGGAAAACAATTGCTAATTATACCTTCTCTTTGTATGCTAATAACCTCGAGATCTTTTGTCGTATTCCTCGCCTCGCTTTGGATGTCGTGTGGGCGACGATCCTCCAAGATGAACACCACCCAAAAGCTTTCTTCCTCTTCCTCTAAAATCCGGCCACCACCACCACCAAGGAAAAGAGAGCAAAGGGAAAAGAAGAGAGGAGAGGGAGGGCCGACCACCTAGAGAGACTCCACCAAGAGAATAAGAATTGATGTCTCATGAGGCCTCCTCACCCATTCTTTTATATTATTTGCCCAAGGCAAATAAGGAAAGACTTTTTACAAAAATTAAAATCTTCCTCATGGTTTTCCTTTTCCTTTTTTATTTTTCCTTTTCTTTCCTCTTGATTGAATCAATCACTAATCCTTGATTGGGTTTAATTTGATTGAGTCTTTTAAAGGATGATTGGTCGACCCCTTGCTTGGGCTCCAAGCAAGGGTGGCCGACCACAAATAAAAGGAAAGAAATAATCCTTGTAAAAATTTTATAAGCAAATAAAAAATTTTTATAAAATTTTACAAGCTCTCTTTTAGTTTCCTAAAGTGAATGTCAAAAAAGGAAAGTTCCAAAAATTAAAACCATGTTTTAAAATTTAAAACTTCTCTTATAAAATTTCCTTTTTTAACATGGTGATAGAAAATTTAAATTTTAAAACTTCTCTTCCTTTTTTTTTTTCTTAAACCATGAGGATGGTTAAAAAAGGAAAGTTTTAAAACTTTTAAATTTTCTTTTAAAACATGTGACCTAATTCAAATAAGGAAAGTTTTTAAATTTAAAATCTCTCTTTTAAAACTTGTAGTTTTCTACAAAGAGAAGATTTTAAAAATTCAAAACACCCCTCCTTCTTTGAATTATTGTGGTCGTCCCCTACATGCTTGGGAACCAAGCAAAGGGCCGGCCCTTTAAGAGGAGATGTGGCCGACCATTGCTTGGTCACCAAGCAATGGACAGACCCCCTTCTTGGACACTAAGATGGGTCTTTCTTTGGATGGACTTGAGGCTATAATGATGCTACGACAGGGACCTAGAGGAGAAATTGGTTTTGGCCTCCCGATGAGCTTGAGTATCCAGTGTTCACCCCGAACACACAACTCAAGTTCATCAATAATAACTCATTCCACTAGAGAGTTATTACCGCATTACCGCACCAATCCCAAATTACATTATGGGCTCCTTCTTACCATGAGTGTGTTAGTCTCCCTGTGTTTAAGAAAACAAATGCCCACTAATTAAGTAAGCTACTGACAACTCACTTAATTAATATCTATATCCGAGAGTAGTACCACTCAACTTCATCATCATGTCGGACTAAGTCCACCTGCAGGGTTTAACATGACAATCCTTATGAGCTCCTCTTGGGGACATTCTCAAGCTAGATAACTAGGACATAGTTTCCTTCTATAATCAACAACACACACTATAAGTAATATCATTTTCCAACTTATCGGCCCTATTGATTTATGGAACTAAATCTCACCCTTTGATAAGTCAAAGAAATAAATACTAAATATATGTGCTTGTTATTATATTAGGATTAAGAGCACACACTTCCATAATAACTAAGGACTTGTTCTTTTATTAAGTCAGTATAAAAAGAACTCGCCTTAAATGCTCCTACTCAATACACTTAGAGTGTACTAGTGTAATTTATTAGTCAAGATAAACTAATACCTAATTACACTACGACTATTTCAATGGTTTGTTCCTTTCCATTTTAGTCGTGAGCAACTGTTTATAATTTATAAAGAACTGATAACATGATCTTCTGTGAGTGACACCACACATCATGTTATCTACGATATAAATTAATTGAACAACTACATTTAACATAAATGTAGGTATTTGACCGCTATGATTCTTTATTTATAAATAAATGTTTATACAAAAGCTAGGCTTTTAGTATATACTCTAACAGCCTTCGAGTCTGTTAGAGGCCCCTCGGCTACCTTTGTCGAAGCACTATACGGAGGCGCCTTCTAAGCTGCTGAAGGCACCTTGGAGATGGGCATGAAGGTGCCTTTAAGTGCCTTAAAATCACTTTTGGATGGATGAAATTCGCAGAATGCGGAGGTTATCATGTCCAAGACTTTGGGGATAACTTCTATAGCTGGAGGTGCCTTCCATAGTGTTCAAGGTGTCTTCAACAGTCTATAAAAGACTGGTTTGAGTAGCTCTTCAAACAAAACTTATTTTTACAATCCTTCTCTTACACATTGCTTCAAAGAAGATCTTACGACTCTGCGACGTGACTCCAATGACCGAAAACATGACTCTCCGACCTCTAAACTTGTCAGTATAATTTTATCAATAGTACTTAAATTATAATTCTTGTATTTCATCTGTATACTTGTAATTTATGAATTGATAGTGAATAGGGATGACAACGGTGTTAGTTAGAGCCCTAGAGCTAATCATATGATGATTGTTGTATGGACTCATTGTATCATATTCTTATGTATATAAAGGCATTTGTTTTTGGTTATTATACTTACTTGTATTGGTGCCAAATAACTAAGTATAATAGCGTCCTTGAGTAGAAGGTTTTTATCTATATCAATCGATTGGTTGAATCGATAGTGAGATGATATAGAGAACACTACTCTTAATCATTCCTAGTCAAGTATTAACATTCAGGGACGATGTTAATGCTACGAGACTAGCATGTAGGTCAACTCGATGACTTGATCTCACAAGTCATGGATATGGAGATACCAAGTTGACACATGGGTATGCATTGGAGAATGTATACTGAATGACCCACCATGAGAAAGTATCATGGATCGTTATATGAGTGTCATATACTTTCTCATGTGACTATTAGTATGACTATTAGTCCTTGGACCTGAAGTCACCATGGTTCCCTACATAAGGAGTTACATACTTTGGCTTCGTCAAACGTCACCCGTAACTGGGTAGACTATAAAGGCGATTACTGGGTATGTAACAAATTATGCGGAGGGATGTGAGTGATGTAGATGGGATCTATCCCTCCTATATAACGGGAGTGACATCGTTATTCTTGATAGAGTGAGACCACTAAGTGCATGACCATGCCTAAATGAGTCAATATGAGATATTGAGCTCATTTGATTAGAGTGAGTCTACTTGGAGTTTAAGATTTAGATTGATTAGAGGATGACATGGTCTATGCCTCGCATTGATCAATCTAGATGTCAAGGATAGAAGGACACTTGTCATATATTGTGAAGAGTCACAATTAGTAGTCATAAGGTGATGTTGGATCTCAACATTCTTGTAACTTGGGTAGTAATGATGTGTTGCTAGATACCCCTCATTACTTATGCTTCTAAATGAGTTTAGGAGCATTGTCAACATTACAAGAACCTATAGGGTCACACACAAAGGGCAATTAGATGGAGATTCGGTTCATATGATGAACCAAGAGGATTAGGTTCATGTGATGAACCAAATTGGATTAAGAGTAATCCAAATTAGATTAATTGAGTAAGACTCGATTGAGTTAGACTTGAGTTAGACTCAAGTGAGGCTAGACTTGAGTTAGACTCAAGTGAGGCTTAATGATGATATTCATTGAATTTTGAATTCAATGATAAATGGAATTCAATTTGAATTTTAGATTCAAATTTCAAATGAGTTTCAAAATGGCCATTTAATGAAGAATATTAAATACTCATTAAGGCTCATTAATGAGGCTCATTAATGGTGTTAATGAGCATTAAGTATTTTCATTAGATGAAAATACTTAAGCCATTTTTTACTCTTATTTTCATTATCGATCATTATTATTCCTCCTTGATTCTTCTTCTCTCCCTCTCCTCCTTGGATGAAACATCCAAGAGTGCTAACACACTCTAGGTGTTTTTCTCCACCTAATCGTTCGTGTGGATACACATAGAGGGGTGTTCACTTGACACCCTTGAGATCCGACATCTTCTTGGACGAGCGGGATAAGCGAAGGGCTTCGCTACAAAGGTATATCTTTCTTCCATGTAGATATAAGGTAGATCTAGGACTAGAGAAACTTGTACATGAAATTACAAAATTTTATCTTCACACGAATCCGGTGGCATGGGACTTCGTTTCCGCAACGCAAAAAGCGATTTTTGCGGCTCAAAAGTCCCAACAGTGGTATCAGTGCCACGTGCGAAGCGTGTGCAAGTTTCATTTTTGTTTTTATGAAAAACATTCAGATATGTAAGTTTCTGTATATTTACAATTTTTATAGATTTTATGGGTATTTTTCTCGTATAGGCGAAGCAACAAGTGTTTGGACACTTGTATGCTTCGACTACCGAGAAAACCTTTCCGAAATGGCAAGGTTTCGCTCAAATCATTTTGGGACAATGACTTAAGTCACTGTAAGATCGTCGTAGGACACTCGTGATATTCATTTCATGAGAAGGGGTGCTGCCCCTAACCCTGCAAGGGGCATTGTCCCGCGATCGCGCCCGAAAATTGCTAAACGGGACCGTCGGGAAATTTTGACTCATAAAATTGTAAAAATAGTAGTAAAATTACAGAAATTTATGGAAAATACATAATTTAGAATTATGTATAATTTTGTGATGGTCATGACCCAAAACCCCAATTCGATTGGAAAATTGTGTTGTAATTCATAATATGGCCTGCGTGCCATTTTGTGTGTTTGTGCGTGTTGTATATGATCGCGACCTGTGCGTCGTGCCTTCCTTTATTTTATATTCCTATTGTAAATAGTGTTGATACGGTCTGACCTGGCTGTTGTTTTGATGTTGACACTGATTTAAGTTTGTATCAGATATTAATTAAACTCAGATTGATTACTGATTAATGTTGATCAGGTGGAAGGGAAAAGTCCAAGTATGGAAACTTGGCACGCGAAGTCAGAGAGGGCTCGGTAGCTCGTTCTCTGGACCGGACGAGGTCAGAGAGGGCTCGGTAGCTCGTTCTCTGGACCGGACGAAGTCGGAGAGGGCTCGGTAGCTCGTTCTCTGGACTAGGTCAGAGAGGGCTCGGTAGCTCGTTCTCTGGACCGGACGAAGTCGGAGAGGGCTCACTAGCTCGTTCTCCGGACTAGGTCAGAGAGGGCTTGGTAGCTCGTTCTCTGGACCGGACGAAGTCGGAGAGGGCTCGGTAGCTCGTTCTCCGGACTAGGTCAGAGAGGGCTCGGTAGCTCATTCTCTAGACCAGGAAGGCTTTAGGGTTTAGGGCTGGGAAGCTCTAAACCTACCTACATAGGCATTGGATCGGTCTGTTGACCGATCCAGTGATACTATGGATATCTGATCGGTCTGTTGACCGATCCAGTGATACTATGGTTATCTGATCGGTCACCAGACCGATCAGTAACCAATCAGTAACTCACTGTGAGAATTACTGATCGGTCTGTAGACCGATCAGTAACCAATCAGTAACATTCTGTGAGATTTACTGATCGGTCTGGAGACCGATCAGGAAGCGATGAAGTTGGGAGAGAGTATAGGGGATCGGTCTGTGGACCGATCCACTTATAGCCTGATCGGTCCATAGACCGATCAGAACTCTCTTGGACCGGTCATGCCATAGCCTAATTGGTCTAACAAGCTATGGATCAATCTGTTGATCGATCCACAATACTGTCTGAAGTTTCTGCTGCTTCTCTGCAACTTCTGATCCACCTGATTTAACCATCTATTGTTAGCTTTTTAAGTTACAGATTGCAGGTATCATGCCAATGCTCAAATTCAAATTAAGCACCATCAGAAGAATAAGACAAAGGATTCTTTCTACTGTGTTTCGCTGCAAATGGTGCAATTGGAGCATCAACGGTTACTGGCTGCGATCAGGTTGTGATCTGGCTGCGATCAGTTGGGAATCAGCTTGACTCTTGCTCATTGGTTTGAGCTCAGAGACCCCAGTAAAGACCATGGGTTCTATTGGTGTGAGTTAAGAGAACCAGAGGAGGAGGAAGAGTGATTGGCGATGTCGTAGCTTGCAGCAGGGATTTGGTGCAGGTTGACAGCAATTCGGGACAGGATGAACGCAGTGGAAGCAGAGGCATAAGAAGAAGGATGAAGAGAGGTTCTAGGTGAGAACTCTCGGTCGATCAAGCAAGGGTGCTGAGCTTTGAGTTCTTGGCTGTGCTTCCTTCTTGTGCTCTGTTTAACTGCTGTCTTTGCGTGGCTGTGAACGTCCTTCCTCATTCTCTTTAGCCACTGATCTGTAAGTCTTGTGCTTAATTTTTACATATTTTCTGAGACTTTGTGGAGAGGTTATTCCACCGAGAAGGAGAAATCTTTAGCCGGTATCTATCCGGGGTGTGATCTACCGAAAGATCAAGGGATCGTCCACCTTACGGACACCCCGAGGAGTAGGGGCAAGTTATCCCCGAACCTCGTATATACTGGTGTTAGTGGTGTGTATTTTTCTTTTCCTTGTATTAGATTTTCATGTGCATATTTTCGCTGCGCTAACGATCTAATTGAAGAATTTAGTTAAGTTTTAGAGGAGGCTATTCACACCCCCCCCTCTCTAGCCATCCGAAGATCCTAACAAGTGGTATCAGAGCAAGGTGCTCTTCATCTGGATTAACACCCTAAAGAGCAAGAAGATGGCTATGAAGGAAGGGTTTAACACCAATCGTCCACCCTACTTCGACGGAGCAGACTTTCAATACTGGAAGAGTCGCATGGAATATTATCTCAAGACCGACATATCAATGTGGTTCTCCGTCAAGGAAGGGTTTACACCTCCGAAGGACGAAGAAGGTAAGGAACTTGACTCATCAAGGTGGTCCACTGAGCAAACTCGCAAAGGACAAGCTGATGCCAAGGCAGTGGTCACTTAACAATGTGGGATAGCCAAGGATCAATTCATCAAGGTAGGTCCATTCACGAGCGTAAAAGACTTGTGGAACAAGCTCATCGAGTTCCAAGAAGGAACTCGAGACTCTCGGATCGCCAAGAGAGATTTATTCTTAAACCAACTACAAAACCTCACCATGAAGGAGAACGAGACGGTAAGTGAACTACACGGAAGGTTCAAAGAAATTATCAATGGTCTTCATTCCGTAGATGAACGCGTAGAGAATCGCGATCTCGTAAGCTATGCTCTCAAAGCCTTTCTTAGGAATGCCCTGTGGTCATCTATGATAGATGCCTACAAGGTCTCCAAGGACCTTTCAATTGTTAAAGTAGATGAATTTTTTTGTGAAATGGAACTCCATGAGTTTGCTAACAAGGGTCAAAAAGAGAAAGGTATTGCCTTAGTTGCAGGAGAAAAGAGCAAAGATGGAAGAAGGAAGAAAGAAAGGAAGAAGGAAAAAGAGATTCCCTCATCCTCATCCTCCTCCGAGTCCGATGATGAAGGTGGATCATCATCAAGCGAGATGGCCAACTTTGTAAGGAGAATCATGAGAAGAAGCCGGAGATACAAAGGGAAAGGTAAACCTATCGATCAAAATGTTGATAAAGCTAATGTTACTTGTTATGAGTGTAGCAAGAAAGGACACTATTGGAGCGAGTGTCCAAAACTCAAGAAGAAGGAGGAAAGGGCCAAGAAGAAGAAAGCTCTCAAGGCTACTTGGGATGAATCCTCCTCAAGCTCATCAGAGGAAGAGAAGAAGGAGAAAAGCACACGTCAATTAGCGTTCATGGCAAGGGAGGAACCGGATTCCGGGAGTGATGGTGACACAAGTGACACCTCAACCGCGACTTCATCATCTTCGGATGATGAAGAGGTAACATCTCCTCATTTAGAGAAATGTTATAAAACCATTGCACATTTATCTACTTTTCTTAAGAAATCAAAAAATCAAATTAAATCATTAAAAGATGAAGTAGAGCACTTGAGGGCCCTTAGGGAAGATGAGGTTGATGACCTACATCTAGAGGTCCTTGAGGATGAAAACAATGCCTTAAAGGGTGAAGTTGAGAAACTCAAGAAAATGCTTGAAAAATTCTCAACTAGCTCTAAGACCTTAGATATAATTCTAAATGCCCAAAGGGCGGTCTACAACAAGGCTGGGTTAGGATATCAACCTAAGGAGTCTAGTTTCATTTCACTAGTGTCTAGAACCAAATTTCATAGATCACATGCTTCTAGGGTTCATGAGACTAGGAAGGTTGTGACCAAGGCATGGGTTCCTAGGTCTTTCATTGTAGATGCATTAGGTCCCAAGATTTGGGTACCTAAAACGTCTATTTTTCGTGTCTTGTAGGCATTGGTCAAGGGGGAGCATCTATCAACTTGGTTTGTTGATAGTGGATGCTCCAAGCACATGACCGGGGACAAGTCACTCATTACCACCCTTCAAAATAAAAATAGAGGTAATGTGTCATTTGGTAATGATGGTAGCCTTAAGGTTATAGGAGTTGGAGACATTCATATATCCGAATGTCTCCAAATCAAGAATGTCCTTCTAGTCAAGGGGATGACCTTTAATCTCCTAAGTGTCAGCCAATTGTGTGATACGGGTTACACAATTGAGTTTCATCCAAGTCAATGTCTGGTCAAACACGTTGACACACTTGACATGGTACTAGTAGGCACAAGGGTAGATAACATTTATCAAGTATCTTTTAAAAGTGCTACTAATGCCTCTGCTAAGTGTTTCATGTCAAAAGAAGAAGAATCATGGCTTTGGCATAGGAGGTTAGCCCATGTGAACATGAAGAATATTCAAAAGCTAGCCAACAAAGGATTAGTGCGAGGTCTACCAAGCATCAAGTACCAAAAGACAAAATTATGTGATGCATGTCAAAAGGGTAAGCAAACAAAAGCATCTCATAAAGGTAAAAACGCTGTAAGTACCTCTACTGCTTTAGATTTATTGCATATGGACTTATTTGATTGTAGTAATGTCATTTCATTGAATGGAAGTAGATATTGCTTAGTGATCATTGATGACTTTACTAGATATACATGGACTTTCTTTTTGAAAAATAAGGATCAAACCATAGATATTTTTGTTTCCTTTTGTAGAAGAACTAAAAATGAAAAATCAACAACAATTAGAAGTGATCATGGTGGAGAATTTCAAAATCATAGATTTTTAGAATTTTGTCAAGAAAAAGGATATAGGCATGAGTTCTCTACTCCAAGGACCCCACAACAAAATGGGGTTGTGGAGAGAAAGAATCGAGTCTTGCAAGAGGCTGCACGAAGCATGCTCAATGAGTACTCACTACCGAGCTACTTATGGGCTGAAGCTGTAAATACAGCTTGCTATGTGCAAAACCGAGTCTTGATACATAGGTTTTTAGGAAAGACTCCCCATGAACTTTGGTTTGGAAAACCCCCTACAATTAAACATCTTAGGGTGTTTGGTTGTAAGGTGTTTATCTTGAACACCAAGGATCATCTTGGAAAGTTCACGGCTAAGGCTGATGAAGGAATACTGGTCGGGTACTCTCTCATCAGCAAAGCCTATCGAGTCTACAACAATAGGACTAAATTGATTGAAGAGTCCTCGGATGTAGCATTTGAAGAAATCCCTAAATCAAATGATCAATCGAGGGATGTAGGAGAAATTCAATTTGAACTTAGAAAGCTAAGTTTGAATGATCAAAACATAGAAAGAGTCGAAGTTGACTCCGATGACGATGAGCGAAGGCAACAAAGGGCTCAGGCTGATCCTTTGCCTAATACTGAGTCTTTGCCTGTGCCTAGTGAGACCACTCATGAGGCACCGCCAACGCCAAGGCAATCCAGGATAGCCTTTAGTCATCCCCAAGACCAGATTGTTGGAGACATCCAACAAGGGGTTAGGACTAGATCATTCTTTAGAAATGAGTCTAATGAGGTCGCCTTGATCTCAGAAATCGAACCAAAAATAGTTGATGTGGCATTGCACGATCCTGACTGGATCATAGCTATGCAAGATGAGTTAGGTCAATTTGAAAGGATCCAGGTGTGGGACTTAGTTCCTAGACCTAAGAGGACCACCATTATTGGAACCAAATGGGTCTTCAAAAATAAGTTAAACCAAAAGGGAGAAGTCGTAAGAAACAAGGCAAAACTTGTAGCCAAGGGCTATAGTCAAGTCGAAGGCCTCGATTATGATGAGACTTATGCTCCCGTGGCCCGATTAGAGTCCATTCATTTGATGCTAGCTTTTGCTGCACATAGAGGCTTCAAGCTCTATCAAATGGACGTTAAATCGGCCTTCTTAAACGTTTTCATTAAAGAAGAGGTCTATGTTGAACAACCACCGGGGTTTGTAAATACCGAAGCTCCAAACCACGTGTACAAGCTCAAGAAAGCTCTTTATGGGCTTAAACAAGCACCTCGAGCTTGGTACGAAAGGTTTTGTAAGAGGTCAAATAGATCCAACACTATTTCTGCGTAGAGATGGTGAAGACATATTTGTAGCCCAGGTGTATGTCGATGACATAATTTGTGGCTCAAATAACAAGGGCTATTTGAATGAATTTATCACTCACATGGAAAGTGAGTTTGAGATGAGTCTGGTGGGAGAATTGACATTCTTCCTTGGACTTGAAATCAAACAAACTCGAGATGGCATCTATGTCCATCAGACGAAATACACTCAAGAGATGCTCAAGAAATTCAAAATGAGTGACTCTAAGGAAGTATCCACTCCAATGGCGACAAACACTCGCCTTGACAATAATGAGAATGGAAAACCCATTGATCTAACGCAATATAGAAGCATGATCGGTAGTCTTCTATATCTCACAGCTAGTCGACCGGACATACTTTTTACTGTGGGCATGCGCGCTAGATATCAAGTCTGTGCCAAGGAATCTCATTTAATTGCAGTTAAGAGAATCCTGAGATACCTTAAGGGCACAATTAGAGTAGGTCTATGGTACCCTCGTACGGAGTCTTTTGACTTGATAGGTTATACCGAGGGTACAAATTGGATCGGAAAAGCACTAGTGGGGGTTGCCAATTTTTAGGTTCATCGTTGGTTAGTTGGTCAAGTCGGAAGCAACATTGCATTGCTCTCTCCACGACCGAGGCTGAATACATTGCCATGGGAGAGAGTGTATCACAATTGTTGTGGATGATCCACACCCTAGAAGATTATGGGCTTTCGTATAAGGGAGTGCAAGTGTTGTGTGACAACATCAGCATAATAAACCTAACGAAAAATCCAGTCCATCATTCAAGGACCAAACACATTGAAGTGCGTCATCACTTCATTAGATATCACGTAGCTAGGGGAGACATTGCGCTCACATATGTTGAGTCAAAATCAAACCTAGCCGATATTTTCACCAAACCCTTCTGGAAAATGAATTTAGTCATTTAAGGAGAGAATTGGGAATGTGTTTGGCTCAATAGGCATTAGGACTTCATCATGATCAATAAGGACAATTAAAACGACAAGAGAAATTGGGAAATTAATTTGGGCAACTTGGGGACATCTCACACAAACTATAAGGTTTAACAAATTATTTTTGTTTGCTAGAAATGGGGTGAGATGCTAGGATCAGCCAAATTATTCAAAATGTATCATGTATCTCTTGAATAATTAGGTTGAAGAAACATAAATTGTGGGGAAGACCATTACATAATTCATGTGTATTTGGTTCCTAGATCTTACTCATATATTCCAACTAAGGAAACTTGGTTGGACCTTTACCTAGAATTTATCTAACTTTGGTTAATGTGTTGATTGATATTTTTGATCGATAACTTTCATGATTGAAAATAAGACAAGCTATTGAGGTAATGATAGCAATTTGGATATATTTTGACAAACTTGAAACTAATCATAGCAAGGATGTGTTTTAAACCAGGTAATAAAAAGCATGAGTTTTGATTAATACCCTGGTTCACTATAGATCATAGTTTCAGAAGTTTCTCTGATTTTGAAACCTTATGGTTCCAAACGTCTAAACTCTATGCGTTTGGAGTTGGTCTGGGTTTTTGTTTGTATCTTTCCGGTTGTGAACAATTTCAGACCGTAAGAGCTCATCTTTCGGGAATATTTATGTTTGTAGACTCTTCATGTTCTAGGTTCTGAATTTGGAAGTTTCTGAACTTCTTCAGTTCTGAATCTTCAAAATTTTTCGATAGAAAATTTATACGAAATTCAGTTATTGAAATTTCATTTTGTCAGACACTGATCGGTCCACAGCCCGATCAGGAGAGGCTGGATCGGTCTATCGACCGATTCAGAACTCTCTGTTTGGTTACTGATCGGTCCAGAGACCGATCAGGTTATTCTGGCATGCAAGGAGGCTTCTTGATCGGTCCAGGGACCGATCAGGAGGTTCCCTGATCGATCCACCGACCGATCAGGGTATTCAGAAGACCAAGCGAGGATCCTGATCGGTCCAGGGACCGATCAGGAGATTCCCTGATCGGTCCACCGACCGATCAGGGTACTCAGGAGACATCCTGATCGGACAGCCATCCGATCAATCACCACCTGGATCGATCCCATCCCTTTTAACTCTTCCCGATCCTTTCTCCTCCCATTACACGCCGAAGCCCTAGCCGAAGCCATACGCCTCAACTCTTCTCTCCGTTCTTCGATAGATACATAGATGGCACCAAGGTAACTCCATTCTCCCCAAGCTCTACTCATTTTGGCACTTCATTTTCATTTCTCACCATATCTATGTAATTTGGCTTGGTTCTCAGTTGTTGGTGGCTTCCGTGCTCACCTATTTACCCCGTCCGTGTCCCATTTTTTTTCTTTTAGAAAGAAACAAGTTGGTGAGGGAACTTCTAAGTCATCAACTGAGAAATCTAAACCTAAGGCTCCCTCCTGACCTCAACCATCTGTTTCTGGAAGATTTCCAAACCATCACTTTGAGCAAGCCTTTAAACAAAGAACCTTTAAACTGCTTCCCTGTAGGTCTGTGGATCAAAAATTCATGGATGAATTTTGTCCATCTGTGTCGGAAATACTTGCCTATTACAAACTTGATTCTCTAGTCTATTTAGAACGGGACATCAATTACGACTTAGTATCTGAGTTTTATAATAATCTTCATCAAACTAATGATGTTAATTATAAAACTAAGGTTGCTAAGCAAACTATTGATTTCTCTTTCTCGGCCTTCTTTGATTATCTAGCTTGCCGGAGGTGTTCAGGAAATGTCTTTTCCATATATCCTGATTTACCAGACCCCTTACCTTCTCCCTTTGATGTCTCATCTGACTCCATTTATGAGTATTTCTTTGGACATCCTAGACCGGGTGGACAAGATGAGTTAGATGTTGATTTTCCTACCTTTGCAGCCCTAAGACTATCTGCCCCAGATTACATTCTCTTTAAGATTGTCATGAATTGTCTTCTGCCAATCACATCTAAACCCTTGTCAGAGATCCGACCATATCACTGCCTGATGCTTTATGGATTGCGTCGGCGTCTCGATTTTGACATCATGTCGAGCATTTACTCTTCTATCATCTCCTATAGTGAGCCTAACAGCTTCACAGTTTATATGCCTTATGGGCATATAATTACGGATTGGCTCGAGACCCTACAGATTGATGTCTCCAAAGGAAGGATAGTCAAGATGGTGAGGCAGGACTACAGACTTGGAAAACGTGCATTTTCCAAGTCTAACATCATAGGACAGAATGGGGTGGTTCGTTGGAAGGACGGGAGAGCACTGGGTGAGTTACCACGGGCACCTCCGCGACAGGTTGATGCTGCTCCCGTTGCTGCTCCTCCTCCTGCTGCTGCTAAGTATGGAGAGGCAGATCCTGATCTGCACTGGCAGATTGCTGAGCTGGAGAGCCGCATTGATCAGCACGATGAGCTCCTGGTTGTTGAGCTCCATAGGCTGCGCGTTCGGATTGACCAGCGTTACGATGATCTACACAGTCAGCAGTTAGCGACGCAGCAGGTGCTTCTGGGACGGATGGCCAGCTACTCACCTCCGCAATATTACTCGGGCTATCCACCCTCGAGCATGCCACCTCAGGGATTCATTCCTCCAGCAGATGATGATGATGCTCCTCATATTGAGATGTTGATTGATACACTTTGTTTTATGTTAGTCATTTTGACTGCCTATGTTTCAGATACTGTTTGATAGATACTATGTCTGACCTGGATATTAGCTGTTTATGCTACTCGTTTTTCTATTACTTGCTTCTCTTTATTTTTCAGTTCTTATTAACTATTTATATGCTTTTCATATGCCATATCTTGATTGTCTCTTATTTACTGTCCGGTATTACACTTAGAGGGAATTCTGTGTGGATTAAGAAAGAGACAGTATGGGTTAAGGGGGAGTCTTTTGAATCTTATTACCTAATTCACACCTTTTCGGTGTTTGACAAACGGGGAGAAGATGACTAAGTTTAGAGATGAATAAAGTTTTGATTTTAGGGGAGAGGATGACCTTGAGGATTATTGACTACCTTAGTGTTGTATTCGTCTTAGGGGGAGGATCTTGATTCCCCTTAAATTAGGGAAATATGAGCATTTCTGATCTAAACTTAAATCGTGTTGTCAAACAACAAAAAGGGGGAGATTGTTGATACGGTCTGACCTGGCTGTTGTTTTGATGTTGACACTGATTTAAGTTTGTATCAGATATTAATTAAACTCAGATTGATTACTGATCAATGTTGATCAGGTGGAAGGGAAAAGTCCAAGTATGGAAACTTGGCACGCGAAGTCAGAGAGGGCTCGGTAGCTCGTTCTCCGGACCAGGTCAGAGAGGGCTTGGTAGCTCATTCTCTGGACCGGACGAGGTCAGAGAGGGCTCGGTAGCTCGTTCTCTGGACCGGACGAAGTCGGAGAGGGCTCGGTAGCTCGTTCTCTGGACTAGGTCAGAGAGGGCTCGGTAGCTCATTCTCTGGACCGGACGAAGTCGGAGAGGGCTCGGTAGCTCGTTCTCCGGACTAGGTCAGAGAGGGCTCGGTAGCTCGTTCTCTAGACCAGGAAGGCTTTAGGGTTTAGGGCTGGGAAGCTCTAAACCTACCTACATAGGCATTGGATCGGTCTGTTGACCGATCCAGTGATACTATGGATATCTGATCGGTCTGTTGACCGATCTAGTGATACTATGGTTATCTGATCGGTCACCAGACCGATCAGTAACCAATCAGTAACTCACTGTGAGAATTACTGATCGGTCTGTAGACCGATCAGTAACCAATCAGTAACATTCTGTGAGATTTACTGATTGGTCTGGAGACCGATCAGGAAGCGATGAAGTTGGAAGAGAGTATAGTGGATCGGTCTGTGGACCGATCCACCTATAGCCTGATCGGTCCACAGACCGATCAGAACTCTCCTGGACCGGTCAGGCCATAGCCTGATCGGTCCAACAAGCTATGGATCGATCTGTTGATCGATCCACAATACTGTCTGAAGTTTCTGCTGCTTCTCTGCAACTTCTGATCCACCTGATTTAACCATCTGTTGTTAGCTTTTTAAGTTGCAAATTGCAGGTATCATGCCAATACTCAAATTCAAATTAAGCACCATCAAAAGAATAAGAAAAAGGATTCTTTCTACTGTGTTTCGCTGCAAATGGTGCAATTGGAGCATCAACGGTTACTGGCTGCGATCAGGCTGTGATCTAGCTGCGATCAGTTGGGAATCAGCTTGACTCTTGCTCATTGGTTCGAGCTCAGAGACCCCAGTAAAGACCATGGGTTCTATTGGTGTGAGTTCAGAGAACCAGAGGAGGAGGAAGAGTGATTGGCGATGTCGTAGCTTGCAGCAGGGATTTGGTGCAGGTTGACAGCAATTCGGGACAGGCTGAACGCAGTGGAAGCAGAGGCATAAGAAGAAGGATGAAGAGAGGTTCTAGGTGAGAACTCTCGGTCGATTAAGCAAGGGTGCTGAGCTTTGAGTTCTTGGCTGTGCTTCCTTCTTGTGCTCTGTTTAACTGCTATCTTTGCGTGGCTGTGAACGTCCTTCCTCATTCTCTTTAGCCACTGATCTGTAAGTCTTGTGCTTAATTTTTACATATTTTCTGAGACTTTGTGGAGAGGTTACTCCACCGAGAAGGAGAAATCTTTAGCCGGTATCTATCCGGGGTGTGATCTACCGAAAGATCAAGAGATCGTCCACCTTACGGACACGCCGAGGAGTAGGGGCAAGTTATCCCCGAACCTCGTATATACTGGTGTTAGTGGTGTGTGTTTTTCTTTTCCTTGTATTAGATTTTCATGTGCATATTTCCGCTGCGCTAACGATCTGATTGAAGAATTTAGTTAAGTTTTAGAGGAGGCTATTCACACCCCCCCCTCTCTAGCCATCCGAAGATCCTAACAAATAGTTTAGACTCGAATGTAACTCAAGTTTCAAATTTGTAATGTACAAAAGAAAATTGGAGTGGTGGAAGGTCCACTCGAGACGGAGTTACGAGGAGGGTGCGAGCAACACGTGGCGGTCAAAGGGAGGAACTTGAAGAAGCTGTTGGCCCTAGGTTGACCATCCGATCTTCTCATTGGCTTGAGAAGATCGTAGTAGGGCCATGACTAATCAAAATTTAAATTTAATTAATTGTTTGTGTGTGTGTATGTAATGCATGCTAAAGTAGATTAATTAACTAGTACTTTAACGATTAGATTAGATCTAAATCGCGTATATGATGTACCACGATTAGATTAGATCTAAATCGAGTATATGATACATATCAACGATTAGATTAGATCTAAATTGCGTCAACTTGAAATGCCTACCATGCCGTGATACCCATCACTACCTCGATCACATGTTGTTGTTGAATCTGTCAAAGCAAAGCAACGCATATTATCTTGGTAGGGAGCGGAGGGACAATCTTGGTCCCGCCTATCAACGTATGGGTGAGTACAAACTCAATTAGATTGATTAAAACTAGTTAAACTCAATTGGATCGGGTTTAACTATAGGCATTTTCCAATGGTTGGTAGATAGGTCAAAATCACGTTTATATTAACTCTTGGGTGATTTAGCCAAAGCTAACTCAAGTTTTAATATACATGCGGATCTTGATCCTATAAACAAGAGTTGCATAGAGATGTAATTGGTAATTAGTTACCTACCGATCATACTAAGTCTTGGCGATTTAGCCAAAGCTAACTCAAGGCGTAGTATGATGTGGATCTTGTCCCGCACGAATTATAGCTAGAATCTAGTAAGTGTGGTTTGACCACATCCATGACTTGATTCTACAAAAGTTCTATAATTTAGTGGGAGCATCATTTAGTTAAAGGCCTAATTAAATGATTAGTGGAATATGATTATTTATTTTCTGCATTTTCTGTTGTAGATTGTCATGTCGTCAAACACGAACACCTTCTCCCTGCGTTCTGTCCTTGATAAGGACAAGCTCAATGGAGCTAACTTTCTGGACTGGTACAGGAACCTGAGAATTGTTCTCACACAGGAATGAAAATTGTACGTCCTGGAGCAGTCCATTCCCACGGCACCTCCTGCCACTGCCACTCGAGTTGACCGTGATGCTTACAAGAAGCATCAAGATGACGTATTAGATGTGTCCTGTCTTATGCTCACAACCATGAACTCTAAGCTTCAGAAGCAACACGAGTTGATGGGTGCTTATGATATGGTTGAACATCTTAGTCAACTATATCAAGGACAAGCTAGGAACGAGAGATTCGAGATCTCCAAGGCACTGTTTCAGTGCAAGATGCAAGACGGGACTCCCGTAGGTCCATATGTACTCAAGATGATTGGGTACATAGAAAACCTACAGAGGTTGGGATTTCCACTTGGCCAAGAGCTGGTCATTGACTTGATCTTGCAATCCTTACCAGATAGTTACAATCAATTTGTTCTAAATTACAACATGAATGAAATTGATAAACCCCTGCCCGAGCTGCTAAGCATGTTAAGAACTGTTGAGCTGAACCTTAAGAAGGTAAAGCCCAACACCATTTTGATGGTGCAAAAGGGCAAAGGCAAGGGTAAGCCTAAAGGCAAAGGAAAGTCGCAAGCCAAGGGCAAAGGCAAGGAACTGAAACCTAAAGGAGGGGTTGCCAAGGATGCTACCTGCTTCCACTACGGTCAGACCGGGCACTGGAAGAGGAACTGCAAAGTCTACCTGGAAGATCTTAAGAAGAAGAGAAGTGAGACTTCCACTTCAGGTATATATGTTATAGAAGTCAATCTATTTATTTCTTCATCATGGGTATTAGATACCGGATGTCCTTCTCACATTTGTACTAATGTGCAGGCGCTGAGAAATAGTAGAGCATTGACGAAGGGCGAGGTGGACCTACGCGTAGGCAATGAAGCACGGGTTGTTGCTGTTGCTATAGGGACTTATTCTCTATCTCTGCCCTCTGGGCTTGTACTAGAATTAGATGATTGTTGTTATGTGCCTACTCTTACTAAGAACATTATATCAGTTTCTTGTTTGGACAAGAAAGGTTTTTCATTTATAATAAAGAACAAATGTTGTTCAGTTTATTTAAATGATATGTTCTATTGTAATGCACCTCTGATTAACACACTCTATATTCTAGACTTAGAGAACCCCATCTATAACATAAATACCAAAAGGTTCAAATCAAATGAAATGAACCAAAGCTATCTCTGGCACTATCGCTTAGGTCATATAAATGACAAACGCTTATCCCAGCTCCATAAAGATGGTTTGTTGGACTCAATTGATTTTGAATCATATGAGACATACGAGTCATGCTTACTAGGCAAGATGACCAAGACTCCCTTTAGTGGACACAGCGAGAGAGCGACTGACTTGTTAGGACTCATACATAGTGATGTATGTGGCCCTTTCAATGTCGCTGCCAAGGGTGGTTATAGATACTTCATTACATTTACTGATGACTTCAGTAAATATGGTTATGTGTATCCGATGACACATAAGTCAGAATCCTTTGAAAAGTTCAAGGAATTCAAGAATGAAGTACAAAATTAGCTTGGCAAGAGTATTAAGATTCTTCGATCAGATCGAGGTGGAGAATACCTTATCCATGAGTTTCGTGACTATCTAGTTGAGTGTGGGATTCTATTTTAACTCACTCCTCCTGGAACACCACAGTGGAATGATGTATCTGAATGAAGGAATCATACCATATTAGATTTGGTACGATCTATGATGAGTCACACAGATCTTCCTATATCTCTTTGGGGCTATGCTCTGGACACAACAGCCTTCATACTCAACCGTGTTCCATCCAAGGCTGTGATAAAGACACCATATAGGATATGGACTGGGAGAGATGCCCAGGTGTCTTTTATGAGGATTTGGGGTTGTGAGGCTTACGTTCGACGTCAAGTCTCGGACAAACTGGGATCCAAATCCGATAAGTGCTATTTTATTGGATATCCCAAGGAAACTAAGGGATATTACTTCTATATTCTCAGTCAACACAAGGTAGTTGTGGCAAAGACTGGGATATTTCTAGAAAGAGACTTTGTTTCTAGAAAAACTAATGGGAGTACGCTCGATCTTGAAGAAGTTCAAGATGTGAACCATAGCACTGAAGTCTCGATGGAAGTTGAACTAGAACCACAAAGTGTTGTGGATGATGTTGTTCCACAAGGAGTTGAGGAACAACAACTAGTTCAAGTAAATCTACCTCTTCATAGGTCTGATAGGGTACGTCGTCAGCCTGAGAGATATTCATTTCTCTTATCTGACCATGATGACGTTGTCCTCATTGAGAATGAGCCTACCTCCTATCAGGAAACTGTGATGAGACCAGATTCTGAGAAATGGCTAGAGGTCATGAGATCTGAAATAGAATCCATGTACACCAACAAAGTATAGACTTTGGTTGATCCACCTGAAGGGGTAAAACCCATTGAGTGTAAGTGGGTCTTTAAGAGAAAGACTGACATAGATGGACTTATATATAAGGGTCGTCTGGTAGCAAAAGGTTTCAAACAAATTCATGGTATTGACTATGATGAAACTTTTTCTCTAATCGCGATGTTTAAGTCCATTCGGATCATGCTTTCTATTGCAGCATACCACGATTATGAGATCTGGAAGATGGATGTCAAAACCACGTTTCTAAATGGAAACCTACTCGAGGATGTGTACATGACACAACCTAAGGATTTTGTAGATCCACAGCATACTGGTTGAGTATGCAAGTTGCATAAATCCATTTATGGACTAAAGCAAGCTTCTCAGAGCTAGAATCTTCGATTCGATGATGCGATCAAACAGTTTGGTTTCATCAAGAATGAAGATGAACCTTGTGTCTACAAGAAGGTTGTAGGGAGCACAGTTGTCTTCCTTGTATTGTATGTGGATGACATACTACTCATTGGGAACGACATCCCTTTGTTGCAGTCTGTAAAGACTTGGCTAGGGAATTGTTTCTCAATAAAGGACTTAGGTGAAGCAACCCGTATTCTAGGCATACAGATCTATAGAGATAGATCTAAGAGAGTGCTTGGCCTAAGTCAGAGTACATATATTGACAAGGTACTACTACGGTTTGCCATGCAGAACTCCAAGAAGGGATTTCTGCCGATGTCACATGGTGTGAGTCTTTCGAAGACTCAAAGTCTCTCTTCTAGAGAGGAGAGAGACCGCATGGATCAGATCCCTTATGCTTCAGCCATAGGATCTATCATGTACGCCATGCTATGTACTCGTCCTGATGTCTCGTATGCTTTGAGCATGACGAGCAGATACCAGTTAGATCTAGGTGAGAATCACTGGATAGCGGTCAAGAATATTCTTAAGTACTTGAAAAGGACTAAAGAATATTTCTTGATATATGGAGGCGATGACGAGCTAGCTGCAAAGGGTTACAGTGATGCTAGGATGATTATCGATCGCATCTGGATTCGTGTTTTGCATAAATGGTGGTGTTGTGAGCTAGAAGAGTTGAGGCCAAGTATATTGCTGCATCAGAAGCAGCAAAGGAGGCAGTTTGGATCCGCAAGTTCATTACTGATCTTAGGATGGTTCCTAGCATAGCAAATCCTATTGAGCTCTATTGTGACAACAATGGAGCAATTGCGCAGGCTAAGGAACCTCACTCACACAAGCGGACAAAACACATACTACGGCGCTTCCATCTCATTCGAGAGATCATCGATAGAGGAGATGTGAATATTTTCAGAGTACCCACAGAAGCTAACGTCGCAGATCCCTTGACCAAGGTTTTGGCACACAGAAAGCATGATGGTCACACTAGGTCATTGGGCCTTAGAGCCTACACTGATTGTCACTAGTGCTAGTGGGAGATTGTTAGTTAGAGCCCTAGAGCCAATCATATGATGATTGTTGTATGGACTCATTGTATCATATTCTTATGTATATAAAGGCATTTGTTTTTGGTTATTATACTTACTTGTATTGGTGCCAAATAACTAAGTATAATAGCGTCCTTGAGTAGAAGGTTCTTATCTATATCAATCGATTGGTTGAATCGATAGTGAGATGGTATAGAGAACACTACTCTTAATCATTCTTAGTCAAGTATTAACATTCAGGTACGATGTTAATGTGACGAGACTAGCATGTAGGTCAACTCGATGACTTGATCTCACAAGTCAAGGATATGGAGATATCAAGTTGACACATGGGTATGCATTGGAGAATGTATACTGAATGACCCGCCATGAGAAAGTATCATGGATCGTTATATGAGTGTCATATACTTTCTCATGTGGCTATTAGTATGACTATTAGTCCTTGGACCTGAAGTCACCATGGTTCCCTACATAAGGAGTTACATACTTTGGCTTGGTAGACTGTAAAGGCGATTACTGGGTATGTAACAAATTATGCGGAGGGATGTGAGTGATGTAGATGGGATCTATCCCTTCTATATAACGGAGTGACATTGTTATTCTTGATAGAGTGAGACCACTAAGTACATGACCATGCCCAAATGAGTCAATATGAGATATTGAGCTCATTTAATTAGAGTGAGTCTACTTGGAGTTCAAGATTTAGATTGATTAGAGGATGACATGGTCTATGCCTCGCATTGATCAATCTAGATGTCAAGGATAGAAGGACACTTGTCATATATTGTGAAGAGTCACAATTAGTAGTCACAAGGTGATGTTGGATCTCAACATTCTTGTAACTTGGGTAGTAATGATGTGTTGCTAGATACCCCTCATTACTTATGCTTCTAAATGAGTTTAGGAGCATTGTCAATGTTACAAGAACCTATAGGGTCACACACAAAGGGCAATTAGATGGAGATTCGGTTCATATGATGAACCAAGAGGATTAGGTTCATGTGATGAACCAAATTAGATTAAAAGTAATCCAAATTAGATTAATTGAGTAAGACTCGATTGAGTTAGACTTGAGTTAGATTCAAGTGAGGCTAGACTTGAGTTAGACTCAAGTGAGGCTTAATGGTGATATTCATTGAATTTTGAATTCAATGATAAATGGAATTCAATTTGAATTTTAGATTCAAATTTCGAATGAGTTTCAAAATGACCATTTAATAAAGAATATTAAATACTCATTAAGGCTCATTAATGAGGCTCATTAATGGTGTTAATGAGCATTAAGTATTTTCATTAGATGAAAATACTTAAGCCATGTTTTACTCTTATTTTCATTATCGATCATTATTATTCCTCCTTGATTCTTCTTCTCTCCCTCTCCTCCTTGGCCGAAACATCCAAGAGTGCTAGCACACTCTAGGTGTTTTTCTCCACCTAATCGTTTGTGTGGATACACATAGAGGGGTGTTCACTTGACACCCTTGAGATCCGACATCTTCTTGGACGAGCGGGATAAGCGTAGGGCTTCGCTACAAAGGTATATCTTTCTTCCATGTAGATCTAAGGTAGATCTAGGACTAGAGAAACTTGTACACGAAATTATGAAATTTTATCTTCGCACGGATCCGGTGGCATGAGACTTCGGGGTTTCCGCAACGCAAAAAGTGATTTTTGCGGCTCGAAAGTTCCAACAAACAGGTCCAGCTTGGGGCTGGTTTGGCTAAACCCGGGGCAGGCCCCTCCCCACCTCGCGAACCCAGTGAGGTGGATCTGGGTTAAACCTGCTAGACCTGCCATGGATCCGTGCAGGTCTTGTATTTATTTTTTAAATACAAAATAAAAAATTTTAAAAATTAATTAAACATTAAATTTATTTTCAACATTTATATTAATAATATTTTGTAACCAAAAAATATTATCACAAATTAAAATCTATCAATTTTTATTAAATTAAAAATTAATTATCAATTTTTATTCAATTAATAATTAATAAAAAATTTTAAAAAATATATACAGGGCTAGTTCGGTTAAACCCGTGACACGCCCTGAATCCGCCTTCAGACCCGTTTTAGGCGGGTCTAAACCCGCCCCGCCGGGGTTGGTTTATTACGGGGTCGGGTTTTAACTCGCCGCATTGTTATCCCTAATAGTGAATTGCTCAAAGTAAATACTCAACAAGTGTGGATCTTAGAGTAGGAGTCATCATAGGCTTGAACCAAGTAAAATTCGGTTGTGTTAGCATTGTGTTTTCTTTTTCTTTTATCACCTTTTATTCTGCTGCATTTTACTCCGATTGATTTCCAAAATGAACGTGAAAAAGCCACAAGCATTATTCATCCCCCCCAGCACTTTTGATCCTATAAGTGGTATCAGAGCGGGGCCACTTTAAATTGGTGAAACTATCGTTCAAGCAACACCACTCAAGTTCTTTAGTTTTTTTCGCACTACTAATCCAAGACCCAATCTTGGAACATTTGTTATTTTTTTGTGTGTAAGGTTTTCTCTCGATTTTCCACCAAGAAGGCTACAATACCTCACACCCGCCTCTTTTCTCCGGCGAGGACTTTGGTTACTAGAAAGGTTGGATAGAGAACCACTTGAAGATGCAAGTCGAAATGTGGATCAACATCCAAATGAACTTCTCACTACCATTCAATGATACTAAAAAACCGGTATCATGTGGGATCAACACATAATGAAGAAAATTGAGGCCAACATGAAAGCTACTCAGACTCTGCAATGCAGACTAATCAAAGAAGAGCTAAACTGAGTCGGCTCATTCTCAAGCACAAAAGACTTATGGGAGAAGCTAATCAAACTTCATGAAGGGACCTCTGATACTAAGGTAAGTAAAAGAAACATAATTTTAAACAAATTCCTATCGAACAAAAAGTGGAGAATTGCGACATCATCAAGTATGCCCTAAATGTCTTTCTGAGGAACTCTTTGTGGGCATCCATGGTAGATGCTTATAAAATTTCAAAGGATCTTTTGCAAATTAGATTAGACGAGTTGTTTTCTAAATTCAAACTTCACGAACAAACTAATGCATTGCCAGTCAAGAAAAGTATTACTTTGGTTGTAGGTACAAGCAAAATTCGGGAACCAAAAATCAAGCACCGGACCGAACTTGAGTCCGAAGGCAAATTGGACTCAGAAGATGACAATGAAATCACCACTGAGATCATGAACCTAGTATGAAAATTGTATAAGAAGAAGAAGGGTTTCACAAAATGCAAGATCAAAAATGTGATTCAACCAAACACGAAGGCTAAGTCCAAAGTCATCTTCTACAGCTACAATAAGAAGGGGCATATCAAGGCAAACTTTCCAAACCAGAAGGAAATAAAGAAGCAATGAAATAAGAAGGTGCTACAAGCAACGTGGGATGAGTCTTCATCAGAAGACTTCGACGAATATCACAAGCATACAAGCTTCCTCGCACTTCCTTCCCGAGAACAAGTCATCAAGTCCGGAATCGAGAGCGAATCGAAAGCCGAGTCCGAGAGAAGACATGGATCCATTTCCATTTCCAAAGGGTCAAACAACACTATAAGTTCCTCTCAAGTAGACAAATTACATAACTTAATAACTTATCTGATGTGCAAACAAGTAAAATCTAATATCCGGGTCAAGTCACTTCAAAAGGAGATAACAACCCTTAAGGAAGTAACTAACCCAAGTCCCTTAACTGAGCCTATTCAACCTGGAACTTCAATTCAAGTCCAACAACTTGAGAAAGAAAATTTCAATTTGAAAAGTCAAGTCAAGGAACTTAGGGACTTGATAGAATGGTTCACTTTGTGTTCCAAGAATCTTGATCTAATCCTTGGAAAACAAAGAGCCATATATAATCAATCTGGACTTGGATATAAGGTGAAACACAAATTTAATCTTACCTATCCTTAGTTAATCGAACCAATAGAAAACTACTCCAAACATGAGTTCCTAAGTCGAACTTAATTAATTAAGTTGGACTTAATCAATATTGGATCCCCAATAATCAAATTCACTATGTTGATAAACCTTATCGAGACTATGATCCACGGGAAGCTAATAAAAAGATCATTTTTATTAGGTAAAATTGTGTGATGCTTGATTTACTACTTTCATTACTCATGCTTAGATTAGGATGTATAGATAAAGACTTAGGTCTGATCGACACTTGATTAGTTAGACCAAACATTTTCAGAAAAAAATTAAATATTTAATTTTTTTAAAAGGCTTTGTCTAGAAATGGTTGTTGCTCCAATACCCAAAAAGGCTTAGTACCTCGCCATAATCTAGAAGCAATTATCAAAATGGATGTTTAATTAATTAACTGTTAAATCTTAGTCTAACTCAAATATAAATCAATCCTTATATTTTAATCTAAATTGAAGATAAATTAACCATCTCACAAAACTTATAAGGTTCTCTGATTTATAATCTAGAAAAGGGCGAGATGAATTTAAGTTGGAAATAAAAATTAGTTAATTAAAACTTAACTAAAATTAAACCTAATTTAAACTTAACAAAAATTAAACCTAATCAAACATAACAAAAATTAAACCTAATCAAAATTAACTAAAATTAAACAAAATTAAAACTTAATAAAAATTAAACCTAATCAAACTTGACAAAAACTAAACTTAATCAAAATTAACTTAATCAAATTAAAACTAAACTAATCTAATTAAATCTAAATAAAGCTTAAACTAAACCAAACAAACATAAGTTAAAATTAATAACCATCTCACAAACACCTATAGGAATAACATGATTGACAATCTAAATTGGGTGAGATGGAACATAAGGAGTTGAATTCAATCAATCAATCTTATAATCTATTTAAATTGGATCTAAATCAAATACTTTATATATAGGAACATAATGATTTAGACCAATAAATGTTGGATAGTGGATCCTTTAGACACATGACTAGAGACAGATTAAAGTTCACCAACTTAAAACTCAAGAACCTATGATCAGTTACGTTCTATAACGATGGAAAACTTAAGGTAATCAGAATAAGTAATATTGAACTGAGTTTCGATTTCATTATTCAAAAAGTTTTATTAGTTGATAAATTTAAGTTTAACTTAGCATAAGTCAATTGTGTGATTTGGACTACTTAGTAACTTTTTCGAACTCTGAATGTGTAATTAAAAATATTATAAATTCTAATATTACAGTTAAGGGAATTAGGTAAAATAACATTTACACAATTGACTTATCAACTTCCTCACTCAAGTGGCTATTGATACAATAAGAGAAAACCAAACTGTGGCACAAAAGACTAGGTCAGACTCATCTCTAAATGAGTCAAAATAGTTTAGTTAGAGATATACCAAAATTAAGAAATTTAGAAAACTTAATTTGTAATGCTTGTCAATAAGATAAACAAACTAAATTAACCCACAAACTAACAAACATAATTTGAATCAACTCAATACTTGAGCTCCTACATTTAGACCTATTTGATTCATAGGGAGACAAGTCACTAAGCAGAAACTAGTACTACTTAGTAATAATTGATGGCTACTCAAGATTCACTTGAGTAAAATTCCTAAAAACTAAAGATGAAATCTTTGAAATCTTTAATAAATTTTACAAATTAACATAAAAATGAAAAAGATACTAAGATCAAAAGAATTAGAAGTGATCATGAGAGGGGGGGGGGGTTTGAAAATCATAGGTTTATCGAATTTTGCCAAACTAATAGATATTACCATGAATTTTCATGTCCTAAAACCCCTCAATAGAATGAACTAGTGGAAAGAAAAATAGGATATTACAAGAAGCTGTTAGAATTATGTTAAATAAATACAACCTAAGTGATCAATTTTGGACAAAAGCAATAAACACAGCTTGTTACATTCAAAATAGAATCTTAATAAATAAATTTTACAATAAAATTCTTATGAAATATATTATAATAAAATACCCAACCTAAGCGATCTAAAAGTTTTTGGATGTAAAGTACACATATTAAACACTAAAGATTATTTAGGTAAATTTACATTAAATCAACAATTGACATCTTCTTAGGGTATTCCACAACCAATAGGGTCTATAGAGTCTATAATAAAAATACCCTAAAAGTTGAAAAAACGGTCAATGTAATTTTTAATAAAAAAAATAACCTAATTTAATCAATGAAAATAATAATAAAAATATAAGAAACATAGAAGATGATGAAATTGATGAAATTAAACATGAATCAAGTGAACTAGAAGAACCAAGAACTAATCCTGAAATAAGACCGCCTAGGGTAAGATCCAACCACTCACCTAACCAAATATTGGGTGACCCGACCCTAGGAGTTCAAACTCGATCATCCTATAGAAATTTAAGTCAAATAGCCCTTATATTCAAAATTAAATCCAAGACTATAAAAGATGTCCTACCTGATCCAGATTGGATAATTGTAATGCAAGAAGAACTAGCTTAATTTGAAAGAAACTAAGTCTAGGAACTACTACCTAAAACAACAAATAAAACCATAATTGACACCAAATGGGTTTTTAGGAAAACTAGATGATAAAGGAGAAATAGTAAGAAATAAAGCTAGACTAATAGGTAAGGGGTTCAGCTAAGTAAAAGGGTTAGATCATGATAAAATATATGTACCTATAGCCAGACTTGAATCTATTAGAATGCTGCTAGCTTATGTAGCACATAAGGGATTTAAGTTATTTCAAATGGACATAAAGTCTGCATTTCTTAATAGATTCATCAAAGAAGAGGTTTATGTAAATCAACCCCCCATATTTGAAGGCCTACACTGCCCAAATCATGTCCTTAGGTTAAATAAAATGTTACATGGATTAAAATTAGCACCTAGGGCTTGATATGAACAACTATCAATATACCTAATCTCTAAAGGGTTTAACTAAGTCCAAATAGACCAAACCTTATTTATTAAAACCTTAGAAAAAAATATTTTTATAGCCCAAATCTACATAGATGACATAATTTTTAGCTCAATTAATACAAAATTTTTAAAGGAATTCATTAAATTAATAGAAAATGAATTTGAAATAAACTTGGAAGGAGAACTTAATTTTTTTTCTTAGGATTACAAATAAAATAAACTAAAGAAGATATTTATGTCTACCAAACAAAATACGCTAAAGAGTTAATTAAAAAATTTAGAATGAAAAATTATAAAAATATTAATACCTCAATGGCAACCAATGTAAAAATTGACTCTGACTTAGAAGGTAAACTAGTAGACTTAAAAATTATAGAAGTGCAATAAGAAGTCTACTATACTTAACTACAAGTTGACCTGATATTTTATTTATAGTTGGTATGTGTGCTAGGTATCAATTATATGCAAAAGAATCAGACTTAATAAACGTAAAAAGAATACTTAGATACATTAAGGGCACACTAAGTGTAAGTCTTTGGTACCCTAGTACTAGTACATTTGACTTAGTTGGGTACTTTGACTCAGACTTTGCTGGGTGTAAACTAGATAGAAAAAGTACAAGTAGAAGCTGTCAACTTCTAGGTCAGTGCCTAGTAAGCTGGTCCAGTAGAAAGCAATATTGTGTTGCCTTGTCCACTACTAAAGCAGAGTATATAGCTATGGGGGAATGTGTATCTCAACTCTTAAGGATGATGTACACTTTAAAAAATTATCAATTAGAATATAAAAATACAAAAGTCTCAATTGATAACATGAGTTCAATCAATTTAATAAAAAATCTAATTATCATTCAAGGACTAAACACATAAAAGCTAAACACCACTTTATAAGAGGCCATATAGCTAGGGGTGATATTATACTTGACTATGTTGAGTCTAAGTCAAACCTAACAAACATTTTCATAAAACCTTTTCCTGAACTTAAGTTCATTACACTTAGAAGACAATTAGGAATGTACTTAGTAAAATAGATCCTAATCCTTTCAAAATCATGATTTTTTTCTTGCCTTTCAAAAATTATAATTTTTCAAAATTATATTATCTATCTTTTTTCAAAAACCCTACATCCTTAAAAATCATCTTGGTTTTAAAATTCTAGGATAAATAGTTATATTTTCTTCAAAACTCCCATTTTTACTAGCGCTTTCAAATATTGGACTTAACATAGGTTCTTTCCCCTAGAAAGCATGTACCCACAGGTTTCAGCCAGAGCATCTCACAAACACACTAGATTTACCTTGTTTGTGTATGAAAAATACTTAGAATGGTGTGAGATGTATATGGTATTGCTTGGACTTCAGAATGCTTATATTTGTGTATCAACATAAGTCTAGGCTATAAATACCAATTTAAATCGATCAAGTTAAGTCATCCTTTTTAGTCAAACTAACTGAATCACTTACTTAACTTGACTAACCAAGTGAACGCTATTACTTTATGGTAAATAACTAGTAGATAAAGGTTAAACATTATTCTAAGGAAAGTCTACGACTGATTTGAAAGATTTTTTTTTTTCAAAAAAATCTTTTTATTTGATCTTTCCATGCTTGGACTCTAGAATAAAAATTATTACCTTAACTATCCCCTCAAACTTAAAGCACTTAGTTGAAAAGTTTTTAAGACACTAATCAAGAGGGAGCTTAAAGTTAAAATATTTTTACAATTTGTAAATTAGTTTTTCAAAATTAAGTACTAATTTTTTACAAGTTAACAAATTTTCTCTCTACTTAGAAATTATTTTTTGATATATGTTAATAGGGAAGTAAAAGAAATTGAGTATTTCAAAGTTAAAGTATTTTTTTAAGCATTTGTTTTCAAAGTAAGCATTTTTCAAAGTTAAGATTTTTTTCAAAAACAAATTAAGTTTGTTTTTTTGAAAAAGCAAGTCAAACTATTTTTGAAAATCAAAAGTTTAAAGTTTAAGCAAGAATGTTTCAAAAAATAAAGTTATATTTCTCAAAATTGACATTTCAAAAGTATAGTATTTTCAAAGCTAAGCATATAGCTAAGTTTTTTGAGGAAAAAGAAAAGCTAAGTGTCTTTTTGTGTTCAAATAAATTCTTTTTAATACTAAAAATTCAACTAATTTTTTTTTAGAGAAAGCTAAGTATTTTTTTTTAAAAAAAATGTGCTATGTTTTAGGGGGAGTTTTAAGTTTCTTAACTAAAAAAAATTCTTCTAAGTTCTATTTCAACACTTAGAAACTTATCTTTTAAAAAAGTTTTTCTTATGAAAATACTTACTTGTTCTCACTTGTTATCTATTTTACTTAACTTTGAATTGTATTATCATAATAAAAAAGGAGAAAATTATTGGCGCAGGGAGCACCAGACGATCCAACCTGAGTTTTGATAATGGCAAAGGGTTAAAAGTTAAGATTTCTTATTATTCTAACATGTTTGACTGAGTGTGCAGGAAAGTCTTAAGTGATCTTCGGCAAGGTGAAAGTCCTAGTTGAGGCTAGGCAAAAAAAGTCCTAGTGAATACTAAGCAAGTGGAAAGTCCTAGTTGCAGTTAAACGACGAAGTCCTAATCTAGGGAACTAGGCAAAGTCTTGGTAGGTCGAGGATATTGGTCGAAATCCTAAGGTCGAGGATTCTAGGTGAAAGTCCTAGGGGTCGCGGACAACTAGACGGGTCAGAGATTGGACTTCTAGTGAAAAGTCCTGATGTCTCAAACACTAAGCAAAAGTCTAGACAGTCTGGAGGACCAGTCTGGCAAAAGGTAAATTCTCTTGAGAGGAGTAGGTGAGGGTGTGTTCCTCGTTGAAGGAATAGTAGATATCAGTTCGACGTAGGGGTTTCGAGAAATCTAAAAGTTAGAATCAGATAATCTAGAGACTATCAAATAGTTAATTAATCATTTTTTGTTACGCTCAACTTGTTTTGTAGGGTATATTTGGTATTTGGACTAATATGCCTTATAGGAAGTAAGAAGCACAAAGAAAAGCTCGGATGAACAATATTCGAGGCACCTTCGAGGCTATTGGAGGCGCCTCGGCTACCTTGGCTGAAGCACCGCGTGGAGAGTCACGGAGGCGCCTTCCAAGCAGCTAAAGGTGCCTTGGAATTGGGCATAAAGGCACCTTTGGATGGATGAACTTTGCAGAATGCGGAGGTTATTAATTCTGAGGCTTTGGGGATAACTTCTACAGCTGGAGGCACCTTCCATGGTATTCAAGGTGACAGTCTATAAAAGAATGGTTCGAGCATCTCTTTAATCACAATTCATTTTTATAATCCCTCTCTTGCGCACTGCCTTAAGGATGATCCTACGATTCCGCAACGTGACTCCGACGACCGAAAACACGACTCTCCGAACTTCAAAGTCATCAGTATAATTTTATCAATAGTACTTAAATTATAATTCTTGTATTTCAAATGTATACTTGTAATTTGTGAATTGATAGTAAATTTTTTAAAATAAACACTCAACAAGTGTGGGCCTTGGAGTAAGAGTCATCACAAGCTCTGAACCAGGTAAAATTCAGTTGAGTTAGCATTATGTTTTCTTTTTCTTTTATCACCTTTTATTCCCCTTGTGTTTTACTCCGATTGATTTCCAAAATGAACATGAAAAAGTCACAAGCGCTATTTGACCCCCTCTAGCACTTTTGATCATACAAATCCTTCATTGACCTACTCCACCAGGTATAGCCATCCAAAAATCGCCTTATAAACTTAGCACATAACAAGCATATAACAAACACAAAATAAGTCTTGATTGCGCGCAACAACATGCTACCATGAATGGGTCTTGTGACCAGTCAAGATATCCACTATCTGCGGTCGACAATACATGCTACCACTATCTGGTTCAATGAGCAGATAGGATGTGGTAGCTATTTAGCTCCTCAGCTACTGACTGTGAGTGAAAATACGCGCTACCACCAACTGGTCCAATGGGTAATCAAAGCACATAAATGTCACTATCTACAGGCGATAATACATGCTACCACTACCTAGTCTAATGGGAAGATAGGACATATAGCTATCTAGCTATGAACTTCAGGCGATAATACACGCTACCACTATCTGGTCTAGTGGGCAATCCAAAGGTAAATGTATATACACCATAATAACCAAACCATCTAAAATAATCACATCCAAAGGTAAAACTCTACAAGCTACACTATGATATCACAAACATAATGACACAACTATAAATAGCAATAGATGAATGGATAGCAATAAAACTACATTGATATCAAATAGACTAAATGTAAGGATAAATAATAAAGTATCAACTCAAGAAGCAAATAGTGTGGAGTCAAGATAAGCAGTAACTATTGTCTAATCAATAAATGATAATAAATAATCATGCACTAAGATCATAGAACTAAAGAGGTCAAAGCAGAAACTACCCACCTCAATTATAGATCGCCTTAATAGTCTTCAAGTAAGAGGGTCTATCTCGAGCACACATCTACATATAAAGGATACAAAGAACCTAATAATCTATTAATCAATAATCAAATCCTATTGATTAATTAATCAACTTCTTAATTTATTCATCCCTTAATTAATTAATCAACCCATTAATTAATTAATAATTCAATTAATCCAATGATTAGTAAAACTAATTTATCTATAGTTACATCATATGGCTAATTGTTCTATTACTTCATTAATTTATACAATCAATTAAATATCATAGAACTTAATTACTCAATTAATCAAATATTAGATGTTAATTGATTACATTAACTAACTTGTTAAATTGCTAATAATTTCTCCTTTTCTCAATATTAGTGCAATTTCTGTCTAATTCAACATTAATGTTAAGGAATTAACAAATAATCATAAACCTAATTAACCCTTTAATTAAATTGGTTATATCAATTAATCAATATTAATTCATTAATTAATTACCTCTAGTCGCTTCTTCAGTTTCTCCTCCGACAACGTGATGATGGTCGGAGGTCACTGGCAGTGACTCAGGTAGTTAGTGGTGGCAGGGTTGAGCAACCTTGGGCAACCTGTACTAGACGAAAACCATGGCGGCAACAGCAATGGTGGTTGATGGCAGAGGTTTGGCTACGATGCTAGCAGTTCATCACTATAGAACAGCAACGACAACAAGGAGGCGACGTGTTTGGGAGGAGAAGGGCGATCGACATAGGTGCGCGGTGGCATCATTGTAACATGACGTCACGGTGTTAGCTCGCTCTGCGGAACAATGCCTCGAGCATGGGGGGGGGGGGCGCGAAAAGGTGGCCTATTCGCGGTCGGCAACCAGGGCAACCGGTGGAGAAGGCGGCAGTGGTCAAGCACGGTGCGGTCGTGCAATTGGGATGTCACTACAACAACGCTCGAAGGAGGAGACACAAGGGGTGGGAGAGAAATTAAACTTAGGTTTTTGTAATTAAACCTTATATTAATTAATTCAATCAACTCTCAACTTAAATAGGGTATTCTAAAATAGACTTTTTTTTACCCCTTTATCCCCATAAAATATAAAAATATTCCTATAAAAATTTAAAAAAAAATCCATAAAATTATAATAAATTTTATAAATTTATTTCCTTATTAATTATTAATTATTTTGTTTTTATTTTTCCCAAATAAATTCATTTAGTTCCAATTTTAATAGTTTTAAATCATTATTATATATCTATAGAAACGTTAAGGATGCTTGACTAAAATTAGAAGATATCCGTGTATATATATATATATATATATATATATATATATATATATATATATATATACACGGATATCTTCTAATTTTAGTCAAGCATCCTTAACGTTTCTATAGATTCTTCATGTTTCCTTTGATACTTCTCTTTGGCTATCCACCTTGAGAAGAATTATACTTTGACCAAGGCACTAATCATCCAATATACCGTAGCCAATAAAATCTCAGACCAAATTGTGTTCGAGTAGGGGGAGTTTGGGTCCTAAAAAGAACATGGGTGATACGGTATATACTCAACCCCTTAGGCAGGGATGAGGTTGATACCGCATTCAAGATATATATATATACGGATATCTTCTAATTTTAGTCAAGCATCCTTAACGTTTCTATAGATTCTTCATGTTTCCTTTGATACTTCTCTTTGGCTATCCACCTTGAGAAGAATTATACTTTGACCAAGGCACTAATCATCCAATATACCGTAGCCAATAAAATCTCAGACCAAATTGTGTTCGAGTAGGGGGAGTTTGGGTCCTAAAAAGAATATGGGTGATACAGTATATACTCAACCCCTTAGGCAGGGATGAGGTTGATACCGCATTCGAGAGGATTTCAACCCTGACTATGTCCGAGTCAGAGGAGTTTGGGCCCTAAAAAGAACACGGACGATACAATATATGCTCAAACCCTTAAGAGGGGGTGAGGTTGATACCATAACCAAGAGGATCTTGGCCCCGACTGTATCCGAGTCAGGGGAGTTTGAGCCCTAAAAAGGACGTAGGTGATACGGTATATGCTCGAGCCTTTAGGAAGCGGTGAGGTTGATATCACAGCCAGGAGAATCTCAACCTTGACTATGTCTGAGTCGGGAGAGTTTGGGACATGAAAAGGACCCAAGCGATACGATATATGCTCCCCTTAGGTAGGGGTGAGGTTGATATCTCAGTCGGGAGGATCTCGACCCCGACTATGTCCAAGTCGGGGGAGTTTGAGCCCTAAAAAGGATATGGACGATATAGTATATGCTCAACTCCTTAGCAGGGGTGAGGTTGATATCACAATTGGAAGGATCTCTACCCTGACTATACCAAGTCGGGGGAGTTTAACCCCTGAAAAGGATGCAGGTGATACGGTATATGTTCAACCCCTTATGTAGGGGTGAGGTTGATACCGTAGTCGGGACGATCTCGACCCCGACTATGTCGGAGTCGAGGATGTTTGGGCCCTAAAAAGGATGAGGGTGATACAGTATATGTTTGACCCCTTAAGTAGGGATGAGGTTGATACCACAATTGGGAAGATCTTGACCTCGACTATGTCCGAGTTGAGAGAGTTTAGGCCTTTAAAAAGAATGCAGACAATATGGTATATGCTCAACCCCTTACCAAGGGTGAGGTTGATCCGTAACCGAAAGGATCTCAACTCCGACTATGTCCAAGTCAGGGGAGCTTGGGCCCTGAAGAGGACGTGGTCGATACAGTACATGCTCGACCCCTTAGTAGGGGTGAGGTTGATACCATAACTAGAAGAATCTCAACCCTGACTATGTCCAAGTCAGGGAGTTTGAGGAATCCATCTGGAAAAAAGTGTTTTCATTCATGCTTAACTTGTGAGTACACATTGTAATAAAAGGAAATGTCTCGAAAGATGACTAAAACATAATGATTAAATGCATGAGGGTACTGAGCTGACTTTAATAGTAGTATGACTTCAGGTGGTTGGCATTCCATGGTTGGCTCAACTTTTTATCATGATAGTCTATTAGATAATATGCCCCCTGAGCTCGTCTTCTTGATCGCTTTGAACGATCCTTCCCGTCGAAGCTCTAGTTTGCTAATATTCCTAACTGATTTTATTTTCTTCAAGACTAAATCTCCAACCTAAAATGGTAGGGGTATTACACGTTTGTTAGAGCTAAGACACATCCTTTGGCGATATGTGTGAGTCGGGTAGCAACTTTTGCCCTTGTTTATAAAATCAGATCTAAATCGAGAATGTATAGCCCATCATTGTCCAGCCCATAAGCACTTCTTCTGATAGATTCATCCCTAACTTCCACCGAAACGACCGCCTTGTCACCATAGACAAGATGAAATGGAGTCATCCCGATGCTTTCTCAAGGAGTTATTCGATAAGCCTAGAGTATACTAGGTAACTCGTCTACCCAGCTGCCTCCAAGATGATCTAACTTGATCTTCATCCCTCTAACTATCTCCCGATTAATAACTTCAACTTTCCTATTGTTCTATGGGACCAAAGTGAAAGTCTGTTGAATGCTAAAGCTCTAATACCAATCGTTTAAACGTCAACCTTGAAATTGTTGACCATTATCTGGGACTAAATTGTGGGGTAAGGTAAATTGACAAACTATATTTTACCAAAAGAATTTCATAACCTCCTGCTCGGCTATTTGAGCTAGCGGCACAGCTTCTAGCCATTTGGAAAAGTAGTCAACGACCATAAATAAATACACCTTTTGATTTCTACCAATGGGGAAAGGACTTACGATATTCATACCCCACTAATCAAAGGGGTAGGCCAATATGGCAGTTTTTAAGAATTCTCTAGGGTGATGAGACAGGTTCTAGTGCTTTTAATAGTGGGAACAAGCAGCAACGAACTGAGTTGTGTCCGTCTACAGGGTTGGGCAAAAATACCCTACTAGCAATACTTTTCGTGTTAATGTTCTTCCTACATCATGATTACCACAGATGTCCTTATGAATCTTCCTCATGACATAGTCAACATCTTCTTGACCCAAGCAACTGAGAAGGGGGTTGGGACAAGGACTGTTAATACAATGTGTCCCCAATAAGAATAAATCGGGGTGTCCTCTTCTTAAGCAATCGAGCTTGTGATAAGTTAGTGGAAAGAACTCCCTGCTCTAGGTAAGCCTTGATAGGCACCCTCAAATCAGGTGATATATCTGGGTTAGTGATTTGGTTAACTTGAGAGATGAACAATACTTAGGATATGCAATCTTCGGTTCTCCAACTAAACAATGCACTAGGTAACTTAATTAGCACATCTGCCTTCTGATTTTCTACTCTATATACTTTTTGAAGATTGATCTCTTGGAAATGCGCTCGGAGTTTTTCAAAAGGTTTAGTATAACCTTGTAACCTCTAATTTCTAATAACAAAATTTCCAACTATCTATTAAGCCGCCAACTGGGAGTTTAAGTGGATTATGACTTAAGGACCTCCTACCTACTTGGTAGCTTGTAGTCTGACAATAAAGCTTCATACTTGGCCTCATTATTGGATGCCTGGAAATGTAGATGGATAGAAAAAGATAATGCTTTCTCTCAAGGAGATATCAGTAGAACTCCCACTCTGCTACCCTGTCGATTAGAGGAGTCATCCATATAAACTTTTCAAATGCCTTCAACCATTTTCCTTAGTATTGTCGTAAGAAAATTGGCTAAGGTTTGAATCTTAATAGTGGTTCTCAACTGGTATTAGATGTCATATTTTCTCAACTTAGTGGTCCATTTGATTAATCATCCCAAGGCCTTTGAGTTGGTGAGTACTCACCCCAAATTACTATTAGTGAAGGCAGTAATCAAATGGGCTAAAGTAGGATCTTAGCCTTAGAGAAGCTAAGGTAAGCCCCCATGCCAACTTCTCCAAATTGGTATACTTGCTTTCTGTCTCCTTTAATAGTGTAGGTCCCTTTATGGTGTGGTCGGCAAGAGGGGATGAATTGTCCTGAAAATAAAATCAAACCTTTCTCAATCTTTTGAAACTAAGTTAGAGAAACACTTATATATAAAAGAATTAATAAACTAATTGATAAAAGAAAGAGGCACAAAATTTACTTGATTTGTAATTAGATGATTATTAATCCAAGACTATGAAAAATTCATCAGAATTCTCCTTTGGGCGGAGTAGCCTCTTACAGCCTTGACACCTCACAAAGTAGTAGAACAAAAAAGAAAATGAATTCTTGTACAAGTGACGATATGAACTACTGAGACAAGAGCTCTATTTATAGTTTGCTAGTCGATCTAACTATTTATTGATGTTGTAGGTCAAGCGCCTGGAAGAGCTACGGGTGCCTAGGCGTAGATAAAACTTTATCTATGTCATAACAGTTCGCAACGAATCAAGCTTATCTAGTCTAGGCATCTGGAGCAGCTCCGGGTGGCTGGATCGTGCTGACTAGCCCATTCGAAGCCTTGTTAAGGGAGGCGCCCCTAGGGGTGCCCAGGGGTCCGGGCGCCTGGACTTGGTCCAAGCGCCCGACAGTCAACTTGAAGTTGATCGTCCAGTTTTCCTCCATTTTGGCTTTGTTCACTTGGGTGATTTCATCCATCCATAATAGGAGTCACCCAAACCCATTTTTCATCTTTCTCCTCAAGCAAGCTTCAGCTCTGGCTTCTCGTTCCTCGAAAATATTGCGCACTTCCTTCTCGTCCGTCAGCATACTCTTCCACAGCACCTAATCCCTCAGACGTACTAAGCCCATTGACTCTCTCCCATGCCATCTTTCTCGCTAGCTACATTTTTTCACTCTACTTCCTATGCTCCTAAGTTCCTACACACTTCGTCACAAGATATCAAATACACATAAGACATAACTTAACTCGGTTGATAACATCAAATCAAAACTATTTCAGGGTACCTACATTCTCTCCCTTTTTGATGTGCATCAACACAAGTTAGAGTTAGTGTAAAAACATAGAATTAAAATGACAATTACCACTAAAATTTTTCAAACTACAAAATTACAAATATAACCTCCTTCTAGACTTAAGCTCTCATCTCTCATTCTCTCCCTTTGATCGCATCAAAAATAAAGTCAGGGAAAAATAAAGTTAGATAAAAATTTAAAACTTTTTATAAGGTTTAAAGAAAGAGAATTCAAAGTAAAAAAATTACAAAATTTTTTTCTAAAAATTTGAATTTTCAAGATTTAATAACCACGCTTACAATTTTAATTTAAAAATAAGTTTAACACTTTAAAAAAAATAAATTTTTATTAAAGTTCAACAGTAGTATATGAATATGTAGAAAACTTTTCACTAAAAATTTTTAAGAATCTTAGCAAAAATAAATTATTTTGTACAAAAACATAATTTTTACAAGATAAATTTCAAAAATAGATTTTTATTCAAACAAATCTTTCAAATTTTTCTAAGTATTGAGAATATAATGTATAACTAATAAAAATTTATTTTTTTTTAAAAATAAATTTTTGATACTTTTTAGTTTCAAAAATAAGATTTTCTGTAAATAATCCACAGAAAATTCATTATTTATCAAACAAATTTACAAAAGTTATTTTCAAATAGAAATTCAATGTTTCTATCACTATAAAAAATTTAGATAAGAATTTTGAACAGAAGGATAGACATGATTCTTTTTTAAAATAAATATTTTAAAAATAGTTTATTAACCTAAAAATTAGGATGATTTTTCTATTTATTTAAAATATAATGGTAATTCTGTGAAAAACCAGGGTTTTCAAAATACATATGCAAAAAAATTAAATTTTAAATTATGATTTTTTAATCAAAAAAAATTTAAAAAAAATAATATTAAGAGGTTATTCGTTCTAGTAACAAAGGAAAAATTTCAGCAATAAATGTTAATCGTAAGCATACGAACTTAATTTTGCAAATAAAATTAATATTCCTAAATATAAAGCATCCATAATCATTTATTTATACTAAACAAAATTTTAGGACCTAAAATAAATTTTTACTTACAGGATTGATAAGAAATTTCTTTGGAACATATTTTTACGATATTTTTTTAATTTGACCCTTATGATATTTACGGTACCAATTTAGGTTTCTATAATTTCTTGAAGTATTATGATTAACATATGTAGAATTTTTTTATTTTTTAATTTAGTCCTTTAATTTTTTATTTTCTTCCTTTAGTTTATCATACATTTCTAAAGGGCATGTATTTGCTAAAATTATTTTCAAGTCTAAAATTTTCTTTTTCAAATTATTATTTTTAGACTTAATCTCATATAATGATCTAGTTATGGATTTAACACCTAAATATAATTGGTAAACATACCTCACTTACCATATCCACTCTGAATTTTGTTTCTTCCTCCTCACTGTAGCTTTCTTCTGAGGAGCCTCCACCTTCTCTATGTTCTCCTCCTGCTTACTTGCCATCATTGCTAGTCTAGTGTACTCCAAATCAAATTCTTATGATGACTCATCTCAAGTCATCTTCAGGGTTTTGTGCTTGGTCCTTTCTTGTTGTCCTTCTTCAGCTTGGGCAGTCATCCTTGATGTGCCCCTTCTCATTACATTTGTAGCATTTTATCTTCCTTGCTCTTCTTTTCTTGGCCTTCACTTGATTAAATTTATTAGATCTAAAAATTTTCTTAAATTTCCTTGCCATAAATGCCATTTCGTTATCATCGAAGGAAGTGTGCACATCTAATTCTGCATTCTTATCATTTAGGGCAATTTTGTTTGATTTTTCTAAGTCCTGAGTATCTATATAACGAGACTCATGAAGTTCAAAAATAGAAAATAAACTTTCAAGTGTACTTACCTCAAGATCATTCAAGATATAGTAAGCATCTATTAAGGCTAACCACTCTTGAATTCTCAGAAAAGCATTAAGTGTGAACCTTAAAGAGTCACGATTTGTCACCTTTTCTCCAAAGTTGTTGAGTTGGGTGATCAGATCTTTGATCCTCGTATAAAGTTGGGCTACTTTTTCTCCCTTGTTCATCCGGAGGTTCGTCAATTGGCTTCAAGGATGTCCCACTTTGCTAATTTGGCTTCTGAAGTACCCTCATGAAGCTTCAGGAATTTTCCCTAGAGATCTTTGGCAGAATCATAGCTTCTGATATGGCTAACCTCCTGGGGTGGAAGAACACTAAGCAAATGGAACTCTGCTTTTTCATTAGCCGCGAAGTCGGCTTGTTCCTTCTTCGTCCACATGTACTCTTCTTTGTCGACTCCTTGTTGGTCCTTAGGTGCTACAAAACTGTATTTTATAATTAGCAAAATTTTAAAATGGGTCTTGAAGAATACCTTCATGTGTTTTTCCATATTGTGAAATCTTCCTCAAATTTTGGTTGGGAGATGCTAGATCCTACCATTTATTTTACTTCAGATGGTGGTTAGTCCTTCTAAAGCGAGCTTTACTCTGATATCACTTGTAGGTCTCTTTATGGTGTGGCCAGTAAGAGGGTGTGAATTGCCCTGAAAATAAAATCAAACCTATCTTGATCTTTTGAAACTAAGTTAGAGAAATACTTGTATATAAAAGAATTAATAAACTAATTGATAAAAGAAAGAGGCACAAAATTTACTGGGTTTGTAATCGGAGGATTGCTAATCCAAGACTATAAAAAGTTCACTAGAATTCTCCTTCGGGTGGAGTAGCCTTTTAAAGCGTTGACAGCTCACAAAGTAGTAGAATAGAAAAGAAAATGAATTCATGTACAAGTGATTATATGAACTACTGAGACCAGAGCTCTATTTATAGCCTGTTGGTCAAATCTAACCGTTTGCTAATGTGGCAGCTCGGGACACCTAGAAGGGCTCCGAGTGCCTAGGCATGCATAAAACTTTATCCGCGTTGCAACGATTCACAACAAATCAAGCTTATCTAGTCCATGCGCTTGGAGCAACTCTGAGCGCCGGGGTCGTGTGCCTAGGGGGTCCGAGTGCCTGGACGGTCTGGGTGCCTGGACTTGGTCTGACTGCCTAGACTTAGTCCAGGCACCCAGACTGTCAACTTGAAGTTGACCGTCTGGTTTCTCCTCCATTCTAGCTCCATTCACTTAAGTGATTTTGTCCATCTGGAATAGGATTCACCTGAACCCATTTTCTATCCTTCTCCTCGAGCAAGCTTCTGCTCCAGCTTCTTTCCTTCGATAATGCCACGTTCTTTCTTCTTGTCTGCCAGCATACTCTTCCATAGCACCAAGCTCGTCGACTCTCTCCTGTGACATCCTTCTCGCTAGCTATGTCTTTCGCTTAACTTCCTGTGCTCCTAAGTGTGTGCACATTTAGACACAAGACATCAAATGTAGGATTGTTGTGCTAGAGGGGGGTGAATAGTACTCATGGCTTTCATGTTCATTTTTCACAAAACATAGAATAGGCAATGGAAAGTAAGAAACAAAGTACAAGGACACTAAGGATTTTACTTGGTTCGGAGCTTATGACAACTCCTATTCCAAGGCTCGCGATCATTGATCGCTTTCATTGGGCAACCACTATAGTACCGAAATTTTTTTACAAGTTTAGATTATAAAGTTGAAGCATACAAGTATTGCTAAAAAGAAACTTGTTACCAACAACTTGGAGAATTTGATCTTCTGGCGTGATCGTCGTCAAAACAGCCTTTAGGCGTTGTCGAATTATTTCCCAAGCGCGCGCAAGAGTTGAAGTTGTTCTAAATGAATTGTTTCGAAGCTGTTGGTCAAACCCCTTTTTATACCCAAGTTGGATGTGATCCAAATCCACTAATCTTGGGATTAGTGTTTGACTCGACACTAATCTATTGACCAATCCCCCTGATCGGTCGACTGAACCCACTAAATCCACCCAGCTTTCTGTCCAGATGCTGCCACTCCGGGTAAGAACTTCATTTGATCAACTGATTCCACCGTTCAGTCGATCAAACCCTCGACTCTCCTCGTCTTATCTGGTCTAATCAACCCGATTTGAAGTTTATCCACCATTCGATAAACTGAACCCAATGTTCAGTCAACTGATCCCTTAGGTGAAACTTTCACCATAAGCTGAAATCTTATATATTTGCTTGGGGGGTTCGGTCTGTTGGTTGCTACTCGAAATACCGTCCTAGTTCCCTTGTATAAAAATTTGTACAAGCATAGAACTATCCTAGCTACCCATGTGTTCTACTAAAGTTAAATTTGGATTGCGAACGATGTTTAACATTATTAATCCAAATTTTTCCTTTAGAAGTTAAACTTGAATTGGGAATGAAACTTAACATTCTTACTTCAAGTTCAACCGATGTGATCTTCCTAAGTTAAACCATATTACAGAAGTTGATCAAATATCTATTTCAAGGATCGACTTCTAGGTCAAACGTGGCGAGGCACTAGGCCTTCTTGGGTATGGGATCATCCACCACTACCTAGATAAAGCCTTTCAAAGAAATCAGATATTTAAACTTCTCACAGTAAACAAGGTTTAACAATAGAGACCTCAATAGAAACACATTATCGAAACATGAAATTGAAACAAAAATTGATAACAAAAATGATAATTAAAATCGATAACCTCTTGTGTTTGATTTTTCAAGATCAATACAAAAGATGAACTAGTTATGATGCGGAAACTAATAACTAATTATACCACTTGTAACTTATAGACCTCTTGATCTTCTATTATATTCCTCTTCTTATCTCGGATGTCGTGTGGGTGACGATCTACCAAGACGAGAATCCACCCAAGCCTTCTTCTTCCTTTCAAGTTTCGGCCACCAACTTTCTCCAAGAGATGATGAAGTTCGGCCACCAACTTTCCTCCAAGGGATGCTAGACAAGAGAACCTCCTTCTCTTCTACTTCTCCTTCAAGAAACCAACCATCAATGGATCTCCACACCAATATGCCGCCGGCCACCAAGAGGGAAAACAAAGGAGAAGAGAGAAAGAGTAAGGGCCGGCCACCACCAAGGAAGAGAGGAGAGGAATAGAAGATGTATATGTTGTGAGGTGAGGCACCTCTACCCTCTCTTTTATATTCCTTGGTCTTGGCAAATAAGGAAAGTTTTAAACATAATTAAAACTTTCTTATATTTCTTGCCAATGACTAAAAAGGAAAGTTTTAAAACAAAAAATTAAAACTTCCTTTTCTTCTTGTCATGGCCGGCCACATGCTTGTTTTCTAAGCAAGGAAAGATTTTAAACAAAAATTAAAATCTCTTTTAAAAATCCCTTTTGTGGATAGTTCTAAAATGAATGTTTTATAAATTAAAATCTCTCTCTTTTAAATCCTTTTATGGATATCTATAAATGATAGGATTTAAAATAAAACATGGTTTCAAAAAAGGAAAGTTTTATCAAAAAATTAAAATCTTTCTTTCACATTATAGATAACTACAAATAAGGAAAGATTTTAAATCTCTCTTTTATTCCTTTGTAGAAAGCTATAAAAGGAAATATTTTAAAAAATTTAAAACTCTCTTTTAAAACCAACATAAAATGAAAGTTTTCAACAAAATAAAAACTTCCTTTTATTTCATTTTATGACCGATCTAAAAAAGGAAAGTTTTATATTAAAATCATTCTTTTAATGGATCTCTATAAAAGGAAAGATTTTACAAAATAAAACTTCCTTTTGAATTCAATGTGGTCGGCCAGCCTTGCTTGTGCTCCAAGCTAGGGTCGACCACAACTTGAACTCATCTAACCTTGGTTTGGCCGGCCCTAGCTTGGGCTCCAAGCTTGGCTTGGCCGGCCACCTTAAGGTGGGTAAGAAGTTGGGTTTGGGTGGATATAAGACTTTATAAATAAGATGCTACAATAGGGACCGAGAGGAGGAATTGGTTTTGGACTCCCGATAAGCTTGAGCTTCCCGTGTTCGCCCCGAACACTCAACTCGAGTTCATCAATAATATCTCATTCCACTAAAGAGTTATTATTGCACTACCGCACCAATCCTATATTACTATATGAGCTCCTTCTTATCATGAGTGTGTTAGTCTCCCTGTGTTTAATATATTGAATATCCACTAATTAAATGAGTTATTGACAACTCACTTAATTAATATCTAGCTCCAAGAGTAGTACCACTCAACCTTATCGTCATGTCAGACTAAGTCCACCTGCAGGGTTTACATGACAATCCTTATGAGCTCCTCAAGGGGGCATCATCAACCTAGATTACTAGGACACAGTTTCATTCTATAATCTGTTGGGACCGATGTGCCCACTAGAGGGGGGTGAATAGCGGTTCGTCGCACGCTTGCGTCGTTTGCTTCGTCTTGATGGTTTGCAGCGGAATACAACTCGAAGACAAACATACAATGCTAACAAGTAGATTTACTTGGTATCCACCTCAAGATGAGGTGACTAATCCAAGGATCCACACACGACACACTATCTCCACTATGAAACACTCCTTCTCGTCCGCAGCTGGAGGTGGAGAAGCCTCGTACAAACTCACACAATAACGCACACAAAAATACAAGAAGAGAGTACAAGATACAAATGAAAACGCTACTTCTTCTTGCTTACTTGTTGCTTGTTGTTGCCTCTTGAACCTTGAGAGAACACTCCCAAGAGCCTTCAAGAATTGGCGGTGAAGATTGGAGAAGCTCGCTGTGAGTCACAGAGAAATCATAGGAAGAATGCTCGCAAAGAACTAGTGAAGAAAATGCTTCGCCCAGGCTTTAAACAGTGCTCTCAATCGATTCAATTCATTCCCAATCGATTACCACATCAGCACCGCTCCATCCCAGCCGTCCATCACTCATTTCCTGCCCAATGGTCACTTCCCAATCGATCGACCGATCGATTGGGACTACCTGAATCGATCGCCCGATCGATTCAGAGCCTTTCTATGCTCTCGTGATCGCGCGAGAGCTTCTGCTGCCCAATCGATCGACCGATCGATTGACAGCTCCCAATCGATCGCCTGATCGATTGGGAACGCTTCTGTGCTCACGATTTCACATCCCCATCAATCGACCGACCGATTGGGCCTTCCTATAATTGCAGCACACTCCAATCGATTGACTGATCGATTGGACTCTGGTTCAATCGATCGCCCGATCGATTGACCAGCCTAGACTTGACTCGAACTCAAGTCCAGAATCTCCAACCCAACTCCTGGTTAATCGTGACCTGTTGGGTCTCCGTGCCTAGCTTTTGGTCATACCCAACCAACCTTGAACTAGCCTTCTAGCCTCCTCCATCAGCCTTGCGTCTCTCGGATATCTCCCCCCGCCTTCACGCTTTGCCTTCAAGAGCTTCCCTTGGCCTTATCCTAGTTATCGAGTTCTCCTTGCCAAGTCACACTAGGACTTACCTTGCCAAGATCACATGCTTGGACTTACAATCTTTGCCAAGATCACACTTAGACTTTCCGTTGCCTGGTTCCTCATCAGGACTTCCCAATTGCCTGGATCCTCACCAGGACTTCCTCCTTTGCCAAGATCACACTTAGACTTTCAGTTGCCTGGCTCCTCACCAGGACTTCCCAAATGCCTGGCTCCTCACCAGGACTTTCTCCTTTGCCAAGATCACACTTGGACTTTCCAATTTGCCTAACCTCCAGTTAGGACTTCCACCACTACCTAAACTCCAGTTAGAACTTCCATACGCCTAACCTCCAGTTAGGACTTCCATATGCCTAACCTCCAATTAGGTCTTCCATATGCCTAACCTCCAGTTAGGACTCTCCATACGCCTAACCTCCAGTTAGGATTTTCACCACTGCCTAAACTCTAGTTAGGACTTACATACGCCTAACCTCCAGTTAGGGCTTCCCTAGTCATGTAACGACCCGCCCCCTCCTGCTAGTGGAGGCGGTGTTACTTTCTACATATATAACGTACGTACATGAATTTCTAAACAGCGGAAGTAATCTTTCATTTTTTTTTATCACAACTAATCATACTAGCATGCTCAGCATAGTTACAAACTTAAAGAGTCATAATATCCATATCTTAACATAAGCATAAGTAAAGTGATCATGCAAGTCATCAACATAAAATAAGCATAGTTCATATCAATCCTAAATCAACATAAGAAGGTCTTTCTTTCTTAGCCAAGCAACCACCACACACATCTCCTGCTCCTCCTGCTGCTCCTTTAGTTTATCCATCCTTTACCTTTATCTGTGGTACAAGGAAAGTAACTATAAGCACACAAGGCTTAGTGAGATCCTTTCCTACTCACAAAAAAACCATATGTCATAACATAATCATTCAACATAATACAGATAGCATGGACATACAGAACATCTAAACCACATGTTTTGTAAGAGTAATCATATCACATATCATAGCATACATGAACATCATATCATAGCACGAAAGTAAATGGAACTCATACCATAGCATAAATGGAAATCATATCATGGCATAAATGAAAATCATATCATAGCATAAAGGAAACATCATAGCATAAAGGAGCATCATATCATGACATATGAAAGCATCAGGTCATATCATATCATATCATAAAAAGGAAATAAGCATCATGGCATATCCTATCATAGCATAAAGAACATCATATCATAGCATAAATGTAAGCATCATATCATATCATTTCATAACCATACATGCAAGATGTCCTTTAAAACATGGGTAATGTCATGTGCAAGATGCTTTTCAAAAACATGCTTCATGTCATGGTGCAAGATGTCTTAAAAAAACAATATAATATAGTACTTGAAAATAATCTCAACATGAGGGGGCCCGGCTTAGTACCACATACATACATAAATGCGCGCATCCTAAGTAGACCCAAGGTAGCTAGTCTTGAACCTACTAGGAAACTAGGCCCGTAGCTCGACCTAGGGGCACGTAAGGAGCCCACCCTTTACTAGGCCCGTACTTCGACCTAGGGGCGCATAAGGAGCCCACCCTTTTGGTACAAGCCATACAAAGTAAAATAACATGTCATATAATCATAGCATATCATGTTCATGTCATTCATAGCATATCATGTACATGTCATCCATAGCATATCATGTTCAAGTCATTCATAATTCATCATGTTCATGTCATTCATAACTTAACTTAGCATGAAGAGTGCTCTTAGTCCCACTTGATAGGGAAGCAACTCTTAGGCCTTTCACTTAGCATATCATAAAGAGTGCTCTTAGTCCCACTTGATAGGGAAGCAACTCTTAGGCCTTTACATTGTCATTTCATAAGCATACATACTTGAGCATATAGCACATCATAGGAGATCTTTTAAATGCATGATTCATAAGCATACATAAATGAGCATATATCATATCATGGGAACATAATCATGCATGACACATAAGTTAACATCTCCTAAATCATATCATGGCATGTGAAGCACATAAAGAGTCATAATTGGGTCTCAATCATCAATCCCTCATTGGTGGCCGAAACATGCAAGGGGTCATCTAAGTTGCAAGCAATCATATAAACATATGAACCCTAAACCAATTTCATAACATTTATCATAAGGAACATCATAAGCATAATTAGTTTAGGTTCTAAGCTTCCTAGGTCCAAAATTTATGATGTGGCCGAAACATACAAAGGTCTAAACCTAGGTTACAAGCAATCATATAAACATATGAAACCTAAATCAATTTCATATCATTTATCATGAGGAACAACATGAGCATATTTAATTTAGGTACTAAGTTTCCTAAGTCTAAACTCATGATGTGGCCGAAAGTCATGAAGAGTGGAATTAAATTCTAAACCAACCACAAGCATAAGAAGATCATGGTAACTTCATATCATATCATAAGGAAGAACATGAGCATGTTAGAGTTGAGTTTAAGCTTGCCTAGGCCTTCAAACCTATCTTGGCCGAAAGTTCAAACATGAAAACCTAGTTCTAAACAACATGAAATCATAAGTACATCAAGTTATCTTCTTATCATATCATAAGGAAGAATATGAGCATGTTAGAGTTGAGTTTAAGCTTGCCTAGGCCTTCAAACCTATCTTGGCCGAAAGTTCAAACATGAAAACCTAGTTCTAAACAACATGAAATCATAAGTACATCAAGTTATCTTCTTATCATATCATAAGGAAGATCATAAGCATGTTAGTTTTGAGTTCAAGCTATCCTATTCTTTTGGACTTGTCATGGCCGAAACCCTAAGATGGGGTTCACTTAATTCCGAGTAACATACAAGCATGTAAACACCAAGGAAATATTCACATCATATCATAAGAAAGATCCTAAGCATGTTAGATTTGAGTCTAAGCTTTCCAAGGGTTTTTTTTTTAATCTCTTCATGGCTGAAACCCTAAGGTGGGGTTTATCTATTTCCAAGCAACATACAAGCATGAACTCTAAGGAAATATTCATATCATATCATAAGAAAAATCATAAGCATGTTAGTTTTGAGTTTAAACTTTCCTATACCTTTAAACTTGTGATGGCCGAAACCCTAAGGTGGGGTTTATCTAATTCCAAGCAACATACAAGTATGAAACACCAAGGAAATATGCATATCGTATCATAAGAAAAATCATAAGCAAGTTAGTTTTTGAGTTTAAGCTTTCCTATGCTTTAAAACTTCTCATAGCCGAATCCTACCAGGACATCCCTAAGTTTTTTTTTTTAAAACCATTCAAGTTTATAGAAAAAACCATAAACCACTTGTACCACAGGTGAGGGGATACTCACCTCCTTTTGCTTGGTCTTTTCTTAAGAGAAGGTACCCTTGTGGAGAAGAAGAAGAGAGCTCCTCCTTCTAGTATTCCTTTTTGCCCTTCTTGCTTGTAAGAAGTAGATCTTGAGGACTTCTTCTTGTGGTTTAGTTTTCTTAGGGAGAAAACTTAGTTGGATTTTGGAATTTGGGAGAGGGGAGGCTCTAGGTTTCGGCAATGGTGAGGAAGGAGGAAGAAGAAAGGAATAAAATGGTACTCTCCTTTCTTATTTATCCTTAATGATAAAATAAAGGGAAAATGTCTCTATACATCCCCCTTGATTCCTCAAATCCCTCTCCTCATTAACTCCCACGAAAATAGAAAAAATAAAGAAAAGAAAAGAAAAGAACACAAGGAGAAGGCAACTTGTCTTTTGCTTATTCTTTTCTTAATCAAGAGAAGAGGAGGTAAGCTACTTGGTTTTCTCTTGTTCCTTTACTTAACTATCTTCTCACTCTTAACTAACATTTCCATTCCTTTCTATTCACATATTATTCATTACTCTAGTGGTTACCATACACCAACTTAATTCTATCATTTGTGGAAGGTTCAAGGTTCAATCCTTGACCTCACCTTTTTTTTTTTTTGGTTTCTATTTCCATTTCTCTTTTCTTTTATTCTAAAAGAAAAATACTCATAGGTATAGCTTATCATTTTGTGAGTGTTACAAGTCAAGTCTCCTGTCAACCTTGACCTACTTAACTTGTATTCTCATCAATCTGGTCAACCCTTTGACCATCTCCATAACCGAACGATTGCTCCAGCAATCTCCTTATATTGTCAAATATCAAAACTCAAATCCTAACTCAAACTTGACCCAACTCAAGCTTAGTCAAACTTGTCAAACTTAACCTAGGGCAATTGCGCCAACAATCTCCCCCTTTTTGATGTTTGACAATACCTCTAAGTTAATCCCTCTAAGTTAGGTTAAATCCCATAGTCTTGACCTCTTCTTTATACCAAGGCTAAATTCCATAGCCTTAACTTCTTCTTTACACAAGGCTAAATCTCATAGCCTTAATTCTCTTTCATACCAAGGCTAAATCTCATAGCTTTAACCTCTTCTTTATCACAAGGCTAAATCTCATAGCCTTAACCTCTTGTTTATCACAAGGCTAAATCTCATAGCCTTAACCCTTTTCATGACAAGGCATGAATGAAGGTTTTCTTTATTCTCTCCCTTTCCTAGAGGGCAAACTCCCCCTACTTGGGATGAAAGTCTAACTTAACCTTCCATTCTCCCCCTTTGTCATACATCAAAAACTGAAAATAAACTCTTCTCCATAAGAGTTGACTCTACGTTGTTTACAACCTCACATGTTGTTAACAGCCCCACAATGAAGATCTCATAGTCTTCATTGCCGCCAAAGCTCCCCCTTGAGCTCTACTTCACTTCATAATGCTCATCCTAGAGCATGCATCAACTTCCCAATGAAACTCCCATTCATTGTATTCAATGCTCCCCCTTGAGCAGCAATCATCTTCACAATGCTCATCCGAGAGCATTTTCCACTTTACCAATGAAGGTCCGATCCCCTTCATTAACTCAATGCTCCACCTTGAGCAGTAATCTTCTTCACAATGCTCATCCGAGAGCATTTTCCACTTAACCAATGAATGTCTAATCCCCTTCATTAACCCAATGCTCCCCCTAGAGCAATAATATACTCCACAATGCTCATCCAAGAGCATTTATCATCCTAGCAATGAAGATAACTAATCTTCCATTGCTCCCCAATACTCGACCCTGAGTATTAATTCATCACGAAGGTTTAACCCCCTTCCAAGGTCTTTGAAAAGATTTTTATGTTTTCAAAGAGTAACTCCCCCTAAAAATATGGTCAAACTTCTATCATTGCACCAACAATGACTTGGAGTTCCTAAATAATTAGGAAAACCAAAACTCAAAGTTTTGAGGTTCAACATTCAATAATGAAACTAAACCCCAACCTAAACTTCACCTAAGTCTACCTTAACTAATCCATGCTTGATTTTATCATGAAAACTCCCCCTAAGTGTATACAAATGTATTCCAAAGGGTTAGGAATGGTTAATGACCCTTGAAAACCAAAACTTGAAGTTTGAAGGTTTCACAATTCAGAATTGAAACTAAACCTTATCCTAAACTTCACTTTGGTTTTTCTTAACCAATCCATACTTGTTTTCATCATGAAAACTCCCTCTAAATGTATACAAATGCATTCCAAGGGGTGTGGAGTGGTTAACGGGACTCGAAGTGACTTGAAGTGCTGAAATCAAGCTTTTCAGGCCAAAATCAGACTTCCCAATCGATTGAAGTTGGGACTCAATCGATTGAAATCACTTTAATCGATTCATTGATCGATTCCGCAAGCTTCTGTTTGTGGAAATTTCCTCTGAATCGATCGACTGATCGATCCAGCCTAGGTCAATCGATCGGCTGATCGATTCAATGACCTTCTGTTCACGGGAATGGACTTCCCAATTGATCGACTGATCGATCGAAACCATCCCAATCGATCGGTTGATTGATTAGGTTTCTGATTTCCTGAAATTCAATTTCAGCGAAATTCAGAAACTCCCTAAAAATTCTACACAACTCTAAAAATCATGAAACTTCATGTAGACATTACTTAGGGTATACTTTATCAAGGAAAAATAGTATTCTATGAAAATACTTCTTATTTTCAAAGATTGACACAAATTTGAAAACTTGTAAAAACTTTAGTGTTTTCTTCAAGTTTGTGTCTAACTATTCAATGATGATCACTATCAAAAGATAGTCTTCACCAAGGTTTTCCAAAAGTATTTTAAAATAATTTTCAAAACCAATATCCAACCATATTCCTTGGGCTCAATGCACATGACTTGTACATTAGCTTTCCCAATGATTGGAAGATGCATAACTATGTGTTTTGATGAACCTAAAACTCAACAAAATGCACTAAATCAACATCTTGAGTTTTATTCACCATCCTAACATCTCACTTGTATCTAATGTGTGCTAAAACGCATACAAGTCACCTTATGATTCTTTGTGAGATATATATTTCATTTTACTCTAAACTAAGGGATCATGCATATCTATCTAGGTATTAAAAGACTTATGATCATCCACCTAGGATGTCATTTGGTATAATCCCACTTGTTGGGATATTTACCATTCTTAATAAATGCTTTTTGTCCTTAATTACAAGGAAATTAACATAATGCATGATGTTACATGGCATGCATCAAAATAAGTAATTTTCAAAAGACAAACATGCTATAGCTACATGATGTATGTATGACATGACATGATATTTTTTGTTTTTCATAATAAAAATGAATGCAACATATGATGTTATGACATATGATAGGCAATCAATCATGGCACTTTAGCATAAATAAAATATACCTAGATAATCTATCTAAATATCCTTAAACCTTAGCTAAAACCTTAAAAATTAAGCCTAGATTGTTTATCTCTTGAAGGAATGCCAAAATCCAACCTGGTATTTCTTTTACCCTTTTTCTATTTGTGCCAATTGAAATTAAGAATTCAATCCTCAAATATTTTTTTGGCACATATTTCTCTCTTTAATGATCAAACATTTAGATTGAGACTTAATTTTACTCTTAATCCCTTAAGAACATACTAATATCTCAACTAGACATTTCTTATCCTTTCTCCAAGTGTGCCAACTTACTTTTGATGTGATTCCTCAAGGTTTGGCACAACTTACTTTTTCAAAGAGTAATTAATTGGATTAAGGTTTAAATTTTCCCATAACCCCTCAATAGAATACCAAATTTCCAGCTTGGTATTTCTTTTTGCATTTTTGCCAATTTAAATTTAAGTCCAATTCCTCAAGACTTGGTACATTTTACTCCTCCAAATGGTAACATTTTAGATTGACACATAGATTTCCCTTAAATCACTAAGAAGATACCAAAATCCCAACTTGATATTTCTTATGATTCTCCAAATTGTGCCAATTTAATTCAAACATAATTCCTTAAGATTTGGCATATGCTACTCTTTCCAAGAGTTACAATTTGGATTAAGGTTTACTTTTCCCTTAATTTCATAAGAAAATGCCGAATTCCAAATTTGTCATTGCTTTTACTTCTCTCAAGTGTGTCAATTAAACTTAGTTCAACTTTTCAAACTTTGACACATTTTTTCTCTTCAAGGTTTAATCACATTTGATTAAAGCATGGGGTTTCTCTTAATTCCTTAAGAAAGTATCAAAATTTTAACTTGATTTGTCTTATACTTTTCTTAAGTGTGTCAATTTAGATTAAGTTCAACTCTTCAAATTTTGGCACATATATTACTCTTTCAAAGAGTAACCCTACAATCCTTTTCATTTTCAAAGGTTAACAATAACCTTGAAAATGCTCTCAAGTGTCAACTTTAATAAGGTTGGGTTAACTACCCTTCCAATTGGAGTTGACACTCTCTAAATCCATCTAGGGTGTAGAGAATATGTTCCTAGGAACCCAATACCTATTGGTGCTCCTTGGATGCTCTAGGTACTCACTAGGAATAACTTCCCTAGATACCTTCCTAAGGACCTTTCTAGGCTTCTTAGAAGTCTTGGTCACTTCTACTAGGTCACTTCTAGGGATAACTTCCCTTGTAACCTTCTTTGTGACTTTATTAGGCCTTTTTGGAGCCTTAGTCACCTTTACTAGGCCAACTCTAGGGATGGTCTCCCTTGTGACATTCTTTGTGACTTTGTTAGACTTCTTAGAAGTCTTAGTCACATTGGTCTTGCCAAAAGTACTTTTGGGGATTCCTTCCCTAGTATCTTTGACTTGACCTCTAAACCTAGGGTTGGTCCCATAGCTATATGAAACTCTATGAAAAGAAGTCACATCCTTCTTGACTTTAGGTTTGTATCCTAAACCTCTATAGCCATTGGATGGCTCTTGTCTAGCTCTCCCTAGAGTTTGCTCATTTTGACCCTTAAGAAGATTTTCCATTCTTGCTAGAGTTCTTTCTAAGTTATCAAGTCTTGATCTCAAGACTTGGTTTTCCATCGTTAAATCCATAGATTTGGATTTTTATTGACTCCTATGAGCATTTCTATATTTAGGCATATATCTAAAGTCCTTAGAGTTATTGCCTAAGTAGTTATCTACCTTCCTAACCTTAGGTATGATAGTTCTAGCATGAGGAGGAATATATTTTCCCTTAACACTATCATGCTTCCTATTTTCATGATAATTTGCATTAAAATGATGAGTGTTATTTCTAACATGCATTTTATCATGACTAAAAGAAATTGCACTATTAAAGGTTACCTTGGGTTTGCTTTTAGAAGCTCCCCCTTGATTTGTACTTCCTCCTTTAACTTTGATTGGCTTCTTCCCTTTAGGGAATTGAGTCCGGTAATGCCCATTTTGATTGCATGAGAAGAACACAATGTGCTCCTTGCTCTTGCGTTTTGTGGGACCAATCTCCTTGGGCTTCTCCTTGCCCTTGGGTACTACTTGGTCCTTCTTCTTGGCCAATTTGGGACACTTATTCTTGTAGTGCCCATGCTCCCTACACTTAAAGCAAATGATATGATTTTTATTATTCTCAATTGAGGTTTCTATACCTTTGCTTGTAGGGATGATGCTTGATTCTCCATTTGATGTAGCTTGCATTGTGGAGGTTGCATCATCTTCCTCTTCCTCTTCACTTGAGGATGTGGACTCTTCCACTTCTTCATCTCTTGAGGATGTGGAAGATCTCTCCTCTTCCACCTCTTCCTTCTCTTCATTTTTCTCCTCGAATGTTGACCTCTAGTCAACATCGGATTGCATCTTTTCTTCCTCCTCTTCTTCGGATGTTGACCTCGTGTCAACATCAGATTGGTCCTTCTCTTCTTGGACCAATGAGCCCTTCTCCTTGGGCTCTTCCACTCCTTGGACTTGTGTAGGGTCTTTATGATAGGCAATGATCTTTTTCCAAAGATCACTTGTATTTGTGGTTTCACCTACACTCAACAAAATATTAGAAGGTAGTAAATTATGCAAAATTCTTGTTACCTCCTTGTCCACCTCCAATTGCTCTCGTTACTCTTCGGTCCAATGTCGAGGTCGGAGGCGTTTACCCTTCTTGTCCGTAGGAGCTTCAAACGGGTCTTCTAAGACCACCCATTGGTTCCAATCCATTTGGAACCAAGTCTCCAACTGATTCCTCCATGAATTAAAATCTTCTTTGTCGTACGGAGGTGGAATCCGGATGTCCCATCCAAGTGATCCTTCCAAATCCAACTTCTTCTTCCTCTAGCTTCTTGCTCTCTTGGCGGTTAGTCCATAGAAGAGCAGCCTCACTTTGATACCAATTGTTGGGACCAATGTGCCCGCTAGAGGGGGGGTGAATAGCGGTTCGTCGCACGCTTGCGTCGTTTGCTTCGTCTTGATGGTTTGCAGCAGAATACAACTTGAAGACAAACTATACAATGCTAACAAGTAGATTTACTTGGTATCCACCTCAAGATGAGGTGACTAATCCAAGGATCCACACACGACACGCTATCTCCACTATGAAACACTCCTTCTCGGTCACAGCTGGAGGCGGAGAAGCCTCATACAAACTCACACAACAACACACACAAAAATACAAGAAGAGTACAAGATACAAATGAAAACACTACTTCTTCTTGCTTACTTGTTGCTTGTTGTTGCCTCTTGAACCTTGAGAGAACACTCCCAAGAGCCTTCAAGAACTGGCGGTGAAGATCAGAGAAGCTTGCTGTGAGTCGCAAAGAAATCGCAGGAAGAAAGCTCGTAAAGAACTAGCAAAGAAAACGCTTCGCCCAGGCTTTAAACAGTGATCCCAATCGATCCAATTCATCCCCAATCGATTACCACGTCAGCACCGCTCCATCCCAGCCGTCCATCGCTCGTTTCCTGCCCAACGGTCACTTTCCAATCGATCAACCGACCGATTGGGACTGCCTGAATCGATCGCTCGATCGATTCAGAGCCTATCTGTGCTCTCGCGATCGCACGAGAGCTTCTGCTACCCAATCGATCGCCCGATCGATTGGGAACCTTCTGTGCTCGCGATTTCACATCCCAATCGATCGACCGACCGATTGGGTCTTCCCATAATCGCAGCACACTCCAATCGATCGACTGATTGATTGGACCCTGGTTCAATCGATCGCCCGATCGATTGACCAACCTGGACTTGACTCGAACTTAAGTCCAGAATCTCCAACCCAACTCCTGGTCAGCCGTGACATGTTGGGTCTCCGTGCCTAGCTTTTGGCCATACCCGACCAACCTTCGAACTAGCCTTCTAGCCTCCTCCATCAGCCTTGCGTCTCTCGGATATCTCCCCATCCTTTATGCCTTGCCTTCAAGAGCTTCCTTTGGCCTCATCCTAGTTATCGAGTTCTCCTTTCCAAGTCACACTAGGACTTACCTTGCCAAGACCACATGCTTGGACTTACAATCTTTGCCAAGATCACACTTGGACTTTCCTTTGCTTGGTTCCTCACCATGACTTCCCAATTGCCTGGCTCCTCACCAGGACTTCCTCCTTTGCCAAGATTACATTTGGACTTTCAGTTGCCTGGCTCCTCACCAGAACTTCCTAAATGCCTAGCTCCTCACCAGAACTTTCTCCTTTGCCAAGATCACACTTGGACTTTCCAATTTGCCTAACCTCCAGTTAGGACTTCCACCACTGCCTAAACTCCAATTAGGACTTCCATACGCCTAACCTCCAATTAGGACTTCCATAAGCCTAACCTCCAGTTAGGTCTTCCATATGCCTAACCTCCAGTTAGGACTCTCCATACGCGTAACCTCCAGATAGGATTTCCACAACTACCTAAACTCCAGTTAGGACTTACATACGCCTTGTTAGAGAGTATACTAAAAGCCTAGCATTTGTAAACATTTATTTTTGAAATAAAAGAATCACATTGGTCAAATATCTACATTTATTTGTTAAGTGTAATTGTTCAATTAATTTATATTGTAGATAACATGGTATGTGGTGTCACACATAGAAGATCATGTTATCAGCTCTTTATAAATTATAAACAGTTGCTCACGACTAAGATGGAAAGAAACAAACTATTGGAATAGTCGTAGTATAATTAGGTATTAGTTTATCTTGACTAATAAATTACACTAATACACTCTAAGTGTATTGAGTAGAACCATATAAGTTCTTTTTATACTGACTTAATAAAAGAACAAGATCTTAGTTATTATGGAAGTGTGTGCTCTTAATCCTAATATAATAACAAACACATATATTTAGTATTTATTTTTTTGACTTATCAAAGGGTGAGATTTAGCTCGATAAATCAATAGGTCTGATAAGTTGGGAAATGATATTACTTATAGAGTGTGTTGTTGATTATAGAAGGAAACTGTGTCCTAGTCATCTAGGCTGAAAATGTCCCCAAGAGGAGCTCATAAGGATTGTCATGTTAAACCCTGCAGGTGGACTTAGTCTGACCTGACAATGAGGTTGAGTGGTACTACTCTTGGATTAAGACATTAATTAAAATGAGTTGCCAGTAACTCAATTAATTAGTGGGCATTCGATATCTTAAACACAGGGAGACTAACACACTCATGATAAGAAGGAGCCCATAATGTAATTTGGGATTGGTGCGGTAGTGCAATAATAACTCTCTAGTGGAATGAGTTATTATTGATGAACTTGAGTTGTGTGTTCGGAGCGAACACGGGATACTCAAGCTCGTCGGAAGGCCAAAATAAATTTCTCCTCTAGGTCCGTGTTGTAGCCTCATTAAAGCCTCAAGTCCATCCAAATAAAAGCCCATCTTGGTGTCCAAAAAGGGGGCCAGCCCAAGGCTTGGTGGCCAAGCCAAGGGCCGGCCACCATCTCCTCAAGATGGTCGGCCCTATGCTTGGTGCCCAAGCAAAGGAGGGGTCGACCACAATAATTCATAATAGGAGGGATGTTTTGAATTTTCAAAATCTTCTCTTTGTAGATATCTACAAGTTTTAAAAGAGATATTTTAAAATTTAAAACTTTCCTTATTTTAATTAGGTCACATGGTTTAAAAGAAAGTTTAAAAGTTTTAAAACTTTCCCTTTTTAACCATCCTCATGGTTTTTAGAAAAAAGGAAGAGAAGTTTTAAATTTGAAACTTTCTATTTTTGTAACCATGTTAAAAAAGGAAATTTTAGAAGAGAAGTTTTAAATTTTAAAACTTGGTTTTAATTTTTTTAAAACTTTCCTTTTTTTAACATCCACATAAGGAAAGAGAGCTTGTAAAATTTTATAAGAGGATTTCTTCTTTTATAAAATTTTATAAAGAATTATTTCTCTTGATGATGATGTGGTCGACCACCCTTGCTTGGTGTCCAAGCAAGGGGCCGGCCATTAAAAGCATCCAATCATCCATGATTCAATCAATTGAATCAATGATTGATGATTGAATCAATCAAGAGGAAAGAAAAGGGAAAATAAAAGGGGAAAAGGAAAAACAAGAGGAAGATTTTAATTTTTTGTAAAAAGTCTTTCCTTATTTGCCTTGGGTAAGTAATATAAAAGAAGGGGAGAAGAGGCCTCATGGATTATCAATTCTTATTCTCTTGTTGAGCTCTCTATTGTGGTCGGCCCTCTCTCCCTTTCCTTTCCCCTTGCTCCCTTTGGTTCCTTGGTTGTGGTGGTGGTGGCCGGATTTTAGAGAAGGAGGAAGAAGACCTTGGGTGGTGTTCATCTTGGAGGATCATTGTCCACACGACGTCCAAGGTGAGGCGAGGAATACGGCAGAAGATCTCGAGGTTATTAGCATACAAAGAAAAGGTATAACTAGCAATTGTTTTCCACATCATGCTAGTTATTTTTCTTTTAATGAATTCCAAATACAAGAGGCATTAGATTCTAGTTTTATGAATTTATTATTCGAGTTTGTGTTTTTTATTTTTCAAATTTGTGATTCGATTGTTCCTTTTGGTTAAACCTAGAGTTATATAAGGAAATTAAATATTAGCTTTCCTTAAAAGGCTTTGTCTAGGCGGTGATGGATGCTCCCATACCCAAGAAGGTCATATGCCTCGCCATGCAGTCTTAGAAATTAATTTTGGAAATTAATATTTAATTGAATTTAAAACATAGGTTGATTTGGATCAATAGTGTTATGTTTCACTTGTGATCCAAATCTAAACCATTAAGATCAGATAAGTTAAATTTGGAATCAATAATGTTAAGTTCCGTTTGCGATTCCTAATTTACCTTCTAAAGAACACAATAGGTTGTTTAGGAAAGGTTCGACACTTGTATAAAATTTTTGTACAGTGGAATCGGTACGATCTTCCTAGGACCAACCAGCAATTGGTATCAGAGCTAGGGTTTGCCTCTGTGTGTTTGGTTTTCAATTTAGTTATGCACATGTCATACATAATTTAGGTAGGATAATAGTAGGATGTGCTAACTTTGTGGTTGCAGGCTCCAACTATTATGGCTTATAGATGTTGTGTGTGATTAGACCCTTGCACATGTCAAGGGCATTATTTTGTGTGTATGATTGTATGTATCAAATACAGTAGGAGCTGTATTTGTTTTAGAATTCTACTTTTTTGTTCGATCTAGAATACATGTACATTTCTTTGCGGAATATAGGATCGATATATGTAAAATTCTATTTTTGTCGTGGATCGTATCCTTGAGAAGCGTGGTGCTATTGGAGGACCAGAGGAGAAGCAAAAAAGGAAGCTCGATGGACCCGACGACATGGACCCGATGGCGGTGGCTAAAGATGGCAACAGCCAGGGTTGGAACACACGAAGAACAGTGATGGAAAAAGCCATAATAGTTGGGAAATTAATTTCCAAATTTATTTCTTTTATTTACTGTAATTTGTGTGTGTGCATGTGATGTATGCTTGCATAGGTTAAAATTCCTCACCTTAAATAACTAAGTGGGAGAGGGATTTTTAAATAAATTTCACGGTCTCCATTACTGGTTTATAAGTGATGCAAACAAACTTGCGCGTTGGCCCTGAGTACCTTCCTCCATATCGGATGAGTTTGTTTGCGGATCACTAGATCAAACTTCCATTTTGGATGGTTATAGGAAACTAATTAAGAGTGTGTGATCTTCCCCATTGGAAGGGGCATAATCTTATTTAATGGACTAAGTGTCAAGTAATGGTATACACTTAGACACATTTAATAGTATCCTCCCAATCGGAGTCACTGCTATTATTTGTGTGACCAAAAGAAAAAATTAACTATTAATTTGTCACAAAGATAGGTTGACAAGATAATAAAATTAAAACCCCCTCTTACAAATGTTGAGATTTTGTATACGTCCACACTATCGTGGCATACAAAATTCACAGTGTTTGAGGTAATTTTATTTGTCAGGTTGACAAGATAATAAAATTAATGGATAAAACCCCTCTTACAAATGTTTAAATTTGTATACGTCCACACTATCGTGGCATACAATATTCACGGTGTTTGAGGTAATTTTATTTGTCATAAAGATAGGTTGACAAGGCTATTATTGGGTATAACCCTCCTCTTACAAATGTTCAATTTTGTATACGTCCACACTATCGTGACATGCAAAATTCACGGTGTTTGAGGTGTTGGTGAATATAAATGATATTGTTTAAAGGAATCAATATTATTTTAAATTCAAAGTTTTGATCAAATATTTGATCAAAGATAGACCAATTATTAATTTTATTTGTCATAAAGTTAGGTTGACAAGATAATAAAATTAATGGATAAAATCTTTGAATTTGTATACGTCCATACTATCATGGTATAGAAAATTCACAGGGATTTTAAGGTGTTGGTCTTGACCAAATATTTTTGTGATTCTTAGGATTTCAAATGTTTGTCAATCCCCTAGTTGTTATACTATAGAATAGACTTAGTAGTCCCAATTAGGATTGGAAACAAAACTTGGACTCTAAGGTGGACTGTCATCTCAGAATTAAGAACAATAAAAGTGTATTTTATTCATTAGTTGTTGAAACATGTTTAGTGGTGTTATCTATCAGTACCTGATGTGTAGATACGGGAGCCACTGATCATGTCTACAATTCATTACAGGGGTTCTAGGAAACCTGAAAACTATATGAAAGGGAAAATACCGTCTACATGGGCACCGCTACAAAAGTAGCAGCTGTTGCAGTGGAAGATGTTTATCCTTTGAAAGGAATAAAACATTGATTATCTTGTAGTATTAAGTTTTAGAAAGAACTTGATTTCAGTTTATAAAACTATTTAAAGATTGATATACTGTCTTTTTTAATAACAAAATTGTTATCAAGAACAAGAGGGAAGTTATCTGTTCTGATACGTTGGTTGGCAATTTATAACTTCCACAATGCAATAAATTAGAAATTAATAACACATCTTCTAACTCTAATAAGAGAAAGCAACCTTCGGAAATGAACCAATCATATCTTTGGCATCTAAGGCTAGGTTTTATTAACTTAAGTAGGATTCAAAGGATAATAGCCGATGAACTTTTGGGTTCATTGGTAGTGGAAACCTTTCCAACCTAGGAGTCTTACTTGGAAGGAAGAATAACTAAGAAGCTTTTAAGTCTAAGGGGTATAGAGCCAAATATGTATTGGAATTGGTTCATTCTGATTTGTGTGGATCTATGACTATCCAGGAAAGAGGTGATTTTGATTTTTTTTTTTTTTTATCTATTTTATAGATAACTATTCAAAATACGGGTGCATTTACTTGATGCGCCGCAAGTCTAAGTGCTTTGATAAGTTCAAAGAGTATTAGGCTGATATGGAGTAACATCAAGGTAAAAGTATCAAGATACTACGCTGAGATCGTAGTGGCAAGTACCTCTTGGGAGAGTTTAGGAGTCACTTATCAGAAGTCGAGATTCAATCCCAACTAACTGCACCTGGTACACCCCAACAGAATGTGTAGTAAGAAGGTATAGGACTCTTATGGAAATGATTAGATCGATGAGTCATTCAGAAAATTACCAAATTCGTTTTAAGGATATATTCTGGAAACGGAAGTGAACATAGAGCTCCTAAGTCAGAACTCTCTACTCACATAGAATTGCATAATAGGCGTAAGCCTAAATTAAAGCATATTTGGATTCAGGGTAGTCTAGCACATGTGCTGAAGGATGACACTGATAAGATGGAAAGGAGTTCACTTGTTTGAGGGTTCTCTTAGATAAACGAAAGGAGGTTTATAGTCCTAAAAATAAGAAGGTCATGGTCATATGTCCAATTTTTCAGAAGAGGACTATGTAATGAACCACAAGCTCATAAGTAAATTTTCTCTTAAAGAAATAATAAAGGACACGTCTAATCTAGTACCAACTGTACAAGATGAAATATCACAAGAAACTGTAACACGTATCACAAATGATACACAATTACAGACAGTGCCTCATCGTAGTGGGAGGGTTGTTAGGCAACCTGTAAGATTCATATTTTGGGAAAGTCTTTAGACTTGATCCCTAGCGAATATGAACCTGATCCCTGGACATATGACGAAGTGCTCCAAGATAAGGATGCATCATCTTGGCAAAGAGCAATGAATACAAAATTAGAATATAAGTATTCTAATAAAGCCTGGGAGCTTGTAGAGCCACCAGATGGTGTAAAAGTCATTGAGTCTACAATAGGAAAAGAGGGATAGATGGGATGGTGGAAACTTTCAAAGCAAGGCTTGTTGAAAAAGGAAACTTTCTCACCGGTAGTCATGCTCAAGTCTATCAAGATTCTTTTATCTATTGGACTATGAGATTTGGCTAGTGAATGTAAAGACAGTTTTCCTTAATGGAAGTCTTGAAGAAAACATCCATATAAAGCAACCAGAAGGGTTCATTACAAAGGGAAAAGAGCTTCTTGTGTGCAAGCTCAATCAGTCTATGGACTAAAGCAAAGCTTCAGGGTCTTGGAACATCCGGTTTATTGAAGTAATCCAGTCGCATGGATTTATTCAGTGACCCGATGAGTTTTGTATACCAGAAGTGTGATGAAAACGTGGTGGTATTTCTTGTACTATACGTAGATGACATTTTTGGTAGTTGGAAATAATATCAAAGTGTTGTCAGAAGTAAGGGTATGATTGTCCAAACAATTCGATATGAAAGACTTGGGAGAATGCACACATATTCTGGGGATCAAAGTGATCACAAGAAAAGAATGTTGTGCTTATCCCAAGCTTTATACAATTCTAGCTCATTTTAGCATGCAAAACTCCAAGAAAGGTTTCTTACCTTTTCAGCATGGAGTAGCTTTATCTAAAAAGATGTCTCCAAAGACATCAAAGGAGATAAAAGGACATGAAGGCAGTTCCTTATGCTTCGGCTGTCGGAATCCTAATGTGTAACGACCCACCTTCTGGGTACTATACTAGGCTGTAAGGCCGATCGCTACAGTTATGCTGTGCTATACTGTGCGGAAAGTTGGGCTAATTAAAATTTTACTCTACTAAGGATGGATACAACTGATAAGAAAGGTCTAAAGACCTTCTTTGCTGGTGTACACATGCTAAGGAGGGGAAACTGAACATCCCAACTGAGCTAGGGACTAGAAACTAAACTTCCCAACTACCTACAGACCTGCCGATCGATCCACAGATTGATCGGAGCTGCGGTCGTTTCCCCAATCGGATCGGCGAGACCGATCCGTGTGATCGATCGGCGGGCGATCGGTATGTCCGGATCGGTCGCCGACCGATCGTGCACCAAACTCTCCTCGGAACGCTGTCAGATATCATGCCGGATCGGTCGGTGGACCGATCTGGAGGAGATCTGATACATCTTATCTGTCTCGGATCGGTCGGTTGACCGATCCGGTGGCATCGCCAGCCCGATCGGTCGGAGACCGATCGAGTTCGATTCGCCGAACTCGATTTGATTTGGCGTAAAACCTCACACAACAACTCTAAACCAATGCAAATCACACTAATATAAAACTACTAACATTCTAAACTTGGCATACTACATAGTGCATGGTTTACTATTTCATAACACCTAACAATCAAAACTGAATATTGAAAACTAAAAACGCAAAGTGCTAATACTGAAGTAAAATTGTTTAGATCCCAAAGATCTTTATTCCAACTCCTGCCCACACACATCTTGATAGCATTGCCCTCCAGCCTCCGCTACTGATCCACTTTTCCTTTACCTTTATCTGCAGTATAAGAAAAGTAGTATCTATAAGCTAAAAAGTTTAGTAAGAAACCATCTACCTCACAAAAACATGCAACGATGCAAATATGATTTTAAATCATGCTGTTTAAAACATATGCTTGATATACTGAATAAACTAAGCATGGCATGACATATAAGCATACAATCATGGCATATCTAAAGCTGAACATAAAGTCATCATGCATATTCACAGGAAAAAAAAACTAAGCTGATACTAAGAACTGAGAACTGAGCTACGCTAACACTAAGCTACTGCTAGAACTGTACTGAATTCACGAACTAATTTGTGAAAGGTTGAAAACCATATACATATAATAAGTGAAAATACTAAACATGCTGTTGAGGGGCCCGGCAACTGTACGTGCTATGCGCGCATCTCTAACTAGACCCGGGGTTGCAAGTCCCGAATTTAGTAGAGCTACTAGGTTATCTAAACCTAGGGACCAATGGATATCTAATCCAGTACAGTGCCAACTGAAAAGTAAAATACTGAGTATAGCTAAACTGTTCTAAATTGCTGTTTCTAGGTTATCTGAACCTAGAGCTAGGTTGTCTGAACCTAGAGGCGACTGTGGGAGCCCACCCATTGGATCGTAGTCCCATATAAGCTAGAATAAACTGATTTACTAATTTAGATGCTTCTAATGCATTCAACCGTGCTAATAAAAATGCCTAAGTTGCATTCTTTTCTAAGCTGGTTATTTAATCGAACACCTAGTGCGCTTTAACTCCCCTCTCTATTAGGGAGACTACCTTTAGGCACCCAACAGCATCTAAACCTCCAACTGAAGGAGAAAAGATGTGTCCGGCCCATCTAAAGGTACTCACTAAATCCCTAAACCTGCGAGGAGGGTTAAATACACCCTATGTGTCGAAAACATATGCATATAACTAAACTAATGCACAGAAAAATCACACGGTAGCTATTATACTGCAGGTGAGGGGTTTCTTACCTTGTGTGTTAGATTTCTTACAAATCTAATCGCTAGAAATTCCTGTGGAGACGACTTCTCGATGATTCGCTCGCGTCCACGTGCTCTACTCGCGGAGGGGAGCGTCCTCGTGTCCGAGATGTCACCGGGAGGCACTCCTATGGCCCTAGGGATGAAACCCTAGGGTTGCTTGGGTGTTGGCGCCGAGAGAGGGAGGAGAGGGAGAGGTGGCGTCGGTGAGATTAGGGTGAAGGAGGAGTTGCCGAACCAACACAAAATAAACCAAACCAACTTATGTTTTCCTATTTATACTAAGTAATTAATTCGGCCAAACCAATTATAAATATAATTGATTCCCTTTCCTTTCAGCACGGCCCTGCTGGGTTCAACTGGTTCCCAACATTATCCTTAAGCCATAGATCTCGGGTTCGATTCCCTCCTAAGCTATTTGGCGGTTCTAATTATTTTTGCTGCTTCCGCTACTCGGAAAATTCTGGAAAAATATCTAAAAATTCCAGAAAAATCATAGAATATTTATAATACAAGTTTGAGAATTTTCGGGTGTTACAATCCCCCATACCTTATAAAAAGTTCGTCCTCGAACTTAGAACAATTCTGGGTACTTCTGTCTCATGCTGGCTTTTGTATCCCAAGTTGCCTCTTCTGCTGTGTGACTGTGCCAAATGACTTTGACTAATGGTACTTCCTTGTTCCACAATTTCTTAACTGCTCGGTCTATTATCTGAATAGGCCGACTATCATAGCTGAGGTCTTCGCGGATCTGTACCGACTGGGGCTCAATCACCTGGATGGCATCTGGGGTATGCTTCTTCAGCATAGAGACATGAAATACGTTATGGACAGCTGACATTTCCTGGGGTAGCTCTAGCTCATATGCTACCTTGCCCACTCTTCTGCTGATAAGGTATGGTCCCACATATCTGGGACTTAGCTTGCCCTTCTTCCCAAAGCATTACTCCTTCATGGGAGCTACTCGAGGAACACCAATCCCAATGAAAACTCTAAGTGTCTGTGTATCGGACATAGCTCTTCACAGGCCTCGATGCATCTCTATCCTCTCACGGATCTGGTATAGTCATTGTGGTATCTGCTACTAGATCCGTCTGAAGCTCTAGTTCTTTCTTCACCACTCTCATACCAGCAGATTGGAGATCTACACCTCCGCCCATAGAGAGCCTCATAAGGTGTCATGCCGATAGTGGCACGATAGTGTTGTTGTACAAATTCGCTAAGCTGAGATATTTGCACCAACTTCCTTGAAGTCTAGGGCACACGCTCGGAGCATATCTTGAGTACCGTTTACTCGCTCCGTCTAACCATCTGTCTGAGGATGGAATGTGTTGAACTTTAACTTAGTGCCCAACACTGACTGTACAGATGTGAATCCACTGTCTCTGTCCGAAATGATGGTTCGTGGGACTCCATGTAGTCGAACTCCTGGAGATACAACCGAGCTAGCTTCTCCATGGAGTAGGATATCTTGATAGCTAAGAAGTGGGCTGATTTAGTCAACTTCGACTATTACCCAGATGGCGTCAAAACCATTCGTGGTTCTCGGCAGTCCCACTATGAAATCCATAGAGATATCCTCCCACTTCCATTCTGGAATCAGTATAGGCTGCAGAGGTCGCTGATGTTCCGCCTTGACCCTCGACAGGTGAGGCATATGCTAACATATCTGGCGATGTCTCGCTTCATCCCGGCCACCAAAATGTTCTGGTCTTGATACATTTTGGTGGAACTGGATGCATCGCATAGGAGTCTTGTGAGGCTCATCTAAAATCTGTCTCCGTAGCTCCTCCCGCTCTGGACAGAGTCCATCACCAAAATACAACACCCGCTATTTCGGACACTCAATTCTCTACTTTGATTCTGCTAGCCCTTGCTTGATTTTCTAGATGTCTGGATGAATATCACCAAGCAAGGTAGACTCTAAGGTCATAGTAGAGAGATATCCAACGATGAGTTCGAGACCGAAATCTACGATCTCCTTCTGTAGGGGCGGTGACATGGCTGTAAGAGATAACAAGGTAGCATTGGATTTTCTGCTAAGTGCGTCGGCTACCTTATTGGCTTTCCCTGGATGGTAGAGGATGTCTATATCATAGTCTTTGACCAGCTCAAGCCATCTGCGCTGTCGCATGTTCAGATCCTTCTGAGTGAAGAAGTACTTCAGACTCTGATGATCTGTATACACTCTGCACTGAGCTCCATATAAGTAATGTCTCCAAATTTTGAGAGCGAACACTACTGCTGCAAGCTCAAGGTCATGAGTAGGGTAATTCTTCTCATAATCCTTGAGTTGTCTGGAGGCATAGGCGATCACCTTGCCGTTTTGCATCAGTACTGCTCCTAGTCCCAACTTAGAGGCATCACTATAGATGTCAAAGCTGCTAGTGTTGTCTGGTAGAGCCAAAATGGGAGCACTGGTCAATCTCCTTTTTAGCTCGCTGAAGCTGTTCTCACAGTATTTCCTGTTCTTTCTGGTAAGAGCTGTCAGTGGGGAGGCTATCCTGGAGAAGTCCTCTACAAACTTTCTGTAATATCCTGCTAATCCCAGAAAGCTCCTGATTTCGCTGGCGTTCTTAGGTCTCTTCCAGTTACTTACTGCTTCTATCTTGCTGGGATCTACCATAATACCATCCTTTGAGATGATGTGACCCAGGAAGGACACCTGATCTAGCCAAAATTCACATTTCGTGAACTTGGCGTATAGCTGGTTCTGCTGAAGGGTCTGCAATACTAGTTTCAGGTGCTCTGAGTGTTCTTCCTGAGTTCCTGAGTAGATAAGGATGTCATCGATAAACACAATAACAAACTTATCTAAATACTCCCTGAATACTCTGTTCATGAGATCCATGAATGTAGCTGGAGCATTGGTCACGCCAAAGGGCATGACTATGAACTCGTAGTGTCCGTATCTGGTTCTGAATGCTGTCTTGGGTATATCCCCTTCTTTAACCTTCACCTGATGATAACCTGATCTGAGATCTATCTTAGAGAACACTGCTGCTCCCTTCAGCTGGTCGAACAGGTCATCGATTCTGGGAAGGGGATACCTGTTCTTGATCGTGACTTGGTTCAGTGATCTGTAGTCTATGCACAGTCGCATGCTTCCATCCTTCTTCTTCACGAACAATACAGGCGCTCCCCATGGTGAGTGACTCGGGCGTATGAAACCCTTGTCAAGCAGCTCCTGTAGTTGCTCCTGAAGTTCCTTCAGTTCTGCTGGAGCCATGCGATAAGGCGCTTTGGAGATAGGATTTGTACCAGGAATGAGCTCTATCTCAAAGTCAATCTCCCTGTCTGGTGCTAAGCCTGGTAACTCTTCAGGGAAGACTGCTGGGTAGTCACATACGACTCGAACCTCTGCTAGCTGTTGGTTCTTGTCCTGGCTGGCGTTGACTACATGTGCTAGGAATCCTGTACATCCTGAATCCAGTAGCTTCTGTGCTTTCATAGCTGAGAGAAACTTCTTGGCCTTTCTCTTTGGTTCCCCGCTGTATTCAAATTGCACTGCCGCTTCAGGTTGGAAGATGACTTTCTGTTTACGGCACTCTATGGTAGCACCGTACTTGATCAGAAAGTCCATTCCAAAGATAACGTCATAGTCGGTCATCTCTAGCACTATCAGATCACAAAAGAGCTCTCTGTCTGCTATAATGACCGGCACTACTCTGAGCCAGTGCGTGGATGCCATGATCTCTCCTGAAGGTAGTGCCATCAAAAACTGACCACTGAGTACTTCTAAGGGTATTTCTAACTTTTCGGAGAACATCCTGGCTATATATGAATGGGTTGCCCCAGTATCAAATAGAACAGTAGCACTATACTGAAAAATGCTAATCTGACCTGTGACAACTGTCGAGGCATTGGCTACGTCCTCTCTGGTGAGTGAGTAGATCCTCGCATTCGCCATAGCTGGAGGGGCTTCTAATCTGCCCTGGCTGATAAGTGGACCTTCTAGAGCGGCCTGCATCTGATATAACTGAGCTGGCTGGCCTGCATACTGAATCTGTTGTGGCTGAGGAAGACCGGTCTTGTTCGGGCACTGCTTAGCCATGTGCCCTTCTTGTCCACATTCAAAACATCCTCGTGTGCCCTTGCGACAAACCCCTGGGTGGAATTTCCCACAAGTAGCACACTTTGGATAACTGGGTGGCTTGCTAGATGGTCCTCCTTTTGGGTCACTTCCTAATCTGCGCTTGCTGTTGGAGTTCCCTTTCCAGTTAGAGCTGTGGCCTTGCTGTTTTTGAGTGTGAGAGTTTCCTTGGCCTTTGGACTCTGAGGCGACCTGCTTCTGCTGCTTTATGCTGTTCTGGTAGTGCTCTGTGGTCAAGGCACTGCTCACCAACTCCTCTGTGGTTTGTGGCCTATGTATGCCACCAGCCACGTTCACTGCTATCTCTGGCCTCAGCATCTTGAGCATCAACCGGATTCATTCCTTCTCTGTGCTGACTAGCTCTGGGCATAGACGAGCCAACCTGTTGAATTTCTTCACGGCTTCCTCAACTGAAAGGTTGCCCTGACGAAACTCAGTGAACTCGTCGTAGTGGCGGTTCGTAACCCGTATGTGGAAGAACTCCTCAAAGAACTCCTTCTCGAAGTCAGCCCATGACATCTGGTTCACTGGGCGCTTCGTTCTGATTCTCTCCCACCACATGCGTGCGTCTCCTGTCAGGCAGAAGGAGGCACACTTCACCTTCTCGTGTTCTGGCCAGTCCAGAAGCTCCATCGTGCTCTCCAGTGTTTTGAACCAGGCTTGTGCATCCCATGGTTCACTAGTGCCTGAGAAGTTCTCTGGCTTGACCTGCTGCCACTGGATCAGATAGGCTTCCTTTCTTGGCTCAGCTGCTGGTGCTGGTGCTGGTGCTGGTGCTGTAGGCTGAGCTGGTGGAACCTCCAAGACTACCGGAGTAGTCAAATTCAGTTTCGGGGTGACTGTGGGGGTACCCTGCTGATTAGCCTTTAAGGTGGCTATTTCCTGTTGCTGTTCAGCTAGCTGCTGCTGTAACTGAGCCACTAACGCTGTAAGATCTGGAGGAGGCACTGAACTGCCTGCCTCTTGCTGGGGCTCAGTAGCTAGTGCCCTTCTAGCTGGGCATCCTCGTGCCATTTCTAAAGACATAGAGAACATAACATAACAAATGTAATCACAGTTATATAACTACTAAAAAAAACTATCACATACTAACAAGCAGTAGGCATATAAACATGAACTGTAATAACCAAACAAGGAGCATAAATTAAGTAGAGGTATTCTTACTTGGAAGCTGCAGGTTCAATGCTGATGTGTGTGTAGGAAGTATGGAACACTGCTCTGATACCACTCTGTAATGACCCACCTTCTGGGTACTATACTAGGCTGTAAGGCTGATCGCTACAGTTATGCTGTGCTATACTGTGCGGAAAGTTGGGCTAATTAAAATTTTACTCTACTAAGGACGGATACAACTGATAAGAAAGGTCTAAAGACCTTCTTTGCTGGTGTACACATGATAAGGAGGGGAAACTGAATATCCCAACTGAGCTAGGGACTAGAAACTAAACTTCCCAACTACCTACAGACCTGCAGATCGATCCACAGATCGATCGGAGCTGCGGTCGTTCTGTTCCCAACTGGATCGGTCGGCAGACCATGTGGCTGGATCGGTCGGCAGATCGATCCAGTATGCTCTGATCGATCGATCGACCGATCCGGGCACCAAACTCTCTGAACGCGTCAGATTATGCCGGATCGGTCCGACCGATCCGAGAGGATCTGATGAGATATCAGATCTGTCTCGGATCGGTCCGACCGATCCAAGGGCACTGCCAGTCTCGATCGGTCCGAGACCGATCAAAGTTCGATTTACGCGAACTCTGATTTCAGTACTTTGGCGTGCCAAAACCTCACACAACAACTCTAAACCAATGCAAATCACACTAATATAAAACTACTAACATTCTAAACCTGGCATACTACATAGTGCATGGTTTACTATTTCATAACACCTAACAATCAAAACTGAATAATGAAAACTAAAACGCAAAGTGCTAATCTTGAAGTAAAACTGTTTAGATCCCAAAGATCTTTATTCCAACTCCTGCCCACACACATCTTGATAGCATTGCCCTCCAGCCTCCGCTACTGATCCACTTTTCCTTTACCTTTATCTGCAGTATAAGAAAAGTAGTATCTATAAGCTAAAAAGCTTAGTAAGAAACCATCTACCTCACAAAAACATGCAACGATGCAAATATGATTTTAAATCATGCTGTTTAAAACATATGCTGGGTATACTGAATAAACTAAGCATGGCATGGCATATAAGCATACAATCATGGCATATCTAAAGCTGAACATAAAGTCATCATGCATATTCACAGGAAAAAAACTAAGCTGATACTAAGAACGGAGCTACGCTAATACTGAGCTACTGCTAGAACTGTACTGAATTCACGAACTGATTTGTGAAAGGTTGAAAACCATATACATATAATAAGTGAAAATACTAAACATGCTGCTGAGGGGCCCGACAACTGTACGTGCTATGTGCGTATCTCTAACTAGACCCGGGGTTGCAAGTCCCGAATTTAGTAGAGCTACTAGGTTATCTAAACCTAGCGACCGACTATGGGAGCCCAGCCCAATGGATATCTAATCCAGTACAGTGCCAACTGAAAAGTAAAATACTGAGTATAGCTAAACTGTTCTAAATTGCTGTTTCTAGGTTATCTGAACCTAGAGCTAGGTTGTCTGAACCTAGAGGCGACTGTGGGAGCCCACCCATTGGATCGTAGTCCCATATAAGCTAGAATAAACTGATTTACTAATTTAGATGCTTCTAATGCATTCAACCGTGCTAATAAAAATGCCTAAGTTGCATTCTTTTCTAAGCTGGTTATTTAATCGAACACCTAGTGCGCTTTAACTCCCCTCTCTATTAGGGAGACTACCTTTAGGCACCCAACAGCATCTAAACCTCCAACTGAAGGAGAAAAGATGTGTCCGGCCCATCTAAAGGTACTCACTAAATCCTTAAACCTGCGAGGAGGGTTAAATACACCCTATGTGTCGAAAACATATGCATATAACTAAACTAATGCACAGAAAAATCACACGGTAGCTATTATACTGCAGGTGAGGGGTTTCTTACCTTGTGTGTTAGATTTCTTACAAATCTAATCGCTAGAAATTCCTGTGGAGACGACTTCTCGACGATTCGCTCGCGTCCACGTGCTCTACTCGCGGAGGGGAGCGTCCTCGTGTCCGAGATGTCACCGGGAGGCACTCCTATGGCCCTAGGGATGAAACCCTAGGGTTGCTTGGGTGTTGGCGCCGAGAGAGGGAGGAGAGGGAGAGGTGGCGTCGGTGAGATTAGGGTGAAGGAGGAGTTGCCGAACCAACACAAAATAAACCAAACCAACTTATGTTTTCCTATTTATACTAAGTAATTAATTCGGTCAAACCAATTATAAATATAATTGATTCCCTTTCCTTTCAGCACGGCCCTGCTGGGTTCAACTAGTTCCCAACATTATCCTTAAGCCATAGGTCTCGGGTTCGATTCCCGCCTAAGCTATTTGGCGGTTCTAATTATTTTTGCTGCTTCCGCTACTCGGAAAATTTCGGAAAAATATCTAAAAATTCTAGAAAAATCATAGAATATTTATAATGCAAGTTTGAGAATTTTCGGGCGTTACATAATGTATGTTATGTTGTGCACGAGACCGGATATCTATTTTGCCCAGGGCATAGTTAGCAGATATCGAAGTAACCCAGGACCGGGACACTAGACTGTCGTAAAACATATATTAAAGTACCTTAGAAGGACTAGAGATTATATGCTAGTTTACCAAGCAGACGATTTGCTCCCTGTGGGTTACACAGATTCATACTTCCAATCAGATAGGGACAACAGTAAGTCTACATCAGGCTATGTGTTTACTTTAGGAGGTGGAGCTATTGCATGGAGGAGTGTTAAGCAAAAATGCGTATCAGACTCAACCATGGAAGCAGAGTATGTGGCAACCTCTGAGGCAGCCAAAGAAACTGTATGGATCTGAAACTTTCTAATGGACTTAGATGTAATTCCTGGTTTGCCCAAAATCATCACAATTTATTGTGATAATAGCGGTGCAGTTGCAAACTCGAAGGAACCACGAGCCCATAAGACAAGTAAACATATAGAGCGTAAGTACCACCTAATACGAGACATCGTCAAGTGAGGAGAAGTTGTCGTCGCCAAGATTGCATCAGCAGATAACCTGGCAGATCCTTTCACTAAGGCCCTTCCAGTGAAAACTTTTGATCGGCATGTGGAGGGGATGGGAATCAGATATATGGCAGCAGATATGGCAGCTTAGTCTTTTAGTATAAGTGGAAGATTGTTAGAGTGTATACTAAAAGCCTAGCTTTTGTAAACATTTATTTTTGAAATAAAAGAATCACATTGGTCAAATGTCTACATTTATTTGTTAAGTGTAGTTGTTCAATTAATTCATATTGTAGATAACATGGTGTGTGGTGTCACACACAAAAGATCGTGTTATCAGCTCTTTATAAATTATAAACAGTTGCTCACAACTATGATGGAAAGGAACAAACCATTGGAATAGTCATAATGTAATTAGGTATTAGTTTATCTTGACTAATAAATTACACTAATTAATACACTCTAAGTGTATTGAGTAGAACCATTTAAGGTAAGTTCTTTTTATACTGACTTAATAAAAGAACAAGACCTTAGTTATTATGGAAGTGTGTGCTCTTAATCCTAATATAATAATAAGTACATATATTTAGTATTTATTTCTTTGACTTATCAAAGGGTGAGATTTAGCTCGATAAATCAATAGGTCCGATAAGTTGGAAAATAATATTACTTATAGTGTATGTTGTTGATTATAGAAGGAAACTGTGTCCTAGTCATCTAGGTTAAGAATGCCCCCAAGAGAAGCTCATAAGGATTGTCATGTTAAACCCTACAGGTGATCTTAGTCCGACATGACAATGAGATTGAATGGTACTACTCTTGGACTAAGACATTAATTAAAATGAGTTGACAGTAACTCAATTAATTAATGGACATTCGATATCTTAAACATAGGGAGACTAACACACTCATGACGAGAAGGAGCCCATAATGTAATTTGGGATTGATGCGGTAGTGCAATAATAACTCTCTAGTGGAATGAGTTATTATTGATGAACTTTAGTTGTGTGTTCGGGGTGAACACGAGATACTCAAGCTCGTCGGAAGGCCAAAATTAATTTCTCCTCTAGGTCCCTGTCGTAGCTTCATTAAAGCCTCAAGTCCATCCAAATAAAAGCTCATCTTGGTGTCCAAGAAGTGGGTCAGCCCAAGGCTTGGTGACCAAGCCAAGGGCCGGCAACCATCTCCTCAAGAGGGTCGGCCCTATGCTTGGTGCCCATGCAAAGGAGGGGTCGGCCACAATAATTCATAATAGGAGGGGAGTTTTGAATTTTTAAAATCTTCTCTTTGTAGATATCTACAAGTTTTAAAAGAGAGATTTTAAAATTTAAAACTTTCCTTATTTGAATTAGGCCACATGGTTTAAAAGAAAGTTTAAAAGTTTTAAAACTTTCCTTTTTTAACTATCCTCATGGTTTTTAGAAAAAAGGAAAAGAAGTTTTAAATTTGAAACTTTCTATTTTTGGAAAAAAAGAAATTTTAGAAGAGAAGTTTTAAATTTTAAAACTTGGTTTTAATTTTTTAAAACTTACATTTTTTAATATCCACATAAGGAAAGAGAGCTTGTAAAATTTTATAAGAGGATTTCTTCTTTTATAAAATTTTATAAAGAATTATTTCTCTTGATGATGATGTGGCCGGCCACCCTTGCTTGGTGTCCAAGCAAGGGGCCGGCCATTAAAAGCATCCAATCATCCATGATTCAATCAATTGAATCAATGATTGATGATTGAATCAATCAAGAGGAAAGAAAAGAAAAAATAAAAGGGGAAAAGGAAAAATAAGAGGAAGATTTTAATTTTTTGTAAAAAGTATTTCCTTATTTGCATAGGGCAAGTAATATAAAAGAAGGGGAGAGGAGGTCTCATAGATTATCAATTCTTATTCTCTTGTTGAGCTCTCTATAGTGACCGGCCCTCTCTCCCTTTCCTTTCCCCTTGCTCTCTTTGGTTCCTTGGTGGTGGAGGTGGTGGCCAGATTTTAGAGGAGGAAGAAGGCTTTGGGTGGTGTTCATCTTGGAGGATCGTCACCCACACGACATCCAAGGCGAGGCGAGGAATACGGCAGAATTATCTCGAGGTTATTAGCATACAAAGAAAAGGTATAACTGGTAATTGTTTTCCGCATCATGCTAGTTATTTTTCTTTGTATAAATTCCAAACACAAGAGACATTAGATTCTAGTTTTTTGAATTTGTTATTTGAGTTTGTGTTTTTTATTTTTAGAATTTGTGATTCGATTGTTCCTTTTGGTTAAACCTAGAGTTATATAAGGAAATTAAATATTAGCTTTCCTTAAAAGGTTTTGTCTAGGCGGTGGTGGATGCTCCCATACCCAAGAAGGTCATGTGCCTCGCCATGCAGTCCTGAAAGCCAATTTTAGAAATTAATATTTAATTGAATTTATAACATAGGTTGATTTGGATCAATAGTGTTAAGTTTCGCTTGCGATCCAAATCTAAACCATTAAGAATAGATAAGTTAAATTTGTGACAATAATGTTAAGTTCCGTTTGCGATTCCTAATTTAACTTCTAAAGAACACAATAGGTTGTTTAGGAAAGGTTCGACACTTGTACAAAATTTTTGTACAATGGAACTGGTACGATCTTCCTACGACCAACCAATAATTGGTATCAGAGCTAGGGTTTGCCTCTCTGTGTTTGGTTTTCAATTTAGGTATGCACATGTCATACATAATTTAGGCAGGATAATAGTAGGATGTGCTAACTTTGTGGTTGCAGACTCCAACTATTATGGCTTATAGATGTTGTGTGTGATTGGACCCTTGGACATGTCAAGGGCATTATTTTGTATGTATAATTGTATGTATCAAATACAGCAGGAGTTGTATTTATTTTAGAATTTTACTTTTTTGTTCGATCTAGAATACATGTACATTTCTTTGTGGAATATAAGATCGATATATGTAAAATTCTATTTTTGTCGCGAATCGTATCCTTGCGAAGCGTGGTACTATTGGAGGACTAGAGGCGTAGCAGAAAAGGAAGCTCGATGGACTCGACGACATGGACCCGATGGCAGTGGCTAAAGATGGCAACAGCCAGGGTTGGAGCACACGAAGAACAGTGATGGAAGAAGCCATAATAGTTTGAAAATTAATTTTCAAATTTATTGCTTTTATTACTGTGATGTGTGTGTGTACATGTGATGTATGCTTGCATAGGTTAAAATTCCTCACCTTAAATAACTAAGTGGGAGAGGGATTTTTAAATAAATTCCACGGTCTCCATTACTGGTTTGTAAGTGATGCAAACAAACTTGCGCGTTGGCTCTGAGTGTCTTCCTCCATATCGGATGAGTTTGTTTGCGGATCACTAGATCAAACTTCCATTTTGGATGGTTATAGGAAATTAATTAAGAGCGTGTGATCTTCCCCATCGGAAGGGGCATAATCTTATTTAATGGACTAAGTATCATGTAATGGTATACACTTAGGTACATTTAATAATATCCTCCCCATCGGAGTCACTGCTATTATTTGTGTGACCGAAGGTAAAAACCAACTATTAATTTGTCACAAAGATAGATTGACAAGATAAAAATATTAAAACTCCCTCTTATAAATGTTGAGATTTTGTATACGTCCACACTATCGTGGCATACAAAATTCACAGTGTTTGAGGTAATTTTATTTGTCAAGTTGACAAGATAATAAAATTAATTGGTAAAACCCCTCTTACAAATGTTTGAATTTGTATACGTCCACACTATCGTGACATACAATATTCACAGTGTTTGAAGTAATTTTATTTGTCATAAAGATAGGTTAACAAGGATATTAATGGGTATAACCCTCCTCTTACAAATGTTCAATTTTGTATATGTCCACACTATCGTGGCATGCAAAATTCAAGGTGTTTGAGGTGTTGGTGAATTTAAATGATATTGTTTTGAGGAATCAATATTATTTTAAATTCAAAGTTTTGACCAAATATTTGATCAAAGATAGACCAACTATTAATTTCATTTGTCATAAAGTTAGGTTGATAAGATAATAAAATTAATGGATAAAATCTTTAAATTTGTATACGTCCACACTATCATGGTATAGAAAATTCACAAGGATTTTAAGGTGTTGGTCTTGACCAAATATTTTTGTGATTCTTAGGATTTCAAATGTTTGTCAATCCCCTAGTTGTTATACTATAGAATACACTTAGTAGTCCCAATTAGGATTGGAAACAAAACTTGGACTCTAAGGTGGGCTGTCCTCTCAGAAATGAGAACAATAAAAGTATATTTTATTCATTAGTTGTTGAAACATATTTAGTGGTGTTATCTACCGGTACTTGATGTGTAGATACGGGAGTCACTGATCATGTCTGCAATTCATTGTAGGGGTTCTAGGAAACCTGAGAACTATATGAAAGGGAATTACCGTCTACATGGGCACGGCTATAAAAATAGCAGCTGTTGCAATGGAAGATGTTTATCCTTTGAAAGGAATAAAACATTGATTGTCTTGACATATTAAGTTTTAGAAAGAACTTGATTTCAGTTTATAAAACTATTAAAGATTGATATACTATCTTTTTTGACAACAAAATTGTTATCAAGAAAAAGAGGGAAGTTATCTGTTCTGATACGTTGGTTGGCAATTTATAACTTCCACGATGCAACAAATTAGAAATTAATAACACATCTTCTAACTCTAATAAGAGAAAGCAACCTTCGAAAATGAACCAATCATATCTTTGGCATCTAAGGCTAGGTTATATTAACTTAAGTAGGATTCAAAGGATAATAGCCGATGAACTTTTGGGTTCATTGGTAGTGGAAACCTTTCCAACCTACGAGTCTTACTTGGAAGGAAGAATAACCAAGAAGCTTTTAAGTCTAAGGGGTATAGAGCCAAAGATGTATTGAAATTGGTTCATTCTGATTTGTGTGGATCTATGACTATCTAGGAAAGAGGTGGTTTCGAATTTTTTGTCTATTTTATAGATAACTATTCAAAATACGGGTACATTTACTTAATGCGCCGCAAGTCTAAGTGCTTTGATAAGTTCAAAGAGTATTAGACTGATGTGGAGTAACGTCAAGTAAAAGTAGCAAGACACTACGCTAAGATCGTAGTGACAAGTACCTCTTGGGAGAGTTTAGGAGTCACTTATCAGAAGTCGGGATTCAATCCCAACTAACTGCATCTGGTACACCCCTAACAGATTGGTGTAGTAAGAAGGTATAAGACTCTTATGGAAATGATTAGATCGATGAGTCATTCAGAAAATTACCAAATTCATTTTAAGGATATATTCTGGAAACGGAAGTGAACATAGTACCTACTAAGTCAGAACTCTCTACTCACATAGAATTGCATAATAAGCGTAAGCCTAAATTAAAGCATATTCGGATTCAGGATAGTCTAGTACATGTGCTGAAGGGAGACACTGAAAAGATGGAAAGGAGTTCACTTATTTGAGGGTTATCCTTGAGAAACGAAAGGAGGTTTATAGTCCTAAAAATCAGAAGGTCATGGTTAGCACCAATGTCTAATTTTTCATAAGAGGACTATGTATTGAACCACAAGCTCATAAGTAAATTTGCTCTTAAAGAAATAATAAAGGACACGTCTAATCTAGTACCAACTGTACAAGATGAAATATCACAAGAAACTGCAACACGTATCACAAATGATACACAATTACAGACAGTGCCTTATCGTAGTGGGAGGGTTGTTAGGCAACCTGAAAGATTCATATTTTGGGAAAGTCTTTAGACTTGATCCCTAGCGAATATGAACCTGATCCCCGGACATATGATGAAGCGCTCTAAGATAAGGATGCAATATCTTGGCAAAGAGCAATGAATGCAAAATTAGAATATATGTATTCTAATAAAGTTTGGGAGCTTGAAGAGCCACTAGATGGTGTAAAAGCCATTAAGTCTACAATAGGAAACGAGGGATAGACGGGAAGGTGGAAACTTTCGAAGCAAGGCTTGTTGAAAAAGGAAACTTTTTCACCGGTAGTCATGCTCAAGTCTATCCAGATTCTTTTATCTATTGGACTATAAGATTTGGCAAGTGAATGTCAAGACAGTTTTTCTTAATGTAAGTCTTGAAGAAAACATCCATATAAAGCAACTAGAAGGGTTCATTGCAAAGGGAAAAGTGTATCTTGTGTGCACGCTCAATCAATCTATGGACTAAAGCAAAGCTTCAAGGTCTTGGAACATCCGGTTTAATGAAGCAATCCAGTCGCATAGATTTATTCAGTTACCCGATGAGTTTTGTATACAAGAAGTGTGATGGAAACGTGGTGGTATTTCTTGTATTATACGTAGATGACATTTTTGGTAGTTGGAAATAATATCAAAGTGTTGTCAGAAGTAAGGGTATGGTTGTCCAAACAATTCGATATGAAAGACTTGGGAGAATGCACACATATTCTCGGGATCAAAGTGATCACAAGAAAAGAATGTTATGCTTATCCCGAGCTTCATACAATTCTAGCTCGTTTTAGCATGCAAAACTCCAAGAAAGGTTTCTTACCTTTTCAGCATGGAGTAGCTTTATCTAAAGAGATGTCTCCAAAGACATCAAAGGAGATAAAAGGACATGAAGGCAGTTCCTTTTGCTTCGGCTGTCGGAAGCCTAATGTATGCTATGTTGTGCACGAGACCGGATATCTGTTTTGCTCAGGGCATAGTTAGCAGATATCGAAGTAACCTAGGACCGGGACACTAGACTACCGTAAAGCATATATTAAAGTACCTTAGAAGGACTAGAGATTATTGCTAGTTTACCAAGCAGAGAATTTGCTCCCTGTGGGTTACACGGATTCAGACTTCCAATCAGATAGGGACAACAGTAAGTCTACATCAGCCTATGTGTTTACTTTAGGAGGTGGAGTTATTACATGGAGGAGTGTTAAGCAGAAATGCGTATCAGACTCAACCATGGAAGCTGAGTATGTGGCAGACTCTGAGGTAGCCAAAGAAGCTGTATGACTCTAAAACTTTCTAATGAACTTAGATGTGATTCCTGGTTTGCCCAAAATCATCACAATTTATTGTGATAATAGCGGTGCATTTGTAAACTCGAAGGAACCATGAGCCCATAAGACAAGTAAACATATAGAGTGCAAGTACCACCTGATACGAGACATCGTCAAGTGAGGAGAAGTTGTCGTCGCCAAGATTGCATCAGTAGATAACCTGGCAGATCCTTTCACTAAGGTCCTTCCGGCGAAAGCTTTTGATCGACATGTGGAGGGGATGGGAATCAGATGTATGGCACTAGATATGGCAGCTTAGTCTTTTAGTATAAGTGGGAGATTGTTAGAGTGTATACTAAAAGCCTAGCTTTTGTAAACATTTATTTTTGAAATAAAAGAATCACATTGGTCAAATGTCTACATTTATTTGTTAAGTGTCGTTGTTCAATTAATTTATATTATAGATAACATGGTGTGTGGTGTCACACACAGAAGATCGTGTTATCAACTCTTTATAAATTATAAACAGTTACTCACGACTAAGATGGAAAGGAACAAACCATTGGAATAGTCGTAGTGTAATTATGTATTAGTTTATCTTGACTAATAAATTACACTAATACACTCTAAGTGTTTTGAATAAACCCATTTAAGGTAAGTTCTTTTTATGCTGACTTAATAAAAGAACAAGACTTTAGTTATTATGAAAATGTGTGCTCTTAATCCTAATATAATAACAAGTACATATATTTAGTATTTATTTATTTAACTTATCAAAGGGTGAGACTTAGCTCGATAAATCAATAGGCCCGATAAGTTGGGAAATGATATTACTTATAGTGTATGTTGTTGATTATAGAAGGAAACTGTGTCCTAATCATCTAGGTTGAGAATGTTCCCAAGAGAAGCTCATAAGGATTGTCATGTAAAACCCTGCAGATGGACCTAGTCCGACATGACAATGAGATTGAGTGGTACTACTCTTGGACTAAGACATTAATTAAAATGAGTTGTCAGTAATTCAATTAATTAGTGGGCATTCGATATCTTAAACACAGGGAGACTAACACATTCATGATGAGAAGGAGCCCATAATGTAATTTGGGATTGGTACGGTAGTGCAATAATAACTCTCTAGTGGAATGAGTTATTATTGATGAACTTGAGTTGTGTGTTCGGGGCGAACACGGGATACTCAAGCTCGTCGGAAGGCCAAAACCAATTTCTCCTCTAGGTCCCTATTGTAGCCTCATTAAAGCCTCAAATCCATCCAAATAAAAGCCCATCTTGGTGTCCAAGAAGGTGGCCGGCCCAAGGCTTGATGACCAAGCCAAGGGTCGGCCGCCATCTCCTCAAGAGGGTCGGCCCTATGCTTGGTGCCCAAGCAAAGGAGGGGTTGACCACAATAATTCATAATAGGAGGGGTGTTTTAAATTTTTAAAATCTTCTCTTTGTAGATATCTATAAGTTTTAAAAGAGAGATTTTAAAATTTAAAACTTTCCTTATTTGAATTAGGCCACATGGTTTAAAAGAAAGTTTAAAAGTTTTAAAACTTTCCCTTTTTAACCATCCTCATGGTTTTTAAAAAAAGGAAGTGATGTTTTAAATTTAAAACTTTCTATTTTTGTAATCATGTTAAAAAAGGAAATTTTAGAAGAGAAGTTTTAAATTTTAAAACTTAGTTTTAATTTTTTAAAACTTTCCTTTTTTAACATCCACATAAGGAAAGAGAGCTTGTAAAATTTTATAAGAGGATTTCTTCTTTTATAAAATTTTATAAAGAATTATTTCTCTTGATGATGATGTGGCCGGCCACCCTTGCTTGGTGTCCAAGCAAGGGGTCGGCCATTAAAAGCATCCAATCATCCATGATTCAATCAATTAAATCAATGATTGATGATTGAATCGATCAAGAGGAAAAAAAAGGAAAAATAAAAGGGGAAAAGGAAAAACAAGAGGAAGATTTTAATTTTTTGTAAAAAGTATTTCCTTATTTGCCTTGGGCAAGTAATATAAAAGAAGGGGAGAGGAGGCCTCATGGATTATCAATTCTTATTCTCTTGTTGAGCTCTCTATTGTGGTCGGCCCTCTCTCCCTTCCCTTTCCCCTTACTCTCTTTGGTTCCTTGGTGGTGGTGGTGGTGGTGGCCGGATTTTAGAGAAGGAGGAAGAAGGCTTTGGGTGGTGTTCATCTTGGAGGATCGTCACCCACACGACGTCCAAGGCGAGGCGAGGAATATGGCAGAAGATCTCGAGGTTATTTGCATACAAAGAAAAAGTATAACTAGTAATTGTTTTCCGCATCATACTAGTTATTTTTCTTTGAATGAATTCCAAGTACAAGAGGCATTAGATTCTAGTTTTTCGAATTTGTTATTCGAGTTTGTGTTTTTTTATTTTTCAAATTTGTGATTCAATTATTCCTTTTGGTTAAACCTAGAGTTATATAAGAAAATTAAATATTAGCTTTCCTTAAAAGGCTTGTCTAGGCGGTGGTGGATGCTCCCATACCCAAGTAGGCCATGTGCCTCGCCATGCATTCCTGGAAGCCAATTTTGGAAATTAATATTTAATTGAATTTATAACATAGGTTGATTTGGATCAATAGTGTTAAGTTTCGCTTATGATCCAAATCTAAATCATTAAGAACAGATAAGTTAAATTTGGAATCAATAATGTTAAGTTCCGTTTGCGATTCCTAATTTGACTTCTAAAGAACACAATAGGTTGTTTAGGAAAGGTTCAACACTTGTACAAAATTTTTATATAGTGGAACTCATACGTTCTTCCTAGGACCAACCAACACGCCTAACCTCCAGTTAGGGCTTCTCCAATCAAGTCTCCTATCAACCTTGACCTACTTGACTTGTACTCTCATCAATCTGGTCAACCCTTTGACTATCTCCATAACCGGATGATTCTCCAGCAATCTCCTTATATTGTCAAACATCAAAACTCAAATCCTGACTCAAGCTTGACCCAACTCAAGCTTAGTCAAACTGGACCTAGGGAAATTGCCCCAACATAATCAACAACTCATCATATAAATAATATCATTTCCCAACTTATCGGGTCTATTGATTTAACGAGCTAAATCGCACCCTTTGATAAATCAAAGAAATAAATACTATGTATATGTGCTTGTTATTATATCATGATTAAGAGTACACACTTCCATAATAACAGAGGTATTGTTCTTTTATATAGTCAGTATAAAAAAATACTACCTCAATTGGTCCTGCTCAATACACTCATAGTGTACTAGTGTAATTTATTAGTCAAAATAAACTAATACCTAATTACACTACAAACACTCCAATGGTTTGTCACATTTCATCTTGGTTGTGAGCAACTATTTATAATTTATAAGGATCTGATAACATGATCTTCTGTGTGTCTTCTCACACCATGTTATCTATAATATAAATTAAATGGACAACTACACTTAGCATAAATGTAGGCATTTGACCAATGTGATTCTTATATGTTTATACAAAAAGCTAGAATTTTTGTATACACTCTAACACGGTCGACTGATCCGGATGTTCGGTCGACCAAACAAGTCAAAATTCTAACATGTAAAGTATTAGTATTCCTACAAAACAGAGTTAGAATAAAAGGCAAATAACATATAAAGAAGATTTGATAGCCTTCAGACTATCTGGTCCTGACTTTAAGTTTCACTGAAACTCTAGGTCGGACTGACACCTACTGTTCCCTGTTCGGGTAACGCATCCTCACTTTCATCTCTCAGGAGAGTTTATCTTTTGCCAGATCAGTTCTCTAGATCGACTGGACTTTTGCTCAGCATCCAAAACTTCAGGACTTTATGCTGAACGTTTGATCTATGACCCGTCCAGTCTTCCACCTAGTGTCCGCACCTCCAAGATTTTTACCAAGAGTCCTCAACTCTAGGATTTCGCCCAAACACCTCGACCCACCAAGACTTTGTCCAGTCCCTTGGACCAATACTTCGTTGTCTAACTGCATCTAGGACTTTACACCTACCTAGAATCCACTAGGACTTCTTCCTAAGACGACTGAGGACTTTCCTACAAACTCAGTCACACTTATTAGATAACAAGACAACTTAACTTTGAACCTTTTACCATTATCAAAACACAGGTTTGATCATCTAATGCTCCCTGTACCAACATCAATCACACACATGACTTAATTTAATTCAATTGACCATATCAAAACTACCTTGGGGTACCTACAAATAGATGACCAAAAAAGTAGATGGGATATTGTACCTTGTCCTCTTATCTTAACAAAACCAAATTCTTCTTTGGAGACCAACAAATACACTCACAGCATTTCCCCTAGTGTCAGCTTGGAGAGTAGTGGTAGACAGGACAAATATTCTTTTAACTCTGTGAAGGCTTAATCACATTTATCATCCCATTCGAACTTAGCCACTTTTCTTAATACCTTGAAGAAAGGTAGACTCCAGCTAACTATGTGGGATATGAATTGAGACAATACTGTGATACTATCGACTAGTTGTTGTGCTTCTTTAAGATTATGAGGGGGTAGCATGGTCTGTAAGGCCTGAACTTTCTCTGGATTAACCTCGATTTCTCATTCAATGACAATATATCCTAGAAATTTTCTACTCTTGACTCCAAACAGACACTTATGAGTATTTCACTTAAGATTGTATTGCCTAAGGGTGCATAGGTCTTTTCAATATCCTAAATGAGGGTATCAATGCATGCAGATTTGATTAGGATATCATCAACATATACCTCTACATTCTTTCCAATCTGATGCTTGAAAAATAAGTCCATGAGTCATTGGTATGTTGCCTCCGTATTCTTTAAACCAAAAGGAATAATAGTGTAGCAAAATATTCCAGTAGGAGTGATGAAACTGACCTTTTCTTAATATTCCTAAGCTAAGGGGATTTTGTGATACCTTTGGTAATAATCCAGCATGCAAATGATCTCACAGCCAGCCATCGCATCCACCAATTGATCAATACAAGGAAGTAAATAGCAATCCTTTAGGCAAGCTTTGTTGAAGTCTTAGAAATCAATGCAAACCCACCACTTACCTCCTAGTTTGGAGACCAACACCACGTTGGATAGTCAGATTGGGAATTGAACCTCCCATATATACCTAGCTTCTAGTAATTTATTCACTTCTGCTTAGATCACCTTGTTGGGTTGTAAGTTTACAAACAAAATCCCATATTAAAAATATATGGGAAAGATTATGAGTTTATAAGGGAAAGATATCTCCATTGGTATGAGGCCTTTTAGGTAGAGTCTGAGAATAAAACCATATAGGCTTAGACCCAAAATGGATAATATCACGTCATTATGGAGATATTTAAATTTCTTTTGGTCCTAACAATTAGTATCAGAGTCCAAACTGCCAGAAGGTTTAACTACCGACTGTGCACAAGAGCTATGGTCTAAATGAGTCATGTGAGTAAAATATTGAATAAAGTCTCACATTAAAAACAGATGGAAAGGATCATGGATTTATAAGGAAAAGATATCTCCATTAGTATGGGGTCTTTTAGATAAAGTCCAAAAATAAAATCATGAAGGCTTAGGCCCAAAGTGGATAATATCGTGTCATTGTAAAGATATCTAAATTTCTTTTGATCCTAACACACCTAACTTTTCTTAGGTGAGAGTTTTGGCTTCCTCTACCACAAGGATGAGCTCCTAGTAGAGTGTTCCACCGATGAACCATCACCAAAAGAGAGACTCCTACAACCTCATTAAGTGACCAAGTGAAAATGTCATGATTACAAGAGAGACAAACAATTAACCCATCTTTAAGGCATGGCGTGAGATCGTTGGCCATTCGGACAACCCCCCCCCCCCTCTCCAAAGGTTGGGTCATGTGAATCTGCACCTCCTGATGACCCTACTCAGGTCGAGTTACTGGTGACTTCTTGGTAACCTAAAAAAAGGTGTTGTGGGTGTGATAAGGTTTTCGATAATCCACGCAGATTACATCCACATAGCATTTTCTAGTGGCCAATTGACTCCCCTTTACCTTCTCAATTTGGCCTTCCATCGAGAATTTGATTTTTTTTTTTTTATGGAAGATAGAGACCACATCTTGAAAAGCATTTAGTGCTGGTCTTCCTAATATAGCATTATAAGTTAACTCACTGTTCATCGCCAGGAAGGGTGTGCTTCTGGTCCTTCTCCTAGGTTCTTCCCCTAGCAAAGGAAAAGCTCAATCTGCCCTATAGGATGTACCTGATGCTTTATAAATCCAAATAAAGAGGTGTTCATGGGATGCATCTTTTCTCCATCTAGATGCAATTGATCAAAGGCATCTTTGAAAAGAATATTAACAAAATTCCCTGTGTCGATGAATACCCATTTGACTATGTAATTGGCAATAAGGGTCTGAATCACAAGAGTATCTTCATGAGGGACTTCTACTCCCTCTAGATCATTAGAGCCAAAAGTGATCATGGGACCAGGACTGATACCCCGACTCGAGCTGACCGTAAAATTTTCTAGTTGACATTCGTGGGCCTTCCTAGCATGTGTGGAATCATCATTTATTGGTCCTCCAGAAATCATGTTAATCATCCCCAGAGGGTCGACCTTACCCTTGCCCTTATCATTATTTTTCTCTTGGTTTGTCAAGGATCGCTGTGGTCAAGTATTGTTAAAATGGTGATCAGGAGAATGAGACCACTGTTGTGAGTCTTGCCCAGCATCCATCTTCTACCCCTAATTTTGCTGACGATAATAAGATCTAGCAGGTCTCTTGGTTGGCGGATTATGCCTCATTCTTCATTAATTGGCAACCAATCATAGTTCTCGGGCATACTGTTGGCATTCTATAGTAGAATGAGTACTCAACCAATGAAAATCATAGTAAGGTCCCACAATAAGCTCTCTGTAAAGACCCGACTCCTGGGTACTAGGCTGTGAGCCGGATCGCTACATTAACTACTGAAGCTACTGTGTCGTACTGTGCGGAAAACTGGGTAAAATAAAAATTTCACTAACTGACTCTGTTGATCTGACAACTGATACACCCATGCTGTTATAAGGAAGGATTCAGGGCCCTTTCCGGTTGGTGTACATGTGCTAAGGAGGATACTTGACCTCCCATCTGAGCTAGGAACTCAAATCTAACTTCCCAACTAGCTATTGATCGATCCACGGATCGATCAAACTTGCTACGATTCTGTGCCCTGCTGGATCGGTCTGCGGACCGATCCAGCAGAGGCTGGATCGGTCGGCATGACCGATCCAGGTGTGTCTGGATCGGTCTGCAGACCGATCCAGGCACCTGGAGACGCTGGGATGCCCTCTGTTCGATGCTGGATCGGTCGGACGACGATCGGATACATCTGTTCGATGCTGGATCGGTCGGACGATCGATCAGATAGCATACTGTATGCCTCTGGATCGGTCGGCTGACCGATCCAGGACCCTGATACTGCAACGGATCGGTCGGCAGACCGATCCAACTCTGATATGAAATCAGAGTTCCTGATTTCAGAACTTTCAGGCACTGGAACGTGCCACAACTCACAGACATAGGTTCTAGATACATGAAAAACATTCTAACATTAACCTACATGTGTCCCAAACTGGACAAACTGAATAGTGCATAGTTCTACTGGATTAAAACATTTAACAAGCTAAGGACTAAACCATAAGTAAACTAACAACGTAAATGCTGGAATTAAGCTGTTTAGACCCCTAGGATCTTTATTCCAAACCCCTTGCACACACACACCTCCATAGCATTGTCCTCCAGCCTCCGCTAGTTCACTTTTCTTTTACCTGTATCTGCAGTATAAGAAAAGTAGTACCTGTAAGCTAAAGAGCTTAGTAAGAAACCATCTACCTCACAAAAACATGCAACGATGCGATTTATGACTTTTAAAACATGCTATTTGAAAATCGAGCTGAGCATGACAACATGGCATGGTATATAAAAGCATAAACTGGAACTGAAACATGGCATAGCATATAAATTAAACATGCTTTAAACTGAACATGGCATACTTATAAACTGAGCATGAAACTGAACTAGTCATGCATATATCTAAATCTGTACATGAACTCAAATCAGGAAAACTGAACCTGAACTGAACTGAAAGCTAAATTAGTGTTCTCATCACTGGTTTCAAATTTGAAAACTATACATATAATAGATGAAAATACTAAACATGCTGCTGAGGCCCTGGCAACTGTACCTACTGTGCGCGCATCCCTACGAGACCCGGGATTGCAAGTTCCGAATCCAGCAGGGTTACTAGGTTATCTGAACCTAGGGACGATGGAGTCCAGCCCATGGATATCTCGATCCAAGTACGGTGCCAATCAATAAAAGTAAAATATTGAATCTTTATTTTACTTTCTTTGTTCTAGGTTATCTCGAACCTAGAGCTAGGTTATCTGAACCTAGAGGCTATGGGAGCCCACCCAATGGATATCTGATCCATTTAGCTGTAATAACTGATAATAAGCTGAATAAAATGTTTCTAATACATTTTACATCTTGTTAGGACGCCTCTTGGTGCATCCTTCGAACTGGCATTCTATCGAATGCTTGGTGTGCACTAAAAGCACACCCTAAAACTGAAAATTGTAGAACTATTGAACTAATGCCAAAACTAACAAGCGAGAGCAATTATACTGCCGGTGAGGGGTTTCTTACCTCAATCGCAAGGTTTTCACGATTCTATCCGCTAGGTTTTCCGAAAACTGCTTCGTTCGAACCGCTTACGTCCTCGCGTTCCTCTCGGAGAAGAACCTTTTCGTGTTGGAGTCGTCACTGGAAGATGTTCCCTTGCCCTGGTGTGCCGTGCGTGAGGAAGAGGAGAAGAAGAGAGGTGCGGCGGTTTTAGGTTTCGGGTGAGGAAAAACTACGGTGAGAAATAATCTAAAACTTCTCACTTAAATCCTTATTTATATTTACTAATTAATTCATCGAAAAATCAATTATAAATATAATTGATTCCCTCTTCTTTCATCACGGCCCTGCTGGGTTCAACTGGTTACTAGCATTATCCCTTACACCATAGGTCTCGGGTTCGATTCCCGCCTAAGCTATTTTGCGGTTATAATTATTTTTGTTACTTCCGCTACTCGGAAAAATTCTGGAAAAATATCTAAAAATTCCAGAAAAATCATAGAATAATTCTAATGCAAGTTTGAGAATTTTCGGGCGTTACACTCTCAACTTGATTCTCTAATTAGGTTATTTTCTATCATTTGCACAACTTTTTCTCCCTTGGGATTCACAAAATCCCAATTTCGCAAGGGAGGAAGAGGCACCTTTTGATCCGCTTGGGTTGGCTCTTAGGTTTGGGTTGGTACCTCTCTTCTTTTGACAAATTGGGCTTCTTCTACTTGAACATATTTGATAGCCTGAGCTTGTAACCCATTGAAGTCGACCGGGGGTTTTTCACCACGGATCTAAAGAAATTCCTATCGATTAGACCTTGAGAAAATACATTAACTTGCACTTCTGGAGTAACCAAGGCTGCATCCATGGTCACTTGATTGAACCTCTATAGATAGTCTTTTAAGGACTTCTTGTGCTTCTGCTTGAGGGCAAATAGATCTTGAGGAGTCTTGTGATACCTCTGGCTAGTAGCAAATCACCTCATGAACACTATCTTAAAGTTCTCGAAGGACCATATAGAAGATGTTGAAAGGTGATTGAACCACCTCTGTCTCGAGCCCGACAGCATTGGTAGAAAAACTTGACATTTGACCCCATATATGTATTGGTGTAATAAAGCAGCATTTTCAAATTTGCAGATGGTCTTCGGGATCTATTGCGCCATTATATTATCCAATTTGTGGGGCTCAGAAATACCTTGGTAATTCATCTTTAAGGACTCCCAATGAGAAAAGGGGGGTCTTTAGAGTCGGGTGCTTTACTAGATGTACACACCTTTTCCTTTGGGGAACTCCGATGGGGGGTTTCCCCTAAAGACCCGAGAGATTCCTCCCCTATAGCAAAAATACTAACCGAGGCTTGGAATGCATCTTTGGGAATTTCTCCTAATCAGTTGAACCTTGGCTGCAATGTCGATGTTGTCTTTATGGGTTGGGACAACTACTCATTTGGGGGATAAGCCCCGGAAATGTTGAAGGTCAAAGTTGCCCCTATAACACCTCTTGTACAGTAGCCGCCACAAGCTTGTTAAATTCTTCCTTTGTCATGGTGATAACATTTGCCCTTTCATTAGCTTATGTGTTGGATCGTTCGATGTCATCCATCTTTCATCTTAGTCTAGATCTTAATTTAGATTTTCCATAGACATTGACAATTTGATCCTACCTGAAAACGGAGGCATTTGACTTGCCAGTAATACACTACTATTATTGCTGATTAGGAAGGTGGTGTGGCTTCCGTTCTGCGAAGAAAAAAGACTCACAGAAAATGAGTTAGAATGACTACCAGGGAAGTCCCCGGAGAAGTCACTCCGACACTCAAGTCAGCTCTTTATGAAGAAAAAAGTGGTTGCTGGAAATTAGGATTTTGAAAGTATATGAATGCATACCTTTGCTCATGAGAGTCGACTATCTTTTATAAGACTGGACCTATCCAGCACATTCTTCTCATGCCCCCTTGTTTCTCATTGTCGTGACCATATTCTCTGAAATAAATGTCCATTATGACCTATTTATGTCAGAGTTAATAATTGTGGTTTCCGTCTTTCTCGCGATAATGGTTGCATTATTCATTATTCTCTAGGAATAGTGTAATGGTTGCATTATTCATTATTCTCTAGGAATAGTGTAATGGTTCGTTACTCTAGTTCTTGATAGTTGAGACTATTTTAGTTTAGTTTGAGAGTGCCTAAAATTTGTGCCGAGAGTTGGCAATCGGTAATTTGTAGTCCAAGGCAACCTGAAGTTGGGAGTAGCCAGGAGTTGACCACCAAACATAGCCAGAAGTCAGGAGTAGCTAGGAGTCAATCACCGAGCATAACCGGGAGTAGAGAATCGAGAATCGGGAGTAGCTGGGAGTCAGTCTCCAAGCATAGCTAGGAGTCGAGAGTTAGGAGTAGCTGGAAATTAGCCACCGAGTGTAGACGGGGAGTCAAGAGTCAGGAATCGAGAGTCGGGAGTAGCTGGGAGTCAATCACCAAGTGTAGTAGGGAGTCGGGAGTCGGGAGTCGGGAGTCGGGAGTAGCTAGGAGTCTGGGAGTCGAGAGTCAAGAGTCGGGGTAGCTGGGAGTCGGCCACTGAGCAGCCAAGAGTCGGCCCTTGTTGACCTCGTATGCTATTCTGACTTGATCATTGACCATAGCTATTGGTCACGTGGTACCTAGGAAATATCCTTGTACCATACAACTTTAGTATCACTTTTATATATATATATATATAATTTTATTAAATAAATTATATTATTTATAAATTATTATTAAATACAATATTCAAATCCAATGATCTATAAATTCAATTAGTTAAGTATTTATGAATAAAAATAATAATTAAAATATTATTAAATGAAAAGTCCTTATTGAAGAAAAAAATAAACTAATTAAATAAATTATTTTTTAAAAAAAATCAGTGGTTCAACTTGCCTATTTGTCGATCAAATTTGGATTTGACTCGTAACTAGCCCGTCTACGAGTTCGACTTATTGAATCAAATCAACAAATAATCGTCCGTTCAATCGGATCAAGAGTAACTTCTTTACATTTATTAGTCGTGTGTGCAAGATTACATATTTTATGGATATCTTCATAAATAGCTAGTTAGCTCGCTAGTATTTTAATGTACAACTAATTTATTATAATTAATTTATTTATGAAACTGTCTGACTCACACTCACTCGAGTACGTTGAGGGCCGGGCCTGCCACCTCAACGTAACCTCTTTACATTTATTAGTCAAGTGTGTAAGATTATATAGCTAGTTAGCCAGCTATTACTTTAATTAATGTACAATTAATTTATTTATGAAACTGTCTGACTCGAGTAACATTTATTTTCTGCCGTTGATTAAATCCCTGCAAAAGAGTTCATTGGACCGGCCGGGAAACCAAAAGACGGGGAACCTCGCCGGCGCGTGCAGTATTTGTCAAACAAATTAAACCATGCATATGCAGCTTCGAACATCAAATGATTCGATTTTGTATATATATATAATATATTTACACAATTAATTTTAATTAATAGTTTAATACCCATTTAATTTTTTCTACGTAAATTAAACGTCCGTCGGTCCATCAGTAATTCTTCCTTAATACATTAATTCTACGTGGTTAGCACATCAGGGAGAGTGGAATGGGCACCCAGAATCTTGCCGCCCACGTCGGGGAAGCTCTCGCATCCGGGCAAGGGACCGACCCTCCCGTCTGGCTCCACCACCAGCGGGTACTGCAGCAGGTGGCCCTTCATCTGCTTGATCTCCGGCGCGGCGTAAGAGTTCCAATTGTTCTGCGCAAGACTGTTGACGTGCCTGACGCACTCAAGGCTCTGCGGCTCCTGAAAGCAGTCACTCACCACGCCCATGTGTTCCGCCCAAAGAGACATTCTGTACCCGTAAACCTGTCCGCGAGGATGGCCGTGCCTTGCGGCCCAACTGTAGTGTGGCTGATACGCACCCATTGCGATCTCAGTGTCCCTGGAGCCCTCCATGGACCTTTGGTTAATGTTTGCCGATCCAATGATCACGGCCTCATCGTCCACGATCATTCCTTTTGAATGAACATAAATCATGAATCTACGGAATTTCTGAGACAGACGCTGCACGGCCCAAGTTTCAAATTTAATAATTAATTTAATTTCCAATTATATTTATACGAGTGTTACTTAATATAAATATATATATATACCTGAGGAGCGTTTTCTTGACTAGTGTTACTTGATTGCGTTTGTTGGAGAAGGGGTTCGCACTTGCCGAGACAGTAGAAGTTTAAGTAGTCCTGAGGGTGCTTGGTTTCAGAGAGACCAGCTTCTTTGAGGGCATCTCCGATGACTTTGTACATCATCGATATTGTTTGCCCCTATATATATATACAGATTTAGTCATCGATATGTGTATAGGAAGAATTTGGAAGATATGATGGATCGACCTGCCAGAAGAGTATTTCTTGCACGGCGCCACTGGTGGGGATTCCCTCGGGCCACATTGGCACCACCACATAGACTGCAAATCGTTCTTTGGCCTTGATTTTGCTCACAATTTTCAGGGTCAGCTCCATGGGTATCAAATTGTCAGCGCCTGCGTTTTTGTAGGATGGCCAAAAGTAGGAAGAGCCAATGAAGTATTGGTTCTCTATGTAGATGAAGTGCTGTGCTGCTCGAATTGCTTTGACGTACGCAGTGTGTATGCTTTTGTCTATCTTCAAGTTCTTCGCGCAGACAAGATTCTGCAATTACAAGAAACACGTACGATTAATTAATGCCGAGGCCTCGGATCGTTTTATGAGAAATTGCAGACTGACCATTGCCTCTGCTTGCTGCACCACTTTTGGGAAGCCTTTCACTGACCCGGAATCGATTGATCGGAAAATCTAGAAGCCGGTTGTAGCTGATTAAATACGTGCGTGCAGTTAGAACTTAAAGAAGGAGAAGGAGAAGTAGAAAACCTGGACGTGCCAATTCTCTGGATCATTTTCAGTGGAAGTTTGGCTACCAGACTGGTAGGCAGAAGGAGAAAGAATCCATGAAATCCTTTCGATCTTAATCAAGGCATCATCATTCCAATGTGTCACTTTTCTCAACTTGAAATCTCTCCATTTCGTAGCTTTTCTCCACCTCTGTTCAAAATTCGTCAATATATCATGTGCCGCTGGGCCTTCGACTTTACAGTGTAAATCATGCCACGGCTGCCTCGGCCCTTGGTTATTATTGCCCTAAACAGGATTTTGTGTATGAATATTCATATGCACGTCGAGGACAACAACCATGAATCTGGATATATCACTCACTTGAAATGTAGGGTTGTGGATATCTTTGTGGAAAACAGTATCAAGATCAGCGAAGAGCCTGTGCTCAGGAGTGTCGTAACGACCGTCGCATAGATCGAGTCCGCCGATGAAAGCTGTTACTTTCCGGTTGTTTCCATTGGCATGGGTGTCCATGATAACGCATTTCTGATGATGCGTGAACAGAGTTCCGACGACCTATCAAGAAAGTAACAAAAAATTTATATATATATATATATATATATATATATATATATATATATATATATATATATATATATATATATATATATATATATATATATATTTTGCTGGGATAAATTAATAATTTAATTAGAGTATGCCATACACACATGTTGCTTGAAAATGCTTAGCTTGTTGCTTGCATAGCGAGGGGCCAACACACAATGCACGCTTGAATGCTTAAAGAACTTGCGAGTTTCTTCATCGTGCGTGTGCATGACACCGTCCTGCAATGAATTAATCCACCCATGAACATTCGCACACACTACATAGCTAGCTAGATATTAAACTTACTGTTTTCAGAAGAAACTTGTCGTGCGAAGTCTTGTCGTCCCAAATCAGCATCACCACGCGAACCCCTTCCTGTGTCTTGTACTTCAAAAGCTCCCCGAGAGTCAACTCCCCGCCGTTGGCCGGCACCGGCCTCGTTGGCTCCCTCACCAGCTTCACCCTGTGATAGACTGACCATCCGACTATGTAGATGAAGTGATGAGCTTCCACGATCGCATGGCATGTGTCCTCCCAGCACTTGCTGTGCTCGAAGAACTTGCCGTTGTCTAATTCAATCTCAGGGAGCATGTTGTCCGGAACATGAGCATCTTGGTAAAGGGTGATTTGGCCCCGTCTATGGAGGGGGAAGTATGCATTGGGCACGCCGGTATATTCTGGACCTGCACCGATCCCATCTCTGTACAAAGGGTTGCCGTCGATGCTCTTGAACTGCAGGCTCAGGTGAAGATCTGGATATGGCTTCGTGGCCACCCCGCTGTGATCGATCACAGGAAACCAGCCAGTGAGCGGTTCCCCTGACAGGATTCTCTCGACGGGGATCGTCGCCACGCCGATCATTTGGGCTCCGAACACATCGTTGTCCTTCACCTGGAACTCAATTTTGTCGGTGGGGTGCGCGACCGGCACGCAGAAGTGCTCTTCCCATTTCGGGTCTTCGCTGTTGGGAATCACTCTGGTCTGGGCTATCGTTGCTCCGGCGACGCAGACGGAGACGTAGGGGTCGCTGGTTATCATCTTGCTCATTCCTCTGTGGTTGCTCTCCGAGTGCCGGCGAGGCGCAGAGCAGGCTCCGTACATGGTGAAACATTTCCGCATCCTCTCCGACATGAGATCCATATTGGGAAGCGATCTGGCTTCCAAGATCCAGATGTCCAGGTCCCCATGCAAGAACTTGAATCTGCCGGCATCGTATGACCTTTTCCCCATTCCTGTAACAAGAATGCAGAGGAGGCTAATTAAGCCACCGTCACCTGCATGTCCTCCTGCATCTCATCTTCTCTCTGGGTGTTGTCGATATGTATGCTGATGAAGAAATAGATTGCCTGAAGAATTGACACCGGAGATGATCAGTAGAGGAAGAAACAGAGGATACTCTAAAGAAAAACTATATAAAAAATCAGTTTTAATCATGGGGAGGAGCTTGCTGTTGGTGGAGCGGTTATTTCGGTTACATGGGAAATACCTACCGCTAGAATGAATGAATCCCATAACTCCTCCAACAAAGAGAATGTAGTCAAGACAATTCAAAGTATATGAAAAATTTGAAGATAGCATCATAACTTTTCAGAGGGACTTTTAGATACGGTGAGTATTCGGTAAATAAATTAATCGAATTAATTAAAAACGGATGAGTATTAGTTAATTTGATAAATAAATCAACCGAATTAATCATTTAATATTAATTAACCAAATTAAATTAAAATTTTACTAAAATCAAATTAACCGAATCAATTATTTCAATTAACATAATAATAAAAAAAATTATACAAAATTAATATCAAATTAATCGAATTCACCCCTAATTTTAGATGTTGAATTTTTAATTTTAAAAGTAAAGAACTTAAAATATTTTATAAAATGTAATTAATTCATAATAGAAGACTAAAAAAATTAAGTTTATCTAAATTTAAAAAGAAATATAATTGGAGTATTTGGAAAGAAATTTATACCACTATTTTTTGGAAATTAAGAGTGTGTCAATATTATTCAACTATCTAATCACTCTCGTGTAGATAGTTTTAACCAAATCACGCCGCAATACCTTTAATTCGCTCTAAAACTCCAATATATATCACATAAAATAATTGGTTTTTCATATCTTAATTTTGTATAAATTGAGTTGTTCATTGTAAATCGGCTCAACTGGTTAAAAAGTAACGGGAATACACTCTTGTATCATTTTTAGCTAACAAAAATGATTACAACTGAGGAAAATGTTTGTAAAATATCAAATCCGAAGTATAGATAATTCAAAAAAAGCTTGTCACACAAAAGCAATAGGAAGTTTTGATCTGCAAAATACAGCAGTACAGACTACAAACGGATACAAAGGGAAGGGAATTGCATCTGTCAAGCATAGGTGCGACAGATATATGATGATAGAGCATGAGAAACAGTTATGTCGAAAACTTCCTTAATCATCGGTCATCTTGGTCTTTACTCGTCAGCCTGTCCAGAAAACAAGTATCAGAGAATTAGAACAGCAGATCCAAATGATGCACACAAGCATTACACATTGTGGGGGAACCAAGCCAAATGGAGTAGCATAGCCTAGGAAGTAAACTAAAGTTTACAAATAATAAGAAAAAATTAAAGTGCGACTGAAATCAGAAATGTACATTAATCCCAAATTTGATTTAACAGTTGTATTAAAACATAAAAATAAGAACTGCCAAGGTATAACTCTTACTGCCAATTTGAGAGATACTTTCTTGGCTACAAACTATCCCATATGAATCATGCCACACGTCAAATGAGGCTGGTCAGCTAATCTTGATCACAAACTCATAATAGATTCATTTCAAGATTAACTTGTCCAAAACCAGGTGGAATCAATAGTGATTTTGCTATAATTTGGGGCCCATTCATACTTCAACAGGATGTTGGACTCAACAGTGTCAGAAAAATCTTAGTACCAAAAATAATGCAACAAAATAATTGCCCCTCCCCTACACCCTTAATCCAAAAAGGAAAAATGGATAGTGAGTCCGGCCAAATAACATATCATCTGATGCCCCTAGTCTATATAAATCCAGTTCCCATTGTTTTTAAGTGTATTGCATGATAGTATACAAAACTATCTACTAGGTTTCATATTAGCTTTCATAATGAATGAGGCTACAAGTTTGAGATCACAAAGTCCATAGCTCAATTTGCACCACATTACTATACTTCCAAAATCTGCAATCAGAAAAACTTATTAACATAGTTATTGGAGCGAAAGGTAATATCGCTCACCCCAAAGAGTCCAGTATCATCAGTCCCATGACAAGATACAGATAGGTAAATCACGGAGGGCATTTTATCCTACCGCAGTGGCCCTTTGCATAAGGTTTGCAACAACTGGAAATCGACCCCAAGACCTATTGGAATAAATACTCATACAAGTACCAACTGCGCCAACCCATGGGGGCAGTATAGCTACGAACCAATGTCAAATATTTATCTAATTATGTTCCCTGAGTGCTCATACAAGTGATCCCATTACAGAATGTCTGTGATACAAATTTTAACTCAATGATTGTGTGTGAATGAATTCATAGAGAAATTGATGGATTACACACCATGGAGACTGCATCAAGATCAATTTTTGAGGTTGATCAAAGGAATAATCGGTTAGTATTAGCTCTTAGAGTTAATTATGAGATGATTAAACTTTTGCATCATATTTCATTAATAAAAGGCAAAGTTTATGGTTATTATATTTACTTCATATCTGTACTAGATAAATAAGTATAATAATGTGAGTAGTAGGTTCTAGTCTACAGTATATAAATTAATCGAATTGACAGTATTGAAATTAGCATGCAGGTCAATTGATGACTTAATCTTACAAGTCATGGATATAAGATATCAAGTTGACACATGAATATATGAGAATGTTTCATGGATCTTTATATGAGTATCATAAACATTCTTATAGTGAATATAAATAATCCTTAGAACTGAAGTCACTATGGTTCCCTAAATAAGGAGTTGTGTACTTTGATATCGACAATCATCACTTATAACAAGGTGGACTATAAAGTCGATCACTGGTATACAATAAGTTATACGGAGAGATATGAGTGATGTAGATGGGATCTATCCCTTCCATATGACGAAAGTGATATTTGTAAGTCCCTTGATTAAGTAGGACATAAGAAAACATGGTCATACTTCAATTAGTCAATATGAGATATTGAAATTATTTGATTAAATGTCTCTAACTTAGAGATCAAGAAACACAAAGATTGATAAGAGGATGACACGGTCTATGCCTCATAGATCAATCTAGATATCAAGGATAGGAGGGCCAAGTTATACAAGATAATAAACACAGAAAGGTTAGGTCAAATCGCGACATTCTCATCACTTGGATAGCAATAATGCATTGTTAAATGTCACTCATTGCATATATATCTAAAATAGTTTTAGAGACATTGTCAACGTTACGAGAACCTATTGGGTTACACACAGAGAAAATATTGATTTGGAGATGGATTTATTTTAGTTTGACTAAAATATGACGGATACTAAGATTATAGGGTTAGGTCTAATCTGAATTAGACCTATTGAGTTAGACTCAAATGAATTCAACCATTGGATTATTAGATTGAGTTTAATCCGAATTAGACTCATCGAATTAGATTCAACCACTAAAGAGGGCTAATGCCCTTTAAAGCAAACTTCTAGAAGTTGGAATCTTTGATTCGATGATGCAATCAAAACGTTTGGTTTCATTAAGAATGAAGATGAATCTTATGTCTACAAAAGGGTTAGTAGAAGCAAAGTCATCTTTCTCATCCTGTATGTAGATGACATACTTCTCATTGGAAATGATATCCCAATATTGCAATCTGTGAAGACTTGGCTTGGGAATTATTTCTCAATGAAAGACTTAGGTGAAGCAGCCTATATTTTAGGCAAGATCCATAGAGATAGATCTAACAAATTGCTTGGCCTAAGTTAGAGTACATATATTGACAAGGTACTTAATCGTTTTGCCATGTAAAATTCCAAAAAGGGATTCCTGCTCATGTCACATGGTATGAACCTTTCGAAGGCTCAATGCCCCTCTTCTAGGGAAAAATGGGATCACATGAAACAGATTCCTTGTGTATCTGCTATAGGGTCTATCATGTATGTCATGCTATGTACTCGCCCTGATGTCTTGTATGCGTTAAGCATAACGAGCAGATATTAGTCAGATCCAGATGAAAGTCACTAGACAGTAGTCAAGAATATTCTTAAGTACTTAAGAAGAACAAAAGATTATTTCTTGATATTTGGAGGTGATAAGGAGCTCGTTGTAAAGGGTTAAAACGATGCAAGCTTCTAAACTGACAAGGATGGTTCCAGATCGTAGTCAAGGTATGTATTTTGCTTAAATGGTGGTGATGTGAGCTGGAAGAGTTCAAAACAAGGCACAATTGCTGATTCTTCAGAGGCCGAGTACATTGCTGCTTCGAATACAACAAAAGAGGCTATTTGGATCAGAAAATTTATTACAGAGCTTGGTGTAGTTCCTAGCATATCGAACCCAATAAACCTCTATTATGATAACAATGGGGTTATTGCACAGGCTAAGGAATCTCGCTCTCATCAGTGATCCAAACACATACTACGGCGGTTTCATCTCATTCGAGAGATCATCGATAGAAGAGATATGAGGATATGCAGAGTACCAACCGATGCTAATATTATGGATACTTTGACCAAGGGTATGGCACAGAGAAATCATGATGGTCATACTAGGTTACTGGGTATTAGATATTTCAGTGTTTAGCACTAGTGATAGTGGGAGATTATTAGTATTAACCCTTAAAGTCAATTATGAGATGATTGACAAGGGAACTTTTGTATCCTATTTCATTAACTTTTGATTTATGCTAGATGAATAAGTATAATAATGCCTTAGGGTAATAGGTTCTAGTCTACAGCATATTAATTGGTTGAATTGATAGTGGTTGTAGATATAGGATACTACTCTTAATTATTCCTAATCAATCATTAATATACAAGGACAATATTAATGCGTTGAGACTAGCATATAGGTCAATTGATTACTTAATCTCCCAAGTCATGGATATAAGTATATATTAGAAAATATGTACTGAATTGGCCTGCCAAGAGAATATTTCAAGGATCATTATATGGGTGTCATAAACATCCTCATAGTAACTATTGGTATGAATAGTCCTTAGACCTGAAGTCACTACATAAGAAATTGTGTATTTTGGTATCAGCAAATGTCACATGTAACAAGGTGGACTATAAAGTCGATCACTGGGTATGCAATAAATTATGTGGAGGGATGTAAGTGATGTAGATGGGATCTATCCCTTTCATATATGACAGAAGTGATATCTGTGGACCCCTTGATTAAATAGGACACAAGAATGCATGGTCATGCTCAAGTTAGTCAATATGAGCTATTGAGCTTATTTGATTGTTTCTACTTAGAGATCAAGAACACAAAGATTGATAAGAGAATAACACGGTCTATGCCTCATGGATCAATCTATATATCAAAGATAGGATGACCAAGTTATACAACATAATAGACACAAAAAGGTTAGGTCGGATCTCGACATTCTCATTACTTGGTTAGCAATGATGCATTGCTAGATGTCACTCATTGCATATGTATCTAAAAGGGTTTTAGAGACATTGCCAACGTTACGAGAACCTATTGAATCACATACAAAGAACATGTTGATTTAGAGATGGGTTTATTTTAGTTTGACTAAAATATGATGGACCCGAAGAATATAGAGTTAGATCTAATCCGAATTAGACTCATTGAGTTAGACTCAAATGAATCCAACCACGGGATTATTGGATTGAGTCTAATCCGAATTAGACTCATTGGATTAAACTCAACCACTAAAGAGGATTAATGTCCATTAATAGAAATTAATGTGGCATTAATGAAAAGGAGACCACAAAGGCAAAAACTTTTTGTATTCATTGGATGAATACAAAAGCTATTTTGCAATGCATTTTGGGAGGTATGTTTTTCTAGTCTTCCTCTTCTTCTTCTCTTGGTCGAACCATCGAAGTTGTTAGCACAACAAAGGTGGTTCTTGTTCGAAACTAAGTTCGTACGACGAACGTGGAACGTGTTCGTGTGGATACCGAAGAGGCGTGGCTATCCTGATCATGCTAAGATCTGCCGAATCAAAGTTGCTACCGGGATTATACCGTTCACACAACAAAGGTAGTCATTCTATCAAGCTTTGTATATTGTATTTGCATAGATCTCTAGAGAGAGCGGTTTTTCTGCGGCATATATTTATTGTTTTTCACAAAAAATCCCTACATAATCAATATAACTTGCTGCATTGTTCTACTTCTACTGAGATATCTGATGCGTCTTCGAATCAGTTATTAGAAGTTGAATAATCTTTGATTCGGGCAAATGTAGCACGTGATGTATTTTAGAATCATGAAAAAAAAAGTATAAACCATTATCCACAAGCCCAAATGGGAAGAAAATGGAGAACTTTGTTAGTCTATGAGAGTTATCCTAGGAAATTATAAGAAATCCTCACATTAAATGGATCGTAACAATTTTCATAGAAAGGTTTAAGTGCAGTAAATAAAACAAAAGCAAGGAGCATATACAACAAAAGCAAAAAATGCTAATTGACTTTATTCAGCTACTGACCAGAAAGCAACATCCTTATTTCATACTGGATGAAGGAAAACTAAGAAAATAGATCATAGTTCCACAAGAGATGTGTAAACAGAAAGGGACAAAAAGTTAAAAGATCATCATATAGAAGGCAGAAATAGCTGAAACCTTATAGGATGACCATTTTGGCAAATAACCATCAAGAATGTAAGAGCATTCAGTATATGCCGATCCAACTCCAGCACCAGCCCCAAAAGCAACAGATGCCCACCTTGTAGTTCGACTCCCTTATGCAATAAAGCAGCATGATGAATAAAAATGAAAATTTCACCACTAAATAATCAAAATGAAAATACACACTTCATCTAATCTCCCAGTCGACATTATATTACAGAATGTAGTATATATAAGTCATCAAGCATAAGAGTATCAAGTATGATAAGCAGGAAACATAAGCCCTAACGATAAGCATTCACCAGCATAAGAATTAATTTCATGCTGACGAGATTAACGCAAAACCATTTTTTTATTGATTAACTTTTAAAAATTAATCATTTACATCCATAACCCGTGCGCAAAGCTATTCCGAGTTAGATATCTGAAGATACCGAAATCGATTAAATCAATAGACTTCAGCCGACTGAATGATCTGCAAAATAAAATTCAAAAAAGGAATAAGGCTCACTGAAGAAGAGGACAGCAGCGGAGGCACCGGCGAGGGAGGAGTAAAGGAAGCGGCGGATTGATAGGTCTAGGCAGGCATCCAATTTGGGATCCAAATTGTAGTCAGAAAGAGACGGCGTAGCCTTCTTCACGCCGCCATCGGTGGCCGCTTCCGCCATGACTACAAGACGAGAAAAAGGGTTTCGAGATAGGGAGAGACAGAGAACAATGCGGGTTGTCACGGTGTAAATCCGAATGCGAATAAAAATTATCGGGTCTGGAATATAAAACCCGCGTCATCTTTTTTTTAAATTAAAAATGAAAAAATATTAACGTCGACAGCAGGATTCGAACCTGCGCAGGCAAAGCCCAACAGATTTCGAGTCTGTCTCCTTAACCACTCGGACATATCGACTGTTGTTAATACTTGTGTACATATTTTAAATTATCTTATTTATAATTAAGGCTCTTAGTTTTCATTACACTTTATGCAAATAATATTGTTAAAAATATTCATTTATATAATTTTTAATTTCGTTAACTAAGTTCCTTTGTTTAAATTATTTTCTATATTTCTCATCTTTTACTAAAATCAATATCTATTTTTTAAAAAATATATATATTATTACTTTCTAGTGTAAATTAATTCATTTAATGATCTTATGATCCAAAATTATAAAAACAAAAATTAAAAAAAACACACTATTTTTTTTTTCAAAAAAAAAAAATGCACTAACGAACTTGAGTCTTGTCAATCAACAGTAGAACTGTCAGACGAACTAATCCGTGACGGGACGAGCGGGGTGAAGCACACCGACTCGTCTTCTTAGCGAATTGAAAAATCCTCAACCTAACCCAATCCAAAATAGGTTTGCTGGTTAGGCGGATCAACTCACGAGCCTATCAAAAATTTTAAAAATATATAAAAAAATTATACATCTTTAATATTGTTGGTGCAATATCCCTTAGGTCAAGGTTGACTGGTTTGACCAAGCTCGAGTCTTGGTCATAGTTTCGATGTTTGACAATACATGTAGACACATGGACAATGCAGGTGCAGTTGTTCATATGGGGAGATTCTGATCAGGGACTGATCAGTGTGAATGAAGAAGAGTCAAGTAGGTATACCTGACTGGATGGAAATCCTGGTGAGTGAAGCCAGGTGAAAGTCCTAGTGAGTGAAGCTAGGCAGATGGAAATCCTGATGAGTGAAGCCAGGTGAAAGTCCTAGTGAGTGAAGCTAGGCAGTATGAAAATCCTGGTGAGTGAAGCCAGGTGAAAGACCTAGTGAGTGAAGCTAGGCAGATTGAAAACCTAGTGAGTGAAGCTAGGTGAAAGTCCAAGTAGGTCAAGAGAGTGACCGGATACTTGGCATGAAAGAAAAGTCCAAGTGGGTCAAAGGGATTGACCGGACACTTGGTGAGGGAGTCCTAGCAGGTCAAGGGAGTGACTAGATGCTAGGCATGACGTACCAACAGGTTAAGTTTGACCGGATGTTGGTTTGGGATGTTTGGGACTTGGTTTTGGGCAAAAACCAAGCTCTGGATCGATCCAGACCTTTCCCAGCGAACAGAAAGCATCTGGATCGATCAGTGGATCGATCCAGAGGTCCCAATCGATCAGTGGATCGATTGGGACGCTGCTGCTTCGCACGATAAGCGCTGGATCGATCCGTGGATCGATCCAGGCATTTTTCCAGAGCACAGAGGCACTCTGGATCGATCAGTGGATCGATCCAAAGCCTCCCCGATCGATTGGGAATAATCGAATCGATTGGGATCCGACCGTTGCGTAGTATTTGAGCCGCAGGCGAGCGTTGTCTTCGGAATCACTTCACAGATTCATTTCAGATCTTCACCAGCTCCTCCACAACTCTTCTCAAGCTCGAGATCGCCAGTTCTTGAAGGTTCTTGGAGGCTCTTCCAAGTCAAGAGGCGGATCAAAGCAAGAAGAAGAAACTAGGGTTAGGGTTTGTGCACTCATTGTAAGCTTGTAAGCTTGTGTTTCTTTACTACCCTTTCTCCTTCTTGTATTGAGTCTTGTAGGACTTCTCCGCCCTTGGTAGTTACCATAAAGGAGAGTTTCATTAGTGGAGGGTGCGTGCGTTGTGTGGATCCTTGGATTAGTCACCTCCCTTGGAGGTGGATACCAAGTAAAATCCAAGTGTTAGCGTATTTGTATTTGTTTCTTTGTATTTCCGCTGCGCATCCTTGAAGAAACAAGCAACGCCGAGCAACGAGCACGCGAAGAGCTATTCACCCCCCCCCTCTAGCTACTTTTCGGTCCTAACTTGAAGAGCATACTCACCGGAATCATCGCCGGAAGGGTCAAGCATAACAAGAAGAGCTAGAGGGTGAAGAAGTTGAAGCAAATTCATCAAAAGTCAAAGATTTCAAGAAGCTCAACTTCAAGATGCAATTCCAAGATGGACTTGGATTTGACACAAGGGTGGCTCCACCGTACACATCCACAAGTTTCGATTATTGGAAATCAAGAATCGAAAATTTTCTTATGATGGAGATAGAGCAATGGTTTGCTCTAATGGAAGGCTTCAAAGCTCCAACAAACTCCAAGGGCAAGCTTCTCAAGAAAAGCAAATGGAGCTTGGAGCAAATTCAAAGGAGCGAGACAAATGATAAAGTGACCAAGCTTTTGGTCAACTTATTGCCTAGCCACATTTTGGCTCAAATCGGAGAATTCAACGATGCCAAGGAGCTTTGGAGCAAATTGGCAACAATCCATGAAGAACCCTCCACTGTACCGAATCAAGAGGAATCCAAAGAGGGAGACTCATTGGAGCGAGATCAAGAGGAGGACTCCAAGGTTGAGAGATGCTCAACCTCCGAAGAAGAAGTCCAAGAAGAAGCTTCATCTTCAAGGGAGTGCAATGAAGAGAACAAGGAGGGAACATACTCCTTGTTCCATGTACAAGATGATGAAGCCTCCACCTCTAGGATTGAGGGGGAGCAATCTTCATTGACACCGGATTAAGAGCAAGAAGAATCGTCTACATCCGGGTCAAGAAGAGAAGAGGATGAAGAAGCTTCCACCTCCACAAGTCAAGAAAAATCAAATGGAGGAGCATCACTATCGGATCAAGAGGAAGCCTCTACATCCACATCACATGGAGGAGAAAGCGTCACCCCTACACAAGAAGGTATAAATGTTTCAATTAAAAATAAAAATCATATAATATGTTTTGAGTGTAGGGAAAGTGGACACTACAAGAGCAAGTGTCCCAACTTGGCCAAGAAGAATGGTCAAGTGACACGAAAGGGCAAGGAGAAGCCAAAGGAGACCACCCCCGGGACAAAGAAGGGCAAGGAACATATTATATGCTTCTCTTGCAATCAAAAGGGACATTACCGAAGTCAATGCCCCAAGGGGAAGAAGATGGTCAAGGCTCAAGGAGGAAGCTCAATTCAAGGGGGAGCCCCTAAGGTAAAAAGAAAGGTAACTTTCATTGAGCCTATTCCCTTGCATAATGGTAAAAAGCATGCTAATTCAAACTTATATCATTTTAATGCTATTTACCATAAGAATAGAGAGCATGGTAAAATTAAGGAAAATAATGTAGCTTACCATGCTAAAACTACCACACCTAGGATTAGGAAGGTAGATAAAAATCTAGGCAATCACACTAAGGACCTTAGCTACAAGCCTAGAAATAAAAATGCTCATAAATTTAATGGAAAACCAAAAACTAAGGACTTAGTGATAGAAAATCAAGTCTTGAGGTCAAGGCTTGATAAAATGGAAAAGACCCTAAAAAGGATGGAAAATATCCTAAAAGGGCAAAATGAGCATAGCCTAGGTCTAGGAGCACAAAGGTCATCTAATGGCCATAGGGGTTTGGGATACAAACCAAAGGCTAAGAAGGATGTAATCTCTTACCATAGGGTTCCATATAGTTATGGAACCAACCCTAGGTCTAGTGGTCAAGCCAAAAATACAAGGGAAGTTATCCCTAAGAGTATTTTTGCAACAAATGTGACTAAGACTTCTAAGAAGTCTAAGAAAGTCACAAAGAAGGTTACAAGGGAAGCAATCCCTAGAGTTGACCTAGAAAAAGTGACCAAGACTTCTAAGAAGCCAAACAAGGTCACTAGGAAGGTATCTAGGGAAGTTATCCCTAGTGAATACCTAGAGCATCCAAGGAGCACCAATAGGTTTTGGGTTCCTAGGAGCATTTTCTCTATCCCATAGATGGGTTAGAGAGTGTCAACTCTGAGAAGAAGGGTAGTTAACCCAACTTTGAAGAAATTGACACTCAAGGAGCATTTTCAAGGTTTTTGTTAACCTTTGAAAATGAAATGGATTTATTGTTACTCTTGGAAAGAGTAAAATGTGCTATAAAGGAAGAAATTTGAGATGACTTTAAATGGCACAAGAAATCAAGTGTTAAGAAATACCAAATTGGGACTTTGGTATTGTCTTAGAAATTTAAGGCAAGTCTAAGTCTTAATTTAAAGTGATTACTCTTATGGGAAAATGAAATATGCCAACATTTGAGGAATGTTTTAAATTTTTAATTGGCATAATTAATTCAAGAGATTAAAGAAATGTCAAGTTGAGTTTTGACATTTTCCTAAGGAAATTGGGCAATCTAGGGTTTATGCTTTAGGATTAGCTAAGGGTTAAGGATATTTAGATAGATAATCTAGGTATATTTTACTTATGCTAAACCTTGTCATGATTATTTGCCCATCATATGTCATGACATCATGTCTATTTTTGTAATTATGTTTTATTATAAAAAAAAATCCAAAAATACCATGTCATGACATTCATATATCAAGTAGTTATAGGATATTTTCTTTTGAAAATTATTTCATCTTGATGTATGCCATAACATAATCATGCATTAAGTTTAAATTCCTTGAAATTAAGGACAAATGGCATTTAACATCACTTATTAACAAGTGACATCCTAGGTGGATGTTTAATATCTTTAAAATGCCTAGATAGGTATGATCCCTAGAATAGGGTAAAACCAAAATCTCACATCTCACAAGGACTATAAGGTGACTTGTATGTGTTTAAGTGCACATTAGATACAAGTGAGATGTTAGGAAGATGAACAAAACTCAAGATGTTGATTTAGTGCATTCTTCTGAGTTTTAGGTTCATCAAAACACATAGTTATGTGTTTTCCCATCATTGGGAAAGCTAATGTACAAGTCATGTGCATTAAGCCCAAGGAACATGGTGAGATATTGGTTTTGAAAATGTTGTTTAAAATGATTTTGGAAAACCTTGGTGAAGGCTATCTTTTGATAGTAATCACCATTGAATAGTTAGACACAAACTTGAAGAGAACGCTAAAGTTTTAGCAAGTTTTCAAGCTTGTGTCAATCTTTGAAAATATGATGTATTTTCATAGAAAACTATTTTTCCATGATAAAGTATGCCCTAAATAATGCCTACACGAAATTTCATGATTTTTGGATTTTTGTAGAATTTTCTAGGGGTTTCTGAAGTTGGCTGAATTTGAAATTCAGCAACTATCAGAGCTCCGATCGATCCATGGATCGATTGGAGTGTCTGAATCGATCAGTGGATCGATTCTCTCATGAGCAGAAGCTCGCTGGATCGATCAGCCGATCGATCCAAGAAGACTGAATCGATTAGTGGATCGATTCAGAAAGGTTCAATCGATTGGAACCCAACTCCAATCAATCCAAGTTGCTGATTTTGGCTGGGAAAGCTTATTTTCAGCATTTTGAACCTATTTTAGTCTAGGTAACCATTCCAAACCCCTAAAAATACATTTGTATACATAAAAAGGGTGTTTTCGTGTGGAAAACAAGGATGGATTGGTTAAGGAAGGCTAAGTTGAAGTTTAGGTTGAGGTTTGTTTCAAATTTTGAATATTTGAACCTCAAAACTTCTAAAATTGGGTTTCCTAAAGTTTTGGGGATTCCAAGTCATTGTTGGTGCAATGACAGAAGTTACCAACATGTCTTTAGGGGGAGGGACTCTTTAAAGACATGAAAATTATTTTTCATGAACCTTGGAAGGTGGTCAACCTTCCGTTAAGAACATGCTCAAGGTTGAGCGTTTGAACTTTAATGGGGAGTGGATATCCTCATTGTTCAAGTGGCTTCAAGTGGATAATGCTCAAGGATGGGCATTTGCCTACATTGGGGGAGAATGTAGGGTTAAGGTTAATGAAGGGTATGGGACCTTCATTATCGTGTTGGTCACAACGAGTGAAGTTGTGAACAACGATGAGCAACTCTTCAGGGGGAGAGTTTTCAACAATGGGGCATTTGTTGAAGAGTGCCCAAAATTGAGGCACGGGTTGATGTGTGCTCAAAGATGGGTTGATGTGTGCCAATAGGGGGAGAATGTGTGGTTTAAGTTAGACCTTCATTACCTATGGGGGAGGTCATAGGGGGAGAATGAAGGGAACCAACATTCATACCTTGACATGAATGGAGTTAAGGCTATGGGATTAGCTTAACTCAGAATGGTCCAAACTTAAAGGTATTGTCAAACATCAAAAAGGGGGAGATTGTTGGTGCAATATCCCTTAGGTCAAGGTTGACTGGTTTGACCAAGCTTGAGTCTTGGTCATAGTTTCGATGTTTGACAATACATGTAGACACATGGACAATGCAGGTGCAGTTGTTCATATGGGGAGATTCTGATCAGGGACTGATCAGTGTGAATGAAGAAGAGTCAAGTAGGTATACCTGACTGGATGGAAATCCTGATGAGTGAAGCCAGGTGAAAGTCCTAGTGAGTGAAGCTAGGCAGATGGAAATCCTGGTGAGTGAAGCCAGGTGAAAGTCCTAGTGAGTGAAGCTAGGCAGTATGAAAATTCTGTTGAGTGAAGCCAGGTGAAAGACTTAGTGAGTGAAGCTAGGCAGATTGAAAACCCTAATGAGTGAAGCTAGGTGAAAGTCCAAGTAGGTCAAGAGAGTGACCGGATACTTGGCATGAAAGAAAAGTCCAAGTGGGTCAAAGAGATTGACCGGACACTTGGTGAGGGAGTCCTAGCAGGTCAAGGGAGTGACTAGATGCTAGGCATGACGTACCAACAGGTTAAGTTTGATCGGATGTTGGTTTGGGAGGTTTGAGACTTGGTTTTGGGCAAAAATCAAGCTCTGGATCGATCAGTGGATCGATCCAGACCTTTCCCAGCGAACAGAAAGCCTCTGGATCGATCAGTGGATCGATCCAGAGGTCCCAATCGATCAGTGGATCGATTGGGACGCTGCTGCTTCGCACGATAAGCGCTGGATCGATCCGTGGATCGATCCAGGCGTTTTTCCAGAGCACAGAGACGCTCTGGATCGATCAGTGGATCGATCCAAAGCCTCCCCGATCGATTGGGAATAATCGAATCGATTGGGATCCGACCGTTGCGTCGTATTTGAGCCGCAGGCGAGCGTTGTCTTCGGAATCACTTCACAGATTCATTTCAGATCTTCACCAGCTCCTCCACAACTCTTCTCAAGCTCGAGATCGTCAGTTCTTGAAGGTTCTTGGAGGCTCTTCCAAGTCAAGAGGCGGATCAAAGCAAGAAAAAGAAACTAGGGTTAGGGTTTGTGCACCCATTGTAAGCTTGTAAGCTTGTATTTCTTTACTACCCTTTCTTCTTCTTGTATTGAGTCTTGTAGGGCTTCTCCGCCCTTGGTAGTTACCATAAAGGAGAGTTTCATTAGTGGAGGGTGTGTGCGTTGTGTGGATCCTTGGATTAGTCACCTCCCTTGGAGGTGGATACCAAGTAAAATCCAAGTGTTAGCGTGTTTGTATTTGTTTCTTTGTATTTCCGCTGCGCATCCTTGAACAAACAAGCAACGGCGAGCAACGAGCACGCGAAGAGCTATTCACCCCCCCTCTAGCTACTTTTCGGTCCTAACAAATATTTTATTTTGAAAAAATTTCTTCAATCAAATGTATCCAGGAAATCGATATTTTAAATATAAATGGACTGAAATGAATACTTACTTGATGAAAAATATTATTTTTATTTTAAAATTATAACAAAGAAAGATAATAAATTGATATAAAAATATGTTTATATGTGTTTCTGGACCCACATGCCAATCCAAACCTGTGATGGATTGCCCCCGTGGATCACAGGTCTAAGTGATTGGGCCACGACAATCTTGGGTTAATAAAATTCTAACCAAATCCGTTTAAATTATTTGACGGGATGGATCAATCTAACAAACCCAAGCCAAATTGACGGCTGCAATCAACAATCCTATGATTAAGTAATTTCTTTAGGGAACCTCGCATTCTCAATCAACACTCCTATGATCAAATAATTTCTTAAGGGGCCCTCACATTCTCAATCAACACCAGTAAGACGAGCTAAGTTTCAAACATTCATGTCACGAAATAGTCAATGAAATTAATTGGAATTATCATTTAAACTTCAAACATTCCAATGCATACAACTCAAAACTAACTTCTATGAGTTTAAGCAAGCACAAATAAAAGATAGGGGGAACCCAGTTATTTAATGAAATATGAGTTTTTAACTGACAAAAATGTGAAAAACATGTATTAATAAACAACAACAATTTCAGTAGGTGCCTCCTCGGAATGTTTAGCTCTTCTGCCAGACAATTCCATTTTCCCTCAACAAGTCCCCTAATCAGCTACACAGCAGCAGCCTTGGAGTCCATGCTTGCTTGTGATTTCTTCTCTTTTACTGAAGACAATACCTTGTCTATTTCAGCAAATACATCTTCTTTTGCAGCATCTCCTTTGATCTGCGGAAGCATCAGAAGTCAGAGTTAGGTCTTGATTACTCGAGTTGAAATTTGTTTTATCAACATAATAATATGATTGGAAGGAAAAAAAATCTTGAAACTGCTGAAACTAAGATTAGTTATGGATAAAGAAGCACTAGTTGCATTTTTAGTTGTTTATAAGCACAATATTGTGTGTCAACAAAGTTATAGTTGTGAACTGAGTAAATTAACTGTGTAACCAACCCCGAATAAGATCTACTGCTTGTTGCAGTAGTTGACACTTGAACAAGTCAATAACATCAACTTCTTGTTTTTGCTGATTGTCATGCCAAAGGAATACTCACAAAATCCCACACACAAAAGAAAAATGAAATTGACTTCATCAAGCAACTTTTGATGTCTTCTCTTAGTAATAGGGATCATAGCTCGTAGAGTAAGATAATCCAAATCATTTAGCTCAGGAGGATATATTTACTGTTGGATTTGATTTTGGCTTGATGTTTTACCTTTACTGATAGATATACCATAAGCGTCTTTACTTGATTTCCTATTGAAAACAATGTGTTGGTCCTTTCACTATTTTTTATGCTTTATAAGTTATCATTTACAGAACAAATCTCCGAGATGTTGTATATCTATAAACACATTTGAAACTGACATCTCTTAAAGATCTAGTGGATCTTCAATTAGAAGTGTGAGAATGAGTACAATTACATACCCTGACTATGACGTCTTCATATGTTGAAAGTACGTCTTCAACATTTTGGTGATGAGTCTGCAACCTCAGTTTTACCTTTAGTTACAGAAAAGAAAATATGAGAATATTCATGCATTAAAAATGTAAGAGTAATAAATGTGATATCAGAATACATAAATAACAACTGAGAGAGTGTAGTCTACCAGTAAGAATAGAAGCATATGAAGAACATAATATGTTAGGAAATATAACCAGATATGTGCTAAAGAAAATACCTTTTCCTCTGTATCATCAAAACGCTGTGCAAGTCTTGCTGCGATTTCTTCATTCTCAGGCGGAGAGTATTTCAGGTGGTATATTTTCCCAGTTTCAGGATCGAGTCTTCTGCCGACAACTCTTTCAACAAGGTTTTCTTCAGAAACCTGTAAGAAGCATGATCTTTAGATGTCATTCACTTGTAATATATTTATCTTTATATCAGTGGATAAGATGTCATAGCCAACATATTTGTCATAAGAAAGAAAAAGGATTTGAAAACTTAGAGGGCGTTTGGTTTGCGTTTTTCATGCTGTTTTCTGTTTTCATTTTCTGAGAAAATGAAAAACGCGTTTGATTTGCGTTTTCCACGTTCATTTTTAAGAAAATGAGAGCGTTTTCTAAGAAAACAAAAAACGCGGAAAAGTCATTTTCTAAAAAATGAAAAATGTGCGTTTTTCATAAAATGAAAATGAAAATGAAAATGGGGCAAACCAAACGCACCCTTAGTCTCTCTCTCTCTCTCTGCAAAATCCCAATCAAGAAATTGGAGACAGAACAGGTCATAAGAAGCATCATACAAATATTCAGTACATTTTAGGATTCCGTGAGGAAAAGAACCACCATGTCATCAAATTTACAGTACTATCTTGAAGATGCAAATCATTTTTCCAATGTAAACAAATTTGTCAGGGAGAATCTTAGTGGGGAATATTAGGCAGCTTTAGCTCAAATGTTTTAACTCTCGGACATGAGAATTGAGATACATATCTAAGAAAAATGCCCTAAAGCATTTTTTTAAGCAAAAAGTTATAGCCAAGGTCCAACAGTTGCTTCTAATTTGTGCTTCAAACTACACAAAATAGTTACTTTTAACTGTTTCCCCTACTGTTGCCTGATTCTGATAGTCTAATAGACAACAAAGTTTTCAATTCACTTAATAATTCTTTCCATACTATCAAATCCACTGATTAATTTAAAAAAAAATCCACAAAGGTTATGTCTAACTTTAAATTTAACAGTTTGTTTAGCCAGGAAAGCCACCAATGCATTGTCATTGAGAAAACAACAAACTAAAGCATAGTGGGAAACAAAAAAATCTTTTTTTTTTTCTTCTTGTTTTGTTGCTAGGATGTAAACAGTCTTTACTTGGAATCAATACGGATCAAACACCATGTTTAAAAAGGCAAAAGAACATTTCTTACATCCAGTAGAATAAAAATGTCAGGCCTAATTCCAAGTTCTTCTAATGCTTTTGCTTGTTCTAAGCTCCTTGGGTATCCATCTAAGAGCCATCCTTTTTCTTGAGCATCTGGCTGGAGAAGTCTGTCTTTCACCATCTGTTAGTGCAAAAAAGCACCATCTGTTAGTGGCAATCTTGTAGTCGTTGTAATTAGGAAAAGGGTGACACAAAAGATGAAATTACCATTCACATACCATAACAACTATTTCACTCGGGACTAACAATCCCTTCTCCATATATTCTTTAGCACGTTTCCCCTTTTCTGTTCCAGCTGCAATTTCTTCCCTCAGCAAATCTCCTGCAGCTATATGAACCAACCCATACTGCATAGCAATAACCACATGAACAACTAATCTCCCTTCATTGGAAATTAAAATTCAGTCAAAACTCATTGTGATTGCAAAAAGTCCCTAAATTCATATGTAATCTAGTACACACTCTTTTGAACTAGTTTTACCGTCAATTCATAGATAATAAGCTTCTACATAAACCATGAAATTTTCACCGCCGTGAGAGGTTTATTGATGATTAATTAAAGTCATAACCAATAATAATGTTACTATGTCAGGCACAACGGTGCTATTAAGCATGTATACTGAAAAAGCTATAATTTTTCACCTACTTTGTTTTTGATAAGCTCGCATTGTGTTCCCTTCCCAGATGCGGGTGCTCCAGATATCATAACCTTCAAACAGTCCTCAGTATTCATGTTGACCTCGACCTGATGAGCACATTGAAAATGAACAAAGGAGAACAAATAATCACTCGATTGCATTCAAAACATTGTTAGAAGTAAATAAAAAGATTCATAATTTTCTCCCAAACGACTTCCGATCGGCATTAATCAGCTAGGATTCAATTGGAAATACCCAATTCCTGATCCCAAATCCTAAAGATGACACCTTTTGGCTTCAAGACCAAACAAAAACCTACAGACCTGCTAAATAAAAATCAGAAGCAAACCTCGGTTGATTGTTTCGAGACTACTGATGTCTTTGGCGGAAACTGGGAGGATATCCTGTGTCCTTGGTTGCTTCCGTGACGCAGAGAGATTCTCGGTCTCTCCGGCAAATGGGAGAAGCCGACGGCTTCAACTCTGAGCCGATTGGGAGGGAGCAAAAACAAAGGTCCGGGCTTTGACGTAGCTTTCGTAGTCGTCGCCGAAGAAAATGCTAAAGACGCCATGACCGCTCTCTCTCTCTCCTTCGTTCCTCCCACGGATCCTTTGAGGCTGTTGGCGCAGAGGAGGAACCAGGGGACGGCGAATAAAGAGCCGTCGTTTCATCCCCGCCGTAGATTTTTCTTGTTGATTCGTGCTGAATAAGCTAGATTTCAACGGCGTTGATCTTTTGGCAGCCGATGGCTCCGGTGCCGGGACAAATCCACTGCTGTTGTGATTTGATTGGATAATTGCAACCCATTGTTTTTTCATTTTTCTAGTATTTTTTCCCTTTTATTTCATTTATTTATTGAATTCTATTTTAATATTATTTTTAGACAAAAATAAATACTTTTGAAATCTATCACAAACTTATAATATTCTAACACCATTTTTTTTTAATTCAGCAACGCATACTTTCAATTTGGTAGCAAATCTATAATATTATCAATTTTATATATATTAGGTAATATTTTATAACAAATTGCAAAACACATTGTTCGATGATAAAAAGATTATATATTAGTTACTTGATTAAAAATCATATTTTTCAAAGTAAATCATTATCAATATGGCATTTGATTTTAATCTTTCTTTAAAAAATTATATAATGCGGTAAAGTAATAATGCCCTAAATGTATTATACATAAATATATTAAAATAATAATACATATAACATTTATTAAATTATTAAGAGTTTATGGATATTTTAGTAATAGATTTTAATAAAAACTTCACTAAATATTGGCATTTAGCGGATGAATATATTTTAATCAATAAAATAATGAACAATGGAATTATGAACTGGATTTGGAAATTGGAAAGAGCAATTTATGGGAAAACACCCCCGAGTTTTACGTTATTGGATCACATGAAAATCGGGGGCGATGTTCTTCTCCGCTACAGACACGTAGGGCCCGCTTCAGTGCCATGACCACCGCCCCCATAGACGGCCGCCGTCGCCCCTCCGCCCTCACGCATTCCGCCGTCACCATGTAGCCATCGCCTCCGCCTCCTCCGCCGACGCCACACTCTCCGGTCTATCACTCGCTCCACCTTGCCCACTTCGATCCACGGCACAGCCATCTCCACCAGGTTCCGCGGCGTCGAGCAGCCTTCTCCCCCCTCTGCCGCCTCGCCCTGATGCACCGCCTTGCACCCTGTCACCAACTCCAGTAGCACGACCCCCAAGCTATAGACGTCGCTTTTCTCCGTCAGCCGCCGGAGCCGGTAGTACTCCGGGTCCATGTACCCGACCGTGCCGGCGGCGGCGTCTACGCTATCCTCCTCGTCGGGGCTCGTCAGCGACAGTCCGAAGTCAGCCACCTTCGCCGTCCACTCCTCGTCGAGCAGTATGTTGGTGGACTTGATGTCTCGGTGGATGATAGCTGGCACCGCGTAGGAATGCAAGTACTCGATCCCCCGGGCCGCATCGAGCGCCACCCTCAGTCTCGCCGGCCACGACCCCAACGGCGACAACGTCCCCATCGGTTTCCGGTGGAGGTGGTCATGGAGCGTGCCGTTGGCCATGTACTCGTACACCAGCACGCATTCGTCCCGTTCTCGGCAGAACCCTAACAAGCGCACCAGGTTCTTGTGGTTGATGCGGGATAGCAAAGCGAGCTCGGATTCGAAGGCGCGTTCCCTTTGTTTTCTGCCGCGGAGGCGCAGTTGCTCGTGCCGCCGCGATACGGGTGTCACGGGCGCCGCCTGGATGTCGGCACGCTTGATCGCGACCTCGCGTCTGTCGGGGAGCATCGCACGGTAGACCGCGCCGAAGCTCCCGGAGCCGATCTTGTGCGACTCTGAGAAACCGCTTGTGACCTCGAGGAGGAATTGGATTGCAAACTCTTCGATCGTCCCGTTGGTGGTCCTGCCTTCGACAGGCGGTTGCCGATTCGATCTGCCCGAGGTTTCCTCAACGCTACCGTTCCTCTTTTTCTTGAGCGTGACGGAGACGAAGAAGGTCAACAGGGCAACCAAACCCAATCCAAATCCCACTGATCCAAGAACCAAAAACAACACCTTTCTCTTGCTTCCTACTTCGAGTCCTTCTTCAGGTGCAGGTGAATTGTTCGATGAATTGGGGCTGACCTTGAATTTGCAGAACTCACAGATGGCTTCGTCTTCGGAAATGCACATGGAGCCGGAGCCCGGCAGCACATCGCAAGGGCAGTTCGTGGCCGGCATACAAGTCCCGGGCAGCACGCGATCATACAGAGTGTGGTTCCGCCGGAACACATCGTTCCCCCAGCAAACCAACGAGTAATTGGCCTTCACGATGCCGCAGATCGTGTCGCCCTTTGCTTGTATCGCCACGAATTGCTCGCCGGCTAGGTAGTCCGGCAGCAGAGCGCCATGTCCCCAACAAAGCACCGTTCCATTCGATTGCAGCACGCAGGTCTTGTTCTCCCCCAGCGCCATTGCGACCACTTCGAGCGGCACCGGATCAAACTGCGGCGCAACGCCCCAGCAGATCAAGCCGCCACCTATTTCGGCTCCACAGGCGTGCCTGGTCCCCGCGGCCACCATGCTAAACTTCCCAGCCGGTTCCTTCCCAACAATCTCAGCGTCATTCCCGAAGCATCGTATTGTGTCGTTGCGGAGTCGGCCGCAGAGGAAATCCCTCCCAACGGCGATCTCACGGAAGCTCGCCTCATCGGGAACAACCAGCGCCGGCCACCGCCAGCATCGCAACCGGCCGGCGTCCCTGCTCAGGCCACATACGTGGGTATTGCCAGAGGCGAGCGCGGCGAGCGGCGAGCCCTGGTAGATCTTCTTCTCGTACACATCCGAACCATGGCCGCGGAATTCCCACCACCGCATGTTGACATTGGCGTCGCCATCCGCGGGGGCGGTGAGGCCGCAGAGGAAGCCATCGCCGGCGGCGACTGCCGAGTACATGGCGCCGTAGGAGTGTCGGCGCCAGCTGGCGGTGCTGGTGCATGTGAGATCGAACGGCCTACCGGTGACTTGAGATGGCACGAGGGCGCAGACTAGGGCGCCGTCGGCGAGACGGGAGATGGCTACCGTGGAGAAGGGGGAGGAGAGGACTAAAAGAAGGGACGACAAGCTCAGAAGGAAGTGAAGATGAAGCTTGGACTGCGTTGGAGAAGGCATTGAGTTGAGGAAGCGTCTATAGCGGTGGCGGCGAAAGAGGTCATGGTAGAGGAGGACGAGAAGGAGAAAAGAGGGAGCTTTGAGTGCCTGGTTTCTAAATGCATGGTGAAGCAGAAAAAGAAAAAAGGAAGAGGAGGAGGAAGAGAAGACGGCAGCACAGCAGACGCGGCTTGGAAGACTTGATAATAATGGCCATGGACATGGACACGGACAGATTCCTTTCGTGTGACGAAGAAAATTGGCTTCTATTATTTGGCCCCGAGTACACACTGCAATTCAACTTTAAATTGGCCTTGTTCAGATTAAAAACCGAGAGTCGAAGGAGCACGAACTTTCTTCTCTTCTATGAAAACGATAGCACAAGAAAAAAACAGCAAGAACGCATTATGTCACCGGTCAACGAATAATTCAATCTGCGTCCTCTTCCGAAATCGTCAACGAAGATGATGAGGACTCGAAGCATACTATATTATAATAGCAGCGGATTCTGATCAATTACTCTAACGCTTAAATTAAGATTTATTTGAAGTATGAAGTTAATATAGAGCAAGAAAAATAAAATGCAAGAGTTTAATGTAATAGAAGAGAATGTGTGAGAGTCCTCCTGCACCTAACTCCTTTAGGATTTACATTGTAGTATCTAACAAGATGAAACACAAAATAAAATATGTAAATCATTCACAGTGATCTCTCGAGATAAATTTGATCAACACTTCACATTAGAAGAGCGATTATAAAATGATATCGAAAAGCTCTTCACAAAGTTCATGAACCAAAACTTTTGTAGTCCAAATGTTCTTCACAGATGATTGCTCGTGCTATTTTATTCTCTCATCTTGATTGTTCTTGGATGCCAGGTTATATAGGAAGAAAGTATCAGTTTATAACTGATGCTTTGATGGCCTTTACTACAATAAACGTTGAGGGAGATGAACCAATCATCTTCTCAACGTTTAACGTTGCAAACATTCAATGTAATGTTTCGAATTTCTGCCAACATCTCTACTTGTCCAACTCAATCCATAATAGTTATCTAGCCATATAGACTATGTCAATCACGTAAACTATAAAATGATCATGTCACAATGACCAAAGTAAAATATTAATTAGTCACAAAGACCAAATAAGTCACATAAATTATATGATAATCAAGTCACAAAAACCAAAGTAAAAAATTAATTAGTTACAAAGACCAAAGAAGAACATTCAATTCATACTTTAAGATAAATGGTTTGTACGACAACAAGCACACTGAACAATAATTGCTAAGAAAATTATTACACCTTATATAACTGCTCTATAGAACGAATCAGAGACATCAATAACTTGCTTTTACCCTAAATTAAATTATTTACATCAATATAAACATCTCTAACACATCATAATGACTATGATGTCAAAATCACGTTCAACATCTCCAATCGACACAATTATTCACAATTACATTTTATGCACTGAACAGAAATATAACTGGTACTAGTAAATAAATATCACAGATATAAATCAATCTTAATTTTCTTTTTTAGCTAGAATCTATTCATTATAATCAGTCACTTTCCTAATTATGCTTCATAGACCGAATCATCCATAGCCAATAGGAAACATGCTAAAGTAGCAGACACTGATTAGAACTTCAATTAGACAGCTAAATAGTCACTTACGGTGAGAATGAGATTAATTTATAATTTCAAGGGTCTCACATAGTAGAGAAGTAGGGATTCATTCTCCTACTACCCTTTTTATCGTCATAACACATGTGGTATGAATCGCATGCTACGATGTTATTCTCTTTACTAAAAAGAGCGCATGTTCTTTCTCAAAATTTAACATCATACAAATTTCGACCTAGACATACCTAATGTCAAATCCTGAATTCAATATATGAATTATAATCTAGTTTTAAGTAGATTCAGTAAATGGTAGGTGCATTTACTCCAATCATTACATAAATGCTCCTACTTGATGCAACTATTAAGACACCCTTAATTTATCGGTATGTCTCTTTTCATAGCTACATAAGTTATCCCATAAGTAACGGTCTTACCTCTATTTATACTTAACAAATAGAGATGATTGTCCATGTGAGTGAATCAATCTCAATCTGCCAACCTGCTTATTGAAATCTTTTTTTCCAAATGTAACAAAGACATATATACTGAATAGATTATGACATTTTTCATTTATCAAAATGTCTTTACAATAAGTTACATTCTTTAAAGTCCCAAAGACTTCACATGTCCTTGAAATGACTCTTTAGTCAATGACTTAGTAAAAGGATCGACAAATATATAACGTATAGGAATGTACTCAAAAACTATCTTTTCCTTGTCAATAATATCCCTTACAAAATTATATTTAATTTCTATATGTTTTTTTTTGCTGTGATATTTGGGATCTTTGGAAAAAGTTATAGCAACTTGATTGTCATAGTACATTATAACAGGACTCCCACTGTCCTCAGCAATCTTCAGATGCTTCAGGAACCTTCTTAACTAGACGACCTCTTGTACAGCCACTGCACAAGCCACTTACTTAGCTTCCATTATCGGCAGGGCTACACAAGCCTACTTCTTGCTATTCCATGAGATGACACCACTATTTAGCAAGAAGGTATAACCAAATGTAAATTTTTTGTCATCAAGGTCCCCCACCCAATCTGCATCTATGTAGCTACTCAGGCTCATATTTAATCCTTGAAAACAGAGGTAATAATCTGATGTCCCTTTAAGATATCTAAATATCCTCTTCACCACTTTCTAGTGTCTCTATCCTATGTTTAACTGGAAATGACTAACTAAGCCAACAACATAGCTTATATCAGGATGAGTACATGACATAGTATACATTAAACTACCAATAGCACTAACATATGATTTTTTTCTTCATTTCGGATATTTCTTCAGGAGTCTTGGGATACATATTTTTGCTTAAAACAGTACGTCTCGCTACAGGTGTCTGTTCAATGTTGCACTTTGACATATTGAAGTGTTGTAGAATATTAGTGATATAAGCTTTTTGAGACAAACTCAAAAGCCTTTTTGGTTGATCTCTAATGATCTTCACTCCTAAAATGTACTCTGCTTCTCCCATATCTATTATATTAATTTGTAATGAAAGCCACGATTTGGCTTCTATCACACACTTTATGTCACTTTCAGTTATTAGTATCATCAACATATAATGATAAAATGACAAATTTTTCTTTTTTCCTTTCTTAGGTAAACACAATGATCCTCATTGATCATTTCAAAACCATAAGACAAAATGACTTTATTAAATCTTATGTTCTATTGTCTTGACGCTTACTTTAGCTCATATATAGACTTCTCAAGACCGACTTATCAATACTACATACTCTTTTTTCTTAGCTTTCAGCAACATAACCTTCTAGCTATACTATATAGATTTCTTTATCAAGATTACCATTAAGGAAAGCTATTTTTACATTCATCTAATGTAATTCCATGTCAAATTGTGCTATTATAGCTAGAATGATACGTATTGACACAAACTTCATAACTGGGGAGAATGTCTCTTCAAAATCAACACCCTTCATTTAGGTATATTCTTTTGCAACTAATCGAGCTTTGTATCGATTAATCTATCCATCTACTTTCCTCTTTAATTTGAAAATCTATTTATTCCCAATAGCCCTTCGACCCGAAGGAAGATCAACTAAATCCTAAACTTGATTCTTTCTCATTGATTCCATTTCCTGCTCATCCATTGTAACTTTTCATTCTTTTCTAACTGAGCATCTCAAAACTTCTTCAACTGTTCGAGGTTCCTCATCGTCAACTGGGAGAATCATCAATTCCTCATTCTCAATGTCAAACCTTCTCTGAGGAATAATCTGATGACTACTTCTTTATAAGTTAGACTGTTGAGAAACTGACTCAATCAGTGGTAAATTACACCCGCTAGGTTGATTAAATTCAGGCATCTTTTGATTTATTGATAAAGGAACATTATCCTTCCCCTTTATCTCATATAGATGAATAGTCTTATCAAGTTTATCTCTGTTGAGAATTCAGTTTTAAGAAAAGTAGCATCTCTTGACTCTATTTTAAAAATGATTCCATCTTATCGCTGACCAATGAAGACATAACCTTTAGAAGTCTTAGAATACTTTATAAAGATACATTTCTTACCTCTGGGTCATAATTTTTCATATTCGTGAGTCTTATCATGAACATAGGCAGCTGACTCCCAAAGTCTCAGATTACTCAAATCGGACTTCCTGTCTGTCCAGCGTTCATATGAGGTAGATGAAACTAACTTTGAAGGTACTTTGTTAAGTATATAGGTCGTAACTAATAATGCATCTCCCCAATAGAAGATTGGCAAATTAGCTTGTGCCATCGTAGACCTAACCATTCAAGAAAAGTCCTATTTCTTCTTTCAACAATCTCATTTTGCTGTGGAGTTTCAGGAATAGTTAGCTTTTGAATAATCCCTTTCTCATTACACATTATCTTGAACTGATCAGACAAATATTCACCTCCATGGTCAGTGTGCAAGGTTTTAATCTTATGTTCCAATTGATTATCAACTTCATTCAAATAATGAATGAAGCATCTAATGCTTTAGATTTGTGAGAAATCAAATATACATGGCCAAAACGTGTGAAGTCATCAATACATGTAATAAAATAAAAAAGTCTATTTCTAGCTTTCAGATTCATTGGGATACAAATATTCGAATGAATTAATTGCAATGGTTATTCGACCCTAATAGCCTTACCAAATGGTTTCTTAGTTGTCTTTCCAACAAGACAATGCTCACATATAGACAAGTTAATCTTAGCATGAGTGCCTAAAAGGCTCTCCTTAACTAATGTATTCATTCGTTCTTATCCTATATGTCCTAGTCTAGCATACCAAATTTCATCATTAACAACAACATCATTAGTAAGAGTAATATTTGAAAAACAACCATCATTATTATTTGGTTCTACATCAAGAACCATAAAACTATTTGTTACATAACCATACTCAATTAACACAGAGTTAATTCGAAGTTCCATACAATGGCTATAAAAATTTACACAATAACCTAAATCAAGAAGACAAGTGATGGAAACCAGATTCCGTCGAATCTCAGGAGCATACAGGACATTGTGTAGAAATAAGGTTGGTCCAGCACGTAGGTTGAACTTGCAAGTGTTAATTCATTTGACTTTAATTCTTGCATTGTTTCCCACATATATCCATTTGTTGCTAGCTGGTACTCGACGGTACTCCACATATGTAGCTCAATCATGAGCTACATGGTTCGTTGCTCTTGAATCTAAAATCCACAAAGGATAAGAATCAGCTAACAACACTGTACTTGCAACATAATGCTCATGGAAAGAAGATAAAGATGGATCTACATTTATAGGCTCAGTACAATCCCGAGCAAAATGACCCTTCTTGCCATAGTTGTAGCAAGTCAACTTACTCTTAGGTCTTTGTCCATATTTCTTTCCTTTCGTCTTGATTTGGTTTTTCGTTGCAATAGCATTAGCCTTATTTCCTTTCCCCTTCCTTTCCTAGACCATTTTTTCTTATTCTTGGAACTAGAACCTACATCTACAAAATCTTAACCAGAAATCCTTGTAGATTCAATCCTCTCCGCCTCTAGTTTAACATGGCATGAGACATCAGTGAAAGTCTTGATACTCTCACTATGGGTAAGGTTTTGCTTCATTGTTTTCCAAGAATCAGGAAGAGAACGAATAGCTGACTGAACTTGTTGCTCATCGGTTAATGCATGACCAGCAATCCTAAGCTCTCAAATCATGTTACTCATCTCCCTTAGATGTTGGGCCATGGAAACATTTGAGAGTTTTTTACAGCTATCAAACTTAATTGTTAGCTGATGGAGCTTACTGAGACTTACTCTTCTGTACTTCTCTCTAAGGGCTGCTTAGACAACATGAGCCGATGGTAATGGCTCATACTCAATACTAGGTCATCCACCATTGAACTAATCAATATTCCCTTAGCAGTGGAGTCCTTCATTTTTCATGCCTTCTAGGTATCAAGGTCATGTCTATGCTGTGTTGTAAAACCATCAGCCGGTTCTTCCATGAATTGATTTTCAGCCTCTAGAACTTCTTATTCCTCAAGAACATATTGTATCTTAAGGTGTCAAATTTTGTAGTTATTCCCATATAATTTCTCTCCTTTATTAAGTTTAGTTATGATATTCTTAGTTATCATAATCTACAATAAATAAACACATTATTTATTATTTCAGTGTGATTCATATATATACAATTAGCAATTGATTCAATGTAATTTGAGTTGGTTTACAAAATCAAGTGATAACTATGTTTTCACTCATCATTTGTATGATTCAATCTAATCAACATTGATCAATTCCATTATATACATCCCCTCTAATAAACTAATCATTAAATGAACTAATCATTTTCATATGAACTAATCATAAATAAAATGAACTAATCTTTTTCACATGAACTAATCATTGAATATGAACAAATCATAAGCAAGTTAGTTAACACATAATATAACTATTTTTCTTTTTCATATAATATAACACTGTTTGTACAAAATAACAGTTTTCACTACATTATTTTAAAAAAACAAAACGAGCTAAATTTGTTCGTACATAACAATAGAACACTAATAACATAGATAAGGTAGCATCACTCTCACTAGAAAATGTACTAGTGCAGTGGGCAATACTATCCTGTTCATTCTAGACTCGACAATAGTAAGATTAGCCTCAGAATCATCCTTCAGATCTATATTTAGATCCATTTCTGGATCTTCTACACACTCTTCCAAATCCTCCTTTGATTTTTCGGGATCTATCTCTAAATCCTCTGCGGGGTCCATTGCTAGATCCTCCTCAAATTCTTCGAAGTCTATTTTTAGATCCTCCTCAAATTCTTCGAGGTCCATTTCTACGGGATCTGGATCCTCCTTAGATTCTTTGAGGTCCAATTCTTCAGGATTTGGATCCTCTTCAGATTCTTAAGGATTTCATTCCAATTGAAGTAAATGCTGGCATATCTCTGAATATTAGATGCACCCTTAAGAATAATCTCATAGTTGGTGTGATATATCACTGAGATATTCTGACGGTGATTAAACAAGAGTCCATCTTCTATCTTTATCCTGAACTAGATACCATTCTCACATGAGTTTCCAAAATATCCAATCGAGCCAACCAATAAGTCATCCGACTCCGTGATACGGGTCATATTCTAGTTCCTTGATCTTCTCCCAAAGCTCATGTTGTCATTCATAATGACCAATCATCGTGTATATTGTTTGTGATATTTGGAATTGAAAAATGATGTTAGTACAATATTGAAAAACCAGTAACAAAACTGTTCAAATTCAGTTCTCACTAGAACAAATATATACAGAATACATAAGTAAATAACAAAAATAAATTTTCTTTATTTACGGAGTCTCATGTGACTGACACATTGGTTCTGTTAACCAGCTCCTGTGTTCGATCTATTTTCCAATCAAAACTAATTTAATTGGATAGGGATGTCTTATCTATGATTGCCCTAGTTTATATCTAACCATTTTATCAAATTTTAACCCATTAGGCAATTTGATCAAATTTGATCAAATCCGGCCATTAGAACAAATATGGTCTGATTTGATTAGCCCAACCCATGTAATCAAACTACTCTAATTAATTCAATAATAAACTGATCTAGTTAAACCAACAAATGATTTGAGCAAGATCTAAGTATTATTGAATCAAACTGGTTTGCTTAAATTAACTAATGATTTAAATTATATCTAGATTTGATTGGATTAAGTTGGTTAGTTTAATTTTTAATTAATTGAACCATAAATTAATTAAATATATATTTATTAATTAACAAAATATTACAATAATAAATGCATTTAATTAAAAAAAATTAATCAAACGTTTTCATGGAAAAACACTATGATTTTTTTCTAATAACTTGAGAACGTTTTTTTTTAAATTTGATTTAATAAAACCAAAAAATTTCTCAAGGACTATTTAATGGATGAACAGTAATATATACGCTTCATCTTTTCTTTATCGCGACGAACGCGAGGCCTCCCACTACTGACATTCATCGATATTTAAACACGATCGTCGACGCTCCTCTACCACAATTCTGTGCCGCCGAGGACTATGAAATTTCCATGCAACTAGGCAAAAATCGTGACTTCGTGATACCGACAGGATTGCTGATTATCGCAGACACTTCGTGGATGATGGCGGAAATCGCAACTACCGTCGCGATTTCTCAGTTCCATGCCTCCAATTTCATGCTTTCAGAACTAATCGCTCTGATACCATTGTAGGATCTAATAGCATGAAACACAAAGTAAAATATGTAAACAACTCATAGTGATTTCCCGATATGAACTTGGCCACCATTTGACGTTGGAAGAGCGATCATGAAACGATATCAAAAAGCTCTATGCAAAGTTCACGAACCAAAACCCTCTACTGCCCGGATGTTCTTCACAGATGATGTTCCTACTCTCTTATTCTCTCATCTTGATTGTTCTTGGACGCCATGTTATATAGGATGAAAGCATCGGTTTGTAACTGATGCTTTGATGGCCTTTATTGCAATAAACGTTGAGGGAGATGAGCCAATCATCTCCTCAACGTTTAACATTGTAGACGCTCATTTCAACAATTTGAATCTTCTGCCAACATATATAGCCATTAGAAGAGCATCTCTACATTAGAGCCAATGAGGGGATCAGATCTGACAATTGTTAGCTATCTTTCTATCCACTAAGTGTCACATGTTTGAAGGAGGATATCTAGGAGATAAGATTTGACAATCATATAATTATTTCTCCATTCATTCAATGCCACGTGTTCTGAAATATTTATTGTCATTGTCTACATCTTCTAGAAAAAAATGGTCTCATCAATGAGAGTTTAGTGTGAGTTCGATCTGAGAATGGATGAGAAAATGAGGACAATATTGAATGACCTTGAAAATAGATGAAGTCGGCGACTGAGATCGAGATAGAGAGGATGTCGATGATTGAGGTCGAGGCAGAGATGATGCTAGGACCTGAGGTTGAGGCTTGGATGTCAACGACTGAGGTCGAGAGATGTGTGATGTCGGGATCTGAGACTAAAGCATGAAGGATGTCAGCAACTAAGGTCGAGATAGAAAAGATACTGAGATCTTAAGCTGAGGTATGGAGGGTGTTGATGGCTGAGACCAAGAGATTGAGGATGTTAGCAACTAATGTCAAGATAGAATGTTGGAATTTAAGGCATGGAGGATGTCAGCGACTAAGGCCGTGATAGGGAGAATACTGAGATCTAAGGTTGAGCCATGGAGAGTGTCAGTGGCCGAGGCCGAGAGAGGGAGGATGTCAGCGACTGATGCTAAGACATGATGTCGGGATCTGAGGCTGAGATAGAGAAGATGTCAGGATTCGAGGTCGAGACATTGGTGATGTCGGCAACTGAGGCTGAGACAAGATGTTGGGATCTGAGACTGATGTGTGTAGGATGTCAGCAACTAAGACCAAGATAGGATTACATCGGCGTCCAAAGTCGAGATAGGGGTGGTGTTGGTGACATTAGCATTAGAAGCTGAGATAGGGGTGGTTTCGATGACTAGAGCCAAGTCTTAGTAGTTATCTTCTCTCCAAACAAATTTTATTCCTTGTAATGAGTGCGCTGATCAAGTTTGATCAAAACCTGAATTTCATTTGGACTGAGTTCGAGTCCCTTTGAGTCACATCTGATGCACCTTAACTTTAACTAATAGCTCAACATGACTTTTTGTTGGTGCAATCAACTTCTAGAGTTTCGATTTTTGACAATATATCTAAGTTTGATCAATTTGACTAAGGGTTGATCTAAACAGGACTTGACATTTAGAAGAGAGAAGTTTAGTCAGGACTAGATGACTAGTAAAGGTAAGTCCTACCCAAAGGATAGGTAGGTGAGAAGTCTACTGAGTGACTAGTCCTAACTGGAGGTTAGGCAAAGTGGAAGTCCTGTGAGTGAAGTCAGGCCCTAGAGAGTGAAGCTAGGTGATGGAAGTCCCAGTGAGTGAAACCAAACCCTAGTGAGTGAAGCTAGGTGGTGAAAGTTCTGGTGAGTAAAACTAGGCCCTAGTGAGTGAAGCTAGATAGTGGAAGTCCTGGTGAGTGAAGTCGGACCCTAGTGAGTGAAGCTAGGTGGTGAAAGTCCTGGTGAGTGAAATCAGACAATGGAAGTCCTATTGAGTGAAGCTGGGCAGCCCTAGGGTAAGTAACCCTAGGTTATATATGACCGACTGGTTTCCGATCGACTGCGCGCTGTCCACCAGACTAGCGAATCTTGAAATCTGTTAACACTGTCTTACTTTACTATTTTATATATTGTGCTAACTTAGTGTTGCAAGGAAGTCCAGCTAGGTCAATAGGCCGATTGGATAGCTAGCATGAAGTTCAGACAGGTCGACGGGCTGACCGGATGTCTGACAAGATGGTAAGTTAAGGTAAGTCACTGGAGGAGAGTGACTTTGTGAGGACGCGTTCCCCGTTTGAGGGAACAGTAGGCGTTGATCCAACTTGGATCCATTTGGGAAATCTAAGTTGAGATCTTGACTAGATTCTGGTTTCAAGGAGATATAATCTAATTACTACTCTGTTTTATAAATTGTGCTAACTTTTGTTTTACAGGGTAGTATAATGTTTATTGCCTCGGACTAATCTTTTTTTTTTGCAGGAAAAAGCTTTGTTGGAAAATGTGGTCCAGGCGCCCGGAATATAAAAGTCTATCTCGTCGCAAATGTGGAGTGCGCTAATTGGCTGGGCCAACGTCATAGTCTAGGCGCCCGGAAGGGATCCAGACACCCGGAGCTATCTATATAAGAAGCCTTCTGCCAGAGCATGATACACAACTTTCTACCACGATTACTCTATTGCGTAATGCTCTAAAGACGCTCCTGCGACGCTACGAAGCACCTCCGACAACCTGCAACTCAGTTTTAATTTCCTTGTTGTCGGTAATTTAGTTTTATAGTTCTTGTACTAATCTTGTAACTCTTTTCACGAACTATTAGTAGATTGCCCAACGAAAGAACTCGATGAGTGCAGACCTTGGAGTAGGAGTCGACGAAGACTCTGAACCAAGTAAAAACTTAGTGTGATAGCATTGTTCTTTATTTTTCTGTTTTCGTTGCTTACTCGATTAAGTTTCAACGATTGCTATTCCCCCCCCCCCCCCCCCCCCCCCCTCTAGTGAACTTTACGATCCAACACTTTTAACCATATGGGCTACATGGGGGCTGCAGGATTCCGCTACATCATAAGTTTTCCCTTCAAGTTTAGTTAAAGGAGGCATAGTCCGACTGGCTGATCTATGCTAAGCTGTTATCTGCCTACCAAGCTTACCTTTTTGGAATGTTGATCTGAGGTATTAGTATATCATCAGGATAGTTGGCCAGTTCCTAGTCATAGGGGAGATAAAGCGTCACATTTAATGAATGTGATACACTTGATCATGTATAACCCTTATGATTGGTACATTGTTCCGTCGATGGGCAGCATGCGGTATCATCCTCGAGCAACCATGGATCCAACGATGTTGTTGTTGATGCAACCCTAAATCCGGCGATGGCAGTGTGTTGCCACCATTTGGTCTCAGCTTCTAATGACTATTTTTAAATCATCACGGAGATCAATGTGTTGCTTCATAATTTGCCATTGCTGTGCTTTAATGGGGAGAGCTTATGTCATGATCACGACCGTTCAGCCGAACGATCTAATGGTTGTGATGAGATCTCATTATTATTTTCTTGTCATCCAATGGTTTAGTGGGTTGATGCGACAACTTTACTATGTCTCCTGAGCCAGTATAGATGCCTTCATTTGTTTCTGCTTGAGCCAGTGTCTTTGTCGTCGTCTTCTTTGCTTTCAATGACACAGTAAGTGTAGGGGGATCGGTCGGCTGGCTTGAAGGGGGGGGGGGGGGGGGGGGGATAGACGGCGCCCCCAAATCGATTGATCCTCCTACACTTGTTAGTATGCGCAGCGGAATATACAAAACAAACAAGCTAAAGGAAATTAAACTAAAGACAAGAAAGAATGCAAACCAAGCTACACAATCATTTACGTGGTTCAGAAATAAAGCTCCTACTCCACGGTGTGTCCTTGAGATGGACGATCCCTATCCGTCAGTGGATTACTCCTCGGAAGACCTCCGGCTAGCTCACGTAGCTCCTTGTGGGTGGAGAAACCTCACCACAACTCCAACCAAGACCTCTTGGCACACAAAGATCTCTTGAGCACAAAAGACTACTAATTAGACTTTAACCAAGTCCAATTTCGTCAACTATAACCAAGCTCCCAAGGCTTTGTTATATAGGCCACAGGTTAGAAACTCCGCCTATCAGTCGACTGCTAAAACATGCAGTCGACTGCCCTCTGTGAAAATTCGACCATTACATCCCAACGGCTCGATACCAGTCGACTGCTAAAACTAGCAGTTGACTGCTCTACACTAGTTGAGCGAACAGAAGCATTCTATTCGTTCCCAGTCAACTGCTCCAGTCGACTGATGAAACATGCAGTCGACTGGTACCGAGTACATTCTCTCACAGCACTCGGACCCTCACCCTTACGACTCATTTGACGCTTCCTTCGCAGCCTTGACCTTTTGCCTTCAAGCCTACTTCCTCTTTGGCTCTCGTCCCTCAGATGCATACAAGCCCGCGGCTCGTCCTCAATGTCATCCTTCGCGTATGCCTCGAAGTTGCTTCCCTCGGCCCTTGTCCTCGCTGCCTTGTCCACGGTCCCTCGGATGCTCCATCCTTCACAGGACCTGAAGCCATCAACCTAATTCATATGTGTATCCTGCAGTCCTGCACAACTCAAGTACACATACCAAATACAAGGGTGAACCTAACTTAAACCCTTTGCCCAAACACCAAAACACATGGTCTCGCGGACCATTGGGATTGCTCCAAAAATCTCCCCTTTTTGATGTTTGACAATACGTTTAAGTTAGGGAAAACAAATAGCAATATGTAAACATGCTAAAACAATGGACTTACGATGCCAAGGTTACACACTTGGACTTACTCCGCCGAATCAATGCACCATGCATTGGAATCTATCCAAGGCTCCCCCTACACCTAAGCTCCCCATTGAGCTAGGATTTTACCATAGGGCTTTTTAAGAACCTACAAGACTCCCCCTATGTAAAGGCACTAAGGTTTTCTTAACTAAACCTTACTTCTCCCCCTTTGTCTAACATCCAAAAAGTTCTCCAACAATATCCCAATTGTTGAAAACTTGTCATCCAAATTGACCCTAAACTCGTGTATTCATCCCCCATGGATCTCATACATATATATGAGCTGACCTGGTCAAAACCAAAGCTGAAAACATAATCAACCTGGTATCAATCGATTGCCCCAGTCGACTGGCCTCATCGAAACAGCACACAGAACCATTCTGTGTTCAATTTTTACTGTTACTAGTCGATTGTTAACTGTACCAGTTGACTGACACACTGTTTCGACCCTTTTTAGCATTTTTTACCCAAATTAAAAAATGCATCAAATATTCCATATACATCCAAAAATCTTCAAATTTTGTGGAGAGATCTATTTTACCCATGTCTACTTGGGAAAAATACATCCAAAAATGTATCTATCACCAATCCCAAGATTGACACAAAACCCAAAACTAGCTAAATGGTTCAATTAAACCTTGACCTAAAGTCCTAGTTTTTGCTTCCTCTTGATGTATTTGCCCATACTAACTTATAATGCATCCCTAGCATTGGTTTATATGACATCTATACATCCAAAACTAATTTTCATGCTATATGACCCCAATTGTCATATTTCTTGCATGAAACATACACCAATTGTGCCAAATCCCTAGGTTTGAGACTCAAGTCCGTCTCCAAACCACTTGGCACATTCCATGACCCAACCTAGACTTCCAAGTAAAACCCACTTGAAATCCATTGGTCATGGGTCCCAACTTGACTCTTAGATCTCCCCCTAGAGCCCTTAGTCTTAGCCACCTCCCTAGGTGACTCATCCACAATAGCTAGGTCACATTGGTGCACCTCCGGTGACACTTGGCCTACAAACCTAACTTTCTTAATCTTGGACACCTTGTCCTTGGTTAATTTCTCCTTACATTTAAATGGTTTTCCCTTGCCATTTATAGACTTCTCCTTGCTATAGTCATATGCAACCCTAGCATAAGACTTTCCCTTAGCCTTGGAGACACTAGATTGGTATCCCCAACCCGATCTTTCATTGTTGGGTCTTTGGCTACCCAACACCATACCTAAACCCTTAGATCCAACATTGAATCTTTCTAGGGTTTTCTCCAACTTATCAAGTTTTACCTTCAAAACTTGATTTTCCCTTTCTAGGTTCCTAAACCTAGAGTCAACATGTCCACCATGGACATTCCTAGACCCACCCTTTCTAGGCATATGTCTCCCCTTCTTAGGATTAATGCCTTGGGTCTCCTTAGGTCTAACATTTCTAGATATATCATGAATTGATTTCCTAGGGTTATGATCCACATCTACCCTACTTCTATCATGATATTTAAATCCAAAATTTTGCATGGCTACATAATGATAATCATTATTTTTCCTAGCATGCATGGGAGTATAAGAATTTGAATTACGATTCAAGTTAGGGTATACCTCCCTTACCCTTAAAGGTCCCCCTTGACACTTGCTTCTCTCCTTCTTCTCCCATTTCTTTAGATGTGCTAGCTTCTTAATCTCTCCCTTCTTGGGCCATTTGGTGTGGTAGTGGCCCTTCTCTCCACACGTAAAGCATATGATGCACATCCTCTGTAACGACCCAATTTTCCTCATTAGGAGTTCTAAAAGTTCTTAAAAATATTTAGAAATATTCTAGAGATTTTTAGAGTATTTTTATGCAATTTTTGGAGGTCGTTTGGTATTTTTACTAGATGAAAGAAGTTTTAACAAAAAATGTCCAAGTCGAGATTCGAACCCGAGACCTCTAGCCGAACCCGACTCTAACCAAATCCAGCTAACCAACTGTTCCGCAAATGTTTTGTGAAAGAATATGGAACGAAATAGATTTAAGCAGTGAGGGAATGGAAAATAAAAGGGGAATAAAAGTCTCGGTTGGGGATTTAAACCTGCGGCCTTTGGCTCGGTCAAAACCTGGCTGACCAAGTGTTCACGCGGCCGATTTTGTTTAAAAAGGGTAACAAATTTATTTAAAGAAGTTAACAGAATATTGAGTTATAAAAGAGGAACTTAACTTAGGGCTTGATTGACCCGATCAGAATCCTTCTCCTCTCCTTTTTCTGCGCGCAGCCGACGGCGATTTCTCGGGCGGAGAACAAAGTCGCGGCTAGGGCATAGTTTTCCGGCGGCCGGCCAAGGTTCATCCGAGAGCTCTTCGCCTTCCCAAGATCCTCTCACCGAGAAGAAGCTATAGGCGCAAGGAGAGGCCGAAAAAATTGAGTTATCCGAACCCTAGAAGCCCTTTTTCTCCTTTGGTAGAGAGTCTAAGAACGCAATGTAAGTGCTACTCACCTGCGGTAAGAGTAGTTTCGAGTTTTAGTTTCCTTCTTTTGTTTCGGATTGTGTTGTGCCGAATTCATATTTGTTAGGGATTTTGATCTCTTTCTTTGCTTCCGGAGTGATGTGCAGAATTGAGTTTTTGCTAGAGGGTTAAGTGTAGTTCTGAGAATTGATTCCTCCTTTGTGTTTCTGCGGTAGCATGCTCAAAGATTGAATAAGTTTTGCATAGGTTTTATTTTAAAAACAAACCAGCAAGCATAACTTAGTATTGTGCAATGAAAAGGGTAAAAGCAGCTTCTCTTGAAGTGTTCTGTGGAGTTCGGTTGTGCTGGGAAAGGGGCACGAGCAGTTCCCTTTGGGGCTTGCTGTGCAATTCGGATATTGTTGCTGCCAGGCAATGAACTTGTGATGGTTTAGATTTTTGAGCATGTGGTTTAGGTTCTAATTTTCCAGCAAGTTCTGGGTTGATTTACGCTACAATAGGGGCACGAATAGCTTCATTTGGAGCTTAGAGCAGCCACATTCCTTTTTGCATTTCTGTAGGCGTGATCAGCTCTGTTTAGAGCTTAGAACAACCCCTTTTTGGAGTTCATTCTAGTCCAGATTTCTTTGTGTTTGCTGCAGAAACGCACAGCTCTATTTAGAGCTTATAACAGTCTGTAGTGGCAATGCAGATTTATTTCTTTTCAAGCCTTTATATAGGATTTAAACGGTAGCATATTTCTAGTTTAGTTCTGGAAGTGTTTAGTTAGATAACAGTGGCTTAGTTGTTTCCATATAGAAGTCCAGTTGTCAAATATGAATGCCACGGAAGTGAATCTCTAAATTATGTTCCTATCCTTGCTGTTGATCCATATATGATAGTATATGTTAAGCATTTAGTTGGCATTCAATTACATGTTTCAGTTACATGTTGCAAGTTATTGATTCTGTTTTTGTAGATAGAAATTCGGTTTCCAAAGGAGTTAATGGTTAGACTTGAAGTTGAAGATATTATTTGATTTGATCTTCAGACATTGAGAGTATTTTGAGTAATCTTCTTCATTAAGTTAGGAAAGATGAAGTGAAAGAGATAAATTAAGCATCCAGGACCTACTCTCTTAAGTTAATGTGGGAAGAGAATACAGAACAAAGTTGGAAATCAATTTGGAAGTTTTAATGAAGTTTAGATCTCCTTGTAGTGCAGAATTTTAATGCAGTTTAGATCCCTTCGTTGTACAGATTTTATTAAGCTAGTATGCAAATTTCTGTTAAGTTAGTATGCAGATTTTTATTAAGCTAGTATGCAGATTTCTGTTAAGCATTAGTGCAGATTTTTGTTAAGTATTGTATGTGCAGATTTCTTTTGTGTTCAATGCATGATTGCGTGTTACCTAGTTAGTTTCACTCATAGATGCATATGGAAGATACCCTAACAGTATTTTGGGTTTAAGAAAAGTATAAGAAAGATAAAGAAAAGTATAAGAAAGATAAAGAAAAGAAAGAAAAAAGGCCAAGGCCTTAAGTAGATCCCAAAGTCAAAACTCTAAGGATTCATGGCACACAAGGTGCTTATTAAAATGCCAAGGCATTTAAAGAAGAAGTAAATAAGATAATAAGTATTTTACTTTTAAGAAGAGGCTAGTACCCGACTTCACAAGGTTGTCGTTAAACAAATCCAGGTGTCCAATTCCAAGGTCTTGGCCCTGGTAGACCAAGGTCTGCTCTTTTAGGATTGGTGGCTCGCTACCCCAACCTATTAGGGAACGCGCATAAGATGGTACTAAGCTTGGGCCCAAGAAGAAAGTTGATTATTATTTTGAATTATTATAAGTATAAGTTTTTGAACAAGTAAAATAGGTTTTACCTAAGTATAAAGTATTAAAGAATAAGTTTTAAACAAGTAAAATAAAAGAATAAGTTCAGAACAAATGAATTAAGTTTCACTTTGTTTTAAAATCAGCAAGTTGAGTTTTCTTTTATGCTAGCATGTTATTTAGATTAGCTTACTGTTCTTTGCTATTAGAAGAGCATGAGTAGCTTTACATGTTTAGCATTTCAGTATGTTTGTTTCTTTTACTAGTAGATGAGCATGAGTAGTTTTCCTTTTGAGCATTCAGTTTTAGTTTTCAGTATATTCACATGCATATCGAGTTTTTGTGAGTTAGATAGCGCTTACTAAGCATTTTGCTTATAGATTACATTTCCTCTTACTGCAGATAAAGGAAGACGACGACGAGGTGCGGATGATGTGTGATGCCAGGACTATGGAAGTCTTGGGACTAGAAAGGAGTTCCTTTAGTCTTCTTTCCTTATTCCTTTTTTCTTGTTTTCGCATTTTAGTTATTGAAACATTTGAGATTGTACTTTACACTCCGTGTCATTCGAGTTTATTCTTGTTCTAGGTTGCATGTAGGATGAGTTCAGTTTAGTAAGTAGATGTTTGTGTATTTGATACTTATTTAACTGCGTGGGTGTTTGATAAATGTTCCAGCCGCCTGTGGCTGATATATACTATGTTTGTATCTCAGTTTAAGGTCACCAGTACAGGGGAGACTCTGTCGAAATTTTTCGGTAGAGACTCCTCGTGATTTTGATCATACCGGTTAAGTAGAGTTAGTAGTTAAGTAACGGTCATCCTTAGATAGTAGTATATTATAGTAAGAAGGGTGGTCGTTACATCCTCCTTCCTTGGATTTCTTCATTTTTACAACCCTTGTTAGTATTCAAATTAACTTGAATGAGTTTAGGAGTTACCTTCTTCTTACCCATTGGGCACCTACTCTTGAAGTGTCCCTTCTCATTGCACCCGAAGCAAATTATGTGGTCCTTTGACTTCACTTCAGTGGAGGTGCTTGCTAGGTTGACCACTTCCAAGACCTCTTCTTCTTCTTCACTTTTCTTGGAATTTTCTTCAATTCTTGAGGATGTAGATGATATCTCATCTTCCTTTTCCTCCTCGGATGTGACCAAATTCACTTCCTCTTCTTCTTATGATGTTGAATTGGTCTCCACATCTGATTGATCCTTCTCTACTTGAGCTTCTTCATCCGTTTCTTCGGATTTTTCCTCCTCTTGTGTAGACAAAGGTTCTTCCCATGGAACTTTCTTTATCTTACTCCACAAATCATGAGCGTTCTCATATTCACCTACATGACTCATCATGTCATTAGGTAAAATATCAATTAAAATCGATATTACCTTTGAATTTGCCTTTGACCGTGAGATTTGCTCCTCTGTCCAATGACGCGGTTGGAGTCTCTTTCCCTTCTTGTCCTTCGGAACTTCGAATGGCTCTTGGACCACCATCATGGTGTCCCAATCTGTGTTGAAGAAGATCTCCATCTTCATCATCCAATATGTGAAATCCCATAAGCCTCCGCCTTCAAACTTTGGCAGTTCTATCAAGTCGGTCATCTTTGCTTCCTCGATGGTTAGTTCGACAGAGAGCGGCCTCGCTCTAATACCACTTATAGGGGGATCAGTCAGCTGGCTTGAAGGGGGGGGGGTGGATAGACGGCGCCCCCAAATCGATTGATCTTCCTACACTTGTTAGTATGTGTAGCGGAATATACAAAACAAACAAGCTAAAGGAAATTAAACTAAAGACAAGAGAGAATGCAAACCAAGCTACACAATCATTTACATGGTTCAGAGATAAAGCTCCTACTCCACGGTGTGTCCTTGAGGTAGACGATCCCTATCCGTCGGTGGATTACTCCCCGGAAGACCTTCGGCTAGCTCACGTAGCTCCTTGTGGGTGGAGAAACCTCACCACAACTCCAACCAAGACCTCTTGGTACACAAAGATCTCTTGAGCACAAAAGACTACTAATTAGACTTTAACCAAGTCCAATTTCGTCAACTATAACCAAGCTCCCAAGCCTTGGTTATATAGGCCACGGGTTGGAAACCCCACCTACCAGTCGACTGCCAAAACATGCAGTTGACTGCCATCTGTGAAAATTCGACCGTTACATCCCAACGGCTCGATATCAGTCGACTGCTAAAACTAGCAGTCGACTGCCCTACACTGGTTGAGTGAACAGAAGCATTCTATTCGCTCCCAGTCGACTGCACCAGTCGACTGATGAAACATGCAGTCGACTGGTACCGAGTACATTCTCTCACAGCACTAGGACCCTCACCCTTACGACTCATTTGACGCTTCCTTCGTAGCCTTGACCTTTTGCCTTCAAGCCTACTTTTTCTTTGGCTCTCGTCCCTCGGATGCATACAAACCCGCGGCTCGTCCTCAATGTCATCGTTCGCGTATGCCTCGAAATCGCTTCCCTCGGCCCTTGTCCTCGCTGCCTTGTCCACGGTCCCTCAGATGCTCCATCGTTCACCGGACCCGAAGCCATCAACCTGATTCACATGTGTATCCTGCAGTCCTGCACAACTCAAGTACACATATCAAATACATGGGTGAACCTAACTTAAACCCGTTGCCCAAACACCAAAACGCATGGTCCCGCGGACCATTGGGATTGCTCCAACAGTAAGTTCATTGTTCTTTCTCCTTATGTTCCTGACCTTCCTTTATTTTTGAATCCATGTCTGCTGATGAGGCATTTGGCCCTTGGTATCAGACTTAGCAATCCATATACATGAGAGAGCAAAATCCACAGCTCTGGTTGCAGTTCTCTATCCCTTCCGATCACAAGATGTTGATTCTAGCACTGGAGCATTGACCACATGAGCCACCCTCAGGGCACATCACCTGATTCCATGGTCAATTAATGAGTGGTCTTAGGTTTCTCATCCCCTCTTTCCTCCAAGACCTCATCACCTACTCAGATCTCCTTGTCCCAATTGCCCCCCAATTGCTACCGTCTGATTTATGGTGCGAACATTAATTTTTTATAATACCAAGTCCCTCTTTATCTTATACTTTTTCATTATTTTTTCCCCCCGGTGTGGAGAACTCAGGGTCTTCTACTTCACGGTCTGGTTAGGATGTAACTTCCTTGGCGAATATTGTTCCTCATACAAGGGGTGGAAGGGTCACTTTTTTTCCAAACCCCCAAGTTATACACTTGGCTGACCACTTAGCGAGCCAACCTACTAACTTAACCACGCTTAGATAGTACAAACTCGAATGGGCATACTGGGACATGGTCGAGATCCTAGAGGACCTGAAGTTTAACGTCAACCTATTATGAGAGGATGAAGGTTTACTCTATCGAATCAAGCTACATCTGCATCTAATCGCACTTGGAGACAAACTGAGTAAGACTTTGTTTTAGTTAACTTCCCTCATAACTGACTAAATTGTATTTTCCTTGCAGATCAAGTCATGTTAAATGCTTCGCTCAATAAAAACTTGAAGTGGGACTTGACATCGATAGAAGGCACATGGGCCTCAGAAGATCCAACCAAGGGATCATCAGAACTGCCACCGCTTCATCCTTCTATGGCGGCTAAGTCTTCAACGATTGCAACTGAGGCCTTTGTGGTGGTGGTCATGACCGAGGTTCCTACCTCTGCAGTGCTAAACTCTACTATTGCTAAGAAGTAGACCTCTATCATTGAATTGGGGGAGTCTCCCGAGACAACCAAGCTTAAGATTGAGCTTCGACCTAGGAAAAGGGATTGGCGCCTAGACAACCACCGCCTCCTAGTCCAGTCCAAACGACTCCAAGTCCAAGTCAGGATGAGAAACAACAGAAGTTGGCAATTGAAATTGGGACCTCAAAGAAGAAAAAAATTGATTTGGCCTTCGGAGGAAGACATCTTGGTGCCATAACCTACAAGGAGTTGCCCTCCTGAGGCAAGTGTTAAGGAAGCAACCCAAGCATTAGGAGTTTTGGTTGTCTTCTCCGTTGTTGGCAAAGTCGTTGCTTGAACATCTGGGTGGGCACAGTTGGATTTTAGTAGCATGACTCAGCACCACGCCCCTTAGTCTTTTGAGTCATCACAACTAGACTACGACTCTACCCTACCATCCTAGGCTCAATGGCGTGAGAAAAGGTTAAGGGGGCTTAGGCCCTCCCTAACTGAGCGATTCTGGACTTACGAGATGGATATCATGCCTCGCTTGGGCCTCTCGGACCTGAGCGAGAATTGTTTGGCTCCCAACTAAATGTTAGGATCGATGATCGCGGCTAGAGAGGGGGGTGTGAATAGCCGACCCCAAATCTTCGCGTTTCTTCCTACGAATTAGGTTAGCGCAACGGAAATAAACAATAGAAACGTAAAGGAAAAAGACAAACCTCAAACTCGATGGATGTAACGAGGTTCGGAGATGAAACTCCTACTCCTCGGTGTGTCTGTAAGGTGGACGAAGCCTATCAATCCGTCGGTGGATGAGTCCCCGGAAACCCGGCTAATAATCACTCCTTCTGGGTGGAGAAACCTCGCCACAATATCTTGCAACAGCAAGATAAACAGGAGTACGAGAATACAGCAAGAAACTAAGTACAATACAAAAATGTAATAACCCTAGCTTGCCTTCTTGTCGACTGGATGAGGCAGCAACTTCAAACAACGGCTACAACAGCAGGAACCCAGCCGATGAAGCTCACACGAAGCTTCAAACAGAAGCGAGCTCAGCAAAGCTCAGATCACAGCAGTTCAAGAAGAAAGAAGAAGAAGTAAACAGTAGCTCCTCAACCCCTTTTATAACCTGCGAAGAAGACACAACAGAAACTAGCCGTTGCCAAGCGCGTCGACACCGGTTCGGGGTGACTGAAACGGGACGGTCATCGATCCCTCGCGCGGTGCGTAGTGGCCGGATCATTCGGTGGCATAGGCGTGGCCTTCCTCCTTCGTTCTAGCAAATGAGCGACCTGCAGACCGATCAGGAACTTCACTGTATGCTACTGATCGATCACTGATCGGTCTCCAGTCCGATCAGATAACACACAAAACCTCACTGTGTGGTTACTGATCGGTCACCAGACCGATCCGGATACCCAGTGTATCACTGGATCGATCCACTGATCGATCCAGAGCTTGGTTTTCGCCCAAACCAAGTCTCAAGCCTTCCAAACCAACATCCGGTCAATCTTGACCTGTTGGTACATCATGCTTAGCCTCCGATCACTCCCTTGACCTGCTAAGACTCCCCACCAAGTGTCCGGTCAATCCCTTTGACCCACTTGGACTTCTTGCTTAGTATCCGGTCACTCCCTTGACCTACTTGACCTTCTCAACACCAGATGTCCGATCACCCTTGATCCATCTGGATTTTCCCTTGCCCGGCTTCACTCACCAGGACTTTCACCTAGCTTCACTCACTAGAGTTTTTCACCTGGCTTCACTCACCAGGATTTCCAACTGCCTAGCTTCACTTTCCAATCTGCCCGGCTTCACTCACCGGGACTTTCCAACCGCCTGGCTTCACTCACCAGGACTTCCCAACTGCCTAGCTTCACTCACTAGGACTTTCCGATTGCCTGGCTTCACTCACGAGGACTTCCACCTAGCTTCACTCACTAGGATTTTCACCGGCTTCACTCACCAGATTTCCCAACTGCCTCACTTCACTGTGACTTTCCCGTCTCGGCTTCACTCACCGGACTTTTCACATCCGGTCCAAGAACGAGCTACCGAGCCCTCTCGGACCTCGGAGAACGAGCTACGAGCCTCTCCGACTTCCATCCGTCGAGAACGAGCTACGAGCCCTCTCGACCACGGTTCGAGAACGAGCCACCGAGCCCTCTCCGACTTCCATCCGGTCGAGCGAGCCCGAGCCCTCTCGACCACGGTCAGAACGAGCCATGAGCCTCTCTGACTTCCCATGTGCCAAGCTTCCATACTTGGACTTTTCCCGTGCCAAGCTCCCTACTTGAACTTTTCCGAGTCAGGTCAACTCACTTCGGGTCAACCAGGTCAACCTTGACCACAGGTTGCACCCACAATCTCCCAAGCTTGTATCCTTGTCAAACATCAAGATATAACCATAACTCGTCAAACATCAAAACACAACTCGAGTCCAGTCAACTCGAGTCTAGTCAACCAGGTCAACCTTGACCTAAGGTTGCACCAACAATCTCTCCCTTTTTGATGTTTGACAAAACCCATTGACAAAACCCATAATCAAACCCATAATCAAGTTAGGTTAACTCGATAACCTAACTTAGGTTTTCCAATGTTCTTCCCTGAACATTCTCTAGACATTCTCCATTCTCCTTTCTACTCTCCCCCTTTTTGACACACATCAAAAAGAGTGAATCAAGGTCAAGAGTTTCTTCCTAATGAAAGTCCCATACCTTTCATTGAAACTCTTAATTTCCCCCTAGACACTAGAGTCAATAATTAACTTAGTGATAATCCCATATCACTCATCCTCAAAAATTTTGACGAGTAAAAACTCCCCCTAAAAGTCAACTCCTCCTTGACTAATAGGTAAAACTCCCCCTAAAGGTCAACTCCCCCTTGACCATTGCACCAACAATGTCTTGGAGAGTTTCAAACCTTTAGAAACCTAAAACACCACTTCTCGAGCTGCAATTTTAGACAAACAGTCGAAATTCAGGCAGGTTGGCACGCCCTGATCGGTCACCAGACCGATCAGGGATTCCCTGGATCGATCACGGTGACCGATCCAGGCAACTCTGGACCGATCAGAATCCCCTCTGATCGGTCCACAATTCTGATTTCTGATTTCTGATTTCTTCTCCCGAAATTTAGAAACCTCTAGAAAATTACAGAAAACTCTAAAAATTGTGAAATTTTGAGGATACACACCTCATAACATATACTATCAAGGAAAAATAGTTTTCTATGAAAATAACTTCCATTTTCAAATCTTGATACAAAGTTCAAAAACTTTGAAATAGTTCAAGTTACCTCAACTTTGTATCAATTTGCTCAATGATGAATGCTATCACCAGAAAAGCTTCATCAAGGTTTTTCAAATCAATTTTGAAATGATTTTAAACCCTTTAATTTGGGACCACAATCTTTGGGCTATATGTACATGACTTGTACATCAGCTTTCCCTATGATCCCCAATTTCTTGAATTAGGCTCATCTAGGTACAAGAACTATGTACCTTGATCCTAACTCATGATCCTAAAATCTCACACACATCTAAAGTGTATCAAACACATCCAAGTCAATTTTGATGTGAGATATGGGTTTAGGTTATCTTAGGCTAAGTTCTCATGCATTTTCTAAACACCAATTTGATCTCAATATCAAATTGTGTTTTTATCCTTAAATCAATTTCATTGATTATCAATGCAAGAGATGATGACATGGCATAAAATGATGTCATAAATAGAAGCATGTTCCAATTTCATGATGTCATGGCATAAATTATAAAACTTAAAATAAGCATGACATATAATTAGCCTAAGCATTATCATGACATTTCGAATGATAATAAGTTAAACATGATGTCATGGCATGGCATATGGCAAACAACCATGGTAAGTTAGCACAAATAAAATACCTAGATTACCTATCTAAGTATCCTTAACACCTTAGCTAACTTAAAATCTAAACCTAGATTGCTCAAAGTGCTTCAAGAAAATGCCCAAACCTAAGTTGGCATTCCTATTTTTCTTGATTAATTTATGCCACTTAACATTAAGTATATCCTCAAATATTGACATATTTCATATTTCCTCAAGAATAGCACCTTTTTAATTAAGGCCTAGATTGTCTTAAATTCCTAAGAGAGTACCAAGACCCCAACTTGGTATTTCTCTAGGTTTTCCTAACTTGTGCCAATAAAGATTAAAGTCGATATAATTTTTTTCAAATATGGCACAATTTACTCTTCAAGGAGTAAATGATAAATCCATTTCATTTTCAAAGATTCACAAAACCTTGAAAATGTTCCTTGAGTGTCAATTTCCTCAAAGTTGGGTTAACTACCCTTCTAATTGGAGTTGACACTCTCTAACCCATCTATGGGGTAGAGAAGATGCTCCTAGGAACTCAATACCTATTAGAGCTCATTGAGTTCACTAAATATTCACTAGGGATAACTTCCCTAGCAACCCTCCTAATGACCCTCTTAGGCTTTAAAGCCTTGGTCATTTGGGACTCATCAAGATCCACTCTAGGGGTGACTCCCCTTGTGACCTTGGTGATGGCCTTTCTAGCCCTAGGTATTGTTCCATAATCGAATGGAACATTGTGATAAGTGGGCTTGACCACTTGAGACTTAGGTTTGTGACCCAAACCTTTCTTGTCCTTGGGCTTTGAAATTTGACCCTTAGACCCTAGAGTTGACTTCTCTAAATTCTTTAGGGTCTTTTCTAGAGTGTCAAGTCTTGACCTCAAGACTTGATTTTCTTTCTCTAAAACCTCAAATTTTAATTTATCATTCTTTCTTGAGGTGTTCCTAGGCATATGTCTAGTTGTCTTGGGGTTTCTACCTAGGTTCTCCTTAGCCTTAGATGAGTTAATCCTAGGGTTGACATTTCTAGTATTATCCTTATCTAAGCTAACATGTTTAGCACCTAAGCACACATATGGTTTTCTATTGTTAACATGCTCATTATTATTTGCAATAGCAATAAAACTACTAGCATGTTTCTTATTTGAATTGCAATAATGTGCCTTAAAAGGTACCTTAGGGTTTGCCTTAGCTCCCCCTATCGATGTGCATCCCTTGTCCTTGTGAGGTTGCCTCCCCCTTGGACATTGACTCCGATAATGTCCCCTTCGCTTGCATTGGAAGCATACCACGTGCCCCTTGCCTTTGCGTGTCGGGACTCCGGATCCCTTGACCTTTGGTGCCGGTGGAGTCTTCCTAACCCTCCTTGGACACTTACTCTTGTAGTGCCCAAATTCCCTACACTCAAAGCATATTATATGTAACTTATTTGAAATTACGATGCTTGAGTTACCTAGGGTTGAGGATGGATGAAGGCTCTCTTCCTCATCCCTTCCGGAGGTAGATGCTTCTTCTTGCTCCGATCTTGAAGAAGAGACCTCCTCCTCTTCTTCCTTAGACGTTGAGTGACTCTCAACTTCTAATTCGCTCCCTCCATGATGTGAGCTACTTGGCTCACTTGACTCCTCTTCATGGTTTGAAGTGGAGCTCTCCTCATGAAACTTGGCCAAGTTATTCCACAACTCCTTGGCGTTGTTGTAACCACCTATTCTACACAAAATGTCATTAGGTAAAGAAAATTCAATGATTTTCGTTACCTCATCATTGATGGTTGATTGGTGGATTTGCTCCTTGGTCCACTCCTTCTTCTCTAGGGTTTCTCCTTTCTTGTCCATCGGAGACTTGAAACATAATTGAACACAACTCCAATTTTCAGGGTTAGTCATAAGAAAATACCTCATTCTTACCTTCCAATACGCGAAGTCGCAGCACTCGTAGAATGGTGGAAACGTGATGTCTTCTCCGAGTCGATCCATTCTCTAGCTTGTGCTCCCCCGGGTGTTAATCCGACGAAGAGCAACCTTGCTCTGATACCACTTGTTAGGATCGATGATCGCGGCTAGAGAGGGGGGTGTGAATAGCTGACCCCAAATCTTCGCGTTTCTTCCTACGAATTAGGTTAGCGCAGCGGAAATAAACAATAGAAACGTAAAGGAAAAAGACAAACCTCAAACTCGATGGATGTAACGAGGTTCGGAGATGAAACTCCTACTCCTCGGCGTGTCCGTAAGGTGGACGAAGCCTATCAATCCGTCGGTGGATGAGTCCCCGGAAACCTGGCTAATAATCACTCCTTCTGGGTGGAGAAACCTCGCCACAATGTCTTGCAACAGCAAGATAAACAGGAGTACGAGAATACAGCAAGAAACTAAGTACAATACAAAAATGTAATAACCCTAGCTTGCCTTCTTGTCGACTGGATGAGGCAGCAACTTCAAACGACGCCTACAACAGCAGGAACCCACCATGAAGTTCACAGCGAAGTTCAAAGCACAGCAGTGAAGAGGATCAGCAGCTCAAGAAGAAAGAAGAAAAGTAAAAGCAGCTCCTCAACCCCTTTATAACTGCGAAGAAGACACAGCGAACTAGTCGTTTGCTACGCGAGGGTTAGATGTGGACCGATCGAGCTTCATCCCGATCGGTCCACATCCTGATCGGTCACGGGACCGATCATGACCTTGATCGATCATGGTGACCGATCGGTCCTTCCCGATCGGTCCCATGACCGATCGGGCCTTTCCTCTTCGATCGTCTCGACGGTCGGTGCGGACCGATCGGAACTTCACCGTATGCTCGATCGATCATCGATCGGTCTCGATCCGTCGAGATAACACACGAAGCTCATTGTGTAGTTACCGATCGGTCACGACCGATCCGGATACCGATGTATCCGATCGATCCATCGATCGATCCGGCTTGGTTTCGCCCAAACCAAGTCTCAAACCTTCCAAACCAACATCCGGTCAACCTTGACTGTTGGTACATCATGCTTAGCCCCGGTCACTCCCTTGACCTGCTAAGACTCCCACCAAGTGTCGTCAATCCCTTTGACCCACTTGGACTTTCTCTTCGTGTCAAGTATCCGGTCACTCCTTGACCTACTTGACCTTCTCAACACCGGATGTCCGATCACCCTTGATCCATCTGGATTTTCCTGCCCGGCTTCACTCACGGGACTTTCACCTAGCTTCACTCACTAGGTTTTCACCTAGCTTCACTCACCAGATTTCCAATCTCCCAGCTTCACTCACCAGACTTTCACTTGGCTTCACTCACGGGACTTTCCAACCGCCTAGCTTCACTCACCTGGACTTCCCATAGTATCCTCACCTTGACTTACTTGACTCTTCCTCCTACCACTCTATCACCCTCACCAGATTTCGCAATTGCTCCAGCAATTTCCCCAGTCAGACGCTTCACTTGATCTCACGTTTTGTCAGTCTCTACGGACTTTCCACATCGAGCCCAGACAACGAGACTCAAGCTTGAGCCAACTCGAGCTTAGTCAACTGGTCAACCTGACCCAAGAGAACACCAACAGCGACCACAGTTCGGAGAACGAGCTACCGAGCCCTCTTCCGATCCAGGTCCAAAGCTCCAGCCCTCCCTACCGGTCCAGAGAACGAGCTACCGAGCCCTCTCCGACTTCCCATGTGCCAAGCTTCCATACTTGGACTTTTCCCGTGCCAAGCTCCCTGCTTGGACTTTTCCGAGTCAGGTCAACTCACTTCAGGTCAACCAGGTCAACCTTGACCACAGGTTGCACCCACAATCTCCCAAGCTTGTATCCTTGTCAAACATCAAGATATAACCATAACTCGTCAAATATCAAAACACAACTCGAGTCCAGTCAACTCGAGTCTAGTCAACCAGGTCAACCTTGACCTAAGGTTGCACCAACACTAAAGGTATGATTTACTATTGATATTAAACTCAGAGTATCTACTAATTATATTTTGGTGGTACAGTCTGAAATGGAGCATAAGGGATTGCACACCCGCCTCCTCAATCTGGTAAAATAACATAAAAGGATGGAGATCCGGATAGCCGAGTTGGAAAGCCAGTAAACTCAACTAGTCTCATCAAGAGGTAAGGTCGCGATGGCTTTAGTAGTGATAGATAAAGCTAAGGTTGAAGAGGAAATGACTTAGCTGGAGAGAGAGAAGGTCAAGGCTGAGATGAAAAAGTGGCAGAAAAGGGCCACGACTCATTCTGACCGGGTCCACAAGTTGGAACATGAGCTGGCACAGGCCCAGCTATTACGCGAGTCTTGTAGGAGATGGCCAAATAGCCCCAGACTTTAGATGAGTCAGCTAAACAGGCTCAGGAGGAGTTGCTACATGCCCAGCATGAACTAACCATGCAAGAGGTGAAGCTAACCACCTTTGAGGGTCAACAACTGTAGCTTTAGTCTGATCTCCACACTGCAACATTGACTAAGCAAAGGTTGAAGCTATAACTTGCCAAAGCTAGGGGAAGAGGTGAAGATGATCTTTGAGCAGGAGATGTCTCAGGTCAATCTAGAGACTGCCCAAATTGAACTGACTATTTATCAGGCGGGAGAAGAAAATCATTGGGAAGACTAAAGAAGGCCTTTTTATCCTTTGAAGAACTTATAACCTGCTCAAGCAGAGGACCATCAACATGCTCAAGCACAGATTTGAAGATGTCATCTGCCAATTTATTTGATTAAAGTTTATCTAAAGAGAGAGTGATCTATCGTTGAATTTGAAGAAAGTCTAGGACGATCTACTCGACTCCAAGAAGGTTGATTGACAGCACTTCCCAACTCCAATGCTGATTCTACTACTAGTTATCTTTAGTTTTTTAGTTAACTTTGTGTTGCCTTCTTTTTGTAATGTATTTAATTAAAAAATCTTCATTATGAATAGACTTCCCTTTTTTTAGACTTATTTTTTCTACTTGTGTTGAATGTGTGTCTTTGTAGCATTTTTGAGTGACGTACAAGTGAGGTAGCGACTAATATAACAATCCCTCCAAAAGAGCTTAAGTAAGAAATGACCGAAAGCTTGTCTGAGTAGTATGATTCTTCCAAAAAAATTTAAGTAAGAAGTGACCAAGAGCTTAACTAAGTAGCATGATTCTCCACTTTTTTGACATATTTGCCTTGAGGGGTGTCAAGCAGTGAGTGATTCAGCTAAGGGTCTCTGCCCCAAGGTTAGGTCACTAGTTCAAGGCTAAGAGTTCCAAGCTTGTCGTAAGACTCTAATTTTTGTGACAATCTTTGTCAGAGATAGAGGGAATTTACTGAATTGAAATTATACAAAATTAATTTCAAACTAATTTGTCAATAAGAGCTGAACCAATAATCTCAAGCTACCAAGAAAAAAAGATGAGGTGTTTGGGATGAATGTGCTGCCTAGAAGACTTAGTTGTCATGTATGGTCGAGCCAAGATGTCCGTCGAGGCCGAGGATAAGGCTGAGTTATCCGAGATCAAGCCTGTCATAAGGCTAAGTTATTAGCGCGAGACTAGGAGCTCTGAGCCTATCTTAAGGCTGAATCACTAGTGCAGGGCTGGGAGTTATGAACTTGTCATAAGGCTCTAATTTATGTGCCAATCTTTGCTAGAGATAGAGAGAATTTACTGAATTAAGATTACACAAAATTAATTTTAGATATATCTGTCGAGTTGATCTGAGCTGATAATCTCAGGTTGTCAAGCAAAAAAGGATGAGGTGCTTGGGATGGTTGTGTTGTCTTATATGGGCAAGCTAAGATGCCCGAGGCTGAGAACAAACCTGTCATAAAGTTGAATTGCTAGCACAAGACTAGTAGTTTTGGGCCTATCATAAGGCTAAGTCGTTAGCATGGTGCTAGGAGTTATGGACCTATCATAAGGCGGAGCCGTTAGTGAGGGGCTAGGAGGGTCATGAGTCTCAAATCTATCATAAGGCAAAGTTGCTAGTGTAGACCTAGGAGATCTGAGTTTATCATAAGGCGGAGCCGTTAGCAAGGGGTTAAGTAGGCCATGAATCTAGGGCATGTTGTAAGGAAGAGTCGCTAGCGCAGAGCTAGGAGTTTCGAGTCTAACATAAGACAGAACAGTTAGCGAGAGCTAAGAGTGTTGGATCGTAACCACATGAGAGGGGGTGAATCACGTGTTTTTGAAAAATAGAGTTATTTTATAAAATTACAGTGGAAAGATTAAACTAAAAAGAACACAAGAAAAATTTGATCGGTTTTACTTGGTTCGGAGCCTTCGATGACTCCTACTCTAAGATTTAGGTCTCATGGACCTATTGATGGGTAATCCACTAAATGACTTTTCAGGAACCGCTGGAAGAGGTAATAGAATACAAAAGATAGGGACAGTGTAATAGCTTACACTTCCCTTTTAAAGCAGTAGTATACAAATTGCAACACTAAAAAGTTACCAATAATTTAGAGCACACTCATGTGTTGTTGTCGGTCTGCCAGAGATTATGGGATCACTTGGAACAACAGCTCGGTGGCAGAAGAACTTCTTTTAAGTAGCAGCAGGAAATCGGAGTAATTTGAACGCCAACTGGACACGTAGAAGCTTGTAAATTGAGTTGTTCTGAAGAGTTGGCCGAGTTTCTCTTTTATGGAGTGTGGAAGGCGCCTTCCATAACATTAAGGGAACCTCTAATGTGTAAACTTTGATCCCAAACAGCTCACTCCTTATTGTCGATGAAGTCTAATTTTATCCAATGGAAGATGTCTTCCAAGCCTTTGAAGGCACCTTCCTTCTCCTGAAAGGCACCTCAGGTACTTTTCACCCGTGACACTTTATGTTGGATTGAGATGCACATGAGAAGGGGGGGGGGGGTGAATCATGTGCATTTGAAAAACTTTTTCTTTTTTATTTTAAAATCAAAGTATACACAGTGGAAAATTTAAACACAAAAACAAAAAAATAAGAAAACAAGACTCAGTCAATTTTACTTGGTTTAGAGCCTTCGACAACTCCTACTCCAAGACCTAAGTCTCACGGATCTAACAATGAATAATTCACTAAATATCTCTTTCGGAACCATCGAAAGAGGGAATCAAGTGCAAAAGGAATATGAACAAGTGTAACATGCTACACTTTTTCTTTTACAAAAAGTAAGTACAAAATTTTAACTTTGTTACCCAACACTTTCAAAGATGATCGGATTGCTCAGTGTTGGATTGCTCCTCAATAGTAGTTGGGCACAACAACGTTATAGCAAAGTAGTAACAAAAAGCCAGGACAGTTGGAATACCAATCGGATGCGTAGAAGCTTGTATTAGAGATGATGTCAAAGCCTTGGTCGAGACGGTCTTTTATAGAATGTAGAAGACGCCTTCTATAACCTTGAAGGTGCCTTCTATAGGTAAAAATTTATCCCCAAAAGAGCTACTTTTCATCATCAATGAAGTCTGATTTTATCCATTGGAAGGCACCTTCCAAGCTCCCGAAGGTGCCTTCCATGAACAGTACTGAAGGCACCTCTGTTGCCTGGAAGGTGCCTCGGGTACTGTACACTCGAGGTCTTTTGTGCTTCCTTTGCCCTACAACAAGTATTAGTCCAATGCAAAGATATTTAACTTGTAAAATAAGATTATCACAACAATAATATGCTTTATTTATGACTTAGACCCTGTCTTCAAGATCAAGATCTAGTTAGGGTCTTAACTTAGATTTTTGAAATGGACCTAAATTGGACCAACGCTTATTGTCCCCTAAACCAGGATGTGTTCTCATTTAGTCACTCTCCTCCAGTGACTTACCTTTATTTACCAAGTGTCAAGTTACCTCCTTAACGTCAATCTAACCCGCCAGGTCTTCTTATCGAAATCGCACATTCGAACTTCGCCAATCGAGAATCGAACATCTCGATCTCCTACCGGAATCGCACATCCGAACTTCCTCCCATCTAGAATTGAATATCCCGACCTCTTGCCAGAATCTCATATCTGGACTTCCTTCCTAGTGTTAGGTTTTCTTGACCTATCAAGTTAGTAAACCTTGCACACTCGATAATAAGGTTAGATCAACAATATATCTAACTTTAATCCATTTGTCATTCATCAAAGCTAAGATTTGATCATTGGTATCAAATGCACCAACAATCTTCCCATTTTTAATGCAATGACAATCTGGGTTAAAATTAGAAAGAAAATATGCAAAAACATATATATAAGAAATGATTTTAAGAGAAAAATGAAACAATTAAGTTTAATCTCTTTATCCTTTAAGGGTTTTAGGGTTAAAGTTTTTCATATTGTCTTTGGTTTTCTTACATAAACTCTAACTCTCCCCCTTTCGCATTCATCAAACTAAGCAAATAAGTATACCAAATTATAAATACATAAGCAAGTAAGAATTTATTCAAAGTAATCAAAAAAAAACTTGCAAGTCTATTGGAGGAGTTAATAAAATTTTCAAAAGTATTTTGACAGAAATTTTCTAAATAAATTTTCAAAATACTAGTTAAAAAAGATAAGGTGTTGCAAAGTAAATTATAGAGATTCAATTGTTCAAAGCTATTTTTGAAAAGTTTTGCAAAGAATTTGTTCAAGCAAAATAGTTTTGGAAATATTTTTAAAACATTTTTTTTTAAAAAACAAGGTATTTTTCAAAAAAAAAACCTTTGAAGAATTTTATAAAATTTTTCAAAGTGTTTTCAAAGTTATCTTTCAAAAATATTTTGTTGGATCGAGAAGTGCTAGAAGGGGGGAGGGGGTAAATAGCGCTCGTGGCTTTCACAATTCGTATTTGAAAATTCGACGAGTTACGCAGTGGAAATTAAAACAAAACACGTACAAAAAGACCCAAGTATTTTTACTTGGTTCGGAGCCTTGGGCGACTCCTACTCCAAGGCCCACGCTCGTTGATCGTTTGCTTTGGGCAATCACTATAATATCACAAAGATTACAAGTATGAAGAAGTACATCAGTAATTTAAATAATACCGACAACAAAGTTATAGAAATTGAAGCGGTCGCAGCAACCGCGCAGATCAGATTAGAAGTGGTCGCAGCATATCCTCTTGAAGGCACCTTCATTATCCTTGAGGGTGCCTTCAAGCCTATCCGAGGCGTCTCCAGCTCCTTTGAGGGCGCCTCCAACCTTGCTGCGCGCGCTTCTTCTGCCTTGCACCCGAGGCGCCTCCAAGCTCCATGAGGGTGCCTCGGGTATTGTTCATCCAAGGCATAATATGCTCTTTTATCCCTACAAAATATATTAGTCCACAAAACAACCACATATCCTGGAAAACAAAGTTAGCACATAATAAACATGATAATAAACTATTTTAATAGTCTCCGGACTGTTCGGTTCTGACTTCGGATTACCGATCGGAAACTCTAGTTCAAACCGGCGCCTATTGTTCCCTCTTCCGGGGAATGCGTCCTCACCTACTCCACTCAGGAGAGCATACCTAACGCCAGTACGGTTCTCCAAATCAGCTGGACTTTTTGCCTAGGGTTACCACCCCCTAGGGTTTTTTGCCACCAAGGGTTACCTCCCCCTAGTACTTAAGGTAACCCCTCCTTAGGATTTCAACCACCTAGGGTTACCACCCCCTAGGACATAAGGTTACCGTCCCTTAGGATTTTCCTCCACCTAGGGTTACCACCCCTAGGACTTAAGGTTACCATGTAACGACCCAAATTTCCTCAATTAGAGTCCTAAAAGTAATTTAAAAATATTTAAAAATGCTATAGAAATATTCTAGGGATTTTTAGAGTATTTTTATGTAATTTTTGGAGGTCGTTTGGTATTTTTACTAAACGAAGGAAGTTTTGACAAAAAAATGTCCAAGCCGAGAATTGAACCCACGACCTTTGACTCGGTCAAAACCCAGCTGACCAGGTGGGCAAAACAGATTTTTCTGTTTAGAAAAGGTAGCGAATTTATTTAAGATAATTAACAGAATATTAGATTATAAAAGGGATAAGTTGATGTTGGATTTGTCTGTTTAGAAAAGATAGTGAATTTATTTAAGGAGTTAACAGAAATATTAAGTTATAAAAAGGGATAAGTTGATGCTCTATTTTTCCGTGACTTAAATCATTCTCTCCTTCTCTTCTGCGTACGATGGCGGAGCTCGGGCAGAAAACGAAAGGGAGTTAGGGCATCATCTCCGGCGGCCGACCAAGGTCCTAGAAGCCCTTTTTGTTCGGTTGTGAGTCCAAGAATCAAGGTAAGTGCTTCTCACCTGCAGTAGGAGTAGTTTCGGACCTTTGTTCTTCTTGAATTCGAAGCATGATGAGCGCTTATAGTGCAGATTTTTAATTAAGCTCATATGTAGATTTTTATGTAAGCTTATAGTGCAGATTTTTATTTAAGCTTATAGTGCAGATTTTAATTAAGCCTATAGTGCAAATTTTAATTAAGCTTATAAGTGCAGATTTTTATGTAAGCTTATAATGCAGATTTTAATTAAGCATTGCAGTGTAGATTTTTCATTAAGCATTTTAATTACAAATTTTGAGTTCCCTATCAGTATTTTGAGTTTAATAAAAGTATAAGAAAGATAAAGAAAAGAAAGAAAAAGGCCAAGGCCTTAAGTAGATCCCAAAGTCAAGACTTTAGGGAATTTGGCACACAAGGTGCTAAAGAAAATGCCGAGGCATTATATATTAGAAGTATTAAAAGATAACAAGTATTTTACTTTTATCAGTGGCACTGTGTTGGACTCTCAGTTGTCCTTGGGTTGGGCTCCCATAGTCGTCCCTAGGTTTAGATAACCTAGTAATGCAGGACTCTCAGTTGTCCTTGGGCTGGGCCACCAAATGGGTTGGGTCGTTACAAAAGTAAAAGCACAGTTGCCGGGCCCAAGAGAAGTTGATTATTATTTTGAAGTATTATAAGTATAAGTTTTTGAACAAGTAAAGTAATTTTTACATAAGTATAAAGTATTAAAGAATAAGTTTTAAATAAGTGAATTAAAGAATAAGTTTAGAACAGATGAATTAAGTTTTACTTTATTTTAAAATCAGCAAGCTGAGTTTTCTTTTATGCTAGCATGTTATTTAGATTAGCTTACTGTTCTTTGTTATTTTCTGAGCATGAGTAGCTTTACATGTTTAACATTTCAGTATGTCTTGTTCTTTTATTAGTAGATGAGTATGAGTAGTATTTCTTTCTGAGCATTCAGTTTTAGACTTCTTCCAGTTACATGCATATTCGAGTTTTATGAGTTAGATAGCGCTTACTAAGCAATTTTGCTTATAGTTGCATTTTCCTCTTACTGCAGATAAAGGAAAGGAAAAGTTATAGCAAAGGAAGGCGACAAGGAGGTGCGGATGGATGTGTGATGCCTGGACTATAGAAGCCTTGGGACCTAACATAAGGATTTATTAAGATTACCATTTATTAAGAGTGTATTAGATGAGTCATTTAGTCTTCCACTGCTAGTTAATTGTATGTTTTGAGTTCTCCGAGAGTTTTAAGAATTTCTATCAACATGTGAACAAGGAGAGTTAAGTAAAGTTAGTAGTCTAGTAGCACCCCGTCCTCGCAGTCCAGTAGCGAGGAGGGTGGGGTGTTACAAGTTGGTATCAGAGCAGTTCCTATTCTCCAACATCACACATCAGCACCAACCTTGCCGTCTTCAAGTAAGAAAGTATTTAATTTTTAGTATGCTTTTCTTTATTCTTTACAGTAAAGAGAAATCCTTAGAAGTATTAAATTATATGTACAGAATAGGGAGATGTTTAGAAGTGCTTATAAAGTTAAGAATTCTGCTTAGTTTCTTTTACACAACAAGATGTGTTCTGGATGGTGGTATGATCCGGGGACCTAAGCCCGGTGAGCGCGCCAGAATCAAACAAGATGTGTTCTGGGATGGTGGTATGATCCGGGGACCTAAGCCCGGTGAACGCGCCAGAATCAAACAAGATATGTTCTAGGATGGTGATATGATCTAGGGACCTAAGCCCAGTGAGCGCGCCAGAATCAAACAATATATGTTCTGGGATAGTGGTATGATCCGGGGACCTAAGCCCGGTGAGCGCGCCAAAATAAAGGGGAACTCTGGTCCTAAGTTCGGACCCCTACCAACCTAGCGCTAGGGTAGTTGTCTGATCAACAACTTATGTTACGGTACTACTAAGTGCAACTAGGCCACCACAATAGTATGTTTATAAGTATGCATGCAAGTATGTTCAAGTCATGTTATATTTATATTTACGTTTATGTTTAGGTCCACGTTATGTTCATGTTATGTTCTTGCCTATGCATATGGACATGCTTGTGATCGAGTCTATCATTATGTTTAGTTCATCTACCATGCTTACGTTTATGTTGTCATGCTTATGTCACTGCTTATGCTTATGTTCATTGTATGTAGGTTAGGAGGTCCTAAGATACCTTTGATGTGGTTTTCCTTAGTACATTAGATTATGGACGCTAACTAATGCATGTACAAGGTAGAGAACATGCTATAGAATTATTCTAAGTTCGAGGACGAACTTTTTATAAGATATGGGGAATTGTAACGACCCAAATTTCCTCAATTAGAGTCCTAAAAGTAATTTTAAAATATTTAAAAATGCTATAGAAATATTCTAGGGATTTTTAGAAATTTTTAGAGTATTTTTATGTAATTTTTGGAGGTCGTTTGGTATTTTTACTAAACGAAGGAAGTTTTGACAAAAAAATGTCCAAGCCAAGAATTGAACCCACGACCTTTGACTCGGTCAAAACCCAGCTGACCAGGTGGGCAAACAGATTTTTCTGTTTAGAAAAGGTAGCGAATTTATTTAAGATAGTTAACAGAATATTGGATTATAAAAGGGATAAGTTGATGTTGGATTTGTCTGTTTAGAAAAGATAGTGAATTTATTTAAGGAGTTAAAAGAAATATTAAGTTATAAAAAGGGATAAGTTGATGCTCTGTTTTTCCGTGACTTAAATCATTCTCTCCTTCTCTTCTGCGTACGATGGCGGAGCTCGGGCAGAAAACGAAAGGGAGTTAGGGCATCATCTCCGGCGGCCGACCAAGGTCCTAGAAGCCCTTTTTGTTCGGTTGTGAGTCCAAGAATCAAGGTAAGTGCTTCTCACCTGCAGTAGGAGTAGTTTCGGACCTTTGTTCTTCTTGAATTCGAAGCATGATGAGCGCTTATAGTGCAGATTTTTAATTAAGCTCATATGTAGATTTTTATGTAAGCTTATAGTGCAGATTTTTATTTAAGCTTATAGTGCAGATTTTAATTAAGCCTATAGTGCAGATTTTAATTAAGCTTATAAGTGCAGATTTTTATGTAAGCTTATAATGTAGATTTTAATTAAGCATTGTAGTGTAGATTTTTCATTAAGCATTTTAATTACAAATTTTGAGTTCCCTATCAGTATTTTGAGTTTAATAAAAGTATAAGAAAGATAAAGAAAAGAAAGAAAAAGGCCAAGGCCTTAAGTAGATCCCAAAGTCAAGACTTTAGGGAATTTGACACACAAGGTGCTAAAGAAAATGCCGAGGCATTATATATTAGAAGTATTAAAAGATAACAAGTATTTTACTTTTATCAGTGGCACTGTGTTGGACTCTCAGTTGTTCTTGGGTTGGGCTCCCATAGTCGTCCCTAAGTTTAGATAACCTAGTAGTAACGGCATGACCGACGGTCGACGGTCGACGACCCGAGGGTCGCCAAATGGGCCGCCAAATGGGTCGGGTGGTTACAAAAGTAAAAGCACAGTTGTCGGGCCCAAGAGAAGTTAATTATTATTTTGAAGTATTATAAGTATAAGTTTTTGAACAAGTAAAGTAATTTTTACATAAATATAAAGTATTAAAGAATAAGTTTTAAACAAGTGAATTAAAGAATAAGTTTAGAACAGATGAATTAAGTTTTACTTTGTTTTAAAATCAGCAAGCTGAGTTTTCTTTTATACTAGCATGTTATTTAGATTAGCTTACTGTTCTTTGTTATTTTCTGAGCATGAGTAGCTTTACATGTTTAGCATTTCAGCATGTCTTGTTCTCTTATTAGTAGATGAGTATGAGTAGTATTTCTTTCTGAGCATTCAGTTTTAGACTTCTTCCAGTTACATGCATATTCGAGTTTTATGAGTTAGATAGCGCTTACTAAGCAATTTTGCTTATAGTTGCATTTTCCTCTTACTGCAGATAAAGGAAAGGAAAAGTTATAGCAAAGGAAGGCGACAAGGAGGTACGGATGGATGTGTGATGCCTGGACTATAGAAGCCTTGGGACCTAGCATAAGGATTTATTAAGATTACCATTTATTAAGAGTGTATTAGATGAGTCATTTAGTCTTCCACTGCTAGTTAATTGTATGTTTTGAGTTCTCTGAGAGTTTTAAGAATTTCTATCAACATTTGAACAAGGAGAGTTAAGTAAAGTTAGTAGTCTAGTAGCGCCCCGTCCTCACAGTCCAGTAGCGAGGAGGGTGGGGTGTTACATATCACCCCCTAGGACCTAGGGTTACCACCCCTAGGGTTTTTTCACCTGCCTAACCGCAGCTAGGACTTTTGCCTAAGAACACTTAGGACTTTCCTGTAAAGCTCATTCAAGCACATTAGATAACAAACCAACTTAACTTGAACCCTTTGACATAATCAAAATACCGATTCGATCGTCAGATGCTTCCCGCACCAACATATTTAAGGTATTTTTAAGCAAAATTTTAAAGACTTGCATTTTATTTTTCAAAACACATGTTTGAAAAGAGTGTTAGAATTTTTGCAAAGCAAGTACTTGAAAAGTATTTTCAAAATTATTTTGCAAAATATTTTTCACATGGATTGAGTTAAGTAATTTTTGTAACAAGTAGTAGGAAAGGAAATAAATCATTTTAAAAATCATTTTCAAATATCCTCCCCCTAAGCCTGATATATTTTTGTTTAAAAATTATTTATCTAAAAATTTATCTTAAATGTCTAACTGTTAGTTACTAACTAACTATCAGAATATAGTAATGTTCACTTAGTTAGTTAATTTAAGTAAATGTATCCAGTTAATGTTTGACTAAAATGGATTACTTAACCTGATGATTGTAATTTTGATATTTTTCACCCAGACTTATGGTGATGCACTGATATAAGCATCTGAAGTCCAGACAATAGGCCTATGCATCTCATGCCGTTCTAAGTTTTTGAATACACAATTAAGGTAAATCTAGTGTGTTTATGAGATGCTCGTTACTTAGAACTATAGGATCATACTTTCTATGGGTGCGATCTAGGCTAAAGCCAAAATTAATTTTGAAATACTAGGGAAATGGGATTTTTTTAGAAAATATAAGTAAAGAATTTTCCTATAATTTGTAAACTATTTAAAAATAACGGTCCTAGTCTATCGTACACATTCCTAATTTTCATCCTAAGTTACAAAATTTGAGTTCTAATAATGGTTTAGTAAATATGTCAACCAAATTCGATTTTGACTCAACATAGTTAAGTTCAATATCACCTTTGGCTACATGATCTCTTATAAAATGGTGTTTAACTTCTATATACTTGATTCTTGAATGATGCACTAGATTTTTGTTTAAATTATTGAACTTATATTATCAATAAAGATTTTTGTATGTTTATAGTTTAAATTAAAGTCTTGTAATATGTGCATCATTCATAATAATTGTGCTACATACTCATCCGTAGCTATATATTCAGCCTTAATTGTAGATAAAGCAACACAATGTTGTTTCCTACTAAATCAGCTAACAAGTGATGATCCAAGTAATTGACATGCATCACTTGTACTTTTTTCTATCTAATTTACAACTAGCATAGTCTAAGTCAGAATATCCTAAAAGGTCAAAGTTAGTTATCCTAGGGTATCACATTCCTATATTTTGTGTACCTTTTAGATATCTAAAAATTTGTTTAACAATTTTTAGATGAAATTTCTTAGCACAGATTTGATATTTAGCACATATACTAACTGTAAATAGTATGTCAGGTTGGCTTGCAGTTAGGTATAATAGACTACCTATGACACTTCTATAATACTTAAGCTTTACTAATGTTCAATTAGGATCACTATCTATATTTTCATTTATTGCCATGGGTGTTTTTATTTCTTTAAAATTATCCATTCCAAATTTTCTAAGTAATTCATTTATATATTTTTCTTGATAAATATAATTACCTTCATTAGTTTATTTAATTTGTAAACTTAAGAAGAAAGTTAACTTACCTACTAGACTTATTTCAAATTCTTGTTCCATTAGGTTTATAAATTTTTGTAGAAAGTCTAAGTTTGTAGATCTAAAGATTTTGTTATGGACGTAAACTTGGACGATAAAAATATCATATTTAAAGGTTTTTACAAACAAGGTTGGATTAATTCGACCTTGTTTGAATTCTTTTAAAATCAGATAAGTGGATAATCATTCATACTAAGCCCTAGGTACTTATTTTAGACCAGATAGGGCCTTATTTAATTGAAAACATAATCAATGTATTCTAGGTTTTCAAATCTAAATGGTTGACCTACATATACTTCTTCTTTTATTAGTCCATTTAAGAAAGCTGATTTGACGTCTATTTGATATAACTTAAACCCTTTATAAGCTGCATAGCTTAGTAGCATTCTAATGGACTCAATTCTAGCTACTAGGGCATAGGCTTCATGATAGTCAAGTCTCTCTACTTGACAAAAACCTTTAGCTACTAGTCTAGCTTTATTTCTGACAATTTCCTCCTTCTTATTTAACTTATTCCTAAATACCCACTTAGTCTCAATGAATTTTTTATTCTTGGGTAGAGGAACTAAGTCCCAAACTTAGTTTCTTTGAAATTAGGTTGATTCTTCCTACATGGCAATAACCCAGTCTGGATCAAGTAGGGATTAATCTTCTACTATTTTGGGTTCAACCTTAGAAATTAAGGATATTTGACTTAGATTTCTAAATAATGATCTAGTTTGAATCCTTAGTTCTGGGTCAGCTATTATGTCGTCAATTGGGTGGTCTGAGCTGACTCTTATTGTTCTAGGCTCAGTTTATGTTTGTTCATTTTCTCATGGTTGATTTTGTTTATCTTCGTATTCATCTATTGGGTTTTCTCTTGCTCTCCCTAGATCAATGCTAGCTCTAACAAAATCAATTGGTTGATAATGAGATTGAGTTGAGTTAGATTCTTTAATAATTTTGTCAAATTTTACATTGGTTGTTTCCTCAATTCTTAGAGTAGTTTTGTTGTAAACTCTATATCTTCTACTATTTAGGAAATACCCTATAAAGATTCTATTTTTTTACCTTTGAGGTAAACTTTTCTAACTATTCTCTTGTGTTTAATATGTAAATAGAATATCTAAATACCTTAAAGTATTTACTATTTAGTAATTTATTATTTTGTACATAGCAACCTGTACTAATAGCTTCTGTCCAGAAATATTTTGGTAATTAATATTCATTAAGCATTATCCTAGGGGCTTCTTGGAGAGTTCTATTTTTTTCTTTCAACTAATCTATTTTGTTGGGGTGTATTAGGACACAAGAATTATTGATGGTATCCATTTTCTAAGCATAATTTAGTAAACCTATGATTTTTAAATTCTCTGCCCTTATTACTTCTAATTCTTTTGATTTATGAGTCTTTTTCATTTTCAATTTGTTTGCAAAAATTACTAAATATTTTAAATATTTCATCTTTATTTTTTAAGAATTTACCCAAGTGAATCTTGAGTAATCATTAACTATTATTAATTAGTATAAATTTTTATTAATAAATTTAATCTCATGCGAGTCAAATCAATCTAAGTGTAATAATTCAAGTGTTGAATTATTTTAAGTTTGATTAGTTGGTTTATGGTTTGATTTGGTCTATCTTCCTTGTTGACAAATACAAATTGTCGAGTCTAAATTGGGTAGTTTTAGTAGTCCTCTAACTAAGTCATTTAGTTTGGTGAGATTTCTAAAGTTAGTGTGGAACATTTTCCTATGTCACAGCCAGGTTTCCTCTTTTTGGTGTCAAGTGACACTTAAGTGATGAGCTGACTAGGTTAATTGTGTAAATGGTATTATTCCTATATCCTTTTAATTTTATTGTAGGGTCTTTCATATGTTTAATTAAATATTTAGTGGATGTAAACTTAACCTTATACTCTGAATCACACAATTGACTAACACTAAGTAAGTTAAATTTGAAATTTTCAGTAAGTAGTACTTTATAAATAATGAAATTAGATTCTAGTTTAATGTTACAAATTTCAAATACCTTCAGTTTGTTGTTGTTTCCAAATGTAACTGTTCATAGTCTTTTGAAGGTTAATTTTGTGAACATTATTTGATTTCTAGTCATGTATCGGGAGCAACCATTGTCCAATATCCATTTAGATTTTTACAAAGAGTAGAAAGGAAAAAAATTTTAGCTCAAGTGTGAACTTGATTTAATTTAATTTAGTTTAATTTATTTTAATTTAATTTTAATCCTTATTCAACTCACCCAATCTATATTTTCAATCAGGAAATCCTATAATTTTGTGAGATGAGTTAAGTTGAATTTCAGGGTTTGGTTTAACTTGTGTTAGATTCAAGTTTAGCTTTGAATTCAACAAATATGCATTCTTTGAATAAACTTCTAAGCTGTGGTGAGTTACCTAGACATCATTAAAGTAACCACGCCTTTGAAAATTTTTAAATAGTCCTATCCACTGAACTTAATATAAAACTTTAGTCTAACTAGTTAGGATTAGTAAGGGGTGACTTCAATTAGTTCCACTAAGCCAAATGCACAAGGTCAAAGTCATATATTCCTAGATATACATAGACGTAGCTTCCCTAACCTACTATCATTCAAAATTTCTCTAGCATCTTTTATCAAGTTAAACTTTTATTCCTATCTTGTTAGGACCCGTGCGGCCGGTAAGAGGGGGTGAATTGTCTGTTAAAAACAACGTGAACCTTTCTCAATCTTCCAACTCAAATTAGTAGTACACTTTATAAAAATAAAATTAAACAACTAATAAATTAAAGACACTAAGGAGTTACTTGGTTACAACATAGGTGGTTATTTATCCAAGACAGAAAAGAGCACTGAAAAGATCTTCTTCGTATAGACGGAGAAGGCTATTACACTCGTTGAATGCTAAAAAATGTACTAGAAAATGAATAATGGAGTTGTTGTTAATTTCTTAGCTCTAGAGGTCTTTTTATAACCCTTGGAAAATTCTATCCAAGGTTGGAAGGCGCCTCCAACAAGCTGGAAGGTACCTCCAGTGAGGTTAGCGAGGATAAGACTTTATTCTCGCTAACATCTACTTTTTGCCCAGTCTAAGGCGCCTTCAAGTGATTGAAGGCATCTTCCACTAGAAAGCTGTGAGGACGCCTCCAGCAGCATTAGAGGCGCCTCCAACAGCTCCATTTTGCTCTTTTGCTGCTCTATTCGCCTGGGTAATTTCGTCCATCTAGAATTAGGCTCACCCAAACCCATCTTCTGATTTTCTCCTCGATCAAGCTTCCTCCTCAGCTTCTCATCCCTCGAACATCGTGTACATCCTTCTCGTCCACTGATGTACTCCTCCACAGCACCTCGTCCCTCGGATGCACCGAGCCCGTCGACTCCCTTCCCGTGCCATCTTTCTCGTCCACTCAACTTCTTATGTTCCTAAGCTCCTGTGCACTTAGACACAAGGATCAAATACACAGGACCTAACTTAACTTGGTTGACTACATCAAAACTATCATGGGGTACTAACATATTTAACCTAGTCCAATTACAACCAAATAAATTATTATTTTGGAAGTGTCAACAAATTTGAAGCCTCTCCCTAAATTATTGAACTTTGGGTTTAGGTTTTAGGTTTGTGTCGATTTACTTTATAGTTATAATAAACTTAGTTATAGTTTGAGTTTATATTAATTTTGTATTTATTTACTTTAGGTTTAGTTTTTGATTATTTGATTTTATGTTATTCTTTAGGTTGGAATTTAGTTTTGAAGGTTTTGAGATTAAGAGTGAGTTATTTGGTTCATTTTGATTTAAATAGTGTATTTTATTTTTTTGTACATAATATTGATTAAGTCCTACTTACGTGATTAGGTACACTTTCAAAACCCAAACTTTAGTCAGTTTTTTTATTTTGAGTTAGGGTTAAAAATAATTTAAAGGTAGAGTTAGACTTGTATCTAAGTCCGGATTTATTGTACACAACTCTTTGGGATCCATGTATCATGTTTAGATACTTGATTCCTGAGGTAAACTTTTCTAACTGTTCTTTTAACTCTTTAACTTGATTTTTCAAGACAAAATCTTCTTCCTCAAGATTTATAGCTTGAATTAAATTTCTATCTTGAGCTTGGTCAGTTAGGGAGATCAAGCTCAGTTGTTCCTTAAAGATGCTATTTTCCTTAAGGAGGAGTTTAGTGTGTTCCTCAATTTTTGTTAATTTTTTTATTTAAATAGGAAATGATTTTAATTTTACAGTAAAATTAAAGGTTACCCCAATTGGTTTATCTGAACCAGATGCGGATCTGTTGCTTAACTGGTATTTGGATTCTTCTTCTTGATCTGATTCGCCTCCAGTTGCCATTAGCATGAGGTAACTTGCTTGCTTAGGTTCGTCAGCTTCCGATCCATCCGAGTAAGACTTATCCCAAGTCACCTTAAGTGCTTTATTTTGCTTTGTCTTCTTGATCTTGTCTTCATCTGAGCATTCGTATTTGAAGTTCCCTTTCTTGTTGCAGCCCTAACACGTGATGTTTGCCTTTGAGTTGTTAGATGCAAACTTGGGCATCTTCTTCATGTCACGTTTGGTTTTCTTGCATCTAGTAAACATCTTTCTTACCATGTTCACTAGTTGCTCTTCTTCTTCTGATTCTAAGTCAGACTCAGTTTTCGCTTCGAGTTTAGCTCTCTTTGAAGTACCTACAAGAAGTGCAATTCCTTTCTCGACCTTTATGGAGTTAGTTTGTTCATACAACTCTAATTCACAAAATAACTCATCTAATTTTAACTTTGAAAGATTCCTCAAAACTTTATAGGCATCTACGATCGATGCCCATAGTGAGGTTCAAGGAAACGAGTTCAGAGCGTACCTTATGATGTCACGGTTCTCAAGTTGATGTCTGATCATGTGTAGGCCGTTGAGAATATCTTTGATCCTTGCATGTAGTTGGCTTGTGATTTCTCCATCTTGAATTTTAATATTAAATAAAGTATTTAGAAGGAGGTCTCATTTAGTTACCTTAGCATCATTGGTTCCTTCATGCAATTCAATGAGCTTATCCCATAGCTCCTTTGCATTTTCGTGTAGGCCGACTCAGTTGAGTTCTTCTTTTGTAAGTCCACACTGGATCATGTTCAATGCCTTTGAGTCAATTTGGGGCTTCTTCTTGTCATCTGGATTGCATCTTTCTGAATCGAGTGGTACTTTAGTTGCTTCATCTACAAGTGCTCGGTACCCTCGTCAGATGGTGAACCATTATTTGATGTTCATCTTCAAGTAGACCTTTATTCTCTTCTTCCAATATGGGAAGTCATTTCCATTGAAGAGAGGAGGGCACACGGTGTTGTATCCCTCAAGTTGAGCCATTTGAAATATCTTACAAAAAAATGAAGAGAAATATTCCAAGACTAGGTCTTGGATTAGTAGAGTTTGAGATAAAAATAAATATCGAAGACTCATGTGGTGTTACACAAACTTCGAGTTAAAACTGAACAAGAAAGATTTTTTGAAAAGGTAAATTTTACCAATTGAAATAATAATAATAATATCAACAACAACAGCAAAGCCTTTCCCACTAGGTGGGGTCGGCTGTATGAATCATTTTACGCCATTGAGCTCTATCTCCTATTATATCATCATCTATATTTAAATAAATTTTACCTTATTTTATTATTGATTACCAAGTTTTTTTTGGTCTTCCCCTTCCTCATTTTATATGCATGTTTATCATAGTTTCACATCGCATAATTGGAGCATTTATTGATCGTCTAAATACATGCTCGTACCATCTTAAACGTGTCTCTCGGAGTTTTTCCTCAATAGATGCAACTCCGACTTTCTTTCGAATGCTCTCATTTCTTATTTTGTCCATCCTCGTATGTCCACACATCCACCTTAACATCCTCATCTCTGCAACTCTCATCTTCTGCTCATGTGCTCAAGTCATAGCCCAACATTCAGCTCCATATAACATAGAAGGTCTAACTACGATTTTATAGAACTTACCTTTAAGTTTAAGAGGTACTTTATGGTCACATAAAACACTCGACGCTCCCCTCCATTTCACCGATCCTGCTTGTATTCTATGTAAGACATCTCTCTCAATCCCTCCATCATTTTACAAAAATAATTCTAAATATTTAAATCTCTCGGTTCCTGGTAACTCGTCCTCTCCTATCTTAACAATTGTTTCATTACTTCTAATATTGCTAAACTTAAATTCCATATATTCTATCTTTAATCTACTAAGCTTAAAACATTTTCCTTCTAGTGTTTCCCTCCAAGATTCTAGTTTAGCATTTACTCCTTCACGTGTTTCATCTACCAAAATAATATCATCTGCAAACAACATGTACCACGGTACTGTGTCTTGAATGTGCACAATGAGTTCATCCATAATTAGTGTAAAAAGATAGGGGCTTAGAGTTTATCCTTGATATAACCCTATTTTTATTGGAAATACTTCAGTTACTCCGCCTGAAGTCTTTACTCTGGTCGTTACATCCTCATACATATTCTTAATTAGTTCAATATATGTTACGCTAACACCTCTCTTTTCTAAAATTCTCCATATAATTTCTCTTGGGACTCTATCATAAGATTTTTCTAAGTCAATGAATACCATGTGTAGATTTTGTTTTTGCTCCCGATATTTTAATTAATTGTCTAAGAAATGTATAGCTTCTATTGTCGACCTTCCAGGCATAAACTTAAATTAATTTTCTGTCACTGTAGTCTCCTTCCTTAATCTTTTTTCTATTACTTTTTTTCCAAAGTTTCATAGTATGGCTCATTTGTTTAATACCCCTATAGTTTGCATAATTTTGTACGTCTCCCATGTTCTTATATAAGGGAACTAGAGTACTTATCCTCCATTGATTAGACATTTTTTTCGTTTTCAATATTATGTTAAATAATTTTGTAAGTCATTCAATACCTTGTTTCCCTAAGCACTTCCATACCTCTATCGGAATATCATCTAGTCCAACGGCTTTTCCATTGTACATTTCATTTAAAGTTTGTTTTACTTCTGAAGTTTGATCTTTTTTCTACGATAAAAATTAAAATTTCTATGCTCATTTGACCTACTTAAATTACCTAAGTTAAGTTGATCACCTAAACCTTCATTAAAAAGTTTATGAAAATACCTCTTCCACCGCTCTTTTATTTCTCCATCGTTTACTAATACTCTATTGCATTCATCTTTAATACATTTTATTTGGCTAAGATCTCTTGTTTTCTTTTCTCTCACTTTAGCTATTCTATAAATGTCTCTTTCCCCTTCTTTTGTATCCAATTTTTGATATAATCATTTAAAAGTTTCATTTTTTGTTTCACTCACTACTTTCTTAGCTTCTTTCTTGGCTATGGTATATTTTTTTAAAGTTTTCCTTGTTCTTATAAATATATAATTTCTTATAAGCCATTCATTTTTCCTTTATTTTCTCTTGTACTTTCTCATTTCACCACCAAGATTCTTTACTTAGTGGTGCATGTCCTTTTGACTCACCGAGTACACTCTTAACTATTATTTTCAACTTTGATATCATCTTATCCCATGTTTTATTAGAGTCATCGTATATTTCACCTAATGCTTGTGCTTCTACCTTCTCCTTAAATATATTTTGCTTCCCATCCTTTAACTTCCACCACTTAATTCTAGGAATCGTATATATTTTTTTCTATTGTTACTATATTTGAGGTGTATATCCAACACTACTACCCTATGTTGGGTAGTTAAGCTTTCTCCAGGGATAACTTTGCAATCTTTACAAATCTTTCTATCCTTCTTCCTAACCATAAGAAAGTCAATTTGTGATTTATTATTCCCACTTTTGAATATGATTAAGTGTTCTTCTCTTTTCTTAAAAAACATATTAGCTAATATAATGTCATATGCTATCGCAAAATCTAATATAGTTTTCCCTTCCTCATTCCTTGTTCCAAACCCATAACTCCCATGTACTCTATCATATTCCTCATTTTTCACTCCGACATACCCATTTAGATCAACTCCTATTAAAATCATTTCATTTGGTGGAATATTTTGTAATATTTCATCTAAGTCCTCCCAAAACCTTGATTTGGTAGCTTCATCTAATCCTACCTGTGGTGCATATACGCTAATTATATTCATAGTTTCTTTCACCACTATTATCTTAAGGGCTATAATTCTATCTCCTTTTTTAACTACTCCTATAACTTCATCCTTTAACAAACTATCTATAATAATACCCACTCCATTTTTTGCTTTACTCTTTCCAGTGTACCATAACTTAAAACTCGAATTCTCTATCATCTTTGCCTTCTCGTCTGTCCATTTTATCTCTTGTACACATAAATACTAATTCTTCTCCTAATCATCATATCTACTACCTCCATTGATTTACTAGTAAGAGTTCCTATGTTGCATGTTCTAAATCTCAGATTATTAGTTTTCCTATCATATTTGTTCTTATCCAACCTATGGTGTGAGAACTCTTGCTTATTTAACACTACACCCAAGTTCTCATGGAGATATAGCGGTCCTTGCTAAGACGTTATAGTCAGACCCTATAACACAAACTCTTACATATTTAGCACTACACCTGAGTTCTGGAGATGTAGTGGTTCTTGCTGAGACGTTACAGTCGGACCCTGCAACGCGTTCCTTCCAGGGAACAACCTAACATTAACACAATAGTTTAATGGATCCATTGATTGAATATTTGTCATAGTTTTGACGCTGACTGGCAATCTTACGCAACCCTCCTTCTTTTTCCGGGCTTGGGACGGGTCATGACTGATCGTCATGGGCAGAGTTAAATTTTACCATCAAATAAAATATAAAAAACTGAAATAAAAAAACAAAAATAATTCCCACAGCTTGATTGGTGGTTGCATCAATTCAGAGCTAACTTGGCTCTGATACCACTTGTTGGACCGAGACACACGTGGGAGGGGGGTGAATCATGTGGTTTTGAAAAAAAAAATCTTTTTGGTTTTGAAATCAAAGTATACACGGCAAAAAATTTAAACACAAAAACAGAAAATAAGAAAACACGACTTGGTTGGTTTTATTTGGTTTAGAGCCTTGATAACTCCTACTCTAAGACCCAGATCTCGCGAACCTATCGACGGGTAATCCACTAAATACCTATTCTGAAACCGTCAGAAGAGGGGATCATGTAAAAAGGAATAAGAACAAGTGTAACACGCTATACTTTTCCTGTTATAAAAAGTAAGTACAGAATTTTAACTTGTTTACCCAACACTTTCGAAGATGATCAGATTGCTCGATGTTGAATGACTCCTCAGTAGTAGTCAAGTGCAACAACATTGTAGCAGAGTAGCAGCAGGAAGCTGGAGCAGTCGGAATACCAATCGGATGAGTAGAAGCTTGTATAAGAGATGATGTCGAAGCCTTGGTCGAGATGGTCTTTTATAGAGTGTAGAAGGTGCCTTCCATAACTTTGAAGGTGCCTTCCATAGGCAAAAATTTATCCTAAAAAGACCTGCTCCTTATCATCGACGAAGTTTAATTTTATCCATTGGAAGACACCTTCTAAGCTCTCGAAGGTGCCTTCCATGAACAGTACTGAATGCGCCTTCCATCGCCTGGAAGGTGCCTCGGGTACTCTTCACTCGAGGACTTTTGTGCTCCCTTTATCCTGCAACAAGTGTTAGTCCAATGCAAAGATATTTAACTTACAAAACAAGGTCAACATAACAATAATATGATTAATTTATGACTTAGATCCTATCTTCCAGACCAGGATCTAGTCATGGTCTTAATTTAGGTTTCCAAAATTAATCTAAATTAGGTCGATGCCTATTATCCCCTCAATTGGGACACATCCTCACTTAGTTGCTCTCCTCCAGTGACTTACCTTTACTTACCAAGTGTTAAGTTACCTCCTTTATATGAATTTGATCCACCAGGTCTTCCTACCAGAATCGCACATCCGAATTTCGCCAACCAGGAATTGAACATCCCGATCTCCTACCGGAATCGTACAACCGGACTTCCTCCTATCAGGAATCGAACATCTCAATCTCTTGCCAGAATTCTACATCTGGACTTCCTGTCTAGTGTCAGCTCCTCTTGACCCATCAAGTTAGTAAACTCTATACACTCAATAACAAGGTTAGATCAACAACATATCTAACTTTAATCCATTTATCATTCATCAAAACTCAGGTTTAATCATTTATGCCAAATGCACTAATACTTTGTGTTCCATTTGCTGTAAAATGTGTTAATCAAATACTAAAATATTTAACTTGTAAAATAAAGTTAGCATAAATAATAATAAGCAGTAATAATTAGTTCCTGTTCTTCTAAGACTAGGAACTAGTCAATGTCTCAATTTAGGGATCTAAAATAGACCTAAACTAGACCGACACCTATTGTCCTCTCAATCGGGACGCATCCTCACTGAGTCACTCTCCTCCAGTGACTTACCTTCACTTACCAACTTGCAGTCTATCAACTATCATCTCGATCCACCAGGTCTTCTCACCACTTGTCAGGTCCACAAATCCAACTGGACTTCAGCCAGTTATCAGGCCCCACGAACCCATCCGGACTTCTTGCTAGACATTAGATCACCTCTTTGACTTATCTAGGTTTCGCACCAACTATCGGGTCCTCAAACCCAGTTGGGTCTCATCTTAGTATCAGTTCCCCTAAACTCATCAATCTTTACATGCTCGGTAAAAATGTATTAGATCATAATTACACCTAACTTAACTCACTATCATTCATCAAAATCTAAGTTAGACCATTAGTGTAAATTGCACCAATAAAGAGGGTCATGAGTCTCAAGGTTTATATGAAGACGGAGTCGTTAGCTCGAAACTAGGAGTTTCGAGTCTGTCGTAAGGCAGAGCCATTAGCGGGATACTAAGAGGATCATGAATTTTGGGGATGTCATAAGGCTAAGTTGCTAGTGAAGGGTTAGGAGTTATAGAGCTGTCATAAGGCGGAGCCATTAGTGAGTAGCTAAGAGGGCCATAAGTCTCGAGCCTATCATAAGGTTGACTCACTAGCGCGGAGCTAGAGTTCTGGGTCTATCGTAAGGCTAAGCCGTTAACGATGGGCTAAGAGGGTCATGAGTCTCTGAGTCGTTAGAAATTTTAGGCCTATTGTAAGGCGAAGCCGTTAACAAGGGGATAAGAGGGTCATAAGTCTCTGAGTTGCTAGCATAGAGCCAAGAGTTCTGGGCCTATTATAAGGTGAAGTCATTAGTGAGGGGATAAGAGGGTCATGACTCTCAGACTTGTCATAAGGCTAAGTCTCTAGTATGGAGTTAGGAGTTCCAGGTCTATCATAAGATGGAGTCGTTAGTGAAAGGCCAAGAGGGTCATGAGTCTCTAAGTTATTAGCGTGAAGCTAGGTGTTCCGAGCCTATCATAAGGCAGAGCTATTAGCGAGAGGCTAAGAAGGGCATGAGTCTCTGAGTCACTAGTATGAAGCTAGCAATTTCGGTTCTGTTGTAAAGTAGAGCCATTAGCCAAGAGCTAATAGGGCCATGAGTCTCTAAGTCGCTAGGGCAAGACTAGGAGTTTCTAACCTATCATAAGGCAGAACCATTAGTGAGGGGCTAAGAGGGTCATAAGTCTCGGGCATGTCGTAAGGTTAAGCCATTAGCACTAGGAGTTTCAGGCATGGTGTAAGACGGAGTTGTTAGCGAGGGGCTAAAAGGGTTATGAGTCTTGGGCCTATCGTAAGGCTAAGTCACTATTGTAAAACTAGGAGTTCCAAGATCGTCGTAAGGCTACTATGTAAGAAGAGATAGTCAAGTGAAAGTCTACAATTTTTCTAGATAGAGAGTGAATATTTACAATGATGAATAACAGGAAAGGAAAAAAGGATATGATAAGGTCTGATAAGGCCTAAAATGTGTTGCATTCCAAGGTCACTTGAGTTTTTTTTTCTTTCTCATGGATTGGCTGAGGAATAGACACTTTCGATAAGGAGTGTATGATCCCATCTCTGAGTCCTTCGTGCTTTCCTAATGTCGATTTTAACCATATATATGTAACATTTGCGAGTGACACTTTGATCTCCATTGACTAAGCCGACTAGATCTGAGACCGAAAACTTTTACTTCTGATGAAAGGTGGAGACCACCATGTAGAATGAGCTAAGAGCTATTCTTCACATGATGACATTGTAAGAGGACGGATCGTCGACCACTATGAAGATGGTGCTCCGGGTTTTCCTTAAAGGTTCTTCACCTAGAAAGAAAGGGAGGTTGATCTACCCAGTGGTTGTAACTCATGACTTGTAAATCCAAATAGAGCAATTGATGTGGGTCGTAGCTCCTCTCGATCAATTTACATTTGATTAATAACCTCCTTGTACATCACATTCACTGAGCTTCCTGTGTCCACAAATACTCTCACCATGTTGTAGTTAGCTATTATGGCGCGGATAACTAAGACGCCATCATGCGGGATGACAACTCCTTCTAAATCTTGGGCCCAAAGTTTATCGAGGGTTGATCTCCTGACCTCTGTTGATGTCGACAATGTAATTCTCCAATCTTTATCCTTGAGCCTTCTTGACTCGGTTGGAGTCTCCATCAGTGGAGTTACCTAAAATCATGTTGATGTCACCTTGATGGGCCATGTTGTCCTAATGATCTCGGCGATGATCTCAACGATCATCTCAGTGATTGTCTCGATGATTATCATGATAATTCGGGGAGTGTGCTGAAGCTGTTTTGGTTCTCTCCTGGTGACCGAATCGGCTTAGCGTCAGTTCTATCAATCTCCTTAGTCATCGTGCCGAGTGAAGAAGATGGGTGTGTTGGTGCAGGGTGCATCAGAATCGAACCTTAGTTTTGATGTTATCAAAGGTTCAAGTTAAGTCATGTTGTGATCTAATAAGTTGACTAAGTGTACAGGATGTTTACTCAACTAGGGAAGTCTTAGCAGATCGTGGAAGCCAAACAGGAAGCCCAAGTGGATCGAGAGGACCTGACACTTGGCAGGGTAGCTCGATAGGTTTGGAGGACTGAAGATCAAGAGGAAGTATTGGTGAGTCGATCCGATGCTAAGCAGCAAAGTTTAAACAGGTTTGGAGGATCAATGTTTGGCAGGTAGGTTGAGGTAAACAAACTTGAGAGGAGCAACAGTGAGGTCGTGTTCCGAAAAGGAACAAATCCTAGGTCGCTGATCCAACTGAAGAAACTGGAAATGTTTCCAAGTTGAGATCAAGATAGTTCTACTGTCAAATACTACTCATGCATCTTACTATTCATATATTATTGTCTTAACTTTGTTTTGCAAGGATATATTGTGTTTAACTCTATTTTGTAAGAACTGATTTGATCGGTCGACCGAACCCAGGGATCAGTCAACCAAACCAGATTGACTAAGACCAGAATTCAGACTAGAGTAGAACAGAGTTCGATCAAAGGTTGATCGGTCAATCGAACCAAACGATCGGTTGACCAAACCATGATGACATGACAGAGGTCAGATAGAGCCGAAGCAAAGAAGGAGACTAGGTTGATCGGTCGACAAAACACAGGGATCAGTCAACCGAACGATCACATCATCAATGAAGAATTAAATGTGAATAACGGCAAATAGGGAAAGTTCACTGATCAGTCGACCGAACCAGACGATCGGTTGATCGAACCATTAAAGATCATAAATACACAAAGATCATATCTTAGTAAAGAAGGAAAGCACAATGATCAGTCTACTAATAGGAGGTTCGACCGACCAAACGGATCAGTCGACCGATGGGTTTATCAGTTGACGAAACCATGCTTATAAAAGGAGAGCTCGAGGTCCAAGGTAGGAATCAAGTCTTCTGTTCACCTTTATGCAAAAGCTCTGTTTGTGCTACTATTCTGCAACACATCTTCAAGCAAGCTACTACTCCGACAAGATGTCGACGATCTTCATCTATACTCTTTTCCGGTATACTTTATTGTAGCATACATTGTACTTAAATTCAAATAAGATAGTAATTTGTTACTATCTTCTATTTCATCTGTACGAATTACTTCTTTACGAAGGTTTCGAAAAGAAGAGTTTTAGTGGATTGCCCAACGGTGTGTTCAAGGATCGCGGACCTTGGAGTAGGAGTCGACCTAGGCTCTGAACAAGTAATCAAAACTTATTCTTTATTTTTCGCTGCACTACTCTTGCTTTAACGCTTGAAAATAAAATTTTTTAACGTGCGATATTCACCCCCCCTTTCTATCGCATCTTCTGATCCTTAAGAGTGTACGCCTAATAGAAATTGGTGAAGTTATCCTGCCTTGACGTCATTCTTTTATGAACCTAACTAACTTCTTCAGCAAGTTGTCAAAACTCTTAGGTGCCATGAATGTACGACTAGTGATAAGTGTTGGTCCCTTGGAGGTCGGCAAGAGGAGGTGAATTGCCCTACACAAAATAAAACAAACAAAAACTTTCTCGAACTTTATAGCTTGATTAAAATAAACACTTGCATAAAATGAATGAAGAAACTAATTAAAAAGAAAAAGAGGCACAGAGATTTTACTTGGTTTGCAATCAGAGGATTGCTAATCTAAGACATTGAAAAGCCCACTAAAGTCTCCTTCAGGTGGAGAAGCCTCTTACAACAATCAAAGCTCACAATTATAAAGCTAAATTCAAATAGAATCATTTACAAGTATTGTATCTAACTTCTGGAATCAGGGTTGTATTTATAGCCCTGATCGGGATGCCTAGAAGGGTTCCAGGCGCCTAAGAGTGGATACAATTTATCCACGATGTAATGGATCATGACAGCGCGTGTTTCGATAATTTTTCTGATCTGGGAGCTTAGAAGGGTTTTGGGAGCTCGAACGGTGAGGTGCCCTAGAGGCGCCCAGATAATCCAGGCGCTCGGACCATCCAGGAGCTTGGTCTTGGTCTAGGCGCCCAGACCAAAGTCAACCTTGCTATTGACTTTTTAGTTTGGGCTCTCACTCCGGCTCCGCTCGTCCAGGCACCTGGATCATTTGGGCGCTTGGTCTTGGTTCGGGCGCCCAGACCAAAGTCAACTTACAGTTGAGTTTTTTGTCTGGGCTCTCACTCTGGCTCCGCTCGCTTGAGTGATTTTGGCCATCCAAAATAGGGCTCACTCAAACTCATTTTCTGGTCTTCTTGAGCAACATTCCGCTCCGACTTCTCGTCCCTCAGAAATGTCGCACGCCTCCTCCTCCTCTAGCATACTCTTCTGCATCACCTCGTCCCTCAGACACACTGAGTCTGTTGACTCTCTCATGTGTCATCCTTCTCTGTAGCTGTGTCTTTCGCTCGACTTCCTGTGCTCCTAAGTTCCTGCACACTTAGACACAGGGTATCAAAACATAACAGGACTTACTTGACTTGGTTGATCACATCAAAATTACCACGAGGTACTTACAATCTCCCATTTTTTGATGTGACCAACCTCAAGTTAAGTTAAGGTAAATCAAACACAAATAACAATAATAATGGCAAGTACATCTTTTGCAAATCGAAAAAAAATCAAAAATGTACCCTCCCCCTAGACTTAATTTCAACTTCTCCCTCATTGATCACACTAAAAATAGGGGCAAGTATAAAATGACTTGAAAATAAATTTGAAAACAAAGTCTAAGAGATAAAAATATAGTGACAAAAAAAATAATTAAGTTTTAATTCCGAAAATCTAGATTTTTGTAACAATTTTTGGGAAAAAATCATTTTAGAGTTAAAATTTTTTTGAAAATTTTGACAATAGAGAAGCGTAAATATCCAGAGTTATGAAAAAATTTTCACTAAGTTATGGATTTCAAATAAGTATTAAAAAATTATTTTCTAAAAAAAATTTTGAAAAAAATTATTTAAAAATACTTTCCATGTTCAAAAAATCATGATAAATTTTTTGAAAATGTAATAGTGCATGATTTTTTACAGAAAAAATAGATTTTCAAGAATTATAATTTTGAAAATTTTTAATATTAAAAAATTATATTTAGATAAATAATTTATAGAAAATTCATCAATGGTCAAAAAATTTCAGAAAAATTTTCTTAAATATAGAAAATGATATAGTGTCACAAGAAAATAAAGTTAGTAAGGATAACCTTGCGAAATAATTTTAAATACAAAATTTTTAATTTTGTTAAAAATTCATAGAAAGATAATATAATGGTAAAAAAATTAAAAAAAATTTCTATAGATGAGTATTAAATTTCTCTTTCTCAAAAAATTAAAATCAAATTTATTTCAAATAGAAATTATATCAAAAATTATTTAGCCAATTCTAAGCAATAAAAATATTAAATCAATTCAAATGTAAGACATAAATAAAAATTCAATCCAAGCATGATTTTAGAATCCAAAATAGATTCCTTCTTACCGGATTAATAATATTTTTTTCCAGAATATGTTTTGGTGATAGTTTTCTGATTTGGTTTTTGAAATATCTATAATACCAATTAAGTCCTAAATAATTTCAAGCTAGTTGAACATGTGAGCATACAAAATTTTTCAAATTTTCTATTTCTATTTTCAACTTTTCATTTTCAATTTTTATCTTGTCAAAATCTTATAATTGACAGGATGTTGCTAAGGTTAGTTTTAATTCATCATTTTCCTTTTTATATTTTATATTTTTAATTTCTAATTTACAGACATTTTTTGACAACATTTTTACGAATTTAAATAACTAGTCAGGAGGTAAAGATCATACCTGACTTTCCTTGTCGATCTCTGATCCTTCCCCTGAAGTGTTGCTTCCTTCTGATGTTGCTCCCCCTTTATCGATGCTCTCGATACTCATTTCAGATGAGTTTGATTTGTCTTTTTCTTCTTGGTGACTTGCCACTATTGCAAGTCTAGAGAGGGTTTTGATCTCCGATTCGAACGATGTTTCGTCTCATGTCGCCTTTAGATTTCTATACTTTGTCCGGATTGGCTTCTTGTTCTTCTCCTTGTTCTTCAATTTTAGACAGTTATCTTTGACGTGTCCTTCTTCATCGCAATGGTAGCATCTTACCTTTCTTTTTCTTCTTTTGCCCTGTGGTGCTACAAAATCAAATTTCATAATTAGTAATAAATCAAAATCTATCTTAAAGAATATCTCCATCTTTTTCTTCCAATTCGTAAATTTCCCCTTGAACTTCGGTGAGTAGATGATCGGTCCGGCCATCTCTTGTGCTTCGATGGACGGTTAGTCCTCTTGAAGTGTCCTGGCTCTAATATCAATTGTTAGTCCCTTGAAGGCCGATAATAGGAAGTGAATTACCTTGCACAAAATAAAACAAATAAAACTTTTCTCAAACTTTATAGCTTGATTAAAATAAGCACTTGCATAAAATGAATGAAGAAACTAATTAAAAAGAGAAAGAGGCACAAAGATTTTACTTTATTTGCAATCAGGGGATTGCTAATCCAAGACGTTGAAAAGCCCACTAAAGTCTCCTTCAGGCGGAGAAGCCGCTTACAGCAGTCAAAGCTCACAATTACAAAGCTAAACTCAAATGGAATATTGTATCTAGCTTCTGGGATAAGGGTTGTATTTATAGTCCTGATCAGAGCACCTGGAAGGGTTTCAGGCCCTTGGGGTGGATAAAATTTTATCCATGACACAATAGATCAGACAGCGTGCGTTTCGATACTTTTTCTGGTCTGGGCACCTAGAAAGGGTCCAAGTGCCCGGATCGTCTGGGTGACTGGTCTTGTCCAGTGCCCAGACCAAAGTCAACCTTACTATTAACTTTTTGGTCTGGGCTCTCACTTCGGCTCTGCTAGCTTGCGTGATTTTGACCATCCGGAATAGGGCTCACCCGAACCGATTTTCCAGCCTTCTCGGGTAACCTTCTGCTCCGGCTTCTCGTCCTTCAAAAATGCCATGCGCCTCCTTCTCATCCATCAACATACTCTTCTGTAGCACCTCGCCCCTCGGATGTACTAAGCTCGTCAACTCTCTCCCCTGCCATCCTTATCGCTGGCTGCGTCTTTCACTAAACTTCCTATGCACCTAAGTTTCTGCACACTTAGACACAGGACATCAAAACATAATAGGACCTAACTTGACTTAGTTGATCACATCAAAACTACCACGGGACACTTACAATAAGTACAAAAATGGGCCAACTTCTCCCAGGGTGATTGGTTCGATCCTTCTACAAATGGGGAAGCCTAGTCTACGGCTCGCACCACTCTCTCCTCTCAATGAGTTGGGACGTAATTGAGGAGTTGATGAGGAATATTGCCCTTAGGTGGAGATTGAAGCAGCTTCTTATTCGGTCTAGGGGCCACGAAGGAATCCCCTTGCATGCTAGCTGAGCTTCTTTCAAGTGTATGTACTTCTCAGCCCATTCCAACAACGTTTTATAGTTCATTGGAGGCTTCTTCACTAGGTATCTAAAGAAGTCCCCATCTACAAGACTTTGGGAGAAGGTGATTGATACGGGTTGTAACGAATGAACTCAGAAGATGATGTGGTGATCAAGGTCAAGGTGATGTGGCGATCAAAGTCAAGGTAACGTGACAGTTAAAGCCAAGGGAAGAGAGCATTCCCCCACTAGGCTTCGTTGTTCACCCAGTGCTAAGGCTCTCAGGTCCAGTTTGACTGGATTACATGTCACGCCCCGGGAAAGTCCCTGTCCGAAGAAATTTCGGCAGCACCTCTCCTGTACGACGGACAATCTGCAATTTTCTACATCCATAATATACATCAGCCACATGCGGCTGGAATATATACACAACCACACAGTTATATATATCATCAGCCCACTCGGCTGGAACAAAACCAACACAACGGAAAATGACAGAAACCAAAATACAAACCAACACACAAAAACTGCTAGCCGGCTAGGCTTACACAACCAACAACCAATACAAAACATCACATAACAACATCAACACTCCAAAAAAATAAAATCGGAGTACAGAGCTAAACAAACTGATACATAAACAAACAAAACATAAGTAAAACTGATAAGTCTTCTGTTGTGACGTGGGGACCAGCAGACAGGATACTCCAAGCGACTCCATAAACAACCTGGTACCTGAAAAAGATAGTGTCCACGGGGTGAGTTCAACAACTCAGCAGATACCTAATTGACATGTATAGTAAACTATAACCAATAGTAATAAGTATGGAGTACAGTATCCTGACCAAAAGAAGGTAATGCATAATAGAAAAGGTTGAAGAGTACTGTACTCACCAGGGCCACCTATCAGAATAATCAAGTCGTCAAACCGGAAGTGCCATAAATCATGTATGCATGTCAAACATATGCATCCATCCAAATGCAGCATATAAGTGCAGCAAACACAAACAGTAAATGCATAAATGCGTATGATGCCAATGATGCATCCTGGTCACCCCTGACGCCAGTCAGTCATCTCACACACAATGGTGAGACCGAGTGGGTAGGGCTGTGACAACCGTGCACTCTACCATCACTACACCTGATGAGTGACTGAGTGGACGGGATGCTGTCGGAGTACTCCTGTCCTCTGACCCCAAATCATAAATGGGGGAGCTCAATGCTCTCATCTCCCGGTACACGATGACGGGGAGGTATCTCTGCCGGCTACCACGCTGAGTCACCTGACCAACGGAGCCAAACAGAGTCCACCGTCTGCCAGCTACCACGCTGCTACACTAAATGCCAGCGGAGCCAAACAGAGCGGAACTGTCTGCCGGCTACCACGCTGAGTCACCTGACCAACGGAGCCAAACAGCAGAACCGCCACACACCTGCCTGATATACCACTAATCCATGAGTGGTGGTGTGTGCAGTACATGTAACTGGCGATGGGCTCTACCATAGTGGAGCCGACAATCGCGCAGCATGCAATCATGATGCATGACACTAAGCATAGCAATAAACTGATCAGCATAACCATATCCATATATATAAAATGAGTACCGTAATATCGATGGTCAAATACGAAGATCTAAAGTACACAGGTCAGATAGGATATCAAAATCCTAGGTCCTGAACATAACAAGCATGGTATGTCACTACCCCTCTGAGCATATATATATAATCATGTGGGTACTAGCATAAAATGCATAACAGATGAGCAAACAAGCATGTAACAGGTATCCAAAAGTGACATACTGAAACAATGACGAACATAATTATTACTAAAAGCTATGACCTACTAGACACATCAACAAAACATATCAAAAAGATAAGTCAAGGTACCCGCTTCCAATAGAAGGGTTCAATCCAATCCAAATCCGACGTCGAGATGCTCGTCTCGCGTTAAAGTCCTGTATATCATTTAATGTACAGTTTAGCTAATCTTATAAGCAACGACTAGCTAAACTCAAAACTCAATCCTAATTCGGTTAGGTATTCTCATTTAATTCCACCTAACAATCCAAATCAAATTAGATAATTAATCCATCCTTAATCCATCGAACAATTCCTTAACTTTCTCAAATTAATCACTAAATCAAATCTCATCATTCTATCACATACTCCAATTGAATTAATATAGAAGTAAACTAATACCCCAAATGGAAATATGTAATGAACATATCATCCTCAATAGGAATTCAAAGAGAGATCACAGAAATAAGCTCACCTGAATTTTTTAGAACCATGATCGGATATCACACCTCAGCAACAGCTTAGTCTCATAGATATCAAACCTAGAAATCAAGCAACCATATCCAAACAAACTCACCCAAATCTTAGATGCTCTCTCATTGATTCACCACTAGTGAACCTTGCTGCTGGAAACCCTCCTCACAGCCCTCCAAAATCTCAACTAGGGAACGGGTGAGATCGGCTGCCGGTGCTAGGGAAGAGGGAAAGCAGAGGATCGTCAACTGTGGTGCTCGGGCAGAGGAGACAGTGGAGCGGTGACAACCGGCGATCTACCGTGAGATAGGCAGAGGCTAGAGTCTGGGAGATCGGCAAGGGCTCGTCTGCGCCAGGAGGTGCCGGCGGTTCTAGGCTGTGCCGGCCGATCGACGGCGGCAATAGCCAGTGGCGAGAGGGAGTCAGGTGGTGGTGGAGACAGCTAGGGTAGAGGGCTTCCCTGGGCTGATGGCTGGTACTCGGGAAAGGAGAGGAGACCGGCTGCCGGCTCTCATATGCTGGCCCGGCTAGGGCATGGCGGTCGGCGATAGGGCTTTTCCTTGGCTTGTCGGCGCGCGAGAGGGGCGGCAGAGAGGACTTCATCGTCGTGGAAGCAAAAAGGGGAAGAGGAGAGGGGTTTTGCGACGCCGGTTGGGAGCGGTTAGGGCAGGAGACGACGTCGCGGGAGAAATAGGCACTGTTGGTTGCTACTCGGAAAACCTAGAGGTTCCACTGTACAAAAATTTGTACAAAGGTCTGAACCTTTTCCTAGCTACCATGTGTTCTTTTAAATTAAATTTTGGATCGCCTGCGGAACTTAACACGTTTGATCCAAAACTTAATCTATATGTTCTTTTAAGTTTTGACTTGGATCTCCTGCGGAACTTAACACGTTCGACCCAAATCACCTTAAGTTATTAATTCCATTAAATATTAATTTCCATAATTGGTTCCCAGTACTGACGTGGCGAGGCACAAGGCCTTCTTGGATATGGGAGCAACCACCACCGACTAGACAAAACCTTTTATAGAAATCTAATATTTAATTTCCTAAAATAACTTTAGGTTAACCGAAAAGAACAATCAAATCACAAGGGAAAAAAAAACAAAAGAACACAACTTCGAAAAACATATTCGAAATACTAGAACGTAAGCCTCTTGTATTTGGTATTATTTCCATAAATAACTAGCATGATGCGGAAAGGAAAAATTACTAGTTATACCTTCTAGAAAGACCTCTTGATCTTCTACCGTATTCCTCTTCTAACCTCGGACGTTGTGTGGACAACGATCTTCCGAGATGAGAAACCACCAACCACCTTCTTCTCCTCCTAGCTAGGTTCGGCCAACAATAAGGAAGCTTCACCAAGGAAGAAGATCAAAACACCAACCAAGCTCCAAGAGATGCTAGCTTTCTCTCCTTCTTCTTTTTCTTCTCCAAGTAGTATCCGGCCACCACAAGAGCTCCAAGGGAAGGGAGAGGTTCGGCCACCACAAGAGGAAGAGAGGGAGAGGATGATGGCCGACCACACCAAGGAACAAAAGAGGGAGAGAAATAATAGAGGTTGTGTCTTATGAAGGCACCCTCACCCCTTCTTTTATATTCCTTGGCCTAAGCAAATTAGGAAATTTAATTATAATAAAATTTCCTTAATTTTCTTGACATGATTTAATTGAGAAAAATAAAATAAAATTTCCCCAATTAAATTCTAATGGTCGGCCACATCATGAAATCAAATTAGACAAGTTTCAATCAACAATTAAAACTTCCTAATTTGTTTCCGGAAATTTTAAAATTAAAATTTCTCTTCAAAATCTCTTCATGGTTGATAAAAATAAATTTTCATAATTTTAATTTTACAACATGTGAATAATTTTTAAAGAGAAAATAAAATATCTCACCAATCTACAAATAAGGAAAGAGATCTAATCTCTTTCTTTAATCTTTTGTAGATCTTTTACAAGAGAGATAATTTAATTTTAATTCTCTTTAATAAATTATATCTTCCACATAATAAAAATTAAAATTAATTTTTAATTTTATTATGGCCGGCCCCTCTAGCTTGGGTTCAAGCTAGGGCCGGCCACCTATAAACCAAGCTTAGGCCGGCCCTAGCTTGATTCCCAAGCTAGCTTGGCCGGCCCCCTTTAGGTGGGTATAGAAGGTGGGTATAGGTGGGTATAGTACTCTATAAATAAGAGGCTACGATAGGGACCGAGAGGAGGAATTGGTTTTGGTCTCCCGATAAAATTAAGCATCTCGTGTTCACCCCGAACACACAACTTAATTTCATCAATAATAATTCATTCCACTAGAGAACTATTATTGAACTACCGCACCAATCCCAAATTACATTTTTGGGCTCCTTCTTATTATGAGTGTATTAGTTTCCCTGTGTTTAAGATATCGAATGTCCACTAATTAAGTGAGTTACTGACAACTCATTTAATTAATATCTTAGTCCAAGAGTAGTACCACTCAACCTTATCATCATGTCGGACTAGGTCCACCTGCAGGGTTTAACATGACAATCCTTATGAGCTCCTCTTGAGGACATTATCAACCTAGTATCTCTAGGACACAGTTTCCTTCTATAATCAACAACACACACTATAAGTGATGTCATTTCCCAACTTATCGGGCTTATTGATTCATCGAACTAAATCTCACCCATTGATAAATTAAAGAAATAAATATCAAATATATGTGCTTGTTATTATATTAGGATTAAGAGCACACACTTCCATAATAACCGAGGTCTTTGTTTCTTTATAAAGTCAGTATAAAAGAAACGACCTCAAATGGTCATACTCAATACACTCTAAGTGTACTAGTGTAATTATACACTCAAGATAAACTGATACCTAATTACACTACGACCTTCTAATGGTTTGTTCCTTTCCATTTTAGTCGTGAGCTACTGTTTATAATTTATAAGGTACTGATAACATCATCTTCTGCATGTGGCACCACATACTATGTTATCTACAGTATAAATTAATTGAACAACTACATTTATCACAAATGTAGACATTTGACCAATGTGATTCTTATTTCTAGATAAATGTTTTATACCAAAAGCTAGGCTTTTAGTATACATTCTAACAGGCACGGCGTCGGGTGAGGGAAGAAGAATAGAAAACGGAAAAAGAGAAAAATAAATAAATAAATAAATCAACTTTTCCTCACTAAAACAGGGTAGCCTAAACAGGCTTTTCCGGACCCCGTTTTTATCCCCGTTAACTCGTCCGTACGAGCTCCAGAAAATTTCCGAAAAGTATCCAAAAATTCTGAAAAATTCCCTTATTAATATTCGCCTATTTCCGGTATTTTACATTCTCCCCCACTAATAAAAATTTGGTCCCCAAATTTCGTTATCTACCATCAACAAGTACTAACAACAGATATAGAAAGTATAAATGCTGAACGGTAAACTGAATCACATTCCTCACGTAAAAAGATGGGGATATCGAGCTCGGATAGTATCCTCGAGCTCCCAAGTAGCCTCCTCATCCGAATGATGTTGCCATCCGACTTTAACCAGCCGGATAGTCTTGTTCCGCAACTGACGCTGTTGTTGTAAGCGAACTCTACCAATGGCAAATAGTCCTCCCAACTGTTTCCAAAATCCAATACACAAGACCTCAGCAAGTCCTCTAGAGTCTGAATGGTCTGCTCCGACTGTCCATATGTCCGCGGATGGAAAACTGTACTGAAACGGAGCTGCGTGCCCAAGGCCTGCTACAGACTCTGTAAAAAACGAGACGTGAACCGGGGGTCTCTATCCGAAATAATAGTCAACGGGACACCACGTGATCTGATGATCTCCCGGCAAAACAGATCTACCACTCGATCCAGGAAATCAGTCTTCTGGATCGCTAACGAGTGCGCGGATTTGGTTAATCGATCAACAATTACCCAAATCGTGACATGACCTCGTCCTGTCCTCGGCACACCCACCACATAGTCCATGGTAATGTATTCCCATTTCCACTCGGGAATAGAAATCTGCTGAAGTAAGCCGGCATGTCTTTGGTGTTCAGCCTTTGCCTGCTGACATACAAGACATCTAGCTACAAAATCCGCGATGTCTTCCTTCATGCCGTTCTACCTATAGAAACACCTCAAGTCTTGGTACATACGGGTTCCGCCTGGGCGAACAGCAAATCATGAGCGATGAGCCTCCGGAGGTAACTCCTATAAGACCGGATGAAACTGAAGTACGCATAATCTGCCTCGGAAGTGTATAACACCCTCCTCGTCTCGTGTGAACTCGGTCTATTGCCCGGAAGCTATCTGGCTGCAAATAAACTGCAAATACTGATCAGCAGCCTAGGGCTCTCGTATCCTCGTCTTGATCAACGACTGAGCAACCATGGTAACCAGCGTACCCTGCTCTGTCTGTCCTTACCCCTCAAAGCCCAAATCGGAGAAACCTTAAATTAAGTCTGTGACCACAACTCGGTGGCAAGCTAAAGTCCCTCCAGACTTCCTGCTAAGTGCATCGGCAACCACATTAGCTCTCCCTGGGTGATAGCTAATGGTACAATCATAATCCTTCAGGAACTCCATCCATCTCCTCTGTCGGAGATTAAGTTCCTTCTAAGTAAACAGATATTTGAGACTCTTATGGTCAGTGAGAATCTCAAATGTAACGCCATATAAATAATGTCGCCAAATCTTCATGGCAAAAATAATAGCGACTTGCTCCAGATCATGTACAGGGTAGTTCTTCTCATGCTCCTTCAACCGACGAGAAGCATAGGAGACTACTCTATCGTGCTGCATCAGAACAGCGCTCAAACCCTGAATAGATGCCGACACCAGTCTGTGCTTCAGCTCTTGGAAGCTGGTTCCGCAATCCTCAGTCCAAGAGAACTTCACGCCTTTCCTGGTCCAGCGTGTAAGTGGCATAGCAATCCGAGAGAAACCCTCAACGTATCTCCGGAAATATCGAGCCAAACAAAGAAAGTTGCGAGCCTCCTCTATAGACTTCGTCTACTCCCAACGGTAACAACCTCTATCTCTTGTGGAACCACGGTACACTTCTACTGGTGACCGTGTGTCTCAAACATCTCACAAAAGATGTCCAAAATACGCACTACTGATCTTCACATATACACGTTTCCGTCGAAACATCTCTAGACTATGCGAAGATGGTGTACGTGACTCACCGCGGATCCGAAATAGATCACAACATCGTCAACAAAGACAATGGAAACCGATCCAAACATCCTCGAAATACTAGAATCATCATGATAACATTTAGGGCACCGCAAACCCTAATGGTAAAACCAAAACACATAATGTCTGTATCACAGATATTCCTAACCATAAGATCCCTGACAATAAGTCTGAAATATAATCACCAACAATACAAATCACAAAAAATAGATCCTCCAGTGTGAGAGCAACGCTCCATCACACGAAATACCACATATGTGGGAGCAACGCTCTACCACAAGAAATCCTCCATATGTGGGAGCAATGCTCCACCACAAATAATCCGAAATATGAATCTACAAAAATATGGGAGCAATGCTCCGCTACAAGAAACCCGAAATATGTGGGAGCAACGCTCCACCACAACAAACAATAATATGTGGGAGCTATGTTCCACCACAAACGATCCATAACATGTGTGGGAGCAACGCTCCACCACAACCAATACATAATTGCCCAAGGCACCTAACTATCCAGCTAGAGACTGCACGAGATCTCTCTACCACAGATCACTGTGGGTAACCTAGGGTATAACAACCCAGTATGCAAATCAAATCCATAGTCAACTCTATCATCATCCTAGTGGGTCGATCACCCATTAATAGGATAATTAGTTGACAGGGTAATACCACAAATGTCATAATGTAGACATTCAACATTCTACATTCAACATAAGTAGAATCATCATGATTCTACCAACCATACATCTAGCACACGTGCATACACAACATATGTATGTTCGACATAATCCCCAATTAATACACACCAAATATACTCACAACATAGGTATAAATCACCGTGATACCTCCAACAATGTATACCAAACCCGTGTGCATATATCATCGTAGGTAAAATCAACAATACCCCTCAAACAACACTCACATGACAAATATACACATATGCCAAGAGTATAATCATCATATACTTCCAACAAGGCATACTAAAACCCAGGTGCATTCACAAATCACACATAATCAACAAGATACCTCATATACCACACCAAACACATATGTACATATCACAACACTGATGTAATCGACAAGATACTTCCAATATGTCAATCAGACACGTACAGCTGACTAAATAGCTATAATCCACAAGGAACCTACAATAACCATATCTAGATGGGAATACCCACACTATCTACAAATGAGCTATCCATCATAGAACTCCTTCAACTCATAACAATCATATGTACACTTCATATATATGCATAATCAGCATATTTAATCCAATTTACCACACAAATCCTATGCCACCTTCTAAGTTATCCAATTAGGTACATACAGTCTAAAATTAAAGTACTCATGGAATAGGATACATCGATCCTCTATCGACTGACCAAGTCATCAATAGTATATGGCTAATTCAATCCTTTCCCACGTTAGTATAAGCTAGGTACTCGATGTGCTCAAGATATCCAACTAAGCACGAATAACCCAAGATTCAAACATCTAAAAGTAAAGTAGGTCAATCCCCTACTGATCGGATCAACAAAACTAATCGATCATCTACTAACTAATCAAGAATAAATAAAGCCTCTACAAGCATCTAAGGTAAATCGATCACGACTACCCAAGTCAACAAACGTCAATCTATCTTCTACTGACCGATCTAACAAGAGTAAATCAATTATCTACGGATGAAATTAACTAAGATAACATGATATACTACTGGCTAGGTCAACATAAAGATATAGATACTATCCACTACCCAGCTAATAAAAGCAGAGGCTGGTATGTGCCTCAATCTGCTAACCAACTAGTAATAACATAAGCTAAAAACTACTGGTGTATGATATGATAAATCACCAGAAACTGTAACCCTTAATCTCTATCAAGGTCGATCATCATCAGGGTTTTACCTAATACATAAAATATCTACTATCTCAACTAGACAGGTACTAGTAAAGAGTGCTAATACATGTCATAAACTATAGTAGTCAACGATGCATATACTAACAAAAAGATAGAATAACAGTATACCAACATACCTCCTATAGCTTAGAGATGTCCTGTCGCTGTCAGGTCCCAAAACCCGAAAAGTAACATTAAGAAGATAAAAACACAAAATCCAAAACACGGAATATAAAACTCGTAAACCGTGCTCTGATACCAAATAAATTGGTATCAGATAAATCTAAAAAATCCAAAACACATAGCAAGTATCGTATACCTGCTCAGATACCACTAAATTGTCACGCCCCGAGAAAGTCCCTGTCCGAAGAAATTTCGGCAGCACCTCCCCCGTACGGCGGACAATCTGCAATTTTCTACATCCACAATATACATCAGCCACATGCGGCTGGAATATATACACAACCACACAGTTATATATATCATCAGCCCACTCGGCTGGAACAAAACCAACACAACGGAAAATGACAGAAACCAAAATACAAACCAACACACAAAAACTGCTAGCCGGCTAGGCTTACACAACCAACAACCAATACAAAACATCACATAACAACATCAACACTCCAAAAAAATAAAACCGGAGTACAGAGCTAAACAAACTGATACATAAACAAACAAAACATAAGTAAAATCGATAAGTCTTCTGTTGTGACGTGGGGACCAGCAGACAGGATACTCCAAGCGACTCCATAAACAACCTGGTACCTGAAAAAGATAGTGTCCACGGGGTGAGTTCAACAACTCAGCAGATACCTAGTTGACATGTATAGTAAACTATAACCAATAGTAATAAGTATGGAGTACAGTATCCTGACCAAAAGAAGGTAATGCATAATAGAAAAGGTTGAAGAGTACTGTACTCACCAGGGCCACCTATCAGAATAATCAAGTCGTCAGACCGGAAGTGCCATAAATCCTGTATGCATGTCAAACATATGCATCCATCCAAATGCAGCATATAAGTGCAGCAAACACAAGCAGTAAATGCATAAATGCGTATGATGCCAATGATGCGTCCTGGTCACCCCTGCCGTCGATCATCTCACACACGATGGTGAGACCGAGTGGGTAGGGTTGTGACAACCGTGCACTCTACCATCATTACACCTGATGAGTGACCGAGTGGACGGGATGCTGTCAGAGTACTCCTGTCCTCCTTACCCCAAATCATAAATGGGGGAGCTCAATACTCTCATCTCCCTGAGCATGATGACGGGAGGTATCTCTGCCGGCTACCACGCTGAATCACACTACCAGAGTGGACTAACGGAGCCCAAAGAGCAACCTGCTGCAACACACCCTGCCTGAATAAATACCACTGACCCATGAGTGGTCGTGTGTGCAGACCACGTAACTGGCGATATACCAACAATCATGGAGTGGTGGTAATGACATGTAATGGCGATGGGCTCTACCATAGTGGAGCCGATAATCGCACAAGATGATGCAATCATGATGCATGACACTAAGCATAGCAATAAACTGATCAGCATAACCATATCCATATATATAAAATGAGTACCGTAATATCGATGGTCAAATACGAAGATCTAAAGTACACAGGTCAGATAGGATATCAAAAACCTAGGTCCTGAACATAACAAGCATGGTATGTCACTACCCCTCTGAGCATATATATATAATCATGTGGGTACTAGCATAAAATGCATAACAGATGAGCAAACAAGCATGTAACATGTATCCAAAAGTGACATACCGAAACAATGACGAACATAATTATTACTAAAAGCTATGACCTACTAGACACATCAACAAAACATATCAAAAAGATAAGTCAAGGTACCCGCCTCTAATAGAAGGGTCCAATCCGATCCAAATCCGACGTCGAGATGCTCGTCTCGCGTTAAAGTCCTGTATATCATTTAATGTACAGTTTAGCTAATCTTATAAGCAACGACTAGCTAAACTCAAAACTCAATCCTAATTCGGTTAGGTATTCTCATTTAATTCCACCTAACAATCCAAATCAAATTAGATAATTAATCCATCCTTAATCCATCGAACAATTCCTTAACTTTCTCAAATTAATCACTAAATCAAATCTCATCATTCTATCACATACTCCAATTGAATTAATATAGAAGTAAACTAATAACCCAAATGGAAATATGTAATGAACATATCATCCTCAATAGGAATTCAAAGAGAGATCACAGAAATAAGCTCACCTGAATTTTTTTTTTTTTGAACCATGATCGGATATCACACCTCAGCAATAGCTTAGTCTCATAGATATCAAACCTAGAAATCAAGCAACCATATCCAAACAAACTCACCCAAATCTTAGATGCTCCCTCATTGATTCACCACTGGTGAACCTTGCTGCTGGAAACCCTCCTCACAGCCCTCCAAAATCTAAACTAGGGAACGGGTGAGATCGGCTGCCGGTGCTAGGGAAGAGGGAAAGCAGAGGATCGTCAACTGTGGTGCTCGGGCAGAGGAGACAGTGGAGCGGTGACAACCGGCGATCTACCGTGAGATAGGCAGAGGCTAGAGTCTGGGAGATCGGCAAGGGCTCGTCTGCGCCAGGAGGTGCCGGCGGTTCTAGGCTGTGTCGGCCGATCGACGGCGGCAATAGCCAGTGGCGAGAGGGAGTCGGGTGGTACTCGGGAAAGGAGAGGAGACCGGCTGCCGGCTCTCACATGCTGGTCCGGCTAGGGCATGGCGGTCGGCGATAGGGCTTTTCCTTGGCTTGTCGGTGCGCGAGAGGGGCGGCAGAGAGGACTTCATCGTCGCGGAAGCAAAAAGGGGAAGAGGAGAGGGGTTTTGCGGCGCCGGTTGGGAGCGGTTAGGGCAGGAGACGGCGTCGGGGGAGAAATAGGCACGGCGTCGGGTGAGGGAAGAAGAACAGAAAAAGGAAAAAGAGAAAAATAAATAAATAAATAAATAAATAAATCAACTTTTCCTCACTAAAACAGGGTAGCCTAAACAGGCTTTTCCGAGCCCCGTTTTTATCCCCGTTAACTCGTCCATACGAGCTCCGGAAAATTTCCGAAAAATATCCAAAAATTCTGGAAAATTCCCTTATTAATATTTGCCTATTTCCGGTATTTTACATTACAAGCCTAACGGGAGAGGGCATACTGACTCTTGAGTTGGTAGAACATAAGAGGTCTAGCACTTTACTCTTGAACTGAAAAGATAGCATGCCCAACCAGATTTAAAGACGGTTGACCTTTTAGGCCGGTGGGATTGTTTAACCCACCTCGCAATCAACCAGCCAGGGGTCTGGTCAGAATAATGGTTGGTCTCCCCAATTCTCACAAATCTCTCTATACGTGCCCAGCCAAATAAAAGTCACCCGGGTTTAAGGCACTTAGCCTCACAAATCTCTTTATGCATGTCCGGCCAAATAAAAGGTCGGTCGGGCTAAAAGGCACTTCACTTCATATTGATTCTCAAATGGATTTACAGCATGCACAGTACTTCATACAGCTTCTTGAATAGATTTTCAGCACGTCCAAGACATCATATTATTTTCCAAGTGGATTACTAATACTAACTTGAGCATCAAAACTATATTGACTTGAGCGTCGGAGGGTCTTCGCTAGGAAGTTCCCCCTGGTTTCTAGGCACTGACATTTTGTTGGCTCGTCTCTGTGTACGCAGGATTGAAAGGAAACTTCTCGGTAGAGAAAAAAGTCTTCTCTTAATCAACAACCAAGCCACCGTGCCAAGCGCGTCATCTCTACAATTTTCAGATAGGATCAGTGATGTTTAAGATCTCTAAGGGAGTTGTAGGATGCCTCAAAAGACTCGATTGAATCATTAAAGGTACTCTCAGAGGTCTCTCGAGGCTTCTTGCTTCACGATGAATAAGTTAATATGTATCAAAGATACCTCTTATTGTTGCAAATTAATGTAGGAAAGTGACTTTGAAGTTGTCAAGGAGTTGATGGAAGAGGTTGGGAGTCGACTAACCCCGCCATCGGGTTGAGCCTCACAAAGTAGTTAAGAAGACTCAGCACTTGACACCATTTGTGTATTAATGCAATAGGGAATCATTTTCAAATAGACATAGATACTTTTCTGAGTTTGATGGCCCCCTGTATTCGCCAGTTGTTGTTGTTGAAAATGACGAGGCAATTCTTGTTCGATGACTTCTCTAGAGAAAGGTGTTCCTCAGACACTTTCCTCATTGGAGGCTGGCGTCTTTCTTTTGAAGTCTTGAGAAAGTATCTCCCTGCTCATGACTCATGCGAACCTTCGCCCAGGAGTGTTGCATCCTTGTTGATTAGACGATAACGGGTGAGACCCCCACGAAGGGTGGTGGCATCTTGTCCAGAGGAGGGGGCGCACCTGCTGGGAGAGGAGATGCTCCCACTAACAGTGGTTGCTAGAGTGGGTGTTGTTGTAGTAGTTCTTGTAGCGATGTGGAGACTAGTCAATTGATGTCTTCTTGTGTCATGGTCGCTGCTTCTTATTGTAAGTACCCTGTGATAGTTTTGATGTACTCGGCCAAGTTAAGCTAGGTTCTGTTTGTGTTTGATCTGTGTGTCTAAGTGTGTAGGAGCTTAGGAACACAAGAAGTCGAATGCAAGACACAACAAACTAGAAAGATGACACGGGAAGGGAGTCGACAGACTCAGTGCATCCGAGGGACGAGGTGCTATGGAAAAGTACACTGGTGGACAAGAAAGACTTATGATATGTTCGAGGGATCAGAAGTCAGGAATGAAGCATGCTCGAGGAGAAGGTCAGAGTTAGGTTCAAGTAAGCTCAACTTTGGTTAACCGAAGCATCACCCACATGAAGAAGATCGGCTAAGGAGTTGATTTGCCTCAGGGAAGGTGCCATCAATAGCTTGGAAGGTGCCTCCCATGAATAGTGTTGAAGGCGCCTTCCAGTCTACTGGAGGTGCCTTCTATAGTCATAAGACAAAGATAAAACTTTATCTTCGACGGATAAACCTTAGCCTACTGAAGGCGCCTTGGATCCAATTAAAGGCACCCTCAAGCTTCGGATATAATTTTTCAGAGGCTATAAAAAATCCCTGGACCCAGGAAATTAATAACAACTTCTGTATTAATTTCCTAGTCTATTTTTAAGCTTCTAACAAGTGTCAGAGACTTCTTCACCTTCAACAAAAGAGAATTTTAGTAAGCTTTCATTTACCTTAGATTAACAACCACTTAGATTGTAACTAAATAAATTCTGACCTTCTTACTTAATCTTTTTTATGTTGTTATTAGTTTTGTTAATGTTAATTGTCTTGATTTTCTTAATCTAATTGTGCATCCTTGCTAAGCAAATCAAAAGATATTTTTTAAATTATGGTTTTAGGCAATTCACCCCCTCTTACCGACCACACCGGGACCAACACTTGTAAGTACCCCAAGTTGGTTTTGATGTGATTAACTGAGTTAAGTTAGATCATATGTCTTTTTAATGTCTTGTGTCTAAGTGTGTAGGAACTTAGGAACACAATAAGTTGAGCAGATGAAGTGGCGAGTGAGAAGGATGGCACGGGAAATAAGTTGACAGGTTTGGTCATCCAAGGGACAAAAAGCAGCGGAAGAGTACACCGGCGAATGAGAAGGACACACATGGAGCATTAGAGGGACGAGAAACCAGGAGGAAACCTACTCAAGGAGAAGATCAGAGTTAGATTCCAATGAGCTCAATTCTAGGCGGCCATAGCATCACCCAAAGAAGCGCAAGGAAGAGTTAACCAGAGTATAACCCACGCAAGGAAGGCACTCTGAAGGAGCAAGAATGCGCTGAGGCACCTCTAATAGAGACACCCTCGAGCTTGCAGGTGCCTCGAGCATGCTCGATGGCTCCTTGGCAGGTGCCCGACAAGGCTCAAAGGCGTGTTCAATGAACAGTAGTCGTTGGCTAACCGTTGAAAAGTGAATAAAGTTGTTGATCCTGTGTAGGCCGGCTAGAGAGGAGTGAATAGCCTACAAATTAAATTTAAAACTATCTCTTGTTATTTGAACTCAGGAAAGATGAACATATGTTAGTTGAACAAATGAAAACATAAACTAAATAAAGAAGAGACAAAGAACTTTACTTGGTTACAACTGAGAAGGTTATTAATCTAAGACAAATAAGAGCTCACTAAACTTCTCTTTCGGTGAAGGTGGAGTAGCCTCTTACAGACGTTTGATAGTGCAGATTTATAAAGCAGAGTAAAGAAATGAAAGTATAGAGTTGTTAATGAGTGTTGTTCTAAACTATGAGGATTAGAGCACTATTTATAGCCACTGATCGAAAATAGTCGTTTGCTAACATGTCGCAGTTCGGGCGCTTGGACTCGATCTAAGGGCCTGAACTGGTCGCCTTGATTCACTTTGCAACGACTTTCTGATAAGTTTCTTATCATTGCCCTGGTGCCTAGAGTTGATCCATGTGCTAGAGGCTATTGATGTGGACTCCGAAGTTGATCCTCACTACAATGGCTCGAATAGGTGTCTAACTTGACCTGAGCTGATCCGAGCACCTAGACTTGGTCCAGGCTCCTGGACCTAATTTAGGTGCCTGGACAAAATTAACTTCACGTTGACTTGTCTGACTGCTTCTTCGATTGCTTGGGTAATTCTTCGGCTATCCAGAGTTGAGCTCACTCGAACCCAACTCTAGCCTTCTCCTTGAACAATCTTACTCCCTGGTTTCTCATCCCTTGGAAACACTGCACACATCCTTCTTGTCCACTGGTGCACTCTTCCGTAACACCTTGTCCCTCGGATGCACCGAGTCCGTCAACTTGATTCTGTGTCATCCCTCTCGCTAGTTGTATCTTCCGCTCTACTTCTTATATTCCTAAGTCCCTATACACTTAGACACAAGACATCAAAATCGCAAAACTTAACTTAACTTGGTTGATAACATTAAAACCAACCTAGGGTACTTACAAAAGCTTTATCCACTTGGAAGCACCCTAGATAGCTTTAGAGGCGCCTCCAAGCAATAGTAACTTATCTCAAGAGACTATAAAAAGCCCCATGAAGTTTGGAATTATTAAGCAATCATTGTATTCATCTTCCTAGCTATTTCTGAGCTTTCAAAGATTGTAATAGGCTACTCTACCTTTACAAAGGAGATTTTTAATGGAACTTTCAACTATCTTGGATTAACGACCACCTAGGTTGTAACCAAATAAAATTCTTTTGTCCTCTTACTTATTGTTTATGTTTTTGTTTAATTCATATTATGTCCTTGCTCTATTCAAAAGAAAGAGATTATTTTAACTTCTTTTCAGGACTTTTTAACCTCTCTAGTGGGCCTACCTAGGCCGATAATTGGTATCAAAGCTAGACCACTCTAGAAGGACTAACCACCTACTAAAGTACAAAAATGATGGTCGGATATCGATCCAGCATCAATTCACTAAAGTTAGAGGGAGAGTTTGTAGAGGTATTCTTCAAAATTAATTTTGAATTTCTTTTTATGATTAAATATGGTTTTGTAGCACCTAGATCAGCACGGAGAGAAATAAAGAAGAAAGGTCAACTCATAACCTGGAACTCAGAGCTAAGAAGATTGAGCCGGAGTCAGAATCATCACTTGATGAAAATGAAGAAGCTTACATGATAAGGAAGTTTACTAAGTTTTTAAAGCTAAAAATTTTTATAAGAAACTGACAACAAAGCTACTATGAAGGAAAAAAGAAAGTTCGTTGCTACAACTGCCAAGAAAATGACATATCAAGGACAACGAAGCTACTACGAAGCAAAAGGAGGACTTGGACATCTTCTTCATGTCATGTTTAGTGAAGTTTTTCTTGTGTCTATTGAACATCTTCCTTATCATGTTCACTAGTTGCTCTTCTTCGTCTGATTCTGATTCGGGTTTAGTTTTTCTTCGAGTTTAGCTCCCTTCGAAGTGCCTACAAGAAAAGCAAATCCTTTCTTAACCTTTGGGCCGTTAATTTATTCGTGCAACTCCAATTCGCAAAATAGTTCGTCTAACTTTAATTTTGAGAGGTTCATCGAAACCTTATAGGCATATACGATCGATGCCCATAATGAGTTTCAAGGGACCAAGTTTAGAGCGTACTCTTGGTGCAATTTTGCACTGACGGTCTAACTCAGGTTTTGATGAATGACAAGCAAGTTAAGTTAGGTTTTGTTGTGATCTAACCACTTGATTAAGTGTGTAGGAAATCCAGCTAGGTTAACGGGCCGACCGAATTGCTGGTATGAAATTCAATTAGGTTGACGGGTGTTACGCACCGCAAGTGTACGGTTACGTTATCAGTAATAAAAGAATATCAAATCCACAGGGGCTGGTTATAATCACTAAAGATGTCTCAAAATGAATTAGCTAAACAAACGATTAACAGGGCATACAACTAAAGATTAGAAGTAAGGGTTAAATACAGAAACTCAGTTTTGTAAAGGTTCTAGGAGTTTTGGTTTCTTTATAATACTCATTAATGTAATACAATCTACAAATTCTTATCCTCAATTGTAATGTATTTGTAAGAAGTTATCGGTTATTTCCTGCAGAAAACACTGATTAAGGACTAATATCTAAACCTTAAGCAATCAAAAAGTTATGATCCCTATGAAGTCCGTTAGCGGGGCAGCCCTGTCACGACGCCCCTCGATCATACGACATAGAAACACATCACTAATCAATTCACATCAAGATATAGAATTCAGCATATCAATTTGTCCTGCTTCTTTGTAGATTCTTGCTTCACCCCTCAAGGTGATCCCCTAAATGCCCGTTAGCGGGGCAGCCCTGTCACGACACCCCTCAGTCATACAATTTAGAGAATTCCTCAACAAGATTCCACAAGAAATATAAACAACCAATCAAGAATGGTAATTAGGCATGAAACATAATAATCCACACAAGATTGATTGATACAAAACATAACAACATCCTTGAATCAAGAAAATGATAAATCCTTGAATCTTACACCAATTTACATCACAATTACTCCCTTCATCCTAGAACAGAGAAATCTACTCCATAGAGTACAAGAAAAGAACCGAAGACTAAAAGATTCTAATCATTCTGATCTAAATCAAGATGATAGAATATGAACGATTATCTCAATACGATGAGTGATCTTCGAAACCAATCCAATGCTCCCGGAGTCGAATCTTGGATGGAAAACGCCTCTCAAATGATAGGAACTGCGCCCAAGAATTGGTCTCCCCAAAGGGAGAGCCTCCCCCTTTCAAAGAGGAAGAAGCCCTATATATAGAAGGGGGCATTTGGACGCCACACGACCCAGGGCACGGTCGTGTGAATCTCACACGGCCCTGCCAGTCCCCTTCTAGGCTATGGTCACATGGTCGTGTGACCCTTACACGGCCGTGTGACCCTCACACGGCCGTGCCAAGCTTCATCCTTGGCTGGCATGCACGACTGTGCAGATCCACACGGCCTGGTCAGCTTTGTCTCTGGAAGTGTCATACGACCGTGTGGCACACACAACCATGTCATTCTTTGTCTTTGGAAAGGCTACACGGTCGCGTAACCATACACGGTCGTGTTCTGACTGGCTTCAAAAGTGACATGGTCATGTGGCTCTCACATGGCCATGTCCTTCTCCTTTGCTGCTGAGGCTACACGACCCTCTTACCCTCACACGACCAAGGTCACTCCCCTTTGTATGGTCGTGTGGCAGTCACACCTGGTGTCATCTTTCCTTGGTCTAGTTGTAGAATCAGCCACGAACATTAATTCTTTTCAAAATTTGACTCTTGAACACAGAAAACGTACAAGAGCAGATCTCTGAACAAAGAAAAGTATTTATGCCAAAAGTGAAGTAAGGAGCATGAAAGTGCATAGATAAAGCATGTATAAAATATAAGAATGTGCGTCAAAACATGCTAAATAAGTGTATAAAATCTACGCACATCACACCCCCAGACTTAAACTTTTGCTTATCCTCAAGCAAAATGTTGCAATCAAGATTCATGTACTCAATAATGCATCATAATCCTTAATACACTTTCCTAACTCTATCTACAAGTTTCAATGATGAGCATGATCATAGAAATAACCCAAGTATGGCTTAAGCATAAGTTTCTAGTGCATAGTACAAAAAGGCAACTCAAACCCTTCAAGTTTCAATCTTTGTCCTAGTCAAGTCGTCATCCAATTGAGTTCCTAATGTTTCCGGTGATAGACACTTATCAGCCACATACTTGGTTCATATTTCTCAATCAACCCAAGGTCTCAAAGATGTGCTTGATATCAAGAGAACCATAGCAGTCATTTCCCCAGTAACCTAACTCGGTCTCAAAGGGGTGACTTGCTAGTTTCCACTCACGACAATTATTTTTTTATATCCCTTTTTCAACACTTTTTCATTCATTCACTTTTTTTCATTCATTAAGTGATTGCATTGTGCAACACTTAAACACATATGTTCATAGACACATAAGTTGGGATATTTTGATTTTTCCAAATGAGCTTACAAGATTCGAGCCTCATCCAATAACCAAAATGAAGTTTGAGAAATTACCATGGAAACTAAGTACTAAACAAATAGGATGAATCATGACTATTTCAATGATATCAACTATTCAAGTTCAAGTAAAGTGAAGTGAAGGTAAGATTCTTAAGGTTAAGCCAAAACTCAAACTTATTTCCATATGATACTTAGCTCACATTATGCTACTCAAGATAGAGAAAAGAGGTACGCTAAACATACTAGCATCATTTACAATATCATAAATCAAGATAAAGAATGTGTTAACAATTTTGCTTTTGGCGAAGTAAGCATAAAAGTGAGGATTGATGTTTCTTCAATAGGGATGCCACAAAACTTTTCAAAAGGCAGTCAAATGACTATCAAAAACAATCCAAACAAAGCAAAACAAATGCAAAACTAAAAATTGAAAGTGCATAAAACTAAAAAAAAATGCAAAAAATTTTAGGTTACAAACCCCCCCCCCAGACTTAAACTTTTTATCGTCTCGATGAAATCAATATGGTGGAGGAAGTGGACGAGGGAAATGAGGCCTACATGGACGTCCAATAGGAAAGCTAGGAAAACCTGGAGTCCCACTCAGGATCCTATGATACTAATAGATGACATCTACTTGTTGACTAGTAATACTTATGCACTGCATAAATTCTCTCATTCTAGCTTGATCAATATCATAGTCCTAAACAAATTCGACAACTTGACCTTGAAAATTCCTCGTGAACTGAAAATGATTCTGTACTTCTCTAAACTGGTCATTTGATAAAGAAAAGCGACCCTCCAACATTGCTTATTGGGCATCTTGCTTCTCATGAAGCGAGTCTAGAGATGCACGAAAATCAGAAAAATCAAATCTGGAATTACCTGTACCATAGGCAAAAGAGTGCCTAGCAGGTTCCGAATGTTCGGAAGGCTGCAGATATCCAGATGACGAGGGCTTAAGGTGGGGCTCTGTGTCTCCGGATATGGAAGGAACATTCTCAGGATCTCTATCAGTGATTATCCAATTAGCAAGGTTGCGGATAGAGGTGTGCTCGGGATAAGGAAGAGGTAATGAAAAATCGTTCTTCCTAGGAAAGGCAAAATTATTCTCATCCCAATAAATCATTTTCATGGTAAGACATGCATCAATATCAATCATGTCATTGCCATGAATGACCTCCAACCCATCTAGATCAAGATTCAAACTTATGGCTATTTGAGTAATCAAACAACAAAAAACAATCGATCCCGAGAATGCCTTTCTAGCACTCACCAAGGTTTGCAAAAAATGGAAATCAAAATCAAAGTCAACCTTATGTAACATAGCCCACAAAGCATAAAGTTCTACTTTCTTTATAACTACATCACTTTCCCCTATACCAAAAATAGTTTTACTCATGACACGATGTAAATATCTAAAAATGGGATTTTGCATATGAGAAGTTTTAGCTCTAGAGGGCTTATAGGGTTGATCTAATCCAGTAACCAAATTTCAAAAATGATTCCAATTAAATCTTGAGTCAAACCTCAGAGAGTTACCGGTAGATAATCCAAAACAATTATTGAAATCACTAAATGTCCACTGAAACTCTTGATTAATTAGTCTAAAAGTAATCTTACCAACAAAATCATCTTCATTAGCAAAGTGAACATCTAGTGAACTCAAAAATTCCAGTATAATTCGAGGATATGTAGGTAGATGTGTGTACATGATATTGTTCCAATCAAGAGACCCAATCATCCAATCTATATCATCCTTAATTCCTAACATGTCTAAAACAGTTGGGTCCATATAACGTGTACACACAATCTTTCTATTGACAAGAATTTCAAATCTAGACTTATTATCTTCATTTCTAAAAATAATATTGAATTCATTGTCGTTACCTTCGTCGCGTGCAATCCTCTTTCCTTTGCCCTTTGTCGGTTGCTTTCCTTATTCTTTGGTTAGCTCCCTTCCTCCGCTTGATCCACTGCTTCCTTTGCGAAGTCTCTTCAAAATATTGGGCATGTTGTCAAGCTTGAGTAAGGAAAGGTGTTGTTTTGTTGGAGAAGTAAGCTCTTGAAAGAATAGATCTTGAAAGACAAGATCTTTGGGACTAGGAGTTGTAGATCTTGAAGATAGGAGAGGAAAAAAGCGTTGTTAAGATCTAGATCTTGAGAAGTTTGTGGAGAGAAATGAGTTTGAGATCTAGATCTGAGAGGATTAGAGGAGAAGTTGAAGAAGAGAAGATTTTGGGAGAGAGGAGTGACTTGAGGATGGGGGGTTGTGTGTGCTGACATGACCTAGGTATGGTTGTGCCTTCCAAACACGGCCAAGGCAGATCACTCCACACGGGTCGTGTAGATCTACACGGCCCCGACCTTCTCCTTCTCGGGTTAGTCCACACGGTCGTGCCAATTTGCACGGCCACACAAATCTCCTTCACGACCTTGTTCACACGGTCGTGTCTAGGACACGACTTGATTCTTCCTCTTCTCGGGTAATTTTGCACGACCGTGTGTGACACACGGGCAGTGCAGATTTCTTCTCTGGATTTTTACATGGTCGTGTGTGGGATACGGTCGAGCGCATCTCCTCTTCTGGAATCATTACATGGCCGTGTGTGGTACACGACTGAGCAGTTTTTCTTCTCGGGTAGGTTCACATGGCCCATGCAAGTCACATGGCCATGTGCCTATTCTTCTCTGTAAGCTTTACACAGTCGTGTCTGGTACACGACCAAGCTCTATTTTGCTCCATAAAGATGGTTTTACTTCTTCCCGACTTTTCTAATGCTTCCATGCCCATGAAGTAGTCCTGGCCAGCTCATGGAAGCAAGATTACAACTAGAAAACAAAAGTAATAACAAATTTAAAAGTACTGGAAAAAGAAAAACTTAAACTAGAAAATATTAAAGAACCCTTGGGTTGCCTCCCAAGAAGCGCTTGTTTAAGGTCTTTAGCTCGACCGATCTTTTTAATCCTTTTCTCTTTTCCTTGCACTAGGAGGGCAGATGTATTTTTCATTGTTATTGGGAAGCCTCCTCCCAATTTCACTCGCCGGATCATGTTCCTCATCCGGTGGCCTCCCATGAGGATGGAAATTCCAATCCTCAAGCTCATAAGCGTCCGCCCCGCTGCAAACACCTAATAGAAAAGAAGAAACATGGTTAGAAGAGTTAGACAAATCATACTCTGACCTTTTCTTATCAATTACCAATGAAAGTTTATGATTTTTAACATCAATTATTACTCCAACTGTTACAAGGAAAGGTCTTCCTAATATGATCAGAATCTTTGGATCCTCTACCATGTCCAGTACTACAAAATCTGTGGGAATTATATTCCCACCAACCTCTATCGGCACATCCTCAATAATTCCCATTGGAAACCTGCATGAATGATCAGCTAATTGTAGTGTCATGGTGGTAAGTTTTAAGTTTTTGAGACCCAATTTATTACAGATTGAATGTGGAATGAGGTTAACAATTGCCCCCAAATCACAAAAAGCTTTTTTTATGAACTCAGATCCTATATTGCAGGGGATGTAAAAGCTTCCTGGATCTTTAAGCTTTAGGAAAATGTTCTTCTCAAATAAAGCGTTGCATTCCTCAGTAAGTGCTATAGTCTCAATGTCTCCCCTTCTTCTTTTGTTTGACATGATGTCTTTCAAGAATTTGGCAAACTTGGGCATTTGTAAAATTGCATCAATTAAGGGAACTTCAACACAAATTTCTTTAACTTTTTCCAAAAATCTGCCAAACTCTTCGTCTTCTTTCAGCATCACTAATCTTTGAGGAAAAGGGACTACTTGACTTTGTGGGTTTAGTGGAAGAGTCTCTTCAACCTTAATAGTACTCTCCTCATCTTCTTGCATTTGAGTGGATTTGGGTGTCGGAGGAGAGAGCTCTTCTTCAGCTTTCATCCCTTTTGGAGTAGTCACTTGAGGATCTCCCAAGGTCCGTCCGCTCCTAAGCTCAATTAGATTGTAATGCTCTATTCGATTAACATCAGGTTTTATAGGAAATTGTCCTAGTGCTCTTGAAGATGATGAAGCTAATTGGCCAATTTGGCCATCTTGAATCTTTTGTTGTTTTTTGGAATTATCCATTCTCTGAGTTAGCTTCAAAATATCTTGCTTCATTTCATTTTGATTGGAGATAATTTCCTTAAGCATCTTCTCAATTTTTGAAAACTAATAGCTTTGAGAAGATTGTTGTTGTTGCTGAAAATTTTGTTGCCCCGACTGGAAATTTTGTTTCGCCCCCATGGATGGTCCTTGTTCTTGATTGTTTCTATAAGAAAAATTAGGATGATCCTTCCACCCAGGGTTGTATGTGTTGGAATATGGATTGTTTTGTCGTTGATTAAAACCCATGATAGTGTCACATTTCTCTAATTGATTTATTTATACAGAAATAGCTCCCAAAGGACATGAGTCTTGAGAATGATCATAACTTCCACATGTTTCACAACAGCATAATATAGCATTCACTGTATTAGTGCTAGTCCCCATATTTTCTAGTTTCTTTGTAAGAGCATCCAGCTTTGTAGTCATTAAGGTAACTACATCTACATCAAATTTTCCTGATGCTTTTGTTGGGTTTGTAAAGGAATAGCCTCCACTTCTCTCCGTTGCCCATTGATGATGGTTTTGTGCTACACTTTCAATGATTTCTTCGGCCTCATCTAAGCTTTTATTCATAAGTGCCCCTCCAGTAGCTGAATCTAGGGACACCTTAGTATGGTAATTGATACTGTTATAAAATGTGTGCAACACTAACCATTTCTCCAATCCATGATGTGGGCATTGTCTGAGCATATTATTGTATCTATCCCATGCTTCAAATAAAGATTCGGAGTCGAATTTTCTGAAGCTTGCAATAAGATTTCTCATATGAGCTGTTTTGCTTGGGGGATAGAATTTATCTAAGAATTGCTGCTCATATTGCTCCCAAGTGGTAATACTATTAGGAGGTAAAGAATTCAACCATTGTTTAGCTCTATCTCGTAAAGAAAACCCAAACAGTAATAATCTAATAGCTTCAGAAGGAATATCATTCATTTTCATGGTACCGCAGATTTCATAAAAGACTTCCAAATGCTGATTAGGATCTTCATGCGATCCACCTCCAAACTGATTTTGCTGAACCATGTTGATTATTGCAGGCTTGATCTTGAAGTTATTTGCTTCTACAGAGGGTCTAGTAATGCTTGAGCGGAACCCTCTAGCATAAGGTGTTGCATAATCCTTAAGTGGTCTATTTGTCATATTTGATTGTTCTTGCTCTTCTTGATGTCTTTGCAAGATTTTCCTTCTATAAAATGTTCTATCAATCTCGAGATCAAGAGGAAATAATTCTCCTGCAAGATTAGATCTTCACATACAAGAACAAGATTAAAGAATTTGCTTTCAAGAAAAGAATGCAAAGAATTTGATTTACAAAAAGAATTACAGAATAACGAATGTAAAGAAAGAATGTAATAAAAGAATACAAAACAAAATTGAAAAAAAAACTAGTTACAAGTTAAATGTAAGAAAAGAAAAGAAAAGAAAAGTTTAGTCTAACTCAAATGATAATCTCTATTGTTATAGATGCAGTCCCCGGCAACGACGCCAAAAACTTGTTACACGCCGCAAGTGTATGGTTACATCGTCAGCAATAAAAGAATATCGAATCCACAGGGATTGGTTATAATCACTAAAGATGTCTCAAAAGCGAATTAGCTAAACAAACGATTAAAAGGGCATACAACTAAAGATTAGAAGTAAGGGTTAAATACAGAAACTCAGTTTTGTAAAGGTTCTAAGAGTTTTGGTTTCTTTGTGATATTCATCAATGTAATACAATCTACTAATTCTTGTCCTCAATTGTAATGTATTTGTAAGAAGTTACTGATTACCGATTATTTCCTACAGAAAACACTGATCAAAGACTAACATCTAAACCTTAAGCAATCAAAGAGTTATGATCCCTATGAAGTCTGTTAGCGGGGCAACCCTATCACGACGCCCCTCGATCATACGACATAGAAACACATCATTAATCAATTCACATCAAGATATAGAATTTAGCATATCAATCTGTCCTGCTTCTTTGTAGGTTCTTGCTTCACCCCTCGAGGTGATCCCTAAATATCCGTTAGCGGGCAGCCCTGTCACGACGCCCCTCAGTCATACAATTTAGAGAATTCCTAAACAAGATTCCACAAAAAATACAAACAACCAATCAAGAATGGTAATTAGGCATGAAACATAATAATCCACACAAGATTGATTGATACAAAACATAACAACATCCTTGAATCAAGAAAATGACAAATCCTTGAATCTTACACTAATTTACATTACAATTACTCCCTCCATCCTAAAACAGAGAAATCTACTCCATAGAGTACAAGAAAAGAACCGAAGATGAAAAGATCCTAATCATTTCGATCCAAATAAAGATGATAGAATAGGAACGCTTATCTCAATACGACGAGTGATCTTCAGAACCAATCCAATGCTCCTGAAGTCGAATCTTGGACGGAAAACGTCTCTCGAATGATAGGAACCGCATCCAAGAATTGGTCTCCTCAAAGGGAGAGCCTCCCGCTTTCAAAGAGGAAGAAGCCCTATATATAGAAGAGGGCATTTGGGCGCCACACGACCCAGGGCACGACCGTGTGAATCTCATACGGCCCTGCCATCCCCCTTCTCGGCTATGGTCACACGGTCGTGTGACCCTCACACGACCGTGCCAAGCTTCATCCCTGGCTGGCATGCATGGCTGTGTAGATCCACATGGCCTGGCCAGCCTTTGTCTCTAGAAGTGTCACACGACCGTGTGGCACACATGGCCATGCCATTCTTTGTCTCTGGAAAGGCTACACGGTCACGTAACCATACACGGTCGTGTTCTGACTGGCTTCAAAAGTGACACAGTCGTGTGGCTCTCACACAGTCATGTCCTTCTCCTTTGCTGCTGAGGCTACACGACCCTCTTACCCTCACACAACCAAGGTCACTCCCCTTTGTATGGCCATGTGGCAGTCACACCTGGTGTCATCTTTCCTTCGTCTAGTTGTAGAATCAGCCACGAATATTAATTCTTCTCCAAATTCGACTCCTGAACACAGAAAATGCACAAGAACATATCTCCGTACAAAGAAAAATATTTATGCCAAAAGTGAAGTAAGGAGCATGAAAGTGCATAGATAAAGCATGTATAAAATATAAGAATATGCGTCAAAATATGCTAAACAAGTGTATAAAATCTACGCACATCAACGGGCTGACTAGATAGCTGGTACGAAGTCCAGATAGGTCGACAGGATGATCGGATATCTAGCAAGAAGTCCAGCTAGGTCAACGAGCCAACCAAATAGCTGGCATGAAGTCCAGACAGGTCGACGGGCTGACCGAATGTCTGCAAACTGGTAAGTTAAGGTAAGTTACTTGAGGAGAGTGACCAAGTGAGGACACATCCCAGTTGAAGGGATAGTAGGCGTCGATCTAGTTTAGGTCCATTTGGGATCCCTAAGCTGAAACCTTGACTAGTTCATGGTCCTGGGAGAACAAGAACTAATTAATACTGCTCATTATTATTGTACTAACATTTGTCTTACAGGTTATTATTTTATTTATTGGACTAATGTTATTTTGTAGGACAAAGGAGCATATTTACCTTTGAATGAACAATGTCAAAAGGCGCCTTTAAGCTTGATAGAAGACGCCTTCGTATTGTTCATAGAAGGTGCCTTCCATGGCTATGGAAGACGCTTTCCACAGGATAAATTTTGGCCAAAGTCTGGATAAGTGTCGGGTTGTTCAGGATAAAACTTGCCTCATTGGAGGCACCTTCCATGCCTTTTATAAGGTTGTCTTGAGAAGACATTAAAACATGACATCGATACGAGATACTGTGCATCCGATTGAACTTTTGATTACTCTAAGCTTCTGCTACGACTCTACTGTGAAGCTGTTACGCCCGACAACTGTTCTGAGAACTTCCAATCGTGGCCGGAAGCCAACACTGACACATGAGTGGCCCTACTTCTATCTCTAAAGTGTCGGTAACTTTTTACTTGTATACTTGATTACTACAAAAGGACAAGTGCAGTGTGTTGCACTTGTTCTAACTCTCTTTGTACTCAATTTCTTCTTTCGGAAGTACCAGAAGAGGCCTTAGTGGATTATCCGTTGATAGGTCTACGGGACCTTAGTCTTGGAGTAGGAGTCACTGAAGGCTCTAAACTAAGTAAACCGCTTGTATCTTCTGGTGTTGGCTTTTTCATTTTAATTTTTTGTTGCGTTATTTACTCTGAGTTCTTAAAACTAAAAAGAAAAGTTTTGAAAATCACGTGATTCACCCCCTCTCATGTGCGATCGATCCAACACATACATGAAACATTGTGATTCTCGAGTTGATGTATGATCATGTCTAGGTCGTTGAGGATATCCTTAGGGTTGTAAACAAGCCGAGCCGAGCCAAGATTTGGAGTGTTCAAACTTGTTTGATAAGGTAATCAAGCTGAGCCTAGCTGAGCCGAACTTAAAATGAACCAAGCTTTTGAAATGATTGTTCAAGCTTAGCTTGGTTAATTTTTTATGAGCTTGAGCTTATTTGAAGCTTGACTTGAGCTTGGTTCGTTTAGATGTTATCGAACTCTCAATTCAAGCTTGGGTTGAGGTTGGTTCATTTAGATGTTATCAAGCTCTCATTCAAGGTTGTTTGATTGTTTAAAATTTTTAGTTGTTTGATTAGTTATTGAATTTGATAATTTAAATTTATTTTATTTTATTATTTATTTAGCATATTAAAAAGAGTTTTACTAATAAATATAGTTTGTGAATATTATTCATGAACGTTGCTCATGAACATTGTTCACGAACGTTATTCATGAATATTGTTCACGAATGTTATTCATGAATATTGTTCATGAACTTTATTCATGAACGTTAATGAGCTGAACACATATGTATTCAAGCTTGTTTGTTTAGCTTAACAAGCTATTCAAGCTTATTTGTGTAATTAATCTTGTGTATATTGAACAAACATAAACAAGTTCTTACCAAGCCGAATACCAAGTTTGTTCATGAACGCTTGGTTCATTTATAGTCCTAGATATCCTTGATTCTCGTGTGTAGTTGGCTTACGATTTCTTCATTTTATATTTTAATATTAAGTAAATAATTCAATAATAGATCATACTTTGTTACCCTTGAGTCAGTAGTTCCTTGATGTAGTTCGATGAGCTTGTCTCATACCTCCTTTGCATTCTCGTGCGAGCCAACTTGGTTGAGTTCTTCTTTTATGAGTCCGCACTGGATCATGTTTAACGCTTTTGAGTCGATCTAGGCTTTCTTCTTATCTTCTAAACTCCATCTTTCAGGATCGAGTGGTACTTTTATTATTTCATCTATAGGCACCCGTCGGATGGTGAATCATTGCTCGATATCCATTTTCAAGTAAACTTCTATCCTCTTCTTCAAATATGGAAAATTATTTCCGTTGCAGAGAGGAGGATGAGCGGTGCTAAATCCCTCAAGTTGGGCCATCAATCACTGAAAATAGACAATTAGAAGGAGGTACCAAGACTTGGTCTTGGATTAGTAGTGCTTGAGAAAAATAGGTCGACGACTTGAGTGGTGTTGCACCAATTTCAAGTAAAAACTAAATAAAAAATAATTATCTGAAGAGGTAAATTTTACTAATTCAAATAAGGCATGAAAAATCGAAATCCAAAAAAAATGGTTCCCCAACTTGATTGGTGGTTGCACCAATTCAGAGAAGAACCTAGCTCTAATACCACTTGTTAGATTGAGATACATGTGAGAGAGGGAAATCATATGGTTTTTAAAACTTTCCTTTTAATTTTAAAAAATAAAGTAAATACAGTGGAAACAAGAATAGAAAAATAGAAAAGTAAAAGACGCGGTTCAGTTTTACTTGGTTTGAAGCCTTCGGCGACTCTTACTCCAAGATCCAGGTCTCACGGATTTATCGACGGATAATTCACTAAAAACCTCTTTTGAAACTGCTAAAAGAGGGAATCAAGTACAAAAAGAATAGAAAGAATGTAACAAGCTACACTTTCCGTTTAAAGTAATTAAGAACAGAAATTAACTCTTCGTTACCAAACACTTTCTTTAGATAGTTGGCTCTAGCTCGGTGTTTGAACAACTTCTTGGTAGTAGTTAGGCATAACAGAGTCGTAGCAGGGTAGCAGGAAGTCAGAGCAGTCGGAAAGTCAATCGGATGCATATAAGCATGTATATAAGTTGATGATGAATACTTGGTCGAGACACCCTTATAAAGAGTGTGGAAGGCGGCTTCTATAGCCTTGAAGGCGTCTTCCATATGCAAATCCTATCCTGAAATCGATGCTCCTTATTTGCAATGAGGTCTGAATTTTATCCATTGGAAGGTGTCTTCCATAGCACCGAAAATGCCTTCCATGAATAGTACTGAAGGCGTCTTCCAACGCTTGAAGGCGCCTCAGATATTGTTCATCTGAGGACTTTTTGTTCCTTTCTCCCTAAAAGTTAGGTTAGTCCAACACGACAATGTCTAACCTGCAAAACAAAGTTAGCACAACAATAATAAGATTAATTTATGACTTAGATCCTATCCTCCAGACTAGGATCTAGTCAGGGTCTCAATTTGGATTTTTGAATTGGACCTAAATTGGATCAACACTTACTGTCCCCTCGACCGGGACACGTCCTCACTTACTCACTCTCCTCTAGTGACTTACCTTCACTTATCGCGTGTCAAGTTACCTCTTTGATGTTAATATGACCCACTCAGTCTTCCTATTGGAATCACACATCTGGACTTCGCCACTATGGAATCGCACATCTCGATCTCCTGCTGAAATCACACATCTCAACTAGATTTCTTGCCTAGTGTCAGGTCCTCTTGACCCATCAAGTTAGTCAACCCTGCACACTCGGTAATAAGGTTAGATCATGATAACACCTAACTTAACTCACTTGTTATTCATCAAAACTTGAATTAAACCATTAGTGAAAATTACACCAACACTTAGGAACACATGAAGTTGAGTGAAAAGGTGAGTGAGAAGGATAGTACAGGAAATGAGTCGACGGGCTCAGTGCATCCGAGGGATGAAAGCTACAAAAGAGTACACCAGTGGATGAGAAGGGCGTGCACAGAGCCTTCGTGGGACGAGAAATCGGGAGGAAGCCTACTCGAGGAGAAGATCAGAGTTGAGTTTAAGTGAGCTCAATTTCGAATGGCCGTAGCATCACCCAAAGAAGCATGAAGAAGAGCTAACCAATTGGAGGTTAACTGGACACCCTAAAGGAGCTTGGAGGTGCCCTGAAGGAGCTTGGAGGATCCCTTACGTCTCTTGATGGAAGCATCCTAGCTCATAAAGCTTGGAGGCGGCCTGATGGAGCTTGGAGGCACCCTCACGCCTCCCTTAGAGGTTCCCTAGAGCTTCTAAGAGACACCTCTAATGAACAATAACCGTTGGATGACCGTTAAAAAGTGAATAGAACTTTATCCACTTAGAGATGCTCTAAATGGCTTTGGAAGTGCCTCAAGCAACGATAACTTATCCTAAGAGGCTATAAAAAATCCCCTGGAGCTAGGAATTATTCATCAATCATTGTATTCATTTTTCTAACTATTTATGAGGTTTCAAAGACTATAAGAGGCTACTCTGCCTTCATGAAGGAGATTTTTTAGTGAAGCTTTCAACTGTCTTGGATTAACAACTACCTAAGTTACAACCAAATAAAATTCGTTTGTTCTCTTACTTATTTGTTTATGTTTTTATTTAATTAATATTGTGTTCTTGATCTATTCAAAAGAAAGAGATTATTTTAACTTCTTTTTAGGGTTATTCACTCCCCTCTAACTGACCTACCTGGACTGACACTTCTCTCTCCAACGAAGTCGCGGTTGTCAGTAGTTCTTTAAGTGTTAACCATTGCAACACCTTGGTTCAGAGTTCTCATAGATGATGCTAATTTTTTCCAGTCAAATATCATGGATGGTCAAGCCAATGGTTAACGAACAATTTGATGTGCGCGCTCTCCGGAGATCATTGGTGAAGAAGACGAGGACCTGAAATGCACTTTAACAAAGTATTAGAATAATGTCGAGGAGAAATCCAATTGGCTACTATGATGCTCAAGTTAGAGTTTTCTTGAGGTATTAAGCTAGTGCAGGAGCAAGAAGAAGAAGATGTGAGAGCTTATATAGCCAAAGAGAGTGTATGAGAGAGTCCTCCCTGCACTTATCTCATCTAGGGGTTATATAGTTGTCAGAAAAGCATATCCACATCAGAGCTAATGTGGAAACTAGATTCGATAGTCGTTAAATGCCTTTCCATCCACTAAGCATCATGTGTTTGAAGGAGAACATTTAGGAGAACAAATCTGACAGCCACAAAATTGCTTCTCTATTCATTCGGTGTCATGTGTTCTGGAATATTCATCGTCATTGTTTGTATCTTTTGGGGAAAATGATTTCATTAATAAGGGGTTTAGTGTGGGTACAATCTGAGGACGGATGAGGAAATGAGATCGATGTTGAGTAACCTTAAAGATAGATGAAGTCAGCAATTGAGGCCGAGGCAGGATGATGCCAGGATCTAAGGTTGAGGCATGAATGTTGACAATTGAGGTCGAGAGAGGTGCTATGCCAGGATTTGAGACTGAGTCATGGACGATGTCGGCAACTAAGGCCGAGATAGGGAAGATGTCGGGATCTGAGATTGAGACATGAAGGTGTTAGTTAGAGCCCTAGAGCCAATCATTTGATGATTGTATGGACTCATGTATATCATATTCTTATATTAATAAAGGCAATAGTTTGGTTATTATGCTTATTTGTATTAGTGCCAGATAAAATAAGTATAGTAACGTCCTTGAGTAGAAGGTTCTTACCTATATCAATCGATTGGTTGAATCGATAGTGAGATGATATAGGGAATACTACTCTAAATCATTCCTAGTCGAGTATTAACATTCAGGGACAATGTTAATACAATAAGACTAGCATGTAGGTCAGCTCGATGACTTGATCTCACAAGTCATGGATATAGAGATATCAAGCTGACACATGGGTATGCATTAGAGAATGTATACTGAATGACCCGCCATGAGAAAGTATCATGGATCGTTATATGAGTGTCATATACTTTCTCATGTGGCTATTAGTATGACTATTAGTCCTTAGACCTGAAGTCACCATGGATCCCTACATAAGGAGTTATGTACTTTAGTTTTGTCAAACGTCACCCGTAACTGGGTGGAAGGCGATTACTGGGTATGTAACGAATTATGCAGAGGGATGTGAGTGATGTAGATGGGATCTATCCCTCCCATATGACGGGAGCGACATCGCTATTCTTGATAGAGTGAGACCACTAAGCGCATGGCCATGCCCAAATGAGTCAACATTAGATGTTGAGCTCATTTGATCGAGTGAGTCTAACTTGGAGTTCAAGATTTAGATTGATTAGAGGATGACACGGTCTATGCCTCATATTGATCAATCTAGATGTCTAGGATAGAAGGACACTTGTCATTATTTTGTGAGTAGTCACAATTGGTAGTCACAAGGTGATGTCGGATCTCGACATCTTTGGTTGGGTAATGATGGGTGGGCGTTACATTACTTATGCTCCTAAATGGGTTTAGGGCATTGCCAACGTTACAAGAACCTATAGGGTCACACACTTAGGACAATTAGGTGGAGATTAGGTTCATATGATGAACCAAGAGGATTAGATTCATTTGATGAATCAAATTGGATTAAGAGTAATCCTAATTGGGCTAACTTGAGTTCGACTCAAGTTGATTCATGTGTTAAATGAGTCTAATTTAGATTTTGACTCATTGAATCAATTTAATTTAATGAATTAGATTCATTATATTAAGTTGGCTCGAATCAAATGGTTGGATTAGATCCACCATGGTAGAGATTGAGTCAAGTTTGACTTGACTTGAGAAGGAAGACCAAAGGTCAATTTTGACTTGACCTTTTGCCACCTCATTGGTGAGTTGGCATTAGGTGGACCAATAATGATGTTCCACATCATCATGGGTGCCACCTCATGGAAGTGACAAAGCCACTCTCTTAATGGTTTCATATTAATTGCAATTAATACAATTAATGTGATTTTATGGTTTCATATTAATTGCAATTAATGCAATTAATGTGGATTTTGAAGTGTGGCCGGCCACTTGGTTTTTGGATGAGAATTTGATTTTTCATTCAAGTGTGCATCTTCCTCCTTCTCTCTCTCAAGCTCTCCCTCTCCCTCTCCTCCCTTGGCCGAACCACATAGGTGCTAGCACACCTTGGTTTTTGGTCATCTCCATCTAGTGTGTCCGTGTGGATACTTCTAGAGGACCGGCGCTTGACGGTCTTGAGATCCGGCATCATTTGGACGAGCGGGAACGCGAAGGGCATCGCATCAAGGGTAAACACTTTTTCCTCATAGATCTAAGTAGTAGATCAGTTTTTGAACTCGTACAAGAAATAGTTTTTCGAATTTTTATACGAATCTTTGCACGGATCTACGGCTTTGGGTCCTTCGGGTTTTTTCGCGGCTCGAAGAACCCAACAGTGGTATCAGAGCCACGTGCAAAGACTTGTACGAGTTAGTTTTTGGTTTTTGGAAAACAAAAAGCTTCTGTGATTTTCTGTAAAAATTCAATTTTTATGTTTTTATGGGTAATTTTTCCTTATAGGCGAAGCACAAGTGTCTCGGCACTTGTAGGCTTCGGCTATCGGGAAGAATTTTCCCAAACGGCTTCGTTTCGACCCAAAATCTTTTGGGACAGCGGACTCGGGTGCCTTTAGATCGCAACGGAGCAACTCACGATGGTTAGATCGTGGGTAGCGCTGCCCTAACCCCGCAAGGGGATTTGCTCGATCGCACCCGAAATCGCTAAAACGAACCTGGAAGATTTTTCCGAAACGGCAATATCTCGCCCAAATCGTTTTGGGACAGCGGGTTAAGCTGTTGGATCGCAAAGGAACCCTCGCGATGGTTAGATCGCGGGTAGGCGCGCTGCCCTCCCGCAAGGGGATCCGTTCACGATTGCGCCCGAAACCGGTCCGCCGAAATTTTACTCGTAAAATTGTAAAATTAATTTTAAAATTACAGAAAATTATGAAAAATATATAATTTTGAATTATATATTAATTTGTGATAGTCATGGCCCAAAGCCCAATATGATTGGTTGTGTTGTAATTCATAATACGGCCTGCGTGCCGTTATGTGTTTGCGAGTGTTGTATTATATTCGCGACCTGCGCGTCGTGCCTTCTCTTATTTTCTTGTTGTAAATTAGATTTAGACTCGAATGTAACTCGAGTTTCAAATTGTAATGTACAAATTGGAGCGGTGGAGGGTCCACACGAGACGGAGTTCCGAGGCGGGCACGAGCAACACAAGGTGGTCAAAGGGAGGCGCTTGGAGAAGCTGTTGACCCTAGGTTGACCAATCGATCTTCTCATTGGCTTGAGAAGATCGTAGTAGGGCCATGACTAAATCACAAATAGATTAATTAATTAATTATTATGTATTTGATGCATGTTTAATAATTAATTAATTAATTAGTGCCTTATCGATTAGATTAGATCTAAGTCGTGCACATGATGCACCCTTGCGATTAGATTAGATCTAAGTCGTGCACAAGATGCATTCTTCTCGATTAGATTAGATCTAGATCGAACCAACTCTAAAATGCCTAACCGTGCCGTGATACCTATCACTACCTCGATCACATGTATTGTTGAATCTGCCAAAGCAGAGCAATACATATTATCTTGGTAGGGTACGGAGGGACAATCTTGGTCCCGTCTATCAACGCATGGGTGAATACAAACTCAATTAGATTGAGTATTCATAGTTACTCGGTTGGATCGAGTCGACTATAGGCATTCTTCCAATAGTTGGAAAGATGGGTCAATATCACATCTATATTAACTCTCGGGCGTATTAGCCAAAGCTAACTCGAGTTTTAATATAAATGCAGATATTGATTCTATAAACAAGAGTTGCATAGAGATGTAATTGGTAATCGTTACCTACCGATCATACTAAGCCTTGGGCGTATTAGCCAAAGCTAACTCAAGGGTTAGTATGATGTGGATCTTGTCCCACAAGAATTATAGAATTCAGTGGGAGCATCATTTAATTAAAGGCCTAATTAAATGATTTTAAAGAATATGATACTTATTTCTGCATTTATTTCTGTTGTAGAATTGCCATGACGTCGAATACGAACATTTTCTCCCTGCGATCTGTCCTTAAGAAGGACAAGCTCGAGCAAATTTCTGGGTGATGGAACACGAGAATAGTTCTCACTCGGGACGTAACTCGACGCTTGGGCGCCCATTCGGAGGCTCCTCCCGCCAATGCCCTGCGGTGACAAAGATGCTTACAAGTAGCATCAAGATGGCATTAGATGTGTCATGTCTAATGCTCGCGACCATGAACTCGAGCTTGAAGCAACATGAGTTAATGGGTGCTTATGATATGGTTGCACATCTTTGTCAACTATATCAAGGACAAGCAGGGCACTGGAAGAGGAACTTCACGGGATACTTGGAAGATCTTAACAAGAAGAGAAATAAGATTTCTACTTCAGGTATAAATGTTATAGAAGTCAACCTCTCTATTTCTTCGTCGTGGGTATTAGATACCGGATGTGCTTCGCACATTTGTACTAGTGTACAAGCACCGAGAAATAGCAGAGACAAGGGCGAGATAGACCTACGAGTAGGCAATGGAGCACGGGTGCTGTTGCTTTAGGGACTTATTTTCTATCTACGCCCTGGGCTTATACTAGAGTTAGGCGATTGTTGTTATGTGCTGCATTGACTAAGAACATTATATCAGTTTCTTGTTTGGACAAGAAAGGATTTTCGTTTATAATAAAGAACAAATGTTGTTCTATCTATTTAAACGATATGTTCTATTATAGTGCACCTCTGATAAACGGACTCTATATTCTAGATCTAGAGAGCCCTATCTATAACGTTAGTACTAAGAGGTTCAAATCGAACGATATGAACTACACCTATCTCTGGCACTGTCGCTTAGGTCATATAAATGACAAGCGCTTATCTCAACTCCATAAGGATGGTTTGCTGGACTCATTTGATTTTGAATCATATGAGATATGCGAGTCATGCCTACGAGGCAAGATGACCAAGACCCCTTTAGTGGCTATAGCGAGAGAGCAACTATTAGGACTCATACATAGTGATGTATGTGGCCCTTTCAATGTTCTCTGCTAGAAGCGGTTATAGTACTTCATCACATTTACTGATGATTAGATACGGTTATGTGTACTTGATGACACATAAGTCCGAATCCTTTGAAAGTTCAAAGAATTCAAGAATGAAGTATGGAACCTTAGCAAGAGTATTAAGGTACTTCGATCAGATCGAGGTGGTGAATACTTAAGCCATGAGTTTCGTGACTACTTAGCCGAGTGTGGGATTTTATCTCAACTCACTCCTCCGGAACACCACGGTGGAATGGTGTATCCGAAAGGAGGAATCGTACCTTATTAGATATGGTACGATCTATGATGAGTCACACGGATCTTCCGACATATCTATGGGGATATGCTCTGACACGGTAGCTTTCATACTCAACCGAGTTCCATCAAAGGCCGTGATAAAGACACCATATAGGATATGGTGGAGAGATGCCCGGTGTCTTTCATGAGGATTTGGGGTTGTGAGGCTTACGTTAGACGCCAAGTCTGAGACAAGTTAGGACCCAAATCCGACAAGTGCTATTTCATCGGATATCCCAAGGAAACTAAGGGATATTACTTCTACATTCCTAGACAAGGTAGTTGTGGCAAGACTAGGGTCTTTCTAGAAGGGTTTTGTTTCTAGAAAGACTAGTAGGAGCACGTTCGATCTTTAAGAAGTTCAAGATGCGAACAATAGCACTGATGCTTGAAGTGGAACCACAAAGTGTTGTGGATGATGTTGTTCCACAAGGTTGAGGAACAACAACCGATTCAAGTAGACATACCTCTTGCAGGTCTGATACGTCGTCACTGAGAGATACTCATTTCTCTTGTCGACCATGATGACATTGTGCTCATAGAGGATGAGCCTACCACCTATCAAGAAGATGAGATTCTTAGAAATGGCTAGAAGCCATGAGATCCGAGATAAAATCCATGTACACCAACCAAGTATGGACTTTGGTTGATCCACGAAGGTAAAACCCATTGGGTGCAAGTGGGTCTTTAAGAGAAAGAGACATGGATGGACTTATCTATAAGGGTCGCTTGGTAGCTAAAGGTTTCAAGCGATTCATGGTATTGACTATGATGAAATCTTTTCTCCGATGGCGATGTTTAAGTCCATTCGGATCATGCTTGCTATTGCACCTACCATGACTATGAGATATGGCGGATGGATGTCAAAACCGCTTCTGAATGGAAACCTACTCGGATGTGTACATGACACAACCCTGAGGGTTTTGTAGATCCATAGCATACTAGCAGTACATAGGTCCATTTATGGACTAAAGCAAGCTTCTCGGAGCTGGAATCTTCGATTTGATGATGCGATCAAACAGTTTGGTTTCATCAAGAGCGAAGATGAGCCTTGTGTCTACAAGAAGGTTGGGGGACATAGTTGTCTTCCTCATATTATATGTGGATGACATACTACTCATTGAAAGGACATCCCTATGCTTCTGTCAAGACACGGCTAGGGAGTTGCTTCTCAATGAAGGACTTAGGTGAGGCATCCCGCATTCTAGGGATACGGATCTATAGAGATAGATCTAAGAGATTACTTGGCCTAAGTCAGATTACATACATTGACAAGGTACTCCTACGGTTTACCATGTAGAACTCCAAGAAGGGATTTTTGTCGATGTCACATGGCGTGAGTCTTTTGAAGACTCAAGGTCCCTCTTCTAGAGAGGAGAGAGACCGCATGGATCAGATCCCTTATGCCTCAGCCATAGGATCGATCATGTACGCCATACTATGTACTCGAGCTGATGTCTCGTATGCTTTGAGCATGACGAGCAGATACCAGTCAGATCCAGGTGAAAGTCACTGGATAGCGGTCAAGAATATTCTTAAGTACTTAAGAAGGACAAAAGAATATTTCTTGATATATGGAGGCGATGATGAGTTACAGTGATACTAGCTTCCAGACCGACCAGGATGATTAAATCGCAGTCGAGGTTCGTGTTTTGCTTGAATGGTAGTGCTATGAGCTGGCAGAGTTCACAGCAGTTCTACAACGTTTCCATCTCATTCGAGAGATTATCGATAGAGGAGATGTGAAGATTTGCAGAGTACTTACAGAGGCTAACATTGCAGATCCCTTGACCAAGGCTTTGGCACAGAGGAAGCATGACGGTCACACTAGGTCTTTAGGCCTTAGAGGCTATACTGATTGGCACTAGTGCTAGTGGGAGATTGTTAGTTAGAGCCCTAGAGCCAATCATTTGATGATTGTATGGACTCACGTATATCATATTCTTATATTAATAAAGGCAATAGTTTGGTTATTATGCTTATTTGTATTAGTGCCAGATAAAATAAGTATAGTAACGTCCTTGAGTAGAAGGTTCTTACCTATATCAATCGATTGGTTGAATCGATAGTGAGATGATATAGGGAACACTACTCTAAATCATTCCTAGTCGAGTATTAACATTCAGGGACAATGTTAATACAATAAGACTAGCATGTAGGTCAGCTCGATGACTTGATCTCACAAGTCATGGATATAGAGATATCAAGCTGACACATGGGTATGCATTAGAGAATGTATACTGAATGACCCGCCATGAGAAAGTATCATGGATCGTTATATGAGTGTCATATACTTTCTCATGTGGCTATTAGTATGACTATTAGTCCTTAGACCTGAAGTCACCATGGATCCCTACATAAGGAGTTATGTACTTTAGTTTCGTCAAACGTCACCCGTAACTGGGTGGACTATAAAGGCGATTACTGGGTATGTAACGAATTATGCAGAGGGATGTGAGTAATGTAGATGGGATCTATCCCTCCCATATGACGGGAGCGACATCGCTATTCTTGATAGAGTGAGACCACTAAGCGCATGGCCATGCCCAAATGAGTCAACATTAGATGTTGAGCTCATTTGATCGAGTGAGTCTAACTTGGAGTTCAAGATTTAGATTGATTAGAGGATGACATGGTCTATGCCTCATATTGATCAATTTAGATGTCTAGGATAGAAGGACACTTGTCATTATTTTGTGAGTAGTCACAATTGGTAGTCACAAGGTGATGTCGGATCTCGACATTCTTGTAACTTGGGTAGTAATGATGTGTTGCTAGATACCGCTCATTACTTATGCTCCTAAATGGGTTTAGGGCATTGCCAACGTTACAAGAACCTATAGGGTCACACACTTAGGACAATTAGGTGGAGATTAGGTTCATATGATGAACCAAGAGGATTAGATTCATTTGATGAATCAAATTGGATTAAGAGTAATCCTAATTGGGCTAACTTGAGTTCGACTCAAGTTGATTCATGTGTTAAATGAGTCTAATTTAGATTTTGACTCATTGAATCAATTTAATTTAATGAATTAGATTCATTATATTAAGTTGACTCGAATCAAATGGTTGGATTAGATCCACCATGGTAGAGATTGAGTCAAGTTTGACTTGACTTGAGAAGGAAGACCAAAGGTCAATTTTGACTTGACCTTTTGCCACCTCATTGGTGAGTTGGCATTAGGTGGACCAATAATGATGTTCCACATCATCATGGGTGCCACCTCATGGAAGTGACAAAGCCACTCTCTTAATGGTTTCATATTAATTGCAATTAATGCAATTAATGTGATTTTATGGTTTCATATTAATTGCAATTAATGCAATTAATGTGAATTTTTGAAAAGTGGCCGGCCACTTGGTTTTTGGATGAGAATTTGATTTTTCATTCATGTGTGCATCTTCCTCCTTCTCCCTCTCAAGCTCTCCCTCTCCCTCTCCTCCCTTGGCCGAACCACATAGGTGCTAGCACACCTTGGTTTTTGGTCATCTCCATCTAGTGTGTCCGTGTGGATACTTCTAGAGGACCGGCGCTTGACGGTCTTGAGATCCGACATCATTTGGACGAGCGGGAACGCGAAGGGCATCGCATCAAGGGTAAACACTTTTTCCTCATAGATCTAAGTAGTAGATCAGTTTTTGAACTCGTACAAGAAATAGTTTTTCAAATTTTTATACGAATCTTTGCACGGATCTACGGCTTTGGGTCCTTCGGGGTTTCCGCGACGCGAAAAAGCGGTTTTCACGGCTCGAAGAACCCAACAGAAGGGTGTCGACAAATGTCGTGATCTGAGATCGAGAAAGGTGAATGTCAGGATCTGAGACTGAGGTGTGGAGGATATTGGCAACTGAGACAAAGACAAGGAGGATGCCAAGATATGAGGCTAAGACAGAGGGTGTTGACGGCTGAGACAGAGAAGATGTTGGGATCTGAAGTCGAGATATGAGTGATGTTAGCGACTGAGGCTGAAATAGGATGCTAGAAGATATCGGGATCCGAAGTTGAGATATAAATAATGTCGATGACTAAGGCTGAAATAAGATTCCACAGGGGTAGTGTCAGTGACGTTAGTGCCCGAAGTTGAGATATAGTGGTGTTGGTGACTAGAGCCAAATCTTAGTAGTTGTCTTATCTTCAGACAAATTCTATATGAGTGTGCTGATCAGGTTTAATCAAACCTAAATCTTGTCTAGGCCAAATCTGAGTCCTGTTGAGTCACATCTGACTCACTTTAACTGACATCTTAGTATGCATTTTAAGGGCATCCGTAGTAGAACATTTTCATGAGCCCCTTCGTTGCCATATATGTGCCATGTCAAAAGTAAAAAAACCTCATCTATTTCTCTACTATCAAAAAAATCTCTCAACAACTTCTTCATAGGTCCCACACTTTTCATTATATATATTTCTCATCTCTCCTTCATATTTTATATTATATATAATTAAATTTTTATAGAATTTAAATTCATAAATTAACAAGAAAATAATGTTACCTTACTTTTTTTTAACATTTTATTATTTTTATTTGTTTAAACAGAAATAAAAAAACATTTAATAAAAACATGAAGAAGCGGAAATCAACGAATTTAAATCACTATGGGAGGGAGCTCCTTCATTGTATTCGTGTCACAACGGAGCTCTAATTATATGGGCCATGGATTCCTCTCTACCTCACTCTTCTTTGTTTCACAACTAGGGTTATAAAAAAACAAAGCGTTCGTGAACAAAATTAGTATTCGGCTTGATAAGAACTTGTTTATATTCATTCAATGTATATAAGATTAATTAAATAAATAAACTTGAACAACTCGTTAAACTAAACAAACAAGTTTGAACATATATATATTCAGCTCGTTAACATTCATGAACAACGTTTGTGAACAATGTTCACGAACCATATTCACTAATAAAATTCTTATTAATATGTTAAATAAATAATAAAATAAACAAATAAATTTGAATTATCAAGCTCAATAACCAATCAAATAGCTAAAAGTTCAAATAATCAAACAAGCTTGAACCAAACTTGAATTGAGAGCTCATTAACATCTAAACGTGTAAAATACCAAAAAAAATGGTGAATAATAATAAGGGGATTTTTTGAAATTTTTGAAAATTTTTCGGAGCTCGTATGGACGAGCTTACGGAGATAAATATGGGGCTCGGGAAAGCCTGTTTAGGCTACCCAAGTTAAACGAGGAAAAGTTGAATTTATTTATCTATTTTCTTTTTCCTGTTTTTCTTTGTTTTCGTCGAACTCTCCCCTTTCCCCCGCGCAACCGACGCCATCTCCTCCCGTGCCCTAACCGGCGACGGTTTCTTCCCCTTCCTCGCGATTTAAGGCCGAACCTGATTTTCACTCGCCTCTCCTCCTCTCCTCTGGCCGACGAGACGCTGACCCCCGATATGCCGGCATTCGAGCCCTAGAGCCGCTGTCGTCGCCACAACCTACGCCGTCGCGACTTCCTCTGCCCTAGCCCCCGCTAACCCGCGACTCCCTCACTCTCCTGAGACACCGTCGGCCCCAGGAACCCTAGAGCCGATCGCCTTCCCATCGCGACACCGCTATTGCCCGACATTGTCGACCCTCTTCCGGCTGCGGACACCGAGCAACTGTCGCCAGCCGAGGTCCCTACTTCTTCCTTTTCCCCTCGTGTCTGTGCCCTAGACTTCCACCACTGCCTGTGGGAGTTGCTGGACAAATTATCCGGTTGCAAATTCCTTCTTTGCGGCCAAGTTTGAGGTAATCACCAGTCCTAACTACTGATTTCGGTAAGTGGATGTGGAATGGTTGATTTGGGGTACCTAGTTGGGTGTGGGATTGCTAATTTAGTGTATATGGTTTGGTGGACAGCAGCTTCACCAGCTCCAGCCACTGTTGTTTGCTGTCATCGCCGGAGAAGAAGGTCAGGTAAGGATCCTTTTTAACTACAACAGTGATGTAGATGTAGATTTTGGTATATTACTGTAAGGATTCCTAATTAGTGGAATTTAGATAATGGATCTTTGTGGTAGGTTATGGACTGCCTGATTAGTTGACTATGTGTAGATTAATTCTTATAGGAAGGATGATGGTAATATGATTAGGGTTTTGCCTTAATTTAGAGTTAGAGATTTTATTTAGCTATTTATGAGAATTGTAGCTAAATAAAATATATTTATATTGGTAACACAGGACTTTGACGTGAGACGAGCATCTCGACGTCGGATTTAGATCGGATTGGACCTTTCTATTGGAGGCGGGTACTTTGACTTTATGTCATTTGATATGCATAGTAATGTTTTTAACAAATAGCAATGATTGTGTTTCTTATCTGCTTCGGTTGGTCATTACCGGATCTGTTACATACTTGTTTGTTTACTTGTTATGCACTTCATGTTAGTACCTACCTGATTATACATGCTTATAGGGGTAGTGACACAACCATGTTATTTATTATGTTCAGGACCTAAGGTTTTTGATACCTTATCTGACCTATGTACCTTAGATCTTCATATTGATCCATTGATACTAGGGTACACATTTTATATCTATGGATAGGTTCAGGATATTTCCATGCTTAGTGTCATGCACCATCTTCCATGATTACATGTTGTGCGATAGTCAACTCCATTATTGTTGAGCACATCGTCAATTACATGGATCTGCACACACCACCACTCATGGGTTAGTGATTTTTATCAGGCAGGGTGTGTGGCAGTTCTGCTGTTAGGCTCCGCTGGTCTGGTGCGTGGTAGCCGGCAGACAGTTATGCTCTGTTAGGTTTCACTGGTTTAGTGTAGCAGCGTGGTAGCCGGTAGACGGTTGGACTTTGTTACGCTCCATTGGTCCACTCATGGGTAGTGTGACGCAGCGTGGTAGCCGACAGAAATTCCTCCTCGTCATTGTGTACCGGGAGATGAGAGCATTGAGCTCTCCCATTTATGATTTGGGGTAGGAGGATAAGTGTACTCCGACAGCATCCCATCCACTCGGTCACTCATCAGGAGTATGTGATATCAGAGTGCACGGTTGTCACAGCCCTACCCACTCGGTCTCACCATCGTGTGCGAGATGGCTGACTGGCGTCTGGGGTGACCAGGATCCATCATTGGCATCATATGCATTTATGCATTTTCTGATTGTGTTTGCTGCACTTATATGTTGTATTTGGATGGATACATATGTTTGACAAGCATACAGGATTTTGATACCTCTCGGTCTGACGACCCTGTTATACTTATACCTTGGTCCTGGTTAGTACAGCTTTCTCTTGCTTGTTTCAGTTGCATTTATCCTTCTTATATCAGGAGACAGTACGCATGATTAGTGCTGGTTGTTATTTTCTTTATTATGCATATCAGTTGTTACCCGTTGAGTGTTAGACTCACACCCTTCTCCGTTACTATTTTCATGTTGATGTTGTCCGGAGAGTTCCAGTCGCTAGTCCCCTGCAGTCCACGAGGACGTTTGTTGGTCCTTTGGTTTTTCTTTATTAGACTATGTTTAGACTTATTCTGTTTTGATACTTTGGATCTTGTATGGATTTTTACTTATTGATGGATTTTTATTCGATATGATCTTCTACATGCCTGCCTGGACGGCAGAAGAGGTAAGTTGACTTTATTTGCGTAGTTGAGTTTTTGTGCTTTATGAGTGTAGTTGAATAGGATATCGGTTTTGTGCTTTATGAGTGTAGTTGAGTAGGATGATTTGAGATGTTTACTTATCATTTGTTTTAGTTCCCTATTTAACTGCGTGGATGGTGTGATTGTTTGCTTATTTATTTGTTGTTATATACATATGTTCTGGCCGTGTTGCCTGTGTATGACTATGGATGTAGAAACGTTTTAGATTGTCACCTGTACAGGGGAGATGATGCCGAAATTTCTTTGGACAGGGACTCCCCCGGGGTGTGACAATTTATTTGGTATCAGAGCCAAGTTGACGATACTTGTTTGTATATCGTGTTACGGATTTCGAGATTTATCTTATACCAATTTATTGGTATCAGAGCGGGTTACGAATACCTGCTTTTGGTGTTCTGGATTTTTGGGTTAGCCCAAGTTTGCGAGTAAACTTGGGTACTTATTTTTCAGATTTGTATGGATTTTCGTTGGTTTTCTTGTACGGAATTCTGAAGTAAAAGGGGGACTGGACAACGACAGAACATTTCCAGACGACAAATAGGTATAAAGGTAATTTTATAGTTTTTATATTTGTAGTGATATTTGTGTTATAACTTAACAGATATGAGGAGATTTACACGTATTACTGCGAGACGTGGTGTTGGACGGCCACGTACGAGGACCTTGGGATCTCTGGACTTGCCAGAGATGTCTACTAGGGTTGAGCCTGTCATACAGGGGCAGACTCAGGATACTGCGGGCGCGTCGGGCTCTCAAACCCCGATGGCTCCTTTAGAGGTACCTACCTTGGCTGCACCGGCTGTACCCACCCCTACCGTATTTACGGTACCATCAGGGGTACTACCGGCATACCTCGCACCTATTCCGGTCTAGCCTGCGACGTACTCGACACCACCACCACCTGGGCCTACCATGTACCCGACACCAGCGGCACCTGTGCCCCCAGTACCTACAGTGTACCCAGCAGCACCTACACCAGCGATACCGGTTGCTCCGCATCCAGTGCCACTACCTGCCGTTCATCCAGTCGCGGCCACCTATGCTGACCCTGCAATGCCACCGGCGGCATATGCCCCAGTTTATGTAGCAGCACCGGGAGTACCTCCCCTGGTCTATTCAGCGGTACCATCTGTAGCATCAGCTCCAGTATTTCCGCCAGCTCCTGCAGCCGTCCCTACCCACCTCACTGACATTGTCACGGCACGAGCTCAGATTCCAGCATTGGCAGAATCGATGAAGAGTCGATTCACACTCTTCCGAGGAGAGACTGATCCGAGTGTGGCCTAGTCCTGGTTAGAGACCATGGAGCGGACATTCTTTTACATAGCTTGCTCCGAGTGGGAGAAAGCGAAGCTGGCTGCTTTTTACTTACGGGACGAGGCCGACACCTGGTGGGTTACTCAGCGTTCTATCATAGGCGAGAGGAACATCACTTGGGCCAGGTTCAGAGAGGCTTTTGAGAGCCGCTTCTTCCCACGAGCATATCAGATGACCCGCCGGCAAGATTTCCTGAGTCTGCGATAGAACAACTGGTCGGTGACAGAGTATAATGCAGAGTTTAACAGATTGGCCAGATTTTGTCCAGAACTGGTTGCTGAGGACAGTTCATGTATGCAGCAGTTCATTCAGGGGATGGATGGACAGTTGTAAGTAAGGTTTGCCAGTCTTGGTAGCACATCTTATTTGGAGACGTTGGATAGAGCCCTCATGATTGAGTCAGCTCAGCAGAGAGCATTTCCGGACAAAAAAGGAAGCAAACAGGTCAGACATCAGGACAGACCCAACAGGCACAGACGACCGGACAACAGCAGAGTGGTCGCAGTCGGCCTGGTCAGGGTACGTCTGGGGTATTTCGTAGGCCTCAGAAGTCAGGGCAGTCTTCCTCAGGACATTTCCGGTCTCCTCAGCCGAACCGGAAACAACCTGCTAGCGATATTCGCTGTTTCAGATGTGGGTCTAGAGATCACATCACCCCAGCCTACTCTCTGGGACAGTCAGTTTGCTTTTATTGCAAACTTCCTGGGCACCAGAGCCGAGATTGTCCGCTGAAGACTCAGCATATGGCTTCTGGAGGGTCTGGTCATGGAGGACAGCTCAGTCAGTCCGGAACTTATCGAGGAGGGCTGAGAGCCAAATCTTAGCAGAGTCAGCAGATGTCCGCCCCCCCTGCAGCAGTTGCATTTGTCATGCTCGGACAGGAGTACCCTAGTACTCCCATAGTACCCCAGAGCTCCGTTCTGGGACCTCATTACCTGACTCAGGGGCAGTATCAGTCGTCGCCCTCTCAGACTTCTCTGGCACAGTATCCAGCATCGCCTCAGTGGTAGGCTCCTGCCCAGACGTAGCAGTCGCAGGCAGCGTTACCACCTCTTCCTCCGCCAGAGACTGGGCGTATTCATGCGGTCACCAGAGAGGATGCATAGCGAGCTGACAGATTCATTTTCTGTGGTACGATTTCTATTTATGCCTTATCTGTAGATATATTGATTAATACTGGTAGCTCGCATTCTTTTATATCTTGTATTTTTGAGAATTTTTCAAAAAATTTTCGGAGCTCGTATGGATGAGCTTACGGGGATAAATATGGGGCCCGGGAAAGTCTGTTTAGGCTATCTAAGTTAAGCGAGGAAAAGTTGAATTTATTTATCTATTTTCTTTTTCCTGTTTTTCTTTGTTTTCGCCGAACTCTCCCATTTCCCCCGCGCGACCAACGTCATCTCCTCCCGTGCCCTAACCGGCGACGATTTCTTCCCCTTCCTCGCGATTTAAGGTCGAACCCGATTTTCACTCGCCTCTCCTCCTCTCCTCTGGCCGACAAGACGCCGACCCCCGATACGCTGACATTCGAGCCCTAGCGCCGTTGTCGTTGCCACAACCTACGCCGTCGCGACTTCCTCTGCCCTAGCCCCGGCTAACCCGCGACTCCCTCACTCTCCTGAGACACCGTCGGCCCCAGGAACCCTAGACCCGATCGCCTTTCCATCGCGACACCACTACTGCCCGACATTGTCGACCCTCTTCCGGCTGCGGACACCGAGCAACTGTCGCCAGCTGAGGTCCCTACTTCTTCCTTTTCCCCTCATGTCTGTGCCCTAGACTTCCACCACCGCCTGTGGGAGTTGCTGGACAGATTATCCGGTTGCAAATTCCTTCTTTGCGGCCAAGTTTGAGGTAATCACCAGTCCTGACTATTGATTTAGGTAAGTGGATGTGGAATGGTTGATTTGGGGTACCTAGTTGGGTGTGGGATTGCTAATTTAGTGTATATGGTTAGGTGGACAGCAGCTTCACCAGCTCCAGCCACTGTTGTTTGCTGTCATCGTCGGAGAAGAAGGTCAGGTAAGGATCCTTTTTAACTACAACAGTGATGTAGATGTAGATTTTGGTATATTACTGTAAGGATTCCTAATTAGTGGAATTTAGATAATGGATCTTTGTGGTAGGTTATGGACTGCCTGATTAGTTCACCATGTGTAGATTAATTCTTATGGGAAGGATGATGGTAATATGATTAGGGTTTTGCCCTAATTTAGAGTTAGAGATTTTATTTAGCTATTTATGAGAATTGTAGCTAAATAAAATATATTTATATTGGTAACATAGGACTTTGACGCGAGACGAGCATCTCGACGTCGGATTTGGATCGGATTGGACCTTTCTATTGGAGGCGGGTACTTTGACTTTATGTCATTTGATATGCATAGTAATGTTTTTAACAAATAGCAATGATTGTGTTTCTTATCTGCTTTGGTTGGTCATTACCTGATCTGTTACATGCTTATTTGTTTACTTGTTATGCACTTCATGTTAGTACCTACCTGATTATACATGCTTATAGGGGTAGTGACACAACCATATTATTTATTATGTTCAGGACCTAGTGTTTTTGATACCTTATCTAACCTATGTACCTTAGATCTTCAGATTGATCCATTGATACTAGGGTACACATTTTATATCTATGGATAGGTTTAGGATATTTCCATGCTTAGTGTCATGCACCATCTTGCATGATTGCATGCTGTGCGATAGTCGACTCCATTATTGTTGAGCACATCGTTAGTTACATGGATCTGTACACACCACCACTTATGGGTTAGTGATTTTTATCAGACAGGGTGTGTGGCAGTTCTGCTGTTAGGCTCCGCTGGTCTGGTGACTTAGCGTGGTAGCGGACAGACAGTTCTGCTCTGTTAGGCCCCGCTGGTTTAGTGTAGCAGCGTGGTAGCCGGTAGACGGTTGAACTTTGTTAGGCTCCGTTGGTCCGCTCATGGGTAGTGTGACGCAGCGTGGTAGCTGGCAGAGATTCCTCCCTGTCATTGTGTACCGGGAGATGAGATCATTGAGCTCCCCCATTTATGATTTGGGGTAGGAGGATAGGTGTACTCTGACAGCATCCCGTCCACTCGGTCACTCATCAGGAGTATGTGATATCAGAGTGCACGGTTGTCACGACCCTACCCACTCGGTCTCACCATCGTGTGCGAGATGGCTAACTGGCGTCAGGGGTGACCAGGACCCATCATTGGCATCATATGCATTTATGCATTTTCTGATTGTGTTTGCTGCATACAGGATTTTGATACCCCTCGGTCTGACGTCCCTGTTATACTTATACCTTGGTCCTGGTTAATACAGTTTTCTCCTGCTTGTTTCAGTTGCATTTATCCTTCTTATATCAGGAGACTGTATGCATGATTAGTGCTGGTTGTTATTTTTTTTATTATGCATATCAGTTGTTACCCGTTGAGTGTTAGACTCACACCCTTCTCCGTTACTATTTTCAAGTTGATGTTGTCCGGAGAGTTCCAGTCGCTAGTCCCCTACAGTCCACGAGGACGTTTGTTGGTCCTTTGGTTTTTCTTTATTAGACTATGTTTAGACTTGTTCTGTTTTGATACTTTGGATCTTGTATGGATTTTTATTTGTCGATGGATTTTTATTCGATATGATCTTCTACATGTCTGCCTGGACGGCAGAAGAAGTAAGTTGACTTTATTTGCATAGTTGAGTTTTTGTGCTTTATGAGTGTAGTTGAATAGGATATCAGTTTTGTACTTTATGAGTGTAGTTGAATAGGATGATTTGAGATGTTTACTTAACATTTGTTTTAGTTCACTATTTAACTGCGTGGATGATGTGATTGTTTGCTTATTTATTTGTTGTTATATTCATATGTTCCGGTCGTGTTGCCCGTGTATAATTATGGATGTAGATAAGTTTCAGATTGTCACATGTACAGGAGAGATGCTGTCGAAATTTCTTCGGACAGGGACTCCCCCGGGGTGTGACAAAACGAACCAAGTTTAATCTAAGATTCAAATAAGCTCAAGATAGGTCTAGGGTGTAGCACAGACGGTGAACACATGACATCTCTGACATAATAACCAGGGGTCGATTATCAGAAACTGACGACTTAGGATTTATCCCACCATGCGTCTGACGCCTGTGTACTTACATGTACCTTTCTCCATATCCGTGAGGTCGACATTAGGGGAGTCCTTAATATAATGAATCTACATTTCAAATAAACTCAAAGTTATAAAAAATAAATTAAGTCAAATTTAAAAATCATTTTAAAGATTTGATTCTTTTTAAACTCAACTCAATTTAATTCATTGAGGTATACACTTAACTCTTGGTCATCTCCTAACATAAGGGCATCTCTTTGTTGGGTTGTGGATCTACAAACTAGCATATCTTCGAAGATATGAGACAAGTTGATTTAGTTGTGGAACCATCTTTCTGGATGGCATAATATTCTTTAAATAATATTTAAAAGATATAAGACAAGTAGATTCTACTAGCTGAGAACTATCTTTAATTGAACAATCAGTTATGTTGTATTAATTTCAACATTAATAGTTTATTTACTCGATTATAAAGAGAAGATAATTTTTTTTGATAAAATTCTATACGAAATTTTATTATTTTGCATATATTTTACATTATTTTTTTTAATAGTTATTGTGCTTTATGAACATCATAGCCCTTGACCTCATAGGAAATCCTATGGAAAGTTCCTCTAATAGAAATTTAAAATTTGAGACCGACCAAAGACCAACACGGGTCTATTCCGCGGGCCCCACACCGCCTAGCTACTTGTTGTTCGGCTGCGTGGCTCCAGGCCTGCATTTTATTTTTTTATTGGAGGCCCCACTTCTGTCCAATCACAGCATGCCTTCGCCATGGGCGGTGGGCGAGTGGGTGGGGCCGTGGGATAGTGAATTATTTATATATTTAAAGGTCCACCGTGGGTTTCCGTGGCACCACCGAGGGTTCGGAATCATCCGGTCGCGCGATCTCCCCCCACTTGCCAGCGCTTTCTCGATCGTTCTCGGCCTCTCGCTCCTCCTCCCAGCCGCCGCCCTCCATTCGCCGTCGCTTCCGCCGCCGATATCCCACCGCCCAGCCAGTTATTGTATCTCGCTGCTCCTGTCGGTAATCCTACGACGTGTTTTCATTTCGCTCTCCTCTGCTCTTCCAGTTGTTCCAACAATGGGGTGTGATTCGTTGTTTCACTAAAATCTTCTGTTTGAGTTATCGTCAGGAGTGTCCAGTGAGTTTCCTTTCAATTTCCGTTGCGAGGCGGTTGACTTTGGTGCTAGCGTTCTTCTAGATCTCTCGACGCGTTCCATTCTTTTGTGTTGGAGTTGCTAGGTCTATTCTTTTGATTATGATTTGAGTGTTGTCCTTGACTTTGCGGTGACAGGAGCTTGATAGGTTAAACTAGTGATGATTCGACTTGCAGAAATCTATGACATTTTTGGCTTATTTGTTAAACGTCTGTTCAAGCTGTTCCACTGAGCGATATTTTTCCCCCTACGCTTGGCTTATTCATCTGATATATGTCGGTATCGATTGTTTAATTTTTTTATTTGTTGATGGGTGGATTAAACCGTGGTCTACGTGCATTCAGATAGGAATCTGTATGACATATGGTCCGTTTGTGCTGGATTTCTTTGATATTGTCTTGTTACTGTCCATATCTTTTGTTCTTTAGAACATAATATTTGGGGGCGATAAAGTTGATCTTTTTTTGAACTCATCAGTATGCATTAGGTGTAGAAAAGTCACCTCACCGTCAGCAAATTCTTTGTATCTCAACATGATTATACAGTAGATTTCTTTGTTGACTCCAGCACTGGGCGTGTATTCCTAATTCAAGGAGATAACTGCCAAAAGTGAGACCACCTGAAAAACCACATGATAGCACAGAAAAGTAAAGAAGAGTCGTTTTTCTACCCGACTGGATTACTAACATCCGTTAGGAACCCATACTTGTTTGGTGTTCTATTCACTTCGCATGGTTCAGCTGAAAAAGATAAAAGGACCATAACGTAAATTATGATTTGGTTTAAGGATTTATTTCTCCACTTAAACCAAAACTAGGTTTCCATTGGCTGCCTAAATCAATGAAAGAGCAAGAATATGTTTTTCTGGATAACTCCATGTCCAAGCAGGAAGTTTTCCAACTTCCATCTGCTAGAATCCTAGAATTTGCACTCCTGGTGCACATAGGGACCTATATCTGAGCTTGGAAATGTTCATACAAGCCATCACGTTCAGTCCATCATTTCTCATAATTACAGTAAGTAATATTTTTCGAACAAAATAAGCAATAAGATAATACTATATGCATATATTATGTTAATTTTTTGTGGTTCTCTGACTTCTGACTAATGACTGAATTTAGTATGCGGTATTGGTTCTCTGGCTTATGTAGGCAGCACAGGGTCAATCTACTATACAGTAGATATACAGTATATAGGGGCAATATGTGATCATTGTCATAATTTTTTAAAATATTTAGAATGATAAAAATTACTAATTTACACACAATAGAGCATCTTTATTAAGTATCAACACATCCACTTTATACTCCCACTGTCCCACAGAGAAAAAATTATGTCAATCATACAATACAAAACATATAACAACAAATATGAATTAAAAAAAAATTAAGGGGGCGTTTGGTTTAGGGGAATAGGAGTGGGGAATGAGAATGGGAATCATTGATTGCCATTGTTAATGTTTGGATTATAGGAATAGGAATACAAATAAGGAAATGAATCCTTGAAATTGGGTAATAACTCATTCCCATATACCTCCCTTTCAATGAGTCATTACCCTATTTTCATCAATCAAAATATTTCCTTATTCCAAAAATATCCTTGACCTAAAACTAAAATTTTCTCCCTTAATATCAAATATCAAAATATATTTATTTATTTTTTATTTCATTTCACTTCTCTCTCCTTGTTCTCTCTCATCATATTTTCTCTCTCATCATTTTATCACACACTTTCTCTCTCCTTAATCTCTCCTATCACACTCTCTTTCTTCTTTTTTTCTCATTACACTTTCTCTCTCATCATATTTTCTCTCTCCTCAATTTCTTCCATCGCACTCTCTTCCTCTTTTTTCTCATCATACTTTCTCTCTCCTCAATCTCTCCCATCACACCCTCTTTTCTCTTTTTTTTCTCATCACACTTTCGCTCTCATCACACTTTCTCTCTCCTCAATCTCTCTTGTCACACTCCCTCATTATATTTTCTCTCTCATCATACTTTTTCTCTCCTCAATCTCTCCCATCACACTCACTGTTCTCTTTTTTTCTCATCACACTTTCTCTCTCATCATACTTTCTCTCTCCTCAATCTCTCTCATCACACTCTCTCTCCTCATTTTTCTCATTATATTTTTTCTCTCTTCATCCTCTCCCATCATACTTTCTCTCACATCATATTTTCTCTCTTATCTTCTCTCATCATGCTCTCTCCTATCACACTCTCTTTTCTCATTTTGTCTCATCACACTTTCTCTCTCATCACACTTTCTCTCTCATCATTCTCTTTCATCATATTTTTCTCTCACATTCATCTTTCTCTCACATTTAATTTTTTCTCTTATTTTCCTTTAAGGATAAAAAAGGAAATTTTGATTTATTCCGATAGAAAATATGCAACTAACCAAACATTGCTTTTAAGAATGATATCCATGCTCATACCCATTCCCATTCCACAATACAATGATTCTCATTCCGATTCCTATTCCTATTCCTAGGAAAGAACCAAACGCCCCCTAAAATTGATCCAACTAATTTTTTTAAAAAAATTTTATTTTTTGTCCACATGTAAACTGTATGTCATATGTAGTCACTATGTGTTCACTTCCAAATTCCCCTAGGAGGCTGCATATGACCCCCAAATGAATACTTTTTTAAAACATGATTAGCTTAATGTTCCTAATATTAATAAGGAAACTCAAAGTTTGCAGCTTGGATGACTTTATGCTTGAATTGATTGTGCCAAGCTAGGTGGTAACTAGCTGAGTTAATAAGGAAACATGATCACTTTTGAAATTTTAGACAAATTTTTTAGTATTGTACCTAAAATTTTAATGGCAACTAACTGAGTTTTCTGTTGCCTTAGTTAATTTTGGAACTGATTCAATCTTTACGTCATAAAAACTGTTAACTATGTCTAGTTCTAGACTACTGTGTTAGCTGTTGATAATTCAAATGCTTGAGTATCTTGCATAATCTTATTTCACACTATAGATGATATTATTCCTCATCTGAATGTAGAAACTTCTGCCAAATGTTTCAGTTTAATGGAAAAGTTCAAACACTTAGTATAGTTTGCACTTTAAATTGTAGATTCTTTAGCAGCCTTCATCCACTAGCTTAGTTATTACGATTATAATTTAATTTTTCTTATAGGTTTCAATCTCCATTCTACACTTATATTCTTTTGCTTATGGCTTATTTCTTCTACTCATGCTTATTTTACTTGTGGTACAGAGCTATCCCACTTTTTTTTTTGTCGATGGATCAAGATAATTCTATGATGGACTCACCTCGACGTAGGCATGGCCTATTAAGAGATCAAGTTCAGTTGGTGAAGAGAAAGGATTCTGATCGTTATGAAATTGTTCCAATTCAAGATCCACTGTCTTTTGAAAAAGGTTTCTTCATAGTAATAAGAGCATGCCAGTTATTGGCCCAAAAGAATGATGGGATAATTGTGGTTGGGGTAGCTGGTCCTTCTGGTGCTGGGAAGACTGTATTTACTGAGAAAGTTCTCAATTTCATGCCAAGCATCGCTGTCATATCGATGGACAACTACAATGATTCTAGTCGCATCATTGATGGAAATTTTGATGGTAAGTTTTACTCTGAGGAAGAATTTTTTCTTTCGATACTTTGCTCCTGGTTTCTTTAATCTCTTTTTCCTGTCACAAGCATATTGCTCTCCATCTTGATGTTATACATTTTCTTTTCTGTTCTTCTTATATCTTTTCCTCAATTCTTTAAGCATGGATCTGATACCTACTGCTATTTAAAAATTTTTATCTATCACTTTTATATTTAGGTAGGTAAAAAAGATTCACTCGCCCAGCTGGTTGTAGTGTGCTGATGAATTGCCTCACTTACAAGTGTTTATAATTTTGATAACAAAAGAAAGTTCCTTTTTGGTAGCTTTTTCCTGAATTTTGTGGATCCTGTTTTAATAAATTAAGTAGAATGAAAACTTTGGAGTTTTTTATGATAATACTGCATTATTATTTTGAGTAGGGAATCACAATTTTTACATTTTTCAATATGCTTGTTTTTGACTGAATTGCAGCTTGCTTCCTGTATTTCCTCCTTTTCCCATTCCTCTCTTTAAAACATTATTTAATGAAGAATATATAGGCTAACCACAATGTGCACGAATACACTCAAACAAAGATTGGCCCCCAAGGCCACTGCCAGGCTACACTTAGATGCAATGGACATTTGTGGTTCTTGTTCATGAATTCTGAAGATGCTCATCTAACACAAATATTCTCTAATGCAACCACCTTAATGTAAAAATGCTTCCAAACGATAAATTTTACCATAACTAATCTGTAGGCCTACACACTTTTGGATCTAACTTATCTTTCATTTATTGTTTATACTGTATCATATTTGGACTCTTCATCTACCTCTCTAACCTATGACAAATACACAACACTCGGATACTCTCACTCCTAGTAGAATCAATATTTTTATTGATCACATGCAAACAATTTTAGATGAGTCAATACACTTGGATCTATACTCATGTAGGATAGTTGTATCTCGATCCGAGTAACATGGCTTATAGTTGCATCACAATGATTTGTTTTTGTTTTTGTTTTTGTTCTTGCACTTATCATTTGTTTCTTCAGAGTAGAGTGTTGTTTGTTCCTGTATGTTCACGATTGGAACTGGACTTGTTTCTTTTTGTACCTATAATCTTTTTGTTAATGACCTCAAACAACTTCATGTTACGAAGCTTGGAATTATACATGTTACACTACATCATTTTATGCTTTCTAATTCATGCATTTTCTTCCAGATCCACGGTTAACAGATTATGACACTTTGCTTGAAAATATTCGCGGACTAAAAGAAGGGAAATCTGTTCAGGTGCCCATATATGATTTCAAGTCAAGCAGTCGCATCGGATACAGGTAAATATCAACAAAATTTTGATTTTTTTAAATATCTATAAAATTAGGTAGCAGTGCACCAGAACTCCCGACCATCTTTTCATAGGATAAGGACTTATCATCCTTCTTGTTGTTTTCTTGGCAGGACTGTCGATGTCCCAAGCTCTAGGATTGTTTTTCTTGAAGGGATCTATGCTTTGAGTGAGAAGTTGCGCCCTTTACTTGATCTACGGGTTTCTGTGACTGGTGGTGTACATTTTGACCTTGTTAAAAGGGTTTTGCGGGACATACAGCGTGCCGGACAAGAACCTGAAGAGATAATTCATCAAATTTCAGAAACAGTTATCTACTTTATCTTTTTTTCCTAACTTCTGCTAACTGCACTTTAAATTAGCTGATGTTAGTAAGGTCATTTACTTGGATCTCCTGAACCCTGACCATTTATACTGACTTGTCCACGTTATGCAGGTTTATCCAATGTACAAGGCATTCATTGAGCCAGACTTGCAAACAGCACATATAAAAATCTCCAACAAGTTCAATCCATTTACAGGCTTCCAGAATCCAACCTACATTCTAAAGGTTAGTGTTTGGGGGTTTTATTGCATATATGGTTGCTAATGATTAGAGGTATGGTATTTACAAACTGTTCTTATTGATGTCTTCAGTTATTTTGTTTAAAGCTTTGACTTCTTTTTACTATTGCAGTCGCCAAGAAGTGTAGCAGTGGATCAAATCAAAGCTGTTCTTTCTGAAGAACACAAAGAAGGTACAGAAGAAACCTACGATATATACCTATTGCCGCCAGGTGAAGATCCAGAAGCATGCCAATCTTATTTAAGAATGAGAAACAGGGATGGGAAGTACAATCTTATGTTTGAGGTATACTATTCTGGATAATTCCTTGTGGAGTTTTTATTTATATGTGTGACTTATGTATTATGGATGAGGGTCACTTAAAAAAAAACTTTAGAGAATTGCTTGAAACATGTAAATGAAAATTTTGTTTTCTCTGTTGGCATTATGTGCTTATTTGCAGATTTTGCTAACTTATAAATTTGAGTATTGATGTTCTTATATCAATATGCATGGGATGGAACTTTTGTTAAATGCATTGCCCATCTTCAGTAATATTTATTTGGAGTTTCTGAATTCACATGCCTATTCTTATACTTTGCATATACGATTTCCTTTGCATGTATTTATTTAGAGTGTTTCGTATGTCATTTTGACTATTGACTACTTGTGAATTTTCAGGAATGGGTAACTGATAGTCCCTTCATCATATCACCCAGAATTACTTTTGAAGTTAGTGTGCGTCTTCTCGGTGGGTTAATGGCGCTAGGCTATACCATTGCAGCTATTCTGAAGAGAAGCAGTCATGTGTTTTCTGATGACAAGGTGGTTGTAAAAATTGATTGGTTAGAACAACTTAATCGCCAATATGTTCAGGTAACTGAAACTGAATATTTGCAAGTTATTTATTTCTGAAACTGCTAAAAATTTCTTGTATTATGTGTTGTTTTGAATATTGTTTGATGAAAGATGCCTCAACATAATTCCTTAATCTAACGTATTAATAATGGCCTATACCTCTGTAGTTTGGCTACTCACCATGAAATTCCTGTTGCTTCTTCTGCTATTGTCAGTCATTACCTTTTATGGTATAATGAGCCAATGTTTAATTAAGTTACGTAATTCCCGGTTTCAGATATATCTGGACACTTCTTCCGTAGTTGCATTATGATACATTGTTCAGTTAGGTTGTGACCAAATCTACGATATCACTAAAGCAGTTCTAATTGGACTTGGTGAATATTATTTTTATATTTTGGTTCCAGTGAACTATTTGCAATCCAAGTCTTTACTCATCGTGTATACTGAAAGAACTCATCCAATTAGCTACAGAAGTCAAACATCAATATTCTATGGTTCATGCATCTCCATAACTCATAAGGATGGCAAGGAACAGGATAACTATCTTTGTTGCTTGTGAGAAATTAAACATATAGAAACTGTACCTTGCAGATGGTCTTCCATAGTTGCATAATGCAGCTGTGGAAGTTACTCTTAGTGGCTTCTAATTTAGGCAATTTTGAAATACTTTCAGTAATTTGAAATAGTATTTCTTGATTGTTCCTCAGTATTCTTGCTAGATCTCTTACATTCATCAGTCTCTATTGAGGGATACACGGGTGTTATTGTACGTCTTGATTCTTATTTCTTGTGATGGTTTTGTTCCTAACATCAATTCATGGTGAAACTTAAAAATTTATATGACAACATAATGTACTCTATTGTAAGTTTTGATTCATCATAACATGGGCCTCATGGTGCATGCAAAACAATCTAGACCTTCCCCATGTAGGCTCTGCTGTATAGCTAATGTCAATGTAATATATTATTATCATATAGCTTTCTACAGCTTAACTCAATGAAACATCTCTTGAATGACTGGCATGAATTTGATGTTAGGATTGACAATGATTAAGCTTACGGGATCCATGCAATTCTACAGATCATGTAATTTTACATTTTAAGGGTAATCACCAAACATAAGAAATTGGAGTTGGGTTCTGATATCATGTTAGCTGAACTAGAAAGAAATTTTCTTCTATGCATTCTGGGTTGTCATTCTTGTCTGCACGACTATAAAGAATTGTACTGTGCATCACCTCAGGAAAGAATTTAATGGTGTATGTAAACTTCAGCTGTTTCCTATGTTTCTTGATTCTTAATTGTATTCTATCTTCTTTGGTCATGTGCATTTTTTGAGGAAAGCTATTTTTCTGTTTCTTCATTATAATTATAAAGATTGTGTGATTCATTATACATATGTAATGTGTTTTGCTCAAAATCCATTTTGTTGGTCTCAAATTTATAGTTGTGCGATTATGAAAGGTGCAAGGAAAAGAGCGACTGTATGTTAAGCATATAGCGGAGCAATTGGGTCTGGAAGGTGCTTTCATTCCTCGTACTTACATTGAGCAGATTCAACTTGAAAAGCTCGTGAATGACGTGATGGTATAGGTTCTTTACACCAATTCTTGTTGCACTTAGCTTCGAGCTATTTTAGCTTTTTTTATTCTTTGCATTGTTTTTGCCTATTTTATTGTTAACTGCAGGCCCTGCCAGATGATTTAAAGACAAAGCTCAGCATAGATGATGATATGGTCTCTAGTCCTAGAGAAGCACTTTCACGGGCATCTGCTGATAGGGTTGCCATGAGAAATAAATTTCTGAAAAGGTTTGTATATGTATCATCATTGATGATAATTTAGTTCTCCTTCAAAATTACAAAATTATAATACGCATCAGTTACTTGGCCAATACAACATGTCATCATCTAATATAGACGTGCACATTTTGTGATTCCTAATAAAGATTCTTAGGTCTTTTCTTTTTCTTACATTTAGCAGACCAATTGGTCTGGCTTGGTTTTATCAATACATCTCTAATGATTTGTCTGCAGATCTAACCTAATCCTTGTTGGTATCTCAAGGTAACAATTATTTTGAAATGAATCTTCTCTGTTTCCTCAGTGGAATGTCCCATTCCTTCTCTACGCAAAGGGAGAAAAATATTGCCAAACTCAGACTTGACGTCAACCAGAGAAGGTTCGAGAAACAACCACCTGAGTCACCTGCAATCAGTCGGGTTAGTTGTCATAACACAGGATGTTCATCTCATAGAAATTGGGAAATAAGTCTCGTTTTTTTTTTGTATGAATGGATTTTATGTTACAAATGGTCTAACGATGCAACTTTCTTTTTGTGCGTTCACTGATGCTGTATAGGAAGCTGTTAATCATCTATCAGAGCAGATTTCAGCTCTAAATGAAAGATTTGATGAGTTCAGTTCACGAATGGAACAATACAATAAGAAGTTTAGCTCACAGAGAACTTCTATGAGCCAGCAGAACTTGGCCCTCCAAGGGGAAGCTTGTAATGGTTCTGTCCCAACAACATTGTTTGTGTCTAACTTGGGCAATGGCACCCTTTTGCCTACCTCATCATCTTCTTCCCAACTGAATAAGGATTCTCCCCTACTGGATGAGGTGTGTACCAATTCCATCTACCTTTTTTTGTTGTAAAAATAAATAGATTTAGGCTTCAGGGATATAAGTCCTTTGCTTTGAATATTTGATTTTTTTTTTTATGTATTATCCGATATTAGTCAACCTTCCATTTTTTGAAATAGTATAACAGCAAACTCATTTTAAGACCCCAGTGCCTAAAATGACACGCCAACAGCTTTCTTGATTCTTGTTTATTCTCTTAGTTATAGAATTGTAGTACTAAAATCCTTTTACAGCTGATGTTTTAACTGGCTAGTTCAGAGCCGTAATCACCCTATGAACTTTACTGATATGTTCTTATGCATTCATGGAATCGATGATGATGATGCTTTCTGTCATTGGCAGCTAATGCTCGTCTCACGGGGTCAGCGGCAAATCATGCATCAACTGGATAACCTTAACAATTTGATGCACGAGCACTTGCCTTTGTTGTCCCAAAAAGGCTTAACTGACAACAGAAGTGGATCGCTTGACTGGAATACGCTAGGGGTATTAGCGATGGGTTGCATTGGCATTTTTCTGTTCAAAAATCTGAACAGGAATTAAAATGAACCCTCAACTTCTTCTATTTGACATGAACCTTAGGATCGTGATTGATGACTTTGAGATATTAACCTCTTCATGCTACACAATTGGTGCAGGGCCTTAGGCTCAGAAGGGATCTAATGAAATCTACCAAGCTAACACACGCTACAATTTTGCAGGAGTCGTGGTGCACCTCTCTTTATTTCCCTATTTTCTTTTTTTGTTTTAGTTTTTTGTTTCTGAAGAGCTACAGTTGAATTTGTACATTTCAGACAGCAGAACTTGTAGTTAAAAAATCAATGGCACGGAAAACCACTATTTATTTATTTGTCTCAAGTATCCACGCCACTCTTATGTGGTTATGACACCTGAATTGAATATTTTAGGCATATATCCACACCTCTCTTATTTGGTTATGACACATTTACCATCTGTTTTGTATTTTTGTAAGTTAATTTATAAATTAGTATTTACCATAAAAATTATAATTTAATTTAATTTTTAGTTATTCGATATTTATTTTTGTAGGCGAACATTTCAGGTATTAGACATCCAAAAATTTGTAATTTTTGTTGTCATAAATTAAGCTCGCAAGAATTTCAGCCAGTGGAAAACAACGTGGGCATGCTTTTTCTCTCAGGAATTTTGAAAAGGTAAAGAGATGCTAAAATGCCTAACGCGGATTATTGAAGACTACTCGAGAGAATACATATATTGAATTTTTGGTGTGAAATAAAATTGCCATAAAAATAAAACTGAACTGCAACCCATTCACATATAAATTGGTCAAAAAAAAAAACAAACACTTTTGAAATTTTTTTTATTTTAGCTTTCTTAAGGTGATTATAGAAAAATAAATAAATAAGAGTAGTTCGGTGTGATATGATTCACTTAGGCGAGGGGTAATCATAATATTACAATGTTGATTATTTTATTTAATACAATTTTAAAATTATATTAATATAATGTAATTTAAATTATAAGATTTATGCCGCTAGGGCCTCTGTCGTTTCTAACAACTTTGGCAATGTCGTCTGGGATTGCTTCTTGTCTTCTAATATCGACTCCATCTTCTCTCATGCGGTCGCCCCTGTCGAGTTGCCCTCTAAGAAGGATTTCATCCTCTGTCTCTCCGCTCGTCCCATCCTCATAGATAGAGGTGATGTGATGACAAAACAAAATTCTTCTTTTCTCGTCTCAACCACTTCGTTTTTGATCGTTGACAGCAATGAGTGTAGTTTGCATTGGAGAGATATAGTAATGATTGTAGTTTGCATTGGAGAGATATAGTGGCAAGAAGTGCATGATGTTAGTCGGTGAAGACACTATGGATCACTATGGATCACTTGGCTTGGATCCAAGACATCAAATATTGAACCTTCATTCCAAATAAAAGAATATAATATTTTTTAGGGAGGTAGTTGGGCTGCGGGTCGTTGATGGATACAAAATAAAAAAATATAATAATTTTTAATCAAAAATTATATACATAATATATAATTTTTTTGGGACCAAATATAATCATATAATATTACATTATTATAAATTTAATTATATTATCTCTCATCAAACATCGTATCGTCTTGGTAGTTTTGTATTCTTGTTTGGCATGATATAACTCAAAAAGGGTCATTTTTGGTATGTGTCGATGATCCGGTGGATGAGCTTATATTAAATGCCAGGAAAATGACCTTTGCAAAAAATTCTTTCTGAAAAAAAAACCATTGATCAATAAAACATTTTACAATTTTATAGTGTGCCGTGGTTGGAATTTAATTTTAGTGTAGTTCAATTTGAAATCGTAATTCAGATTATTACATTAAAAAAACATATCAGCATATAATCAATAAATGATGATACGATGAAACATAACGGCACCTTAATAATTATAGTAAAAGAGAAAATCTATCACCCAACAGTCTTTCAAGGTCGGATTTATAGTAAAATTTTAGATGTTAAATTTTAACAAATACATATATAATCACACTCAAGTTTAACACACAAATATCAAAAATTTAATATCGAATCTGACCACTTAAAATGCGCTTGCACCAACAAAAGCCAACAACACTAAAGATATGCTTTATTAAAATCACATCACTTATTTATTCTAAAAAATAAATATTACCATGTTTAGTAATATTTTTTTAATTTTTCATATGCACGAAATAAAAAAAATATAAATACGAATATATTTCTATTGAATTACGGGCTAATTTTTATATTTTAATATCTAAGAGAATAAATATAATTTTATTTTTACACTAGATTTATTTATGATTTATCCTTCGAGGCGCCTGATCAATGGCGGTGGGGCGTCCGACGGCGGATGAAGTCTGATATAACAGTCGTCGGATGTCGTTCCGACGGTGGATGATGCCTGATCCCAATTGAGTCGGTGCCCCCAGCACTAGCAGCCAGCCTTTATTGGTATTTCAGACTTTTCGTATATTTATTTTTATTTATTTGTTTCATCGAGACTTTATGTATCATCATCGATCGAGTCTCCGGCGATTCTGATAGGGTTTTGAGAAGCAGCTATCTGCACCTCTTAGCAAGGGCATAGCGGAGGAGGTCATGGAAGGCGATGACGAGGCCTTCGATGGGGCGCCGATGGGAAACGAGGAGATGTTCTCCAACGGTGGCGACATTGACGATCCGCGCCATACACCGATTTCTACGCTGGGAAAGGCGGGGGCTTCCGGAGGCGGCGAACTGATGGACGTGGAGGCCTACGCGTCACTCTACACTGGCCGGACCAAAGTGGTGCGGTTGCTTTTCATCGCCAAGCGCTGCGGCAATGAAGCTATGCAGCTGGAAGCCCTACGAATGGCTCATGACGAGATCAAGAAGGGGGAAGATACGCGACTTTACCATGAGGTCACTACGAGGATCGGTGATCGGCTCGGCCCACAGTATGCCCTCGACCAAACCTGGGCGGACATTGTAGATCGGCGCGCTGAACATCGTAAGGAGAAGCTCGAGAACGAGTTTAATTCCTATAAGGTACCTTGCCTTGGGCTTCTTATTCTAGTTTGTCTTTTTATTACCGTTGAGGAATCTACATATGCTGTTTGTGACTTTAAATTTCATGTTATTTTCTGTGAAGTTTCCGTGCACTTCACAAATCTTTATATGCCTCGTATGGTGCAGTACTTCCTCATGATTGCTCCTAAACGCGATGATCCTTAGGGATGACTGAGCTAGTTACTGATTTAGATGAACATGTAGATGCATATCCAAGTACAAGACATTTTTGTGCGTTTGTTTAAGCCCCTTATTTTTAAAAGTCAAGGTGAATCTCCACTGTAGACATGACGATCCTGTCTTGGCGTTCATATAAAGTCTTCTTTAGCGTGAATGACATTGCTTTCTTAGACGAATATATATAAGGTATTGCACCATGAATTTGTGAATTTTTCCATGAGTTTGTCTTGTCTTGCTCCTTTGAAATTATAATATAATCTTAGTACAGAATATGGATGAATACTCTTTTTGTTTTTTTTAAGCTATTTTAGATTTTGTTTTAGAGTTGGATCAATTTGGCAACATGGTCAAGTGGTAAAGCAGGGTTTGCAAGTCCTTTATCCCTTTTCAAATTTAGGTGTTGCTTAACCAACAAATTTTGGGGATTTCTTGTTCTATTGATTTAGTTCAACAAATTTTGTCCCTAGAGCCAGAGAAGTATAAGCTTATCATTATTTTCCCCCCCTCAAAATTCGGTCTTTGGGTATTGCCCAACTTAAAAGACAAACATTCATTATGTGCAGACTAACATGATCAAAGAAAGCATCAGAATGGGCTACAATGACATAGCAGATTTTTACTATGCTCAAGGTGAACTTGGTGATGCCTTCAAGAATTATGTCCGTACACGTGACTATTGTACTACTTCAAAGCACATAATCCAGATGTGTCTGAATGTCATTCTTGTCAGTATTGAGTTGGAACAATTCATGCATGTATCCAACTATGTGAGTAAAGCAGAGCAAACACCAGAACAGTTGGATCCTATAATGAATTCAAAACTACGGTGTGCTGCTGGTTTAGCATATCTTGAAACAAAAAAGTATAAGCTTGCAGCCCGGAAGGTATGATTTTTGCTACTGCTTTGTTGAGGAAAATATAATAAAATAAGCTTGCAGCCCGGAAAGTATAAGTATAGCATATTTGTCTTAACAGAATCTAGTATTGCATACATAACGATCTTAATATACAAGTACCTACCTCATAAAGTTTCATTTTATTTCAAGACAAAAATAGCAAATTCATCGTAAGTGATATTTGGTTTTATTTCTATGTTTGTTGCTCTAATCTCCTTTCATTTGGAATTCAATTCCTTTTCATCTCTTCTTGTAATCAAATATTATGTCAAAATACTAAACAAATATAATAATTCAAAATGAGAAGTAATAAAACAAACTTCAAATTGAAAGGATTTTTGTATAATATTTTAACTCTGTCAATTTTGAATTAACTTCCATTATCACATTTTGTAATTTTCATTCATCACACCTAATATATGGTTCTGCTGAGACACCAATCAAAGCTTTGCATTCATGTCAGAACCAGACTTTGGTGATTGACAAACACTGGGGGTGTGTGGTGGAAGCTTGGATTAGTTATAATGGCTAATGACAATGTTTCTTTGGAGAAATGGTTTCATCTCGCTTGGTGCATCATTCCAAAGCATTTAAAACCTTAACATTGGTTGAATTATCAGTCGATTGGAAAAATCTTCTATTTATTGCTCATCAGTCCAGTTGACTATAACCACCTCCTAAAGCCTGGATTTGACAAACATTGTGGGGGTGTCTAGTGGAAGCTTGGATCAACTATAATGGCTAATGACAGGCTTTCTCTGGAGAAATGGTTTCATCTCTCTTTGTGCATCATTCCAAAGCATTAAAACCTCAATACTGGTTGGGTCGAATTACCAGTCAATTGGAAAAATCTTCAGTGATTGCTCATTAGTCTAGTTGACTAAAGCCTGAACTGAAACATTCTGTCCTCCGAACATAGTGCTTACAGTTGACTCTCGAGTTAGCTGAAAACTCTATTTGATTGAGGCTTAGTGTCAAGTCATGCTAGTTGACACGAGTGAAAATTTATAGAATTAGACATAAGTGTCAACTCTAGTTGATTTTCCTGTACTTTTATTGCTCACGGATGAAGATTTGGATTTCAATGTAAATGACATAACTGTAATTACCATTTTATGTTAGACATTTTTCCAAAGTTTCACATTTACTGAATGTTTGAAATATAATGTAGTGATAGTGATACTTGTCGTGAAGTAAAACTCCACAAACCATATACTTATTTCTTTTTTTCTGCAGATTTTCATTTTTGGTAAATTTTTCCTGATTGTATTTGTAAATTCCACAGTTTTTAGAGACAGGAATTGAATTAGGTAACAATTATACAGATGTGATAGCACCACAAGATGTTGCTATATATGGTGGACTTTGTGCACTTGCATCTTTTGATCGAACAGAGTTGAAGGTATTCAACAACTTCATCTTATGTCAGTTATCGTTTCTTATTTATCTAATACCACTTACCCATTATTAATTAATTACCTTGCTTTTTTACTAGAACAAAGTTATTGACAATATTAACTTCAGCAACTTTTTAGAGTTGGTGCCAGAAGTAAGAGAACTTATAAATGATTTCTACGCAAGGTAAGATAGGACTAATATTTTGTTCATTGTAGTTCTGACAACCTGGTATTTCATTAAAGTTAGACATAAGTGGTTATTTGGTATGATTCAAACAGCTGAGTTTTTTCTCTCGTATATTTGAGCTCAATATTTCTTGTTGAGCTTTATGATAAGTGCAGATATTAACATATTAGAAATAATTGTTTTCTTGGTGGACCTTGTCTTCTTTTTCTGGAGTATGAAATCAACCTGAATATTGGAGATAAACATGACATCAATCTCTTGGAATGTGAGTGTCTAATAGATTCAATAGAAAATATCTTGAATCACATTCTAAAATCCTAATGATTCCATTTGATATTTGATTTTAAAGCCTAATGTTCCTTCCTGTTCACACATGAAATAGACTTGTGGTCACATGTTCTAAGAAAATTAGAGAATGTCATTCGTTTTGTTAGTCGTGTTCTAGTAGTTTACTTTCAGGTGATTTCTTCATTTATTTTTTGTACTTGTGAATTTTTGGCTAACCATACTCATACCCACTTGGTACATCCAAACCCATATCCTCCATCACATACATAGGAGAGGTACTTGTTACTCTATTCATATTCGTCCCATCACTACTTGCGGTTTCTTGACCTAACCTGGATCCAAACTCGCTTTAATGCATCATGACACTACCAATAAACAAAATAATTCCGTAATAGATCCCCAAAATTGTCTAATCAATTTTTCATTAATAAAATATCTCTACAAAAATGTAAGTCAAGCCGTAAAATTGGCATACCTATTAAAATCATAATATCCATCAAAGTTAAGATAAAACATATACAAGATCAAGCGAATGTTGTCAATCGACATTGTTGTAGATGGGATAGCAAATGACGTACACCATGCTAATATATATATCCAGTTACCCGAACTCTGGATGTTAAAACATAAAACTAAAACTCTCATATAACCTATGACATGTGTCTACTATTGCCCTTAAATCCATACCTTACTCATCTAGAAGGTACTGGAACCCGATAATGTTGGCCATTGGTATTTTAACTAAATCTCTCCTATACCCATGACAGGTATCTACTATTTCAACTTAAATCCATCCCTTATTTACAAGGTACTTGAACCCAATTAACATGGGTCATTGGCATTTTGAAAAACTCTCCCATCTACATCCTTATTCTTCATCAAACTAATCCTTTAAAGCTTGAGTACTTGTAAGAGTTGATTTATTAGCCACTCTTATAGACAAATTATAACAGATGACATTGACTAGGGTAGGCTAACTGTGGGATACGGTTAGAGGAAGTATCTGTGTTTGGCCTGATTGCTATACGGCTTGGTTGAGCTGCAAGGGAAGTTAAAAAGGTGTTTCACTTTGCCCAAACTGAAAGGAGACTGATCAAGGTCAGATATCGTCCCTAGGAGGTTTAACTGAATTTCATTTAGTTTGTTATGAGGTGGAGAATATTACCGGTATGAGCTGGTGATTCTAGAGATCGTGAGGGGACTTGGTGAGTCTAATTCCGCATACAGTTGATGTTGACATCAGGACCCTATATATAAGCCTCATGATTTGTGTCTTCTGCTGCGAGGCGCTGACACATGGGAATAAAGACAATGTCGCGAGCTTGGTGTTTGTGTCACGAAATCTTTTGATTGGCTGTGAGCTTGCAACCTTTGTTCCCTTCTTTGCTGGGACTCTGACTTCGGTGACTAGTTTTATTCCGACACTACTTTCACTATACCCCCACCCCCCCATCTTGTGCAATGCACACTGGGGGTCCTAAACATACTCAGTATGAAGGGATGGTAGTTAACACACTGTTGATCAAAGTATTTTCAACTGAATTACTGGAGTGCTATTACACGAATAGATATTCTTTTCCCTCGGATTTCCAAATGAACTGAGAACACCAATTCTGACAAAATTGTCAGTCTCTAAATATCCTTCCTATCCATTCCTTATTAAAAAAAAATCCTTACTCTAAATTCTCTAAGAAAAGCACATATTTTGAATGGGTTTGATGGGCTGTGAGAGCTGCACAGGCTGGGTGAATGACTAATTATTATTGAGATGGATATTTTATCATGGAGATTTATTTATCATCTATTATTGATAAATTCTTACAAACCAAACATAGGAGTTAAAATGATCCATCTATTTCATTCCATAACCAAATCAAACAATATATATTCCAATTCTCTTTTGTATCACCTTTCCTAGGAATACTAATTCTATTTCCTATCAATTCCATTCCATAAATAAATGTAGCATTATATGATGAGGAACTTGTACTCTCAGTCTAGAATATTTTACTGTTTGAGAATAATAGTAGGATCTAAACACTTTGATTGGATCATTGGATATACATAACAAGTTAAATAAATTATTAATTATTTTTCTTTTTTCCTTGAATATTATCATTAGCTTTTTTAATATATATATATATATATATATATATATATATATATACACACACACATATTTATCTTTTATAACCATATATGGATATCCAGCTTACATATGTCTAGATGATTCTTTTAGCTTTTATTTTGATGTTTAGTAAATGAAGAAAAAAATGTCTGATCAATGGAGGATAAATACTCTAGTTCCCTTATATAAGAACAAGGGAAATGTACAAAATTGTGCAAACTATAGGGATATTAAACTAATGAGTCATACTATGAAACTTTGGGAAAAAGTAATAGAAAAAAGATTAAGGAGACCACAGTGACGGAAAATCAATTTGGGTTCATGCCTGGAAGGTCGACAATAGAAGTTATACATCTTCTTAGACAATTAATTGAAAAATATCGGGAGCAAAAACAAAATCTGCACATGGTATTCATTGACTTAAAAAAAGTTTATGATAGAGTCCCACGAGAAATTATATGGAGAATTTTAGAAAAGGGAGGTGATAGTGTAACATATATTGAACTAATTAAGGATATGTATGAGGATGTAACGACCAGAGTAAAGACTTTAGGCGGAGTAACTGAAGCATTTCCAATAAAGATAGGATCACATCAAGGATCAACTCTAAGTCCTTATCTTTTTACACTAATTATGGACGAACTCACTGCGCACATTTAAGACACAGTACCGTGGTGCATGTTGTTTGCAGATGATATTATTTTGGTAGATGAAACACGTGAAGGAGTAAATGCTAAATAGAATCGAGGGAAATACTAGAAAGGAAAGGTTTTAAGTTTAGTAGATTAAAGACAAAATATATGGAATTTAAGTTTAGCAATATTAGAAGTAATAAACAATTGTTAAGATAGGAGAGGACGAGTTGCCCGAAACTGAGAGATTTAAATATTTTGAATCATTTTTATAAAATGATGGAGGGATTGAGAAAGATGTCTTACATAGAATACAAGCAGGATGGGTGAAATGGAGAGGAGCGTCGAGTACCTCTTAAACTTAAAGGTAAGTTCTATAAAATCGTAATTAGACTTGCTATGTTATATGGAACTGAATGTTGGGCTATGACTCGAGCACATGAGTAGAAGATGAGAGTTGCAGAGATGAGGATGTTAAGGTGGATGTGTGGACATACGAGGATAGACAAAATAAGAAATGAGAATATTAGAGAGAAAATCGGAGTTGTATCTATTGAGGAAAAACTCCGAGAGACACGTTTAAGATGGTACGGACATGTACGACCAATAAATGCTCCAGTTAGATAATGTGAAACTATGATAAACATGCATATCAAACGAGGAAGAGGTGGACCAAAAAAGACTTGGTTAGCAATAATAAAACAATATAAAATTTATTTAAATATAGATGATGATATAATAGGAGATAGAGCTCAATGACATAAAAGGATTCATATAACCGACCCCACCTAGTGGGAAAAAACTTGGTTGTTGGGAGTAAATGATGGCAGTATAATATTTGTTAATTTAATTTTTTTTTAAATGATAAATAACATATGCAGTGTATGCTTGGCCCCATGGGATCACATCTGAATCAATCAACCAGCAAAGGCAATCCGCTCATGGCTTTTGCTTTTCTTATGAAAACGAGCTTTCTTTGTTAAGCTGTATAGTTGATTTATAGACATGCATATTATTTTAATCTTTATTTATTGGATTGATGTTTTGAAGGAAAACTGATACTTGAACTTCTACAAGCTAAATGACTACATGGCATTTTTTTTTACACCAGACAGTTAATTAGTAGCAACTCTTTGAAAAGGTATACTGAAACTAGCTATGGAGCATGAGAGCTTTTGTTCGAACTTGTTTTACCTTCATCAAGGAAATATTATTTCCCCAGATGATATCTGTAAATTGATTTATAAATCAGTCTTTCCTGGCTGCCTTATTGTTGTTCTAAAGATACAACTCGCAGACTCTCTGAATTAATCAGTTATCTCTTTCCCCTACCATCATCATACGCTTGCTGCAGAAAAAGCTTGGGGGATTGGATAGTAGTTGCCTCATTGTGTTGCTGTATTTCTACAATTCTACAGTATGCCAGTTTTGGGATTTTTAGTTTTATCCTTATTTACAAAACAACTTCTGTTGCAGTCACTATGCATCATGCCTGGAGTATCTTGAGAATCTAAAACCAAATCTACTACTGGATATCCATCTGCATGATCATATTGAAATGCTTTACACAGAGATTCGCCACAAAGCCATCATTCAGTACACTCTTCCTTTCATTTCTGTCGAGCTTCATACAATGGCTGGTGCTTTTAAAACTAGTGTTGCTGGGTTAGAGAAAGAACTGGAGGCTTTAATTACTGAGAACAAAATTCAAGTAAACGTTGATCTATTTATTTATTTTTCATCATAAACTGAGTTAGAACTGCAACATAATAATACAATTTTCATGTTGATTGGCTACAGGCTCGCATAGATTCACACAACAAAATTCTTTATGCAAGACACGCTGATCAAAGGAATGCAACCTTCCAACGCGTCCTACAAACTGGTGTTGAGTTTGAGAGAGATGTTAGAGCCATGCTGTTGAGAGCCAATCTGATCAAACATGAAAGCATAATGAAGTCAACTAGGAAGCTTTGAGGCTGATTGGTGATCTCGTGTTTGCGGATTTTTCAGATTTGCATACGGGGTTGAGAGAAGATTATGCACTTGTTTTTTCCCCCCTGCATTCTTAGATGACATGCTTGATATCGTGACTTATTTGTATTTGAAGGTTGGTACTTTGGGTGTCAGTATTATTTTTTCTATACCTTTTCGTGCTTGATACATACATACAAGGCAGTTTTTTTAGGTCTTCAAGTCTATTCATCGTTTTTCTGTTTTTCTTAAAAAAAAAAAAAGAACAATTCGCCTTACCCCTTGCGTATTAAGTCTAAAAATTATTGTTTCTCAATGAATTATCTATTTGAGCTGCGTAAAGATCTGTCTTTATTAAGTAAATTTTTGTACATTGTCTAAAAAAAATTGTTGGAATTTGAGGGCAGTAAACAATTTTGTGTTGGATATGATGATCACGAAATCAAACGGATCACCTTTTAGCTGTCGCCCAGAGGCAGCATTTGGCATTTTAATCAGTAAGTCAAACCCATCAATTCAGCCGTCGCTCGTTCGCCTCCAAAGAACCGTCTTCGAAACAAAACAACACTATGACAAGAATACATCGAGCATATTGTGGACGATTACTTTTCTAGGTTGAGCGATCCGAAGGACCATTCCAGGGTCTCATTCTCTGGCTGCCACCACACGACACAATTTTGTCAAACTCAAAATGCCGAAAAGAACAATCATATTTCTATATGGCAGAATGAGATTACAAAATGCAGTTGCAGACTTCTAAAAGTGGATACTCTGAAAGCTAGCATTTTTAAGAAAATAACCAGTTCATCCATACTTCTAAAAGTGATACTCTGAAAGCTAGCATTTTTAAGAAAATAGCCAGTTCATCCAGACTTCTAAAAGTGGATACTTGAAAGCTAGCATTTTTTTCTCCCTTATAAAGAAGTCATTATTCCCAAGGTTAATAACCGCCCATGATTTATCTCCTCCATATTGACTCTGGAACTAATTAACGGGGATGCTGGGACGAACATATTCACTTTTTGTCATCTTGAAAGCTAACATTTTTAAGAAAATAGCCAACAGAAGCACACAAAACTTACATTTAAGCATGTTCTTTGCAACAGTCTTTCTTCTATCAAACATTGGGTACCGAAAGGTAAGGTGGAAAAAGTTGCCACCTCTGTCTCTCTCTCTCCTGTATCACACAACTTGAGACCTCTGAAATGCAATGCAGTACATAACATTTCCAATCAGCAGTACAGGGCTTCAGCATCAACTACACCTCCCCTCCATTGTTGTTGCTTTTTATAATATTGAACTTGCAGAGTGGGCAAGTGGCATTAATGTGCAACCATTTATCTATGCAGCCACAGTGGAAATGATGGTTGCATGGAAGTTCACGTAGCTCTACACCATCTTCATACGGTGAAAGGCAAATGCAGCACTCCTGCAGGTAGATAACAAGTGAATCAACTTAACAAGACTGGGGACTCGGTTGTACTATTGCACTGAGATAGTGCTCATGGCGTAGCTACTGATTCAAGATGCAGAAATCCACAGTTTAACACACGCACACATACAAAAAAAAGCTTATAACTATCAATGACTATGATATAAGCACAGAACTGAAGCTTTTAAAGAGGTATGTGACAGATTTATAAGTATAAAACAGTTTATGAATCTTGCTATATCAAAATTACCAAACCTCACTTTCATTACAGTAAACTGTGTTGGCTAAACATAATCTAAAACGAAGGGTTTCTTGAGAAACAATTCTTTAGAAATTCCCACAGATCCAAGAGCAAGTCTTCAGCAAAAATATGGAGTTTATTCTTATGCACACATTAGTTATTGAGAATCAATATCAATAAAAAAAATCAGAATAATTGCATAATCGGGTAGCTTAAATGTGCAGTAGGAAATCAATTATCCGATGGCTTGCTTCTATGTTATGAAAACGACTCCACATTTAACAGGAATAGTGATTTACAGCAGCACTTGCAACTCTCACTGTGATTAGTAAATGATTAAGTAAAAAATTTGTTTTGTGCATCTGAATTTTACCTAATAACTAATTCATACATAATATAGCAACAAGGAATCAACCAAAAAAGTGAAATGGTCAAGCTTGGAAGCTTACAGCATCCTCTGCTGAAAGGGCATGTTCCACAGGTGGATCGCTTCCACACTCGGTCATGATTCCACTGAAACGCCCTGATAACTCATCAAGCTTTTCCGAATCTTCAATCTTGCGAAATTTGTATTTTGGTAGTTGGCATATATCTTCTTCAGATGCTCCTTCCTGTTTCAGGAATGAAAATATGCTTAACAAAACTCTACAAACCATATGGCAAAATAACAAAATATGACATTTGTGTATTTGGTTTCAAGGGTTCAAAAAGTATTATCACATAATCACGTGCAGGACTAGGACTGGACACCTCTGTTACTGTGAGCAAATGGAAGCCAAGATTTTTGAGAAACCAAAGAGTTGTGAGTTTTGAGCAAGAATGATGAGTATGAAAGATAGTGGAGAAGTGAATTTAAACCTGAAGTTATTGAGTGGCTTCTGTTGGACCAATTGATAGTCGTATTGAACAAGAATTCAACCATCCGGACAAATATTGCCCAATTCCATAAATTCATGAGTTTTGATTTTTTTCATCACATTCTTCTCTTGTTTTGCTCATTTGACCACTCCAACTCAGCCAATCCATAAGACGATTGGCTGATATTTCCAACTATGGTTTGTGCTATCAAAAGTTTTTTAAAAGAATAACAAGGTTAATTTCACTAAACCATGGTGTTTGGCTACTAATTTCCTGATAAGTGCATCTAAATTAAGAAACTTCACAATACATACACCTAAGTTATATTTTTCCCTAAATCACACTATATGAGTATTTTGGGTAAAAAAGATACGAGTTATGTGATATAGGGAAAAACAATGAAAATAGGGTGCATGATTTAGGGAAAAAGAAAAGTTAGGCGTGCCCTATGGAAAATTTGCCCAGAAATAACACATGCCAATTAATATAAGATGGAAGCCTTTTAATGTATCCATAAAACTAAATTCAAGAATAATTACTTAAAGATGACAGAAATTAGCATACCAAAGAAACCAAAGATAAAGTTAAAGCACTCAAACTACCAAAAAGAGCTGTAGTATGCTAGGCATAGATGAAAGTTTTATGTTAAACCATGCATTCAAACTAGCAGTATCAAACAATTGAGATCCCCAAACAATGGTCCAATATGACAGCTAAGTGAAAGACAGTTGCTGCATAAAAGCAAGACAAATAATTGCACCAGCACTCAAAGTGGTCCACCTGATCAGCAACAGCATACAAAATTGCAATGATGCAAGGCAGACAGCAACACACAGCTATACCAATTACACATGCCAAAGCAACACAAAAGACAACAAAGAACACATCAAACGCTAGGAAAACTATGCACAGCCTGCAAGATAAAAAAATAAATTAGATTAGACTAAATTCTAGAACCAAAGGTAAGCATATTATGTCATAGAGAAACCAGTAAAGTTGTGGCGCATCATGGGTCAGCTCTTGTCCTCCAGCAGAAACCCAATAAAATCCAATAATCCACCATATGAATGAGAACATAGTGTTTGCAGACTCCAAATGTTTCACAAAACTGCCATAATAGAGCGACGGAGGATCAAGAAAAATGCAACTTGTAATTTTTAACAAGAACTCATTTATTGAAATGAAAACAAAGGTGGTACCCATCCACTACAAAAGTTTTTAGTACTCATGCAGAAAAATCTGTAGACCATAATCACAACTTGTAGCATGTATCATCTACATTTTCCTTTCATAAATGTTTGAATGGCAATCCAACACCAATCATCAATATGAAGAAATTATTTGAAGTTAGAAAAAAAAAGATAATAATATGAGAGGTAATTGATTAGAGAATAGTGAGTTTATGAACTCTTTGCAAGTCAAAAGGTTATTGAGTATCTTATTTTTGTTGAATTCTCAAATTTCATGTTTTAACGAGAAAAATACACTACACAATGTTGTACAACAAGGTGTATAGCTACAAGAAAGCAAACACACAGATATTCCTTCAAATCCATAACATATCAGTACACATCCGTCAAATAAATATTTGAAACATATACACGTATAGGTGTGCCAGTTCTTGGAGGTGCATTTATCCATAGCGGTGTGTAACTGAAAGACCACAATACCATACAAATGAATCTCCAAGAGCTCTGTCAGTGTCTTCACCTTCTACTGTGAAGTCATGAGTCAACACAAGGAACGGAGGATGTTTATTGGTGAGTTCCATGTGTTGATCTATAGGCACAATGAAATATACATCTAACAGTAATGCTACTGACACACTCCCAAACATATGCTTCGGATCCAAAATTTACTTTTGAAGCATTGACACAGAATACATCATGCTCCAGGATTAATAAAAATTCCTAGGAGTCAATTATCCACTATCGGAACCTAGTGTTTTAAATCTCATTCTATATTGGTTGACAGACAAACTTTTTTTGTTCCGTCAGTCAATTGGCACATGTGAAGCCAATTGGCACACATAAAGCTATAGAACTATCAATATGCAAAGCCGGTAAGTGAACTACTACCTTCATCACTAGAATCTTTAGAAGCTCCAAATCCACCTATTCTTCATCACGAGAAGTGACAACCTGCTCATCCTTCATCTCTAAATCGCTAAGTGGAAAACTCAGTCGCTCAACCTTCATTGCCTCTTCCTTGAGTTGCCATCTTCTTCCTCCTCTACCTCTTCTCCAAGTCGTGACATCTTCCTCCTCCACCACTTAGATCTCCATCACCGCCACCTAGGGTTCGTTAGTCATGCTTCCCTTATACCTAGAATTGTGATCATCACACCACTAGCACTAGCACTAGAATGACCAACACATCTTGTTTTGGTTAGGGACCAAACCCCAGCTTGAAATAGGATTTCAATATTTGCTTGAAATTCGAACTCACAAAGCCTCAAAACATTCTCTACTAAAGTTTTATGATAAATCCTTTTGCATACTTACTTGTAATTTAAATTCTTTGGCATTTTAAATCACAAAAACTAGCACTGCAATTTAAAGGAAATAATGATTTTTAATTCTTTCCTTAGTGGATTTGTTCGAGTGGTGAGCTTTTTTTAGTTAGGAATGTGATTTTTAGTTAGGAAATACTTGTCATCTTGATTTCTCCACCACTTCAATGTGTAGTTCCCTGGGACCCCGCATCTCTGAAAGAGAGCCTTGATGCAACGGTAAAGTTGTTGCTTTGTAACCAAAAAGGTCACGGGTTTGAATCCTGGAAGCAACCTCTTGCAAAAAGCAGGGTAAGGCTACGTACAATGGATCCTTTCCCAGGACCTCGCATAGCGGGCGCTTCATGAACCGGGCTGTCCTTTTCAACGTGCAGTTCCCCACCATCTTATGTGCATTTTCCAGTTGTCAGCATCACTATAAGTCTACACCTATTCTATTAAAGGATTTTTATTTGAAGTCCTCCAGTTTTATCACATGTATTGGGTTTATTGGACACATGAAATCAAGCATAATTAAGATCACTATCACATGGGTAATTCAACAGATGGGTGCGGGAGCTTCTGACATTAAACCAGACTTGAAGGAGTCAAATTTTGTTTGTGGATAATAATGATGTAATAACGGTTATTCTAAGTCATCATGTGTGACAAATGTTTCTTTTATTTTTCTCTTTTTTTTTCCTACAAGACATGTACTTATTTTGTTTGTTTTTGCTCTCCTAGAATGTCAGGAGGCAGATTTCCTTGTTATATTACTCAAACTCAGTTGCACCGATGAATATTCTATTCAATCCTTAAGATAAAGAATCAGAATGTCACACTGGGGCATTCTTTAGGGCAGTGTTGGAGACTCATTTATTTCTTTTCTAAAAATCTTGTTATCTGTATCATAATATGAGTTAGCACTATATTGGAGTTTGCTACAGCATAAATATCAACAACAAAATAAATCTTTAATCTCCAGGTAAAAGAGATAGTATGAGTAACTTGAAATTGGAATGCCCATTAGTCAATGCGATTAAACAGAAAAAGATATTGAACATGCATGTTCATAGGTTGATGGGAAACCGATGTTACCAACTGTTACATTCAAGATGAATAGCATGTAAGCCATTACCTAGTACTGCCTCCTTGCTCACCCTGCTCATCGTCTGCAGCCTCTCCTATCGCATTTGGTGAATTTGAGTTGGAGGTCCTTCCACTCCCGCCTTCTTCCTCGTCCAGGTGAGCCCCCTCGGGAATTTGCCTACGCCTATACTCGATACACACACAAACCATATGCAGGATGCACTGTAGCGCGTACCCGACGATCCACAACCGAAGAGGCATCGACGGCGTCTCATCGTTGCTCTTGACTAACACCCCGACGCCGACGCCCACAAATGCGAGGTTCCACAGGATATCGAGCAAAACCACGGGCTTGGAGTAGGCCCAGTCGCTCTGCCGCTCCTCCAGATGCGCCGCCGCCGTCTCCCGCACCATCATCGACGGCTCCCGCATCATGTGCCGGCCACTCGCTCGTCGGAGGAACCGAGCGGTGTGAAGAAGGCCCCATCCGCGGCCGGAGCGGCGGCCGCCGTTGCGGGTACCGAGCAGCGGGGCGGGGTCGGCGCTCGAGGCAGCGCCGGGGCTCGCCAGGCTCGCAGCAGCCATCTCTACGATCCAAGAAACGAAATCAAGCAAGAGAGCTGGAAATCTTTCGCTACGCCTGATAGCTCCGGCCGCTTCCAGTCATGCTGATCGAAATCGAGAAACCCTAAAGAAGGGTGAGAGAGTCGGAAAATACGTTCACAATTCTCGTGCCTCTCGTTTAACAGAGACAGCGACAGCAGCCAAGCGAAAGCGTCCAGGTGAGGCTGAGATGCGTGAACCGTATTACCTAAATGTGGATCGCGGACCACGGGAACGAGCCTACGTGATATGTGATAAACAGGGCTGTAAAATGAACTAAACGTTCGAACAAGTTAGTAATTATTTATATTCAATTAATATATATATAAAATTAATTAAATAAATAAATTTAAACAACTCGATAAATTAAACAATATAAATTTAAACATATATATTCAACTCATTAATATTCATGAATAATATTCATAAACAAAAAATAAAACTCTTATCAATATTTTGAATAAACAACAAATAAAAATAAAAATAAAAATAATAAATAAGTTTGAATTATCAGACTCAATAATCAATACTCAAGTAAAAGTTTTAAACAATCAAATAACCTTAAATTGAGAGTTCAATAATATCTAAACAAACAAAACTCAAATTAAGTTTGAATTGAAAGCTCGATAATATCTAAATAAATCAAACTCAAGCTCAAGCTAAGCTTCAAAGAAACTCAAACTAAAAAAAAATAAACTAAGTCAAGCTAAGCAATTATTTCAAAGACTTGATTCATTTTAAGTCCGGCTCAATTTGACTCGGTTATCTTATCAAACAAGCTTGAATACCCTAAATCTCGACTAGGTTTATTTGCAATCCTAGTGCTAAAAAAAACTAGGGCAAAAATTAAATTAACATAAACATCGCTCCTATTCTGAAATTACCCTGTGATCCAATATTATAAAAACTACTAGATAGTTGGTGAATTTAAAATTTAGGATTTATAACATATAAAAGTTAGTAGCTACTATAATGTGTAAAAACTAATAGAGTGAATTTAATATTTAGAATTTATACCATATAAAAATTATTTAGTAGTGACTACAATGTGTAAAAATTATTCAGAAATCGCTACAATATATAGAAGATACTCAATAAATTCTATAATGCGCTTAGAATAAATTTAGGATTTAAGATTTACATCGTAAAAACCACCCATAACTACTATAACACGTAAAAACTATTCGATATCTAGTACAACGTATAGTGTGAGTTTAAGATTTAAGATATCAAAATATTATTTAATTATAATTATTTAAACATCATCAAAAATAACTTTAAAATAATTATAAACACTATTTTAATATAATAGTATTTAAATATCAACCCTAAATCTTAAATCCAAAAATCACACTAAATACATAATGATAATTACTAGGTAGTTTCTATCCATTATAATAGCTACTGAATAATTTCTTATAAATCCTAAATCATAAACTCACTTAAATACATTATAACAACTACTGAATAATTTTTGCACGCTATAACAATTATCCAATAACTTTGACACATTATAGAAGTTATCCAATAACTATTATAATAGTATGAAGTCAAGGGATAATTTTAAGATAAAATCATAAAAACACGGTCCATTTGAGTATTTTTTTTAAATGCTCTTTTATAATTTATAAAATCTGAGATGCCCTTTTATTTTTATTTTTATTTTTATTTTTTTTAAAGAAAACCCACTGATATGAGATGTAACGAGCGGACCATAGAATGATGTGGCAGTTAAAGTTAAGATGGGGTGGAGGTCAAAATCAAGATAGGGTGGAGGTCAGAGGGTCACCCTGGGGCAGAGTTTAGACTCTCGACTACGTACTAAGGCCTCCAATGCAAAGATGACCTACTTAAAGGTCGATCATTCTAAAGATGACCTGCCTGAGGGATGATCGTTCCTGAAGAATGAGCGTTCAAGTCCTAAGGGTAAGCGGGTAGTCCTGTATATGGTAAGGCGGTCACAAGGCCATCCGGACTCAAGGGACTAGTTTCTATGACTCCATATATTTGAGCAACCGTAAAGACCGGGTGATACCTCACCCAGAACTCCAAATGACTCCATATCTGAGCAACCCTAAAGATCGGACAACTTGCCCAAACTCCAGATAACTTCATATATTAGAGCAACCCTAAAGACCGAGTGGTACCTCACCCAGAACTCCAGATGACTATATATTCGAGCGACTCTAAAGATCGGGCAATATCTCACACAGAGCTCCAATATGACCACGTAGGGATGACAGAGCAGTACAACAAGAACCGAGCAATAACTCATTCAGAGCTCCAATATGACCATGCAAGTATGGTAGAGTAGTACAGAATACCGACCAATCTTATAAAACTCAAGTTTCCATTCTGCCTTCACTTCAAGGGACGCTTAGTCTGGCCAACTTTCGACCGAGATGCATCTAGGAAACAATATTGTCAAGGAATGTTAACAACTTGTCAAAGAATATTCTTTTAGAACCTTTTAAAGGGGTTATTATGTTCCCTATCAGCCGACCACTTATGACAACATATTCCTTCAACGGCCTCAACAATGTCACGAACTATAAACGACAAAAGAGGTATATATATGAATAAATGGAAGATTTCTCAAACAATTATTGTATATTGTTCAGGTTGTGCACTCTCCTTTACCTAACAACCTCCGATACACTTTTTCACCTCATGATTGTGAAAATTATGAGAAGTGGTATATAAAGGAGTTCTCTCCATTGGGAAGGTACGTTCTCTAAACATCTGAACTTTACTCCTGTGTGCACGTTCCTTTCTGTTCTTCATTCATCCGCTCGGACTTGTACTAACTTGAGTGTCGGAAGACCTTCCCCAGGGACTCCTCCTGGTTCCGAGGTACTGACGTTTTGTTAGTCATTTCTATATGTGCAAGACCAAGAGAAAGTTTTTCCATGAAATGAAAAGTCTTCCATCAGTCAACCATTAAATCACCGTGTCTGGCGTATCATCTCTAGACTTTTCAGACAAGATCACCCACATTGTGAGAATATATATATTGCTACCCTCATGGGCCTGGATGGGCGCCTAATAGTCTAGGCTGGATGGTATTATAACCCACAGCATGCCATTATCTTCAATCTCTGTGCTAAGAGAGAGTATGGAGTAAATTTTATCACCTTTTATAACAAGAGTATAGGCTGATGCACATTATGGTTTATGCTGCAGTGACAAGGTTTTTGCAGTGCTAAGGTTAAGAGTTCAAGAGCAGAATGACAAAGTTGAAAAAGAACGGAGTTGCTATGATGAAGGCGGAGGTTGACACAGGTGCATATAACTGCAGTTTTTTGCAAACTGAAACAGGGGTAAGTGCAATTTCATTCCTTTCTAATGCAATTGGGTGAATCGTCATCTTTTTAACAAGAAAAGAAAACAAAACAAAACAAAACAAAAAATAAATAAAGAAGAGAAATCTATAGGATTTTACAGCTTGCATTTCCTGGTGAATGCCCTGCTTGAGGAGGATTCCTCGATGATAATTGAATGATGAACAATCGAAGCATGCCCCGAGAAAGAGAGAAATTTGTTGTCTTAATGAAGAACAAGAAGAAAATTGAACCAGAAAAACCTTCACTCGACTGCAGATATTAGAGAGCGTTACAAAGAACACTGTGTTCGTACAGAATCGATTTAAAGATTTCTCTACCTGCAGGCTTGATGCTCAACCACCATGCAAGGTAGAAATGAACACCACAACGTCCTTCTCTTCCAGCGCAGTGTCAATGCCATCACAAAGTTCCCAGTCGCAATCGTTTATGAGAACCAACACTCCAGGTCTCCTGCGCACCCAAAAACCAGAAATCCATCAGAAACTCGGAAACAAAGTCATCAAAAACGTAACTTTACACGATTAAAATCATGAAGGCAAGAACTACAAATCGAACAGCTTAGAAGATAATATGCGTACACCGAGTCCCCTTTCACGAACATCTCAGGCCGCTCCTTAATCAGATTCGACTTGACCCAGGACAAGAGGTCACGCATCAATAACTGTGGGAAAGGACGCCGAGATGATCACGAGTTGTAATATAAACAGGGAGGATAAAATCGGAGGCGATTTCATGTTACCTTCTCCTCTCCGGGTTTTGGATTGACGTCCACGGTGTGGATCTTGATGGATTGGCAGAGCAGCTCAAGGCCGCCGCTGAAGTGCCGCGAGAATGGGAGCGAGGTGAGAATGATAACGGTCGAAACTACGACGAAGTAAAAGTTAGAAAAGAGGAGGAAGAGGTTACCCGAATTCGAGCGTGAGATGCATTTTTCTTCTGCTTTTGTCGATCGCCGCAGCTGAAAAAAGGACAGGAAAATAAAGGGCACAAGAAAGGCAGCGAATTGGGTAACTAGGATCGTAAATACGGAGGAGAAGAAGCCCTTCCACCTACAAATGACTGCCTTTTTCTAGGGAGCGAAGCCGCCGGCGAATCCGGATTGGCAAAGGAGGAGTTGGGGCACGGTTCACGGCTGGTTAACCTAAGAAGCGACGTTAGGGTTCTTTCTTTTTGGGGAAAAAAAAATAAAAGACGTCTCAAATTTTCAAAAGGGCACTTAATTTTAAAAATAAAAATAAAATTTTAAAAATAAAAGAAATGTGAAATCGTCCAGAATGGTCATAAGGCCATCTAGTTAAATCTCTCAAGTTTTTGTTTTCTTAATCTTTTTCATTTTTTTAAATTTTAGTATGTCACGTCAATACTATATATATATATGATGATAAAAGATCATCAGGCATTGATCATGGAGCAGAGGAACATTGCAACAACCGAAGCGTCAGTCTGGTCGGACAGAAAAGAGCTATCAAGTTGAGTTACCGCGGGGAAGAGTAGTCGAGTCTGACCAGGCAGAGGAGCTCCCAACCGAGCGGTTATCCCGCTCAGCTGAGCAGAGAGATCATTGACGTATCTCTTAATATTCTTCTAAAAGATAGTGTCGCTGATATAAAACATGATCAACAGGAGGATCGTATGACGGAAGCTTCTACTGTCTTGTCAGGGATATGCATCCCCTGTTAAGGTATGATTTCAGAGACACTTTCCTGACAAGTCATTTTATAGGACAAATTGGAGAATGTGTTCATGTCTGGAGGAGTGTGCACGTCGCCCGTTGGGGCTCTATATAAAGGGGAGGTCCATGCACTGGCGAAGGTACGTATTATTCACTATTCACGCCTGTGCTTACTGTTGCTCTGTTTTCTTTCCTCTTTTCGGTGACTGACTTGAGCATCGAAGGGCCAACGCAGGGGACCCCTTCCCTGACTCGGCACTAACGTTTCTTGTGTTGCAGAATGAAACGAGGTCTACATCCAGTCAACGTATCAGCCACATCCCCAGCTAGTCATCTTCTCTATTTTCGAACAGGATCATATTAGCGCCGTCTGTGGGAACGTAGCCTGTATCCGAGAAGTGAAGATGGAGGACGCTGGACGACTCACCACGGCGACTTTGACAAAGGAAGAGCTGGATATGTTGATACAAGCTCGAGCAGCAAAAATGGTGGAGCAACAACAACAACATGCGCTCTCATAGCGCCAAGTGCATGAGCCTGCAGGATCAGCGGCAGGTCAGTAGGACAGATACAGAGACTGAGCGGATCACATATCTGTTTGGGGCCAGAATAAGAATCCGACCGACACATATGAGGAGGCGCCCAATGCGTCAATCCCCTTTCATCGCGCATTGTTCCGAACTCCATTAGAGGAACAGTGTCGAGCAGATAAGGAATGAGGATCATCCTCGGACGCCGTGCCTGTTCAGGATGCGCGGAAAGGGAAAGCACCAAGGAATGATGATTCACCCGAGCGGATCAACCAACAGTTCTCTCAGGGGATCTTGGACTACCCTCTACCAACACACTACACCCCACTGACGACCGAGGAGTACAATGAAACAATTGATCTGGACGACCACTTGGCCAAGTTTGAAAACGTGGCCACACTCCATTAATACACTGATGTAGTAAAGTGTCGGGTTTTCCTCATTACCCTTTCCGGATCAGCGAAGCGCTGGTTCCGATGATTGCCGGAAGAATCAATTCACAGCTTCAAAGACTTCCAAGAAGCGTTCCTGCATCATTTCGCCAGCAACCGCCGCTATCAGAAGACAAACGTTAATCTGTTCGCGTTGAAGCAAGGGCCCAAGGAGGCATTGAGGGTCTACATCAAGCAGTTCAACCAGGTGACCATGGATATTCCATCGGTCTCCATAGAAATATTGGTGAATGTCTTCGCCCAAGGGCTCACCGAAGGGAAATTCTTCCGCTCCCTCATTCAAAGGCCGCCAAATGACTTTGACCACCTGCTCAGGAGGGCCACAGAATACATAAACATGGAAGAGACCCAAACGGTGAGAAGAAAGGAGGTGCTTGCCAAACCCACAGTAGTGCCTAAGCGGTGACCACCGAGTAGCCAACAACAACCCAAGGGGCCCCAATCGAGAGGAGCACAACAACACCAGGAGCCTAGAACACATGTTGTACAACATGTAGCAGCAAGTCGCCTAAAAGCTTCAAAAGGCAAGTCATGGACGCCACTGTTTTGCTCCTTCCATCAGTTGGTGACGCACAACACACGCAACTGCTACGACTTGACACCCATTGCAAGCAAATCGGCTCCATGAGAATATCACCGTCGGCCACCATCTCTCGATTGGCATCATAGGTGCCGATCAGTCGGGTGAAGAGAAGAAGATAGGCAGGCAGATGAGCAGCGCCATCGTCAGCCTCAAAGGAGAAATAACACAAGCCCCGCCCAAGCTTCTGCTGAACGGAACAGACTCTCGGCTCAAGAGGAGGAGAACCAAAACAACGCCGCTCGGGGAGAGATTAGAATGATCGTCGGTGGGCCGACGGGCGGTGATTCCAACCGAGCGAGGAAGTCACACGCTCAACGACTATAAATACATACTGTTGGATGTAGCAAGGAGAAAGCCGAGGGACCCGAGATCAGGTTCGGCCCCTGAGACTTGGAGGGAGTAGAAATTCCGCATGATGACGCCTTGATCATGCGGGCGATGATGGCTAATTATACTATTCATCGGACTTTTATTAATACAAGTAGCTCGGTGAATATTATATTTAAGAAGACGTTCGCCCAACTATAAATTGACTGAAGCGAGTTGCAGCCAATGACGACCCTGCTCTATGGGTTCACAAACAATGAAGTGTTGCCGATCGGCCAGGTTCGGCTAGCCATATTGCTTGGAGAGGAGCCGCTCAAGAGGACAAGGACCACAAATTTCATTGTGGTGGACGCACCATCCACCTACAATGTTATATTGGGCAGACCGACCCTCAATGAGTTCCGAGCGGTGGTGTCCACCTTCTGCTAAAAAATAAAGTTTTCGGCGGACAATGAGGTAGGTGAAGTCAAAAGTGACCAGTTGGCCGCTCGACGATGTTACTTCGAGATGGTCAAGACAGAGGCAAGGGCAGCATGGAAGATTCAGCGTTTGGAGGTGAACACCTGTTGGAGTGTATACTAAAAGTCTAGCTTTTGTAAACATTTATTTTTGAAATAAAAGAATCACATTGGTCAATATCTGCATTTATTTGTTAAATATAATTGTTCAATTAATTTATATAGTAGATAACATGGAGTGTGGTGTCACACTCAGAAGATCATGTTATCAGTTCTTTATAAATTATAAATAGTTGCTCACGACTAAGATAGAAAGGAACACACTCATGATAAGAATGCGCCCATAATGTAATTTGGGATTGGTGCGGTAGTGCGGTAATAACTCTCTAGTGGAATGAGTTATTATCGATAAACTTGAGTTGTGTGTTCGGGGCGAACACGGGATACTCAAGCTCATCGGAAGGTCAAAACCAATTTCTCCTCTAGGTCCCTGTCGTAGCCTCATTATAGCCTCAAATCCATCCAAATGTAAGGCTCTTTTTGGTGTCCAAGAAGGGGGCCGGTCCAATGCTTAGTGACCAAGCAAGGGTCGGCCACATCCTCTTCTATAGGGGCCGACCCTTAGCTTGGTGACCAAGCACGAATGGGTCGGCCACAATAATTCAAAAAGGGATGGTTGTTTTAAATTTTTAAAATCTTCTCATTATAGAAAACTATAAGTTTTAAAAGAGATATTTTAATTTTTAAAACTTTCCTTATTTGAATTAGGCCACATGTTTTAATAGAGAGTTTTAAAAATTTTTAAAACTTTCCTTTTTTAACCATCCTCATGGTTTAAGAAAAAAAGGAGAATAAGTTTTAAAATTTAAATTTTCTATCATCATGTTAAAAAAGGAAATTTTATAAGAGAAGTTTTAAATTTTAAAACATGGTTTTAATTTTTAGAACTTTTCTTTTTTAACTTCTACTTTTGGAAAGAGAGCTTGTAAATTTTATAAGAGGATTTCTTCTTGTAATTTTTTTTTAAAAAATATATTTTCTTATTCTTGATGTGGTGGTCGGCCACCTTGCTTGGAGCCCAAGCAAGGGGCCGACCAATTATAAAAAAAATCATCATCTAATTAATTTGGTGATTGATTCAATCAAGAGGAAAGAAAAGGAAAAATAAAAAAGAAAAAGGAAAAACTAGAGGATGATTTTATTTTTTTTATCAAAAGTTTTTCCTTATTTGCCTTAGGTAAGCAATATAAAAGAAGGGGCGAGGAGGTCTCATGAGAAAACAATTCTTATTCTCTTGCTTGGAGAACCTCAAGTGGTCGACCCTCTCTCTCCCTTCTTTTTTTCCCTTTTGCTCTCTTCTCCTTGGTGGTGGTGGTGGTCGGATTTTAGAAGAAGAGGAAGAAGCTTTTGGGTGGTGTTCATCTTGGAGGATCGTCGCCCACACGACGTCCAAGGTGAGGCGAGGAATACGACAGAAGATCTTGAGGTCATTAGCTTACAAAGAGAAGGTATAACTAGTAGTTTTCTTCCGCATCATACTAGTTATTTTCTTTGTAAGAATTCTAAATACAAGAGACAATTAGATCTAGTTTATCGAATTTATTTTTTGAGTTTGTGTTTTCTTCTTTTTCAAATTTGTGATTCGATTGTTCTTTTTTGTTAATCTAGAGTTATTTAAGGAAATTAAATATTAGCTTTCCTTAAAAGGCTTTGTCTAGGCGGTGGTGATTGCTTCCATATCCAAGAAGGTCATATGCCTCGCCATGCAGTCCTGGAAGCCAATTTTGAAAATTAATATTTAATGGAATTAATAACATAGGTAGATTTGAATCAATAGTGTTAAGTTCCGCTTGCGATTCAAATCTAAACCATTAAGAACAGATAAGTTAAATTTGGAATCAATGATATTAAGTTTCGTCTGCGATTCCTAATTTAACTTTTAAAGAACACAATAGGTTATTTAAGGAAAGGTTCAACACTTGTACAAAAATTTTTGTACAGTGGAACCGGTATGTTTTCCTAGGACCAATCAACAATTGGTATCAGAGCTAGGGTTTGCCTCTGTATGTTTAAAATTCAAATAGGTTATGCACATGTCATACATAATTTAGGCAGGATAATAGTAGGATGTGCTAACTCTTTGGTTGCAGGCTCCAACTATTATGACTTATTGATGTTTTGTGTGATTGGACCCTTGGACATGTCAAGGGCAATATTTTGTGTGTGTATGATTGTATGTAACTAATACAGCAGGAGCTGTATTAGCCCTAGGATTTTATAATTTTATTTTCGATCTAGATTACATGTGCATTCCCTCGTGGAATATAGGATCGATATATGTAAAATTCTATTTTTGTCGCGGATCGGATTCTTGCGAGGCGTGGTACTTATGGAGCACCAGAGGCGCAGCGGAATAAGAAGTAAGATAGATGCGACAACTCGACCCGATGGCGGTGGCTAAATATGGCAGCAGCTAGGATTGGAGCATACTGAAGACAGTGATGGAAAAGACCATAATAGTTGGAAAATTAATTTACAAATTTATTGCTTTTATTTACTGTGATGTTTATGTGCATGTGATGTATGCTAGCATAGGTTAAAATCCTCATTTTAAATAACTAAGTGGGAGAGGAATTTTAAATAAATCTCATGGTCTCCAGTACTGATTTGTAAGTGATGCAACAAGCTTGCGTGTTGACTCTGAGTGTCTCCCTCCACAACGGATGGGTTTGTTGCGGATCACTAGATCAAACTTCCTTTTATGGATGGTTATAGGAAATTATTTAGGAGCGTGTGATCTTCTCCAACTGAAGGGGCACAATCCTATTTAATGGACTTAGTATCAAGTAATGGTATATACTTAGACGCATTCAATAATATCCTCCCCAACGGAGTCACTGCTATTGTTTTGTGTGACCAAAGTGAAACCAACTATTAATTTTATTTGTGATAAAGTTAGGATGACCAGATAATAAAATTAATGTGGCACACCCTCCTCTTACAAATGTTGAATTTGTATACGTCCACACTAACGTGACATGCAATATTCACGGTGATTTGAGGTGTTGGTGAATTTAAAATAGTATTGTTTGAGGAATCAATATTATTCTAAATTTAGAGTCTTGACCAAAGTTTATTTTTGTGATTCTTAGGATGACTTTTAACCCACTGGCCATTATACTGAAAGAAAACAAACTTACTGGTCCCAACTATATTGATTGGAAAAGGAACCTGGACATTGTTCTTACTGATGAAAGCTATAAGTTTGTACTGACTGAGGCTTGCCCTGATGCACCTGACGGTGACTCTACCCCAGAGGAGATTGAGTATCATAAGAAATGGGTAAAAGCTGATGAGATGGTGCGGTGTTACATTTTGGCATCAATGTCAAATGTATTGTAACATCAGCATCAAAATTTATCAACAGCTTATGATAAAATGAACAATCTCAAAGAACTCTTTGGGCACCAGAGTCAGACTGCTAGGCAAGAGGCAATGAGAAAGTTAATGACAGCCACCATGTCTGAGGGAACACCCGTAAGGGATCATATCCTCAAAATGATGGCCTATCTGAACGAAATACAAGTTCTTGGAGGAGAAATCGATGGGGAAACTCAGGTCGATATAATTCTCCAAACGCTACCCAGAAGTTTTGAGCAGTTCCGTCTGAACTATAATATGAACAAAAGAGAGTATACGTTGGCGGAACTTCTGACAGAACTACAGGCAGCAGAAGGTATATTTCGTCAAAGTTCTCAGATTCACTATGCTGAAAATGGTTCTACTTCTAAGCCGAAAGGCAAGAAGAAGAAGAAACAGGTCTTTTCAGCAAAGAGGGTGAATAAACCTTAGGGTACTGGACAAAAAGCTGGAATGAAGAAGCCGAAGGGCAAGTGCTTCATCTGCAAGCAGTCAGGACATTGGAAGGTGGACTGTCCTCGTAGGAATCAGAAAAATAAAGGTATATCTCATGCTCTAGTAGTTGAAACATGTTTAGCAGTGTTATCTACCAACACCTGGTGTGTAGATACAGGAGCCACTGATCATATCTGCAATTCTTTGCAGGGGTTCCAGGAAACCCGACGACTATTTGAAGGAGAGATAACTGTCTACATGGACAATGCTACTAAGGTGGCGACTGTTGCAGTGGGAGACGTCTACTTTGTTAGGACCTTCGGATGGCTAGAGAGGGGGGGGTGTGAATAGCCTCCTCTAAAACTTAAACAATCTTCTCACAAAAGTCTGTTAGCACAGCGGAAATATGCAAAAGAAAAACTAATACAAGGAAAAGAAACAACCCACAACTAACACAAGTATGTACGAGGTTCGGGGATAACTTGCCCTTACTCCTCGGCGTGTCCGTAAGGTGGACGATCCCTTGATCTTTCGGTAGATCACACCCCGGATAGATTCCGGCTAAAAATTTCTCCTTCTCGGTGGAGTAACCTCTCCACAAAGTCACAGAAAATATTTAAATGAAGCACAAGACTTACAGGGATTAGTGGCTAAAGGGTATGAAAAATAAGCTTACAGCCACGATGAAAGCAGAGCGCAAAACCAGAAGAAGTTCCTTAGCCAAGAGCTCAAAAACACACAGCACTCTAGCTTGATCGACCGAGAGAGATTTTCTTCTTCCTTTTTTTTTTTGGTTGTTCTCTCGAACATCTCATACTCCTTCTTCTTATGCCTCTGCCTTTTCCATTGCGTCTGCCTGTATCGAATCACTACAACCTGCATCGAATCGCTGCTGCTAACTTAGGCGTCGCCAATCACTTTTCCTCCTCATCTAGTTCTCTGAACTCACACCAATACCATCCATGGTCTTCACTGGTGTCTCTGAGCTCGAACCAATAGCCAGGAGTCAAGCTGATTGCAACCAGAACACAGCCAGATCGCCAGTAACCGTTGACGCTCCAATTGCACCATTTACAGCCAAACACAGTAGAAAAACCACTTTGTCTTATTCCTATGATAGACCTTAATTTGAACTTAAGCACTGGCATGATACCTGCAACCTGCAACGTAAAAAGCTCACACCAGATGGTTAAATCAGACGAATCAAAAGTTGCAGACAAACAGACAGTGTTGTGGATCGGTCAGCAGACCGATCCATAGCCCTCTGGACCGATCAAGACATACCCTGATCGGTCTGGGAGGCTTCTGATCGGTCTGTGGACCGATCAGCCTATAGGTGGATCGGTCCACAAACCGATCCCCTTATTGTCCTCTGAATCCCATCGCTTCCTGATCGGTCTACAGACCGATCAGATAACTTACAGTGAACTATTGTTTGGTTACTGATCGGTCACCAGACCGATCAGATAACCCACAGAAAGCTACTGTTTGGTTACTGATCGATCACCAGACCGATCAGATAACCACAGTATCACTGGATCGGTCTGTTGACCGATCAGATATCCATTGTATCACTGGATCGGTCAACAGACCGATCCAATGCCTATGTAAGGTAGGTTTGGCGCTTCCCAGCCCTAAACCCTAAAGCCTTTCTAGTCTAGAGAACGAGCTACCGAGCCCTCTCTGACCTAGTTCGGAGAACGAGCTACCGAGCCCTCTCCGACTTCGTCCGGTCCAGAGAACGAGCTACCGAGCCCTCTCTGACCTAGTCCGGAGAACGAGCTACCGAGCCCTCTCCGACTTCGTCCGGTCTAGAGAACGAGCTACCATGCCCTCTCTGACCTAGTCCGGAGAACGAGCTACCGATCCCTCTCCGACTTCGTCCGGTCCAGAGAACGAGCTACCGAGCCCTCTCTGACTTCGCGTGCCAAGTTCCATACTTGGACTTTTCCCTTCCACCTGATCAACATTGATCAGTAATCAATCTGAGTTTAATTAATATCTGATACAAACTTAAATCAGTGTCAACATCAAAACAGCAGCCAGGTCAGACCGTATCAACAATCTCCCCCTTTTTGTTGTTTGACAACACAATTTAAGTTTAGATTAGAAATGCTCATATTTCCCTAATTTTAGGGGAATCAAGATCCTCCCCCTAAGACGAATACAACACTAAGGAAGTCAATAATCCTCAAGATTATCCTCTCCCCTAAAATCAAAACTTCATTCATCTCTACACACCAGATGGTTAAATCAGACGAATCAAAAGTTGCAGACAAACAGACAGTGTTGTGGATCGGTCAGCAGACCGATCCATAGCCCTCTGGACCGATCAAGACATACCCTGATCGGTCTGGGAGGCTTCTGATCGGTCTGTGGACCGATCAGCCTATAGGTGGATCGGTCCACAAACCGATCCCCTTATTGTCCTCTGAATCCCATCGCTTCCTGATCGGTCTACAGACCGATCAGATAACTTACAGTGAACTATTGTTTGGTTACTGATCGGTCACCAGACCGATCAGATAACCCACAGAAAGCTACTGTTTGGTTACTGATCGATCACCAGACCGATCAGATAACCACAGTATCACTGGATCGGTCTGTTGACCGATCAGATATCCATAGTATCACTGGATCGGTCAACAGACCGATCCAATGCCTATGTAAGGTAGGTTTGGCGCTTCCCAACCCTAAAGCCTTTCTAGTCTAGAGAACGAGCTACCGAGCCCTCTCCGACCTACTCGGGAGAACGAGAGAACGAGCCCTCTCTGACCTAGTCCGGAGAACGAGCTACCGAGCCCTCTCCGACTTCGTCCGGTCTAGAGAACGAGCTACCGAGCCCTCTCTGACCTAGTCCGGAGAACGAGCTACCGATCCCTCTCCGACTTCGTCCGGTCCAGAGAACGAGCTACCGAGCCCTCTCTGACTTCGCGTGCCAAGTTCCATACTTGGACTTTTCCCTTCCACCTGATCAACATTGATCAGTAATCAATCTGAGTTTAATTAATATCTGATACAAACTTAAATCAGTGTCAACATCAAAACAGCAGCCAGGTCAGACCGTATCAACAATCTCCCCCTTTTTGTTGTTTGACAACACAATTTAAGTTTAGATCAGAAATACTCATATTTCCCTAATTTTAGGGGAATCAAGATCCTCCCCCTAAGACGAATACAACACTAAGGAAGTCAATAATCCTCAAGATTATCCTCTCCCCTAAAATCAAAACTTCATTCATCTCTAAACTTAGTCATCTTCTCCCCCTTTGTCAAACACCGAAAAGGTGCGAATTAGGTAATAAGACTCAAAGGACTCCCCCTTAACCTATACTGTCTCTTTCTTAATCCACACAGAATCCCCTCTAAGTGTAATATCGGACAGTAAATAAGAGACAATCAAGATATGGCATATGAAAAGCATATAAATAGTCAATAAGAACTGAAAAATAAGGAGAAGCAAGTAATAGAAAAATGAGTAGCATAAACAACTAATATCCAGGTCAGACATAGTATATATCAAACAGTATCTGAAACATAGGCAGTCAAAATGACCAACATAAAACAAGGTGTATCAATCAACATTCTCAAGATGAGGAGCAGCATCATCATCTGCTGGAGGAATGGATCCCTGAGGCGACATGCTCGAGGGTGGATAGCCCGAGTAATACTGCGGAGGTGGGTAGCTGGCCATCCATCCCAGAAGCATCTGCTGCGTCGCTAACTACTGACTGTGTAGATCATCGTAACCCTGGTCAATCCGAACGCGCAACCCATGGAGCTCAGTAGCCAGTAACTCATCGTGCTGATCAATGCGGCTCTCCAGCTCAGCAATCTGCCAGCGCAGATCAGGATCTGCCTCTCCATACTCAACAGTAGCAGGAGGAGGAGCAACAACGGGAGCAGCATCAACCTGTGGCGGAGGTGCCCGTGGTAACTCACCCAGTGCTCTCCCGTCCTTCCAACGAATCACCCCATTCTGTCCTATGATGCCAGACTTGGAAAATGCACGTTTTCCAAGTCTGCAGTCCTGCCTCACCATCTTGACTATCCTCCCCTTGGAGACATCAATCTGTAGGGTCTCGAGTCAATCCGTAATTATATGCCCATAAGGCATATAAACTGTGAAGCTGTTAGGCTCACTATAGGAGATGATAGAAGAGTAAATACTCGACATGATGTCAAAATTGAGACGCCTACGCAATCCATAAAGCATTAGCCAGTGATATGGTCGGATCTCTGACAAGGGTTTAGATGTAATTGGCAGAAGACAATTCGTGACAATCTTAAAGAGAATGTAATCTGGGGCAGATAGTCTTAGGGTTGCAAAGGTAGGAAATTCAACATCTAACTCATCTAGTCCACCTGGTCTAGGATGTCCGAATAAATACTCATAAATGGAGTCAGATGAGACATCAAAGGGAGAAGGTAAGGGGTCTGGTAAATCAGGATATATAGAAAAGACATTTCCTGAGCACCTCCGGCAAGCTAGATAATCAAAGAAAGCCGAGAAAGAGAAATCAATAGTTTGCTTAGCAACCTTAGTTTTGTAATTAACATCATTAGTTTGATGAAGATTATTATAAAACTCAGATACTAAGTCGTAATTGATGTCCCGTTCTAAGTAGACTAGAGAATCAAGTTTGTAATAGGCAATTATTTCTGACACAGATGGACAGAATTCATCCATGAATTTTCGATCCACAGACCTACAAGGAAGCAGTTTAAAGGTTCTTTGTTTAAAGGCTTGCTCAAAGTGATGGTTTGGAAATCTTCCAGAAACAGATGGTTGAGGTCGGGAGGGAGCCTTAGATTTAGACTTCTCAGACGACTTAGAGGTTCCTTCACCCACTTGTTTCTTCCTAAGGTTTAACAATGTGACACAATGGGGCAAATATGTGAGCACCGGAGCCACCAACAACCGATAACCAAAACAAAATACACAGATACGATGAGAAATGAAACTGAAATGCCAAGGTGAGTAGCGCTAGGGGAGTATGGAGTTACCTTGGTGCCATTGACGTATCTTTCAGCTAGGACTTTGGCTAGGGCTTCGGCGTGCAAAGAGAGGAAAGGAGTTGAGGTGTAGGAGGGTGTCGGCTAGGGCTTCAGCGTGAAATGAGAAGAGAAGGGATCAGGAAGAATTAAGAGAGATGGGTGTCTAGGTGTCGAAATGATCGGACGACTGTCCGATCAGGAGATATCAGGAACCTCCTGATCGGTCCCTGGACCGATCCTGGAAACCTCCTGATCGGTCTGTAGACCGATCAGGAGACGATCAGTAGCCCCTGCGCGTACCAGACTAACCTGATCGGTCCCTGGACCGATTAGGGAACCTCCTGATCGGTCTGTAGACCGATCAGTAAGCTTCCTAGCGTAAAAAGAACCTGATCGGTCCCTGGACTGATCAGATATCAAATCTGGAGAGTTTTTGGATCGGTCGACAGACTGATCCACCCTCTCCTGATCGGGTTGTAGACCGATCAGTGTCTGACACTCCAGTAATTTCAGTAACTGAAATTCATAAATTCGTAGAAGTGTTCGATAATTCATAACTCAAGAAGTCCAGAAACTTCCAAATTCAGTACCTAGAATCTGAAGAATCTACAAACATAACTATTCCCTAAAGATGAACTCTTATGGTCTGAAATTGTCTATAGCCCGAAAGTTTCAGACGTTTAAAAGAACACAAACAACTCAAGGCTTCAAACACTGAAATTTCTGACCTTGTTATGTTCAGTTTCAAGTTTGTCAAAATATATCCAAATTGCTATCATTATTCCAATGACTTGTCCTAGTTTCAATCAAAAACATGAAAGGTATCGATCAAAGGTATCAAACAGTCCATCAACCAACGTTACATAATTTCTAGGTAAAGGTCCAACCAAGTTTCCTTAATTGGAATATATGAGTAAGATTTAGGAACCAAATGCACATGAATTATGTAATGGTCTTCCCCATACTCAATTTATGTCTCTTCAACCTAATTATTCAAGGGATGCATGATACATTTTGAATAATTTAGTTGATCCTAGCATCTCACCTCATTTCTAGCAAACAAAAAATAATTTGTTAAACCTTATAGTTTGTGTGAGATGTCCCCAAGTTGCCCAAATTAATTTTCCAATTTCTCTTGTTGTTTTAATTGTCCTTATTGATCATGATGAGGTCCTAATGGCCTATTGAGCCAAACACATTCCCAATTCTCTCCTTAAATGACTAAATTCATTTTTCGGAAGAGGTTTGGTGAAAATATCGGCTAGGTTTGACTTTGACTCAACATATGTGAGCACAATGTCTCCCCTAGCTACGTGATCTCTAATAAAGCGATGACGCACTTCAATGTGTTTGGTTCTTGAATGATGGACTGGATTTTTCGTTAGGTTTATTGTGCTGATGTTGTCACACAGCACTTGCACTCCCTTATACGAAAGCCCATAATCTTCTAGGGTGTGGATCATCCACAACAATTGTGATACACTCTCTCCAATGGCAATGTATTCAGCCTCGGTCGTGGAGAGAGCAACGCAATGTTGCTTCCGACTTGACCAACTAACCAATGATGAACCTAAAAATTGGCAACCCCCACTAGTGCTTTTCCGATCCAATTTGCACCCAGCATAATCGGAGTCGGTATAACCTATTAAATCAAAAGACTCAGTATGAGGGTATCAGAGACCTACTCTAATTGTGCCCTTAAGGTATCTCAGAATTCTCTTAACTGCAATTAAATGAGATTCCTTGTCACAGACTTGATATCTAGCGCATATGCCCACAGCAAAAAGTATGTCCGGTCGACTAGCTGTGAGATATAGAAGACTACCGATCATGCTTCGATATTGCGTTAGATCAACTGGTTTTCCATTCTCATCATTGTCAAGGCGAGTGTTTGTCGCCATTGGAGTGGATACTTCCTTAGAGTCACTCATTTTGAATTTCTTGATCATCTCTTGAGTGTATTTTGTCTGATGGACATAAATGTCATCTCGAGTTTGTTTGATTTCAAGTCCAAGGAAGAATGTCAATTCTCCCACCAGACTCATCTCAAACTCACTTTCCATGTGAGTGATAAATTCATTCAAATAGCCCTTGTTATTTGAGCCACAAATTATGTCATCGACATACACCTGGGCTACAAATATATTTTCACCATCTCTACGCAGAAATAGTGTTGGATCTATTTGACCTCTTACAAAACCCTTTTCTAGTAAGTAAGTTGACAACCTTTCGTACCAAGCTCGAGGTGCTTGTTTAAGTCCATAAAGAGCTTTCTTGAGCTTGTACACGTGGTTTGGAGCTTCGGTATTCACAAACCCCGGTGGTTGTTCAACATAGACCTCTTCTTTAATGAAACCGTTTAAGAAGGCCGATTTAACATCCATTTGATAGAGCTTGAAGCCTCTATGTGCAGCAAAAGCTAGCATCAAACGAATGGACTCTAATCGGGCCACAGGAGCATAAGTCTCATCATAATCGAGACCTTCGACTTGACTATAGCCCTTGGATACAAGTCTTGCCTTGTTTCTCACGACTTCTCCCTTTTGGTTTAACTTATTTTTGAAGACCCATTTGGTTCCAATAATGGTGGTCTTCTTAGGTCTAGGAACTAAGTCCCACACCTGGCTCCTTTCAAATTGACCTAACTCATCTTGCATAGCTATGACCCAGTCAGGATCATGCAATGCCTCATCAACTAATTTTGGTTCGATTTATGAGATCAAGGCGACCTCATTAGACTCATTTCTAAAGAATGATCTAGTCCTAACCCCTTGTTGGATGTCTCCCACAATCTGGTCTTGGGGATGACTAGAGGCTATCCTTGATTGCCTTGGTGTTGGCGGTGTCTCATTAGTGGTCTCACTAGACACAAGCAAAGACTCAGTATCAGGCAAAGGATCAGACTGAGCCCTCTCTTGCCTTTGTTCATCATCATCGGAGTCAATTTCGACTCTTTCTATGTTTTGATCATTTAAACTTAGATTTCTAAGTTCAAATTGAATTTCTCCTACATCCCTTGATTGATCATTTGATTTAGGAATTTCTTCAAATGCTATATCCGAGGACTCTTCAATAAATTTAGTCCTATTGTTGTAGACTCGATAGGCTTTGCTGATGAGAGAGTACCCGACCAGTATTCCTTCATCAACCTTAGCCGTGAACTTTCCAAGATGATCCTTGGTGTTCAAGATAAACACCTTACAACCAAACACCCTAAGATTTTTAATTGTAGGGGGTTTTCCAAACCAAAGTTCATGGGGAGTCTTTCCTAAAAACCTATGTATCAAGACTCGGTTTTGCACATAGCAAGCTGTATTTACAGCTTCAGCCCATAAATAGCTCGGTAGTGAGTACTCATTGAGCATGCTTCGTGCAGCTTCTTGCAAGACTCGATTCTTTCTCTCCACAACCCCATTTTGTTGTGGGGTCCTTGGAGTAGAGAACTCATGCCTATATCCTTTTTCTTGACAAAATTCTAAAAATCTATGATTTTGAAATTCTCCACCATGATCACTTCTAATTGTTTTAATTGTTGTTGATTTTTTATTTTCAGTTCTTCTACAAAAGGAAACAAAAATATCTATGGTTTGATCCTTATTTTTCAAAAAGAAAGTCCATGTATATCTAGTAAAGTCATCAATGATCACTAAGCAATATCTACTACCATTCAATGAAATGACATTACTACAATCAAATAAGTCCATATGCAATAAATCTAAAGCAGTAGAGGTACTTACAGCGCTTTTACCTTTATGAGACGCTTTTGTTTGCTTACCCTTTTGACATGCATCACATAATTTTGTCTTTTGGTACTTGATGCTTGGTAGGCCTCGCACTAATCCTTTGTTGGCCAGCTTTCGAATATTCTTCATGTTGACATGGGCCAACCTCCTATGCCAAAGCCATTATTCTTCTTCTTTTGACATGAAACACTTAGCAGAGGCATTAGTAGCACTTTTAAAAGATACTTGATAAATGTTATCTACCCTTGTGCCTACTAGTACCGTGTCAAGTGTGTCAATGTGTTTGACCAGACATTGATTTGAATGAAACTCAATTGTGTAACCCATATCACACAATTGGCTGACACTTAGGAGATTAAAGGTCATCCCCTTGACTAGAAGGACATTCTTGATTTGGAAACATTCGGATATATGAATATCTCCAACTCCTATAACCTTAAGGCTACCATTATTACCAAAAGACACATTACCTCTATTTTTATTTTGAAGGGTAGTGAAGAGTGACTTGTCCCCGGTCATGTGCTTGGAGCATCCACTATCAACAAACCAAGTTGATAGATGCTCCCCCTTGACAAATGCCTACAAGACACGAAAGATAGACGTTTTAGGTACCTAAATCTTGGGACCTAATGCATCTACAATGAAAGACCTAGGAACCCATGCCTTGGTCACACCCTTCCTAGTCTCATGAACCCTAGAAGCATGTGATCTATGAAATTGGGTTCTAGACACTAGTGAAATGAAACTAGACTCCTTAGGTTGATATCCTAACCCAGCCTTGTTGTAGACCGCCCTTTGGGCATTTAAAATCATATCTAAGGTCTTAGAGCTAGTTGAGAATTTTTCAAGCATTTTCTTGAGTTTCTCAACTTCACCCTTGAAGGCTTTGTTTTCATCCTCAAGGAGCTCTTGATGTAGGTCATCAACCTCATCTTCCCTAAGAGCCTTTAAGTGCTTTACTTCATCTTTTAATGATTTAACTTCAGTTTTTGATTTCTTAAGCAAAGTAGATAAATGTGCAATAGTTTTATAACATTTCTCTAAATGCGGAGAGGTTACCTCTTCATCATCCGAAGATGATGAAGCCGCGGTTGAGGTGTCACTTGTGTCACCATCACTCCCGGAATCCGGTTCCTCCCTTGCCATGAATGCTAATTGACGTGTGCTTTTCTCCTTCTTCTCTTCCTCCGATAAGCTTGAGGAGGATTCATCCAAAGTAGCCTTGAGAGCTTTCTTCTTCTTGGCCCTTTCCTCCTTCTTCTTGAGTTTTGGACATTCGCTCCGATAGTGTCCTTTGTTGCTACACTCATAACAAGTAACATTAGTTTTATCAACATTTTGATCGATAGATTTACCTTTCCCTTTGTATCTCCGGCTTCTTCTCATGATTCTCCTTACAAAGTTGGCCATCTCGCTTGATGATGATCCACCTTCATCATCGGACTCGGAGGAGGATGAGGATGAAGGAATCTTTTTTTCCTTCTTCTTTTCCTTCTTTCTTCTTCCATCCTTGCTCTTTTCTCCTGCAACTAAGGCAATACCTTTCTCTTTTTGACCTTGTTAGCAAGTTCATGAAGTTCCATTTCACAAAAGAATTCATCTAATTTAACAATTGAAAGGTCCTTGGAGACCTTGTAGGCATCTACCATCGATGACCACAAGGTATTCCTCGGAAAGGCTTTGAGAGCATACCTTACCAGATCGCGATTCTCTACGCGTTCATCTACGGAATGAAGACCATTGATGATTTCTTTGAACCTTCAGTGTAGTTCACTTACCGTCTCGTTCTCCTTCATGGTGAGGTTTTGTAGTTGGTTTAGGAACAAGTCTCTCTTGGCGATCCGAGAGTCTCGGGTTCCTTCTTGGAGCTTGATGAGCTTGTTCCACAAATCTTTTGCGCTCGTGAATGGACCTACCTTGACGAGTTGATCCTTGGCTATCCCACATTGTAGAGTGACCACCGCCTTGGCATCGGCTTGTCCTTTGCGAGTTTGCTCGGTGGACCACCTTGATGAGTCAAGTTCCTTACCTTCTTCGTCCTTCGGAGGTGTAAACCCTTCCTTGACAGAGAACCACATGGAGATGTCCGTCTTGAGATAATATTCCATGCGACTCTTCCAATATTGAAAGTCCGCTCCGTCAAAGTAGGGTGGACGATTGGTGCTAAACCCTTCCTTCATAGCCTTCTTCTTGCTCTTTAGGGTGTTAATCCGGATGAAGAGCACCAAGCTCTGATACCACTTGTTAGGACCTTCGGATGGCTAGAGAGGGGGGCGGGTGTGAATAGCCTCCTCTAAAACTTAAACAATCTTCTCACAAAAGTCTGTTAGCACAGCGGAAATATGCAAAAGAAAAACTAATACAAGGAAAAGAAACAACCCACAACTAACACAAGTATGTACGAGGTTCGGGGATAACTTGTCCCTACTCCTCGGCGTGTCCGTAAGGTGGACGATCCCTTGATCTTTCGGTAGATCACACCCCGGATAGATTCTGGCTAAAAATTTCTCCTTCTCGGTGGAGTAACCTCTCCACAAAGTCACAGAAAGTATTTAAATGAAGCACAAGACTTACAGGGATTAGTGGCTAAAGGGTATGAAAAATAAGCTTACAGCCACGATGAAAGCAGAGCGCAAAACCAGAAGAAGTTCCTTAGCCAAGAGCTCAAAAACACACAGCACTCTAGCTTGATCGACCGAGAGAGATTTTCTTCTTCCTTTTTTTTTTGGTTGTTCTCTCGAACATCTCATACTCCTTCTTCTTATGCCTCTGCCTTTTCCATTGCGTCTGCCTGTATCGAATCACTGCAACCTGCACTGAATCGCTGCTGCCAACTCAGGCGTCGCCAATAACTTTTCCTCCTCATCTGGTTCTATGAACTCACACCAATACCATCCATGGTCTTCACTAGTGTCTCTGAGCTCGAACCAATAGCCAGGAGTCAAGCTGATTGCAACCAGAACACAGCCAGATCGCCAGTAACCGTTGACGCTCCAATTGCACCATTTACAGCCAAACACAGTAGAAAAACCACTTTATCTTATTCCTATGATAGACCTTAATTTGAACTTAAGCACTGGCATGATACCTACAACCTGCAACGTAAAAAGCTCACACCAGATGGTTAAATCAGACGAATCAGAAGTTGCAGACAAACAGGCAGTGTTGTGGATCGGTCTGACTGTGGTGGCGAATACCTCTTTGGAGAGTTTAGGAATTACTTATCAGAAGTCGAGATTCAATCCCAATTATCTGCACCTGGTACACCCCAATAGAATGGTGTGACATAACGAAGGAATAGGATGTAGGACCGTTAGATTCGATAGAGGGGGGGTGAATATCGATTAGAAATTTTAGAGTATAAACGCAGCGGAAAAGTAAAATAGACATAAATGTTTTTTACTTCGTTCGGAGCCTGTGACGACTCCTACTCGAAGGCCCGTGGTCCTTGACCACTTTCGTTGGGCAATCACTAACAAGTCGAAATATGATTACAGAATGAATACAAGAAATGCTAGTGAAAATAAAGCAATACCGACAAGGAAATTAAATAAAAACCGAAGGAGCACTTTGTCGGAGCGTTGTTGGTGTCGCACTGAACGTCGAGCAGCAAGACCAGCAGTAGAAGAGTTCTCAGATTAATTATTGATTCTGAAGCTCTTGCCTGGGGCTTCTTTTATATGCTGCTCCGGGCGCCTGGATTCCTTCCGGGCGCCTGGAATGTGACGTAGCTGCTCAAACCGAGGCTTCCGGGCGCCCGGATACCTTCCGGGCGCCCGGACCTCCGGGCGCCCGGACCACCTTGTTCCAGAAATCTCCTTTTTCCTGCAAAACAAAGTTAGTCCGAGGCAATATATATCCTGCAAAACAGATTGTTAGCACATTTTATCATAGTAGGAATTAGCACAAGTAGTATGACTTAGATTCCGTCTTTCCGAGACCGGAATCTAGTCACGATCTCGACTTAGACATCCGAAATGGTTCTAAGCCGGATCGACGCCTAATGTTCCCTTCCCGGGAACGCGTCCTCGCAGTCACTCCCCTCCAGTGACTTACCTCACTTACCTGCCAGACGTCCGGTCCCCTTGACCCGTCTGGACTTCTTGCCACTATCCGTCAGCGTCGACCTAGGACTTTGCCAAGCGTCCGCCAGCCCGTCGACCCGCTTGGACTTCGCCACTATCCGGTCACCCGTCGACCTAGCCTTGGACTTCGCCAGCGTCCGTCGGCCCGTCGACCGCTGGACTTCTTGCCGACTATCCGGTTGGCGTCGACCTAGCCGGACTTCGTGCGGACATCCGGTCGGCCCGTCATCTCTGTCTCTAGACTTATCCTGCACACTCGATCAGAGTGTTAGATAACGACGAACCTAACTTAACCTGATTTGTCATTCATCAAAACCTGGGTTAGACCGTTAGTGCTAACCGCACCAACAATCTCCCCCTTTTTGATGGAATGACAACTTGGTTAAGTTAGTGATAAATATATGCAAAAATCAAGCATGATTTTCGAGGTTTTTAAGTTAGTTTTTCAAGTTTGCATTTAGTTGCTCTAACTTAACCACCTAACCCTCCCCCTTTGGCATTCATCAAAAAAAAAAAAAACAAGGGTAAACATAGTGTAGAGTTACTGTAAAACAGCTGATCTTGAAAAATATCTGAGTTTGGTTCAAAAATTCAAGAAAAAAATCCAAGTAAAAGTATAAAGTTAATCAAGTTGTCTTGGGGGAAACAAGTTGAATTTTGAAAAGTATAAAGTTAATCAAGTTTTAACCTTTCAGGCGTGTAAAATTTTTGAATCAGGTTTTTCAACTTTTCAAAAAAAATTTCGGTTTAAGTAACATTTACTTTTCAAAAGGTAAATTTTCAACTTCACTTTTTCAAAACAAAGCAAAAATTAAGTGAGATTAAATTTTGCCAAAATAAATTTTTAAGGCTAATTTGATAAAAGCTAAATTTGTAAAGTTTAATAGTCAACTTTTTAAATCAGGTTTGAAAATTAGGTGGAATTAACCTTCCAAGTTTTTCAAACACTTAGTTAAGTTTAACTTTTTGTAAACATAAATTAGTTTTAAAAACATTTTTCAAACACACAAAATTTTAGTTAATTTCTCCCCCTGAATTTGATACTTAAATTTAACCAGCTGTCTAACCAATTAGGTACTAACTGACTATCAGAAGATAGTAGCTTTCACTTGGTTAGTCAGATTAAGTTGACTTGACTGATAAACTTAATCTGATTAATATCTGAGTTGTATTTAACGTCCAGACTTATGTTGATGCACTGAATTAAGCATCTTAAGTCCAGACAATTGGCCTATGCATCTCACCCCTTTCTATGTTTGTCAAACACAAGCAAGGTAAACCTAAGGTGTTGGTGAGATGCTCAAAAACTAGACCTATGGGTACATGCTTTCTAAGGATTCAAAACTAGTCTAAGGCCAAAACTGTTTTTGAAAATCTAAAAATGGAAAGTTTTGAAAACAAACAAGTTTAACTTATAATTTGATAAAACCATTTTTGAAAGTATTTTTGAAAAAAATAGAACATAATCAATGTAAGTCTGAAATATCACTAGATAGATCCAAAATATTTTACAGGTGGTGTAGCTACAGAAGTGAGTCATAACTGGATCTACTGAGATGATGAAGGGGGTGGTCCAGATCCCAAGGATCGGAGAAGCGCCATCAGCTCAGTGTGTCGGGTATCCCCGGTAGCTCGTAACTCGGCAACCTCTCGCCGAATGTCCCGATGAAAATCTGAGTTCTCCTGCTGGAGACTCGCCATAGCTCTCTCTAGTCCGGTCATACGGTCGGCTAGAGTGCGGGGAGCGTGGCATGGTGTTCGAGCTGGGGGCGGTGGTGGAGCCTGTGCGGCTTCCTCTGGAAATAGTGCGAGCATGAACTCGTCCACCTGTGCGTTTGGATCGGGCTGGTGCTGTGCCCCCCTCTGCCAAGACATAGTCCCGTCATCCCTATTTATCTGGACACCAGCTAAGGAGAAGTTCCAAGCTACTATAACATCGAACTCGGTCATATGGGCAATGTCTCCTCTAGTGATATCAATGTGCAACGAGGACATATAGGCTGTCAAAATGTGACAAATGGCATGTGGACTCGTCTATCGGTCACGAATCCAGCCGAGTAGATAATGGTGGAGAAGATATGTAGGCTGATATCAATATCTAACCTATGACTCAGGGCATAGAGTAAGAATGAATGAAATGGGCGCATCACAGCGATGTCCCGAGTAGTCAGTGGTAAAATGCAAAGGACTAAAACTCTATAGAGAGCGTAGTCCTAGACCCGAAGCTCTACCGACCTAAACTGTGTCACAGTGGGATCTCGCTCTCCCCCAAAAAAATATGAATAAATCGTATCGAGAGTAATATGTGAGTAGGGATCTCCGAATGGTAGATCCCTGGGAGGATAGCATAAAAAGGAACAGGTAGATGGACGCAACTCTAAAAACTCTCGGATAGTCGTAGGGGAAAATGTGATATCAGTGCCCGCTGCCCTAGTGGTATAGGTGAGATCGTCTACTTTCACTAGGTTATTGCAAAATTCAGCACACAGACTTATGTTTATTGGACTGGTACATTCTACAAGGTTCCTTAAGTTATAGTGGTCTATAACCTCTAAAACGGAGGGACATGAAACTAAAAAGAACGACCTATCTATGCAGGTAGTCCTAATGGCCCTATAAATAGTTGACTCAAACTTAATCCTAAGTTCGTTTATGGGAAACCTAGGGTCTGTACTAGCATTGGAGGGTCCAGCACCAGTATTTGTTCGTTTCCTACTGTATATATATAATAAAATATTCTAAGAAAAAATGAGAGGACAAATTCTAATAAAATTTTAGAGAGGGGAAGAATTTTTACCGAGGAGCCATCGACAAATATAGATCTAACGACCTTGGTTGAATCGCAACAGCGTCTTCACCGCAAGAAAATTTTGATTTAAAGTACTTTCGCACTGAGGTTCGGAGTGAACCTTGGCAAAAGTGAAAATTGGTGGGGCAAAGGTTGGGGGCGCCTGCTGCCCCTTATTTATAGGGGACTCCGGGCGCCCGAGGTTGATTTAGGGCGGGGCGCCCGGATCCCCTTCCGGGCTCCCCGGAGGGTAATACCAAGGGCGCCCGCCCCTGGTTTTTAATAATTTTTTTTTTTTTTTAAGATTAGGTTTTGAAGTTAAGTTTTGAAATAGTTTTTTAAGTTTAGAATTTTGAAATTAATTTTTAAGTTTAAAATTAAAATTTTGAAATTAATTTTTAAGTTTAAAATTTAAATTTTGAAATTAATTTTTAAGTTTAAAATTTAAAATTTTGAAATTAATTTTTAAGTTTAAAATTAGAATTTTGAAATTAATTTTTAAGTTTAAAATTAAAATTTTGAAATTAATTTTTAAGTTTAAAATTAAAATTTTGAAATTAATTTTTAAGTTTACAATTTAAAATTTTGACATTAATTTTTAAGTTTAAAATTTAAAATTTTGAAATTAATTTTTAAGTTTAAAATTAAAATTTTGAAATTAATTTTTAAGTTTAAAATTAAAATTTTGAAATTAATTTTTAAGTTTAAAATTAAAATTTTGAAATTAATTTTTAAGTTTAAAATTAAAATTTTGAAATTAATTAATTTTTAAGTTTAAAATTAAAATTTTGAAATTAATTTTTAAGTTTAAAATTAAAATTTTGAAATTAATTTTTAAGTTTAAAATTTAACATTTTGAAATTGATTTTTAAGTTTAAAATTAAAATTTTGAAATTAATTTTTAAGTTTAAAATTAAAATTTTGAAATTAATTTTTAAGTTTAAAATTTAAAATTTTGAAATTAATTTTTAAGTTTAAAATTAAAATTTTAAATTAATTAATTTTAAGTTTAAAATTAAAATTTTAAATTAATTTTAAGTTTAAAATTAAAATTTTGAAATTAATTTTTAAGTTTAAAATTAAAATTTTGAAATTAATTTTTAAGTTTAAAATTTAAAATTTTGAAATTAATTTTTAAGTTTAAAATTAAAATTTTGAAATTAATTTTTAAGTTTAAAATTTAAAATTTTGAAATTAATTTTTAAGTTTAAAATTAAAATTTTGAAATTAATTTTTAAGTTTAAAATTAAAATTTTGAAATTAATTTTTAAGTTTAAAATTAAAATTTTGAAATTAATTTTTAATTTTACAATTTAAAATTTTGACATTAATTTTTAAGTTTAAAATTTAAAATTTTGAAATTAATTTTTAAGTTTAAAATTAAAATTTTGAAATTAATTTTTAAGTTTAAAATTAAAATTTTGAAATTAATTTTTAAGTTTAAAATTTAAAAATTTGAAATTAATTTTTAAGTTTAAAATTAAAATTAATTTTAAATTTTAAAATTTAACATTTTGAAATTGATTTTTAAGTTTAAAATTAAAATTTTGAAATTAATTTTTAAGTTTAAAATTTAAAATTTTGAAATTAATTTTTAAGTTTAAAATTAAAATTTTGAAATTAATTAATTTTTAAGTTTAAAATTAAAATTTTGAAATTAATTTTTAAGTTTAAAATTAAAATTTTCAAATTAATTTTTAAGTTTAAAATTAAAATTTTGAAATTAATTTTTATGTTTAAAATTTTAGCCTTATTCATCTCACCCGATCTATATTATCAATCAGGGAATCCTATGATTTTGTGAGATGAAATTGGTTTGGTTACAGAGTTTGGTTTAACTAGCATTAGATTCATGTTTAGTTTTGGTCTCTACAAACAGGCATTTTTCGGATAAACTTCTAAGCTTGGTGAGTCACATGGACGTCATTAGAAGTAACCAACCTTTCGAGGTTTTCCGAATAGTCCTATCAACGGAGCTTAGTACTCAACCTTGGTCTAACTGATTAGGATCCATTTAAGGGTAGCTTCGGTCAGTTCCACTTGGCCAAATGCACCAGATCGAAGCCATATCTTTCTAGACATGCGATGCCCAAGCTTCCCTAACGTACTATCATCCAAAAATTTCACCAGTACCATGATTCAAGTTAAACTTGGTCTCTAATCCTAATTACCCTGCCGGGTTAGTTTGTTTTGGGTTACCCTGTCGGGTAAGTTAGTTTTGGAGGTGCCAGCTATTCTGGAGCCTCCCCCTGAATTATTGGCCATTATTTTAAATTTTGATTTTTGGTTTGGTTTATTTGATTTTATATAATGTATTTTTTCTTTAGGTATATAATATTGATTGAGTCCTACTTGCGTGGTTAAGCACGCTTTCGGAACCCAAGCTTGATTAGTTGATTTGTATTGAGTTATTAATGACTTAAAAGTTTTATTTGAGTTTGACTTGTATCCGAGTCCGGTTTTATTATAACATGCTTTTTGATTGTTCAGGATTAAGTCAAGATTTTTTGATCTTGCTGTGAATTTTTCTAACATTCCTTTTAAACTGTTGATCTCATTTTTTAGTGATAAATTCTCCTCCTCAAGTGTTAGATCTTGAGTTGGATCTGAATTTTTGATTTGTTCCTTGAGGTTTTGATTTTCCTCAAGAAGTGATTTGTTTTCATTTTCTATTTTGGTTAATTTACTATTTAAACAGGAAATAATTCTAAAAATTTTTTTGTTTAAATTAAAATATACCTCATTCGGGCCTTCGGAAACGAGTACAGACTCGTGGCTTGCTTCGGGTTCAGACTCGTCTTCATCTTCCGACTCGTCTTCTGTTTCGTCTTCACGGGCCATCAGTGCGAGGTGGCTCTGATGTTTCTGCTCTTCTTCCTCTGATTCGTCCGAGTCGTCCCACGTTGCTTTGAGTGCCTTCTTTCTGGTTGGCTTTGGTTTGTCGAACTTCAGTTTTGGGCATTCGTTCTTGTAGTGTCCCTTTTTATTGTAGCCGTAGCAAGTCACGTTCTTTTGTTCTGAGGGAGAACTGATCTTTTGAAGATCCTTTTTGCTGAAACTCCTCTTTCTCCTGGTGAACATTTTGCTTACCAAGTTCACCAGGTGTTCTTCGTCTTCGGAGTCTTGGTCGGAGTCTTCTTCAAATTCAGGCTTGCTTTTCTTTTCTTTGGAGGAACCTACAAATAAAGCTATACCTTTCTCGGCTCCAGCATTAGTTTGTTCGTGTAATTCTAATTCACAGAAAAGCTCATCTAATTTTAATTTAGAAAGATTCTTAGAAATTTTGTAGGCATCCACTATTGATGCTCACAAACTGTTACGAGGAAAGGCGTTTAATGCGTACCTTATTAAGTCTCTATTATCCATCTGGTGGCCTATCGCATGAAGCCCGTTGAGGATATCCTTGATCCTCGCGTGGAGCTGATTCGCCGTTTCACCTTCCTGCATTTTTATATTAAAAATTTTATTCAAGAGCAAGTCTCGTTTGGTTACCTTGGCGTCGCTCGTTCCCTCGTGCAGCTCGATCAATTTGTCCCACAGCTCTTTAGCGTTTTTGTGTGGACCGACTCTGTTTAGTTCTTCTCTTGTTAATCCGCACTGTAGAGTGTTGATTGCTTTATTTTCTGTTGATGCTTTCTTCTTCAAATCAGCTGTCCAGTCTTCAGGATCCAGTATATTCCCGAAAGTGTCTGTTGGAATTTTGTAGGGCCTCGTAACGCTCATCCACTGGTCGAAGTCTGTTTTGAGGTAGACCTCCATGCGCTTCTTCCAGTATGGAAAATCACCCCCGTTGAAAAGTGGAGGTCGTACTGTGCTGAAGCCTTCTTGTTGGGACATCCTGTACACAGATAAATAACCAAAAAAAAATCCCAAGACTTGGTCTTGGATTAGTAGTGCGGGAAGAGAGAATAAAAAAATCTAGATTGGTGTTGCACCAATTTAGTTTTAATTGCAACAAAAAAAATATTAAAAAAAATGATAAACCAGTTTTGAGTTTAAGTGTAAAACTGAAGACCGAGAAAAAAAAGGAAACAAAAAAATTTCACCCCCAGTCTGATTGGTGGTTGCACCAAATCAGAGCAGTACCTGCTCTGATACCACTTGTAGGACCGTTAGATTCGATAGAGGGGGGGGTGAATATCGATTCGAAAATACAGAATATAAGCGCAGCGGAAAAGTAAAAATAGACACAAATGTTTTTTACTTCGTTCGGAGCCTGTGACGACTCCTACTCGAAGGCCCATGGTCCTTGACCACTTTCGTTGGGCAATCACTAACAAGTCGAAATATGATTACAGAATGAATACAGGAAATGCTAGTGAAAATAAATCAATACCGACAAGGAAATTAAATAAAAACTGAAGGAGCACTTTGTCGGAGCGTTGTTGGTGTCGCACTGAACATCGAGCAGCAAGACCAGCAGTAGAAGAGTTCTCAGATTAATTATTGATTCTGAAGCTCCTGCCTGGGGCTTCTTTTATATGCTGCTCCGGGCGCCTGGATTCCTTCCGGGCGCCTGGAATGTGACGTAGTTGCTCAAACCGAGATGCTCCACGTGGCGACGACTTGGCTGGATAGAATTTGCCTTCCGGGTGCCCGGATCCCCTCCGGGCGCCCGGACCACCTTGTTCCAAAAATCTCCTTTTTCCTGCAAAACAAAGTTAGTCCGAGGTAATATATATCCTGCAAAACAGATTGTTAGCACATTTTATCATAGTAGGAATTAGCACAAGTAGTATGACTTAGATTCCGTCTTTCCGAGACCGGAATCTAGTCACGATCTCGACTTAGACATCCGAAATGGTTCTAAGCCGGATCGACGCCTAATGTTCCCTTCCCGGGAACGCGTCCTCGCAGTCACTCCCCTCCAGTGACTTACCTCACTTACCTGCCAGACGTCTGGTCAGCCCTTCGACCCGTCTGGACTTCTTGCCAGCTATCCGGTCAGCCCGTCGACCTAACTGGACTTCTTGCCAAGCGTCCGGTCAGCCCGTCGACCCGCTTGGACTTCTCGCCAGCTATCCGGTCAGCCCGTCGACCTAGCTGGACTTCTCGCCAAGCGTCCGGTCAGCCCGTCGACCCGCTTGGACTTCTTGCCAGCTATCCGGTCAGCCCGTCGACCTAGCTGGACTTCGTGCTAGACATCCGGTCAGCCCGTCGTCCTGTCTGGACTTATCCTGCACACTCGATCAGAGTGTTAGATAACGACGAACCTAACTTAACCTGATTTGTCATTCATCAAAACCTGGGTTAGACCGTTAGTGCTAACCGCACCAACACAGGACTCTTATGGAAATGGTTAGATCGATGATGAGTTATTCAGAATTACCAAATTCATTTTGGGGATATGCCCTGGAAACAACAATGTACATTCTGAATATGGTACCTTCTAAAACATTTCCTTCTACTCCCATAGAATTATGGAATGGGCGTAAGCCTAGTCTGAATTATATCCGGATATGGGGTAGTCCAGCACATGTGCTGAAGGGAGATACTGACAAGTTGGAATCACGTATAGAAGTTTGTCTGTTTGTGGGATATCCTAAGGGAACGAAAGGTGGTTTATTTTATAATCCTAAAAATCAGAAGATCATTGTTAGCACCAATGCTCGATTTTTAGAAGAAGTTTATGTAATGAACCATAAGCCCATGAGTGAAATAGTTCTAGAAGAAATAAGAGAGGACACGTCTACTTTAATACCAATAGTACAAGATGAAGTACCACAAGAAATTGTAACACGTGTCACACATGATACACAACCAGAGACAGTGCCTCGTCGTAGTGGGAGGGTTGTAAGGCAACCTGAGAGATTCATGTTTTTGGGAGAGTCTTCGGACTTGATCCCGGGTAAACATGAACCTGATCCCCGGACATATGACGAAGCACTCCAAGATATAGATGCAGTATCTTGGCAAAAGGTAATGAATTCTGAAATAGAGTCTATGCATTCTAATAAGGTCTGGGAGCTCGTAGAACCACTTGATGGTGTAAAAGCCGTTGGATGCAAGTGGATTTATAAAAGGAAAAGGGGGACAAACGGGAAGGTAGAAACCTTCAAAGCAAGGCTTGTTGCGAAAGGGTATACTCAGAAAGAGGGAATCGATTATGAGGAGACTTTTTCGCCGGTAGCCATGCTTAAGTCTATCCGGATACTCTTATCCATTGCCGCTCGGATACTCTTATCCATTGCCGCTCATATGGATTATGAGATTTGGCAAATGGATGTCAAGACAGCATTCCTTAACGAAAGTCTTGAAGAAAATATCCATATGAAGCAACCAGAAGGGTTCATTGAAAAGGGCAAAGAGTATCTAGTGTGCAAGCTCAATAGGTCCATTTATGGACTGAAGCAAGCTTCAAGGTCTTGGAACATCCGGTTTAATGAAGTAATCCAGTCATATGGATTTATTCAGTGTCCGGATGAGTCTTGTGTATACAAGAAGTATAACGGAAATGTGGTGGTATTTCTTGTACTATATGTAGATGATATTTTGTTAATTGGCAACAATGTCAAGGTATTATCGGATGTAAGGGTATGGTTGTCCAAACAATTTGATATGAAGGACTTAAGAGAATGTGCACACATTCTTGGGATTAAAGTCATAAGGGATCGCAAGAAAAGAATGTTGTGTCTATCTCAAGCTTTATATATAGATACGATCCTTGCTCGTTTTAGCATGCATAACTCCAAGAAAGGTTTTTTACCTTTTAGGCATGGAGTAACTTTATCTAAAGAGATGTCTCCGAAGACATCAAAGGAGATAGAGGACATGAAGGCAGTTCCTTATACCTCGGCTGTAGGAAGCCTTATGTATGCAATGCTGTGTACGAGACCTGATATCTGTTTTACCGTGAGCATGGTTAGCAGATATCAAAGTAACCTTGGACAAGGACATTGGACTGCGGTAAAGCATATATTAAAGTACCTGAGAAGGACTAGAGACTATATGTTAGTTTACCAGGTAGATGATTTGCTTCCTGTGGGTTACACGGATTCGGATTTCCAATCAGATAGGGATAACAGTAAGTCTACATCAGGCTATGTGTTTACTCTAGGAGGTGGAGCCATTGCATGGAGGAGTGTTAAGCAGAAATGCATCTCGGACTCAACCATGGAAGCCGAGTATGTGGCAGCCTCTGAGGCAGCCAAAGAAGCTGTATGGCTCAGGAACTTTTTAATGGACTTAGATGTGATTCCTAGTTTGTCCAAGATCATCACAATTTATTATGATAATAGCGGTACAGTTGCAAACTCGAAGGAACCACGAGCTCATAAGGCAAGTAAACATATAGAGCGCAAGTTGTTGGTGCAATATCCCTCAGGTCAAGGTTGACCTGGGTAACCAAGCTGAGTCTTGGTTTGGGTTTAGATGTTTGACAATAAGATATTGATTGAAGAAGAGTCAAGTAGGTGAAGGTTGACCGGATACTTGACTGGGAAGTCCTAACTGGGATGTTAGGCAAAATGAAAGACCTAGTGAGTGAAGCTAGGCAGTATGAAAGTCCTGGTGAGTGAAGCCGGTAAGAAAGTCCAGTGAGTGAAGCCGGCAGAATGAAGTCCTAGTGAGTGAAGCTAGGCGGATGGAAATCCCGGTGAGTGAAGGTGAAAGTCCTAGTGAGTGAAGCTAGGCGGATGGAAATCTCGTGAGTTAGGCGGTGAAAGTCCTAGTGAGTGAAGCTAGGCGGATGGAAAACCCTAGTGAGTGAAGCTAGGTGAAAGTCCCGGTGAGTGAAGCCGGCAGGAAAATCCAGATGGATCGAGGATGATCGGACATCCGGTGTTGGAAAGTCAAGTAGGTCAAAGGATTGATTGGATACTTGGCATGAAAGAAAAGTCCAAGTAGGTCGAAGGGATTGACCGGATACTGTACAGAGAAAAGTCCAAGTGGGTCAAAGGATTGACCTGACACTTGGTAAGGAGTCCTAGCAGGTCAAGGGATGACTAGATGCTAGGCATGACATACCAACAGTCAAGGTTGACCGGATGTTGGTTTGGGAGGTTTGGGACTTGGTTTTGGACAAAATCAAGCCTTGGATCGTCGATGGATCGATTCAGGCCTCGAATCGTCGCGATCGATCCGCACTGTCAGAGCTTACGGATCGATCCGTGGATCGATCAGAGGTCCCAATCGATCGATGGATCGATTGGGACGCCAGCTGAGCAGCGCGGATCGATCCGTGGATCGATCCGCCGATTCAGAGGCGCTCTGGATCGATCCGTGGATCGATCCAAAGCCTCCCCGATCGATTGGGAACATTCGAATCGATCGGGATCCGACCGTTGGCGTCGTTTACAGCCGCAGGCGTTCATTTCCTTCGGCATTGCTTCACGATTTCATCTCAGATTACTCGCCAGCTCCTCCACAGCGCTCTCAAAGATCAGATCGCCAGTTCTTGAAGGATCTTGGAAGCTTTCCAAGTCAAGAGGCGGATCAAAGGCAAGAAGAGAAGCTAGGGTTAGGGTTTATACTCATTGTAAGCTTGTAAGCTTGTATTTCTTGTATCCTTTCCCTCTCTTCTTGTATTGAGTCTTGTAGGGCTTCTCCGCCCTTGGTAGTTACCATAAAGGAGAGTTTTATTTAGTGGAGGGTGTGTGTGTTGGTGTGGATCCTTGGATTAGTCACCTCTTGTGAGGTGGATACCAAGTAAAACCAACCGTGTTAGCGTTGTGTGTTTGTTTCTGTATTTTCCGCTGCACATCTTTGAAGGAACAAGCAACGCCGAGCACCGAGCGAACGCGACGAGCTATTCACCCCCCCTCTAGCTACTTTTGGTCCTAACACAAGTACCACCTAATACGAGACATCGTCAAGCGAGGAGAAGTTGTCGTCGCCAAGATTGCATCAACAGATAACCTGGCAGATCCTTTCACTAAGACCCTTCTGGCAAAAGCTTTTGATCAGCATGTGGAGGGGATGAGAATCAGATGTATGGAAACAGATATGGCAGCTTAGTTTTTTAGTATAAGTGGAAGATTGTTGGAGTGTATACTAAAAGCCTAGCTTTTGTAAACATTTATTTTTGAAATAAAAGAATCACATTGGTCAATATCTGTATTTATTTGTTAAATGTAATTGTTCAATTAATTTATATAGTAGATAACATAGAGTGTGGTGTCACACTCAGAAGATCATGTTATCAGTTCTTTATAAATTATAAATAGTTGCTCACGACTAAGATGGAAAGGAACAAATCATTGGAATAGTCGTAGTGTAATTAAGTATTAGTTTATCTTGACTAATAAATTACACTGGTATACTCTAAGTGTATTGAGTAGGACCATTTAGGTAAATTCTTTTTGTACTGACTTAATAAAAGAACTAAACCTTAGTTATTATGGAAGTGTGTGCTCTTAATCCTAATATAATAACAAGCACATATATTTAATATTTATTTCTTTGACTTATCAAAGGGTGAGGTTTAGCTCGATAAATCAATATGTCCGATAAGTTGGGAAATGATATTATTTATAGTGTGTGTTGTTGATTATAGAAGGAATCTGTGTCCTAGTTATCTAGGTTGAGAATGTCCCCAAGAGGAGCTCATAAGGATTGCCATGTTAAACCCTGCAGGTGGACTTAGTCCGACATGACAATGAAGTTGAGAGGTACTATTCTTGGAGCTAGATATTAATTAAGAAAGTTGTCAGTAACTTACTTAATTAGTGGACATTCATTATCTTAAACACAGGGAGACTAACACACTCATAATAAGAACGAGCCCATAATGTAATTTGGGATTGGTGCGGTAGTGCGGTAATAACTCTCTAGTGGAATGAGTTATTATCGATGAACTTGAGTTGTGTGTTCGGGGCGAACACACAATACTCAAGCTCATCGGAAGGCCAAAACTAATTTCTTCTCTAGGTCCCTGTCGTAGCCTCATTATAGCCTCAAATCCATCCAGATGTAAGGCTCTTCTTGGTGTCCAAGAAGGGGGCCGGTTCAATGCTTGGTGACCAAGCAAGGGCCGGCCACATCCTCTTCTATAGGGGTCGGCCCTTTTCTTGGTGACCAAGCATGAAGGGGCCGACCACAATAATTCAAAAAGGGAGGGTTGTTCTAAATTTTTAAAATCTTTTCTTTGTAGAAAACTATAAGTTTTAAAAGAGAGATTTTAATTTTTAAAACTTTCCTTATTTGAATTAGGCCACATGTTTTAATAGAGAGTTTTAAAAGTTTTTAAAACTTTCCTTTTTTAACCATCCTCATGGTTTAAGAAAAAAATGAGGATAAGTTTTAAAATTTAAATTTTCTATCACCATGTTAAAAAAGAAAATTTAATAAGAGAAGTTTTAAATTTTAAAACATGGTTTTATTTTTTAGAACTTTTCTTTTTTAACTCATACTTTAGGAAAGAGAGCTTGTAAATTTTATAAGAGGATTTCTTCTTGTAAAATTTTTTTAAAAAATATATTTTCTTATTCTTGATGTGGTGGCCGGCCACCTTGCTTGGAGCCCAAGCAAGGGGTTGGCCAATTATAAAAAAAATCATCATCTAATTAATTTGGTGATTGATTCAATCAAGAGGAAAGAAAAGGAAAAATAAAAAGGGAAAAGGAAAAACTAGAGGATGATTTTATTTTTTGTCAAAAGTTTTTCCTTATTTTCCTTGGGCAAGTAATATAAAAGAAGGGGTGAAGAGGTCTCATGAGAAAACAATTCTTATTCTCTTGCTTGGAGAACCTCAAGTGGTCGGCCCTCTCTCTCCCTTCTTTTTTCCCTTTTGCTCTCTTCTCCTTGGTAGTGGTGGTGGCCGGATTTTAGAAGAAGAGGAAGAAGCTTTTGGGTGGTGTTCATCTTAGAGGATCGTCACCCACACGACGTCCAAGGCGAGGCGAGGAATATGGAAGAAGATCTTGAGGTCATTAGCTTACAAAGAGAAGGTATAACTAGTAGTTTTCTTCCGCATCATACTAGTTATTTTTTTTGTAAGAATTCTAAATACAAGAGGCAATTAGATCTAGTTTATCGAATTTATTTTTCGAGTTTGTGTTTTCTTCTTTTTCGAATTTGTAATTCAATTGTTCTTTTTTTGGTTAACCTAGAGGTATTTAAGGAAATTAAATATTAGCTTTCCTTAAAAGGCTTTGTCTAGGCGGTGGTGGTTGCTCCCATATCCAAGAAGGTCATGTGTCTCGCCATGCAGTCCTGGAAGCCAATTTTGGAAATTAATATTTAATGGAATTAATAACATACGTAGATTTGAATCAATAGTGTTAAGTTTCACTTGCGATTCAAATCTAAACCATTAAGAACAGATAAGTTAAATTTGGAATCAATGATGTTAAGTTTCGTCTGCAATTCCTAATTTAACTTCTAAAGAACACAATAGGTTATTTAAGGAAAGATTCGACACTTGTACAAAATTTTTTGTACAGTGGAACCGATATGTTTTCCTAGGACTAACCAACAACACCATCATGAAGGAGCCTCTCGTACTGGTTTATGAGAAAAAGGAGGAAGTCCAGATCCATCCTAGCCGATCGGAGGCCACCACCTTCATCGTCGCTGACCTGACAGAGGAGAAGAAGGCAGAGCTTGTCACATACCTCAGGCGAAATCATGATGTGTTCATCTGGTCGACCCACGAGCTCCCGGGCATATCGCTAAGCATAGCTTAGCATGAGCTTCATGTCCGACCGGACGCTCAGTCGGAAGAGGGACTTCATCTCAGAGCAGAACTAAATCATCTGAGTGAAGATAGAAAAATTGTTGGAAGTCGGTTACATCCGTGAGGTTCAGTTTCTGAGCTGGCTTCCCAACATTGTGTTGGTTTCCAAATCGAGCAACAAGTGGCGAGTCTGTATTGACTTCCGTGTTCTGAACAAAGTCTGCCCAAAGGACTTCTATCCACTGCCCCAAATAGACCCAATGGTGGACCCTACGACGGGTTGCAAGTTGATCTACATGCTCGATGCATACCATGGTTACCATCAAGTGTCGCTCGCCCGTGAAAATCAAGAGAAGGTCAACTTCATTACAGTCGATGGGACTTACTGTTACAACATGATGTCATTCGATTGAAGAATGCCGACACCACCTATCAGAAACTGATGAATAAGGTGTTCCGATGGCAGATCGGCCACAACATGGAGGTATATGTCGATGACATGTTAATAAAATCTCTCCGAGTCGTTGACATTTGCGCAGATATTGAAGAAACTTGCCGAACTCTGAGGGCATATGGAATAAAGTTGAACCTGAATAAGTGCTTGTTAGAGCAAAGAGTGGCTGCTTCCTTGGATACATTGTCACCGAATGGGGGATCGAGGTGAATCCAAACAAAGTGAAGGTGTTACAAGGCATGCCCCTACCCTACAACTTGAAGGGGGCCCAACGGCTGACCGGACGGATCACCACACTATCAAGGTTCATCTCCAAATCATCCGACTGGAGTCACCCGTTCTTTAAGGTGCTACACCGAGTGATGAAATTCCAATGGGACACAGAGTGCGACAAGGCGCTGGAGGAGCTCAAGGAGTATCTTACCTCCTTACTTGTATTGGCCAAGCCGAGCGCTGGCAAGCTGCTTTGGATCTACTTGTCATCCATCGACTATGCAGTTGGCTGACCGTTGGTGCGCCAGAACGGCTCTGAGCAACAGTCTGTGTACTTTCTAAGTCATATATTAAAAAATGCAGAATCTAGCTACACCAGTCTCGAAAAATTGGCGTACGCACTAGTGTTCACCGCTCGGAGGTTTTGCCCATACTTTCTCTCACATCCAATTGTGGTGATGACCAACAATGCATCGGGGAGAGTTCTCCTTAACCCAAAAGCGGCTGGATGGCTGATCAAATGGACCATCAAGCTGAGCGAGTTCGACATACAGTATCAACCACGAATGACGATCAAGGCCTAGGACTTAGCTGATTTTATGACCGAGGTCTAGAACACGGAGCTGGATGCCACTTGGAAGATCTACGTAGATGGTTTATCCACCTAGCAAGGAAGCAGGATTGGCATCCTCTTAATTTTGCCTCGAGAGGACAGGATTCAATTGTCCGTGTGGCTGGATTATCGAGCTACAAATAACAAAGCCGAGTATAAGGTCCTGATAGCCAGCTTACATGCAGCTCGACATGTAGGGGCCACGAGGGTTCTCATCCACTTGGATTTTCAGCTAGTGGCTCAACAGCTATTGGGGACGCTCGAGATAGGTAACTCCCGACTCAAGCTATATTCAGAAGCCTTTGATAAGTTGAAGGTAAACTTTCAAGAAGTGGCCCCAGTTGGACAACCAGGCCATAGACGAGCTGGCTAAGTTAGCTAGTTCATTATTGTCGATTGTGATAGATCAGTCGATTGAACATGTCTCACTGGTGGTGCACATCAATAGGATGGATAGAGTAACCTTCCTGAGTGACTGGGGGACATCACTGATAGAGTTCCTCCGATCGACCATCACATCAATTGATCAGGACGAAGCTCGCTTGTTGAAAAAGAGGATCAGGTGGTTCACCTTGATCGGGGATCAGTTATACAAAAGAGCTTTTTCAAGACCACTGCTCAAGTGTGTCAGATTGGAGGATGTGGAATACATTCTTCAAGAAGTGCATCAAGGTTCCTACGGAAGTCATCCGAGTAGCAGATCACTGGCCCGAAAGATCCTGTTGGTGGGATATTTTTGGGCCTCACTGCAAGATGATGCCACTTAGACAGTGGCCACCTATTTATCATGTCAAAAATATCATAGCATCCCACACTAACCCATAGAGGAGATGAAGGTATCCACAGTGTCTTGTCCATTCGACCAATGGGACATGGACATCGTTGGACCATTTCCAATGATGATCGGTCAGCGAAGATTTCTACTCGTCACAATAGATTCTTTCTCAAAGTGGATGGAGGTCGAGCTTCTAGCCAAGATAACCGAGCATATGGTCATCAAGTTTATATGACAGAATATCTTGTGTCGGTTCAGCATCCCTCGCCGGCTCGTCTCGGACAACAGACGGCAATTTCCAGGATGAAGGCTCAGGGAGTGGTGCGAAGATTATTACATTGTGCAGGCTTTTACCTCAGTGGCCTACCCCTAGAGCAACGACCAGGCGGAAGTCACCAACTGAGAAATCCTTAGAGGGTTGCGGGCTCAGCTCGACCACGCTAGAGGCGAATAAGTCGATGAACTCCCTAGCATCTTGTGGGCCTATCGCACCATGCCAAGAGAAGCGACAGACGTCACACCGTTCCATCTGGTGTACGGAGGTGAAGCAGTGGTTCCAGTGGAGGTCGAAGTAGAGTCCGATTGGGTGCAGCTCTAGGACGATAGGAACGCCGAGCAGAGACTCATGGAGACTGACTTGGTAGACGAAGCCCATGATAAGGCTACCATCTGACTCATGGTGTACAGGCAGCATATGAAGCAAAACTACAACCGGAGGGTGATCCCAAGGTCTTTCCAGGTCGGTGACCTGGTGTGGAAAAGGGTGAAGCTGAACTACGACGTCACCAAGCTGGAATCCCCATGGGGAGGACCCTATAGAGTCATTCAGAAGCTCCGCTTGAGAGCCTACTAGCTACAAAATGAGGACGAGAGAAGGCTTGAACGACTTTGGAGCGTGAACCATCTCCAGCCCTATATGGCCGGGTGAGAGGTGCGTGGTTAAATTCAGATAAAATTGTATCAATGTATGTCCTATAAGTGCAGGTAAGCCTTGAGAAAAATCACAAGTGTCCCAAACTCTTCAACCGATCGGGCAAGTTAAAAGTTGAGCAATGACTATAAACCCTTGTTGACAAATCAACAGTCGAGCAGTGACTATAAACCCCTGTCTATGCCTTCAACAGTTGAGCGGCAACTATAAATCCTTGTCAACAAATCAATAGTCGAGCAGCGACTATAAATTGCTATCTACGCCTTCAACAGTCGAGTGACGACTATAAACACTTGTCTACGTCAACAATTGAGCAACGACTATAAACTGTAAGTGAAGGCGCTGGAATTTCGTTTTGTTTAAATTTCGCTGTACAAAAATTATACAAGTACAGAACTTTTTGTTGGACCCCGTGGTAGTTTTGATGTGATCAACCAAGTTGGTTAGGTCCTGCTGTGTTTGATCCCTGTGTCTGAGTGTACAGGAGCTTAGGAGCACAGGAAGTCGAGCGGAAGACGCAGCTAGCGAGAAGGACGACACGGGAAGGGAGCCGACGGGCTCGGTGCGTCCGAAGGACGAGAGAGCTGCGGAAGAGTACTCCGGTGGGCGTGAAGAGCGTGTGCGGCGTTCGAGGGATGTTAAGCCGGGACGGAAGGCTGCTCGAGGAGAAGGCCGGGAATTGGGTTCGGGTGAGCCCTATTCCGGTTGGCCGCAATCACCCAAAAGAACGGAGCTTCGGAAGCCAAAGCGAAGAAGAAAAGGAGTCAAAAGAGGCTGGAAATTACTGTAGCAAAAGTTACTGTAGCTTGAAGGCGTCTTAAACAAGCTTGAAGGCGCCTTCAAGCCTGTTCAAGGCGCCTTCAACAGGCTGTTTTGACCGTTTGCGCTGCGGATAAAGTTTTATCTGCTGACCGAGTTGGAGGCGCCTTAAACCTTGTTAGAGGCGCCTTGGACCCTCGGGATAGACTTTCCAGGAGCTATAAAAAGGCCCCTGGAGCTAGGAATTCAATAACAACTCAAGCAATCAATCTGTACTCAATTCCTAGCAACTAAGTGAGCGTTCTAAGTGTAAAAAGGCTTCTTCGCCTACAGTAAAGGAGATTCTGATAGTAGAGCTTTTTCATCGCCCTGGATTAACAACCTCCTTGGTTGTAACCAGGTTAAATTCTGTTTCTGTTTCTTTTTCTGTATCCTTAATTTAGTTGTTATTTTATTGCTGATTTAAATTCTGAGTTGAAATCCGAGGAGGGTATAGTTTGTTTTTGTTTTCAGTAATTCACCCCCCTCTTGCCGGTCTCCGCTGCACCAACAAGTGGTATCAGAGCCTGATCGCCTCAGAAGGACTAACCGCCAACTGAAGCACTACGATCAAAACGATGGCCGGAGCGAACATCCATCCCCCAAAGTTCGACGGAGACTTCGCCACTTGGAAGCGCAAAATGGAGGTATTTTTTAAAACAGATTTTGATATTCTTATTACAATGAAATATGGTTTTGCAGTGCCGAAAGACAAAGAAGAAAACACATGGAGCAAGAAGGAGCAAGCCGATTTCGTCGCCAACGGAAAGGCAAAGTTCCACCTTCGAGTGTCTCTGCCAAGAGGTAAACGGATCGAAGCTACGACTCGGTGAAAGATCTTTGGGAGAAATTCCTGGAGCTTCATGAAGGTACTTCGAGGAAGCTAGCGAGCGGCATTCTCCGAAATCAACTAACGAGCCTCCGGATGAACCAAGGCGAGAAGGTAGCGCAACTCCAAGCGAGAATCAAGGAGCTGATCACGCAACTAACGAACCTTGGAGAAGAGGTAACCAACCGGGATTCTATCCGATACGCGCTCAATGCATTCCCGAGAACTCCAGAGTGGGCCTCCTTAGTAGATGCGTATTACATTTCTAAGGACCTCGAGGTAAGTATTTTAGAACAATTATTTTCGACTTTTGAACTTCACGAATCTCGAGTTTCAGAACCCAACGGAGCAGAGAAGACAAGTCAGAACATTGCCTTAAAGGCAAAAATGAACAGTTCTGACTCCGAAGCCTCAGTCGACGAATCCGAAGCGGCACTACTGGTAAGACGCTTCAATAAGTTTTTTAGTACTAACAAATTTAAATCGCAGAGGCATCATCGAAAGAAGAGGACGGTTCGTTTCTACAACTGCAACGAAGAGGGGCACATCAAAGATGACTGCCCAAAGTTGAAGAGAAAGGAGAAAGAAAAGGAAAAACCAAAATACAAGAAACCAGAACCCTCCAAGTACAAGAATCTGAAGGCTACTTGGTCAGATTCGTCAACCTCTGAGTCGAACATCGAAGAATTCTCAGGGTTAGCGCTATTGACGAACCATCAACCGGAAGAAGACTCAAGCTCAGAGATGAGCATCGATGAAGGGGGAGGAACATCAGAAGAAGAAAGCAGCAGTGAAGGGGGAGCGTCACCAAACCAGGTAAGTAAGGTACGCAATCTAACCCCAACTCAATCTTTTAAATTTATCAAGTCTCTTTCTAAAGAGTTAGATCAATTAGAAAAAGAGAATGTTGAACTAAAGTTGAACCTAGCAAGAGCATGCCCGTTAGAAATATATGATCATCTAAAATCAGAAAATGAAAATTTGAAATTAGAAATTGAAAAACTGAAATCTGATGCATGCTTAAATCAATTTCCAAATTTAAAATTAAGAATTTATGGTAAATTAAATTGGTATATAAGGAAGCATCAAGGTCAACTTAGAAGAATACTCAAAAATTATGTACCCCCTAAGTTTTTGAATAATCCTGTAGGAAGGAACCTCTATTGGGTTCCAAAATCTATGCTTAATTAATTTTTTCAAAAATTAAAAGCTTACAGTGAGAAAATTAAATATTGAAATTCTTTATGGAAGCTTTGTCTAAGGAAGTGGTTGTTGCTCCAATAACCAAGAAGGCCTAGCGCCTCGCCACGACCTGGAAGCTAAAATATTGAAAGAAAATGTTTAATTAACTTTCTGAAAAAGCATTAAACAAGAATTAAATAATGCTTTGAAAGTTTATCAAATATTTGTTAAAATAAACAAAAATTCCTTAGAATTTTTTTTTAAAATTCTAACTTAATTTTTTGGGTTAGAAATTTTCTTCTGAAAAATTCTAAAAGTTCATTCACTTGACTTAGAAATTTTTTTGGGAACATTTGAACATTTACTTAGGATTTTTTTTACTTAGAATTTTTTTTTGAAAATTTATTTTAACTTAGCAATATTTTTCAAAAATTTATTTTTAACTTAGAAAATTTTCAAAAAACTTCAATCTTACTTGAATATTCTTAAAGACCCCATTTTTGCTGTGATCAAAGGGGGAGAGAAAAGTACAAGTTTAGGGGGAGTTAGAGAAAACTTAAAATTTTTTTTAAAAGTGTTGCAATTTTACTAATTGCAAAAAAAAAAAATTATTCTTAACTTGTTAGTTTAGTAATTTTTCTTTAAAATTACTGTTTTTTGTATATTTTTAACCCTAACTTGAACTTGGATTGATGCACATCAAAAAGGGGGAGATTGTTGGACCCTATGGTAGTTTTGATGTGATCAACCAAGTTAGTTAGGTTCTACTGTGTTTGATCCCTGTGTCTGAGTGTGCAGGAGCTTAGGAGCATAGGAAGTCGAGCGGAAGACGCAGCTAGCGAGAAGGATGGCACGGGAAGGGAGCCGACGGGCTCGGTGCGTCCGAAGGACGAGAGAGCTGCGGAAGAGTACTCCGGTGGGCGTGAAGAGCGTGCGCGGCGTTCGAGGGACGTTAACCCGGGACGGAAGGCTGCTCGATGAGAAGGCCGGGAATTGGGTTCGGGTGAGCCCTATTTCGATTGGCCGCAATCACCCAAAAGAACGGAGCTTCGGAAGCCAAAGCGAAGAAGAAAAGGAGTCAAAAGAGGCTGGAAATTACAGTAGCAGGAAGTTACTGTAGCAGAAATTACTATAGCTTGAAGGCGCCTTCAACAGGTCAGTTTTGACCGTTTGCGTGCGGATAAAGTTTTATCCGCTGACCGAGCTGGAGGCGCCTTGAACCTTGTTGGAGGTGCCTTGGACCCTCGGGATAGACTTTCCAGGAGCTATAAAAAGGCCCCTGGAGCTAGGAATTCAACAACAACCCAAGCAATCAATCTGTACTCAATTCCTAGCAACTAAGTGAGCGTTCTAAGTGTAAAAAGGCTTCTACGCCTACAGTAAAGGAGATTCTGATAGTAGAGAGCTTTTCATCGCCCTGGATTAACAACCTCCTTGGTTGTAACAAGGTTAAATTCTGTTTCTGTTTCTTTTTCTGTCTACTTAATTTAGTTGTTATTTTATTGCTGATTTAAATTCTGAGTTGAAATCCGAGGAGGGTATAGTTTGTTTTTGTTTTCAGCAATTCACCCCCTCTTGCCGGTCTCCGCTGCACCAACACTTTTCCTAGCAACCCGCATGTTCGATCAGACATGTGTTTGATCAATCAAGCAAGTTCTTGATGGATCAAAGCACACCTTGATCGAAGTACAAGATCGCTGGCCTCTTGTGTTGGTATTTAAAATCGATACAAAGAAAACTAAACTAATTACGCAGTGGAATCAAAGAACTAATTGTACATTTCCTTTGTAACTAAAGACCTCTTGATCTTCTGCTGTATTCCTCTCATCTTCTTAGACGTCGTGTGGGCGACGATCTACCAAGACAAAAATCACCCTTCTTCTCGTCTTAGTTTCCAAACCGTCGACCACCAAAAGAAGCTCTAGGATGGGCGCCCTCTCCTCTTCTTCCTCTCCTCCAAGCCGCCGACCCTAAGGTGAAGTTGGAAGAGATTTGTGCCACCGACCCTAAGGTGGAGAAGGAGAACCTTGTGCCACCGGCCTTAAGGTGGAGAAGGAGAACCTTGTGTCGCCGGCCTTAAGGTGGAGAAGAAGAACCTTGTGCCGTCAACCCTAAGCAAGAGAGTTGTAGAAAACTTATGTTTAGGGGGCGCCACCTCCCCTTTTTATAACCCTTTCCATCGGTTATAAAGAAAGAAAAATAATAGAATTTTGTTTAGAAAAAATCTCCCTTTTTATAATCGAATTCTATTGGGGTGGATGCGAGGCTTTATATAGAGGCTACAACAGGGACCTAGAGGAGAAATTGGCTTAGGCCTCCTGAAGGGCTTGGGCTTCTTGTGTTCGGCCCGAACACTCAACTCAAGTCCATAAATAATAACTCATACCACTAAAGAGTTATTATTGAACTACCGCACCAATCTCATATTACAATATGAGCTCCTTATTATCATGAGTGCATTAATCTCCCTGTGTTTAAGATATCGTATGCCCGTTAATTAAATGAGTTACTGACAACTCAATTAATTAACATATGATTCCAAGAGTAGTACCACTCAACTTTATTATCATGCCGAACTAAGTCCACCTGTAGGGTTTATATGATAATCCTTATGAGCTCCTCAAGGGGACATCATTAACCTAAATAATTATGACACAGATTCCTTTTATAATCAGCAACACACCATATAAACAGTATTATTTCCCAACTCATTGGCCCTATTGATTTAATGAATAAATCTCACCCATTGATATGTTAAAGAAATAAATACTAAGTATACGTGCTTATTATTATATAGGGATTAAGAGGGCGCACATCCATAATAACAGAGGTTCTGTTCTTTTATATAGTCAGTGCAAATCGAACAACCTCAAACGGTCCTACTCAATACACACATAGTGTACTAGTGTAATTTTATAGTCAAGATAGACTAATACCAAATTACACTACAACCGTTCCAATGGTTTGTCCCAATCCATCTTGGTTGTGAGCTACTATTTATAATTTATAAGGAACCGATAACATGATCTATTGTGTGAAACCACATACCATGTTATCTACAATATAAATTAAATGGTAACTGCATTGACATATATATAAATATAAAATGTAAACATCTGACTAAAGTGATTCTCATTTCAAAATATTTCAAAACAGATGTTCATACAAAAGCTAGGCTTATAGTATATATCCCAACAGTAAGTACCCCGTGGTAATTCTGATGTGATCAACCAAGTAAAGTTAGGTCTTGTTGGTATTTAACCCTTATATCTAAGTGTGCAGGAACTTAGGAACACAGAAAGTCGAGTGAAAGACTCAGCTAGAGAGAATGATGGCACGGGAAAGAGCCGACGGGCTCGGTGCATCTGAGGTACAAGGTGCTGCGGAAGAGTATACGAGTGGATGAGAAGGAGGCGCGCGACATTTTCGAGGGACGAGAAGCCAGAGTGGAAGTTTACTTGAAGGCCAGAAAATGAATTCGGGTGAGCCTTATTCCGGATGGTTGAAATCACCCAAGCAAGCGGAGCCGGAGTGAAGACCCGGAGCCAAGCGAGCGGAGCCAGAGCAAGAACCCAGAGCAAACAAGTTAACATAAGGTTATCTTTGGTCCGGGTGCCCGGAGCAGGTTTTTATCTAGAATGTGATGTGGCATGTTCAGTTGCGACGGGAATAAAAGTTTATCCTCCCAAGCACTTGGAACCCTTCTAGGAACCCGACCAGGGCTATAAATACAGCTCGGGGTGAGCATTCGGTCAAAACCGAACCGACCGAACCGAATAAACCGAAAATCGAATAAATCGAATTTCTTTTCAACCAACAGAACCGACCGAATTTCCCTATGAAACCGAACCGACCGAACCGATAAAATATCGGTTAATTCGGTTTTCGACCGAATAGACCGAATTAACCGAATTTTAAAACTCTATTCGGTTTTACCTTTAAAAATAAAGATTTTATTTAATTAATTATATTTTAAAATAAAAATTAATTAAAATAATATTCTTATTCGGTTTAACTGAATTACAAAATTCAAAACCGAAACCGAACCGAATTAATCTAAAACCGAACCGAATTTTCAAAAAAAAAACCGAAAACTGAATTGACCGAACCGAATTTCTAAATTCGGTTGGTTCGGTTCGGTTAATTCGGTTTTTCCGAATTTTTGCTCACCCCTAAATACAGCTATGGTCCAAGAAGCTAATATAGAACACTTGTAATCATTTCTTTTCGATTTAGCTTTGTAATTGAGCGCTTCAACTGCTATAAGAGGCTTCTCCACCTACGCCTGAAGGAGAATTTGATTAGTGCTTCAAAGTCTTGGATTAACAACCTTCCCTGTTGTAACCAAGTAAAAAATCGTAGTCTCTTCCTTTCTTTAATTAGCCTCTTATTTTTTATGCAAGTGTTAGATTTATTAAAGCTGTAAAGTTCAAGAAAGTTTTTTTTTTAATTTTTATTGTACAAGGCTATTCACCTCCCTCTAGTTGGCCACTAAAGGGACCAACATAAACCCCTATCTACGCCTTCAATAGTCGAGCAACCACTATAAATCCTTGTCTACGTCAATAGTTGAGCGGTGACTATAAACCCTTATCTACGTCAATAGTTGAGCGGCGACTATAAACCCTAGTCTTCGTCAATAGTAGAGCAACGACTATAAACCCTAGTCTATGCCAACAACAGTCGAGCTGTGACTATAAACCCTAGTCTATGCCAACAATAGCCGAGCGACGATTATAAACCCGAGTCTACAATAAGAAAAGCTGAGCGACGACTATAAACCGGAGTCTACGCTAAGAAAAGTTGAGCAACGACTATAAACCTGAGCCTATGAAAAATAAAGCTGATCGATGACTTTACAAGCCTTCCGCTAAAATATAGCCATTTAGCCTTGCTGAAGTGATCACTCAGACATCTTATCGACCAGTTACATCGACGATCGGGAGAGCGAGAAATTATACTTATAAAATTTTCACCAAACGCTATGTGGTACAGAACACCACTTGAGTTGAACGACAATGCATTCATTAACACTTACAAAATCTAGTAGAAAGAAGAAGCGCCGAACGGGCGTACACTCATTAATACTTAGAAAATTTTATACATGACATCTAGAGGGAGTACAAAAGGAGGCCTGTAAAGTAGAGATGGGGGGTCACTCAAGATAATCCAGCACATCATCTGGCAGTAACTCAATCAGCTTCTCCTGATTGTTGACCTTATTGGTCAGTGCGGTAGGGAGATAGTCGTCGTCCTTCAGTTAGTCGAGGGTCCCATCAATGCCAAAGTTGAAGAGGCGGAGCGCTCGGTTCATGAGCCGATCATTGAAGGAGTCCGAGTAGAGATAATCATGCTTGAAAACCTTGAATCAGCTGGCCTCCCCCTCTTGATAAATCTTGAAGGTTGATCAGGATGCCTCCAACTCAGTCCTTAACGAGGCCAAGTCAGCACCTTGGCGACGAGCTGGACCTTCACTGAAGCTTGATCAACCGATCGACTCTCCCGCTTGGTGCTTAGAGCTGCCTCAACCTCCTTTAGATTCTGAGCTAAGACCCAGACCTCTTTATTCTTACTATCAAAGTCCTCAATGGCTTGGAGCTTCCGGGCGTTGGCAGAATTGATCTTTGACTCAAAGGAGCTGACCTGCTTGTTGAGCCTCATCAGTTGCGAAGCTTGCTCGGTATTCTTGCTCCTCTCTGCCTGCAGCATCTCAGATCTCTTCTATAGATCGGTCTTTAGCTGAGTTACCTCGGTGGTCAGCTGTTCAAATTGAGCATGGGAGGCCTTGGAGACGCTGCTCGGGGCACGAAGTTGCTGGATTTCGTGCTCCAAAAACGCTAGCTTTTGGCACATGATAAAGCTCTTGACCCAGAACTACGGTGGCAATAAGATTGTAAGTGTCGAGCAGGGTATAAGAAATTAAATCTAGAAGTAATATACATACCCCAATGGCCATCCGGGTGTGATTGTCCGTGAGCTCTCCCGGGGAGATGACCGCCGCGCGAGCCCTGCCATCAGCCCACACCTGTGCTAGCAGCCTTTGGATCCGAATTTGGTGCTCGGGGGAAAGGGTCTCAATCAACATCGTTCGATTGACGTCATTCGGTAGTGGGCAAGTGGATGATGGTCGTTATGTGCCTCTGGCTACTCAGACCAGAGGGCTCAGAAGTCGCTTTGCTGAACTGGGGCATCGGGGACGATCAGATGATGGATACTTGTGTTGCTAGAGAGGAGTGCAGTGACATGTATGTGATTAGCTGTGCACAGATAGTCCCTAACGACAACCCAGACAACGAAGGCGTTCGATCGGATGATAGTGAAGTATGGAACGCGGAGGCTCCTTGCTCGGGAAGGGAGGGCAATGATGTCTCAACTAGCTTGAAGGAAGGGCGTGAATTGGTAAGGACAGGGGTGTGCTAGGCGAAGGTGGCCGAGCAGGAAGAAGCTTCCCCGCGGTGTATCTTGCATCCTATCAAAGGTTCGCCGAAGGTAGCCGACTCTGAGGGCACCGCGATCGGTAACATGGAAGGTCATTCGGGAGGCAGGTCAGTTATGGCAGTCGTAGCTTGACTAGCCGTTGTCTGACTCACTGTTCGGCATATGTATCCTTCTAGCCTAGTCGAGTGGATCATCAGAGTGGGTGACCGACTGTAGGCCATGACTCTCCAACTTGGCCACACTCGTAGCATTGATTTCAACGTCCGCAAGCCTGCTCTTGTCGCTCAGACACGCCCTCAGCATGATTTGAACTGCAAACTATGAGGAAAAATCAGTTAGATTTAAAGATGAGGATAAGATAGAGTGTACTTAGAGGCATAGGTAGCGTGTTAAGATCAGGCTTAATCCGAACACATAAAGGTTTATAAACGAAAGTGCAAGGCAATGTGAAGCAGACAATGAACAAATGAAGGTTTATAAATCTCGCGGTCAATCGCTCCGAGCCGTTCGACCAAGGGTTGCACAAAACCAAGATGAGATCTAGTCGTGGAATTTGAAAAGGCACCTATCACATCATCAGCGGATATCTACCTATCACGTCAAACGTGCGGCGACAGAAGGTGGGGTACATGGCAGTCGGCTACCGGAAGGCATTAATAGGACTGAATTAAAAAGCATGGCAGCGTGCTCGGCTATAATGATCAAAGATTTGCACAATCTTCTAGAAATTTAGATAACTTTAACCATTATGAAAGGGCGCACATCCGAGAAAGCGTAGAGAAATGGAAAAATTCACTAAGTGTTGTCGTCAACCATCCCGATCAGCACATGTATCTGATTATGATATAGCCGAGCAGCCGATCCACCACTAGCCTTATGAGGTATGATTCGAGCGACATCTACACACTCGGGTCAGTAAAATGAAGCCGAACAGTGTAGATTATGTGATCTAATCAGACGTGGAGGTCACTAAAGATGCTACTTATCTAGTCAGTCGGACTTGTAACCTACTTCGACTAGACTTTAGAGGAAGACTCATGATACGGTGATAAAGGGGGGCCCACTAAGTGTGGGTTAAAGGACGGGGATAGCAGTTGACATGAAGGTCAAAGTCAAGGAGGTCAACGCCAGAGAACCAACAGGCTCACCAAAGGGGGGCTAAGCGGAGTTCTACTACTTTGGTCGATCATGCAAGAAGCGCCCGACTAGCAAAGGTTTGGTCTAAGCAGAATGCCCTTGCATCCAAGATCATTAGGCGCTCATCACGGAAAAGAGGAACATTGCAACAACCGAAGCGTCAGTCCAGTCGGGTGAAAAAGAGCTATTGAGTCGAGTCAATGCGGGGAAGAGCAGCCGAGCGACTATCTCGCTCGGCCAAGTAGAGGGATCATTGACATATCTCTTAATATCCTTCTGGGAGATAGTGTCACTGACACAAGGCATGGTAAACAGGCAGATCGTACGATGAAAGCTTCTATTGTCTTGTCAGGAATATGCATCCCCTATTAAGGTATGGTGTTAAAGGTACTTTCCTGATAGGTCTTTTTATAGGAAAAATTGGATAATGTACTCATGCCTCAAGGAGTGTGCACATCTTCTGTTGGGGCACTATATTAGGGGGGGGGGGGTCCATGCACAGGCGAAGGTACACATTATTCACTATTCATGCCTGTGCTTACTGTTGCTCCGTATTCTTCCTTCTTTTCAGTGACTGACTTAACCATCGAAAGGCCAACTCCGGGGACCCCTTCCTTGGCTCAACACTGACATTTCTTATGTTGCAGAGCAAAGCGAGGTCTACATCCAATCAATGCAACAGTCGCATCCCCAGCTAGCCATCTTCCTGATTTTCAGACAGGATCGTATATATATATATATATATATATATATATATATATATATATATATATATATATATATATATATATATATATATATAGAGAGAGAGAGAGAGAGAGAGAGAGAGAGAGATTTGATATGCTAAGTGATGATTTGTGTGTGACCGTGAGGGACGTGCATACGTGGTGTTGCCAGCTCAATTTCATTGCAAAAAATATTCCTTTTATTCTCTCACCCCTTCCGCCTTCTATTCAAAACAGCGATGCTTTGTGAATTTGGCTAAATCTAAATTTTCCTCGCTCTCTCTCTCATATTCACTCTTTCTCTTGCTCCTTTCTTTGCCGCCATCGTCCATCGGACCTCGCACTCCTATCAAGAAAGCAAAGGCGCTGCAAGCTAAACCAACATTGCAGTCGCTTGCTTATCCACTAGCTGGCTTGTAGCTCCCCTAACTACAGCCGAACACATAGCCGACATCGGTTTGCTTAGCACCCATCTTCATTCTCTATCATAAGTTTTTCTACACCACTGTCTGTTCTTCAACTCTATACAATAATTTTTAGCCTTGATAGATCCTACAATGCACAAGCCCTGACTGCATTCTTACCAGTTTTTGCTTATGTAATTTGCATGGAACTTGTCAAACATCAATTCCTACATTGAATAAACCAATGGTAATTCATTTCATTTTAAGTTGTATATTAGAACGAAGGAAGGATTTATGTTACAACATGCAAGGTCGATGCCTGCAGCGACGCATTTACTTTGTTGCTACACGTTGTAGCAGCTACTTCGACAGTTAACTACTACACCTTGTAGTAGCTAACTGTCTATTTTAGTTTCATTTTAAGTTATAATTCCCTCTATTCTTATTATATGCAGTTTATACATGATTCTCTTTATTGGGCGTCCTGGGTGTTAAACTGTTAATTAATTCCACAGCTAATTGCTACAATGTTGCAACAGTCACTTAGAATGCTAGCTACTACAATGCTATAGCAGTTACTTGGAATGTTAGTTACTACACGCTATAGCAGCTAATTCGATAGTTAACTACTACAATGTTGTAACAGTTACTTGGAATGTTAGCTGCTACAACGCTGTAACAGCTAATTCATCGGTTAACTACTACAATGTTATAGCAGTTACTTGGAATGATAGTTGCTACAACGTTGTAGTAGCTAATTCATTGGTTAGCTGCTACAACATTATAGCAGCTACTTGGAATAATAACTGTTACAACGTCGTAGCAGCTAATTAGTCGGTTAGCTGCTATAACGTTATAGCAACTTCTTGGAATGATAGCTGCTACAACATTGTAGTAGCTATTTGGAATGATAGCTGCTATAACATTGCAGCAGCTACTTGGAATGATAGCTGCTACAACGTTGCTGCAGCTAATTCGTTGGTTAGCTACTACAATGTTGTAGCAGCTACTTGGAATGTTAGCTGCTACAATGTTATATCAGCTAATTCATCAGTTAGCTGCTAAAACATTGTAGCAGCTACTTGGAATGTTAGCTACTACAATGTTACAACAACTACTTTGAATGATAGTTGCTACAACGTTGTAGTAACTACTTGGAATGACAGCTGCTACAACGTTGCAACAACTAATTCGACGGTTAGCTGCTACAACGTTGTAGCAGCTACTTGAAATGATAGCTGCTACAATATTATAACAATTACTTGGAATATTAACTGCTACAACGTTGTAGTAGTTATTTGGAATATTAGCTGTTACAACGCTGTAGCAACTAATTTATCAGTTAGCTGCTATAACTTTGCAGCAACTACTTGAAATGATATCTGCTACAATGTTGTAGCAGCTAATTCGACGGTTAGCTGCTACAACGTTATAACAGCTATTTGAAATGATAGCTACTACAATGTTTGTATCAGCTAACCGTCGAATTAGCTGTTACAATATTGTATCAGCTACCTCGACACTCCAAACCACCTTTTCTTACAATTTTTTGTTATAAGATTTGCAGGAAACTTGACAAACATCATTTTCCACAAACAGTTGATGGTAATTTCAAGATAGCTACTTAGATGATACTATACTAAGTAGGTAGTAGACATTTATATTTGTATGGGTTTTAATTTTTATGATTTAAGTTGTAATTGCTACAACATGTATCAGCTTCAATCGGGTAACTACAACACCTTGTACCAGCTATCCGACAGTAGTTGTTACACAATATAGCAGCTACCCTTTAATAGTTGCTCCATGTTATAGCAACTATCCTATAATAGTTGTTGCACGTTATAGCAGCTACCCTATAATAGTTGCTATATGTTGGAGCAGCTATTTTGACACTCTAAACAAACTTGTCTTACCGATTTTTTTATATAGTTTGTAGGAAACTTGGCAAACATCATTTTCCACAAATCATTTGATGGTAAATTTTTTCAATATAAGTTGAAAATCCCTCTAATCTTAATAGCTATTATCATATACGAGCAGAGAAAGTGAAAATATATCGTGCAATTACCTTTTTGTCCTCATCGACCAAAGTTTTAACCCCTAAACTCGCCGTGTGATAAATATTTTGAAAGAATTTCATTGATAGTAGATCGGTGCCCCACTGTGTCTTCGTCAATCAACCTCACTGTGATGACTTGTTTCTCATCCAAAGCTTTGCCTCCATCTTAAGTATTGTGTTATGCTTTAAAGTTTTGATTCTTCTTGTTTTGTTTAGGGGTTTAAATTTTTAGGATTTTAATTCGTCTCCTAACTGCTACAATGGTGTTTAATGATTATAGGTTTTTGGATTGAAGATTTACTTTGAGCGAATAGAGTGTTTAAAAAAAGGTTATCTTTGTTATAGCAGCTAAGCGACAACAGGTTGTACAACGTAGTTAAACCCTAATGATTGATACAACATGGTTAAACCCTATAGTCCCTATTGGTTTCTCATTAGTGTAGCAGTTACTTGACCTTAACTGTTACAACGTGATCAGTAGCCATATTATAATAGCTACTAATCACATTGTAGTACCTAGGAGATAGACATTGTAATGTATCATATTATGATTAAAAATTAACAGTGTAATGTATCATATTATGGGTGAAAACTAACTACATTGTAATGAAGCCAAATAATTATCACTAAGATCTTATGTATTTGTTGGACAGAGTTAAATGGTGAGCCAGAGAACTTCTGCTTCCCGTGTATATTATAAGAAAGTGCATTTGAAAAGTAATTGCCCTCACTTCAAGGTTTTTTTATCATCACTACATATAAACGACTGACAGATAGAGTTGATAAATGGAAGCTCATTTGCTTAGGCTGTAGCAATACCTGAAATTATAAATATCCGAAGCCTTATACAATATATGTTTGACAATTGGGATGTTAAAGCCAAGTGTTTCATCTTTCATAATAAGGAGATTAGATTCACAAGGCAAGATGTTTCATTGATTATAGGACTCCCCGACCAAGGCAAGGAAGTAAATTTGCAGCAACATGTAGCCACCACCCCACTATTTCTTCAATACTTCAGTAATATGGAGTGTACATAGAAGGAACTAGAGAACAAGATAAACAATCTCAGTAAACAACCTTCATTTATTGAATCTAATACTCTCTTTTATCAATTTTTAATATTGTACTTCTTTGTTTGTGTTTTATTTACTACTACTAGTAGTATATCTAGATTACCAGTACAATCACTAATAGATTGTGTAGATGATTTTGACAATTTAGCTAGGTATAATTAGTGTAAGGCTGTATATAACTATATGAGCCCACAGTTGGGGGCCATTAGTATGATGCTTTTACAGAGGCTAAAGCCAGAGGGCCTTGAGGGAAATCAAGCTCCCATGCTCAAAGGTTTCACACATCTCCTTGCTATAAGTTCTTAAATTTAATGATAGACTCATATTATTTATGCATAAAATTCATATTTACCCTTTTTTTATTGTATTACAGGTATGGATGTGTGAACATATCAGATTAATGAATCCTTACAGACAACATATGTTGGTCCCTTCGAGGTCGGCAAGAGGGGATGAATTACCCTACAAAAAAATGAACACCCTTCTCGATCTTTACAGCTTAATTAAAACTAACACTTGCATAAATAGAATTAAACAATTAATTAAAGAGAGAAAGAGGAATCGAGGTTTACTTGGTTTGCAATCAGGAGATTGTTAATCCAAGACGTTGAAAGCTCACTAAAGTCTCCTTCAGGTGGAGAAGCCTCTTATAGTAGTTGAAGCACTAAATTACAAAGCTAAACTGGAAATAATTGATTACAAGTGTTGTGTTTAGCTCTTGGGATCAGGACTGTATTTATAGTCATGATCGGGGCGCCTCGAAGGGTTCTAGGTGTCTTGACGTGGATAGAATTTAATCCCCTTCGCAATGGATTGCATTACATCACGTTTCGAAAAGTTTTCTAGTCCGGGCATCCGGATCGGGTTGAATCAGCTCGACCAGGGCGCGAACTTGGGGTACCCTGGGTTCGGCCGGTCCAGGCACCTGGAATAGCTCCGAACGCCTGGAGCACAGTCAACCACCGGTTGACTTTTCGTCTTGGTCTTTCGCTCCAGCTCTGCTTGCTTGGGTGATTTCAGCCATCCGGAATAGGGCTCACTCGAATCCATTTTCCATCCTTCTCGAGCAACTTTCTGCTTCGGAAGGTATCTAAAAAAAGTATGATATCAAAAAAAAATGTATGCATGATTTTAGAACCCAAAATAGATTCCTTCCAACCGAGTTAATTAAAATTTTTTTAGGAATATCCTTAAGTGATAGTTTTCTAATTTGGCCCTGATGGCATCTAAAATGCCAATTTAATCTATTATAATTTCAAGCTTGTTGAACATGTGAGCATGCAGTATTTTTTATTTATATTTTCAATTTTTTATTTTCCATTATTATCTTATCGAAATCTTCCAATCGACAAGATGTTGCTAAGGTTCCTTTTAAATCATTATTTTCTTTTAATAATTTTTTATTCTAAATTTCTAATTTATAGAAAGTTTTAGACAGGACTTTTATAAATTTAAATAACTTATCAAATGGAAGAGATCGTACCTGACTTACCTTGTCGATCTCATCATCTGAGACTCCCCCTGTAGAGTTGTTCTCTTTTGACATTACTCCCCTTTCATCGATGCTCTCGATGATCATTGTTAAAGAGCTTGCTTCATCTTCATCTTCTTGGTGACTTGCCATCAGCACAAGTCCGGCGTAGGCTTCAATTTCTGATTCTGATGAAGTTTCATCCCACGTCGCCTTTAAGTTCTTATGCCTTTTCTGGGTTGGTCTCTTGTCTTTACTTGTGTCCTTGTCCTTGTCCTTGTTCTTTAGTTTTGGGCAGTTGCCTTTTATGCGCCCTTTTTCATTCCAGTGGTAGCATCTTATGCTTCTTTTCCTTCTTTTACCGTGGACTTGATTAAACTTATTACTCTTAAATAACTTTTTAAATTTTCTTATCGTGAACGATGTTTCATCATCATCAAGGGATGTTTCGGACTCTTGTTCGTCAATTTTTGCCTTAAGGGCAATGTTTTGGGTTGTCTTCGTTCTTAGACCTGCATTTCTAAATTCCTGAATCTCAAATGTTGAAAATAATTCCTCCAAATCACTTACCTCTAAGTCCCTAGAGATGAAATACGTATCTGCTCGGGTTGACCATTCTGGAGTTCTAGGAAATACGTTAAGCGTGTACCTTAGCGAATCTCGATTAGTTACCATTTCTCCAAGATTTGCGAGTCCGGTGATGAACTCCTTGATTCTTAAGTGGAGGTGTGCGATGGTTTCTCCTTTTAATTGGAGGTTGCAGATATGGTTCCAGAGTAGGTCCCGTCTCATGAGTTTGGCTTCGGGCGTACCTAAACGCGCTAGAATTCCGTTCTTTTTAAATTTCCCTGTATAAAAATTATACAAGCACAGAACTTTTCCTAGCAACTCGCATGTTCGATCAAACATGTGTTTGATCAATCAAGTAAGTTTTTGATGGATCAAAGCACACATTGATCGAAGTACAAGATCATTGACCTCTTGTGTTGATATTCAAAATCGATACAAAGAAAACTAAACTAATTATACAGTGGAATCAAAGAACTAGTTGTACCTTTCCTTTATAGCTAAAGACCTCTTGATCTTTTGCTGTATTCCTCTCCTCTTCTTGGACATCGTGTGGATGACGATCTACCAAGACAAAAACCACCCTTCTTCTCTTCTTTGTTTCCAAACCGCCGACCACCAAAAGGAGGCTCTAGGATGGGCGCCCTCTCCTCTTCTTCCTCTCCTTCAAGCCGCCGGATCTAAGGTGGAGTTGGAAGAGATTTGTGCCGCCGACCCTAAGGTGGATAAGGAGAACCTTGTGCCGTTGGCCTTAAGGTGGAGAAGGAGAACCTTGTGTCGCCGACCCTAAGCAAGAGAGAAGGAGAACCTTGTGTCGCCGACCCTAAGCAAGAGAGTTGTGGAAAACTTATGTTTAGGGGGTGCCACCTCCCCTTTTTATAACGCTTGTCATCGGTTACAAAGAAAGAAAAATAACAGAATTCTGTTTAGAAAAAAAAACTTCCTTTTTTTATAATCCTTCTCGTCGGTTACAAAGAAAGAAAAAAAATAGAATTCTGTTTAGAAAAAAACTCCCTTTTTTTATAACTAAATTCTGTGGGAGTGGATGCGAGGTTTTATATAGAGACTACAACAAGGACCTAGAGGAGGAATTGGTTTAAGTCTCCTGATGGGCTTGGGCTTCCTGTGTTCGGCCCAAACAACCAACTCAAGTCCATCAATAATAATCCATACCACTAAAGGATTATTATTGAACTACCACACCAATCTCATATTACAATATGAGCTCCTTCTTATCATGAGTACGTTAATCTCCCTGTGTTTAAGATATCGTATACCCGTTAATTAAATGAGTTACTGACAACTTAATTAATTAACATCTAATTCCAAGAGTAGTACTACTCAACTTTATTATCATGCCAAACTAAGTCCACCTGCAGGGTTTACATGATAATTCTTATGAGCTCCTTAAGGGGACATCATCAGCCTAAATAATTAGGATACGGATTCCTTCTATAATCAACAACACACCATATAAATAGTACTATCTCCCAACTCATCGGACCTATTGATTTAATGAATAATTCTCACCCATTGATAAGTTAAAGAAATAAATACTAAGTATATGTGCTTGTTATTATATAGGGATTAAGAGGACGCACATCCTTAATAATAGAAGTTATGTTCTTTTATGTAATAAGTACAAATCAAACAACCTTAAACGGTCCTGCTCAATACACACATAGTGTAATAGTGTAATTTTATAGTCAAGACAGACTAATACCAAATTACACTACAATCGTTCCAATGGTTTGTCCCAATCCATCTTGGTTGTGAGCTACTATTTATAATTTATAAGGAACCGATAACATGATCTTCTGTATGACACCACACACTATGTTATCTATAATATAAATTAAATGGACAACTGCATTAACATATATATAAATATAAAATGCAAACATTTGACCAAAGTGATTATCATTTCAAAATATTTCAAAACAGATGTTCATACAAAAGCTAGACTTATAGTATACATCCCAACAATCTCCCACTTATACTAAAAGACTATACTGCCATAAATACTACCATACATATGATTCTCATCCCCTCAACATGCCTATCAAAAGCTCTCGTCAAAAGGGTCTTAGTGAAAGGATCTGCCAGGTTATCTGCTGATGTAATCCTGGCGATAGCAACTTCTCCTCGTTTTACGATGTCTCGTAACAGATGGTACTTACGCTCAATGTGTTTACTTGTCTTATGGGCTCGTGGTTCCTTCGAGTTTGTTACTGCACCACTATTGTCACAATAAATTGTGATAACTTTGAACAAACCAGGAATCACATCTAAGTCCATCAAGAAATTTCTAAGTCATACAACTTCTTTGGCTGCCTCAGGGGCTGCCACACACTCAGCTTCTATGGTGGAGTCTGAAATACATTTCTGCTTAATACTCCTCCATGCTATGACTCCACCTCCCAAAGTAAACACATACCCCGAGGTTGATTTACTACTGTCCCTATCTGATTGGAAGTCTGAATCCGTGTAACCCACGGGGAGCAAATCATCTGCCTGGTAGACCAGCATATAATCTCTAGTCATTTTCATGTACTTTAATATATGCTTTACAACAGTCCAATGTCCTGGTCCTGGGTTACTTTAATATCTGCTAACCATGTCCACGACAAAACAGATATCCGGTCTCGTACATTACATTGCATACATTAGGCTTCTTACAACCGAAGCATAAGGAACTGCCTTCATCTCCTCTATCTCCTTTGATGTATTAGGACACATCTCTTTAGATAAAGGTACTCCATGCCGAAAAGGTAGAAAACCTTTCTTGGAGTTTTGCATGCTAAAACGAGCTAGGATAATATCGATGTATGAAGCTTGGAATAAGTACAACATCCTTTTCTTGTGATCTCTTATTACTTTGATCCCAAGAATATGTCCACATTCTCTCAAGTTCTTCATATCAAACTGCTTGGACATCCATACCCTTACGTCTGACAACACTTTGACATTATTGCAATGAGCAAAATGTCATCTACGTATAATACAAGAAATACCACCACGTTTCTGTCATTTTTTTTTTGTATACACAAGACTCATTCGGACACAAAATGAATCTATGAGACTGGGTCACTTCATCGAATCGGATGTTCCAAGATCTCGAAGCTTGCTTCAGTCCATAAATGGATCGATTGAGCTTACATACAAGATGCTCTTTGCCCTTTATAATGAATCCCTCTGGTTGTTTCATATAAATGTTTTCTTCAAGACTTCCGTTAAGGAAAGTTGTCTTGACATCTATTTGCAAAAACTCATAATCCATATGAGCAGCAATAGATAAAAGAATTCGAATAGACTTAAGATGACTACTGGCGAAAAAGTTTTCTCATAATCGATCCCCTCTTTTTGAGTATACCCCTTCGTAACAAGCTTCGCTTTAAAGGTTTCCACCTTCCCATCTGTTCCTCTTTTCCTTTTATAGACCCATTTACATCCAATGATTTTTACACCATTTGGTGGTTCTACAAGCTCTAGGGGGGCCGCTGATGTGGCGGTTCCACATTTTTTTTTACAAGCTCCCAGACCTGATTAGAATGCATAAATTCTATTTCAGAGTTCATTGTATTTTGCTAAGATGCTACATCTTTATCTTGGAGTGCTTCATCATATGTCCAGGGATCAACTTCATGTTCACCAGGGATCAAGTCTGAAGACTCTCCCAAAAACATGAATCTTTCTGGTTGTTTAACAACCCTTCCACTATGACGAGGCACTACATGTAATTGTGCATCATTTGTGACACATGTTGCAGTTACTTGTGGTATCTCATCTTGTACCATTAGTACTAAAGTAGAAGTACCCTCTCTTATTTCCTCAAGAACAATTTTACTCATGAGCTTGTGGTTGATTATATAGTTCTCTTCTAAAAATCAAGCATTGGTGCTAACAATGACCTTCTGATCTTTATGACTATAAAACAAACCACCTTTCGTTCCTCTAGGATATCCCACGAACAAGCAAACTTCTGTATGTGATTCCAACTTATCAGCGTCTCCCTCAGCACATGTGCTAGACTACCCCAAATCCGAATGTGTTTTAAACTAAGCTTACGCTCATTCCACAATTCTGTGGGAGTAGAGGGTACTGACTTAGAAGGTACCAAGTTCAGAATGTACACCACCGTCTCCAGAGCATATTCCCAAAATGAATTTAGTAATTCTGAATAACTCATCATTGATCTAACCATTTCCATAAGAGTCTTATTCCTTCGTTCCGCCACACCATTCTGTTGGGGTGTACCAGGTACAGACAATTGGGATTGAATTCCGTCCTCTGATAAGTAACTTCTAAACTCTCCTAAGAGGTACTCTCCACCACAATCAGACCGTAGTGTCTTGATACTTTTACCATGACGTTTCTCCACATAGCCTTGTACTCTTTGAACTTATCAAAGCACTCAGACTTGCGGCGCATCAAGTAAATGCACCCATATCTCGAATAGTTGTCTATAAAAGAGACAAAATATTCGAAACCACCTCTTGCCTGGATAGTCATAGGCCCACACAAATCAGAATGAACCAATTTCAACACTTCTTTGGCTCTATACCCCTTTGCCTTAAAAGGCCTCTTGGTAATTTTCCCTTCCAAGCAAGACTCGCAGGTCGGAAAGTTTTTCACTACCAATGAAACCAAAGGTCCATCGGCTATTAACCTTTGAATCCTACTCAAGTTAATATGACACAACCTTAGATGTCAAAAATATGTTTGGTTTATTTCCGAAGGTTGCTTTCTCTTATTAGAATTAGAAGATGTGTTATTAATTTTCATTTGTTGCATCGTGGGAGTTATTGGATTAAGAGTATACAAATTACCAACCAACGCATCAGAACAGATAACCACCCTATTTTTCTTGACAACCACTTTATCATCAAAAGAAACAAAATATCCATCCATAAATAATTTAGAAACTGAAATCAAGTTCTTTCTAAAACATGGTACGTAAAGATAATTTTTCAAAATTAAAGTTTTATTCCTATTAAAAGATAAATAAACATCTCCCATTGCAACAGCCACTACTCTTGTAGCATTGCCCATGTAGACGGTGATCTCCCCTTCATGTAGTCGTCTGGTTTCCTGGAACCCCTGCAATGAATTGTAGACATGATTAGTGGCTCTCGTATCTACACACCAAGTACCGGTATATAACACCGCTAAACATGTTTCAACAACTAATGAATAAGATATATCTTTATTGTTCTCCTTTCTACGAGGAAGTCCACCTTCCAATGTCCAGACTGCTTGCATGTGAAGCACTTGCCTTTCGGCTTCTTCACACCTACCTGCGGCCCAGTCCCTTGAGGTCGAATCACTTTCTTTGCCGAACCAACTTGTTTCTTCTTCTTCTTTCCGCCTTTCGGCTTAGAGGCAGAAATGTTTTCAGCAATGTAAACTTGAGAACTTTGACGAAATAGCCCTTCTATCGGTTGGAGTTCTGTCAGAAGTTCCGCCAATGAATTAACCCTTTTGTTCATGTTGTAGCTCAGGCGAAACTGCTCAAAACTCTTGGGCAGCGTTTGGAGAATAATATCGACCTGGGTTTCCCCATCGATTTCAGCTCTAAGGACTTCCATCTCATTCAAACGAGCCATCATCTTGAGGATATGATCTCTTACGGGTGCCCCCTTAGTCATGGTGGTCGTCATTAAGTTTCTCATGGCCTCCTGCCTGGCAGCCCGATTCTGGTGTCTGAAGAGTTCCTTGAGATTGAGCATCATGTCATAGACAGTGGGTAGGGCCTGATGTTGATGTTGCAGCACATTTGACATAGAAGCCAAAATGTAACACTGCACCATCTCATCTGCCTTGATCCATTTCCTATGTCTCTCTATCTCCTCTTCACTAGAATCCTTATCAGGCACGCTAGGACAGACCTCAAGAAGTACGAACTTGTATTCTTCAGCAGTTAAGACAATGTCCATGTTCCGTTTTCAATCAATATAATTTGGACCAGTAAGTTTGTTTTCTTTTAAAATAACAGCAAGAGGATTGAAAGCCATTTTGAAATCCTGAGAATAACGAAATAAAATATTTGGTCAAAATTTTAGAATTTAAAATAATATTGATTTCTCAAACAATATAATTTAAATTCACCAACACCTTAAAACACCGTGAATTTCGTATGCCACGATAGTGTGGACGTATACTAATTCAAACATTTGTAAGAGGAAGTTTTACCCATTACTTTTATTATTTTGTCAACCTAACTTTATGACAAATAAAATTAATAGTTGGTTCATCTTCGGCCACACAAATAATAGCAGTGACTCCAGTGGGGAGGATACTATTAAATGCGCCTAAGTATATATCATTACTTGATACTTAGTCCATTAATTAGGATTGTGCCCCTTCAGATGGAGAAGATCACACATACCTAAATAATTTCCTATAATTATCCATAGAAGAAGTTTGATCTAGTGATCCGCAAACAAACTCATCTGATATAGAGGAAGATACTTAAAGCCAACGCACAAGTTTGAATGCATCACTTACAAACCAGTAATGGAGACTGTGGAATTTATTTAAATAATATTTCTCCTACTTAGTTATTTAAATTGAGGAATTTTAACATACACACACATCACAGCACACAACATCACAACACACAGCACATAAAAATAGCATATAAATGTAATAAATATGAAAATAAAATTTCCAACTATTATGACCTCATCCATCGCTGTCCTCCTATATGCCGCCAATGGATCAAGTTGTCGCATCTATCTTGCTTCCTTCTTCATCGCGCATCTGGTCCTCAAAATAGCACCAGCATAGCAAGGATACAAGCCACAACAAAAAGAAATAAAAATTTACATTTATTGATCCTATATTCCATAAAGGAATTTACATGTAATCTAGATCGAACAAAATGTAAAAAATAATACAACAACCGGCTATATTTAATTATTACAATCATGCACAACACAAAACAACCTCGACATGCCCGAGGGTTCAAATCACACATAAACACAAAAAGCCATAATAGTTGGACCTAGGATGCCTGCAACCACAGAGTTAATCTTTCTAGCACATTCTACTATTATCCTGCCTAAGCTTATATATGAGCAGTGCATAATTTAACCGAAAACCAATCACACAGAGTCAGAAAACTTGCTCTAATACCACTTGAAGGAGCTAGAATTCCATTCTGTTTAAGTTTCCCCGTACAAAAATTATACAAGTACAGAATTTTTCTAGCAACCTGCATGTTCGATTAGACATGTGTTTGATCAATCAAGCAAGTTCTTGACGGATCAAAGCACACCTTGATCGAAATACAAGATCGCTGGCCTCTTGTGTTGGTATTCAAAATCGATACAAAGAAAACAAAACTAACTACGCAGCGGAATCAAAGAACTAGTTATACCTTTTCTTTGTAGCTAAAGACTTCTTGATCTTCTGCTGTATTCCTCTCCTCTTCTTGGACGTCGTGTGGGTGACGATCTACCAAGATAAAAACCACCCTTTTTCTCTTCTTTGTTTCAAAACCGTCGACCACCAAAAGGAGGCTCTAGGATGGGCGCCCTCTCCTCTTCTTCCTCTCCTCCAAGCCATCGGCCCTAAGGTGGAGTTGGAAGAAATTTGTGCCGCCGAGCCTAAGGTGGAGAAGGAGAACCTTGTGCCGCTGGCCTTGAGCTGGAGAAGGAGAACCTTGTGTCGTCGACCCTAAGCAAGAGAGAAGGAGAACCTTGTGTCGTCGACCCTAAGCAAGAGAGTTGTGGAAAATTTATGTTTAGGGGGTGCCACCTCCCCTTTTTATAACCCTTGTCGTCGGTTACAAAGAAAGAAAAATAATAGAATTCTGTTTAGAAAAAAAAACTCCCTTTTTTTATAACTCTTGCCGTCGATTACAAAGAAAGAAAAATAACAGAGTTCTGTTTAGAAAAAAAAACTCCCTTTTTTTATAACCGAATTCTGTTGGAGTGGATGCGAGGCTTTATATAGAGGCTACAACAGGGACTTAGAGGAGGAATTGGTTTAGGCCTCCTGATGGGCTTGGGCTTCCTGTGTTCGGCCCGAACACCCAACTCAAGTCCATCAATAATAACCCATACCAATAAAGGGTTATTATTGAACTACCGCACCAATCCCATATTACAATATGGGCTCCTTCTTATCATGAATGTGTTAATTTCCCTATGTTTAAGTTATTGTATGTCCGTTAATTAAATGAGTTACTGACAACTCAATTAATTAACATCTGATTCCAGAGTAGTATCACTCAACTTTATTATCACGTCAGTCTAAGTCCACCTGTAGGGTTTACATGATAATCCTTATGAGCTCCTCAAGGGGACATCATCAGCCTAAATAATTAGGATACAGATTCCTTTTATAATCAACAACACACCATATAAACAGTACTATCTCCCAACTCATCGGGCTTATTGATTTAACAAATAATTTTCACCCATTGATAAGTTAAAGAGATAAATACTAAGTATACGTGCTTGTTATTATATAGGGATTAAGAGAACGCACATCCATAATAACAAATGTTCTGTTCTTTTATGTAGTTAGTACAAATCAAACAACCTCAAACGATCATGCTCAATACACACATAGTGTACTAGTGTAATTTTATAGTCAAGACAGACTAATACCAAATTACACTACAATCGTTCCAATGGTTTGTCCCAATCCATCTTGGTTGTGAGCTGCTATTTATAATTTATAAGGAACCGATAACATGATATTCTGTGTGACATCACACACCATATTATCTACAATATAAATTAAATAGACAACTGCATTAACATATATATAAATATAAAATACAAACTTTTGACCAAAGTGATTCTCATTTCAAAATATTTCAAAACAGATATTCATACAAAAGCTAGGCTTATAGTATACATCCCAACAGTACCTTCGTGTAGCTCCAGGAACTTCTCCTAAAGGTCCTTTACTGATTTGTAGGTGCCGATTCTATTGTCTTCTTACGGAGGTAGTGCACTTAGTAGATGGAATTCATCTCGTCCATTTGCTACGAAATCTGCTTGCTCCTTCTTAGTCCCTTGATATTCTTCTTTGTCTTTTGGAGCTACAAAATCATATTTTAATATTAGTAATAAATCAAAATTCATTTTGAAAAATACCTCCATCTTTCTTTTTCAAATTGCAAACTCCCCCTCGAACTTCGATGGATAGATACTCGGTTCGACCATTTCTTGTGCTTCAGTCAGCGGTTAGTCCTTCTGAAGCATCCTCTCTCTAATACCACTTATTGGTCCCTTGGAGGCTAGCAAGAGAGTGTGAATTGCCCTACAAAAAAAATGAACACCCTTCTCGATCTTTACAGCTTGATTAAAACTAACACTTACAAAAATAGAATTTAAACAACTAATTAAATAGAGAAAGAGACACCGAGGTTTACTTGGTTTGCAATAAGGAGATTGCTAATCTAAGACATTGAAAGCTCACTAAGGTCTCCTTTGGGCGAAGAATCCTCTTACAGCAATTGAAGCACTGAATTACAAAGCTAAATAAGAAAAGAATTGATTATAAGTGTTGTGTTTAGCTTCTGGGATTAGGACTGTATTTATAGCCCTGATCGAGGCACCTGGAACCCTTCCAGACACCTGGACGTGGATAGAATTTTAGCCTCTTCGCAACGGATTGTGCCACATCACGTTTTGATAAGTTTTTTGGTCCGGGCGCCCGGACCGGGCTAAATCATCTCGACTAGGGCACGAGCCTAGGACACCCTTAGGGATGGCAATGGGTAGGATTTCATATCCACTGTACCCATCCCCATTATTATATCTATACTCATACTCATCCTCATACTCATCGGGTATTTTACTTTCATACCCATCTCCATACTCGTTGGAGTTTCGGGAATCCATATCCTATCCATCATCCTATTACTCCCTACCATTCTTGTTTTTTTTTAAAAAAAATATTTCAATGTACTTGTCAGCTCTTCTTCGTCTCGCGCTCCTTCGACCGGGTGAACATTTTCTGTGGAAAAAAAAGATGAGATACGTGTTGATGACCGGATAAAGAGACAAACTAAGTCTTTTTTTCTAAGACAGAAAGCGGGCTAAAGTTTTTCATTTCTACCCATATCCTACCCGATAATATATATATATATATATATATATAGTATCGGATAGAATATGGGTAGGATTTTACCACATCCGCCTCTATACTCATACACTAATACTCCTTTACTATAATCGAGTATAAAAATTCCCTCCATATCCTCTTCCATTCGGCTCAGATGTCGGATTATCTATCAGATTCAGGTGAAATTGTCATTCCTAGGCGCCCTGGTTCTGGGTGGCCCAAGCGCCTAGACCTAGTCTGGGAGCCCAGAGTCAGGGCGCTCAGAATAGTTCGGGTACCCAGAGCACAGTCTACCTCCAGTTAACTTTTCATCTGGGTCTTCCACTCCAGCTCTGCTCGCTTGGGTGATTTTGGCCATCCGTAATAGGGCTTAGCCGAACCTATTTTCCGGCCTTCTCGAGCAACCTTCCTCTCCAAGACACTCGAGGTTATCCTATAAAGCTTCAGTAGTGATTGATGATGCATCTTTGACTGATGAGGGGACAAACTTCTTGGATGAATAATTTGATTGTATATATAGTGAAATTCAAGAGATGAATATTAGTAGAATAAGTGACAATCAAAATCAAAGGAAAAAATCCATAGATGGGGCCCCCTGTATTGTTGATCTTTCTTTAGTAAGGGCAAAGAGTTATAGGAAGAGATTGAAATCATCAAAAGAAACGTCAACCTCAAAGTCTAGGTTATGTCATGGATGTGATCATCAAGGTGTCTCACACGACAAGCACAACTGTCTAGTTTTACAGCAAGGGTATGCGACCATTAATTATCCATTTTATAGTAGAATTATGTTCTCGAATCAATGATTTTTATTAATTAATAGTAAATATTATAATGAGTCGATTGTCAGATCAACTACTACAAAGAATCAGCATACCAATGATGATGAATCATATGAAGAAGATTTGACATCTATAGCTAATACTATCAAAGTTTTATTTAACTTTATTACTAAATCTATAGCTTGATAAATTTTTGGCTTATAATTATCTTTGTTGTTTCATGTTAACAACATGCCCTTTGAGTTATGAAGCTAAGTTTACCAAACTCTTGGCGAACAATTATTAGTTATTTCAGATGGTTTTCCTTCTATTCTGATTCTTACGCTGTTATTCCATTAATAATCTTAGGTGTATTACATAAAGCCTCCCTGTGTGTTATAACAGCTCCGGATAGGTAGTTGCTACAACATGAAGTTTGTGTTGTAGCAGTTACAGACCTGTGACTGCTACAACATGAAGTCTATGTTATAGCAATTACTTGGAAATGATGTTTCAATTTTTATACGTTGGTGTAGCAGCTAACCCACACAAGCTGCTACAACGTGGACCTCACATTGGCTGTTCGTGAGGTTGATCATGACTCATGAGTCCACTTTAATTTACCACTTCATGATAGGACAACATACTAAAGAAATAAAATATCAATAATTTATAAAAAAAAATAATTTTATTAGGTGATTAGAAATATTGGAGAACATTTTCAAGCACGGTGTTTATCATCTATCGCCATAGAAAAATTAAAACACCTAGTTGGCAGTAGTTGCTACAAGATATAGCAGCTACTCGGGAGTAGCTGTTACAAGGTGTAGCAGCTAGTGTCGACTAACTGATACTATATATAACGTGCACCAACCAACTTGACAATACATCCATATATGGTACACAATGGATTTAACTAGCAGCATGAAGTCTGTGTTGTAGCAGTTACGGACCCATAAGAGCATCCGTAACATTAATTCGTTATAACATCCACCACCTCATCAAAAAGTATGGGGCCCACTGTCACATACTCATTATAACAATATATCTCTTTCACTCAAATCCCTTTTAACATTAACACTCCTTATTTATGGGTCCCACCATCCACTTATTCATCCCTTTTATTAGTTTTTAAATAATATTAAAAATTTTATAATTTAAAAAAAAAAAAAATATTAAAAAATTAAGAGAGAGGGTGTTCAAAGGTGTTCAAACCTTTGAACACCCTCTTTCTTCTCTCTTGTGAGTGGGATTATAATACCCACGCACAATGGAGAGGGAGTGTTAAATGGGTGTTATAATACCCATTTAACATCCCATTGAGGATGCTCTAATTGCTACAACATCAACTTGATTAAAATTAAATATCACTGACTCATCCTGTTACATTTAATGTTTTATTTGGAAATGATGTTTCAGTTGCTACAATGATATAACAGCTACCACACACTAGCAGCTACAACGTGGCCTCATGTTCGCAAGAAAACAAGGTGTAACAGTTAGTGCCGACTAACTGCTATAACGTGCACTAGCCAGCTTGACAATACATTTACATATGGTATACAATAGATTTAACCAGTTTTTACAGTAGTTATACAATATATTTATACCAACTTGACAAAATATTGTCAATAAAATTACATTTCGATTACATCGTCAGTTTACTATTGAACAAAGTGTTCTGAACCCCCATGAGTGTTCACATTGTTCTTATATTGTACAACGTCACTTTCATATTGGTCGAGCTGTGTTCACAATGTTCTACATGAGCGATCATCCTTGTTCAATGTACATAGTGTTCTGAACACGAAACAACATCTATTATTTTCGATCTCCCTCACGTCCTTTGGTCAAGGATAGGAGAAGTTCGTCGAGCCAACCATCCTCTCCCTAATCCATGAGCATTCCTCACGGCATTCCTGAGGCTCTTTGTTGCGCACAGAGGATTTGAGGCAAACTTAGACCACTCCATGAGTGGCCTAACCTTATCAACATATGTTGATCGGGGCTAGACGCTAGTGTTCACATTAAAGATATTCCTTTACAAACATGGACGCTTACACTAGTCTGTTGAAGGCAACATGCCCGCTTTGTCATTCCTTTGGGAGCAAGATACACTTCGAGATTTACAGTGGATGCCATGAAAGAAATGACGAAGGTAATTTCAGGAAAATGGCATCAATTCATTAATAAGCTACTCGTTTACCTTTGAATGCCATGAAAGGAGTCTCCCTCTGTTATATAGGAAAATAGAGACACTATGCTATTCAATTTGAGAATAGTTGTATTCACGAGTCCACAGTTGGCCTTTTGACAAAGGAGGATTTTTTATTCTTAACGAGTCATGATTTAAAATAGGTATAACTAGTCATATGGTTTATGACAGCTATGAGTGGTCTTTCTCTGGATATCACGGTTCAATAAACCAGATTTGGTAGGTCGCCATTAGTTAATTGGTGTGTCTCCATAAATTCATTATTTTCAAATTATATAAGTAACCATGGAATTATTAATAGATATTAGGGCTTGTTAGCTGCATTTGCAGTAGTTATTACACGTTGTAGCAACTCACTGCTCATGTCTCTGGAGTAGCTGCTACAATGTGTAGTAGCTAGCTAATTGATTATCGCGCAACTGTCACTTGCGCAGGATCAAATTAATTCATTTCTAATCTACCGAATCCCTTAATCTGCACTAAGATAGTATAGTAGAGGATCGGGTCGTCTCTCCAGGAAACTAATGATAGGACGTTTGTTTTCAGACAGAATCAAACAGGGGTTTTGTTTTGAAATTTCTACACCTAGTGCAAATAAGGAAATCTTAACTAACCAGCAAATATGAACTCACAACGCAGTGTCATTCTACATTGTGAGGATCCTTTCTAGAGAAGTAACATGCATAAAGAAAGCAACAGTTAAACAACGACAATTAACTAAACAACTTAACAACAATTAAACAAAATCTAATTATGCATAAAAATTAAACTTGTACCACATTGTCATCCTATGACACAAGATCAACAATCATACATAAATGGAACTAAATAGAATATGAAACTAAACAATTAAATATAAGGAAATAACAAGTATATCAAACACAACATTAAGCTACAGCTAAACATGAACAATTAAACAGCAAGGTAAACTACACTATCCGAACCACTCTCCTGTGATCAACCACCAATCGACTACCTCCGCCGTTACACATAGACCCGGATTTGGAACGCCAACCCCAGTGGATAGCAACACAACGACGGAACCTTTGATCTACAACTCTCAACAGCACAATCCACACAAAATTAAGAAGGAAGAACAGTGATGTACTTCAAATTGACACGATGCAACTTGCTTCTGCCGGAATTGATACACTGAATTTGCTAGAGTTTCTGCCTTCAGAACACCGTCCGTAGGAAGCCACAACACTGCTCAGTGATGGAAGAAGAAGAAATTCGCCGGAGAAGAAGAAGGGAAGCCGGCTTCCTTTCTGTTAAGATCTCTGCTTTTGAGACGCCGTCCACAAAAGAATCTCCATTGAGGAAGGGATGAAGAGGGATGCTTGCCGGAGAAGAACGCCTCGCCGAATAGAAACCCTAGTTGGGCACCGCTGCCCTTTTGTCAAGAATCGGGAGTGAAGGGAACTCACTGCGCCGGCATAGAAACGCATCACCAGAGAAGATGAGCCCTAGTAGGAGTCGTCGTTCACAGGAGTCGCCGGCGTTTGCTGCCGTCGCCGCTTGGAGCAGATCGCAGAAGAGGAGGTTGGGGGCGTCGGGCGTGCTGAGAAGAAACGCTGACAATACAAGAAGAAAAGAAAGTAGAAAGGGTTGGTCGGCCGACGGCAAGGAAAGAAAAGATGCCGCCGGCCGGTGGTGAGGAGAAGAAAGGAGGAGGCGCGGTGTAGAGATGTCGCGAGCCCTAGCACGCCGAGCGGAAGAAGTCGCGAACAGAGAAGTAAGAAGAAGGGGATTCTTAACGGGTTGCCGGGTTTGGGTTAAGGAGGTGAGGATTTTTGGATTTGGTTGATGGGATCCGGATCCAATAAGAGAAGGAAAATTAGGTTTTTGAAATTGGGCTGAAGAGTGGGCTTTAGAAATGGGCCATTGGGATTGAACACAATTTGGCTCTTCAAATTAACTCATGTTCAACCCTAGCATTGGGTTAAATTGATTTGTCTCCTCTCATGTCTATCACTCCTTTTTAATTCCCTACAAAAAAATCATGAAATAATGTCAAAATTAGGGAGAGATTATAATAAGCTCACGAATATATCCTAACTCATGAATCATGATATAAAACAAGTTTAAATGAATGAGAGGATAAAAATACTAAGTATGAGAGCTAAAATATTACATAAAAATGCTAATTATCACTAATCCACAGTAACTACTATACAGTGTAGCAACTACTCTTGAGAAGATGCTACATGTTGTAGCAGCTTCAGACAACTAGTTGCTATAACATGCTGCAATAGTTGCTACAATGTGTAGCAACTTCTAGCAATTTATACATTAAAAACAATTTGATACATGTAGAAGCTTATTTAATTGATCTAAATATAATAATGAGATTGATATTATCTATTATTGCTTGAATATACAGAATAACATCTTGTTGAGCGTAAACGAAGAAAGAGTTGGAGATTTTAGTTGGGTTGATATACATGAAGGAAATAATATAAATATTCTAAACAAAGATAATAACACAAGGCATACAAGAAGATCTTAAGCCAAAAGTTAATACTAACACTTTCACTCAGTCATTTGATTTATAGCATTCTCTAATATTGCATTAACTTAGGATAGTTATCATCTTACTTGCACAAGTTTAGTTTGATTTTTTTTTTCTCTCATGGAAGGGTAGCATCAATAGGGAGATGTTAGGCTGAACTTCATAAAAAAAGATGTTTCACTCAGCCATTTGATTTAAAGCATCCTCTAATGCTACATTAACTTCGGATAGTTATCATTGTAGCTACACAAGTTCAGTTTGATTCTTTTTTTCTCGTAAAAGGGTAGTATCTAACTCCTTCCTTGCCTGGTTCCGTTATTCGGTGAGAATCTTAATATAGCCACAAACAACATGATGATCCATGGCTAAACTAAGATACCTGTTTGGAATAATTTAGAAAATTATTAAATTCAAGGAAAGAAAGCTATATATATAATAGAAGAAGGATGGATAATACAAACCGAGAAGCAGACGAGTTTACTAATAGAGATGGTCTTTCAAAAAGAGATGATGTAGAGCTTGAATCCTTATAGGGGGTTCTTTAACACCACCCAGAGTGGGTTTCGTCTTCTTGCTAAAACAAGATATGATCCTTAAAGATCTATAATAAAATCACTGTATAAGAGGACGAAATTCTAGGCAGCGTGAAAGAGTCAATTAGGTTGATAGACGATTTATAGGAAAATATGTTCTAACAACATTAACTCTTGATAAAGACAAGTCAAACGGAAGCGTCTTTTTGATACCATAAAAATGGGTTATCAAAAGACTCACTACAACTCATCAAAACTTGTGAAAAGATAAGATAGAGAGAAAAGACAAGGATGACCAACCGCTGGGCCTTGAATCCTTTCGTGCACCTAATGTACATAAGCTGCTACAATGTGTCGTAGCTTAAAATTATTTAATCGAAATTATTACAAGCTCTACATTGCCTACACACTGATACAAAAATTAAAAATATGCAACAATCTATTGTTACAATGGGGTGAATACTGTTTTATTTTTATAAATTTTAAAATTCTACCTGTTGTAGCTGCAACTGCACAGTTACTCCTACAACATGGAATAGCTACAGAATGAAGTCTATGCTGTAGTAGTTACGGACAAGTCACTACTACAACATCATCTTGATTATAATTATTAAATTTCAGCAACTCCCCTTGTTCCATTTAATATGCTATCTGGAAATGATGTTTCACCTCCCTGAAATAAATTTCACCACCCCTCACACTTTGGTTTATGCAAATTACACCATTATAAAGATGACATCCTAAACACTTTTTCCTTCATTATCCTAAACCTGCCAATTTCATATAATGGCTTCTCCTTTAGGAGGAAAGAAAATAATACTTTGTCCTGGGACTATGATATTGATCAATGAATCAACATCTTCCCCTTCTTTGGGGTCTTGGGAAGACTCTTCCGCCTCCCTTATAAACCACCAGCATCCTTGCAGCAAAAGCAGGATCAAGCGGTGAACCAATTAAAGTGAGCCCTTCAAACACTGTTAGATACCGAAACAACTATTAAAGTGGCCATCAATTTGTTGGAAAACATGGAATGCTAGGGCCTCACCATAGAAGTGTTAGCACTTCATTTTGTTGTGTTGATGTTCCTTTTTATTTTGTTGATGTATTATAACAATTTTCTTCCATATTTTGTCTATTTAATAGAATCAGTAATTTTTACTTTAAATTTTCAACTATGGGTTGATCTATCTCTGCCTTGTAGAATACGTTATAACATCTGTGGTTAAGTGGCTGCTACAACACAAGTTTGTCATTGTAATAGCTATTGAACATTAGCTACTACAACAAGCTAGTCCAGTGATGTTCACGTGGTAGCAGCTAATTTGGATCAGCTGCTACTATATCAACAAAATATAACTTGAATCATAATACATTAAACTGTAACAAACATGTGACCTATAGTACTAGATGGAATGTTAGCAACCATGATAACAAGACAAATATTTCATAACAAATTTGTTCAAAAGTTAATACATGTCAATTTTTACTAGAAAACACTGGATTACTGACAAGTTGGTGGTATAAATTTATTGTAAAACTGATGTCAATTTAAGTTACCCCATCATTTTTGCCTAGGTGGTGTAAATATTTTGTAAAACTACTGTAAATGACTTGTCAAGCTACTATAGTGCGCAACAACTACTCTCGAGTAGTTGCTACATGGTGTAGCAACTAATATCAAGTAGATGCTACAACATGTAACAGCTAATCGATGGTACCTGCTACAACGTGTAGCAACTTATCAACAATACTTGCTACAAGGGATAAATAAAAGTTGGATTAATCTATTGTAAATAACCTGTAAATGTATTGTCAAGCTATCTAGTGCATGTTGTAGCAGCTAGTCGGTTGTTACTGCTACAACATGTAGCAGCTATTGCTGCACGTTATAGGACCTAGTCAGCAGTTGCTGCTACACCGTGTAGTAGCTACTCCTGTGTAATTGCTAAAATGTGAAAGTGAGAGACTAATTACCCTTTTGTCTGTGCTTCCACGACCACTACTAACCTATACTAAGTTCGCGAGTAGCCATTGTCGCTTCGTCTATCAACCTCACCGCGACACCTAGTTTTCACCTTTGAAACTTCATCCCTGTTGTAAGTTATTTTAATTTGACTTTTCACCTAGCGATTAGGGTTTAGACTTTTAGGCTTTATATGATTTTGAATCACCTTCTAGAATAGCATAGTTACCTCTATGAGCATTTAAATATTTTCTCTATATTATATTTTCTCCTAATTATTCTTTATGTACCATTGAAATTTTTAAATTTATTTTAAGCTAAATATGTCATTCTCTAGCAATCGAAGAAACATGTGATGCTAATCAGTTATACATTCCCCAAGTTGCTGAAGATCAAAAACCATGAATTAGGATGGAATTTACATCAGTGAAGGAGACATTTTCATTCTATAACCAATATGCACGAGAAGTCGGATGTAGTGCCAGATTAGGCAACCGCAAAAAAAATAAGAGGACAAATGAAATTGGATGAAAATAATTTGTATGCTTTAAAGAAGGGCATACGGATGATAGACGGAAAAAAGAAGCACAAGGTGACAGTAAAAAGGAAAGAGTACAAAAATAATTTTATTAGGTGATTAAAAATATTGTAGACCAAATTCAAGCATGGTGTTTAACATCTACCCCATAGATTAATCATAACAACTAGTTGGCAGTAGCTGCTACATGATGTAGCAGCTACTCAGGAGTAAGAAAATAAGGTATAGCAGCTAGTACCGACTAGCTACTATAATGTGCACTAGCCAGCTTGACAATTTATTTACATATGATATACAATAGATTTAACTAGTTTTACAGCAGTTATACAATACATGTATACCTTTATTGATAAAATATTGTCAATAAAATTATATTTTGATTACATCATAAGTTTAATATTGCACATAATATTCAGAACCCCCATGAGCGCTCACATTGTTCTCATATTGTACAATGTTAATTTTATATTAGCTGAGCTACGTCCACAGTGTTCTCCATGAGCGATCATCCTTGATCAACATACACAATGTTCTGAGTACCAAACAACATCCATTATTTTTCATCTCCTTCATATCCTTTGGTCGAGGATGGGAGAAGTTCGTCGAGGCGATCATCCTCTCCCTACTCCATGAGTATTCCTCGGGGCATTCCTGAGGTCTTTGTCGCGGACAGAGGATTTTGTGGAAACTTAGACCACTCCATGAGCAGCCTAACCTCATCAACGTATGTTAATCAGGGCTAGACACTGGTGTTCACATTAAAGATATTCCTTTATGAATATGGAAGCTTATACTAGACCATGGAAGGCAACATGACCACTTTATCATTAACGCTTTGGGAGCAAGATACACTTTAAGAAATGACGAAGGTGGTGTTATGAAAATGGTGTCAATCCTTTGATAAGTTACTCATTTACCTTTATATGTCATGAAAGGAGCCTCTCTCTGTTATATAGGAAAACAGAGGCGTTACACTATTCAATCTAAGATCGTTGTATTCACAAGCCCATAGTTGTCCTCCTGACAAAGAATGATTTTACTAGTATTCACGGGTCATGATTTATGATAGTATGACTAGTCATATGATTTGTGACAGTTATGAGTGGTCATTCTATGGATGTCACAGATCAATGGACCATATTTGGTAAGTCACCATTAATTAATTGATGTGTCTCTATAAATTCATTAATTTCAAATTATATAAGTGGCAATTGAATCATTAATAAAGATTAGGTCTTATTAGCTACATCGACAGTAGCTGCTATACATTGTAGTAGCTCACGTCTCTGGAGTAGCTGCTACAATGTATAGCAGTTAATCCGCAATAACTGCTACACAGTGTAGTAGCTACTCTTAAGAAGCTGCTACACATTGTAGCAGCTTCTTTCAACTAGCTGCTACAAGTGGTAGCAGCTTGTGCCTACTAGCTGCTACAACGTGTGTAGCAGTAGCTGCTACAACGTGCAACAGTAGTTGCTACAATGTGTATCAGCTTCTAGCTATTTAGATAGTAACTGATACAACGTGTAGAAGCTACTTGATTTGATCTAGATAAAAAACTGAGATTGATATGATCTATTATTGATTTAAAATGCAGAGTAACATCTTGTATACACGAAGAAAGAGTTGGAGACTTTAGTTGAGATGATATACATGAAGGGAATAATATTAATATTCTAAATAAAGATAATAACATAGGACAAACATGAAGATCTAATGGAAAAAAGTTAATACAACACTAATTCTATAATCAATTGATTATTAGCATTCTCTAATGCTACATTAACTTAGAACAGTTGTTTTCTCACTTACACAGGTTTAGTTTGATTCTTTTTCTCTCGTAAAAAGAATTTCCAGCTCCAGCATGAAGTCTTTGTTGTAGCAGTTACGAACTAGTAATTGCTATAACATCCTCTTGATTATAATTATCAAATTTCACTAACTCCTCTGCCTATTGCTCCATTTAATGTGCTTTATGGAAATGGTGTTTCAATGCCCTAAAACAAATTTCACCATCGATCGTACTTTACCTCTAGAATTAATGAAATTACACCATTATAAAGATAACATCCTAAATGTTGGAACCCCAAGGTTGTTTTGGTGTGATCAACAAGTTAAGTTAGGTCCTGTGTGTTTCTAACCTTGTGTCTAAATGTGCAGGAGCTTAGGAGAACAGGTAGTCGAGCGGAAGACGCAGGTAGCGAGAAGGACGGCACGCGGTGCATCCGAGGGACGAGGGGCTGCGAAAGAGTATACCGGCGGATGAGAAAGAAGCGTGCGGTGGTTCCGAGGGACGAGAAGCCGGAGCGGAAGACTGCTCGAGGAGCAAGAGACGCAACTAGCGAGAAGGTCGGCACTGGGTGCGACTGAGGGACGAAGACTGCGGATGAATACGCTGGCAGACGAAAAGGAACCACGCGGCGATTCCGAGGGACGAGAAGTCGGAGCGGAAGCCTGCTCGAGAAGACCAGAAGTTGGGTTCGGGTGAGGCCTATTCCGGATGGCAGAGATCACCCAAGCGAGTGGAAGACTCGGTCTGAGGCGAACGGAGCCGGAACAGAAGACCCGGGCTGAAAAAAGTCAACGAGATTGACTTTCCAACCCGGGCCGCCCGGAACAGTCCGGGGCGCCCAGAACAGTCCAGGGCGCCCGGACCGTACTAGGCGCCCGGACCGTACCAGGAGCGCCCGAAACATACCGGGGCGCCCGGAAGTCGATATTTGACCAGATCGAGATTTGACTCAATCTAAACGTTGGGGATAAAGTTTTATCCCCCCAGGGCGTCGGAACCTTTCGGGGCGCCCCGACCAAAGCTATAAATATAGCTTTGGTCCAGAAGCTTTTCAACGAACTCAAGAATTGTAATTCCAAAGCTTGTGTGCTTTAAGTTTAGAGTTGAGCTTCTGTTGTGCGCTTAAAACGTTGTAAGAGGCTTCTCCGCCTGAAGGAGATATTCTAATGCGCTGCATCTTCCTTGGATTAATAACCTCCCCGGTTATAACCAAGTAAATCTCTGTCTGCCTTTTACTTCCTTTATGTTTTATTTTTTACTATATTTATGCAAGTGTTAGTTTAAAAGTTCAAGAATGGTTGGTTTTTGTTTTTGTGTTTGCAAGCTATCCAACACCGCCGCGCTCCTTCTAGCCAGTCGCAACGGTCCAACACCTTTATCCTTCATTATCCTAAACTATTCAATTTCAGATAATGACTTCTCCTTTCACTACAAGAAATTATAGATTTAACTACACCTAATAGACAACAGTTTTTTGAGAAACTGTTGTCTTTTTGTTATTTAACAACGGTTTTGTTGAAAACTGTTGTTGTTAGTCGTGTTTTTTAAAAAAAAGACAACAATGTTTAAAAAACCGTTGTCTTTGACATACATAAGACAACGGTTTTATGTCAAAGACAACGGTTTTATGTCAAAGACAACGGTTTTTTAAACATTGTTGTCTATGAGATATCTTTATTTGGCATACGACAACAGTTTTATTCAACCGTTGTCTATTAGTGTTGTTTAAAACTATGTTGAAACTATATTGTCTATTAGTTTTAATCAACAGTTTAATCAACATAGTTATTTGCCTATGTTAAACTATGTTGTGTATTAGTTTTAATCAACAGTTTAATCAACATAGTTATTTGCCTATGTTAAACTATGTTGTCTCTAAGATGGATGGATTTTAATCAAACTAGGTTTTAAGATGGATGGATTAGCAACACTTCACGTTTTCTTTTTACCACATCGCGCGCACCACCACCAAAAACCCGCGCTAACCCTAATCGCCATCTTCTCCCCGACGGCGACCGCCATCTTCTCTCCTTCCAGTCCACGCTGTTCACAAGTTCGCGATCGCCGTGGCTCATTTTGTCCCGAGGTGCGTTTTTCTTCTTCTAATCTGGTGAAGAATCATAGCTCCCGAACGCTTTTCTCTCTTCTTTGTGCTTTTCTCGGAGGCATAAAAGTGTCTTGTTCTCTTTTAGTCAATATATCATTTCCTTGAAACCACACTGCCAAAGAACACACCATCAGAAGCATCATGAACCTACGTGCCATGTATTACATATATCTTTCATTCTTCCACTTTCATTATCTTCTGTCTTCTTAAAGTTTGAAGTAAACCTACGTGCCATGTATTACATATATCTTCCATTCTTCCACTTTCATTATCTTCTGTCTTCTTAAAGTTTGAAGTAAACTTTAAGGGCCCAACATTGTCAATGTGTGCAGCATCTTTAGCCAATTGTAATTCTAAATCATCATCATTTTCTGGGTGGGCATCCAAATCTTTGAACAGAAGGCTTCCCCTGGCATCTGAATCTATGTTTAAAATGTCACTGCTAGCTGAAACATCTGGATTTGCTGGGTTTGCAAGGATTCTTTCAATCTTTTCATTTCTGCTAACTTCCTTGTCTCCTTGCAGCATTGTTTGCTTCATAGATTTTTCCAGCAAACAAGGATCATGAACTGCCTGTGGCATCTCATCATACTTATGGTCTTCACCTGGTAGTTGATTTGCCCTGAATTCATTGCAATCTTGTGAGAAAGCACCGATTGCTTTTGCATTATTGTGTTCTTCATATAGCATAACTCCAGTTTCTTTTCGGTTGATCTTAGTTTCCTCCAATTTCATCTGTATCTTCATCAACTACCAGCCCAGATACAAATTTCTGAGACATGGATGACTCTTTCTTTGAGCATGGTTCCTGCCTAGCTTCCTTCAAGGTTTCCACTGAATTTCCATTATCTTCTTTTATTTCAAGATGTGTCATGAGCTTGTTTTTCTTGTCAATGATTTGCTCTTATATACCTACACTAGATGTTATTCAAACATGATAGGCACAAGATTTTGGTCATCTATGAATGTAAAATAAGATCAGTATGATATTGGAAAATTAAAAGTGTCAAGCAATCTATGTAATAGTTTCAGTGGCACTAGACAACCTCCTAGCTTGTAGAATAGCTTCCTCTTGTAGTTTCTCAATATGCTGAATATTAGAGGATTTCACCATATATTGAATGTTAATTGACAAATTGTTACCTCAAGTTTCTCATAGTTGCCTGCAGACTAGCTTCCTGTTTCTTTATTCTTCAATGAAACAATAGTTGCCTCAAGTTTTTCAATATGCTTGCTTGCTTGACAAATTTTTAATCTGCTTTTGGTATTCATTAATAGTCCTATCTTTGAGCTAGAGTTCACATTATAGTTTATTTCAAATATTTTTTCATCTAAGGTGGTTTTGAACCCTTCACGTTTTTGCACTAAACCCTTCCCTTTCTTCACATCCATAGATAGTTTTTCTCTTATTAGCAGATTCGCTTATTTTAATAATTTAGTTACTTGATTGTATAGATTGTATGCTAAGAATATCTTATGTTTCTTGTTCATTGTGTTAAGATCTTGTTGTATTCTGTACAATTGTTTTGAAGGTAGGTGTTATCTCATTTCTAGCTGATTAGTACTTATAACAAGAATGGACAAAGAATGGATGTCAAAGGATAGACTATCTAGTGAATATGATATTGGAGTAGAGTCTTTCTTGCAATTTGCACTGGAAAACGCTAACGATCCTAATGCAATACCTTGCCCATGTGCAAGATGTGGTAACATAAAGAAGAAAAATGTTGAAACTATAAGGGCACATTTGTATTGTAATGGTATAGATTTGACATATCATACATGGATATGGCATGGGGAAAGAACTATGACAGAAAACTCAATGAACAGTAATGATCGCGTGGGGCAAGATGAATACAAATATTTTGCCGAGGAGCCTATAGATATGGTGCAAGTTGTATATGATGGTTATGTTGAGAATCCAAGCGAGTTCAATAAGCTACTTGAAGATGCTGAGAAATGTTTATATCCTGGATGCACAAAATTCACAAAGTTATCTGCAGTTGTGAAATTATTTAACTTGAAGGCAAAATATAGTTGGAGTGATAAAAGTTTTACCGATTTACTTATTTTGTTAGGAGAAATGCTTCCAGATGACAATGAATTACCCTTATCTTTGTATGAGGCAAAGAAAAGATTACGTGCATTAGGGATGGATTACGTGAAAATTCATGCTTGTCTTAATGATTGTATCTTATACCAGAAGGAGTACGAAGATTTTGCCAATTGCCCTACTTGCGGGACATCAAGGTGGAAGTTGAGCAACAAATCCAAGATAAAAGAAGGAGTTCCTGCAAAGGTCTTGTGGTATTTCCCACCCATGCCAAGATTTCAAAGAATGTTTCGGAATAAGGCGATATCCAAGGAGTTAACCTGGCATACTGATAAAAAAATTCATGATGGATACTTACGTCATCCAGCTGACGCACCTTCTTGGAAATTAGTTGATCGCATGTGGCCTGATTTTGCTTCTGAGCCCAGAAATCTGAGATTGGCTATATCAGCAGACGGGATTAATCCCCACAGTTTGTTGAGTTCTACATATAGTTGTTGGCCAGTTTTAATGATCACATACAACCTTCCACCATGGTTGTGTATGAAGAGAAAATTTATTATGCTCACTTTGTTGATATCTGGTCCTAGACAACCAGGAAATGATATTGATGTTTACTTAGCACCTCTGATTGATGATTTAAAATGTTTATGGGATAAAGGTGTCGAAACATATGATGCATATCGAGAAGAAAGTTTTGCTATGGACAATCAATGATTTTCCTGCATATGGGAACATGTCAGGATGTGTTGTGAAGGGATATCATGCATGCTCTATTTGTGCAGAAAAAACTTATTCAACAAGGTTGAAGCATTGTAGAAAAATGTCATATACAGGCCATAGAAGGTTTCTACCTTTATGTCATCCTTATCGAAGGCAAAAGAAGGCATTTAATGGAAACCAAGAATTTAACCTTGCACCAAAGCTATTGAGTGGCCATGAAGTTTTGGAAAGAGTTGAAAGAAATAATTATCAGTTGGGAAAAATCAGCGGAAAGCTATCATCAAAGAGGAATGATGGAGAAACATGTTGGAAAAAGAAATCAATATTCTTTGAACTTGAATATTGGAAAGAGCTATATGTTCGACATGTTCTTGATGTGATGCACATTGAAAAAAATGTCTGTGAAAGTCTCATCGGTACATTATTTGACATTCCAGGAAAAATAAAGGATGGAGTCGCAGCAAGATTAGACCTTATGGAAATGAATTTAAGAACTGATCTGGCACCAAGGATTGGGGAGAAAAGAACGTTTCTGCCAGCTGCCTGTTACACTCTAAGTAAAGCTGAGAAAAGAAGTATTTGCAATTCTTTGTCAGGAATAAAGGTCCCTGAAGGTTACTCATCTAATGTTAAAAACCTTGTGTCGATGAAGGATTTGAAACTTGTTGGCCTTAAGTCACATGACTATCACACTTTAATGCAACAATTGCTTCCAGTGGTTATTCGTGGTGTCTTGCCAAAACATGTCAGAGATACTATCACTCGGTTGTGTTTCTTCTTCAATGCGTTATATAGTAAAGTAATAGACGTTTTAAAGATGGATGACTTGCAAAGAGAGATTGTAATGATATTGTGTTTGCTTGAAAAGTATTTCCCTCCTTCATTTTTTGATATAATGATTCATTTAACTGTTCATCTCGTGCGAGAGGTCAAATTGTGCGGACCCGTTTGGTATAGACACATGTACCCATTTGAAAGATACATGAAGATTTTGAAAGGTTATGTGCGCAATCACAATCGGCCTGAAGGGTGTATAGCCGAATGTTATATTGCTGAAGAGGCTGTCGAATTTTGCTCAGACTATCTATCTAATGTCCACACAATTGGGATACCATCAAGTCATCACAAAGTAGAACGTACTAAGCCTTTATCGGGTGCAATAGTGCACTCCGCTAGGCATGATGAGTTGCAACAAGCACATCGTTACATATTGACGAATGATGATGAGATTGATCCTTATATCGAGTATGTTCTCTAACTTATCAATACTTTTATGCAATTTGAATTCATTCTATTGGTTTATTTATTTAAAATAATTCTATTAGGGCACACATGGTGGAGTTGAGAGCAAGATTTCCTCAAAAAGCTAAGTCCAAAAAGTGGCTACAAGATGAGCATAACCGAACATTTATTAACTGGTTGCATGATATTGTACGTTCCAAAACTACTATGTATTAGCATACATACAACTCTTGGTATCTTACGCAAAAATTTAAATTTTATTATATTGTTAACTATAGGTTGAACGTGCGGTTGACCATTCGACCCTTCAAATATCTGAAAGATTAAAGTGGATAGCGCGTGGACCTAGCAAGAAAGTGTTAAAGTATTCTAGTTATTTGATTGATGGGATTACTTATGCTACGAAAGAACGTGATGATGTACGAGTTGCTCAAAATTCTGGAGTAAGCTTAGTCGCAAAGACAATGCAAGTTGCCAGTGCAAAGGATAAAAATCCAATTGTGTCGGACATGATTTTTTATGGAGTTATTGAAGAAATATGGTTACTTGATTACCACAAATTTCAAATTCCAATGTTCAAATGTAATTGGGTGGAGAATAATAATGGTATAAAAGTAGATGATCTTGGTTTCACATTGGTAAATTTGAAACGAATTGGATTCAAATCAGATTCTTTTATCTTGGGAAGTCAAGCGAAGCAAGTATTTTATATTGAAGATCCTGAAGATCCTGTATGGAGTATTGTACTTGCAACTCCTACTAGACAGTCATTTGAATATGCAAATGGGGATGAATTAGAAGACACTATAGTCCACTATCAATCTTTTACCAGAGAGTTACCATCAATGGATGCTTACGGAGTAGATGACAATGAACCCCAATGCCTTCGTGAAGATTGTGATGGCACTTGGGTTGAAAATGTTTAACCAATTATAGTTTTTTTTTGAAGATATGTTTGTAGACAATATTGATATGTATCTTGTTTTTGAATATGATTTTGTGCACATGATGGTATTTCAAATTTTTATCTATGTATGTTGATTTTCTTTTGTAGGTGAATTTCTTATTGTGTATTTTTTTTAAATATTGATATGTTGTTTCACTTTTTTATCAATAGATTAAATTTGAGATCTATGGCATCCTTTGGAAAGCTTAAAATCAAATCTGATGGTGATAACACAATTCATGCTTCAAGCAAGAGAAAAGGACAACCTGCAACGATTGGGAAGGGCAAAGGAAAAATTGCATCTACATCCACTAACAATGGTTTACAGGTTGAGACAATGCTGGAATCTACAGACACTGAAACAACAAGAACATCTAAAGGTCGTACCCATCTGGATAAGCTTACTAAACAAAGGGTTCAAGGAATTCGAAAGGAGGTAAGATTTAATAAACTTGGACAGCCAGTAGGAGGAGCTGCTATTGCAATGCAAAGTTACATTGGCTTGCTTGCTCGAGAAAAGGTCAAGATATCTTACAAGACGTGGAAACAAGTTCCAAATGAAGTTAAAGAATTGATATGGGAATCAGTTAATGTAAGTAAGTTAAAGAAATTCTGGTCAATTATCATGTTGCAAATTTATTTGTCATATCATGGCACGCATGAAAAGATGAGCTAAAGATAGTAAAACAGTATGAATTGCCTGCTGTTCTTGCTACTCCAGCATTCAACAGTATGATTTTTATATATACAAGTTAAAGATTGGTTTTCTATTTCAAGTTGCTCTGCTGCATTTGCTCAGGTTTAGATAGTTCAGTTGAAGGTTCTTAAATTTCACAAGGTTCTGCTTCCTTTCTTCAGCTTCGTATGTTTCAGTAGGTTGTTCTTCTGTTGTTCGTGATTCTCCTTGTTCCATTTCAGTTTTAGATCCCTCAGTAGGTTCTTTTTCTATATCAGTGGGGTTTTCATTTGTACTTAGTTCTGGTAGCATTGTTCTCCTTGTTAGCATTGAAACAATTGTAAAGCAAAGAGAAAACCAGGATTGCATTGTCGTCCAGTGTCTCAACCAGAAATTACCAAATCTACAAACATTGTAAGACCTGATTACCAACTGCCAATCATCAAACAATTTCAAAACGAATGTTGCTCCAACTAGAAAACTAAGGATTATAAGTAACCAACAATCCTCAAAGGATCCTAACATTGTCCTAGGTTAATTGTACGAAATCAAGAACAAATCCATTTGTCTATCATATCAGTGTCCAAAGCTAGTGCTGTTTGTATATTTCTTTACTTGCACTTGATTCTTCAAACAAAATGTTAAGGGCATGATTTTATATCTGATATACACAAATATCCAATATGTGCAATAGCACAACAACTGAACTTAAGGCTCTAGACATGTTAAATACTAAAGCTCAATCTTCCAAACAAAACTATACAAATACAAGAGAAATGGTTGTATATCTCATTGTTTGTGGTTGTCTACTACAATCCAAAGCTTCCATCCATCTAATAACTTGAATATCAAATGTTTTCTGTTTTAGATATTACAACCCTACTGTCAACCAAATTATTATGGGTGTATAACAACCTCCTATAATAAGGCGAACGATGTTAACAGCGCTGAGACTCTATCGTTAACTAAATCATCCAGATTGAAAATAGATCCACAATTAAACTAATAAACAAATAGGGCAAATCAAAAGCCACGAGCACTCCTGCATTAGCTTTGTTTTGGTAATTTCAGATCTCCAAAACACTCAATGATGAGAATGCCTTAAACTTAATGTATGTGTGTGTTGTTTCAATGCTAGAATAATTTCCAGAAATTGTGTTTGCTTATGGTGTCAATGATGAATATAGGTACTAATCAGTTTATTGTATTCCCAATTGTGTTTTATAGCTGACATATGATGTTCCCCCAAGTTGGAAGAAGGGATGTTTGAATTCAGCAAGTAATAAGTGGCGTCAGTTTAAATCCCATCTCACTCAGACATTCATTTCGAAGAAGCTTGACAAACTCGAAGAGTTGGATGAACCACCTAGCGGCTATGGTCTTGCAAGAGATGATTGGATTTCTTTTGTCAGGACTCGCATGTCTGATGACTTTATTGTAAGTTTAGTCTTTTGTTCTTTCAAAATAAGTAGATATTAAGGTAAATGATGAATTAGTAAATTTGATATGTGGAATGTTTCACTTGACTAGAAACTAAGTGAACAACAGAAGGAGAAAAGAAAGAAGAACATATACCCCCATCGCCTTGCTCGTAAAGGATATGCACGATATGCTGAAGAAATAGTAAGTATATTTTGCTTATAAAATTCATATAACGGTTTTGTTTAGCATTTAATAATCATTCTTATTTAACATATATCATTCAATTATTCTTGTTCTTAGGCAAATGAATTATGTGAAGATGATGAAATCAATAGAGCTATTATTTGGAAGAAAGGAAGGGTTAATAAAGAAGGGAAATTTGATGGCCAAGAGTTGAAACAAACAATAGACAAGATTGTGAGAAGCTATGAGTAAAAATCAATTATTGTATTTCAATGAAACTTTTAAAGTAATTTTTTTTTATTTGGATGACAGGATGATTATATACAACAGAAGCGTGAGGGTACACTCGAAATTAATGGGACAAAAGAAGATATTCTTACGAAAGCACTCAATTCAAGAGAACATAGTGGACGTGTGAGGGTTGTTGGAGGTCATATCACTCCATCATTGTTCTTTAATGGTAGTAGATGGAAGACTAACCATGTTGATAGAGAGCTACTGATTGAGCAAAAGAGAGAGTTGGTGGAGGCTAGAAAATTAATTCAAGACCAAGATACACGCATTCAAAACCTTGAAGCAATTGTCTACAAAAAGGGTGCATGGGGCAGTGACATTGATGACAAAGGAAGTTGCTCGGTAAAGTTACCTCAGCAAAATGACAATAAACTGAACACCGATAAGACTTTCCCCAGTCATGAAGAGTTCAATGATGTCGAAATGCAAGTTGTGGATAAAGAAGTTGCTTTACATGTATATAAGTTGTGGTTATATTTATTATTAAAATAAAGAGTTAGTATAATTCAATGACACAACTATTTATCTTTTAGGGTAAATCAGTTATTTTGACATTGGATTCTAGCACAGACATTGTTGCATATGGTACAGTTGTTGAGGTCATTGGAGTTAATCACTCTCTCCATGGTGTTCCGTTACCCAAGAATTGTATGCGTGTATCCATCGATGAAGCAATGCAGAAATCAGCATGTTTGCCAGTTCCGATTCCCAATGAATGTGAAACTATTGGTGATGCTGTTGGAACCCATGTGGCTTGGCCAAAACACCTGCTGATGCTACGACAAAAGGTACATCTAAGATAATATTTCAAAGTAAATATCTGTGAAACTATTTAGTATTGCACCTATCTAAAAAGTTTACAATTACAATTATTAGAAGCGTCAAATGAAGAAAACAACACATGTAGAAAATAACCAGACTTTGTTATCAAGTGTGCCAAGATCATTGCGCGTGGTGTATTGTTATTGTAAGCGTGCTCTTGAGAATGGAAGGAAATTGTCAATTGCTTTAGATCATGAGGTATTTCAAGATGATTATGAACTGAACTTGCATCTTGAGGACATTAGTGCTTTGTATCACTTGGAGCCAATTTCAGGAAATTGTGTGGTTGTTTACATATGGTAAGTCTTCGAATTACCTTGTAGTATTGTTTGTTCTTTTTTAAATTTAGTATATAAGAAGCACATACTTTATTAGATCAGTATTTAATATCTAATATAGTTCTGATTTTTTTATTTCAAATGGCAGGCATCTTTATAAAAAGTTGGTAAAAGAAAATAAGATTGATAAATTCAGATTTGTAAATCCGCATAGCATCCCAAACTTTCAAAAAACCACACAAGACAAAATAGGTAAAACTGAACGGTTGAACCAGAGGGCAAGTTTCTTAGCAGATAGGATGAGTGGTGCATCAATTAATCAATTAGTTTTGGTGCCAAGTTGCAATGGGTAATGAACATCTTTAATATCATTTTCAATTGATTATTTTAGTGAATTGTATGCACTAATTTTGTATTTGTGTGTAGTTTCCATTGGAATTTGACTGTCATTAAACCTCATAAGGAGATTGTTTACTTGTTGGATTCTTTAAGTCATCGCATTCGTGATGAAGATTGGAAATATGTTGTGGAAATGTGAGTTTATATATGCTTTTTATTATGTATTTAATTTAGTCATAAAACACTTATATATCAACTATGTTGAATGTATATATGAAGGGCGTTAAGATTGTTTAATTCGAACAATGGAAGGAAAGGAAGAAAGCATGTACAATGGGAAGTAATCAAGGTATGGGTACTTCTATTTCAATCAATCAAGGTATGTGTATATTTATCATTAACAATATCAATTGCCTTTAACGTAGGTTCCTAGGCAGCCAGATGTGAAACAATGTGGTTATTACGTGATGAGATTTATGAGGCAAATTACTGAAGAAAATGCAATGATCGAGGGGGATACACTACCATCGATAGTAATATTATCTTTATCATCTCAAATAATTAGAATTTATTTAGTTATTATTTTTTTCCAATTAATTATATTTTGTTCTTTAAGATCATATAATTTATGTGTGTTCACAGTTCACAAAAGCGGAGTACTCTCAAGAAGAAATTGATGAAGTGCGCTCTGAGATAGCAGAATGCATACAAGATCATATTTATGAATAGGTATATACATGAGTTCATCTTATTGCATTTGACAATAATAATATTCAGTTAAATTGAATACATGCTGCTTATACTTGATTGCACTTGATTTGGAGATATCTGTCTCTGAGTCCATTTACCAAATCCAATCGGCATGACTAAACTGCACACATGAGTTCACAAAACTGCACAGGACGTTACAGATGAGAAACGTAGCAGAAGAGCAGATTAGATGGTGTTTAGGTGAAGATCATATTAATTTCTGGTTTGATACATGGTTAGATGCAGGTCCTTTGTTAAATCCCTCAGTCTCATCGTTAAATCTTGGGCTTTTATGTTCTTTACTAGTTCTATCTATGTGATTTCCATGATCTAATTAGCGGTATCCTCTATGATGTTGTCGGAAGTTTGGATTGCTCTTTTCTACTCTCTATTCCGTGTAAAAACTAAATAAACCATCTCTATGCTTTTGCATAATTGTCGAAGAATTTTATTCGAATATGAATTGGGGAAAATGCTAATATAGTTAGGAATTTTGATTCGTGCTAGAAGTTAGGCCGTTTACTGAGTCTATTTGAGTATCAAGAGAGTAGATCCTTATGATAATTGTGGGTTGATCAATTTGCTTGCTCTGTGAATTTAAATTAGTAAAGCTTGTTTGTTTAATTCTCTGTGTGCTGCTTTGTTGCTTCAGCCCTTGTTTGTATTTGTGATTTTGTATGCTCCGGAAATAAGTTGGAACTTGATTTTTCATGTCTAATTTAGCTAGATTCTATAATGCTTTTTTGATGCTCAATGATAGAACCAGAATCTGGTTGTTGCTCTAAGCCATTGCTTGCTCTGTGAATTTAGCTAGATTCTATATGCTTCAAATTGGATAGAATTTTTTTTGGTATATGTAAAGTTGATAGGTTTGGTTTACCATACTTAAGAGTTACTTGTAAAGCCATATAGCTGGTCTTTTAAGACATACTACTCTGAGTTTTTGGAAAACTGTAATAAGGTCAGGTACGTGTGAAATTTCCAAGCTAGAGATCTATTTTTATGCCATTTACTCCTGGGAAATGAATTAACTTGCAATCATATGCTGCAGTTTCTGTGAAAGGAGAAGAAAAGAGAAGCTAGGAGGGAGGAGAAACCAGAAAAGGCTGCAGTTTAGAAGATGCACAGGCTGTTTAGAAGATGCACAGGTAGAGAAGACGTGCTCCAACAAAACATGATATTTTGGACTATATGTGTGATATATATAAACTTTTGGCTGTGTAAACTTTTGTGATGTTTGAATGTTGATGTTTGGTACTTTTGTGATGTTTGAATGTTGGAATATTTGCATTGTAAATATTGATTATGTAGGTTTTTTATCAATGAAATTTGCACTGGATGTTTTTTATAAACCATTGAGTAGGAAAAGATTAATAAGTTTTTTATTTATTGTCAAAATGTTGTATATTGTACCCAAAGACATCAGTTTAAATATGTCAAACTGTTGTCAATGGCGTTAAAAGACAATAGTGACAAACTGATGTTATTTAACATCGTTGCCTAAAAAGACAACGGTTTTTAACCGTTGTCAAACCGATGTCATTGGCTAAAAAGACAACGCTTTTTAGCCGTTGTCATAGACAGTTCAAAACTGTTGTTGAAGAGCCTAGGCATACGCTCAAAGACAACGGTGAAAAACTGTTGTCTTTGTAGGAAAAGACAACAGTTTTTCACCGTTGTTAAAATGTTGTCTTTGCCTTCGCAAACAACGGTTAAAAACTGTTGTCGTTTGCCACCCCTTTTAACAACACAGCCTTTAACAACAGTTAAAAATGGCCTATGACAACGGTGAAAAATCATTGTTGTATGTCTTTTTTCTTGTAGTGTTTGGAAGGCAAGAAAATAATACCTTGTCCTGGGACCGTGATACTAATCAATGAATTGATATCTTCTTCTTCTTTAGGGTCTTAGGAAGACTCTTCGGCCTTCCTCCCTTCTAAACCACCAGCATCTTTGCAGCAAAAGCGGGATCAATCGGTGATCCAATAGGTTTAAAACATTATTTTGTTTTTCTAGTTTCTAAAATTTGATTTTGTATTTAATTTATAGTTTTGTTTCTTATTTTTATTTTCTAAATATTTTGTTAAGTTCTGTTTATTGTTAGTTAATTTTAGATAATTATTATTTTCATTCAAATTATCTTGAATATTTTGATTAACTAGATCTGAGTCTTGATTAAGGTTTGGGTTGATTTGGTCAATTATAGTTATATTTGAATTAATTAAGTTTTTATTATTTCTGTTAAGTAATGGTAATGTAGGATTTTCATGTATTTTTAATTTCATATTACAATTCAAACAAGAAGGATCTAAAGCATGCAAATTTTCATATAATTTAAATTTATTTACCATACTAGCTCCCCCTGAATCCTTGGGGCTTCTCTCCGGGCATTGAGATTTGTAGTGTCCCATCTTTTTACACTTGAAACATTCGATGTGGTCCTTCCTTTTCCGGACTCTAGGCATCGGTTCCTCCTTTGCCTCCGGTTGTTTAGATCGATTCATCAGGCATTTATTTTTGTGGTGTCCTTTTTCTCTGCAATTAAAACATGTTATGTGTTCTTTAAATTTTGAATTTATAATATTACCTTCTGAATCCTTATTAGGATTCTCCCCCTTGACCATTGCCACTTCGGATTTAGGCTCGAACATTTGGTTGGGCTTAGGTTCAGGTTTGGACACTTGTTCTGACTCGAGTTCGGATCCAACAACCTCCTCCTCAGCCACTAGTGCGATGAAGTTGATTTTGTCTTGTTCTTCTAGATCTGGCTCTGAGGATAGCTCTGCGGATTCGGACTCAGATTCGAACTCACTTTCATCTTGATCTTCTAGCCTCGACGGAGTCTCGTGAAGCTTGATCAATTTGGTCCACATCTCGAATGCGTTCTTGTAACCTTCTAATTAACACAAGACTTCATTAGGAAAAATATCTATTAACATATTCATTACCTTTATGTTCGATTCTGAGTTTCGAGAAGGTTATCTTAGTGCGATCCAGTTGTCGAAATTGTTACTTCCAACGAAGCATTCCATCATTTGCCTCTAGGAATTGAAGTAGACTTGATCGTACAGTGGAGGGACGTAGATACTTCGCCCTTCTTGATATGACATTGACATTCTTGCAATCAAAGAATTAAAAGAAAAAATATTTCCAAGACTTTCGTCTTGGGATTAGTAGTGCGGGAAAAAGAGAATGAAAGAAAATTTAAAAAATAAATTAATGAAATAAAAATTTTAAAAGTGCTTTGAAAAACGGTTAAGTAATTTCAGAGCTAACGAAGCTCTGATACCAATTGATAGATCGAAAACGTGCGATAGAGGGGGGGGGGGGGGGGGGGAGATATTGCTTTTTAAAACTTTTCTTTGTCCTTTTTTAAAAACAAAGTTAAGCAATGGAAATTAAACGAATAGACAAGTTCTTTTACTTCGTTCAGAGCCTAGCTCGACTCCTACTCGAAGGTCCACGGTCTTTGACCACACCGATGGGCAAACACTATAATTCTTCTTTCTGAAATCTTCAGAAAGGAGCGAATCATACAAGTACAAGAATGTAAGATAGTAACACTTCTACTATCTTATATAAAAATTAAGTGCAATATAAATGAAATATACCGACAGTAATAATTAAACGTCGAAGCTCGGTAGGACAGAGTAGCTTGCAAGGTTGATGAAGACTTGTAGCACGAGAAGCTTGCAGAAGAGAACTTGAATCGATCAGAATGTTCTATTGGCCTCAGACTTCGAGCCTCATTTTATAGGTGTAATGGAGGTTCGGTCGACCGATCCATCTGTTCGGTCGACTGAATCAGCTCCCATCCTTTCCTGGCTGGAGTCTGAAGTTGGCTCGATCTCTGACATTAACTGATCTTTAATGGTTCGATCGACCGATCCCATTTTTCGATCGACCGAACAAGCTTTTTCCTTGTTCGTTGAAATCTGCCGAGATCTTCAATTAATGCAGCTTTAATGTTGATTGGTTCGGTCGACTGATCCCCTGGTTTAGTCAACCGAACAGCTCTATTTCCTTTTGCTTCTGATCGATGCTGATGAGCTGACCTGTGCTGAGTCAACTTGGTTTGGTCGACCGATCCCTACGTTCGGTCGACCGATCCGACCGAACCTACAACACAAAATTAAACAAAGTATCCCTGCAACACAAAGGTTAGCACAGTAATATATATAATGCATGAGTAATATTTAGATAGTAAAACTATCTTGATCTCAACTTGGAAACATTCCCGGTTTCTTCAGTTGCATCAGCGACCTTAGGTTGTTCCCTTTAGGAACTCGACCTCACTGTCGCTCCTCCAGTTGCTTACCTCAACTTACCTATCAAACATGGTCCTCCAGACTTGTTTGGACTTTTGCCTGCTCAGTGTCTGATCGCCTGATCCACTAAGACTTTTCCTGCAATATTATATTAGCCAACAACAATAATAATACAGAAAATAATGGTAAACCTAAACCTAGATTTACCGAGATCCGCTGGTCCGGTCGACCGCGCACGGTCGACCGGAAACCATCCGATCAACCTTGCTTGGAGTTCACTCCTCCAAGACTTCTCGTTACCTAAGGTTACCACCCCCTAGGATTTTCTCCACCTGGCTTCACTCACCAAGACTCAGTATTCGGCTCCCCAGGGATCAGGTCCTCCAAACCTATCCACCTAGTTTCCACGATATACCGAGATTTTCCTTGCCTCAATATTCGACTCCCCAGGGATCAGATCCTCCAGACCTATCCACCTGGCTTCCACGATATACCGAGATTTCCCTTGCCTAGCCTCCAACTAGGACTTCCCTTGCCTAGTCTACAACTAGGATTTCACTTGCCTAGCCTACAACTAGGACTTCCATAAATCAAGCTCCATACTTAAATGTATTTGTCCGACATTAAAACCTTGGAGGTCGATTGCACCAACAATAAACACCCAGTTGACGTCTAATAAAGAAAACATATATGTTTTCCCCTATATTAATTAAATAGATCATTTAGAATCATGAAAAAAATAATATATTAGGATGAGAGGGAATTAAAACTTAAATTGAAATGACTTGCCAAGTAACTGCTATGCGTTGTAGCAGTTATCTCTCCAAGTAGCTGCTACAATATGTAGCAGCTAAATTTTTAAGTAGTTGCTCCACGTTGTAGCAGCTAACTATCCAAGTAATTGTAACAACTTGTAGCAGTTAGGTCTTGTACGTTGTAGCATAAATTTTAATAATATATTAGGATTAGAGATAATTAAAGCTTAAAATAATTTTAAATAATGTTTTACCAAGTTGGTATACATTAAAAAAATTAGGGGTACTATCTGCTAAAAAATGTAGCTGCTATAAAAATATTATATCACCCAAAAAAATTTAAATTTTTAAATAAAATAATTCGCATTGAAAGAAAATATTACTTACCAAATATGTTTTAATAGGGTTTATGCTACAACGACACAACGTACATGCCCTAGCGGCTACACTGTGTAGCAGATACTTGGACAATTAGCTGCTACGAGTTGAAAACTAACATTTTAATGTATCATCAAGATTATCAATAAGATTTGATGTATTTCTTTGCTAGAATTTTATGGTGAGCTGGAGAACTTCTTGTCTTATTGTATTGCAGGTGTAGATGTGTGAACATTGTCATCTAATTGAGCCTTTCATACGCCACCATGATATTCCAAGAATATGCTAGTCGACTAGCTGATCGCCCTTCTTATCATTTCCATTTATCTCGCGTAGTGGTGGGCAAAGATTGGCCGATCAAATCAACATAAACGGATTCTTGAAATCCATCGAGGCGCACAGTCTGCAAGATGAAAGAATATAATATGGAAGACACATGCAGATTTCGGACAAAGATATTCCTTTCCGAACCTCAACTTGGCTGCATACAACCATATGAAAGCTTAAATACATCATGGAAGACAACATGACTGCCTTGTGATTTCCGTTTTAGAAGGAAGACACAATACCAAATTTCAAACAAAGACAGTGGATGCCATGAAAGGAATGACAAAGGTGGTGTAAGGAAGATGGTGTCATATTTATGCTACTCGTAAAAGTGTAATGAAAGGAAGAATGACAAAGAAAGTGAGAAGGCTCATAAAAGAGTGATGATGTGGAAGCGATAATGACAAGCATCTCTCTGTGACACCATCATTTTATAGGAAAATAAGGTCGTTGTAAAATCTGGGAATAGGAGTAACGCGCCCACAGGTGGCCTTCTACTAAAATCAGATTTTCCCTATGTTCACAGGTCATGGTTTATAACAGGTATGAGTGGTCGTTCTATGAAAGTAACAGATCAAATGATCATTGAATAGGAGTAGGTAGGTCTAAATTATTATGAATTGATGAGTGGTCATATATTAATTGGTGTCGGCTAGCTATTACAACTTATAGCAGCTAATGTAGGATAGCTGCTATAACGTGTAGTAGCTATTGCAGTGTAGTTGTTACATTATATAGCAGCTACTGTCGGGTAGCTACTACAAGTTATTGCACCTACCTGATTAATAGCTGATACAAATTGTAGCAGTTACAAATTAATCATAAAACATTAAAATGTATCAAACATGTAAACTATAATACTGGATAACTAAATTTTGATAACATGATAAATATAATTGTCTATTAACTAATTTGTAGCAACTAAGTAGCTAACTGTCAAATTAGCAACTATACGTAGTAGCTAAATGTCAAAGTAGTTGCTACACGTTATGCAGCTAGAGCTTGTACGTTGTATTATAAATCATATTAATATATAACAGGATTAGAGAGAATTACAATAAATTTTGAAATGACTTACCATCAAATGGTTTGTGGAAAATGATGTTTGGCAAGTTTCTTGTAAATTTTATAATAAATAAATTATAATAAAAGGTTGTTTGGAGTCTACAACTAGTTGCTGCAACGTGTAGCAGTTAACTGTTGAAGTAGCTATTACAACGTGTAGCAGCTAGCTTTCGAAGTAGCTACTGGACATTTTAGCATAAATCCTAATATTGAAACTACTTACCATCAAATAAAATGTGGGAAATTGAAGCTCCCTAAATTAGTAAGTTTGCTGCAAATTATATAACCAACAAAATTAAATATTATAAAAAAATATTAAGATTGTAAGATAGTACGTTGTAGGCTTTAAAAGCTCTTATTGCATTCTGTTTACTCTCGAAGGACTGGTGTACAGCATCCTTAAAACGATTAACTTGTGTAGATGCTTCTATCCATGTGTCATAAACACCTGGTTTATGTCCAATAAAGATAATATATATTTTCTCCTATATTAATTAAATAGATCATTTAGAATCACGTATAAATAATATATCAAATAGCTATGGAAAAGGTTGTTTGGGGTGATGAAGTAGCTGCTACAATATTGTAGCAGCTAGTCGTTCAAGTAGTTGCTACAATATTGTAGCACCCACACTATCAAAGTAGTTGCTACAATGTTGTAGTAGCTAATCGTCGAATTAGCTACTACAATGTTGTAGCAGCTATCATTCTAAGTAGTTGCTGCAACGTTGTAGCAACTATCATTCCAAGTAGCTATTACAACGTTGTAGCAGCTAACCCACGAATTAGCTTCTACAATATTGTAGTAGCTATCCTTCTAAGTAGATACTACAGCATTGTAGCAGCTATCATTCTAAGTAGCTGTTATAGCGTTGTAGCAGTTATCATTCCAAGTAGCTGTTACAACGTTGTAGCAGCTATCATTCTAAGTAGCTACTGCAACGTTATAGCAGCTAACATTCCAAGTAGCTGCTGTAACATTGAAGCAACTAACCGACTACAGCATTGTAGCAGCTATCATTCCAAGTAGTTGCTACAGCATTGTAGCAGCTAGCATTCCAAGTAGCTATTTTAGCGTTGTAGCAGTTATTATTCCAAGTAGCTGCTACAGTGCTATTGTAGTTATCATTCCAAGTAGCTACTACAACATTATAGCAGCTAATCGACGAATTAGCTGCTGCAGCGTTGTAGTAGTTAACATTCTAAGTAACTACTACAACGTTGTAGCAACTAACTGTCGAATTAGCTGCTATAGCGTTGTAGCAGCTATCATTTCAAGTAGTTGTTACAACGTTGTAGCAGCTATCATTCTAAGTAGCTACTGCAACGTTATAGCAGCTAACATTCCAAGAAGCTGTTGTAACATTGAAGCAACTAACCGACTATAACATTGTAGCAGCTATCATTCCAAGTAGTTGCTACAGCGTTGTAGCAGCTAGCATTCCAAGTAGCTATTTTAGCGTTGTAGCAGTTATTATTCCAAGTAGCTACTACAGTGCTATTGTAGTTATCATTCCAAGTAGCTACTACAACATTATAACAGCTAATCGACGAATTAGCTGCTACAGCATTGTAGTAGTTAACATTCCAAGTAACTACTACAACGTTGTAGCAACTAACTGTCGAATTAGCTGCTATAGCGTTGTAGCAGCTAACATTTCAAGTAACTGCAACGTTGTAGCAGCTAACATTCCAAAGAACTGCTACAATGTTGTAGTAGCTAGCTGTGGAATTAATTAACAATTTAATACCCAAGACATCCAATAAAGAGAATCATGTATAAATGGTATATAATAGGAATAGAGGGAATTATAACTTAAATTGAAACTAAAATAGATAGTTAGCTGCTACAATGTATAGCAGTTAACTGTCGAAGTAGCTGCTACAACGTTGTAGCTTAAATTCTTCCTTCGTTCTAATATACAACTTAAAATGAAATAAATTATCATTATTTTATTCAATGTGGGAATTGATGTTTGACAAGTTCCCTGCAAATTACATAAGCAAAAATTGATAAGAAAGCAGCTAGGACATGTGCGTTGTAGGATCTATCAGGGCTAAAAATTATTGTGCATAGATGAAGAACAAATAGTGGAGTGGAAAGGTTTATGATGGAGAATGGAGATGGGTGCTAAGCAAACCAACGTCGGCTATGTGTTCGGTGGCAATTTGGGGAGTTGCAAGCTAGCTAGTGGACAAGCACACCTCAACCCTGTTAAAAAAAAAACCAACGAAGGCGCCTCCGATGCATGGGAGGTGCCTCAGGCGAATCGCACATCTGCAATCCATAAGGCATCACGGCTCTCTCTCTCTCTCTCTCTCTCTTATATATATATATATATATATATATATATATATATATATATATATATATATATATATATATATATATATAATACTGCGCGACTTCTACGTTGGCATGTCGTGATGTGGATGTGGCCTCTCTTCTGCGTTGTTTTATTTGCTGACCAACACATTTAATTTGTGTTTCTTTTTCTTTTCTATTTCTCACCTAACACGTTTTGACTTTTCCATTTTTTGCTTTTTCCTTTTTTCCACAGAGCACACTTTCTTCGTCGCCTCCAAAGTCGAACGCTCTACAAAAGCGAAAACTAGGGCAACCCTATTTTGTCGCCGCGGCGTCATCCTCGCCGTGGTTCCTCGCGTGACAAACCTTTGATGAGAAGCTAGGGCAACCCTATTTCGCCTCCGCGACACTGTCCTTGCCCTATTTTTCCATCACGACGCCGTACTTGCCGCTCCGGTGTTCCTTGCTCTCAGATCCTCGTGCGGCCATGAAGCTTCCAGATCGCGCCCCTCAGTACCGCCCCATTGTTCTCGCTGTCGACCTCTCGCCGCAGCCCCTCTCTGTGAGACTCCTTGTTCATAGTTTTGGTTCCTCTTCTACTTCCCATTCTTCATTTTTGAAATTAACAACTATTGGAAAATATGAAATTACAATTGTTGGATCTTGTGCGTGAGTTTCATCGTTTAAATGTTCAGGACAGCAAGTAATGTACAAAATCATGTTGGCTATGGTTATTCTTATTTCTATTTCCATGAGTTTTTAGTGGATGCATTCTTCTTGTTTGTTTCACATGATAATACTGTGTTAGATTACTGGCAACATTCTTTTTTTTTATGTATATTTGATTTAGAATGTTTTTTTGGCTATATGATGATGATATGCAGAGTCTCATTTCATCTGAATTTGAAATTTTCTAGCAATGGATGAAAATTACGGTGAAGATCAGTTATACATTTGTTCATAATTTTGCTCTCTTCCCATTTAGGGCTTAAAGTATTCTGTGATTTAATCATATTGGTTATGGTCATTCTCATTTCTATTTCTACAAGCCTTTAGAGGATAAATTCTTCTTTCACGTTCTTGTAAATCCTCCATGAGCAATCATATGGTAAATAATTGGATTTTAGCCTCTTTTTCTTTGATAACTTATATTCTTTTAGTTCTACAATTTATAGGAAACTTGCAAAACTTTGACTCTTTATATACAATCTATGGTAAATCATTTCATTTAAGTTCTAATATTTTATTTATATAAGATTCTTAATGTTATTTAAAATGTAGAGGAAAACATATGTTGTATTTGTTAGACGTGTGCCAGGAATTTATTAAACGTGGGTAGAAGCTTCTGATCATGTTAATGGCTTTAAGGGTGTCATACACAAATCTTTCAAAAGTAGAGAGGAGGCACAAAAAGCTTTTGAGAAATACTTTGAAAAAAAAAATCTGCACCAACTTCCTTTGCATCTAGTCGAAATAAAATATCATGTGCAACTTCAAGTTCAAGGTCAAATTCAGATTTAGAGAGAAAACTTTCAAAAACTGAAAAAATTATTAAGTTGAAAGATGCATTAAAAGAGATAGAGCATCAGTTAGATTCTCTTATGATCAGTGATGATAATGATGATGATTAGGCATGTTGTTTGAAGTCGTTATATGAGTTGAATTTCAAACACTGATTTTAGTTTGAGTTGTTGCAAGTGTTGTATCGAAATTAAAATGATGATTTAATCTAAATTGTTTTATCTACATTGTTATAAGTAATGTGATTAAGTTGTTGACTTGCTTCATGGGATGTGCTTCAAAAACGTATTACAAGTGCACTAACATGGGATGTGCTTCAAAAATGTATTCAAAGATCTTCCTCATATGCTCAAGTTGCCATTATATACAGTTGATTTTTATATATTGAAAGTGTCGTTGATCTTGTTCTTTGCGAAAGAACTTCAGTGTGTTTACATTCTTTCAACAGTTGTGTTTACATTCTTGCAAGATTAATTCAGATTCTGCATCAAGAGCACTGGTGGCTTCAATTAGAAATAATATTTTTGGGTCCTTAAGAATAGCTCTAGCTACTGTAACTCTTTGTTTCTGTCCGCTAGAGACTTGAATTCCATGATCTCCAACCAAGGTGTCAAGACCCTGAATATAGTATGAAGCTTACAGTATAAAGAAGGCACAAAATGCAAATAAATAGAAAAGCAAACGGTTATAAAAAAAAAATACACACCGAGGTAGTTGTTTGATAAATTTGGAAGCATTGGCTAGCTCAACAGCAACTTTAATTTCATCAACAGTCGCACGATCCTTGCCATAAGCAATACTTTCCCAAATGCTAGATGCAAAGAGAACTGGTTCCTGGCACTCAAGGCCAATTTTCCCTCTTATCCATCTCAACTGAAAATCCTTGAGATTGATTCCATCTATAAGAATTTCACCAGCTTGTGGATCATAAAATCTTTCTATTAGACTGATTATGGTTGACTTTCCACTTCCACTTTCTCCAAATAAAGACAATCCATTTAGTACTGGATCATCAGGTCTAGCTAGATAGCTAAAGTAGACATCATTTAATTCAATATTTCTTGAATGCCATCCAATGTGGTTCCAATGGTATCATATGCATCTATCACAGGATTCTGTTTGATTGTCTCAAACATCTTGAATGTTGCTACTTGTCCTGCTACAAAAGCACTTGTACATGGCGAGGCTTGCCCTAAAGACCTGAAGAATACTTGTTAGATTGACTATTGCATTATGTAGGTTCTCACCAATTGTTATATTAAACTCATTGAAAGCCTACATGAGCATACATGCATACTCCAATTGCACTTAATAAGTTTTCCTTTTTGATATCATCCTCAAAATCATCACATTGGGCACTTAACCTGACTACAGCACATAGAGAAGCTACATAGAATGATTGATAAAAACAAATCTACATAGAGAAGCAATCTTTTTTTCTAGATTATTACTTTGAGAAGAATGTTTAGGTGACAACAACACGTACAACTTCTTTCCAGCAACTTCATAATGAGGAGGAAAAATTGGAGAAAAGCTTGTTTAAACAGAGGTCATAACAGAGCCTACATAATGCAATAGTTTACAATAAAGCTACACAAATGTGAAACATATAAAGTTTGTTTAAACAGAGGTCATAACAGTCTGCTCAAATGTGAAAAGTATGAAGTTGGTTCAATGTCTCCCCAAGCACTAGGTATGGGACTTCATCGTCTTCTCCACCGTTAGATGCAACAACTTCAGATTCAGGTGTTTGTCTATGCAACTACTCCATGAGCATTTATAAGCACAACTAAAACTAACATAAGTGTAATAGCTAACAAATTAAAAATAAATTGTACAGGCATCTTCTATGGAACTAAATAGACATAATTAACAAAAGTAAAAAAGAAACCTTCAATATGAATTTTCTTGTATTGACCAAGCTTTAGAATTTGTTTAATATTATCCCATTGAATTATTTGCTAACGCATATTGTTAGAACCTACAATAATAAAGACAATTATTATTTTTAATATTTCAATCAATCAACCAGTAATTTTAAATTAAACTTTGATAGTCTTTGTCTGCTATTGATGTCAATTCTTCTTCGTATGTGTCGTCATCGTTGTTATGATGATTACCCAAAGTTGATCTATCAATTAACATATTGTCATATTTATACAATATAATAAAGGTAATTAATTTGCAAATAAAATTATCATACAAATAGAGAATTAATTGGCACATACCCTAATTGTTGCAAATTTGGATAATTACGCTTATCATGTGACACACCTCGATGCTCACATCCATGACATAACCGAGACTTTGAGGTTGACTTCTCCTTTGATGATTTCAATCTCTTCCCACATCCCTTTGTTCTTACTAAAGAAGGATCCATAATATTAGGGGGCTCATTCATAGATTTCTTCCTTTGACCTCTATTATCACATGTTCTATTAATGTTAATCTCTTGAATTTTACTGTAGATACAATTCAATTGTTCATCCAATAAGTTTGTCCCCTCATCAGTCAAAGATGCATCATCAATTAATACTGAAGGTTTATAGGATAACCTTGAGTGCCTTGACATTAAAACCCTATCTGGATCATCAATGAAATTTTGTACCCCCAAAGCATATATTGCTCCAACCTTTGTATCTCGTATCCATCGTTTAAGTATACTTATCAGGCAAATGAAATACTTGGTTGATACGAAAAAAAGCTAACATATGCCTGCATAGAATGCCATCAAACTCAAATTTTCTACAGCTATAGAATATGTTGTCCCTCTGTTTGTCATGCATAAGCACCCTTGGTTTGGAGGAAGAACAACTTTGAAAATTCATCACATGGTAAACTACTAAGTCAACTTCCATAGATACATGTTGCACATAATAACCATGACTCTCACTCATTTCACTTTGAAACTCCATCCATTTTTTTTGTGTGTATAACTTAACCATTTGAGTTTCCATTGTCCAGTTTGTCTTAACCCTAGGATGCTCATTTAAATCAATATGATCTGTAACTAACTCATTGTGTCTTTGATATCTCAGTGCCCTATTGAAACGGGTGATAAAGTCCATCAATGAATTTTTATTTGAGACATATCTCTTGAAAAATGCATGTGAGCCTTCAGATCTCTGACTACTTGACATTCCAGTGCTAAAATAAGTTAGCACCCACTTATGTCGCAATTCATACATCAAAGACAACCAATCATTTTTCTCCAAGTTAATACACTTGATAACCTCTTCCCATGAATTCTCAAATTCATCAGGTGTTGTAGAATTTCTAATTACATTATTTATACTTTGATAGTAGTCATGAAAAGTCAAAGGATGTAATTTTTCTGGAAATTTATTCAGTATATGCCACAAACACTATCAATGCACTGTCTGAGGGAAAACTTAGGCAATGACTTTTGTCATAGCAGGATCCTGATCAGTAATGATCACATTTGGTGCACCTTTAGGCATGCCTTCTATAAACTTGTTGAACAGCCAAACAAAAGATTCAGTATTCTCATCACTTATAAAGTCACAACAAAAAATAATTGTTTGGTGATGATGATTAACTCCTACAAATGGTGCAAAAATCAACCTATATTTGTTGGTGTTATATGTTGTATCAAATACAACTACATCACCAAATATACTATATGTCGTTCTTGATACATGATCAGCCCAAAAACACCTACTGAATCTGTTATCTAAATCAGTCTCATATTCAAAGGAAAAAAAGCTGAATTTTTCTCTTTCTCAGATGCAAATAGCTCGATTAGTGTTTCGACATCGATACCCTTTCGTTGATCCCTTAGCTCTTTTTCAAAGTTCCTAATATCTCTTTCTATGCAACCTACTTGCTCAGGCCCTCCATACTCTATCTCTAGTAATTGCATTTGTTGACAAGTTGGCACATTGGCCTTTAAAAATCGTTGAGTCAATGCTTTTTTTGCATCTGAAACATTGTGATGTGAGCGTAGTAAATGGACCTTTGAAGGTGTTGAGAGTGGATGATTATGACTTTCTATAAAGTTGGTGGCAACCCATGAATGCCCAGTTTGTTCCATGACAAATGAAATCTTCGACTTACAACCAGTTCTAACTTCTCCACGTGCTCTTTCCCTTGTCCGTTGATCACCTTTTGCTTGTTTATTCCGTTGATCATCCGTATGTCCTTCTTTAAAGCAAACAAATGTTTTCCACACAACTTCATTTGTCATCTTATTTTTCTTGCTACTATTTATCCTGGCACTAAATCCAGATTCACGTGCATATTGGTTATAGAATGAAAATGCATCATCTATTGATGAGAATTCCATCCCATATTTTGGCTTTCGGGCATCTACAACTTGAGGAATGTATAATTGATCTTCACCGTAATTTTCATTCATTGCTAGAAAATTTCAGATCCAAATGAAATGAGACTCTGCATATCATCATCATATAGCCAAAAAAAACATTCTAAATCAAATATACATAAAAAAAAAGAATGTTGCCAGTAATCTAACACAGTATTATCATGTGAAACAAACAAGAAGAATGCATCCATTAAAGACTCATGGAAATAGAAATAAGAATAACCATAGCCAACATGATTTTGATACATTACTTGCTGTCCTGAACATTTAAATGATGAAACTCACACCCAAGATCTAACTGTTAGAGTGTATACTAAAAGCCTAGCTTTTGGTATAAACATTTATCAAGAAATAAGAATCACATTGGTCAAATGTCTACATTTATGATAAATGTAGTTGTTCAATTAATTTATATTGTAGATAACATGGTGTGTGGTGTCACACACAGAGGATCATGTTATCAGTATCTTATAAATTATAAACAGTAGCTCACGACCATAATGGAAAGGAACAAACCATTGGAAGGTCGTAGTGTAATTAGGTATCAGTTTATCTTGACTGTATAATTACACTAGTACACTCAGAGTGTATTGAGTAGGATCATTTGAGGTCGTTTCTTTTATACTGACTTTATAAAGAAACAAAGACCTCGGTTATTATGGAAGTGTGTGCTCTTAATCCTAATATAATAACAAGCACATATATTTGATATTTATTTCTTTAATTTATCAATGAGTGAGATTTAGTTCGATAAATCAATAAGCCTGATAAGTTGGGAAATGGTATAACTTATAGTGTGTGTTGTTGATTATAAAAGGAAACTGTGTCCTAGAGATACTAGGTTGATAATGTCCTCAAGAGGAGCTCATAAGGATTGTCATGTTAAACCCTGCAGGTGGACTTAATCCGACATGATAATAAGGTTGAGTGGTACTACTCTTGGACTAAGATATTAATTAAATGAGTTGTCAGTAACTCACTTAATTAGTGGACATTCGATATCTTAAACACAGGGAGACTAACACACTCATAATAAGAAGGAGCCCAAAAAATGTAATTTGGGATTGGTGCGGTAGTTCAATAATAGTTCTCTAGTGGAATGAATTATTATTGATAAAATTAAGTTGTGTGTTCGGGGCGAACACGGGATGCTTAATTTTATCGGGAGACCAAAACCAATTCCTCCTCTCGGTCCCTATCGTAGCCTCTTATTTATAGAGTACTATACCCACCTATACCCACCTTCATACCCATGAGAAAGGGGCCGACCAAGCTAGCTTGTGGTTCAAGCTAGGGTCGGCCAAGCCTTGGTTCATGGGTGGCCGGCCCTAGCTTGAACCCAAGCTTAGGTGGCCGGCCCCATTAAATTAAAAAAGAATTTTAATTTTAATTTTTATTATGTGGAAGATATAATTTATTATAGAGAATTAAAATTAAAATATCTCTCTTTAAAAGATCTACAAAAAGATTAAAAGAAAGAGATTAGATCTCTTTCTTTATTTGTAGATTGGAAAGATATTTTATTTTTTCTCTCTGAAAAATTATTCACATGTTGAAAATTAAAATTATAGAAATTTCTTTTTATCAACCATGAAGGGATTTTAAAAGAAAATTTTATTTTTTAAAATTTCCAAAGACAAATAGGGAAGTTTTAATTGTTGATTAAAATTATCCTATTTGCTCTACATGAGATGGCCGGCCACATACAATTAATTAGGAAAATTTATTTAATTTTTCTTAATTAATTGTTGTCAAGGAAAGTTAAGGAAATTTTATTATAAATAAATTTCCTTATTTGCCAAAGCCAAGGAATATAAAAGAAGGGGTAGGGGTGCCTTCATGGTGAACAACCTCTATTATTTTTCTCCCTCTTTTCCTTGGTGTGGTGGCCGGCCCTTCCCTTTCTCTCTTCTCCTCTTGTTGGCCGAAACCTATCTTCTTGGTGGAGCTTTTGTTTGTGGCTGGATCAAGGAAGGAGAAGAAGGAGAGAAAGCAAGTCTCATCTCTAGCATCCCTTGGAGCATTGGTGGTGGCCGAAATTATTCATCCTTGAAGAAAATTATTGTGGCCGGCCATCCTCTTCCTTTCTTCCTCTTTTGTGGTGGCCAAAACTTATCTCTTGCTTGGAGTTCTCGTGGTGGCCGGATACTACTTGGAGAAGAAGAAGAAGAAGGAGAGAAAGCTTGTATCCCTTGGAGCTTGGTTGGTGTTTTGTTCTTCGTCCTTGGTGAAGCTTCTTTGTGTTGGCCGAACCTAGCTAGGAGAAGAAGAAGGTGCTTGGTGGTTTCTCATCTCGGAAGATCGTTGCCCACACAACGTCCGAGGTTAGAAGAGGAATACGGTAGAAGATCAAGAGGTTTTTCTACAAGGTATAACTAGTAATTTTTCTTTCCGCATCATACTAGTTATTTATGGAAATAATACCAAATACAAGAGGCTTACGATTCTAGAATTTCGAATATGTTTTTTGATGTTGTGTTCTTTTGTTTTTTCTTTTCCTTGTGATTTGATTATTCTTTTCGGTTAACCTAAAGTTATTTTAGGAAATTAAATATTAGCTTTCTATAAAAGGTTTTGTCTAGTCGGTGGTGGTTGCTCCCATATTCAAGAAGGCCGTGTGCCTCGCCACGTCAGTACTGGGAACCAATTATGGAAATTAATATTTAATGGAATTAATAACTTAAGGTGATTTGGGTCGAACGTGTTAAGTTCCGTAGGAGATCCAAGTCAAAACCTAAAAGAACAAATAGATTAAGTTTTGGATCAAACGTGTTAAGTTCCGCAGGCGATCCAAAATTTAATTTAAAAGAACACATGGTAGCTAGGAAAAAGGTTCAGACCTTTGTACAAAATTTTTATACAGTGGAACCTCTAAGTTTTCCGAGTAGCAACCAACACTAACAATTGTAATTTCATATTTTCCAACAGTTGTTAATTTCAAAAATGAAGAATGAGAAGTAGAAGAGGAACCAAAACTATGAACAAAGAGTCTAACATAGAGGGACTGCGGCGAGAGGTCGGCAGTGAGAATAATGAGCGGCACTGAGGGGCGCGATCTGGAAGCTTCGTGGCCGCATGAGGATATGAGAGCGAGGAACACCGGAGCAGCAAGTATGGCATCGCAACGGCAAAATAGGGCAAGGACAGTGTCGCGACGGCGAAATAGGATTGCCCTAGCTTCTCGTCGAAGGTTTGTCGCGCGAGGAACCACGACGCACGGCGAGGACGACGCTGCAGCGGTAAAATAGGGTTACCCTAGTTTTTACTTTTGCAGAGCGTTCAGCTTTGGAGGCGATGAAGAAAGTGTGCTCTGTGGAAAAAACAAAAAAGCAAAAAGCGTAAAAGTCAAAACGTGTTAGGTGAGAATTAGAAAAGAAAAAGAAACATAAATTAAATGTGTTGGTTAGCAAACAAAATAACGCAGAAGAGGTCACGTCCACATCACGACGTGCCAATGCAATGTCACTCACAGTTGTGCATTATAAGTCGTGCAATATAATATTATATATATATATATATATTTCATTTAATATTTTAATTAATTATGATATTTAATTTAATTTATTTATAATTTATAATTTATAATTAATAAATTAATTAACTTATGTTTTTAATTTAATTTAATTAATATTTTTTATTTAATATTTAATTAACTTATGAATTTCAATTTAATTATAGTTATATTTTTTAACGTATACTTAAAATAAAAAATAACCTTATAATTAAATGCTTCCTAAAATAACTTACTTTTTAATTATTTTAAAAGAATTATAATATTATTTTATCGTTAATTATTGACTTCACCTTCACTTTAAGCGGAAAAAAAATAATTTTTACAAGGTTAGAACTAAAAACCTCAAATTTCATCTCAATCATTTTGAAGCTTTTTTATTAAAGTTTTTTTATTTTACTTTGACAAATTTTACATTGGAGATGCTTTAAGAGTATCCACGGTGGAAATATTTGAAGAAGATATTTATTCAAATATCCTCCGGAGATTTAAAATCACTAGATATACTCTCTCTCTTTGTTTTTTTAGATAAAAAATATTTAATGGTGATATTTAGGATATTTAAGAGAGATATTTAATAGGTGGATTCTATAAATATTTTTTTTATAGAATAATTGATTATGAGATTTAAGATATTTGAAGAGTGAGATATATGATTGAGATGTGTATATGGGAATCACAAAAATTTAAGAGAAATATTTAATCTTACTATGGATGCTCAAATTCTATAATAAATATATTTAGAACATCCACCGAATATTTCTATCAAATATTTTTAATTCTTACATTCACATATCAATCAAATATCTCACTCTTTAAATATCTTAAATTACACAATCAAATATTCCACAAAATAAACATTTATGGGCTCGTCTATTAAATATTCCACTCTTAAATATCTCAAATTCGACCATTATATATATATATATATATATATATATATATATATATATATATATATATATATATAATTAATGATGGAATTTATATATATATATATTTTTTAAAAAACGAAGAGAAAAATCACTAGATGGTTTTAAATCCATTCCATAATATCTCGGTCTAATTGTGGATATTTAAGATTAGGAGATATTTTAAAAAACATGTCCCACGTATCTTACTTTTTCAAATATCTTAAATCCATCAAATATTCCATAAAATAAATATTTATGGAGTCCATCTATTAAATATACCAAATTCTACCATTAAATATATATATTTTTATTTTTAACAAAAAAAAATAAAGAGAGAAAAATTACTGGAGGATTTTAAATTCATTCTATAATTATTTAAGATTAGAGTATATTTAAAAAATTATGTCTTCCAAATATTCCCTACGTGGATACTCTACCAATAGAGGTGTAAATGAATCAAGCCGCTCGTGAGTTATTCGAACCTCGATTCGATAATAGTTCATTTGAGCTCGTTTAATTAGGCTCGTTAATATAAACAAACCAAGCTCAAACTTCACAATATTCGACTCGTAGCTCGTGAACATGTTCGTTAAGCTGATTTATAAATTTTACATTTTCCTTATGAAAAACATAGACAAATATATTAAATTGATTTATTAAAATAAAATTATAAATTTTAACAAAAATATTATAATTTTTTAAAAATATATAATTTAATTTTTAATGAATATTTAAATTTATAATTATTAAGTTCGTTTAGGTTCGATAAAAACTCGTGAGCCATGAATATATTCGTTAAATAAACTCGAGCTCAGCTCGATTATAAACGAGTCAAATTCAAACATCCAAGAATTCGACTCGATTACACTCCTACCTACCAAGATACGGGCTTATTCAAATCTTACTGAGTAGTTGTTTATGCTAAAGATGAATTTATTATTTAATTTGATTAAAGTGAACACATTAGCTAAATCTTAGAACACAGAGATAAATCTTCAAAATTAAGGATCAAAACAGAAAATTTCAATCAAGAAGCATAATTACGTAGGATAGCCTTATTATCTGTTCATTTAAGATTAAACAATTATCATTATACTTTATACTAGTTATTCGTTTCGAGGGATGTGGGACTATTTCTTCTAGATTAGTTCATCATAATCCAAGTCTGTGCCATTGGAGGGACTCTCAGTTTCCTCGTAAACCAAATCAGTCCACCCCAAATTCTTGTCTCCTCCTGAAAAGTAACCTGTCACCTCCCCAGAGCTCTTGTTTCCCTTCCTCTTCGCTCTCTTGTCAAACTCGGCGCGGAGATAATACGGCACAAAATGCTTTTCGCATATGCACGCTGAAGGATTTTCATGGAATCCTCCTCCTCCTCCTCCTCCTCTGCCAATTGTCTCCTCGTTTGGCTCTCCCATGAAACCTTTCTGGAACGCACGAACTCTCGATGAGAACGTTTCCCAGGGCATGTCAGTTACGTTCAGAAACAGAGTGTGTAGCTTCTTCGCGTTCGGCCTTATCGTCCTCTTGTGCCCGAAATATCTCCTGCACCAATCCAGATGCCATGCATCGAGCTAGTTAGCTACAGAGTATCTTTGTATGACACGATTATGAGCGAGCATATCGATCCACGCACCTTCGGCCGGCCAGTATCTTGGCCATGTTGCCGTTGTTGTTGGCCACGAATACGCTGCCGCCGTCGCAAACAATGAAATCGAGTGCGGCCATTCGGGACGAGTAGGACGAGAACGGCGCCAGCTCTTCTTTGGTGGCTAAGGTCTCTTTGGAGTGAAGGTTGGGGAATAATGCCTTGAGAGGTGCTAGTCTTTCTTCTCCGCCATAGATCTCGCCGGAAGCCACGTAGAGATGAGCATCCCTTCCGAAGCCCAGTGCCTTGAGCATCAGCCCGACTTCTTCAGGCTTGAGCGGGCATTTACCATGCCTGCGTTCCTTTTCGGGATTGCTTGCCTGAAATAGTAATAATAATTAGATTCTCACAGTTTGATTCAGATCGATCGAGGTGCAAATCGATGCCTTACACGTAACGTTTTCCATCGTTTGCGTACTGCGCCCAATTCAGTTCTTTCTCTCTCTCCTCCTCCGTAATAGCATCCAGAGAAGGCAAGCATATCTGCTTCGAACCTCAAGTGAAGGGCAATGAAGTGGTCATTGCCTTTAGCATTCATCCTATGGATCAGTTTGTCGCCCATATTTTGTATCTGGTCTGTGAATTTCAAGCTATGATAGTTCACTCGGCATCTCAATTTCTGAAGATCTGTCTCCAACTGGTTCGCGAGCCTATAATCAAATTTTGTAAGTTTAACAACCTGCATCGTGGCAAAAACATTAATTCAGTATTCTAGTTAGCTGTGCAGCAGCCATGAAGAATCAGTTCACATCTCACTATCCAGTTCTAAGTGACTCACGTTCTTCTTCATGAACACGGGCAGAACTCGAGTCTGATAGCAAATTGCGGAGCACTTTCTGGGAACACGCATCGTATGAGGACTCCAAATGCCCTCGCCGTCATTTTCGGGGAGTTGTTTGATAACCTTGACATCATCGGACAGAGAGTTGATGAACCAGTCGACATCAAAAATCTCACTGAAATTGCTGCAAAGGATGAATATATATATATATGGTTCTTCACAATGGAGTTTTTTTTTAACTTTTTGGAATGTTCATCGGTGCTTGACAGACTGACTGACTGACCTCGAATCCGCCCAGAAGGATGTCTGATCCAGGATAGGAACGATAAGGGTCGCTCTCAAAAGTCTAGCTGCGACAACAGCATCTATGATCTGCAAATGCAGGGGGGGATTTAAGAAAGAAAACAAATATTGAAGCAGCAAGAAGGAAAAAGATGAGCGGGCACTGACCCCTGTTCTTTGTTGATTCAGACCTCCGCTAGTAGCGATCACCAAATACCTATTGGGAAGTGTGTTCTCGCCTGCAGCTGTAGAATGAAAGCGACGGCAGTTGGATTTGATCAGAGAAAGAAGCAGCTAGCTATGAGGATTGAGGAATATGCCTACGTGAGAAACCAATGCTGGCATGGCTGCACCCGTAGAAATCTTTGGACGTCTCGGAGGCCCAAAGGTCGATCGCTCGGCTCTCTCCCCCACTCTGTTTAGTTCATATCACGGAAACCAACTCAGGATTGTCGAAGAACGAGGCGTTTCGAAGACAAGAAACCGGCCAAATTAATGAGGTGTTTCGACGAGCGTGCGTACCGGGAAGGAGGAGGAGGAGGAGTTGGAGCGACAGGGTGGGCGGTGGCGGTCGAAGAGGCACGACAAGGCGAGGAAGCAGCGGAAGGCGAGGACGAGGAGGAAGAGGAGAGCGGCGGCGGAGAGAAACTTCGACGCCGGTGCCACTCGCCGGTCGGGTCGACGGCGCCTCCGCAAAACCATCTCCAGCGAATAACCTTCCTTCTCCTTCGCTCTCAACTAGCTCCTTCCTTGCATTGCTCTTCCCGTAGATTGTACTCCGAATCCCCTTCTTCTTGCAATTTCGAACGCCAAGAACAAGAACTCGTTCAGGTTCGGCGGAAGAAAAAACAGGGGTTTTTAAATAGTGAAATTCAAGATGTTTTTATAGGATACGTAGAACTGCGGGGTAAATCGCATGAAGATGTTTTTAACAGATTGGGAAGTTGGATTGGATTAGTTTGTGGAGATAAAGATGATGATTCAAACTGTTAAAAACAGAGTCTAAACTTCGATGAATTAACCAATAATTTTCATAGACGACCTAAAAATACAGCCAACAATAATCCACCTAAATAATTATTTATATAAACTACCAACCTAACAAAACAAAACAAAAAATTAAACATAGTAAAAATCTAAAATATGGACTAAACATTTAAAAATATAAAAATAAAAATTATCAAAAATACTCTAAATACCAAATCCGGAAGGTAAAGAAAATTCACTGAATTACTAGTCAACAGTATAAGGAAAGAAATACTAGTCAACACTATAAGGAAAGAAATCTTAACACAATATAAGGAAAGAAATCATAACAAAAAAAAATTAAACATACCAAAAATTCAAAATATTCTAAATGTACTAAAAATTTTAAAAATATAAAAAATACAAATTATTATAAAATTACCTTAAATATCAAACTCAGATAAAATAATAAAAAGATTAAAATTATTCTTTTATTCCTATATCACCACATAATTAATTAATTAGTATAAACTGAATGCACGGTACCAAATAAAAAAACCAAAAGAAAAGAAAATTTACTCATCATCCATGACTGAGAAAATATTCACTTAATAAATCAACATATCTGTAGAAACACAGGTACAAAATGTTCGACCTGGAGTTTCTCTATTTCTTTGGCCTTTTTACTAAAGTGAAGTCGAGGTACAAAATGTTCAGCCTAGAGTATATCCTATAACGTTATTTGCTTTGGCTTTCACTAAATACAATTTACAAATGGAAAAAAATGAGTGGACTCGCTGAATGCATATAGACACTTTCCTTTCAAAGGATCACTTATCTGCTGCATTATGCTTTGAAACATAATCACATCCTTGCAGCCACTGGTTTATGAAGGAACCACTACAACACCAATTCATAACGAATCCTTGACATTTGCAGAACTTTCTTCTTTGCAAACTACAAAAGTGATGTCTAGTCCTTTATAACCCACCTGTGGCCTTGAATCTTGAATACACCAGGGGGTTGTTCACTGCTGTCTCCCGCACTTTCATTGGCAGAAACTAATTTCTTTTGGTGTCTTCTTCCTCTGGTAGCCCCACTATCGCTAGAAGCTCCGTTCAACAGAGGATCGTCGATTCCCAGGATCTCCCTCCTGGGTTGTGATAAGATGCTACTGTCATCCCTAGATTTCCTTCTATCTTTTTTAATGTTCTGTGAGATCCGGTGAAGCTTCTCATTAAATTTAGTAATGGTCTTCTCCACGGGCTCCACAGCTCGGTTTACAGTGAACTTGAAATCATTTACAATCTGAAAGGGAAGAAAAATGGCCAATGAATACATATCGTCATAAACTATTGCAGAGAGAACTGCAATTATAGGTCCACAAGGAAATGTATGCTTAGCTCTAACTAGGTAATGGATTTGATGGATAATGCATCCTAAAAATATAGATCTGCTACATTAACGGTCTTCTTGTGCCGGCCCCACGGATATGGAGGGAGGTACATGCAGGTACAAACTCTAGACACATGGTAAGATAAACCCTAGGTCGTCAGTTCCTGAGAATCGACCCCTGGCCATTACGCCAGAGATGTCATGTGCCCACCGTCTGCTACGCCCGAGGGGTTGATGGATAATGCATCCTAGCTAGGACACTAGATGGACTATCGTTTTTAATCGCCTCAGTGACAAGGTACATGTATCTCACAATATCATACTTGGCTTCATCTAACTCCAAGCTTAGTAGCTTCAGTAATTCCTAAAATCTCTAATTGTGATAATGCAATTAGATATGCCAAAACAGATGAAAACATCTGGTGGCAGATAAAGCATGATATATCAACTTAGAATGGCTACTCTAATGATTTAGCACAAAAGAGAGGATTGGATGTACGTACATGTCCGCCGCCACCAACAACGATATCTCGTACACTTTCTTTAATATTTGTAGCAGCTTTGACACTGGTATCAGGCTGAGGGAGTCTCAGTTTTGTAGGTCGTGTACACTCCTTAACTTCATCAGGGTCGACAGGACAGTCGGCAGAGGCATAATCTCCAAGTACTGAAACATTTCTAGGTAACTGGCCACCCAATAGCTCATATGGTTTGGCAGGGAAAACATAAAGATGAACTATGGAAGCTATTGCCATCTGTACTGGAAGAACAGACAAATAATGCTAAAACTTTAAAAGTAGATGACTTCTAAACCATAGAAAATTCTCACCAGCACAAAAATCTCAATAAGAGAGAATGAAGAAAATAGTACTTAAGTTTTACAAGGAATGGATGAATTTCACTAAAGAAGCATGCAGAGAATGCTGAAGAAAAAATCACATAGAATGAAGAATGCTGCTATAGAAATGAAGACAATCTCAGAAGAAGGAAGTCAAACAGAAGAATATCAGAAGAAACATAAGCAGAAGATATCCACTATAGTCTTGCCTACCACTAAAACTTTGCAGTCTATCTAGAAGTCTACAGTACCTCTATACATATGAAGAAATCCTGGATACTTGATCTGAGTTGCAGGCCTTGAGCAATAGGACTCTTGAGCAAGCCCAATGTATATAGAAGTGCAATTGTGACACCTTGCCACCAAGTCAAGAACACGATGGATTTGAATACGAGGAACTTTGCCAGTGGCTTTATGTAAGCCAATTCATCCTTAATAGCAGTGTAAAATTGAACTAAACAGTAGAGTGCCCAATATTGACTGAAATTGAGAACAGCTGCCATGTAAGGGTACCTGAAACTTAAAAGAGTGAGCCTAAAATTTTATTGATTAAACAAATTTTATTCACACTCTCTAAATTATTAAAGAAAGTAAAATTAATTAAAGTTTCTTATAACTATCCCACTCATGGTGGAATAAAGCTTGGTTGTTGTTGTATAACTAGCCCACCCTTCAATCTCCGATCCACATCCAATTCCAAATCTCATTTTTTTCTTCATCCTCAATTCCTCATCCAATTCCAAAAACTGATTCCATCCCCCTCATCCAATTTCAAATTTCACTTTCTAAAGCTCATGCTTATATCTTTGACTATGAAAGTTATATTTTAGGGTTTTATATATATATTTTTTATTTTAAGCATTTGAATATTTTTTTATTTCCTTTTAATCTAATTTTCCTCTTGTTCTGTAGAATAGTGGCCAGAATTAGGCAAACATTGAGTAAAGGTTTGACCACTGTTCTAAATGGCGGTCGAGACGGCCACCTAAGCGCTTCCTAGGTGGGAGGCGGGCATCAACCACACCGCCTTTGTCGGAGGCGGTGCTTTTGGCCATGCCTGGAACCACCACCGTCGCCGTCGTTCCACCACCACAATGCGTCCGAACGCGTTGGGCTTGACAACAAGTCTGGACGCATCGCTCAAGCCCAACAATGGGCCTGAATGTGTTGTTCGGGCCTTGCAACCGTCCGGATGCATCGCCCGGGCCTTGCGACACATCCGGACACATCGCCCGAGCCTTGCGACACATCCGGACACATCGCTTGAGCCTTGTGACACATCCAAACTCATCACCCTAGCGCATCCAGACACATCGGCTGAGCCCGGTGACTCGAAACACGTTGCCCAAGCCTTGACACGTCGCTGGAGCCTGACGATGAGTCCGAAGGCGTCGCCTAAGTTAATAATTTTAATCAATTCCTAACTATGATTGAGATAATTTAAATAGGTTCAATTAAAGCATAATAAAATTATTATTTGAATATTTAGATTAAATTTTAATTTTTAAGTAATATATTTTATAAAAAGTAAATATTATAAAGCAAAATGATTATTTATAACATTAACCTAGGACAGACTCTGAGGAGCGCATGGGGTAAGTGTAATCACCTTTCTAATAATGGTTATTTATAATATTATGTAAAAAAATAGTAAAAGAATTCAACCGACTGGGCACCGCTTAGGCACTACCTAAGCAGTAAGTGATTGCTAACCGCCCCGTCAGCACCTACTGCCTACCATCATTTACAACACTCGGTTTGACCCTCCATTTGAAATCAATTCATGGAATTTTAATGAGATCAAATCAATACTAAGATCATGCATCGTAAATGGAATTATAATATCATTGGATTTCCACCAAGGCAAAAGATTAGCATTGAGTATTATTTTTCACTGTACATTGTCACACCCTAGTAGGAGTTGTCGTAGGGGAAGGGGTGGTAACTAGTGCACAATTTGCTTACAAGATGGAAGAACTTCACCCAAACTCTAGTTTCCAAATGTTTTTGAAATCATGTGTTTTCTTTAACATAATATAGTCTATTTTCACCATCTCAATGCTTGAATTTTAATTGTTAAATTCTTTTTATTTTTTAAATTAAAAACATCCTACCTTAGCCAATCAAATTAGGCACCAAGATAGGACAACCAAGCCCGGGCTCATGCTAGGGATTAGGCCAAGTTTATCCATCGAGTCATGCCCAGCAGAATCCATTTTGAGCCGCTTCAGACCTAGCATGGCCTAAGCCAAAATGGGAATGTCTATCCCAATCCTATGCACACAACCTATTGACATCACTATTCATATAAGGAAACACAAAACCAACCTAATTGCCATTGTTTAATAAGATTTATTTTTCCTTTCCCTCCTCTTTCTCTTCTCTCTTTCTCTTCCCTAGTAGGGCATGTTTTTTCCGAAAGATGTGGAATGAGAGAAGGAAAAGATGAAACACTAGTACTTGTTTTTCCCTACCATTTCTCAAATCATATTTTTCTTGTTCATGGTGGCAAAAGGCAACTACACTCGGCCCCAGCGCCTCTGCCAACCCGTCCCAAGGCCAAGAGGAGGTAAATCACGACTAGCTACTAGCCTTTGGAATAATGACTGACGCATGAGGGAGGCATTTACCTTAGCTATGTCGAGATTCGAACTCCAGACCTCATGGTGGCAGTACCTCATGCGCTAGCCACTAAACCGTCCCGAGAGGACAAAACTAAGGTAGGGTAAACTTTTTATAGTGACTGGCCCCACCGCTGAGCGACCCCATACCCCAGAACCCCCCGAAGGGAGTTTTTGGGGAGGCACAGTTCCACTTTGTTGCTAAGAGGACTAGAACACGGTACCTCAGGCAACATTATGCAAATATTTTTCTTGTTCATGGCATCACACATACTGTTCTTTTGGCATGGCCCAATTCACTACTCGTCTCAACAAGCAAGAAAATATCACAATGCCAGCACACCAAACTTGACTTACCCGCATCGCAACTTGAATTCTCCTTCACAGTATACACCAAAACTTTCAAAAATCACGGACAAAATTGCTGTGATAGTCTTTATTATCATCTGAGGAAACAAAAAAAAAAGCACTGTAAGAATTTGTTCAAATCAATAAAACCACTAGAGTTTCTAGCATCGGTGCTTACATATTGGAAGATTCCAAATTTTATAACCTGGTAGAACCAATTTCCAACTCTCCAAGGTTTCAAGAAATAATTCATTGGAAAATGGTGATGAATGACACCCTTCTCAGAAACATGACCCAGGAGAGGAGTGTTTGCAGAAGAAGCACCTTCCCTCTCCATAAACTCAACTGTCCTCTCTTCTCCACCTAAACAAATAAAGCTTAGTTAATTTGATTATCAAGAAGTGTACAGTGAAGATAGAAGATATGATCTGTCATAAGAGGAAGAAAATGAGTGAAGTTCTAGAGAAGAGATTTTTATTAGCTTGCACACTAAGCATGTGCAAATAAATAATTAAGAAACCAAACCATGATTCAGTATTTACAGGATTCCAAGGATGCCTATGATACATAAACATTTAAGGGTTACAATATAGTCCAATTTACAAATAAAAATAATGTGAAAGTAGATCAAAAGGGAAAAAAAAGTTGTTCTCCATTCTGCATGCTTTCCTTTAAAAGGTTATGCAATTATAACCAATAGCAACATTCATAATGAAATTGAAGGAAAGGGAAAATGCCCCAAAAATGTCTCTCTTGTTCCACACAACCTAACAAAGGTCTCCATTTTTAGAAACTCCCTAGCAAGGTCCCATGGAAGAGACAATCCCACATTTAACCCTCCCAAAAATGTTTGGATTGACACATCACATTGTATAGAATTAATGTATAATCTTGTTTACTTTAAAACATTCCCTGGGAGTAATTCAGTTTTATTTATTTATAGCCTGATAAGGAGGTTCTTGAAAATGGGCACCTTAATGGATAGGAAACATATAATATTTAACAAATCTTATATTGTTATTGATGTGAATCTTATGTCCAAATTGAATATGGATAAATCCAAATTAAACACAGGTTATTCCAGATCTTGCCTGTTTTTAATTTATTCAAGAACTCATTTTCAATCTAGAACAATCTAAACTTATTTCATGAGTCCAGTTAATAATACCAATATGCATCTTCACTTTACAGCCCACATAAGTCATTCAGCATCAACACCTAACCATATTCCTTCATCAAGAAACTCACATATATTTCAGTTGCCTCCTCACCATCAAGGGCTTCAAAGTCACTAGAACATCTCAACACAGGGAACTATAGTATAGTCTTTATTGATTTTCAGTCACAATTAAAACATACTTTTTTCCTTTTAACCTTTCAAGTGATTGAAATACATAAAACATGCCAGTAAATCCTGTCCTTTCAACCTTCCAAGAAACTAAAAAAATGCATAAGACAACTAGTTGTTACCTAACTATATAAAATTCAGAAATGGGAAACAAATTAGAACATCAAATATGCATATTAAGAACATTATACAAGTTTTCTAAACAGCAATAAATTGCAAATATCAAGTTCCACAGAATACTGTATTATATAAGCTAACATGGCGGATGCATACCTAAGCAAGCAACAAAATATCTTCCAAAACAGTACATGGCAAAGGCTTCATAGCAGTCTCGTAATATTCCACAATCAACACTAAGTGATGGATTCACCAATGAAACATACTACAATATAAAAGAACTGTTAGTCATATCTCAAAAGACGATAAAGCAATAGTTATATTATTTGAGCTAAAAGCAATGAATAAATTGAACTAGCATAAGTATTTGACAGAGGATTGGTTTTCAAAAATTTCCAAATTATCAAATTAATAACATAAACAAAATATAAAATAAATTTGTAGCTATGTTCTTTCGGCTCACATTAACTGGCAGAATACCACCAGAGCTTCTTCCACGATTTATGAAACAAGGAAACCTCAATATTGTTTGTTACAACAGAACTATCATATAAGGAAGTGCAATAGAATATTTACCGATTCAACGCTATAACAGGGGACCATCAAGACGACCCCAATTAGAAACTTCTGCTCCTGTGATCGAGAGACTCAACATGTTAAATTTCACGGACACGCAGCAGAAGAAACAACAAAAAATGCAAGGAGAAGGGATGCAAGGGAAACCTCGGGGTTATTGTACGCCGAAAGGTGCTCGAAGAGAAGGAAGGAAGAAAGCGCGAGGACAACGAGAACAAAGAATCCAGCAATAATAGATGCCCACGCAGGAGGTGAGAAGCTCGACTGCATCAGAGAGACGAAACCAGAGATCATCCTCATCTCGGAATGAACCAGCCAAAAAGCCCACGGCTCTTTTGCATAAGTTTGATTCCGCGCGCACCAGAGCTTCCAAATAATTCCCAATCGACAGAACCCAAAAATTGCAGATTCTTCTCTGGATCAGCACCTGAAGGGATCGAAACAAACTAGAAACCCTAGATTCGCCTACGCCGGTGCGGTCGCGAGGGGAGATGCCGACTTCTCGAGATCAGTGCGATCGGATCGAATCGAAGAGGGACATGAGACAGTTTAGAAACGATCAGCCGCGCGGACGCAGGAACTCATCGGGCCTCTCTCCTTGCCAAGCCAATCAGCCAATTTGAACGGAGAAGAGAGCGTCGAAGGGGGAGGAGAATAAAACGAGGCATCTACCTTGTTCAATCGCCGGAGGAATGGCGTGCGTTGCTTAAAATACTATCAAAATATATTAATTTGTATATGTCCCTTTTTTAGAATTTAAAATTAATCCGCAGCGTCAAAGGGGTGTGATCGTGACATTTTTGTGATGGATCCACCGTCCATACTGCCAGCTCAGCATATGACTATCGGGGACAAATAGTGGTTGGTTTCTAATTCTACAGGGAAATTTCCCTTTGCACCCCCCAGATTTAGAACATTTTCACAGTATACACCTTTCAGCAGTATTTATTCCACCGTTGACCGTAAAACTACGTTAAAAAAATTCAAATCTAAATCATTTATCCTTTGTACTTAGTTATAACAAACTTATATTTATGGGCTTTATATTAGTTTATTTAAATTGATAATATAGGAAATATAGACAATTTAATGTGACAAAAAAATTATATATTATTTGTGTTCCGTTTTTTCTAATATAAGTAATTATGATAATTAAAGAAGATTTTTGAAGAAAAAAAGCAAATTTAAACAAAGTATTTTTGTAACATTTTCATCATAAAATTTTAGCACATTTTATATTTATGTAAAATTTGAATTCATCTAAAAATAATTACATGAATATAATTTAATTAAAAGAAATAATTTTAAATAACAACTTAATTCCACGAGTTTAACTTAAGTCAAATGAAAGTTACCACTGAAGTTACCTCCCACCAAAGTAAAAAAACATGATAACTTCAATTGCACCATGATCTGCAACTTCTGCTGCAACACACTGATTTGGATGTGTTTCAATTACTAAAGATTTGTTGCCAGTAAGATAAAGTGTTCGGAGAAGAAGATTGGAAGAGGAAGATGTCGTCAGAAGAATGATAATGGAGGAATCGAAAAGTTTTTAAAGTTCCACGAACCAAAAAATCTTTTGTTAGTTCTCGATGTTCTCTCTTAATGACACATCTTTCACTAATTATCTTAGATATTTTTTTTATAATAGGAAGATAGACTCTTTCTCTATCTCTATTAATAGAGAAAAGTGAAAGGATTGAAAGATAAAGGGGAAGAGGAGCCCTTTTACTTTCTTAATTCTAATATCTCTCACTCGTTCAAGTCAATTCATAAATATTATTTAGTTATAAAGACTATATAAGAATATTCAATTCATACTTCAGGGAAAATAATTCGTACAATAATAAACACATTGAATAATTACTGCTAAGAAAATTATTACACTTAACTTAGCCGCTATATCAATCGAATCAGAGATATCAATAACTTACCATTATCCAATATTACATTATTTATATCAATATGAACATCTCTAATTCCTTATAATGACTATTATATCGAGAGTACGTTCAACATCTCCAAACAATACAATTATTCACAATCATATTTTAAATACTCAACAACAAATGAAACTAGTCGACCAATGAATAATTGTAACAACCCAAATTTCCTCATTTCGAGTCCCAAAAGTAATTTAAAAATATTTAAAATGCCTTATAAATATTCTAGAGATTTTTAGAAATTTTTAGAGTATTTTTATGTAATTTTTGGAGGTTGTTTGGTATTTTTACTAAACGAAAGAAGTTTCGACTAAAAAAGTCCAAGACGAGATTCGAACCCGCGACCTCTGACCCGGTCAGAGGTTTCGACGAACGCGGCTGACCAAGTGTGCAAGCGGTCGATACTGATCAGATAGGCAGCGACAAATATTTAAGGTATAGTATTTAATAAAAACCCTAGTTATAAGAAAAGAACTTAGGTATTTCCCGAGACCAAAATTTCCTCTCTTCTCTTCCACTTGCGTGCGTCGTCTCTGCTCGGGCAAAAACGAAGCCGGGGGGGGGGGGGTCACGGTCGGTGAGGATGTTTCTCCGTGAGGTCTTCCTACCTTCGTGATCCCCTCGTCGAGAAGAGCAAGTGGATACAACGAGATTGTTGAGGAAGCACATCACCGGAACCCTAGAGCCTTTGCTTCGGTTGTAAGTCCAAGAAACCGCTGTAAGTTGCTACTCACCTGCAGTAGAGTAGTTCCGGATTCTTATTCCTCTTGTTTTCGAATTTTTCTGTGAAGATTGTAGGTTTAGGGTTTGCTGCTGTGGGTTTCAAAGAAAGAACATGAGAGGGATTAGTATGTTGAGCATGTAGGTTTTGGTAAATTGGTTTTCCTTTGCTCCTTGCCGTGGTACTGAACCTGAAGCAGGATTGTTACTTTTTGTTGGGTTCCAGTAGCAAATTCTATATTATTTGCAATTGTACACATTGCTATGTGTTCATTGGGTTCTTCAGGATTTGGATTTCGGGTTTTTCCTTCTGTACAGCAGTGGGTGGCTGGAAATTTAAGGGCAGCAAGTATTCCTTGTTTCTGGTTTTCAGATTTTCCCTCTGTATAGCATTGGGATGGCTAGAAGTTCAAGTGTAGCTAGTGTGCTTTGTTTTCCTTGCTTCGGTTTTTGTACAGCATTAGGATGGTTTGGAATGTAAGAGTAGTAAGTGTTCCTTGTTGTCTTGCTTTCGGTTTTCCTTCCTGTACAGCATTAGGATGACTTGGAATTAAAGAGTAGTTTAAGAAATTCTTCTGCATTGCATTATGTTTTGGTTCCTTGTATGTTCTAGTATATTATCATGTTCACGTATCAACTTTTGATAGCAGCAGCATTATTTTAGTAGATGACATTTCTTTTGCTTGAGCTAATTGACTTGTCTTTACTAAGGGGATTTGACTGTTCCTTTTTAGTGCTGTTGTAGCAAGATATAAGATAATGTAGTGCAGATTTTTGTTAGTTATATATGCAAATTTCTATTTAATCTTGAAGGCAGGTTCTGTTAAAGCTTATAGTATGCAGAATTTTGTAGCGTAGTATGCAGAACTTTAGTGCAGTTTAGATCTCTTGGTTGTGCAGTTTAGTACTTCAATGTTAAAAATTGTTTTAAACATTTCAGTTTCTTTTTAAGAAGCATTCTTGTATTAGAAGTATTAACAAGTATAAGAAAGATAAAGAAAAGAAAGAAAAAGGCCAAGGCCTTAAGTAGATCCCAAGGTCAAGACTTTAGGGATTCTGGCACACAGGGTGCTTATTAAAATGTCGAGGCATTATAAATTAGAAGTAATAAAAGATAACAAGTATTTTACTTTTTAAGAGGCTAGTACCCGACTTCCGAGGTTGTCGTTAAACAAATACAGGTGACCGTTTCCGAGGTCTCGGCCATGGTAAGACCAAGGTATTTACCCTCATAGGACTGGTGGCTCGCTACCCCAGTTTCTATTAGGGTGCGCGCATTGGTACTAAGCCTGGGCCCAAGAAAAGATTATTATTATTTTCAAGTATAAGATAATAAGTTTTTGGAACAAATGAAACAAGCTTCACTTATGTTTAGAGTCATTAAGTTTAGTTTTCTTTTAATTCGAAGCATGCAGTATTAGTTTTGTTTGTTCTTGATTAGTTGATTGAGCATGATTAGCCTTATCTTCCAGCATGCAGTTTTATCCTTGTATATCATGAGTATGCAAATTTTTGTGCTTTGCTATGGATTATGCATGAGCAAATTTATTTCCTAGTTTTAGCACTTTTAACATGAGCAGCTATATATGTTTTCTGTTAAAGCATTCAGTTTCTAGTTTCTTCTTATATACATGCATATTCGAGTTTTTGTGAGTTAGATAGCACTTACTAAGTAATTTTGCTTATAGTTTGCATTTCCTCTTACTGCAGATAAAGGAAAGAAAAAGATATAGCAAAGGAAGGCGACAAGGTGGTGCGGATGGTGTGTGATGCCAGGACTATGGGAGAGACTTGGGATGTTATTGAGTTTCCGTGTTTTAGTGATTAATAAATATTTGAGATTGTATCTTACATTTCATGCCATTGAAGATTATTCTGGTTTTAGATTGTATGCTGAGATGTATTCAGTTTAGTAAGTGCGTACTTTCGGTGTTTGCATGGTGATATAGTTTTATATGTTGTTGTTATTATGATATATATGTGCATGTTCATGTTTGGAGTATTGTATTGCATTTTAGTCCTGCTGTACTACATACACTCTGTCGAAATTTTAAGTTTTCTGGAAAAAAAAGAGTTAAGTACAGTTTGTCATACTAGTTAAGTAAGAATTTATAGTAGTTAAGTAACGATCACCCTTAGAGAGTAGTAGTAAGTAGCGCCCACCTCTAGAGAGTAGTAAGGAGGTTTGTGGGCGTTACAGTTGGTATCAGAGCAGTTCATATTCTCCAGCATCACACATCAGCACCAACCTTGTCGTCTTCAAGTAAGAAAGTATTTAAGTTTTCTTTTATGCTTTTCTTTATCATTTGTAGTATAGAGTATTTGATTAGATATGCTCAAGTAAGATGAAAGTTATTGTTTTCTTTTGTTGACATATGTATATATGTCTAGGAAGAATAGAGACGAATTTAGTTTTTCTCTTTTTACATAACTAGATGTCAAGAAGAGGACGTCCCCGTACCGCTCGTACAGAAGATCGAGCACAGGAAAATGAAGAGCCCGGAACAACTGAACCAAATCTCTCTGAAGTTGTTGCTCAACTCCATAGACAAGTAGCAGAGCAGCAGCAAGTGATCGTCAATCTGATGGCGAATCAGCAGCCAGTCCCTCCCACTCCTCCAACTATCAATGTGGAGACTCCAGTGGTGACTGAGGTTCCACCAGCCGCCCTGGAAGTCGCCACAGCACCTAGAAGACAAGAAGCATACCTGATACAATGGCTGAAGCTGAAGCCAGAAAGTTTCTCAGGCACGACTGAGCCCTAGGATGCTCAGGCTTGGTTCAAAACACTAGAGAGCACCATAGAGCTTCTTGACTGGCCAGAAGTCGAGAAGGTCAAGTGTGCCTCTTTCTGCCTATCTGGAGATGCTCGTATGTGGTGGGAGAGAGTTAAAAGCAAGAGAGCAGTCAATCAGATGAGCGGGGCTGACTTTGAGGCAGAGTTTTATGAGGAATTCTTTCGCCAACGGATCACCAATAAGCATTATGAAGAGTTTATAGAATTCAGACAAGGTGACCTGTCAGTGGAAGAAGCAGTAAAGAGATTCAACAAACTAGCTCGTCTCTGCCCAGAGCTAGTAAGTACAGAGAAAGAACGAGTCAGACTGATGCTCAGGATGCTGAGGCCAGTGATAGCACTTAATGTGAGTAGTGGAACTCACCAGCCCCAAACTGGCGAAGAGCTGGTCAGCAGAGCATTAGTTGCTGAGCACTATCTGGACAGCATCAAGGCACAACGAGCGCAACACAAGCCAGTCAAGATCGAGGACAAGACAGCAGGGAGTTAGAAACCTCAAGCAAATAAGCAGCACTGGAAGGGCAAAGATCACAAGAGAAAGCAGTGGAACTCCGGAGGTAACCAGAAAGGAGGACGAGCAAACAAGCAGACCAAGTTCCCTCCCTGTCCTAAATGTGGGAGAACACATCTAGGAGTCTATCTTTTGGGTAAGACGGGATGTTATTCGTGTGGGCAGGAAGGACACATGGCTAAAGAATGCCCTAACAAGCTCAAAGCACCTCATCCACAGCCAATACAATATAGAGGAAAACCTCAGTTACATTATATGTCTGCAACTCTGGAAGGACCTCAGCTCAGTCAAGGAAGGTTGGAAGCCCCACCAGTTTCAGCCAGTGCCAGAGTATTCTCCCTCACTAAAGAAGAAGCTGCTAGTGCCTCTACGGCCGTAACAGGTCAAGTAGTTATTTTTCAGCATATAGCTACTGCACTATTTGATACTGGGGCGACCCATTCTTTTGTATCAGTACCCTTTGCCAAAGAATTACAGGTACCAACAGAAAGCATGAACTCCAAGTTCCTGACGACCCTACCTTCTGGGGAAGTCATGGAATCCAAACAGTGGCTTCGGGCTGTACCAGTCAGAATTTCAGACCGAGAGTTATATGTTAATCTGGTAGTCCTCGCCATGCAGGATTTCGATATCATTTTGGGTATGAATTTCCTCAGCAAGTACAGTGCTTCGGTGGACTGCCATAGAAGGAAAGTGATCTTTAGTCCAGAGGGTGAACCGACCTTTGAATTCACAGAAGTGCTAAGGAGGAGGACCCAGAAACTCCTCTCTTCTCTGACAGCTCACCAGATGTTAGCTAAAGGGTGTGCTGGTTTTCTTGCATTAATTGTGAGTACAGAGAACAAGAAAGACCCAAACAGGAAGATGTTCGGGTAGTCTGTGAGTACCCAGAGGTATTCCCAGAAGAGCTACCTGGACTACCTCCCAACAGAGAAGTGAAGTTTGAAATTGAATTGGTTCCTAGTACCGGTCCAATTTCAAAAGCTCCATACCGAATGACTCCAGCAGAGCTAAAAGAGCTACAAGAACAACTCCAGGAGTTGCTTGACAAGGGTTTCATCCGCCCTAGTCATTCACCATGGGGAGCTCCGGTGTTGTTCATCAAGAAGAAGGATGGATCTATGCGGATGTGTATAGATTATAGGACTCTGAATCAAGTGGCAATCAAGAATAAGTACCCACTGCCCAAAATTGACAACTTATTTGATCAATTGAAAGGGGCAACAGTGTTCTCCAAGATAGACCTGCGCTCTGGGTATCATCAGTTGAAAGTGAAGGAAAGTGATATACCCAGAACAGCTTTCAAGACCAGATACGGACACTATGAGTTCGTAGTCATGCCTTTTGGTATGACTAATGCACCTGTAGTCTTCATGGACTTGATAAACAGAGTGTTCAGAGAATACCTTAACAAATTTGTCATCGTGTTCATCGACGACATTCTAGTCTATTCCAGAACCCCAGAGGAGCATGACACGCACTTGAGAATCGTACTGCAGACCCTTCAGCAAAAGCAGCTTTATGCCAAATTCTCGAAGTGTGAGTTCTAATTAGAGCAGGTGGCGTTTCTAGGTCACATCATTTCTAAAGAAGGCATCCAAGTGGATCCAGCCAAAATAGAAGCGGTCAGCAACTGGAGTAGACCCAAGAACCCCAGGGAGATCAGAAGCTTCCTTGGTTTAGCTGGGTACTACAGGAAATTTGTGGAGGACTTTTCCAAGATAACCTCTCCACTAACATCCCTCACTAGGAAGAACATGAAGTTTGAATGGTCAAACAAATGTGAGCAGAGTTTCCAAGAGCTAAAGAAGAAACTGACCAGTGCTCCCATTTTGACAGTCCTAGAAAGTGACAAGAGTTTTGACATCTACAGTGATGCTTCCAAGATGGGCCTAGGAGTTGTACTTATGCAAGAAGGAAAAGTTATAGCTTATGCTTCCAGACAACTCAAAGACTATGAGAAGAACTACTCCACTCATGATCTTGAGCTGGAAGCTGTGGTTTTTGCACTGAAACTCTGCCGACACTACTTGTATGGAGTCCAGTGCAGAATCTTCACAAACCATCAGAGTTTAAAGTACTTCTTCACCCAGAAAGACTTAAACATGAGACAGCGCAGGTGGCTGGAGTTGGTCAAAGACTATGACTATGAAATCCTCTACCACCCAGGTAAAGCTAACAAAGTGACAGATGCATTAAGCAGGAAGTCCAGTGCACTCTTGATGTCTTTGTCATCATTAGCCCTGCCACTGCAGAAGGAGTTGTCAGATTTTGGAATGGAAATTATTTATGAGCAACTCTCTGCATTGACCTTAGAGTCAACCTTGCTTGAGGATATCCAGAGAAAGCAAAGTGAAGATTCAAATATCCAGAAGATCAAGCAAGGGATACAGAAAGAAGAAGATACAGAATTTCGAGTATCAGACAGTGGAGTTCTTTATCAGGGAAACCACCTTTGTGTTCCCGATGATGAGTAATTAAGAAGGAAGATTTTAGAGGAAGCTCATAGCACACCATACTCCATGCATCCTGGTTTCACCAAGATGTACCAAGATGTGAAACAGAGGTTCTGGTGGTATGGACTCAAAAGAGATGTTGCTAAATATGTCAGTATCTGCCTGACATGCCAGAGAGTCAAAGCAGAGCACCAGAGACCATGAGGAGTTCTACAGCCTCTTCCAATACCAGAGTGGAAGTGGGAAGACATATCCATGGACTTTATAACAGGTCTTCCAAGAACTACAAATGGATATGATGCGATATGGGTAATAGTGGACAGATTGACCAAGTCTGCCCATTTTCTAGCCATCAAGGTGTCCCACTCTATAGAGCAGTTGGCACAGCTATATGTTAAGGAAGTGATCAGACTTCATGGAGTTCCTAAATCTATTTTTTCCGATCGAGATGGGCGTTTCACCTCTCACTTTTGGGAGTGTGTTCAGAATGCACTAGGCACCAAACTCAAGTTCAACACAGCCTTCCATCCTCAGACGGATGGACAGACAGAGCGAGTAAATCAGATTTTAGAAGATATGCTCAGAGCTTGTGCACTAGATTTCAAGGGAAGTTGGTGCAAGTATCTGAGCTTAGCTGAGTTTGCCTACAATAATAGCTATCAGGCCACCATCAAGATGGCACCTTATGAGGCGTTGTATGGTAGGAAGTGCAGATCACCCATTTGCTGGCAAGAAACAGGTGAAAGAAAATAAATGGAAGTAGAGCTGGACATCCAGACAGAGATGATAGAAGAAACCACTCAGGCTATCCAGAAGATCAGACAGAGAATTGTGACTGCCTAGAGTAGACAGAAGAGTTATGCTGACACACGTCGTAGGCCACTTGAATTCCAAGTAGGGGATTCAATTTTTCTCAAGGTTGCTCCGATGAAGGGAGTGATGAGATTTGGAAAGAAAGGCAAGTTAAGTCCTCGCTACATAGGACCTTACCTGATCATGGAAAAAATTGGGAAAGTAGCTTACAAGCTGGACTTACCACAAGACATGTCAGCAATACACAATGTATTTCATGTCTCTTTACTAAAGAAGTGTCTTCACAACCCTAGCCAAGTGATTCAGCCTCAGTCAGTGTAGATCCAAGAAGATCTTAGCTATGAGAGAAGACCTACACAGATAGTGGACAGAGCAGTCAAGAGACTAAGAAACAAAGAGGTGTCACTAGTGAAGGTCATCTGGCAGAACCAGAAGCATGAGGAAGTCACTTGGGAGCGTTAGGACAGTATGAGACAGAAGTATCCAGAATTATTCTAAGTTCGAAGATGAACTTTTTATAAGGTACGAGGAATTGTAACAACCCAAATTTCCTCATTTCAAGTCCCAAAAGTAATTTAAAAATATTTAAAAATGCCTTATAAATATTCTAGAGATTTTTATAAATTTTTAGAGTACTTTTATGTAATTTTTGGAGGTCGTTTGGTATTTTTACTAAATGAAAGAAGTTTCGACAAAAAAATATCCAAGCCGAGATTCAAACCCGCAACCTCTGACCCGGTCAGAGGTTTCGGCGAACGTGGCTGACCAAGTGTGCAAGCGGTCGATACTAATCAAATAGGCAGCGACAAATATTTAAGGTATAACATTTAATAAAAACCCTAGTTATAAGAAAAGAACTTAGGTATTTCTCGAGACCAAAATTTCCTCTCTTCTCTTCCACTTGCGTGCGCCGTCTCTGCTCGGGCGAAAACGAAGCCAGGGGGTTAGGGCATCATTTCCGACGGCTGGCAAGGGTGTTTCTCCGTGAGGTCTTCCTACCTTCATTATCCCCTCGTCGAGAAGAGCAAGTGGATACAAGGAGATTGTTGAGGAAGCACATCACCGGAACCCTAGAGCCTTTGATTCGGTTGTAAGTCCAAGAAACCGCTGTAAGTTGCTACTCACCTGCAGTAGAGTAGTTCCGGATTCTTATTCCTCTTGTTTTCGAATTTTTCTGTGAAGATTGTAGGTTTAGGGTTTGCTGCTGTGGGTTTCAAAGAAAGAACATGAGAGGGATTAGTATGTTGAGCATGTAGGTTTTGGTAAATTGGTTTTCCTTTGCTCCTTGCCGTGGTACTGAACCTGAAGCAGGATTGTTACTTTTTGTTGGGTTCCAGTAGCAAATTCTATATTATTTGCAATTGTACACATTGCTATGTGTTCATTGGGTTCTTCAGGATTTGGATTTCGGGTTTTTCCTTCTGTACAGCAGTGGGTGGCTGGAAATTTAAGGGCAGCAAGTATTCCTTGTTTCTGGTTTTCAGATTTTCCCTCTGTATAGCATTGGGATGGCTAGAAGTTCAAGTGTAGCTAGTGTGCTTTGTTTTCCTTGCTTCGGTTTTTGTACAGCATTAGGATGGTTTGGAATGTAAGAGTAGTAAGTGTTCCTTGTTGTCTTGCTTTCGGTTTTCCTTCCTGTACAGCATTAGGATGACTTGGAATTAAAGAGTAGTTTAAGAAGTTCTTCTGCATTGCATTATGTTTTGGTTCCTTGTATGTTCTAGTATATTATCATGTTCACGTATCAACTTTTGATAGCAGCAGCATTATTTTAGTAGATGACATTTCTTTTGCTTGAGCTAATTGACTTGTCTTTACTAAGGGGATTTGACTGTTCCTTTTTAGTGCTGTTGTAGCAAGATATAAGATAATGTAGTGCAGATTTTTGTTAGTTATATATGCATATTTCTATTTAAGCTTGAAGGCAGGTTCTGTTAAAGCTTATAATATGCAGAATTTTGTAGCGTAGTATGCAGAACTTTAGTGCAGTTTAGATCTCTTGGTTGTGCAGTTTAGTACTTCAATGTTAGAAATTGTTTTAAACATTTCAGTTTCTTTTTAAGAAGCATTCTTGTATTAGAAGTATTAACAAGTATAAGAAAGATAAAGAAAAGAAAAGAAAAAGGCCAAGGCCTTGAGTAGATCCCAAGGTCAAGACTTTAGAGATTCTGGCACACAGGGTGCTTATTAAAATGCCGAGGCATTATAAATTAGAAGTATAAAAGATAACAAGTATTTTACTTTTTAAGAGGCTAGTACCCGACTTCCGAGGTTGTCGTTAAACAAATCCAGGTGACCGTTTCCGAGGTCTCGACCCTGGTAAGACCAAGGTCTTTACCTTCATAGGACTGGTGGCTCGCTACCCCAGTTTCTATTAGGGTGCGCGCATTGGTACTAAGACTGGGCCCAAGAAAAGATTATTATTATTTTCAAGTATAAGATAATAAGTTTTTGGAACAAATGAAACAAGCTTCACTATGTTTAGAGTCAGTAAGTTTAGTTTTCTTTTAATTCGAAGCATGCAGTATTAGTTTTGTTTGTTCCTGATTAGTTGATTGAGCATGATTAGCCTTATCTTCTAGCATGCAGTTTTATCCTTGTATATCATGAGTATGCAGATTTTTTTGCTTTGCTATGGATTATGCATGAGCAGATTTATTTCCTAGTTTTAGCACTTTTAACATGAGCAGCTATATATGTTTTCTGTTAAAGCATTCAGTTTCTAATTTCTTCTTGTATACATGCATATTCGAGTTTTTGTGAGTTAGATAGCGCTTACTAAACAATTTTGCTTATAGTTTGCATTTCCTCTTACTGCAGATAAAGGAAAGGAAAAGATATAGCAAAGGAAGACGACAAGGTGGTGCGGATGGTGTGTGATGTCAAGACTATGGGAGAGACTTGGGATGTTATTGAGTTTCCGTGTTTTAGTGATTAATAAATATTTGAGATTGTATCTTACATTTCATGTCATTGAAGATTATTCTGGTTTTAGATTGTATGCTGAGATGTATTTAGTTTAGTAAGTGCGTACTTTCGGTGTTTGCATGGTGATATAGTTTTATATGTTGCTGTTATTATGATATATATGTGCATGTTCATGTTTTGAGTATTGTATTACATTTTAGTCCTGTTGTACTCATACACTCTGCCAAAATTTTAAGTTTTCTGGAAAAAAAAAAAGAAGTTAAGTACAGTTTGTCATACTAGTTAAGTAAGAATTTATAGTAGTTAAGTAACGGTTATCCTTAGAGAGTAGTAGTAAGTAGCGTCCACCTCTAGAGAGTAGTAGGGAGGTTTGTGGGCGTTACAATAATTGTCAAAGATGTAAATCAATATTAATCTTCGTTTTTAAGCTAGAATATATTCATTCTAATCACTCACTTTCCTAGTTATGCTCTATAGACCAAATAATCCATAGTCAATAGGAAATATGTTAAAGTAACAAACATTGATTAGAACTTTAAATAAATAGCTAAATAGTCACTTAGGGTAATATTGAGATTAACTTATAATATCAAGGGTCTCACATAGTAGAGAAGTAGGGATCTGATCCATCCTTTTATTATTCTTATTATCGACATAGCACATGTGGTATAAATCACATGTTACGATATTTTTCTTTTTGCCAAAAAGAGTGCATATTGTAGAATCGATGCGCTAGAGGGAGTGAATAGCGTTCGTGGTTTTTTCATATTTTTTTAGAAAACAATCGAAAGTAAACATGCAGCGAAAAGAAAAACAAAGAAGGAGAAAAAGCACACAGGAACACAAGTCTTTTACTTAGTTCGGAGCCTGTAACGACTCTTACTATAAGGCTCGCACGTGACCAATCACTAATCAATCAAAAGTTACAAATATAATTTGAATATGAGTACAAGAAATTGAAATGCAAACAATATCGACCACTTAGAAGTAGCTCTTGAGCATAGTCGTCGTCAAATTAGCTTTCGGGTGTCGTGGAGTCATCTATCAAACAACACGCAGGAGAGAAATTTGTTCGAATTAATTTTTTAAGGTGTTGGTCGATGCCTCCATTTATAGCCCCATCCAAGCACCTGGATGGAGTGTGCTAACGTGGTGAGCTCTCATTGAAACTTCATCCGAGAAGTTTATCTATGTCCGAGCGTCGGACACCCTCCGAGTGCTTGGACCGCTGATGTGGGTCAGCCAGTCGACACGCTCCAACTCAGCTCGAAGATGAATTTTGCTGGTCCGGGCACCTGGAGCAACCCTGTGCGCCTAGACCATCCGGGTGCCTGCTCGATGCACCCTCAAAGACCCTAACCCGGGTGCCCGGAGCACCTCCGGCTGCCTGGAACCGGTCCAAGTGCCTGGACGACCCTTTTACAACATCTTCTTTCATGTATGAGTGTTAGCACAAAAACAAATATGGAAATAAAAATAGCAACTTATTTGACAGTTTTCAGACTGTCTGATCCTGACTTTTAGTTTCACTAAAACTCTAAGTCGGATCGACACTTACTGTTTCCTCTTCGAAGAACGCATCATCACCTACTCTTCTCAGGAGAGATTATCTTTTGTCAAACTGATCCTCCAGATCGTCTAGACTTTTGCTCAGCATATGAGACCTCAAGACTTTCCGCTGGACGTCCGAACCCCGACCCATCCAATCTTCAGTTGGTGTCCATGACCCACCAAAACTTTCACCTAGTGTGCCCGACTGTAGGATTTCTCCCAATATCCTCGACCTATCAAGTCTTTGCTCAATCCCATGAACCAAGACTTCGTTGCCTACCCATAGTTAGGATTTTCCACCTGCCTAGTGTCCACTAGGACTTCTTTGCCTAGTCTCAACTAGGGCTTTCACCTTACCTAAGCTAACTTAAAACTTTCCTGCACACTCAGTCAAACTTGTTAGATAACAATTTGTTGGATCATGAATTTCGATAGAGTGGGGGGGGGGGGGGGGGGGGGGGGGATATCGATTTAAAAACTTTCGTCGAAAAGAGTTAAGTGCAACGAAAAATATAAGCGAAAAGAAATAAGGCTAACACAAGTTCTTTTTACTTGGTTCGGAGCCTGTGTCAACTCCTACTCCAAGGCACGCACTCGTCGAGTGCTTTCGTTGGGCAATTCACTAGCAATTCGAATAATTGTTTTACAATTGAAAGTACAGTTGCTAATGAAAAATAAGGCAGTACCGACAAGGAAGAAATCAAAAGAAAAGAGCGCGTTGTCGGAGTTTCGCAACGTCGCAGGAGCACAAGTGAGCAGATCATTTGTTCTGAGTTGTATATTTTTGACGCTCCACCCTTGACCCTTCTTTTATAGGATGTTCGGGGCGCCCGGATCCCTTCCGAGCGCCCTGGTGTGACGTACCAGGCCCAACCAGCGAGCTCCACGTGTTGACGACGCGCTGGGGATAAGACTTGCCTCCGGGCGCCTGGACCACCTTTCTCCAGAAACTCCTTCTCATGCAAGACAAGGTTAGTCCGAGGCAATGTATATCCTGCAAAACAAAGTGTTAGCACAGTTTATAATTTGACAAAAGGAGTATTAATTAGATTCCGTCTCTCCGAGACCAGAATCTAGTCAAGATCTCGACTTAGAGTTCCGAAATGGTTCTAAGTCGGATCGGCGCCTAAGTTCCCTTCCCGGGAACGCGTCCTCACAGTCACTCCCCTCCAGGGACTTACCTGCCAGACGTCTGGTCAGCCCTTCGACCCGTCTGGACTTCGTGCCAGCTATCCGGTCAGCCCGTTGACCTAGTTGGACTTCATGCCAAATGTTTAGTCAGCCCTTCGACCCATTTAGACTTCGTGCCAGCTATCTGGTCGGCCCATCGACCTAGCTGGGCTTCGTGCTAGACATCCGGTCAGCCCATCGACCTGTCTGGACTTCTCCTGCACACTCGGTCAGAGTGTTAAATCAACAACAAAACTAACTTAACATAATTTGTCATTCATCAAAACCCGAGTTAGACTGTTAGTGCTAATCACACCAACAATCTCTCCCTTTTTGATGGAATGACAACCTGGTTAAGTTAGTGTAAAACAAATGTAAATATAACAAACAGGGGTTTTTAAGGTTTTTAAGGTTTTTAAGTTAGTTTTTAAATTTGACATTTTGTTGCTCTAACTAGCCACCTATCCCTCCCCCTTTGGCATTCATCAAATAAGAGCATAGGTCAAGTAATTACAAAATACAGACAATATAAAAACAAATTACAAGAAATAATGTCAAATTAACTTGGGGGAGTTGTAATTTTAAGACATAGTCAATTTAGCTTTTATTTCTTAACTTTTATGAAATAACTAAGTTTTAAAAGATAGCTAATTTAGCAACATAACTTAGTATTAAATTTATCGATTAATTTTCAAAAGATAATTTTTGCAATATAAAAGCTAATTTTTCAAGTATACGTTTAAAGTTAACTAAGTTTTAAAATTTCAAACTTTCAAAATATAAGTTTATATGTTCCAAATTTTAATTTTTTAGAACTTGAAACTTTCGAATATAAGTTCTATAAAGATAATTTTACACAAGTAAAGTTTTCAAAAACCAGATAAAATTCAATGTTCAAAATTAAGTAAAATCCTATTTTCAAAGTTAAGTAAGTTTTTTATTTTTATTTTTTTAAAAAATAAAACCGAGTGAAATCTATTTTTCAAACCTAAGTTTGTAATGTTCAATTTTCAAGACTAAGTTGTTAAATCAAATTTTCAAAATTAAGTTCTTATACATAAAAGACTTGATTTTAAAAAGCTAGTTTTCAAAAATAGGTGTATAAAAAAAAATAAAAATAAGTCAGATTTAAAGGCTAAGTTTTGAAACACAATAACTAAGTTTTGTGAAAAATAGCTAATTTGGTAAAATAGTCGAGTTTTGAAAAATAGCTAATTTATAAAGATAACTTTAGAAAGTATAATTTTTCAAACTTAAGAGTTAATTTTTAAATAGCAGTTTTACAACATTAACTTAATTTTCCAAAATCTAGTTTGTAGACTGGAACAGGAAAATCTAATTTTGAGACATTTAATTTCTAAAATAATTTTTCAACAATAAATTAGAGAGGAATTTTCAAAATTATAGCTTGCAAACTTAAAACATTTTAAAATATTTAAAACAGAGTAGAGTTCATCTTTTAAATTAAATTTTCAAAACCAAGAAAAAGAATTCAATTTACAAAATTAAGTTTGTAAAATCTGATTTACATAACTTAGTTTCTAAATTTTAATTTTCAATTTTAATTTTGAAAGGAACTAAGTAAAAACATTTAAAATTTAAAAACAACTTAGTTTTTAAAAGTAAGAGAACGTTTTTCAAATACTGATTTTAAAATAAGTAATTAAGTCCTCCCCCTGAATTTAAAAATTGTTTAAAATAAAGTTTTTGAAAATGTTTTCTAAAAAAAATATTTTTGAAGTAATTTTTTTAAAAATAAATTGAGGTAGAATTTTCTAAAGATATTTTAAAGACAAATTTGGAAAACACTTAAGGAGATAATTTTTTAAGAAAAAAATAACCCCCCCTGAATTTGATACTTCTTTAATTTACTACTCTCCCTTAATTTATTAATCTTCCTTATTTTATTACTCTCCCTTAATATAATGCTAAAGTTTGGGTATGTAAAATTTCAAAGTCGTAATACATTTTTCTAATTTAGTAACATTTATATTATTTATTAAATCTTTCCTTATTTAGCATTTATATTATATTATTTAATAATTTACCCTTGGAATAACATTTATATTATTGCTAAAATAAGAAAAATTTAGCATTATTATCTAGTCGAGTTTGATTAATAATTAATTTTAGTTTAAGTTTAAATAAGATAAGATTTAATTAATTCAATAACAATTAATCGTTATCGCTGATTGGTTAACTTTTACTTGATTCAATAATTTAATACTTATTCAAAATAATTTAACCTTTGTATTAATTAATTGAATTGATTAATGAAAGTATTAGTTATAATTTAACTTTTTATTTCCTTCCTTTTAAGTGGGATTAATATAAGGCTAATTAAGTACATTAAAGTACCGTTAATATAAAAAAATTTTAATTTAATTATTTACTTATAATTATTTAATCAAATTTTAATTATTTGTTAAAATTTTAATTAGTTTAATCTAGTTTAATTTATTTTAGGTGGAGTTTCAGGTTTTAGTTAGAAATAATTTTTTTTAAATGATTTTTAAAAGATTTTAAAATATTTTTTTTTAAGAATTTTAGAATGATTTATAAAGTTTTTAAAATAATTTTTAAAATAATTTTTAAATGTATTTAAAATAATTTTTAAAATAATTTTAAAATGATTTTAAAAGTTTTTTTAAATAATTTTTAAAAGAATTTTTAAAATGATTTTTTAGAAGTTTTTTTAAATAATTTTTTTTTAAAAAAAATATTTTTTAAAAGTTTTCAAAATAATTTTTAAAAGAATTTTTTAAATGATTTTTCAAAAGTTTTTAAGATAATTTTTTAAAAGAATTTTTAAAATGACTCTTTAAAAGTTTTTTTAAAATAATTTTTAAAAGAATATTTAAAATGATTTTATAAAAGTTTTTAAAATAATTTTAAAGGTAATTTTAAAAGTTTTTAAAAGAATTTTTAAAATGATTTTTTTAAAAGAATTTTTAAAATGATTTTTTAAAAGTTTTTAAGATAATTTTTTAAAAGAATTTTTAAAATGATTTTTTAAAAGTTTTTAAAAAAAAATTTAAAAGAATTTTTTAAATAATTTTTTAAAAGTTTTTAAAATAATTTTTAAAAGAATTTTTAAAATGATTTTTTTAAAAAAGTTTTAAAAATAATTTTTAAAAGAATTTTTAAAATGATTTTTTTAAAGTTTTTTTAAAATAATTTTTTTAAAAAAATTGTAAAATGATTTTTAAAGTTTTTAAAAATAATTTTTAAAATATTTCTTTAAAAGGATTTTTAAAATGATTTTTTAAAAGTTTTTAAAATTATTTTTTAAAAGTTTTTAAAATAATTTTTAAAATAAATTTTTAAATGATTTTTTAAAAGTTTTTAAAATAATTTTTAAAAGAATTTTCAAAATGATTTTTTAAAAGTTTTTTTAAAAATAATTTATGAAAGAATTTTTAAAATGATTTTTTAAAAGGTTTTTTTAAATAATTTTTAAAAGAATTTTTAAATTGATTTTTAAAAATTTTTTAAAAACAAATTTTTAAAAAAATTTAAAATAATTTTTTAAAAGTTTTAAAAATATTTTTTTAAGTGATATTTTAAAAGTTTTTAAAATAAATTTTAAAAGAATTTTTAAAATGAATTATAAAAAGTTTTAGGGTGAGGGTACGAGTGCATGAGCGATTGTACTCGGAGTAAAATCCTAGTTTTAGGGTTTTACTGTAGCGTTATTGTAGCAGTACTATAGTGTTACTGTAGCAGTCGACTGCAAGTTTTAGCAGTCGACTGGTATCGAGCCGTTGGGATGTAACGGTCGAATTTCCACAGAGGGCAGTCGATTGCATGTTTTGGCAGTCGACTGGTAGGCGGGGTTTTCAACCCGCGGCCTATATAACCAAAGCTTGGGAGCTTGGTTATAGTTGATGAAATAGAGGTGGTTAATCTCTATTAGTAGTCTACCTGTGCCCTAACTTGTAAAGTGTCCTTGGTGAGAGTTGTTGTGAGGTTTCTCCACCCACAAGGAGCTACGTGAGCTAGCCGGAGTTTGCCGAGGGCTAATCCACCGACGAATCAGGATCGTCCACCTCAAGGACACATCGTGGAGTAGGAGCCCTAATCTCCGAACCACGTTAAACGAACGTGTTAACGGTTTACATTTCCTTTTTTAGTTTTAGCCTTTAGCTTGTTTGTTTTGTTTGTATTCCGCTGCACAAGCTAACATCGTAGGAGAAGCGATCGATTTGGGGGTGTCGTCTATCCAACCCCCCTTCAAGCCGGTCGTCCGATCCCCAACAAGTGGTATCAGAGCGAGGACGCTCTCCGTTGGACTAATCGCCAAGGAAGCACAAGATGACCGGCTTGATAGAACCACCAAAGCTTGAAGGTAGAGGCTTATGGGGCATCACATATTGGATTATGAAGATGGAGGTGTTCTTCAATACGGATTGGTACACCATGATGGTGGTAAAGGAACCGTTCGAAGTCCCGAAGGGCAAGAAGGGAAAGAAGCTCGGACCACGACATTGGACGGAGGAGCAAACCACACAATCAAAGGCAAACAACAAGGTAATATCTATATTGATTGATATTGTGCCTAATGACGTGCTGAGCCTTGTAGGAAAATATGAGAACGCTTACGATTTGTGGAGCAAGATAAAGAAGGTTTAATGGGAAGAACCTTTGTCTACACAAGAGGAGGAAAAATCTGAAGAAAAGGAAGATGTGGCTCAAGTAGAGGAGGAGCAACCGGAAGTCGATTCATGCTCAACTTCTGAGGAGGAGAAGGATGAAGAAAGGTCATCCACAAGTGTGGATGAGGAAGATGTAGCATCTACATCCTCAAGGGTTGAAGAAGAATCCAAGACAAATAAAGAAGAAATCTTGGAAGAAGTCAACCTAGTGAGCACCTCCACCGAAGCAAAGTCAAGGGACCACATAATATGCTTCGAGTGCAATGAGAAGGGACACTACAAGAGTAGATGTCCATTGGGTAAGAAGAAGGTAAATCCTAAACCCGTTCAAGTTAAATTAAACACTAACAAGGGTTGTAGGAATAAAGAAACCCAAGGAAAAAAGGATGCGCATCATATGCTTCACGTGTGGGGAGAAGGGACATTACCACACAAAATGCCCCAAGAAGAGGGAGTCAAGAAGCTTGCGCAATTAAAGAAATGGGAGAAAGAGAAGAAGAAGAAAAGCTCAAGTCAAGGGGGAGCTTCAAGGGTAAGGAAGGTATATCCTAATTTGAAGTGTAATTCAAATTTAAATTCTTATACTCCCATGCATGTTAGAAATAATTCTTATTATTTACCCATGCATAACTTTGGTTTTAGATATCATGATAGAAGTAGAGTTAAGGTAGATCAAAACCCTAAGGTACCCATACATGATAAATCTAGAAATGGTAGACCTAAGGAGACCTAAGGCATTAATCTCAAGAAGGGGAGACATATGCCTAGAAAGGGTAGGTCTAGGAATATCCAATTTGGATAAATTAACTCTAGGGTTAGGAACCTAGAAAAGGAGAATCAAGCCTTAAGGGGAAAGCTTAATAAGTTAGAACAATTCCTTAAGAGATTCAATGTTGGATCTAAGGAATTAAATATGGTGTTGGGTAGCCAAAGACCCAACCATGATAGATCGGGCTTGGGATACTGATCTAGTCCCTCCAAGGCTAATGAGAGATCATATGCTAGGGTGGCAAATGATCATGGCAAGGGAGAGTCCTCCAAAGCTAAGGGAAAGTCTTATGCTAGGGTTGCATATGACTATAGCAAGGAGAAGGCAATAAATGGCAAGGGAAAGTCATTTAAAGGTAAGGAAAAATTAACCAAGGACAAAGTGTCCAAGGTTAAGAAAGTTAGGTTTGTAGGCCAAGTGTCACCAGAGGTGCACCGATGTGTCCTAGTCATTGTGGATGAGTCACCTAGGGAGGTGGCTAAGGTTAATAGCTCTAGGGGGAGCTCTAAGAGTCAAGTTTGGACCCATGGCCAATGGATCTCAAGTGAGTTTTACTTGGGAGTGTAGGTTAGGTCATGGAATGTGCCAAGTGGTTTGGAGATGGACTTGAGTCTCAAACCTAGGGAATTGGCACACATGGGTTGTGTTTCATGCTTGAAAATATGACATTGGGGTCATATAGCATGATAATTGATTTTGGATGTATAGATGACATATAAACCAATGCTAGGGATGCATTATGGGTTAGTATGGGCAAATACATCAAGAGGAAGCCAAAACTAGTACTTTAGATCAAGGTTCAATTGAGCTTTTTAGCTAGTTTTGTGTTTTGTGTCAATCTTGGGATTGGTGATAGATATATTTTTATATATATTTTTCCCAAGTAGACATTGATATAATAGATCTTTCCACAAAATTTGAGATTTTTTGGAGGTCTGTGGAATTTCTAGCGCATTTCTGAAGTTGGCCAGAAAAGGTTGATTTTTTCATGAATAATGTACCAGTCGACTGGTAAGCTCGTTTTCATGGGGGCAGTCGACTGGTACTTCTGGCAGTCGACTGATACCAGTCTGAAAGTATTTTCAGCACTGAATTTTAACCGGGTCAGCTCTTATATGTGTATGAAATCCATGGGGGATTAATACATGAGTTTATGGTCAATCTGGATGACAAGTTTTCAATAATTGGGATATTATTGGAGAACTTTTTTGGATGTTAGGCAAGGGGGGAGAAGTAAGATTTAGTTGGGAAAATCTGAAAGTGCCTTTGCGTAGGGGGAGCCTTGGGATAGGTTCTTAAAAAGTCCGTTGTAAAAATCCTAGCTCATTGGGGAGCGTAGGTGTAGGGGGAGCCTTGGGATAGGTTCAAATGCATGTTTCATTGTTTGTGATTCGGTGTTGTAAGTCCAAGTGTGTAGCCTTGGCATCGTATGTCCATTCGGCGGTAAAAGTCCAAGTGTGTAGCCTTGGCAATATAAGTCCATTTGTTTTAGCATATTGTTTTGCTATTATGTTTTCCCTAACTTAAACGTATTTCCAAACATCAAAAAGGGGGAGATTGTTGGAGCAATCCCAATGGTCCGTGCGACCATGTGTTTTAGTGTTTGGGCAAAGGGTTTAAGCTAGGTTCACCCTGTTATTTGATATGTGTATGTGAGTGTGCAGGTATGTAGGATACACATGTGACTCAGGTTGATGGCTTCGGGTCCGGTGAAGGATGGAGCATCCGAGGGACCGTGGACAAGGCAGCGAGGACAAGGGCCGAGGGAAGCGACTTCGAGGCATACGCGAAGGATGGCATTGGGGACAAGCCGCGGGCTTGAATGCATCCGAGGGACGAGAGCCAAAGGAAGTAGGCTTGAAGGCAAGAGGTCAAGGTTGTAAAGAAGCGTCAAGTGAGTCATAAGGGTGAGGGTACGAGTGCACGAGAGATTGTACTCGGAGTAAAATCCTAGTTTTAGGGTTTTACTGTAGCGTTACTGTAGCAATACTGTAGCGTTACTGTAGCAGTACTATAGCAGTCGACTGCATGTTTTAGCAGTCGACTGGTGCAATCGACCGCTCGGTCGACTGGGTGTGAACAGAATGGTTCTGTTCCTTCGGTCAGTGTGGATCAATCGACTGCATGTTCTAGCAGTCGACTGCACCAGTCGACTGCAAGTTTTAGCAGTCGACTGGTATCGAGCCGTTGGGATGTAACGGTCGAATTTCCACAGAGGGCAGTCGACTGCATGTTTTGGCAGTCGACTGGTAGGCGGGGTTTTCAACCTGCGGCCTATATAACCAAAGCTTGGGAGCTTGGTTATAGTTGACGAAATAGAGATGGTTAATCTCTATTAGTAGTCTACCTGTGCCCTAGCTTGTAAAGAGTCCTTGGTGAGAGTTGTGGTGAGGTTTCTCCACCCACAAGGAGCTACGTGAGCTAGCCAGAGTTTGTCGGGGGCTAATCCACCGATGGATCGAGATCGTCCACCTCAAGAACACGTCGTGGAGTAGGAGCCCTAATCTCCGAACCACGTTAAACAAACGTGTTAACGGTTTACATTTCCTTTCTTAGTTTTAGCCTTTAGCTTGTTTGTTTTGTTTGTTTTCCGCTGTGCAAGCTAACATTGTAGGAGAAGCGATCGATTTGGGGGTGTCGTCTATCCAACCCCCCTTCAAGCCAGTCGTCCGATCCCCAACAGGTCTAACTAGTTAGGATCCGTAAGGGGTAGCTTCGGCTAGTTCTACTTAGGCAAATGCACCAGGTCGAAGTCATATCTTCCTAGACATGCATAGACTAAGCTTCCCTAACATACTATCATCCAAAACTTCACCAGTACCGTAGGTCAAGTTAAACTTTTGCCCTTTTTTTATTCTAGTCCTAATTACCCTGCCGGGTAGGTTGGTTTCGGTTACCCTACCGGGTAAATTATTTTTGGAGGTGTCAGCTATTCTGGAGCCTCCCCCTGAATTATTGGCCTTTATTTTAAGATTTTTGTATAATTAGAGTTGGTTTTAGTTAAGTTTTAATGTTTAATTTGTAATTTAAATTTAAGTTTTTAATTTTGAATTAATTAAATTGGTCAAATTATCTTTCTTTAAAAGAGTATATTTAATATTTAAATTTTCTTTTAATTTCAATTTTATTGGGTTAATTGAATTATCTTTCTTTAATAGCTTATTTTTAAAGTTTAAGTTTTTATTTATTTTTAAATTTGAATTAATTAAATTGTTTGAATTATATTTCTTTAAAGGTTTATCTTTTAGCTTTTTATTAATTGTTAATTTTAAATTTTCTAGATTATTTTTGTTTAATATGTTATCTTTAATATTTAATTTTAAGTTTGTTAAATTTCATTTTGATTTTATTAAAGTATTTGATTTTATCCTTATATTTTTCTTTGCCTTTTAAATTGATATGATTAATTGAATTTATTAGATTAGTTTTATCTTTAAAATTTAATTTTTTTTTAATTAAATTATCTTGGTTTTGGATAACATTTTCTAGACTGATTTTATCTTGACTATCAAATACTTTATCAAGGTATTTATTGATTTTATCTTGGTTTTGGATAGCATTTTCTCATTTTTAACTTTTAAATTCGAATTTATTTTAATATTTGACTTATTTATGTCTAAATGCTCACTTAATTTTAAATTTTCTGAATTAATTAAATTATTTGAATTGATTTGGTCATTTTTGACCAAGTCAAAGTTGATGTCAAATTGATCAGAGTCTTGATTGACTTGATCAGAGTCTAGATTGTTTTGTGATTTTGAATTTAAATCATTTATATCTAGATTATCATGCACCATATTTGGAATAATTTCATACGTATTTGAATCATCATGCTGATTATTTAAACTACTATTAGCAGGGGTATTTTGGTAAATATTACTAACCTTGAGCGTAACCCCTAATTCAGTAGGCTTTTCTGTTGGTTTTGACTCAAGTTTGGATTCAATTTCAACTTGATCCTCTAATTCCAACGACTCCTTGTGAATTTTGATTAACTGGGTCCAAAGCTCATATGCATTCTTGTACTTTCCTAGTCTGCATAAAATATTGTTAGGTAAAACACTACAAATAAGTTTACTTACATTTTTCGTTCAATTATGATTCATGAGAAGGTTTTCTCAAAATTAGCACATTGTCGAAATCTAAGCTTCCTAAGAAACATTCCATTCTTCTCCTCCAGTAGTTGCCATCTTCTTGATCGTACGGTAGTGGTTCATGGGGGTTCCATCCTTCTTGAAGAGACATTATTCTTGCACACAGAGAAACAAACAAAAAATCCCAAGACTTGGTCTTGGATTAGCAGTGCTGGAAAAAAAATAGTATTTCACTATTTTCGAAAAAAATAATAAAATATTAATAAAAAATATTATTTCAAATTTTTGAAAATGTAATATTTTGTCAATACTAAACAATGGTGAAAGGATGACGATGTATTTTTCAAAAATAGTTTTGGAGAAAAAAAAATGAAAGGCGTAAGGTTTTATTTTAAAGACGAACGATATCTAATTTTTCTTAAAAAAACACCCTCTTTGCCTGATTGGTGGTTGCACCAAATCATAGCGGTACCTGCTTTGATACAACTTGTTGGATCGTGAATTTCGATAGAGGGGGGCTGAATATTGATTTAAAAATTTTCGTCGAAAAGAGTTAAGCGCAGCGGAAAATATAAGCGAAAAGAAACAAGGCTAACACAAGTTCTTTTTACTTGGTTCGGAGTCTGTGTCGACTCCTACTCCAAGGCCCGCACTCGTCGAGTGCTTTCGTTGGACAATTCACTAGCAATTCGAATAATTGTTTTATAATTGAAAGTACAGTTGCTAATGAAAAATAAGGCAGTACCGATAAGGAAGAAATCAAAAGAAAAGAGCGTGTTGTCGGAGTTTCGCAGCGTCGCAGGAGCACAAGTGAGCAGATCGTTTGTTCTGAGTTGTATATTTTTGATGCTCCACCCTTGACCCTTCTGTTATAGGATGCTCGGGGCACCCGGATCCCTTCCGGACGCCCTGGTGTGACGTTGCAGGCCCAACCAGCGAGCTCCACGTGTTGACGACGCGCTGGGGATAAGACTTGCCTCTGGGCGCCCGGATCCCTTCCAGGCGCCCCGAGGGGGGACCACCTTTCTCCAGAAACTCCTTCTCCTACAAGACAAGGTTAGTCCGAGGCAATGTATATCCTGTAAAACAAAGTGTTAGCACAATTTATAATTTGACAAAAAGAGTACTAATTAGATTCTGTCTCTTCAAGACCAGAATTTAGTCAAGATCTCGACTTAGAGTTCCGAAATGGTTCTAAGTCGAATCGGCGCCTAAGTTCCCTTCCCGGGAACGCGTCCTCACAGTCACTCCCCTCCAGTGACTTACCTTTATTTACTTGCCAGACGTCCGGTCAGCCCTTCGACCCGTCTCGACTTCGTGCCAGCTATCCGGTCAGCCCGTCGACCTAGCTGGACTTCATGCCAAATATCCGGTCAGCCCTTCGACCCATTTGGACTTCGTGTCAGCTATTCGGTCGGCCCGTCGACCTAGCTGGGGCTTCGTGCCAGATATCCGGTCAGCCCGTCGACCTATCTGGACTTCGCCTGCACACTCAGTCAGAGTGTTAGATCAACAACAAAACTAACTTAACATAATTTGTCATTCATCAAAACCCGAGTTAGACCGTTAGTGCTAACCGCACCAACATAATTAACCTTAACTTTGAACCTTTGCCAATAATCAAAACTAGGTCCGATTATCTGGTGCTCCATATATCAATAATCTTTCCCTTTTTTTTTATGACAACTTAGTTCAAAGTTAAGTAAAAACATGGAGCATATACAAAGCAAATAAGTTAAAAAAAAATGATTCTCCTTAACTTAATCTCTCCCCCTGAAATTAATGTCTTAGGGAACCTTAACTTTTAACCTTATTCTCTCCCCCTTTAACATATATCAAAAAACCAGGGAATCAAAATAACATGGTAATGAAGAATAATTAAGAGAAACACTTAGAATATTTGATATAAAACATTTTTTTCAAAAAATTTAGATTTTTCAAAAGATTTTTCAGAATAATGTTTAAGATATTCCAGAGTATTTGTAAAAAAATTTAAGAGTATTCTAGAGGGTTTCAAAAATATTTGTCAAAGACATGTATAAGAAATGAGTTTTCAAATATAGTTTTAAAGATTTACAAATGAATTTTGAAATAATTTTGTCAATTATATTTGATCTTTTAATTAGGACTCCCCCTTAATCTAATACATATATTAAAAAAATACTAAGTAGCAAGAAAAGTTATTAACTTATAAAAATATTATTTAAATTTTAAAAACTAACTTTTAATCTTTTTTAAAAAATTTAACTTTAAGCCCTCTGAAAAGTATCGCTTAACTTTCTTTTCAAAAAAAATTCTTAGTTTTTCTGCTTTTCTCCCTCTTAAAAATACTTGGTTAAATATTTAATTTTGAAAAAAAAATATTTGAACAATACTTAGCTAAATACTTAGTTTGAAAAAAAATTACTTAATTTTGAAAAACTTCACTTTTTAAAACACTTAATTTTGAAATCAATACATTTAAAAATTCAGAACTTTTGAAAAATACTTTTATTTTAACCTCCTTTTTCTCTCCTTTGATTAATGCTTTTAGAAAATTTTAAGTGATTCAAAAAAATATTGGAGAAAAAGGAAAAAAATTGTTATGTATAAGGGAAAAGTTTTAGGATTAAAATTAGATAAGGGTTCATAGCATGAGTATAACCCTAAATTAGAAAAAAAAAATTAGCTGCCTATTTTCCATCTCATTCAATCTATGTTATAAAACATATTAAGCCTTATGAGTTTGTGTGAGATGGAGTTAAGTTAATCTTAATTTTAAAGTTGATTCTTTAATCTTAAGTTTATTCATATTTAAAAAATAAGTTGAGAAAATAATTAAAAAATAATTAAGTTTTGACAAATAATTAAATTTTAAAAATAATTGAATTTGAATTTTGAGAAATATTTAAATTTAAATTTTGAAAAATATTTAAGTTTAAATTTTGAATTTAAAAGTGTTAAGTTTGGATTTTTAAAAAATAATTAAGTTTGAATGATTAAATTTAAACTTTGAATTAAAAGTGTTAAGTTTGGATTTTTAGAAAATAATTAAGTTTTAATTTTAAATTTTGAATTTTGGGAAACTAATTAAGTTTGAAATTTTAAAAAAATAGTTATTGATCCTATCCAAAAGTCGACGAGATGGATGTTGGGGATGTGGCGCTCCTATTGACCTCCGGTGGACTTCGCTTCGACCTGTAACACAAGCAGTGTCAATGTCGTGCCAGGGAAGGGGTCCCCGACGATGGCCCTCTGACGCTCAAGTCAGTCTCCGGCGAAGCAAAAGAAGAAGCAACGAGAACTGTAGCAGAACAGTAGAAATCGTGTGTAAAGCATACCTCTGTCGATGCTTGGACCCCCCCCCTTTTTATATAGAGATCCTGTAGCGCGCATGCACGCTTCCCAAGGTGGGCATGCTTCTCAAAGTTTTTCCTAAAAAGATGTGTCAGTAAAGTGTCCCTAACACAATACCTTAGCAGGTCGAGCATATCTCTGAAGTGACAATGGAAGCTTCCGCCGTACGATCTTATGTCTGACTATGCGGCATGTCTGCGGCGCTAACTCTCAAAAGGATGTTGGAAGATATCCTATTGTGCTTTCTGTCTAGCCGAGAGGGATAGACGCTCGACCGAAAGTCCATTGTCCGAGTGATGTATGTCGTCGGGTCGAGCGGGATAGCCACTCAGCCGCTCGGCCGGAAGTCCACTGTCCACGTGCATGGCTGACGTCAAGTCTGCTGCTGTCCAGAAGTTGAACTCTATCGGTGTCAGGCCTCGCTGCCAGACCGAGCGAGGTAGTCACTCGGCTCAGCTTCTGCACATCGTCCTTTGAGCATCGGGTGTTTGAGATTCTTGCATCGAAGATGGTGGCGGGTTGGGACCTTCTACCCGGTTAGGGACTGCTCCGCCCGACCAGTCGCTACCTTATACGCATTGACCGCCTTAACTTTGACCTCCACCGTGGTCGCAGGGTGGGGCCCTTCCTCACCACCGCATCACAAGCCTCTCCTTCAAGTCTAGTCGAAGGAGGTTGTAAGTCCGACTGACTGGACAAGTGTGAGCGGATTTCCTCCTTATCGGCCTTCGACGTTGTGTGGTCTGATCGGGGTAAGACCGATCTTCGTTGATCGCTATTTTAAAGCTCGACGCTCGGTCATAAGCATTCTCCCTCTATCCGATCAGCAGGATGAAGGTTTTTACTTGTAGAAATTTTCCTTGGGTTGTCTCGGGCGAGCGCGGGCTAAGCTGACGTCACCCAGATTTCTTGGAAATCATGCAAATCACCACTCTTTAAGGCTGCGCATGTTCCCATGCCTTCATTAATTGTCGACCTGTGGTGGTGCGCCACGTGTCACGCCCACTGCCGCCGCACTCTTAACGCGACAGGCGTGATGTGACGCTTGGCGGTTTGAATTCAACAGTGAGATCTTGGCCTGGGTTTCCGCGACATAGATCGGACGGCTCCGGTCGACCGAGCTAGGGCCTTATAAGCCCGTTGTGTCGCATCGTTGCCTAACCGCGTCTTGGACTTTCCATCTACCTAGTATCCACTAGGACTTCTGTGCCTAGTCTCAACTAGGACTTTCACGTTGCCTAAGATTACTTAGGACTTTCCTGCACACTCAGTTAAACTTGTTATATAATAATTAATCTTAACTTTAAACCTTTGTCAATCATCAAAACCAGGTTTGATTATCTGGTGCTCCATGCACCAACACATATTTTTCTCAAAATTTAACATCGTATAGATTTTGATCTAGACATACTTAATGTCTAATCCTGAATTCAATATATGAATTCCAATCTGGCCTTAAGTAGATTCAAAAAATGGTGGGTTCATTTACTTCGATCATTGTTAACACATAAATGATCTGATCTTGACACAATTATCAAGGCGACTTTAACTTATGATTATGTCTCTATTCACAGCTATATAAGTTATCTCATAAGTAATAGTCTTACATTTATTTATATTTAACAAATAGATATGATTGTTCATATAAGTGGATCAATCTCAATATGCCAACATGCTCACTGAGACTTTTATCCAAAATGTAACATATACACTGAATATATCATGACATTTTCATGTATTTACAAAGTGTTACATTTTACAAAACCCCAAAAACTTCACATATCCTTGAAATAACTCTTTAGTCAATGGCTTAGTAAAAGGATTTACAAGCATAACACGTGTAAGGATATACTCAAGAATTATCTTTTTATTGTCAATAATATCTCTTATAAAATTATACTTAATTTCTATATGTTTGTCATTGTTGTGATATTTGGGATCCTTAGAAAAAATTATAGCAACTTCACTATCACAGTACATTGTAATAGAAGTCTTACTATTTTCAGCAATCTTTATATACTTTAGGAACCTTCTCAACTAGATAGCTTTTTGCACAGCCGCTATACAAACTACATACTCAGTTTCCATTATCGACAGTGCTATACAAGCCTATTTCTTACTGTTCCATGAGATGATGTCGCCATTCAAGAAGAAGGTATAGTCAAATGTAGATTTTCTATCATCAAGGTCTCCTAGCCAATGTACGTCTGTGTATTCCTTCAAGCTCATATTTGATCCATGGAAACATAGACAATAATCTGTTGCCCTTTGAAATATCTGAATATCTTTTTCACTACTTTTTAGCGTCTCGATCCTAGGTTTAACTGGAAACGACTAACTAAGCTAACAACATGGCTTATTTTAGGGACGTGTATACAACATAGTGTACATTAAACTACTAATGGTACTGGCATATGATTTTTTTTTTCATTTCGGCTATTTTTTCAAGAGTCTTGGGATATATACTTTTGCTCAGAATAATATCTCTCACTATAGGTGTTTGTTCAAAGTTGCAATCTGACATGTTAAAGCTTTGTAGCATCTCAATGATATAAATCTCTTGAAACAAATCCAAAAGTCTTTTTGATAAATCTCTAATGATCTTTACTCTTAAGATATACTCAACTTCTCTCATAACTATTATATCAAATTATGATGAAAGTCATGATTTGACTTATCACACATTTTATGTCACTTCCAACTATTAGAATATCATCAACATATAATGATAAGATGATAAACTTACCTTTTTCCTTTCTTAGGTAAACATAATGATCTCATTGATCATTTCGAAACAATAAGATAAAATAACTTTATTAAATTTTATTCCATTATTTTGACACTTACTTTAGTGTGTGTGTGTGTATAGACTTTTAAGTTTACATACTCTATTCTCTTTGTCTTTAGCATTCTGGTTTTACCATATAGATTTTCTCATCAATATTACCATTAAGAAAAGTTGTCGTTACATTCATTTGATATAATTGGTTTATTCCGCTAAGTAGATCCACTTATGAAATTGAATTCTTCACTCAAACAATAGGCTTCTAATGTGGATTGGTAGTTGGATTGCAAATTTAGCTAGTGAGAAGTTTGTGGTTCACTTGCCAATGTCGCAGGAAATTTCTTGAGCAATAACATTTCATCCTGCTAAAACTAAATAATACACAAAATACAAGTCAAACCTAAATAATGATCCAAATCAAACTGGTCAATGGAGTCGTGCTACAAACTTCAATAGGTCGATCGGCGATGATCGGGCCTACCCCGATCGGAGGTCACATAGTAACGAAGTCCAATCAGAAGGGAATTTGCTCACACAATTGTCCAGTCAGTCAAACTATAGCCTCCTTTAACTAGACTTGAAGGGGAGGCTTATGATGCGATGATGATGAGGGGCTTCATCCCGTTGCCACGATGGAAGTCAAAGTCTAGAGGGTCAACGGATGGACGGTGTTGGTCGGTCGGGCGAGTCATACGTCGATCGGGGATTAAGCATCGACCCACCGTCTTCGGCATAGGGATTAATCAAACCAACGCTCAAGGGACGCGTAGAAGTCGGGCCGATCGGCTCCTCCACTCGGTCTAGCATCAGACTTGAGACCAGCTGAGCACGTTGACAGTGAACTACCCGCCGAGTGGCTATCCCGCTCGGCTCAGCAATCGAGCATGTGGACAATGGGCTTCCAGCCAAGCGACTATCTCGCTCGACCCAGCAACTAACGACACTTGGATAATGACCTTCAGCCGAGCAGCTATCCCGCTCGGCGCGACGGTGGATTTTCAGCCTAGCGGCTATCCCGCTCGGCAGGACAGCAGACAGCACAGGGATAGTAGAATTTCGGCCGAATGGCCATTCCACTCGACCAAGCAACAAACACAACAGGATCTTTCGACATCCTTTTGGGAGCTAGTGTCGCTGACAGGTGGCATGGTCAGACAGAAGATCGTGTGGTACTGTGTTAGGGACACTTTACCGACACGTCTTTTTAGAGAAAACTTTGAGACGTGTGCTTCCCTTGGGAAGCATGCATGCGCGCTTCCAATGCTCTATATAAAGGGGGTCCAAGCATCGGTAGTGGTATGCTTTACATGTGATTTCTGCTGTTGCACTACAGTTCTCGTTTCATGCTTCTTCTTGCTTCACCGAAAACTGACTTGAGCGTTGGAGGGTCATTGCCGGGAACCCCTTCCCTAGCTCGGCACTAACGCTGCTTGTGTTGCAGGCGGGAGTGAAGTCCACCGGAGGTCAGCAGGAGCGCCACGTCGCCAGCATCCATCTCTTTTACTTTCGAACAGGATCATATTTGGCACCAGCAGCTATCCAAGACATTCGAGATAAACAGCGTACAGCTTAGGCTCAATGTAGAGACTTTCGAGAAGCTGAAGACCAACTTCCAGAAGGTCATCATAGAGAAGATCCCCCGATCGAAGAACTAGGCGATGGATGAGTTAGCGAAACTAGCCAGTTCGGTGACACCGATCATCATAGGTCAGCCAATCGAGCAAGTCTCACTTGTGGCGCACATCGACCGGATGGAGGAGATAACCTTCCTGAACGACTGGAGGACGACGGTAACAGAGTTCTTGCGGTCAGGAGCTGCACCGGCCACGACCCGGAGGAAGTTTGTTTATTAAAGAAGAGGGTCGGGCGGTTCACCTTGATCGACGACTAGCTTTACAAGAGGGCCTTCTCCAGGACCCTCCTCAAGTGCGTTGGATCAGAAGACGTCGAGTACATCCTGAAGGAGGTGCACCAAGGCTCTTGCGGAGGTCATCTGGGCGGCCGAGCATTAGCCCGAAAGTTACTCCTGGCTAGATATTTCTGGCCAACTCTCTAGGAGGACGCCGCTCGGATGGTGGCCACATGCTTATCCTGCCAGAAGTATAACAACATGTCACACCGACCGACCAAGGAAATAAGAGCGTCCACTGTATCATGCCCGTTCGACCAATGGGGCATGGACATCGTCGGGCCCTTCCCCATAGCGACAGGTCAGCGGAAGTTTCTACTCGTGGTGGTGGACTACTTCTCCAAATGGGTAGAAGTCGAGCCGCTGGCAAGGATCACTGAGCAGATGGTCACCAAATTTATCTGGCAAAATATTATTTGTCGGTTCGGCATCCCACGCCAACTCGTGTCTGATAATGGACGGAAGTTCACCGATCGAGAGCTCAGAGAATGGTGTGAAGGCTATGGCATTCAACAAGCCTTCACCTCGGTGGCCTACCCTCAAGGCAACGGGTAGGCTGAAGTCGTCAATCGGGAGATCCTTAGAGTTTTACGCGTTCGGCTCGACCACATGGGAGGCAGCTGGGTCGACGAGCTCCCCAATGTGTTGTGGGCTCTCCGCACGACTCTAAAGGAGGCGATCGGTGTAACTCCATTCCAGTTGGTGTATAGTAGTGAGGCAGTTGTCCTTGTGGGGGTTGGAGCATAATCCGATCGGGTGCAGCTATACGACGAGGGGAACGTCAAACGGAGGCTAATCGAGCTCGATTTGGTGGGCGAAGCACGGGCAAAAGCCATCGCTCGGCTAATGGCATACCGGCAGCGAATGAAGCAGAACTACAACCGGCGAGTGATCCTGAAATCCTTCCAGGTCGGTGATCTCATCTGGAAGAAAGTGAAGTTGGTCGGCGATGTCGTCAAGCTCGAGGCACCATGGGCGGGACTGTTTAAGGTCATGCAGAAGCTCCGTTCGAGTGCCTACTATTTGGAGGACGAAGAGTGGAGGCAGCTCGAGAGGCCATAGAGCGCGAACCATCTTCCACCCTACAGGGCTGGATGAGAGGTGCGCAAGTGAATCCTATACTTTGTATCTGCAGGGCAAAGTTTGAATAAAAAAGCAAAGGCCTCTCAAGTGCATCTCCCTCAACGGTCGAGCGGCGACCTTAAACCTGAGTGTACAAGTTTATACCAATGGTCGAGCGGTGACCTTAAATGCGAGTCAACACCAACCGTCAAGCGGCGACGTTAAAAGCTTGTCTCCACTGACCGTTGAGCCACAACGTTAAAACCTTGTCTTCACCGACCGTCGAGCGGCGACGTTAAAACCTTGTCTCCACTGACCGTCAAACGACGACGTTAAACGAGTGTCTAAAACAAATCATCGAGCGGCAACGTTAAACTCTTGTCTCCACCAACGGTCCAATGGCGACCTTAAAACCTTATCTCCATCAGCGGTCGAGCGACGGCCTTAAACCCGAGTCTTCGTCAAATCATTAAGCGACAATGTTAAAACTTTGTCCCCATCAGTGGTCGAGCAGCGACCCTTAAACCCGAGTCTTTGTTAAACCGTCGAGCGGCGACGTTAAAACCTTGTCTCCATCAGTGGTCGAGCGGTGACCTTAAACCCGAGTCTTCGTCAAATCATCGAGCGGCGACGTTAAAACCTTATCTCCATTAGCAGTCGAGCAAAGACCTTAAACTTGAGTCTTCGTCAAACCACCGGCGACATTAAAACCTTGTCTCTATCAACGGTCAAGTGGCAACCTTAATCCTAAGTCTTCGTCAAGCCATCGAGCAGCGACGTTAAAACCTTGTCTCCATCAGAGGACCAGCGGCTACTCAAAGGCCTAGGTCTGCAAGATACAATGATCATTCGGCACTGCTCATCGAAGCGTGGATCTAGTACGCCACTGCATTTGAAGTGGGTCGATCATCTAAGAGGACCAACTGTAGACAAACGGGGTCACAGGGCCGCAAGTTCATTTTAAAATCAAAGGAGTCGAAAAAACATGCAAGAAGATAAAAGTCGTCCGAACGGACGAGCATTCATTAAAACTTTAGAAGATGACAAATTACAGGGTCTCTGCCTCACTCAAGATAATCTAAAGCGTCGTCCGACAGAGAGGCGGTGAGCTTGTCTCAGCTAATGACGTTGTTGGTCAGAGCAAATGGTAAATGGCCTCCTTCTTGGAGTTGGCTGATCGTCCTGTCGATCGCCAAGTCAAATAGTTGGAGGGCCTGGTTGGTAACTTTATCGCAGAATGCATCCGAGCGGATATGTAGGCTTGCTTCATGGCCTCAAACCTACTCCCCTCGGCATCCTGATAAATCCTCAAGGGCGCCCGGGAGCCTTACAGCTCATCCTTGGCGGTGATGATTTGGCCATGAAGGGTTGCCTCCTCGGCCGAGCGGCTGTGCCGCTCGGCACCAGGAAGTCTTCAGCTTCCTTCAGCTTCTAGGTGAGAGCCCGGGCCTCCTTATTCTTCTTGTTTAGGTCAGAAATGGCCTGGTTCTTCCTCGCGTTCGTCGACTTGATCTTGTTATCAAAGGTGGAGACCTGCTTATTCAGCCGCTCCAACATGGTGGTCTGCCCATCGCTCTTTTCTCGTTCAGCCTCTAGCAGCTTATCGCTCTTCTCCAGAGTGGCTTGCAACCTGGCCACCTCGGTGTTAGTCTTTTCCTAAGCGACAGAGGATTTGTCGCTCAACGCCTTCAGCTGTTTCACCTCCTCCAAAAACATGAGCCGGTGGCACATGGCCAGACTCTCCACCCAGTACTTCGGACAATCAAAAAGGAGTTTGTGAAGGACGATCAGAGGTAAATTATGAATTTACATTAAAATACTTACTCCAATGGATATTTAGGTGTGGTTATTCGCAAGAGTGCCCGACGACATCATCGCTGCGCGAGTTCAGCCATCCTCCTAGATTTTAGCGAGCGACCCCTGTATGATAATCTGGTGCTCGGGGCCTCGACATCCACCACTCGACTCGCTGTATTCCTCAATGGGCAGGTGTAGGATCGTCGTGATGTGGCGCTGGCCGCTCGAGGCCGACTGTGCCGAAGTCGCCCGCCCAAACGGTCGAGAGGTGGATGCCAAACAGATGCCAGACTTCTTTACCTTCGATGGCTTCGAAGTCAGTGGTATGAAGGCCACCAGCGGATCAGCTAGAGTCCCTTGTGACAGCTCGGCAAGGGATGGTGTCCGATTAGACGACGCAGAGGCCACCGTTTGCTGAACCGGAGTTGGAGTCAAAGTCTCGACCCGCTCGGCCGACTGCACCCCTGAAGTGGCGGAGCACGATGAGGGTTCGGCTCGGCACCTCTTGCACTGATTTAGTGGCACGTCAGAGGAGGTCGAGCCCGATGGCTCCTCGACAGGAATGATAGGGCGTTGCTCGGCCAGGGGCTATGATCCCAGGGTGGTTCCTCCGCTCGGCGTGTGGCTAGCCTCACCTTCGCCCACCACCATGGGCATCTCTTCGATCAGGCCAAGAGGATCTTCATGTGAGCCGACCGGTTGTAGGCCTCGGCTCGCTAGTTCTTCAGTAGCCACCACCTCGATCGTGGTGTCCTTAAGCTTCACCTTGCAAGATATACAGGCTCGCATCATGACTTCGACTTCAAAAAAGAAGGAAAAATCAGTTAGCATCAAAGGAGGAATTAAAGAAGCTTCATCAGCCGGGTGCAGATCGGACTCAGGCCGAAGATGTACAAGACGCCCTCCAGTAGCAGCTTATAGATGTCATACTTCTGATCGGCTAGCATGGAGGCGGCGTTCAAGTAGTCCGATCGGCTCTTATAGCTTTTTAGAGGGGCTGAGGCACCACTTTGAGCTGCCAGCTGGTCGGGAAATATGGTCGCTCGGGAAGGCGCATGAAGAAAAATACTCTTTCCAATGCTTATTGGAGGTCGGCATCTTGTCGAAGAATACCAAACCGACTCATGACTGGAAGAGGAAGGTCCTCGGATTAGATAGTTTAGGGTAATAAAAGTAATGAAAGACCTGGGGAATAAGAGGAATGTCATGCAGACGGAATAAGATGATGACTCCGAACAGCAGTCGAAATAAGTTCGACACAAGTTGAGGAATGGAAATGCGAAAGTATTTATAAACCACTGGAATGAAAGGATGAAGAGGAAACCGGAGGTCGACAACAAATTGGTCTCGGAAGAAGCAAAGGCAGCCGGCCGGCGGGGAATTGGGCCAATCGGACGAAGAAGGCAGAATCATCCGATGATCGAGAGGATTCAAAAGCCTCGCGCAGGCTCTCAGCGTCGCCCCCATTAAACCTAGACTCCATGGATGAATACCAGAGTTCGAGGACAAGAGAAAGCGGCTGAGAGGAGCTAGCCATCACAAAAACATACGCAAAAAGAATGAAATGCGATCGAAAAGATAGAAAAAGGTCGTTGGAATGACACCAGAGCAAGGAGAAAGACCGAAAAGGGATCAGAGACAGACGCAATGGGGAGAAAAGCTTACGGGAGAAGGGTCATCGGGACAACCGGGATCACCGGAGAAGAAGCACCAAGGATTGTCGGAGATCGAAGGAAGCAGAAACTCGAATGCCAGGAACTTGCACGCGAAGTGTGCGAAGGAAGCGGCGCAGCTGGCTTATAAGGCCCGGGCTCAGCTGACCAGAGCCATCCGATTTAGGTCACGGAAACCCAGGCAAAGATCTCACCGTTGAATTCAAACTGCCAAGCATAACATCATGCATGTCACGTCAAGTATGTGGCGATAGCAGGCGTGACACGTGGCACGCTACCACGGGTCGACAATTAATGTCGGCGTGGGAACATGTTCAGCCTTAATGAGAGGGGATTTGCACGATTCCTAAGAAATCAAGGTGACGTCAGCATAGCCCGCGCTCGCCCAAGGCAGTCCACGAAAAATTTATACAAGTGCAAACCTCCATCAGGTCGATCAGATAGAAGGAGCATACTTATGCTCGTTCGACAAACTTCAACAGGATGATCAATGATGATCTAGCCTACCCCAATCGGAAGTCACGCAGTAACGATGTTCGATCGGAAGGGAATCTGCTCACACAATTTTCCAGTCATTCGAACTACAGCCTCCTTCGACTAGACTTGAAGGGGATGCTTGTGATGCGGTGATGATGAGGGGCCCCACCCCGCTGCCACGATGGAGGTCAAAGTCCAGAGGGTCAACGGGTGGACGGTGTTGGCCATTCGGGCGAGTCATACGTTGGTCGAGGATTAAGCACCAACCCACCATCTTCAACACAAGGATTAATCAAATTGATGCTCAAGGGACACGCAGAAGCCGGGCTGATCGGCTTCTCCTCTCGATCTAGCATCAGACTCAACACCAGCTGAGCACGCTGACAGTGAACTACCCGGCGAGTGGTTATCCCGCTCGGCTCAGCAATCGAGCATGTGGACAGTGGGCTTCCGGCCGTGCAGCTATCCTGCTCGTCCTGGCAATGGATGACACTTGGATAATGGACTTTCAACCGAGCGGCTATCCCTCTCGGTGCGATAGTGGACTTTCAGCCGAGCGGCTATGCCGTTGGGCGGGATAGCAAACAACACAGGGATAGCAAAATTTCGACCGAGCGACCATTACACTCAACCAAGCAACAGATACAGCAGGATATCTTTTGACATCCTTTTGGGAGCTAGTGTCGCTGACAGGCGGTATGGTCAGACAGAAGATTGTATGGTGGAAGTTTCCATTGTCACTTTAGAGATATGCTCAGCCCATTAAGGTACTATGTCAGGGGCACTTTACTGACATGTCTTTTCAGGAACAACTTTGATATGTGTGCTCGCCTTAGGAAGCATGCACGTGCATGCCTTCAAAAGTGTACACGTACGCTTCCAAGGCTCTATATAAAGGGGGTCCAAGCATCGGCGAAGGTATGCTTTACATGTGATTTCTACTGTTGCGCTACAGTTCTCATTTCTTGCTTCTTCTTGCTTCGCCGGAAACTGACTTGAGCGTTGGAGGGCCATCACCATGGACCCCTTCCCTGGCTCGGCACTGACGCTTCTTGTGTTGCAGGTGAGAGCAAAGTCCACCGGAGGTCAGCAAGAGCGTCACGTCCCAAGCATCCATCTCTTCGACTTTCGGACAGGATCAGCCATCAGCAGGTGAGCGAGAGTCTCCACTCCTTCAACTCTTATAAAATCTTTACAGCAGAACTCAAAGTCTCCCTTCTTTCTGGCATCGAGTATATCTCCCATTTACTCTAGGCAGTTGCGTGTCGGCGGTTGCTGGTAGTCAAACGGCCCAATCCGTGGCAGATATGGGGAGTTGTGGATTAGAAAAGGGAAAATTTGCATGCAATCCCGCAAATAAAACTTTACATGCAATCATCGTTAGAAACAAATTTTATTTCCACTCCTAGTCAAATATATTTACCTAATTGCCCCTGATATTTTAAATCTAAAAAGTCTAAAAATGAGTATAGCTCCTCTTAAATTCAGTACATTAAACTAGAATCCAGTATATTTTTTATTAAATTGAGCACGATTCTTTTTCCACCTCAATTGGATGGAAAATATATTATATTTTCTTTAAATGGTACTCAATTAGAAGGAAAATATACTAGATTTTCTTTAAATGATGTTGAATTTAGGAGGAATTATATTAAGTAGGAAAAAAGTCATGCTTAATTTAATAGAAAATATACTCGATTCTAGTTTAAAGTGCTGAATTTAATAGAAATTATACTCATTTTTAGACTATTTGTACCTAAAAAATATGAGGGGCAATTTTAATAGAAAATATACTCAATTCTAGTATAAAGTGTTGATTTTAAAAGGAATTATACTCATTTTAGAATATTTTTTATCAAATTGAGCACGATTCTTTTTCCATCTCAATTGGATGGAAAATATACTAGATTTTCTTTAAATGGTACTCAATTATATAGAAAATATACTAGGTTTTCTTTAAATGGTGTTGAATTTAGAAGGAATTATATTAAAGTAGAAAAAAAGTCGTGCTCAATTTAATAGAAAATATACTCGATTCTAGTGTAAAGTGTTGATTTTAAAAGGAATTATACTCATTTGTAGACCTTTTGTACCTAAAAAATCTAAGGGGTAATTAGGTAACAATATTTGTATGAGGGAGTTGAAGCAAATAAAACTTTACATGCAAGGAGTGGAAACAAAGTTTTTTGTGATTAGGGACTACATACAAAATTAAAGTTGTGATTAGGGATTTTTCTCTACTTTACCGATGAATCAACCTATTAAAAAAAATATAAATAATTAAAATTTTTTAATTTAATTAGAATTTAGACGGTTAAGTTGATGAGTCAATTAAATTTTCATTTAACTTATTTTTGGATCACAACAACAATTTAGATCCATGAAATGAAAATTCTCGTTTTTACAGTGGCAACAGATGATAATGCTCATTTTATGTGTTTCTTACCCTCTGTCTCCGAATTACATGAAGGGAGATTTACTAGCATGAGCTGTTAGAGTGTATACTAAAAGTCTAGCTTTTGGTATAAATATTTATCTAGAAATAAGAATCACATTGGTCAAATGTCTACATTTATGATAAATGTAGTTGTTCAATTAATTTATATTATAGATAACATGGTGTGTGGTGTCACACACAGAGGATCATGTTATCAGTATCTTATAAATTATAAACAGTAGCTCACGACCATAATGGAAATGAACAAACCATTGGAAGGTCGTAGTGTAATTAGGTATCAGTTTATCTTAACTGTATAATTACACTAGTACACTCAGAGTGTATTGAGTAGGATCATATGAGGTCGTTTCTTTTATACTGACTTTATAAAGAAACAAAGACCTCGGTTATTATGGAAGTGTGTGCTCTTAATCCTAATATAATAACAAGCACATATATTTGATATTTATTTCTTTAATTTATCAATGGGTGAGATTTAGTTCGATAAATCAATAAGCCCGATAAATTGGGAAATGATATCACTTATAGTGTGTGTTGTTGATTATAGAAGGAAACTGTGTCCTAGAGATACTAGGTTGATAATGTCCTCAAGAGGAGCTCATAAGGATTGTCATGTTAAACCCTGCAGGTGGACTTAGTCTGACATGATAATAAGGTTGAGTGGTACTACTCTTGGACTAAGATATTAATTAAATGAGTTGTCAGTAACTCACTTAATTAGTGGGCATTCGATATCTTAAACACAGGGAGACTAACACACTCATAATAAGAAGGAGCCCAAAAATGTAATTTGGGATTGGTGCGGTAGTTCAATAATAGTTCTCTAGTGAATGAATTATTATTGATAAAATTAAGTTGTGTGTTCGGGGCGAACACGGGATGCTTAATTTTATCGGGAGACCAAAACCAATTCCTCCTCTCGGTCCCTATCGTAGCCTCTTATTTATAGAGTTCTATACCCACCTATACCCACCTTCTATACCCACCCAATAGGGGCCGGCCAAGCTAGCTTGGGAACAAGCTAGGGCCGGCCTAGGTATAAGATTGGGTGGCCGGCCCTAGCTTGAACCCAAGCTAGTAGGGCCGGCCAAATTAAATTAAAAAGGGATTTTAATTTTAGTTTTTATTATGTGGAAGAAATAATTTATTAAAGAGAATTAAAATTAAAATATCTCTCTTGTAAAAGATCTACAAAAGATTAAAGAAAGAGATTAGATCTCTTTCCTTATTTGTAGATTGGTGAGTTATTTTATTTTCTCTTTAAAAATTATCCACATGTTGATAAAATTAAAATTATAGAAATTTCCTTTTATCAACCATGAAGAGATTTTTAAAGAGAAATTTTATTTTTAAAATTTCCGGAAACAAATTAGGAAGTTTTAATTGTTGATTAAAACTTGTCTAATTTTTTCCTTCATTGATGTGGCCGGCCATTAGAGTTTATTTGGGAAATTTTATTTTATTTTTCTCAAATAAATCATGTCAAGGAAATTAATGAAATTTTATTGTAAATAAATTTCCTAATTTGCCTAGGCCAAGGAATATAAAAGAAGGGGTAGGGGTGCCTTCATGAGACACAACCTCTATTGTTTTCTCTCCTTCTTTTGTTCCTTGGTGTGGCCGGCCATCCTCTCTTTCTCTTCCTCTTGTGGTGGCCGAATCTCCTTCTTCCATTGGAGCTCTTGTGGTGGTCGGATACTACTCGGAGAAGAAGAAGAAGAAGGAGAGAAAGCTAGCATCTCTTGGTGCTTGGTTAGTATTTTGGTTTTTCTCCTTGGTGAAGTTTTCCTTTATGGCCGAACCTTGCTTGGAGGAGAAGAAGGTGGTTGGTGGTTTCTCATCTCGGTAGATCGTTGCCCACACAACGTCTGAGGTTAGAAGAGGAATACGGTAGAAGATCAAGAGGTTTTTCTACAAGGTATAACTAGTAATTTTTCCTTTTCGCATCATGCTAGTTATTTATGGAAATAATACCAAATACAAGAGGCTTACGTTCGAGAATTTTGAATATGTTTTTCGATGTTGTGTTCTTTTGATTTTTCTTTTCCTTGTGATTTGATTGTTCTTTTCGGTTAACCTAAAGTTATTTTAGGAAATTAAATATTATATTTCTATAAAAGGTTTTGTCTAGTCGGTGGTGGTTGCTCCTATATCCAAGAAGGTCGTGTGCCTCGCCACGTCAGTACTGGGAACCAATTATGGAAATTAATATTTAATGGAATTAATAACTTAAGGTGATTTGGGTCGAACGTGTTAAGTTTCGCAGGAGATCCAAGTCTAAACCTAAAAGAACATATAGATTAAGTTTTGGATCAAAAGTGTTAAGTTCCGCAGGCGATCCAAAATTTAATTTAAAAGAACACATGGTAGCTAGGAAAAGGTTCAGACCTTTGTATAAAATTTTTGTACAGTGGAACCTCTAGGTTTTCCGAGTAGCAACCAATATGAGCATCAGTATATGGGAGAGGATAAAAACCTTACTGCTAGATAGGAATTTACCCCTAAATTTTATGATGATAACACCTCATTCACTAACTAACTGTCCATCCTGAGAAGATAAAAAAATTATTTTTGATGCTTTTATTATTAGAGGTAAGCCCCTTGTTAGTACCAGTTAAAACTCATTAAAACGACCACTAATCCCTTGTCAGTACCCAGTTTAATGGTCAACAATTATCCTATCATAAGTTTGTCACCAATACTTATGTAAGGTTTTATATGAATGATGATAAATTTAGCTATGTTGAGTTACAACATGTTACAAATAAAATCTCACATTAAAAATACATAGGAAAGATCATAGATTTATAAGGGAAAGATATCTCTATTAGTATGAGACCTTTCGCCTAGAGCCCAAAAATAAAATCATGAGAGCTTAGGTCCAAAGTAGACAATATCATGTCATTATGGAGATATCTTAATTCTTTTGGTCCTAACAATTGGTATCAAAGTCTTGACTGTCAGAAGGTCTAACCGCCGACTATGCACAAGAGATATGATCTAATTAAACCATGTGAGTAGAATATTAACCTCGAACAAAGGAAGTGGGGGCTTCCATATCCTAATCAAGAGGACCATACACCAAACAGGAAGTTCTAGTTGCGGCTAAGCAAGGAAGTTCTAGTAGGTCGGGTGGACTGAGGGCCTGGATCGGAAGACCAGATGGGTCTAGGATCGGACGTGGGAAGTATGTTGTCCTTTTTTTGAGGTGGGATTGTTAGGTTGCAAGGTTGCAAACAAAGTACCGTATTGAAAATACATGGGAAAAATCATAGATTTACAAGGGAAAGATATCTTCATTAGTATGAGACCTTTTAGGTAGAGCCTAAAAATAAAATCATGAGGGTTTAAGCCCAAAGTGGACAATGTCATATCATTGTGGAGATATTTTAATTTTTTTGGTCCTAACAGGCTCCCCTCTCACTCTATCTAAACTTTAGATTAGACCCCTACCACAACCTAATCTCCACTTAATTTAGGGACTTAGTTTTCTCATTGCTTAGGACAAATGACTATACTATTTTTCTCTATATATCTATCATCTCTCTAATTATTTCTGACTACCCTTCTACGATCCAGAAGCATGGTGATACCCTTACAACATGAAGGTCCACACCTATTCCAACCATCACTAATAAGGATATACCTTCAACATCCACCTCTATTACTAATAATGATACATGTCAGTGTATAGATAAGACTTTTTGCAAAGGTTCTTGTTTATTAACGTAAGAATTATCATGTGCATTAGCATTCCACGAACTATAGGAAAATTAAAAATACTTGGTTGTACAAGTCTTTATAAAAGGAAACTTTTATATAAGATCCTAGTAACTTAGACTTAGACATCACAGAAGATTTACTTTCTCTCACATAGTTACTATATTTAATAAAGACATAACTAGACCTAGATTCTTAAAATAACTTTAAAAATAAAACTAGACCTAGATTCTCTAATATCTTGATTAGAAAAACTAGAAATCATAGAAGAAAATTCTACCAAATATTGAGAATGAGATCAGATCTACTGTAAATTTGCAATAATGAATCCAATCCATAAAAGCTGAAGACTTAAGATACACCAATTGAGAAATTAAAGAATGCACAATGCATATCAAACAATTACTAGCTCTCAGACAATCCAAAGATCTACTTTTAAGCATAAAAGTCTGACTTTTATAGTAAATAAAGGATCTAAATAGAAATGTGGAAGTCTAGGATGATTTTAACTATAAAAGACTTAATGATAACTGTTAAGAAGACTGATATAAGATACCTAACAAAGATCAATTTCTAAACAAAATACAAAACTCAAAATTGTACTCAAAATTCAATATGAAATCGAGATTTTGGCAAGTTAAGATGTGACTAATTCTATAAAATGGACGGTCTTCTTATGTCCAGAAGGACCCTTTGAATAGTTAGTCATGTCATTTGGACTTAAGGTAACATCTCAAATCTTTCAAAGAAAAATGGATGATATATTTAGAGATATCTCTTTATTCACATGTGTGTATATTTAGAGCTATCAGATGGGTCAACCTGTGGCGAGGAAGGTCGGTCCATGGTGGGCTAGACATTTGGTAGGGTGGGATGGGTCAACTCATCATCTTGGAGGATTGGAAAATCCCCAACTCAATCCAAGGCGGATTGCGGGTTAAGCGGGCCAACCCATGAACTAAACTAATTACGCAATGGAATTAAAGAACTAGTTGTACCTTTCCTTTGTAGCTAAAGACCTCTTGATCTTCTGTTGTATTCCTCTCCTCTTCTTGGACGTCATGTGGGCGACGATCTACCAAGATAGAAAACACCCTTCCACTCATTGTTTCCAAATCTCTGACCACCAAGAGAAGCTCTAGGATGAGGTACCTTCTACTCTTCTTCTTCTTTTCCAAGCCGTCGGCCACCAAGGAGAAGAAGAAGCGCCGACCACCAAGGAGAAGAGGAGGTGTCGGCCCTAGGAGAGGAGAATGTGGCGTCGGCCCTAGGAGAAGAGAAGGTGGTGCCGGCCCTAGGAGAAGGAGGAGGCGCCGACCCTAGGAGAGGAGAAGGTGGCGCCGACCCTAGGAGAAGAGAAGGTGGCACCAGCCCTAGGAGAAAGAGGTGTGGCGTCGGCCCTAGGAGAAGGAGGTGGTGCCGAAAACCACAACAACTCCAACAACTCATGGATGGGTGGATGCGAGGCTTTATATAGATACTACAATAGGGACCTAGAGGAGGAATTAGTTCAGGACTCCTGATGAGCTTGGGCTTCCTGTGTTCGACCCGAACACCCAACTCAAGTCCATCAATAATAACTCATACCACTAAAGGGTTATTATTGAACTACCGCACTAATCCCATATTACAATATGGGCTCCTTCTTATCATGAGTGCGTTAATCTCCCCGTGTTTAAGAAATCGTATGTCCGTTAATTAAATGAGTTACTGATAACTCAATTAATTAACATCTGATTCCAAGAGTAGTACCACTCAACTTTATTATCATGCCGAACTAAGTCCATCTGCAGGGTTTACATGATAATCCTTATGACCTCCTCAAGGGGACATCATCAGCCTAAATAATTAGAACACAGATTCCTTCTATAATCAACAACACACCATATAAACAGTATTATTTCCCAACTCATCGGGCCTATTGATTTAACGAATAAATCTCACTCATTGATAAGTTAAAGAAATAAATACTAAGTATACGTGATTGTTATTATATAGGGATTAAGAAGATGCACATCCATAATAACAGAGATTCTGTTCTTTTATATAGTCAGTACAAATTAAACAACCTCAAATGGTCCTGCTCAATACACACATAGTGTACTAGTGTAATTTTATAGTCAAGACAGACTAATACCAAATTACACTACAATCGTTCCAATGGTTTGTCCCAATCCATCTTGGTTGTGAGCTACTATTTATAATTTATAAGGAACCGATAACATAATCTTTTGTGTGGCACCACACACCATGTTATCTATAATATAAATTGAATGGACAACTACATTGACATATATATAAATATAAAATGTAAACATTTGACTAAAGTGATTCTCATTTCAAAATATTTTAAAACAGATGTTCATACAAAAGCTAGGCTTATAGTATACATCCCAACAATCTCCCACTTATACTAAAAGACTATGCTGCCATAAATGCTGCCATACATCTGATTCTCATCCCCTCAACATGCCTATCAAAAGCTCTCGCCAGAAGGGCCTTAGTGAAAGGAACTGTCAGGTTATCTGCTGATATAATTTTGGCGGCAACAACCTCTCCTCGTTTTACGATGTCTCGTATTAGGTGGTACTTGCGCTTAATGTGTTTACTTACCTTATAGGCTCGTGGTTCCTTCGAGTTTGCTACTGCACCTTTGTTATCACAATAAATTGTGATAACTTTGGGCAAACCAGGAATCACATCTAAGTCCATCAAGAAGTTTCTGAGCCATACAACTTCTTTAGCTGCCTCAGAGGTTGCCACATACTCAGCTTCCATGTGGAGTCTAAAACGCATTTCTGCTTAACACTCCTCCATGCTATGGCTCCACCTCCCAAAGTAAACACATACCCCGAGGTTGATTTACTACTGTCCCTATCTGATTGGAAGTCTGAATCCGTGTAATCCATAGGGAGAAAATCATTTGCCTGGTAAACCAGCATATAATCTCTAATCCTTTTCAGGCACTTTAATATATGCTTTACGGCAGTCCAATGTCCCGGTCCTGGGTTACTTTAATATCTGCTAACCATGCCCACGGTAAAACAAATATCCGGTCTCGTACATAGCATCGCATACATTAGGCTTCCTACAGCCGAAGCATAAGGAACTGCCTTCATCTCTTCTATCTCCTTTGATGTCTTAGGACACATCTCTTTAGATAAAGGTACTCCATGCCAAAAAGGTAGAAAACTTTTCTTGGAGTTTTGCATGCTAAAACAAGGTAGGATACTATCGATGTATGAAGCTTGGGATAAGCACAACATCCTTTTCTTACGATCCCTTATTACTTTGATCCCAAGAATATGTCCACATTCTCGCAAGTCATTCATATCAAACTGCTTGGACATACATACCCTTACGTCTGACAACACTTTGACATTGTTACCAATGAGCAAAATGTCATCTACGTATAGTACAAGAAATACCACCACGTTTTCGTCACTTTTCTTGTATACACAAGACTCATCAGGACACTGAATCAATCCATGAGACTAGATCACTTCATCAAACCGGATGTTCCAAGATCTTGAAGTTTGCTTCAGTCCATAAATGGATCGATTGAGCTTACATACAAGATGCTCTTTACCCTTCGCAATGAATCCCTCTGGTTGCTTCATATAGATGTTTTCTTCAAGACTTCCGTTAAGGAAAGCTGTCTTGACATCCATTTGTCAAACCTCATAATCCATATGAGCAGCAATAGATAAAAGAATCCAGATAGACTTAAGCATGGCTACCAGCGAAAAAGTTTCCTTATAATCGATTCCTTCTTTATGAGTATAACCCTTCGCAACAAGCCTCGCTTTAAAGGTTTCCACCTTCCCATATGTTCATTTTTTCCTTTTGTAGACTCATTTACATCCAATGACTTTTACACCATTTGGTGGTTCTACAAGCTCCCAGACCTGATTAGAATGCATAGATTCTATTTCAGAGTTCATCGCACTTTGCCAAGATGCTGCATCTTTATCTTGGAGTGCTTCATTATATGTACAAGGATTAGCTTCATGTTCACTAGGGATCAAGTCTGAAGACTCTCCCAAAAACATGAATCTTTCAGGTTGCCTAACAACCCTCCCACTACAACGAGGCACTACCTATAATTGTGCATCATTTGTGGCACGTGTTGCAGTTACTTGTGGTATCTCATTTTGTACTATTAGTACTAAAGTAGAAGTGTCCTCTCTTATTTCCTCAAGAATAATTTTACGCATGGGCTTATGGTTCATTACATAGTTCTCTTCTAAAAATTGAGCATTGGTGCTAACAATGACCTTCTAATCTTAAGGACTATAAAATAAATCACCTTTCATTCCTCTAGGATATCCTACGAACAAGTGAACTTCTGTATGTGATTCTAACTTATCAGCGTCTCCTTTCAGCACATGTGCTGAACTACCCCAAATCTGAATGTGTTTTAAACTAGGCTTACGCCCATTCCATAATTCTGTGGGAGTATAGGGTACTGACTTAGAAGGTACCAAGTTTAGAATATACGCCGCTATTTCCAGGGCATATCCCAAAAATGAATTTGGTAATTCTGAATAACTCATCATTGATCTAACCATTTTCATAAAAGTTCTATTCCTTCGTTCTGCCACACCATTCTGTTGGAGTGTACCAGGTGCAGACAATTGGGATTGAATCTCGGCCTCTGATAAGTAACTCCTAAACTCTCCTAAGAGGTACTCTCCACCACGATCAGACCGTAGTGCCTTGATACTTTTACCATGACGTTTCTCCACATCAGCCTTGTACTCTTTGAACTTATCAAAGCACTCAAACTTGCGGCGCATCAAGTAAATGTACCCATATCTCGAATAATTGTCTATAAAAGAGATAAAATATTCAAAACCACCTCTTGCCTGGATAGTCATAGGCCCACACAAATCAGAATGAACCAATTCCAACACTTCTTTGGCTCTATACCCCTTTGCCTTAAAAAGCCTCTTGGTCATTTTTCCTTCCAAGTAAAACTCGTAGGTCGAAAAGTTTTCCACTACCAATGAACCCAAAGGTCCATCGGCTATTAACCTTTGAATCTTACTCAAGTTAATATGACCCAAGATCGCTGGCCTCTTGTGTTGGTATTCAAAATCGATACAAAGAAAACTAAACTAATTACGCAACGGAATTAAAGAACTAGTTGTACTTTTCCTTTATAGCTAAAGACCTCTTGATTTTTTGTTGTATTCCTCTCATCTTCTTGAACGTCGTGTGAGCGATGATCTACCAAGATAACAAATACCCTTCCACTCATTGTTTCTAAATCTCTAACCACTAAGAGAAGTTCCAAGCCGTCAACCACCAAGGAGAAGAAGAGGCGTCGGCCACCAAGGAGAAGAGGAGGCGCTGGCCCTAAGAGAGGAGAAGGTGGTGCCGACCCTAGGAGAAGAGAAGGTGGCACCGACCCTAGGAGAAAGAGGTGTGGAGCCAATCCTAGGAGAAGGAGGAGGCACCAGCCCTAGGAGAGGAGAAGGTGGTGCCGACCCTAGGAGAAGAGAATGTGGCGCCGACCCTAGGAGAAAGAGGTGTGGCACCGGCCCTAGGAGAAGGAGGTGGCGCCGAAAACCATAACAACTCCAACAACTCATGGATGGGTGGATGTGAGGCTTTATATAGAGGCTACAACAGAGACCTAGAGGAGGAATTAGTTTAGGCCTCCTGATGGGCTTGGGCTTCCTGTGTTCGGCCCGAACACCCAACTCAAGTCCATCAATAATAACTCATACCACTAAAGGGTTATTATTGAACTACCACATCAATCATATATTACAATATGGGCTCCTTCTTATCATGAGTGCGTTAATCTCCCAGTGTTTAAGAAATCGTATGTCTGTTAATTAAATGAGTTACTGATAACTCAATTAATTAACATCTAATTCCAAGAGTAGTATCACTCAACTTTATTATCATGCCGAACTAAGTCCATCTGCAGGGTTTACATGATAATCCTTATGAGCTCCTCAAGGGGACATCATCAGCCTAAATAATTAGAACACAGATTCCTTCTATAATCAACAACACACCATATTAACAGTACTATTTCCCAACTCATCAGGCATATTGATTTAATGAATAAATCTCACTCATTGATAAGTTAAAGAAATAAATACTAAGTATACGTGTTTGTTATTATATAGGGATTAAGAAGACGCACATCCATAATAACAGAGGTTCTGTTCTTTTATGTAGTCAATACAAATCAAACAACTTCAAATGGTCCTGCTCAATACACATATAGTGTACTAGTGTAATTTTATAGTCAAGACGGACTAATGCCAAATTACACTACAATCGTTCCAATAGTTTGTCCCAATCCATCTTGGTTGTGAACTACTATTTATAATTTATAAGGAACCGATAACATGATCTTCTGTGTGGCACCACACACCATGCTATTTACAATATAAATTAAATGGACAACTGCATTGACATATATATAAATATAAAATGCAAACATTTGACCAAAGTGATTCTCATTTTAAAATATTTCAAAATAGATGTTCATACAAAAGCTAAGCTTATAGTATACATCCCAACAGAAACTCACTAGCCAAGTTGTCATGTATCCTTGCTAGAGATGTTCACCAAAAGTGGATCAATGGTGGAATTGTCCATTAGGTGTTCTTATTTTTCAACCCGTGGACCAATATAAGCTCGTCCCAGGCCGACCCGCGCGGGTTGCAGGCCTAGGCGGGTCGGCTCGTGGTGGATTTAGATTAATAAAATTCTAACCCAATTCACTTAAATTGTTTAGCGAGATGAGTCAACCCGATGGGCCCAACCCAAATTGATGCTCAATGTATATTAATGATATCTTAGATTTTTAAAAAATAAAAGATGATTATGCTCATCTTCATATGATCTTTAACCTATTTGACAAGAATGACCTTATAGTATCCCGCAAAAAGATGAAACTGGCCATTAAATATATAGAATTTTTAGGAACAGAAATTGGATAAGGAAAATTTTCACTTCAGCCTCATATTACTTCCAAAATCTTGACTTTCTTGGACAAAATGGAAGACACGAAGACACTTAGAGCTTTCTTATGGCTTCTCAATTATGCCCGACGATATCTAAAAGACATAGAAAAATTAGTGAACTATTATACAATAAGACATCAAACATAGGGTAAAAATATTTTAACCAACAAAATATAGAACTATTGAAACAGATCAAATCAAAAATTCTAAGTTTAACACTTGCACTAGACACTGATTACTTAGTGATAGAAACATATGGGTGTGAATTAGGATGGGGGAGTATTATTCAGAAAAACTTCAAAATATGATCCCAAAACCACTGAAGCTTTATGTAGATATACTTTAGGAAAATACAAAGAGTAAGAACATCTGACTTTCTTAGATTATGAACTCTTAGCAGTAATTTATTACCTTAATGCATTGATGCTTTTCATTTGTAATAAGCATGAAATTACCATTAGAACTGACAGTGAAGCAATTGTGAAGTACAACCAACAAACAAAAGGATTAAGAAAAATTCTAAGTATAAAAAGATGGTTAAAATTTACAGACATGATCATAAACAGGAGATTAAAAATCCACTGGGAACATATTAAGAGAATAAATAAATTCCTAGCAGATATTTTATCTAGACTTTTACACTAACCTTTAATGAATATTTCATGAATGGATAGACAACAAGAGATGCAAACTTTTTCCATGAAAACCATGAGGTTTGACAATCAAGAACTTCAACAATTTACAAAACATGAGGATCAATTTCATTTCTCCTCAAGAGAAAGACTTGACAATATACAAAACAGTTTACTTGACAATATTTAGAATATCCCAATAATACCAGAAAATTCTAATTACAATATTGTTATAATCAATGCATTATTAAATTACTTCTTGATAATAAACAAAAATTGGATAGAAAGAAGTACTCTTGTTACGTTGTCTTTTTTGGAGCATAGACAGAAGTTTACTATAACTAGGAAGTGTTGGGACCGAAAATGTAGCTAGAGGGGGGGTGAATAGCTTGGTGCGTGCTAGTTGCTCTTCGTTGCTTATTTCTTCAAAGATATGCAGCGGAAATACAAGAAACAACTACAACAATGCTAACAAATGGATTTTACTTGGTATCCACCTCACAAGAGGTGACTAGTCCAAGGATCCATGCACTCACACACCCTCCACTATGAATAACACTCCTTTGTGGTTACTACCAAAGGCAGAGAAGCCCTACACCACTCTCAGTACAAGCAGAAGAAAGGGAATACAGGATAAGCAAAAGCTTACAAGATGTACAGTAAAAACTCTAACCCTAACTTCTTGTTGTAGCCCGCCTCTTGATCTTGGATCACCAGCAAACCTTGCTCCAAGAACTCTTCAAGAACTGGCGGTAGAGTGGAGAAACGCTGTGGAGTCTCCTGTGAAGATCGGAGCTGTATATGTGAAGTCTCTACCGAAGAAGACGCACGCCAACGGCCTTTATCTGCGCCAACGGTCGGATCCCGATCGATTGGATTGCTCCCAATCAATCGGGGAGGCTTTGGATTGATCAACCGATTGATCCAGAGCGCCTCTGTGCTCTCTGGAATAGCCTGGATCGATAAACGGATCGATCCAGGGCTTATCGCGACAAATCGCAGCTTCCCAATCGATCCACTGATCGATTGGGGCCTCTAGATCGATCGGCTGATCGATCCAGCAGACTTCTGTGTGCTCGCGACTGCCTCCCAATCGATCCACTGATCGATTGGGATGAGGTCTTCTCGCGGGGACTCCCCAATTTATCGGCCGATCGATTGGGCTCCAGCCAATCGATCGGTTGATCGATCCAGCTGCTGGTTTTGCCCAAAACCAAGTCCCAAGCCCCTCAGACCAACATCCGGTCAACCTTGACCTGTTGGTGCATCATGCCTAGCATCTGGTCACCCTTGACCTGCTAGGACTCCCTCACCCAGTGTCTGGTCAATCCCTTTGACCCACTTGGACTTTTCTCCTTGTGCCAAGTATCCGGTCAATCCCTTGACCTACTTGGACTTTCACCAGATGTCTGGTCAACCTTGACCCATCTGGATTTTCCCCGTGCCTGGCTTCACTCACCAGGACTTCTCATCTGCCTAGCTTCACTCACCAGGACTTTCAACTGCCCAGCTTCACTCACTAGGACTTTCACCTGGCTTCACTCACCAGGATTTTCTCACTGCCTAGCTTCACTCACTAGGACTTCCCCCTGGCTTCACTCACCAGGATTTCCTTCTGCCTAGCTTCACTTACTAGGACTTTCCATCTGCCTGGCTTCACTCACCAGGGCTTTCACTTGACTTCACTCACCAAGATTTTCATACTACCTAGCTTCACTCACTAGGACTTTCACTTGGCTTCACTCGCCAGGATTTTCTCACTGCCTAGCTTCACTCACTTGGACTTCCACCTGGCTTCACTTACCAGGATTTCCTTTTGCCTAGCTTCACTTACTAGAACTTTCCCAGTCAAGTATCCGGTCAACCTTGACATACTTGACTCTTCTACAACCAAACTGATCAAGCCCTGATCAGTGGAGAATTGCACCAACAATCTCCCCACATGAACAACTGCACCTGCATTGTTCATGTGTCGTCTACATGTATTGGCAAACATCAAAACTATGACCAAGACTCAAGCTTGGTCAACCAGGTCAACCTTGACCTAAGGGATATTGCTCCAATAGGAAGAAGGCAAAATGGCTATACAAGAATGTGAAAAAATATTCTACAAAGTCTTTTACTCCTTAGATGAAGCATTTACTTCTGCCAGGAAAGACTAGGCCCTACTTTTTTATAAGAACCTTGTTAAAGGCAGATGGAAAAATTCAGTCAGACAAAACATATGCTCAAGCAACTTCTGATGAGTCTGAAAAAATAAACACACAGCCCTCAGGCTTTATTCTTAGACCCAATTACTCAACTTTAGCCCAGCTTAAAGCCAAGGCAGCTGAAACTTTAGAACAAAGGGCTTCAGAATCAATGTTTTTGGATTTCCCTATTATCCCAGAAGACATATCCACAAATGTTCGAAGTATGACAAAAAAATCTACTTTTCAAACATTCTTTAACTTGTGTGAAATACTCAAGGCATTCCATAAAAGTTCTCCTGAAGGTATTACAATTGGCAACGAAGCTAAATTCAGTTTTAAACTGAAATGTCAAAAGCTCTCCAAAACCTATTCAAATTTAAAAAAAAAAAAAAAGTTATCCATGCCAACTAATTTACTCCTTCAGAAAAGCTAATATTGACTTTGAAAAATATGTACCAAGAAATTTCAGAGGAAGACTTAGTAGTCCATTTACTTTAATGGATTATGGACTTCTACACAATCTTTGGGTACACGAGTTGGATTTCGTTAAAGACTTCCCAAAGAAATTAGGCAGCATTATAGTTTATGCTCTTGAAAAAAAAAGAAACATTTGTTATCTACACTTTTGAAAGTTCTCCACTGGAATGGACAAACTTAAAGATAAAATTATTCATACACTTAATTAAGATAGACATCCATGAAATCAATGGCCTTCAATTAGAAATTGAAAAAATATCCCTCTGATCTTGATCTGGAGTGGGCAACACTTCCTACACCAACAGATCAATTTAAGCACTGGCATGCTTCAACTCAAGGAAATAATTGGTTCTGGGATTAGCATTAAGACCTAAAAGAATTACCTACTAGTCAGATAAACCTATACCAAAAAAATCCACTGGCCAAGAGACATAGGTACCAAGTTTTTTCCATGTAATTTCTCTATTCAACATACAACCCTCTACCAACATTATCAGAAGAAAGCATAAAGGTGGGCAATAAGAAAAATATCCAATTCATCAAGATCTGCCATTTCCTACAAGCATGCTCTAAACACTTCCAACACTTCAACTCAAGATACCAGCTCCAGAGCCCCATCATTAGACTCAGTTGGTGAACAAAATATGATGGAACCTTGAAGATGACATAAGCAATGACATCAAAAAACAAAAGTCGTGATGACATGAAGCATTATTCTCCACTGCAACTTTACATGCTGGCAACATCTTTATTCTCCAGATTCTCCACTGCCCAATCACCTCACCTCCACTACATTTATCCCCCCCCTCCCCCCTCAACTCATCCTGAAGTGAACACCTTATCCTTTCTTCACCTCGAAGTAAACTCTCCCTCTCCTTTTATAAATACCTCTCTTCTCCAACACTGAAGGCATCCAAGTGTGCAAGAGTGAAAGAGTGCTATAGTGCAAGAGTGTTTCTAGTTTTCCAATAAGTATCTCCTGTAATGTCTTTCTAATTTCCTTATGTAAGCTTGTTCCTAGCTTGTAATTTCCTTATGTAAGTCTATAACTATCTAAGTTAGCTTGTATTCTTTAAATTTTCTAGTTTGTATCTTTTCCTGTAAAATTTCTATGGCAACTTAATATATATATATATATATATATATATATCTTAGTTTTTTGAAAAGTGTTTAGAAAATTCCAAGGCTTCTTCTAATATATATTTTCAAAGTTTACTTTGTTCATTTATATTTGATCTCCTCAAGTGTAGTATGTAGATTCCTCAATTCATCTATTATATGAGTTTTATGTATTTTAATTAGTTCTTTAATTTGATGTAAAATAGTTTTAGACCGGAGCTCAAAATGTTTGGATTGAAGTTCTCAATTTTTAGGTTTATTTTATGTGATTAGTTTTGAAAGACTTAAGATTTCTTTCTTAGTTGGAATACTAAGTAAATTGAGTTGGCTAAATCTTTTATTCAATGAGTCTTAAGCGTCTTTTAAGAAATCGATATTTTTTTTAAATCACTTAGTATTTATGTTTGTTGATTTAAAGTGATAGTTGTTTTTTCCAATAGGATTTTAGTTTGGCTTTTTTGACACTCTAAGTTGGTTCATATACTAAGTAGTAGGTTTGTGATTGTATTTAAGTGTGCACTATTAGTATGAAGACAATGATTGTATATTCTAGATCTAAAATAACAACTATGTTTATGTTGATCTAGAGTAATCATTTTTTGAGTTGGACTTGAAGGGCTAGATCTAAAAAATCTAATTTTTGAAAGTCTGAAATATCTTTAGAATTAGAAGTCATTCATGGTAGTCCAAAGATCTTATAGCTCTAATATTAGATTTTTACGTGCTTCATGTCGAAGTTATGTTTTTCAAAAATTTTAGGGAGTGAACAATAATTGTAAATAATAAAAAATAAATAGTGATTGTGAACATTAATCTAACAGTAATTGTAAACAATAATCTCAAACAGTAATTATCAAATCTAGGCTTTTCGAAAGGATATTTTTCTAATTTTTACTTCTCGTCAGTTATGTCTTATTGTTCAAGCTTTATCCTAACTTTTGTAGGTCTTATAATGAGCTTTTAGTAGCTCTTGCTACCCCACTTAGTCAGCACAAGTTTTACAAGGTTAAACCATGAGATAGTTCCTAACTTTTGAAAACAATGAGACGAAAATAGAACCTATATGAAGTTTATGAAGTTTATATGGTAGCTTAATATATATATATATATATATATATATATATTAAGCTACCATATAAACTTTATAGAAAAAACATACCAACTAGGAAATTATGTGTGTGTGTATTATTTCATTAAGTATTCAGGTCAGATATTGGATATTGGATATTGGTAGTCCCTCCATATCCTCCTCCATTCGGGTTAGATATCAGATCCTCCATTGGGTTCAGAGAAAATTTTCATCACTAGCTCTTAGGGAGTTCCCATAACTATGAATGATCTAACATACCGGGTGTTCTCAAGTACATACAATAATTTTTATTATTGATGGTAGTAGGATTTGCCTCCAAACAATATAGTGAGGTTCTTCTGAGCAATATAGTTGGCTTCCTCCCAAAGTTTCACAGAGCAATATTATCAAGTTCTGCAAAGCAATCATAATAAGATTTTGTAGAGCAATATCGTCAACTCTCATAGAGTAATAATACTAAGATTTTGCATAGTAATATCACCAAGTCCTACATGGCAATATTACCAAGTCTCGCAAAGCAATAATATTAAGATTTCACAGATTAATATCGCCAAGTTCTGCAAATCAATATTACTAAGTTTTGTAGAGTAACACCGTTGAGTTCCCCAGAATGATATTATTAAGCTTCTCCAAGCAATATGGTGGGATTTATTCCCATGAATTAACTAAACTCCTTTGAGCAATACAATTATACTCTTTCGAGTAATCTCTTAGAAGTAACATAAGTGGGACCTATCAAACATCAGAGTATTATGAAGTTTCTGGTTACTAACACATGGCGATGGATGAAGAGAGAAGAAAGTAGTGGATGTTGAAGTTGAAGTTGGTTCTCTTTATTCCTTCTCATCTTATGTGGTGACTAGTGAATGGAGAAGCATGTAGTGGGTGTTAGAGATGATTCCCTTAATTCCTTCCTTAGCTTGCATGACAATCAATGACTAGAGGAATGATAATGGATTGTCAGAAACCTTGTCCTCACATAGGTGGGAAGAGATAAAAGGGCGTGAAGGAGAATGACCTGAAGATTCCCTTTAGATAGCTATATAAGAGCCATGAGAGGTAAAGTACGAGTACATTGGTCTTCTTATTCTCACAAGCGGAAGTAACTCTCCTCCTACAAGCTCTCATCTTCTTCTTCTTCTTTCTTTAATCTTCTTCTTCTTCGTCTAATCTATGACTAATTTGAGCATCAGAGGAGTTGTATCGATAAGCTGGCTTAAACTTGGGATGTTTGCCTAAATAACTGTATAATATTTCGTGGTAAAGATAGTAAAGAATGTGAAGTATGTGAATCACTTCAATACAAGCCCAGGGGTAAGTAAATCGCTACAAAACAAATAAGATATTTTCCATTAAAGCTAAGATTGTAAAAAAAATTCTTGTCGTCTAAGATTGCTTCATTAATGAAATGGCATGAAAACGAAAGACTGATTCTCAAGCTTGGAAGTCTTTTGATTACGGAATGATGGTATATGTACTTATGTTGCTTCCATTAAGCAAATGTTCAATCATCATGTAGCTTTATTATGGATAATTAGTGATTTTCGGCTAATGGAAATTTGTTTGGGTGGAGTACAAAAGGGAGGTATGCTTGTCCCTGTTATGGTAGCATAACATGATCAATGTGGTTGAAATGTAATAAGAAATTTTACTATTCTAATCATAGAATTCTTTTGCCTCCTAATCATAGATTTAGAAAGCTGAGAGCATCCTTTGATGGAACACGAGAATATGGACATCATGATTTGAAAGAAATGGAAATAAGGAAAGCATTACATCCTAAGTCTAATGGCCTCTGGTAAAGAGCGCATTCTTCCTGCAAAATTTATAATGCCTAAGGATGAAAATTTGGTTTATTGTAACGTTTTAAAAAATATCAAACTTGAGACAGCATTGCATCATATATATCAAAATGTGTACACTTGAAGGAGCAAAATATATGGGTTTGAAGTTTCATGATCATCATGTTCTTATACAACTGTTGCTTCCATTAGCTAATCGCCAAGCATTACCTAAAGATATAATTAAAGTTCTTATAGAGTTAACTAATTTTTTTAGGCAACTTTGCTCAAAAGTTAATCACATAAACGATTTGGAACACATCCAAGATAGAATTGTTGTTATCCTATGTCATATTGAGAGATTATTGTTGGTTGCTACTCGGAATATCGTTCTAGTTCCCTTGTATAAAAATTTGTACAAGTATAGAACTATCCTAGCTACCCATGTGCTCTACTGAAGTTAAATTTGGATTGCAAACGATGCTTAACATTATTAATCCAAATTGTCCTTCAGAAATTAAACTTGGATTGGAAACGATACTTAACATTTTTACTCCAAGTTTAATCGATGTGTTCTTCATAAATTAAACCATATTACAGAAATTAATTAAATATCTATTTCAAAAATCAGCTTCTAGGTTAAACATGGCGAGGCACTAGGCCTTCTTGGGTATGGGATCATCCACCACTTCCTAAACAAAGCCTTTCAAAGAAATCGGATATTTAACTTCTTATAATAAACTAGGTTTAACTACAGAGACCTCAATAGAAGCATAATATCGAAACATGAAATTGAAAAATAAAATCGATAACAAAACGATAACCTAAAACCGATAATCTCTTGTGTTTGGTTTTACAAGATCTATACAAAAGGATGAGCTAGTCATGATGTGAAAACAAATAACTAGTTATATCTTTTGTAGCTTATAGACCTCTTGATCTTCTGTTATATTCCTCTCCTTCTCTTGGACGTCGTATGGGCGACGATCTACCAAGATGAAATCCACCTAAACTTCTTCCTTTGCTTCCAAGTTTCGACCACCTTCCACCAAAGGATACTAGGATGCAATACCTCCTTCACTTTTTTCTTCTTCTTCTCCGAGCAACCGGCCACCAATGTCTCTCCAAGGCTTGATGCCACCAGCCACAAAGAAAAGGAAAGGGAGAAGAGGGAGAACCGACCACAAGGAATAGAGAAGAGGAATAAGAGATGTGTGTTTTTTTCATAAAGCACCACCTCCTCTTCTTTTATAATCCTTGGTGATTGCAAAAAAAGGAAAGTTTTATAACAAAAAATAAAACTTTCTTTTCTATCATGGCATGGCCGGCCACAAGCTTGTGCTCCAAGCAAGGAAAGATTTTAAATAAAATTAAAATCTCTCTTCTAAAATCCTTTTTGTGGATAGCTATAAAAGGAATGTTTATAAATTAAAATCTCTCTCTTTTAAATCCTTTTATGGATATCTATAAAAGAAAAGATTTTAAAATAAAATTTCTCTTTTAAAACATGGTTACAAAAAGGAAAGTTTTATCAAAAAATTAAAATATTTCTTTCACATTATAGATAACTACAAATAAGGAAACACTTCAAATCTCTCTTTTTAATCCTTTGTAGAAAAGTTATAAAAGGAAAGATTTTAAAATTTAAAACTCTCTTTTAAAACCTGTAACGACCCGCCTTCTACTGACTAGGCTGTGAGGTCGATCGCTACATTATGCTGTGCTAAACTATTCCCTGACCATCACTAAAACTAGATGCGGAAGCTGTGCTAATTAAAATTTTATTCAACTACTAACATTTCTTGGTTCTATACATACTAAGGTAGGTAAACTAACTATTCATGACATGTTTTACCTTCCCCATGATCAAGGAACTGAACTTAGACATTTTCCCGCTGATATCAGACCTCCCAATTGATCCATGGATCGATTGGAACATCGGATCGATCCAGCACGCTACTGTGCTCGGGCAATAATTTGGATCGATCGGCTGATCGATCCAGGCTGGTCAATCGATCCATTGATCGATCCCAGAGATTTCTGTTCGCGACAGAAATGGCTGGATCGATCGACCAATCGATCCAGAGGCCTACTGTTCGCAAAGCCAGATGCCCAATCGATCCTTCGATCGATTGGAAACTCTCGAATAGATCAGCTGATCGATTCGAGTTTCTGATTTCGTGCCAAAGGTCTGATTTCAGCACTTGCTCGTGCCAAGACTACTTATAACATTTCTAAACTAATTGCCAAACATTCTAACATCACAAAAATAGTGTTCTGAGCATGATAGGATGCATGATTAACTAATTCATAACACTTAACATATGAAGGTGCAAAATAACAAAATGCTAAAAGGTTCTAATGCTTAAAAACAAGCTTGCTGTAATTCCCTAGGATCTCTACTCCAAGTTCCTGCCCACACACATCTTCGTAGCATTGCCCTCCAGCCTCCGCTAGTCCATCTTTCCTTTACCTTTATCTGCAGTATAAGGAAAAGAAGTATCTATAAGCTTTCGCTTAGTAAAAAACCATCTACCTCACTAAAACATGCATACGATGCATCTATGATTTTAAAACATGCTATTAAACATATGTTAAACTTGTTGAAGCATGGCCTACTGAAATCACTGAACATGAACACTAAAACATGGCATACAAAGCGAATCATAAGCTAGCATGTGTATCAATAAGAAAGGACTAACTGAAACATAGCTGAGTTAAACTAAAACTGAACTAGAACTGATTTGACATATAATCACATGACTGATTGTGAGTTTGGAAAACTAATATCATAATAGATTAAAATACATAATCATGCTGCTAATGGGCCCGGCAACTGTACGTGCAATGCGCGCATCCTTAACTAGACCCGGGGTTGCAAATCCCGAATTTAGTAAGGTTTACTAGGTTATCTAAACCTAGGGACGACTGTGGGAGCCCAACCCAATGGATATCTAATCCAGTACAGTGCCACTGAAAAGTAAAATACTGAACACTAGCTAATAAATACTGATCTTGCTTTTACTAGGTTGTCTAAACCCAGAACTAGGTTGTCTAAACCCAGAACTAGGTTATCTAAACCTAGAGGCGACTGTGGGAGCCCACCCATTGGACATCTAGTCCGGTAAAAGCTGAAGCAAGACTAAATAAACTGTAAAGATACTTCTATTGCATTTATCTAAGCTACTAAAATGCCTAAATTACATTTTACTGAACTACACAATTTATCGAACACTTGGCATGCGCTAATTCGCATCCTTTGTGTCGAAAATCGACGTACTATTAAACTAACACATGGAATTCACACGGAAGCTACTTATACTGCAAGTGAGGGGTTTCTTACCTCCTATTCGAAGTTTCTTACGATTCTAATCGCTAGATTTCCGGAGGAGACAATCCTTTCGACGATCTTCTCGCGTCTATGCGTTCTTCTCGCGGAGAGGAACGTCCTCGTGTCGAAGTCGTCGCTGGAATTGCCCTTGGAACCAAACCCTTGCTTGTTCTTGTGGTTGGCACCGAGAGAGAAAGAGGAGGGAGAAGGGGTGTCGGCGGTGAGGGTTGGAGAGGAGAAGAAGTTGCCGAACCAAACAAAAATAAACCAAACCCCACTTAACTTTTCTATTTATATTAAGTGGAACTTTCGGCCCAACTCTAACTTAAATAAAATTGTCTCCCTTTCCTTTCAGCACGGCCCTGCTGGGTTCAACTGGTTACTAGAATTATCCGTAAACCATAGGTCTCGGGTTCAATTCCCGCTTAGGCCGTTTTCGTTTTTCTATTTATTTTTGCTACTTCCGCTACTCTAAAAAATTCTGTAAAAATATCCTAAAATTCCAGAAAAATCATAGAATATTTCTAAAAATAGTTTTGAGAATTTTCGGGCGTTACAATCCCTCATACCTTATAAAAAGTTCGTCCTCGAATTTAGAATAATTCTGGGTACTTCTGTCTCATGCTGGCTTCTGTCTCCCATGTTGCCTCTTCTGCTGTGTGACTGTGCCAAATGACTTTGACTAATGTTACTTCCTTGTTCCGTAATTTCTTAACTGCTCGGTCTATTATCTGAATAGGCTGACTGTCATAGCTGAGGTCTTCGCGGATCTGTACCGACTGGGGCTCAATCACCTGGGTGGCATCTGGGATATGCTTCTTCAGCATAGAGACATGAAATACATTGTGGGCAGCTGACATTGTTGGAGTGTATACTGAAAGCCTAAGCTTTGTAAACATTCATTATGAATAAAGAATCACATTTGGTCAAATTTTCTACATTTAGTTGTAGTTGTTCAATTAATTTATATTGTAGATAATATAGTATGTGGTGTCACATACAGAAGATGATATTATCAGTACCTTATAAATTATAAACAGTAGCTCACGACCAAAATGGAAAGGAACAAACCATTATAAGGTCGTAGTGTAATTAGGTATCAGTTTATCTTGACTGTATAATTACACTAGTACACTCAGAGTGTATTGAGTAGGACCATTTGAGGTCGTTTCTTTTATACTGACTTTATAAAGAAACAAAGACCTCGGTTATTATGGAAGTGTGTGCTCTTAATCCTAATATAATAACAAGCACATATATTTGATATTTATTTCTTTAATTTATCAATGGGTGAGATTTAGTTTGATAAATCAATAAGCCTGATAAATTGGGAAATGATATCACTTATAGTGTGTGTTGTTGATTATAGAAGGAAACTGTGTCCTAGAGATACTAGGTTGATAATGTCCTCAAGAGGAGCTCATAAGGATTGTCATGTTAAACCTCGGTGGACTTAGTCCGACATGACGATAAGGTTGAGTGGTACTACTCTTGGACTAAGATATTAATTAAATGAGTTGTCAGTTAATTAGTGGACATTCGATATCTTAAACACAGGGAGACTAACACACTCATAATAAGAAGGAGCCCAAAAATGTAATTTGGGATTGGTGCGGTAGTTCAATAATAGTTCTCTAGTGGAATGAATTATTATTGATAAAATTAAGTTGTGTGTTCGGGGCGAACACGGGATGCTTAATTTTATCGGGAGACCAAAACCAATTCCTCCTCTCGGTCCCTATCGTAGCCTCTTATTTATAGAGTTCTATACCCACCTATACCCACCTTCTATACCCACCCAATAGGGGTCGGCCAAGCTAGCTTGGGAACAAGCTAGGGCCGGCCTAGGTATAAGATTGGGTGGCCGGCCCTAGCTTGAACCCAAGCTAGTGGGGGCCGGCCAAATTAAATTAAAAAAGAAATTTAATTTTAATTTTTATTATGTGGAAGAAATAATTTATTAAAGAGAATTTAAATTAAATTATCTCTCTTGTAAAATTTACAAAAGATTAAAGAAAGAGATTAGATCTCTTTCCTTATTTGTAGATTGGTGAGATATTTTATTTTCTCTTTAAAAATTATTCACATGTTGTAAAATTAAAATTATGGAAATTTCTTTTTATTAACCATGAAGAGATTTTTTGAAGAGAAATTTTATTTTTAAAATTTCCGGAAACAAATAAGGAAAGTTTTAATTGTTGATTGAAACTTGTCCAATTTGCTTCCTCTTGATGTGGCCGGCCATTAGAGATTAATTGGGGAAATATTATTTTATTTTTCTCAATTAAATCATGTCAAGGGAATTAAGGAAATTTTATTGTAATTAAATTTCCTAATTTGCCTAGGCCAAGGAATATAAAAGAAGGGGTGAGGGTGCCTTCACAAGACACAACCTCTATTATTTTCTCTTCCTCTTTGTTCCTTGGTGTGGCCGGCCATCATCATCATCCTTTCCCTCTCTTCCTCTTGTGGTGGCCGAACATCTCTATTCCTTTGGAGCTCTTGTGGTGGCCGGATACTACTCGGAGAAGACGAAGAAGAAGAGAGAAAGCTAGCATCTCTTGGAGCTTGGTTAGTGTTTTGGTTTTCTTCCTTGGTGAAGTTTTTCCTTTGTGGCCGAACCTTGCTTGGAGGAGAAGAAGGTGGTTGGTGGTTTCTCATCTCGGTAGATCGTTGCCCACACAACGTCCGAGGTTAGAAGAGGAATACGATAGAAGATCAAGAGGTTTTTCTACAAGGTATAACTAGTAATTTTTCTTTCCGCATCATGCTAGTTATTTATGGAAATAATACCAAATACAAGAGGCTTACGATTCTAGAAATTCGAATATGTTTTTCGATGTTGTGTTCTTTTGTTTTTTCTTTTCCTTGTGATTTGATTATTCTTTTCGGTTAACCTAAAGTTATTTTAGGAAATTAAATATTAGCTTTCTATAAAAGGTTTTGTCTAGTCGGTGGTGGTTGCTCCCATATCCAAGAAGGCCATGTGCCTCGCCACGTCAGTACTGGGAACCGATTATGGAAACTAATATTTAATGGAATTAATAACTTAAGGCGATTTGGGTCGAACGTGTTAAGTTCCGCAGGAGACCCAAGTCTAAACCTAAAAGAACGAATAGATTAAGTTTTGGATCAAACGTGTTAAGTTCCGCAGGCGATCCAAAATTTAATTTAATAGAACACATGGTAGCTAGGAAAAGGTTCAGACCTTTGTACAAAATTTTTGTACAGTGGAACCTCTAGGTTTTCCGAGTAGCAACCAACAGACATCTCCTGGGGTAGCTCTAGCTCATATGCTACCTTGCCCACTCTTCTGCTAATAAGGTATGGTCCCACATATCGGGGACTTAGCTTGCCCTTCTTCCCAAAACGCATTACTCCCTTCATGGGAGCTACTCTGAGGAACACTGAATCCCCAACTGAAAACTCTAAAGGTCTACGCCATGTATCAGCATAGCTTTTCTGGCGGCTCTGAGCTGTCTCTATCCTCTGGCGGATCTGCTGTATAGCTGCTGTGGTATCTGCCACTAGATCTGTCTGAAGTTCTAGTTCTTTCTGTTCACCACTCTCATACCAGCAGATTGGAGATCTACACCTCCGCCCATAGAGAGCCTCATAAGGTGTCATACCGATAGTGGCCTGATAGCTGTTGTTGTATGCAAATTCTGCTAGACTCAGATATTTGCACCAACTTCCTTTGAAATCTAGGGCACATGCTCGGAGCATATCTTCGAGTACCTGATTTACCCGCTCCGTCTGTCCATCTGTCTGAGGATGGAAGGTTGTGCTAAACTTCAACTTCGTGCCTAAAGCTGACTGTACACACTCCCAGAAGTGTGATGTGAATCTACTATCTCTGTCTGATATAATGGTTCGTGGGACTCCATGTAATCTAACGATCTCCTTGAGATACAACTGAGCTAGCTGCTCCATGGAGTAGGAGATCCTGATAGCTAAGAAGTGGGCTGATTTAGTCAATCTGTCGACTATTACCCAGATGGTATCAAAACCATTCGTGGTTCTGGGTAATCCCACGATGAAATCCATAGAAATATCTTCCCACTTCCATTCTAGAATCTGAATGGGCTGTAAAACTCCTCCTGGTCTCTGATGTTCTGCCTTAACCCTCTGACAGGTTAGGCAGGTGCTGACATATCGAGCAACGTCTCTCTTCATCCCAGGCCACCAAAAATGTTTCTTCAAGTCCTGATATATTTTGGTGGAACCTGGATGCATCGCATAAGGAGTCTTGTGAGCCTCATCTAGAATCTTCCTGCGTAGTTCCTCTTGATCCGGAACACGTAATCTGTCACCGAAGTATAATACCCCGCTATCTGATATTCTGAACTCTCCACCTTCTGATTTTGCTATCCCTTGCTTGATTTTCTGAATTTCAGGATCCTGTTCCTGAGCTGTCTGAATGTCACCAAGCAAGGTAGACTCTAATGTCATAATAGAGAGCTGTCCAACTATGAGTTCGAGACTGAAATCGGTGACCTCTTTCTGTAGGGGCGGTGACATGGCTGCTAGAGATAATAGGGTAGCGCTGGACTTTCTGCTGAGGGCGTCTGCTACCCTATTCGCTTTTCCTGGGTGGTAGAGGATATCTATGTCATAGTCTTTGACCAGTTCTAGCCATCTGCGCTGTCGCATATTCAGATCCTTCTGAGTGAAGAAGTACTTCAAACTCTGATGATCTGTATACACTCTGCATTGAGCTCCATACAAGTAATGTCTCCAAATCTTGAGAGCGAACACCACTGCTGCAAGCTCAAGGTCATGAGTAGGATAGTTCTTCTCATAATCCTTAAGTTGTCTGGAGGCATAGGCGATCACCTTGCCATCTTGCATCAGCACTGTTCCTAGTCCCAACTTCGAGGCATCACTATATATGTCAAAGCTATCTGCGTTCTCTGGTAGAGTCAAAATAGGTGCACTGGTCAATCTCCTTTTCAGCTCGCTGAAACTGTTCTCACAGTCCTCCATCCACTGAAATTTCTTTCTGGTAAGAGCTGTCAGTGGGGAGGCTATCCTGGAGAAGTCCTCTACGAATTTCCTGTAGTAACCTGCTAATCCCAGAAAGCTTCTGATCTCACTGGCGTTCTTGGGTCTTTTCCAGTTGCTCACAGCTTCTATCTTACTGGGGTCTACCATGATACCATCCTTTGAGATGATGTGACCCAGGAAGGACACCTGATCTAGCCAAAATTCACATTTGGTGAACTTGGCGTACAGCTGATTCTGCTGAAGGGTCTGCAATACTGTTTTCAGGTGCTCTACGTGTTCTTCCTGAGTTCTGGAATAGATAAGGATGTCATCGATGAACACGATAACGAACCTATCTAAATATTCTCTGAATACCCTGTTCATAAGGTCCATGAAAGTAGCTGGAGCATTTGTCACGCCAAAGGGCATGACTACGAACTCGTAATGTCCGTATCTAGTCCTGAATGCTGTCTTGGGTATGTCCCCTTCTTTAACCTTCACCTGATGATAACCTGATCTGAGGTCTATTTTAGAGAACACTGCTGCTCCCTTTAGCTGATCAAACAGGTCATCTATTCTGGGAAGAGGATACCTGTTCTTGATTGTGACTTGGTTCAGTGCCCGGTAGTCTATACACAGGCGCATGCTCCCGTCTTTCTTCTTCACGAACAATACAGGTGCTCCCCATGGTGAGTGACTAGGACGGATGAAGCCCTTGTCAAGCAGCTCCTGTAATTGCTCATGAAGTTCTTTCAGTTCTGCTGGAGTCATGCGATAAGGCGTTTTGGAGATAGGATTTGTACCGGGAATGAGCTCTATCTCAAATTCAATCTCCCTGTCTGGTGCTAATCCTGGTAACTCTTCAGGGAAGACTGCTGGGTAGTCACATACGACTCGGACCTCTACTAGCTGTCGGTCCTTGTCCTGACTGGTACTGACTACGTGTGCTAAGAACCCCGTACATCCTGAATCCACTAACTTCTGTGCCTTCATAGCTGAGAGAAATTTCTTGGCTTTTCTCTTGGATTCTCCGATAAACTCGAACTATGCTTCTGCTTCAGGTTGGAATACGACTTTCTACTTACGACACTCGATGGAGGCACCGTATCTGATCAAGAAGTCCATTCCGAAGATGACATCGTAGTCCGTCATATTTAGCACTATCAGATCACAAAAGAGTTCTTTGTCTGCTATAATGACTGGCACGGCTCTGAGCCAGTGCGTGGATGCCATAATTTCTCCTGACGGTAGCGTTGTCAGAAACTGACTACTGAGTACCTCTGGGGGTATCGCTAATTTCTTTGCAAATGCCCTGGATATATATGAATGGGTTGCCCCAGTATCGAATAAAACAGTTGTACTTTGCTGTAAAATACTAATCTAACCTGTAACAACTGTCGAGGCATTTGCTACGTCCTCTCTGGTCAGTGAGTAGATCCGTGCATTTGTCGTAGCTGGAGGGGCTTCTAGTCTGCCCTGGCTGATGTGTGGACCTTCTAAAGCGGCCTGCATATGATGTAACTGAGCTGGCTGGCCTCCATACTGAATTGGCTGTGGCTGAGAAAGACTGATCTTGTTTGGACACTGCTTGGTCATATGCCCTTCCTGCCCGCATTCAAAGCATCCTCGTGTGCCCTTACGACAAACTCCAGGATGGAATTTCCCACAAGTAGCACACTTTGGATAACTGGGCTGCTTGCTGGCTGGTCCTCCTTTTGGATAACTCCCTGGCTTGCGCTTGTTGCTGGAGTTCCCTTTCCAGTTAGAGCCATGGGAGCTGTGGCCCTGCTGTTTCTGAGTGCCTGAGCCTCCTTGACCTTTAGCTTCTGAGAGGACTTGCTTCTGCTGCTTGATGCTATTCTGGTAATGCTCAGTGATTAGAGCACTGCTCACTAGCTCTTCGGTGGGTTGTGGCCTATGAACGCCACCAGCCACGTTCATCGCTATTTCCAGCCTCAGCATCTTGAGCATCAACCGGACTCGTTCCCTTTCTGTGCTGACTAATTCAGGGCAAAGACGAGCCAATCTATTGAATTTCTTCACGGCTTCCTCAACTAATAGATTGCCCTGACGAAACTCAGTGAACTCGTCGTAGTGGCGGTTGGTGACCCGCATGTGAAAGAATTCCTCAAAGAACTCCTTCTCGAAGTCATCCCATGTCATCTAGTTTACTGGGCGCTTCGCTCTAATTCTCTCCCACCACATACGTGCATCTCCTGTCAGACAGAAGGAGGCGCACTTCACCTTCTCATGTCCTGGCCAGTCCAGAAGCTCCATCGTACTTTCCAGTGTTTTGAACCATGCCTGAGCATCCCATGGTTCACTGCTGCCTGAGAAATTCTCTGGCTTGACTCTCTGCCACTAGATCAGATAGGCTTCTCTCTGCGCTCCTGCTGCTGGGGCTACTGGTGCCGTAGGCTGGACTGGTGGAACCTCTAAGACCACTGGTGTCGCTAAGTTAGGCTCCGGGGTGACAGTGGGAGTGTTCTGCTGACTAGCCTTTAAGGTGGCTATTTCCTGTTGCTGTTCATCTAGCTGCTACTGTAACTGAACTACTAATGCTGTAAGGTCTGGGGGAGGCACTAAACGGCCTACCTCATGCTGGGGCTCAGTAGCTGGTGCCCTTCTAGCTGGGCGTCCTCGTGTCATTCTAGAGACATAGAGGACATACATGACTAACACAAGCATAATAGAGTAACTATTGTTATCATGTTAACTACTATCATAAACAAGCATGCTTTAGTTATATCTGAACATGAAAACAAGAAACATAACGAAAGTGAGAGATGTTCTTACTTGGAAGCTGCAGGTTCAATGCTGATGTGTGTGTAGGAAGTATGGGAACTTGCTCTGATACCACTCTGTTGTTGAGGCCGATCGCAACATTATGCTGTGCTAAACTATTCCATGACCATCACTAAAACTAGATGCGGAAGCTGTGCTAATTAAAATTTTACTCAACTACTAACATTTCTTGGTTCTATACATATTAAGGTAGGTAAACTAACTATTCATGACATGTTTTACCTTCCCCATGGTCAAGGAACTGAACTTAGACATTTTCCCGCTGATATCAGACCTCCCAATCGATCCATGGATCGATTGGAACGTCGGATCGATCCAGTGATCGATCCAGCACGCTACTGTGCTCGGGCAATAATTTGGATCGATCGGCTGATCGATCCAAGCTGGTCAATCGATCCATTGATCGATCCCAGAGCTTTCTGTTCGCGACAGAAATGGCTGGATCGATCGACCGATCGATCCAGAGGCCTACTGTTCGCGAAGCCAGATGCCCAGTCGATCCTTCGATCGATTGGAAACTCTCGAATCGATCAGCTGATCGATTCGAGTTTCTGATTTCGTGCCAAAGGTCTGATTTCAGCGCTTGCTCGTGCCAAGACTACTTATAACATTTCTAAACTAATTGCCAAACATTCTAACATCACAAAAATAGTGTTCTGGGCATGATAGGATGCATGATTAACTAATTCATAACACTTAACATATGAAGGTGCAAAATAACAAAATGCTAAAAGGTTCTAATGCTTAAAAACAAGCTTGCTGTAATTCCCTAGGATCTCTACTCCAAGTTCCTGCCCACACACATCTTCGTAGCATTGCCCTCCAGCCTCCGCTAGTCCATCTTTCCTTTACCTTTATCTGCAGTATAAGGAAAAGAAGTATCTATAAGCTTTAGTAAGAAACCATCTACCTCACTAAAACATGCATACGATGCATCTATGATTTTAAAACATGCTATTAAACATATGTTAAACTTGTTGAAGCATGGCCTACTGAAATCACTGAACATGAACACTAAAACATGGCATACAAAGCGAATCATAAGCTAGCATGTGTATCAATAAGAAAGGACTAACTGAAACATAGCTGAGTTAAACTAAAACTGAACTAGAACTGATTTGACATATAATCACATGACTGATTGTGAGTTTGGAAAACTAATATCATAATAGATTAAAATACATAATCATGCTGCTAATGGGCCCGGCAACTGTACGTGCTATGCGTGCATCCTTAACTAGACCCGGGGTTGCAAATCCCGAATTTAGTAAGGTTTACTAGGTTATCTAAACCTAGGGACGACTGTGGAAGCCCAACCCAATGGATATCTAATCCAGTACAGTGCCACTGAAAAGTAAAATACTGAACACTAGCTAATAAATACTGATCTTGCTTTTACTAGGTTGTCTAAACCCAGAACTAGGTTATCTAAACCTAGAGGCGACTGTGGGAGCCCACCCATTGGACATCTAGTCCGGTAAAAGCTGAAGCAAGACTAAATAAACTGTAAAGATGCTTCTATTGCATTTATCTAAGCTACTAAAATGCCTAAATTGCATTTTACTGAACTACACAATTTATCGAACACTTGGCATGCGCTAATTCGCATCCTTTGTGTCAGAAATCGACGTACTATTAAACTAACACATGGAATTTACACGGAAGCTACTTATACTGCAGGTGAGGGGTTTCTTACCTCCTATTCGAAGTTTCTTACGATTCTAATCGCTAGATTTCCGGAGGAGACAATCCTTTCGACGATCTTCTCGCGTCTATGCGTTCTTCTCGCGGAGAGGAACCTCCTCGTGTCGAAGTCGTCGCCGGAATTGCCCTTGGAACCAAACCCTTGCTTGTTCTTGTGGTTGGCGCCGAGAGAGAAAGAGGAGGGAGAAGGGGTGTCGGCGGTGAGGGTTGGAGAGGAGAAGAAGTTGCCGAACCAAACAAAAATAAACCAAACCCCACTTAACTTTTCTATTTATATTAAGTGGAACTTTTGGCCCAACTCTAACTTAAATAAAATTGTCTCCCTTTCCTTTCAGCACGGTCCTGCTGGGTTCAATTGGTTACTAGAATTATCCGTAAACCATAGGTCTCGGGTTCAATTCCCGCTTAGGCCGTTTTCGTTTTTCTATTTATTTTTGCTACTTCCGCTACTCTAAAAAATTCTGTAAAAATATCCTAAAATTCCAGAAAAATCATAGAATATTTCTAAAAATAGTTTTGACAATTTTTGGGCGTTACAAAACCATATGGATGGCATCATAAAAGGAAAGACTTTATCAAAATTTTATTTTTAATAAAACTTCCTTTTCTCTTATGATATGGCCGGCCCCCTTGCTTGGACACCAAGCAAGGCTTGGTCGGCCCTATCTTGAGCTCTAATCTTGGCTTGGCCAGCCCCTTGCTTGGGCTCCAAGCAAGGATATGGTCGGCCCTTAAGCTTGGTTAAGAAGCTGGGTTTTGGGTAGATATAAGGTTTTATAAATAAGAGACTACAACAGGGACCGAGAGGAGGAATTGGTTTTGGTCTCCCGATAAGCTTAAGCTTCCCGTGTTCGCCCCGAACACCCAACTCAAGTTCATCAATAATAACTCATACCACTAAAGAGTTATTATTGCACTACCGCACCAATCCCATATTATAATATGGGCTACTTCTTATCATGAGTGTGTTAGTTTCCCTGTGTTTAAGATATTGAATGACCACTAATTAAATGAGTTACTGACAACTCACTTAATTAATATCTAGCTCCAAGAGTAGTACCACTCAACCTTATTGTCATGTCGGACTAAGTCCACCTGCAAGGTTTACATGACAATCCTTATGAGCTCCTCAAGGGGACATCACCAACCTAGATTACTAGGATACAGTTTCATTCTATAATCAACAACACACCATATAAATAATATCACTTCCCAACTTATCGGGCCTATTGATTTAACGAACTAAATCTCACCCTTTGATAAATTAAAGAAATAAATATTAAGTATATGTGCTTGTTATTATATCATGATTAAGAGTACATACTTCCATAATAACAGAGGTTTTGTTCTTTTATATAGTCAGTATAAAAAGAACCTACCTCAAATGGTCCTGCTCAATACACTCATAGTGTACTAGTGTAATTTTATAGTCAAGATAAACTAATAACAAATTACACTACAACCACTCCAATGGTTTGTCTCATTCCATCTTGGTTGTGAGCCACTATTTATAATTTATAAGGAACTGATAATCTGATCTTTTGTGTCACACCAAATACCATGTTATCTATAATATAAATTAAATGGACAACTGCATTTAACTAAATGCAGACATGACCAATGTGATTCTTATGTTTATAAAAAAAGATAAACTTTTAGTATACACTAACAATTATTTCCCCCATCTTTTTTTTGGCATAATGGAGCGCTTACCAATACACTTGGCCGAAGAAGCATTGCTTGCTAGAGTTGTACAATTTCAATGGATGTATCCCATAGAAAGGTTAGTTTTTGTTTCCTTTATGAATGGATTATATTTGTATGAATATTCAACATTTTGATTAATTGAAACAAAATGATATCTCTTTAATATTTCTAGATATCTATGTACTATGAAAAAATACATGCAAAATCATGCTCATCCTGAAGCTTCTATTGCTAAAGGTTATTTAATGGAAGAGTGCATGAATTTCTGCACAAGATATCTAGATGATGTGGAAACCAAATCTAATCGATCCAAAATAAATTTTGATGGCGGTAATGATGAAGGATGTGCTACAAGAAAAGGAGTGAACATAACTCTTCATAGAGTTACATGGACACAATGTCATCGTTATGTCTTAATGAACACTGATGTTGTGCAACCATTTATTGAGTAAGTAAAAAAATATTTACAGTACATGGTTAGTTAATATTACACCCCTTTTATTTTATGAACATATTATATTGATACAAAATCTACCAAATGAACAACATGCATATGACAGAACTTTGTGTGAAGTTTCCATGTTACGGATACCATCAACTTCAAAGTATGCATAATGATACATTTCATACATGGTTCAAAACTCATGTAAGTTTTTATTCTGTTTTCTATTTAGAAATAAATCTCTGATTTCATTCAACAAACTTCTCTGAAACTTTATGTGCATACTCATGTATTGTAGGTTGAAGAGCAGCTAAATGTAAGAAATTTTAACTTTTTGGAAGTAATCAAAGCATTAGCAAAGTGCCCAAATCCTCGAGGGAGAAGTTTCAAGGCTTATATGATTAATGGATTTCATTTTCATACTAAGTCTTTCGAAACTAGTTGAACAACACAAAATAGTGGAGTAATGTTTAGGGCAAAAACTACTAGCTATACTAGTAGGAAAGATAGGAATCCAATTACAGGAGAAATTATTTACTATGGAGTATTGAAAGATATTATTCAAGTACACTATAGTAATAGGATGAAGTTTGTTATGTTCAATTGTGATTGGGTTGATAATCAAAGAGGGGAAATGGAAGATGATTTCAAATTTACCTTGGTGAATTTTGATCATCTAATGTATAAAGGCAATCAGTTGTCTGATGAACCATTCATATTTGCTAGTCAAGCAGAGCAAGTATTCTATAGCAATGATCCAATATAACTCAAATGGCATGTTGTTCTGAAAATAAGTCACAGAGATAATTATGATGTTTACTCTATTGGGACACTTCAGGGGTTAGAGGGGGTGAATAGCTCGTCTCGTTTGGTTGCTCGCTTTGTAGATGTTGTTGCAGCAGAAAACTCGAAGCAAGCTCCTCCAATGCTAACAAGATGGATTTACTTGGTATCCACCTCAAACGAGGTGACTAATCCAAGGATCTAGCCCTCTCTCACACATTCACTATCAAAACACTCCTTCTCGGAAACACTCTGGAGATGGAAAAGCCTCATACAAGTTCTCAATACAATAAGAAGAAAAAGAAGCAAATACAATAGAAATCTTACAAGATTAAGAATCTCCTTGGAAGTACAATAGCACTTGTCTCCAAGAAGCTTCAAGAACCGGCGGTGAGAATGTGCTCGGTGAAAAGAGTGGAAGAAGAGATATACTCAACATTGCACGCGTCCAAGCCGTTTTGTTACCGTTCGAGAGCCTTAAGCGATTAAGAATCTCCTTAATTGCTTACCATGTCAGCAACTTGTATAACGACTATTTTTCTAAAACTTAATCGATTACCCTAATTGATTAAGCCTTCATAATCAATTAGAAAGCTCTATGTTCGCGTGAGAAACACTACTTAATCGATTATCGTAATCGATTAAGTCTTCCTAATCGATTGGCCCAATCAATTAGGAAGCTCTATATGCACTTCACGAAATTTGCTTAATCAATTACCCTAATTGATTAAGCATACCATAATCGATTACAGTCCTTTCTGTTTCAAACAGAGAGTTCCTATTAAGCGAAATGCTTAATCGCTTAACACAGTGTAATCAATTAACTTAATCAATTACCAACCCCTAACTTCTAAACTTAAGTCTAGGGTTCCTTGTCCAATATCTGGTCAACTATGACATATTGAGACTCCTCATTGCCTAGCATCTGGTCAAGCTTGACCTACTAGGACTTCTCCACCAAGTGTCCAGTCAATCCTTTGACCCACTTGGACTTTTCTCCTCATACCAAGTGTCTGGTTAACCTTGACCCACTTGGACTTACCATCTCTGTGCCAAGTGTCCGGTAAACTTTGAACCTACTTGGACTTCCAAACTCCAGGTGTCTGATCAATATTGACCCACCTAGATTTTCAACTGTCTGGTTTCACTCACCAGGACTTCCTCACTATTTAGCTTCATTCACTAGAGTTTTTCACCTGACTTCATGATGTGCGTAGATTATATATATTTTTATACATGATTTGATGCACATCTACTTGTACTACATGCATATAATGTATGCTTATTGCACTCTATTTCATTATAATGTCATACTTCCATTATATTTTGTTCGGAGATTTACTCTTTGCATATTTTGATTGACAGGACGTGATTTAGAGCACAAACAGAGCTTAAATGGAGTCTAGAGCTTCCAAAATGCCTGGGATGTGCTTATGAGGCATGGATGTATGAAAATATGGCACAAAACAAGGTCCACACAGTCGTGTCAATTCCACACGGGTGTGTCAATTCCACACGGCCATGTCATTTTCAACACTATAGACTAAAATTAAAATGGTCATAACTTTGTACTCAGTTAGAATTAGGAGTTTTGCTTTATATCAAAATGTAGATAACTTCAAGATTTACAACTCTTATGAAGACTTTAACCATATACAAGTACGTCTTGAAGGCCTAAAATGTGTTTCTATGAGACATGGCCTTGGCACACGGCCGTGTCAAATCCTACACTGCACACCAAGAGTAAATGGGCATAACTTTGTGTTCAATTGGAGTTTTGAGCTGTTATTTATACTGAATTGTAGCTAACTTCAAGATATACAACTTTGATGAAGACCTCAACTCAAGAATACCATGTTAAGAGGTGATAAAATGTCCTATAAGGCTAGGTCATGTGAGCCACACGGTCGTGTCACCCAGGTCGTGTGCAAGTCGTGTGAGCCACACGGCCGTGTCAACCCACCAGCACAACCAGAACATGGCCGTGTGAGCTACATGGCTGTGTGAGCCACATAGCTATATCAAATTTCTAGAGAAGAAGCAGAGCTAGGCCATGTGAACCACATGGCCATGTAGCCCATCCAGAACTAAAGCAGAACATGGTCGTGTGAGCCACATAGACGTGTGAGCCACATGACCATGTCACATTTCTAGAGAAGAAGCAGAGCTAGGTCGTGTGAGCCACATGGTCGTGTAGCCCATCCAGAACTAAAGAAGAAAATGGTTGTGTGAGCCACACGACCGTGTCATCCTGGCAGAGAGCAAGATGTATGAGGTCGTGTGGGCCACACGGTCGTGTGACGGGGTCGTGTCATGACCAGTGTGGACTATTATAAAAGGGGTTTTTTCTTCCCTTTTCACCCATCTTTGGCTTGAGGCTCTTCCCCATTACTTGGGGAAGGGTTCTACCCTTTGGGGAGGCCCTAGATCTCCCACATATTCACTGATATGTCCACCTCCGGAGTAAGGGAACGCCTCTAAGGATGCCACGCTTCAAGGGTAAGCACTCTTCTCTCTCTACTTCTTTGTATTGGGTTGTAGTTTGCTTTTTTCTGTCTTTGGTTGTATTTCCTTTGCTATGGAGTAGATTTCTATATCTAGGATGTAGGAAGTAGTTGTGATGTGATTGTGAATGTATGAACTATATATTTGGATATTTTCCTATGCAATGAAGTATTTATATCATCATCTATGTGTGTTATGCCTTGTATGCGTTTGACAAAATGTGTGTGAGGTAAATCCATGTAGATGTAGAGTTAGATCACCATGTAGAAGAAGAGTCTTGGAATGTAAGAGCATGGGACCTTGTGACAGAAGGTATCCCTTACTTTCTATGGCAGTTCCTTGAAACGGGGATCGAATCTCTACTAGGAAAACTAATTAGAGTTTAAAGGGTTCCCCCAAATTAATGTTATAGGAAGTGACTTATGTAATCTAGGAACGTGGACCGTGGGCCCTTGTATGAGAAGGATGTTCCCTATAATCAGACTTCCTAAATTACCTCTTCTATTTAATTACATTAATCTACCGCTAGGAAGTGATCTGTGTAATCTAGGAACGTGGACTGTGGACCCTGGTGACAGAAGGATGTTCTCTATAATCGGACTTCCTAAATTACCTCTTCTATTTAATGGCGATAGAACTTGGGTAAACTCTTCGGTGCGATCTTCACGGGATAGTACCGAACTTTAGTTAGAACTCCTACACGAGTGTAAGCATGGAGTTAAGTAGATGAACAATACATAGAGACATTAAATAGCATCATAGTGAAACTGAAACCCTAGTATCTATCCATCCCCAAATCCAACTCAACCTTTTTCTCTACTCTTTACATTCTCTCTTTTCTTCACTCTCTCTTTTCCAATTAACCTTTGATTGTCTAGATAATTTGTCGTGCGAAATTAACTAGTGCTTAATCAACAACCCTGTGGGATCGATAATCTTTTGTATTATTGACGACGTAACTGTGCACTTGCGGTGACGTAACATTTCACTTACCAGAACTTTTCATCACCTAGCTTCAGTCACTAGGATTTTCATCTTCCTAGCTTCACTCACTAGGGCTTTCACCTGACTTCACTCACCAGGATTTTCCATCTGCCTAGCTTCACTCACTAGGGCTTTTCACCTGGTTTCACTCACTAGGATTTTCCATCTGCCTGGATTTGTTGGGACCGAAAAGTAGCTAGAGAGGGGGGGTGAATAGCTCGTCGCGTGCTCGTGTGCTTGGCGTTGTTTGTTTCTTCAAAGATGCAGCGGAAATATACAAGAAAACAACACTCAACGCTAACACTAAGGATTTACTTGGTATCCACCTCACAAGAGGTGACTAATCCAAGGATCCACACACTCACGCACCCTCCACTATGAAACACACTCCTCTATGGTAACTACCGAAGGCGGAGAAGCCTTTACAAACTCTCAATACAAGAAGAAAGGAAAGGATATGAAATACAAGCACAAGCTTACAATAAACTGTAACCCTAACTTCTCTTCTTGCTTTTTATCCGCCTCTTGACTTGGAAGAACCTCCAAGAATCTTCAAGAACTGGCGATCTGAACTTGAGAGAGAGCTGTGGAGTCGCTGGTGAAGATCGGAGATGAATCATAGAAGCGATGCCGAAGGAAATGAACGTCTGTAGCTTAAATCGACACTAACGGTCGAATCTCGATCGATTGGATTTCTCCCAATCGATTGGGGAGGCTTTGGATCGATCCACGGATCGATCCAGAGCGCCTATGTGCTCTAGGAATTTGCCTGGATCGATCAGCTGATCGATCCAGGGCTTATCGCGACAAAACGCACCATCCCGATCGATCCACTGATCGATCGGGGTCTCTGGATCGATCACTTGATCGATCCAGAGGCATTCTGTGCTCGCGACATTTCTTTCCAATCGATCGGCTGATCAATTGGGAGGAGCTCTGTCACAGGGACTCACCCGATCGATCGGCTGATCGATTGGGAAGCATCCAATCGATCAGCTGATCGATCCAGATGCTGGTTTTTGCCCAAAACCAAGTCCCAAAGCCCCCAAACCAACATCCGGTCAATCTTTGACCTGTTGGAACATCATGACTAGCATCCGGTCACCCTTGACCTGCTAGGACTCCCTCACCAAGTGTCCGGTCAATCCCTTTGACCCACTTGGACTTTTCTTCATCTTGCCAAGTATCCGGTCACTCCCTTGACCTACTTGGACTTTTCTTCATCTTGCCAAAGTATCTGATCACTCCCTTGACCTACTTGGACTTTCACCAGATGTCTGGTCAACCTTGACCCATCTGGATTTCCCCCATGCCTGGCTTCACTCACCAGGACTTCCATTTTGCCTAGCTTTACTCACTAGGACTTCTCTTCTGCCTGGCTTCACTCACCAGGACTTTCACCTAGCTTCACTCACTAGGATTTTCTCCTGCCTAGCTTCACTCACTAGGTCTTTCACCTGGCTTCACTCACCAGGATTTTCTCCTGCCTAGCTTCACTCACTAGGTCTTTCACTTGGCTTCACTCACCAGGATTTTCTCCTGCCTAGCTTCACTCACTAGGTCTTTCACCTGGCTTCACTCACCAGGATTTTCACCTAGCTTCACTCACTAGGATTTTTCCCTGCCTAGCTTCACTCACTAGGTCTTTCACCTAGCTTCACTCACCAGGATTTCCCTTCTGCCTAACATCCCAGTTAGGACTTCCCAGTCAAGTATCCGGTCAACCTTAACCTACTTGACTCTTCTTCAACCAACCTAATCAGACCCTGATCAGAGGGGAATTGCACCAGACAATCTCCCCAAATGCACAATTACATTGTCAAACATCGAAACCCAAACCAAGACTCAAGCTTGGTCAACCAGGTCAACCTTGACCTGAGGGATATTGCACCAACAGGCTTCACTCGCCAAGACTTCTCAATTGCCTGACTTCACTCACTAGGATTTTCTAGTCAAGTATCCGATCAATCTTAACTTGCTCGACTCTTTTTCTTCTGCCAACCATCCTGTTGGTCTTACACTTTCCTAATCTCCAGTTAGGACTTTTCGAAGTCAAGTATCCAGTCAACTTTAACTTACTTGACTTTCCTTCACATCACATTGGTCAACCTTGACCAATCTGTCCAAATGAACAATTGCACCTGCAATCTTCATATATTGTCAAACATCAAAACTCAAATATCAAGACTCAAGCTTGAGCCAACTCAAGCTTAGTCAACCTAGTCAATTGTAACGTAGGGAAATTGCACCAACTTACTCTTCTTTGGATCAAGTGGATTCATATTCTTCTCAAACTTTGGATGATAATATTCCTATTAGGGATAATGCTTGGTGAGGGAAGATGTAGTTGTTGATGGAGCCATTGATCTTGGACAGGACAAAGAAGGTGCAGAGAATGATGAAACATATTAGGATTGTTATTTGTATTGTTATTCTTTAATATACATTTTTATTTATTATTGATTAGAGACTTATTTTTTTATTGTATATTTCTATTTCATTTTTATTCTTCTTCATTTATGCTTGATGTATAATCAATTTTTGAGTATTAGTCTGATTTATTTATACTTTAATAATTGGTCATCAATGTTTTCTTTTCTGAGTTTAGTTTCAAATGTGTAATTGATCTTTTATGGTCTCTAGACTAATATGTTGATTTTTTTCATGACAGGTCATCATGGTTAGACAAAAAAAATAAAGGGATAACTATGCTAGAAAATTTGAATGGTGATCAAACAAATGTGGTAAGAGGTAATTTATCTCAAGTACATCCTCCCACACGTGTAATAGAGAAACCGCAACAACAAAAACCAAATAATATATTACATCCAATAGTTCATCATCCACAAACAAGATCCAAGCATCAATCACAAGTTCAACAAGCATCAACATTGCAAGCTCAAACTTTGGAGCTCATTGATGAACAATAAAATTCGCAATCAATTGATCCACCTAATTCACAACCTAGTTTAACCTTGCCAAATTTATGTTAGTTTATAAAGATTTCCAAAGTGTTCATTTATTTTTAAAATTTTTTATATTATTTGTCACCCCTCTTTGTTAGTCCTTTTTTACTTATTGCAATTTACAAGTTTTTTACATTTGTTGAATTTATAGGAAAAACTAACAATGGAGTTACTAAAAAATAAGGAAGAGGTCCTGCTCGAGGGATTTATATGAGGGTGAAAAATTAATAGTTGATTTCAACGAATCATTCTAGGCTATTGGACTGAATGCGGGGAAGTATTCATCATTGCTTGGTCGAATTGCTCATAATGGTGTCCAAGTTCCTTTAACATATGTGGAATGATCTAACGTGCTCACACATGTTATAGATTATATCTGGAATGAAGTTCAAGTTAGTTCTCTATTTTTTACCATTTTTACCCTATTATTAATCATATCATATAACTGATACAACAAAGTAATGTTTCTAACCTACTTATAATAATTATGTTTGTAAATTTTTTTATAACTGTTCATATATCTCCTATAAATTATATAGGAGAACAACAATGCCCCACTGGCACATAAGTCTATATGCCTTAAATATGTTGGTGACAAATAAAGAAAGTGGAAGAATTAAATTAAAACTAATTATTTTAATGGAAAGAAACGTAACCAATTGTTAACCAATGTTCCTAATCATGTTGAACATAAGCATTGGAGGATTCTCATCTAGTACTAGAATATAGACAAATTTCAAGTAATTTCTTGTCCTAAATAACATTGTTTATGATTTTTTTTATTATTGTCATTATAACTTGTTCAAAAAATCTCTATTTTTTCTATTTTTAAGGAAATTGCAAAGAAAAATACACTCAATAGAGAACTTGCAAGACCAATCAATTCATAGGACTGGAAGGACTTCGATGCCTAACTTCAAAATAAAAGTATGTATAATTATAATATATTATGTTTTTTTGGTAACAAATGTAAAAGGATTTATTATTTTTATATAGTTGACAAAATAAAAGTTGTCAATCGATCCCTTAACAACATACATTGAGGCTCGTTGCAAAAATAGAGTTCCCACTAATGTCGAGGCTGCAAATTTAATAGTAAACATATTCATTTACAATTCTTATATTGTTAAGACATCATTATCCTATTTACTTGTGAAGGATCTATATTAATTGATATTAATAAACATCTAGGGTCAAATGCAAGAAAAGTTATCAGCGGTACCTGTTGAGGATCAAACACCTAAGTTGAGATAGAAAATTTTCAATAGTTTCATGGGAATGAAAGTCATGGTTATGTTCGCACTATGGATTTAGTTCCTAGTCCTTCTGACATGCATACTCACCCCTTGTTATCCAATGAACATTCAAATGAGTTAATCAAAATAGCTATGGAGAAAGTTGTAGTAGAGTGTATGAAAGTAGTGACTCTTATTCTAAATCAAATGAAATTCCAAATAGATGAACTTAAATCAAAGTTAGAGAATCATAGATCCCCATTGACTCATCTTTATATGGAATTCAGTGAATTTAGTAATCAAAAGGTATCTTGACTTTATTTAAATAACTGACTTTTAAGATGAATTTTGATAGTTTTGTGATAAGTACACTGTTTTTTATTTAGGTTGCAGATAATACTATTTCACATGTACAAGGATTAGGTAACCAACAAGTATATTGGTAGTTATTTTCACAAGGAATTTTTTTTATTTTATTAATAATTTTAGCAATATAATGTACATACTTTTATGTTGTAGATAAATCTATTTTACAGGTGCAACAACTTGAAAGGTACAAATATATTGACAACCACATGAACCATCATTTTTTATTACGAGATGAAGAGTTTTGTTTAACTTGGGGTTGTTTGTGTTGTTTATATACATAGTTCCAAGAAAGAGGATTATGTGTTAAATAATGAGATTTCTTATTGAAAAGTTCTATTTATTAATTTTTTCTGAATAGTATATATGTTTAGTCATGTAATCTCAACTTAGGGTTATTTGTAGTCTTTAAAAATAAATTTAACTTAAGGTTGTTTGTGTTGTTAATTTATATACATAATTGTAAGAAAGAGAGTTATGTGTTAGATGATGAGATTTCTTATTGAAAAAATTCTATTTATTGATTTTTCTAAACAGTATATATGTTTAGTCATATAATCTTAACTTGGGGTTGTTTGTGATGTTTAAAACTTAATTTAACTTGGAGGTTGTTTGTGTTGTTTATATACATAGTTGCAAAAAAGAATATTATGTATTAGATGATGAGATTTATTATTTCTGTTTATTGATTTTTTCTGAACAGTATATATTATAAATCATCTTTACCTTTGATAAGAGTTTTTTTTTAATATTCAGGATTTTGATGAAAAAGGATTATAGAAGTTATCTCCATATCATAAGTTGTTCTTTAGACTTTCTCTTGTGTAACATTCATGAGATTAGTAGTCTTTTCTTATCAAATTAATTGTAGATATGTAGATATTTCTATTATTAGATGAATATCGGCATGAAACATACGTACTATACTGACTTGTAAGTTAAAAAATATTAAAATTTTATATTATGTATACCACTTTTAATTTATAAAGAGAGTTTTTCCTTTTGTTTTGAAATGGTAATTTAATAAATCTGATCTAGATTAATTTGTATAATTAATGTTTTTTTAAAATTATTAATTTTCATCACAAATGGTGCATCTAACAAGTCAAAATATTAAGGGTAGTAATTTATTATCTTCACTTCTATTTGAGACGGCATATTACCATCTCAATTTAGTGTCTCTAGTTTTTTCATAGGATAAGACATAACATTTGAGATAAAAAAAAATAATTGTCTTAAATACTTTTGAGATAATTGAACAATCGTCTCATTACCATCTTAAATAGTATTTGAGATAGTACAACTATCTCAATATTTTTTTAAGACGTTTGTATTGAGGACAGCTATATTACCATCTCATCACTGTCTCAAAAATATTTTGAGACACCAAATTTATAATTTAAGACATGTTTTGTTGTGTTTCAAAAAATATTTTTTCTAGAGTGAGAGCAATATTTTCAAGTCCCGCAAACAATAATAATAAGATTTCGCAAAGCAACATCGCCAAGTTCTGCAAGGCAATATTACCAAGTCCCGCAGAGCAATAATACTAAGATTTCGTAGAATAATTGCCAAGTCTCGCAGAGCAATATTACCATGTCCCGTAGAGCAATAATACTAAGATTTTGCAAAGCAATGTCGCCAAGTTTCGTAAATCAATATTACTAAGTTTTACAAAGTAACGTTGCTGCAAAGGGATATTATTAATTTTCTCCAAGCAATATGATGGGATTTATCCTCACGAATTAATTAAACTCCTCCAAGCAATACAATTATACTCTTTCGAGTACACTCTTCCAAGCAATATGATTGGATCTCTCGAAAGTAACATAAGTGGATCCTATCAAACATCATAGTATTATGAAGCTTCTGGTTGCTAACATGTGGTGATAGATAAAGGAAGAAGCAAGTAGTGGATGTTGAGGTTGAAGTTAGTTTCCTTGATTCCTTCCTAATCTTAGGTGGCGACTAGTGAATGGAGAAGCTCATAGTGGGTGTCAGACGGTTCTTTTGATTCCTTTCTTAATTTGTGTGGCAATCAACAAGTGAAGGAACGATAATGGATTGTTAGAAACCTCATCCTCACTTAGGCGGGAATAGGTAAAAGGGCCCGAAGATTAATGATGTGAAGATTCCCTTTAGATATCTATACAAGAACCATAAGAGGTAAAGTACATATATGTATTCTTATTCTTGCAAACAAAGACAACTCTCCTCCTTCAAGTTCTCTTCTTCTTCTTTGTTCTTCTTCTTTGTATGATTTATTATTGACTTAAGCGTGTAAAGAATATGTTGATAAGTTAGCCCAAATTTTAATATGTGTTACATCTTAGGATATCAAATCTCACAAGCTGAAATCTAAGTTTTCTAGAGAGGAAGAATCTTAGCGAGTAGAAAAAGAAGTCATCAATTATATTTTATATTTTCTCAATCCATGAGTCAATCTAAGGCCATCATGAGTCGATCCACACAAGTCGACACATACAAGGTGCGAACCTAAACAGGTCAATCTGTCGGAATTCAATTTAAAATAGATTGATAAAATTTTAATAAAATTTTAAATTATTTAGAGAATAAATCAACGGACTCCATACAAATTAACGGTTCTAATAGCCCATGGAAGCAAAGCATAGATCCAAAAATGTTTTAAATATTAAATTTCCAGATGAAGTGGTCAAAATTGGGCCGAATTTAGTTTGGAGGCCCTCATTGTGCTCGTCCAAATGCCGCCGACCAACACTTGCCAGTTTTGTCGGATACCACAGAATCTTTCATCACTCAAATCTAAGTATTTAAGACAGCTCTCCGTCTCCAGTGTTGCCACGCCGTCACACTGACACAGGCAACCCTACGTTTTTATCAACTCCACTCATTGCCGACCTCATCCTTACTCCGCCGACTTCACCATCAAGCAAACTCGAGCCTTCGGAAGCCTATTTTATTACCCTTCCTTTGGTTTTACTCCAACTGTTCCTGTTCCTCCATTATATATTTACACTGCCCCGGGACAGTAGCTCCAGCTGTATACTCTCTCCGGAAGACTTCTGTCACTGCCATTAAAGTTTGTAGCCGACCTTGTTGCTCTTCTTCTCCCCCTCACTGCCATTAAGTATCTGTTGAACACACTTCCCCTTTCCATTCCCAAATTGCAGCGGGGATGGACCGGAGTATGAGTGAAAACAAGTTATGCCCATTCTCTCTTCTCTTCCTTTTCTTGATTTCCTCCGCTTCAGGCTGCGATAGGTGCGTGCATCAGTCCAAAGTAGCTTACTACTCCTCTGCTTCCGCCGTCGCAGGTATCGCCCGCCGCCAAGATTTGATTTTGATGCTCTGGTGTCGATCAAGTCCCGATTTTTAGAGGTTCCGTTTCGGAAAATTTTGCAGATGGAGCTTGTGGATACGGATCCATGGCTGCGGGCTTCAATGGAGGCTATGTGGCGGCAGGGAGTCCCCGCGTTCACAGAGGGGGCGTGGGGTGCGGAGCTTGTTTCCAGGTTGGAGGTGAAAAACACCCTTTAAAAGTCCTCTTGAAAAAAATTTCAGTGGGTTTTTATTCTGGCTTGGATCAAACAGATGAGATGCAAGAACGCGAACATCTGTAGCAGAGGAGGAGTGAAGGTGACATTGACAGACCTCAACAAGAGCAACAGCACAGATTTCGTCCTCAGTGGCCCCGCTTTCATGGCCATGGCGAGGAATGGCATGGCGCGAGAACTCAACAAGCTCGGCATTCTCGACGTGGAATACAAGAGGTACGTAGTGGATAGGAATTTTTTCCGTTTGCAGTGGCAAGTTGAAGGCGTTTTTCTCTTGTTTTAAATCAAAGAATGAATCGAAGCAGGATTCCTTGCGACTACGAGAGCAAGAATCTATCGATCAGAGTGGAAGAGAACAGCAGGAGGCCAAGCTACTTGGCCGTCAAGTTCGTGTACCAGGGAGGCCAAACTGACATAGTAGGAGTCGATGTAGCCCGGGTGAGCGCCTACACCGACAGGTCCGGTTCAGTTTGCAAGGGCTAACACTTTTCCCTTCCTTTGGAATCGGCAGGTCGGTGCGTCGAATTGGCAGTTCATGAAGCGGGATTATGGTCCGGTGTGGAGCACGAGCCGCGCGCCGGCTGGGCCGCTGCAGTTTCGGATGGTCGTGACCGCCGGCTACGACGGCAAATGGGTTTGGGCGCGGACCGCAGTCCTGCCGAGTGACTGGAACGCCGGTTCGGTCTACGATTTGGGGGTTCAGATCGACGACGTCGCCCAGGAAGGGTGTGACCCTTGCGACACACGAGACTGGAAATGACGTCAGCACACTTTTTTTTTTTTAATGTATCTTTTCTCCTTGTTTTAAGGCAAGAGTCTTGTAATGTATTTGTTTTTTATGCCATGATTAAAAAACAAAAAACATCATCCAAGATTTAATGCAAGGAAATCTGGATAGAAAATGACTCCTGTCTGGGCCAGGTCAGCAGTCTGTTTGAGTTTAGTTGGACAAATTGTCTTAATTTAAGTATGATTGAGATTGATTAACGGCTAATGAATGATTAAGATGGATGAATCTACCTAGATTTGATTTAATCTAGTGATAACAAGCTAGGACACCTGCATAGCATCCTACTAATAAATAAAGCATGATGCACAATACTAAGAACCTTCATGGATTAAAATTGTATATTAACGTGTTATGTTTTAATGAGAGTCTACTTGATAAATCTAAGTATTTGTGGAAAATAGATGTAGACGTCATTAAAATAATAAATTGGCTTGTCCTTGTCCAGGAACGGTTGGTTTGTAAGGGTGAGTAAGCTTACAGATTAAGGATAACATGCATGGCCAATGATTAAAGAAAAACTTGTCACCCGTGGCGCCATCACAGTACGGTGGCCAAACCTGCTCCTTATCTTCTTTTGATTGAGATCTATGAACAACAAAGAGATAAGTGTTGATGAACAGCTTAGAGAGGATAAGTACTGGATGGATATAATTTATAATCTCTAGTTATTTCTAAACATTCCTCCAATAATTTATCAATATATTGGAACATTTTAATGAATTGCGTTGTTTGCTTGCGAACACAAACAAATAAACATGTGCTTCAATCAGAGGACAATAATTTATTTTAAAAAAATTACATTCGGTGAGGGAAATTTGCATAAATGAAAGTTGAGTCAATATACAGAATTGATGCAACAAACAATCAATAAATACTTAACTGGATCAATTTTCAATCTGATTTTCATGGGTATGTTTTGTTAAAAACTCTATTCTCAGGCTTTCAGCTGAAGTATTCGTTTCGCTTTGAAATTATAATTAAAAGGAATATCCAGATGAAAATTTAGTTTTTTCTTCATAAATACAATACTACAAGCTGTTACTGAAAGAAAAAAATTAAATGACCAGATTGTATCAACAACATGCTGGTTAAAAGCCGTCAGAAACTGATGCCAAGCCAGGATTGATCAACACCACCGACACATGACAATGTCCGAGCAGGTGTAAGGTCTTGCGCTTGCTTCGATGTCCTCCATCGTTGGTACAGCTTCCAAATCACGTATGCTGTGACTAGAGCAACAAAAAGTGTACAAGTTTTTGCAGATGCCCTTGCTAAATGGATGAACCTTTTCTGGAATTCCCCTATAAATCAGATAAAAGTTGTAACATGCTTCAAAATGGAATCCTCATCAGCAGAGATGCAAAGAATGATGAATTGATACCTAAAGTACAATATGCGTCGTCTTCTCACCATCTCGTAAGTAGTCTGATTTGTCAAGGCTAAATAGCTGAGTAAAAAAGGTAATTAAAATAGTGAAATTAGTAGGATATTTAGATCAGGTGTGAGTCGAACCTTCAAAGAGCACATAATTCTTCAAAAAGAATTGATGAAAAAAAACTCGAACACTATGTTAAATCAAACAATTATGGTTAACAACTTTCTTAGACATGTATATAGAGGTTTTCGTGGCTGTGGTTTGAGTGTCAAAATCAAACATATCAAGTTACTAGTAAAATGTTATGTTTCTTCACATACACGGTGATGGTGGAAATAAGATTGCGGCATGAAAGATATCAGCAAAATATATTCTCAGTGAGGTGCCTGTATGAAGAGCACTGTACAAGATGGATCCAGTAGAAACTACAAATGTCATGTAGCTATTTAACATGCATCTGGGCAGGTTTCATTTGAAAGTTCAAATCTAATTAAGGTACATAATTGAGTATATAGCTTACCGAACTTTGACAAGTTGGACGACAGAATGAGACATTTAGAAAAGCATTTTGATAAAGTGAAAATGGGGCAAGAACCTGAGACAGTTTTATTTTTACGACTGATGTTACCTGTGGAAGAGGAGCAGCAGGATGAGAAAGATGAGACAAAACATAAGCGCAGCTAAAAGCACTATAACAATGAACTCCTTCCACCTGATAAGGTCATTCCAAACAGACTTCTTAGCATCCCAATGCATATATAAAGGGTAAGAAAGTTATATTAGTTGTCATAACCATGATCTTGTGTTTGTATTTCTGATAAAAAATGCAGAAAAGATTCGTGATAGTCAAACAATGTTTCCTAGGAAATGGGCAAAAAAAATTCCAAATAAACAAGTCAATAATAATCGAGAAAGATCTTACCAAGTCTTCACAGTCTCAGAGCGCAAATACGAGATATATAGTACAACTGTCCATATGCAAAGGATTGTTTCTAGAAAAACGTACCACCTAAAAATGGAAAATTAAATTAGCTGTCATCAAGAGAGTCATTGTTCAAGTGAAATATGAAAAGGTGAGTTCACATAGCACACAATCAATATTCCAAATATTAAAAACAAGAGTTCCTTACAGGTGTGCAAAAAAAATCAAGGATTGACTGACTTCAAATGTAGATTTATGTGAAAAGAGCGCACAGTTTGTACTTTACAAACAAAGGTTTAGACAATAAACAATTATAATAATCATTAGGAGCATCGAAGGTCATCTATTTACAAACTGATCTGATTTTACGAGGAAAATATAAATAGTGAAAAGTTGTTGAAAAGGACTCAAGACAATCACACAAAAAAAATCAACCACATAAATAATACAATTTTACACATGTTACAGTGAAGTCATATGGAGGAACCAATTCTTACTCTTTCGTAGTTTCAAATTTGTAAATATTGCAAGGTCATCCCTGAAAAAAGCTTAACTACCCAACATAAATTAGTAGTGTTGGATATATGACTCAAACATAGTATCAATAAAAAGAAAATATATACTACTCCTAGAATTAAGTGGTGGAAATTAAAGGATGGAAAGTAAAATTTATTTAAGGAGAAGATAGGGAGTACAAGTATTAGGTGAAATATACGGTGATTCTAATACAACATGGGATAAGACGGTATCAAAGTTGAAAATAATAGCTAATAGTGTACTCGGTGAGTCAAAGGGACATGCACCACTAAGGAATCTTGATGGTGGAATGAGAAAGTAAAGGAAAAACGAATAACTTATAAGGAATTATATATATGTAAGAACGAGAAAAACTTAAAAATATATATAATAGGCAAGAAAGAAGCTAAGAGAGTAGTGAATGAAGCAAAGAATGAAACTTTGAACGATTATATCAAAAATTGGATACAAATTAAGGGGAAAGAGAGATTTATAGAATAGCTAGTGAGAGAAAGAAAGACAAGAGATCTTATCTAAATAAAATATATTAAAGATTAATGTCATAGGGTACTAGTAAACGATGGAGAAATAAAAGAACCGTAGAATAAGTATTTTCATCAACTTTTTAATGAAGATTTAGGTGACTAACTTAACTTAAGAAATTTATGTAAGTTAAATGAGCATAGAAATTTAAATTTTTATCATGGAATTCAAACTTTAGAAGTAGAACAAGTTTTAAATGGAATGCATAATGGAAAAGTCATTTAACCAAAAGATATTCCGATAGAGGTATAGAAATATAACTGGCTTATAAAATTATTTAACATGATATTGAAAAAATAAAAAAAGTCTAATCAATGGAGGATAAGCACTCTAGTTCTCATATATAAGAACAAAGGAGATATTTAAAATTGTGCAAATTATAGGAGTATTAAACTAATGAGTCATACCATGAAACTTTGGGAAAAAATAATAGAAAAAAATTAAGGAAGGTGGCCAAAAATCAATTTGGGTTCATGCATGGAAGGTCGACAATAAAAGTTATATATCTTCTGAGACAATTAATTGAAAAATATGGAGAATAAAAATAAGATCTACATATGATATTCATTGACTTAGAAAAACTTATGATAAAGTCCTAAGAGAAATTATATAGAGAATTCTAGAAAAGAGATATGTTAGCATAATATATATTGAACTAATTAAGGATATGTACGAGCATGTAACGACTAGAGTAAACACTTCAGGCGGAGTAACTGAAGCATTTCAAATAAAGATAAGGTTATATCAAGGATCAGCTCTAAGTCCTATCTTTTTACACTAATATGGATGAACTCATTGCACACATTCAAGACACATTATCGTGGTGCATGTTGTTTGCAGATGATATTGTTTTGGTAGATGAAACACATGAAGGAGTAAATACTAAACTAGAATCTTGACGGGAAACACTAGAAAGGAAAGGTTTTAGGCTTAATAGAATAAAGATAGAATATACGAAATTTAAGTTTACCAATATTAGACATAATGAGACAATTGTTAAGATGGGAGATAATGAGTTGCCCGGAATCGAAAGCTTCAGATATTTAGGATCAATGTTGTAGATTTCGGCCTAGGTGGCCACCTAGGCACCGCCTAGGCACTAGGCGACTCCTAGTCAAACCGAAAATCATCTATTCAGCCAAAGTAGGCGGTACTGTTTATGTGCGGTGCTAGGCGCCAAATAAGCAGCCTATTCGGTCTAGGCGGCCGGTCTGTTCGGTCTAAGCGGTTGGTCTATTCAGTCCAAGTGATTTTTTTGTTTTAAATAAAAATATTCGGTCTATTCAGCCAATTCGATGTTCATTTTGATATGTTTATTTAAAAGTACTAGAGCACCTAAGCGGCGCCGCTGCCTAGGCGCTAGGCGCCAATCGAGCGCCCGACGCCCCCGACTGGCGCCTAGCACTTTCTGCAACATTATTTAGGATCATTTTTGCAAAATGATAGAGGGATTGAGAGAGATACAAGCAGGATGGTTGAAATGGAGGAGAACGTCGAGTGTTTTATGTGATCGTAAAATACATCTAAAACTTAAGGAAAATTTTATAAAACCGCAGTTAGACCTGCTATATTATATAGAGTTAAATGTTGGGCTATGACTCGAGCACATGAATAAAAGATAAGAGTTGCCGAAACAAGGATGTTAAGGTGGATGTGTGGAAATACGAGAATGGACAGAATAATAAATGAGAACATTAGAGAGAAAGTCAGAGTTACATCTATTGAGAGAAAACTTTGAGAAACATGTTTAAGATAGTACCGGCATGTACTTAAACGACCAATAAATGCTTCGATTAGGCGATGTGAAGTTATGACAAACATGCATATCAAACGAGGAAGAGGAAGACCAAAAAAGACTTGGTTAGCAACAATAAAATAAGATAAAATTTATTTAAGTATAGATGATAATATAATAGGAGATAGAACTCAACAACGTAAAAAGATCCATATAACCGACACCACCTAGTGGGATAAGGTTTGGTTATTGTTGTATATTCGTAGAGTCAATTCTACCATTGTGAAGCCTATGAGAGATTCCAATTTGTTAGTCAAGTGAGATAATCTCAATATGCGAAAATCACATAAATAAAATTTACAGCTAAATAGCACTAAATAGGTAACGGATATAAATACAGACCTCCGAAGATAAAACTAAGATAAGCAAAATTTATACATAAAGAACAATTATCTTAATATGTATAATAACAATGCTGATACATATCTACGAATAAATAGACTAATGGTTTGTTGTAAAGGAAAACCATTCATAATAAGACTTAATAAACTGACGTCAAAGTCATAATGAAATAAAAGTTAAAGATTTGGCTTATGATCCACTTTTACCAATATAGAAACCAAAAAGATTAACACCTGATGAAATAAGTCGCTACCAAATGGATAAACTCTTTAGGATAAGAAACTTGCTATCCTAACTGAAACAATTTATTGAATGAATTTGCATTTACTTTATGCTGGAAGTAGAGAACTTCAGGTTGACAAAAGAAACCACATGATTTGATCGACCATTTAGCTTGCACAAGACACAAAGTCAGATGTCAAATAAAAAATAAAATTACCAGCTTGCTTAATTAGCTGTTAATTTACTCGGAATAAGGTTCGAAAAATCTCCTTTACCCCTTGCCCTTGCCACAAAAATAAGTTGAAATCAATGAAGAACATGAATGGCTTCCCTCTCATGTGCAACAATGTTTAGTTTTGTTATGGCACTGTATCCACTAGTTTTGTTTATTTGCGTAAGACCTAAGTAAACAATGAATTGAGGAACTAAATATGATAAACTGAATCTAAACAACAAGAAGGAAATCACCTTGATACCAAGGTGGAAAATCACAAAGTGATGGATGGATTGAGGGGGAAGAGGCAACTATGAATGCATTCATTGCTAAGGCATCTTGTCTAATTTTGCTGAATATCGAATATAGAAAAATAGGTATCTGGATCTCCTTTTGCAAATATTCGACTTCAGCAAGGAAAGTATTGTTAAGATCAGAAGGTAATACCATATCAATATTTTGTAAGTGGAAGTTAACTAGAGGACTTAAATCTCCCAACTCTATCATGAACAACTACAAAGAGTCTCAATATTCAATAGCACAATATCGGCAATCTCAAACAATGCCGAACAATTTCATGAGCATAGAGTTGTATGCTTCACTATAGTGTAGCTCCCTAATAAAATCTAATAAATTAAGATTTTGTTGGTGCAATTGTCTTCGGATCAAGGTTGACCAGTTTGACTAAGCTTGGGTTGGTTCGAGCTTGAGTTTCGATGTTTAACAATATGTAAGAGAAAAGTCAAGTAGGTCAAGAGAAGACCGGATAGTTGACTAGGAAATTCATAACTGAAGGTTAGGCAACAGAAAACCCTAACTAAAGGTTAGGCAACGCAATGGAAGTCCTAACGGAGCTAAGCAGTGAAAGACCTAGTTGGGAACTAGACAATGAAAGTCCTAGTGGGGCTAAGCAATGGAAGACCTAATTGGGAACTAGACAATGAAAGTCCTAACGGGGCTAGGCAGTAGGTGACCTAGTTAGGAACTAGTCAATGGAAGTCCTAGCAAGGCTAGGCAAAAGAAAAGTCCAACTAGGTCATGGAGGATCGGACACTTGGCACGAGATGGTAAAGTTCAAGTGGATCATGGAGGACCGGACACTTGGCACAAGAAGAAAATCCAAGTGGATCAAAAGTTGATCGGACACTTGGTGAAAAAACCCCACAGGTCAAGGTTGATCGTATGCTAGGAAATGGGATGTCCTAACACATCACAAATGACTGAATGTTGGACAAAGGAAGTCCTGATAGGTTGAGATCAACTGAATACCATGCAAGATAAGAATTCAGCTTAGAAAGGCTGAATTCACGGTTATCAATTGATTGGTGAAAGGAACCAATCAATTGGTAAACCCTAAACACAAAATTCCGGGTTTAGAGTTGGGCAATCGATTGAGAGCATTTTCACGAGAGAACAGAAAGTCTTGGAATCTATTGAGGCAATTGATTTAAGATTCACCAATCGATTGGAGGCTTTTTACAAAAGAATAGAAAGTCTTGGAATCGATTGAGGCAATTGATTTAAGATTCACCAATCGATTGGAGGCTTTTTGCAAGAGAATAGAAAGTCTTGGAATCGATTAAGGCAATTGATTCAAGCTTTACCAATCAATTAGTCTAATCAATTGGAGGCATTTTTGTGAGAGAACAAAGCCTCAAAATCGATTAGGGCAATCGATCAGAGGCTAACCAACCGATTGGTATGACTCACCAATCGTTGGTTAGATGAAAAATGAGTCGTTCTGCAAGTTTTGAATGATCGAGTTGACGTGACAATCAATTAGGCATAAGGCCAATCGATCAAGAGGTGTTTTCCTGCCTTAAAGAAACTCTAGAAAAGGGGGCTTCGTGGAGTTTCTTTGTAGCAGTTCCTGAGAAGTTAGAAGCGAAGTGTTGCTTCCAACCGATCATGAGGCATTTCCAAGCAATAAGATAGCAAGCTAAGCAAGATTTCATCATTGTAAAGTCATGCTCAATTTCCTTTGTATTTGCTTTTGCTTTTATTGTTGTATCATTTGTACACGAGGTTGTATAAGACTTCCCGCCTCCGAAAAATTTCCGAGGAGGCATTCATAGTGGAGTTGTGAGTGTGAAGAGTGAACCCTTGGATTAGTCACCTCAAGAGATGGATACCAAGTAAAATCTAATTGTTCGCATTGTGGAGTCGTCGCTTCAAGTTTTCCATTGCAACATCAAGTTTGAAGAAGTGAAGCGAGTTATTCACCCCCTCTCTAGCTTATACGTGTCCTAACAAGTAGTATCAAAGTAAGGTTATTCTTCATTGGACTAATCGCCGATGAGAGCAAAGAGCTAGAGGAAGAAGAAGCTATATTCTTGAAGCCCTTCAATACCAACAAGTCATTGGACTAATCTTCAAAGGTGCTCAAGTGTGCAAATGGATCCCCGAGATAGATTCGGATTTGATATCCGAGTGCTCCATCATTCAGCATGGGAAGCTTCGATCTTTGAAAATGAAGGATGGAGAACTTCTTGATGATAGATATAGAGCAATGGTTTGCTCTAATGGAGGGATTTAAAGTTCCAACGGATAGCAAAGGAAAACTCCTTAAGAAAAAGAAATAAACCAAAGAGTAAGTTCAAAACATTCGCGACTCATGATAAGGTAACTAGATTATTAGTTAATATTTTGCCTAATAATATTTTGTGTAAGGTAGGTGAATATAAAGATGCCAAAAAGTCATGGAGTAAGTTGACCAAACTCCATGAAAATCCAACCTCAATGCCAAATGAAGATAAATTCAAAAAGGAAGACTCTTTGATTCAAGAACATGAAAATTCGGAGGTTTGAGTCCGAGGAAAAAATTAAGGAAGCATCCACCTCAAGGATTGAGAGGGAGAGCTTATTGACACCAAAATAAGAAGTCTCTATATCCAGAGTCAATGAAGAAGATGTTGGATCGGAAAGAACGCTAGAGGGGAGATGAATAGCAATCATCGAAAATTGATAATTAAATCGAGTACGCAGCAGAAGAGAAAAATAAGAATAACGCTAACAAACCAAATTTTACTTGGTTCGGAGCCTTTGTCGACTCCTACTCCAAGGCTCACACTCGTCGAGTGCTTTCGTTGGGCAATCCACTAATAGTTCGCAAAAAGGGTTACACGATAAGTACAAGAACTATAATATAAAATTACCGACAACAAGGGAAATAAAAATCAGAGTCTCAGGTTGTCAGATAAGTTTCTCAGCATCGCAGGAGCAAGAAGGCAATTGGAAGAAAGTTGTTGTTCTTTACTCCTGGTGGAAGGCTACTTATATAGACAGTTCTGAACGTCTGGATCCTTTCCGGGTGCCTGGATCGTGACGTCAGCTTATCCAATGAACACGCTCCAAGCTAGCGACGAGATAACTTTTGGCATTCCGGACGCCTGGACCAACTTTTCAGCCGTCTTTATTTCTTGCAAAATAAAGTTAGTCCGAACAATAAAACTTATATTACCCTGCAAAACAAGTGTTAGCACAATTATAGTCAAAAGTAGTAATTAGATTCTGTCTCCACCAGAATATAGTCAAGATCTCAACTTAGATTTTCCAAATGGATCTAAGTTGGATCGACGTCTACTGTTCTCTCAAACGGAGAACGCGTCCTCACTAAGTCACTCTCCTTCAGTGACTTACCTTAACTTATGGCTTTGCCAGATATCCGGTCAGCCCGTCGACCTGTCTGGACTTCATGTCAGCTATTCGATCAGCCCGTTGACCAAACTGGACTTCGTGCCAGAAATCCGATCAACTCGTCGACCTATCTGGACTTCGTACCAGCTATCCGGTCGGCCCGTCGACCTAGTTGGATTTCTTGTCAGATATCCGGTCATCCCGTCAACCCATCTGGACTTCTCTTGCACACTTAGTTAAATCGTTAGATCATATTAAACCTAACTTAACTTACTTTGGTATTCATCAAAACCTGAGTTAGACCGTTAGTGCAACCTGCACCAACAGAAGCATCATGTGTCACCCCTACAAGTAAAGAATGTATAACAATTTCGATTGTTAAAAATAAAAATTATATAATATGCTTTGAGTGTAGGGAGAATGGACACTACAGGAGCAAATGTCCAAAATTAGTCAAAAAGAAAACTAAGGTGGCACCTAAGACAAAGGAGAGAGCAAGAGAAGGTAGTTCCTTGATATGAAAGGCTAAAGAGCACATTGTGTGCTTCTTGTACAATCAAAAAGGACATTAAAAGCAAAGGAAGAAGCTCAAATCAAGGGGGAGCTTGTAAGAGCAAAACTAAGGTATCATTAGTTAATGGTATTTCCTTATTTCAAGATAAAAGGCATGTTAGAAATAAATGTTATCATTTTAGAGTTATTTATCATGAAAATAGAAAGCATGACAATCCTAAGGAAAATTACAAGTCATATCATGCTAGAACAACCTTACCTAAGAATAGTAAGGTAGAAAATGATTTAGACAAGAATCCTAAGAAATATAGATATGTGCCTAAAAGGAAAATTGTTCAAGGAAATCATGGAAATTCTAAGTTTGAGGATTTAAGGATTGAAAACCAAGTTTTGAGATCAAGACTTAGATAATTATTGAAGACCCTAGAGAAAATAACAAATAATGTCAAAGAGCCAAGGAAGCAAAACCTAGGTTTCGGAAGACAAGAGTCATCTAAGAGCAAGAAAGGTTTGAGATACAAATCTAAAACTAAGAAGAATGTGACATCATATCATAGAGTTTCATATAGCTATGAAACTAACCTTAGGAATAGGAGTCAAGTAAAGTTACAAGGGATGTTATCCCTAGTATTGACCTTGAGTAGATTAGCATGACCAAGGGCTACTAAGAAGTCTAGGAAAGTCATTAGGAAGATTTCTAGGGAAGTTATCCTAGTGAGTACCTAGTACACCCAAGGAGCACCAATAGGTATTGGGTTCCTAAGAGTATGATCTCTTCACACTAAATGGGTTTAGAGTGCATCAACTCTATTTGGTAGGGTAGTTAACCCAACCATAGTGAAGTTGATATTTTAGGGCATTTTCAAGGCATTGTGATACCTTAAAAATGAGAAAGTGATTTTTACTTTTAAAGAGTTTAAATAGTTGCCAATAAAAATTTAATGTATTGAGATTAATCAATTAGAAGTTAAGGAATGTCAAGTTGGAATTTTTTATATTTTCTAGGGAAATGGGGCAACTTATGTTTCTCTTTGCATAATGGTTAAAGGATTGAACTTAGATGAAATGCTAGGTATTTTCTTTGAGCTATAATTGCTATGTTTTATGTGTCCTATCACATGCTATAACATCATATCATACATTCATATTATTTTGAAAAATATTATATGTATAATTTTGATTATGCTATCTAGAATGTCAATTAATGTTATTGTCCTTAATTATAAAGAATTAAAAGTAATGTATGACAATGAAAGAAAGATCATCATAAATAATGATACTTTTAATTCTTTATAATTAAGGACAATAACATTAATTGACATTCTAGATAGCATAATCAAAATTATATATATATATATATATATATATATATATATATATATCATTATTTATGATGATCTTTCTTTTGAAAGTATGCATTATGATGTATGTTCATTGTCATACATTACTTTTAATTCTTTATAATTAAGGACAATAACATTAATTGACATTCTAGGTAGCATAATCAAAATTAAAATGTCTAATTAGAGATGCATGATCCCTTAGTTTAGGGAAAACCTAACTTTATATCTCACAAGATAATAGGTTGACTTGCATGTGTCTTGAGACACATTAGATACAAGTGAAATGCAAGGAGAATGAGCAAAAGTCAAAATATTGATTTAGTTCATCTATTTGAGTTTTAATTTCATCAAAACACATGGATTATGTGAAGTCCAATTATAGGGAAAGCAAATGTGCAAATCATGTGCATTTAACACAAAGATCATGGTTAAAAATTTATTTTGAAAATGATTTCAAAATTGCTTTGGAAAATATTGGTAAAGCCTATTTGTTAATAGGAATCACCATTGATTAGTTAGATACAAAGTTAAAGTGAAACATTGAAGTTTTCATTATTTCTAATTTTTTATCGTTCTTTGAAAATAAGATGTATTTTCATATAAAACTATTTTCCATGATAGTATGTAACATAAGTAATGTTTATGTGAAATTCGTGATTTTTCGAATATCATAGAATTATTTATGAGTTTTTGAATTTCATCTGAAATTGAATTAAAATTTCAAACTCATCAATCAATTAGGCGTTGTTGTCAATCGATTGGCACATGCGTTAATCGATTGGCAGCTCACGCCAATCAATTAACATGGGTCAAAATCATAGCCACTGTTTTTGCTAAAATGAATTTATTTCAATGTATTAAACCGCAATTAGGTATTTTAATTATACCTAACCCCATGAAATGGTTGGACAAGTATTTAAGGGCAATTTTTTGGATGAAAATGAGAAAGAAATGGTTAAATGGAACTAATGGAGCTAAGGAGGAGGTTTAGATTCAAGATTGAATTTTTAACCTCATAACTTCAATTTTGGGATTTCCTAAAGGTTTAGGAACTTCAAATCATTATTGGTGCAATGATAGAAGTTGGAGCATGCTTTAAAGGGAGATAACCCTTAAAGGCATGATTTGGATATGAAAGGAGATTTATAGATGGATGTATGCTCAAAGTTGAGCATTGAAAATAATGAAAGGTTGGGAACCTTCATTGTGATAAGAGGAATGAATCTTGGGAGAAGATTTTTTATGTGCGTCAAAGGAGGAGAATGTAGGGTTTAAATTAAAAGACCCTCATTTATAATTTGGCATGAGATGAAGAAGGAAGTTGGGCTAACATGAGTTAGTCTAACTTAATCATATTGTCAAACATAAAAGGAGGAGATTGTTGGTACAATCCTCCTCAAGTCAAGGTTGACCAGTTTGATTAAGCTCAAGTTGGTTTGAGCTTGAGTTTAAATGTTAACAATATGTAAGAGAAAAGTTAAGTAGATCAAGGAAGAACCGGATATTTGACTGGGAAGGTTAGACAACGAAAAGTCCTAACTAGAGGTTAAGAAAGACAATAGAAGTCCTAGCAAGGTTAGACAATGAAAGATCTAGTTGGGAACTAGGCAATGAAAGCCCTAGCAGGGCTAGAGAGTGGAAGACCTAGTCGGGAACTAGGCAATGGAAGTCTTAGTAAGGCTAGGTAAGGGAAAAGTCCAAGTGGATTGCGAAGAACCAGACACTTAGCACGAGACGGTAAATCCAAGTGGATCATAGAGGACCGGACACTTGGCACAAGAGAAAAATCCAAGTAGATCAAAGGTTAATTGGACACTTGGTGAAAAAGCCTAGCAGGTCAAGGTTGACCGGATGCTAGGGGAAGTCGCAAGAAGTAATGGATGACTGAATGTTGGGCAAATAAAGTCCTGGTAAGTCGAGAACAATCAGATACTAGACAAGATACGAATTTAATTTGAAAAAGATGAATTAAGAACCAATCGATTGATAAATCCTAAACCCAAAATTCTGGGTTTAGGTTTAGGCAATCAATCGATTGGGAGCCTTTTCGCAAGAGAACAAAAAATCTTTGAATCGATTAAGACAATCGATTCAAGTTTCACCAATCGAGTGGGCTAATTGATTAGAGACAAGATTGGAGACATTTTTGCAAGAGAACAGAAAGCCTCGAAATCGATTGGGGCAATCGATTAGAGGTTAACCAATCGATTGGTATAGCTCACCAATCAATTGGTCGAACAAAAAAGAGTTATTCTGGTTATAAACGGTCAAGCTGACGTGGTAATTGATTGGGAATGAGGTCAATTGATTAGGAGGAGTTTCCCAGCACGAAAGAAACCCTAGAAAAGAGGGCTTTGTGGAGTTTATTTGTAGCAGTTTTTGAGAAGTTAGAAGCGAAGTGTTGCTGCATTTCCAACCGATCAAAAGATGTTTCCAAGCAACAAGATAACAAGCTAAGCAAGATTTCCTCATTGTAAAGTTGTGTTCGATTTCCTTTGTATTTGCTTTTGTTTTTCTTGTTATATCCTTGAACACAAGGTTGTACGAGGCTTTTCCGCCTCCGAATAGTTCCCGAGAATGAGGTATTCATAGTGGAGCTGTGAGTGTGAGGAGTGAACCTTTGGATCAGTCACCTCAAGGAGGTGAATACCAAGTAAAATCCAAGTATTAACATTGTGGAGTCGTCGCTTCAAATTTTCCACTGCAACATCAAGTTTGAAGAAGCGAAGCGAGCTAGTCACTCCCCTAGCTCATACGTGTCCTAGAAGATGTAATTGTTCACAAAGACAAATTAGATTTTAGGCAACATATTCCATTGCTTTTATTTTGGATATCATAAATAGGGTTGGCCAATGCTCCAACATGATACTGGTGGACTCACCAAAATCGGCAATGATTTCCTTGCCCGACACAAGTACCTAACCATACACAGTGATGATCAAATTGAAGGATGCATTTGTCACAATCATGGCAGTGCTTTGCTCGTGGAGGCTGCAAATACACAACAAACGTTGGAAAATTTTATTAAGGTGCTAGAAACTAAAAACACATGGAAAGAAAGTGAATAAATTGATAACAGCTTTGATCATACGAATCAGATTGAAACATAAACAAATTCACATTAGCAAAAATGACGAGTGACAATTATTTCATGCAACAAAAGGTTTGATAGTGTTTTTCCATCTAAAAGCTTCAGTTATATCCAAAACTAATATAATCAGTTTCCAAGAAACAGATTGAACAAAACAAAGTTAAATCAGTTCAATTCAGCTATTAGCCTAAAAATAAATCGAAAATAAATATAACAGCAAAACAAAAAAGAATGACAGTAAAGATTACGAGACAATAGGCATGAGTTTGGGGCTTAAATCAAAAAGCAAAACATCAAAAAGAACCTTGAAACGGTGCTATTCAGAACAATATAACTAATTACATATGTTTAATGGAAAGATAAGCATTTTGAAAGGCATTATGTAAAGAAATTGTTACAACCTAGTAACAGCAACTTTGGCATGCACATAGTGAATAAAAACAGACATTGTATCATAAAAATCTTTAGGTGTTTGAAAATAAGAAACAGTCTAAAACAGTATTTCTAATCATTAATGAACAGAAGTTTTCTAGGGAGGTATGATTAAAAAAGGTGCTGAATGAATACCTGAACAATATTGCAGTAAGTGCAAGTCCAATTTCTGTCCAAACAACAAAAAAAAGGTTAACTAGTAAAACAAAATCTGCAAACATAATCATTCTTCGATGTCACTCTATATAGATAATACCTACTAGGTTAACAGACAAAACAAATGGTCATGCAAATGCCAAAATCCTAGAACATGTAGCAGTAACTTGGCAGACAAAAAATATGAACTCTGTAATGACATGCAGAATGGGACTCCCCCTTTATTCACATCCAATTAATTGGATTTTCATAAGATCCATCAAACTCTGTAATGAAGAATTTAATAATTTAATTCATTATTTAATTCTTCCTTCAATCTCCGTTGGAATGAATTCACAATATTTCATTCTGAATTTATCATATCATAATTATCCATATAATATAATGGATTAGAGTCATGATTATTTGGTCAAATTGGATATTTCAATATGTATATGTAGGGGAGTCTGTTCAGTTTGAACTAAACTGGAATAAAGCTAAACCAATTCATTTTTATCAAGTTTTTTTAACCAAACAAAACTGAATAAGGTTATAAATTAATATTTGCAATTTAAGTTTTAAATACAAAATTATTTTAAAAAATCAACAATGATAATGGAGAATAGTTGGTATATAATTGAAGCTCTTTATAACATATGGTAATAGAGAAACTAGGAGTATACTTTTTGGTTAGAATTTTAAGAATAATACTATATATTAGTGGAAATATGAAAACAATAAAAATTATATTTTGGTTTCCAATTCAAAATGATTGTTTGAAAAGAAACTGAACCAAGTTATATAATCAAATTTATCAAGCCAAACCAAACAGAAATGATAATAAAAAAAATTAAATTTAGCTTTTCTGGTTGAACCAAATAATAGACACCCCTATGTATACATATGCATTCATAGACAAAAACATCTTTTCTGTAATTTTGATAGAGGGAATTCAACAACTAACAAAATGTAGCCAACTTCATATATTAGAACAACATCCATTGAGTCTCAATTTGGATTTGGCTCAGGATTGCCGTTTAAATTCCAAGAATTTCTCTGGATTTGGATGTTACCACTTAGCAAGTTTCCATACAAAGCATCTCTTTTGGAAAATCCATTGATTTCTTATTTCCTTACAATATTTAACATTATAGATAACCTCTTTCACATGAGAATTTTGATTGTGATCATTTGTGAAACAATGAATAGAGAAAACGATGCTTAAAGACTGATTTTCTTTCACCCTTTTGTCAATAAGAAAATTGACCAGTTTGAAATACTTAATTACATTAGTTTTACATTAATGAAATACTTGTAAATGTACTTACTCCTTATGAGTGATGACTAACTTCATATCATCAATTGCCATCAGTTCAGTCCATTACTGATAGACTGGGTGTGTGTTTAAGCTTTTAGATGGAGGATCATGTATGAAAGAGATCACAAGCTGATAATTACCAATTTATTTCATCACAGCCATAGAACAACATATTCACTTGGCTAGGTTTTGTTTATAGCCATCATGATCAATCTTAGGAGGAAAACAATCTCAAGACTCAAGAGAAGACAAGTCATGTCTAGATGTAAATACTAGGCAAACCAATGGGCATAGGTGGGCATATTCCTCTCTAACAATAGTAGTTTTTTTTACCCATTCTCTCACAGTAGGAACCAAGCTACAAGTTATAACCATGCCAGCCCAAGCAAGACGCTACACAATAATGAAAAATTAAATTTGAATTTCTAATAATATGTTGTAGCCATTGAAACAACCACCATAGCACAATAAAACACATGAATATATGGCTCCCATTAGACTCATGATATCTTTCTGTGTCCCATATTTCCCCATTGTATTAACATCACTCTCTTGTTGTCCATTTTATCCAATTTTTTTACTATGATATGAACTAAAATGCACTTAATGTTAAACATCCATAAAACACAATCAAGTAATAAGTTCCGTGCATAATCTAGCATGCTTGCAGCAGTACCTGATGGCTGATCCAGGAGGATACAGGTCCATAACAAGCTTCAACCATGACGATGAATTAAAGTGGGTAGTCTGTGCTTCAAGATGGTGGTTATTCATGGAACAAATTATATACCCATCTCTTGAATTGGACTGCCTTTGCTTGATCATTGAAAAGGAAAACACAAAGAAGTAAAGATTTCATGTTTGAATTGCATTAACATAATTGTGGCTTGACCTATGGTCCTACTTCAAAATTGAAGACAGATTGTTAAAAGTGGTTGATGTTCCATTTGCTGCCCTCATTGCATCAATTACATACCTAACAAATGAGAATACAGAAAAGACATTAGTGGAAAATTAATGTTCCAACCAAAAGGAGTGGTCATAAGGATGAGAAGTATGAAAAGATAATATGTTGGTACCCTGGCGATGAGCAAGAAGTGAAGAAATATTGAAATAATGTAGCTGAAAAAACCACCAAGTATGCTGCAGTATACCTAAAATTGGGCATTCAAGGTGGAGAATAATAACTGTTAAACAGGGAAAAACTAAATCTCAAAGGAGTGTAGACAATTCAAATTAATAGAAGAAAATAACAAAAAGTGAGAACACTACAACTATCCCAACATGTCTTTGGAAAGAATAAATATTATAGTCAAAGAATCACCATACTTGAGGAATTAGGAAAAAACATAATATCTAAAAACTTATAACTTAAATTTATGGTGAATAAGAACCAATTTGCATCTATTTTCTTTGTAGTCCATGTAACAGGGATGGGTAAAAAGAGGGGAAAACACAGGTAGATAACACGATACCATGTGTCTAGCATAAGGATTCATGTATGCTATTGGAAACAACATAAGAGAGATTTCAGGAGACTCTTTTATCAAGGTATATTTGACATATAATTGGGAAACAGAAATATAGGTGGGAGCTTGCAAAACGCATACAAATGTAGGACAAACATTATCACTTCCTTTCCAATATCAAAACTGATCCAAAAGTACATTGACTAAGTAGAAACTAAAAAAAAAAAAAAAAATCCTACAACGCTCACCAGAAAGTCAAGCTACTTTTCTAATTGAAGGTCTCAAATGGAAGCAGATGTTAATCAATCATAGATGTTAAGGCATGTCACCGCTTGACATTTTAGCAAAGGCCAATAAAAGCTAGTTCCTCCGACATCCTTAGGCACTAACTTTTATTTTGTAGTTTACATACAGTGTTTTTAACCTGAAGTTAGACAGTCATCAAATCTGTAAAGCACGAGGGAACCCTTATATTGAAGCGTATAATTTAATTACAACTTCAAGACACAATCACTCTCCCTACCACCTAGTCCGGGATGATCCAGAAAATCAAGTCAAGATAACACCACGTGAAAAGAATGATATCTTCCCCTAAAATAAGTGTTTCAGTGACGAAGTAGTGGACAACGAATAGCTATAATTATAATCTTGCTGTTTATTGAACAAAAACCGAGACCACTGCTGGTGTGCGCGATCTTCTTTTTTTTTCTGATCTCCGCCAATCATAGATACAAAAAAAAACATTTAATGGCCATAATTAGGAAACAGAAGAGAGAAACAAGGCAAGGGTTTTGAAGGCTACCAAGGCTCCTCTCTGGTCCTGCGTATCAATGAGACATCGAAGACGAAAACCACTCCCACGAAAATCACATGAAGAAGCACCATCGACAACTTCAATCCCCATGATAATCTAGTCGCTGCTCAAACGCCCGAAATTACCCAGACAGCGAGTGCATCGATCATAAAAATTAATAATAATAAAAAAAATCTCGAATTCTTCGGGCGAGGAAGATATCCTACCACGGTCGTAGAGGTCGGGACAGATCAGGGAGCAGCGGTCGGAGAGCTTCTCACGACCGGTGGATGAGACGCCGGCAGCCGCCATCTGTCTCTCGATCGATCCAAGATCCACCTCTTCGGGGGCCGAGAAGGACACCAGCGATGATGGACCGGGAAGGAAACGTAGGAAAGGGTTCGGTTGTGTGGGTGTGTGTTTCGTAGGGAATAGCGTAGCGCGCTGTCCACGTGTCAAGTACGGAATGGTATAAAATGTGTAACATACACGAAGACGAGTAGTTGATCCTCAAAAGGCGTGAGAACAGGCAGATGGGTGTTGGGCCCACGCACAAATAAGATGTCAGCCGAAGTGATCACGCGTGTAAGATCACGATGAGGTGTCTCTGGATCAGCGGATGGACGCGATCTCTTCTGGGAATTCATATGGAGGTCACACCGCACATGATCCCGTCGAGATGATACAGATGGACTTGTTGGTGAGTTCTAATTTTAGAATTATATTAAAGGATCGATTCAATTTGATCATTTTTGGAAACAAATTAATGGGAGATCAATTGAAATAATTTTTGATAATGTTATTCACACCCCTCGTGGCCTTCGCCTAACAGGCAACAGCGCAGTAGCACTCATTAGAACGGCGCACCTCTGTTTCTTCGCTTTGCGCTCTCGCCGCATCGATCCCCGTGCTCTTCCACGCTCGTCGCTCGTCGCCCCCTTCCCACGGTCCTCCTCTCTTTCCCTTCCTCCGCGAGACCAACCTGAAGCGGCAACAAGACCATGCACGCCAAGACGGACTCCGAGGTCACCAGCCTGGCGGCTTCCTCGCCGCCCCACTCCCCGCCGCGGCGCCCCATCTACTACGTCATGAGCCCTGCCCACTCCCACCATGACCCTGACCGCGCCTCCTTCGGCGGCTCCACCCCTGGTGCCTCCCCGCTCCATCCCCACCACCACCGCTACTCCAGTTCCCCCATTCACCACTCCCGCGAGTCGTCCGCCACCCGCCTCTCCGCCTCCCTCAAGTATAACACCTATGCCTCCTGGCGCAAGCTCCAGCCCCATCCTCACCACCGGCCAGGCAACGCCACCTCCTCTGCCTGCTCCGACGACGACGAAGAAGACGAAGCCCCCATCCCTGTCCGATGCTACGTTGCCTGGTTCGTCCTCGGCTTCGTCCTCCTCTTCACCCTCTTCTCCCTCATCCTCTGGGGCGCCAGCAAGTCCTACAAGCCCGACGTCTTCGTCAAGGTCAGTAACCCGAATCAACTCGTTTCGACCGTTTCCCTAACTCCGCTCAGTAACCCGAGTCGACTCGTTTCTCGCAGAGCGTGGCGTTCCAGAGCTACGACATCCACGCCGGAACCGACATCACGGGCGTGCCCACCAAGATGCTCTCCATCAACTCGACGGTGAGGATCGCGTTCCGCAACCCAGCCACCTTCTTCGGCGTCCATGTCTCCTCCACGCCCTTCCAACTCTACTTCTCCGACCTGAAGATCGCCACCGGATTAGTAAGCACCATCACCCCCTTCCTTCCTCTAGGACTTACGTTTTCCATTCCCCATTTCGGGGTTCCCCCAATAGCAATTTTCCACGTAGTCCGAGCATCGTAATTCTAGATGTGAGCAGGTTCTCCGACGTCGAACAGTGGGAAAGGAAGGAGGACAAAGTCTTTAAAGTTCTGACAGTGCTTGGTACCTAACCTGTTTAAAGAAACATAGTCGTAAAAAAAACAAAACGAAGAAGAAGAAGAATAATTGTCGTTCTTATTTCGAGTTTTCTTTTTAATCGTGAATGGTGGTACTGCCGAAATTTGAACAGATGAAGGAGTTCTACCAGTCGCGGAAGAGCGGGCGGGTGGTGACGGTGGCGGTGGGGAGCCGGCAGGTTCCGCTCTACGGCGGCGGCGCGGGTCTGAGGAGCCGCACCGAGGACGGAGGGCCACCGGCGACGGTGGCATTCGAGCTGTCGTTCACGCTGCGGGCGCGGGCGTACGTGCTGGGCCATCTGGTGAAGTCGAAGTTCTACCGCCGCGTCCGGTGCACGCTGCGGTTCCGCGAGGACCGGCTCGGGAAGCCGCTGGGCCTCTCCAACGGCTGCGACTACCGCGATTAACGAGGCCGCAGAGAAAGAAAGTTCATTCGAAGTCCGTGACGCGGCAGTTTGTCGTCGAGCCATTGGGTCGCTGACAGCTGTTTTTGAATTTGAATCGATTCGAAATCAACTAATTAATATGCGCGTTTCATTTCTGAGGAAGTCTATTTACTAAATTATCGTAAATTATTAATTGAAACTGGCTTTAAAAAGCAGTCTCATCGCCAATAAGGCACTATGCACTGAATTGGTAACATAACAACTCTGTCACTTACCACGTCTTTTGCCTCGTTTGTTAGCAGTATCATCGCCCCAAGTATTACCGAGTTGATCCAACGAATCCTTGATTTATTCGATTTTTTAATTTACCTTGATTAGGGTGCATTCAAATTAAATAATATAATATATATGATATTTAAAATTTCAAAATGTTTCATTCCAAATAAAATTTGAGCATAAATTTAATTTGAATTATTCAAATGAAATGTCTTAAATTTGAATTCGGTCTAAATTATTTATATTTAAATTAAAATTATATAAAAATAATTAACATTTAATTCGAGTTTGATTTACCGATGGTTCATGAACATTTGAATAAAATATAATGAATTTTAATTTGACTCAAAAAAAATTTATCAAATATGTTAAAGTTCAATTTGAATTTGATAATTTTTAATATAAAAATTTCACGAACCAACTTGATTCATTTACTCTCATACTATGAATTGTTACGAGGCTGACCCAGTGGGGGGCTAACGTAGGACTTTTTTAGGAACATTAGCAACACCATTTCATTATTTGAGTTTGAATGAAACAAATTTGGATCATAAATAAGTTGATCGGTTCAAAACCAATAAATAAGTGAATTGAACTATAAATGGGTCAATCCTTTTATGACCCATTTATAAATGTACAGATATTTGATGATTGGCCGAACATTAAAAGGACATTACGAATAGTTTAAGGTGTTTTGTTTAAAAAAATAAGAAATCAAAACAACACTCTACAAATAAAAAAATTAGTTTAATTTAATTTAAAAAAATTATATAAGAACATTTTTTTATATATTTTTAATTAATTTCAGTAAAATTATTTAATCTTCATTAAAATAATTTTAATATGATCAAATTCATCCGATATATAACAGATATTTTTTTTATAATTGAAGTATTTCATTTTAAAATCTAATTAATTCTTAAAGTGATTAATCAAGTCCTATAAAAAAATTTCATCCATTATCGGAATAAAATTGAAAAAGTACATATAGATCTTAATGGAAGTTTTTTATTTTTTTTAACTCCCTAAATATAATATACTCATTTGAATACTTCTTACCTACAATTGAATCCTAGCTCCGGAATCTATGGCATTGATTGATATATTATTGTAACAAACAACTAATTGATTGCTACGGTATTATAACCGTCAATTAATTAAAGTATTATTTTATGATAAAATTAATTATATTTAAATGATTTTCATAAGTTTAAATTATTTAATTAGTTGATAAAGATGGTTTAATATAAGTGTTTTTTATGTATTTTTTTTAACATAATTGAATTTATTTATTTATTTATTTTACATATTTTAAATTTTTTAACTTACATCAAGTATCTGATACAAAATCTAACTCTTCGAATAAATTAATCTTACTCTCTATTTAGATGGTGATGCGGTGATAATGAGGGTCCCACCCCGCTATCACAGTGGAGGTCAAAAAAAGGTCAAAGTCATCGCAGTCAATGCGCAGATGGCATCGGCTGGTCGAACGAACCATGCCCTGATCGGGAATAAGGCTCCGATCCACCGCTGCCTTCAACACATAGAGAAGTCAAACAACCAACGTTCAATGAAGACAGTGCAGAAGCCATCCGAGCGGCTTCCCCGCTCGACAAGGCACCAGTATTCAGCATTGGCAAACGGAACTTCGGCCAAGCGGCTACCCGTTCAGCCAGACAACCGAGCTTGACATCAACAGAGTTCAACTTCGGCCGAGCGATTACCCCGCTCGGCCTGGCAGCAGGTCTCGATAGTGGCAGAGTGGAGCTTCGGTCGAACAGACACGCAAAGGAGTATCGAGGTTCTGGCCGACCGGACGATGAACTAGAACAGCGAATCACCGACTAGCAGTCAACCCGCTCGGCCTAGCAGTACACTCCCTCTGATATCCAACAACATCCTTTTGGGAGTTGGTGTCACCGACACCAGGCATGGACAACCAGAAGAGTGTACGACGGAAGCTTCCACTATCACTTTAGATATATGCTCAACCCGTTAAGGTACTGTATTATGGGCACTTTACTGACAAGTCTTTTCAGGAAAAATTTTGAGAAGTATGCCCACCTTGGGAAGCGTGTATGCGCGCTATCGGAGCTCTATATAAAGGGGGTCCAAGCATTGACGGAGGTCTGAGCGAAGTCCACAGGAGTTCAGCGTGAGCGCCACATTCCCAAGTTTCCGTCTCTCCGACTTTCGGGCAGGATCAGATGGGGTGAGTGAAGGTTCATTAACGAAAGGGGAAGGGAAGGGAAGGACGGAAAAGAGATGGGAAGTCAAATATTTATATTCTCCTTGTTTAAAAGGGATAGAAGGTTCATTAACGTAACATATGTTACCGTGTTTGGGAGGAAAGGGAGGGTCCTGAACATTAAATATATAAAATTATCAAATTACCCTCACTTTTTAAAATATTATTTAAACTATAAAAGTCATTTTATAATTTTTAAAATCATCCAGCATTATTAAACCCGTGGCAATTTAAAATCTATTGTATTAATGCACTAGTTTCTGTTACTTCTAACTAGTAATTACTTTGTTGGACTGTAAAAGTGGCAGATTTAGGCAATCAAATTTAAATTTCAGGTCGACATTATATTCATTTTCCCATATTTGAATTGCTTGCATCTGTGCCATTTCTAATTGATTGGCAATAAATAAATCATCCAAAAAGCACAAAGTACATAACATCAAAAAAAAAAACATAAAAGGCACAAAGTAAAGATAAATCATCCAAAATCAAATAACAAGTCTTATATTACATGATAATAATCCAACAAGCATTCAAAATCTTCCAAGTACATGGCAGCATCCAAATGCATAATACATAGCATCCAAATATATCTCACATAATAATAAGCAAAAAAACTAATCATATCGTAGATTTTCTCCATCCAACATTTGAAGTAACAAGTCTTTGCAATATTCAAAAGAACATCCAAGTAAAACTCTCAACATCTTCGGGCATTAAATAAGAAACAAATAGCATGTAGAAGTTATATGTTGCTCGACGCCTAATTGATTCAACAAACTCCACACTTCATGCTCATCATCAATCATTTCATGTGTTGAATTCATAATGGTTTGAGTTACATGGTCAATTGCATTGCTTATATTCTCATCATCAACTTTACCTTTCTTTGCACTCTTGTTCTTTGATGATGATTCAACAAAATAGTCAGCTTAAGATTTAGATGGTTGAGTTGGAATTTGGGCATCCTTATTAACTACTTCTGAATTGTCCAAATGGATTTCCTGTTGAGAAATCATAAATTCAACTTCATCAATGGTTTCAAAATGATGTCCACCAACATTATTCTCTACTTCTATGCTAGTTCTTCTTTTTTGCATTTCTGATGCAGTTTCAGCATATTGTCCTGTAGCCCTTATTTTTCCACATAATTGAACTAACTTCTCATAATTTCGAATAGGCTTGGTTTTTCATTCAGCAGTTGCTTGTTTTATCTACAAGTTACGATATAATTGTATTAAATATTCATTTATAGATAGTATCACAGAAGAAAATTAAATATAGTTTTCAAATGCATATTATGAAACACATATTAACTAGTTGTTGCCAAACTTCAAGTTAAGCGATAAAGATTTCTATGATGGGATCTCATCCAAAACTACTCATACCATTCTTGAATATATCATAACATATAAACCAGCATCTTTTAATATGTTTCATGCGATTTTGAATTCTGTCCTTATTGATAAGTTTGTCGGGAAATTTTGCTTTCAATTCACTCACAATATTTTCAAATGCATGTATAGTAAAAGTTCCACCAACCCTATTGCCTATATTATGCTGATTCAAATATGCATCAATAAGAGCATCATCCATTACTTTAGTCCAGACACTGATTATTCGCCTTGCTTGCATTAGCATTTTGCAAGTCCTTTTTTCACATCCTTAAAACAAAAATATATTAATAATCAAACACACAATCACACAAATAGTCATATGATATAAAATTCAAGTAACATAATAAGTTAAAATGTCAACATTCATAGTCATCCAATTACAAGATAATTTGTCCAAAATCACTAGATAAACAAATAAACATAAATATCACATATTATAATTTAACCACATAGTCGCAGCTATGAAATCCCTAAACACACTACAAGGAAAAACAGTAATACTAATGCAATTATAGACGAATATTTTTTTTCATCGGTAATCACCAACGGAAAACAAATTCCACCGGTACAATTATAGATTACTAACGAAAAACTTATTTTGTCGATAAATATCGACAGAATTTTTATTTTCATCGGAAAGCACCGACAGAATTAGTTTTCCGTTTGCAATCTATAATTGTCCCGATGGAATAACTTATTTCGTCAGTAATCAATTTACCGACGGAATTAATATTCCGTCGGTAAACCCATTTTTTAGGGCACCCGATCCTCTTTTTCCTTTCACGCGTGCTCGCTGCCTCTCATTCGATCCCAATCTCTCTGGGCCTCTCCTCTGATCCCGATCTCTCCGGTGGTTCGGTGTGTTCCCATCTTTCTCCCTCTTTCCTGCTTCTCTCGAAGTCGACAGTGATTGGCGGCCGAAACAGCACTCGCCTGGAGGCCGACACAGCACTCGCCTGACGACTATGCCAGTCATCAACCCACAGTTGCAGCGGTCGCTAACACGCGACTAGCGGGTGTTATGGCGCCAATAGCGGCCAGGAGCATGTGGTTGGCCTCTTTGTTGGCTGCCAGTGCGTAGGTTGGGCGGCCATCAGCTTGTTCCTTTTGAATTTATCTTAGTATGTCATATTTTTTATTAATTTTCTCTAAATTTTATTTCTTTTGCAGTATATTACATTTGCTGCTCTTCTCCAGTTGGACTACATATATTCAAGTATAATTTATATGGTTGAATTTAAATGTAGGTTAAGTTAGTATTTTGATATATAACATGATATAGTCATATATATGGTGATTTAGTGTGGGTAGATACTATATGTTTAATATATGAGAAAACAATATAGGTTTATTTTGGTTCACTAAATTGAATATTTAATAGAAAGTGAACATTATGTGTAATCTAACCTATATGTTTCAAGAGTTCAGGCCTATTGTCATTGATGATCATCATTTGCTCATGCTGACTATCCATATATTAAAACTTATAATATATATGCAACATTTTTAGTTATATATAAATATAATATAAATCTATCATATTTGACTTTTTGCAAGATTTTCTATTATAATCTTAGATATAGATGTACTATTTGGATTATGACGGCTGTTGTAGCTTTTTTTCTATTATTTTGTTTGTAAGAATGTTTCTATTATGGATATGGATAGATATGAGTTTTCTATTACTATTTGGATTGTGAAATGTATGGATGTATGAATGTGAAATATATTTGTGCATTGTGAACTTTTTATATCGTTTGTATATATGAAAATGTCATCGTTTGTGATAGTTCTTTATGTGTATGAAAATTGTATACAGTTTATGGGTTGAATTAAAATATCACCTGTGAATTGTTTTTAAATTTTTCGACGGAATTAATAATCAATCGGTAAATATTGTTCGATATTTACCGACGGAATGTCCAATTCCGTCGGTAATCTCCGACAGAATTGAACATTCCGTCGGAAACCCCTAAATGAAATTATGGTGTATTAAGGCAAGAATGCCGACGGAAAACCTGTTTCGTCAGTATATATATACCGACAGAACAGGTATTCTATCGGTATATTTACCAACAGACTAGGTATTCCATCGAAGTATACTTTTTTGATGAATTTTACACTGACACATTTCTGTCGATAAATGCCTCTGCCGACTGAATAATCCGTCGGTAATGCTGTTTTTTTTAGTGCAATTCTCCCCTTCTTGCATCGTCACTGTCATCTCTATTACTACGATTTTCATCTTGATGTTCACTATTATTATTAAGTTCAGCATAAACCTCGGCAAGCAAACCCTCATCTGGATCAATATTAATCAAGTAATTGTGTAAAATACAACAACAGAGAATCATTTATTTTTGTGTTTCAATTCCATAATGTGGCTCTATTGAACTTCTTATAATAGCAAATATTTTCTTAACGACTTCAAAAGCTCTTTCAATTGCATTGCGCAAAGAAAATGTCGAAGATTAAATAACTGCTTGTAAGTATTTTGTAGTGGATTACGGTTATATTTTTTTTAAATGATAACGTTCCCCTCGATATAGTGTAATAAGACCGCTTTTTAACATGAATCCAGCATCAACAAGATAGTATTTTCCTAAAAAAATATATGTTATTAAATTATAAAAATAAGGAAAGTCTAGTCACAATATATGTCATTTAATTTACCTTCTGAAATTTTAAGGTAATCTTGTCTGATTAATACATTCTTTATTATTCTCGAGTCAGATGTTGTCTCTTCCCACCCAGCTAAGACATAAGTGAATTTCAAATCAAATATGCATGCTGCTAAAACATTTTGAGTTGAAAAATCCTTTCAACCACGAAACTTTGGGGCATCAATGAGAGAAACTTTAACATGAATATGTGTTCCATCTATTGCTCTAACACAATCCTAACATACTAAATCTAAATTATTAATAAGTTTGAATATATAGATATGCAGTTATACTAGTCAAAAGATAAGAAAAGTATTTTTAACTTAAAAAATGGAGAGAATCGATTGCTATTAAAGATTTTTGAAGGAACTTGTGACTCATCCGGTTGATAGAGAAATTTATGTTCTAATTCCATTATAGCTCTTAAAAAATTATGAAAATGATGACTCACTATTTCTCTCGATTGATAGAAAAAGAAGCCAAGTGCATGATTTGTAACATTGTGACCTAGCAAATAGAGTAATTTTGCTACTTGTTCTTCCATGGTGATTCTTGTTGTAGGTCGTAAACCACCTTCTTTAACTAAAAGATTAAACAATTCCATAAATGCAGAAAGACACATTCTAATTAAATTACGACGTTGATTATTGTTAGCACTTTTATCATTAATTCATTTCGTATACGTTCTCCTTCTAACTGTATAACATGAGGAATTTGACTATTTTGTTTGTGTCTATTTTGTACATATCAAGCTGCAACTAAACAAACAACTTGTGTTGATGCGAGTTGATGCATACAGTGCAACTTAATAAAATCATTACATTTATCATCTTCATCACCCATCTATAATCAAATAAATGAGAAAAAATAAATAAATTATAAACGGGTAATATCTATGCTTTAAACCATGACAACTTTAGTCTTACCTCAAAAACACATTAATATAAGTACACATACAAAATAGACAAAATAAGCACACATACTACTTTTGTTTTACTCTTGGTTCAAGAGTTTCATAACTTAGTTTAACATTTAAAATTTAAAGATAAAGAATTTGTGTTTACTGATGTGGTATTAAGTTTAGTGCGCAAAGATTCAATAACCACTCATACCTAAGCCAAGATAAAAATTTGAAGATTTATTTTGAAGGGAAGATAACATCTTGAGGTGATGGAGTCAAAGAAAGAGAGCAACAAGCTAACGATATGGATCATAGTCAACCCACTCTAGATGTTAATGATGATCTATTATGCATCAATGGAGGCCCAATTACAAGGGCTAAGATTAGAAAGATAAAGGAAGCACTTAATGTACTAATTGAAGATGTGAAGGCCAAAGCTACCATTGAAGAAGGTTTGACCAAGAGCAAGTCATTCGGCATAGTCAACCTAATTCAAGCATTAGATGAGCTTAATTAGCACTTAAGTCTCATGTCTATGTAGTAGGGATATGTAGACTCAATTTCTACTTTTATTTGGGTTGTAATAAAGTCATAAGCTTAAAATGGCTAAGTAGTTTACATAGGTCTTTACTAAATATGCTTTCTTTTGGCCTTTTAGGATTTTTTTTTGTCACCCTATAGCTATAAATAAAGGGGGTGACGACCACACATGTATCTTTGACATATTTTTTAATCTAAAGCACGGTGAGTCTCTCGCTTGTTGGTTCTTCATTGAACTTGAACTTATCAAGGCATCTCCTTATAGTGTTCAAAGACTTATCAACCTCAATCCCAAGGTTGTGGCATCTTCCATCTCATATACCAAGGTTCATGCTTTTCTAAGCATCGGGTCGAGGTTTCTTTCATCCATCTTATCTTCTTTAGACCTTCTTTCTTTCTGTTTTCAATTCGTTGTGGGTTCTTGAGATATCTTTCTCGTTGGGTTCACATCATTTTATAGAAGAGTATGTTGTTGAAGGGGAAGCCCTTATCACTAGGCATGCTCTAAATGTGCAAGTGAAGGAAGAAGATGAAGAACAATGAGACAACATATTTCATACCCGTTGTCACATCAAAGATAAAGTATGTAGTATGATTATAGATGGAGGAAGTTGCACTAATGTTGCTAGTACTATCTTGGTTGAGAAATTATGCTTACCTACCACTAAACATCCTAAACCTTATAAATTACAATGGTTGAATGATTGTGGGAAGGTTAAGGTCACTAAGTAAGTGTTAGTTTCATTATCCATTAGTAGGTATCATGATGATGTTCTTTATGATGTAGTACCAATGCATGCAAGTCATTTGCTTTTAGGTAGACCATGGCAATTTGATAGGAGGGTCATGCATGATGGGTTCACAAATAAATATTCTTTTAAGATGCATGGTAAACTTGTAACTCTTGTACCATCGACTGCTAAGCAAGTATATGAAGATCAATTGAGGATAAAAAAATGAGAATGAAAAAAGAAAAGATTGTGAGAGGAAGAAAAATGGAAAAGAAAAGGAGTGTGAGAAAAGAAAAAGTGAGGATGAGAGGAGTGAAAAAATGAATGAAAAAGAAACAAAAAATCTAGAGAGTAAAAAAGTGAGCTTTTATGCAAAAGAAAGAGAGGTTAAGAGAGTTTTTTATTCTCAACAGTCGATAATTGTACTTTTGTACAATGATGCTTATTTCAACACTAACAACCTTAACTCTTCTTTGCCTAGTGTTGTTAAATCTTTTTTGTAGGAATTTGATGATTTCTTTCCGGAAGAAGTTCCTAATGGATTGCCGCCACTTAGAGGAATAGAGCACCAAATTGACTTCATCCCAGGAGCAGTTGTTCCTAATCGACCAGCCTATAGGTGCAACCTTATAGAGATGAAGGAGCTTCAAAAGCAAGTTGAAGAGTTGATGCGAAAAGGGTATGTTCAAGAAAGTTTGAGTCCTTGTGCAATTCCTATTTTGGTTGTGCCTAACAAGGCTGGAACTTGGAGAATGTGCGTTGATTGTAGGGCTATCAACAAAATTACGATAAAGTATCGTCATTCTATTCCTAGATTAGATGATATGCTAGATGAACTATATGGTTCTTGTATTTTCTCTAAAATTGATTTGAAGTCTGGCCATCATCAAATTCGTATGCATGAGGGAGATGAATGGAAAACTGCTTTTAAGACTAGATATGGTTTGTACAAATGGTTAGTCATGTCATTTGGGCTAACTAATGCACCTAGTACTTTCATGAGATTAATGAACCATATTTTACGTGCTTATATTGGGAACTTTGTTGTAGTTATTTTGATGATATTTTGATTTATAGTAAGAATTTAGATGAGCATGTCAACTATTTACAAAAAGTTCTACTTGTTTTGCGAAATGAAAAATTGTATGCTAACCTTCAAAAATGTTTGTTTTGCACTAGTCAGATAGAGTTTCTTGGTTATATTGTTAGTGCTAAGGGAATAGCAGTTGATGAAGAAAAGGTTAAGGCAATTCGTGAGTGGCCAACACCAAAAAGATAACTGAGGTACGTAGTTTTCATGGGTTGGCAAGTTTCTACAGAAGGTTTGTTAAAAATTTTAGTTCTATAGCTTCACCCTTGACTGAAGTTGTTAAAAAGAATGTTGGGTTCCGTTAGGATAGTGAACAAGTTACAGCTTTCAACTTACTTAAGGAGAAGCTAAGTTCGGCACCATTACTTGCATTACCTAACTTTGCTAAAACTTTTGAAATTAAGTGTGATGCATCAGGAATAGGTATTGGAGAAGTGCTAATACAAGAAGGTCGACCCCTTGCTTATTTTAGTGAGAAACTCAGCGGAGCAGCTTTGAACTATCCAACTTATGACAAGGAGATGTATGCATTGGTGAGGGCTTTAGAGACTTGGCAGCATTACTTATGGCCTAAAGAATTTGTTATTCATACTGATCATGAATCGTTGAAGCATTTGAAGAGTCAAAGTAAGTTGAATAGGCGTCATGCAAAATGGGTAGAATTCATTGAATCATTCCCTTATGTGATCAAGTATAAACAAGGTATGGAAAACATTGTTGCTGATGCTTTGTCTCGAAGGTATACCTTGATCTCTACTTTAAACACTAAATTGTTAGGATTTGAATACATTAAAGATTTATATTCTAATGATTCTGATTTTGGAAATGTGTTTGAAGTTTGTGAACATGCTGCTTTTGGGAAGTTTTATAGGCATGAGGGGTTTCTTTTTAGAGTGAATAGGTTGTGTGTGTCTAATTGTTCATTAAGAGAATTATTAATCCAAGAATCTCATGGTGGGTGACTAATGGGACATTTTGGAGTAAGAAAAACTCTAGAAGTGTTAGTAGAGCATTTCTTTTGGTCACACATGAAATAAGATGTAGTTAAATTTTGTGAGAAGTGCATTACATGTAAGCAAGCAAAATATAGATCTTTACCTCATGGACTGTATACACCTTTACCAATTCCTAGTGAACCTTGGGTTGATATTTCCATGAACTTTGTTTTAGTACTACTAAACTCCAAACGAGGTATGGATTCTATTTTTATAGTTGTGGACAGATTTTCTAAAATAGCTCATTTTATTCCTTGTAGGAAAATAGATGATGCTAACCATATTGCTAATCTATTTTTTAGAGAGATCGTGCGACTTCATGGAGTACCGAGGAGCATAATTTCAAATCGTGATGCAAAGTTCCTAAGCTACTTTTGGAAGACACTATCGGGAAAATTGGGAACAAAGCTTTTGTTTTCTACAACTTGTCATCCACAAATAGATGGACAAACTGAGGTGATCAAGATTCGAGGACGAATCCTTTTAGGGAAAGGGGGAATGATGGAGTCAAAGAAAGAGAGCAACAAGCTAACGATATGGATCATGGTTAACCCACTCTAGATGTTAATGATGATCCATTATGCATCAATGGAGGCCAAATTACAAGGGCTAAGACTAGAAAGATAAAGGAAGCACTTAATGTACTAATTGAATATGTGAAGACCAAAGCTACCGTTGAAGAAGGTTTGACCAAGAACAAGTCATTTGGCATAGTCAACCTAATTAAAGCCTTAGATGAGCTTAATTAGCACTTAAGTCTCATGTCTATGTAGTAGGGATATGTAGACTTAATTTAGACTCAATTTCTACTTTTATTTGGGTTATAATAAAGTCATAAGTTTAAAATGACTAAGTAGTTTACATAGGTCTTTACTAAATGGACTTTCTTTTGGCCTTTTAGGATTTTTTTGGTCACCTTATAACTATAAATAAAGGAGGTGACAACCACATATGTATCTTTGACATATTTTTCTATCTAAAGCATGGTGAGGCTCTCGCTTGTTGATTCTTCATTGAACTTGAACTTATCAAGGCATCTCCTTATGACGTTCAAAGAGTTATCAACCTCAATCCCAAGGTTGTGGCGTCTTCCATCTCGTATACCAAGGTTCGTGTTTTTCTAAGCATTGGGTTGAGGTTCTTTCATCCATCTTATCATCTTTAGACCTTCTTTCTTTCTGTTTTCAATTCGTTATGGGTTCTTGAGATATCTTTCTCGTTGCGTTCACATCATGAGGTTTGTGGTAGTGCAAACCCAACAAGTTTGAGACTGTGTCTTAGGCTTTACTGTAATTTTCTTGGGAGTCCACATGATGACCTTATTCTTGGTTGTGCTACTAGCTAGAATCAGGCTTTAGATAAACCTGATATTTTTTAGAACATATTGTATTCTATTAATGTGGGGCTCTCACTATTCCTTATTTCAGATTCTGTTGCTCATTTTGATCTTTATTACTACCTCCTGTTACCCCCCCCCCCCAAAACTACTTTGTTATATTTGTATGTTAAGATTCCTCGTTAAACTGTATTGTATACCAAATCTATGTATCTTCTTTTATTTGATTAAGATTTTAGAGGTAGGTCCACTTCCTCAAAAAGATTCAAATTACTTCTAAATTTATAATGTGTTTTTGACATTCCTCTTTGCTGAAGTTAAGCATGACTATTATACCTTCATAAATATGAATCCTTTAAAATTTGACTTTTTGGATTAGGTTTGATACATCAACATCAAAATAAAATTAATAAACTTTTTCATGTTGAAGTTTCTGTATGTATAATTTGTAAGCAAATTACATGACTAAATGACATGATAACAATGTGAACTTATATCATTGAGCATTGACCATCAGTGAAAATAAAAGAAGAATCAGAAAAGAAAAAAAGTACTACACAGTAGAGAATGGAAGTAGAAGAAGAAGAAAAGATTAGGGTTACCTATCTTTGGATAGATATGTCATAGGGTCGGCGGTGGCATCGATGTTGTGGAGTGCGAGAAGTTGCGTAGTTGCCTAGTTGGGCGGTGGAACGAGGAAGATGAAGCAACGGTGTAACAAGAGGAATTAAATAAATCTAAAATAACACTTGAGAATTAATATTATGAATAAGGATAAAATTGTAATAAAAGTTTTCTTAATTCCCCTTACCCTTCCTTACACCCTAATTTGGGGTGTAATCAAATCTTCTATTTCATAGGTAAGGTTAAAGTTTACCCTTCCTTACCTTGCCTTTCTTTGGCTCACCACCACCTAAACAATGTCAAAAAATTGTCTTCACCTTATTTTCCCTTCCCTCACCTGCTCTCAAATAAAGGGTTAGAGATGGTCAATCTGATCCTATAAAAACTTTCCATCTGATCATAATACCTTTAAAAGTGTTCATAATGGATGACCCTACAATTCCACATCCCAAATTTATCATTACACATGAAAAAATATCCTATAATAAGTTATAGTTGGGAATCAAATTATAAATATTTGAAATACTACATAATTGACCACATGTTATAGTATTTATATTATAAATATTAGATTTACTTGGTAGCGGGTGGAAATTTTTTGTGAGACCGGACCGGTCACCCTAGGGATAGTTAATGAGGCTAATTGGGATTGTCATTTTTTATATTATAAAGACCACAACTCCACATCCACGTCCCTAGGACTATGGTGTTACAGTAGGACATCTAGGTTGTCTCCTAAACACTCATGGTTCGATTCCCAACTATGTCATATTTGCAAGAATTTTTACTCTAAATAGGGGACACAACCAAAGGATGCTAAGCTTCTAGGTTGACCGTCACGTGTGCTTCCCGATTTATCCTAGTGGCCGATGGGAAACTTCTGTAGAGCCGGGCCAGTCACCCCCAATAATAGTCAATGAGGCTAACTGGATTATTACTTTTAATATATATTATAATTACTATTTGCTCCGACGGGCATAGCTGAGTTGGTAAGTGGTAGGTTAATTACCTTAAGAGGTCTTGAGGTCGATTCTCGAGGCTGGTGATAACCATGATTTTGACTATATTATCTTGATTCATAATGCATGTTTTTAATGATATTTTTATAACTTAAAGTCATATTTACTCTACATTTCATAATTTCATTTTATCTTGGACTTAATTACAAATTGGCTTATTATTATGGTATTTGGTGCTAATATTTGATTATTATTTTGTAGACATTAAAAGGGTCATGGACCCGATCAGATCAGACCACATTTGGGCTCAAATCAAGGGCTAATCAAGTCGATCAAGCATTGGAGTGTTTTGGACCATCCATTGAAGATCAGAGAGATCTGAGTCATCCGTCTAGGATCTGGTCCATCCAAGCTACGAGGAAGCACATCACAGTCGTAGATGAAGATCCAAAGGTTTTGATCCAGATCTGAGTTCATCCAGCCGTTGATTAAGGTCGAAACATTCTGGACCGTCCGATCAGAGAGGAGTTGTTTAAATAGCGAGAAGCTACAGTGTAGAAGACGGGCTCGATGTTTCCGCGACAATTGCAACTGTTCATCATCTCCGACGACCACAACTCCCATTCCTTAATTCCATATCTAGTTCTTCTTCTTCTTCAACGAGGACGATCTTCGAGCTTCTGGCGTCCATCTCCCGAGATCAGTGAGTGCCAGAGGGAGGTTTCTCGGCGCGATTTTGGATTTGTTCACTACCGCGATCCTGAAAGAGGGAGGTTTCTCGATCAGCGATCTTCGCGTCCACCAGAGCTTCGAGGGAGGTTTCTTGGAGTTTCTGATCTTTTTTCCAATCGTCATTCCATAGCAAGGCTAGCTCGATCTGATCAATCGAGTTGGTTTGCGAATCATAGATTCATCCTCTGTTCTTCTACTGAATGGGATTACCAGTTAGATTTGAGTTTGAGGGGAGGTTTCCAAGAGCTATGAACATCACCTGGTAATAGTTGGGAGCTAGAGATTAGTAATTGGGTGCTTGATGGGAGGTTTCAGATAGTATCTCTGCTTCGTGGCATATTGTTGAGGTTTGAGTTTTGGGTTTGGGATTGTGGAATGCTAGGGTTTAAGTTTTCTTGTTTTTTTTGTTTCTGAATTGTGCTCAAACTAGCTCAGATCATCAGATCTGATTAATTTTCCTTATCATTTCTTCTTGTTAGTTTACTGCAGTTCCTTCTTTGAATTCCTTTGCTGCAAAACCCAGTTCTGATTTCTAACTTGTAATTCTAATATTGTAGAGTAATTGCAATCTGAATCTTGTTAAACATCTCAATTTGTATGCAAAATCGTTGCTGATTTGAAGTAGAAATTCTGATTAGCATTAGTTAATTTAGCTGAGAGTATTTAGTTAGCATGACTTTGATGTCTGCATTGGATCTGTTATCACTGGAATCTGTTGTTGGAGGTTTTGAATGCTTGACTTAAGTTTTGATTGTTACTCCTATTCAACATTCTTTGGTTTAAGCATTTGAGTTCAATTGTTGATGTTGATTATAAATGTGAATGGAATGCTATTTTGGCTTCTACAAGTTTTATTGGTGATTAGATCTATTATTGCTGAATTATGAATGTTAGAATCTGAATTAAATAGAAACTAATCTGATGAGAAGAATTGGATCCTATTTAGAAGAGAATAATCCTTCTCTGATTCTATCAGTGATTTTATTAGATGAAGCCAATTTGTTATGTGAATCAAGTGGAAATGCCATACGGAACTTGTCGATGTAGGAATTCAATTTAAATCAACACATTCACTAGTTAACTTTGGAAAAATACAACTTGGGACTCCTTACTACACGTGTTTCATTTAGTTTAGTTGAGTTTTCAATCTTTATTAATTTGATATGTCACGTGACATGAAAATGGCCAACACCAAATTTTGGCGTCGTTGCCGGGGAGCAACTAACTAGTAGTGTGTGTTTAATTTTAGATTGTGCATTTAATTTGATTGATTTTATTGGTTAGCATCTTTGATTTGATTGCTTAATTCTTTTTGTATTTTCATGTTGGTTTGTTCTTGAATTTGTAAGTACTTTTACTGTTCATGTCTTCATGTGATTGAAGTTTTATGCTTTTGAGTCTTCTAATTTTTAATTCTAGTGTTGTAGTGAAGAACAGGAGATCTCTTTAGCATGAATCCATATTTTCAGAATTATGGAGGTAGAATGGAAAATCAGTGTTTTCAGCCTGAGTGTCAATATTACCCAAACATGAATCAACAAAATAGGTATGTGTCACGCCCCGAGGAAGTCCCTGACCGAAGAAATTTCGGCAGCACCTCCCCTGTACGGGTGACAATCTGAAACATTTATACAAAGCCCTCAGGGCCACATATACCTTGGCCAACACGGCCGGAACAATAACAGTAATAAAAATATAACACAAAGTCATCCATACAGTTTATATCATCAGCCCACTCAGCTGGAACAAAAATCCAAATCACAGCAGAAAAATGATAGAAAACCAAATACATGACACGCTAGCCGGCTAGGCTTACACCACACCACAACACAATACTCCGGAAACAAAATCGGAACACAAAGCCAAATACACACATACTATATACCACGATAAACATAAATAAAATGCGAAGACTGGTCTTCTAATGTGACGTGGGGACCGGCAGTCAGGATACTCCAAGCGACTCCATAAATAACCTAGTACCTGAAAAAGATAGTGTCCACGGGGGTGAGTTCAACAACTCAGCGAATACCAATAGACATGCCTAGTAAGATATATCTAACAGCAATAAACATGGAATACAGCTTCCTAAATATATATAGGAAAAATGCAAGACTGAAAGGTAACTGAGGAAGCTGTACTCACCAGGAACTCCTATCCAGAAACAAAAGGGTCATCAAATCAGATACACAATATACCTCCTGTATGCATGTCAAACAAATGCATCCACCAAAATGCAGCATATAAGTGCAGCAAACACAAGCAAATAAATGCAATAAATGCATATGGTGCCAATGACATGGTCACCCCTGACGCCAGTCAGTTATCTCACACACAATGGTGAGACTGAGTGGGTAGGGCTGTGACAACCGTGCACTCTGACGTCACTGCTCCTGATGAGTGACCGAGTGGACGGGATGCTGTCGGAGTATACACATACTCCTACCCCAAACCATAAATGGGGGAGCGCAATGCTCTCATCTCCCGGTACACCATGACGGGGAGGGATCCCTGACGTGCTACAACGCTGCGTCACACTACCCATGAGCGGACCAACGGAGCACCGAACAGAGCAAAACTGACATGCTACCACGCTGCATCATGCTACCCATGAGCGGACCAACGGAGCACCGAACAGTGATGAAACTGGCGATATGCTCTACAATAATTGAGCAGCCTATCACGCAGCATGCAATCATGCGAATGGTGCATAAAACTAAGTATGACAATATCCTGAACCAAATCCACATATATATATATATATATATATATATATATAAATATATGTACCCTAGTACAAGTAAGTCAAATCCACAGATCTAGGGTATACATGCCCTCTATGGTATAACAACCTAGGTCCTGAACATATCTACCTCCATAAAATATATACCAACAATGTACATAGATCAAAGTAAAAGGTCTAGGTTCACAGATCAAGTATGATATAAAAATATAGATACACATGTCAGATAATAAAAATCCAGAGTCTAGTCCTAAATTTAGTAAAGCATGATATGTCACTTACTCTAGGAACTAAAGTACTCATGGTAAAAATCATGAAGTATAAACATTGATACATGACAAGCGACCAAACAGATCATGCTATGGGTATCAAACCGTGACATACCAAAGGCAAACATGATCATTGCTTGCAGCTATAAATACTATACATATCCAATTGACAATATCATAAAAAGATAAGTCAAGAGGTACCCGCCTCAAATAGAAGGGTCCAATCCAGTCCAAATCCAACGTCGAGATGCTCGTCTCGAATCAGAGTCCTGCGTCAAACAACATATAAATATTTTATTTAGTTAAATTCATAAAAATAGCTAAATAAAATCCCTAAGACTAATTTAGGGTAAAACCTTAATGACCTCACGATTGACCTACCTAAATTAGATCAAATGCTTAAGCAGGATTAATTACCCTAATCTCAATCAATCCATTAGCTTAGAAATCGAAACCTAAATCCACTACACATAAACAACTAATTAAAACCTTTAATGTAAAACATGATCTACCACCTGTTCTAATACAATTAACCAACCATACCAACCATCTAATAATCCAAATTTATCCCTAATTGATACATAGCACACACCTCAAGCTCAACCCAAACGTGTACTGCCTGAAGGAGGTCCAGTCGAATCCAAGGTGCTGCTGGATCAAAGAGCAACCCACAACACAGAATCTTGCTAAAATCTTTCCTCACCGATATCAACCGAATCAAACAGCAGGTCACTAATCAAGCAACCACCTTCTAGTCTCTGCCCGACAGCCCAAACACACCTCACTGATCAAAACAAAACCTCACCGGAAATCAATCGATGGAAATCACAGATCAACCAACAAACCTAAATCAAACAAGATCCTTGAATCCATAAACTTCTTATCCCTACTTTACCTTGAGGATCACTGCCATGGCACAGGAACACTGGCGATGGACCGGCAGTGGCACGCAGAGACAAAGGAAATCAGACGATCGTGTGGAGACAGCTAGGGCAGAGAGGAAGGGAAGAGGGTGATGGCCGGCCCTAGGTGGCTGCGATGCCAACTCCTCTGCTGTGGCGGCGCTGGGGTTCTGTGGCCGACGACACTTGGGCAGAGATGAAGAGAACGGCTGCTAACGCCAAGCAGAGGGGAATCAGGAGGTTCAACAGCGGCGGCGCGATGAAGAATGGATCGGAAAGGTGGCTCGACCGGCGGGGCCCTGGATCGGTGTCGGCGCTAGAGCACAGGGGAGGCCGGAGGAAAGTTAGGGCACGGGATACTTGTCGGCGGCCGGCGCTCGGGAGAGGAAGAGAAGGAGAGGCCGGCGGTAGACTGAGATCTCTGCGACGACGAGACAACGGCAGAGGAGAGGGAGAACTGTCGCGTACGAAAGGGGACAGCGTCGCATGGGTTAGGGCACGGGAATAAGAGGAAAAGAAAAAGGAATAAAAGAAAAGGAGAAATAAAACTTTTCCTCTTTAAAATAGGGTAACCTAAACAGGCTTTTCCGGACCCCGTTTTTATCCCCGTTAACTCATCCGTACGAGCTCCGAAAAATTTCTAAAAATTCCGAAAATTTTCCTTATTATTATTCTTTATTTTTCGGTATTTTATAGTATGAATCATTTCATAATGGTTTTAATGCTAATTGGGTGGATAATTCATGTTTCAGGTATGAAAATGCACAAGGACCATTTATTGAGCCATATCTAGTCTACCAGAGTTCATATGAGTTCCAAGAAGTTTCAGGATAGTTTATACCACATTCTTTTCAACAAAATGATCCTCAAATAGATGAATCAACATGGAAACTCAGAGAGATTATGCAACAAATGAGTGAACATCAAGAGCAACAATTTTCAAGGATACAGAGCATACAGATTCAGTTAAATCAAATTGCATCATCCATCAATCAACTGCAAGCATGAAATTTCAGTGGAGAGATGGAAAGTAGCGATTCTGTCAAGCCTGACCCTACTTCCATTACTTCACATGATTTTTCTAGTATTTTTTGTGATAATGATGTAATTATGCAAATTTATGATCCTACTGATATTGTTTTTGAAGATGATTTAAGTGTAGGGATTGCTTACTGGAAGCATTACCTCAAGAATCACTAAGAATTGAAGATGTAAATGTAGGGACTTGTGCTATGGAGCCAAGCACCCAAGAATCACTACATGAAGTTGTACAGCTACCTGAACCATCACTTGAACCAGAACTTGAGCATTCACATGATGAAGAGGAGGTAACAATCACCACTCCAAGTACCTCTCAAGATGACAAGGTGAGTATTTTTTGTATTTTTTTCAGAAAATTTTATAGAGGTACCGTTCATTGATTTCATTAGGTGTGATTCATTTCTTGATAATTTTTCTACCCACACTAATATTCTCCTATTTTTTTTTTATCCCACATGTGTATGAGATGTCTTGTCTTTTAATGATGTTGTAGGAGAATACAAGCTCCCGGAGTGGATGCTTAAACTGAACCGCCTCCGTCCTCCAGAAAAAGCTTTGATAGGAAAAATGAAGACTAAAAAGAACTTTAGTGGAACCACAATTACACCTCTACCGGTGTGGATTTTGTTGCTAAATCTTCTTCGACCACCGGAATTTAAGGAGAGTTGGTTCCAGTTTAGCTTTCTTTTGCTTTTTAATTTATGCTTTGTTAATAAATTCTTTTTATGCATTTCTTTAGTTTCATACTTTGCATTTTGCATTTTACTTTCATACTTTACATTTTGTTTAGTACATAGCATGTCATTTTTAATAAAATTCTCCATGAATTTGTCTAGTAATACTTTTAAGATGGTAAAAGTTTCTTAAATTTGATCATCAATTTTAGGTCATGTGACATAATTGGATGCTCTTCTTACATGACATTGGTTAATATAATGATGGATTCTATATTGATCGATTGAGCTTGTTTGCATGAATACTGCCTAGTGAGGTCCACTTTAAGTCTATATCTCATTATTTTCTCTTATGTGGCATGCACTCATATCAAATTATACTCTAGAACTTACTTTGCTTCTTTTCAAAGTCACAATAGCATATGTGTGCATGGAAATGAAGGATATTGTCATTTTTATTCCATCATAAATTTTAATTTCTTTTCCCACAATTTTCTCAAACATTCTCACTTAGCATTCTAAATCTTGATTATCTTTGCTTGTCAATTCTTCTCCAAATGAGGCATGCAACTAAAGAATGCTGGACTTCTTGGCCGCTTATCGCGAGTGCTTCCCAATTTACCCTGGTGGCTGATGGAAACATTTTGTGAGACCGGGTCAGTCACCACCAGGGCTAGTCAATGAAGATAACTGGGTTTATCATTTTTTATTTTATAATTACTATAGTCCCCTCGGGGTGGGACAATGCTTGAGTCATGGAGTGTTGTCATATGAGGTATTGGGGTCGAAACTTAACACATCCGAGCATGTCTTCTAGTCACCCATGATTTATCTCCTCCGTGTTGACCTAGAGACGGATTGGCAGAGCCGCTGAGGGCAAGCGAATCATCTTTTGCCACGTATATTATAATTACTATAGCCCCCAGGGCTATGATGCAACAGTAAGGGCACTCATTTGTCTTCAGGCACCTACAGTTCAATTTCTAGCTATGCATATTTAAAGGGACTTTTCTTCCAAACGAGACTTGCAACTAAGGGATGTTGGGCTTCTGGGCTACCCACCGTTAATGCTTTCTGATTTATCCTGGTGGTCAGTAGAAACTTCCATGGGACCGGGTCAATCACCCTAGGCTCGACGTTACCCAACTTGGTTAATTATTTTTTATATATATTATAATTACTATATTCCCCTTGGGATGATCTAGTGGCTAGTGTATGAAGTGTTGGGCAAGCGCAGTCGTGTTTTACCAACTATATTATAATTACTATAGACGCGGGGGTAGGATTGAGTTGGTTAGTGCGAGGCAAAATTGTTACCATATGACTAGCTAGTGCGTGTTTGAATCTCGGTAAAGCCGAGGAAAAAACAACTCTTCCCCACATTGGCGAACTACAACTTTCTGATTTACCTACTCACAGATGGTCATGGGCCCGACCGTGTGGGGCCGTTAGGATAATGGATTCCACCTTTTACTACCATATATTATAATTACTATAGCCCTAGAGGCAGAGTGTCATGGTCAAGCCTTCCAATGATAGATCATATATCTAAAGTTCTATTGAATATTTTTCTCCTTAATGGGTAGTGGACTTGAGAATATTGGCTATTAGGATGAGCTTTTATATGCACTTCCTTGATTTATCCAGCTTGTTGGTGGGAAACTTCTGTGGGGTCGTGTCAGTCACTCTAGGTATGATGTTACTTGACATTGGTTAATTATTTTTTTATATTATAATTACTATACTATCTTTGGGATGGACAATTAGCTAGTGCATGATGGTGTTACCATCATAAGGTCTAAGAGTCAAATCATCATGCACACTTCCTCGATTTACTATGGTGGTTAATGAAAAAACTTCCATAAAATTAGATTGATCATCCCAAGATAAAGGCATTGAGGACTATTGTCTTTTGCGACTCTATTATAATTACTACAATAACATTCAAATAATGATATATTTGATGTAAAAAATATTCTTCATCACGTAAATTTTTTCTTTCGAAATACTTATTTCCTATGTACAGAAAATACTTATTTCCTATGTACGGAAAAGTCAAGATCAATTTCATCAACTTTTCAATTTTCATGTTCTGATATAAAACACTCTCCATTTATGGTCAAAGAAAAGAAAGGAGGAAATTATTTTATTTTTAAACAAATGATAAAATCCCAGGCGTTCACTATTTATTTATTTTTAAAATATACCCTTTTATTACCGTAAACATGATGATTCTCACCCCGAGACTCCTTCCAAACTATCCCATACAATTTAAAAGGGAAGTAAATCACCCTTCATCTAACACAGTAGTCTTTTTGTATAAGGTTAGATGATCCCTAATATATTTCACATATATCAAAATCACATTACTCATTACAGTAACATCATATGTAAATACCAATTGTGATAATCTGTTTGGAAAAATATAGGTTTTTAATTATATTTTATTTTTTAGGTTGACATCAAATATTCAACTCTTCAAATCGATTAATCCTTGGATGATCGATCTGGCTCTATGAAAATTTTCCATCGACCATTAGGATATATCAACTTTTTACTAGAGGGAAAAACTTCACGCACCGCAACTCTGGATTGGATATATATATATATAAAATAATCTATTAACTAATTTTAGTGAAGTCTAAAATGAAATTACATTAATATCTTTTTTTTATATATATAAAATATATACTATCATAGTTCTCTTTAATCCCACATCTTAGTATTGACAACACTGAGAGTGAAGAAGCTTCTATACATACCTCGGATTGGTGACATTAGAAAGTATATCTTTCTTGGTATTTTGGCTAAGATCAAGTGTAATATATGTTCTTATTAGTTTAATATCTAATATAAAAAATAAATTAATTTTTTATAATGGAGAGTTCATTACAATAGCTTGATACTTAAGTTCTCAAGTGTCACTCTTACCAAGTCCCAATTTATATATATATATATATATATATATATATATATATATATATATATATATATATATATATATATATATATAACATAAGGGTGCAAATATATTCTCCCTAATGCATACTTATTTACCGGTTAAAAAAAATAAAAAATGAGGTATAATTCCTCCTAAATTTAATGTATTTAAACTCCCAATTGATTAGAAGCTCATACCAATCAATTGACTTAGGCTTCCAATTGATTCAACCTAAGTCAATCGATTGGTTGGTAGAAAAAGAGTCGTGTTTAATTAAATAGAAAATATACTCGATTTAGTTAAATTGTGCTGAATTTAAAAAGAATTATACTTCATTTTGAACTTTTTGTATCTATAATATAATAAGGAGGGCTTCTGTTCTCTCATGATAAACCAATCGATTATCGATCGATTCCCTATTGATCGAAGTTATCCAATTGATAGCAAATATATTAGATTCTAATTAAATGATATTAAATTTATGAGTAATTAGAATTTCCTTTTGCTTGAACTTAGCAAAGATATAAGTTAGTTATGCATAAACAATTAGCATTAAAAGAAATAACAACTTAAAGAAATAAGTAAAAGATACAAGAGATTACTTGGTTATAACTACTACAGAAGTTGTTGAATTCTTAGTTCCATGGATTTTATATAGCTTCTGGAGAAATGTTACTGTTTGTTGGAGGCACCTCCAAGAGGCTCCAGAGCACTTCCAATAAGGATAGAACTTTATCCAAACCCCAATGGTAGTCTAATCGTTATTGACTAGTTGGAGGCACCTTAAATGCCATTGGAGGCGCCTTCGCACCTCTGCTTGAGGCGCCTGCGAGCTTACTTGAGGCATCTTCGTGCCTTTCTATTCGAGTCACCTTCTACAACACCATAGGTGCTCTCAGCTGCATCCGAGGTGCCCTCAATCACAAGGGAGGCGCCTTATATCTTCAAGATCAACTGTTGAGTTGATCTTTTTTGATCACGCTTGCTTGGGTGATGTTTCGGTCATCCGGAGTGAAATTCAACCGAACTCAACTCCAACCTTCTCCTCAAGTAGGCTTCCTTCCCGATTTCTCGTCTCTGGAACATCACGATGTCCTTCTCGTCCACCGATGTATTCTTCCGTAACTTTTCGTCCCTCAGATGTACTGAGCCCGTTGACTCCCTTCCCGTGTTGTCATTCTTGTCTGCTGCGTCTTTCGCTCGATTTCTTAGACATAAGGATCAAATACAATAAGACTTAACTTGACTCGGTTAATCACATCAAAATTAATCCAATATACTTATATCTTATTTTAAGTTTTTTATACTAAATATGAAAATAATTAAATAAATCAATGTATATCAGAGGGTTGGAGTTAGAAAAGTTTGCCTACACGGAGTTGGAATTTTTTATGGAATATTTTTTTTCAAACTAGGGACTAAGGAGAGTTGAATTTGCAAACAGTGAGTTTCAGGCAATCTGCTGATATAATAGCATGTTAATTATAAGATGATTTAGATTATAATTGGGTATTCCACCATTTAATTTCTATGAAATCTATGAATCTTTCCAAACTATATTGATTAGGGATCGCTCAGCTGGCGGGTAATTGTCAAATCCGATCAGACCAGAACGGAGTCATACTCGACCGCTTCCCGGTTCACTCTTCCTCCGGACGTCGCACATTTGAAGATCGTAAATATGGGCACAGAGGGGCTGCAGCCGGCGGGGAGAGTTACCTGGGAAGAAAGCAAAGGCTCAGGCTAACCTAAACGTTGTCTGCTCCGCCCCATCCTCCTTTTCTCGGTGAGTTTTTGATCTATTCTGCATCTCTTTTCTCCGACTGTCCTTTCTTTACCCTCGCTAATCTCTGATCTGTTCTTTTTTTCCTTCCTGATTTCGTTTTTTCCCCGGCAAGTAGAAGGAAAGATGACTGCGGATGTCGAGATGAAGGAGGTCCAGACGTCGTCTAACTCTGTTGCATCCGCCGCCGTTCCCTCCACTCTTCAACGTGCGAATGCTAACCTCTGCAAAGCAGAAATTTTTATTTGGATCTCTGAAGTTTATTATTCTTTTCTTGATTTGTTGGAATGTGGTATGATTTGCTTGTGCTCTATGGATTCAGATTTGAAGGAGATCGCTGCGCTAATTGAGACAGGCGCGCAGGCCAAAGAGGTGCGGCGCGTCGTGCGGGCGGTACGGCTTACGATGATGCTCCGCCGGAAGCTGAAGGCGCCGGTGGTTTCTGCTTTTCTTGGTCATGTCCTTACCCCGGGGTCAGAAGCTTTTGCTAAGCTCTCATCGTTTCTCCCGAAGGTATGAATTGTAGCATGGTCCTTTCCTTTGTTTCTGTCGTTAGGTTAGGATTTTGCAATGACTAATGATTCTTGTGCTATTGATTAGTTGAAAAAAGTCAGTTCAGGTGTTGTATGTATGTATTTCGTTTAGTTTAAATATTGCTGCTGTAAAGATGCATTGGGTGCGGAAATCTGTACTATCCATTGATTTGCATTTGTTTTGTCGATCTATATATCTTTTTTTGTTTTCTTCGGCTTTGTTTATGCTAATTTCTAATTAGATGTAGAACTGACTTCTTTTCTTTTATGCCTTTTTTTTACTCTCTATGTAACTCCAAAGATTTAGGTGGCGTTTGGTTTATGGGTTTGGGAATGAGGGAATGGATTCATTCCCAAACCTTGTGTTTGGTTAATGGGAATGGAATTAAGATTTTGGAATGAAATCCAAAAATTTGGGTATGGATGAAACCCACCCCCTCCCTTGGGTTTTGATGGAATAGGATTGTGAATTAAGTTTTAGACAAAAATACCCTTAGTATATTTGTTCATTTTTTTTTTAATTTGACACACTCTCTCTCATCATATTTTCTCTCTCCTTATTTTATCATCACATTTTCTCTCTCAAGATACTTTCTCTCTCCTCATTCTCTCTCTATATTCTCTCCCATCATATACTCTCTCAGTCTCTCTCCTTGTTTTCTCTCTCTTCATTATCTTCTATCACACTTTCTCTCCCATTATACATTTTCTACTTATTTTTTCATCATATTTTTTCTCTCATCGTACTTTCTCTCTCATCATACTTTCTCTCTCCTCAATCTCTCTCAGCATACTCTTTCTCTTCATTTTCTCTCATCACACTTTCTCTCTCTTTATTCTCTCTCATCACACTCTTTATTTTCTCTAATCACATTTTTTCTCTAAGCACACTTTCTCTCTCGTCATATTTTCTGTCTCGCATTTTCTCTCATCACACTTTCTCTCTCTTCATTTTTCTCCATCATTCTTTCTCTCTCATCATACTTTCTCTCTCCTCACTTTTTCATTTTCTCTCATAATACTTTCTCTCTCTTCATTTTTTCTATCACTCTTTCTCTCAGCATATTTTCTCTCTCCTCAGTCTCTCATTTTCTCTCATCATACTTTCTCTCTCTTCATTTTTTTCCATCACTTTCTCTCTCAGCATATTTTCTCTCTCCTCAGTCTCTCATTTTCTCTCATCATACTTTCTCTCTCTTTACTTTTTTCCATCACTCTTTCTCTCTCAACCCACTTTCTCTCTCCTCACTCTTTCATTTTCTCTCATAATACTTCCTCTCTCTTCATTTTTTCCCATCACTTTTTCTCTCTCATCATACTTTTTCTCTTCTCAATCTCTCCTCTCATGCACTCTCTCCTCATTTTCTCTGATCATACTTTCTCTCTCTTCATTTTTTCCCAACACACTTTCTCTCTCATCACACTTTCTCTCTCATCATTTTCTCTCATTATATGTTTCTCTCACATTCAACTTTCTCTCCCATCTAATTTTTTCTCTTATTTTCCTGTAAGGGTAAAAAAGGAAATTTAGGTTCATTCCGATTGAAAATATTTAACTAACCAAACATCATTTTTAAGAATGATACCCAAGCTCATATCCATTCCCATTCCATAATACTATGATACCCATTCCCATTCCGATTCCTAGGAGAGAACCAAACGCCCCCTTATAGTGCGATGAGTAGCCGCTTTTGTCTTTTCAGAACCGCTGCATGACATCACAGTGAGATACTAGATAGCTTGTGTATTTTATAGTACGATGAGTTGCCGCTTTTGTCTTTTCAGAACTGCTGCATGACATCACAGGCAAGCATATGCGCCTTGTTTATCAACAACACCTTTGGCATTGAGCATTTGTTGATTGAATAAAAAGAGTTCTTAAGTTCTAGTTGACATGCTAAGTTAAACAGCTTCCATTTCTACGTAACTGTCACTGACTTCACATTTATCTTGTTTCACATAATTAAACACTTTTCCAGCTGTAAGAGTTTAATATTTATAGGCATTAGATACTTGTTAAATAGGTTATGAAACAAACTTTTCACACCCTCCCTATTTTCAAATTATACCTTGCCTCTCAATCTCAATTCATGGTCGAGCTTGCCATGGTGTTTGAATGTTCATGTAAAGACTGATGTAAAATGTTTATATAATTAGTCATCCATCGTTGTCTTGCTATTCAAAGATTAAGTGTTCTCTTTGGCTTACTAGAGGTGATAATGATGCATTGTATGAAAAATGACAACTGGCAATATATTCCAACTACTTGAGGGTTGTCCACATGGATTCATCCCCTTGGTGAGTTTATGAAAAGCCATCTCTAAGATTTATGCACAAGGAATCGTGACAGTGTTTTGCTAGTTATTAGAGTCTAACGCAACCAGGATCTGATGCAATCAGGATGCTATATATGAGGATAGTTAGTCTGTGATATGTGCCAAACCCATGTCTAGCAGAAGTTGCTTAAATTTCTAATCACTATTAATAGTGCGACATGTGCCAAATTCTGCCCATGTAATATCAGTATGAATTTTTAGTTGCTGGTATTGAATATTGTTTAGTTACAGGAGTCATGGGTCTTGATTTATAACTTGTATTTATATACTAGAAATGAAACAGGGAGAAGAAAAGTTTAACATCTTCCAAAAATCATTGTTGTACAATTATAAGGCTAGTATTCTCCATATGTTAGTGATGCTAAAAACATCCTTGGGTCTGCTGCCTCACTAATGAGCCAAAGTTATCACTTTATTGAAGCACAGATCTAAGATCAACTATGCTGGATATAACTACCTAGCAAGTTAGGGAGATTGTCTGCTGCAACCCTTTGCCACTCATAATTGAGCATTGAGTCCGCTGCAACCCTTTGTCACTCATAATTGAGCATTGAGTTTCTTGATTGTATGTCAATGATTCAGTAGTAACAACAGATCCACAAGCGATGTCAATAACAACGGTGTTCCTTATGACTATGCACAATCAATGTTGCATTTTCTACTTTCCACAATGTTGTGACATTGACAATTGATTTGTTTTTGTTCATTTGGATTACCTTGACACGATCCTAGGACCCAATGCCTACCTTCGTCAGTCTACAGAATTGTCACTCCACTTCCTCTAGAATGGCATTGTTTGCACATCAGACGCTGCCTTCTCAACACGGATGTCGTCATTGAATTCCTGTGTTTTTATGTTATTGATGGTCACCTAAATAGGTTAACCACCCTTCAAGTTGCAGTGAACTACTTTAATTGATTCAACTTTGAAGAAATGAAGGTTTGCATTAGATAAATAGGTTTAGGATTAACCACCTCCAAGTTGCAGTGTACTATAGTTATTCCAACTTTGAAGAAATGAAGGTTTACATTAGATAAACTTGTGTTTGCTTCCAACATTGATATGACGAAACTGGGTTATGGGTCAGTGATCTCTCTCTCTCTTGTAGAAGCTCTTTTTTAGATAAATGTGCTTTTGTATGAAATCTACCTCCAAGTCCTGAAGTGCAGAAGGTGGTTGCTAATGTATTTTTGAATATATTAGTTGACTAATTTAGGTTTTTCTTTCTCGCTTACAGGAAAATGAGAGTGACATGGAGGTGGACACAACTGCTTCATCAATCCAAACTTCTGCCAAGCATTCTATACCAGAGATAGAAATTTACTGTTACTTGCTAGTTCTCTTATTTCTTATTGACCAAAAGAGATATGATGAGGCATGCTTATCATATACGTATTCTTGTTCATTTGCTTGTTAAACCTGATCTTAAATTGTCTTATTTTTTAACATCCCTTGTACACTAGGCTAAAGCATGTTCTTCTGCCAGCATTGCTCAACTAAGGAACATGAATCGAAGAACTGTGGATGTTTTAGCTTCACGCCTGTACCTCTATTACTCATTCACTTATGAGCTCACCAATAGCCTTGCTGAAATTCGTGGGTGTGTGAACCAACTTATATGATCTTACAGAGCAACAATGTCATTTGTTTTCTTTCTTGTCAGAACTAATGTCTCTTGCTGATGGTTAATACAAACCTGTCAGAACCAATGTCACGTTGCTTCACAATATTGTTGGAACTTGTAGCATATGGTTAATATAACATTGTTCATCCCATCAGGACCCTTCTTGCCTTGCATAGAATGACAACCTTGCGACGAGATGAGCTGGGTCAGGTTTGTTGGTTCTCAAATAGAAAGGCTTTTTCATTAAGTACTCTTTATGAAAGCTAGGTAATCATTATGGCTGGGTGCAGGAAACCCTTCTGAATCTTCTACTTCGCAATTATCTCCATTACAATTTGTACGACCAGGCAGAGAAGTTGAGGTCAAAAGCACCACGTTTTGAGGCACACTCAAATCAACAGGCAAATCTATTAAACTTATCCTGTAATTGGAAGTGGTGAAATTACATTTTTTGGCTTTGTAGTTTTTTTTTTTTTCTAATTATCAGAAGGCATCCAGATGGCTAGTTTTGTTGTGTCACAAGATAAATGGTCTAGGAGCAGAAGAGTAATTTGTCTACTTTCTTTTCTCTATTCTGCAGTTCTGTCGTTATCTGTTCTACCTTGGAAAAATACGAACAATTCAGTTGGAGTATACAGATGCTAAAGAGAGCCTCCTGCAAGCTGCTCGGAAAGCTCCAGTCTCTGCTCGTGGTTTTCGAATCCAGTGCAGCAAGTGGGCTATTATTGTCCGATTACTGCTTGGTGAGATCCCTGATAGAACTGTTTTTATGCAGAAAGGCATGAAAAAGGCATTGTCTCCATATTTTGAGCTTACTAATGTGAGTTATTTGATCACTGAAGATTGAAGAACATAGCTATATTCCAATCATATATTAACAACTATGCGTTTCAGGCTGTCAGGATTGGAGATCTGGAGTTATTTAGAACAGTCGCTGAGAAATTTTCTGGGACTTTCAGTTCAGACAAGACTCACAATCTAATTGTCAGATTACGCCACAATGTTATACGGACTGGATTACGCAATCTTAGCATTTCATACTCTCGGATTTCCCTTGCTGATGTAGCTAGAAAGCTGAGATTGGACTCTGCTAATCCTGTGGCTGACGCCGAGAGCATTGTTGCCAAAGCTATTAGAGATGGGGCAATAGATGCAACCATAGATCATGCTGATGGATGGATGGTATCCAAGGAAACTGGAGATGTCTACTCCACCATTGAACCCCAGATTGCATTCAATTCCAGGATTGCCTTCTGCCTCAACATGCACAATGAAGCTGTGAGAGCCCTTAGGTTCCCGCTGAACTCCAACAAGGAGATGGAAAGTGAAGAGAAGAGACGGGAGAGACAGCAGCAAGAGCAGGAGCTTGCTAAGCACATAGCGGAGGAAGATGATGATGATTTCTAATCAAGTCAAAAATAATTCAGATGCTATACGAGACTTTTCTGTTCTTGAAATGGCAGTAATGGATAAGAATGTGCTTTATTTATTCTTCTCAAATTGTCAAAATGCTCGATTCATGTTTTGTTCCATCCAGAGATGTTTCATTTAACTGAAATGGCTGTGTGATGGATTACCCTTTTAGTTTATCTGTTCATTGCATTTGATTTGAACATCTTTTTAATCAGGTGGTTGTTTGGCGATGATGTTTATGGCATATAACTTTGATTTTGGCAGAAGATTTATCCTTATTATTATTTTATTATTTTATTAAGAATACTCTCAATTAATTTAGTGAGGTTTAAAATTAAATTATATTAATATTTTTTTTCCTTTTTTTTCATTCTGAAAATAATTTCAAAATTTATTAATAATTTTTATAAATACATCAATTAGGGATTGATGAGTGAAAAAATTTTAAAATTTATTAATAACTTTTAATTTAGAATTCTAAGATTTAATTATGGTATATTATTAAAAAAAAATTGATTAATTAATGAGGCATATAGAGTTGTGGTATTGAAAAAATTTCTCATTAATCAATCTGGGTTTAGAGTTTGAAACTCAATTATAATATATTATTGATTTTTTTCATTAATTAATCAGGAATCTAAAGTTCGAAATTTAACTGCAGTATATTATTTAGAATTTTTCTCATCAGTAATTTTTTCTCATTCTCTTTAATCCCACAACTTAAGATTGATAGCGCTGTGCGCAGAGAAATTTCTATAAATACTTTGGGTCAGCAAAGTTAAAAAACATACTTTTCTAGGTTTTTTTGCTAAGATGATATTAAATTATTTTTTTATAAGAGGGAGTCTATTATAGCAACATTGCACTATTGCATTGATCTAGGGGTTACCCAATTTATGAGCGGCCTTTTGACTAAACTTAAGTATAGTATTTGTTCTTAGTAGTTTAATATATGATATAAAGAATTAAATTATTTTTTTTATCAATTAGAGTCCCTTATAAACGTAAGGGCAACACTTGAGAATAAATCATAATTGAATAATTTTGTTTAATTACTTGACAAAAAAATGTTTATTTTATAAAATTTACATGTATTCATATATTATATTATACACGGAACATGTGTGTATAATCACTAGTTAGTTTTAAAAATATGTTAATAGAATGTATTATATGTATGTATCCACACACCTGGTAGATCATTTCATCACATGATAGATATTAACACTATTAAGCGAAGAATATGCTATAGATTAGGGATGACAATAGATTTATTTTGAATTAGATTATATGTCCTCTATCCTTATAGTCATTCGGGATTGGATATCATCTTTATATTCATTAAAAGATAAGATATCTTGTATACTAATATTTTTTTTTTTCCATTCGACTATTGTTCATATATATATATATATATATATATATATATATATTGATCCGGTGGTCAAGGCAGGGGACCCCATTACGAGGGGTCCACGCCACGTGGAGGTCAAAGGGCCAGGGGGGCCCGTCGGAGAAGGCCGAGTCGATCGGACTCATGAGGAAATGGTAGGCCTATCAGCCGACCAATTAACATCTGATAGTAAAAGGTGCCCTGATTAGGGTCGGGGTTCCGACGCTCAGTTTAAACAATGGCTAAGAGCCGAGCGGAAGGCCTAAGAGAAGGCAGGACGTGAGGGGCGCGCCGCCCGGCCGGCTCAGGGAATGAGGACCGCCCGGACGACGCTCTTCGTCCAACCGGCCGGACGGACGTCCTGGCCGGTGGTGGGTAAATAGGGACAGGAACATCTTCTGACAGCCGTCAAGTCTTATGGCTAGGCCATACTCCAAGTCTGACAACGAGGTGTTCTGTTGTCCCATCGAAGACGTGATTAGACTGTAGCAGTGTCAGGTAAGCTTTCTGACAGACACATACCGAAGTATGGGCTGCGGACATGCATGTGCTTCGGTGGACGCACAGGGACCCTTCCACCGTTCTATATAACGAGCCTCATACTTCGCCGGAGGTACGTGTGAGACACCTTTGGAGCTACTTTTTCCACCACTTGCTTGCCTGACTTGAGCGTCGGAGGGTCGCCGTCGGGAACCCCTTCCCGGCCCGACTTCTGTGCAGGTTCGCCGGAGCTTCGTGCCTCCAGTCGAAGATCCACGTCAGCAATCGGAGAGCGCCTCGTGCCCAGCGTCCGTTGAGTCGGACGGGATCAATTTGCATCGTGGGAACGCTCCGCATCCGAACGGGAACAATGGGCAGCCGGCGACACACACGGTGGCGCTTTCGGCGGAGGAACTCGCGGGTCGAGATAAGGGCCACCTAGTGTGGAGCAAAAAGGCCACGGTAGTAGGAGCAACAAGCAACGTCGCTCGGTCGGCGGAAGCACCGCGCCACCGTTGCATTTCATCGAGCCATATTCGCACTCGGCCGCACGCTCATAGAGATCGGGATCTTCTTGGACGAAATGCCTAGCGAGATGAAAAGGAAAGCCCCGGCGGGCCGATCGCCCGAGAGGATTAATCGCCAATTTTCAGAGGCTATTCTACGAGATCCCCTGCCGAAGCACTACGTGCCTCCGACGATCGGCGAGTATAATGGGACAACCGACCCAGATGATCATCTGGGTAAGTTTGATAACACGGCAACCCTGCATCAATACATAGATGGGGTGAAGTGTCGGGTTTTCCTCACCACCCTCTCTGGGTCGGCTCAACGGTGGTTTCGGAGGCTGCCGGACGGATCCATCACGAGCTTCAAGGATTTCCGAACGGCCTTCCTCCACCATTTTGCGAGCAGTCGACGCTACCAGAAAACGAGCGTGAGCCTGTTCGCCATCAAGCAAGAAGCTCGTGAATCGCTCCGAGCTTACACCCAACGGTTCAACAAAGTGGCGATGGACATTCCAACGGCCACTTCGGAAACCATGATGAATGCTTTCACACAAGGCCTAGTGGACGGGGATTTTTTCCGATCACTCATCCGAAAGCCGCCCCGAGATTATGATCACATGCTACATCGGGCTAACGAATACATCAATGTGGAAGAAGCGCAAGCGGCTAGGAAAAAAGAAACTCCAACCGAGCGGGCTCCTCCTGCCGAGCGGAAACAGCACACCGCTCATCAGCCACCCAGAGGACCAAGGGCCGAAGCAATCCGATCCCCCCACGCCAGGTCCCATGTGCAAAAGGTAGCTGCCGCCCGGCCCAAGCCAAAGAAGAAATGGACCCCGATGTTCTGCTCCATCCACCGGACGGATACGCACAACACAAGGGATTGTCGAAGTCTCCCCTTCGTGGCTCATCTCGTGCCCCGGAATGGCGGCCGACGGTCTCCCTCAGTCGACAGGCAACAGAGAACTAATGAAGTCGATCGGATGCGAGCTGATAGGCGACAGCAATAGACTCCCGATCGGCATCGTTCTCCAAGGCAGGAGAATCGCCGAGCATCCAGAGAACGGTCCCGACCGTCCGCTCGGGAAGAGGAAAATAGAAGCAATACTTCCCGAGGCGAGATCAACATCATAGCTGGTGGTCCGACCGGAGGATACTCCAACCGAGCCAGGAAGGCGAGCGTCCGGCAGCTCCAGATCCATGCAGTCGGCTGTAGCCGAGAACGAGCATAAGGACCCGAAATCAGTTTCGGGCCCGGGGATTTGGAAGGAGTTGAAGTGCCCCACGACGACGCTCTGCTCATTAAAGCGGTAATAGCCAACTACACTATTCACCGTATATTCATTGATAGAGGAAGCTCGGTCAACATCATATTTAAAAAGGCGTTCGATCAACTACAAATTGATCGAGCCGAGCTGCTGCCCATGACGACCCCGCTCTACGGGTTTACGGGCAATGAAGTCCTGCCGGTCGGGCAAATCCGACTGGCTATCTCGCTGGGAGAGGAGCCGCTCAGGAGGACGAGGACAGCGAACTTCATGGTGGTCGACTCTCCTTCTTCCTACAACGTCATTTTAGGACGACCGGCGCTCAGCGAGTTCCGGGCGACCGTCTCCACCTTCCACCAGAAGATCAAATTCCCAGTCGAAGACAAAGTGGGAGAGGTACGGGGAGACCAACTGGCAGCTCGGCGATGCTACATTGAAATGGTCCGAGCAGAAGCAAGTTCCGCTCGGAAATCGCCCCGGATCGAGGTAAACGCCATAACTGAAAAGCCTCTCTCTTTAGTTTATGAAGAAAAAGAGGAAGTGCAGATACACCCGATCCGATCGGAGGCCATGACCTTCATCGCGTCTGATCTGGAGGCCAACCAGAAAGAGGAGGTGATCCAATGCCTCCGAAGAAACCACGATGTCTTTGTCTGGTCAACGCATGAGCTGCCCGGAATTTCACCAAGTGTAGCGCAGCATGAGCTCCACGTCCGACCGGACGCTCGGCCTGTAAAGCAGAGAAAAAGAGATTTCAGCGCCGAGCAGAATGCCATCATCCGAGCGGAGGTGGAGAAGCTTTTGGAAGCTGGCCATATACGTGAGGTGCAGTTCCCGAGCTGGCTAGCTAACGTAGTCTTAGTCTCCAAGCCGGGCAACAAGTGGAGAGTATGCATAGATTTTCGGGACCTCAACAAAGCTTGCCCGAAAGACTTTTATCCTCTACCCTGGATAGATCAGTTGGTGGACTCTACGGCCGGCTGTGAATTAATATGTATGCTCGATGCTTACCAAGGCTATCATCAAGTGCCGCTCGCCCGTGAAGATCAAGAAAAAGTCAGCTTCGTGACGGCCGATGGCACATATTGCTATAATGTGATGCCGTTCGGATTGAAGAATGCGGGAGCCACCTATCAGCGCTTGATGAATAAAGTATTCAGAGAGCAGATCGGGCGAAATCTGGAAGTGTACGTGGACGACATCCTCATCAAGTCCGTCCGAGCGGCCGATCTCTTCACGGACATGGAAGAAACCTTCCGAACACTACGCAAATATGGGGTCAAGCTAAATCCCCAGAAGTGCCTGTTCGGAGCAAAAGGGGAGCATTTCTTGGGGTACATAGTAACCGAGCGGGGTATTGAAGCAAATCCCAGCAAAATAAAAGCCCTACAAGACATGCCGCCCCCAAGGAATCTGAGGGAAGTGCAGCGTTTAACCGGTCGGATAACTGCTCTGTCCAGATTCATATCTAAAACTGCCGACCGGAGCCTTCCTTTTTTCAAAATTTTGCGCAAAGCCACAAAGTTTCACTGGGATGAAGAATGCGATCGGGCGTTCGAAGACTTGAAGGCATATCTGAATTCTCTCCCGGTATTGGCCAAGCCGGCTGCGGGTGAGCCGCTTTGTATTTACTTGTCTTCAACCGAGCGAGCAATCGGCTCGGCTTTAGTGAGGGCGAGCGGAGAAGAGCCTGTGTATTTCCTTAGTCACATTTTAAAAGATGCTGAATCTCGCTACACTGGACTCGAGAAGCTGGCTTTCGCTCTGGTCCACGTCGCTCGGCGTCTCCGTCCATACTTCCTGGCGCATACTATCATCGTCAAAACCAATAGCCCGCTCGGACATGTTCTACTAAATCCAGAGGCATCCGGACGGCTCATCAAATGGACAACGGAGTTAAGTGAATTTGATATCCAATACCAGCCCCGCTCGGCAATCAAAGCGCAGTCCTTGGCAGACTTTGTGACTGAAGTACAGAGTTCGGAGCCGGAAGCCATGTGGAAAATATTTGTGGACGGATCGTCCACTCGACTCGGAAGCGGGATCGGAATGCTGCTGCTCTCCCCTCAAGGAGAAAAGATACACTTATCCGTCCGGCTGGATTATAAAGCTACCAACAATGAAGCAGAGTATGAGGCCCTCATAGCCGGCTTGCAGGCAGCTCGGCATGTGGGAGCCGATCGGGTAACGCTTCACTCGGATTCGCAGTTGGCCGCTCAGCAGCTCTCTGGTACCTTCGAAATCAATAGTGCTCGGCTCAAGCTCTACGCTGAAGCCTTCGAGAAGCTCAAAACCGATTTTAGAGAAGTTATTGTCCAGAAGATACCCAGAGCAGAAAATCAAGCGGCCGATGAGTTAGTCAAGCTCGCAAGCTCAATAACGTCGGTCGCCATTCAGCAGCCAATTGAAAAAGTACTGTTGGTGGCGCACATCGACCGGATGTATGGACTCACGTTTCCAAGCGACTGGTGGACACCAATCATAGAGTTCCTCCGCTCGGGTGCCACACCATCCAATAAGAATGAAGCCCAGCTGCTAAGGAGGAGAGCCGGTCGGTTCACACTCATAGGCGATCAGCTTTACAAAAAGGCTTTCTCACGCCCGCTGTTGAAATGCGTGAGCTCGGAGGACTCGACTTACATCCTCCAAGAAGTACACCAAGGATCGTGCGGAGGACATCCGGGCGGACGATCACTAGCTAAGAAGATCCTGCTAGCTGGATACTTTTGGCCGACTTTACAAGCAGACGCAGCTCGGACCGTGTCGACGTGCCTTTCATGCCAGAAGTATCATAATTTCTCCCACCGACCGGCAGAGGAAATGAAGGCATCAACTGTTTCATGTCCGTTCGATCAATGAGGAATGGATATTGTTGGTCCATTTCCGATGGCGACTGGGCAGAGGAAATTTTTGCTAGTGGCGGTCGATTATTTTTCCAAGTGGGTGGAGGCCGAGCCGCTAGCGAAGATCACCGAACAGATGGTCAAAAAATTCATCTGGCAACACATCATCTATCGGTTCGGCATCCCTCGCCGATTGATTTCCGACAATGGGCGGCAACTCACAGGGAAGATGCTAGAGGATTGGTGCAAAAGCTACGGCATCGAGCAACGCTTCACGTCCATGGCTTATCCCCAAAGCAACGGTCAAGCCGAAGTAGCCAATCGAGAAATTCTTCGCATTCTACGCGCTCGGCTCGACCATTTGGGAGGAAGTTGGGTAGATGAAGTACCGGGCGTCTTATGGGCTATCCGAACAACTCCAAAGGAAGGGACGGGCGTCACGCCTTTCCACCTGGTGTATGGCGGCGAAGCGGTCATTCCTGTTAAAGTCGGAGTTGAATCCGCTCGGATCCAAAATTATGATGAGGACAACGCCGAGCGGAGGAACATGGAGCTGGACCTGGTCGAAGAAGAAAGAGCCAAGGCGTCCGTTCGGCTGATGGCGTACCGATAGCGGATGAAGCAAAACTACAACCGCCGCGTAATCCCCAGATCATTCCAGGTCGGCGATCTTGTCTGGAAGAAAGTCAAACCGGTCGGCGACGTCGGCAAGTTAGAAGCTCCTTGGGCGGGCCCCTTCAAGGTTATTGAAAAGCTCCGCTCGGGAACCTATTATTTGGAGGATGAAGTTGGGCGTCAACTGGACCGGCCGTGGAGCGCGAATCATCTCCAGCCTTATCGGGCTAGGTGAAAGGTGCACTAATGTAACTTATTTTTGCATATATTTTGGTCGCCCGTACCCTTGTAATGCAGGAAGCAAAATTAATCCAAAGGATGGCCAATGGGTTTGCCGAGCGGCTGTATTGAAGTTAGCCTTAAAAAAGGCCGTCGAGCTCCGACGTTAAATATCGAGAGACGAGCCGTCGAGCTCCGACGTTAAATATCGAGAGACGAGCCCGGCGTCTATAAACGTCCGAGCGGAAGACCGTCGAGCTCCGACGTTAAATATCGAGAGACGAGCCGGCGTCTATAAATGTCCGAGCGGAACACCGTCGAGCTCCGACGTTAAATATCGAGAGACGAGCCGATGTCTATAAACGTCCGAGCGGAAGACCATCGAGCTCCGACGTTAAATATCGAGAGACGAGCCGGCGTCTATAAACGTCCGAGCGGAAGACCGTCGAGCTCCGACGTTAAATATCGAGAGACGAGCCGGCGTCTATAAACGTCGAGCGGAAGACCGTCGAGCTCCGACGTTAAATATCGAGAGACGAGCCGACATCTATAAACGTCCGAGCGGAAGACCGTCAAGCTCCGACGTTAAATATCGAGAGATGAGCCGGCGTCTATAAACGTCCGAGCGGAAGATTGTCGAGCTCCGACGTTAAATATCGAGAGACGAGCTGTCGTCTATGAACGTCCGAGCGGCTCGCATTGCAAAAATTTAGCGAAAAACCCCTTTGAGGTAAGGCGCAAAGCAAAAGATGGTTAATTAGAATTAAAAATGTGAGCACGTGAACGAGTGATGTTCGTGCGCCGAGCGGCTGCCCAATTGCATGGCGAAAGACGTTATTGAAGGCAAGCGGCTTGAGTCCACGTTAGAGCGTGGAGCCGAGCGGAGGAGTTTTAAAGAACACTTAATGTGACGAAAGAAAAATTTCTTGCCAAAAAACAAAAGTTGAAGGAACGGAAAAGATAATATATTTATGTCGAGCACTGGGCAAACAAAAAAAGTTACAGCAAATAACAAGTTTGGCCGAACGACAAGGATACAAAAAAATTGATGAGAAACACTCCTCACGCGTCAAAATCAAAAAGTGCATCAGGAATGACGCCCATCACGGTAGCCAGATCCTCTGGGGGGATGGTCAGCTCGGCGGGAAGGTGACCCTTGGTCTTCAAGTGATCCACAGCCGCCTTGATCGCCTCTTCAAAGGTGAGGGAGATCTTGTCAGTAAATTTCTCCCCAAAGGCATCCGAACGGACGAATGCCTTCCTCACTTCCTCAGAGCGAGCCGACTCCCCCTCCTGATACTCTTTGAGCGCGGCCTGGGAGGCATCGTTGGCAGCATGGAGAGCCTTTAAGTCTTCTTCAAATTTCAGCAAATCGGCTGAGCGACTCTCCTTCTCGGTGGTCAGAAGGGCATCCGGATCCTTGATGCGTTGTTCTAGCCCTCTGATCTCCACCTTCATTCGGTCTATGTCATCGATGGCCTGGCGCTTCCGAGTGGTCGCCGTCTTAATCTCCTTATCTCGTTGTTTGACCACCGCTTCAAGCCGAGCGACCTCGCTCGCCAGATCGGAAGCTCATTTCTGTTCGGCTTCCAGTAATTTTTTGGCCTTCTCCAGAGCGACCGTCGACTGTCAGTTCAATTCATCCTCCAGCTCGGCCAACCGATTGCTAACGGCAATCTGCTCCACCCAGTTCTACGAGCAAAAGTGAACAGGTTAAAAACTTAATTCAAATACACGAACAAAGAAAAAGAGCATACCCCGGTGGCCTGTTGAAGGTTGCTGTCGCCGAGCTGCCCGAGAGTCATCGCTTTTATGCGGCGCTGCTCGGGGACCACTGGCCGATCAGCAGCAGCCATGTATTCCTCTGAGGGGAGGCGCAGGACGGTTTTAATTAAATTCGGGCCGCTCGGCTCGCTCTGAGAAGCATCGGCCTTACCGGATGGCCCACCGGTGGACGAGGAGGGAAGCTCGCCCAAACGCCTGATACGGCGCAGAGTTCTTGAAGGGCTGGACGGCGGCACCTCATAGCTTGCCCTCGGAGAGCCATGTGGGGTCGGGGTACTCTCTAGAGAAATGGTCCCCGATAACATCGGAGCATCCGCGCCCCGCTCGGGCTGTGGCTCATCAAAGGCAGTTGATGCGGATGCCGGCTCTGGCCGTCTGCGCTTCCGAGTGAGCAGGGGAACATCATCGGCCGAACGGCCCTCCACTTCGGCTTGGGTAGAAGGTTCCGTCACTTGTGCTGGCCATAGGGAATAATGTTATTGCAAATGCCTCATTGCCATTGGAGAGGCCCATCCACAGCTAAGAGCCTCTTGCAATGATAGTAAGCATTGTGATGAAAAATTTGATCTATTGCAAGATTGCAACAACAATTACTACCATAACTTCACCGCAAACAAACAATGTAACGAAATTTAACAATAAACAATTGTTATGATAAATTAAAATTGTTCACAAGGTTGAGTTAACTTTAGCACAAATTGTGACACTACTACAAGTGTGCGTAATAGACTACAGAGGCAGCTAAATGACCATTTAAATTTGGTAGATTTTAGCCATAATAATTAAAAGTAGCAATCAAAGAATGCGAAGTACAGTTCACTCATAACCCATAATCATAATCAAAAAGGATAATCTATCCTGAAAATAAAGGTCACCTTGCTTGGGATAAAAAAAGTAGTGAAAAATCTTAGGGTTGAGGGGGATGTTGTTCAGTTTAAAAAGGACTATCACTCCGCTCAACAGCCTAATGGAGTTAGGGACTATCTGGCCGAGCGGAATGCGAAAATAATTGCAGATTTGTAAGAAGAACTTGTGGGGTGGAAAACGCAGCCCGGCCAAAAATTGGTCTCAGCTACTATGATGTGGTGGTCGGTCGGCAGATCATAGGTTCGAGTGAGGCGTAAGGCGTCCTCCTCATCGAACCGACTTTCCATGGTAGAATACCAAAGACCAGGAGCACCGCCGGTCGGCTGTGAGGTACTGGTCATGGTATAAGGCCAGGGATGGACGCGCGATGGAAGGGAGGAGAAATAAAACAGGAAAAGTGTTAGAGTGTATACTAAAAGCCTAGCTTTTGGTATAAACATTTATCTAGAAATAAGAATCACATTGGTCAAATGTCTACATTTATGATAAATGTAGTTGTTCAATTAATTTATATTGTAGATAACATGGTGTGTGGTGTCACACACAGAGGATCATGTTATCAGTACCTTATAAATTATAAACAGTAGCTCACGACCATAATGGAAAGGAACAAACCATTGGAAGGTCGTAGTGTAATTAGGTATCAGTTTATCTTAACTGTATAATTACACTAGTACACTCAGAGTGTATTGAGTAGGATCATTTGAGGTCGTTTCTTTTATACTGACTTTATAAAGAAACAAAGACCTCGGTTATTATGGAAGTGTGTGCTCTTAATCCTAATATAATAACAAGCATATATATTTGATATTTATTTCTTTAATTTATCAATGGGTGAGATTTAGTTCGATAAATCAATAAGCCCGATAAGTTGAGAAATGATATCACTTATAGTGTGTGTTGTTGATTATAGAAGGAAACTGTGTCCTAGAGATACTAGGTTGATAATGTCCTCAAGAGGAGCTCATAAGGATTGTCATGTTAAACCCTGCAGGTGGACTTAGTCCGACATGATAATAAGGTTGAGTGGTACTACTCTTGGACTAAGATATTAATTAAATGAGTTGTCAGTAACTCACTTAATTAGTGGACATTCGATATCTTAAACACAGGGAGACTAACACACTCATAATAAGAAGGAGCCCAAAAATATAATTTGGGATTGGTGCGGTAGTTCAATAATAGTTCTCTAGTGGAATGAATTATTATTGATAAAATTAAGTTGTGTGTTCGGGGCGAACACGGGATGCTTAATTTTATCGGGAGACCAAAACCAATTCCTCCTCTCGGTCCCTATCGTAGCCTCTTAATTATAGAGTACTATACCCACCTATACCCACCTTCTTACCCATCCTATAGGGGCCGGCCAAGCTAGCTTGGAGACCAAGCTAGTATGTTCATGGGTGAATTCATGTGGCCGGCCCTATTAAAATAAAAAGGAATTTTAATTTTAAAATTTTTCTTATGTGGATAATATAATTTAAAAGAGAGTTTAAAAATTTAAATCCTTCATTTTATAAGATTCTACAAAAGATTAAGAGAATAGTTAAAATCTCTTTCCTTATTTGTAGATTAAAAGGTTGATTTTAATTTTGGTAAAAACTTTCCTTTTAATTATATTCATGATTTAAAAGAAAGTTTAAAAATTAAAAATTCTCTTTTATTAGTTTCTACAAAAGATTAAGAAAAGATTTAATATCTTTCCTTATTTGTAGATTGAAAGGAGATTTTAATTTTTAGAGATAACTTTCCTTTTTGGAAATTATCCACATGTTTAAAAGAAAGATTTTAATTTATAAAATTTCTTTTTATTAACCAATCATGAAGGGATTTAAATTATTGGAGAAATTTTTATAAATTTCTAGAAACAAATTAGGAAGTTTTAATTTTGTTTTAATTAAAACTCTCCTTGTTTTGGGGAGAAGAGTGGCCATTATAATTTGAAAAAGAAAATTATTTTAATTAAATAAATTTTCCTTTTCAATGGCAAAAGAATTAAGGAAGTTTTTATTAAATTTTCCTTATTTGCCAAGATCAAGGATTATAAAAGAGGGGGTAGAGGAGGCTTCAAGGCTAACGACTCTATTCTATTTTTCCTCTCTTTTCTCCTTGGGTGTGGCCGGCCCTTTCTTTCCTCTCCTCTCCTTTGTGTGGCCGAAACCTTCTCATGGTGGAGATAGCTTTGGTGGCCGGATCTAAGAAGGAGAAGAAGGAGAGAAAAGAAGCCTCTTTTCTAGCATCCCTTGGAGCATGGTGGTGGTGGCCGAACCTCTTCATCCTAGGAGAAGTTTTGATGGCCGAAACTTGTAAGGAAGAAGAAGGTGCTTGGTGGTTCTCATCTCGGAAGATCGTTGCCCACACAACGTCCGAGGTTAGAAGAGGAATACGGTAGAAGATCAAGAGGTCTTTCTAAAAGGTATAACTAGTCATTTTTTTTCCGCATCATACTAGTTATTTTTGGAAATAATACCAAATACAAGAGGCTTACGATTCTAGTATTTCGAATATGTTTTTCGATGATGTGTTCTTTTGTTTTATTTTTCCTTGTGATTTGATTGTTCTTTTCGGTTAACCTAAAGTTATTTTAGGAAATTAAATATTAGCTTTCCATAAAAGGTTTTGTCTAGTCGGTGGTGGTTGCTCCCATATCCAAGAAGGTCATGTGCCTCGCCACGTCAGTACTGGGAACCAATTATGGAAATTAATATTTAATGGAATTAATAACTTAAGGTGATTTGGGTCGAACGTGTTAAGTTCCGCAGGAGATCCAAGTCAAAACCTAAAAGAACAAATAGATTAAGTTTTGGATCAAACGTGTTAAGTTCCGCAGGCGATCCAAAATTTAATTTAAAATAACACATGGTAGCTAGGAAAAGATTCAGACCTTTGTACAAAATTTTTGTACAGTGGAACCTCTAGGTTTTGTCGGCAGATCATAGGTTCGAGTGAGGCGTAAGGCGTCCTCCTCATCGAACCGACTTTCCATGGTAGAATACCAAAGACCAGGAGCACCGCCGGTCGACTGTGAGGTACTGGTCATGGTATAAGGCCAGGGATGGACGCGCGATGGAAGGGAGGAGAAATAAAACAGGAAAAGAATGTGGGATGATGAAAGAAATAGCTAATAGAGAGAAAAAAGGAAAGGCAGCAAGGAAAAGGAATCCTTACGGGCAAAGAAGATGATCGAAGGGAGTTGTAGAGTCGTCGGAGAGCTGAAACGCAAGGTCGCCGGAGAAAAAAGGAACAGAGGGATGGCTGGAGACGATGAGGTCGAAATGCGGCGAAGAGCAGGGGTCGGGAGCTTTATAAGGGCGGTCGCGATCAATTTCCACCGTCCGATCTAGGTCGTCGATAACGAGGTCATCATCCAGCCATTCATTTCAAACGGCGGCTGTCCCATCGGATGTGATGCCACCGCCATACCCTGATAAGAGAAAGGTAGCCACGTGTCAGCAAGTTACGGGTTAACGCACGTGGTTGACAGAAGCTTCGGCATAAATTCCAAGGCACGGGCAAGATATAGCCGAACGGCTGAACATCCATTAACTCGTCCGAGCGGACTAAGGTATCGATCGTCACTCGATCAGATCGGCAGCCTAGTCAGTCGGACTTCGCCTCCTTCGACTAGACTTGAAGGGGAGGCAAGTGATCCGGTGTTCAAGGCAGGGGACCCCATTACGAGGGGTCCACGCCACGTGGAGGTCAAAGGGCCAGGGGGGCCCGTCGGAGAAGGCCGAGCCGATCGGACTCATGAGGAAAGGGTAGGCCGATCGGCCGACCAATTAACATCTGATAGTAAAAGGTGCCCTGATTAGGGTCGGGGTTCCGACGCTCAGTTTAAACAATGGCTAAGAGCCGAGCGGAAGGCCTAAGAGAAGGCGGGACGTGAGGGGCGCGCCGCCCGGCCGACTCAGGGAATGAGGACCGCCCGGACGACGCTCTTCGTCCAGCCGGCCGGACGGACATCCTGGCCGGTGGTGGGTAAATAGGGATAGGAACATCTTCTGACAGCCGTTAAGTCCTATGGCTAGGCCATACTCCAAGTCTGACAACGAGGTGTTCTGTTGTCCCATCGAAGACGTGATTAAACTGTAGCAGTATGGCGTCAGGTAAGCTTTCTGACAGACACATACCGAAGTATGGGCTGCGGACATGCATGTGCTTCAGTGGACGCACAGGGACCCTTCCACCGTTCTATATAACGAGCCTCATACTTCGCCGGAGGTACGCATGGGCCCGACTTCTGTGCAGGTTCGCCGGAGCTTCGTGCCTCCAGTCGAAGATCCACGTCAGCAATCGGAGAGCGCCTCGTGCCCAGCGTCCGTTGAGTCAGCGTTTGGACAGGATCATATATATATAGGGAGAGTCCGTTATAACAACTTGCTGCTCGGGGTTCTTAAGCGTGTTCCTTATGTTGCACTACTATATGGGTCTAACACACCCTTATCAAATTCAATTTATGAGTCTGAGACACTAAGTCACATGTATTCATGCATTATATTACATATGCAATGTGTGTGCGTGATAACTAATATAATTTAAAAATAGAGTAGATATCTGCATACTACAATATCCAAAAAATAATCAATGGGTATATATAGAATTGAATATTTAGATCTAATATTGGATAATGTTAATCCCTTTATATTCTCTTTCATTCATATATCAATTTTTTCATGGCATGTCGAAAAATATTACCAGAGATTAGCGCTATTAAGTTAGGGAAATTGCTTCCCCCATCCGACAACACCCCTCTTACATTCTATTTTAAATGACCTTTATACCCCTCTTTATTTTAATTACTTGTATTTTTTAAGTTTATTTAATTTTTATTTAGTTTAATTTTTTAATCAATTTTGTTTATTATTTTTTCATCAATTATTTTTTATTTTATATAATTTTTAACATATATCAGAATCTCTCCTTTTAAATTACCTTCCTAATTCGACACTTTACTTTATATATATATATATATATATATATATATATATCTTTTTTTTCAGTTTTATTTAATTTTTATTTTCTTTTATTTTTTATTAGTTTTTAATAAGTTTTATTTGTTATTTTTCCCATCCATTTTTTATATTTTATTTAATTTTTTGTACATATCAAAACCTCCTGTTCATTTTAAATTACCTCTCCTCAAACCCTTGACAACTCTTGACATATATCTGAACTTTCCTCTCTTTTTAAATTACCCCTAACCTTTCCCTCCCTTTAAATTACCCTATCTAACCCTTAACACGTATCAAAATCTCTCTTTTCTTTAAATTACCATCCTCCAACTTTTAATATATGACACATGTCAGAATCTCTCACTTCTTTTGAATTACCCTCTCTCCAACCCTCAACACATGTCAAAATATCCATTCTTTTAAATTACCCTCATCAAACCCTTGACATATGTCAGAATCTCTCCTCCCTTTAAATTACCCATCCTCCAACACTTGACACATGTCAAAACACTCCTCTCCCTTTAAACTACCCCCTCTAACCCTTGACACATGTCAAAACCTCTCCTCCTTTTAAATTACTTCCTTCTAACTCTTGACACATGTCAAAATCTCTCTTCCCTTTAAATTACCTCCTTTCAACCCTTGACACATGTTAGAACTTCTCACTCTCTTTAAATTATCCACCGTTCAATCCTTGGCACGTGTCAGAACCTCTCATTCCTTTAAATTACCCCCCTTTCAACTATTGACACGTGTCAAAATTTCTCTTCCCTTTAAATTACCCCCCTTTTAACCCTTGACACATGTTAGAACTTCTCACTCTTGTCAGAACATCTCCTTCCCTTAAATTACCAACCCTTCAACTCTTGACACATGTCAGAACCTCCCCCTTTAAATCCTTCTCTCATACTTCATTTTCAGTCACTCTTCAGTCACATCTCCCACCACTGTTATCTCCCTCTCAGCCTCTCCTTTTCTCTTCCTAGAAGAAGAAAATTATAGATGACTATTTGGGTTTATTTTCAGATAGTTGGTCAATTGAGAATGATGTTCCTAGTAGAGAGAGTATTTTCAACAACAATCGTGATTATACAACCAAATTTACCACAATTAAGTTAGTTATTATCGTCGTTTTATATATATTCGTTATTTATTTTATAAGTAGAGAAATTATGTTAAATTGGATAATGTCATACTTATACATCTTTGCTATATTTTTTTATATAGATATTTGAAAATAGAAAAAATATGATAAATTGGGCGAAGACAGTTGGTCTGAAGAATAATATTGTGATGGTTATTAAAAATTCTACTAATTTAAAAGATGGCAAGTTGTCAAAGTGTCATCTTATGTGTAAAAGAGATGAAAAGTACAAATCACCACAATGTCTAGTTGATGGGCAATCCTTAAAAAAAAATATTGGACTAAAAAATGTGAACGCTCATTTGAACTGAAGGTATATCAATACCTCCAAATGGTGTGATATAGGGTTTAAGGGTTGCTTGTGGTTTTTATAATCATCAATCAGCAGAATATATTGATGGTCATGAGTACCTATATAGGTTAAAACCAATAAAGAAAAATTTTGTGCTCGACATGCTAATAGCACCACACCTCATGAAAATCTTAGTAGTTTGAAGGAAAGAGACCCGTCAAACACTACGGGGATTAAAAACATTTACAATACCAATTTCACAAATAAATCCGCTAAACGGGACGACTTAAATTCTATTTAGTATGTCTTGGAGCAATTAATCAAGAAAGAATACTTCCATAATTACCATACAAACCCAGACACCAATAAAATCATAGATATTCTTTGGGTTCATCCCAAAAGTCTAGAATTGTCTGTCAACTTTTCATCTGTGTTGATCATTGTTGTCACATACAAGACCAATGAGTATTGGATACCACTATTGGAGGTTGTGGGTATCACATCCATAATACAAACTTATTCAATTATATTTGTATATCCTAGTAATGAGATGACAGATCAACTAACATGGGCATTACGTACCTTAAAGAAGTGGATGGTTGAAAATGAGACATTGTTGCCATTGATGTTTATTTCAGATCGGGATTTGACACTTATTAATGTCATTGAAATATGTTTTCCCAATGCACGTCACATCCTTCGTATTTGACACATAAACCAATGTGAAATGATCAGAAATACACCCTTATGCTTGGTCTGGAGTGACAATATTTTTATGCGTCATGACACTCACTTATTAATTTATTGACACGGTGGTCTTACCAGCAGAAGTGGGATGCCATGTGTGAGTAGTATCAATGTTTCGAGGGTGTTCTAAATTACCTTTGGGAGACATAGTTACACTCTTACAAAGAGCGGTTTGTTTCAGCATGAGTTGATACATGTATGCACCTCGGAGCAATTCAATTAAAATGTATAGCCACATTATAGCTTTATTATTTCAATTTTGTTCATTATTATACTATTTCAATTTTTTCATTATTAAAAACACAACGTATTTTTTTATTACAGGGCAGAGTCTGCACATGCAAGGTTGAAGTTATATTTGAGAGATACCATATCATCCCTACAAACATCTTTTAAAAAAATACATAAAATGTTCAGAATTCAGTTCGGGGATATTAAGAAGTCGTTCGAGAGATCTCCCAACATTCCACGCCATCAACATTTTTATTATGACATTTTTAGTCAAATAAGATGTCGGATTTCATTAGAGGCAATGAAGTTAATTTTTGGTCGACTAAAATGCATTAAGGAAGCATCTCACTAGCTAGCCGACAGATGCAACTTTTCTATCAAAATTGTATATGGATTGTCATACGAGCACGATGTTGCACACTACCATTACTTTTTCATTTTAATTCCACTACAAAATATCAATGCTCATTGGAGGAGATTGTCTATGCAAGTACATTGATTTAATGACGAGGAAGCATGACCTAATAGGACATCCCACGTTGTTGAGATATTAGATGAGATGAATCCAAATATGTGAGAGCTTATGATAGACAAGTTTTTTGATATGATTGATCCATCTCAAAGTACAATTCGAGCCCTTCGTACAACACATAACATAGAGGTCGACCTATAGGTAGAGACGAACAAAGTAGACTTCTCATATCTTCTTTTGCAGATGCATCCACTTCAAGATCTAGGGTCTCTCAACCGACTGCAACATCTTGAGGGAGAGGAAGACATGGAAGGGGGTCGAATGTTCGCAATACTCAAACGACCCATGATCACTCTCCGGTTCCATCCATCAATGATACTTATATTGAGAAATTACTTGTGCCTCTGCAATGTTATATTTCTCACACTATTGACGTTCAACTTGATAGTCATTGTGGATTCAGAGCAATAGCTGTGGATGGACTCTATGCCTTTGGAAATTATCATTGTATCAAGGTACAATCTTGTACTGCATACATTTGGTGAGAATATTGGGAGTTATTTTACTCACTTGGCATTAAGAACTCCTCCAGTTCTAAACCAAGAGCGTCGAAAAATAACTATTGCCATGTTGATAATCACTTCGTGCAAGTTTTCTTACATCCTTATTATCACGTACCACCTATTCCAATGTGGCGGTGACAACATTCATCGTACGAAGTTAAAGAATGAGCCACTCGTTATAGAACATGTGTTCATTTGTAGTATGAAGTAATATGTACACCATCAAATGTGTTGGGAGCAGAATTTGGAGGCAATATTGATTAAAACTTCTATTTTTATATATTTTATGTTTTTTTTGTATTATTACATATACTTTTTATATGAAAAAAATATTTGTATTTGTTCGTAAATTATAAATATGTTTATTATTAATTGTTAGTATTTTTATCAGTTTTATATATATATAATTTTTATTTTGATTCATATTATTATATTTTTTAAATTTGTATAAATAATAACTCCTAAAATCTAGGGTTTAAACAAAAGATTACACACATATAATAAAAAAAATATTATTCAAAAAGAATAAAATTGATAAAAAAAAATAAAAAAATTTGTTAAAAAAATAAAATTAATAAAAAAATAAAACTAAAAAAAACATAAAAGGTATAAACGTAAAGGAGGGGAGGAGAGTGTCTGAGGGTGCAAAAAGCGTAAAGTTAGAGGATGTGTACTTATAGTTATTTTTAGAAAATAAACGGACGAGTATTTTATTTTTATTTTTTTTTAAAGGTTTTGGGCCGTCCGGACGTCCGATCTGGTGGCTATTGTTAACGGCATAAACCCACCACTTCCACTAACCTCTATCTCGTTAATGGGCGTTTGCCACGTGCGGTTCCACCATCATGGACCTCAGGTCCGTTAGGGTTCTGTTTTCGCTCTGGCTCGCAACCCGCGCGGCTGTACCCAAAATATTGGCGCGCATCGACGAATTCGAAAATGGAAGGATAAAAACTTATCGCGCTCGATCTTTCTTTGCCTTCTCCGTGGCAGCCAATTGACGCCTTCGGCTCGCTCCTCCTTTGCGGTGTGCGTTCGGATTTTTGGATCTCAGGATTTGATTTCTCGTATAACACTGGTGAGTGGTATCTCCGCTACGTTTCTTCGCTTTATTCCATTCCCCCCTTTCGATTTCTTTGTCGATAAATGCCAGCTTTAACAGGTAGTTTCGAGCTTTTGATCCTTGGTCGCAGGTGAGGCAGACTGGGTTTGCGCTAACGCTCTTTCTTATTGTAAGCCTCTCAATGATTTCTCTCTTTAAGATTACATCTTAAACAGTTGCACTACTATTGTTATTTGTCTCTGTTTGTTCGATTCAAGTATTTCGTGGTTCATAAAATTGGAGCACTTGCTGTCGAATAGGAAAATGTCTCTCAGTCTTATTTAATTGTATTGAATTTTCTGCATATTATGTTTGATGTTTGTTAGTTAGGTGCAGTTTCATGCATGGCCGGATTGGTATTGATCGTATATACTGGCCAATGATTTGCATATAGAACAGATAGACGGATTGGTATTGATTGTATGTAGAACAGATAGACGGATGCATATGGTGTTATTATTTACAAAATAATTCGCATAAAGTAATATTCATACGAATACAAAATTCATATTCTCTTTTAAGTTTTTAAAACTTACCAATAAACAAAGCATGTAGTACTTAGATTTGGCAATGTTTTTCTAGTGCAATCTACTAAGTTTGTTGTGTTAAATAACTATCTTTAATTGTAAGCTAACTGAGGATTAATTCAATATGTTTCTCTCTGCCCGAATATGGCCATCTTTGATGCAGTGATGTGTTGATTTACGTGATCATTATATTTACTTTATGAAACAGATCTTGAAATCTATATATTTACATACTTGAGCTTGATGAAGAAGCCATTGTAATGTAATTATTTTGCATATATTGATTTCTCTTTTCTTTCCTTTCTTTATGAAAGCAATGATGTGATGAAACATTATTATGTTTCTTATTTATAGGCAAAGAGAGGACCCATATGTGTATAACATCTATTATTTCCATGCATCCATCATGCATCAGTTATAATAACTTATTATTATTTACATCTATTACAAAAAATAATAATAATTATATATATGAGTTATATTTGATTAGTAACTTCAACTGCATGAAGTTACTTTAGTTTTAATTTATTTTATTTTGATTTTAAGGCAGATCATTTGTTAGATAACATTAATTATCTAATATTCTCCCACTTGGCCTAAAAAATGGATAAATTAAAACTTAAAGCATTAATATGATGCATTATAACTTTAAGTATCCAAAAAAACTTATCCTTTTAAAACATCATAATCACCTTAGAATAATAGAACACTAAATGAGGTTTATAGCGGTTGTACATTATACAACATACTTCCTTCTATATACCACAAACATCAGCATTCTATCATATTAGGCCGATAAATGAACATATAATTTCATAATGGTCCACAATAATGTTTCTAGGCAATTCATGTTATAACATAGTATTATGCACATTATAACTAGAAACTATATATCAGAAACACATAAATGAGCTCAGAGTGTCAACTTAATAAATCATTCAAAGAACAACTAAAACCCATTCGATGTACATGTTCCTTAAATATTTTTGGTTGTAAACCTTTAGTTAATAGATTTGCAATCATGAGATCCGTCCTAGTATAATCAATAGACACTTTTTGTTTTTGAACTTCTTCTTTAATGACAAAATATTTTAATTCCATGTAATTGGCACCTCTTGAGTATTTATTATTTTTTGAGAAGAATATTGTTGTAGAATTATCACAATAAATTTTCAACGGCTTGACAATATTGTCGACAATTCCAAGTTTTGAAATAAAATTCTGCAACCATAATGCATGGATTGTGGCTTCAAAATATTCCACAAACTTTGCTTTTATTGTGGATAAGGCAATGACAAATTGTTTAGCACTTTTCCATGATACTGCTCCTTCTCCAAGAAGAAATAAATAACCAAAAGTGGACTTTCTACTGTTGATGCATCCGTCAAAATCTGAATTTGAGTAACCAACCACTTCCAAGTGATTAGTTTTTTTTGTTCACAAGCATGTAATTCTTAGTGCCTTGAAGATACCTTAAAACTCTCTTAACAATTTTCCAATGATTAATTCTAGGATTACTTTGATATCTTCTGAGCATGCCAATCGTAAAACTAATATTTGGTCTTGTACAGGTTTGTACATACATTAGACTTCCTACAATAGAAGCATATGGAATTGAATCCATTTGTTTTCGTTCTATATCATTCTTTGGACATTGCATAAAACTAACTTTGTCCCCTTTCTAAATTGGAGAAATTCCAACAGAATATTTTTTCATATTAAATCTCTCTAGAATTCTTTCAATATAAGCTTTTGAGATAATCCCAACAGTCCTTGTGATCTATCACGAAATATTTCAATTTCGATCATGTAGGATGCTTCGCCCATATCTTTCATTTCAAAATTCTTAGAGAGAAAGTCTTGTCATATGCAACATGTCCAAATCATTAGTAGCAAGCAAAATATCATCAACATATAAGATTAAAAATATAATTTTGCTCCCATTGATCTTTCGGTATATGCATTGATCAACAACATTTTCTTCAAAACCAAAAGATGTAATGGTATTATTAAACTTAATATACCATTGTTTGGAAGCTTGTTTAAGTTCATATATTGATTTCTTATGTTTACACATTAGATGACCTTTTCCTTCAATTAAAAAATCTTCAGGTTGGTCCATATATACTTTTTCAAGATTTCCATTCAGAAAGGCTATTTTCACATCTATCTGGTGTAACTTTAAATCATAATGAGCCACCAGTGCCATGATAATACGTAATGAGTCTTTCTTTGAGACAGGTGAAAATGTCTCTTTATAATCAATGCCATCTTGTTAAGTGTATCCTTTAGCAATAAGTCTAGCTTTATATTGTTCAATATTACCATTTGAGTCGTGCTTGGTCTTAAAGACCCATTTGCATCCAACTCGTATGGAACCTTCTAACAATTCAATGATATCCCAAACATTATTTTCATACATGGATTGCAATTCTTCTTTCATTGCATTGATCCATAAGATACAATCCACATATAAACCAAGATCAATAAAATCTAAATTTTGTAGAATATCATTTTTTACCAATCTTTCTAATAAGTCTTGAATTCTTATATAAATTAAAACAAGCTTTTCTAAAATTAAAACCAAAACCACAAACATCAAGTTTTGAAAGAGAAATAAGGTTCCTTGAAATTGAAGGTACATAAAGAGTTTGTAATAAGTCTAAATGATAGCCAGTATCTAAGACCAAACGATAAATCCCTATGCTTTCAATTGGAGCCTTCATACGATTTCCCATATATAGGAAATTTTCAGTTTGATTTATAGTTTGGATTGTAAGGAATCCTTGCATTATATTAGATACATGAATCAAGCCTTGCGTTTAGGGCAATCTTTCTGATAGTGTTCTTTTTTACAGAAATGACATTTATCATTATTATGTTCCTTCTTACTAGCCTTAACATTTCACTTTTCCTTAATAGTGTTATAGTTAATTTGAAAAGCACCATATTCAGGAGGCAATGAGTTCAGAATAAATTGAACCAAGCAGTCATCCACAACCATTCCTAAAGTTTTTAATTTTGTTGCAATATTAATCATCTTAATGGTATGCTCTTACATATTACACGACCCATGAAACTTTATGGTCGCGAGTTGTGCCATTAATGTATCAGCGAGTGACTTATTAGCAGAACAAAAAGGTTCTTCCACAAACTTCAAATGTTCCTTTGCATCTTCTGTTTGTGGAGTGGTAGTCTTAATATTGTTTGCGATAGTCATTCATATAAACATAAGGCTTAATCTGTTAGACCGTTCCCGTGCTTTATATTTGGACTTTTCTTCTTCACTCCTTGAATCAGTAATAATATTGGGTTTTTTCCTTTAGTAGTGCCAAGTCAAGATCCAATACATCTAAATGAAAATTGACCTGCTCACTCCATTTAGAGAAGTTCAAACCATTAAACACAGTAATAGAAGAAGCTTGCAAATGACGAGAAATTGCAAATAAGATATACAGATTCAGATAAAACATTAGAACATATTATAATATACCTTTAGGCTAATATTACAATATATTATCAAAAACATTAAATGCCTTCTAACATACTATGACTTTTTACCAAAAGGAGTGGTCATGTTTCCTTATTTACCAAAAGAAATACTCTAGTTTTAAAACTACCAAAAAGAGCACCAAAAACAACGTTATTCTCTTCCTACCCCTCCCGTCAACCTCCTAAATCCCACGCTGTGTATGCGAAGATAATCTCACAAATTCTCTTAAGAGCAATGATTTTGATAATTAGATCCATTTTTGATAAATGGACTGGTATTAGATTATGTTTTAGAACATATTCACCAGTTGATCCTGATTAAGCAACTGATGCTGAAGCATTGGTTATATAGGAAGGTTATACCTACTGCCTTGTCTTCATTTGGTAATGTAGTAATTTTAGTTTGTTCAGTTATTCTGCTTGATTTTAGTTTTAACCACTGTAAGTTTGTGTTGCTGCTACGAATAGACACAAATCACGGTTGACTTTATTCTTTGTTGATATTTGTACCTATTCCAAATCCTTACTATAATCTTCTATATTATAAATTCGTTATAGAACTACTTGCTTATCATTTGTGATCATTCTATTTGCTTCTATGTACTCGTTTTAATACTATCCTCTTCCAAATCTATAGGAATCACTGGAATCAGTGGTGAAGCATACTTATATTTCTAAGTTAGATTTGCATTCTATCACTTGTAAGCCATGGCGTTCAAGCAAAAACAGAAAGTGAAAGTGAAGACAAATAAAAACAAGTACCTAAAACCTGGTGCACTTGCACAAATGCGTTCCAACAAGATGTCAAACAAGTTGTGTACTGACATAGGAAAGAAGAGGATTGTACTGGAGACAGAGATGGCGAAGATTAATCTACTTACTCTGGCTGATGTTATTCAAAGTGATGTGCTAATGACCTCTCCAAACAGAGTTCTATCTCAGTCAATGATAACCGAAGTTAAACTGCGAAAACTTCCAGCAACACCTAAAACACCACAAAGTGTTGAGTTTGAAAGCAAATCAAGGCTTGAATCTCTTCCTATGGATATCCTGGTATGTGGCCAGTGAGAGTGTTTTTTCTATCACTTGTTATACTTTGATGCAGAAGTTTATGTTTTTGATTTCATTAGTAATCACATTTTTTTAAACACCCTTTTCCCTTTTTTTCCGATGAAGATCAAAATCCTTTGCCACTTGCATCATGATCAACTAAGAGCTGTTTTCCATGTTTCCCAGCGAATTCGAGCTGCGGTAAGTGTGCTATTGTTATTTTTTAAATTTTGTTCTCATTGGCTGCCGCAGAGTGACAATTGAGAGACAAATATTAAATATTCATGTTGAGTAGTCCCATTTGATGTAGGAGCTGTACATTACTTTAGGTAATAATGATTTATTCACGTGTTATGAAGCTTCTTATGCTTGATCCTTGTGACAAGTAATAAATAGCATTTTTTTTTTTGAGAATTTAATTCTTAATCATGAGCTTTTTTTCTATGTGATTTCATCACAATATACCTGTTTTTTTATGAATAAGCAAGATTTAACTTCGGAAGTAGTTAATCGCCATATTCACATTTCTTCAGTGGTACCATTCAATATACATGTAAGCTGACTGTCTTGCTCTTTACCTAAAGTTTTTATGTTTCTTGTGTTAATTTTTATAACTTCTGAAATATGTAGTTTAGACTTATATCGTATTAAATTGACCAAATATTGAGATGTGTCCTAGAAAAGAAACTATTAATGAGTTACATTACATTCCTTAATTGTTTATCAATGTCCAAAAATTTAACTTCACCATGCTACTGGTTCTTAACTCTCAAAACTGGATCCAAGGTCATTGACCAAAAGTTTCTAATCATCATTTATTCATCTCTTTCGCGTTACTTGTGCTCCATTCACCAGGTTATTGCAGCCAGACAGTATCACTTCAACTACACAACTCCAGACAGGTCACGGCAGGAAATGCTTAACGCCAAGACTCCAGTGCCAACTGAACATTGGCCCTTCGCAAAGTACTTCTTTTTGAACGCACATCTTCCAGTTCTACCATTCAACATGCTCGTCATTTTAACCCTACCCTGTGCATTTGCAGCAAGGCTGAAGGGAAAAGAATTTGGGGATCCATCCCACATACACCAAAAGCTCCAAAGCATGGTGGCCCACGATCTCGCCTTCACCTGCTGGACATAAAGCAGATTGCAGCTGTTCTATTCCCAGAGTCCACATTACCTCAACCAAACATAGCGCCACCAGGCTTGCCAAAGCCTGTTCTCGAGCCTGTATCTTCTACAAGGGTTCTGTTCTGCGAGGATGAGCTCTGTCAGGCAGTGGCCCAGAATAAGCTTCGTTGAAGTTGCATGATTCATGTTCATGTCTTTTTTGTTTTTTTTGGTTATAGGTCCTTCACATGTTATGTATATTTTCTTCACACATAGAGTGCAGATAGTGAGGCCCTCTGAAAAAAATAATGTAATACCAATTGTTGTATATGGACCCTATCAATTTGTTCGGATGGACCTTTTTTGATTTGATCGGTGTCAATTTGTAATCAATTTCAGTGCTATTTTTGGCTTGCGACGGTCAAGAGGTGGGGTTGGTTAACCTGTGCCCCTCGTTGGCATAAACTCAGGTTAGAAATTATTTTAAAATAATATTAATAAATTAAATAATATATAAAAAAATAAAGAATATCAAATTGCAGAAATTAGAAGGCATGGTCCACCGGACTTATGGTAGCCCGATTTATATATGGATCGGCGTGGCAGGTTGAGTTAGGGTTGGGTTGCATTATAAACCGTTTCGCCTCCCCCCAAAACGACTCTCCCTCTCTTTTCTCTCCGGAACCTCCCGGGAACCCTCTACCCCGCTCGCCTCCGACGCTTGCGCACCGACCCGACGAGATCGCGGCACCGCGCTCGCCCGCCCGCCTCTCGCCCGCTTCCTGGGCTTGCCCACGCTTCGCCTCGCGCGCACCGCGCTTCAATAGCGACGAGCGGTGCCAACCTCTCACCTTGGTCTTGTCTCGCGCTCGTTCGTGAGTCACATCCTCTCTGTCCGCTGCCGTCGTTGCTCAAGGTTGATTCATTATGCTCCACGTTGCATGCTCTAATCTCCTGTATGTGGCAACTAATGATCCCTTTTATGGCTGACAAAATTTCCAGATGGATGCAGATCTTATTGCAGAGCAGCCAACTCCTTCAGGTCATTTAAATCGCATTGTCTTTGACTTGATGACAAATGGTGAAATAGTAAGTATTTCAATGTTAAAGCTTTTTAAATCTATTCTTAAGCGTAATGGTGGAGCAATTGATTATTCTCAAATAAGAATTTATGTATATTCTTCTGTCTCCATTGGATTAGACAATTTTAATGCTGTCTGCTTAGCCCTAAACACAACCTGTAAGTTTTTTCTCTTCATTTGGACTTAGGACCACATTGGTTTGGAGCTGCATTGGTGGTTGGGAATACTATGATTAGTGTTGTAAATGGTGGTGGCGGTGCGGCCAGTGCCTCGGCCCTAGGCAGTTGATTTTTTTTTTTTACTATTTTTATACATAATTAAATGATATATTAACTAAAGGATAAAAAATTAAATAAAGGATCAAAAATTTAAAAATTACTATAAAATATATTAACTAAAAATAAGAAAGTTAATCTAAATATATTTTTTAAAAATAATAAATAAATATATATATATATATATATATATTAAATTAATAGGATAATTTTATTGGGCTTTAATTAAGCCTATTTAAATTATCCCAATCTTGATTAAAATTTTAATCTAAAGTTCCGATTAAATCCTAAGTTTTTTTTTTAAAAAATGCTATTCTATTCTACGATCGGGTTCGTCGTTTCGGTGTTAGACGCGTCGCCTAAGCCTGGCGATGAGTCTGGACCTGTCATGCATGCCCGAATGCGTAGCCCAAGCTTGGCGATGCATCCAGACTTGTCGCCCGAATTCGAATTGGAAATGCTTTGCCGCCGCCTAAACACAAGGCGGTGCGGTTCAAGGTCGTGCGGTTGAGGTCCACCTCCCGCCTAGGCGGCTGCCTTAACTACTATTTAGAACACTGGCTATGATAGATGCCTTGAGTTATTAGAAAGGAAAAGATAAAAATTAATATCTAATAAGTTAGATGTAGTTACACTAGATGATAAAATGATGGATAATAGGGTGAGATGGTATGAACTAAGAAACCAATAAATATTATAATTGGAAGAGTTGAATTGATTAAAGTTGAAGGGATAGTGGTAGAGAGACAAAAATTAATTAATGTTCTAAAAAACATTTTACTTGATTAAATTATTACTAGTGAAGTTTCATTTTGTAGCGTGCAACATAAGGATAAAATTATGTATCTTACCTAAATAATTATGTTGGTGGAAGATATTGAAGGAATAAAACTATTCTAATTTCATCATGGTATGTTTTGATGAATAAAGTGTGTCAAATGTTAGTAAAACATGGTGCCATAGCTAACCATTACAGCCCGGGACTAAAATTTCGATATGGAATGATAGTTTGTCTTATGTAACTATCTTCTCTTTCCTTTTTCTTCTTGATCCTCCTTCCTTCTTGCACTTCTAATTTGTTACTAACATCTTGCGTTGACACTCCAACACAGGACCAAAACCACTTTGTTCCAGTCAACTACCAAACCTGTCTTATCATGTGTTGACACTCCAACATAGTACCCGAACTGTTTTGTTCCAGTCAAGTACCAAAACTGTCTTGAAATGAGATCCCCAGTAAACTTGACCTTTGGAAATAAAATATAAATTACACGTGCATTATACATAGTTAGCCAAACTCATGTTACTACGTGGAAGCCCTCCTTTTCTTTACGGTGTGCAATATTAATTGTACAGAATTGTAGTGTTCCTTTTAATACTGGTAATCTGTGAGATGGGTACTAAATTTGTTAAAATTTTGGTGTCAAAGAAGTTCCTTCTTGTTTTTCCTGACTTACATATTGTCTACTTTCACATTTTTCATCGCTTAACTTCCTTTTGATCTTGCTTGAATAGGAGAAGCTATGTAATGTTGGCATTATGGAGGTTAATGATGTGACTAGCTCAAAGTTAGGCTTGCCAAATGCATCCTCTCAGTGTGAAACATGTGGTTCCAGATACATCAGGGACTGTGATGGTGAGCTAACCTAGCTGACAATACAGTTTATTGATGTTGGGTTGAATTTTTCTATTTGTGTTTAGACATATTGTTTCATTTCTTTTACAGGACATTCTGGCTTTTTGAAATTACCAAAAGTGATTTATCATCCCTATTTCGTGACTGAAGTTGTTCATATTTTGAATCATATCTGTCCTGGATGCAAGTGTGTTAAAAAAGACCTACAAATGAAGGTCAGGTATCTATGTGAGCTGAATTTTTTTCTTGTTACAGTGTTAATTTCTATCTGGGTTGTCTCTAGAAGTTATTCTACTGTTTTATACTTTTATACTTGTCTATCGTCAATACTACATGATAAATCACAATTTCTTGTATCTCATGTTGGCTTTTGGAAGTTTTTCTCTCTCTCTCATGTGCTGTTTTTTTGCTCCTCCAAACTCTTTGGAATTTGGAGACCCGAACTGTTTGGGGTTCTCTCAGAATAATGAAATTTGTTAAAGGATTTATTGTAGATTGTAGATATTCTCTCGGATGATTCAGTTAAAGGATAAGTTGGAGGGAAGGCTTTGATCATTATCCCCTTTTCATCCTTATCAGAAAACAAATTGGAGTTGAAGAGATGTTTGCCAAGAAGAAGATGAAAAGGAGTAAGCTAGGCTGAAGGTATGTAGATTTACCTCATTAGCCTTAGGAAGATGATGAACAGAGGCTCAGAGAGAGAAAACAAATGAAAAGCCTTTAGAAAAAGCAGCCACCAGTGTGCTTGTTGTTGCTTTACAAAAAAAAAGGGTAGAACCACTACCTTAACACCCCCCCTAAAGCCGGCCCCACGGATATGAAGAGAGGTAAATGCAGGTACAGTGGCGGGAGGCGCATGGTGGGGTGAATAAGAGGTCACGAGTTCCTAGGACTCGACCCCTGTACGCCAAAGATGTTGTTGCTTTACAATATCTTACAGATGCTTGACAGTATGGAAAGAGAGGAAAATTCTAGCCTTGCTCCAATACCTTGTTGGGAGGAATGATGTAATTGAATCAATTAGAATTAACAAAATTACAGATGTAGAAAACCTAAACACAATAAATACTAAATAAATAAGAAAACCATGTGAGACTCATCATGATCATAAAGTGTTTGTTCCAGCTATTTGGGGTTAGCTATATGAAACTTATGCCTTGATTGAGCCAAGGCATCACTAATAACATTCTAATTAAAAAAAAATCATTTTCTTTCATTGACTAATTTCTGACAAACTATTTAATCCAACAACAATAAACTATTATATGCTCATGTTATATTATACAATAGTATGCTTGAACTCAGAAGTTACATTAAGCTACAAATATAGCTATAATGCAACTGCTGGTTAGTGTACATTTCTATATGCATGATGAAGAAAATGAGTTAAAAGGGATAATCTGTTATGTTCTTATTCTAAAAGAGAGATATTTTATCGTATTTTTAGGATTCAAACACAATACCCAGAGGAGGATTAAGTTTGTAATGCATATAAGTACTTACTCTAATAACTCCTAACTGATAATTCTATCATGCTTCATTGCAAGTTGTATTATGTGATAGTTTGCATTTTGTTTAACAGTATTGTGCATGATGATGTTGGTGAATACAATTAGATTCTTGTATTGTAATTGCATACTGTCTTCCTTGATTATAATATTTCAACTTTTAAGGATCTCTGAGTATGTGATCTAATCTAGTGAGTGTTTATTTCAGGGTTCTTTTATCTTAGAAGCTACTGAGGAAGACATAAAAGCAGGCATTTACTTCCTAGAGGCATTCAGTAAGAATCTTACTGCCCTTCAGAGGAAGTTGCTGAAGACTGTAAATAATTCCAAAGTTGGTTTCATTAAATTGAAGTGTTCTAAGCTTAACAAGGTATCTTATCAGCATAGAAACTAGGATGTATTTAGGAAAGTTTGTGATTAACTCTGTTTATGTATGTCGGGTTTTGTATTTATTATGATTTATGACTAGTTCGTCTATAGAACTCTGAGTTTCTTGATCTGCATAATGAAAAATAAATTTTACAACTTGTAATTTAGCAGTTTGATATATGATTCTAGTTAGAAAATTGTATGTTTGATCTTTCAATGTTTCCTTAAGTGTTTTTCTATCTGTTGAAGCCTGAACTTTGTGGTTAATGTCAAAGGACAAAAATTCTTGATGCAACTGAGAATTTTTATTTACTCAGTACATTTTCCTTACACGATTAAATTTTTACTTGGATTTTGTCATTCCTTTGTTTAGTGATTTATTTTGTCTTGCTTTGTATTTTCCTGAATCTTAGAAGGGATTTTCTTATATGATGCATGTACTGTACAAATGAAGAATTGGTCAGCAAAAGATGCTCCAGTGGTTTGCAAATACTGTACTGTAAGTACTGAAAGATTCTGTTTTACAATCTGCATTTTCTTAACTACTTGGAGATCTTATTCATGCGTTTTAACAGCGGAATGAAGATGGATGGTATCCGTCTGTGAAGTTTAAGATCTCATCAAAGGACATACTAGGTAGGAAAAGTCTTTCAATAGTAGCAGAAGTTAATGAAAAGCTGCCAAATAAGTTTCATGGTTGTAGTCTCAATGAAATTCTTCCCGAAGACTTTTGGAATTTCATTCCAAATATTTCTTTGCAGCAAGGGCCGAAGCCAAGCAAGATTGATCTTACACCATATCAGGTAACAACAGAACATGGTTATTTTATTCACTAAATTTACAGTTTTCCATATTGGTTATGTTATGCCATATGCCATTTTCGAAACTAGCTTATCATGAATTTTAGCACTTCCTAGAATGTTAATACACAGATTTCCTTTCTTCATTTTTTGTTGTTGCATGAATTCATTCTACTAAGTTAAGAATAATGGGATTATAACTCATGTATTGACCCTAGGCATAACTAATTTTGTAGTCTCATCTAGTGATTGAAATATTGAGTCATACCGATTGGCACGGACAACATTTACTGCTCTCCCTACCGAGTGACATGCATGGATTTTGGTGAGGCTATGATGAGTTGGATTCTAAAAAATGTTCATGTTGAAACTACATTTATTCAACTTTCGTTTATCTATAGTAATCTTTCATGTTTTAATTTTACACTTTACATAAGTATGAAAAAATGCTAATACATTTCCATGAATAATCAGTTGAGGGTGTGTATTGGATGAGGTGCACTACATAAAGCCCTACAATTGCTTTACCTCATTTGGGTTCTTGGGTATCATCCCTCAGCTCAACCTCTTCATTACTTTCTAGATTTGGAAGACAATGTTTCTATATGTTCAGGATTATGTTTGGGTTCTGTGGATTGTACTTTATGTTGGCATTTTGATGCCACGTGACCTTTGTCATGGCTGTTATAACACTGCATATTTTGGTTCGGGCTAGGATCAGGACTAGGACATTCTATCTTTTACTGCTTTGCAGATTAGCTTCTACATGTCGGATGACAGATTCAATACATGATGAGTAAATAGGGTTTCTGACTTAAGATGCACTATAGCATGGGGTGGTTCTGGCTGAAGGAGTTTGTCGATACACAGAGAACTTGAAAAGGCCAAGTTCTAAGGTCTTCCGGTTTGCATCTTCTAGTGATTGAGGGGAAAATAACTTGAAATTCTCTAATTTCTGTTCTAAGTCCGTTGTGAAGTCAAACTAGTCTCCAGTCATTTTAAACCATAGAAAGTTGCTAGTATCTTGATAACACTCCTGTGGTTTGTCAAGTGTTGAAATTCCTGTGCACACAACTGATCTTTTGAATATTTTATTCTGTCATCATTTTGTGTATCTTCGTTGCTAATTGTTTAGTTTTCAGGCATTTTGCTTGCTGAAGACACTTGATCCAGAATTTGTTCACCAGTTTGTTTCAAGGCGGGAGCTATTATTTCTCTCCTATATTCCGATTACTCCTAATTGTCATAGAGTGGTGGAAGCATCACATAGCTCTGCTGATGATCCGAAATTATATTTTGTAAGTTTTCTTTTTCTATTGAATATATTTTTATCTGTGTAGGTTAAGTACAATATGGACATCCTTGTTATATTTATTTCCCACATTGTTTCAATTACCTTTATGTGATATTGTATGAATGCAGGATGAACGCACCAAGGCTTATAAAAAATTGGTTGATTTAAGCAAGAAAGTTGTTGACTTCAGGAAACTTGAGCAGTTTGGACATATTGCAGCTTCATACACGGCAAGCCGCGTTCTTGACTGCTGGAATGTGTCTAAGGTACGATACAAATTTCCTCAAAGCATTTTTTGATGTAAATATGTCATGCTTTGTTTTACCATGCCATTAGATCGTAGGATGCCTCATTTAAACAATCATAACACATTTTGTTGCACCATATTATTATATATGTTAGCTAAGTTTTAATGGGGCAAGTAATAAATATATATGTAGTTCATCATAGTAAATGACATAAAGCTTTAGGCCTTTTTTATGTTAAACTTTCTTGGTGTATGTTATTTCAGATGATTTTATACTAATTTATGATAACATAAACTTTAAATTCAATTGTGATGAAAAATTTTAATCAAGTACAAAATATAGTTCCAATCATGGTTTTAAGTGTCGAGCCATGCCAGTTGGCATGAGCAAAATTTATTGTTCTACTTGCCGATCGACATGCAAAACCCTTTGGCGTGGTGTCACAATGGCACAACAATGTGGAAACAAAAATGAGAAAAAATTGAAGGAGAGAAAGGAGAAGAGGAAGAAAAAAAGATGTGTAACAACAACAAGAAACAAAGAAAAGAAAAGGAAGAGAAGAAAGAATAGTGGAGGAGAAGAGAAATATCGGATGGTAAGCAAGGGCGAGCGTTAACAATTGTGGTGATGCACAACAGTGTGCGACCGAGGCACTCTGCGCGATTAGGGAAGAATCTTGGGTAGCTTTGTGCGATGGGGAGGAATTAGTGGGAATGAGCAAACAAGAGTAATTGAATAATTCCATAACTTTTAAAAATACAATTATTCCAGTGAATATGACTCTACCAAACTATCATATATATTTGGTTTAATTTTAAATTGGTTACTATAAATCCAAATTTAGCTTGATTTGAACCTACTCCATCCTAATCACCATATCTACTCTATGGAAAATTAAAAATATTAATTTAGCTTAATTAGTAGTATAAAAATATAAAAAATTGAATAAGATAAAATTTGAAAGATCGTACCAGCAAGCAATAAAACAAATATGATGGAAAAATTAAGGTTCAATAAGATGAGCTAAATCATTAATGATTTAATAATATTTTATTTAATTAGGTTTAAATTAAAAGTATTCTATTTATTTTCTTTGACTATTTTTAGTTCATTTAATTTTATATCCAAAATATAAAAAATTTAGCTTAGATTATTTTTCATTCAATAATTGTAGTATGTGAAAAAATAAAACCAAATGATAGGATTTAAAATTATTTTACTTTTTTGGGTTTTATTAAACAAAATATAAAATTGTTATTTAATGCACAATTTTTTTAGTAAATGCTAATGAATAATTTTCAAACATAATTACATAATGTGATATAAGTATATGTTCATTATCCAAAAAAAAAAAATACATCCTTAATAATGAAAGCAAAAATTTTAATATATTATAAGGCTAAATTATTATAAAACTATATCAGCATGACACAATATGAGATTGAAACTTTATCGTTCTGATAAAAATCAAAACTCCAATATGGTTTGAAATTTTAAACCTTTGTTTCCATAATACAAAAATAGCAAGAACAATTAGGACACGAGATTTATAAGTAATGATTTTACTTATTCTATAATTTCAACAAGAAGGGGAGCCTTGACATAACAGTTTACTACCATGTGACCTTGAGGTTATGGGTTCGAGTTGCGGAAATAACTTCCTAAAATGCAAGGTAAAGATATATACAATAGACCCAATGTGGTCCTTTGGGACTCGTATTGGTAGGTGCTTTATGCATGGGGTTGTCCTTTTATAATTTCAACAAGAAGACATTGATGGAGATATCATTTGTATGATAAATAGGGAACAATAGAAATAGAGAGGATTTTCTTGAGTCTTATTGTATGTGGTCCTCTTGTGTTCCTAAGTCTAGGCTAAAGTTATCTTTTGGAAGACTACTTTAGGGTGGGTCTTACTTTATGGATATGTATAGATGAGTTGGTTGATGGGAAAGGACATTTTTTAGATCATTTCAAAAAAATAATCTAAAAAAATGCTTAAATTGATGCATGGAAGGGTTACTAAAAAAGATATAGGAGTAAACTAAAAACATTTAATGAAATAACTCTATACCTAAAATATTCAACCCAAGTAAGAAATAAATCAAATTATAAAGCAGCGAAAAAAATTAATTAAACTAAACTTATACCCAAACTTTCCACACAACTATCAATTTAAAAATCATGTTAAATAATTAATTCTCCTAAATAAAAAGATCTGACAAAATGAACTTTTATCGAACTTAAAACCTTTAAAACGTAACTACCTAATTCACATTTCATATAAAAATTATTTTATCTTGCAACAGTTAGGTGTAGTTCTGAGAAAAGGTAAGTTGAGATGTATAGATATGTTGAAAGTAGTAGATTGTGAATAGATTATGTTAAAGTGGAGGGAATAAAGGGTAGTGGGATTTCAAACAGGTTTTTAGTCATTGTGGTTACAAATTAATTTGAATATTACTAGTCATATAGCCTTGTGTATCACTAATTATATTTATAAATTTCACAAGTGACACAATTCATCTTTAATAATGATAAAGGGCAGCCCGGTGCACGAAGCTCCCGCCATGCGGGGTCCTAGGGAAGGATTCATTGTAAGCCGCCTTACTCTGCTTTTTGCAAGAGGCTGTTTCCCGTGACCTTTTTGGTCACATGACAACAACTTTACCGTTGCGCCAAGGCTCCCCTTCAACTTTAATAATGATAAATGAGTAAAAATATGTTAAAATGTTAGGGATTTGTTGAACAATGACCAATAAACTTTATAATCAAACAAGTTGAATCTAGAGTTGAAGACATAATGTGAAAAACCTCCAAAAATCTAGTTAATTTAAACTATCTAGATAGTAGATATTACTTGCAATATCACTAGTGTGCATAATATTAAATGTAGGGATAAAATTCATGTAGTTGAAAGTGGAGGGACTAACATGATTTGCTGATGCTGATGAAGGCTATATTATGTTTTTTTGTTGGTTCTCTAAGCAACAAGATTCTTCTACTATTGTTGTACATTATCCATCTTTTTTTGTTTAAATTTTGAATTTATGTTTTTTTGTCAGGACATCTCATTCTTGTGCTAGCTTATATCTTAAATGAAACTCTAGGTAAGTCATAGAATTAGAATTATGCTGATTTAAATAAATAGGTGAAAATATATTTGTTGTTGTCACACATTAGGGAGAATATTAATCCAACATTGCCCCCTCTACCTATATATATTGTTATTAATTGACTAAGGATTTTTATAGAAACACCTGTCATAGTTACACACTTATCCATAACACTCCTCTCAAGCTGGCTCCAAAATATTATAAAGTCAATTTGTTATAGAAAGAAAATGATGATCTTATTCAATTGTCTTTTCTTTTGATGAAGTGACTATAAGTGGTTTCTATTTTTTTTTTTCATAAAATACATGATTTGATACTATATACATTGCAGTGCAGTTTGATTATCATATTAAAGCTTCATTGACCCTGTAGAGGTGTATCCTAGCTTGGTCATCAAATCCCTAACCTAAATAAGCTCACATGTTGCTAATGCCATGCTCTTATATGCTGCCGCCACAATTTGTTTCTTACTTTTCTAGGAAATAAGATTACCTTCTAAGATAATACAATAACTAGATAATGGATGTAGATTGTCTATCTGTAGGAGTCTACACAGTCTGTATCAAAATAGCCAATTATCTGCAGTTGACATAGATCACAAGATAATATAACTTTTGGATTTTTGAGGTATCATAGAATTCTCTGAGTTGCTAATGGTATGTGTTTGTTATAAATGAATTGTATGCGCCAATATGTTCTTTCACTAAATTCCTTATGCTCACACATAACATGCTTTTTTATAGTTCCGTGCTCCTAATCCTTCAAATGAAGATTCTAAAAGTACATCTGGATTAAGATGGATGAAAGATGTTGTTCTAAGCAAAAGATCAGATAATGCATTCCGTCTAACTATGGTTGGTGATCCTAAGATAAGCACAAACGAAATTGGCATTCCACATTGTATGTCCAGAAAGTTAACTGTTCCTGAGCATGTAAATGCTTACAATATTGAAAAGCTGAACATGGTTTGCAATCTTCGTCTACTTGCATATATGTGCTACACACTTCCAGGGGAAGGATTTTTAGTCAAAAGCAAAGGGAAATTAACTTCTATAAAAAAAACCAACCAACTTCAGGTTGGTGATATGCTATATAGACCTTTGGACAATGGGGACATTGTACTTGTCAACAGACCCCCTTCGGTTCATCAACATTCTCTTATTGCTTTGTCAGTGCGGATTCTTCCTATTGAATCTGTTGTTTCAATAAACCCACTGTGTTGTTCTCCACTATTAGGAGATTTTGATGGGGATTGTTTACATGGTTATGTACCACAATCCATTGGCTGCAGAACAGAACTTAAGGAACTGCTTAGCTTAGACCACCAGTTATTTAATGCACAGGATGGAAGAAGCTTACTTTCCTTGACACATGATAGCCTCACTGCTGCATATTTGCTGACAACAAAACAGGAATTTTTTACCAAATTTGATATGCAGCAGTTAGCAATGCTTTGTTCTTTTCCAGTGCCACCTCCTGCAATTGTCAAGGCTCCAGAATTTCTGACTTCTCTCTGGACTGGAGAACAATTATTTGGCATGCTTCTTCCTCCAACTATGGATTTTTGTAACAAAAATATTATGATAAGTAAGGGTGAGGTCATGTCCTGTTGTGGTTTATCTTTTTGGCTGAAGAATAGTACATCTGGTTTGATTACAATCTTGTTCAAACTTTATGGTAAAAAAGCCCTTGATTACCTCTATGATGCTGATCAACTTCTCTGTGAATATTTGACAAGAAGAGGCTTAAGTGTTTCCTTAAGTGATATTTACCTGTCTTCAGATTTATCCTCACGAAGGAAACTGATGGATGAGGTGTCATTTGGATTAGAAGAAGCTGAAGATGCTTGCTGGATTAAACAGCTAATTATGGAACCAAAGATGAATGAGGCACTAAGGTGTCATAATAACAATGAAGATTCATTAGGTTCTATGAGTCAATACAAACTTGCTTCCAAAAGATGTGCTAGACAGACTTCTGTTTCTGCTTTTAAGGATGTCTATCAAGAGCTTCTAAGTGCAGTCCGTCAATTTATCAGCAAGGATAACTCAATGTTGGCAATGGTAGATGCTGGAAGCAAGGGAAGCTTGCCAAAATTAATTCAACAGGGTGCATGTCTGGGACTTCAACTTTCTCCGTGCCCACTGCCTTTTAGAGTTCCTCGTAAACTTAACTGTGATTTGTGGAACATGCAAAAGTCAGATGATTCTGCAGTGTCAAATGCAGTCGAAATTTCGTGCCAGCAAAGTTTTTATGCTGTTATTGGTACTTCTTTTCTTGATGGTTTAAACCCATTGGAATCTTTGATGCATGCGATATCTGGCCGTGCTAATCTCTTTTCTGAGAATGCAGAAATTCCAGGAACTTTGACTAGAAAGCTTATGTTTTACATGCGCGACCTTTATGTTGCTTATGATGGAACAGTTAGAAATCCATATGGTCAGCAAATTGTTGAGTTCTCATACGACACATCACAGGGTTCAATTGAAGGCAATATTTTTAAAGGTACATGTGAGAAAAAAGATGTTGAATGTCCTGGACTAGGCGGTCACCCTATTGGATCATGGGCTGCTTGCACTATTTCTGAGGCTGCATATGGAGCCCTTGACGTTCCAACGAATAGCATTGAAAATTCTACACTTTTGAAATTTAAGGTCATGCTGGCATCTAATTTTTCTTTATATATATGCCAGTTATTCAAGGATGTTGTTGACTGCTGTGTTTTCTATTAGTGCAACTTTTGTTCTTTTTTCAGATATATTCTATTGTGTTTCTACTTTGATTCATTTAGATGTATAGAAATAGTGTGGATACGAGTTTTTATTAATTTCATAATCCTTTTATCATTTGTCTGTCATGATTTGATTTACCAGTGCCATTTCCAACAATGAAATCATATTGGACTGCTATTCATCTGCTTCTATGATATGGATACCTCAGTGTCTAAGTGAGATCTATAAGTAGAGCTTGATATTTCCAACCATGCTTTTCTTTAATCTCCATTCACCACATGAATATTGTTGTCTGATTGGAAGATAATAATTGTTACACTCAATTTCAATGGAATGAGAATATAAGATATGAACCTATAAATTCTTGTTGTGAATCAACATCAACTTTGCCTACTTGAGTGTCATTTTTTCGCCTAACATTTCACCTTTTGAAATATTTATTTGTTTATTTTAACTGTGAAAGGTTGTGTTCTCAGCTGAACTTGAATCTTAACCAATTTATTAAAGTTTTTATAACATATGGAGTGCTATTTATTTTCTTGATCATGATCTTTGTTCTAGGAATCTGGGACTGTAATATCAGTAAGCTATTATAGATAGTTAAGAGTTGTATACGTGGATAAATCTGTTCTCTCCATGCTTGGAAATGCTAACATTTGTTTTTGAGAAAGGTAGACAGAAGATCTAATGATTTTGTTGTAGAAGTTTCTGGCAAAAGAAGAGTAGTGCTCTTTAATTATTTCTTGGAACTCAAAATCTTGTAGTCAATCTGTAATTACAATTTTGAATTCACAGATGTTTTAGTTTTGTTTTCACTATCATTGTTGTCAAGTTGTATTTATCCCAACATTTTGGGATCATCTAAATGGATGTTATGTTGTCATTTATTCCATGCAAGACTTCATGGTGTTTGGTCAATTTCATTTCATAATTTGTCTGAACCACTTTTATACATTCTGTTCTGTGGCAAAACCTACTTAAAATTTTCTTTGATTTACCACCATCACAATCATAATCAAGTATATTTGGCAAGTAGAATATATTGGAACTTTTATATGATTATATTATGAAAATGTGATTCATTCGTGGGGTTTATAGCTTAACTTTACATGATACAACTAATCCATATAGTTGCTAGTTGCTAGTTGCATTAGTTGACCTAAAAGGCACAATTTAACTTTTAGGCTTCTATGGTTACAGTCATCTTTAAGAATTAGATAACATTATTTCCAAGGACTTGAATAATGTTGCTAAAATATGAATGTCTGATATTGCAGAGAGTGTTGGAATGCAACAAGACTAATTCATCTGTCAAACAAGTTGCCTTACTTTTTCTTTCAAAGCGACTACAAGACTGGAGATATGGTTTTGAATATGGTGCCATAGAAGTAAAGAATCATTTGGAGAGAGTTTTCTTTTATGATTTGGTTGACACTGTCATGATATAGTTAGTATTTAGTTTGGTACCATTTAATGCCTTGATATGTTTTTTCTTATTTGATTTCCTTATCTTTAATTGTTTTTTTTCAGTTATAATGGCCATGATGTTCAAGGAACAAATCTCAGTCCATGGATTGTGCATTTTCATTTGAGCAAGGTACTTGATTTTTATAATCTTTCATGAACCTGTGTTCTTCATCTATGTGCTTATGGCTGTATGAGATTGGTAGCCATTAGTTTCTTTTTCCTGACAGGATAAGATGACAAGGAAAAGTATAAGTTTGCAGTCTGTCAGTAAGGAGCTTAGAAAGTGTTATGACTCAGAAAAGAAAAGGATAGACATTACACTTCCAAGATTACATTTTCTAAGCAAGTCAGTTCTTTATCTTTTTTATGTCCTGTATTTTCATGTGGCTGATGGCTAGCATTCATAAATGATTTTGATGCTTGTAGAAATTCCTGCAAACAACAAATCTTCATGTTAGGTTTGCTTCATGCTTGACACACAGGTCAAAGTGAATCACATTTTGGGAAGATTTACATAGAGGACTAGTAGGGTTATTTCAATGCATAGACAATAGTTTTATAGATACTAGTTACTAATAGAATGATTTATCACTTCCATAACTCAGCATTGTTAGGACCGAAAAGTAGCTAGAGGGGGGGGGGGGGGGGAATAGCTCTTCGCGTGCTCGTTGCTCGGCGTTGCTTGTTTCTTCGAAGATGTGCAGCAGAAAATACAGAAACAACTCACACAACGCTAACACGGTTGGTTTACTTGGTATCCACCTCACAAGAGGTGACTAGTCCAAGGATCCACACCACGCACGCACCCTCCACTATGAAAACACTCCTTTTCGGTAACTACCGAGGGCGGAGAAGCCCTACAAGACTCAGTACAAGAAAAGAGGGAAAGGATACAAGAAATACAAGCTTACAATGAGTACAACCCCTAACCCTAGCTTCTCTTCTTGACTTTGATCCGCCTCTTGACTTGGAAACCTTCCAAGATCCTTCAAGCGATCCAAGCAGCCTTGCTGTGGAGAAGCTGGCGAGGATCCGAGATGAACGGTGAAGAGACGCCGCAACCCACCCTCTATAAACGACGCCACGGTCGGATCCCGATCGATTCGAATATCTGATCGATCGGGAGGCTTTTGATCGATCCACGGATCGATCCAGCGCCTCGCTGGAAACGCTGGATCGATCCACGGATCGATCCAGCGCTCTCTGCGCACAGCGTCCCAATCGATCCATCGATCGATTGGGACCTCCGATCGATCCACGATCGAATCTGATCCCGGATCGATCCATCGATCGATCCAAGACTTGATTTTGTCCAAACCAAGTCCCAAACCTCCCAAACCAACATCCGTCAACCTCGACTGTTGGTATGCCATGCCAGCATCTAGTCACTCCTCGACTGCTAGACTCCTTACCAAGTGTCCGATCAACCTTTGACCCACTGACTTTTCTCCGCGCCAAGTATCAAACCTTCGACCTACTTGGACTTTTCTTTCACGCCAAGTATCACCAATCCTTCGACCTACTCGACTTCCAACACCGGACGTCCGATCATCCTCGATCCATCCGGATTTTCTGCTCGGCTTCACTCACCGGGACTTTCACCTAGCTTCACTCACTAGGGTTTTCCATCCGCCTCACTCACTAGGACTTTCACCCGACTTCACTCACGATTTTCCATCTGCCTAGCTTCACTCACTAGGACTTTCACCTGGCTTCACTCACCAGGATTTCCATCTGCCTAGCTTCACTCACTAGGACTTTCACCTGGCTTCACTCACCAGGATTTCCATCTGCCTGGCTTCACTCACCAGGACTTTCATACTGCCTAGCTTCACTCACTAGGTCTTTCATTTTGCCTAACATCCCAGTTAGGACTTCCCAGTCAAGTATCCAGTCAACCTTGACCTACTTGACTCTTCTTCAATCAATATCTTATTGTCAAACATCTAAACCCAAACCAAGACTCAGCTTGGTTACCCAGGTCAACCTTGACCTGAGGGATATTGCACCAACAAGCATAAATTTGGCTTATATATATATATATATATATACATGACATCATTTATGTGATAGTCGAGTAGTTTAATTATTTAGTGGGAATGTTCACCTTTCATATTGGCACCATAAAAACTTATTAAGGTATAATTTGTATGACCTTTTACTATTGATTTTAGAAGTAAAAACAGTCAAATGGCATATAGCCAAATTGCATGTTGCTATTTAATCTTCTAGATTTATTTCATTGAATTTAAGGTAATACTAGCATGGCTTCTAGATCATAGTTGAAATATAGTGGCTCAAATGTAACCATTTAAAGTTTGGATAATTGCACATAATATTATAAGATCTTAGGGTATACATAGGGATGACAATTTTTCTCACGGGTGTAGTGCCCGTGCGGAAAACCCAAAATGGGGGTGGGTTCGGGGAGTATTTTCGAGTATGGGTTCAGGTTCGGAGATTTTTCAAAACCCCACATTTGAACGGGGGTAGGTATGGGGATGGTATCCCCATCCCCAAACCCATCTCGATACGACACGATGGGGCATGGGGATGGGGATTCGCCGATTAGTTCGGTAAATGTTAGATGGGAAGCGGGGATGACTATCCTTTTAGATGTGTTCTTGGAGTTGGGAAGCGGGGATGGGGACGGGGATGAGGATTCCTCGATTAAATGGAACTGTGAATGGGAGCGGGGATGTAATTCAGAGGCGGAGATGAGGATGGCAAACCCGTCCCCTCCCATTGCCATCCCTAGGTATACATCATGATCAAGATGCACCAAGACTAAGATTACATATATATTTTACAACCTCAAGTTAGCATGTCAAACTTTTAGCATAGTATAATCAAGCAATTTTGTGTAAGGGTTGTTTTTGGACGTGTAACTATTAATCAGTTGTACCTAATAATTTGGAAATTATCAAAAATTCAGAGGATAGAATTGTGAAGTGTAAACATGCAGGGCTGCATTGAACTTAAATTTTTTTGGTTTGAAAAATAACTATTTGATCCTGATCTTGATTTTCATTCTGAAGTTTTACAAGTCCATGATTTACTTGAATTTCAACTTGGTTATCTTTCTAAATGAGGTTTACATAGCTAAATGGGTTTGAGCTTAAATACAAAAATCTACAAATTAAACCTTTTGGCTGACCTATGCAACCAAAAAGTGTACCTAAGCTTGGATTTCATAAAAGCATGTTAATTAGTGACCTGAACAAGATTCCCTATGTGCTTAAACAACTTGAACTCTGTATGCCCATGCCTTGTACATTTGACAATTGAGGTTAGCTATGCTATTGAGGCTTTGCTGTAATTACTAAACAAAGTGGGTGTAGATTCAAAGTGTACGTGGCATCAATAGGAATGTTGAGTGTCCACTTAGATTATCTCTGTGTTGAACATGGGTATGTAAAGGATATATGAAGCAACTCAAAAGAGAATCTGAGCAAGTCACTTGAACATAATTTTTATTGAGCCAATTACTGAATGCTTTGTGATTTATTTGGTTCTTTTGCAGCTCTAAATGAATTAATTTCTGTGTGGTCTATCTATAAATGCTGTGATTGTGTTTTCTCATGTGTCTGTAAAAGTCTCATGTCAGCATATGTGAGCTTATGTACATGTTATGATATAATTTCCGGAAAGTCATTACCATTTTTTATTGTGCTTTGGTTTGGTTTAAATACATTTTGTTCTCAACATTTATTTTGTTTGTTATCTAACATTATGCACTTCAATTGACAAATGCAAGCACTAAACCTTTTTTTGTAAATTTGAAACGTACATACCTATGCAGGAATTGTACAGCAGTAAATAAGCACAAGGAACATGATGCAACTTTTTGTATTACAGTTGGTGTTGAAACTTCAGGGTCACAAATAGAGGTGGATACAGTAAGAGATGGAGTGGTTCCATTTCTTCTTGCAACACTCGTTAAAGGTGGTGATTATATTTTGCATCAGCGTTATGAGGTTAATTTTTCTTAAGTATGAAAAACTATGACCATGTCCAATAACATTCTTAGAAAAGAATTTGCCTCAGGTATCATAGCAGAACAGTTTCTTACTTGGATGTAAGATTTAAACTTTAATCAATGGTCTAAACTTGGAATCAATAAAGATTTGGACACAGTTAGTCCCTGGCCAGATTAACAATGTATTAATCCAAAACTCTATGATTTGCCTGTTTGGTTTGGTCCAACTCAACTGCCCTAGTATTTCTGCATTGCCTGACTTATGAAAATAAAGGATTGTGTATTTTTCAGTCCAAGTTGTGTAAGATATGCGTCCTGGGCACTTCATTGTTTTCATCAAGTTAACTGCTTTTGTTTTCTTGCCGGTGTGCTATTGAATGTTCTGCTTAGCAGACTGTGTTTCTTTTATTTTATCTACATTAAGCTCATAAATCATGGTAAATGAAATGAAATTGTTGTCATGTAATAAATAGATCCAGATTTTACTTTAAAGCTCATAAATCATGATATTCTTGTCCCAAACATCTGTTTCTCTTGCATATTTTATAATATGGTTTTGATATCCCCTTTGCAATAAAATTAAAATTAATACATTTAGTATATTGACAGGGTTTTCTGCTTCTGAGAAGGTTGAAATTTTATGTGATTCTTTTCCTGGTTTTGGTGCTGAACTCTTTCTGAAAGTAACAATGTCAAAAAGATCTTCACCTGGAACTTTCTGGAGTACCCTTCAGAGTGCCTGTGTACCAATAATGGACCTGATTGATTGGGAACGCAGTTATCCTGATGATACTTTCAACGTTTTTAGCACATATGGAATAGACGCTGCATGGCAATACTTTGTAAAAGTGCGAACCTCATGCTAATTTTTCTTTATTGATAGTTTCTTTTACTCAGTTTTAAGTATTGATAGGCTATGAATTATTATGACACTTGCAGTCCTTGACGTCAATAACAACTGAGATAGGAAGGAATATACTCAAGGAACACTTAATTATTACTGCTGATTGTCTATCAGTGACTGGAGAGTTCCATGGACTAAATACCAGAGGACTCAAACGGCAAAGGGATGACATGTTAATCTCATCTCCTTTTAGTCAAGCATGCTTATCTGTGAGTAATATTCTTAGCATTTGTAATTTGTTCCTACATTTTTTCCTAGCATTTAAGATAAAATGTTGGGGGTGTATTTTCAGAAACCTGTAAGTTTCTTTGTGAATGCTGCTAAGCAAGGCTCTGCTGATGGTTTACATGGTACTCTGGATGCGATGGCTTGGGGTAAGGAGGTCCCTGTTGGAACTGGTGGACCTTTTGATTGCATATACTCTGGAAAGGTAATCTGTTGAAATTTGCCAACCATTTTCCAGCAAAAGGAATCCATACTTGTTGCCAAAATTATAACATCCTAAATTCTAACATCCTAATTTTTATCTGCAATCTCTGTATTCTTTTTGAAAAACAATAATATAGAATAGATCACTTTCTAAATCAGATTTCATAATAAAATTAATTGGATTACTTAATAACAACAACAACAACCAAGCCTTTTCCCACTAGTTGGGGTCGGTTGTATGAATCCTTTTACGCCATTGAACTCTATCTCCTATTATATCATCATCTATATTTAAATAAATTTTATCTTGTTTTATTGTTGCTAACCAAGTCTTTTTTGGTCTTCCTCTTCCTCGTTTGATATGCATGTTTATCATAGTTTCACATCGTCTAACTGGAGCATTTATTGGTCATCTAAGTACATGTCCGTACCATCTTAAACGCGTCTCTTGGAGTTTGTCCTCAATAGATACAACTCCGACTTTCTCTCTAATGCTCTCATTCCTTATTTTATCCATCTTCGTATGTCCACACATCCATCTTAACATCCTCATCTCTGCAACTCTCATCTTATGCTCATGTAGCTCCATATAACATAGCAGGTCTAACTGGTTTTATAGAACTTACCTTTAAGTTTAAGAGGTATTTTACGGTCACATAAAACACCCGACGCTCCCCATATTCTATGTAAGACGTCTCTCTTAATCCCTCCATCATTTTATAAAAATGATCCTAAATATTTAAATCTCTCGGTTCCGGTCAACTCGTCCTCTCTTATCTTAACAATTATTTCATTACTTCTAATATTGCTAAATTTAAATTCCATATATTCTGTTTTTAATCTACTAAGCTTAAAACCTTTCCCTTTTAGTGTTTCCCTCCAAGATTCTAACTTAGCATTTATTCCTTCACGTGTCTCATCTACCAAAATAATATCATTTGCAAACAACATGCACCACGGTACCGTCTTGAATGTGTGCAGTGAGTTCGTCCATAATTAGTGTAAAAAGATAGGGACTTAGGGCTGATCCCTGATGTAACCCTATCTTTATTGGAAATGCTTCAGTTACTCCGCCTAAAGTCTTTACTTTGGTCGTTACATTCTCATACATATCCTTAATTAGTTCAATATATGTTACGCTAACACCTTTTTTTTTTAAAATTCTCCATATAATTTCTCTTGGGACTCTATCATAAGTTTTTTTTAAGTCAATGAATACTATGTGTAGATCTTGTTTTTGCTCCCGATATTTTTCAATTAATTGTCTAAGGAGATGTATAGCTTCTATTGTCGACCTTCCAGGCATGAGCCCAAATTGATTTTCTGTCACTGGTCTCCTTCCTTAATCTTTTTTCTATTACTTTTTCTCAAAATTTCATAGTATGACTCATTAGTTTAATACCCCTATAGTTTGCACAATTTTGTATGTCTCCCTTGTTCTTATATAAGGGAATTAGAGTACTTATCCTTCATTGATCAGACATTCTTTTCGTTTTCAATATCATGTTAAATAATTTTGTAAGCCATTCAATACCTTGTTTCCCTAATCACTTTCATACCTCTATCGAAATATCATCTGGTCCAACGATTTTTCCATTGTGCATCTCATTTAAAGTTTGTTTTACTTCTGAAGTTTGAATTCTACGATAAAAATTAAAATTTCTATGCTCATTTGACCTAATTAAATTACCTAAGTTAAGTTGGTCACCTAAACCTTCATTAAAAAGTTGATGAAAATACTTCTTCTACCGCTCTTTTATTTCTCCATCATTTACTAATACCCTATTACATTCAGCTTTAATACATTTTATTTGGCTAAGATCTCTTGTTTTCCTTTCTCTCACTTTAGCTATTCTATAAATATCTCTTTCCCCTTCTTTTGTATCCAATTTTTGATATAACCGTTCAAAAGTTTCATTTTTTGCTTCACTCATTACTTTCTTAGCTTCTTTCTTGGCTATTGTATATTTTTTTAAGTTTTTCTCGTTCTTACAAATATATAATTCCTTATAAGCTAATCGTTTTTCCTTCACTTTCTTTTGTTCTTTCTCATTCCACCACCAATATTCTTTACTTAGTGGTGCATGTCCCTTTAACTCACCGAGTACACTCTTAGCTACTATTTTCAACTTTGATACCAGCTTATCCCATGTTGTATTAGAGTCGTCGTATATTTCACCTAATGCTTGTACTTCTACCTTCTCCTTAAATATATTTTGTTTCTCATCCTTTAACTTCCACCACTTAATTTTAGGAATTGTATATATTTTCTTTCTATTGATACTATGTTTAAGGCGTATATCCAACACTACTACCCTATGTTGGGTAGTTAAGCTTTCTCCTGGGATGACTTTGTAATCTTTACAAATCTTTCTATCCTTCTTCCTAACCATAAGAAAGTCAATTTGCGATTTATTATTCTCACTTTTGAATGTGACTAAGTATTATTCTCTTTTCTTAAAAAACGTATTAGCTAATATAAGGTCATATGCTATCGCAAAATCTAATATAGTTTTCCCTTCCTCATTCCTCGTTCCAAACCCATAACTCCCATGTACTCTCTCATATTCCTCATTTTTCACTCCGACATGCCCATTTAGATCACCTCTTATTAAAATCATTTCATTTGGTGGAATATTTTGTAATATTTCATCTAAGTCCTCCCAAAACCTTAATTTGGTAGCTTCATCTAATCCTACTTGTGGTACATATACGCTAATTATGTTCATAGTTTCTTTCGCCACTATTATCTTAAGGGCTATAATTCTATTCCCTTTTCTAACTACTCCTACAACTTCATCCTTTAACAAATTATCTACAATGATACCCACTCCATTTCTTGCTTTACTCTTTCCAGTGTACCATAACTTAAAACCCGAGTTCTCTATCATCTTTGCCTTCTCGCCTATCCATTTTGTCTCTTGTACACACAAAATACTAATTTTTCTCCTAATCATCATATCTACTACCTCCATTGATTTACCAGTGAGAGTTCCTATATTCCATGTTCCAAATCTTAGATTATTAGTTTTCCTATCATATTTGTTCTTATCTAACCTATGGTGTGAGAACTTTTGCCTATTTAACACTACACCCAAGTTCTCATGGAGATGTAGCGGTCCTTGCTGAGACGTTACAGTCGGATCCTGTAACGCGAACTCTTGTATATTTATCATTACACCCGAGTTCTGGAGATTTTGCGGTCCTTGCCGAGACGTTACAGTCGGACCCTGCAACGCGTTCCTTCCGGGGAACAACCTAGCATTAGCACAATAGTTTACTGGATTCATTTATTGAATATTTGCCATAGTTTGACGCTGGCTGGCAACCTAACGCAACCCTCCTCCTTTATCCGGGCTTGGGACCGGCCATGACCGGTCATCATGGGCGGAGTTGGATTACTTAATAACATAATCTAAAAATAATAAAACGAATGAATTTACACAGGTGCAAGCTTAAAAGGTTAATTGCCAGTTGACTCAAAGTTCCATCCAGTCGATTGGATTGAACTTCCAGTCAATAGTTGCTCAAATGCAAATATTTTATTCATTGAACTTTTACAGTAGACTCCAGGACTGAACTGTTCATCTGACCAAGATCTATCTCTTTTCTACTGCATCGGGTCTATGACTCCTCCATTCTTGTAAATCTAGGCAAAGTCTTGAGATAGAGATAACCCGCAGTCCGCAGAGTACATCTCGGGATCTATTGCCTCTCAGTTGTCGGTTTCAACCAAGTTGTTAGGTAGCCTACCTCTATCTAGCTACAAGCATCATCTTTAATAATGCTGGCCAAAAGCAAAGTCCAAGATTATGCATCATTTGTAGTATCTCACATCTTTCAATCTTGTGGATACTCTTTCTTTCCCTCAAGCTTATCTCATGTCATATCCTCGGTCCCTTGGATGCACCAAGTTTTGCAAGCTTGATCATTCGCCATCATTCATCCTTCGTTGACTAATCCACCTCATTTTGGACCACCGTAGAGGACACCTCACATTTGGTTCTCGGTACCTTTGATGCACTAAGCTCCCCAAGTGCTTGTCATCCTTCTTTCATCACCTTCTAGTGTCCACCTGGTGTCAGATCCTCAGTTTCTATGCACCAAACTCTCCAAGCTTGCTTCATGTGCCATCCTTCTCCCCTCACTTAACGCACTCAGCTCAACTATATTGAGTCATCCATCCAACCATCAACTTGACTCTGTCAAGTCTTCCATTGTACCGAGTACCAACTCGACTATGTTGAGTCACCAAGCTCCTATTGCACTATTCCAAATTGTTTCATGTTTGATTCATATGTCAAAAACAAAGAGAAAGCTAACTTGAATCCTTAGCTACACATCAAAACAAGCTTCTCGAACCCGACTACTTGGGAGCATTGCTTTCTTAACATTTAGGTGTATCCCTTCTCACCTCTCACTGATGCCAATTAACTCTCATCTAATTTTGCACGATTCCTCTCATCTAATTGAATCAGGTATATTGATGTTACAACTATAATAGAATGAATGAATGAATGTTGAAGGATAAAAGCAACATAAATATGGTGTCCCACACAATTTTTATGTGCAGCAAGCAAACTCTTTATATCACCTTTTTCTCAGATTAAATATTAAAATATCTGATCTATCTAAAATATTATTGATGATATTCTTGCTGGAGATGGCTTCGACTTCTACAATGAATTTTGCCTTTATTTCATTGTTCTACTGGTTTTAGACGTTCTTTTTCAAAAATATTTCAACATATTCTCAAGCTAATTTTCATCATGGTTTAATTCCATCAATATAACTTCGTTCCTGATGTCTAAAAAGAATTTTGTTCATGTTGCCTAAACCCAGGCGAGTATGGAATTAGAATTCAGCACATCAATTGTCCTTGTTTATGATTACTCATCAATGTACATTTAACAAATTTTATCTAATTGCCTTGTGATTTCACATCAAGCTATGCATAAAGTGAGGGAGACGCATATTTCTTTCTGTTCCCATTTTCTTAGTCTTTTTTTTGTTAATCACATTTTTTTTCCAGGTTCCTAACATATATGGAAGACAAAATATATATGAAAAGCTGCATAACCTCAAACCTGAACTGCAGTGGGGTGGCTGTAAAATTGACATGGAGTGTAATGAATCTACACCTTCCCAGTGGAAGTTGCAGCTTAAGCAGTCTAGCACATTCCGTGGTACCATAGATTCAACTGACCTATCAGCTTCAGATGAAGACTACATAGAGAAAAGGTTTCTAGATAGAACTGCAAGTAATAACTGGAAAGTTCACTATAGGTGGCTAGAAAAGTCAACCAATGGTTATCTGAAAGGCACCCAAAATTTAGGGTTTCTATATAAGCCTTCAGATTGTTCTGTTTCATGGACCTATGTTGTGGACATGGGAACTTCATTAAGAGAGATACTACACAAGTAAGTTGGATTATTGCACAAGTAAAATGAATTTAAGTTTTCTCCCTTTGTTGCAAACTACTTTAATTTTAGCAGCGATCTTATGTGATGTATGTCTTCAAGTTGAATTTTTTTCCTTTGACCAACTATTATTTCAACAAACAATGCTTGCTGTGTAAAATCAAGAATGCTGTCATTGGATAATTGCTAGGATTTCATAAATTGTAAACAAATTTAAACTAGACAAGGTAATGTATTGATGATTTTTTATATAGTTGTTTTTATCCACACTGATAGTCTTTATATTTTTTGAATCACTCTCTTAATTCAGTTGATGAATTCAGATTGCCAATAAAATTGAATTGCTCCCATTAAGTTAGATCATCATATGAGTGGCTCTGTCTGGTAAAACAATAACTCCTGTGGTTAGAAACAGCTTCTCATATAGCTGTCTCTATCAGGTAAAAGTTGACTAATAGTTAATTTCTTGCCTCGAACACTGATGTTTCATTCAAATTATTTTGTCACATTTGTTTGCTGTGTTTCTATATTTATATCAACTATTTTATTTATTTATTATCTTAAACAAGTGTTTGTTCTTGAAGGTACCCAATTGATGGATATCTAGATGAGAAAGATAAATCATCATTAATGGAAGCTTTGCAATATCATCCCAAAAGTGCTGAAAAAATAGGAAGTGGAATAAGAGAAATCAAGGTATTTTTTGGTTTACAAGGGGGCGTTGCTTATTATTATATTTTGATAATACAAGTGTGAACATCTAGAAATGGTTGGTATTATAAAACATCCTTAGCTAATGGGTCCCTCTTTAATACTGATTGGTGTTTACTCATGAAACTAAAGAGTTTTCAAGAATAGTTGTTTATGCTTTTTGATAAATATATGCCTAATGGATAAATTCTCAAGTAATCTTCAGTACTATTGTTGATTTTTGTTGAGTATGTAGACATTGTTGATCTAGTGGTTAGACTGCCATCCTGAACTGTGGAATTTCTCATCTATATAAATTGTTTTTGTGAACTTTTTCATGTCTATATAGTGAATGTTTCCACACCAGAACTATTTCCAAATTGGTATTGATGTTACTTTGTGTATCTATGCTCTTGTTGTATTGATGCTTGCACATTGCAATATTGTTTATGGATATAACAATCTAATGGTTGTGATTTCATTACATCCCAATTAAAATTGCAAACAACATGCTTCTTTTACCTCACAGTGACTCATATCTATATGAACCTTGTAGGATGTATGCCCTTCAGTTTAATATGCATGCACATGTAAATATGTAAACCTCGACTCTATTATGTTCCCACAATGTTGTCATACATTGAATCCACCTCTTGAGATCTTTTTTCTAATTGGTTGTTACATGGAATTTGTCAATGGTACACTCTTTTCTAATGTTTGTTAGATGTACTTCTATATTCCTTGTCAAATCACCTTCTCCTTGTGGCTTGTGGGTGCCATTGTGGACATTTTGTTTGGGCAACTAAACAATCTTCTCTTTCAGGTTGGGCATAGTACTTTGCATCCAGGTACCAGATGTTTTATTCTTCTAAGGTTGGATGGTACATTGGAAGATTTCTCATATCGCAAATGCATTGTAGAAGCTGCTAATTTAATTTCACCAGAGTTTGGCTCACTTGTCCTCAGTCTGATCTGAGAGTACAGAAGATGTCTGTAGTTTACTTGAATGAGAATTAGGCTGTGAATTTGAAGAGTAGATAACTAACATCTGATCAAGTTTGGGAAGCTTTACATGGAAGGTCTTATCTTTTGCGTTATCATGATGTATATCCAAATTTTATGGAGAAGACGATTAGCTTTTTCAGAGGCTTGAGGAGACACTAAAGTGACACCTCATTTTCCTTTACTGATTATTGTTCATACGAAAATAGCAATTTGTATATATATCAATTTTGGTCTCAAATTTGTGGATGCAAATACAATTTATGCTAGTGCATGATGTAAATGGGTTAGTCAATTGGACTAACCATTTAGTGGGGATGTTGACCCAATTGCTCTCTTGCTACGTGTTGATGTTTCATGTGCCCCAATTGGAGCCAGCAAGAAAGTCTTGAACAGTCGATTGAAAATTCCATCGTAAAAGCAATCATTCAAGTAGGTGGTGGTGTTGTAAAATTTTTATTATAATTAACCGTTGTATAAACTCATTGACATTGTAAAAGGATTAGTATGCTATGTCAGCATAGAGAATTGTCTTTGACATGCATCAATTTCACGAATCTTCACCAAACTTGAGATTGACTGCTTCATGATTCTTTTGATCTTTGTTCACTCTAGTTTACAATGAATTTACTTTACTGTGCAATTTATAAGTACTTCCAAACACAACATTACTAATTCACATAAAGACTCAGCTGGAGACAGGACGGACCATGATGTTCACAAGTGTCGACTCACCTCCTACACTACCCTCTCAAAATGAACTCACAATTAAGCATATACACAGGTTACCACACAACACTCGTACATTCTGTATCCTCAACTGATTTGATGCTACAAGATCTTCGGTGGTGATGTTTAAACAGCAGTGATGCATAGTTATGAGAACTCCGATCCGCAATCTGATCAACACCTGCATCAAATTCTTCTCTAGGCCATTTAGGAGGAGATTTATGGGATATCAATACCTTTTCTAAGTTTGCATCCTTTAGATGCTGAAGTTGCCATTTTCCCAATAGGCGAGGACTGAGCGGAGAATTTCATGACCTTGTTGGAGTCCGGCTCTCCGACGTACGGCTGGGATGCCACATGGTCAAGGGCAACGACGACATCAGCTATAATTGGTCGAACATGAGCTTGCTCTTGGAGACACATTGAGGTTATCACGACCAACTGATGGAAGGCCCGTGGAGGATAGCAACCTTCGAGAGATGGATCAGCCAACCGCCCGAACTTCCTTCGATCGTTCAAGAACGGCCGTGACTGAATCACCAATACAACAGACAAAAATTCAAAAACAAGAAGCCAAGTCATGAACCTCATCTAATCTCGTGCCAAAGTGTCCAAGGCCAATGCTCTTTCTTACCCAAGCTATTAAGTTCTGCTCCGCGCGAGTTTTCGAGCAATCGAAAGCTCGCCGTCCAGTGATCATCTCCAGCAGCAGCACACCGAAGCTATAAATGTCAGACTTCACGGTGAGCTTACCGGTCATGGCATAATCAGGAGCACAGTAACCATGGGTTCCCATCACCCTCGTCGAAACATGCGTTTTGTCGCCGACAGGCCCAAGTTTAGCAAGTCCAAAATCAGACAGCTTGGGGTTGAAGTTTTCATCCAACAACACGTTTGCCGCCTTCATATCCCTGTAAATTACAGGAGGGTTTGCAACGTCGTGCAAGTACGTGAGCCCCTTTGCAGCACCGAGAGCAATCTTCATTCGTGTGTTCCAATCGATCGGCGCCTTGCCAGGAGTCTGATCTGCATAAACCCAAAGATTTAACAAATGACTAAAAGAATATTGTTGGCCTTGGATTCCTCCAACTCCACCACAAGTGTTAAGCAAGTAGCAGAGAAGTTACCAAATAGGTTGTCTTCCAAGGTTCCTTTGCACATGTACTCGTAAACTAGCAGCCTCTCATCTCCCTCGGCGCAGTAGCCGATCAGGTTCACAAGATTGGGATGCCGCAGCACAGTGAGCATTAGGACTTCCACCAGGAACTCGTTGCTCCCCTGATAACCATCCTGCTTAAGCTGCTTGATGGCCACAATCTGGTTTTCCGAGTTCCGGTGTTCAGACGAAGCCGCAAGATGGCAGAAGCAAGGAGGAGGAGAGGAGTGAGCAACTTGCCTGGTCTGAATCGAGTCGCCCTTTGTAGACTCTCCCGAAGCCGCCTTCTCCGATCAGATTGGACTCCCTAAAGTTGTGAGTGGCCGCGGCGAGATCTCTGAAGGTGAATTTTCTCGCGGATTTGTTCCTCTCGCCGCCGTCGGATGGAGCCGGCTTCTCATTCTCTGGGGAAAAGGGGAAAAAAAATCGTGTTTTGAAGAGAGATCGAATTGAGCCGACCAAAAGAAGAGATTTTAGGGTTTAGAGATGGCGGCCACCAGGAGGATCGGCGGCGAAACGCGAACGGGGGCGGGAACGACCGCTGTCTTCGATTCTGCACCTCGCTTCTCTCCGGCGAGGGCTGAGACAGGGAAAACAGCTCATCTATCCCGGCACCGGGTAAAGCAACAACACACAGATCCGCAAAATCCAAGTCGACGCCGCCTAGATCGCCGGCTCCGGACTCCCTCTGCTCAGCATTGAGGAAGCCGAGGCGATTCGCTTCCTCATCGTCGCAACAAGCGACCAAAAGATTGCTTTTTTATTCCTTGAGAACCTGAAAGCAACGCAAATTACGCCACCATTAGCTACCAAACAACGACAACCATAAACTGAATCATCCATTTCGCATTCTGCACCCGTGAATCCATCCCTCCGATTCCGATCAGGAAAAAAAAACAAAAACACAAACATAACAAAAGCGCAATAAAGTCACCAGCTTGATTGCTCCTGGAAGAAGCCAAGACTTCTGTCCTGCTCTGCGTCTAAAAGCAAGGAACTGTCTTGCTCTGCAGCTTGATGATCTTTCGCTGCATCCGATGAACACGCAGCACGGACCGAATGGTGATGAGATAAGACTCCCATCGGTTTCATGCTGCGGTTGATTAATTAGGTGAGATTTTATCAAGTAGAAGACACCGATCGGTGAATATTTTATGTTCAATGTTTTTGAGTAGGAGGAGAATAAAATGTCACATGTAGTGTAGAGAGTCAAAATCTAGACCTTGGTGAGTGATGGCCATAGATTTTGGTCTTCCATGTGGGGCCCTTGTTTTTTTGCTTTTATTGAACATTTAATAGATCGGTGGAAAACAGCCTGTCTCGTGCCAGTACAATTTGCATGGTAAGTTAAAATGGTAATTTATTACAGTAATTTATCAAAATACGAATCTACATATTTAAATTTATCTAAAAAATATACATTACTTTAATATTTATCAAAAAAATATATTTTTTTAAATGTATTTTTTTATTTACCCTTCTAATAATTATTTTTTCTATCGTATTCTTTTCTTTACTATATTTCTCTCTACGATAGAAATACTAACATTAGTTAATTTTTTTCATAAAATTTTAATACATTTAAAGAACTAAAAATAAACAATAAATAATATATTTGAACTCATTGCAATTTTAGAAATCCACTAGAACTAAAATGAATGTAATCGGAACTTTCTAGGTCGATCAGTGGTTTCGGTCAAAATTCACTGATGGACCTAGAGAGCTCCGATTGAATCCATTTCAGTTCCTATGGATTTCTGATATTGTAAGGAGTTCAAATATGGTACCCATTATTTATTTCGACTTTTCATAGTTATTAACATGCAAAATAAAAAAATCGAAAAAAAACTCAACGTTGGGCCTGATATGCCCAATGTGGGTCTGATATGGAATCATATTAGGTCCAACGTGGACCTGATATGATTTCATATCAGACCCAACTTCCATGTTGCAAAATTTCAACCATCGTGGTTCACATGTGACCCGGCAATACTCAATATACCTTTTACAGATTGAATTTAGGGCTTATACATGCTTTGTGTATATGAAAAATAATAAAAAGATTGATTATGAGAAAAATAAATACCGCTTGAGCTAATTTTCCCCTTCTGCAAAATCAGTACTTTTAGTGGTTATAGCACCACTTGCGTGTACTTTGCTAATATGACTTACAATTTTCTGTATGATACCTAAAGTTAAGTCAATCTGAAAAACAACAAATAATTCCAGCACAAATCTTAAATTAAAATGCACCTTATCTTGCTCACACAATCTGACATCTTTCACGATGAAGATAAGATCAAATCTAGAGAGAATGGTTGTATGCAAATCAATATTATCCTGTGTACTATGAAAAAAATAAGAAATCATCTGAGCAACTGTATTTTTTTTATACCGAGTAATTAACTAAAATAACTATGCCCTTGCCAAATTTTAAAAGTTCAACTAACTTACTTTGAGATCATCATACTGTCCAGATGGAGGATTAGCAGCAGCAAGCACTGATATTTTGGGAATTGAGTACTGTGATAATTCCTGCAATAGCAATAGAAATAGTTTGCTGATCATTCAGATATGGAAGTTGGGCCTGATATGGAATCATATCAAGTCCACGTTAGACCTGTTATGATTCCATATCAGGCCCACGTTGGGCCTGATATGAGGTCATATCAGACCCAACGTGGAGTTTTTTACCGATTCTTTGATTTTACATGTTACAGCTATGAAAAGTTGAAATAAATAATGGACACCATATTTGAATTCCTTGCAACATTAGAAATCCATAGGAACTGAAATGAGTTCAATCGGAGCTCCCTAGGTCCATCAGTGGATTTTGGACCTAGAGAAATCCGATTGTACCCATTTCAGTTTTTATGGATTTCTGATGTTGGAAGGAGTTCAAATATGGTGTCCATTATTTATTTCGACTTTTCATAGCTGTTAACATGTAAAATCAAAGAATCGGTAATAAAACTCCACGTTGGGTCAGATATGAATTCATAGAAACTGAAATGGGAGCAATCGGAGTTCTCTAAGTCCATCAGTGGGTTTTGACCAAAACCCATTGATCGACCTAGAGAGCTCTGATTATACTCATTTTAGTTCTAGTGGATTTCTAAAATTATAAGGAGTTCAAATATGCTATTTATTGTTTATTTTTGCTTCTTCAAATGTATTAAAATGTTATGAAAAAATTAATTAATGTCAGTATGTTCTGCCAATCAAAAAAGAGGAGAGAGAAGAGAGAGAAATATAGTGAAGAAAAGAAAACGGTAAAAAAAATCAAATTGTCTGGAGGTAAAATAGGAAATGCACTTAAAAAAATGAATTATTTGATAAATACTAAAATAACATACATCTTTTGATAAATTTAAATTTCTAGATGTGTCCTTAGATAAATTGTCCAATTTATTAAGAATGGTGCATGCCGATTTGAAAAATTCTTAAATTACTGTAAGTAATAAATGATTATGTCATTCAGATGGCTCTTATCATATCTCCGTAAATTATGTGAAAATATATAAATCATAAGATTAATTTATAACAAATCCTTAAATTTATTAAGGATAAGAGAATTTTTTTTTTTATCATGTCAAAGCACATATTGATTTGGATGAGTATTTTAGTTTTATCCCTCCCATCAATATTAATTTTTCACACATTATTTTTTAATGCATCCAAGCTACATTTAAAACGTTTAAATTATAAAATAGTTTCGATGATTCAAATGCATGCCACAATTTAACATCTCTTATTCTTTCTTTACTCGTGTAAAATAAATCTCTTCATTTTTCTCATTTATACAATTCTATTTTTTTTTTAAATTTAACTACTAAAATTAGAATCATTATTTGTCATCAAATCTATTTTCTATAAACTATATATACTCTGTCATGTATTTATAAATTTACAAAAATTCAAATAGTCTAGGTATATCAATGAATTTCGATTAAAATTCATTGACCGATATAGAAAGTTTCGATTGCATCTATTCTAAGTCTTGTGAGTTTTTAAAGTGCCAAGGAGTTCAAATGTATCCTTGTTTATTATTCTTAGTCTTTTTTAGTAGTGTCAAGGAGAAAAAAATCTTCAACTAGAACATTTGGGCTTGGTCTCCTAGAGATTAGGATCACATTGGACCTAATTTGAGAGTAGACCAAACTTGGTCTTGGTTGTTAGTATAGTTAGCATCGATAATCCAAATCAAAAGATTTAAAATTAGATATTATGTATTTAATATGAGTTAAGTGTGTAAGCCACGTAACATGAAAAGTCCTAATGGGTCAAGAAGAACATTAGACATCGGAAATAGTTGATGGGTTAAGACGATTAAATACTAGACAATGTGTCTTAATGGATCAGAAGGACCAGACATCAGGTAGAATACCAGATGAGTTGATATGGAAGTGCACTTGATGGGTCAGTTGGAGACATCAAGTAAGACAACTCTTGGTGGGTCAATTAGATACTGAGCAAAAGTAGAAGTCCAAACAAGTTAGTCAGACTAGATATTTGGCAGTTAAATAAGGTAAGTTATGGAGAGGTCTTCCATTATGGGAGATAGTAAAAATGTGTCCCAGTTAGGACAACCATAGGCATTGATCTGACTAAAGAAATCAATGGAAATTTCTAAGTTGAGATCAGACAGTCATAATTGTCAGACATATTCATGCATAATTATATTGTTCTAATTTTACTTTGCAAGACTTTTGCTATTACTCTTGCTGTGCTAACTTTGTTTTGTAAAAAAAAAAGTTTGGGGTAATCGAAAGGTTCGGTCGACCAAACAAAGTGGTACAGTCGACCAATCCCATGAGATAAGACCATATTTGCATCCAACCAAAGAAGGAAATAGTGGTTTGGTTGACCAAAAGCATGATCAGTCGACCGATCCTATTTGGTAACAAAAAAGCAGATAAGATCAAATAACAAAGGGAATAATAAGACTTAGTCGACCGAATACATATAGTAAGCGAAGATCAGATATGATCGGATCGAGCGACAAAAGGAAATTCAGTAGTTCAGTTAATCGAATAGGGAGTCAGTCGATCGATAAAGGTTGATTTCGTGGACGATATGATATGGGCAAATCATGAACCGAGATGCGAAGCTAACCAGATTCTAGAGATTGATCGACCGAAAAAGGTTTAGTCGATCGAAAAAGATTTAGTCGACCGAAAAAGGTTTAGTCAACCGGATAAAAAACTTATAAACAGAGCCTTGAGATTTGAGGTTGAAGATCAACTCTCTCTATGACTTATTCTTTTTTTGCTGCTCAAATCATGCAAATACTATTACTACGACACCGAGAAGCTCTCCGACAACTCACGCTTAATTTTCTACTACTTATCGTCTGTATAAATTTTATTACTTACATTTATTACAAATTATAGTAGAGTTCAATCCACCTCATTTCTTGTACAAGGTTTAACAACTTTTTATGAGTTTTTGAAAAACTTTCTTTTTTTTTGTAAAATAAACTTTTAAAATATCTTTTCTTTCTTTATAAAGATTTCTAAAATTGTCTTTCTCTTTCTTTTTGGAATATTCTTTTTTTCCTGTTGTACTACTTATCCAAGACCGTAAAAAGTCATGGATTTCTTTTTAAATTCTTCTTTACAAGAATCAAATGGAAGGATACAACACTTCTCACCTATTGCTCTTCGACGACAAAAATTTTCAATTTTGGAAAGGACAGATGTAGCAATTATTGAAGATAGACATTGCTATATGGATCATCATCAAGAAAGGATTCATCATGCTAGTCAACAAACTTAGAGAACTGCTAGAAGTGGAAAGGTGGACTCTCGACATCAAGAATAAGGCTCAAATCAACGCTTGAGCTACATACATCCTCTAGTGTGGATTGACGGGTAAAGAATTGAACTCACTAGATTGACGGGTAAAGAATTGAACCGAGTCAGAATCTTCAACAATGATAAAGAACTTTGGGATAAGTTGATAAAAATTCACAAGCAAACCTATACGCTTCAATGGTAACAAAAAGCGATCTTTATTTAAATAAATTATCTAACAATGAAATGCAAGACAATGAATTATCTTCGGAGTGTTGGTGCAATTAGCACTAATAATCAAGCTCAGGTTTTGATACATAACAAAAGATTAAAGTTAGATCATGTGTTTTGTAATGCTTGGACCAAATGTGAAGAATGAAGTACTTGATAGGTCTAGAGGACCAAATACTAGATTGAAGTCTAATTAGATCAGGAGGACTAGACTAGTCTCTTACAACATTGACAGCTCACAAACAAAGTAGTAGAACAAAAGAGAATTCGTTTACAAGTGTTGTGTTGAACTACTGAGACTAGGACTGTATTTATAGCTATGCTCTAGGTGCTTGGAAGCTTTCTCGGAGCCTGAGTGTGGATAAAACTTTATCCACATTGCAACAGCTCGATCTGGATAAAACCTCTCTGGTCTAGGCGTCTGGAACAGCTCTGGGCGCTCGGATCCTTGTTGACTTTTATCCTCAGCATCACTGAGTCGAGGTGCCCTAGGGCTGCCCCGGGGGTCTGGGCCCCTAGACCATGTCCAGTCACCTGGATGGTCCGGGTACCTAGACTATGTTCAGGCACTCGAACGGTTCGGGTGCTCGGATCAGTCAGCTTCAACTGACTGTTCCAGCTCCTTTTTCGATTGCTTGGGTGATTCCCGACATCCAGAATTGGGCTCATCCGAACCCATTTTTCAGCCTTTTCGAACAATCTTTCACTCTGGCTTCGCGTCCCTTGGAAACGCTGGGCTTCCTTCTTATCCGCTAGTGTACTCTTCCGCAGCACCTCATCACTTGGACGCACCGAACTCGTCGACTCTCTCCCGTGCCATCCTTCTCGCTAGCTGCGTTTTTTGCTCGACTTTCTATGCTACTAAGTTCCTGCACGCTTAGACATAAGGTATCAAAAGACAACAGGACCTAACTTGACTTGGTTGATCACATCAAAACTACCACGAGGTATTTATAATTTTTTCCTTTTTGATGTGACCAATCTAAGTTAAGTTAGGGTAAAATAAAAACAAATAATAGTAAGGTAACAAGTATAAATTTTGTAATAAAAAAAAAATACAAAAATCAAGATGTACCCTCCCTCTAGACTTAACCTCTAATTCTCTTCCTTTGATCATATTAAAAAAAGGGTTGCTATAAAAATAACTTGAAGTAAATTCAAAATAGAGTCTAAGGGATAAAAATATAACGACTATCATCTAAAAAGTTCATGAACTTTAAATTTCAAAAATCTAGATTTTTATAATTTATAAATCATTTTTGTAAAAAACAATTTCAAAAATATTTTTAATCATGGAAAAATTCTGAATTTTTTTTATGACGATTAAAAGATATATCAAAACTAGAGATAAATTTTTTATAAAAAATTAAATTTAATTTAAGCAATAATAAATTATTTTCTACATAAAGATATATTTTCTTTAAAAATTGCTTAAAATAGTTTCTTAACTAAAAAAATTATGAATTTTTTTTTGAGAAGGTAATAGAGAAAGTATTTTTACAGAAAAAAATAAATTTTAAAAAATTCAATTTCAAAAATTTCTAATATTAAAAATTAATATTTAGATAAATAATTCATAGAAATTCAATAATGATTAAAAAAATAAAAAATATTTTCTTGGATAGAAAATATGATAAATTTTGACAAAAATTAATACAACAGTATAATAAATGTTGAAAATTTTCCTACATTTAAGAAATGGAATTATTATTTTTTAAAATTAATATCTAATTAATTTCCAAAAGAAATTATATGAAAAAATTTATTTAGATAATTCTAAGCAAACAATAAAAATTAAATCAATTTAAAAGTATGACATGTATAAAAATTTAATTTAAGCACGATTTTGGAATCCAATATAAGTTCCTTCCAACCGGATTAATCAAAAACTTTCTAGAGATATATTTTGATGATAATTTTCTAATTTGACCCTTATGATATCTAAACTACCAATTAAGTCTTGAATAATTTTTAATTTGTTGAACATATGAGCATGCATAATTCTTCAAATGTTCTATTTCTACTTTAAATTTTTCATTTTTAATTTTTATCTTGTTGAAATCTTCTAGTCGACAAGATGTTGATAAGGTTATTTTTAATTCATCATTTTCCTTTTTAAATTTTATATTTTCAATTTATAATTTACAAGAATTTTTCAACAATATTTTTATAAATTTAAATAACTTATCAGGTGATAGTGTGCAAACAAGACACCGTAAATGCCCTAGAAATTCTGATGATGTTCAAACGATAGACCCATCGATGCTTTCTATTTTCAAATTTCCTGGTAAGTCAATGGGTGTATCACGTTCTAGATGGTTAACCGAAGATGAATACCATACTGCAAGAACATACATACTATTAAACTGTGAAGAGGTCAAGCCATACATAAAGTAAGTTAACTACTCTAAGTAAATAATTATTCATTCTTAAATATCTTTCTTGATATCCCAATATTTAGTTAATTACATTCTTTCCCAGCTTGTACGAACAACAACTATATATACAAAATCCATCAATTGCTGCAAGTGAGGTAGTTGCAAAGTTAGAGACCGAATTTGCACTATGGTTTCAAATATATGTAAGTTACAAAATTTATAAAATTTTTTCCTTCAATCCTATTAATAGGTGTTCTAATTTATATGTGGACTATATTTTATAGGTGAAAGACCGTAGAATATCAAATGTGCAAGATGATAGGATAATGAATATTGTATCAGGTCTGCTCCGTAAAATTAAGGTGTACTCTGGTTACTATGTTAATGACCTTAAATTTCACGTGACACAAAGAGATTCACAGAGATTAACTTATAATTTTGGTGTTTGTGTCAAAGGATCTATGGACAACAACAATACCGAGTTTGATTACTTTGGTAGACTTGAGGAGATCATAGAGATTGAATATCCTGCATTACCAATAAAGATCGTGTGTGTTGTTCAAGTGTTTATGGTATGATCCGACACCAAGAATAGGTACTAGAATTCATTCAAATTATAATTTAGTTGAGGTTAATGCAAACAAAAGATTCAACGAATTTGAGCCTTTCATTTTTGGGATACAAGCGGGTTAGGTTTTCTATCTTGAATACCCTACGAAGAGAAGAAGATCCAGTGAATGGTTGTCTGTTTGTCGAATCAAGTCTCGCTCAACCATAGAGATGTCGAACACAGTCACTCCTCAAAATCATGATGCATTTCAGAATGATGAAGTGGAGAGACATTTAGTTGATTTACAACTCCAATCTATTTCTCAACTACTTGTAGATGTTAATGTCACTTACGAAGAGATTGATGATGGAGAGATGCCCAACAATGAGTATGAAGTTGAACTAAGCTCATCTAGCGAAGAGGACATAGAAACTGTACGGAGTTGATTAGTCAGATGGTAACGATGATTAAGTATTAAAATTAGTAATCATCAAGTAAGTTATGTTTTCGTATTAATTTGTAATTTTATTATCATGTTTTCATCACCTTATTATTATGTGTTGCAATGTTGTTTTACAGATATCATTATGGCAGAGCAGCAACCTATAGCACCACGTGGCTACAAGGTCCTTAAAGTCGTTGGGGACTCGTACGTATTTTTCCTTATATTAATTCAAGTTAATATATAATTGATTTCTCTTAACTTAATATTATTTTGTGCAGGTTCACTCCAGATGGCCACCGAGTTGCCACATATATCACGGAAAAATTCAAAGAACGAGTTAGCGCGTCTGGTACTACATGGAGGCATGTAGACCAGGATATGAAGCTATTTTACTATAATGAATTTATGGTAAGTAAATTTAATATATTTGGTATTATAGTTATTATAGTTATCACTTAACTTAAATGCTTAACTTATAATTGCAGAAAATGTATATATGGGAGGACAGACATGAAGAAGGATTTAAATCTACATGGAATACATACTGTGCCAAACTATACAGAGACCATATGTATTACATGAGAAAGAAGGGCGTTAGACCTGCGTATATTTCTGAGGCGATATGGAGTGCATGGACGACTACCTGGGCTATAGAAAGATGGCAGACAAATGCTGAAAAGGCAAAAGCAAATAGAAATACAGAACCAGGTGGCCCGAGCACCGGAACCGCTCTGCATACGTCAGGATCTAGATCTATTGTAGAGCATACCATGGATCTGGTGAGTAAAATTTAAAGTTATACATTGTAAGAAATTATGTATTTATTAGCAAACTTGTATAATTTTATCCAAAATTTTTTTATGTATAGGAACGCGAGCTTGCCCGACAACCCACATGTATGGAGGTCTTTCTCAAGACCCATAAGAAGAAGGATGGATCATTTGTTGATTCTCGATCTCAGACTCTCCATGTAAGATTATTAACTTTATTACATTTGTTCATTTCTATCTTAATTAGTAGTCAACAATACTGATCAAATTGGATATTATTTATTTGTTTACAACAACAAATGACAGAAAGGGTGGCTCAGGCATCTCAGCCATCAGTAGAGGGGGGAGATTCACAGTCTCTATCCACCGACGCTCTAAATAAGATTTATTATGATGTTGTCGGTGGAAGGACAAAAAACTCTACCCTCTACGGCCTGGGCTCTCAAGCAAAAGTTGCATTTGATTGTCTAAGAAATCCGACCGGCCGTGCTAGTTCCTCTTCATCTAGTGAGATGCAGTCCTTAAGACGTGAAAATCAAGAACTGCGCACTTAATTGAAATCAATGGATGAGAGGATGACCGATATGGATCAGTGGAGAGTTGATGAGGAGAAGAGGAGAGCTGATGAGGAGAAGAGGAGAGTCGATCGTGACAAGAGTAATGATGATCTCATGGTCCAGATGCGCCAGATCGTGGCTAATTTCATCCAGGGGTCACATGGTTCTGAGTCACAGGAGACTCAAGATCCATCAGCCGATGATGATTAGTATTTTCTGAGGTATGTTCAATTACACTTTATTAGTTTTTAATTTATCATAGATAGACCGTGGTAATATATTTATTCCATTTTTATATTTGGTATAATATATTCATTTAATTTCTAAATGTTTTATTAATATATGTTTCAAGAGTCACGTTCAGTTCTATTTACATACTGGCTCTTCATATGATCATATGCTCATTTTTTGTTCAGGTATCATTTTATTATAAATAAAATTCGATATACATATATGCAAAAATGTTTATTTATATATCAACATGATCATTTCATATTTGTCTTTTGACAGGATTTCTAGCATTATCTTTTATTCTTGTATTATTTTGCGTACTCTGCACTATGGTATGTATTATGTAACTTTGCACTATGGTATGTATCATTTTGACAGTATTTATATATGCACTATGGTATATTGTTCAGTTTAGTTTGTTTTACATGATTATAATTGTTTCTAATAATATGAATGAATTGTTATGATATTGTGATTGTTTAAGTGTCGATTGTGTAAAAGTGATTGTTATATATATATACGATGTAAGTGTGGATTATATGTTTGTATGAAGTTGTATCAATGAAGTGTTATAATGTTATGATTGTTTAAATGTGGATTGTGTAAATGTGATGCTTTAATTTATGTGTGGATTATATATGTTTGTGTGGATTAATTGTAATGAATTATATCTGTGATGGTTTGTATATTTGGAATTTATATATATGGAAATTGCCAAAATAGGCAGAATCAGGAATTTTTTTTTACTTTACCGATGGAATACCGACGGATTTTAGAATCCGTCGGTAAATATCGAAAAAATCTACCGACAGAAACACTTATTTTCGTCGGTAGATCGATATATTACCGACGGAAACAGGTGTTTCCGTCGGTACTTACTGACGGAACAGTTGTTTCCATCAGTAATTACTGATGGAAGCCATCTTCCGTCGGTAGTTTATTCCTGGCCAAACATCACTGTTCCGACAATGTTTCCGACGAAATTATGGTCCGTCGGTATGTTATTATTGACGGAAGGTCCTATTTCTGTCGGTAATGGCCTTTTCGACAAATCGGTTACCGACAACTGTATTTCCGTCGATAACCTATTATACTGACGGAAGGCCGACAGATATTTCCATCGGTAAAACTGTATTTTTTTGTAGTGATCGTACCTGACTTACTTTGTCGATCTCATTATCTGATGCTCTCCCTTTAGAGCTACTTTCTTCTGACGTTGCTCCCCCCTTCATTGATGCTCTCGATACTAATCTTTGATGAACTTGCTTCATCATCTTCTTGGCGACTTGCCATTAGCACAAGTCTGGCGTGGGCTTCGATCTCCGACTCTGACGACGTTTTGTCCCACGTCGCCTTTAGGTTTCTGTGCTTTATCTGGGTCAGCTTTTTTTCCTTCTCCTTTAATTTTGGATAGTAGTCTTTGACGTACCCTTCTTCATTGCATTGATAGCATCTTACTTTTCTTCTCCTTTTCTTGACCTTCACTTGATTGAAATTATTAGCTTTAATTTTTTTTTTTAACTTCCTTACTAGAAACGTTGTTTTGTCATTGTCAAGGGATACCTTAGAATCTAGTTTATCCATTTTTGCCTTTAAGGCAATGTTGTGCTTTGACTCCTTCTTTAGATCTGCATATCTTGACTCATGAATTTCAAAAGTAGAGAACAATTCCTCTAAATTTCTTACCTCTAAGTCCCTAGAGATGAAGTATTCATCTACTAGGGTTGCCCATTCAGGAGTCCTAGGAAAAGCGTTAAGCGCGTACCTTAGTGAATCTCGATTGGTTACATTTTCTTTGAGATTTGTGAGTTCGGTGATGAGTTCTTTGATTCTCGAGTGGAGGTGTGTGACGGTTTCACCTTCTTCTAACCAGAGGTTGCTGATATGGTTCTAGAGCAGGTGTCGTCTCACGAGTTTTGCCTCTGAGATATTTATCCCAGAGCTCTTTGGCTGACTTGTATGCTCTGATTCGGTTGACTTCTTGTGACAGCAAAATGCTCAACAGATGAAATTCTGCCTTATCGTTTTCCACGAAGTCGGCTTGCTCCTTTTTCATCCATTGATGTTCTTCTTTGTCATTTCCTTGCTGATCCTTCGGTGCTATAAAACCATACTTCATTATTATTAATAATTCAAAGTCAGTTTTGAAGAATACCTCCATCTTCTTTTTTCAAATCGCGAACTCCCCCTAGAACTTAGGCAGATAGATGTTTGGTCTAGCTATCATCTTCTGTGTTTCGATCGACGGTTAGTCTTCTGAAGCGGTTGAGCTATGATACGACTTGTTGGTCCCTTGCGACTGACAAGAAGGGGTGGTGAATTGCCTAAAATTAAAAATAAACCTTTCTCCACTTTTCAAACTAAATTAAGATACACTTGTTTAATAATAAACTAATTAACAAGAAAGGAAGATGCAAATCTTTTTACTTGATTTACAATCAGAGGATTGCTAATCCAAGGTAAATGAAGTTTACTAAAATCTCCTTTAGGCGAAGTAGCTTCTTACAACATTGACAGCTCACAAACAAAGTAATAGAACAGAAAGAGAATTTGTTTACAAGTGTTTTGTTGAAATACTGAGACCAGAGTTGTATTTATAGCCTTGGTCCAGGTGCTTGGAAGCTTTCTGGGTACTTGGGCATGGATAAAACTTTATCTACGTTGCAACGGATCGCAACAGCTTAACTTGGATAAAACATCTCTGGTCTAGGCACCTGGAACAACTCCGGGCGCCTGGACCCTTGTTGACTTTTAGCCGCAGCATCGCCGAGTCGAGGTGCCTCTAGGCTGCCCTGGGGTTCGGGCGCCTGGAATGTCCAGACGCCCGGATCAGTTAGCTTTAGTTGACTGGTTTGGCTCCTTCTTCGATCGCTTGGGTGATTTCGGTATCCAAAATTGGGTTCACCCGAACCCATCTTCTAATCTTTTCAAGCAATTTTCTGATCCAGCTTCACGTCCCTCAAAAATACCGTGCACTCTCTTCTCATTTGCCAGTGTACTCTTTTGCAGCGTCTCGTCCCTTGAATGCACCAAGCCAGTCGACTCTCTCCCATGCCATCCTTCTCGCTAGCTACGTCTTTCGCTCAACTTCCTATACTCATAAGTTCCTACACACTTTGACATAAGGTATCAAAAGATAATAGGACATAACTTGACTTGGTTGATCATATCAAAACTACCACAGGGTACTTATAGGTCCAACTAAGATCTATTTTAGATATCTAAGTTGAGATTAAGACTAGATCCTGGTTATGTCAGACAGGATCTAATTTATAATTTTATTATGTGGACTAACATGTTTTATAGGAACCTAAGCAAAAAAATGAAATTTGGATGAACAATATGTTAATACAGTCTGACCTGGCTGTTGTTTTGATGTTGACACTGATTTAAGTTTGAATCAGATATTAATTAAACTCAGACTAATTAATGATCAAGGTTGATCATGTGGAGAGGAAAAGTCCAAGTACGGATACTTGACACGCAAAGTCAGAGAGGGCTCGACATCTCGTTCTCTGGACCGGACGAAGTCGGAGAGGGCTCGGTAGCTCGTTCTCCGGACTAGGTCAGAGAGGGCTCGGTAGCTCGTTCTCTGGACCGGACAAAGTCGGAGAGGGCTTGGTAGCTCGTTCTCCATACTAGGTCAGAGAGGGCTCGGTAGCTCATTCTCTGGACCGGACGAAGTCGGAGAGGGCTCGGTAGCTCGTTCTCCGGACTAGGTCAGAGGGGGCTCGGTAGCTCGTTCTCCGGACTAGGTCAGAGAGGGCTCGATAGCTCGGTCTCTGGACCGGACGTGGAAGTCGGAGAGGGCTCGGTAGCTTGTTCTCCAGACTAAGTCGGAGAGGGCTCGGTAGCTCGTTCTCCAGACTAGGTCAGAGAGGGCTCGGTAGCTCGTTCTCTGGACTAGGTCAGAGAGGGCTCGGTAGCTCGGTCTCTGGACTAGGTCAGAGAGGGCTCGGTAGCTCGATCTCTGGACCGGACGTGGAAGTCGGAGAGGGCTCGGTAGCTTGTTCTCCAGACTAAGTCGGAGAGGGCTCGGTAGCTCGTTCTCCGGACTAGGTCAGAGAGGGCTCGGTAGCTCGTTCTCCGGACTAGGTCAGAAAGGGCTCGATAGCTCGGTCTCTGGACTGGACGTGGAAGTCGGAGAGGGCTCGGTAGCTTGTTCTCCAGACTAGGTCAGAGAGGGCTCGGTAGCTCATTCTCTGGACCAGGAAAACATTAGGGTTTAGGGCTAGGAAGCTCTAAAACCAACAGAGACTTTGGATCGGTCTGTTGACCGATCCAATGATACTTTGGCTATCTGGATCGGTTTGTCGACTGATCCGGTGATACCTCAGTTATCTGATCTGTCTCATGACCGATCAGTAACCACACAGAAGCATTTTGTGGATTATCTGATCGGTCTGGTGATCGATCAGTAAGTAGTGATGGGACTCAAAGCAATAAGGGGGATCAATCTGTGGACCGATCCACCCATAGGATGATCGATCCACAGACCGATCAGCATCATCCCAGACCGATCAGGAAGTGTCCTGATCGGTCCGGAAGGCTATGGATCGGTCTGTTGACCGATCCACAACGATGTCGTTTATCTTCTGCTGTTTCTTCTGCTATTTCTCTGCTATTTCTGATTCACCTGATCAAATCATTTGCTGTGAGATTTTTGAGTTACAGGTTGCAGGTGTCGTGCCAATGCTTAATTTCAAATTAAGCTCCATCAGAAGAATAAGGCCAAGTGCTCTTTCTGCTGTGTTTCGCTGCAAATGGTGCAATTGGAGCGTCAACGTTCACTGGCTGCGATCAGTTGGCAACTACTTGACTCTTGCTTATTGGTTCGAGCTCAGAGACACCAGTGAAGACCATGGATGGTATTGATGTGAGTTCAGAGAACCAGATGAGGAGGAAGGGTGATTGGCGATGCTTGAGTTGGTCGCAGTGATTCGATACAGGTGATAGTGATTCGGCTCTGGCTGAAGACAGTGGGAAAGAAGCAGAATAAGAAGAAGGCAGAAGAGAGGTTTGGTAAGATTTTTTTTGAAACTCTCTGTCGACCGAAGCAAGGGTGCTGTGTTGTTGAGCTCTTGGCTGAGGAATCCCTTCTGTCTTTGTGCTCTGCTTCGTGGCTGTAAGATTCATTGTTAATTTCTTTTGGCCACTGAACTCTGTAAGTCTTGTGCTTCATTTCAAATCTTTTCTGTGACTTTGTGGAGAGGTTACTCCACCGAGAAGGAGAAATACTTAGCCGGAATTTGTCCGGGGTGTGATCTACCGAAAGATCAAGGGATCGTCCACCTTACGGACACGCCGAGGAGTAGGGGCAAGTTATCCCCGAACCTCGTACATACTTGTGTAGGCTGTGGGTTGTGTTTCTTTCCTTGCATCAGTTTTTTTTTGTTTATTTCTGCTGTGATAACAAGCTTTTGTGAGGAATTGATTGAGTTTTTAGTGGAGGCTATTCACATCCTCCTCTCTAGCCATCCGAAGGTCCTAACAAGTGGTATCAGAGCGAGGCGCTCTTAATCCGGATTAACACCCTAGAGAGCAAGAAGATGGCTATGAAGGAAGGTTTTAGCACCAATCGTCTACCCTACTTCGACGGAGCGGACTTCCAATATTGGAAGAGCCGTATGGAGTATTATCTCAAGACCGACATCTCCATGTGGTTCTCGGTCAAGGAAGGGTTCACACCTCCGAAGGACGAAGAAGGTAAGGAACTAGAGTCGTCAAGGTGGTCCTCCGAGCAAACTCGCAAAGGACAAGCCGATGCCAAGGCGGTGGTCACTCTACAATGTGGGATAGCCAAAGATCAACTTGTCAAGGTAGGTCCGTTTGTGAGTGCAAAAGATTTGTGGAACAAGCTCATCGAGCTCCAAGAAGGAACCCGAGACTCTCGGATCGCCAAGAGAGATTTGTTCCTAAACCAACTACAAAATCTCACCATGAAGGAGAACGAAACGGTAAGTGAACTACACGGAAGGTTCAAAGAGATCATCAATGGTCTTCATTCCGTAGATGAACGCGTAGAGAATCGCGATCTTGTAAGGTACGCTCTCAAAGCCTTTCCGAGGAATGCCTTGTGGTCATTTATGGTAGATGCCTATAAGGTCTCCAAGGACCTTTCAATTGTTAAATTAGATGAATTCTTTTGTGAAATGGAACTTCATGAACTTGCTAACAAGGGTCAAAAAGAGAAAGGTATTGCCTTAGTTGCAGGAGAAAAGAGCAAGGATGGAAGAAGGAAGAAAGAAAAGAAGAAGGAGAAAGAAATTCCTACATCCTCATCCTCCTCTGAGTCCGATGATGAAGGTGGATCATCATCAAGCGAGATGGCCAACTTCGTGAGAAGAATTATGAGAAGGAGCCGGAGATACAAAGGGAAAGATAAGTCTATTGATCAAAATGTTGATAAGACTAATGTTACATGTTATGAGTGTAGCAAGAAAGGACACTATCGGAGCGAGTGTCCAAAACTCAAGAAGAAGGAGGAAAGGGCCAAGAAGAAGAAATCTCTCAAAGCTACTTGGGATGAATCCTCCTCAAGCTCATCGGAGGAAGAGAAGAAGGAGAAAAGCACTCGTCAATTAGCACTCATGGCAAGGGAGGAATCGGACTCCGGAAGTGATACATCAACCGTGGCTTCATCATCTTCGGATGATGAAGGGGTAACTTCTCCTCACTTAGAAAAATGCTATAAAACTATTGCACATTTATCTACTTTGCTTAAGAAATCAAAAATTGAAATCAAATCATTAAAAGATGAAGTAGAACACTTGAAGACTCTTAGGGAAGATGAGGTTGATGACCTACATCAAGAGCTTCTTGAGGATGAAAACAAAGCCCTAAAGAGTGAAGTTGAGAAACTCAAGAAAATGCTTGAGAAATTCTCAACTAGCTCTAAGACCTTAGATATGATTCTAAATGCCCAAAGGGCTACAACAAGACTGGGTTAGGATATCAACCTAAGGAGTCTAGTTTCATTTCCTTAGTGTCTAGAACCCAATTTCATAGATCACATGCTTCTAGGGTTCATGAGACTAGGAAGGGTGTGACCAAGGCATGGGTTCCTAGGTCTTTCATTGTAGATGCATTAGGTCCCAAGATTTGGGTACCTAAAACATCGATCTTTCGTGTCTTGTAGGCATTTGTCAAGGGGGAGCATCTATCAACTTGGTTTGTTGATAGTGGATGCTCCAAGCACATGACCGGGGACAAGTCACTCTTTACTACCCTTCAAAACAAAAATAGAGGTAATGTGTCTTTTGGTAATAATGGTAGCCTTAAGGTCATAGGAGTTGGAGATATTCATATATCCGAATGTCTCCAAATCAAAAATGTCCTTCTAGTCAAGGGGATGACCTTTAATCTCCTAAGTGTCAGCCAATTGTGTGATACGGGTTACACAATTGAGTTTCATTCAAGTCAATGTATGGTCAAACACATTGACACACTTGACACGGTACTAGTAGGCACAAGGGTAGACAACATTTACCAAGTATCTTTTAAAAGTGCTATTAATGCCTCTGTTAAGTGTTTCATGTCAAAAGAAGAAGAATCATGGCTGTGGCATAGAAGGTTGACCCACGTAAACATGAAGAATATTCGAAAGCTGGCCAACAAAGGATTAGTGCGAGACTTACCAAGCATCAAGTACCAAAAGACAAAATTATGTGATGCATGTCAAAAGGGTAAGCAAACAAAAGCTTCTCATAAAGGTAAAAGCGCTGTAAGTACATCTACTGCTTTAGATTTATTGCATATGGATTTGTTTGATTGCAGTAATATTATTTCATTGAATGGAAGTAGATACTGTTTAGTGATCATTGATGATTTTACTAGATATACATGGACTTTCTTTTTGAAAAATAAGGATCAAACCATAGATGTTTTTGTTTCTTTTTGTAGAAGAACTGAAAATGAAAAATCAACAACAATTAAAACAATTAGAAGTGATCATGGTGGAGAATTTCAAAACCATAGATTTTTAGAGTTTTGTCAAGAAAAAAGATATAGGCATGAGTTCTCTACTCCAAGGACCCCACAACAAAATGGGGTTGTGGAGAGAAAGAACCGAGTCTTGCAAGAGGCTGCACGAAGCATGCTCAATGAGTACTCACTACCGAGCTACTTATGGGCTGAAGCGGTAAATACCGCTTGCTATGTGCAAAACCGAGTCTTGATACATAGGTTTTTAGGAAAGACTCCCCATGAACTTTGGTTTGGGAAACCCCCTACAATTAAACATCTTAGGGTGTTTGGTTGTAAGGTGTTTATCTTGAACACTAAGGATCATCTTGGAAAGTTCACGGCTAAGGCTGACGAAGGGATACTAGTCGGGTACTCTCTCATCAGCAAAGCCTATCGAGTCTATAACAATAGGACTAAATTGATTGAAGAGTCCTCGGATGTAGCATTTGAAGAACTTCCTAAATCAAATGATCAATCAAGGGATGTAGGAGAAATTCAATTTAAACTTAGAAATCTAAGTTTAAATGATCAAAACATAGAAAGAGTCGAAATTGACTCCGATGATGATGAGCAAAGGCAAGAGAGGGCTCAGTCTGATCCTTTGCTTGATACTGAGCCCTTGCCTGTGTCTAGTGAGACCACTCATGAGGCACCGCCAACACCAAGGCAATCTAGGATAGCCTCTAGTCATCCCCAAGACCAGATTATGGGAGACATTCAACAAGGGGTTAGGACTAGATCATTCTTTAGAAATGAGTCTAATGAGATCGCCTTGATCTCAGAAATCGAACCAAAATTAGTTGATGAGACATTGCACGATCCTGATTGGACCATAGCTATGCAAGATGAGTTAGGTCAATTTGAAAGGAGCCAAGTGTGGGACTTAGTTCCTAGACCTAAGAAGACCACCATTATTGGAACCAAATGGGTCTTCAAAAATAAGTTAAACCAAAAGGGAGAAGTCGTAAGAAACAAGGCAAGACTTGTAGCCAAGGGCTATAGTCAAGTCGAAGGCCTCGATTATGATGAGACTTATGCTCCCGTGGCCTGACTAGAGTCCATTCGTTTAATGCTAGCTTTTGCTGCACATAGAGGTTTCAAGCTCTATCAAATGGACGTTAAATCGGCCTTCTTAAACGATTTCATTAAAGAAGAGGTCTATGTTGAACAACTACCGGGGTTTGTGAATATCGAAGTTTCAAACCACATGTACAAGCTCAAGAAAGCTCTTTATGGGCGTAAACAAGCACCTCGAGCGTGGTACGAAAGGTTGTCAACTTACTTATTAGAAAAGGGTTTTGTAAGAGGTCAAATAGACCCAACACTATTTCTGCGTAGAGATGGTGAAAACATATTTGTAGCCCAGGTATATGTCGATTGTTGGTGCAATTTCCAGTAGGTCAAGGTTGACCTAGTTGACCAAGCGTAAACCTTGGTCATGGTTTCGATATTTGACAATACAGAAAGACATGTAGACATGGACAATGCAGGTGCAGTTGTCCATGCGGAGAGATACTGATCAGGGTCTGATCAGGTTGGATGAAGAAGAGTCAAGTAGGTCAAGGTTGACCGGATATTTGACTGGGAAGTCCTAACTGGGATGTTAGGCAGTTGGAAAGTCCTGGTGAGTAAAGCCAGGCAGTTCGGAAAGTCCTGGTGAGTGAAGCCAGGCAGTCGGGAAATCCTAGTGAGTAAAGCCAGGTGAAAATCCTAGTGAGTGAAGCTAGGTGAAAGTGAAAGTCCTGGTGAGTGAAGCCAGGCAGGGGAAAGACCTAGTGAGTGAAGCCAGGCAGTTTGGAAGTCCTGGTGAGTGAAGCCAGGCAGATGGAAAGTCCTGGTGAGTGAAGCCAGGCAGTTGGAAAGTCCTGGTGAGTGAAGCCAGGCAAGGGAAATCCAGATAGGTCAAGGTAGACCAGACATCTGGTGAAAAGTCCAAGCAGGGAGCTTGGCACGAGAAAAGTCCAAGTATGGAGACTTGGCACGGAAAAGTCCAAGCAGGGAGCTTGGCACGGGAGAAGTCCAAGTATGGAAGCTTGGCATGGGAAGTCAGAGAGGGCTCGGTGGCTCGGTGGCTCGAGTGGCTCGTAGGCTCGGCACCGCCTCTGACTAGGTTAGAGAGGGCCTCGGTAGCTCGTTCTCCGGACGGATGGAGTCGGAGAGGGCCTCTGCTCATTGGCTCGGTGGCTCGGTGCAGCTCGGTAGCTCGTGGCTCGGCGGCTCGCCTCCGGACTAGGTCGGAGAGGGCTTGGTAGCTCGTTCTCCGGACGGAGTCGGAGAGGGCTCGATAGCTCGGTAGCTCGGTGGCCCGTGGCTCGGTGGCTCGTGGCTCGGCTCGCCTCCTCGGGACTAGGTCCGAGGAGAGGGTTCGGTGAGCTCGTTCTCGGACCGGATGGAGTCGGAGAGGGCTCGGTGGCTTGTAGCTCGGTAGCTCATTCTGCGGACGGAGAAGTCGGAGAGGGCTCGGCTGCTCTTCTTGGGACTAGGTCGGAGAGGGCCTCGGTAGCTCGGTGGCTGGTGATCGGTGCGGTGATCGATCGGTAATCAAACAAATGTACGTCATGGATTATCCGATCGGTCCGAGACCGATCGTAGCAAACGTAAGAAGAAGGAGAAAGGCGATCGGTCCGGGGACCGATCGGACTCCTCTGACCGATCAGGACATAGCTTGATCGGTCCAGGCTTAGCCTGATCGGTCCCCAAGACCGATCAGAACACTCCTGGACCGATCAGGAGTGTGCCTGATCGGTCCAGGCACTAGCCGTTGCGACACAACGGCTAGTTTATGTGTCTTCTTCTTCGCAGGATATATATCGAGGTCTAGGGTCTCTACAAAAACAGTTCTTGCTCTTCCTCCTTACGGCGATTTTGAGCTTTGCTGAGCTTCTCTTCGCTGAAGCTTCGTGTGAGCTTCCCTCGACTGGTTGATCAGCTGCTGTTGGCATCATCCGTGAAGTTGCTGCTTCATCAACGGACTTCAGTCTGCTTCATCAACGGACTTCAGTCGACGAGAAGAAGGCAAGCAAACTTGGTAGAGTGTATTTACATTCATATTTTCCATTGTTTCTTGCTTTATTTCTTGTACTCCTTTATTACTGTTGCAAAAGAGATTGTGGCGAGGTTTCTCCACCCAGAAGGAGTTCATATTAGCCGGTTATCCGGGGTCTCATCCACCGACGGATTGATAGGCTTCGTCCACCTTACGGACACGTCGAGGAGTAGGAGTATCATCTCCGAACCTCGTTACATCGCTGTGCTTGAGGTTTGATTTCTCCATTTACGTTTCTGTTGTTTATTTTCCGCTGCGCTAACCTGATTTGTAGAAAGAAACGAACGATTTGGGACGACTATTCTCACCCCCTCTCTCTAGCCGCGACCATCAATCCTAACAAGTGGTATCAGGGCAAGGTTGCTCTTCGACGGATTAACACCCGGGGGAGCACAAGCTAGAGAATGGATCAACTTGGAGAAGAGGTCACGATTCCACCCTTTTACGATCGCGACGACTTCGCGTTTTGGAAGGTAAGAATGAAGTACTTTCTTATGACTAACCTAGTTCATTGGAGTTGTGTGCAGGTAGGGTTTACTCATCCGGTGAATAAAGACGGAGAAACCCTAGAGAAGAAAAAGTGGACGAAGGAGCAAATCCACCAATCCACAATCAACGATGAGGTAACGAAAATTCTTGAATTTTGATTACCTAATGACATTTTGTGTAAGGTAGGTGGATATAACAATGCCAAGGAGTTGTGGAACAACTTGGCCAAGTTCCATGAGGGAAGCTCCACTTCAAGTCATGAAGAGGAGTCAAGTGAGCTAAGTAGCTCACTTCATGGAGGCATGGAATTAGAAGTTGAGGGCCACTCAACATCTAAGGAAGAAAAGGAGGAGAGTTCTTCTTCAAGATCGGAGCAAGAAGAAGAAACTTCTACCTCCGGAAGGGATGAAGGAGAGAGCTCATCCTCAACCCTAGGTAACTCAAGCAATTTAAGTTCAAATAAATTGCATATAATGTGCTTTGAGTGTAGGGAATTTGGGCATTACAAGAGTAAGTGTCCAAAGAGGATTAGGAAGACTCCACCGGCGCCAAAGGTCAAGGAAGCCGGAGTCCCGATACGCAAGGGCAAGGAGCACGTGGTGTGCTTCCAATGCAAGCGAAAGGGACACTATAGGAGCCAATGTCCGAGGGGGAGGCAACCTCACAAGGACAAGAAACCAAGCACATCGATAGGGGGAGCCAAGGCAAACCCTAAGGTACCTTTTAAGGCACATTATTGCAATTCTAATAAGACACATGCTAGTAGTTTTATTGCAATTTCTAATAATGATAAGCATGTTAATTATAGGAATCAATATATGTGCTTAGGTGCTAAACATGTTAGCTTGAATAAGGACAATTCTAGAAATGCTAACCCTAGAATTAACTCATCTAAGGCTAAGGAGAACCTAGGTAGAAATCTTAAAACAACTAGACATATGCCTAGGAATACCTCAAAGATAAATGACAAATTAAAACTTGAGGTATTAGAAAAGGAAAATCAAGTCTTGAGGTCAAGACTTGACAATTTAGAAAAGGCCCTTAAGAATTTAGAGAAGTCAACTCAAGGGTCTAAGGGTCAAAAATCAAAGCCCACTTATCATAATGTTCCATTCGATTATGGAACAAGACCTAAGGCTAGAAAGACCATCACCAAGGTCACAAGGGGAGTCACCCCTAGAGTTGATCTTGATGAGTCCCAAATGACCAAGGCTTTAAAGCCTAGGAGGGTCATTAGGAGGGTTGCTAGGGAAGTCATCCCTAGTGAATATTTAGTGAACCCAATGAGCTCCAATAGGTATTGGGTTCCTAAGAGCGTGATTCCATCACGCTAGATGGTTTAGGGTGTGTCAACCTTACTTGAATAGGTAGTTAACCTAATCATGGCAAAAAGTGGCACTTTAGGAATTTTCAAGGTATAATCAAGCCTTGGAAATGAAAGGGAAAGTTATTCCTAAGGTGATTAGGGTGAGCCAACTACATTTGAGGAGTTCTCTTAGGTCAATCTAATTGGCACATAGTGATCTAAAAATCCTTAGTATATGATTTTAGGTCTAATACACTTAGGAATATGGATTTTATGGCAAAATGATCAAAAATGGCAACTAAGGCTAGAGTTAGGTATTTTCTATACCTTTACATGTTATTTGCCATATATTGCTTGTCATATGCCATGTCATGACATCATACTTAATTTAGTATCATTTGAAATGTCATGATAATGCTTAGGTTATTTATATGTCATGCCTTAGTTAGAGTTTCATACTTTATGCCATGACATCATGACAATGACACATGTTCCATTTATGATACTATTTTATGCCATGTCATCATCTTTTGCATTTAAAATCAATTAATTTGATTTAAGGACAAAAACACAATTTGATATGGAGATCAAATTGTTGTTTAGAAAATGCATGAGAACTTAGCCTAAGATGACCTAAACCCATATCTCACATCAAAATTGACTTAGATGTGTTTGATACACCTTAGATTGTGTGTGAGATATTAGGATCATGAGTTAGGATCAAGGTGCATAGTTCTTGTACCTAGATGAGCCTAATTCGAAATTGGGGATCATAGGGAAAGCCTTTGTATAAGTCATGTACATTTAGCCCTAAGATTATGATCCTAAATTGAAGGGTTTAAAATCATTTCAAAATTGATTTGAAAAACCTTGATGAAGCTTTTCTAGTGATAGCATTCATCATTGAACAAGGTGATACAAAGATGAGTTAACTTTGAGCTATTTCAAAAACTTGTGAACTCTGTATCAAGATTGAAAAATGGAAGCTATTTTCATAGAAAACTATTTTTCCTTGATAGTATATGTTATGAGGAATGTATCTTCAAAGTTTTATAATTTCTGGAATTTTCTGGAATTTTGTAGGGGTTTCTGAATTTCGGAAGGAAATTAAGAAACTGATATCAGAGGTTGTGGACCGATCAGAAGGGAGTCTGATCGGTCCAGGCAGTTGTGGATCGGTCATTGTGACCGATCCAGGGAAGACTTGATCGGTCTGGTGACCGATCAGGGCGTGCCAGTTTCGACTGTGCTGTCTGAAATTTCTGAAATTCCAGCAATGAAGTTGGAGTTTTGGATTTCTAAAGGGTTGAAACTCTCCAAGACATTGTTGGTGCAATGGTCAAGGGGGAGTTGACCTTTAGGGGGAGTTTTACCTATTGGTCAAGGGGAGTTGACCTTTAGGGGGAGTTGTCATGAGTGATATGGGATTATCACTAAATTGACTATTGACATTAGTATCAAGGGGGAAATTAAGACTTTCAATGAAAGGTATGAGACTTTCATTAGGAAGAAACTCTTGACCTTGATTCACTCTTTTTGATGTGTGTCAAAAAGGGGGAGAATGGAGAATGTCTAGAGAATGTTCAAGGAAGAACATTGGAGTTAGTGGGAGAGTTTGTTGATCACAACGAGTGAAGTTGTGAACAACGGTAACTTACTCTTCAGGGGGAGAGTTTGTTGATGTGTGCCAATAGGGGGAGAATGAAGGGTTTAAGTTAGGCCTTCATTATCTAAGAAGGAGGTTGTCTTCTTAGAAGGAGAATGTAAGGTTGTAACTTATGTTTCATTACCTAGTGGCATGAAGAAAGTTGAGGCTATTGGATTAGCCTAATTTAAAGGTATTGTCAAACATCAAAAAGGGAGAGATTGTTGGTGCAATTTCCAGTAGGTCAAGGTTGACCTAGTTGACTAAGCGTAAACCTTGGTCATGGTTTCGATGTTTGACAATACAGAAAGACATGTAGACTGTTAGAGTGTATACTAAAAGCCTAGCTTTTGGTATAAACATTTATCTAGAAATAAGAATCACATTGGTCAAATGTCTACATTTATGATAAATGTAGTTGTTCAATTAATTTATATTGTAGATAACATGGTGTGTGGTGTCACACACAGAAGATCATGTTATCGATTCCTTATAAATTATAAACAGTAGCGCACGACCAAGATGGAAAGGAACAAACCATTGGAAGGTCGTAGTATAATTAGGTATTAGTTTATCTTAACTATATAATTACACTAGTACACTTAGAGTGTATTGAGTAGGACCATTTGAGGTCGTTCCTTTTATACTGACTTTATGAAGGAACAAAGACCTCAGTTATTATGGAAGTGTGTGCTCTTAATCCTAATATAATAACAAGCACATATATTTGATATTTATTTCTTTAATTTATCAATGGGTGAGATTTAGTTCGATGAATCAATAAGCCCGATAAGTTGGGAAATGATATCACTTATAGTGTGTGTTGTTGATTATAGAAGGAAACTGTGTCCTAGTGATCTAGGTTGAGAATGTCCCCAAGAGGAGCTCATAAGGATTGTCATGTTAAACCCTGCAGGTGGACTTAGTCCGACATGACGATGAAGTTGAGTGGTACTACTCTTGGAGCTAGATATTAATTAAGTGAGTTGTCAGTAACTTACTTAATTAGTGGACATTCGACATCTTAAACACAGGGAGACTAACACACTCATAATAAGAAGGAGCCCAAAATGTAATTTGGGATTGGTGCGGTAGTTCAATAATAGTTCTCTAGTGGAATGAATTATTATTGATAAAATTAAGTTGTGTGTTCGGGGCGAACACGGGATGCTTAATTTTATCGGGAGACCAAAACCAATTCCTCCTCTCGGTCCCTATCGTAGCCTCTTATTTATAGAGTACTATACCCACCTATACCCACCTTCTATACCCACCAATAGGGGGCCGGCCAAGCTAGCTTGGGAACCAAGCTAGGTATAAAATTGGGTGGCCGGCCCTAGCTTGAACCCAAGCTAGTGGGGGCCGGCCAAATCAAATTAAAAAGGGATTTTAATTTTAATTTTTATTATGTGGAAGATATAATTTATTAAAGAGAATTAAAATTAAATTATCTCTCTTGTAAAAGATCTACAAAAGAATTAAAGGAGAGAGAATAGATCACTTTCCTTATTTGTAGATTGGAGAGAGATTTTATTTTCTCTTTAAAAATTATTCACATGATGAGAAATTAAAATTATGGAAATTTCTTTTGATCAACCATGAAGAGATTATTTTGGAAAAATTTTATTTTAAATTTTTCCGGAAGCAAATAAGGAAACTTTAATTTTTCTTGTGGAAATTTTTTTCCTTATTTGCTCTCTTATGATGTGGCCGACCATACATATTGATTAAGGAAAGTTTATTTAATTTTTCTTAATTAATTGTTGTCAAGGAAATTAAGGAAATTTTTATTGTAATTAAATTTCCTAATTTGCTTAGGCCAAGGAATATAAAAGAAGGGGTGAGGGTGCCTTCATGAGACACAACCTCTATTATTCTCCTTCTCCTATTCTTTGGTGTGGCCGGCCAACATCTTCTCCCTTTCTTCCTCTTTGTGGTGGCTGAAATTCTCTATTGCTTGGAGCTCTTGTGGAGGTCGGATACTACTTGGAGAAGAAGAAGAAGAAGGAGAGAAAGCTTGCATCTCTTGGAGCTTGGTTGATGTTTTTCTTCTTCCTTGGTGAAGCTTTATTTTTTCTGGCTGAACCTAGCTAGGAGGAGAAGAAGGTGGTTGGTGGTTTCTCATCTCGGAAGATCGTTGCCCACACAACTTCCGAGGTTAGAAGAGGAATACGGTAGAAGATCAAGAGGTTTTTCTACAAGGTATAACTAGTAATTTTTCTTTCCGCATCATACTAGTTATTTATGGAAATAATACCAAATACAAGAGGCTTACGATTCTAGAATTTCGAATATGTTTTTCGATGTTGTGTTCTTTTGTTTTTTCTTTTCCTTGTGATTTGATTGTTCTTTTCGGTTAACCTAAAGTTATTTTAGGAAATTAAATATTAGATTTCTATAAAAGGTTTTGTCTAGTCGGTGGTGGTTGCTCCCATATCCAAGAAAGCCGTGTGCCTCGCCACGTCAGTACTGGGAACCAATTATGGAAATTAATATTTAATGGAATTAATAACTTAAGGTGATTTGGGTCGAACGTGTTAAGTTCCGCAGGAGACTCAAGTCAAAACCTAAAAGAACGAATAGATTAAGTTTTGGATCAAACGTGTTAAGTTCCGCAGGCGATCCAAAATTTAATTTAAAAGAACACATGGTAGCTAGGAAAAGGTTCAGACCTTTGTACAAATTTTTGTACAGTGGAACCTCTAGGTTTTCCGAGTAGCAACCATCAGAAAGACAGAAAGAGTCATGGTCATGGTTTCGATGTTTGACAATACAGAAAGACATGTAGACATGGACAATGCAGGTGCAGTTATCCATGCGGAGAGATACTGATCAGGGTCAGATCAGGTTGGATGAAGAAGAGTCAAGTAGGTCAAGGTTGACCGGATACTTGATTGGGAAGTCCTAACTGGGATGTTAGGCAGTTGGAAAGTCCTGGTGAGTGAAGCCAGGCAGTTCGGAAAGTCCTGGTGAGTGAAGCCAAGCAGTCGGGAAATCCTAGTGAGTAAAGCCAGGTGAAAATCCTAGTGAGTGAAGCTAGGTGAAAGTGAAAGTCCTGGTGAGTGAAGCCAGGCAGGGGAAAGACCTAGTGAGTGAAGCTAGGCAGTTTGGAAGTCCTGGTGAGTGAAGCCAGGCAGATGGAAAGTCTTGGTGAGTGAAGTCAGGCAGTTGGAAAGTCCTGGTGAGTGAAGCGAGGTGGAAAAGTCCGGTGAGTGAAGCTGCGGGGAAATCCAGATAGGTCAAGGTTGACGGACATGGTGAAAAGTCCAAGCAGGAGCTTGGCACAGAAAAGTCCAAGTATGGAGACTTGACGGAAAAGTCCAAGCAGGGAGCTTGGCACGGAGAAGTCCAAGTATGGAAGCTTGGCATGGGAAGTCGAGAGGGCTCGGTGGCTCGGTAGCTCGGTGGCTCGGCAGCTCGTTCTGAAGGGAGAAGGCCAGTTGGACTTGGCACGCGAAGTCGAGAGGGCTTGGTAGCTCGGTGGCTCGGTAGCCGTAGCTCGGTAGCTCGGTGAGCTCGTAGGCTCGAGCAGCTCGCTCTGACTAGGTCGAGAGGGCTTGGTAGCTGTTCTCTGGACCGATGGAGTGGAGAGGGCTCGATAGCTCGGTAGCTCGGTGTCCCAGCTCGGTGAGCTCGTAGCTCGGCAGCTCGCTCTCCGGACTAGGCCGAGAGGGCTGTAGCTCGTTCTCGGACCGGATGGAGTCGGAGAGGGCTCGGTGGCTCGTGCTCCGGTAGCTCAAGTTTCTCGTTCGCCGGACGAAGTCGGAGAGGGCTCGGCTGCTCGTTCTCGGACTAGGTCGGAGAGGGCTCGGTGGCTCGGTGAGCTCGAGCTCGGTGATCGGTCGTGATCGATCGTAATCAAAAGAATGTGGATTATCGATCGGTGCGGAGACCAATCGAAAGCAAAGAAGAAGAAGAAGAAAGCGATCGGTCCAGGGACCGATCAAACTCCCTGATCGGTCCCCATCGTGGACCGATCAGGCTTCCTCTGATCGGTCCCCAAGACCGATCAGAACACTCCTGGACCGATCAGGAGTGTGCCTGATCGGTCCAGGCCCTAGCCGTTGCGACACAACGGCTAGTTTATGTGTCTTCTTCTTCGCAGGATATATATCGAGGTCTAGGGTCTCTACAAAAACAGTTCTTGCTCTTCCTCCTTACGGCGATTTTGAGCTTTGCTGAGCTTCTCTTCGCTGAAGCTTCGTGTGAGCTTCCCTCGACGGGTTGATCAGCTGCTGTTGACATCATCCGTGAAGTTGCTGCTTCATCAACGGACTTTAGTCGACGAGAAGAAGGCAAGCAAACTTGGTAGAGTGTATTTACATTCATATTTTCCATTGTTTCTTGCTTTATTTCTTGTACTCCTTTATTGCTATTGCAAAAGAGATTGTGGCGAGGTTTCTCCACCCAGAAGGAGTTCATATTAGCCAGTTATCCGGGGTCTCATCCACCGACGGATTGATAGACTTCGTCCACCTTACGGACACGCCGAGGAGTAGGAGTATCATCTCCGAACCTTGTTACATCGCTGTGCTTGAGGTTTGATTTCTCCATTTACATTTCTGTTGTTTATTTTCCGCTGTGCTAACCTGATTTGTAGAAAGAAACGAACGATTTGGGATGCCTATTCTCACCCCCCCCTCTCTAGCCGCGACCATCGATCCTAACATCGATGACATAATTTGTGGCTCAAATAACAAGGACTATTTAAATGAATTTATCACTCACATGGAAAGTGAGTTTGAGATGAGTCTGGTGGAAGAATTGACATTCTTCCTTGGACTTGAAATCAAACAAACTCGAGATGACATCTATGTCCATCAGACGAAATACACTCAAGAGATGCTCAAGAAATTCAAAATGAGTGACTCTAAGGAAGTATCCACTCCAATGGCGACGAACACTCGCCTTGACAATGATGAGAATGGAAAACCAGTTGATCAAATACAATATAGAAGCATGATCGGTAGTCTTCTATATCTCACAGCTAGTCGACCGGACGTATTTTTGCTGTGGCCATGTGCGCTAGGTATCAAGTATGTGCCAATGAATCTCATTTAATTGCAGTTAAGAGAATTCTGAGATACCTTAAGGGCACAATTAGAGTAGGTCTATGGTACCCTTGTACGGAGTCTTTTGATTTGATAGGTTATACCGACTCTGATTATGCTGGGTGCAAATTGGATCGGAAAAGCACTAGTGGGGGTTGCCAATTTTTAGGTTCATCATTGGTTAGTTGGTCAAGTCGGAAGCAACATTGCGTTGCTCTCTCCACAACTGAGGCTGAATACATTGCCATGGGAGAGAGTGTATCACAATTGTTGTGGATGATCCACACCCTAGAATATTATGAGCTTTCGTATAAGGGAGTGCAAGTGTTGTGTGACAACATCAGCACAATAAACCTAACGAAAAATCCAGTCCATCATTCAAGGACCAAACACATTGAAGTGCGTCATCACTTCATTAGAGATCACGTAGTTAGGGGAGACATTGCGCTCACATATGTTGAGTCAAAATCGAACCTAGCCGATATTTTCACCAAACCTCTTCCGAAAAATGAATTTAGTCATTTGAGGAGAGAATTGGGAATGTGTTTGACTCAATAAGCCATTAGGACCCCATCATGATCGATAAGGACATTAAAACGACAAGAGGAATTAGGAAATTAATTTGGATAACTTGGGAACATCTCACACAAACTATAAGGTTTAACAAATTATTTTTGTTTGCTAGAAATGGGGTGAGATGCTAGGATCAGCCAAATTATTCAAAATGTATCATGCATCCCTTGAATAATTAGGTTGACGAGACATAAATTGAGTATGGGGAAGACCATTACATAATTCATGTGTATTTGGTTCCTAGATCTTGCTCATATATTCCAACCAAGGAAACTTGGTTGGACCTTTGCCTAGAAATTATGTAACTCTGGTTGATGGACTGTTTGATACCTTTGACCGATACTTTTCATGATTTTGATTGAAATTAGGACAAGTACTTGAAATAATGATAGCAATTTGGTTATATTTTGACAAACTTGAAACTGAACATAACAAGGTCGGAAATTTCAGTGTTTCAAGCCTTGAGTTGTCTGTTTTTCTAAATGTCTGAAACCTTCGGGCTATAATCAATTTCAGACCATGATCTTTAGGAAATAGTTATGCTTGTAGATTCTTCAGAGTCTAGGTACTAGATTTGGAAGTTTCACTGGAGAAACTTATACGAATTATCGAACACCTCTACGAATTTCAGTTACTGAAATTACTGGAGAAATTTCAGTATCAGACACTGATCGGTCTACAGACCGATCAGGAGAATCCTGGATCTATCCAGGGACCGATCAGGTTCATCCAAGAAGCCTACTGATCATTTTCTGATCGGTCTACAGACCGATCAGGAGTTCCCTGATCGGGCCGGGGACCGATCAGGTCAGTCTGGTACGCAGAGGGCTACTGATCGCCTTCTGATCGGTCTACAGACCGATCAGAAGGTTCCCTGATCGGTCCAGGGACCGATCAGCAGTCTACTGATCGTTTTCTGATCGGTCTACAGACCAATCAGGAGGTTCCTGGATCGGTCCAGGGACCGATCAGGAGGTTCCTGATGTCTCCTGATCGGATAGCTGTCCGATCACTTCAACACCTGGACTCCCTTAAATCTTCCCGATCCTTTCTTTTCCCCTTTCACGCGGAAGCCCTATCCGACTCTTCCCTAAACCTCAACTCTTCTCTTCCCTTCGGACGCCGAAGCCCTAGCTAAAGCCCAAAAGATACTTCAATGGCACCAAGGTAACTCCATACTTCTCTAGAACTACTCACCTTGGCATCTCAGTTTCGTTTCTCACAGTATCTGTGCATTTTGTTTTGGATTTCGGGTGTTGGTGGCTCTGGTGCTCACTTATTTGCCCCATTGTATCACATTGTTAAACCTTAGGAAGAAACAAGTGGGTGAAGGGACCTCTAAGTCGCTTGAGAAGTCTAAGTCTAAGGTTCCCTCCCGACCCCAACCATCTGTCTCCGGGAGATTCCCAAATCACCATTTTGAACAAGCCTTTAAACAACGGACCTTCAAATTGCTCCCTTGTAGGTCTGTGGATCGAAAATTCATGGACGAATTTTGTCCATCTGTATCTGAGATCATTGCCTATTACAAACTTGATTCACTTGTCTATTTAGAGCGAGATATCAATTATGACTTAGTATCTGAGTTTTATAACAATCTTCATCAAACTAATGATGTAAGTTATAAAACAAAAGTTGCTAAGCAGACTCTTGATTTCAGTTTCTTTGATTACCTTGCTTGCCGTAGGTGTTCAGAAAATGTCTTTTCTATATATCCTGACTTACCAGACCCCTTACCTTCTCCTTTTGATATTTCATCTGACTCCATTTATGAATATTTCTTTGGACATCCTAGACCGGGTGGACTAGATGAATTAGATGTTGATTTTCCTACTTTTGCAGCCTTGAGATTATCTGCCCTAGATTACATTCTCTTTAAAATTGTAACAAACTGCCTTCTGCCAATCACATCTAAACCCTTATCTGAGATCCGACCATATCATTGCCTGATGCTTTATGGACTGCATCGGCGTCTCGACTTTGACATCATGTCTAGCATCTATTCTTCGATCATCTCCTATAGCGAGCCAAACAGTTTCACTGTTTATATGCCTTATGGGCATATAATTACAGACTGGCTCGAGACCCTTCAGATTGATGTCTCCAAGGGTAGAATAGTCAAGATAGTCAGGCAGGACTGCAGACTTGGGAAACGGGTATTTTCCAAGTCTGGCATCATAGGACAAAATGGGGAGGTTCAGTGGAAGGATAGGAGAGCTCTAGGTGAGTTACCACGGGGACCTCCACGACAGGTTGCGGCTGCTCCTGTTGCTGCTGCTGACGATGGAGAGGCAGATCCTGATCTGCGCTGGCAGATCGCCGAGCTGGAGAGTCGCATTGATCGGCACGATGAGCTGTTGGTTGCTGAGCTCCACGGGCTGCACGTTCGGATTGACCAGCGCTACGATGATCTACGCAGTCAGCAGTTGATGACACATCAGGCGATTATGGGATGGATGGCCAGATACCCTCCTCCGCAGGATTTCCCGGGCTATCCATCCTCGAGCAGCGGCATGCCACCTCAGGGGCCCACTCCTCCCATTGATGATGCTGATGCTCCTCATGGAGGCTGATTGATACACATTGTTCTATGTTGTCATTTTGAGTATCTATGTTTTGGATACTGTTTGTTGGATACTTATGTCTGACCTGGATACTTGCTGATTTCATATATTTATGCTGCTCATTTTCTTATTTTTCTTTATGTTTCACTTCCTATTGTCTATTAATTTGCTGTTCATATGCCATGTCTTATATGTCTCTTATTTCTTTATTACTGTCTTATAGTACACTTAGAGGGCATTCTAGGTGGATTAAGAAAAAGACAGTATGAGTTAAGGGGGAGTTCTTTTCGGTGTTTGACAAAGGGGGAGAAGATAACTAAGTTTAGAGATAAATGAAAGTTTGGCTTTAGGGGGAGGATCTTGATTCCCCTAAAATTAGGGAAATATGAACATTTCTGATCTAAACTTAAATCGTGTTGTCAAACAACAAAAAGGGGGAGATTGTTAATACAGTCTGACCTGGCTATTGTTTTGATGTTGACACTGATTTAAGTTTGAATCAGATATTAATTAAACTCAGACTGATTAATGATCAAGGTTGATCATGTGGAGAGGAAAAGTCCAAGTACGGATACTTGGCACGCAAAGTCAGAGAGGGCTCGGTAGCTCGTTCTCTGGACCGGACGAAGTCGGAGAGGGCTCAGTAGCTCGTTCTCCGGACTAGGTCAGAGAGGGCTCGGTAGCTCGTTCTCTGGACCGGACGAAGTCGGAGAGGGCTCGGTAGCTCGTTCTCCGGACTAAGTCGGAGAGGGCTCGGTAGCTCGTTCTCCGGACTAGGTCAGAGAGGGCTCGGTAGCTCGGTCTCTGGACCGGACGTGGAAGTCGGAGAGGGCTCAGTAGCTTGTTCTCCAGACTAAGTCGGAGAGGGCTCGGTAGCTTGTTCTCCGGACTAGGTCAGAGAGGGCTCGGTAGCTCGTTCTCTGAACTAGGTCAGAGAGGGCTCGGTAGCTCGGTCTCTGGACCGGACGTGGAAGTCGGAGAGGGCTCGGTAGCTTGTTCTCCAGACTAGGCCAGAGAGGGCTCGGTAGCTCGTTCTCTGGACCAGGAAAACATTAGGATTTAGGGCTAGGAAGCTCTAAAACCAACAGAGACTTTGGATCGGTCTGTTGACCGATCCAATGATACTTTGGCTATCTGGATCGGTCTGTCGATCGATCCGGTGATACCTCAGTTATCTGATCGGTCTCATGACCGATCAGTAACCACACAGAAGCATTCTGTGGATTATCTGATCGGTCTGGTGACCGATCAGTAAGTAGCGATGGGACTTAAAGCAATAAGGGGGATCGGTCTGTGGACCGATCCACCCATAGGCTGATCGATCCACAGACCGATCAGCATCATCCCAGACCGATCAGGAAGTGTCCTGATCGGTCCGGAAGGCTATGGATTAGTCTGTTGACCGATCCACAACGATGTCGTTTATCTTCTGCTATTTCTGATTCACCTGATCAAATCATCTGCTGTGAGATTTTTGAGTTACAGGTTGCAGGTGTCGTGCCAATGCTTAATTTCAAATTAAGCTCCATCATAAGAATAAGGCCAAGTGCTCTTTCTGCTGTGTTTCACTGCAAATGGTGCAATTGGAGCGTCAACGTTCACTGGCTGCGATCAGTTGGCAACTGCTTGACTCTTGCTTATTGGTTCGAGCTCAGAGACACCAGTGAAGACAATGGATGGTATTGGTGTGAGTTCAGAGAACCAGATGAGGAGGAAGGGTGATTGGCGATGCCTGAGGTGGTCGCAGTGATTCGATACAGGTGATAGTGATTCGGCTCTGGCTAATGACAGTGGGAAAGAAGCAGAATAAGAAGAAGGCAGAAGAGAGGTTTGGTAAGCTTTTTTTTGAAACTCTCCGTCGTCCGAAGCAAGGGTGCTGTGTTGTTGAGCTCTTGGCTGAGGAATCCCTTTTGTCTTTGCGCTCTGCTTCGTGGCTGTAAGATTCATTGTTAATTTCTTTTGGCCACTGAACTCTGTAAGTCTTGTGCTTCGTTTCAAATCTTTTCTGTGACTTTGTGGAGAGGTTACTCCACCGAGAAGGAGAAATACTTAGCCGGAATTTGTCCGGGGTGTGATCTACCGAAAGATCAAGGGATCGTCCACCTTACGAACACGTCGAGGAGTAGGGGCAAGTTATCCCCGAACCTCGTACATACTTGTGTAGGCTATGGGTTGTGTTTCTTTCCTTGCATCAATTTTTTTTTTCTTTATTTCCGCTGTGCTAACAAGCTTTTGTGAGGAATTGATTGAGTTTTTAGTGGAGGCTATTCACACACCCCCTCTCTAGCCATCCGAAGGTCCTAACACAGTACTCGAGGAGCCTCAGCTGATTGGAGGCATCTTGTGTAACTACCCAACCCTTTGGCCTCTTGGGCGGCCCTTGCGGTGGCCGACTGGCGACCCTTATGTCGTCGGCCTATTTGGCGACCTCTAATGTCGTCGACCGACGACCCTTGGCCGTGCCGTTACTCACTAGGACTTTCCACCCTTGGCCAGTGGATTTTTTGCCTCCCCCAGGATTCGAACTCTAGACCTCCAGGCTTAAGTACTAGAGTTTATGAATCCTGGTAGCCAAGTGAGCACGACCCTGCTGGGTTCCTGGTCATCCGAAACAACTTACGGCTTTGCTTAACTAGAGGTCTCGGGTTCGAGAGTACACTCCTGCTGGGGCTACTGGTTATGACATAGAACTACTTACTTTTTTATTGTAACGACCCGCCCCTTTGGCCTCTTGGGCGGCCCTTGCGACGGCCCACTGGCGGCCCCTTATGTCGTCGGCCCATTTGGCGACCTCTCATGTCGTCGACCGACGACCCTTTGACTGTGCCGTTACTCATTAGGACTTTCCACCCTTGGCCAGTGGATTTTTGCCTCCCCCAGGATTCGAACTCTAGACCTCCAGGCTTAAGTACTAGAGTTTATGAATTCTGGTAGCCAAGTGAGCGGCCACTTGGCTACCAGGATTCATAAACTCTAGTATTTAACCTGGAGGTTTAGAGTTTGAATCCTGGGGAAGATAAAAATCCACTGTCCAGGGGTGGAAAGACCTTGTGAGTAACGGCATTACCGAGGGTCGTCGGTCGACGATATAAGGGGTCGCCAGTTGGGCCGCCATTGTGGCCGCCCAAGGGACCAAGGTTAGGCCGCCAGTTGGGCCGCTAGTGTGGCCGCCCAAGGGGCTGAGGGGCCGGGTCGTTACATCTTGGATGGATGAAAGCACCCCAAAGGAGGTAAACTTTGAGGATGAAGAGCATTGGAGGTGCTCTAGGTCGATTGGAGGTGGCTTGGAGCTGATAACATCAAAGCTTTGGAGTCACCACCAAATGGATAAACGTTGAATACTTGAGATCAGATTAGAGTTGATGGAGGCACCCTAGATCATTGGAGGTGCCTTCAATGCAGTATAAGAGGGGGGGGGGGGGATTCGACCACAACTCTTGACACCAAATTTTCATAAGCTTTCAAGCTCATTCTGCTACATCGTCTTCCTATTGGTGCAATTTTTCAAGGTCAAGATTGACCAGTTTGACTAAGCTTGAGTCGACTCAAGCTTGAGTCTTGATGTTTAAGTTTTGATATTTGACAATATATAGAGATTGTAGTGTAATTATCCATTTGGGGAGATTATTGGTGTAATTCCCCTCTAGTCAAGGTTTAACTAGTTTGATGTAAAGAAGAGTCAATAGGTCAAGATTGACCGAATACTTGACTGGGAAGTCCTAATTAGAGGTTAGGTAAGGGTAAACCCAACGGGAAGGTTGGCAGAAGAAGGAAATCCAAATGGATCAATGTTGACTGGACACTTGGTGTGAAAGTTTTGATGAGTGAAGTTGGACAGTTGAAAAACCCTAGTGAGTAAAGTTAGGCAGATGAAAAATCCTGGTGAGCAAAGCCAGGTGAAAAACCCTAGTGAGTGAAGCTAGGTAGTTGAAAAATTTTGATGAGTGATGTAACGACTACCCTTCTTACTACTACTACTCTCTAAGGATGACCGTTACTTAACTACTAACTCTACTTAACCGGTATGGTTAAAAATCACATGGAAACCCTACCGAAAAATTTAGACAAAGTCTCCCATGTACCGGTGACCTTATTCAACAATACATGCAATATATACTCAGCCACAAGCGGCTGGAACACATATCAATCAACCACGCAGTATAATAAATCCAAAATAAAGAAAACAACACAAGAAATCATCACACAAGATTACAATTCTTCTACTACGTCCTAATCATATCAAAATAACAAATACTATCTCAAATACTCCTAACATAGTAAAAGACAATAAAAACTAAACTAAAACTACTTTCCTAGTCCCAAGGCTTCCATAGTCCTGACATCACACATCCTTCGAACACCTCCTTGTCGCCTTCCTTTCTATATCTTTTCCTTTCCTGTATCTGCAGTAAGAGGAAGTGTAGTCTATAAGCAAAATTTGCTTAGTAAGCGCTATCTAACTCACAAAATCTCGATATGCATGTATATAAATAAAAACATGCTAAAACTGAATGCTAACATGTAAAGCTACTCATGCTCATATATAGCAAAGGAATCATACTAACTGAAATACTAAACATGTATAGCTAATCATGCTCATAAATAGCAAAGAACAGTAAACTAACTCATGCTCTTCTATTAGTAAAGAAACATACTGAAAGGCTAAACATGTAAGGCAAGTCTATACTATCATGCTTGCATAAAGAACTAAGCTTACTGAATTCTAAACACCTTCTGAATCTTATTTCACTTGTTTAAAGACTTATTCTTTAAATACTTTATACTTATGTAAAACTTGCTTTATTTGTTCAAAACTTATACTTATAATACTTCAAAATAATAATCAACTTCTTCTTGGGCCAGATAACTGTAATTACTATGCGCGCATCCCTAACTAGACCCGAGATAGCTGGTCCCGAATCTAGTAGGATTTGCTAGGTTATCTAAACCTAGGGACCGACTATGGGAGCCCAGCCCAAGGACTACTGAGAGTCCTGCATACTAGGTTATCTAAACCTAGGGACCGACTATGGGAGCCCAGCCCAAGGACTACTGAGAGTCCTGTATACTAAGTTATCTAAACCTAGGGACCGACTATGGGAGCCCAGCCCAAGGACTACTGAAAGTCCAGTACAGTGCCATTGATAAAAGTAAAATACTTGTTATCTCTTAATACTTCTAATATATAATGCCTCGGCATTTTCTTTAGCACCTTGTGTGCCAAAATCCCTAAAGTCTTGACTTTGAGATTTACTTAAGGCCTTGGCCTTTTTCTTTCTTTTCTTTATCTTTCTTATACTTGTTAATACTTCTAAAAGAATACTTCTTTAAAAGAAACTAAAATGTTTAAGCAAAATCTAACTTTGAAATGCTTAACCCAAAGATCTGCCTACTATGCTAATAAAATTCTGCATATTAAAATCTGCATACTATACTTATAAAAATCTGCATGCTATGCTTATAAAAATCTGCACACTAAAATGCTACATATTAAGCTGACACAATTCTGCATATTAAGCTCTAAAGAAACTAGAAACTGATTGTTTTAGAAGGAAGGCTACTCATGCACATCTAATAACATAAGAAACTAAAAATCTGCTCATGTTATTCCAATAGCAAAGGAACTAGAAATCTAAATCTGCACATGTTCATGTTATTTACTAAATCTAAATAGCAAAGGAACTAGATGCTAAAAGGGGACTAAAATTCTCTTAGTCATATTCTCGCATGAACAAGAAGAGAAATGCATAATCGTTACCAATAAAACATGCATTGAATTTGTAGCATGCAAAAGCATAAAACCAAAACTAACATAACCTACTAATTTATCTCTTAAACGTGGTTAGGTTTGCCATTCCTAAACATTATCATATGAACTGAATATTATATAAATTAGTTTAGAACATGTACAATTTATATAGAACCAAACTTAAACTAAATAACACCACCTGGCACCAGAACAACCTCACGGCAGCAACACAAAATCAAAGCTTCGGACTTTACAGCGTGCTTCAAATTCAAATACACAAAAATCCGAAATGAGCAACCACAAACTAAACAATCTGTTAACTTCCGAATCCAACAATTCCACATGCTTGGACTGAACTAATCCTTCCCTCCTTACTTAGGGTTCACGGCAGCAAACCATAACAAACAAAATCCGAAATCTGTAAAACTCCAACTGTGCACTAACCCTTTACAACCTATTCCTTACAGCATGTTTCTAAATAAACATCAAGAAGATACAAGGATTCAAATCCTCAATTCGCGGCAGCAACTTAAGGAAGCAAACATCTTGCAAAAATCCGAAAGAAAAGGCTAACGAGAAAATCCAAAACTACTCTTCTGCAGGTGAGTAAGCAACTTACCTATCCTTAGACTCAAAACCGGGAAAAGGAAGGGTTCTAGGGTTCGGATAACTCGAGTTCTTGACCTCTCCTTGCGCCCAAATGCTCTTCTCGACGAGAGGGGCTTGATGGTGCGAAGACTTTGCAAAGAGGGGCGCTCGCCGGCCGCTGGAGATGCCCTTGCTTTGACTGCGATTTCGCCCAAGCAGAAATCGCCGACGCCGCGCGTGAGGAAAAGGGTTCTCGGGCCAAAAGGGAAAACCTAAGTTCTCCTTTTAATGACCCGGTATTCTGTTAATAACTATCACTTAAATATATTTTGCTCCTTCCTAAATTAACAAACTCTGCTGGCGCAGTTGGTTGGCTGTGTTCCGCTTAAAACTTTGCTGCGGTCGGAGGTCTTCGGGTCGAGCCTCGGCTTGGCCCTTTTTCTGCAACCTTTTATTTCTATTATCTATAACCACTACTTAAATTTATTTCATTCTCTATTTGTTCACAAAACAGCCATTGAATAGCTGGTTAGCAGGTTTAAACCGAAGCCACAGATCTCACGTTCGATCCCTCAGCCGCGCCCTTTATTTTTCAATTTATTTTAAATGTTCCAATTACAACTTAAATAAATTCGCTTCCCTTCTTAATAACAAAACAACTGCAGACCAGTTGGTTGGTTTGAGTTCGTTAAGACTCGGGCCGAGTCCGAGTTCTTGGGTTCAAAATCCAGCTTTAACACTTTTATATATATATATATTTTTAAACTTCTTTCTCTTGGTAAAAATACCAAACAAACTCCAAAAATTACGTAAAAATACTCTAAAAATTCTTAAAAATCTCTAGAATTTTTTATAGCATTTCTAGATTTTAATAAGGTCTTTTGGGACTCCAAATCATGAAATTTGGGGTGTTACAAGTGAAGCCAGGTGAAAATCTCTAGTGAGTGAAGCTAGGCAGATGAAAGTCATCGTGAGTGAAGCTAGGTGAAAATCCCTAGTGAGTGAAGCTTGGCAGATGAAAATCCTAGTAGTGAAGCTAGGTGATGAAAAGTCCTAGTGAGTGTAGAATATGTAATTGCTTGTTGAATTGAAAAGCTTCTGGACCAAGGCTGTATTTATAGCCTTAGTCGGGGGCGCTTGGAGGGTTCCAAGCACCTGGGAAGGGGATAAAGTCAACTTAGTTGACTTTTGGTCCGGACCCTCTGCTTCGGTTCCAAGTGCCCGGAATCGCTCCGGGCGCCCGGACCACTAAAGTCAACTTAGTTGACTTTTGGTCCGTACCTTTGCTTCGGTGCCGCTCGCCTTGATCCGGGTCTTCCGCTCCGGCTCTGCTTGCTTGGGTGATTTCAGCCAACTGAAATAAGGCTCACCCGAACCCAATTTTGGCATTCTCGAGTAACCTTCCGCTCCGACTTCTCGTCCCTCGGAAACACCGCGTGCTTCCTTCTCGCCCGCCTGCGTACTCTTCCGCAGCACCTCGTCCCTCAGACGCACCGAGCCCGTCGGCTCTCTCTCATGCTGTCCTTCTTGCTAGCTGCATCTTTTGCTCGATTTCTTGTGTTCCTAAGCTTCTGCACACTTAGATACAAGATTAAAACACCACAAGACCTAAACTAACTTGGTTGATCACATCAAAACAACCTTGGGGTTCCAACATGTTGTTTGTTTAACTCTTCTACCAAGTGTGCAGGAGTTGACTGGTCTGAAGGATTTGACACCAGGATAAAATCCAGCTAGGTCCGTGGGACCTGATAGTTGGTACGAAGTCCAGATAGGTCCGCGGGTCTGATATTTGGTAGGAAGTCTAATTGGGTCCACGTGACCTGACAACCGACCGAAGTCCAGTTGGATTTGCGAACTTGACAACTGCAGAAAGACCTGGTGGGTCAAAGGCAAGTCAAGTGACTACAAGTGGTAAATGAAGGTAAGCAACTGGATGAGAGATCCAGTGAGGACGCGTTTCTTGTTGAGGGAACTGTAGGCATGTCTCGGGGAGACAGGATCTAATTACTACTCATATTTTATTATGTTGTGCTTGAAGGATCAAAAAGAATTTAGATATCTCTATAATGTTATGATATTGTCCACTTTAGGCCTAAGCTCTCATGATTTTTCTCTTGTGCTCTACCCAAAAGGCCTCATGTAAATGGAGATATCTTTTTTTTATAAACCCATGATTTTTCCCATGTGTTTTCAATTTGGTACTATGTTTGCAACCTTGCAACCCCAACAATCCCCCCTCAAACAAAGGACCACAGGGTCCCCTCAAACATCGGGTCACTTTTGACCTGCTTAGGGTCTCCCCTCGAGCATCAGGTCACTCTTGACCTGCTTAAGGCCTCCCCTCAAGTATCGGGTCACTCTTGACTTGCTCAAGGCTTCCCTTACTTTGTTCAAGGTTTCACCCACATGGTTCAATCTTGGATCATGGCTATGGCTCGTGCTTCTTCTGGCAGTTAGTCCAGTGAAGAGCAAATACCAATTAAAGGATCAAAAAGAATTTAGATATCTCCACAATGGTAAGTGACCTAAGCACTCATGATTTTGCTCTTGGGCTCTACCCAAAAGACCTCATGTCAATGAAGATATCTTTTTCTTATAAACCCTTGATTTTTTTCATGTATTTTCAATGTGGGACTATCTTTGTAACCTTGCAACCCCAATAGCGCTAACTCTGGTTTGCAAGGTAAAAATATTTTCTATCGTATGGATTAACCTTTTTCTTGCAGGAGAAATCTGTTAAAGAAAAGGGGGTCCGAGCGCCCTGACTCCGGGCCCTCAGAGCTGGTTCAGGCACTTAGAGCAGGCTTGCCCAGGAGGGTGCTTGGGGCGCCTTGGCGGTCTGGGTGCCCAGACTCGGTCTAGGCGCCTGAACCCGAAAAATCATCCTTAAGCTGATGTGGAGCGCATCGATTGGCCGTGCCACGTGGTCCAACGCTCGGAGGGGTTCCAGGCGCTTGGAATGGACCAATTTAAAGGTCTTCAACCAGGAGCTTCAGAACAACAACTACTACAAGTTTCTCTCTTACTCGGTGTTCCGAAAAAGCTTCTACGATGCTGTGAAGCTCTTCCGACAACCGGTGACCAAGACTTTCATATTTTTTTTTGTTGTGGGTAACTTTTATTTTCAATTTTTGTACTTAACTCTTGTAACACTTTTTGTGAATTATTAGTGGATTGCCTAATGAAAGAACTTGATAAGTGTGAGCCTTGGAGTATGAGTCGTCAAAGGCTTAGAACCAAATAAAACTTGATTTGTTAGCATTGTTTTATTTTCTTTTGTTGCGTACCTGTATTAATTTGCTCTCAATGTTTCGACGATTGCTATTCACCCCCTCTAGCGTCTTTCCGATCCTACAGTAAGTGGTTGTAAGCAATTGGAGGAGAGATCCAGTGAGGATGCATTCCTCATTGAGGGAACTGTAGGCGTCGGTCCAGCTTAGATCCATTTGGGAAACGTAAGTTGAGATCTTGACTAGATCCTGGTCTCGAGGAGACAGGATCTAATTACTACTCCTATTTGCTGAGTTGTAGTAACTCTATTTTGCAGGATGACCTATTTTTGTTGCCCAGGACTAACCATTTTTTTACAGGAAAAGGAGTTGAAAAAGGGGGTCCGGGCGCCCGGAGCTGGTCCAGGCACTCAGACTAGTCTTGCCCGGGCGGGTGCCTAGGGTGCCCTAGCAATCAGGGAGCCTGGAGTCGATCTAGGCGCCCAAACCGTAAAATTCATCCATAAGTTGATGTGGAGTGCGTCAATTGGGCAAGTCACGTGGTCTAGGCACCCAGAGGGGTTCTAGGAGTCTGGAATGAGCCTATATAAAGACTTTCGACCAAGAGCTTCATAATAACAATTGCTACAACTTTCATTCTCGTGTGTTGCTTCAAAAAGGCTCTGATGATGTTACAACGCTCCACCGACAACCGGACTTCAACTTTACTTAGTTTTCTTTGTTGTTGGTAGTTTTCATATATAATTCTTGCACTTAATTTGTAACCATTCGAACTATTAGTGGATTGCCTAACGAAAGCACTCGATGAGTGCGGGCCTTGGAGTAGGAGTCGTCGAATGCTATGAACCAAGTAAAAACCACTTGTGTTAACGCTTGGTTTGTCCTCTTCCTTCTTGTTTCCTTCTTTTATTATTTCGTTGTGTACTTCGATTTAATTCGCTATAGATTTTCGACGATCGCTATTCATCCCCCTCTAATGTCTTTCTGGTCCTACAACTTTAGCATTGGAGGCACGCTAGGTTGATTAGAGGTGCTTTGGAGTTGATAACATTGAAGCGATGGAGGCACCCCCAAATGGATAAACGTTGAATACTTGGGATCAAATTAGAGTTGGTGGAGGTACCTTGGGTCATTGGAGGGGCCTCCAATGTAGTATAAAAGGGAGGATTGGCTACATATTTTAACACTAATTCTTCATAAGCTTTCAAGCTCATTCCGCTACATCGTCTTCCTGCTATTGTTGTATTGTAACTCTGCTACGCCCAATTGTTACAGTTAGAACGACACTAACCTCGAACTACTATCTTCAACTACTACAATTGTTAGTAATATTTTAAGTTTTTTACTATTGTTTTGGCATAAGAAAGTGTAATTTATTACACTTTCTTCATTTGTATTTGAGGTTTGATGTTTAGTGAATTTCCCATCGGATATATCCCAAGGGGGCATGGACTTTGAAGTAGTAGTCATCGGATTACAAACCAAGTAACCAATTGTGTGCTAGTTTCTTTACTGTCTTTCGCTATGCATTGACTTTTGACAAGTCTTTTTAAAATGGGAAAAAGAAGTTGGACACAAAAGAGCCAAACCAAATGAGCTTCATGATTCTAATGGAGAATGAAAAAGTAGGCAAACCAGAGTCTGAACTCGAGTCTGAAGCTAAATATGAGTTTGAGTCAAGCCACAGATTCATATATATTTGAGATGAACCAAACAATGAGGTAAATTTTCCCTTAGTTGATAAGTTATATGATATGATTTCTTACTTAACTAAAAAATTGGCTAAGTCTAATGTCTGGGTCTAGTCACTACTTAAGGAGGTTAAAATCCTTTGAGTAGAAGACTAACCTTAGTCCCTCAACTAATCAAGTTTAGGATGAAACCTCAACTTAAGTCCAAAAATTTGAGAAAGAGAATTCCCTTATGAAAAAACAAGTTGAAGAACTAAAAGGAACGTTGGAAATTTTCCTTTGAAAATTTTACGATGATCCCTACTTTGATGTGTGTCAAAGGGGCAAAGATTAATTTAAAGTGAGGTGAGAGAAAACTTAGAAAAACTAACTAAAACTTAGATTGAAGTTAAGTTTAAGTTAGATATACCAATCTTGATTAAACTTTCAACTTAAATACATAAACTGATTACTTACAATTTTTTACTATAATTTAAGATGTTAAAGTTATCAAGTCTTGTTTCAGCACAACTTAAACTTTAAACTCTGATATAAGTTTAAGTAAATTTAATTGCTTTAGATTAAGATTGAAATTTTGTTAAAGCATGTTAAACTCAATTAAAGAAAGGTATTTTTATCTAACTTTAAACTATGTTGGCAAACATAAAAAATGAGAAGATTATTGGTGTAGTTAGCACCGATAATCAAACTTGTATTTTGATGTATGATAAATGGTTTAAAGTTAGACATTATGTAATTTAATATGTGAGTTAAATGTGTATGTCACTTAACATGAGAAGTCCTAATGGGTCAGGAAGACTAGACATTATCAGAAAGACCTAATGGGTTAGGATGACCATACAATAGGAAAAGAGTGTTAGTGGATCAGAAGGTCTAGCCATCGGGCAGAAGACTAGATAAGCTGATATGACAATGCACTTGATGGGTCAGCTAGACTAGACATTAAGTAAGGAAAATCGGATGGGCCGATCAGACACTAAGCAAAAGTATAAGATTAAATAGGTTAGATAGACTAAATGTTTGGCGGTAAGTAAGGTAAGTTCTGGAGAGGTCTTCTGTTCTAGAAGATAATGAGGATGTAGGATCGAACGAGTGCGATAGAGGGGGGGGGGGGGTGAATATCGCGCTTTTAAAATCTTTTCTTTTCGTATTTTAAAGATAATCAGAATATGCAACGGAAAGTAAAATACTCAGTTCAGTTACCTAGTTCGAAAGCTAGGTCGACTCCTACTCCAAGACCCACAATCATTGACTTCACCAATGGGCAATCCACTAAAACCCTTCCTTCCGAAATCCTCAGAAAGAAGCAGATTGTACAAATGTAGATAGAAGATAGTAACAGACTACTATATTCTTTTAAATCAAATACAATGCAAGCTTTAAATAATTATACCGACAAGGGTAGAAGATGAAGCTCGGTCGACCGAATGGAGTAGCTTGCTTGAAGATGTGTAGAAGAATTGTAGCACAAGTAGCTTGTGTAGAGATGAACTTCGAATCGATCAGAATCTGTATCTCAGCCTCGAACCTTGAGCTCTCTTTTATAAGAGTCGTCGACGTTCGGTCGACGATCCCCAGGTTTGGTCGACCGAACCAACTCTCTTCCATCTGACGCTGATTCGATCTTTGGTATTTACTATCATAAAGTGTTCGGTCGACCGATCACCTTTTTCGGTCGTCCGAACAGAGAGTTTCCTTGTTTGTCGAGATTTCACTTAATGTTGCATTGATGAGGTATTGTTCGGTCGACCGATCTGTTGGTTCGGTCGACTGATCAGTTTAGCTTCCTTCCCTGCTTCTGACTGAACTGATCTATGCCACATCGTCAGGGTTCGGTTGATAGATCCTTTGGTTCGATCGACTGATCAAGCTCTGATCGGATTTTCGCTCTATTTTGTCTGAACTTGGGTCTGTTCTGAGTTATTCTGGTTCGGTCGACCGATCAAGCCGGACCTGCAAAATAGAGTTAAACAGTATATTCCTGCAAAACAAAGATTAACACAGTAATATAAAATGCATGGGTAATAATAATAGACAGTTCAACTGTCTTGATCTCAACTTAGAAACCTTTCCGATTTCATCAGTTGGATCAGCAACCTTAGGTTGTTCCCTTCAGGAACACAACCACACTGTCGCTCCTCTAGTTGTTTACCTCAACCTCCCTGTCAAATTTTGATCCTCCAGATCTATTTGGACTTTTCACTTAGCCTTGATCAGCTCGCTAGGACTTTCTCTCGATCTTCGGTCCTCCAGACCTCTCGATCTCACTGCTAAGTGTCGGGTCCTCTCGACCCACTTGGTCTTTTCACCTGGGTTCCACGATCTGCTAAGATTTCTCCTGCCTAGCCTCCAACTAGGTCTTTCCCGGTTGAGTAACCAACCTGCACACTTAGTCAACTTGTTAGATCACAACAAGACTTAACTTGAACTTTTGACAACATCAAAACTTAGGTTTGATTCTGGTACAACTTGCACCAATAGAGGACACATCCTAGTCTAGACAACCTAAGGCGTTGATTCGACTAAAGAAATGAACGAAGGTTTCTAAGTCGAGATTAGACAATCCTAACTATCAGACTTATTCTTGCATAATTATATTGTTATAATTCTATTTTGTAGGGCCTTTATTATTAGTTTTGTTGTGCTAACTTTGTTTTACAGAAAAATAATATTTGGGATAATCGAAAGGTTGGGTCAACCAAACAAAGTGGTTCAGTTGACTGATCCCATAAGATAAGATCAGATCAGATTTGAATTGAACCAAAGAAGGAAATAGTGGGTTGGTCGACTAAAAGCATGATCAACCAATCGATCCTATTTAGTAACTGAAGAGAAAATAGATCAGATCAAATAACAAAGGAAATAACAGGGTTCGATCGAATGAATTGGGAGTCGGTCGACCAAACACATATGGTAAGAGAAAATCATATAAGATCAAATCAAACAGAAAAAGGAAATTTAGAAGTTTAATCAATCAAACATGGAGTTGGTCGATCGATATAGGTTGATTTTGCAAAAGATACGATCTAGGAAGATTATAAACCTAGACGAGAAGCCGGGTGTATTCTAGAGATCGATCGACCAAAAAAAGTTCAGTCGACCGGATAAAAAACTTATAAAAAGAGCCTTGAGGTTTGAGGCTGAAGATCAACTCTCTCTACAACCCATTCTTTTTCTGTTGCTCGAATCATGCAAATGTTGCTTCTACGACACTGATAGGCTCTCTAACAATCGACACTTAATCTTCTACCACTTGTTGTCAGTATAATATTTATTACTTGCATTCATTCAAGGTGATATTAGCTTGTTACTATCCAACTCATTTCTTGTACGAGTTTGCTTCTTCTTCAAAAGTTTTCAGAGAGAAGAACTTTAGTTAATTGCCTATTCGGAAGCGATTAAGGATTACAGATCTTGGAGTAGTAGTCAGTGGACTATGAACAAAGTAAAAAAATCGAACTGTATTCTTGCTTATTTTCCTTTCTTCTGTTGTGGCTTTGTTTCAATTTATTAAAAGAAAAAAGAAGTTTTAACATGCAAGATTCACCCCCGGTCTCTCGTCTCTTTCAATCCTACACTGGTCTACTCTCAGATCAAGCCCAATATGGTCCTTATCTCCAAGAGACTAGGCCCAAGCATTCTAGCTAAAATTTAGCAAAATACTGGAGCATCTCTTGAGAATCCAAAATAAGTAATAGAGGACACGTTTAAACTTCTTGTAATCTCAGAAATCCACATAATCTAAAATGAGTGCAATCTGTGCTCTATAGGTCGATCAGTGTGTTATGACCGAAATCCACTGATGGGCCTAGACTATTTGGATTTCTACAAACTTGCATCCATCCGGTAGGGTAGAGTAAGAGAAAGATAAATATGATATCAAACCTTGATTTTGATCAAGGAACAATATGACCCTGGCGTGAGGAGACAGGACCCAACTTGGTCTTGGTATGCTCTCATATCAGGCCAATGTGATCTTGGTCTCTAGGAGCATACCAAGATCAAGACCAAGACCAAGGCCAATTGGGCCTAGTCTCCCCATACCAGCCTCACAGTGTTACTTGATTAAAATCAAGATTTGACATCATATTTATCTTTCTTTCACACAACCCTATCTGATAGGTGCAAGTTTACAAAAATCCAAATAGCCTAGGTCTAACAGTGATTTTGATCAAAATACATTAATCGACTAAGAGAGCTCAAATTGCACTCATTTCAAATCCTTTAGGTTTCTAAGGTCGCAAAGCATCCAAAGGTGTCCTCCATTACTTATTTCGGACTCCTAGAGGTGCTTCAGTATTATGTTAACTTTTAGCTAGAATGCTTGGTTCTAGTCTCTTGGAGACCAAGACCACGTTGAGCCTAATTTGTGAGCAGACCAGAACCAAGTTAGGCCTGTTCTCTTCACACTAGGTCCAACATGGTCTTGGTTTGTTCTTCGATTAAGCCCAACTTGGCCTTGGCATTCTAAATGAAGATTTTTTTTTTCTCCTTGACACTACTAGGGAGGCCCGAAAATAGTACAAGAGGACACATTTGGATTACTTGGCACTTCAGAAACTCAACAGATTTACGGTACAATTGAACTCTCTAGGTCAATCAATAAATTTTGATTGAAATCTATTGATAGACTTAGATTATTTAAATTTCTACGAATTTACAACCATAAAAAGTAGAGTTTGGAGAAAGAAGATTTAATGTCAAATCATACTTTTTATTTTAGTAGTTAAATTTTAAAAAATAAATTTGTGTGATATAAATTAATAGATGAGAAGAAGGGAGGGAGATTACTTTTCACAAGTAGAGTAGAAAGTAGAGTAGGGTAGAGTAGCGAGAGAGAATATCTTGAAATTACATGCATTTAAATCATAAAAATAATTTTTATATTTAATTTTTGAAATTAAGAATTGAAACCTATGATTGATAAGAGGAGTAGAAAAAAAAGATCATCTAAATCAGTATGGTTTTTAAAATATGATACGTGATTTTAGAATTTAGAAAATGTGTGTGGGCATTTCCGTATGTTTATTAATAGTAGTATTTTTATTCAATAAAATTTAAATAAAAATACCTATAAGCTTGAAAAATGAATAGATGAGATTAAATCTTAAAAGTATAAGATCATGTAAAAGCCTTCTTCTCTCGCTGCAATGAAATTCTGCCTTCTTCCGGCTTCCGATTCGATGGGACCCGCCGCAACTCTTTGGCTTCGCTTGTAAATCCCTAACGTAACGATCGAACGGTCGTCCTCTCCGTCGCCTGCCATCTCATGCCTCCGCCTCAAAAATCCCTCGTCGCTTCTGTTCTCAGCCACCCGAAAGTCGCCGCCCGCCTCAACCCTAACGTCGCCGCCTCCCTCCTCCCCGTCCTAGCCACTCCCTCCCCCTCCCTCCTCCCTCTCCGCGCCGCCCACGCTCTCCTTGCCGTCTCCGGATCCACCGCCCACAAGCCAGTCGCCCGCCACCTCATCCTCCTCTACTCCCGCTGCTTCCCTGACGATGCCATCCTCCTCCACTCCGCCCTTCGATCCCCCGACAACGTCTCTGCTAACAACATTATCAAATCTCTCGTCCGCGTCGGATCCGACGGCTCCCGGGCCGTCCATTTCTTCGCCTGCCATGCCCACCCGGTTGGCTCCCGGCCAAGCCTTTCCACCTTCCCCCTCCTCATCACCTCAGCCAAGCTCCGGGAATCAATTCACCAAGGCGAGATGTTCCACGGCCTTGCATTGAAGTTGGGATTTTTAAGCAAATTGCCTGTGGCCAACTCCTTGATCCACTTGTATGCTTCTTGTGATGCGTTGGACCTGGCAAGGCAGTTGCTCGACGAAATTCCCGTGAAAGACCACGTCTCATACAACTCCGTTCTGGACGGATATGTCAAAAGTTGCAATTTTGGTCAGGCCGAGCAGCTGTTTCAGATCATGCCTTCCCGTAGTATCATTTCTTGGTCTACTCTCTTAAATGGGTATGTCAGAAACAAGATGTTTAACAAGGGAATATTGTTATTTCACCAAATGCAACAGCTTGGGGTTGAGCCGGATGATTGCTCGCTGATCAGTGTGCTGTCAGTCTACTCGCAGTGTAAGCTTCCACTGCATGGAAAATCAGTACATGGGTTCTTGGTGAGGAGGTGGCGGAGGATACCAACTCATGTAAGTAATGCAGTGGTCGGCTTCTACTGCAAGTGTGACTTGTTAGAAGCAGCAGCTGAAGTATTCAAGAGAATCACCAACAAGGATCTGATTTGTTGGAACACGCTGATATCTGGATTTGGAAGTCTTGGCCGTAGCATGGAAGCAATCGGTTTCTTCAATACAATGTTGCAGGAAGGTGTAAAACCAAATGACATTACTTTTACATGTATCTTGGTAGCCTGTGCTCATTCATGCTTGGTTGAGGAAGCACACAAATATTTTAAGATGATGACTGAAAAGTATAATATCAAACCAAAATTTGCACATTACTGGTGTTTGGTTGATCTATATGTTCGAGCTGGAAATCCTGAAGATGCACTGAAGGCAATTCAAAATATGCCCTTGCATAATTCGTCTGCTATATGGGGTGCAGTAATTTGGCTAGCAAAGGTTCGAGGTGATATTAGTGTAGGAGAGCATTTAGGGAAATGTTTGATTGAGCTGGAGCCATATAATAGCAAACGATATGCCCCTCTAGTAAATGTTTATGCTGCAGCATCAAGATGGGACAAATATAAAGAGTTGAAAGACTTGATGAAGGCAAGAGGATTAAAAAAGCTGCCTGATTCTACACTGATAGATTTGAATGTTGTTGTTCACAAGTTTTCTGTGGGCGATGAATCCCAACCAGAGATTCTGCAAGTATATGAAATGCTGAAGAAAATTGCAGAACAACTAAAATTGCAGCATCCTAGGGTTGATGAAACCACAGTTGATGCGATTTAGTTCCGGAAGAAAATTTCATAATCTTGGATATTCCTCTCCTCAATTGGTTTAACACTGCAGGACTGCAGCTGGTCAACCAGAAATGTTAAGCAGTTCAGCTTTATCTGCTAGCTCAAGCATGGTGGAAGCGTTCTGAATCAGGTATTCATTCCTTTTGATGAGATGTTAATCCTTACCCTTGGAAAATATAGATCAGCTACAGGTTGTGTTCTTATGATTTCCTGGAAATAGCAGGTCTCTAGCAACATGAAAATGAGTTGCCGGAATTTTGATTAAAGTACCAACGTAGACTAAAACCATGAGCTACTTCAGGTTCCTTGTTCTTGTGTCTTTATCTTTTGGAAAAAGAGGCGGTAAGTATTTTATGAGAATAAAACCTCTTTCGGAAAGGGTTTTACTTTCTAAAATACATGTAACTTGAGCTGTGAAGATATGCATTACAATTCTTTGGACCTGTAAAGTCCATTATCGGATTGCATGGATGTAATTTGAACTCTGAAATAAGGATTACAATTGAACCAGCCTCTTTGGCATCTCAAAGTCTGTCTCATCCACATTATGCAGATAGTTATCCAAATAGATAAGGAGTATGATTTCTCGTACCGAAGAGGAGATTCCCAGAGTACTCGAGACAATGCCGTCTGAGGCTATTCTTCCATAGTCACCTTTGGAAGTGTCATATTTAGTAATTGTCCTCCATCTTGATCATTCTTTTGGATCAGCAGGAGAGCCAACTGGAGAGCCTACGCGTGGCACCGACATGAGACCGGATGCGGACGTGTTAGAATCTGATAAATCGATCCAGAAATTGGAGCAGAGGACAGTGAAGGATCGCCCACCTCTCACAAAGATTTTCGTTTCATGTTTTCAGCTTATTTATTGGGAAAAAAACACGTGCGGTCATCGTGCAGATGTGCCATCGTATCCGTTGGATCGATAATCGACGGCGGCGAGCTTGCGGAATGGCGGGAGGAAGTGACGGCGCGGTTTGGCGTTAGATTTTGCGGATATAACTTAACAAATCCATAACAAGATAGAGAAATAAAAGGGAAATAAGCGGAAAAGTAGGATATTTGAAGACGATCTTCCCCTGTTCGTTAAATCCGTCTCTTTTATCTATCTTTGTACATAGCTAATGAGCACCACTTCCGCCTCATCCCAATCTACGCCAACCATTTAAAATCTCCCCCTATCCTGTCGCGCCTCTGTTTTTCCTTCTCTTGTTGCTGCTCGATATTCAGTCCCCTTCCCCTCCCATTTGCTGCCATGGCTTCTGCTGCTCTGACTGCTGCGCTCTCCCTCCCTTCTTCTTCCAAATCCTCCTCCTCCTCCTCTGTCTCCATCTCTTCTGTCTCTCTCGACAGGATCGCCAGCTTCCACAAGGTACTGTTTTGCAGTGTTCACGGTCAACTTCTAATCCACAACCTATTTATATTCCAGTTCCTGATTGACTGTGAAGGCGTGCTGGTGCTCTAAGAGAAGAAGCGTGGTGAGGAAGCATGCCTGTGTAGCTGTGAGAGCTCAGGTGACGACAGAAGCAGCGCCCGCGAAGCCGGTGAAGGTCTCGAAGAAGCAAGACGAGGGCGTGGTGACCAACAAGTACAAGCCCAAGGATCCCTACATCAGCACCTGCCTCCTCAACACTAAGATCACCGGCGATGATGCTCCCGGCGAGACTTGGCACATGCTCTTCACCACTGACGGTAAACTTAATTATCTCTCTATTCATATCGCTCGCTAAAATTGATCAGACTGACAAATTAGGATTGCATCCAAGTGAATTGAAACAGAATATAAATGGAATTATTAAATTTGTTGCTTTTGAGTTGGTAGCTGATCCTAAGAATCAGATGCGAACATGCAGGGGAGATTCCTTACAGAGAAGGGCAATCCATTGGAGTTATCGCCGACGGGGTTGACAAGAATGGGAAGCCACACAAGTTGAGATTGTACTCGATTGCCAGCAGTGCTCTTGGAGACTTTGGTGATTCCAAGACTGTAAGTTCTAGTGAAAGTTTTTTAACTAGAAAACTTAAAAATGGGATCAAGCTCTAAATTTCTACCTGCTTTTGTAGGTTTCTCTCTGTGTAAAACGGCTTGTTTATACGAATGATCAAGGGGAGATTGTCAAAGGAGTCTGCTCAAATTTCTTATGTAATTTTTTTGACAAAAATATTGTGGCGTATTAACAAATCTACACTTTTTTTATATATATATGTTGTAAATATTTGTGTGCAATGAACCAATTAGGTGACTTGAAGCCTGGTGCTGAAGTGAAGGTCACAGGGCCAGTTGGGAAAGAAATGCTATTGCCCAAAGATCCTAATGCGACAATAATTATGGTAGAATTTGTTCCATATAAACTTTTGTTTTCTTGAGTTAGTTTTTCTTATGTCGTTTGATGAAATGTTCATGTCAGCTTGCTACTGGAACTGGGATTGCTCCTTTCAGGTCTTTCTTGTGGAAAATGTTCTTTGAGAAGCATGATGATTACAAGGTATTGTTCAACTCTAAGGAATTAGAAACATTTATACCTTTACCAAAAAACATTATTTTTTATGTTTACGATTGTAAATTAAGTTTAGGTTAATTACAACAAAATGCCTTCCAAAACTTTGACAAAAAGTTTGTGTTCTCCATCTTGATGATTGATGAAATTTGCAAAACCATGATAGTTCAATGGACTTGCATGGCTATTCCTGGGAGTTCCCACAAGCAGCTCATTGCTCTACAAGGATGTGAGTTTATAGTTACATTTCCATTCAAATAAATTTTAAATCATTAGTTTTTGAGAACGTATTTGGCAAAATAGATTCTTTATGATCTATGATCAGGAGTTTGCCAAGATGGAGGAGAAGGCACCGAAGAATTTCCGAGTGGACTATGCAGTGAGCAGAGAGCAAACAAATGAGAAAGGCGAGAAAATGTACATCCAAACTCGCATGGCACAGTATGCGAACGAGCTGTGGGAGTTGCTCAAGAAAGACAACACTTATGTCTACATGTGTGGACTGAAAGGAATGGAGAAGGGGATTGACGACATTATGTTGGATTTAGCTGCCAAGGATGGTAAAATGCTGCCTATTTTATGCACAAATTTACGTCACAAAAGAAAAAGGAAATACTCAAAGATCACTAAATATGTCACAATTTGCAGGTATTGACTGGATAGCTTACAAAAAGGAATTGAAGAAGGCAGAACAATGGAATGTGGAAGTCTACTGATTTATCTCAGTTGATGCTAATATTTTTCGTTAAGGATCACATCCCTTAGTGTGATTGTGCTTATGTATATAGTCTCCTTTCAACTTTTGGCCCTATTAAATTTGGAAATGTAGCAAAAAATATATAGTTAATATCAACTTCATCATTTTCGTGTGTTGTATATTTCATTTTCCTCCAATGACCTCTCTTTAATGGAACAATGTAGGATGCCAATCTCTTTTACATTTACCATGATTACATTCCCAAGCTATTGAATAAAGTTTCTGCATTCGGTAACCCCTGAAAATTCATGTTGTGTTCTGTTTAGAATGAAGAACTACAAATTTATAATAACATCATCATTTGCAAAAAGATTTTACAGCTGAAACTAGAACACAATTACAAAGACTTAAAACAAGTTATAGAGGGGGAAAACCACCTCCTCTTATTCTATTATTCTATAACTGATTCCTCTATTTATAACATTCTTGTCTGAAATAATGCTATTGAAGAAAACTCAAATCACAGTTATCCAATGGGGAATCTTTTGATAGCTAATATACATCTCGATGAGCATATTTATGCAAAAATAACAATAATAGAGAAACATATCTCAGAGTTATGGTTTCCCTCTATCTTAAATAACAATAATAGTTACAGGACTTGATTTAAGGGGAGTCAGAGAAGCATATCTCAGCATTATGGTTTTCCTCTATCTTGAATAGAAACCTTTGAGAATGAGAATTCACCTCCATCTGTTTGCTCTTCTACGCCATATTCTTGTCTGTCATTTTCCAACAAGGTTGACATTTGAACTTCTGTATCTGAATCATAATGGTCCATAACATTCCTTCTTGTTGAAGGGGTGAATGTTGCACTGATATGCCCTGTAGTTATACTCCTCTGTATACGGTGAAGAGGAGACACCTGTGGGCTTTGTTCGCCAGTAGAGGAACCATGAGAGCTTTTCTCATGTTTTCTCTTCACAGCTTGATGCCATTGCTTGAGTGCCTTTGAAGTCTGTTCATCGAAGATGGTCTTCTTCATGTGTGTCCCCATCTGTGGAAATTGAAAGTTGATTAGGAAAAGAATGAAATCATAGCAATACAAGATTTGCAAGGTTGAATATTACTATGAATTATATTTTTCAGGCAGAGCAGAAGAAACTTAGCTCATTATCCATCAATGATCATAATTGATTTACTTTCGAGACGAACAGAATATTAATCGATATTGTGTACTAGTTTTGAAACTAAATAATATTTGGTGATGAAAGATCATAAAATCTATACCTGAGATACAAGTGCATAAAGTGGAAGTGTGATATAGCAACACAAGACTTGTCCTCCCACTCTGCATACAAACAATTAAATAGAAAGACAGTGCATCAAACTTCCACTCATTAAAGCTAAGTAACAAGTAAATAAGATTGGCTTGCAGTTGAATTCTTCATAATTAAGTTTTCACCATTTGGAGACCTCTGTGGAGTAAGTAATCTTAAATATTTGTGTAAAGAAGCAACCATAACCTAACAAATTTCGAAGAATTTCTCTGTGTTTCTTTGGAGTTTAGAGCATTCTTAACTTGAAAGAAGGCATCTCCTTCTTGCTTCTAGATTTGGCATAATCACTTTGTACTAAACCTTGTTATTTCTTGTGTTTATGGTATCTTGATCTTTGTCTATTCTTTTCCCCCATTCTTAATCTTGATCTTTGTTCTATGGCTCGAGAAGGAAGAGCTTGAACCTCAAAACAAGATGATAAAAGAAAATGAACTCACCCAATGGCAACTCTCGCAATAATGAACCCAAAGTTATCATGGAAACATGACTTCAATCCAAACTCATACTGCAAAAATAGGGAATCAGAAAACAATTATAAGGATAGATTGCCAAAAAAAAATGATAATTTTTGCCATGAAGGAAGCACATAGGCCAGTTACCCAAATCCAAAAAAAGTAGGTGATCTGGAGTGCATTCTGCAAAGCATGTAGAAACAATGAAGAGTTAAATTTATGTTGAATATATATCCAATTATGGGGTGACTGAAGATATAAATTACTGAGATAAAGTTAAATTCTTTGAAGATAAACCTGAAACAGTGTGAAATGGATGAGGAAGAGAACAAATTGTGGACGTCCAAACCAAAAATGATTGTCACTGAGTTGCACCAGAGGAATCCCTTGGACGACCGCATGTCTCTCTTGAATCTCGATAGCCATCCTTGTGATGATTGCTTGTAGCTTCATTCCGACTGCTAGAATTATCTACCTCACCATCAAAAAATGATCAGCAACTTCACAAGATGAAACGGTTCCATAATATACCAATGAGGTTTGGATCTTACAACTAGGGGAAGTAGTGATGCCCAGAAGAGTCCCTCCCATTCTGAAAAAAGTAACATATTAGTGAAAACTTTATCTGATTTGTCTCGATATGAGTTGGATCAATTTCTAAACTCACCATGAATGTTAAGAAGAAGAACAATCATGGCAGAAACCCATAAGACAGAACTGTTGGCAAACAATAAACAACAAATGAACAAAAGGAATATCAATCAACATAGAAAAAAAAAAAATGAGAAACACTTCCTACAAAAAGCCTTCTAAGGGGACTTAAGCTGAATATTTAAGTTTCTGGATTTTTAAACTAAAAGTTTAGGTGTATTGACATTAGATGTTGAAAAGACTAACTTGTGAGCAACTGAAACCGATAGTTGTGTAACAAAACTAAAGTTTAATTACAAAAGAGAAGCAAATTTAAGTATCACATCCCAAAATTTATAGATTATTTTTAACCTACTACAATGGGTAGATTAATTGGAACTTATTATTGTTTTTGGGATAACTATTTGGACGAGAAGAACTTCAAACATAACCATGCAAAATTGCAAAATTGTGTAATAAAAGTTGTAGGAGTATGCTCATCAATACCTGATGCTCACTACTACTTTAAAGTCATCCTCCAAAGTTCTTTTTATGTATTTTTGGAAGTTAAACTTACTTCTCGGAGCCAGATGAGTCTGAAAATGTGAAACATCAGTAAACTACTTGATTTGGGGGGGAAAAAAAATATTGGAATGCACCTATTGCTGAACTTACATTGATAAACCCATGGCGCAGTGTTAAGTAATCTGCTTTACGGACAGATCTGAAAAATTGTTTAAAAAAGCAAACCTGTATAGGATGAAAGGATTCAGAAAAATAGCATAAAAAGGATATAATAATGGAAAGTTAGTTATCTCTTCTCCCTATAGAAGTCTCAAGTATCAACAATCTTCATTTCAACCATAAATGAGAATTGGCCTTCTATTTATAGATTTTGATTTTAAAGCAAGCAGTTTGATTAAATCCCTTTAGGTAGATAAAGATTATCGGCATCTGCGACATGGTGGTGAGTCACAATTGTGCAACAAGCACAGACTGACAAGCAATATTTAATTACCACTATAGAATGATGGACTAGGGACAATTCTAATCAACTTACAAAGTAGAACAAGATTGGGATTCTATTCCAGATACTTGTATGCTGTCTCACAAATGATGTCTCACGAGTAAATCTGAATCTTGATGGATCTGCAAATTTCGCAAATGAATGCACTAATTAACAAAGAAGTATATAATGAAGAAACATGAAAACGTATCTTCATTTCAATATTTATAAATCATGTTGATTTCCATCCTATGAAACCTGCTAAACTTACTCCGCGAAAATAATGGAAATACACACTGCTCTAGAAATCAGGCATCAACTAGCTAGGAAACAATGAATTGGTCAGGGAACAACTCAACCATGTTATGGTTAAAAAATTATGTCTTGAAAAGACTAATTGTACTAAAAAGCATGTAAATGAACTTGATCACACAACACTAGCAACTTCTCGAAATCCATTCCTGTGGAGTCTCTACTTTGTGGAGAGAATGGAGAGTGATGTTAGCAAATAGAGAAAACTTTTAAGAGCAAAGCATACCGTTGGAAAATTCATACTCAGAAGATGAGGTCTCACTTTCCCACACTTTCCATGCACGCATCTGATATAAATAAAATTCTTCAATTAAAACCGAATGCAGTATACTTCAGGTTAATGGTAACCAATTGTTATCACATGGTTGATTTCAGAAAATAGAAATAATTGGAATCCCAACCAACCTTTGCTCTTCCAAGAGCCATTGTAAAAGCACTACTTGCTACATGAAACACAGCTAAGAAAAAAATGAAGATGTGCAACTGATGTATTCCATTCACCGAAATAAGTGGCACTTTTCCCTGTAGAACCACGATGAAAGAAAGATCTCAACAAGGGCAATGTATGCTCGAATTAATCATAAATCTGTTCATACTACATCTGGAAAGGAACATAAAAGATAGTTCTCAAAACCAATGTGGTTTTATTGGGGACAGTTATCATGGACATTGGTAAGCAAATTCTGAATGTCTTCCATATGCAGGGAGCCCATCTATCAGGTTACTGAAAGGTTGTGAAGGTTGTTAATGTTATTGCCATAGCCATTTAGCCAGTTTGATATAATGTGAGTTTCATGGTCTGGCAATCACATCAGTAAAGTACATATGTTCCTAATAAATTTTTACCTAGAAAAGTGCAGATAGAATATATGTTTAAGATCCCATCAAATCAGAAATAGGAGAAAATGCAGTAACAGAAAGAATATATAAATATAGCATGAATTTTCACAGGCAAATTTTTAATTTCTCAGACTAGTCATCTGCCCCCATATCTATATCGAGCCACAATGACACAAACATGAATATATTCCAAGTGAGGGATCCTAAATCTCCTTGTCCTAGCATTTTTAGTTCGTTGAACATCTAGATTGGTACTCCATCTTATACTCGCACCGAGTGCATGAAAACTATAACATATATAATTCTGACTAATGAAGTAACACTGATGTAAAGAAAATTTAAATGCACAACTTGCACAATGTAGGGGAAAGACTAATAAGAGGCAATTCCAATACTTAGCTATGCAATTCAAATATGTAAAATGCTAAACAGCTTGTACAAGATCTGATACAAATGAGAATGATGTGCCTAGCCAACATTTAATTACCGTAGGACATGACACAACTGTTCCAGCAGCTAGCATCCTTCGTTTCAAATTCTGATTAATGAGAACATTTTGCAAGAGTCTCCTGCGGTGTTCTCTACCAGCTTCTTCTGTTGTGCCTTCAGTTGTTTTGATTGAGCATGGCAACATGGTATCTGCAATGCTGTCCGGTATGCAGATTTTAGATATGTAAGTCTGCCCAAATGTCAGTAGTAAAGAAATGAAACCAAGAATCATCAATTCTGCAAATCAAAACAAATAATCAGTGTTAGTGATTTTCAAGTCTTCAATCAAGGGTCCAAACTAGTCCAATCAACACAAACATACAAGCAAAATTTCATTATTGCTAAAATTCATAATTGTGAAAACATATAAATGCAAGTTTATAACTTACCACATTTAACCTTCTCAAGAGCTTCAAACAATGCCTTTTTGTTCTTCCTAGACAACCACTGTATAAAACCATAAATAAAACATTAGAATTTAAGATTTTCTAGATAGTGAAATGAAATACATATAGAGAAATTCAAAAATTAGAAGGCTTAGAGGAAGAATATGAGACAAGAAAAATTTCTTACAATATGTGTTGCTCTGCTGCTTATAGAAAATACTAGAAGGATATAAAAGATAATCAAAAACAAATTTTAATAGATTGCAACAATGAAGCTTTTCTCTTTTGCTTACTTTCTTTCACTTGAATTGCTTAGAGAAGATTTAGGAATGCAACAACACTCTCCCAACAATTGAGTTACAAAAATCCTCATGCTTTGCTCCTTATATAGGTTGCTTGCTATTTCTGGAATTCACCAGTTAGTCGATTGGTACCACACATGAGAAGATTGATATCCTATAGTTGACTATTGTTGTGCAACTTTTTTTTATCAACGACCCTTTTTTGTTTTCCATATGTAGAATTAGTCGACAAATATCCCTTATCAATCAATTAGTCATGCATTAGTCTACTATCTAGTCGACTAACTCACAAACAAAAACATTCTATTCATTGGCAACGAGTCTGAATTGACTACCTAGTCGATTTAACTATCAACTAACTAAAACCAATCATTAGTTGGTTGATACTTTGACTCCGACAAACTCAAGATTAACTCTCATTGTGCCAAGAAACCCTATGCCTTTGGAAATTCCTCGCCTGCCTAGTACAAATCAACTTCGACTTACTAGGATTTCTGCCACTTAGAGACCATGTCTTAATAATTTCATTTATTGCTTACTATTTGGGTCGACATCAACCTACCAAGACTTCATCCTTTGCCCAGCTTCAAGTCAACATTGACTTGATAGGACTTCCATTTGCACAACCTGAGGTCAAACTTGACCAATCAAGATTTCCACTTACCTAGAGGCTACTCCTCCAAGGCTTCATTTTGTCTGACGTCCGATCAATCTTGACTTATTGGAACTTCATTGCTTGTCAAGCATCTCATCTTCCTTAACCTAAACTTCTATTACCAAACATGTAATCCTCTCGACCTGCTTGGACTTCCATCACGTGTATAACATCTGATCAATCTTGAACAATTGAGACTTTATTATTTATCAACACTTTTATACTTTCCATCTGTCAACACTTTTAATAACTCTTGTCTTGTCAACTCCCTATTGGCTCCTCATTGTCAAATGTCTAGTTGATCTCGACCTATTTGAACTTTGTCCAATGTCTATTATCCAACCAACATTAACCTACTTGAAGGCTTGCAACCAATTGGTTTGCTCCTTGGTGGTAGTTCAACTAGGACCTATGCTTTGTTGGTCCCAATTACATTCACCCCATCGTTAATAGCTTACTTCGAAAGAGTCCATATGGTAAACCCTAAACACAACTACAGACAAAGGGAAATCTTCATATTTTTTGAAAGAAAAAAAGATTAATATCAATAATGAGGCAAAGTTAAATTATGCAGCCAGTTAAAGTAGAATACACCTGTGAGATAGTTACTAGGGTTGAGATATTTGCAATAAGGTTAAATGGTTAAAAATAATAATAGATAACACGGCCATTCGGTTTACTAGGTTTGACATATCCTAATTTCGAATTGAATAAAGAAAAATTCAGGCAAACCATTAGACGCTTTTCAACCATCATCCTCTTACTAGACATGAATAGCACAGAGTTCCAAACATAATAGGACAATCTTCAGAACTTACAAAACTACAGCATTCCATCAAAAATGCACCGAGAGTTAGACATGCTAAATTACATAATTCCTAATTAAAAGGAAAGTGCGGATCTTGCAAACAAATCCTTCCCTTAGAACCCTTAAATCCATGGTGCAAAGTAAATCGACTAAATGATTAAGATTACTGTATTTCATTCTTCAACCTCCCAAGAGACGATGTTAAATGCCCCCCAAAGCGGATTGTTTCAGCTCCAAAAACAAACAGAGGATCACGACGGAAGCTAAAGTTGGAATCTTAACAACAGACTCATCTTGAAAATCTATAAACGAACTAAACTAATACGCTATTTTTTCTTCTTTTTTTTTTTCGTTTCACCTCTCCAATGTGATGAAGTCCCTTCTCCAGCAGGATGGAGATGAGAATGATGACGGAGCACACGATTGCAACCGCCCACGTCGGAGTCCGGTCGAGCTCCCTCGATTCCACTCCACCTGCTTCTCCGGCCATACCGAAACAAGAAATCTTTTTTTTTTTTTTTCTCTTCAGTTCCCCTCGCGACAATAAACCTGATCCTCCTTCACCTTGGAAGGTCGATGAGGGGGAGGCATAGACGATTCTCCTATGATAAGAAGGGAATTGGTGCTACAATGGAAGGCATACGGCGCCAGATATGGTAAGCATTTTTCTCCTTCCTCGCTGAGGCTTGAGTTGCACTGTGAGGAGAAAGTAACGGCTAGGGGGTCTTCACTCGTCTTTGACCGACCGGATGCTGTTTCAACCGGACCGAAGTGGTATTCTGAGCCGCTTCGAACCGATGATTATTAGAACGGAAAAATTTTAAAATATATAAATCACGTTTCCTAATTATATATTTAATTGTATTTTTTGTTACGGTGCCCAGTAGGCTATTACAATTATAACAATCAAATTGATTATTTTTTTTAAAAAAAATTAAATAACTAATTATTATAATGGATCAATTTGATATTTGAATGTATCTAAAACAATTAATGGATGTAAAAAAAATTTGAAATGAGATGAAATTAATTTTTATATATTCATACATTCAAATATCAATTTGATTATCGAGAATAATAATTTTTTTGAATATGAATTAAAATCATTGCTCTTAATTTTTTGAACATGAATTAAAATCATTGCTCTTAATTTTTTGAACATGAATTAAAATCATTGTTTTTAATATATTGAATCAAATTGATGTTTGAGTATATGCATATAATCATGAGAACTAGAACAACTCATAGAACCTAGTTTTACATCATTGCAAACTCTTTAGTTTCATCAATTGATTTTGGTTGAATGAATTTAAAGAGTTTCGGTCAAAATTGACTGTTGGATCTAGAGAGTTCAGAATGATATGAAAACAGATATTATGTGCTCGCCTAATTCAGTAGTTGATTTAAATATTTGAGAAACTTTAGTATGAGGTTAACGTACTGTTTTTAGAATAACTCCAATAAATCATATTTTCTTTATAATATCTCAAAATCAAATTAAATGGAGCAGTTTAAACGAAAAAAAAAACACTCTTTATTTCACATTGCTTATTCGATTGAAAAGGAAAGGAAATCATTAATATAATTGGCACAGTTGTCCTTTCCGTAAAAAGGAAGTTAAATTAAATAGTTTGCTTCCTAATCAATAAGGCGAATTTATATATGATTTTTTAATTTCTTTTATTAATTATTATTAATTCACCTAAACAGACATGCATCGAAGGATTGATGTCTCCTAGGATAAGTCTAATAATTAATACATAAAATATTATCATCGTAAAATTTGAAATTTAAATTTTAATAAAATCGAAGTAAATATCTCTCTTATGTATTAGTCATTATTTCAAAGGCTAATAACCGTCCATGATTTATCTTATCCGTGTTGATCTTGAGACGAATTGACAAGAATACTGAGGACGAACATATTAACTTTTATTATCATCATGCATCGGTGGATTGACTGTTGCTTTAAGGATATTTATGGAAATAAATAATACACTAAAAATAGAAATGGAAATGAAAAGGAAAATGAAAATTTTCTTAAAAGACATGTGATAGTTTAATTACTGGGTCATTAGCACGAGATTAAGATAAATACATTGTAACTAATGTGATAGTTTAATTACTGGGTCATTAGCACGAGATTAAGATAAGTACATTGTAACTAATACACAATAAAAGATTAGCAACGTAACTTAGTGCCTCATCTTCTGTTCATTAGTTAAATTGTATCATCCTCTCCTACAGTTGAAAGCTTTGTAAGGTATCCATGGAGTTCTATTAGAGTAGCACAAATGGCCTGAACAACAAGACAAGTAGGAATGGGTTGCTTTATTAGAGTCCTTGCCCAGTGGAATATATCTAAGTAATTAACATGTATTACTTTATGGTATATATAATTTTAAATAAAATAATATAACATAAAACATATTTTATAATCTTTGATAGACGTGAACGATATCATAAAAAAATGATAATTTATCAAAAAAAAAAAACATAGCTTGTATATTATATTTATCAAAAGACGTAGGTAAATTTAATTTATACTAAAAGACGTAGATAAAAAAAAATTAATTCTCAGTTTACCCTTCTGACAACTTGCTAACCTCCTGTTTTCAATCATCATTTTCCAAGCATCCAAGTCACAAATTGAATTGAAAATTAATTTATGATTCGGATACACGTCCTCTCAACGTCTCTCTCCCTCCATCCCTCTACCTGGTTTTATAAACATAAAAGAAATATGAATCTCCTTCGCTTGTCATTCCTTCTTGTGCTGGTTGGCAGGATTGCAAAAGACCAATTAGGGTTTAGGGATCCGTAAGAGTTTCAAGAGGAGTCCAAAGGATAACAACAGTTAAGAACGTCAGCGTTGAAGGACAAACTTCTAGCAAGAGTGAAATTAGTAGAAGAATATAGTTAAATATTTAACGATGTATGTATAGATTTATTACTGTAAAATAGGATAGTGATGTAAAAAAAAAATTACAGTTTGGTTGCAAACGGTGATGACAAAAATCGTGTTTATGGTTTCATTGGATGTTTGGGGAATAAATATCCAACAACACCTGCAATATGATCTACTCCAATACTTAATCGATTTGCAAGGTGCTCCACTATGATGTTAGATTTCAGCTAGACCTTGCTCATGCATGTTAGGTTAATATGGTAGGTATCAGGACATTGGGTCTGATATGCGATTATATTGTTAGAGTGTATACTAAAAGCCTAACTTTTTGTAAACATTTATTTTGAAATAAAGAATTACATTGGTCAATTGTCTACATTTATATGCTAAGTGTAGTTGTTCAATTAATTTATATTGTAGATAACACGGTGTGTGGTGTTACATACAGAAGATCATGTTATCAATTTCTTATAAATTATAAACAGTAGCTTACGACTAAGATGGAAATGAACAAACCATTGGAATAGTCGTAGTGTAATTTGATATTAGTTTATCTTAACTATAAAATTACACTAGTACACTCTGAGTGTATTGAGCAGGACCATTTAAGGTAAGTTCTTTTTATACTTACTGCATAAAAGAACAAGACCTTTGTTATTATGGAAATGTGTGCTCTTAATCATGATATAATAACAAACACATATATTCAATATTCATTTCTTTAATTTATCAAAGGGTGCGATTTAGTTCGATAAATCAATAGACCTGATAAATTAGGAAATGATATTATTTATACGGTGTGTTGTTGATTATAGAATGAAACTGTGTCCTAGTAATCTAGGTTGATAATGCCCCCAAGAGGAGCTCATAAGGATTGTCATGTAAACCCTGCAGGTGGACTTAGTCCGACATGACGATAAGGTTGAGTGGTACTACTCTTGGAGCTAGATATTAATTAAGTGAGTTGTCAGTAACTCATTTAATTAGTGAACATTCGATATCTTAAACACAGGGAGATTAACACACTCATGATAAAGAGGAGCCCATATAGTAATATGGGATTGATGCGGTAGTTCAATAATAACTCTTTAGTTGAATGAGATATTATTGATGAACTCGAGTTGGGTGTTCGGGGCGAACACGGGAAGCTCAAGTTCATTAGGAGACCAAAACCAATTCCTCCTCTCGGTCCCTGTCGTAGCCTCTTATTTATAAAGTCTTATATCCACCTTCTTACCCATCCTTAGGTGGCCGGCCAAGCCAAGCTTAGAGCCCAAGCAAGGGTCGGCAAAGACATGGCTTGGATGGGTTGAAGTGTGACCGACCCTATCTTGAACCCAAGCTTAGGTGACCGGCCACAATAAATTAAAAGAATTTTATTTTTTAAAAATCTTTCTTATGTGGAAGCCATGGTTTTAAAAGAGAGTTTAAAATTTAAATATTTCCTTTTATAGTTTTCTACAAAAGATTAAGAGAAAGGTTTGATATCTTTCCTTATTTGTAGTTAAAAGGAAGATTTTAATTTTTGATAAAACTTTCCTTTTTTGTAACCATCCTCATGATTTTAAAAGAGAGTTTTAAAATTTAAATCTTTCCTTTTATATTTTCTACAAAAGATTAAGAGAAAAGATTTGATATCTTTCTTTATTTATAGATTGAAAGGAAGATTTTAATTTTAGAGAAAACTTTCCTTTTTGTAAATCATCCACATATTTTAATAGAGAGATTTTAATTTATAAAAGTTTCCTTTTATGACCAACCATGAAGGGAATTTTTAAAAGAGAAATTTTTATTTAAAAATTTTTAGAAACAAATTAGGAAGTTTTAATTTTATATTTAAAACTTTCTTTCCTTGGAGGATTTGATATGGTCGGCCACATTGATAGAGAAAAGGAATTTTTTTAATTAATTAAATTTTCCTTTTCAATGGCAAGGAAAATAAGGAAGTTTTTATTAAAACTTTCCTTATTTGCCAAGATCAAGGAATATAAAAGAGAGGGTAGAGGTGCCTCACCTCACAATAACATATCATCTAGTATTCCTCTCTTCTCTTCCTTGTGGTGGCCGACCCTCATCTTCTTCCTCTCCTCCTTTTCTTCTTCTTTGGTGGCCGGCGACATCAACTCTCAAGGAGCTTGTTGGTGGCCGGATTTTGCTTGGAGAAGAAGTAGAGAAAGGAGGCTTTGTTTCTTTGCATCCCTTAGAGCTTGGTTGATGGCTGAAGACCTTCATCTTTAGGAGATTCTTGGTGGCCGAAACTTGCAAGGAGAAGAAGGAGGCTTGGGTGGATTCTCATCTCGGTAGATCGTCGCCCACACGACGTCCGATATAAGAAGAGGAATACGACAGAAGATCGTGAGGTCTGTAAGCTATAAAAGGTATAACTAGTTATTAGTTTTCGTATCATAACTAGCTCATCCTTTTATTTAGATCTTGAAATACCAAACACAAGAGGCTAATGAATCTAGGTAATCGAATTTATGTTTTCGATTTTGTGTTTCTTTTATTTTTCGAACTTGTGATTCGATTGTTCTTTTTAGTTAAACCTAGGGTTACTATAAGGAAATTAAATATTAAATTTCGTTGAAAGGCTTTGTCTAGGAAGTGGTGGATGCTCCTATACCCAAGAAGGCCTAGTGTCTCGCCATATTTAACTTGGAAGCCGATATCTAAAATTAATATTTAATTAAATTTGTAACATAGGTGGATTTGGATCAATAATGTTAAACATCGTTTGCGATCCAAGTCTAAACTACTAAGAACAGATAAGTTGAATTTAGAATCAATGATGTTATGTTCCGTTTGCGATTCCAAATTTAATTTCTAAAGAACACAATAGGTTGTTAGGAATGGTTCAGGACTTGTACAAAATTTTTATACAGGGGAACCGGTACGATATTCCGAGTAGCAACCAACACATATCATACTCACTTTTTGGCTTGATCAAAAGTTTTGTTTAATACCATATCTATCTTCTCTCTCGTTCAACCCTTCATAGTAATTGAGAGTTTGCATAAATCCAATTACCCTTGGTCCATCAATGTGTTTATACCAAAAGCCACTTATCGACCTAAACTTGTTTGATTACACCCATTTAACGTGTTGTTAGTTTATATGGTTTTAAGGAATTAAATTGTGCTAACCATTTTTTATTTAGGCCTCTTATTCTCTCAGTGGTGGTCCTAGTTTACGAGAATTTTCTGCTTCAATGTGGGCTTGATATTGGATGATATCAGGCCCATGATGGGCCTGCTATGGGATCATATCAGGTCCAACGTTATCTTTGGTTAAAACTTTACTTTTACATCATATAGATCTTTTCCTTGCTCAACCCTTCCTAGTGGTTGGAATTATACAAAATTACAAAAACCCTAGGCCCATATCAGTCGGATTGTGTCACAACCACTAGTAAATTGTGAAAATCTAATAGATATAGCATATACTTGGTCTTTGATAAATTTGTATGTACAACAACACTGGATTATATAGTTGCAAATTTACTAAATTAGTTTGTAATTTATTTATCAGGGACGATCATATAACTGAAGAAATTCTCTCTGAGATATGAAATACGCTTGATACAAATTCTAGCATTGGACATAGACCTCATGTAGGAAAATTATCTAGAACAAATATTCCATCGTCTTCGGAGTTTAGTGGTGTGCCTAACATAAATAGAAATATAAGCAGTAATTTCACATTTGATCTAAATGAAGAAGCAAGTATTCAAGAAGATAAGGTTCTAAATCCTTGTATAACACTTGGTGATTACTTTGAGCCTACTTGGAGTGAGGAGGAAGGGTATTATACCCGAATTAGAGAGGAATTGCAATGTAATACAGATGTACAAGAATTCTTAGCTGATGATATGCAGATTGAACAATATGAAATTTCTCCAGAGCAGTATAGTGACTTAGAGGAGTAGTTACCAATAGCTGATGATCCATATATTCTAAATTCTCGATTGCTCTAAAGGCCAATTGAAGAGGCAACAGATGAGCATGAATTTTGTATTGGACAGATTTTTTCATCTTGACAAGAATTCAAGAATGCACTTGTGAAACAAACATTCATTAGCTTGAAGGGGGTTGGATAGACGGCGCCCCCAAATAATTGCTTTTCCTACGATGTTAGCTTGCGCAGCGGAATAATACTAAAACAAACAAGCTAAATAATAAAGGAAAGAAAAACAAGCAAATCGCTAACACATTTGTTTAACGTGGTTTGGAGATTAAGGCTCCTACTCCACGGCTGTCCGTAAGGTGGACGATCCCTATCCGTCGGTGGATTAGCCCCCGGTAAACTCCGGCTATCTCAAGTCGCTCCTTGTGGGTGGAGAAATCTCACCACAACACCAACCAAGACTCTTGAGACTAGTAGACTACTAATAGAGATTAACCACCTCTATTTCGTCAACTATAACCAAGCTCCAGCCTTGGTTATATAGGCCATGGGTTGGAAAACCTCGCCTACCAGTCGACTGCTAAAACTAGCAGTCAACTGCCCTATGTGGAAATTCGATCATTATATCCCAACGGCTCGATACCAGTCAACTACCAAAACTAGCAGTCGACTGCTCCACACAAATCGAGCGAACAGAAACATTTTGTTCGCTGTCAGTCGACTACACCAGTCGACTACTGAAAATAGCAGTCGACTGCTATAGTAACTGCTATTGTAAACCCTAAACTTAGGATTTTACCCCGAGTATAATCTCTTAGCACTCGAACCCTCACCCTTATGACTCACTTGACGCTTCTTTGTAGCCTTGATCTCTTGCCTTCAAACCTATTTCCTTTGGCTCTCGTCCCTCGGATGCATCTAAGCCCGCGACTCATCCCCAATGTCATCTTTCACGTATGTCTCGAAGTCGCTTCCCTTGGCCCTTGTCCTTGCTGCCTTGTCCACGGTCTCTCGGATGCATATAAGCCCGCGGCTCGTCCCCAATGCCATTCTTCACCGGACCCGAAGCTATTAACCTGAGTCACATGTATATCCTGCAGTCTTGCACAACTCAAGTACACATATCAAATACAAGGGTGAACCTAACTTAAACTCTTTGCCCAAACACCAAAACACATGGTCGCAGAGACCATTGGGATTGCTCCAACAATCTCCCCTTTAAACATGCTAAAACTGTTGGTTAGTCCTAGGAAAACATACCGGTTCCACTGTACAAAATTTTTTTGTACAAGTGTCGAACCTTTCCTTAAATAACCTATTGTGTTCTTTAGAAATTAAATTAGGAATCGCAGACGGAACTTAACATCATTGATTCCAAATTTAACTTATCTGTTCTTAATAGTTTAGATTTGAATTGCAAGCGGAATTTAACACAATTGATTCAAATCCACCTATGTTATTAATTCCATTAAATATTAATTTCCAAAATTGGCTTCTAGGATTGCATGGCGAGGCACATGACCTTCTTGGATATGAGAGCAATCACCACCGCCTAGACAAAACCTTTTAAGGAAAGCTAATATTTAATTTCCTTAAATAACTCTAGGTTAACCAAAAAGAACAATCGAATCACAAATTCGAAAAAGAAGAAAACACAAACTCGAAAAACTAGATCTAATGCCTCTTGTATTTGGAATTCTTACAAAAAGAAATAACTAGCATGATCTGGAAAACAATTGCTAATTATACATTCTTTTTGTATGCTAATGACCTCGAGATATTCTGCCGTATTCCTCGCCTAGCCTTGGGCGTCGTGTGGGCGACGATCCTCCAAGATGAACACCACCCAAAAGCTTTCTTCCTCTTCCTCTAAAATCCGGCCACCACCGCCGCCAAGGAGAAGAGAGCAAAGGGAAAGGGAGAAGAGAGAGGGCCGACCACCAAGAGATCCTCCAAGCAAGAGAATAAGAGTTGTATCTCATGAAGCCTCCTTACCCCTTCTTTTATAATACTTGCCAAGGCAAATAAGGGAAGAATTTTTACAAAAATTAAAATCTTCCTCTAATTTTCCTTTTCCCTTTTATTTTTTCCTTTTCTTTCCTCTTGATTGAATCAATCACCAAAAGTTAATTTGATGATTTTATTTTATTTTAATATGGTCGACCACCTTGCTTGGGCACTAAGTAAGGGTGGCCGGCCCCCATAAGAGGAAAGGAATATTATTTTTTTATAAAATTTTACAAGAAGAAAAACTCTTATAAAATTTTACAAGCTCTCTTTTTCTAAAGTAGGAGTTAAAAAAGGAAAGTTCTAAAAATTAAAACCATGTTTTAAAATTTAAAACTTCTCTTATAAAATTTCCTTTTTTTAACATGGTGATAGAAAATTTAAATTTTAAAACTTCTCTTCCTTTTTCCTAAACCATGAGGATGGTTAAAAAAAGGAAAGTTTTAAAATCTTTTAAACTTTCTTTTAAAACATGTGACCAAATTCAAATAAGGAAACTTTTTAAAATTAAAATCTCTCTTTTAAAACTTATAGTTTTCTACAAAGAGAAGATTTTAAAAATTCAAAACAACCCTCTTTGTTTGAATTATTGTGGCCGGCCCCTACTAGCTTGGTCACCAAGCAATAGGGTCGGCCCTTTAAGAGGAGATGTGGCCGGCCATTGCTTGGTCACCAAGCAATGGACCGACCCCCTTCTTGGACACCAAGATGGGCCTTTCTTTGGATGGACTTGAGGCTCTAATGAGGTTACGACAGGGACATAGAGGAGAAATTGGTTTTAGCCTTCCGATGAGCTTGAGTATCCCGTGTTCACCCCGAACACACAACTCAAGTTCATCGATAATAACTCATTTCACTAGAGAGTTATTATCGCACTACCGCACCAATCCCAAATTACATTATGGGCTCCTTCTTATCATCAGTGTGTTAGTCTCCCTGTGTTTAAGATAACGAATGCCCACTAATTAAGTAAGTTACTGACAACTCACTTAATTAATATCTAGCTCCAAGAGTAGTACCACTCAACTTCATTGTCATGTCGGACTAAGTCCACCTGCAGGGTTTAACATGACAATCCTTATGAGCTCCTCTTGGGGACATTCTCAACCTAGATAACTAGGACATAAATTTCTTCTATAATCAACAACACACACTATAAGTAATATCATTTCCCAACTTATCGGGCTTATTGACTTATCGAGTTAAATCTCACCCATTGATAAGTCAAAGAAATAAATACTAAATATGTGTTTGTTATTATATTAGGATTAAGAGCACACACTTTCATAATAACTAAGGTCTAGTTCTTTTATAAAGTCAGTACAAAAAGAACTTACCTAAAATGGTCCTACTCAATACACTTGGAGTGTATCAGTGTAATTTATTAGTTAAGATAAACTAATACTTAATTACACTACGACTACTTCAACGGTTTGTTCCTTTCCATCTTATTCGTGAGCAACTGTTTATAATTTATAAAGAACCGACAACACGATCTTCTGTGTGTAACACCACACACCATGTTGTCTACTATATAAATTAATTGAACAATTACATTTAACAAATAAATGTAGATATTGACCAATGTGATTCTTTTATTTCTAAATAAATGTTTATACAAAAGCTAGGTTTTTAGTATACACTCTAACAAAAACAAATGGACTTACGTTGCCAAGGCTACACACTTGGACTTACACTGACGAATGGACTTACGATGCCAAGGCTACACACTTGGACTTACAACGCCGAATGGACTTACGATGCCAAGGCTACACACTTGGACTTACAACGCCAAATCACAAATAATGCAACATGCATTTGAACCTATCCCAAGACTTCCCCTACACCTATGCTCCCCATTGAGCTAGGAATTTTCCCAGAGGGCTATTTAAGAACCTATCATAAGGCTCCCCCTACGCAAAGGCACTTAAGGTTTTCCCAACTAAACCTTACTTCTCTCCCTTTGCCTAATATTAAAAAGCTCCAACAATATCCCAATTGTTGAAAACTTAATCATCAAATTGACCTTAAACTCGTGTATTTATTCCCCATGGATCTCATACACATATACGAGCTAACCCGGTCAAAATCCAGTGCTGAAAACACTTTCAAACTGGTATCAGTCGATTGCAAGAAGTACCAGTCGACTGCCCTTATCGAAATGAGCTTACAGAGACATTCTGTGCTCAAAAATACTGTTACCAGTCGACTGCTAACTGTAGCAGTCGACTGATACACTATTTCTGCAAAAATTAACCTTTTCTGATCAACTTCAGAAATGCACCAAAAATTTCACAGACCTCCAAAAAATCCTAAATTTTGTGGAGAGGTCTATTTTATCAATGTATACTTGGAAAAATTATATATAAAAATATATTTATCACAAATCCCAAGATTGACATAAAACACAAAACTAGCTAAAAAGTTCAATTGAACCTTGACCTAAAGTCCTAGTTTTGACTTTCTCTTGATGTATTTACCCATACTAACCCACAATGCATCCCTAGCATTGGTTTATATGACATCTATACATCGAAAACCAATTATCATGCTATATGCCCCCAATATCATATGTCTAAGCATAAAACACATTCCATGTGTGCCAAATCCCTAAGTTTGATATTCAAGTCCGTCTCCAAACCACTTGACACATTCCATGACCCAACTTAGACTCCCAAGTAAAATCCACTTGAGATCAATTGACCATGAGTCCCAAATTGACTCTTTGAGCTCCCCCTAGAGCTCTTAGCCTTAGCCACCTCCCTAGGTGACTCATCCACAATGGCTAGGCCACATCGGTGCACCTCCGGTGATACTTGGCCTACAAACCTAACTTCCTTAACCTTGAACACTTTGTCCTTGGTTAATTTTTCCTTACCTTTAAATAACTTTCTCTTGCCATTTATTGGCTTCTCCTTGCTATAGTCATATGCAACCCTAGCATAAGACTTTCCCTTAACCTTGGAGACATTAGATCGGTATCCCAAACCCGATCTATTATCGTTGGGTCTTTGTCTACCCAACACCATACCTAAACCCTTAGATCTAACATTGAATCTTTCTAGGGTTTTCTCCAACTTATCAAGCTTTGCTTTCAAAGCTTGATTTTCTTTTTCTAAGTCCCTAACCCTAGAGTTGATATGTCCACCTTGGACATTCCTAGACCTACCCTTTCTAGGCATATGTTTCTCCTTCTTGGGATTAATGTCTTGGGTCTCCTTAGGTCTACCATTTCTAGAGTTATCATGAATGGATACCTTAGGATTTTGATTTACATTAACCCTACTTCTATCATGATATCTAAATCCGAAATTTTTCATTGCTACATAATGATAATCATTATTTTTCCTAGCATGCATGGGAACATAAGAATTTGAATTATGATTCAAGTTAGGGTATACCTCCCTTACTTTTGAAGCTCCCCCTTGACTTGAGCTCCTCTTCTTCTCTTTCTCCCATTTCTTCAATTACGCTAGCTTCTTGATCTCTCCCTTCTTGGGACATTTGGTGTGGTAGTGACCCTTCTCTCTACACGTGAAGCATATGATACGCTTCTTTTCCTTCTTCTTCCTACAATTCAAATTAGATTCTAAAGAGATTGAATTGAGTTTAGGAGATACCTCTTTCTTACCCAATGGACACCTACTCTTGTAGTGCCCCTTCTCATTGCACCCGAAGCATATTATGTGGTCCTTTGACTTCACTTTGGTGGAGGTGTTTGCTAGGTTGACCACTTCCAAGACCTCTTCTTCTTCTTCACTTGTCTTGGATTTTTCTTCAACCTTTGAAGATGTAGATGATGCCTCATCTTCCTTCTCCTCCTCTTCCTCGAATGTGATGGAATTCATTTCCTCTTCTTCTTTTGATGTTGAATTAGTCTTTACATCCGATTGGTCTTTTTCTTCGGATTTTCTTTCTTCTTGTGTAGGCATGAGTTCTTCTCCTAGAACCATCTTCAATTTGCTCCACAATTCATGGGTGTTCTCATATTTACCTATACGACTTGTCACGTTAGAAGGCAAAATTTCAATCAACATTGATATTACCTTTGAATTTGCCTTCGATCGTGTGGTTTGCTCCTCCGTCCAATGTTGTGGTCGGAGCTTCTTCCCTTTCTTGTCCTTCAGGACTTCAAATGGCTCTTCCACCACCATCATTGTATCCCAATCTGTCTCAAAGAAGTTCTTCATCTTCACCATCCAAAAAGTGATGTCCCATAAGCTTCCTCCTTCTAACTTGGGCGGTTCTATTAAGCCGGTCATCTTCTTGTATTTGCTCTTCTAGGCGATTAGTCCGGTGAAGTGCGACCTCGACTCTGATATCACTTGTAGGGGATCAGTGGCCGGCTTGAAGGGGGTTGGATAGACGACGCCCCCAAATAATCACTTTTCCTATGATGTTAGCTTGCGCAACGGAATAATACTGAAACAAACAAGCTAAATAATAAAGGAAAGAAAAACAAACAAACCGCTAACACATTCATTTAACGTGGTTCAGAGATTAGGGCTCCTACTCCACGACTGCCCGTAAGGTGGATGATCCCTATCCGTCGGTGGATTAGCCTCCGGTAAACTCCGGCTATCTCAAGTCGCTCCTTATGGGTGGAGAAACCTCACCACAACACCAACCAAAACTCTTGAGACTAGTAGACTACTAATAGAGATTAACCACTTCTATTTCATCAACTATAACCAAGCTCCCAAGCCTTGGTTATATAGGCCACGGGTTGGAAAACCCCACCTACTAGTCGACTACTTAAACTAGCAATCGACTGTCCTCTGTGGAAATTCCATCGTTACATCCCAACAGCTCGATACCAGTCGACTGCCAAAACTAGCAGTCGACTGCTCCACACAAATCGAGCGAACAGAAACATTCTGTTCGCTGTTAATCGACTGCATCAGTCAACTGCTACAGTAACTGCTACAATAATGTTACAGTCATTGCAACAGTACTGTTACAATACCTGCTGCAGTAAACCCTAAACTTAGGATTTTACCCCGAGTACAATCTCTCAACACTTGAACCCTCACCCTTATGACTCACTTGACGCTTCTTTGCAGCCTTGACCTCTTGCCTTCAAGCCTGCTTCCTTTGACTCTCGTCTTTTGGATGCATCCAAGCCCGCGGCTCGTCCCCAATGTCATCCTTCGCGTATGCCTCGAAGTCGCTTCCCTTGGCCCTTGTCCTTGCTGCCTTGTCCATGGTCTCTCGGATGCATACAAGCCCACGGCTCGCCCCTAATGCCATCCTTCACCGGACTCGAAGCCATCAACCTGAGTCACATGTGTATCCTGCAGTCCTGCACAACTCAAGTACACATATCAAATACAAGGGTGAACCTAACTTAAACCGTTTGCCCAAACACCAAAACACATGGTCGCACGGACCATTGGGATTGCTCCAACAACATGCCATGGTTAAACATACGAGATATAACCCAGTTGACACTCGAAAAAATAAAGTAAAAGCCATCTGCTTCAATCAACAATGTACATGGAGAGTAGTTGGCCGGGGGATGTAGAATTCATTGTTACAAAATATATAAATGAACACCAATGTGGCACCATTAGGGAAAGTGCTGATCATCAAACATGCACTTCCTTCTTTGTAGCGTCTTTTGTTGAATAGTAATTTCTTGCTAATGAACAGTACAAGCAAAGTATGATTATATCAGATATAAAAGCTAGGTTTAGAGTGACCATATCATATAGAAAAGCATACATAGCTCGAGAGAAAGCGATGAAGAAAGTCGTTGGAGATTATGATCAAGCATATAGAGATCTTCCACTATATCTGCGTGAGTTAAGAGTTAGAGATCCTGAAACCTATGTGGCACTACACAGTGTTGGTTAGTCCTAGGAAAACATTCCAGTTCCACTGTACAAAATTTTTTATATAAGTGTCGAACCTTTCCTTAAATAACCAATTGTGTTATTTAGAAGTTAAATTAGGAATCGCAGACGGAACTTAACATCATTGATTCCAAATTTAACTTATCTGTTCTTAATGGTTTAGATTTGAATCGCAAGCGGAACTTAACACTATTGATTCAAATCCACCTATGTTATTAATTCCATTAAATATTAATTTCTAAAATTGACTTCCAGGACTGCATGGCGAGGCACATGGCCTTCTTAGATATGAGAGCAGCCACCACCGCCTAATCAAAGCCTTTTAAGGAAAGCTAATCTTTAATTTCCTTAAATAACTCTAGGTTAACCAAAAAGAACAATCGAATCACAAATTCGAAAAAGAAGAAAACATAAACTCGAAAAATAAATTCGATAAACTAGATCTAATTGCCTCTTGTATTTAGAATTCTTACAAAGAAAATAACTAGTATGATGCGGAAGAAAACTACTAGTTATACCTTCTCTTTGTAAGCTAATGACCTCAAGATCTTCTGTCGTATTCCTTGCCTCGCCTTGGACGTCGTGTGGGCGACGATTCTCCAAGATGAACACCACCCAAAAGCTTCTTTCTCTTCTTCTAAAATCTGGCCACCACCACCACCAATGAGAAGAGAGCAAAAGGGAAAAAAGAAGGAGAAGGAGAGGGAGAGGGCCGATCACTTGATGTTCTTCAAGAAAGAGAATAAGAATTGTATCTTATGAAGCCTCCTCACCTCTTCTTTTATATTAGTTGCCCAAGGCAAATAAGGAAATTTTTTTTACAAAAATTAAAATCTTCCTCTAGCTTTTCCTTTTCCCTTTTAATTTTCCTTTTCTTTCCTCTTGATTGAATCAATCACCAAATTAATTAGATGATGATTTATTTTTATAATTGGCTGGCCCCTTGCTTGGACTCCAAGCAAGGTGGCCGACCACCACATCAAGAATAAGGAAATATATTTTTTAAAATTTTACAAGAAGAAATCCTCTTATAAAATTTACAAGCTCTCTTTCCTAAAGTAGAAGTTAAAAAAAAGGAAAGTTCTAAAAATTAAAACCATGTTTTAAAATTTAAAACTTCTCTTATAAAATTTCCTTTTTTAACATGATGATAGAAAATTTTAATTTTAAAACTTATCTTCCCTTTTTTTCTTAAACCATGAGGATGGTTAAAAAAGGAAAGTTTTAAAACTTTTAAAACTCTCTATTAAAACATGTGACCTAATTCAAATAAGGAAAGTTTTGAAAATTAAAATCTCTTTTTTAAAACTTATAGTTTTCTACGATTTTAAAAATTCAAAACAACCCTCCCTTTTTGAATTATTGTGGCCGACCTCATCATGCTTGGTCACCAAGCAAAGGGCCGACCCCTATAGAAGAGGATGTGGCCGGCCCTTGCTTGGTCACCAAGCATTGGACCGGCTCACTTCTTGGACACCAAGAAGAGCCTTACATTTGGATGAACTTGAGGCTCTAATGAGGCTACGATAGGGACCTAGAGGAGAAATTGGGTTTGGCCTTCTGATGAGCTTGAGTATCCCGTGCTCGCCCCGAACATACAACTCAAGTTCATCGATAATAACTCATTCCACTAGAGAGTTATTATCGCACTACCGCACCAATCCCAAATTACATTATGGGCTCCTTATCATGAGTGTGTTAGTCTCCCTATGTTTAAAATAATAAATGTCCACTAATTAAGTATGTTACTGACAACTCACTTAATTAATATCTAGCTCCAAGAGTAGTACCACTCAACTTCATTGTCATGTCGGACTAAGTCCACCTGCAGGGTTTAACATGACAATCCTTATGAGCTCCTCTTGGGGACATTCTCAAACTAGATAACTAGGTCACAGATTCCTTCTATAATCAACAACACACACTATAAGGAATATTATTTCCCAACTTATCGGACATATTGATTTATCGAGCTAAACCTCACCCTTTGATAAGTCAAAGAAATAAATATTAAATATATGTGCTTGCTATTATATTAGGATTAAGAGCACACACTTTCATAATAACTAAGGTTTAGTTCTTTTATTAAGTCAGTACAAAAAGAACTTACCTAAATGGTCCTACTCAATACACTTAGAGTGTACCAGTATAATTTATTAATCAAGATAAACTAATACTTAATTACACTACGACTATTCCGATGGTTTGTTCCTTTCCATCTTAGTCGTGAGCAACTGTTTATACTTTATAAAGAACCGTCAACATGATCTTCTGTGTGTGACACCACACACCATATTGTCTACTACATAAATTAATTGAACAATTATATTTAACAAATAAATGTAGATATTAACCAATGTGATTCTTTTATTTCAAAATAAATGTTTACAAAAGCTAGACTTTTAGTATACACTTCAACAATCTCCCACTTATACTAAAAGACTAAGCTGCTATATCTGTTGCCATACATCTGATACCCATCCCCTCCACATGCCGATCAAAAGCTTTCGCCGGAAGGACCTTAGTGAAAGGATCTGTCAAGTTATCTGCTGATACAATCTTGGCGACGACAACTTCTCCTCGCTTGACGATGTCTCGTATCAGGTGGTACTTGCGCTCTATATGTTTACTTGCTTTATGGGCTCGTGGTTCCTTCGAGTTTGCAATTGCACCACTATTATCACAATAAATTGTGATGATCTTGGGCAAACCAGGAATCACATCTAAGTCCATTAGAAAGTTCCTGAGCCATACAACTTCTTAGGCTGCCTCAGAGGCTGCCACATACTCAGCTTCCATGGTTGAGTCCGAGACACATTTCTGCTTAACACTCCTCCATGCAATGGCTCCACCTCCTAGAGTAAGCACATGGCCTGACGTAGACTTACTATTGTCCCTATCTGAATGGAAGTTCGAATCTGTGTAACCCATAGGGAGCAAATCGTCTGCTTGATATACTAGCATATAATCTCTAGTCCTTCTCAGGTACTTTAATATATGCTTCACAACAGTCCAATGTCCTTGTCTAGGGTTATTCTGATATCTGCTAACCATGCCCATGGCAAAACAGATATCAGGTCTCATACACAGCATTGCATACATAAGACTTCCTACAGCCGAAGCATAAGGAACTACCTTCATGTCCTCTATCTCCTTTGATGTCTTCGGAGACATCTCTTTAGATAAAGCTACTCCATGCCTAAAAGGTTAGAAACCTTTCTTGGAGTTTATATGCTAAAACGAGCAAGGATTGTATATATATATAAAGCTTGGGATAGACACAACATTCTTTTCTTGTGATCCCTTATAACTTTGATCCCAAGAATGTGTGCACATTCTTCTAAGTCCTTCATATCAAATTGTTTGGACAACCATACCCTTACGTCCGATAATACCTTGACATTGTTGCCAATTAACAAAATATCATCTACGTATAGTACAAGAAATACCACCACGTTTCCGTTACACTTCTTGTATACACAAGACTCATCCGGACACTGAATAAATCCATATGATTGGATTACTTCATTAAACCGGATGTTCCAAGATCTTGAAGCTTGCTTCAGTCCATAAATGGACCGATTGAGCTTGCACACTAGATGCTCTTTGCCTTTTTCAATAAATCTCTCTGGTTGCTTCATATGGATGTTTTCTTCAAGACTTTCGTTAAGGAAAGCTGTCTTGATATCCATTTGCCAAATCTCATAATCCATATGAGCGGCAATGGACAAGAGTATCCGGATAGACTTAAGCATGGCTACCGGAGAAAAAGTCTCCTCATAGTAGATTCCCTCTTTCTGAGTATACCCTTTCGCAACAAGCCTTGCTTTGAAGGTTTCTACCTTCCCATCTGTCCCTCTTTTCCTTTTGTAGATCCACTTACATTAAATGACTTTTACACCATCAGGTGGTTCTACAAGTTCCCAGACCTTATTAGAATACATAGATTTTATTTCGGAATTCATTGCCTTTTGCCAAGATACTGCATCTATATCTTGGAGTGCTTCGTCATATGTTCGGGGATCAAGTTCATGTTTACCTGGGATCAAGTCCGAAGATTCTCCCAAAAACATGAATCTCTCAGGTTGCCTCACAACTCTCCCACTACGACGAGGCACTGTCTCTGGCTGTGTATCATGTGTGACACGTGTTGCAGTTTCTTGTGACACTTCATCTTGTACCGTTGGTATTAAAGTAGACGTGTCCTCTCTTATTTCTTCTAGAACTATTTCACTCATGGGCTTATGGTTCATTACATAATTTTCTTCTAAAAATCGAGCATTGGTTCTAACAATGATCTTCTGATTTTTAGGATTATAAAATAAATCACCTTTCGTTCCCTTAGGATATCCCACAAATAGATAAACTTCTGTACATGATTCCAACTTATCAGTATCTCCTTTCAGCACATGTGCTGGACTACCCATATCCGGATATGATTCAGACTAGGCTTACGCCCATTCGATAATTCCATGGGAGTAGAAGGAACTGTTTTAGAAGGTACCATATTCAGAATGTACACTGTTGTTTCTAAAGTATATCCCCAAAACGAATTTGGTAATTCTGAATAACTCATCATCGATCTAACCATTTCCATAAGAGTCCTATTCCTTCGTTCTGCCACACCATTCTGCTGGGGTGTACCAGGTGCAGACAATTGAGATTGAATCCCGACTTCTGATAAGTAATTCCTAAACTCTCCAAAGAGGTATTCGCCATCACGGTCAGACCGTAGTATCTTGATACTTTACTAAGACTTTTCTCCACATCAACCCTATATTCTTTGAACTTGTCAAAGCATTCAGACTTGCGGCTCATCAGGTAAATGTATCCGTATCTTGAATAATCGTCGATAAAAGAGACGAAGTATTCATAACCACCTCTTGCCTGGATAGACATAGGACCACACAAATCAGAATGAACCAGTTCTAACGCATCTTTGGCTCTATACCCCTTAGCCTTAAAAGGTCTCTTGGTCATTTTACCTTCTAAGTAGGATTCACATGTTGGAAAGTTTTCCAACTCTAATGAACCCAAGAGTCCATCGACTACAAGCCTTTGAATCCTACTTAAGTTAATATGACCAAGCCTTATATGCCAAAGATGCGTTTGGTTCATTTCTGAAGGTTTTTTCTCTTATTAGAGTTAGAAGATGTGTTATTAATTTCCATATTTTACTTTGTGGGAGAAATTGGATTTAAAGTATATAAATTGCCTACCAATGCACCAGAACAGATAATCACCTTATTTCTCTTTATAACCACATTGTTACTAAAGGAAACTGAATATCCATCCAAATATAGTTTAGAAACTGAAATTAAATTCTTTCTAAAACTGGGTACATAAAGACAATTTTTTAAAATCAAATTTCTATTCCTATTAAAAGATAAGTAGATATCTCCCATTGCAACAACCGCCACCTTAGTAGCATTGTCCATGTAGACGGTTATCTCTCCTTCAAATAGTCGTCGGGTTTCCTGGAACCCCTGAAAAGAATTACAGACATGATCAGTAGCTTTCGTATCTACACACCAGGTGCTGGTAGATAACACCGTTAAACATGTTTCAACTACTAGAGCATGAGATATACCTTTATTGTTCTGATTCCTACGAGGACAGTCCGCCTTCCAATGTCCTGACTGCTTGCAGATGAAGCACTTGCCCTTCGGCTTCTTCATTCCAATTTTTTGTCTAGTACCCTGAAGTTTATTCACCTTCTTTGCTGAAAATACCTATTTCTTCTTCTTCTTGCCTTTCGACTTAGAAGTAGAACCATTTTTAGTATGGTGAATCTGAGAACTTTGACGAAAAATACCTTCTGCTGCCTGTAGTTATGTCAGAAGTTCCGCCAACGTATACTCTCTTTTGTTCATGTTATAGTTCAGGCGGAACTGCTCAAAACTTCTGGGTAGCGTTTGGAGAATTATATCGACCTGGGTTTCCCCATCGATTTCTCCTCCAAGAACTTGTATTTCGTTCAGATAGGCCATCATTTTGAGGATATGATCCCTTACGGGTGTCCCCTCAGACATGGTGGTTGTCATTAGCTTTCTCATTGCCTCTTGCCTAGCAGTCCGACTCTGGTGCCTAAAGAGTTCTTTGAGATTGTTCATTATATCATAAGCTGTTGGTAAATCTTGATGCTGATGTTGCAATACATTTGACATTGATGCCAAAATGTAACACCGCGCCATCTCATCAGCTTTTACCCATTTCTTGTGATACTCAATCTCCTCTGGGGTAGAGTCACTGTCAGGTGCATCAGGGCAAGCCTCAGTCAGTACAAACTTATAGCTCTCAGTAGTAAGTGTTAGGACCTTCGGACGCGGCTAGAGAGGGGGGGTGTGAATAGCCGACCCCAAATTCACGTTTCTTCCTACAATTTGAGTTAGCGCAGCGGAAATAAAAGATAGAAACGAAAATGGAGAAGATCAAACCTCAAACACGACGATATAACGAGGTTCGGAGATGATACTCCTACTCCTCGGCGTGTCCGTAAGGTGGACAAATCCTATCAATCCGTCGATGGATGAGACCCCGGAGAACCGACTAATAAAAGCTCCTTCTGGGTGGAGAAACCTCACCACAATTCCTTTTGCAACAGCAATAATGGAGTACAAAGGATTGAGTAAGAAACAATGGACAATGTGAATGTAAAAACGCCCTACCTAGTTTGCTTGTCTTCTCGTTGTCGACTGGAGTCCGTTGATGAAGCAGCAACTTCACGGATCCAACAATAGCAGCTAGAAAACCAGCCGACGGAAGCTCACACGAAGCTTCAGAAATGAAGAGCTCAGCAAAGCTCAGATCGCAGTCTTGAGGAAGAAGAAGATCTTCAAGCCAGAGCTTTCCACCTTCACTGTAGAGGCTTATAAACTGCACTGCGAAGAAGACAAAGAAGAATCCAGAAATCTAGCCGTTGAGTCACAACGGCTAAGCCTGGACCGATCAGACTTCATCCTGATCGGTCCTGTATCCCTGATCGGTCTGTGGACCGATCAGGATATAGGTGGATCGGTCCACAGACCGATCCCCCCTTCTCTGAATCCCCTCGCTTCCTTAGATAACATTGCTTCCTGATCGTTCTACGGACCGATCAGATAACCCACAGAAAGCTTCTGTTGGGTTACTGATCGGTCACCAGACCGATCATATAACTAAGGTATCATTGGATCGATCAACAGACCGATCCATTTTCCCAGCCTTAAACCTAAAGCCTTCCCGGTCTAGAGAACGAGCTACCGAGCCCTCTCTGACCTAGTCCGGAGAACGAGCTACCGAGCCCTCTTCGACTTCCTCATCCGGTCCAAAGAACGAGCTACCGAGCCCTCTCTGACCTAGTCCGGAGAACGAGCTACCGAGCCCTCTCCGACTTCGTCCGGTCCAGAGAACGAGCTACCAAGCCCTCTCTGACCTAGTCCGGAGAACGAGCTACCGAGCCCTCTCCGACTTCCCATACCAAGCTTCCATACTTGGACTTTTCCCCGTGCCAAGCTCTCTGCTTGGACTTTTCCCGTGTCAAGCTCCCTGCTTGGACTTTTCTGTGCCAAGTCTCCATACTTGGACTTTTCCACGTGCCAAGCTCCCTGCTTGGACTTTTCCCGTGCCAAGCTCCCTGCTTGGACCTTTCCGTGCCAAGTCTCCATACTTGGACTTTTCCCGAATCAGGTCAACTCAAGTCGGGTAAACCAGGTCAACCTTGACCAAAGGTTGCACCCACAATCCCCCAAGTTCCTATTCTTGTCAAACATCAAAATACAACTTCTCCATTCTTGTCAAACATCAAAATATACCTTGAGTCAGGTCAACTCGAGTCGGGTCACCCAGGTCAACCTTGACCTAAGGTTGCACCAACAGTAAGAACATGTTGGAAATAGGGAGAGTGGGGATGTGGGAACATGACCCATGTTCCCCACTACTCATATGGAAAAGTCCATTATGCCCGTGGTTTATTTCCCTATATAAAGGGGGTGCATCCAAGGATTAAATGGGGGGTTGGAGAAGAGAGTAATAGGTGAATATCCAAGGCAGTGAGATTTGGTTTGTGGAATTGCGGAGGGCTTTCAGATCTTGTGATCGCTCTTCCGACAGCAAGTTTTTGCCATTGCCGATTGCGGATCTGCGGGAGATCGCTGTAAGTTTTTACCGCTTTAATTTTAATTCGCCTTTCATGCATTTAGAATTTTCTACATTGGTATTAGAGCCAAATTTATTTCTAAATGCTTATAGATGAATTATGAAATTGCTGTACGAATGTTTCCTCGTTTTGTCATTTCCCGTCGTTGTTTTGCACGACTAATGTGTTGTAGCATACACGTTGTGCCAAGTTAGTAAAATCAAGACCGCTGGATTTGCCGGCGACGACAATCTATGGCCGTGGTTGGTGTCCTGGTTAGCCGGCTATGTGTTGGTGGCTAGGACAAGCAGAACTACTGTCGGTGATCTCGTCGAGCCTAAAATTGACTGGTTTTTGGTGCTGGAAAGAATCGGCTACCACCGGCAGAGGCTGGCGATAACTTCCAGATTGGCCGACGAAGTGATCATGGCTACCTCGCGTTGCAACCCGTGTTCGTCGCAGGAAAGACGGCGTGCACGATGTGCGGCGTGAAAACATGGCCAGCGAGCGTGGGCAGCGGGCGGCGGAGAAAACGCGATGCTAAGAAAAAGGAAGAACGTGCTTCGTGAGGAAACATTTCATGAGGAAAAGATTGATTTAAATAAATCAAATTTATATATATATATAAAAAGGGTGTTGCATGCAATTTAAAAAAAAAAATCGAAACCTTTGGTTTCGAATGACTCTTCCTGTAAATTTTTTTTTTAAGCTTATGTGTTTTAATTTTTTTTATGCATGGTGAGATTAATTAAAATTAGGATTATTGGTCTATTTTTAATTAATTATATGGGTTTAACCCGATTATCCAATTAGACCTAATTTAGATTAAATCATTAGTTGGTTTAATCAAATAAATTTGATCTAAACCTGAATCAATTTGGGTTGATTAATTGGACTTGAACCAGATATGATCAAATGACCAGATTTATTCTATTGGGTCAGAATTGATCAAAATAATTAGATTTGTTTTAATTGGTCAGACTTAAACCAATGGGCATTGGTTTGATCAAACGGACCTGAGTTTGATCAATAAGTTTGAAATTGGTAGAATGGACCTAGAGAAAAAGTAACAGAACATAGGCACAAAAATCCCTGTCCAATTAGATTAGTTCTAATTAAGGACAATGGACCAAGCTTAGGATCTGGATCCCTGATCAACCGATCCAATGGGTCTGACAAATTAGATTAGTTCTAATTGTCGACTTAAACTCCTGAAAATCGAGAAGATTTGTTTTTCTTGATTTATTATGTTGGTACTATGCCTGTATAAATTGAAATAAGCCGGTTTTGTACTGGCTAGTCGGTTTTGTACTGACTTATTTTATTTTCAATTTTTCAGATGGCACGGACGATTACCACATTGACTCGTCGTGAAGTGCGACGAAATCAACTCAGGGAGGAGATTTAGGAGGTAGAGTACAACTCTGCTTATGGAGTCGACGGACACATTGGACGGCTTGATGATTTGTTTTGGAAACTTGAGCGAGAAGAGTTTCCAGTCCTAGACAGTTATAGGATTTGGGCTTTGATGTGTTCATTGCCAGAAAATCCAAGGATGATAGCAGACTATATTTGGGGGCGTCATCAAAGACGCGTCACATATTCTGTATTATGTGAGGAGCTGCTTCATCATATGACTAATGATGATCCAGAAGAATTTGAAGAGGACTCGGAAATGATCGAGGAGGAACCAGAAGAAGATCCAATTGTGGATCCAATAGAGAACCTTGAAGCTGTCCTGCCTGAGATTATCCCAAATGAGTCCAGGCTAAGAGGGATTATTTTGGCCACTGCACTAGTGTCTGTCCTAGTGGGAGTGGTAGTTGCCTATCTAGTTTATTAGAGTTCTGTTATTTTTATTGTCGTTTTGTATAAACAATAGTTAGTCCATTTCATTCATGTCAGTTAATTATATGTTAACAATATGTAGCATAATTTTATATTAATAATGTGTTCATTTATTTATGTTGTTTGCTTGACATGATGCATGATTAGTTCATGAAGTATTAAATGATTAGTTCATTTAATTAAAAAAAACATGATATATTAAATGATTAGTTCATTTAATTAAAGAATTCATGATATTATAAATGATTAGTTCATTTGTTGGGATGTATGTAATAGAATTGACTAATATTAATTTGATTGGTCATACAGATGATGAGTGAAAACATAGTTGCCACTTGATTTTGTAAACCAACTCAAAGTAATATTAAGTCAATCATAAATTACATACATATGATATACACTGAATATTAAATAATGTGTTTATTTATGATAGATTATGGCAACCAAAAACATAATAGCTAAACTCAACAAAGGTGAAAAACTTAATGGGGATAACTACAAGATCTGACACCTCAGGATACAATATGTACTTGAGGAACAAGAAGTTCTAGAGACTGTAAATCAGGTTATGGAAGTACCTGTAGATGGTCCCACTGCACAACACAGACGAGATCTTGATGCCTATAAGGCATGGAAGAAAAAGGACTCCACTGCAAAGGGTATATTGATTAGTTCAATGGTAGACGACTTAGCTTTTGAGTATGAGTCATATCTTATGGCTCATGCAGTCTGGGTAGCCCTTAAAGAAAAATACAGTGGAGTAAGTCTGAGCAAGCTTCGACAGCTGACAATCAAGTTTGACAGCTACAAAAAGCGTCCGAATGTATCAATGGTTCAACACCTCAGGGAGATGTCGAACATGATTCAGGAGCTTAAAACTGCTGGTCATGAATTGACTGATGAACAACAGGTTCAAGCAGTTATTCGTTCACTTCCAGATTCTTGGGAGACCATGAAGCAGACCTTAACTCACAGTGAGAGTATCAAGACTTTCACTGACGTCTCACGCTATGTAGAATTGGAGGCGGAGAGAGTTGAATCCGCAAGGATTTCTGGACAAGCCTATGTGGCTATAGTTTCTGCTGGATCATACGGATCCAAGAAAAGGAAATGGTTCAAGAAAGGGAAGGGAAAGAAGAAGGAAGCTGCTGTTGTGGGACAAGGCCCAATCAAGAAGATAGTAAAGAAGACTGGAAAGAAACCTAAAAACAAGTTGACTTGTTTTAACTATGGCAAAAAGGGTCACTTTGCTCGGGAGTGCACTGAGCCGAAAAGGGTAAATCCAAGTGTGTCTTCTTTTTAAGAGCATTTTGTTGCTAGTTCAGTGTTATTAGCTGATTCTTATCCTTTGTGGATTATAGATTTGGGAGCAACCAACCATGTAGCTTGGGAACGAGTTACATTTGTTGAGTACCGTCGGGTACCAGCTGGCAACAAGTGGATCTATGTGGGAAACAATGCAAGATTTGAAGTCAAAGGAGTTGACACTTGCAAACTCAACCTCCATGGCGGTAGAGTTTTGTTTCTACATGATGTTCTGTATGCTCTTGAAATTCGACGGAATCTTGTTTCCGTTACGTGTCTTCTTGATTTAGGGTATTGTATTAATTTTTACAGTTGATCTGTTGAACTTAAGATTGACTCAGTGTCAATTGGATATGGTTTTTTAACAAATGGTTTTATGGTTCTTGATGTAGAACCAGATGTCAATTATGCTATTGATGGTTGTTTTTCAAACATTGCTTTAACTAGTGATGCAGATATAACTGATGAGGTTTGGCATGCTAGATTAGGACACATAGGACAAGAACATATGAATCAGTTAGCTAGAGAGGGTCTATTGGGTACTCAGGCTAAGATTCAATTGTCTATATGTGAGCATTGTCTTGCTAGTAAAGCAACTAGGAAACCATTTGGTAAGGCTATTAGATCTGAATCAACATTGCAGTTAATTCATTCGGATATTTGTGGTCCAATGAATGTGAAGGCTAGACATGGAGCTTCCTATTTCATTACATTTATTGATGATTTCTCTAGGTTCGGTCATGTGTATTTGATTTCTCACAAATCCGAAACATTAGATTGCTTCATTCGTTATATGAACGAAGTTGAGAATCAAACGGAAAGTAAAGTTAAGACTTTACGCACTGACCGTGGAGGGGAGTATTTGTCTGATATGTTCAAGACAATATGTAATGATAGAGGATTATTAGACAGCTGATAATCCCTGGAACTCCACAGCAAAATGGGGTAGCTGAAAGAAGAAATATGACTCTTCTTGAAATGGTTAGGTCTATGATGATGCAAGCTAATTTGCCAATCTCTTATTGGGGAGATGCATTATTAACTGCAGCCTATATACTTAACAAAGTGCCTTCAAAGTCAGTTCTATCTACCCCATATGAACGTTGGACAGGCAGAAAATCAGATTTGAGTAATCTGAGACCCTAGGGGGTCAGCTGCTTATGTTCATAATGGTTCTCACAAGTATGGAAAACTAGGGCCTAGGGGTAAGAAATGCATCTTTATAAGATATCATGAGACCTCCAAAGGTTATGTTTTCATAGGTGAGAAACTAGATGGAACCATCTCCGAAATAGACTCGAGAGATGCGACTTTTCTCAAAACAGAGTTCCCAATCAGAGGTGATGTTGATAAAAATGTTCCTCTATTTGAGGAGGATGAGATATTATCAACGAGAGAGGTGTCAAAAGGGATACCTGAGTCGAGTCAACCGAGTGGGAGTGATATGCCGAGTCATGAGTTGACTTCTCAACAACCCAACTTACAGAGAAGTATTCGTAAGATCAAACCTAAGAAGAGATTTGATATTGAGAATGAGGCATTGGTAACACTTCCAATTGACGATGAAGAACCTCAATCCATTGAGGATGCATTGGGATGTAGAGTTAGATAAAAATGGAAAGCTGCAATGGTTGAAGAGATGGAGTCCATGATTCAAAATCATGTTTGAGACTTAGTCGATCTTCCTCCGGACCGAAGGGCTATTGGGAATAAGTGGATTCTCAAAATAAAGAGGAAAGCAGATGGATCGATTAACAGATACAAAGCTCGTTTAGTTGCAAAAGGATATACCCAAATGGAGGGTATTGGCTTTGAAGAGATATTTTCTCCTATAGTGAAATTTGTATCAATAAGAGTTATTTTAGCCTTTGTGGCACATTATGACTTGGAATTACATCAAATGGATGTAAAAACCGCTTTCCTTAATGGTGATCTTGATGAAGAAATCTATATGGTTCAACCAGAAGGTTTCATTGCTGAAGGACAAGAGCAGAAAGTATGTAGACTTAGAAAGTCTATATATGGGCTAAAGCAAGCGTCAAGACAATGGAACATAAGATTTAACGAAGTCATTTTATCTTATGGTTTTGAGATGATCAATGAGAATCATTGTGTTTTCCTAAAAAGGAAAAAAGGAAAGTATGTCATTTTATCATTATATGTTGATGATATGCTGATAACTGAAAATGACATATGATATGTGAATGAAGTCAAGGAGTGACTGTCATCACAATTTGATACAACAGATATGAGAGCAGCTGAATACATCTTAGGGGTGAAGATCATAAGAGATCGTTCTAAAAGACTTTTGGGTTTGTCACAAGAGTCTTATATAAATAAGATGTTACATTATTTCAGCATGTCTAATTGCAGCATAGAACATACACCTATTGTGAAAGGTACTGTGTTGAGCAAAAGTATGCGTCCTAAAACTCCAGAGGAAATAGCTGAGATGAATAAAAAACCATATGCCAGTGCTATTGGTAGTTTGATGTATACTATGTTGTGTACGTGTCCCGATATCAGCTATGTTGTGGGCTTGGTTAGTCACTTCCAGTCAAACCCAGGACCGAGATACTGGAAGGCAGTAAAAATGATATTAAGATATCTGAAGGTGACAATAGATTATTGTCTCTATTTTCAAGGATCAAATATGAGTCTGAAAGGTTATTCGGATGCAGATTGGGCTGGAGACCTGGATGATAGAAAATCCACATCAGGCTATGCATTATTGCTGAATGGTGGCGCCATCTCCTGAAACAGCAAGAAACAAGCTTGTGTAGCTTTGTCGACTATGGAAGCTGAATATGTGGCATGTTCAACAACTATGCAAGAAGCAGTCTGGTTGAGAAAGTTTCTGAAGCATCTAAAAATTGCTGAGGATAGTGGGAGTCCAATAACTGTCTACTGTGACATTCAAGCTGCAATAGCTTTTTCCAAGGATCCCAAATATCACAGCAAAGGCAAACATATAGAAATTAAATATAATTATGTAAGGGATATTGTGGCTAAAAGAAAAGTCATCCTTGAGTATGTCCCTACACGTGTTATGCTTGCAGATCCTTTTACTAAGCCAATGACTAAAGAATCATTTAAAGAACATGTAAAGTCTTTGGGACTTCGTAGAATGTAACACCATTGAAATAACAATTAGACTTTGTGTTTTGATTGTGTCATTTACCATAATTTATTCAGTGTATATGTTGTATTTGTTACATTCATATAAGATCTCGGTGAGCATATTGGCAGGTGGAGATTGGTCCACTTACATGGACAATCATCTCTGTTTGTTAAGTACAAATAGGGGTAAGACCGTTACTTATGAAACAACTTACGTAGCTGAAATTATGAAATTAGAGACAGATTCATAAGTTGAGGTCGCCTTGATAATTGTGTCAAGATAAGATCATTTATGTGTAAATAATGATCTAAGTAAATGAACCCACCATTTACTGAACCTGTTGAAGGCCAGATTAGAATTCATATGTTGAATTTAGGATTAGACGTTAAGTATGTCTAGATCAAAATCTGTACGATGTTAAATTTGAAGACAACATGCGCTCTTTTTAGTAAAGAGAATAACATCGTAGCATGTGATTCATACCACATGTGCTATTGCGACAATAAAGGTAGTAGGAGAAGGAATCCCTGTTTCTCTACTATGTGAGACCTTTGAGATTATATGTTAATCTCAATTTTTTGCCTTAGTGACTATTTAGCTGTTTACTTGAAGTTTTAATCAGTGTCTGCTACTTTAGCATGTATCCTATGGCTATGGATGATTCGGTCTATGGAGCATAACTAGGAAAGCGATTGATTAAAATGAATTGATTCTAGCTAAAAAGGAAGATTAAATATATTTACATCTTTTGTTGTTATTCACTGGTCGACCCATTTCTGTTATGTACGGAAATGAATGTGAATATAGGATATGGAACATGCTCATGACATAATGGTCATTATAAGGGATTAGAGATGTTCATATCGATGTAAATGAAAATTATTTAATCTGGGTAAATAGCAAGACATGGATATCTCTAAGATAATGGCTGTGCGCCACTTGAAGATTGGATGGATCCTGGATAAAGGCTATGTGCCACCAGGAAAGTGGCTAAGTGCCATAAAGAGTGTGTCTCTAATTTATTTGAGCAGCTAAGTAAAGTGTAACAACTTTATTAGCATTGATTGCTCAAAGAGCGGCTAAGTCAAGGTGAAACAATCTTCTTAGCAACTATCGCTCAGTGTACTTGCTGTCGCACGAACCATTTTCTCTAAGTATGGATTGGATGTTCTCATATGGTCTGTGTGACTAAACTCTCTAATAGTCTATGTGACTTATTAAGTCTTTGTGACTTACCTGAATGAAAAAGTCTTAGTGGCTTACCTTGGACGAGTGGGAGATGTTGGAAATGGGGAGAGTGGGGATGTGGGAACATGACCCATGTTCCCCACTACTCATAATGGAAAAGTCCATTATGCCCCTGGTTTATTTCCCTATATAAAGGGGGTGCGTCCAAGGATTAAATGGGGGGTTGGAGACGAGAGTAAGAGGTGAATATCCAAGGCAGTGGGACTTGGTTTGTGGAATTGCGGAGGGCTTTCCGATCTTGTGATCGCTCTTCCGACAGCAAGTTTTCGCCATTACCGATTGCAGATCTGCGGGAGATCATTATAAGTTTTTACCGCTTTAATTTTAATTCGTCTTTCATGCATTTAGAATTTTCTACATAATAATGTTCAAGTTTCTTTTCCAATCAATATAGTTGGGACCAGTAAGTTTGTTCTCTTTCAGTATAATGGCCAGTGGGTTGAAAGTCATCCTAAGAATCACAAAAATAAACTTTGGTCAAGACTCTAAATTTAGAATAATATTGATTCCTTAAACAATACTATTTTAAATTAACCAACACCTCAAATCACCGTGAATATTGCATGCCACGTTAGTGTGGACGTATACAAATTCAACATTTGTAAGAGGAGGGTGTGACCCATTAATTTTATTATCTTGCCATCCTAACTTTATGACAAATAAAATTAATAGTTGGTTTCACTTTGGTCACACAAAACAATAGCAGTGACTCTGTTGGGGAGGATACTATTGAATGCGTCTAAGTGTATACCATTACTTGATACTAAGTCCATTAAATAGGATTGTGCCCCTTCAGTTGGAGAAGATCACACGCTCCTAAATAATTTCCTATAACCATCCATAAAAGGAAGTTTGATCTAGTGATCCACAACAAACCCATCTGTTGTGGAGGGAGGCACTCAGAGCCAACACGCAAGCTTGTTGCATCACTTACAAACCAGTAATGGAGACCATGAGATTTATTTAAAATCTCTCTCCCACTTAGTTATTTAAAATGAGGATTTTAACCTATGCTAGCATACATCTTATGCACATAAATATCACAGTAAATAAAAGCAATAAATTTGGAAATTAATTTTCCAACTATTATGGCATTTTCCTTCACTGTCTTCAGTATGCTCCAACCCTAGTTGCTGCCATCTTTAGCCACCGTCATCAGGTCGATTTGTCGCATCTATCCTGCTTCTTATTCCGCTGCGCCTCTGGTCCTCCAATAGCACCACGCCTCGCAAAGATACGATCCACGACAAATATAGAATTTTACAAATATTGATCCTATATTCCATAAAGGAATGTACATGTATTCTAGATCAAACAAAAAATAAAATTCTAAAAATAATACAGCTCCTGCTGTATTTGATACATACGATCATGCACACAAAATAATGCCCTTGACATGTCCAAGGCTCCAATTACACACAATATCTAAATGCCATAATAGTTGGAGCCTGCAACCAAAGAGTTAGCACATCCTACTATTATCCTGCCTAAATTATGTATGACATGTGCATAACCTATTTGAATTCTAAATACACAGAGGCAAACCCTAGCTCTGATACTAATTGTTGGTTAGTCCTAGGAAAACGTACCGGTTCTACTGTACAAATTTTTTTTGTACAAGTGTCGAACCTTTCCTTAAATAACCTATTGTGTTCTTTAGAAGTTAAATTAGGAATCACAGACAAAACTTAACATCATTGATACCAAATTTAACTTATCTGTTCTTAATGGTTTAGATTTGAATCGCAAGCGGAACTTAACACTATTGATTTAAATCCACCTATGTTATTAATTTCATTAAATATTATTTTCCAAAATTAACTTCCAGGACTGCATGGCGAGGCACATGACCTTCTTGGATATAGGAGCAACTACTATCGCCTAGTCAAAGCCTTTTAAGGAAAGCTAATATTTAATTTCCTTAAATAACTCTAGGTTAACCAAAAAGAACAATCTAATCACAAATTCGAAAAAGAAGAAAACACAAACTCGAAAAATAAATTCGATAAACTAGATCTAATTATCTCTTGTATTTAGAATTCTTACAAAGAAAATAACTAGTATGATGCGGAAGAAAACTACTACTTATACCTTCTCTTTGTAAGCTAATGACCTCAAGATCTTCTGCCGTATTCCTCGTCTCGCCTTGGACGTCGTGTGGGCGACGATCCTCCAAGATGAACACCACCCAAAAGCTTCTTCCTCTTCTTCTAAAATTCGGCCACCACCACCACCAAGGAGAAGAGAGCAAAAGGGAAAAAAGAAGGGAGAGGGAGAGGGTCGACCACTTGAGGTTCTCCAAGCAAGAGAATAAGAATTGTATCTCATGAAGCCTCCTCACCCCTTCTTTTATATTAGTTGCCCAAGGCAAATAAGGGAAGAATTTTTATAAAAATTAAAATCTTCCTCTAGCTTTTCCTTTTCCCTTTTAATTTTCCTTTTCTTTCCTCTTGATTGAATCAATCACCAAATTAATTAGATGATGATTTATTTTTATAATTGGTCGGCCCCTTGCTTAGGCTCCAAGCAAGGTAGCCGACCACCACATCAAGAATAAGGAAATATATTTTTTAAAATTTTACAAGAAGAAATCCTCTTATAAAATTTACAAACTCTCTTTCCTAAAGTAGGAGTTAAAAAAGGAAAGTTCTAAAAATTAAAACCATGTTTTAAAATTTAAAACATCTCTTATAAAATTTCTTTTTTTAACATGATGATAGAAAATTTTAATTTTAAAACTTATCTTCCTTTTTTTTCTTAAACCATGAGGATGGTTAAAAAAGGAAAGTTTTAAAATTTTTAAAACTCTTTATTAAAACATATGATCTAATTCAAATAAGGAAAGTTTTGAAAATTAAAATCTCTCTTTTAAAACTTATAGTTTTCTACAAAGAGAAGATTTTAAAAATTCAAAACAACCCTCCCCTTTTGAATTATTGTGGCCGGCCCCATCATGCTTGGTCACCAAGCAAAGGGCCGGCCCATATAGAAGAGGATGTGGCCGACCCTTGCTTGGTCACCAAGCATTGGACTGACCCACTTCTTGGACACCAAGAAGAGCCTTACATTTGGATAGACTTGAGGCTATAATGAGGCAACGATAGGGACCTAGAGGAGAAATTGGTTTTGGCCTTCTGATAAGCTTGAGTATCCCGTGCTCACCCCGAACACACAGCTCAAGTTCATCGATAATAATTCATTCCACTAGAGAGTTATTATCGCACTACCGCACCAATCCCAAATTACATTATGGGCTCCTTCTTATCATGAGTGTGTTAGTCTCCCTGTGTTTAAGATAATAAATGTCCACTAATTAAGTAAGTTACTAACAACTCACTTAATTAATATCTAGCTCCAAGAGTAGTACCACTCAACTTCATTGTCATGTTGGACTAAGTCCACCTGCATGGTTTAACATAGCAATCCTTATGAGCTCCTCTTGGGGACATTTTCAACCTAGATAACTAGGACACAGATTCCTTCTATAATTAACAACACACACTATAAGTAATATTATTTCCTAACTTATCGGGCATATTGATTTATCGAGCTAAACCTCACCCTTTGATAAGTCAAAGAAATAAATATTAAATATATGTGCTTGCTATTATATTAGGATTAAGAGCACACACTTCCATAATAACTAAGGTTTAGTTCTTTTATTAAGTCAGTACAAAAAGAACTTACCTAAATGGTCCTACTCAATACACTTAGAGTGTACTAGTGTAATTTATTAATCAAGATAAACTAATACTTAATTACACTATGACTATTCCGATGGTTTGTTCCTTTCCATCTTAGTCGTGAGCAACTGTTTATAATTTACAAAGAACCGTCAACATGATCTTCTGTGTGTGACACCACACACCATGTTATCTACTACATAAATTAATTGAACAATTACATTTAACAAATAAATGTAGATATTGACCAATGTGATTCTTTTATTTCAAAATAAATATTTATAAAAGCTAGGCTTTTAGTATACACTCCAACACATAGGAATGGGGATAATTAATTTCAACATTATTTTTGGGGTTTTGGAGCTTGTAGAACATTATTCAGGTCTTATCTATGCAAATTGATTGGAATTAATGTCACACATCTAAGAGAGAAATATCCGGGTATGTTGTTGATGGCTACAATGATTGTTGCTAATGACAATGTCCTCCCGTAGCCTTTGGAATCACTGAAATTGAATGTGGGTTTGCATGGGAGTGATTTTTGGATCATACGAAGAGATTCTTTGCTGTTGATCCAGAGTCAATGAGCATAGTATCAGATAAACATCACGACATTATATCAGCAATTAGGAAAGTCTACCCTACCACCCATCATGCTTTCTGTTGCCACCACATGTCTTGCAATATGGTAACAAATAATGGCAGTAGGTCAGGTTTAGGCTTGTTTTGGGCTGCAGCTCGAGCAAACACAACACTCTAATATGATCTCATAATGCAGTCCATGCTTGAAAAACATCCAGATGCTCATAAGTGACTTCAGAATATTGACCCTAAAAGATGGGCTAATGCACACTTTAGTGGTAGAAGGTACACAATGCTAACCACCAATTGTGTAGAGAGTTTAAATGCTTTATTCAAGGAGACACGTGAACTTCTCATAAACAGGTTAATTGATAATACCATAAGAAAGGTAGCTTAATGATTCTTTAACCGTACGGAGGAAATCTCGAAATGGTATGTTGCTTTGACACCTCATGCTACCAAAGAAATGGATTCAAGGAGGGAGAAAACTAAACGATATAAAGTCCACCCCTACTCTCAATCTGAAATGTTAGTAGAGACATGGAGTGCTTCATTCATTGTTGAGTTGGAGAGAAAATATTGTAATTGCAGGGAGTTTCAAATTTCAGGATTGCCTTGCTCACATGCAATTGCCATCATCATTCACCGGAACATGGATACACTCTCATATTGTGAGCATTATTTTCATTCACAGAATTGGAATGCAGCATACATGGATCGTATTTACCCCTGTCGAAGTAAGGAATTTTGACCTAGGGGAGTAAACAACATTATAGTTCTATGTCCTCGTAGCCTTGTGCAGCCGGGTAGGCAAAAGAAGGCACGGATCGAGTCGAAACATAATGGGAAGGTAAAAATCAAATGCAGCCGGTGTAAACAACTAGGCCATAATCGGAGGACCTGTAGAATGCCGCCAGCCCCTGTGCCTTGACTTACTTGTAAAATGGAGGAGTTGATCCATATATTTTGACATTTGTATGCAGTACATCCATAGAATTGTAAGAAAAATAGTTGCGCAAAGTGATGTTACTGTTATATCTTTGTATGTAGTATTTATTTTATAATACAGTGTTATCTATGGTATGAGAAGTGTAAACCAACCCCAGCAAGGCATAACTAATACTTCACACCATATCTCCATTTTGTAAAATAAAAACGCGCTAGCAGTTGTATGTATTCAGAAATATAATAGGTTTAGTCCATCTCTGTATTTCAATTCAACAGGTAGGGGTTGTTAATTTCAAAGTCATGTAAATTTGTTTTAAACTATAAATAAGTTAAAACTTAGATAAAATGATTGTTGTCATGCTTGAAAACTAAAATTGAACACCGATTGTAGTTCATTGAAAAAAATAGGTGCATCGTTCCGTGCCAAATGGCATGGAGCAAGAACTTCTTATCCAAGGTGTATAATTAAGTCTTGACACCATATATACCATCTCCCCTCTCAAACCTTCATAGGGAACGTGATTTCAAGTAAATCCAAGTAGCGTAGGGCCATCAGTGGATTTTGGTCAAAATTCACTGATAGATCTAGACACCTCTGATTAGACCCATTTCAAATCTGATTAGATTCTGGTATTGCAAGGACTTTAACAGTGCTATCTATTACTGATGTACAACTCTCTAGGGGTGGTAGCACATTCTGAAAAAATTTTTAGCCTTATATTGGGCCTGATATGGTAGCATATCAAGCCCAACGTGGGCCTGATATAAGACTGATGTGCTAACTTTGTGGTTGCAGGCTCCAACTATTATGGCTTATAAATATTGTGTGTGATTGGACCCTTGGACATGTCAAGGGTATTTTATTGTGTGTGCATGATTGTAATATTAAATATAGCAGGAGCTGTATTAGTTATTAGGATTTTACATTTTTGTTTCGATCTAGATTACATGTACATTCCTTTGTGGAATATAGGATCGATATATGTAAAATTCTATTTTTGTCGCGGATAGTATCCTTGCGAGGCGTGGTACTATTTGTGGACCAGAGGTATAGCGGAAAAGGAAGCAAGATAGATGCGGCGACTAGACCCTATTGTGGTGGCTATAGAAGGCAGCAGCTAGGGTTGGCAGCACACGGAGGACAGTGATGGAAAAGGTCATAATAGTTGGAAAATTAATTTCCATATTTATTGCTTTTATTTACTATGATGTGTGTGATGCATGCTTGCATAGTTAAAATTCCTCACCTTAAATAACTAAGTGGGAGAGGGATTAGTAAATAAATTCCACGGTCTCCATTACTGGTTTGTAAGTGATGTGACAAACTTGCGTGTTGGCTCTGAGTGCCTCCCTCCCCATCAGATGAGTTTGTTTGCAGATCACTAAATCAAATTTCCTTTATGGATGGTTATAGAAAATTATTTAGGAGCGTGTGATCTTCTCTATCTGAAGGGGCACAATCCTATTTAATGGACTAAGTATCAAGTAATGATATACACTTAGGCATAATTAATAGTATCCTCCCTATCGGAGTCACTGCTATTATTTGTGCGACCGAAGAAAAAACCAACTATTAATTTTATTTGTCATAAAGTTAGGTTGACAAGAATAAAATTAATGGGTAAAACCTCCTCTTACAAATGTTTGTTTTTGTATACGTCCACACTATCGTGGCATGCAAAATTCACGGTGTTGGTAAATTTAAATAGTATTGTTTGAGGAATCAATATTATTTTAAATTTAGAGTCTTGACCAAAGTTTGTTTTGTGATTCTTAGGATGACTTTCAACCCACTGACCATTATACTAAAAGAGAGCAAACTTACTGGTCCCAATTACATAGATTGGAAAAGAAACCTGGATATTGTCCTAACTGTTGAAGGTTATAAGTTTGTACTATTGGAGGTTTGCCCTAATGTGCCTAATAGTGATTCTAGTGAAGAGGAGATTGAGGCTCATAAGAAATGGGTAAAGGCAGATGAGATAGCGCAGTATTACATTTTGGCTTCAATGTCAAATATGTTGCAACATCAGCATCAGGATTTACCAACTGCTTATGACATGATGAACAATCTCAAAGAACTCTTCGGACACTAGAGTCGGGCTGCTAGGCAAGAGGCAATGAGAAAGTTAATGACAACCACCATGTCAGAGGGGACACCCGTAAGGGATCATATCCTCAAGATGATGACTTATCTGAACGAAATACAGATCCTTGGAGCTGAAATCGATTGGGAAACCCAGATCGATATTATTCTCCAAACGCTACCCAGAAGTTTTGAGCAGTTCCGTCTGAACTATAACATGAACAAAAGGGAGTATACGTTGACGGAACTTCTGACAGAACTACAGGCAGCAGAAGGTATATTTCGTCATAATTCTCAGATTCACTTTGCTGAAAATGTTTCTACTTCTAAGTCGAAAGGAAAGAAGAAGAAGAAACAAGCTGGCTCAGCAAAGAAGAGAACTCTAGGTACTAAACCTAAAGCTGGAGTGAAGAAGCAAAAGGGCAAGTGCTTCATCTGCAAGCAGACTGGACATTGGAAGGCAGACTGTCCTCGTAGGAATCAGAACAATAAAGGTATATCTTATTCTCTAGTAGTTGAAACATGTTTATCGATGTTATCTACCAGCACCAGGTGTGTAGATATAGGATCCACTGATCATGTCTGCAATACATTACAGGGGTTCCAGAAAACCCGTCGACTATATGAAGGAGAGATAACTGTCTACATGGGCAATGCTACAAAGGTGCAGCTGTTGCAGTGGGAGACGTCTACTTATCATTTGATAGGAATAGAAGTTTGATTTTGAGAAATTATCTTTATGTACCAACTTTTAGAAAGAATTTAATTTCAGTTTCTAAATTATTTGTGGATGGATATTCTGTTTCTTTTGATGACAAAGTAGTTATCAAGAAGAATAGGGTTATTATCTGTTCAGGTACATTAGTAGGCAATTTGTATACTTTAAATCCAATTTCTCCCACAAAGCAACAAATGGAAATTAATAACACATCTTCTAATTCTAATAAGAGAAAGGAACATTCGGAAATGAACCAAACATATCTTTGGCATCTAAGGCTTGGTCATATTAACTTGAGTAGGATTCAAAAGCTCATAGCCGATGGACTCTTGGGTTCATTAGTGTTGGAAAACTTTCCAACTTGCGAATCTTGCTTAGAAGGTAAAATGACCAAGAGACCTTTTAAGGTCAAGGGGTATAGAGCCAAAGATGTGTTAGAACCGGTTCATTCTGATTTGTGTGGTCCTATGTCTATCCAGGCAAGAGGTGGTTATGAATATTTTGTCTCTTTTATAGATGATTATTCGAGATACAGATATTTACCTAATGCGTCGCAAGTCTGAATGTTTTGATAAGTTCAAAGAGTATAAGGCTGATGTGGAGAAACGTCATGGTAAAAGTATCAAGACACTACGGTCTGATCGTGGTGACGAATACCTCTTTGGAGAGTTTAGGAATTACTTATCAGAGGCTGGGATTCAATCCCAATTGTCAGCACCTGGTACACCCCAACAGAACGGTGTGGCAGAGCGAAGGAATAGAACTCTTATGGAAATGGTTAGATCGATGATGAGTTATTCAGAATTACCAAATTCGTTTTGGGGATATGCCTTGGAAACAACAGCGCACATTCTAAACTTGGTACTTTCTAAATCAGTACCTTCTACTCTCACAAAATTATGGAATGAGCGTAAGCCTAGTCTAAGACACATTTGGATTTGGGATAGTCCAACACATGTGCTGAAGGGAGACACTAACAAGTTGGAAACACTAACAAAAGTTTGTCTGTTTGTAGGATATCCCAAAGGAACGAAAGGTGGTTTATTTTATAATCCTAAAAATCAGAAGATCATTGTTAGTACCAATGCTTGATTTTTAGAGGAAGATTATATAATGGACCACAAACCCATGAGTAAACTTGTTCTAGAAGAAATGTGAGAGAGCACACCTACTTTAGTACCAACAGTACAAGATGAAATATTACAAGAAACTGCAACACGTATCACAAATGATACACAACAACAGACAGTGCCTCGTCGTAGTGGGAGAGTTGTGAGGCAACCTGAGAGATTCATATTTTTGGGAGAGTTATCGGACTTGGTCCCAGGTAAACATGAACCTGATCCCCGGACATATGACGAAGCACTCCAAGATAAATGTGCAGTATCTTGGCAAAAAACGATGAATTCTGAAATAGAATCTATGTATTCTAATAAAATCTGGGAGCTTGTGGAACCACCAAATGATGTAAAAGTCGTTGGATGCAAGTGGATTTACAAAAGGAAAGGAGGGACAGATGGGAAGGTTGAAACCTTCAAAGCAATGCTTGTTGTGAAAGGGTACACTCAGAAAGAGGGAATCGATTATGAGGAAACTTTTTCGCCAGTAGCTATGCTTAAGTTTATCCGGATACTCTTATTTATTGCCGCTCATATGGATCATGAGGTTTGACAAATGGATGTCAATACAGCTTTCCTTAATGGAAGTCTTGAAGAGAACATCCATATGAAACAACCAGAGGGGTTCATTGAAAAAGGCAAAGAGCATCTAGTGTGCAAGTTAAATCGGTCTAATTATGGACTAAAGCAAGCTTCAAGGTCTTGGAACATCTAGTTTAATGAAGTAATCCAGTCATATGAATTTATTCAGTGTCCGGATGAGTCTTGTGTATACAAGAAGTGTGATGGAAATGTGGTGGTATTTCTTGTACTATACGTAGATGACATTTTATTAGTTGGAAACAATATCAAGGTGTTGTCGGAAGTAAGGGTATGGTTGTCCAAACAATTCGATATGAAGGACTTAGGAGAATGCGCACATATTCTTGGGATCAAAGTAATAAGGGATCGCAAGAAAAGGATGTTGCGCTTGTCCCAAGCTTCATATATTGATACAATCCTTGCTCGTTTTAGCATGTAAGACTCCAAGAAAGGTTTTCTACCTTTTAGACATGGAGTAGCTTTATCTAAAGAGATGTCTCCGAAAACATCAAAGGAGATAGAAGACATGAAGGCAGTTCCTTATGCTTCGACTGTAGGAAGTCTAATGTATGCTATGTTGTGCACGAGACCAAATATTTGTTTTGCTGTGGGCATGGTTAGCAGATATCAAAGTAACCCTGGACAAGGACATTGGATTGCTGTAAAGCATATATTAAAGCACTTGAGAAGGACTAGAGATTATATGCTAGTTTATCAAGCAGATGATTTTCTCCCTGTGGGATATACGGATTCTGACTTCCAATCAGATAGGGACAATAGTAAGTCTACATCAGGCTATGTGTTTACTTTAAGAGGTGGAGTCATTGCATGGAGGAGTGTTAAGCAAAAATGTGTTTCTGACTCAACCATGGAAGCTGAGTATGTGGTAGCCTCTTAGGCAGCCAAAGAAGTTATGTGACTCAGGAACTTCCTAATGGCCTTAGATGTGATTCCTGGTTTGCCCAAAATCATCACAATTTATGTGTTAATAGCGGTGTAGTAGCAAACTCGAAGGAACCACGAGCCCATAAGGCAAGTAAACACATAGAGCGTAAGTACCACCTGATACGAGACATCGTCAAGAAAGGAGAAGTTGTTGTCGCCAAGATTGCATCAGTGGATAACCTGGCAGATCCTTTCACTAAGGCCCTTCCGGCAAAAGCTTTCGATCGGCATGTTGAAGGAATAGGAATCAGATGTATGACAGCTTTTATAACAGCATAGTCTTTTAGTATAAGTGGGAAATTATTAGAGTGTATACTAAAAGTCTAGTCTTTTGTAAATATTTTATTTTGAAATAAAGAATCACATTGGTCAAATGTCTACATGCTAAGTGTAGTTGTTCAATTAATTTATATTGTAGATAACATTGTGTATGGTGTCATACACAGAAGATCATGCTATCAATTCCTTATAAATTATAAACAGTAGTTCACGACTAAGATGGAAAGGAACAAACCATTAGAATAGTCGTAGTGTAATTTGATATTAGTTTATCTTAACTATAAAATTACACTAGTACACTCTGAGTGTATTGAGCAAGACTATTAGGGTGTGTTTGGTTGGGGGTTATCCCTGATAACCTTGGTTATCCATCCAAGGTTATCAACAAAAACCCTGTTTGGTTTAGGTAATCGATGATTCCAGAGTAATGTTCAAAGCCCGACACGTCAGCAAAAGGGGCATGCAACCAAGAATTAGAAAACCTCGAAAAACTAAGGTTTTTCTTGATTCCGGGGTTATCGATTTTTTTTTACCCAAAATACCCTCGGATAAAAGAAAAATGTGAAAAAAAGTAAAATGTAAAGAAAAAAAATGAAAAATATAAAAAATAAAATAATTTTTTTAAAAAAAAACGTAATTTTTTTTTTAAAATAAAAAATCATTAAAAAATAATAAAAAAATTAAAAATGGTAAAAAAAACTTTAAAAAATAGAAAAAACATTAAAATATTTAAAAAAATACAAAAAACATAAACAAATAAAAAAATGTAAAAATTTTAAAAAAGTAAAAAATAATAAAAAATGTTTAAAAACATTAAAAAAATTAAAAAATAGAAAAATGTAACAAACCCTAAAAAAATAAAAAATAAAAAAGTAAAAAATAAAAAAAACTTAAAAAAATATAAAAAATTTAAAATTAAAAAAACATAAAAATATAAAAATAAAAAATAAAAAAAATATCAATATAAATAAAAAATGTGAAAATATAGTAAAATATAATAGAGTTTAAATAATAATAATAATAATAATAATAATAATAATAATAATATTATTATTATTATTATTATTATTATGTATAGTTGGTTTTGTAACTAAGGGTAATCTAGTAAAATACTAAATAGGTTATTCATTAAAACCTTCAAACAAACATGTATTTGTTGCATTACCTAGATTGAACCAAAGAACATTTAGTTATATTTTATTCCCTATAACCTTGTGTAACGACCCTCTCCTACTGACTAGGCTGCGAAGTCGGACCGTTACGTTATGCTGTGCTAAACTACTATTGCGGAAATCTGGATCTATTAAAATTTTGCTAAGCCGATTACTGTACAATCTGAACTTAACATTCTAGGTGTACCTAGGAGTTGTACACATGCTAGGGAAGAGAACCTATGCCACCCGGATGACCTGCTAGCTGTAATCAGGCATTTCAATCGACCCATGGATTGATTGGCCTGTCGGATCGATCCGGTGATCGATCCAGCTTGATACTAGCACGGAAACAACCCTCTGGATCGGTCGGCTGACCGATCCATAAGCTGTCGCTTCTGTACGCAGCTGGATCGGTCTACCGACCGATCCAGGAGTACACTGATCGGTCGCGCAGACCGATCCAGTGGCTCACTGATCGGTCGGCTGACCGATCAGTAAACTTCGATACCCACTGTTCGCATCTGGATCGGTCGGCTGACCGATCCATAACCTACGCCAACTCTCTGTTCGCGACTGGATCGGTCGGCTGACCGATCCAGCGGCACAACCCGAACTCTGATCGGTCTGTAGACCGATCTGGGTTCTGATTTCACCCTGAAACTCTGATTTCAGCACTCTGGCGTGCCAAAACCTCACACAACAATTCTAAAATCAACTGGAATATATTCTAGCAACTATTAACCAGCATTCTAACATAATTACTAACAAACTAAATAAATCTCCCATGGCTTAAACATTCTAAGGTCTAAAAATGCATGAAAGAAGAAATACTAAGAATTCAACTATTTAAGCTTGCTAAAACCCCTGGGGATCTTTTATTCCAGTTCCTGCCACACACACCATCCTTGCATTGAACTCCAGCTTCCTCTGCTAGTCCATTTTCCCTTTACCTTTATCTGCAGTATAAGGAAAAATAGAATCTGTAAGCTTAAAGCTTAGTAAGAAACCAATTACCTCACTAAAACCTGCAACGATGCAAACATGCTTTTAAAGAATGCTATTTGAAAACATGCACTGACATGGCATACTCTGGTTGCAAGCATAAACTGAAATAACTGAACATGTAAGCTGAAGCATGGCATAGCAGCTAATCACATAGAACAATAATAGAGAACTAAGCTAACTGAAGCTAACCTGAAGCTGAAATCAAACTCAACTAACATAACTGATTTTATGAGTTTTGAAAACTAATAGCATAGTAGATCAAAATAATAATCATGTCTTTGTTGGGCCGTGATGTATTTCTTGTCGTGCATCCCTAACTAAACCGGGTTTGCAAGTCCGAATTTAGTAGGGTTTACTAGGTTCGAACCTAGGGACGACTGTGGGAGTCCAACCCAATGGATATCTAATCCGGTACAGTGCCAACTGAAAAGTAAAATACTGAGTATAGCTAAACTGTTCTAAATTGCTGTTTCTAGGTTATCTGAACCTAGAGCTAGGTTGTCTGAACCCAGAGGTGACTGTGGGAGCCCACCCATTGGACCGTAGTCCCATATAAGCTAGAATAAACTGATTTACTGATTTAGATGCTTCTAATGCATTCAACTGAGCTGTTAAAATGCCTAATTTGTATTTTTACTTAACTAGCTATTTTATCGAACACTTAGTGTGCCCCAACTCTCCTCTCTATTAGGGAGACCACTTCTAGGCACCCGACAACGTCTAGAAACCCCCACTGAAGAGGGATTATGTGTCCGGCCCATCTAGAAGTGCTCACTAAATCCCTAAACCTGCGAGAAGTGTCAATTTCACGCTATGCGTCGATAAAATCTGCATATAGCTAAACTAATGCGTAGAAAACCCAAACGGAGCTACTTATACTGCAGGTGAGGGGTTTCTTACCTCGTACGCTAATTTCCTTACAATTCTATTCGCTAGAATTCCGGTGGAGACGACTTCTCGACGATCTTCTCGCGTCTAAACGTTCCCCTCACGAAGGAGAGCGTCCTCGTGCCGGAGTTATCGCCGGAAGATGTCCTTGGGGCCCTAGGGAGAGAACCCTAGGTCTTCCTTGTGGTTGGCGCCGAGAGAAGGAGGAGGAGAAGGGATTGGCGGAATTAGGGTGAGGGAGGAGAAAAGTCACGTTAACCCAATAACTCTTCACCTATTAATTCCCTATTTATATTAAGGAGTTAATTCGCTCAATACCAATATAAATTTTATTGGTTCCCTTTCCTTTCAGCACGGCCCTGCTGGGTTCAACTGGTTACTAGCATTATCCCTAAGCCATAGGTCTCGGGTTCAATCCCCGCTTAGGCCGTTTTCATTTTCTAATTATTTTTGCTGCTTCCGCTACTCGGAAAATTCCGGAAAAATATCTAAAAACTCCAGAAAAATCATACTATATTTCTAAAATAGTTTTGAGAATTTTCAGGCATTACAATCCCCCATATCTTATAAAAAGTTCGTCCTCGAACTTAGAACAATTCTGGGTACTTCTGTCTCATGCTGGCTTCTGCTGCTGTGTGCCAAATAACTTTGACTAATGGTACTTCTTTGCTCCGCAATTTCTTAGCTGCTCGGTCTATTATCTGAATAGGCCGACTGTCATAGCTGAGGTCTTCGCGGATCTGTACCGACTGGGGCTCAATCACCTAGGTGGCATCTGGGGTATGCTTCTTCAGCATAGAGACATGAAATACGTTGTGGACGGTGACATTTCTGGGGTAGCTCTAGCTCATATGCTACCTTGCCCACTCTTACGATAAGGTATGGTCCCACATATCCGGGACTTAGCTTGCCCTTCTTCCCAAGCGCATTACTCCTTCATGGGAGCTACTCGAGGAACAGATCCCAAAAACTCTAAGGGTCTGTAGTGTATCGGCATAGCTCTTGGCGGCTCATCTCTATCCTCTGGCGGATCTGTTGTATATTGGTATCTGCTACTAGATCTATCTGAAGCTCTAGTTCTTCTGTTCACCACTCTCATGATTGGAGATCTACACCTCCGCCCGTAGAGAGCCTCATAAGGTGTCATGCCGATAGTGGCACGATAGCTATTGTTGTATGCAAATTCCGCTAGGCTCGGATATTTGCACCAACTTCCCTTGAAATCTAGGGCACATGCTCGGAGCATATCTTGAGTACAGTTTACTCGCTCATCGACCATCCATGCGAGGATGGAAAGGCGGGCTAAACTTTAACCGTGCCCAAGTTGTTCGTCTGAGTGTGGCGTGAACCTCTCTCTGAAATAATCGTTCATGAGACTCCATGCGCTATCTCCAGCTAGTTGCTCCATGGAATAGGATATTCGATAGCTAAGAGTGGGCGATTTAGTCAACTGTCGACTATTACCGGATGGTATCAAAACCATTCGTGGTTGGGTAATCCCACTATGAAATCCATAGAAATGTCTTCCCACTTCCATTCGGAATCTGAATGGCTGCAAAACTCCTCCTGGTCTCGATGTTGCCTTGACCCTCGAAGTTAGGCGGTCTTGACATATCGGCGATTTCTCTCTTTATCCGGGCCAAAAGCGTTTCTTCAAGTCTGATACATTTGGTGGAGCAGGGATGCATCGCATAAAGTCTTGTGAGCCTCATCTAGGATTTTCCTCTGTAGTTCCTCCTGATCCGGAACACATCAACACCCGCTATCTGATATTCGAACTCTCCACCTTCGATTACGCTAATCCTTGCTTGATTTTATGAATGCTGTCTGGATGTCACCAAGCAAGGTCGACTCTAATGTCATAGTAGAGGATCCGACTATGAGTTCGAGAAATCGAGATCTCCTACATGGGTGGGTGACATGGGCTAAAGATAATAAGGTATCGACTTTCTGAGGGCATCCGCTACCCTATTTGCTTTTCTGGGTGGTAGAGGATGTCTATGTCGTAATCTTTGACCAGCTCTAGCCATCTCTGATGCCGCATGTTCAGATCCTCCCAGTGAAGAAGTACTTGGACTCGATGATTTGTATACACTCTGCGCTGAGCTCCATACAAGTAATGTCTCCAAATCTTGAGAGCGAACACTCTGCTGCAAGCTCAAGGTCATGAGTAGGGTAATTCTTCTCATAGTCCTTGAGTTGTCAGGCATAGGCTACCACCTTGCCATCTTGCATCAGTACCTGCTCCTAGTCCCAATTTGGAGGCATCACGTAAATGTCTGTATTTTACGGTAAAGTTAGAATAGAACCTGGTCAATCTCCTTTTCATTTCATTGGCTCATGATCCTCATCCTTTGAAATTTCATTCTTTACGGTAGGCAAAGGGGAGGCTATCCTGGAGAAGTCCTCTACGAATTTCCTATAGTAACCTGCTAATCCCAGAAAGCTTCTGATCTCACTGGCGTTCTTGGGTCTTTTCCAATTGCTCACAGCTTCTATCTTACTGGGGTCTACCATGATACCATCCTTTGAGATGATGTGACCTCGGAAGGACATCTGATCTAACCAAAATTCACATTTTGTGAACTTGGCATATAACTGGTTCTGCTGAAGGGTCTGCAATACTGTCCTCAGGTGCTCTGCGTGTTCTTCCTGAGTTCTGGAATAGATAAGGATGTCATCGATGAACACGATAACAAACTTATCTAAATATTCCCTGAATACCCTGTTCATGAGGTCCATGAAAGTAGCTGGAGCATTTGTCACGCCGAAGGGCATGACTACGAACTCGTAGTGTCCGTATCTAGTCCTGAATGTTGTCTTGGGTATATCCCCTTCTTTAACTTTCACCTGATGATAACCTGATCTAAGGTCTATTTTAGAGAACACTGCTGCCCCCTTTAGTTGATCGAACAGGTCATCAATTCTGGGAAGAGGATACCTGTTCTTGATGGTGACTTGGTTCAGTGCGCGCATGCTCCGTCCTTCTTCTTCACGAACAATACTCCCCATGGTGAGTGACTAGGGCGTATGAAGCCTTTGTCAAGAAACTCCTGAATTTCCTTGATTCTGCTGGAGCCATGCGGTAAGGTGCTTTGGAGATAGGATTTGTCCGGGGATGAGCTCTATCTCAAATTCGATCTCACATGCGGTGCTAGGTGGTAACTCTTCGGGAAGGCGCTAGGTAGTCATCTGACTCGGACCTCTGCTTGTTGGTCCTTGTCTGTGTCACTCGTGCTAAGAACTCCGTACATCTGAATCCATCAACCTCTATGCCTTCATAGTGAGAGAAACTTCTTGGCTTTTCTCCGGGTTCTCCGAAAAATTTGAACTGTGCTTCCACTTGAGGTTGAATATAACTTTCTGTTTATGGCACCATATCCGATCAGGAAGTCCATTCCAAAGATGACATCATAGTCGGTCATATTTAGCACTATCGGATCACAAAAGAGTTCTCTGTCCACTGCTCGAAGCCAATGCGTGGATGCCATAATTTCTCCAGAAGGTGATCACGGAGTACCTCTGGAGGTATTGCTAACTTCTCGAAATGCCCCGGATATATATGAATGGGTTGCCCCTGTATAAGACAGGTTGCTATTTCTGAAAATATGTCGACTGTAACAACCGTGAGGCATTTGCTCGTCCTCTACGGTGGTGAGTAGATCCTCGCATTGGTCGTGGCTGGAGCCCTGATGTGTGGACCATCTAAAGCGGCTGCATCGATGTAAGCGGGGTGGCCTCCGTCTTGAATCGGTGTGGTTGAGGAAGTGGGTCTTGTTTGAGCCTTTGGCCATGTGCCCTTCTTGTCCACATTCAAAGCATCCTCGTGTGCCATTCGACAAACTCAGATGGAATTTCCCACATGAACTTTAGATAATTGCGTGGTCCTCCTTTGGGTAACTCACGGTTTGCGCTTGTTCGGAGTTCCCTTTCGATTAGAGCCATGAGAGCTACATGGAGCCTCCTTGACCCTTAGATTCCGAGAGGGTTTGTTTCTGCTAGTAGTGCTCGGTGGTCAGAGCCGGCTGACTAGTTCTTCGGTGGTTTGCGGCATGTGAACGCTCATTGCTATTTCCGGCCTCGGCATCTTGAGCATCAACCGGACTCGTTCTTTTTCTGTGCTGATTAGGGCATAGACGAGCCAACTGTTGAATTTCTTTACGGCTTCCTCTACGAAAGGTTGCGACGAAACTCTGTGAACTCGTCGTAGTGGCGGTTCGTGACCGCATGTGAAAGAATTCCTCAAAGAACTCCTTCTCGAACATCGGTTCACCGCCCGCTCGATTCTCTCCACCACATCGTGCATCCCGGTGAGAAGGAGACACACTTCACCTTCGTGTTACGGCGATCCGAGCTCCATCGTATTCTCCGGTTTTGAACCTTGTGCATCCCATGGTTCACTAGTGCCTGAGAAGTTCTCTGGCTTGACTCTCTCAGATAAGCTTCTCTCCTTGTCTCTGTTGCTGGGGCTATTGGAACAGTCCGAATGGACCCTTTGAGTCGTCGGTTGGTTTGACGTGGTTGTGGGGGTATTCTGATTAGCCACGAGGGTGGCTATCTCCTGTTCTCGTCATTTCAGTGGCTAGAATGGCAGCCACTAGCTGTAAAGATGGGAGGCAGCGAGGAGGCTGCTGCCTCGTCTGGGGCTTAGTAGTTGGTGTCCTTCTTGGGCGTCCTCGTGCCATTTCTAAAGACATAGAGGACGAGGACATGCATAACTAATACAATTATAATTGTATAACTATTACTATCATGTTTTATACTATCACATACTAACATGCATCAATTATTTATAAACATGAGCTATAACAAGCAAGAAACATAAATAAAGTAGAGGTATTCTTACTTGGAAGCTGCGGTTCAATGCGATGTGTGTGAGTATGGACTCTGCAATCGCTTACCACTGTATACGACCCTCTCACTCTATGAATTGAGGCGGTTACTTAAACTACTGCGAAATCGATCTATTAAAATTTTGCTAAGCCGTTAACAGTTCTCGAACTTAACATTCTAGGTGTACCTAGGAGTTGTACACATGCTAGGAAGAAGAACCTATGCCACCGGATGACACCGCGTGTAATCGTGCATTTCAATCGACCCATGGATTGATTGGTTTGTCGATCCGGTTGATGATCGAATCAATGATCCAAAATACCCTCCGGATCGGTCGGTGGACCGATCCATAAGCCGCTACGTGCATGTTGGTCGGTCTCACCGATCCGATCCGAAGTACCACGCGGAAGACGATGCGACGACGATCGGTGCCGCTTTCGATGGATCGATGGCTCAAGAAACTCGATGATAAACCCGGATTCGGCGGTCCTGCCATAACCTAACTTGCGAGTTGATCGATCTGGACTAGCACAATTCTACGATCGATGCCACCGATCCGGGTTACGATTTTACGTACGATTTGACATCTCGTGCCAAACCTCACAATTCTAAAATCAATGGAATATATTCTAGCAACTATTCAGATTCTAATATAATTACTAACAAACTAAATAAATCTCCCATGGCTTAAACATTCTAAGGTCTAAAATGCATGAAAGAAGAAATACTAAGAATTCAACTATTTAAGCTTGCTAAAACCCACAGGATCTTTTATTCCGGTTCACCGCACACACACCATCCTTGCATTGAACTCCAGCTTCCTCTGCTAGTCCATTTTCCCTTTACCTTTATCTGCAGTATAAGGAAAAATAGAATCTGTAAGCTTAAAGCTTAGTAAGAAACCAACTACCTCACTAAAACCTGCAATGATGCAAACATGCTTTTAAAGAATGCTATTTGAAAGCATGCACTGGCATGACATACTCTGGTTGCAAGCATAAACTGAAATAACTGAACATGTAAGCTGAAGCATGGCATAGCTGTTGGTTGCTACTCGGAAAGCCTAGAGGTTCCACTGTACAAAAATTTTGTACAAAGGTCTGAACCTTTTCCTAGCTACCATGTGTTCTTTTAAATTAAATTTTGGATCGCCTGCGGAACTTAACACGTTTGATCCAAAACTTAATCTATTTGTTCTTTTAGGTTTTGACTTGGATCTCCTGCGGAACTTAACACATTCGATCCAAGTCACCTTAAGTTATTAATTCCATTAAATATTAATTTCCATAATCGGTTCCCAGTACTGACGTGGCGAGGCACATGGCCTTCTTGGATATGGGAGCAACCACCACCGACTAGACAAAACCTTTTATAGAAAGCTAATATTTAATTTCCTAAAATAACTTTAGGTTAACCAAAGAACAATCAAATCACAAGAAAAGAAAAACAAAAGAACACTATATCGAAAACAAATTGAAACTCTAGAATCGTATGCCTCTTGTATTTAGTATTATTTCCAAAATAACTAGTATGATGCAAAAAATGACTAGTTATACCTTTTAGAAAAACCTCTTGATCTTCTACATTCCTCTTCTAACCCGGACGTTGTGTGGGCAACTGAGATGAGAACCACCAAGCACCTTCTTCTTCCTTGCAAGTTTCGACCATCAAAACTTCTTCTAGGATGAAGAGGTTCGCCACCACCACCATGTTCCAAGGGATGCTAGAAACAAAGCTTTCTTTCTCTCTTCTTCTTCTTCTTCTCTTCTAAATTTGATCCACCATATGAGTCTCCACAAGAAGGATGAGGTTCGCCATCAAAGAGAAGAAAGGAGGAGAGGAGGAGACGACAACAGAAAGAAAAGAGAGGGAAAAATAATAGGTTGTTCACCATGAAGGCACTTCTACCTTCTCTTTTATAATCCTTGGCCTTGGCAAATAAGGAAATTTAAATAAAATTTCCTTAATTCTTTTGCCATTGATAAGGAAAATTTATTTAATTAAAAATAATTTTTTCTCATCAACAATGATGGCCGACTTTAAACCAAGCAAGGGAAATTTAATTCAATCAAGAATTAAAACTTTTCTAATTTGTTTCCGAAAATTTTAATAAAAATTTCTCAAATAATTTTCCCTTCATGATGGTCAATAAAAGGAAATTTTATAAATTAAAATATTTCTTTTAAACATGTGGATAAAAGAAAGTTATCTTTAAAATTAAAATCTCCAATCTACAAATAAGGAAAGATATCTAATCTTTTCTTAATCCTTGTAGAAGCTTTATAAAAGAGATATTTAATTTTTAAACTCTCTTTAAATCATGAATATGGTTAAAAGGGAAAATTTTTACCAAAATTAAAATCAACCTTTTAATCTACAAATAAGGAAAGATTTAACTCTTCTCTTAATCTTTTGTAGAATCTTATAAAAGGAAAGATTTAAATTTTAACTCTCTTTTAAAATCATGTTATCCACATGAGAAAATTTTTAAAAATAAAATTCCTTTTATTTTATTAAGACCTTTTGAGTTAATAGAGCCGGCCACATGAATTCACCCATGAACAAAAACATGGTCGGCCCTAGCTTGGTCTCCAAGCTAGCTTGGCCGACCCCTATAGGATGGGTAAGAAGGTGGGTATAGGTGGGTATAGTACTCTATAATTAAGAGGCTACGATAGGGACCAGGAGGAGGAATTGGTTTTGGTCTCCCGATAAAATTAAGCATCCCGTGTTCTCCCGAACACACAACTTAATTTTATCAATAATAATTCATTCCACTAGAGAATTATTATTGAACTACCGCACCAATCCCAAATTACATTTTGGGCTCCTTCTTATTATGAGTGTGTTAGTCTCCTTGTGTTTAAGATAACAATGTCCACTAATTAAGTAAGTTACTGACAACTCACTTAATTAATATCTAGCTCCAAGAGTAGTACCACTCAACTTCATCGGCATGTCGGACTAAGTCCACCTGCAGGGTTTAACATGACAATCCTTATGAGCTCCTCTTGGGGACATTCTCAACCTAGTATCTCTAGGACACGTTTCCTTCTATAATCAACAACACACACTATAAGTGATACCATTTCCCAACTTATCGGGCTTATTGATTCATCGAACTAAATCTCACCCATTGATAAATTAAAGAAATAAATATCAAATATATGTGCTTGTTATTATATCGAGATTAAGAGCACCATAATAACATAGGTCTTTGTTTCTTTATAAAATCGGTATAAAAGAAACGACCTCAAATGGTCCTACTCAATACACTCTAAGTGTACTAGTGTAATTATCTAGTCAAGATAAACCGATACCTAATTACACTACGACCTTCAATGGTTTGTTCCTTTCCATTTTGGTCGTGAGCTACTGTTTATAATTTATAAGGTACCGATAACATGATCCTCTGTGTGACCACACCATGTTATCTACAATATAAATTAATTGAACAACTACATTTATCACAAATGTAGACATTTGACCAATGTGATTCTTATTTCTAGATAAATGTTTATAAAAGCTAGGCTTTTAGTATACCTCTAACAATCTCCACTTATACTAAAAGACCTTCTGCCATACATCTGATTCTCATCCCTTCAACATGCCCATCAAAAGCTCTTGCCTTAAGGACCTTAGTGAAAGGATCTATATCATCTGATGCAATCTAGGCGACAACAACTTCTCCTCGTTTATCGATTCCTCGTATTGGGTGGTACTTGCGCTCTATTGTGTTTACTTGCCTTATAGACTTATGGTTTATTCGAGTTTGCTTCTGCACCAACATTATTACAATAAATTGTAATAATTTTTGACAAACCGAAATCATATCTAAGTCTATCTTGAGGTTATTGAGTCATTCGACTTTTATGGCTACCTCGAGGCTTGCCATATACTAAGCTTCTATGGTGGAGTCCGGAAAAACACCTATGCTTATCACTCTTCCATAGTTATGACTTTACCTCCTAAAGTAAACACAAAACCACGAGATTGACTTATTATTGTCCCTATCCGTTGGAAGTCAAAATCCATGCAACCCACAAGGACTAAATTAATCGCCTTGTAAGCTAGCATATAATCTCTAGTGCCTCTAAGGTACTACAATATATCTTAGTGTCCTTGGAGGTTACTTGATATCTCTCTAACTATGCCCTTGCAAAGCAGATTGATCTCGTCATAGCATACATTAGGCTTCCAATAGCTGTAGCATAAAGAACTGCCTTTATTTCCTTTATCTCCTTTGATGTCTACGAGACATATCTTTAGATAAAGTTACTCCATCCCTAAAAGGTAAGAAACCTTTCTTGGAATTTTGTATGCTTAAAACGAGCAAGGATTTTTCCGATGTATGAAGCTTAGGATAAGTAAAATATTCTTTTCTTGCGATCCCTTATTACTTTGATCTCAAGAATATATACATTCTCCCAAGTCCTTTATATCGAATTGTTTGGACAACCATACCCTTACTTCTGACAACATTTTGATATTGTTTCCAACTACCAAAAATGTTATCTACGTATAGTACAAGAAATACCACCACGTTTCCATCACATCTTTTGTATACACAAGACTTATCCGGTTACTAAATCCATAGATCTGGATTACTTTGATAAACCGGATGTTCCAAGACCTTGAAGCTTTGCCTCAGTCCATAGACTGATTGAGCTTACACACAAGATGCTCTTAGCCCTTTGCAATGAACCCTTCTGGTTGCTTTATATGGATGTTTTCTTCAAGACTTCCATTAAGGAATCTTGTCTTGACATCCACTTGCCAATTAGATAAAGAATCCGGATAGACTTAAGCATGGCTACGGTGAAAAGTTTCCTTTTCATCTAGCCTTGCTTTGAAAGTTTCTACCTTCTGTCTATCCCTCTTTTCCTAATATAGACCTTTTACACCTAAAGGCTTTTATACCATTTGGTGGTTCTATAAGCTTCAGTTTTATTAGAATACATATATTCTAATTCTTTTATTCATTACTCTTTGCCAAGATATTGCATCTTTATCTTGGAGTGCTTAATCATATGTCCGGAGATCGGGTTCATGTCCTCCAGGGATCGAGCCAAAACTCTCCCAAAACATAAATCTTTTAGGTTGCTAACAACCCTCCCACTACGATGAGGCACTATATGTAATTGTGTATCATTTATGATACCGTTGCAGTTTCTTGTGATATTTCATCTTGTACAGTTGGTACTAGATTAGACATGTCCTTTATTATTTCCTTAAGAACAAATTTACTTATGGGCATGAGGTTTATTACATAGTCATTTTCTAAAAATCGGTCATTGATGCTAACAATAACTTTCTGATTTTTAAGACTATAAATCTACTTTCATTTCTCTAGGATAACCCACAAACAAGTGAACTTATCATTGTCTCTCTTCAGCATATGTGCTGGACTATCCGAATCCAAATATGCTTCAAAATAAGCTTACACCTATTCTGCAATTCTATATGAGTAGAGAGTTCTGACTTTGGAAGGTACTATGTTCACTTCCGTTTCCAGAGTATATCCTTAAAATGAATTTGGTAAAATAACTCATCATCAATCTACTTATTTCCATAAGAGTCCTATACCTTCCTTTTTCTACACCATTCTGTTGGGATATACCTAGGTGTAGTTAGTTGGGATTGAATCCCTACTTCTGATAAGTGACTCCTAAATTCTCCCAAGAGGTACTTGCCACTACGATCTCACCGTAGTGTCTTGATACTTTTACCTTGACATTTCTCCACATCAGCCTCATACTCTTTGAACTAATCAAAGCACTTAGACTTGTGACACATCAAGTAAATGTATCCGTATATCAAATAGTTGTCTATAAAATAGACGAAATATTTGAAACAACCTCTTGCTTGGATAGTCATAGGATCACACAAATCAGAATGAACCAATTTCAACATATCTTTGACTCCATACCCTTTAGACTTGAAAGCTTCTTGGTTATTTTTCCTTCCAAGTAAGACTCGCAGGTTGGAAAGATTTCCACTACTAATGAACCCAAAAGTTCATCAGCTACCAATGAATCATACTCAAGTTAATATAACCTAGCCTTAGATGCCAAAGATATAATTGGTTCATTTCTGAAGGTTACTTTCTCTTAAAGTTAGAAGATGTGTTACTAATTTCCATTTATTGCATCGTGAGAGTTATTGGATTTATAAATTGCCAACCAACGTACCAGAACAGATAACTTCCCTCTTTTTCTTAATAACAACTTTGTTATTAAAAGAGGCAGAATATCAAGTTTTTTGAATAGTTTAGAAACTGAAAACTAGTTTTTTCTAAACTTGGTGCGTAAAGATAATTAAGTGGGTTCCATGGTTTTAAAAGAGAGTTTAAAATTTAAATCTTTCCTTTTATAGCTTTCTACAAAAGATTAAGTGAAAGGTTTGATATCTTTCTTTATTTGTAGTTGAAAGGAAGATTTTAATTTTTGATAAAACTTTCCTTTTTAAGTCATCCTCATTATTTAAAAAAGAGTTTTAAAATTAAATCATTCCTTTTATCGTTTCTACAAAAGATTAAGAAAATATTCGATATCTTTCCTTATTTGTAGATTGAGAGGAAGATTTTAATTTTAAAGATAACTTTTCTTTTTGGAAATCATCCATATGTTTTAATAGAGAGATTTTAATTTATAAAATTTTCTTTTATAACCAACCATGAAGGGAAAAATTAATAGAGAAATTTTTATTTTAAAAATTTCTAGAAACAAATAAGGAAATTTTAATTTTGTGTTTAAAACTTTCCTTACTTGGATGATTGAGAGGTGGTCAACCACATTAAGTTTGAAAGGGAATTTTTTTGTTAAACTTTCCTTTCATTGGCTAAGAGAATAAGGAAGTTTTTATAAAATTTTCCTTATTTGCCAAGCACAAGGAATATAAAAGAGAGGGTAGAGGTGTCTCACCTTATAACTTATGTTCTAGTTTTCCTCTCTTCTATTTCTTTGGTTGGTGGCCGACCCTTCTCATCCTCTTCCTCTCCTCCTTTTCTTCTTCATTGGTAGCCGACGGCATCAACTTTCAAGGAGCTTGTTGGTGGCCGGATTTTGCTTAGAGAATGAGAGAAAGGAGGTTTTGTTTCTAGCATCCCTTGGAGCTTGGTGGTGTGACCGAACCTCATCTATTCTTGGAATTCTTGTGGTGGCCGAAACTCACAAGTAGAAGAAGGAAGCTTGGGTGGTTCTCGTCTCGGTAGATCGTCGCCCACACGACGTCCGGGATAAGAAGTGGAATACGGCAGAAGATCAAGAGGTTGTTGCTTACAAAAAAAGGTATAACTAGTAATTATTTTCCGCATCATACTAGTTTTCTTTGTATAGTTTTTGAAATACCAAACACAAGAGGCATATAATTCTAGGTTTCGAATTTGTAATTTGAGTTTGTGTTTTTTTTTATTTTTCGAATTTGTGATTCGATTGTTCTATTTGGTTAAACCTAGGGTTATATAAGGAAATTATATATTAGATTTCTTTAAAAGGCTTTGTCTAGGTGGTGGTGGATGATCTCATACCCAAGAAGGCCTAGTACCTCGCCATGCAGTCCTGGAAGCCAATTTTAGAAATTAATATTTAATTGAATTTGTAACATAGGTGGATTTGGATCAATAATGTTAAGCATCGTTTGCGATCCAAGTCTAAACCACTAAGAACAGATAAGTTAAATTTGGAGTCAATAATGTTAAGTTCCATTTGCGATTCCTAATTTAATTTCTAAAGAACACAATATAGGTTGTTAGTAAAGGTTCAGGACTTGTACAAAATTTTTGTACAGGGGAACCGGTATGATATTCCGCGTAGCAACCAACAATATTATCCAAGTTGATGAAAATATGTCCCCAATCTTAGGTAATTGTGGAGCCATAATTCATGGATGGCTTCAACACAATTGAATATAGCAAGATTCTCAAAATCATCTACTATATCTATAAGCCATAACGAGACCTTATATATACTAGAAGAAAATAAGACACAAACAAATATATTCAAAATATAGAATTTGCAAAATAATAAAGCATCATCTTCTCCTTCAACATGATTGACATAAAATTTAAACAACTCCTTAATTCTTGTTCTAGTCGCTTCTTTTTTGTTTGAGAAGTATGTTAGAAAGAGGTCACCGGATGCTTTATTTGATTGATTGGAATCGAAGCTCCTCGGTCTGCAATACCAAGAAGCAATGAAACGTCTCTTATTATGAAGGCAACCGGAATACCTGACCAAGTTAAATGATTAGTTGGCATCTACGAATATATATAAGTATTGGGCACATCGCGGGCCTGATATGATCATATCAAGCTCACGTTAGGCCTGATATGGGATCGTATCAAGCCCACGTTGGGCCTGATATGATATCATATCAGGCCTACGTTAGGCTTGATTTGGCATGTATCATCCTCACGTTGGGCCCGATATGATATCATATCAAGCCCTCGTTTGCCATAAGACCCCACTATCAGTGCTATTAGCTGACTAAAATATTCACCTTTGCAAAATATTTTATTTTACTATACAACTACTTAATGATTAAAATACAAAATTATACATTGTACCTGAGAATCTAAAGGTTTGAGTACTTGAATCCCAATTTTGAAATATATTGATCAAAATACCATGGATATGCTGCATATCTTGTATGTCCAAAAAAATACTAAAGGGTGACTGCTTGATCAACGCTATGTATTGATCATGTAAAATAACAGATCCATGATGTCTTCCTTTCTTTATGGATCATTGAATTTTTTTTTTAAAGTGACCTAAGATACTGTTCCAATGCAGTTTCTGTCCAACATCAACTGAAGCCTACAATTTAGAAAATTTAAAATTTTTTAATTATACTCGTTGAGCTTTTCATAATCACAGAGTTTCTAAGGTGATACCTTTACAGATAATTGAAGTGGAGAGGATGATACACCCGATCTATTTCTTTGCGCTATTATGAAAGGAGATTATTGATGGAAACCCTAAAACCCTTCATCAGAGCCTTGTGAACATTGTGGATTTTTAAGTCGAAATGCTTGATGCCGCTTGAGAGAGACACGAAAACACTTACATCGAATTTCACTAGGGGGACGATTTCGCCACAAAATTTGACATGCAATCGGAGAGTTACGAAGAGCACCCAGGCATGCATGGGTTAGACAGGAAAGGAGAAAAATGATCGCACAATTATTTTTAAATCAAAACTATTCAAAATGTGGTTCGGATGCCTGGGAAATCACGACTGAAGAGGGGAGGTTGGCGGGAGGGTTAAAATGGGAATTCCACATCACTTAACTACACCCTTTGGTAAATACACAACTACGATACGTCTTTTGGTAATTTTTTTATTCTGCGTACGCCTTTTGGTAAATTGCCGCATAAAAAATGAGAATCTCACGTGTAACTTCTCTAGCGATATCTATGTACATTAGATAACAAATTAGACATGATCCCGTAGGTGCTAGCCTCTTGGATCAACAAAACCTTTTAGAAGCACTATGGATCTCTTTCGATTGAAGAAAAGGAAGAAGATGTGTCTCCAAGGAGATAAAGAGTAGGTTGTCAAAAGCTTCAAGGGAGAAGTGGAGAGAATTCCTTTTCATATCTTCCAAGGGTGACTATTTATAGCCTCAAAGGAAGATGAAGAGGTATGACTCTTCAACTCTCCAAGGATCATCATGATTGTGACTATCTAAATTCTCAAGGGGATGGAAGGCGCCTTCAACACTACTGAAAGTGCCTTCAATACCAACTCTTATCCCCCTAAAAACCATCTCATCGTCGCTGAGGTCTTCTGCATTATCCGACTGAAGACATCTTCCATAGCTCTGCTCAAGGCGCTTTCCTTCACATGGAAGGTGCCTGGAATACTATCTTTCCATGACCAGGATCTAGTAAATGTCTCAATTTAGGTTTCCAAAATAGACCTAAATTGGACCTGCGCCAAAAGTCCTCAAATGGGGCTCGTCCTCATTGGAACACTCTCGTGCAGTGCTTACTTCCACTTACCTACTAAATATTTGGTCATTTAGATCTGTTTGGACTTTCTCTGGCCTTGCTTAGTATCTGATTAAGCTGATCTACTAAGACTTGTCTGCATCACCAAGTTACAACAATATATATAAAATAGTAAATAAAAACAGTATCAGCATTATTAATAATTCGTTGGTCCAGTCGATCGTGCATGGTCGATCAGAAACTAATTGGTCACACATTACCTGGGGTTACCTCCCCCTAGGGTTGTCCAACTTCACCCACTAGAACTTCCATTGTCTGACTTTATTCACCAGGACTTCCACTACCTAGCTTCACTCACTAGGGCTTCCATCACATAGTTTTTTTTATTCACTATGGCCCGACTTCATTCACCAGGACTTCCACCACCTAGCTTGACCCACTAGGGTCCAACTTCATTCACCAAGACTTCCACTGCCTGGATTCACTCACTAGGGTATGACTTCACTCATCAGGACTTTCCCTTGCCTAACCAAGTTAGGGCTTTTCCTTGTTAGTCATCTAGTCCTGACTAGACTTCTCTCTTCCAAATATCAAGTCATATTTGTATCAACTCTTGGTCAAACTGACTAGACTTAGGTATATTGTCAAAAATCGAAACTCTAGAGGTTGATTACACCAACACATGTTTGAATCGTTGGTGAGACATTGTCTCCTTTGCCTGCACAATGACCGCATTATTATCACAGTATAACACAATTGGATCAATAATACTAGGAACCACTTCAAGCTTTGTTATGAAGTTCTTGATCTACACAATTTCTTTTATTGCCTCTGAAGCTACTATGTACTCAAACTCAGCTGTTGAATCTGCAACTGTCTCCTGGTTGGAACTCCTCCAACAAACAACTGCACTATTCAAACAAAATACATAACCTTACTGCAATTTCATATCATCCCAATCTGTCTAAAAATTGGCATCAATATATCCTCTAATGACCAATTCCTCATCTCCTCCGAAAACTAAAAACATGATATTTGTTCTTCTAAGATACTTGAATATAGTCTTTACTACAGTCTAATGACCCTCTCTAGGATCTAACTGATATCTACTCGTCATGTTTAAAGCATACGAGACATTTAGTCGAGTGCATATCATAGCATACATTATGGATCCTATAGACGAAGCATAAGGTATCTTGCTAATTCTACTTCTCTCCTCTTGTGTCTTTGGGCACATATCCTTAGAGAGATGTACGCCATGTAATACCGATAAAAATCCTCTTTTGGAGTCCTATATGTTGAATATATTCATCAATTTACTAATGTATGTACCTTAATTCAATCATAACAATCTGCTTTGTCTATCTCGATATATTCTAATGTCTAAGACATAAGTTGTATCTCCAAGATCTTTCATTAAGGAACACTCTCCCAGCTAAATCTTGATAGATTCTAGACTAGGGATGTCATTGCATATAAGAAGTATATCATCAACACATAATACTAGGAATGTAATCTTGCACTTACAAACCTTCTTGTAAACGCATGGTTCTTCTAAGTTCTTGACAAAGGATAAAATCTTTAATTGCTTCGTTAAATCATAGATTTCAATTCCGATATGTTTTCTTTAGTCCATAAATGGATCTCTTGAGCTTACATAATTTATTGACATTCTTAGATCCTATAAAACTAGGAGGCATATATATTTCCTCCTGTAATCTTTCATTTAGGAAAGTAGCTTTAACATTTATTTATCAAATTTCATAATCCTTATAAGTTGCTATACCTAGTAAAATCCTAAAGGACTAAAGCATTACAATGAGTAAAAATGTTTCATCATAGTTAATTCCTTGACATTGATTGAAACTCTTTACCATAAACCTCGCTTTATAGGTACTTATGTTCCCATCCATGTCAATCTTTTTCTTGAAGATTCATTTGCACCCTATAGATTTTACCCCAATTGGCACATCAATCAACTCTCATACTTGGTTAGTGTACATTGAGTCCATTTCACATTTCATGCTTTCTAGCCATTTCTCAAAATCATTTGAAGCAATTGCTTCCTCATAAGTCAATGATTCATCATTCTTGATGAGTATCACTTCCTCATCTTAAGTTACTAACCAGCCATATCTGTTTGGTTCTCTGTGTATTCTTGTAAACTTACATTGATCTTGTGTTTCTTGAGTCATCCTAGATGAAAGAGACACTTGTACTTGTGATACTGTCTCATCATCCAACTATTCATCTTCTAACCTGTTTGTAGAGTTTGGAATTTCTTCAAGAGTTACTTTACTCCCACCACTTTCTTTAGAAATAAACTCTCTTTTCAAGAAAGTAGCATATCGAGTAACAATAACTTTGTAGTCACTTGGGAGATAAAAATAATATCCCATTATTACTTTGAGATAACTTACAAATATACATTTTATGGATCTTATTGCAAGCTTATCAGATTTTTCATTTTTCACGTAAGTATCACAACCCCATATCTTAAGGTAAGACAAATTTGGTTTCTTTTCAAACCATAATTTATAAGGGTCTTATCTATTGTCTTGGTTAAAACTTGGTTAAGTGTATATCCTTGTTGATCTCGTTATGTGATGCTCCCCCTATATTGTTGTTTTTCCTCTAACGTTGCTCCCTTTTCATTGATGTTCTCGATGTTCATTTCGGATGAGCTTGTTTCGTCATCTTATTGATGACTTGCCATCATCACAAGTCTAGCATAGCCTTCAATCTCCGACTCTGATGACGATATTTCATTTCACACTGCCTTTAGGATCTTGTGTTTTTTCTAGGTCGGTCTTTTATCCTTGTCCTTCAATTTTAGGCAGTTGTCCTTGATGCGCTCTTTTTCTTGGCAGCTATAGTATCATATCTTTCATTTGCTTCATGAAATTTTCTTGGCCTATGATTTGTTAAACTTGTTAGATTTAAAAATTTACCAAATTTTCTTACCATAAAAGCAGCTTCATCTTCGTTGAGTGATGTGTCTAAATCTGGTTTGCCCTTCTGGTTATTCTTCAGTGCTAGATTATGAGTCGTCTTTTCTTCTTTGTTTTGTAAGCCTACACATCTCGATTCATGAAGTTCAAAAGCGAAAAATAGATTTTCTAATGTACTAATCTCGAGGTCTTTAGAAATGTAAAATGAGTCGACTATAGATGTCCATTCGGGTGTTCTAGGAAATGCATTTAAAACGTACTTTAACAAACCTCGGGTTGTTACCTTTTTTCCAAGATTCGTGAGTACAGTGATTAGTTCTTTGATCCTTGAATGTAGATGTGCGACTGTTTCACCTTTTTCCATCCAGAAGTTGTTGATTTAGTTCCGGAGCAGGTCTTGTCTCGCGAGTTTCACCTTCGAGGTCCTTTCATACAGTTCCAGGAATTTCTCCCAGAGCTCTTTGACTGGCTCGTAGGCTCAAATTCGGTTGACCTTTTATACTAGTAAAACACTCATTAAATGAAATTCTACCTTGTCGTTTGCCACGAAGTCTACTTACTCCTTCTTCGTCTATTGATATTTTTCTATGTCGACTCCTTACTGATCCTTAGGTGCTACAAAATCATATTTCATTATTAAAAGTAAATCAAAATCTATTTTGAAAAAAATACTTCCTTCTTTTTCCAAGTCATAACTCCCCCTCGAATTTTGAAGGGTAGATACTCGGTCTGGCTATCGTCTTATTTGCTTCAATCGACAGTTAGTCTTTCTATAGTAATTGAGTTCTAATACCACTTGTTGGTCCTAGTACAGTCGGTTAGAGGGGGTTGAATAGTCGTGTAATAAAATAAAATAATCTGTTACTTTTCGAACTTAGCAAGGATATAATTAGTTACACACAAGCAATTAATATTAAAGAAATAATAACAACTTAAAAGAAAAGAGGCGCAATAGTTACTTGGTTACAATCAAGGTGGTTGTTAATCTAAAGCGGTTGAAAGCTCAATGAATATCTCCTTTGTTGAAGGCGGAGAAGTCTCTTATACTCTTTAAAAGCTGAGAATAAACTAAGAATTGATTATAGAAGTTATTGTTTAATTCCTAGTTTCAGGGATCTTTTTATATCTCTTGAAAAATCTTATATGTAGCTTAAAGGTACCTCCAAGATGGTCCAAGGCGCCTTCAACGAGACAAGTTTTATCGCCGAAGATAAAACTTTTATCATTAGCTTACGGGTATTGAAGGTGCCTCCAACGGACTGGAAGACGCCTTCGACACTGTTCATGTGAGGTGCCTTCCAAGCCAATGAAGACGCCTTCAATGAGGCAGATCAACCTTTTAGCTAATCTTTGTTCGCGTAGGTGATGCTCCGATTAACCGGAGTTAAGCTCACCCGAACCCAACTCCGACTTTATCCTCAAGCAAACTTCTTTCTCGGCTTCTCGTCCCTCGATTACGATGCGCGTGTCCTTCTCGTCTACCGGTGTACTCTTCCACAACTTCTCGTCCCTCAGATGCACTGAGTCCATCGACTCGATCCTCATGTCATCCTTCTCGTTTGTTGTGTCTTCTGCTCGATTTCTTGTGCTCCTAAGTTCATACACACTTAGGCACAAGGCATCAAACACAATAGGACATAACTTAACTTGGTTGACTATATCAAAACTATCACAAAGTACTTACACAAAGAAGTAGTGGAACACACGAGTCAGGGGAATTTCATACATGTGGAATAGAATGGTGATTCCATACAAAATGCGAATGGAGTTGTGGACGAACTGTAGAGTGGAATGCGGAAATACCGACTCACGTCAGAGAAAAAATTAGGGATAGGGAAGCGAAGACCCGTCAGGATTTGTTCCTTAAAAAAAATCACATAACCAGTAAGTGGCTTGTGAGGGTGGTCATTTTCAGTTGGCATGATTACATGGAGGCAATGAGAAACCTTGTAAGTGAAGCGAAGGTCATTTAAGTCTACCCTAGTGAAGTCCGAGATTAGCTAGGTATACTATAAAGCGGAAGCATCCATGGCGGATTGGAGAAAGAAGTTAACTCAAGAAGAAGGATCTCAAGAAGAGGGGAAGAATAAGGGAAAACCAGGAACAGATGAGAACGAAGAAGTTGTTGTCGAGGTTGTCAAAGGGAGGAAACGAAGAAGCATGATGAAGATGAAGTGTAAGTGTGTGTTAGAAGCCGTTAGGTCATTTCAAATAGGGATCTTGTGAAATGAATCATATGATTTTATCAAAATATGAACCACTCACCAGGATTGTCAGATTAGATGATAGGTAGATTATCATTCGTATAAAATGTCGCAAGTCAAATGTCTTGTCAGGGAAGAGTAAGTCCGACAGACACATAACAATTTTAGAAATGGAACATTTATGACATCAAAAGACAAAATAATGGAAAGACGTGCCATCCCGAGGGTCTTTTCTGGCATTTATGACACATGGTCTAGCCAACTTTAGTCTATCGACATCACGAGAAGCTTTCCCTGTCTTAGTCTACTCGACTATAGCCGAGTGGATCTTCAGAAGGGTGGAATGCCTTATCCTAACCGCTAAAGGCAGACCACTCAATAATAAGGCTGTCGAGTATTCATTAACTAGCCGGCTATAAGCCCCCGACTCTCATATGGCAAGCTATACGCCGCTCGACTCTTAGTGCAATCCGATTAGCACGTTGGGATTCCGTGTGACTTACTTCCTGGTCAGTAGTAATAGCCCAAGGTCCACTCGAGCTACTAATCACCGATCCCTTAGAGAAGATAGCTACTTGGACGACACCTAACGCCACTCGCGAAGATAAGCCAAGTCTCACTACCTAACCAACATCTAGAAGGACGAGGCATTAGCCCTATCCTCGCGAGTGTGCCAATGTTCACAAACACATGAGAATAAGCAGCATAAACACAGGTATCGAGGAAAAGCCAACAGAATTCACAATTAAGTACAAGCCATGAAAAGTTTTACACCCTATCGAGGCTTGGAATATTAGATAGCAGAAAAACTACTTAAAGGTCAGGAAGGTTTCGTCAGGAAGGTTTTGTCAGGAAGCCTTTCATGGTCTAGAAAATCCACGGGAGGTTCAGATGCCAGTAGTCCAGCCTCTTGTAGTTGTGCAATGGCCCCTTCAGTACCATGAATGATCATCTGGTTAATAGTGGCGCCTACTTGCAAGCCGAAGTCGCGTGAAGAAAGGTAGGCGGTCTTCTTGGTCTCGAAGTGGTTATCCTCCCCCACCTAGTAATTTGCCAGCTCACCCTAGGACTTGACTAACTCAGATTCTGCCCTAGCTAGCTTCAACTTAGAGGCTGCCACTTCAGACAACTCGGCACACAGGGACTCTAGGGTGATCCTCTGAGTGTCCATTTGCTATTGTTGGTTGGATACCAGCAGGGTGCTGGCAACCAACTCAATATCCTTCGTTGCTAGTGTCGCCAAGGTAGAAGCATGGGAAGTTTTCAACTCCTTTAATGTATTAGAAAGGTCCTGGGCTTCTAGGATTTTTGTATCAGAATCATCCACTGCTTGGACCCTGTCTGTGTCTAAGCCTCTTGCGGGGCGGTCAGGTAAAAAATCTGACATGTAGACATCTCCTTCTCAATTGTTTTCCCCCGTAGGGATTCACTCTCCCGGTGCAACCCTATAACGGCTTGGGACACGCTCATTCCAGTCACCCAAAGTTGCGGAGGAACAGGATTAGCAACATTCTATATACAAGGGGCAGAACAACCAAAACTCACCGCAGTCAGCTCTTGGGAGAACTTTTCTGCCAACTCCAACAGCGAGCAATCCACCACTTTGTTTGGTGTGCCTTTCCATGCCTCTACTAACAGGCCCTTCAGTCGCACTTGCCTACAGGCGGGTGAGGGATCTGAAGATAAAGCTAGGGCCAATACTTGGAGGGTTGACATGCTAAAAGTAGACGTGAACTTGAAGCGGCTTTTGGGTGGGTGTGACAACTGAGGAAGAGCCTCTGAAGGCTGCATGGTCGGCGAAGGAGGAGACACCTGAGGAATGGAGATGGCGGGGGACCCGCTCACCCCCAGTGGCCACTTCCCCTTGTACTGAGGGAGGTGGGAGTGAAGCAACCTTCCCAGGAGAAGCCAAAGTGATTTCCTAGGCTGGAGTAGATCCTCGAGTGGGTAAACGGGCAGAAGGCAGCTACTCGAGGGATGATTGCACTGCTGGAATAACTCGGCGCCTCTTGCATTGGAGCCGTAAGGGTGGCTCTAGGTCCATGATGGGAGTTTCCTTAGGTATGGTGAGGGTCTATGCGGCTACCACCTCCTTGCTAGCAACCGCAACACTGCCACCCGCCTGGTCATGGGAGGCCTCTCTTGAGGAACCAACCAGCTGAGTCTCTCGGTCAGCCAATATGGCCTGCCCTCTCCATTTTATCACATCTTTTTTTAGCCATACGGACTTGAGGGCATGTGCCTTAAACATAATGCCCTCTGCATAAAAAGAAAACAAGGGATCTCAGTGAGTGAGAAAGCAAGAGCTAAGTTACCTAAACTTACGAAAAGAGGAGGGAAGCGCTATTTTGATGGGACTCGGTCCAAATACATGAAGAAGACTTTCTCGTAGTAGGGAAGGGATATGGAACTGCACGCCCGCCAGTTTCTCTGAGGTAGCAGTGCATGCAGACATATAGTGATGGTCTGCCAACTCGGAGGAAGAAGGGAGATCCACTTATCATTCAATCGACCAAAGTATAGGCTTAGGCGCTTGGATGAAAAAGAAATGAGATTTTCGTCCCATATTCGAGGACATTTTCTGAAAGAAGATGGCCTTTGGTCAAGATTGAACCATAAAGACCCCAGGCTCTGACTTCTTAAGGTAATAAAAGTGATGAAACTTACGGGGGGATAAGAGGATATCATACAGACGAAATATGATCCTCATTCCACATATTGTGCAAAATGAATTGGGGGGCAAATTGCGAAAGCGGAATGCGAAGATACTGGCTTATCTCCAAAAAGAACTGAGGGATGGAAAATCATAGACCAGCGTGCAGTTGATCTTTGAAGAAAGTAACTAAGCAGGGAAGAGGGCAATGAGGCCAGTCTTGAGGACCAAGAAGGCGGATACAAAAGGTTGTGAGAATCTTTAGGTTTAGCTTAGCCAACTTAAGGTCACAACTATTGAAATCAAAGTGGAAGGTAGCATATTAGGGGGAGAAGTTTTCTTGAGTCATTGAAGAGGGAAAAAAAGGAAGAGAAGGGTCAAGGAAGAACACTTATTGGGAGGGTTATAAAGAAAATTACAGGTAGTAGAGATCGTCAAAGCCGAAAGTTGAAGAAGATGAGGCACGAATGAATCGTTTTCGACAACACTTAGGGTTGTTAACAAGAGTCCTGAGGGTTCTTTGAAGTTTAAACCGTCCGATCGAAACAGTCCTACTAAGGACAACCGTTGGATTAGAGAATGCAAATTGCTATTAAAATTTGTGCGAAAAGGCATGCGTAAGCCATCACATCAGAATGAAGTTGGTATGACACGGGGCACTCGCCCATAGAACGACATTTACGATAGATAAACAATCAAATCATTACACTGATACATTATCATTGAAACCCTACCTCACATTTAAAACAACAGATAGACAACGGGCAGGTGTTTTCTCGAAAAAGAAGTGTTACAGATAGCCCCGAGAGGCCATCGGGGATGATGCTTCGTCAAACGGCAAGACGGTAGGAGAACTCGAGTCTAATCAATCAGACATAAACTTTCTTCAACTAGACTTGGAGGGGAGACTTGTGATATGGCGTATAATGGGTGGCCCCAAGAATAGTGGGAAGCCAATAGTCAAGGTGACGTGACGGTCAAAAGACAAAAGGAGATGACAATCAAGGTCAGGGAGTACGTGTCTAAACCGACCATTTCCTCCAAGACTTAACTTCAAGGGCATTGCCCCAGTTTACTCCCAGCCAGCCCAAGTGCCAGTTGGACCCCAGGGTTCCACCCATCACTTTTCCTGGGCACTGTCCCAGTCTACTCCCTGCCGGCCCAAGTGTCGGTCGAACCCTAGGGATCCGCCTATCACTTTTCCTGGGCATTGCCCCAGTCTACTCTCGACTGTCCCAAATGTCATTCGAACCCCCAGGGCTCCTCAGCCCATTACTTTTCTTGGGAACTGCCCCAATTCACTCCCGGTCGACCCTAGCGTCGGTCAGTCCCCCAGAGCTCTGCCCCTCATTTTTCATGGGCACGACTCCTAGTCTACTCCTAATTGGCCTATGTGTCAGTCGGTCCTTTAGGGCTCAACCCCTTACTTTTTATTGGCATGACTCCTAGTCTACTCCCGATCGACCCTAGCGTCGATCGGTCTCCCAGGGCTTAGTCTCTCACTTTTCATGGGCACGATTCTCAATCTACTCTCGATCGGTCTCCGCATCAGTCGATTGCCCAGGGCTCAGTCCCTCACTTTTGATGGGCACGACTCCCAGTCTACTCCCAATCGACCCGAGTGTCGGTCAGACTATCACTAGAGAACAACATTGTCAGGGAATCACAACCACTTGTTAGAGAATAACAACAATTTGTCAGAAAATATTCTGATATTCTACCACATGTAGGCCGCAGAACCTTCCTTCACCCCATGGAAGTCCGTCGCATATCCAAATTAGTGTGCCTCATTATGGTGGAGGTTATGAGAGACAGTATAAAAAGGAAGATCATCTCCATTGGCCAGATACACACGCACACACACATCTACTACAGTTCTACTTTTTCCCGCACTTTTCGTTCGACCTCTTTTTCTGACTTGAGCATCGGAGGACCTAACCTCTTCCCTAGTTCTCGCTCTAATGCCTCCGTGTGAATTCTCTATAGTGTGTACAGGCTCGTGGGTACTATTTTCGACGTCTCCTCTCTGCTTCCCTCGAAGATCTAAAAGCCTGCAATGCATCTTCAGGTCCAGAAGCCTAGTCCTCTCTTCGTCAACATTCTTACCCTTATCATCAACCCTCCGTCTGACTCAACTTCTGGGCAGGATCAATGTCACTATATCCAAATGCAATAAAGAGATGCAACATTCTACTTGAACTGCAACGTTGTTAGTTTAGAGAATCCTGACTTCAACATGGAACGCAGTCAGAAAAGTATCCCAAGTTCAAGATCAGCAGAGCCATCATTTTGGCCAAAAAAATGCCAAAACATGTCAGGCTGCAGAAACTAGCCATGAAAGAGTTGTTTGATATTTAGATTGGAAGATCTCTTGAATATCTGTAATTTTGACAATAGTATTTATATTTAGATTGGAAGCTCACTTTTCAATTTTTGATCAGATCACACTTCCATGATATTTTATTCTGTGGCATCTTAACTTTGTCTGTTTGTTTTTTTTTTTCAAACTAATCTTGATTTACAACTCTCTCCAAATTAAACAGGAAACTAGTAGCATAATTTGTAGATAAAAAATAGTGACAAATTGAGATTTTTAAATTTTGGTTTTGTAAAAGACCTTGAAAACTGATTTAATGATTAATAATGGGTGTCTAGTGCCTTGTTATGCATAGCTTTAGATTTTTTTTACCATATAAATTAATTTACAATCAACTTTGGGTAGTGAAAATTGATACAAAAAAGAAAAAAATAATAATAGCTGACAAGTTTTAGATTCAGTTCTACAGAATTTCCAACTTAAAAGTGAGACAATATAGATTATTGATAACATCTTAGAGTATAAATCAACAAAAGCTCAGCAAACAGATAAAATGCCAGCATAGGGGAACTCACTGAATAAACGTTTGCCAAGGTAGATTAATAATATCTTGATCTGCAAGCAGTACGATACTAGAATCGCTCTTAAGAACTCGATGGACTGGAAAGCTCAAACTTCAGATCATAATTATAATATCCAAGTTTTGAGCAGATTACAACGCACATAATGAGAGAAAAATATGGTTCCTCATGCTTGCTCCTGGGAATATTTTGTGACGTTCTAATCAGAGAACCTCTTCGAATGTGCATACAAGAAACCTGGAGAGATGACATGATTACCTTAGACTATTATAAAACTTAGACATTGATACCAAAAAACAAGATAGTAAATTGAAAAGGTGTTTGAGGCAACGGACTGTGTGATGGAAGAAGCACAATGTTTAGGTACTTTGTACTAATCTAAATTAGATAGTAAAGAATTTCAATTACCTAGTACTTCAAGAGGAATATCATGTGGACTCATCACCTTGTTTTCCCATCTTTTGCACATCTTCTGGTGAAAGTATCTTGATATACCAGACATTATTCACGAAGGATCTGCATTTAACGCCAAAAGAAAATATTTAAGCAGCAAAGCATGGAGTCCAAATTAAAATTTAAGTTAGACCAGTTTAGGTATAAGGAATAGTCTCGATGCATATTCAAGATCTTAAGATCAAACTTTGGCAGTCATATGTGTTAGATTATATAATTAGAATTATTTATTTATAACTTTAAGGGTAATTTAATCTTTTATCTTTTTAATTTAGGATTTAGATTTTCTGATAATTCACTATATAAGACTTTGTACTCTTTATTTTCTAACAACCCTTTTTTTGAATTCATTAATAAAGACGGCTACTTTTCTTTGACATCAATTTCTATATAGTATCAGAACCTTCATCTCTATATTTTTGATAATTAAATTTTTTTGGCGCAACCATACAGTTTTGATTGAGTTTCTTTTGTTTTCGCAATACTTGATTTTGCTTGGTGTTCAGTTATTCGTAAACACAATTTGTTCTATCATCATGAGTGGTCGCACAGAATATTCGCTTCAATCGATCAATGTTCGATTGGATGGAAAAATTTAATCGTATTAGGGATATGTTATGAAAATTTTTTTGCAAGAAAAATCTATGTGGGGATATGTTTCAGGTGTGCGAGTTCAACCTCCGGACATTAATGCTAATGATTATGCAAAGTCGTTGAATGTTTGGGAGACCGATAATGCGAAGATTATTACATGGATCAATAATTCTGTTTCACACTCCATTGGTGCTCAATTGACCAAGTACAAGACAGCCAAAAAGGTTTGGAATCATCTGGCAAGATTATACATATAGTCTAATTTTGCCAAACAATATCAATTAGAAACAGATATACGTGCACTTCGGCAACAAGATATGGGAATCCAAGATTTTTATTCTGCCACGTCGAAACTATGGGACCAGTTAGCACTCACAGAATCCTCAAAATTGCGAGCATTCCCAGCTTATGTCACTCGTAGAGAAGAGCAACATTTGGTCCAATTCTTGATGGCTCTTTGTGATGACTTTAAAGGATTACATGGAACAATTTTGAATCGTAGTCCTCTCCCTTCCGTTGATTCAATAGTACATGAATTGCTAGCTAAGGAGATTCGTCTTGAGCCTTAAGTTGATAAGAGGATTGTTGCACCATCTATGCCATCTGTTTTTGTAGCACCACAGCGGTCTAGGCGCATAATTAAAGTAGGTCGACATCGAAGGTTTCTAGTGATGAGTGTGCTTATTGCAAAGAAAAAGGACATTGGAAGTCTCAATATCCATTATTGTTGAACAAAGGTAAACTACCGTAGCAGCAAAAACAACCACCACAACAGCAATATCAGCAACAACGACCTCAACAGCTACCATTGCTACATCAAAATGTTTCATGGAAATCTGGTAATCAACCACAACAGTCGCCAAATGGACTATCTCAGTCTAGTAATGCAATGGTTGCCCCCTCTTTAGATCCTTATATGCTTGAGCAGTTTCAACAATTCCTTGCTTCACAACCTTCTACCATGTCTGCTTCTTCTCATATAGATTGGTCATCCTCCAGTACATCAGGTATATCTTCCTCTTTATGGATCGTAGATTCTGGAGTCCCTCATCATATGTCACCTAACTTATTATCTTTTATTTCCTTATCTTCTAATTCATCTTTATCAGTTATAACGGCTGATGGTACTCCAATGCCATTATTAGGTGTTGGTTCTGTTGTTACAACTTGCTTGTCTCTTCCTGATGTCTATTATATTCCTAGTCTTATACTTAATCTTGTTTCTGTTAGTCAATTGTCTAAGTCTGGATATTAAATATCTTTTTCTTCGTCTAATTATTATGTGCAAGACCCACAATCTCAGAAGTTGATTGGGATAAGCCATAGGCAAGGGGGACTCTATGTCCTGGATAAGCTTCAAGTACCAAATATTGCAGCTTCTAGTATCGATTTGTCATCTTTCCGATTGAGTTGTTCTTCTGATTTTTACTTATAGCATACTCGTCTAGGTCATGTTTCAGCCTTTCGTTTACAATTTTTAGCTTCGTCTGGAGTATTAGGAACTTTAAAATGTCATGATATTTCAGATTGTAGTGATTGTAAACTGACAAAATTTTCTGCATTACCTTTTAACAAAAGTCTATCTTTTTCTCCTAATCCTTTTGTTCTTGTTCATTCTGATGTGTGGGGGCCTTCTCCTGTTACTACAAAAGGGGATTAAGATATTATGTTTCTTTTATTGATGATTGCACTCACTATACTTGGGTTTATCTTATGAAGCATAGATCTGATTATCTTACCATTTTCAATAACTTTAAAACTCTTGTCAAAACTCAACATTCAGCATTTATCAAGTGTTTTCGTTGTGATTTGGGTGGGCGAATACACTTCCAATAATTTTTCTCATTTATTTGCATAAGAAGGTACTATACATCAAACCTCGTGTCGAGAAACACCGTTGCAAAGAGAAAACATAGGCATCTTGTTGAGGCAACCCGTTCATTTTTATTGTCTGCAGATGTTCCTAGTATTTTTGAGGGAGAAGCAGTTCTTACTGCTACTCATGTAATTAATAGGATTCCAACTTCTCACAGTTCAGGTTTGTCTCCTTTTAAAAAATTATATGGTCATGCTCTTGATTATTCCTCTTTACATGTTTTTGGTTGTACCTGTTTTGTTCTCCGACCACATGTTGAGCGTGATAAGTTGTCCTATAAGTTTGCTTTGTGTGTCTTCCTTGGTTATAGTATTGGTCAAAAGGAATATCGTTGTTTTGATCCAGTTAGTAAAAAATTATATGTCTCTCGTCATGCTATGTTTCTTGAACATATTCCTTTTTTCTCCATACCTCTTCTATCATATGACATGACTCATGCAGATCGTATTTGCATTGATCCCTTCAATATCGACACCGACGAAGCCTCCCCCATAGCTATTCTTCCACATGATAACTTCACTGAATCTGGTATTCTCGAGACCTCTCCTCCACCTCCTACGACTGTTCCTTCACCTCCAGAGATTACAGACAATCCTATTTGTTGGTCTACACATCCTAGTAAGCTTACTAAACTACCTGATTTTACTTATTCTTGTTATTCTACTTCCTTTCCCTCTTTTGTTGCCTCTATTCATCATCTTTCTGAGACATTGTCCTATAGAGAAGTTGTTGGTAATCCTCTTTGGCAGATTGATATGGACGAGGAATTAACTGCTCTACATCATACTCATACTTAGGATTTGGTACCTTTGCCACTAGGGAAACGTGTCATTGGTTCTCATTGGGTCTATAAGATCAAAATTAAATCTGATGGTTCTATCGAACAGTACAAATCTCGTCTTGTTGCTAAAGGTTACTCTCAGGAGTATAACATGGATTATGAGGAAACTTTTGCCCCTGTTACTAAAATGACCACTGTTCGTATGTTAATTGTTGTTGTCTGTTCATCAATGGAAGATATCTCAGAAGGATGTCAAAAATATTTTCTTGAATGGTGATCTTTAAGAAGAAGTGTATATGGTGCCTCCTCCTGGAGTTGCTCACCGATCTGGTGAAGTTTGCAGGCTTCGTAAAGCTCTCTATGGACTCAAACAAGCACCACATGCTTGGTTTTCCAAGTTCTCCACGGTGGTTACCTCGCTTGGTTTTCATTCCAGTAATCATGATTCAACTTTATTTGTCAAGTGCACGCGTGCAGGTCGTATACTTTTATCTTTATATGTGGATGATATGATAATTACTGGTAATCATTTTGATGGAATTGAGTCTTTGAAGTTTGAATTAGCTCGTTGTTTCGCTATGAAAGACTTGAGTTTACTGCGTTATTTTCTGGGGATTGAGATCGTCTCTTCACCTAAAAGTTATCTCTTGTCTCAGTCAAAGTACATAGCTGATCTATTTGAGCGTGCACGTCTCACTGACAACAGGGAAGTTGATACTATCCTTGAGACTAATGCTAGGTACTCTCCATCAGATGGTTCTCCTTTGTTAGATCCTAACCTCTACCGTACAGTTGTGGGAAGCTTGGTTTATCTCACTGTGACTCGTCCTGATATTGTGTACGCTGTGCATGTGGTTAGTCAGTTTGTCACTGCACCCACCATAGTTCATTGGATTGTTGTTCTTTACATTCTTCAGTATCTTCGGGGAACTCAGTTTCAGAATCTCTAATTCCCTTCTACTTCTTCATTAGAGTTCTGTGCATACTCTGATGCTGATTGGGTGGGTGATCTTACGGATAGTAAGTCGACCACTAGCTTCTATATTTTTCTTGGAGATTCTCTTATCTCTTGGAAAGGTAAGAAACAAGATGTTATTTCGAGATCCTCCACAGAAGCTGAGTGTCATGGCTACCACTACTTGTGAGATTGTTTAGCTATGTTGATTGCTTGCAGATATGAGAATTTTTTTCAAAAACCTACTGCTCTTCATTGTGATAATCAGAGTGTCATTCAGATTGCGCGCAATACAATTTTTCATGAGAGAACGAAGCATATTGAGATAGATTGTCATTTCACTCGTCATCATCTACAGATTGGTACTATCACATTGTCTTTTGTTCCTTCCTCACTGCAGATAGCTAATATGTTTACCAAGGCTCATTCCGCTTTGCGCTTCCGATTTTTATCTGACAAACTCTCAATGTTTCTGGCCGTAGCATCATGAATTTGAGGGGGGATGTTAGATTATATAATTAGAATTATTTGTTTATAGCCTTGAAGGCAATTTAGTCTTTTATCCTTTTAATTTAGGGTTTAGGTTTTCTGATAATTCACTATATAAAACTTTGTACTCTTTATTTTCTAACAACCCTCTACAATATGAATATGGCATTTAAGTCAACATTACATTGTTCCATGAAAGTAGGCATCAATATGCAACAAGAAGTCACACAAATTTGTAGTTAACATGTATTTTTTCTTCATAATATCAGTTAAGAAGTCCATCAAAGAAGTAATTGCACATGCAATGACAATCACTTCACTTATGAATATTAGTGTACAGCTAGATATAACAGCATAAAATAGAAAAGGCAAATAGAAAGCAAGTGCTTAATCAGTGTTTGAGCCAGTTTGATGAATATTTTCTAAGAGATCTCAACATAACATGCAAATTCCATGGGTAAATCAATAAACTCAATCGGTGGTTAAATGACACAAGAAGTATAAAGTGACAAATGCAATAATTACAGTTGATTCTATTTTGAGAATTATATATGCTTAGAATGAATTCTTACTCCCAGGGGTCGTCTCCAAGGAGAAGCACATCATTCTCCCTGTCAACAAATACAAGCTGCCAGCCTGATCTACGAGGATCTTCAAATAGACCCTCAATACCAAACATATGACCCAGTTCCACACGCAGTTCATCATAGTTGCTGAACCGGGATATGTCCAAGGACCTTCCAACTGATCCTGACTTACAGACCTGCATGAAGTCTGAACATTTAAGATATCAAACCTAATGAAATATTACATTCACTTTATTCTGACCTTAACAAATGTTTGGGACTGTGAACCAATCTCTCCTGAATTTTTCAGCAATTTGGAAGATTCATCCAAATAACCGCAGAGAGAGTTTTGAATACTTGAAGCAATGTATGCATTGCTAGATGAATCGCTAACAGTTGCATTCACAGAAAAGTTAGGGGTTACAATGGAGAGAAGAGAGGAGGAATCCTTGCCAACCCCAAATAGGGCTTGATTCTGGGTAGCATGAGAATTTTGAATACAATTGGAATTATCTTTTTCCACAAATAAAGGAAACAGAAGTCCAATATCAAAAGGAGTCGCCTGAGGCATAGTTTGTTTTGATCCCAATGGTTGCTGACTAATCATGGGACAATCAAGATGGGAAGAGCTCCATATGTTGGTGTTTGCTTCAGGGTAACATCCTAAGATACCCTGGACAGAACTTGATGGAGCATCGGATGGCAAAACTAAGTTTGGATTAGGAAAGCTTGATCTTTCATGAAATTGAGATGGCAAACTTGATTGTCGCTGCACATGATTGGTACACATTTGAAATGTTCCTGAACAGGCATGTGTTTGTTGAGACTGAGCCTTTTGCTGTTCATTAGGTAATTGCTGCACATGCTGGTGTGGTCCAGAATTTGGTTGGTTCTCCAATAATTGTTGTGATTGTGAGCTGAATATATGCTGTTGCAGAGCCAACTGAAAATCTTGAATCGGCAGCAAATGGGTAGACGAAGAGCGTTGCTGAACAAACTGAGATGCTTGTTGATTTCCCATCGATTGTTGATTCAGAGCATCATCCCCTCGTATGTCCTCCAAAGCAGTAGCAGCCATAGCTTGGTACTGATTAATATCACTCCCTAGTAACAAAGGGTCGTGCCTCTGTTGCAACCATGAACCCATACCAAGTGATTGGGGGCCGTAAGACTGCAAACCTTGATTGCCAGCCCCAATATGTGGCCACCTGAGAGCATATAGCTCATCCTCTTTGGTATCTGAAATTCAGAAAAGATGCACATTAAGTATAGAATGTGGCAAAATTATTTGATAAATTGTATACCTATTGAGTTAATTTATTAATGGCACTCCTAGTTTAAATGATTCATAGCTCAAACTGTTACAGAGGAAGAGGATATATTTGAGAGAGGAAGATGATATAGTTTTTCTCTATATCTCAAATGCCAACCATCAGGGGTATTTATAGATATAAGAGGAAAATCTAGACTCTCCTCTCGATTAATGAACATTAATTTTCTGGACTCTACATATGATGAATGTATTCTAGATACAACAGATGTATTCTAGATTAAGATGGGTGTATTCTAGTCATTCGTATTCATATCTAGAAAAACTAATATATTTAAATGCTTTATATTTGTAACAAAAAAATCAGCCTGTCTCAATGACAATAGCTTCATTAATGAGATCACTATTGCAGGTTCAAGTGACCGAATGTTCATGGGGAAGCCCGGACTATGAGAGTAATGGTGGTCCTTTGTTTGAGGAGAGGATTATTGGAATTTAATCAAAATCTTATATTGAAAAGATTTGAAAAAGATCATGAGTTTATAAGGATGTATGATATCTCCATTGGCATGAGACTTTTTGAGTAGAACTCAGGAGCAAAGCTATGAAGACCTAACCCAAAGTGGATAATATCATATTATTGTGGAGATATATGGATATCCTTTTTCACAATAAATAGTTCAGGGGAGAAGCTTCCCAATTATAATTTGGTTGAAACATAGTGAAATATCCACATCGTATAATGGAGATTACATATAGCAATGGAAATGTCACATTACCATGAGGAACTCCAAGATTCCAAGGCCGCTTGAACTTGAGTGGCAATAAAGATGGGTACATGGGTAACGTTGTCAAAGGTTCAATTTCCCACAGTGACACCCTCAGCTGCCTCTCACCTGCCGTAGATTCATCCCATCCAACCTGCAATTACTAGAATGATATATCACTTCAACAACAACCAGTGAATAAACAAAAATAAACGCATAATCTTTATTTAATATCTCAGAAAAATCAGCCAACAAAGCGTATAGCGCTTTTTGTAGCAAATATCAAAGTTTTTGTTAGAGAAGGTTTGTTAAATGAACCTATTAAAACAGCAGTAAATTAGCAGAAATTATGCTCTTATGAAGTATACACTGTTTGTAATCCTCTCAAGTCTCGACATGGTAGCAACAAGAGAGATTAAATAGAGAAAACAATCACGGCCTTATGTGTGGTGGACGATAAATCATAATTTGAGAGCAAATTGCAGAGACAACTGTTACAGAAACAATTATATATTTCTCCCTACAAATTTATCTATGAAGAACCACACATAAGCTATATCTAATAAGGCATCCATGTAGCCTATGGAAAAGTCTAAGTCCATATTGCAATATTCCCAAGCAAATTCTGACCTCACATTGACATATTTTTGAAAGAAGTAAATCATAAATGCCAAAAGATATTCAATTAGCAAGTGAAATAATCATTTACCCTTTTATTCAGTTTTTATTTTACAATTTTATATTAATGGCATACTTCATTAATTCTATTGTTCAATGTTGTTAGATGCTACAATCTAGCTACTGATGAGCACTTCATACATGCTCTAAGTAATGTGAATGTTACTGTTGAACAAACACTTGATTCAACAATAGGAATCATAAGTATGAAAAAATTTGTCCAAAGTTATACTCTCTCACCATGTGTAAAATTGTTCGCATATCTATAACTCAATTGGAAAATAGTACGATAGAACTAGAAGACATTCGGATTATTCAAGAAATAAAGTTGATTTTTATAGATATCCAACTTACGTTGACTAATCTTGGGAGTGACCGGTCTGATCCCACGGAAGATTCCCTATGAAATGGTTTTATGAACAATATTGAGATAATATCAATCTATCTAAATATATGACAATTCTATTTAGCATTTATATTTTTTTATGATGAGTTTGTTTTGCTCAGAAGATTAATTGAACTATTGAAATATACATTTTCTCAGCTTAGTGATTATAGTTTAAAGGGTTAAAGCCCAACGTCAGAAAGTTGGTCATGAAGATATTTCATAAATAATTTCCTTGGGCGTCTATAGATATCATGTGGCTATATAAACCGACTTTCCAAGACAATGCAAAGAAGCAATGAAGATCCAATTAAATAATATATATTCAAGATACATGATGAAGACAAGATAATAAAGTGATGGCCCATTGGTAACTTTAGTCAAGGTAATCTCCCTATTGAGCAGTATTATTCTGGATTTATTAATCTATGGAGCGAATATTCTGATCTTATCTATTTAAAGGTGCCTAAAAAGACCTTAGCCAGCCTTCAAGCAATTCATGAAGATAGTAGACACGATTAGTTTTCAATGAAACTAAGGCTAGAATTTGAAGTTGCATGGGCTGGATTACTGCATAGAAATCTTATCCTTTCCTTGGATATATGTCTTGGAATATTGTTGCGTGAAGAATAAAGAATGGCTACACATGTTATTCTAGGTTCGTCCAAGGAGATATCTGAGGTTGTTAATGTTGCTTATGTTGCTCAAGGAAAGAACCGAGGAAAAGGACAAATGCAGTGAGTGTTATAGTTGCAAAGAGTTTGGGCATATTGCTCATAATTGTGGTAAGAAGTTATGCAAGTATTGTAAACAGAATGGACACATTATCAAGCAATGTCCTACACGCCCAGAAAATCAACGAGGCCAAGCTTTTCAGGCAACTATCTCAGACCCTACCACTATCAGTTCTATAGCCACAATTGTTGGCACAAATCAGCCTTTTGCTACTCCAAAAATAGTCCAATAGATGATCATTACAACATTTTCTACTCTTGGACTTCATGGTCAAGGTAAGATTATTCCTTCTCTTTGGTTTGTTGATTCTGAGGCATCAAATCATATGACGGGATTACTTGATTGGCTATATAATCTTCAGAAGTATACTGGCAAACAAAATATTCAAATTGCTAATGGTAGTTATCTTCCAATCACAGCCATTGGTGATATTGGACCTTCCTTTCATCATGTATTTGTCTTTCCTGGATTGTCTATTGGTTTAATTTCTATTGGACAGTTGGTGGATAATAGCTGTGATGTAAATTTCTCTCGTCATGGTTGTTTTGTGCAGAATCAGAGGTAAGGGAAGGTGATAGCAAGGGGGGCTAAAGTGGGTAGATTATTTCCATGCAATTTACTATTCCTAGAACTTTGTCTTTGGCTTCTATTATTATTGAAAATAGGGCTACCGTTTGACATAAATAATTGGGTCATCCAAATAATGTGATATTGTCTCATTTAATGAAGCATGGTTTTCTTAGCAACAAAAATCAATATTCTTCTAATAGTTTATCTCTTGATTGCTCTGTTTGTAAATTAAGAAAAAGTAAAGTGTTACCTTTTCCTACCTAGGGTACTCATTCTAATACATGTTTTGAGATTATACATAGTGATGTTTGGGGTGTTACTCCTACCATTTCACATGTGCAATATAAATATTTCATAACATTCATTGATGATTATAGTCGTTTCACATGGATATATTTTATGCATACCAAAGCTGAAGTGTTAATGTTGGTACCCCAAGGTTGTTTTGATGTGATCAAACAAGTTAAGTTAGGTCCTGGTGTGTTTAACCTTGTGTCTAATTGTGCAGGAGCTTAGGAGCACAAGAAGTCGAGCAAAAGATGCAGCTAACGAGAAGGATGACACTGGATAGAACCGACGGGCTCGGTGCGTCTGAGGCACGAGGTGTTGCGGAAGAGTACGCAGGCGGACGAGGAGGCGCGCGACGTTTCCGAGGGGCGAGAAGTCGAAGCGGAAAGTTACTTGAGAAGACCGGAAGTTGGGTTTGGGTGAGCCCTATTCTGAATGGCCGAAATCACCCAAACGAGCGGAGTCGGAGCGGAAGACCGGACAGAGGCGAGCAGAACCGGAGCAAAGGGCCCGGACCTATTCCGAGCGCCCGGAACCTGATTTTTATCATGTTTGACGTGGACATTGACCAACGCGTCGGGGATAGAATTTTATCCACTCCAGGCGCCTAGAACCCTTCCGGACGCCCCGACCAAGGCTGTAAGAAGTTAAATAACAACAAGCAATTCTTGATACAACACTTGTGAGTTTTTCTGTTTTGTTTAGCTTCTTCCTTTCTGAGCTTTCATTGTTGTAAAGAGCCTTCTCCGCCTGAAGGAGAAATTAGTGCGCATCATTTCCTTAGATTAACAACTTCTTCGGTTGTAACCAAGTAAAATCCTCCAAGCCTCTCTCTTTCAGTTTATTTCTTACTTTATTTATGCAAGTGTTCTTTACTTAAGTTTGGTGTCCGAGAAAGGTTCGTTTTTGTTTATATTTGTGCAGGGGCTATTCAACCCCCCTTCTAGCCGGCCAACGGTCCCAACAAGTGATATTAGAGCCAGGACGCTTCAGAAGGACTAACCGCTGATCGAAACACCGAATCAATGGTCGGACCAAACATATACCCACCGAAGTTCGAGGGGGAATTCGCTAGCTGGAAAAAGCGAATGCAGGTATTCTTTAAAACCGACTTTGAATTACTTAGTGGACGAACGAGTAGGCCGACTACGTGGCAAACGGCAAGGCAGAGTTCCATCTGCTGAGCGTCCTTCTGCCACAAGAAGTCAACCGGATCGGCACCTACGACTCAGCAAAGAAGCTTTGGGAGAAGTTCCTTGAGCTACACGAAGGGGCGTCTGAAGCCAAGCTCGTGAGAAGGGACTTACTTCGCAACCAGCTCACCAACCTACGATTTGAAGAAGACGAAACGATTGTACAACTTCACTCAAAGATTAAGGAGCTCATCACCGGACTTTCGAATCTCGGAGAAAAAGTAAACAACCGAAATTCGCTAAGGTACTCTCTTAATGCATTCCTTAGAAATACAAAATAGGCATCACTAATAAATGTCTTTTGTATCTCTAAGGACTTAGAATCCATTACTTTAGAAGAATTATTTTCAACTTTTGAAGTGCATGAATCAAGATGTGCAGGTACGAAGGAGCTGAAGTACAACATCGCTTTCAAGACAACGAGAGACGAACATGAGTCAGAATCCTCTCTCGACGACGAAGAATGGTAATGACGATAAGGCGTTTTAAAAAGTTTTTTAAATCAAGAAAAACTAACCATCCGCAGGGTAGAAAGAAAAAAACCATCAGATGCTACCACTGCAACGAAGGACACATTAAGGATAACTACCCGAAGTTAAGGAACAAGGATAAGGACAAAGGAAAGAAGTCGGTCCAAACGAACAAGTACAAGACATTAAAAGCGATGTGGGACAAAACATCGTCCGAATCGGAAGTTGAGGCTTTCTCCGAACTTGCGTTGATGGCAAGTCATCAAGACGAACACGAAGAAAGCTCTTCCAAAATGAGCATCGATGAAGGGGGAGCGACATCGGAAGAAAATAGCAATTCAGGGGGAGCCACGGACAACAAGATCGACAAGATAAGTCAGGTGCAATTTCTTCCTCTCAATAAAATGTTTAAATTCATTAAATTATTAACAAAATATTGTTGCAAATTAGAAAAAGAGATTAAAGAATTAAAAATAATTCTAGCAAAATCTTGTCTATTAGAAGTTTTTGATAAATTAAAGCTAGAAAATGACAATTTACAAAAAATAAATAAAAAATTTGAAAAATCATACATGCACATATAGTACAAGTATTAGAAGATATAATTTAAACTGGTATTTTAAATATCACAATGGACAAATTAAGAAAATTTCAAATAAATATATTCCTAAAAAATTCTTAATTAATCCAATTGGCTGGAATCTATATTGAGTTTCAAAGTCTTGTCTAACTTGAATATGAGTTAGACTTAGCGCTTTCAGCGAGGAAATTAAACGTTTGAATTTTTTAAGAGACTTTGTCTAGAAGTGGTTGATGATCTAATAACCAAGAATATCTAGTGCCTCGCCATAGCCTGGAAGTCAAATATTGAAATAAAATGTTTAATTGACTAATTGATAAAGCATTAAAATTGAAATTAGATAAATGCTTTGAATAGTTATTCAATTTTTTTTTTCGGGGAAAAATTCTTAAATTTTTCTATACAAATCTGTTTAACTTAGAATTTTTTTTTAACTTAATTTTTTTTAAGTTATTGTATAAACTTGTGCTTAGAAATTTTTAAAACTTAGAATTTTTTGTAAGTTATGCTCAAATTTTTAAAACTTAGTAATTGTTTTTAAGTTATGCACAAATTTTTTAAAAAAAACTTAGAAATTTTTTTTACTTAAAGTTTTTTTTACCAAAAATTTCTACAAAAATTATTTGTTGAAAATTTGTTTAACTAAAGAAATTATTGATTGTTTCTCAAAATTTTTTCTTAGAAAATTTTTCTAAAATTATTGCATTGTTAGTGCTATCAAAATTATTTAAATCTTGATAAAGTTTTCAAAATTGTTTGCAAATCAGAGTTTTATAAAAGTTACCCTTAGATTTGATGATACCCCATTTTTTATGTGATCAAAGGGGGAGAAGAGAAGATTAAATCTAGGGGAGGTAGATTAATTTTTAAATTTTTGCACTTGAATTGCAATTTATTGCTTTTATTTTATATTTGTTTACCCTAACTTAACCTGGATTGCTCACATCAAAAAAGGGGAGATTGTTAGTACCCCAAGGTTGTTTTGATGTGATCAAACAAGTTAAGTTAGGTTCTAGTGTGTTTAACTTTATGTCTAAGTATGCAGGAGCTTAGGAGCACAAGAAGTCGAGCAAAGACGTAGCTAGCGAGAAGGACGGCACAGGAGAAAGCCGACGGGCTCGGTGCGTCTGAAGGACGAGGTGCTGCGGAAGAGTACGCGGGTGGACGAGAAAGAGGCGCGCGGCGTTTCCGAGGGACGAGAAGCCGGAGCAATAGGTTGCTCGAGAAGGCTGAAAATTGGGTTCGGGTGAGTCCTATTTCGGATGGCCGAAATCACCCAAGCGAGCGGACCCGGAGCGGAAGACCCGGATAGAGGTGAGCAGAACCGGAGCAAAGTGCCCAAACTAAAAAAGTCAACATGGGTCCGGGCGCCCAGAACCATTCCAGAAGCTAAATAACAACAAGCAATTCTTGATACAACACTTGTGAGTTTTTCTATTTTGTTTAGCTTCTTCCTTTCTAAGCTTCCATTGCTGTAAAGAGGCTTCTCCGCCTGAAGGAAAAATTAGTGCGCATCATTTCCTTGGATTAACAACCTCCCCGATTGTAACCAAGTAAAATCCTCCAAGCCTTTGTCTTTCAGTTTATTTCTTATTTTATTTATGCAAGTGTTCTTTACTTAAGTTTGTTGTCCGAGAAAGATTCGTTTTTGTTTGTATTTGTGCAGGGGATATTCAACCCCCCTTCTAGCCGGCCAACGGTCCCAACAGTTAATTGTTTTCAGAATTTTTGTGGCTTATATTGAGACTCAATTTTCCACCTCTGTTAAGATTTTATGGTCTGATAATGGTGGTGAGTATATGTCATATGATTTCCAAGCTTTCCTACAATAGAAAGGCATTATATCACAATGATCATGCCCTTATACCCCTCAACAAAATGGGATGACTGAACAAAAGAACTGTCACTTGCTAGATATGGTTCGCACTTTACGCTTAGAGACATCAGTTCCACTTAGATTTTGGGTGAAAGCTCTGCCAACTGCAGTTTATCTGATTAATCTGCTACCTTCTCAACAATTGAATTTTGATTCTCCTTATTTCTGTCTTTTTGGTATGTAACTTGATTATCGTATGCTACACACTTTTGGATGTGTTTGCTTTGTTCACTTACCTTCACATGAACGTCATAAGCTTACAGCTTAATCAGTAAGGTGTGCATTTATGGGATATAGCACTACTCACAAAGGATTTCTGTATTATGATGCTACCACTAATTGACAGCGTGTTTCTAGAAATATGATTTTCTTTGAACATGAGTAGTATTTTCAAAAGCAAGATATCCCTTCAAATGATGTTCTTCTTCCTAGCTTTGATGATATATCTCCCTCCATTGAGCGTTTTAAACCTGGTATTGTCTATCAGCAACAACAGCCCCCCATCATCGCAGATCCTTCCTAACTTTGATCCGGTGCCCATTTCAGTGGCGCCTCAAAGATCTACTCGTATCAGTCGTCCTCCTAATAGGTATGGTTTTTTTGCTATTTTAGCTAATATTATAGTCCCTACCTCTTATTCTCAGATCGCTAAACATATATTGGGAGAAAGCTATGCAAGAGGAACTTCAAGCTCTTCAAGAGAATCATACTTGGGATATTGTTCCTTTCCCACTAGTATTAAACCCATTGATTGTAAATGGATATATTCTATTAAGTTGAGATATGATGGCTCACTTGATCGATACAAAGCAAGGTTGATGGCACTCAGAAATCGACAAGAGTATGGAGTTGATTATGAGGAGACATTTGCACCAGTAGAAAAAATGACGGCGGTGTGACTTGTTCTAGTTATTGCTGCTTCTAAGGGCTGGTCATTACGACAGATGGATGTTAAGAACGCCATTTTACATGAGGATCTTAAGGAAGCAATTTATATGACTCTACCATCAGGATTATTTTCTATACTCTCTTCTGATGTTTGTAAACTAAAAAAGTCACTCTATGATTTAAAACAGGCTCCGCATGCTTGGTTTGATAAGTTTCGATCCACGCTTATTCGCTTCTCTTTTGTCCAGAGTCAATATGATTCCTCATTGTTTCTTTGCAAGACTGCTAAAGTAATTATTTTACTCCTAGTATATGTTGATGATATCATTATTACAGGGACTGACTCTGAATTGATTTCTCAGCTTCAATAACGCTTTCAAAGCTCTTTTCATATGAAGGACTGGGGTCCTTTATGCTATTTTTTAGGCCTTGAAGTGAACTCTACAGCAATAGGTATTTTCTTAAATCAATATAAATACATTCAGGTGAGGGTGATTTGTTGATACTCGCTTAGAAGTAAATGTTAAATATCGTCGTGATGAGGGTGATTTTCTTCCTGATTCCTCTTTATATAGATGTTTAGTGGGGAGCTTGAATTATCTAACTATTACTCGGCCCAACATTTCTTTTGTTGTCCAACAAGTTAGCCAATTTATGCAGGCCCCTCGACACCTTCACTTGGCTGTTGTTCGTCGCATTGTTCACTATTATAAGGCACTTCTACTAAAGGTCTTTTCTTTCCTATGGATTCTCCTATTCACTTGATTGCATATAGTGATGCTGACTGGGTTGATTGTTTTGATACTCGACGTTCCATTACTGGTTGGTGCATGTTCAATGGCAACTTGTTTGTCTCTTGGAAAAGCAAGAAGCAAGATCGGGTGTCGAAATCATCTACTGAGTCTGAATATCGTGCTATGTCCTCTGCATGTTGTAAGATTGTTTGGCTTCGAGGACTGTTGGGTGAGCTTGGGTTTCCTCAAATGGAACCTACCCTGCTTCATGCAGATAATACTAATGTTATCCAAATTACAGCTAACCCAATGTTTCACGAGCACACCAAGCACATAGAATTAGATTGTCACTCTATTCGTGAAACATATGATACCCATGTCATTTCTCTACCTCATATCATCACTGGTCAACAGACTGTATTTACTAAGACTCTCTCACGACAACAACATTATTTTCTGGTTACCAAATTGATGCTGGCAGAAGTTGTCGGCCATCAATTGCTAAAATTATGGCAGCAATTATGGTTGTGATTTCAAGATCTAATTTACCATAATTTGTGTATTAGCTGTATATATTCTTACCTAAAGTAGATTAGCAGTAATTAATATAATTGCAGTAAATATTTTCTTGTCTAAAATAGATTGTACAACAATTCTTATTTAAAGGAAAGATCATCAAAGAAAGTAACATTCAGCCATTTCCCTTTCAACACTCATTTAACAAATGACAGAATCAAGGGAATATTGAAAAATAGGTAGGCTTATACATCTATTTCCTTTTGAGGAAACAACACAAGGAAATCACTCTAGCATTTCTCTTCTACCACTCTTTTCCCTTTCAACATTTCTTACTTCCCCATTTTCTGTCCCTTCTTTTAAAAAGAGAAGACTAATATTTAAGGGTCCAACTCCACGAGAAAAAAGGATTAGAATAAGTTTTAGATATGTTTGTAGGTTGTACTTTAGTAGTTGGAATATGCAAACTTTATCCTATTGTCTGATTGAGTCAATCTAAACATAGAAACATGATTTTCTGATATTTACAAGGCAAAGAATGCTTGAAGTGATTAGAGGGGAAAACTAGAGATGGCAATCAACTGAAGTGTCATAAAGTCACAACAAACCTGAAGAATTCTTTTTGTATTTTTGTTGGAAACTCAGTATTGCAATCTACAGAATAGTTGATGATAAGATTGAGAAACCAGAAGCCCATAGTTATTCTTCACACCTCGAGTGCAAAGTCAGATATAATTACAGCTATAATTTGGAATTCACATTTGGTGAAAGAAAAACCTAGAGAAATTTACCGCTTCAAGAAATTGATTAGCATGCAGCACTAAAACATTAAATAAAAACACGAAACCACAGTAAATAAACTTGAAGAAAATCAGAAGCTTGCTCATCAACTAATCAAAAGAGAGCACAAATAACAGTTCATAAATGTAGATCTCATCCTTCGCATGAGTATGCACAAAGATATAGTAAAGCCAGCAAAACATCAATAATCTTTATAATAAATAGCAAGAACAGCATAAGATTTACCTTCACTGACCTCCAATGAGAATTTGTCCACTGCACGGGATCCAAATCACTAATGCCAGCAACTGTTCCCATGTACCTTTGCTCAGTACAAATTTAAGTTAGAAAATTTTCTAGCAAATGCTTATCAACTAATAGAAAAGATTTCTGGATATTTTTATGGTACTTGTTAAGAAGAGAAAAACCCGATGTCTTAAACACCATGGAGTTATTGACTTATATAGAGGATGATATACAACATAATTATAATAATACCTTTAGTTATGTTACAATATTCTAACACTCCCCCTCAAGCTGGAGAATATAGATCATATGCACCAAGCTTGTTATATATGTAGTCAATTCGAGGACCTCTCAGTGACTTAGTGAATATATCTACTAGTTGATCATGTGAGTTGACAAAACTAATAGATATTTCTCCCAATATGACTTTCTAACAAAGTGACAGTCAACTTTAATACGCTTTGTCCTCTAATGAAAAACTGAGTTCGAAACAATATGCAGGGCGGCCTGGTTGTCACATATAAGTGACATTTGTGTAACCTCCCCGAACTTGAGTTCCTGAAGCAACCGTTTTAGCCATATAAGCTCTTGAGTAGTTATGGTCATAGCTCGATACTCTGCCTCTGCACTGGATCTTGTCATAACATTCTGCTTTTTGCTTTTCAACAAGATTACCTTCGACAAATATACAAAAAACTAGAAGTGGACCTTCTATCAGTGGGAGATCCTGCCCAATCTGCATCAGAGTATCATATAACTCGAGTATGTCCTTTGTTTACATACAAAAGACTCTTTCCTGGCGTGCCTCTGATATATCGAATAATACGAGTCACAGCATCCCAATGTTCTTTGCATGGAGAGTTGAGAAACTGACTTTCTACACTCACCCCAAATGAGATATCCGGACAAGTAACAGTAAGGTAGCTTAGTTTCCCTACTAATCGCCTGTATCGTTCAGGTGATTTGGCAGGAGCTTGAGATTAGGATCTATAAGGTTGTCGACTGTCTTTGAGTTTAACATTCCTGTTTCTTCCAAAATATTCATTGCATACTTCCTTTAAGATATGACGATCCCCTGTTTAGACTGTGCTACTTCTATCCCCAAGAAATATTTGAGTTTGCCGAGACCCTTTATCTGGAAATATTTGAAAAGATGTTTCACCTGTGAAATCCCAAGATGATCACTACCTGTGATGACAATATCATCAACATAAACCATTACGTAGATGCAATCGATAGATGAGTGGTGATAAAAGACAGAATGGTCAGCCTCGCTCCGAGTCATGCCAAACTATTGAATTACAGTACTAAATCTACCGAACCATGCTCTGGGTGATTGCTTGAGGCCATATAAAGATTTCCGCAGGCGACATACAAGACCAAAGACTCCCCCTAAGCAACAAAACACGGAAATTGCTCCATGTAGACTTCCTCGAGCAGATCACCATGCAAGAATACATTTTTGATGTCCAACTGATAAGGAGGCCAATGGCGAATCGCAACAATTGACAGGAATAGGCGTATAGAAGACATCTTGACAACTAAAGAAAAAATATCCCCATGATCTAATCTGAAGATCTGAGTATAGCCTTTAGCGACGAGACGAGCTTTAAGTCTGTCAACCATACCATCCGGACCAACTTTCACCATATACACCCATCGACAACCAACAACTGACTAACAAGATGGTAGAGGAACGAGGTCCCAAGTCCCACTACTCTGTAAAGCAAAAATTTCATCGAGCATAGCCTACAGTCTTAGGAAGAGAGACAGACGACAAGGAAGAAAGATAAGAATAATAGGAAGGAGAAAGACGATGATAACTGTAAAATACGGTACCCAAATAATAATTAAATAATAAGGTTATTTGAGAAATAGTCTTATTGGAATTTTTAGAAATTTTTGAGGATTTAATCGGAGCTCGTATGACGTATTTTGAGGAGGTGCATTTATGGGCTTGCGAAAAAGTCTGTTTGGAATACCCGGAGGTGGGAGTTGATTGAGAAATTGATCTAGGGTTTAATTTAGAAAATCCCTAAGTTATAAGATTTGATTCATGTGCCCTAGCTCCCACACGCCGAATTCCCTCTTCCCCGAGCCCTCACGTGATCTCTTCCCCCTCGCAATTTTCCTCACCAAAACCGCCGAACTTCCTCTTCCTCGAGCCACAACCGCCGGCCCCTCTTCGATTCCCACTACCGCCTTCTCCTCCAGGGATGCACTAGCTTCCACCCGACTCCCCTTCTTCGCTCCTGAGCAGCCCAACGTCGCCGCTTGTTCGTCAGCATCACTGCTACATCACTGCCTCTGTCGGATGTGGCTAGCCCTAGATCCCTCAAGCCGATCGCCTCTTCTTATCACCGGATTGTTGGATCAAGGAGGTTCAGCGCCTCCTCTTCACCGGAATCTTGGAATAGGAGGTCCAGCATCGTCTTTGTTTCCCTCCACCGGAGCATTGTTTACCTTCTTGAAATTGTGCCCTAATTCTGGTTAGTCGCTGTCGATCACACTCTTCCTCACCTGATCGCCGATTTTCCCCTGTGCTCTAGCATCTATCGTTGATGTTATTTATGCCTGGCGCCGCTGTCACTGCAGATTCACCAGATCATTTCTTCTCCTCCCGTTCTTGCGCATATGCCCATTGGCCGGGTTGAGCTCAACCAGCAGTTATCACCTTCACTTCAACCGTTGCAGCCACCTCAACCAACTTGCTGCCACCATTGCTAGCCGAGACAGGTTGGGGTTGTTCTTGTCACCATAGCACCGGCTGTGTGCCACTAGCGACCACATCGGAATTGGGTGAGTGCTAGAGATGAGTTGAGGATTTGTCGTGTCTTTCCTTAACTTTATCTTAGTGCTAGATGGTAAGGTTTTCTTTGGATTGTCACTGTAGCTCCGACGGTATTGATCGCCGGTGATCCAGAGCTCCAACCATCTTCTCTGATTGTGCATCGTATCTAGCTGTGAGCCACTAGTGACCACTGCATATCTTGTTGAGTATTATGAAGAGTTATAGTTATGGTTAATCTAATTATGTGGATGGATTAGATTAGGGTTAATGAGGAGATTTGATTAGTATTTGATTGGTGAGAATTAAGTTGTTTATTGGTGGATTAAGGATGGACTTATTATTTAATTGGAGTTGGATCATTTGACGGAATTAAACTTGATCAGATTAATTGGTGATTCATGTATAAACCTAATTTAATTAGGTTGTAGTATGATTATGGTTAATTGGGGGATTACTCAATCATCATGTTTGATTAGAGTTACCCTAAATAGGCTTGGGGATTTGATTTAGTTATTTAATTCCTATGTAACTAGCTAAATCTGTATATCATGTAATTGTAGGATTTTGGTTCGAGACAAGTACTTTAACGCGGTAATTGTTTAGCTCGATTTACATTTAAGGCGGGTACTTCTTGCTTTGTTTCTTTTAGTACTTTGACCTTGGTGCATGAGTTATTTTTGGATAAGGACTGCTTTACCTTGACTACACTCGTATTTTTCTTGTGCTTGATACTTCCACTCAAACCTTTGAGTTATTCGTTTCTATATCCATACAGTCTTTTGTTGTCATCTATGATATTTAACAGATATTAGATATCAACCTTGTATGCTTTGATTGTTGTTTATTTATGTATCGTATTGAGCATGCTGGCTTCATGTAGCATACCTGATTCCTGTTTATATGTATATGATAATTGTTATATTTTGCGCATCATATCATTACATACATGTCAACAACAAATTCTCTCTTGTGGTCGAGAGAGTCGTTGATAAAGGTCGCACGCTCGGCCACTTGAGAGAGTTGTAGCTAGAGCAGATGCCGCTTGTACTGTTGTGCCCCCACTCGCTTACTCATGAGTAGAGGAAGTTGGAATTGCGAGCAGCAGGGACCCCGTCGCATATGTAGCTAGTTAGCTACTATGCAACTGTCCACTCAGTCACTCATGAGAGTGGTAGCTGGAGTGTTGTACAGTTTGTCACTGACCTGGCCTCACGACCATACAGGGGTCATGATACAGAGGGGTGGGCAGGAGTAACCATCAGTGCATACGCTTTTATTATTATTATACCTGCCTATGTTGTTGCTTCTTTGTTGTTGCTTTCTTATGTTTACAGTCGTTAGTTTTGCCATGTGGTACTTGTGTACTTGTTGAGCTATATATGTTGATTGCATGTGGTTCGACCTTGATTTACTTATTGATAGAATGTCTTTACCTCACATGTTACCTTCGTAGTGATGAGTAGTTCAGTAGTTGATCTGTATTACTCCTGACCTTCTATTACTAGCCTAGGATATAGTTACAGGTATGAACACGTATCGTGGTTTTACTATAGTATTTGCTATTTTCCTTATGAGATTGTATACTATTGGCACTCTGTATTTGTATGTTATGTTCATGCACTATCGCCAGGTAGCAGGTAGATGAATCAAGGATGCTTGGAGAGTCCTGGCTGCAAGTCCTGCGTCACATTCGAGGATAGTTTTTCTTTTCGGACTTATTTCTGTTTGGATGGTATATTGAATTTGCGTATTTGCTTTCTAACTAGTTGATGTGGATTTTGGTGTCTAGTATGGTGATTTCAGATATTTTGGTTAATGACCTTGTTGGTCTTATATTCGATTTTTTCCTTGGAGTTTATTATGTGGAGTTTGTATTTGTGTTGTTGTGGTTGTGGTATTAAGCCTAGCCAGCTAGCTGTGTGTTGTTTTGGTTTGCATGGGCTCCCTTTATCGTTTTTCCGCTGTGTTGATTTTTAGTACAGCCGAGTGGGTTGTTTAATATATATATAACTGTGTGATTGTGTGTAAATTCAGCCGTGTGGGCTGATGATTATTTTTTTCTTATTTTGAGTGTTGATGTATATAGTTATATGGTTATGTATATATGCTTCAGATTGTCACTAATACAGGGGAGATGTTGCCGGATTTTCGTCTAGCAAGGACTCCTCTGGGGCATGACAATAACTCAAAGAAATATAGTCAGAGAAGGATTACGAGTAGAACGCATACCCTTCCAAAGTGCAATATCAAAGTCAGGAGATGGGACCGGAGGAAACGACAAATGACTTGGCTCCAAAGATGTGTCCATGGCAGTGTCAGTGTCGGTCGGCGGCAAAGCAAGACGAGGATGACGCTGATAAACTTGTAAAAGAGGAGACGAGGCTGGGGATGATAGAGGCGCCTCCGGAGGACAAAAGATAGTCACCAGTGCAGGTGGAGAGGGAGAAACCTTAGACTAGGAAGCGGGAGGCCCAAAAAATGAAATCGGATCAAAGAATGTGACATCAGCAGAGATGAAGTACCAACGAAGAGTAGGGGAATAACACTTGTACCCTTTCTGAGACCGTGGGTACCTAAGAAAAACACACTTATGAGACCGGAGAGAGAGTTTATCAATGCTAGGATCAAGATCATAAGCAAAACATATAGAACCAAAGACCCGAGGTGGTAAAGGATGAAGAAGATGATGAGGGTAGAGGATATGATGAGGTATTTTACCCTGGAGAGTGGAGGAAGGGATGCGATTGATGATATAACACGCAGTAAGTACGACATCACCCCAAAACTGATGAGAAACATGAGAATGAAGAAGAAGAGTCCGAGTAGTCTCAAGGAGATGACGATTCTTGCGTTCTACAACCTCATTCTATTGAGGGGCATGAGAGCAAGACGTGCGATGCAGTACACCATGAGATGCCAAGAAAGAAAGAAAGAAACTAAGTAGAAAGATACTCACGTGCATTATCACTTTGCAAAGTTCGAAGAAAAATACCAAACTAAGTTTTGATTTCATGAAAAAAAAGATTGAAAAATATAAAACAATTCTGAACGTTCCTTCATCAGACATAACCATGTACAACAGGAAAAATTATCTATAAAAGTAACAAAATATCGTGATCCCAATGTAGAAGAAACACGACTCGGACCCCAAATATCAGAATGAACCAAAGCAATGGGGGAGGTAGCCCGACTCACAGTGCGAGGAGAAAAAGAACTACGAGCATGCTTACCTAACAGACACGACTCACAAGGCAAAGACTCTAAGTGAGAAAGACTAGATGTAATTGTTTCAACTTATCAAGACCTAAATGTCCCAACTGAGCATGAATAAAAAATGGAGATGCCACCGCCGAACCAACAAGAGAGAGTTGTTAAAGCCGATAAAGTCCATGAGACTCACATTCGAAGCCAATCATCCTCCCTGTACTCCGATCTTATAAGGAAACAGACGTTTTAGTAAAAGAAATAACAAAATCAAGAGACCGAGTAAGTTGACTTATTGACAATAAATTAAAGGGAGCTCCGAGAACATAAAGAACATTATGAATGGAAAGAGATGGAGAAGGATGAATAATACCAATACCCTTGGACTCAGTTTGGGAATCATTGGTCATGGTGACAATTGATAAATAACCAGAAGTAGTGAGAGAAGAAAATAGAGATTTATTACTAGTGATATGATCAGTGGCCCCAGAATCAAGAACAACCTGAAGAGCGAGATATGCCGCAAAGGAATTACCAGCGTGTGCAACAGTAGCAGTGGAATCAGAAGCCTAACGATCCTCAAACCATTTCAAAAAGTCATTATAGGAAGGTTGTGGGGGCAGATCCTGTGTTAACTGTGAAGTGGAAGCTGAAGAAGCAACAGAACTCTGAACGATCTTAGCAGCGCGAGGAGGTCGACCATGCAGACCCCAGCACTTATCAATCGTGTGGCCAGGGCGGTGGCAATGATCACACCAAGGACGTCCTTTTCCACCCTTGCGAGGTGGGGGTCTATTGTTGTGTCGAGAGACTAAAGCCGACGAGTCAACATGAACGGAAGGAGACATCGTCAAGATCTTCAACAGAACTGGCCGCAGGTGGTAGCAGTTCATTGAAGTCACAAAGAAGGCTAGAGACCGAACTCAGATAAGTTGACATTGAATCCTTAATCAGATGAGCATTGAGGATGGTCATGAGATCTTCACAAACTTGATAGAGTCACCGAGAGATGTTTGTAAAGAGTTGTTGAGCCTGTGTCCAAACAGCTTTGCAGGTTTTATGAGTACGAAAGGCATTCCTAAGAGATTGATGGATGGTGGCTCGGGTAATACAACACAATTGAGCGTCAACCTTCTTCCATAGAGGGCGATCGACGTCTTGAACATCTTCTTCGGTTTGAGTGAGATGTGTCTCATAACCCTGACCAACAAGCCAAAGCTCAATATGAGATGCCCAAAAGACGTAATTCTTACCATCAAATTGCTCGGAAGAGAGGAGTGCAGTGATATGGTTGGTAAAATTAGAGACATCTGGTTTTGGGACGCCGGATGTAGCCATTGATTAGTTTGGAAGGGGCGGCACCAGCAGCATGGATAAGGCAGGATAGAACCGAAGAAAAGGGCAACACACTGAAGCTTCTGTTGAAGAATAATGATAGGGCACCAGAGTTCTCTGGGGAAGACTCCTGCCTTCACAAACCACATCTGCAAGGAGTCCTCTGTAGCGCTCGGTGCTGGAATTAGGGATGAGCTTCGCTGGAGAAGTGGATGAATAGCTGCTGTCACCTTCTTCGAAATCCCTTGCCCGTCCGAACCACGGAAGGAAAGGGATGTCGAAAGATTGCTTGGAGGTGAAGGACACACTGGAGAACCACTCTGATGCGGTGAAGAAGATCGGAGCTCGCCACTGTCACCGTTCCTTGAAGCCCTAACTTTTGCAATCACTCCGACTGGGGCTCTAGGGAAGAAGGGGACTCGCCGAAGAACTACTCCGGTGAGTTGAGCACGATCAGAGGTCACCGTTGCCGCTTGCAGCCACTAGCAGGAACGCCGTCGTTGTCGCCTCTTGGAGCAGATCACGGGGAGAAGAGGAATTGGGGGCGTCGGGGGAAACGCGAAGATGGGAGGCGACGGCGGTAGAATCGGGGGAAATTAGGGCAATAGGAAGTTAGGGTTTTTTTTTTCTTTTAACTTGGCTCTGATACCATGTTAAGAAGAGAAAAACCCCATGTCTTAGACACCATGGAGTTATTGACTTATATAGAGTTATTGACTTATATAGAGGATGATAAACAACATAATTACAATAATACCCGTAGTTATGTTACAATATTCTAACAGTACTTATAAGAAAATACTAAGATACATGAGTTTCACCTGCGAACACTGCATTCTTCAGTCTCAAAAAGCATTCGGAATCTCATACCAATGGAAACATGAGTGTGGAAAACAGCCTTGGCATACTTGGAAAGCGGTATCACAAACTCGGATGGACTTGCCCTATGTAAAAACTCAACAGTGAGTTCTCCAATGACCAGTAAATACATAAGAAAAGAAAAACGATATGTATAAGTTGTTTTAACAACCTTGGATTATAAAATACTGTAAAGCGGCTGTTCGTAGCTGCAGCATGAGCCGCAGCAGCAAGAAGCCCTATGTGCATGCCGTCACTTGACAAAAATGAAGGCATCACAGTTTGTGGTCGATTTGCATGCCTGATTCCCAGCAATAGCTGGTTTTGTTCATTCCTAATAATATGCGAGAAGAATAAGTTTTCAAATCCCAGGAAGAAAAGATAGGATTATGATCTCAACCCCCAGGAATAGAAGGAAAAATTTAAATTATGATAACCAGATAAAAAGAACAGAATCTCCAGCAATTAGTCTCTTAGCACTAACGAATACGCTCCAGCCAGTGGTAAGCAAATGCCTTTTTGGTTGACCTGCAATCACAATATAGCAAATAAAAAGATATTATAAATTTTCAATTAATGCTGAAGCTAACAAAGCAAATGGATTGGCAAACCATTGTTGCACTTGTGTTTATGGTGTCCAACAATAATTTTCTTATTCTCCTAAATTAAATGCCTATAACATAATAGGTTGGTAGAAAAGTTTGTATTTTGTAGTTCTGAATTGTGCAACTAAGAGAGGAATATTGCTCATATCAACAAAGTAATGTGTGTGTGTGTGTATAACAAAGCATATTAATTTCTCAAAATTTATATAAACAAAATGCATAAACAATTTGGTAAAGCATGTAGAATCATGGCTAGGCTAAAAGGAAACTAAAAGAAGACTATGGTACCCATACGTTATGGATTGAATTGTTGGATATTAAAAAACAATGAGTGCAAAAAATTAATGTAACACAGATAGAATACTAAGATAAATCATGAATGTATAGGATATAAAATGTTATAACCATTTTGACCGGCAAGGTATTAGATTTCAAATCATGGTAAGGAGTTCAAATATGCAATTTAGCCTAAATCTTTTCAAGCTTTGAATCAATGATGGGGGAAGCCCCAATTAGACCTTTATATTTCAACTCTATTTTATGGAGAGCATGAGCTAAAAGAGGTTGTGGTTGCTTCAAAAGAATCTAACGTCAACAATCAAGATAGAGAAACAATTCAACCAATTTAGGTCCAATTAAGTTGAACCAATTTCCCAAATGAATAATCAAGCAGTGCAGTCAAGTTAAACTTATTTTGAATAAAGAATTATACCAGTGATCAATTTGTACATCGGTCTCTCTAACCTACGCAACTATTTGCAGGCATGTATTAGGCCAACATGATCAACATAGAGAGTTTACAATGACAAGTTTCTCCTCGTAGGCTTGCATTTTAATTGAGTAGGGGATCACGTTGAGGCTTTTAAGGGGAGGGTTTCACATGAAAAGGAAAGTTTTGGACAAGTAAGCTGCAACTAATCAACAAAGTGCTAAGTAATTTTTTTAGCAATTTTTTTTCACCATTCAAGTAAACTCAATTCGATTCGACCACTTTATGTTTCATCACTTAAGTAAACCTTAGCTACACAAAGTCAACCCACCTTGACTCACCTTGTGCAAGTTGTTTGTAATGCAGTTGAACCTAACTCAATTCAACCAAACTCTAAGTCCAGTCATATCAAGCTCAAATCACAACTCAACTCAAACCACACTCATTCCTTACTTAGCCTTCTCTAGCTAACTTTCCCAACAGAGAGCCATGCTAGATTCATATAGACTTATCTACCTGTTATAATTCTCTCTATATCAGATGTTTTATTAATTGAGTTGGTCTATCTATGTCTTTGATTCAAATGGGATCATGGCATACTCCAGTTTCTTTGCAGAAAATGCAACATGTGCAGTATCATTTATAACAGAAAGATTGAAAGACCAGGACATTTATCCCTTATCTTATTCTTTTTAAATTTCAAGTTTCCAGAAGGCCTCATTTTTTTGCCACATTTAACCAATGGATTAATCACAATTCTGCCACTTATCATAGGTCTAAATTATCATTCGTAATATTCTCTTCCTCTTCTTGAATGCTAAACAATCAAGAGAGGAGATGATCATGTAACCCCAAAGAGAACCATAATTATGCAGAAATTATAATCACGTTTTATTTGAGTAGTTTTCATGAGCAATGATGGCAATTTATTTTCAGAGATTTGGAAAGCCACAAGAACCTGTATACATATTTCTTGAGTCTTGACAAGTGAAAATTGTCCTACCATAACAAGTTACTGACACATCGTAAGTATCCCATTTTTTGCCTAGTAATTCATTTTTTCCCTTTGACTGCAAGTAAACAAAAATATTAATTTCATTTTCCTTACCACGATAAATATGCTTGAACTTCCAGTCAACATCATGAAGGTCACGAGCAACAAGTTCCTGAGCTGGTGGCTGCTGTGAGAAATCCTACGGTATAACAAAGTAGAAATATGATTAATTCAAGTTCTCTTGCCTTTTCAATAAGTTACTACAAAAACTTCTATATTATGCCTAACGCACCAGTGGAGGAAATACTTTCTCAGCTGCTCGACGAGGTACAGAAAATCCTCCATGAGTGCTAGTATCACTCGCAGTTAAAGTCTTGCAGAAATAATTAGTTGGTTGCTTGCTCAGTAAACCCATCTCTATTGGAAAATAGGCATCTTTCTGTTCTTGCTGCAGAGAACAACAATAAGATCCCAACATTTTCTGATAACAAACAAAATTGATTGGTAAAAACTGCATTTCTCATATAATTTACCAGGTTTAAAGGTTGCAAAGTCATCTGTGCATAAACTTCATCGGTGTCAACATCTGCCTAAAATGTGTATAATCATCAATTATTATATTGCTCATTCCAGAAATGAGCGTTGAAATACCAATTATTTAGGCTGTAAGAACTCACATGCATTGTTACATTGTGAAGTTGGCAAAACAACTGAGGAGGTAAACTCGGATAATTTGGGATAGGTCCATCCACTACCTTGTTTGTGGAAGCAGCAACCTTATTTGATAAAAAATAATAAAAAAATTCAGGATTCAACATCAACTTCATGCCAGCGGGAAAAAAAACAGAAAAATGTTTTTTAAAAAAACAAAATTTAACCTGCTCACTATGACCCTGAGGAAAGTAGACAACCCTAGTACCGGCTGTCGGCAAACACACAAGTGGTCCGGCGCAGGCATGCCAGAGCTCTGAATTCAAGCATCTCTTCTCCAACTCTAATAAGACACCGCGAGGACCACAATCAGATGTCTTGGCAGGTTAGACGAGAGAACGGTGGAAGACAAAAGCGATTTAAAGACAATACCTTCCGGTGTTTGCTCGCTAGTACTCATGGTCGAAAGGTTCAGGTTTTCTTACTACCTTAAATCAATAACTCAACCGCGACTTCATGGACGACAGAAGAATGCCAAGCTGTGGAGCTTCCGAACTAGGGTTTCAAAACCTCCTCAAAGTGTCGAAACAACGAGATCGCAGCCCAAAGTCGTAGAAGCATTACGAAGGAAAGGCGGCGGCTTAGTTCAGACGTCTTAGATGACTTAAAGCAACGCCTTCTGGGGAGGGAACCAATGACCGGAGCAAGCAACAACCTTCAACGGCGCCGGAGAAGGGAACGTCAAGGACGAACATTGCTTAATGGCGCTGGGAGGAGGACTCGTCCGAACACAGAGCTCTCGTTCGCGGAGGCCGCCATGGGAGTCCACCGCGCCCCGAGCCCTCCAGGAATCCCTGAGACCAGCGCAGCAGAGAGTAGAGTGGGCAGTGGACGAAGACGAACGACGATACCATCAAAAATTCGAATTATTTGCAAATTAACGAATTAAATAGCTTCCCTGCTACGCGCCTACGCCCATAATCTCAATATGGGGGGCACCTTACTTACATCTGGATCAACCCCCACTCAATATCGGACGGTCCGTATTTGCATGCACTAAGCTCATCTATGCGGAGTTGTTCATAGTCACTGTAGACCTCGACCGTACCAACTTGCCGATTTCGGAGCTACTCCTATTTTCAGTTGCTTGTTATTGGATTGGTGGTCGCTCTTGGGACCCACCACTTCTGCACCGATTCTTCTTTAAAAGTTCCGCAGAGAAATCAATAAGGTAATTGGGCGATCCAAGCGCCCCGGATTTATAGGAAGCGATCTCCGTCCGTTGAAATCAGAGAAGACAGGCATCGCCACCGTTCGTCTTGGATGACTCCGATTTACGCGTACTCAAAATCGTCGTACCCGACATTTATCTGTCGGCACAGAAGTGGACCCGGTCCAAGGCGATTGTACCCTTGACGTGACGGGACATTTGCCGCACTGCGCGTTAAGCAACTCCACTGCCACGGGTACGAACATAACGCGTCAGTGGCCGCAGTCGTCACCGTACGGTCGAGGCTCCCTAAAAAAACTCTGCAGGTGGATTTTACAAAATGAGCTATTTCTTCAAATGCATCCTTGAATTTATTTTTTTCTCATATAGCAACCGTATTATAATTCGCTAATGTGGAAACCTTTTTGTAAATATAGGCTAAGTTAATCAAGGTGGTAAACAGTCCAGCCAAGCCAAGTGATACAAAGGAGATCCGAATTTAATTTTTTTTTTTTTTTTTTTTTAGTAGCTATCCATTAATTAAGATTTTTTTTTAATTATATTTAATTTTATCCTAAATCTTAATAAAATTAAGTCTTATTAATTAATTTATTTTGAATCTTAGGAAATAAGTCTTGCTATCATAAATCTTAAATCTTAAGAAATAGGTCTAGTTAATTATTTTTTATATTTAGATTTTTTTGAAGATTTTGAGATATATATAAATCTATTCTTATATGATGTTTAGAACAAATTATTTTGATATTAAATCAATTGGTTTTACTTAAACCATGTTACGATTACATCTCTTTTTCTTTACGTTCTTAATTTCATAATAGGTTTAAGCCTAATTTAGGCTATTCCTTTTTTTAGTGTGTGTTACTTCTCTTTTATTTTCTTGTTAATTCCTCTGTAACTTCACGTCCTAAAATAATATACATATTCTGCTCGGCGTCAGTTGGTATCAGAGCTCAGTAAGATCTAATAGAGGGTCATCGTGGGCGTGGTCATGGTTGTGAAAGGCAAGTTCCAGCCGAGGAAGCCTCACACAGTGGTTGTAGCACCCAAGATGAGATTCAATATCTACAGAGACAAATCACAAAATCATCTCAGCATCTAGCAGCATAAGATCGTAAGTTCCTTTATTCCCCTTTTGAAAAATCCTTAATTTTCAATCAAGAAGAGATGTCCCAGCACAAGTTTGGTTTCAAGAATACGGGATCAACCGTCCCACCACCTATAACTTAGAGAGAACGCTGACTCCACAACACCTCTACGCCCCCCTTCCTCTCACGGTGGCCGAGGCAACCATGAGGATGCAGACCTTGACAATATCGAGTACGACCAGCCCTCCTCTCTCGATCATCCAATCGTAGGAGGCAACGGAGACGACAACAAGATCGAATTATATGGTGATCCAATTTATGATGATGATGAAGTGAATGAGGTTGTCAATGAAGTTGGTGACAACGTGTTGCAAGTTTCGAGCACTGATAATTTCCCTGTTGAAAGCGGTGGAAAAGTTGAAGAGAAAGAACCTTCATTAGTAGGTTCTGTTCAAGACAAGGAGAACGAAATTAAAATACTGCTCGTAAATTTATGGAAAGATGGTATCTTTGGAAGCTCACGCACTATGGTGGCTTCTGCTTCTAAAGTTGCATATGCTTTTGTAGCTTTCAGAGTAGTAGCTTGTGCAGATTCTATGATAGCAAAAGTTACAATTGATAGTGGACGCTATAAAAATATTGTATCTGAAAAAGTTGTGCAAAAGTGATAGTTAAAGATGGATCGTCATCTAAAACTCTACAAGTTGTCATGACTGAGCAAAGGGAGTAAGGTAACCATAGATAGGAGATGTCTTTTAACTTTTTCTATTGACAGCAAGTATTACGATCGAGCATGGTGTGATGTTGTGTCAATGGACGCATGTCATGTATTATTGGGATGACCTTGGTAATATAATCGTAGTGTCATCCATGAAGGATGGAAGAACACCTACGCCCCTCAGCATCAAAGGGAGGAACATCATATGGGCTCTTCAACGAGAAGGACCCCCTTCAAATTTGGTAACCAATAACCCTATACTACTTTCTATGTCCAAATTTTTAAACAAGATGAAGCACGAAGACATGGTCTATGCTTTGCTTCCTTACAAAAGTGATGAAATAGACTTAGACTCGGATCTACCAGTTGAGGTGCAATAACTCCTATCCGACTTTGCTGATTTAATGGCCGAAGACCTTCCTCCAGGACTTCCCGTATAAGAGACATTCAATACTTCAATACTAGATTGATCTCATTCCGAGGTTAAGCTTCCCTAACTAGCTGAAATATCGTAAGCCCTAAGGATGTTGAAGAACTACAATGACAAATTATGGAGCTATTGAGACGAGACTATATTCGTGAGTATGAGCCCTTATACAATCTTTGCCCTACTCATGCTAAAGAAAGATGGTTTGTGGTACATGTGTATTGATAGCAGAGCTATCAACAAAATCACGGTGAACTATAGATTTCTGATTCTTCGCTTAGATGACATGTTGGATCAACTTTCTAATTCAAAGATCTTCTCCAAGATCGATCCTAGGAGTGGATACTATTAGTCCCGGTACGGCTTGCAAGAGGGGGGCAAATTACCTGAAACTAGAGTTTAAAATAATATCTCTTGCTTTGCTTAGCAATGATGCACAATTAGATTAAGCAACTCAAGATAATTAACATTAATGAAAAATAATAACAACTTAAAAAAGAATAAGTAAGAAAGCCAGAATTTACTTTGTTATAACTTAGGTGGTTGTTAATCCAAAGTAGATGAAAACTTACTAAAATTCTCCTTCGTTGAAGGCGGAGAAGCCTCTTACACTTGTTGGAAGCTTATAAATAAACTAGGAAATGAATACAAGAGTTGTTGTTCAAGTTGTATTCTATTTCCTAGCTCCAGAGGTCTTTTATAGCCTTTGGAAAACTCTATCTGAAGCTGGAAGGTGTCTTCAATTAGATTCAAGGCGCCTTCAATCAGAGAAGTTTTATCGTCGAAGATAAAACTTTATCTTCGACCAAAGGTTATCCGAAGGCGCCTTCAATAAGGTTGAAGGCACCTTCGATATTATTCATGCAAGACGCCTTCCAAGTCATTGAAGGTGTCTTCCTTGAGGCAAATCAACTCCTTAGCTAATATTCTTTATGTGGGTGATGCTCCGGTTAACCAAAGTTGAGCTCATCCGAACCCAACTCCGACTTTCTCCTCGACCAATCTTACTCCCAACTTATTGTCTCTCGAACGTCGCATACGTTCTTCTCATCCACCGATGTACTCTTCTGCAGCATCTCGTCTTTCGGATGTATTGAGCCCGTCGGCTCCTTTTCTATGCCATCTTCTTGCTAACTACGTCTTCTGCTCGACTTCTTATGTTCCTAAGCTGCTGCACACTTAGACATAAGAATCAAACACAAATATGACCTAACTTAACTTAGTTGATCATATCAAAACTACCACGAGGTACTTACAATCTCCCATTTTTGATGTATATCAATCTAAGTTAAATTAGGATTAAAAATACAATAACATAAGTTGATTGTAAAAAAAAATTTAATACAATAAATTAACTAAGTTAAAAAAATTTACAATACATGAATAAAAAAATCTTAACTTCCCCATAACTTGTACCTATTTCTCCCCCTTTAATCATACCAAAAAATAAAATAAAACAAAATAAATAGTTAGAAAATCTTGAAATATTTTTCTAAGGGTACATAATAAGAAGTACCAGTATGCTAATATTTTTTAGAATTATTTTTAAAAAAATACTCTATTTTTACTAATCAATCATCTGTTTTGATAAAAATAATTTAAAAAATATTTTTTGATTTTAAAAAATTCTAAACATTTTTGTCAAACTTAGAATAATCTATATCTGGAAAAAAAAAATTATAGGAAAAATTATTTAATCGAACAGAACTGATTTATTTTAGTAAAAAAAAAATCTAATTTTTGAAAATAAAATTTGAAAAATATATTTTCAATTTTAACAATTCTGCTAATTTTCTTGGATATGTAAAATAGATAGTTTAATGCCAAAAAAAAAAATCAAAGTTTCCAAATTTCTATTTCCTTAAAATTTTAATATTAAGAATTCACTTTTTTAGAAAATAATTTATAATAATTCAGATAATATTTAAAAAATATCAAAAATTTTTATTATAATAGAGAACATCATGTTTTATCAAAAAAAAATAAAAAATAAAATTTTTTAAAAATAAGACTGTAAAATATTTTTGATTTTTTAAATACTATTTTCGTTAATAAATTTGTAGAAAATACCTTAACGGTAAAAAAATTGTCAAAAATATTTATTTTGACAGAGAATATTATATTTAATTCAAAAAAATAAGTCTGCATAATAATTTTACATTTCAAAATACAATTGTCGTTAATAATTTTATAGAAAATAACTCAATGGCCAAAAAAAAAAATTTGAAAAAAAATTTGTTTGTAGATAATATTTCTATTTTGCACAAATAAAGTTTTGAGCAGAAAATATAAATAGAAAAACTACTCAAAAAATATTTTTCTATTTAAAACAATTTCTATCCTAATAAATTAAAAATTGAGAAATTTAATCTAAAACGGATTTTGGAATCCAATATAGATTCCTTCCTACTAGATTTACTAAAAATTTCAATGGTATATAATTCTTAGGGATTTTCTTTATCTGTCCCTGGTAATTTTTAATGTACCAACTAATTCTACTATAATTTTAAATCTTGATTTTTGAAAATTGTTTGAACATGCATGGTCATTTTTCATTTTTTTAATTTTTATTTTTAGGTTTTCATTTTCTATTTTTAAATTATCAAACATATCTAAGAGGCATGGATTTGCAAAGTTTAATTTCAACATGGCATTATCCTTTTATAATTGTAATATATTCTTTGAAAGTATTTTAATAAATTCGAAAGACTGTTTGGGAGAAAGTGTGTGTCCCTCACTTATCTTGTAGTTTGTTCCTCCCTCTTCATCGCTGCTTTTCTCTGAGAATCCTCCCCCTTCGTCAATGCTTATCTTTGAAGAACTTCCGGTGTCCCTCTAGTGGTCTGCCATCAGGGCTAGTCCGACGTAGGCCTCGATCTCGAACTCGGAGGATGATGATTGTACTTCGATCTTGTTGGTCTTTTACCCTTGTCTTTTTCCTTCTTCTTTAGTTCAGGGTAATCATTCTTAATATGCTCTTCTTCTTGGCAGTTGTAGCATCAAATCTTCCAAAGTGCTCTTTTCGCATGCGACTTATTAAATTTATTAGATTTAATAAACTTATTAAATTTATTAGATTTAATAAACTTATTAAATTTTCTTACAAATAATGTTGCTTCATCTTCGTCGATGGATACTTAGGAGTCTGGATCATCTACTCTAGCCAGGGCAATTATCTGATTTGGCTCCTTTACTTCTGAACATCTAGATTTGTGAAGTTCTAAAGTGGAAAATAAACTTTCTAATGTACTAACCTCTAGATCTTTAAAAATATAATAGGAGTTGACTATAGAGGATTGATCCTATCTGAAAGTCGAGGAGACGGGTGCTGGGGACGTGGCGCTTATGCTGACCTCCGATGGACTTAACTCCCACCTACAATACAAGCAGCATCAGTGTTGAGCTAGGAAAGGGGTCCCCGTCGATGACCCTTTAATGCTCAAGTCAGTCTCCAACGAAGCAAGAAGCAAAGGGAACTATAGCGCAACAGTAGAAATCACGAGAAAAGCATACCTCTGCCGATGCCTAGACCCCCTTTATATAGGGCTCTTGTAGTGTGTGCACACGTTTCTCAAAGCAGGCACGCTATCCTAAGCTTTTCCCTGATAGGACATGTTAGTAAAGTGTTCCTGACACAATACCTTAACGGGCCGAGCATATCTCTAAAGTGACAGTGGAAGCTTCCGTCATACGATCCTCTGTCTGACCATACCGCCCGTCGGCAGTGTTAGCTAGAACCCTAGAGCCAATCATTTGATGATTGTATTTTGGACTTATTGTATCATATTCTATATAAATAAAGACATTTGGATTTTGGTTATTATACTTACTTGTATTGGTGCTAAATAAACTAAGTATAATAATGTCCTTGAGTAGATGGTTCTCACCTATATCAATCGGTTAGTTGAACCGATAGTGAGATGATATAGGGAACACTACTCTTAATCATTCCTAGTCGAGTATTAACATTCAGGGACAATGTTAATACAATAAGACTAGCATGTAGGTCAAATCGATGACTTGATCTCACAAGTCATGGATATAGAGATATCAAGTTGACACATGGGTATACATTAGAGAATGTATACTGAATGACCCGCCATGAGAAAGTATCATGGATCGTTATATGAGTGTCATATACTTTCTCATATGGCTATTAGTATGACTACTAGTCCTTAGACCTGAAGTCACCATAGATCCCTACATAAGGAGTTATGTACTTTAATTTCGTCAAACGTCACCCGTAACTGGGTGGACTATAAAGGCGATTACTGGGTATGTAACAAATTATGCAGAGGGATGTGAGTGATGTAGATGAGATCTATCCCTCCTATATGACGGGAGTGACATTGGTATTCTTGATAGAGTGAGAACACGAAGTGCATGGCCATGCCCAAATGAGTCAATATAGGATATTGAGCTCATTTGATTTAGTGAGTCTACTTGGAGTTCAAGATTTAGATTGGTCAGAGGATGACACGGTCTATGCCTCACATTGGCCAATCTAGATGTCTAGGATAGAAGGACACTTGTCATATATTGTGAGGAGTCACAATTAGTAGTCACAAGGTGATGTTGGATCTCAACATTTCTTGTAACTTGGGTAGCAATGATGTATTGCTAGATGCCGCTCATTGCTTATGTTTCTAAAGGAGTTTAGAAACATTGCCAACGTTACAAGAACCTATTGGGTCACACACAAAGAACAAGTGGATGGAGATTTGGGTTCATATGATGAACCAATTGGATTAGGTTCATATGATGCACCAAAGATTGGATTCAAATTAGACTTATTGAGTTAGACTCAATTAGATTCAATTGTTGAATGAGTCTAATTTAAATTTGATTCATTAAGTCAATTTATATTAATGAATTGAGATTCATTAAATTAAAATTGACTTGAATCAAAGGTTGGATTTAACTCAACAAGGAAGATAATTGGTCAATTTTGACTTGACTAGATGGAAGTTGAAACATCAAGTTTGACTTGATGTATTGCCACATCATGAAAGGTTGACTCATCCTACATGGCATGACTAACCTTGCCACATCATTTCCACCTCATAATGGTGTGCCACCTCATGGAGGTTACACATCTTGTACCACTTAATGTGGCCGACCACACTAATGAGAGGAGGGGTTTTCATTTGGTGGCATTTATGTGTGGTAATTGCTTCATCTTCTTCCTTGGGTTCTTCCTTCTCTTGGCTACTGTTGTCGTGGGTGTTCAAGCAAGAGGAAGGTGAGTGAGTTGAGTTCCAAGTGAAAAAGGTGAAGTGAAGGTCACAAAGGAGGGTACCTAGAGGAGTATGTGAGATTCCTTTTACTTTCTCTCCTTTTCTCCTTTTAAATCCTACCCGAGAGCCCTAGAAAGTGCTAGCACACTTGTGATGTTCTTCTTCTCCATCCTTGAGTGTTAGAGAACACTTCTTGTTCGTGTGGATATCACTAGAGAGTTGTCTACGTTGACAACTTCGAGATCTGGCGTACCTTGGACTTGCGGGATTTGCGAGGGCACGCTTCAAAGGTATAAAGTGTTTTTCCCTTTGTAGATCTACTGTAGATCATTGTTTGAAACTCGTACTTGTTTTTTGAAAGTTTTTCTTCGCACGGATCCAATGGCTAGGGTGATTCGGGGTTTCCGCGACGCGAAAAAATGGTTTTTGCGGCCCGAAAAACCCAACAGGCAGCACTAACTCCCAAAAGGATATAAAAGGATATCCTGCTGTGTCTATTGCTTGGCCGAACGGAATGGCCACTCGGCTGAAAGTCCCCTGTAGTGTCGTCTGTTGCTGGGCCGAGCGGGATGTCCGCTCGGTCGGAAACCCACTGTCACGCTGAGCGAGAAAGCCGCTCGGCTAATTGGCCTTGATCCATATCGCCCGCCGTTGCGCCGAGCGGAAGAGCCGCTTGGCTCGGCTTCTATGCGTCTTTTGAGCGTTGATTTGATTACTTCATGTCGAAGATGATGGGTCGGCGTTTAACCTCCGGTCGGGTTATGTCCCACCCAACCGGCCAAGACCCTCCATCCATCGACCATCTTGACTCTGACCTTCGTTGACCTCCATCGTGGCAGTGGGATGGGGCCCCTCCTTATCACCGCATCACAAGCCTCCCCTTCAAGTCTAGTCGAAGAAGGTTGTAGTCCGACTGACTGGACCATTGTGTGCGCAGATTCCCTCTCGATTGGCCTTCATCACTGTGTGGGCTCCGATCAGGTTGGGCCCAACCCTTGCTAATCGACCTCTTGAAGCTTGTCACTCAGTCCTAGGCACGCTCCCTTGATCCGATTGGGCGGGTAAAGGTTTGCACTTGTAGAATTTTTTCCTCGGGCAATCTCGGGCGAGCGCTGGCTAGGCTAACGTCACCATGATTTCTTGGGAGCGTGCAAATCCCCTCTCATTAAGGCAGAATAGGTTCTCATGCTTGCCTTAATTGCCGACCCATGATAGCGCACCACATGTTATGCCCATAGTCGCCGCATGCCTGACATGACAAGCATTGATTATGACATTTGGCAGTTTGAATTCAACGGCGAGATCTTGTCCTAGGTTTCCGCGACCTAGATCGGACGGCTCCGGTCGGCCGAGCCCGGGGTATATGAGCTCGCTGTGTCACCGCCTTCTTCACGCTCTCATTGTCGTGTTTCCGACGATCCGTGTTCCTGCACGTTGTGCTCTCCAGTGACTCCCTGCGTTTTGTCCTCCGGTGGTCCTCCGCCCCCCTTTTTTCTGTAAGCTCTCCCCCCGTCACCCTTTCTTCCGGTCCTTCTGTTTTTCACTGGTTCGATGATCTTCCGGTGACCCTTTTCTTTCGGTCCGTTGTTGGGCCGAGCAGGATGGCCGCTAGGCCGGAAGCCCACTGTCACACCGAGCGGGAGAGCCGCTCAGCTAATTGGCCTTGATCCATATCGCCTGCAGTTGCACTGAGCGGAAGAGCCGCTCAGCTCAACTTCTACACGTCCTTTGAGCGTTGATTTGATTACTTCATGTCGGAGATGATGGGTCGGCGTTTAACCTCCGATCGGGCTATGCCCCACTCGACTGGCCAAGACCCTCCATCCGTCGACCGTCTTGACTCTGACCTTCGTTGACCTCCACCGTGGCAGCGGGGCGGGACCCCTCCTTTTCACCACATCAAGGACTATTCGATCCTTAGAAAAACATTTAATGCGTACCTTAGAGAATATCAATTTGTTACATTTTCTCCGAGATTTGTGAGTCCGGTGATTAGGTCCTGTCTCACGAGCTTTGCTTCAGACATTTCTTCGTGTAGCTCCAGAAACTTTTTCCAAAGTTTCTTTGTTGATTCGTAGGTGTCAATCCTGCTGAATTCTTGAGGTGGCATCACACTAAGTAGGTAGAATTCGGCTCGTCCATTCGCTACAAAGTTTGCTTGCTCTTTCTTTGTCCAAAGATATTCATCTTTTTGTTCATCTTTTTGATCTTTTAGAGCTTCAAAACCGTGTTTAATTATTAATAAAACTTCAAAAATCAGTTTTAAAAAATATGTCCATTTTGCGTTTCCAAAATTCAAACTCTCCTTCAAATGTTGGCGGATAGATGCTTGGTCTGGCTATCGTGTTGTTTGCTTTGGTCGGCGGTTAGTTCTTCTGAAGTGGTTGGGCTCTGATACCACTTGTTGATCACGGTGCAGCCGATAAGAGGGGATGAATTACCCGAAACTAGAGTTTAAAATAATATTTCTTACTTTGCTTAGCAAGGATGCATAGTTAGCTTAAGCAACTCAAGATAATTAACATTAATGAAAAATAATAACAACTTAAAAAAGAATAAGTAAGAAGACTAGGATTTACTTGGTTACAATCTAGATGATTGTTAATCCAAGGCAAATGAAAGTTCACTAAACTTCTCCTTTGTTGAAGGCAGAGAAGCCTCTTACACTCGTTGGAAGCTCATAAATAAATAAAGAAATGAATACAAGAGTTGTTGTTCAAGTTGTACTCTATTTCTTAGCTCCATGGGTTTTTTTATATCCCCTGAAAAACTCTATCCGAAGTTAGAAGGCGCCTTCAATTAGGTTCAAGGCACCTTCAATCAAAGAAGTTTTATCGCCAAAGATAAAACTTTATCTTCGGTCAATGGTCATCTGAAGGCGTCTTCAACAGGCTAGAAGGCGTCTTCGAAACTATTCATGGAAGGCGCCTTCTAAGCCATTAAAGGCTCATTCATTGAGGCAGATAAGCTTCTTAGCTGATCTTCTTCGCATGGGTGATACTCTGATTTGTTAAGACTAAAAGATTTCAGATATCTCTATAATAGTATATATTGTCCACTTTGGCCCTAAGCCCTTATGGATTTATTTTTGAGCTCTACTCAAAATACCTCATACGAATGGATATATCTTCATCTTATAAATGCATGATCTATTCCATGTATTTCTAATGTGATACTTTGATTGTATTTCTAACAATCCTCCCCTCAAACGAAGAACCACCATTATTCTCATGGTTCAGGCCTGCCCTCAAGTATCGGGTCACTCTTGACTTGCTCAGGGCCTCCCCTCAAGGATTAAGTCACTCTTGGCCTGCTCAAGGTCTTCCCTCAAGTATCGGGTCACTCTTGACCCACTCAAGGCCTCCCCTACTTCGTCTAAGGTTCCACCCACATGATTCGATCTGGATAATGGCTCTGACTCGTGTTTCTTCCGGCGGTTAGTCCGGTGAAGAGCGACCTTACTCTGATACCAATTGTTAGGACTAAAAGATAATATTGTCCACTTTAAGCCTAAGCTCTCATGGATTTATTTTTAGGTTCTATCAAAAGGTCTCATACCAATAGAGATATCTTCATTTTATAAACCCATGATCTTTTCCATGTATTTCTAATGTGGGACTTTGATTGTATTTCCAACATGATTAACCGAAGTTGAGCTCACCCGAACTTAACTATGACCTTCTCCTCGAGTAGGCTTCCTCCTCGTCTTCTCGTCCCTCGAACACCCCATACATCATTCTCGTCCACTAATGTACTCTTCCACAGTATCTCGTCCCTCAAATGTACTGAGCTCGTCAGCTCCTTTCCCGTGTTATCCTTCTCACTAGATGCATCTTTCACTCAACTTTTTTATGTTCCTAAGCTCTTGCACACTTAGACACAAGGATCAAACACAAACATGACCTAACTTAATTTGGTGGACCACATCAAAACTATAATGGGGGTACTTATAGATACCACCAGATTTAAATCCAGTCTGGAGATGAATGGAAGACCACCTTCAAGATACAACATGGGTTGTATGAGTGGATGATCATGCATTTTGGACTTTCTAATGCATCCAACACATTCATGAGATTCATGCATAAGGTCTTACAACCTTTCATGGGAAGATTCGTGGTTGTATACTTTGATGACATCCTTATTTATAGTTTGACATAGGCTTTGCACCTTGATCACCGTCACACGATTTTTGAGAAGCTAAAGGCGGAACACTTTCGTTCATCAACAACAAGAAGTGTTCTTTCTTCACAACCTCAGTTTCATTTTTTGGATTTATAGTGTCTACTGATGGTGTTCATGCAGATCCATTAAAGATAGACGCAATCTTAGAGTGGTCGTAGCCAAAAACCATTCACGACATCTGAAGTTTTTATAGATTGGCCTCTTTCTACCATCAATTCATCCAAAATTTCAACGTCTTAATTGCTCCTATCACTGAGTGTCTCAAGGAGCACGAGTTCAAGTGGACTGAAGCGGCCATGACTAGTTTTCAATTAGTGAAGCAAAAGATGATCGAAACACCCGTTCTAGCACTTTCGGAGTTTGACAAACTATTTGAAATAAACTATGATGCATCTAGCATTGACATTGGTGATATTCTAAGTCAATTGGGACACCCTATTGCCTTCTTCAGCGAGAAACTATCTGGTGCCAAGAAAAATTACTCTACCAATGATATGGAATTCTACGCCATTGTGCAATCCTTAAAGCATTTACGTCATTATCTTGTGCCGAAGGAATTTATCTTGTTCACTGATCATGAGGCTTTAAAGTACATTAACGGCCAACACAAGCTAAGTAGTCGACATGCCAAGTGGGTAAACTACTTGCAAAAGTTCACCTTTACGTTAAATCATCAATCCGGGAGTCCCAATCGTGTTGTAAATGCTCTAAGCCATCGTTCTTCCCTGCTTACTACCATAATCATCAGGGTTACCGGCTTTGGATCTTTCTCAGATATGTATGTTGTTGACCCCTCCTTTAGCAAGATATTTCAGGAGTTAACTAATGGGCTTCGCAATGATTTTATTCTGCGCAATAGTTATCTATTTCGTGGACTACGATTATGCATTCCGAACTATTCCTTAAAGCAACACATTATTAGTGAATTACATAACGAAAGACACTTCGACCAAGATAAGACATTAACCTTCATCTCTTCCGACTTCTATTGGCCCAAGCTAACTAGTGACATAGCTCATTTCGTGGACCGTTGCTTTATCTGTCAACAATATAAGGGAACTCTCACCAATGCTGGTTTGTATACTCCCTTAGCAATTCCTGAAGCCCCTTGGTGTGAGGTTAGCATGAATTTCGTATTGGGTTTACCCCGCATCCAACGAACCACAAATTCTATTCTAGTTGTGGTGGATTGATTCTCTAAGATAGCTCACTTTGTGGCGTGCAGAAAAACTATGGATGCTATTCGGATTACCACCCTCTTCTTCAAAGAGATTCTGCGTTTATATGGTATTCGTCAAACTATTACTTCATATTGCGATACTAAATTTATTAGTCAATTTTGGAACTTTATAGGTAAAGCTAAGGATGAAGCTAAACTTCAACCGTGCCTATGACCCTCAAATGGATGGTCAAACCGAGGTAGTGAACCAGAGCTTAGGAAATCTTTTGAGATATCTCACAAGAACCAAACCAAAGCAATGAGATCTGGTTTTACCTCAAATAGAATTCACAAACAATAGATCAAAGAACAATACCACTAATTTGAGTCATTTCGAAGTTGTTTATGGACGAAACTCATCCGGAGTACTGGATATAGTCCCTATTTCGTGTCCTCGACAAGCTAACCCCAAGGCTGAGGATATGGCCGACCACCTTCGGTGTTAGAGTGTATACTAAAAGCCTAGCTTTTGTATAAATATTTATTTAGAAATAAAGAATCACAGTGGTCAATATCTACATTTATTTGTTAAATGTAATTTGTTCAATTAATTTATATAGTAGACAACATGGTGTATGGTGTCACACACAGAAGATCATGTTGTCAGTTCTTTATAAATTATAAATAGTTGCTCGCGACTAAGATGGAAAGGAACAAACCGTTGAAGTAGTCGTAGTGTAATTAAGTATTAGTTTATCTTAACTAATAAATTACACTGATACACTCCAAGTGTATTGAGTAGGACCATTTTAGGTAAGTTCTTTTTATACTGATTTTATAAAAGAACTAGACCTTAGTTATTATGGAAGTGTGTGCTCTTAGTCCTAATATAATAACAAACATATATATTTAGTATTTATTTCTTTGACTTATCAATGAGTGAGATTTAACTCGATAAGTCAATAAACCCGATAAGTTGGGAAATGATATTACTTATAGTGTGTGTTGTTGATTATAGAAGGAATCTGTGTCCTAGTTATCTAGGTTGAGAATGTCCCCAAGAGGAGCTCATAAGGATTGTCATGTTAAACCCTGCAGGTGGACTTAGTCCGATATAACAATGAAGTTGAGTAGTACTACTCTTGGAGCTAGATATTAATTAAGTGAGTTGTCAGTAACTTACTTACTTAGTGACATTCGTTATCTTAAACACAGGGAGACTAACACACTCATGATAAGAAGGAGCCCATAATGTAATTTGGGATTGGTGTGGTAGTGCGATAATAACTCTCTAGTGGAATGAGTTATTATCGATGAACTTGAGTTGTGTGTTCGGGGCGAACACGGGATACTCAAGCTCATCGGAAGGCCAAAGCTAATTTCTCCTCTAGGTCCCTGTCGTAGCCTCATTAAAGCCTCAAGTCCATCCAAATATAAGCCCATCTTGGTGTCTAAGAAGGGGGCCGATCCAATGCTTGGTGACCAAGCAAGGGCCGGCCACATCCTCTTCCATGGGGGCCGGCCCTATTGTTTGGTGAACAAACTAGTAGGGGCCGACCACAATAATTCAAAGAAGGAGGGGTGTTTTGAATTTTTAAAATATTCTCTTTGTAGAAAACTATAAGTTTTAAAAGAGAGATTTTAAATTTTTAAAACTTTCCTTATTTGAATTATGCCACATGTTTTAAAAGAAAGTTTAAAAGTTTTTAAAACTTTCCTTTTTTAACCATTCTCAAAAGAAAGTTTAAAAGTTTTTAAAACTTTCCTTTTTTAACCATCCTCATGATTTAAGAAAAAAAAGAAGATAAGTTTTAAAATTTAAATTTTCTATCACCATGTTAAAAAAGGAAATTTTATAAGAGAAGTTTTAAATTTTAAAACATGGTTTTAATTTTTAGAACTTTCCTTTTTTAACTCCTACTTTAGGAAAGAGAGCTTGTAAAATTTTATAAGAGTTATTCTTCTTATAAAATTTTATAAAAAATAATATTTTTTTCCTCTTATGGGGGTCAACGACCCTTATATAAACATATGCTTAGATGATGTTTAGGATAAGTTGTTTTGATATTGAATCAATTGGTTTCACTTAAGTTACATTACGACTACATCTCTTTTTCTTTGCGCTCTTGATTTTATAATAGATTTAAACCTAATTTAGGCTATTCTTTGTTTTTTTTTGTGTTATTTCTCTTTTATTTTCTTGTTAATCTCTCTGTAATTTCACGCTCTAGAATAATATACATATTTTGCTCAATGTCACTAAGCTAAGCCAAGCCAAACTAAGTCAAGCCGAGTCAAATTTTAAAGTATTCAAATTTATTTAATAAGGTAACCGAATTAAGCTAAGTCGAGTTTTAAATGAACTAATTCATTGAAATGATTGCTCAAATTTAACTTAATTTATTTTTTATGAGCTTGAGATTTGTCCAGACTTAACTTGAACTTAATTCATTTAGAGTTTGTTTGAAACTTTTACTTATTTGATTATTGAGTTTGATAGTTTAAATTTGTTTATTCATATTAAAAGATTCTTTGTTTATTTAATATGACGAGCAATATTATTCACGAACATTAACAAATTAAACATATATGTTTAAATTTATTTATTTAATTTAATAAATTATTTAATTGATGTTATATATTAAATGAACATAATAAATTCTTACCAAATATAATACCAAATTTGATCATGAATATTTAATTTATTTACCACTTTTAAAAAAATATAAAATCATCACATCAACCATCCTAGAATCAGTCTCTCATGGAGAGAGAAAAATATCAAAATTTCGATCTTCCTAAAGCTGGTACAAGCTATGTTCCATTTCCCTATAATTTTGTCCAGAGGTCCTTTCTCTTTGCTAATTTAAACTATTATTAATCTTCGTGTATATAGTCTGGACAAAAAAAAAAAAACATACTCTTTATTATTATTTTCATCAAAAAATACTCTTTTTTATAAAATATTATATCGTATTTGAAAATCCAATTATTTCTATTTCTTAGAACCTAACATTCTTACAGTTGACTGATGGGTTAGAAACCATACAGGTTGCTTAAGGATAAGCATCCCAAGATCCTAATATTTCTTGAACACAAGCATGTACCTTGCCTTCACGACGAAATTCCCAGCAGAAATCTCCCTTCTCATCACTTCTCACAGGTATGCAGCCTTTAATGCAGAAATTATTTTAATACACATGCTCAACCTTTTTGTACTTCGATCGCTCTTCATGCATAAAATTAAACATTCATGTTTTTAGAACTCAAGTAAATGCATCTAAAAATGACTGATACAACATACACTCCACGAGTATTTATACAGAATCGTTGTGTATCTACTGACTCCACTCCATTCATGCAATATAATCATCCAGTCTGCAAGCTCCATCATCCAACATGACACCCTTTTTTTTAGTTCTTGTTTTATTTCCCTCTTCATGGGAAGTATTTTGTTGATACTATGTGCGAACTGAATTCTTCAGGAGGACAACACACATACATACTGACTAATGAATGGGATGATACTGAGTTACTCCGCGCTTGGGAGGTAGCTTCCTTAGGATGAATAGGACAAGAGATGAAGGTAGAATTTCCACGAGCTGCAAATCCAATTGAATCAAATATAGAAAATCAAAATTGTAGCTAATTTCAATAGTCTTGGTAAGATAGTTAGGAGAAGAGAACGAAAAAAGAACTAACATGGTCTAAACAAAATTATTTACCAGTATTAGAACAACAAATTGTTACAAAATTTTCAATCTCAAGTATCATCTGTTTTAGACAATCTAATTTGAGCAAACGGCCATTTTATTAGTTATGTAATAAGCTTAACTTGTAGCTTATCCCAATTTCATGTTACGGAATTGGCAGTTCTGGACTAAAACGTTGTGCTTGTCAACCCTAGGTTACAACTTCTGCCACATTCTACATCAGAAGTTTGTGGTTGCTAGATGTGTTGAGATCTTCCCATGACAACCTACTTTAGCACTAGGAAGGAAATCTTGAGGGCATGTGAACCAACCCCTTAGAATCTAATCTGAACAGATCACCATTCACATGTCTGGGAAACATTTACGATGACAAGCCATATTCTTTTTGAATTTCAGTGAACTGTACCATGCCTACACAAGCTCAAGAAGCAATCAAGTAGCAGTGAATGAGTGCAATGTGAATGACACTTCCAATTAATTCTCTACTTCCCCAATGAACCATGATTTATGCTTTTCATGACACCATTGAACTCTTAACCACCAGGCTAGATTTTCAGACATCACTTATATCTAAGATCTTAACATTCAGTTCCGATCTCACAAGAACCTGAAAAAACTATAATTGCCAAAATCATAAAACTAAACTATCTAATATGCCAAACACATCAATATAAGTCAATCTTTTATCAACATGATCAGATAAAAATGAAATGGATAACTGTAGTTAACAAACCATGTGAGTAATGAGCAGTTGGCTTTTATACTACTTCCAAATGGTTCAGATTCACAACTAATACTGTTTGAGGTAACCATGAAAAACAAAAGATGTAACAATATCTTGGTATAAATCATGATTTTCAAAGTGATCTATGGAGCCCTTTAGGTGTTATGAGGGGACTGCATCGCATAGAAGCATATGTGATTGCCTACAATGTGGGACCAGACCAAACAGACCACGCAGCCTGATATGTGATCTCCATGGCCATGTATGAGGACATCCAAAAAACTGAAACTGTGGTTTATTTGAACAAGCTGGGTCAAACCAAATCAAATAAAAACCATAATTGTTACTTGTCTCTTTTAAATGGTCATGATATTTTTTTCCTTATGTGGTGACCTGTAAGGCTGTAACTGTTAATTTACAACTTGTTTCATGTATATCCAACTATAAGCATGTTACACAATGACATGTTCTACATAGTAGATTGATATAGACAGCCAGCTATACGGGAAAGATTCACTAAACACACTCCTATCCTTGCGCCTAGAAAAGGCAGTGCCTATTGTTGAAGAGGTACTTACCAGCTTCCATTATATGTCAAACATTATATAATTACTATATAATTACATATCTTTTTTATATGGATTTATCGACTTGATAACTTGATCGGTATACTTGGTTATGCATATTTTAGCATTTTCAATCTCTATAATTTATTTTATAAAAAAAAATAAGCATAGGTCCCCACATTTGCACCTGCTTGCTGTATGTGCTATGCACAATAGTGTACACTTTTTAAAACCTTGGTATAAACAACCACGACTAGTAAGTTTACATACTTCAGCTGCAAGTTAAAATAATTCGTAAGTGCTGAAGGAATGTACATACCAGGTAATACGTAAGGTTCAGAATAGGATGGTCAAGAACATCAAGGTCCGCATCTTTGTCAAACGCATTCAAGCACATCTGCAAATCATAAAGCAATTTACTTAAAGTTGCCACTCAAAGAGAATCAAATACGAAAGCATTGAACAACAAAATCATACTCACCATTATGCATCTCACCAGAAAACAAAGGAAACATATAGTTGCCACATAGCCAACCTATGAAAGAAATATATCATCAACATGAATAAAAATAAGGTCAAATATAAGCAATTATAGATATACCTCCTGTAATTTTTTCCTCCTTCCTCTTGATTCAACAGGGAAGCGTTGCAACATGAGGAAAAGCCTAATTGCATCACAAAACACTAGTTAAAGATCTAATGTGCAAAACACTTCCACACAGGTTCACAAAATGAATACATATCAAATCTAATCATAAATACAGAGCCAACAAAAATAATGTTACTTGGTCAATCATTCCATGACCTAGTGTAGTAGCTGTAAACATTGCATTTTCAGCTATCCTCAGAAGTCTTTAACCCAAAAAAGCAAAAGATATCCTCCCAGTGAAAACAGCCTAGACTCTCGGCCAAAAAGTTACATAATTTTACTCACTTAGGATTAAAAATTTTTCTCATTGAAGTTTGGAAGAGTTTTGACAATTAATGTATACTTGGAAAATTTAAAAAACAATCCAAATTATTGAAGGAAATTATTTCAGGACTAAATAACAATAAGTCGATGAGTAATAACATCAAATTTTGAGAAAAAACATTGAGAAGAAATTAAGAAATAAAGTAAAGATTTCCAAAAATTTTGATTTTATGATTGGAAAATCAACTATATCTACTAACACATGTTTTCTTACTAATTTCAGAGAAATTAAGAATGGAGCCCCAAACAATTATTGTTATAAGTATTAGAGGTGAGAAGAATGAGTAGCACAATCAATCTGATACATGTATAATAATATAAATACTAGGATGATGACAACTCGGATATAATGGGTAATTTTCTGATAATTGTAAGTTTACATTAGGGATTGTGTCTAAACTTCTATGTTTATGCAATAGTATAACATATACTTACTTATTATAAAAAAAAAGTTTCTATCACATATCATTCACAAAAGATATTGAACTAATTGAATAGATATTTTATCCCGCATGGCTTGGTATTAAAGCAAGCTCTCTCATATGTTTTAACATATTCTTCTCTCAAACCCTCCTTTTTCATTTTAGTGTATGTTGGGTTTGTCTTCTTGTGACAGCCTTGCCTCCCCTCCACTCTTCTGTACACATGTAAATTAAGAAGACCAAATACACATCTAAATAACACCATTATGTTTCCTCTTCAATCAAGCTCACTTTGGATCTCTACATTGAGATTTCCTTGTGATCTGGCCAGCACTTGACTCTATTATCTCCCTGGCTTACTACTAAAATTCACGCCCAACACTATACTCCTCCCTCCCCTCACTTTTCTTTCTCTCTCTCTCTTAATAGAAAGATACTTTGTCAAACCATATCCTTGTGTTAAGGGCACAAAGATGAGGGCCAAGGACGAAGGTGAAATGCAACACCATTTCTTCTGCTTCTCAGCCACCATCTATTAAACTATTTGTCTACATCATTTTACGTTAATAATAGCATCTAAGGATCAGTGTAGAGAGGGAATATAGGAGGAAAAATTAGGAATTCAATCTGAAGTTTGTAGGCAATTCTACACCATCTAGTTAATAAGAATTCAAATAAGAGATTAGAAAAAAAAGGAAGAGAAAAAGAGCAGAGCCTAGTATGAATTGGTATATCTGTTCTTATATAACATCATCTTAGAATAAATTTGCAAAGCATAAAGTAATTCTTTCTTGTTATGGGAATTGTAATTGTATGCTCAACTAAATACGGTTAGCCTCACATTACTAAGTTTATTATGAATGCCCATCAGCTTAGGATCACATTACTAAGTTTATATCAAGCCCAACATTTGAGGCTCAAATTTGAGCAGCATTGGGAATATAAATATGAAACTAAACCAGCACCTTATGTAATTTGTACAAATAAAATCTGAAATTATGTTTATAGGGGAAAAAAAACTATTTCAATAGTAGGACTATAACCTCACTTCCAGGTTATTTGGATTACAGAGTTCACAGAACCATTCAATATGGAGAAAAATTGGCAACGGTACGAGTTAATATTAGACAGAATCTGCAGCCAATCACTACTGCCATAGTATTTCAAAGCATACAATTAAGCGTGAGAAATTGAGAATCTCTACAAAGTACAAACTAGAAATAGCCTTTTCTTGTTTCTGATAACAACCAGAAGAGACACATGTCCACATCAACAAGCCAACAAGACACGTTGGTCTGTCTTGAATATTTAGGATAAAATACATGGATCATGTATCTCCACTGAACTTTATGCAAGGCACATACAGCAAAAACACTTGGTTAGAGGTTCACTATATTTTATTATGTACTCTATAATTTGTACTAAAATGAGTTACAATTGACCTTGTAAGATTACAGAAGCTGTGTACATATATCAATATGACTAGAATCTTTTACCTTCCTCCATAAAGAAGAAATCCAAGGGCTGCAAACAATGAGACACCTGTTGATAAAAATTTGATTGGTTAATTAACTAATACAAGATGCATTAATTTATTTACTATAACTATACAAAACCCCACCTGCAAGAAACAGCTTTGATAAGATAACCACAGGTTCAATGGGCTTCCACCAAAATAATAACCAGAAAGCAATCTGTAAAAACTTCAAGTTAGCTTAATGAAGTATATTTCAGTTCTACTATAGTAGTTTTTCCCCATGAAATGAACAGAGGATTAAATAAAAAACACTGAGAATGAAAATACATTGAGAATTAATTGAACTAATCAGAACTTTGAATTGATGCAAAGAAAGTTTCACCTATAAAAATTATTCAGGTTAATCCTAAATTTGCAACCGGAAGAAGAATAAAAGCTACATAAGAGAAAGAAGGCTTTGTCCTTCTACTAACTACAACAACTGGGGGGAAAAATAATTGAAGAGTTAAGACAGGTTTGTGGATGTAAGCTGGCATGTGTACATACTTCTTAGTTTAAAGGAGAATAAAATTGGATAAGAAGTTCACAGAGAAAAGAAGGCACATATAGCTCTGATTTCCTGTTGAAAGAGCAACAATTTGAAATTTATAAGATGTAATCAGAATATTATTTACGCAGTAATTGAGTAAATGCAACCTGGGAAGGATATGTGGGATTCAACCAGTAATCTCATGGGGTTTGTGCCTTATTCAGTTATTTCAAAGGAGGGAAAAGAGAGTATGAAAAGATAACTGTTATGGACCGAGCCCATACAACAAAAGAGAATCTGGAGCCCATCAAATATAAAAGATACACGCACGGCAGATTTAGAAAGGATGGTGCAAATTAAGAGAATTGATTCAGCTATAATAATTTATAATAATTGATTTTATTTGAGTCAAGTATCTTTTATTTTAAGTAGAATTGAGTCTAGTATCTTTTTATTTTTAGTAAGAATAAAACCTTTCTTATTCAGGAGTTGTCTTTTTCCTTCGTCGAGAAGGAACGCCCTAGTTGTATTTAAATAGTTGAAATAATGCAAGAAAGATTATCATTGAGTTTTACAAAAAAAAAAAAAAAAAATTAAATTCATAGATTGAGAGGTTCTCTAATTTCCTCGAGCCTCAAATCCCCCCTACCACCATAGGCCGTCAAGGTCGTAAAATCAAGAAGACGAAAGTTGACCGATAAACCGCCCCATTACACGATCCATAGCCAAGAGTTACAACAAATTGGTATCAGAGCCTGTCGTAATGGGTGACTCACAAGCACTTCAACAACGTTTTGATGCGTTTCTCAAAATCTATCAGGAGGACAAAGCTTCCAATGAAAAATGGAAGCAACTCATCCATACTCAACTAGAGGAATTGTCGAAAAGCTTTTCTAATCTACACTTGCACAACAACCATCGAGGTGAAGAGAGCAGCAATCATGCCGATCCACAAAGGCACCACTAAAAAGGGTATCATGGCCATGAGGAGGGATCCTCATATATACCACAATATTCAAAACTGGATTTCCCACGTTATGATGGTGACTCTGATCCTTTGGGATGGCTCAATCGATGCGACCATTTTTTTCGCCATCAACGCACTTTGGAGGAAAAAAAGGTGGGTCTAGCCTCGTTCTATCTTGAGGGAGATGACTAACTATGGTTCATCAAACTCGAACGTGATCGACCTCATATTCAATGGGAGGAATTCAAAGATTAGTGTAATTTGAGTTTTGGGCCACCTATTCGCAACAACAAATTGGGCGAGCTTGCAAAACTTCAACAATCAGGATCCGTGGAAGACTACCAACGAAAGTTCGAACAATTGGCGACACGAGCGAGTTCCTTAACCTCAGAACAAGAAGTGCAAATATTCATTAGTGGCCTCCAAAATCATATTGCTGTGGAAGTCGAGCTTCACCACCCAGAAGATCTCACTTCGACTATGAGTTTTGCTCGTCTTTATGAACGCCACCCAAACGATCTGAATCAACGGTCACACCGCAACGCACCCTCGTCCTGCCACCGAAGCAACCATTTATCAAACGATTAAATTGAATGGAAATGGAAGAACAGCGTGCCAAGGGCCTTTGTTTTAATTGCGACGAACTTTACATTCCCGGTCACCATTGCAAATGTCTTTTTTGGTTTGAGGGATTAGAAGATTATGATGAACAGAACCATGTCGAGGATGTTAAAATTTCCCTCAATGCGATCACTGACACATATGCTCCTCAAACCATGCGGATTCAAGGACGAATTAACCACACCCCCTTGCTGGTCCTAATCGACTCAGGAAGTACTAATTGCTTTTTAAATTCAGCACTTGCATCAATCTTGGGCTTATCTGACAAAAGTCTTGCGCTCTGGGTGGCAGTAGCTAATGGGCGACGACTACAATGCCTTGGGGTCTGCCGTAATGTATTAATTCATTTGGGTGATCACAAATTTAATGTAGAATTCTTCATTCTACCATTGGGGGGCATGGGAGCAGTTTTGGGAGTCAACTGGCTTCGCACTTGGTCCCATTCTTTGGGATTTCTCCCAGATGTACATGAGCTTTCAATATACCGACAACACCATTTATTTACAAGGATCGGGTGCTACTCTAACAGCAGAAGTGACCTCTCTCACAACAACTACCCTTCCAAAAGTTCATGAAAAACAACTACGACATATTCTGGAAAAGTATGCTGCAATTTTTGAGGAACCCAACGGCCTTCCACCTTTTCGTAAGTGCTGCCACAAAATTTTACTTGAACAAGGTACCAACCCTATCGTGGTGCGTCCTTATAGATACCCCCGTGCGCAAAAAGATGAAATCGAGCGTCAATGCAATGACATGATTGCCAAGGGCATGATTAGACAAAGCACATCTCCTTTCTCTTCGCCAGTTTTATTGGTAAAAAAAATATAGACGACACATGGCGCTTTTGTATGGATTATAGGGATCTCAATGAAAAGACAATTAAAGATAAGTTTCCTATCCCTGTGATCGATGAATTGCTTGATGAATTACATGGATCCTTTTATTTTACTTACTTAGACCTCAGATCCGGATATCACCAAATCCGAATGGAATTGGACAACAATTCCATGACGGCTTTTGCACTCACCACGGCCATTTTGAGTTCGTAGTAATGCTATTTGGGCTCACCAACGCCCCCTCAACTTTTCAAGCTCTTATGAATAATATCTTTAGCGATTTTCTGAGAAAATTTGTACTAGTTTTCTTTGATGATATACTAGTTTATAGTGCTTCTTGGGAGGAACATCTCCACCATTTGTAGCTCGTTTTTGGGATATTACAGCAACAACACCTCTTCCTAAAAAATTCTAAGTGTTTATTTGCTCGGACGGAAATTGCCTATCTTGGTCACATCATTTCTCGTTCAGGGGTGGTCTTCGATAATGGCAAAATTGAAGCAGTTCTCCATTGGCCGCAACCCACTACTCTCCGTTCCCTTCGTGGTTTTCTGGGACTCACGAGGTACTATCGTAAATTTGTCCAAGGATATGGAGTGTTGGCGTCCCCTCTAACTAGCCTCTTGCGAAGGAACTCTTTTGAATGGAATGAGGCGGCCGAATTGGCATTCCAAAAGCTAAAGATCACCCTTACTTCCACACCGGTACTTGCCTTGCCCGATTTCTCAAAGCCATTTGTGGTGGATTGTGATGCCTCAATATGGGGATTGGTGCAATTCTGCAACAAGAAGGACACCCCATTGCTTTTTTTAGATGTCCGTTGACCCAACGACACAAGAAGCTCCCTGCTTATGAGAAAGAACTCATCGGATTGGCCAAAGCTATACGTCATTGGCGTGCTTATCTTTGGGGACACAAATTCCTGGTTCGAACCAACCATTACAGTCTAAAATTTTTATTGGAACAATGGATTACAACTCGCCTGAACAACACTGGATTAGTAAGCTGCTGGGTTTTGATTTTCTCATCGAATATCGAGCAGGCCGAAACAATGTGGCAGCAGATGCACTTTCACGTCGTGACAACAATAATGGACAGTTGACCGCTATCTCCATAAGGACATCCAATCTGAATACTCTACTTCCCCAAAAATTTAGCACCTTATTCAGGTGTCACAGCGAGGCGAAGGTCGCATGGAGTACAAGGAAGGGCTTTTATTCTTCAAAGGCCGAATCTATCTCCTTGCTACATCTCCTCTCACTTCTAAAATAATAACCATGATACATAATGAGTTTCATGAAGGATATCAGAAGACATTATATCGAATTACACGAGATTTCTATTGGCCCGGGATGAAACAGCAAGTTCACATGTTTGCGCGTGAATGTCCAATCTACCAACACAATAAAGTGGAGCATTTGAAGCTCGCGGGATTACTACAACCCTTGCCTATTCCTCACCAAGTGTGGTCGGACATTTCCATGGATTTTATTGATGGGTTGCCTCTATCTCAGGGTAAAACTGTATTGTTTGTTGTTGTGGATCGCTTCTCTAAGTATGCCCATTTCATCCCTTTATCACACCCATACACAGCTGTGAAGGTGACTCGAGTTTTCTTTGATAACATTTTTAAGCTTCACGGTCTTCCAGAAACCATCGTCAGCGATCGTGATGCAACCTTCACTAGTTCTTTTTGGAAGGAGCTATTTTGCCTTAGTGGGGCGCACCTTTGTTTCTCGTCCACTTACCATCCCCAATCGGATGACCAGACCGAAGCCGTGAACAGGGTTATTGAGATGTATTTGCGTTGCGTTACGGGAGAATTTCTAAAGAAATGGGTATATTGGATCTCTTGGGGAGAATTTTGTTACAATACCGGTTATCACACGTCCCTCAAGGTCACCCCGTTCGAGGTCGTGTATGGGCGATCACCTCCACGCCTATTATCATATTTGACTGGTACTTCTCATATTGAATCAGTAGATCAGGAGCTACAAACTCGGGAACAACTTCTGAAGAATTTATGAGGAAACCTTCTTGCTGCCCAAAATCGCATGAAACTTCAATATGATTCATCCCATCGGGAGGTACGGTTTGAGATAGGAGATATGGTGTTGTTAAAACTTCAGCCTTATCGTCAAGTAAGTTTAGTGTTTAAGAACCATTCAAAACTGTCTCCTCGCTTTTATGGGCCTTTTAAAATCATTGACTGTGTGGGTAATGTCGGTTACAAATTCCAATTGCCAGACCACGCCAAGCTCCACCCAGTTTTTCATGTGTCCTCTTTAAAGAAATATCATGGCAGCATCCCTAGCGTCGCCACTCTTCCCCCCATACATCAGGAAGATTACATTCCTTCTCCTCTAGAAGTTCTCGACTATCACTCACATCGTGGACGCTCCCAAATTCTGGTTCATTGGGAGGGCTTATCCCCTATTGAGGCTTCATGGGAAGATGCAGTGGCTATCATGGAACGTTACTCATCATTCGTGCTTGCGGACAAACCCGTTTCTCAGGAAGGGAGTAATGTTATGGACCGAGCCCATACAACAAAAGAAAATCTGGAGCCCATCAAATATAAGAGATACACGTACGGCAGATTTAGAAAGGATGGTGCAAATCAAGAGAAGCAAATTTAGAAAGGATGGTGCAATTCAAGAGAATTGATTCAGCTATAATAATTTATAGTAATTGATTTTATTTGAGTCAAGTATCTTTTATTTTAAGTAGAATTGAGTCTAGTATATTTTTATTTTTAGTAAGAATAAAACCTTTCTTATTAAGGGGTTGTCTTCTTCCTTCGTCGAGAAGGAATGTCCAAGTTGTATTTAAATGGTTGAAATAATACAAGAAAGATTATCATTGAGTTTTACAAAGAAAAAGAAATTAAATCCATAGATCGAGAGGTTCTCTAATTTCCTCGAGCCTCAAATCCCCCCTACCACTATAGGCCGTCAAGGGCGTAAAACCAAGAAGACGAAGGTTGATCCTGCCGACCAGCAGGTAAACCGTCCCATTACGCGATCCATAGCCAAGGGTCACAACAATAACTTTGTATTGTTCTCTGAATGAAGATAAAAATAAGGAGCCCTTTGTAGGCCTTTTTACATAACCTAGTCTCATTCAGTTTCAAACAAAATAAACTAAATTATTGAAATACTAATAATAAAATTCAATAAAATCATAACTTAAGTCAAATAAGAAATATTAATTTAGATACCAAAGTTCTCGATGTGAGAGTCATAATGGTACTAAAGTTCTCGATGAAGCCACTACATGAGCAGTATAAATTAGGATGTCATCGAAGTAAACGACCAAGAATTTCACTAAAAAAAGTCAAAGATGTATCACCCACTGGGACGTCCAAGAGGCTAGAATAATCATTATTCATCTTTATATATGGTAAATACATAGTCCTGAAGCCATGTGTACATATAATACGGCCAAAAAAATTGTATGAATTCCTGTAATCCGTGTTCTAAAAAGCGTCATTAAGCGTCGCTTAAGCGCGAAGCGAGGAAGAAAAACTTCGCTTTAGGTGAAAGCAGGGAAAAAAGCAGTCAAAGTATGTTTGACCAAATTAAGCATGATTAAGCGCGATTTTTTATTTATAATTTTAATTGATTTGTAAATTTTTAAAGAATATAAGGAAAAAAATTTAGAGAAAATGAAGAGACACAACGTCTCTCAACTCTTGAGAGAAAAGTCATAATCTGCCATAAACCCCCTATCTACCTGCTATCGAGAAAAATTGAGGAGATCGAATTAGAATCAGACAAGGAATTAGATAATATCTAGTTTTTTATGTTCTTTTATTGTGAAAATTGAAAACTAATGGATATTATAAACTTTGTGCCTTTTGCCTTTCTAAACATGTCATAAATTTATGCATGAACCTTAAATTTATCATGTTTAAGTATTATTTGATCTATTTATTTCTTTAAAATAATTAAATTTTATTTAAAAATAAAAATGCTTTTTTACGCTTAAAATTTTCCTAAGCTCGCTTAAGCTTATAAAGCTTGAAGCTTGGACTCGGCACTTCGTCGCACTTCGCGCTTTTTAAAACATTGCCTGTAATACAACCCCAAAAAAGACAACACATTTAAAAATTATATCTCCATACTATCAACTTCCTGGTGCTTTCCCACTAATGCTGGTATTTCTTTGTAGTACTTAGCACACGAACAAAAGATGCATGTTCAAGGGATTGTATCATCCATTTGTAGTACTAAGCACACGAATAAAAGATGCATGTTCAAGGATTGTATCATCCAAGTCTACAATTAATCAAATACCTGTATAGTGTAGACCACCGCATTAATTGTATAAAAAGTCGGCCTGAGTTTATCAGTTGATACTGCACGTGCCTGTGACATTTTAATGCAAGATACAAAAATAATAAGCAATCGAAAATTGAACTAATTGAACATTGGAAAGTTCGTCACAACAAACCTGATAATATATCTCAGCCCAGAACAGCACCAGAAGAGTATAAGTTGTGAAAAAAGCCAGGCTGGGAAAATCTAGAACAACATGTTGAAAGACCTGACGACAGCAACGGTGAATTTGCTACGAGATAACGAGACTAGAATCCAGAGGAAAGGGGGAAAAAGACAAATCGAGCAAAGACCTCTGGCCTTATGTGTTGGACATCCCGCCGAAAGACAAAGACAACCGACCTCACTGCAATCAAGCAATAAAACAAACCGTACTACAGTAAGGACGATAATTGTTGGTAAGTGCTCCAGTAACACCAGCAGATTCACACTCGAAGGGGGAAATTGCATACCACCATTTACCAAGAAGTTCAAGGAATGGAAGACTTTTTGTGTCGTCCAGCCATACTCCGGAACCCTGCATTCTATTCTGATCAGTTGGATCTGCAAAAGTCGATCTTTCAGTCCAATTTTTACAGCAACAATCATCCATTCGCTTAAACATAAATCATAGAAAATACCACATTCCTAACCAAAATAGTTTTCTTCTTCTAGCTTTGTTTTCCAAAAAAAAAAATAAAAAAGAACCCGCGACCAAATATCCACAACCGCTTCATTTAAGAACACGCAACTCAAAGCGAAAAAAGAGGATGGTCTGAAAATTACAAGGGCAACAGCGGCAACGATGCCATAGAGAGCGGCAAGCGTATGGAAGATCCAATCCTGCAACATGACGGAGTTTTCAGCACCCTCCCACCAACTTGACGCTCTATTGAGCGAGATTGCGACCACCTTGGGGACAGAAGAGGCCATCATCGAAGTCGCTACTCCGACCTCTCCTGGCGAATCCACAAATCCACGAATCGAAGGGCGAAGATCCATCTACCGGCGAGAGCCAGAAGCCAACTGGAGAGAGGGAAAGCGACGGACTTGATCGGATCAGGCAGCAAGAGCCAGAAGCCGGTGGATACAAAAACCACGAGGCCAAACAAGGAAGCAAAATGGATTCAGACGGCTGGAAGCAACCGGCCCACTCGAATCGCGACGCGCAATGTTACCATGCATATGATTAGCAGTTATATCAAGAGGTAGGGCCCTCGATACATCCAATCATTTTCCAGGTTTGTGCGGAGTTCATGCATGACTGAGGGAGTTATGGTTACTGGGTCGGCAGAAGCGGCACGTGTCTGCGACAGGAAGACAGCGAGGACCTGTAAGGACACACGTTGGCATAGGCGCGAGCAAGGGGCGGCAAATTGTCTCGGCGGTTTTTAATTTTAACAATTAGATGTATGCAATTTGAGAACTCTCATTAAAATCCTAAATTATAGTAATGAAACGCAGAGAATTATTTTTTGAAAAAAATTAAGGGATATCTACATTTATGGTTCGTCATTTTTATGAGCCTATCATTTTATGTATTTCTCTTGAATTTTATGTATTTCTCCTTGAACTTTCTATTTTTTTTCTGGATATTATTTTTCTATTCAGAAATAATTTGCAAATTATTAATAACAGGTGAGATGTGTAATTACGTCTATTTGTAAAATAGTAAACATAAAGTTTGCATTACTACTTGATAAAAGTTAGGGGATGCTTGATTTATGTTAGGGAATGAGAATAAAAATGAGATTGGCAGAGATAAAAAATAGGAATAGAGGAGTTTCAATTCGAATAATATTTTTTCTCATTCCCCTAATTTACTTAGTAATAATCCATTCCCATACTTGGGGATTGAATATGTAAGATCCACCATCAATCTTTCAAATCAAGTACTAACTTTTAATCCCGTCACATTCTCTACTCTCATTCTATCCAACTAAGCACCCCCTTAAACCGTCAACTTATTGCTCCTTAGAACCGCTCTAAATTTTAGAAGGACATAAATTATATAAACTTATCTAGTTTTACTCAAATTTCCTAAAAAGGGGACGTAAGATAATCTGAAACAATATTTACATTTGTCATGAAATTGAATCATACGTTACTAGTAAGGACTTCTGCAATGGGCATTAATGTGAAGCGTTAGCACACTTTTATTGTTACTATAGCATTAACGTGTTCAATTCTTTGAACGCGTTAATGCATAGATTTAATAAAAAAATAAAAAAATATTAACGTGTTCAAGTGTTAAAGGTGTTGCGGATGCCCTAACAAGACCTGCTCGAATACCAACTCAGTCACTCATAGGGCGTTATATTATCTTACTATTTTATTAAAAATCTCCCCCCTTTACTAACTAACTTTGATGAAGCCTAAAATATATTTACGTTAATGTCCTTTTTTCTATTTACACTAAAAATAATTCCAAGATTTATTAGTAATTCCACAAGCGAAACAATCAGTGATCTAGAGTTCGAGACTCAGTTACAGCGTATTATTATAAATTTTTCTCATCATTAATTTTCTCTGGTTGTTTTATATAAAAAAAATATAGTTCTCTTTAGTCCCATATCTTAAAATTGACAACACTATGATCAAATAAGCTTCTATAAATATTTTAAGCCAACGATGTTAAAAAATATACTTTTTTTAATTTTTTTTACTAAGATAAGTATAATATTAAATTTAAATAGTTTTTACATAAGGAAGTCCGTTGATGGAATATTAGAAAATCCAAACAATTTAGATTTTCAAAGATCCAAATAATCACACTAATTTATATTATTAACTATAATAGTAAAGGTGAAACTGCCATCTTTTATAGGACACATTCTATATGGAAAGAATTTATCCTAAAACGATGGTCTTTTGTATAAAGGAGTTCAGACATCCTTGCAGACATCCAGTAAAATACTTTCACATCTATTAGAAATAACTTTAAAATATATTACAGTAAATACTTATATTGACGCTATATTATTAATACAAAGTTAAAAATTGCACATATTCAATCATCCACATCAAATTCTACATGAAGACACAGACACAAGCGGACAGCTAGCTTTTGGTATTTCGTTCAGTCGACGACGACATCCTGAAGAATTCGATACAGTCCTCCACCGCCTCGCTCCGGCGCGGGTCCTCGTAGTTGCAGCATTGCTGGCGCTCGCGGCTGCCTGCGCTTGCGGGGCGGCGTGGCCGAGAGATGGCCGAGAACATGATGAGCTTGATTACCACCTCCCGGAGGCGTTCCAGCAGAGTCGCTGCTGGCCTGGTCGCCGTCGACGTCGACGTCCTGCCCTGACGCCACCGGCACTGCCTCGGCAAGCACTGAGCAACGGTGGCCTTGTCGTTCGCTCTGTTTCTCTCTTGTTTCATCCTTTCTTCACCAGCAATGTGTGATGGCTTCCCATATATAATAAATGATTCAGACCGTGAGCAACATAATGGAAGTCATTTTTGGCTCTAGCTGTTGGTTTCGAATTGCATGTTTCACTTAATAATCAATTTATTTTTTCACAAAGAAAAGCTTGTCATGTAGTTTGAGTTTAATTAACACCGACCATGTTATTAAAAAAAATGAACAAGAGTGCATAAAACAGAGAGAGAGATATAATTAAACTGCATGCGAGTAAAAACAAAAACAAACCGACCATTCAACACCACCACACACAGTTCAAAGCTGATGTTATAATATTTAACAAAATAAAGGGGAGGTGGCTGATCTTCGCCGAAGCGGGGGAAGGTCTGGCTAGCTATCCGAACGTCTGTAAAGTTAAAGAAGGATGCGCTAGCTCAATTACTCCGATGTGTAAATCAGGTCTTTGACGAGTGATTCTATTTGGAAACGGTGGAAAGAGGATTGTCAGTGGGGTGGCTGGAATATGGACCGGAAATGAGACCTCAACCCAAGATCTTTACAAATCGTTACACACACTAGTAAACAGGGGGAGTTAAATCATCAGTATGTGGATCAAGGAAGGGATCCTTGACACAACTATTCCGATGATCATGTTAGAAAATAGTAATGATAAACTGGTGGTGCAAAGTAAAAATAAGTAGGAGAAAGCCTAACTATCTGTGCACGTACCTATACTAGCAGAAAATGACCTTTTTTATAATGTCTTTTATAATCCCCGCATTTAATGAGACGTTATTTTGCTGTTAGTCAACTTGTTCCATCGTCAGATTTACACTGTATCAGATAGTCACATCGCAATCATGGGGAGGATATAATGCGCATTTGTACACAGATACGATCTTCTAACTCTCTGATAAACCCACGTCTTGTATTAATGGTGAGATGGGCTTTCGGGCTAGGAGACCTATTGGGATGTTAACTAGAAGATGTGCCCCTTGCAGAAAGATCACTCTCTTATAAGGTTTAAATGGACTGTGGTGATATCCCCAGAGGAGAGAGAGTAGAGTTTCATGGGTAATCCAGCAAGCTAGTGTAGGGTCTTTTATAGCCAGTACGATCGGTAGGGAGCCAATCAGGAAAGCATGGGGAGAAGAGCCTCGTGCAAGTTAGGTAGAGCTGAGAGCAGGGTCCGTAGAGAGCCAGTCCAATTGTAGGAACCAATTGGGAGAGAATGGGGGAGCAGAGCCTTATACAGGTCTGGCAAAGCCGGGAGCGATGCCCATAGAGAGCCAGTTCGATTGATGAAATCAATCGAAATAGAATGGGGGGTGAAAACCCCAAAGTTGGGAGTGGGTCTCGTAGAGAGTCAGTCCAATCGATCGGAAGAGAACGAGGAGCAGAGTCCTGTGTAGGCCCGACAGAGCTGGGAGCGGGGCTAGTAGAGAGCCAATTCGATCGGAGGACCGATCGAGAGAGAATGGGGAGCAAAGTTATAGAGAGCCAGTCCGATTGACATAAACCGATTGGAAGAGAACGGGGAGCAGAGCCCCATGTGGGCCTGGCAGAGCCGGGAGTGAAGCTCGTAGAGAGCCAGCCTGATCGGCAGGAATCGATCGGAAGAGAAAGAGGACTAGAGCCCCATGTGGGTCTGGCAGAGCCAACAGCAGGGCCTGTAAAAAACTAGTTCGATTGGTCAAACTGATCGAAAGAAGGAGGTCTTACTAGGCCAACTACTCAACTTTTTTATCCATCTTGGACTTTAACTGACACCTATATTGGCCTGTTGATCCCCTAGGCTCCACTGGATGACTCTTTCTTATTCACCATATAACAAACCTCCCCTTTAAGTCTAGTTGAAAGAGGCCTAGTTCCGACTGACTAGACCTCTTCACACTCTAATTTTTTCACTCGAACCCTCAAATTTTGCTGGCATCATTCTGCTACACTTTCTATTGTAACTTATCCTTTTCGAGAAGGGAGAATGTCAAATGCCATAAATGCATGGTAATGTGAGGCGATACGCGTGATGATGTATCAGGGTAATGATTCTCTAGTCACATTCATCATAAATGCCCTTTCCTATGATGCTGTCATGTGGCCTGACCATGCCTGCTCTTTTAATTCTTGAAGGGATGCCCGTCAATTAGACTGCTGACAATTTTATCCTTTTGATATGATGATGTTGATAATTGGCATGTCTTTTTTCCCTAGAGATAAGATGGTTGTGCCTCAAATGCTAAGAGTTTATAAGCTCTGTCGGCCTAGAGTTTTTGCCTACAATTACTGCATCCTTCCAACGTTCATTGCCTACCATTGTGATTTAGCCTTTTGACCTTCTTCTTTACTTGTAAGTTTTCCTTAAATTTTTTGTGTCCTTTTTTTTTTTCCTGTACTATGGCTCTTGATGCTCCTGTGATCATTCCCACTTTGTAGTACACCTCCACCCTTTCTGATTTCAATGGCAAGGAGGTGGACCAAGTTTAGCTAATGTTCGAACTCCCTCAAGATTACCACATTGTTATCCCTTACATTGTTGATCGTCTCCATCTTCCTCCTCCTAGCTACATTACGATTACGCTTTTCAAAGATTAGTTTTTTCTTTTTTTCCCTATCTTTATTGGGAATTTCTCAATATTTCCATATCCCTCTTTAGTAGTTGGCACCTAATTCTATTTGGCTACATGTGGTGTGGTTATTCTTTTTCACTTATACCACATCCCCTGGCTTCTCATGTCTTTTACTATTTTTATTATTTAAAGAAATCAGAGGTGGGGGTTTTTATTCTTCAGGCCCCAATGAAGTCATTTTTTAGATAAAATGCCTACCTCTAATAAGGACTGGAAATCCCACTATTTTTTTTATCAGACTGGTTCTCTTTGTGTCCTAGCCGACCGACTAGCAAATGGAACTACCTCTTGCGACAGAGTTGGGTGACTTTTGCTGGGATCCTACCTTTATTTCTGTGAAGGAAAACTAGCCAGCTCTATCCAGCTTGAAATTTGATATCAACAAGCTGCTTCAAGAGGGCTGAGTCCAATAAATGTCGACCTGCCCTTCAACTTTGGTTAGAATTTTAATTTTATCATAACATTACAATTAACTGAAGTCCTTTATCTTCTATGCAGTTAGGACCATGTGCAAGACCAACGTAGCCAAGGCCCTTAAGCTTGAACATGAGAAGCTAAACCAGTGCAGGAAAGATGAGCTGGAAAAGCACGACCACCTATGCTACTATTTGGATTTCTTCAGAGTCCACTGAATCTGATGAACCCCTACGAATTCAACGTAAGAGGCACCGACCGACTACCCATCCACCAAATCTCCTCAAGAGGTTCCTTCTCCACATCCGCCCTCCTTGCGAGGGGAGAGCTAAACGCCGACTCCTTAAGAGTAGCAGGCAGGCAGTCCGGATTTGACTCCTCTTGAGCCTCTCAGCGACCAACCCTTGGTGGGTCCCTCTTTGTTGACCGGTCTCATTTCTGCTCAGTCACTCTCTTTTTTTTCCACCTCCTCTGATCAGATCTCCCTAGAAAGGTTCCTCATCCAAGCCTAGTTGCTCACGCGGGTCTCTTTTGATGAAGATTAGCACAACCCTCATGTTTCCTTCCCAAAGAGGGTTAGTTATGCCTCCTTTTGATCTTCCTCTCCCAACACCTAATAAGATTAAGGGGCAAACTTATTGAGATTTGGGAGGATTGCATAGGGTGAACTACCAATTGGTCACCGAGTGGATTGGCAGACGATTTTACCCAAGATGTGATAGGGGTAAGTTTTAGTTCTTAGTGGAACCCTCCTTGTTTTCTTTTAAGCTCACTCTTTTTTCATCTTTACTAGTTTTGGATAATGGGGTTGACCATTTGTCAAAAGTTGGCAGACCTAGACCAAACGAATCATGCCTTGAAGAAGCAAGTGAAGGGAGTTGGAAGCCTCCTAGGTCCATCTCAATCAAATCCTAGAGGAGCTAGGCCATTAGAAGGAGGAGGTAGTGTACCAGGCAGATTTGCTATTGAAGGTTGAGAAGGCCCTTCTTGAGGAGAGATAGAGGGGGCTTCTCAATTGGCTACTCTTGAAAGGCTCCAAGCCAACTTGTAGACTTGCTAGTTCAGGCTTAAGTCCAAAAGCACTTGGAAGGTGAGGGCCTTGTTAGATTTGGACAAGAAAATAGTCGAAGCCAAGGCCTTCTCACTTAAGCTAAAGGAAGTTGATGCTCTGTATGCATCAAAGATGGTAGGGAATGTAGCCGGGTTGACGGCCAAAGAGGTGCAAGTTGAAAAAAAATAACAAGCCTTGGAGACCAAAGAGGTTGAACTGGAGGCTTTGAAGGCAGAGATGGCTAGCTACAAGGTGAGTGAAGCTGAGCGCTTTAAAACTAAAAGAATAGAGTACCTTTGCTTCGATGATTTCAATGCCCTCTTGGGCAGGAGAACAGTGAAAATGTTCTCATTTGGAGCGAAGGAACTATAAAGTAGCTTTGCGAAGCTAGTTACTTGATGGCAAAACTCCCTGCAAACTTTATTAGTTGTCAAAAGATTTTCCACAATGTCCCAAATGATGCCTTTTAGGGTTTTGCCTAGGCTGCTGTTTTCTTATCAATTTTTGTAATTCGCACAAAGCTTGTATTTAGGTCTCATTTTGCAATAGATAAGGATGCTTTCGCTCTTACATATTCTTTGCTAAGTTTAAACTTCCAATGCAAACCTCCTGTCTTCCTTGTACGGCTAGGTGTGAGTACCTAGAGGGTGGTAATTAGCAAGTGTTGAGAGGGCGATGGAGAGGTGCTGAACAGGCAATGGAGAGGTCCTACACAAGTGACAAGGTGGTGTTGAACATGCGGTGATTTTTGGTGCCGAGCAGGCGACAGATAAGTGTCGAGTAGGCAGTGGATAAGTGCCGAACACGCAGTGAGGGGGTGTTGAACAAGTGGCGATTTTTGGTGTCGAGCAGTCGATGGATAAGTGTCAAACAAGCGATGAGGGGGTGCTAAACATGTTGCGGTTTCTTTTTGGTGCCGAGTAGGCAATGGATATACATGGGGACCACACTTATAACTCACAGAGGATGTGAGAGTTAAGGAATTTTTACCGACTAGAAGGTTGTTAGGGTGGGTGGGGACAACACTTATAACTCGTAGTAGGTACGAGAGTCTGGAAATTTTACTAATCAGAAGGTGGTTGGGGCACGTGGGGACCACACTTATAATTCGCAGTGGGTGTGAAAGTCTGGAAATTTTGCCAATCGAAATATTGTTGGAGCGCATAGGGATCATGCTTATAAGTCGCAGCATGTGCGAGAGTTTGGAAATTTTATGGACCGGAAGGTCATTGGGGCACGTGGGGGTCACGCTTATAACTCACAGTGGGTGTGAGAGTCTGAAAAGTTTATCAACCAGAAGGTCATTAGGGCACGTGGGGATTGTTAGATTTTAAGAGATGTTCTAAAACAATCACCTTACGATTTTTATTAAATATAGATTCACTATTTGAGTGCATATTATATATTTGATTATTTTAAACTCATTTACTGAATATCCATAATACAATTCATAGTATGAGAGAAAATTGTGATTAGATCATAACTAGTGATAATCTCTACATTTATAATTATGAATGTATTAGAATTTTTCTAGTCATCGAATTAATGCATTCGGACATTCTCAATTCTGTAAGACTAGCATGAGTTATACTTCTTAGTTTGCCAAGCAGTTATTTTTTCACTAGCTGGAGATATTGGAATATTGAGAGTTAAACATGGATACTAGTTATGGTAACTAGTTCATTGGAGTGACTTGCTGTATATATATGTTTGTGAAGCTCTTATTGCAGCTCGAGTGCAAGTTTCCTTTAACTTGAGGTATACAAGTTATCTTGGTCATGAAAACTTATACTTTGACATCTTAAGCAAGCACCTCATTGAAGTATGGACCCAGGATGATTGAGTATAAGTCAAAATACCCAAAGATATTTGGATAGCCCACAGAGGATTCATCGCTCCTTGCGAGGAGACGTATACCCTATAGCCACTCGTTAAGATTATTACTTAAAGTTTTTGGCTAAAGCATCACATGTTAAGAGTACGAGACACTTATATACATGTACGAGTAATTTAAATCCGTAAAACAAGGAAGTATTACTTGGGCTAGGTGTGACGTAGTCAGTCTAGTGGGGACAGACACATAGACCATGTCCTGAACCAAATGTGTATAAGACGAGTGAAAGGAACAAGACATGACTCACTATAGCTGTTGAAGGGTTTAGAATTAGTTCTAAGATCAACTATGATTTTTCGGCTAATTGGGGATCATAATGTACTACTAGGTGCCACTCATGATCGTTCTCATCTGCCCTGACCCATTTCTTATGACACTCAATCTCCTCTTCACTAGAATCACTATTAGGCAAGCTTGGGCAGATCTCAAAAAGTACAAACTTATAGCCTTCAGCAGTTAAGACAATGTCTAAGTTACATTTCCAATCAATGTAATTGAGAGCAATAAGTTTGTTCTCTTTCAATATAACAGCAAGAGGATTGAAAGCCATTTGAAATCCTAAGAATCACAAAATATTTTGTCAATACTTTAGAATTTAAAATAATATTGATTCCTCAAACAATATCATTTAAATTCACCAACACCTCAAACACCATGAATTTTGTATGACACATTAGTGTGGGCGTATACAAAATCAAACATTCGTAAGAGGAGGGTTTTACCCATTAATTACCTTGTCGACCTAACTTTATGACAAATAAAATTACCTCAAACACCGTGAATTTTGTATGCCACGTTAGTGTTGATGTATACAAATTCAAACATTCGTAAGAGGAGGGGTTTACTCATTAATTATCTTGTCAACCTAACTTTATGACAAATAAAATTACCTCAAACACCGTGAATTTTGTATGCCACGTTAGTGTGGACGTATACAAATTCAAACATTCGTAAGAGGAGGGTTTACCCATTAATTTTATTATCTTGTCAACCTAACTTTATGACAAATTAATAGTTGGTTTTTCTTCGGTCACACAAATAATAGCAGTGACTCCGATGAGGAGAATACTATTAAATATGCCTAAGTGTATACCATTACTAGATACTTAGTCCATTAAATAAGATTGTGCCCCTTCAGTTGGAGAAGATCACACGCTCCTAAATAATTTCCTATAACCATCCAGTAAGGAAGTTTGATCTAGTGATCCACAAACAAACTCATCCGTTGTGGAGGAAGGCACTCAGACCCAACACGTAAGTTTGAATGCATCACTTACAAACCAGTAATGGAGACCATGGAATTTAAATAAAATTTCTCTCCCACTTAGTTATTTAGAGACGAGGAATTTTAACACGCACACAAACACAACACATCACAGCATAAAAGGCAATAAATATGAAAACTAATTTTCCAACTATTATGGCCTCATCCATAGCTGTCCTCCGTGTGCTGCCAACCCTAACCGCCACCAATGGGTCATGTCATCGCGTCTATTTTTCTTCCTTTTTCCACTGCGCCTTTGGTCCTCTAATAGCACCACGCCTCGCAAGGATACGATCCGCGACAAAAAATAAAATTTTACATTTATCGATCCTATTATCCACGAAGGAATGTACATGTAATCTAGATCGAACAGAATGTAAAATCCTAAAACTAATACAACTCTTGCTGTATTTAATAATTACAATCATGCACACATATAAAATGCCCTTGACATGTTCGAGGGTTCAATCACACACAATCACAATAGGCTATAATAGTTGGAGCCTGCAACCACAAAGTTAATCTATTTGCACATCCTATTATTATCCTGCCTAAACTTATGTATGAAAAGTGCATAATTAATTAAAAACCAAACACACAGAGGCAAAAACCTAGCTCTGATACCAATTGTTGGTTGCTACACCTGGATTCTGTTCTGTTTCCCCTGTACAAAAATTTATACAAGCACAGAACTTAACCTAGCTACCCATGTGCTCTATTGAAGTTAAACTTGGATTGTAAACGATGCTTAACATTATTAATCCAAGTTGTTCTTCAGAAGTTAAACTTGGATTGAAAACGATACTTAACATTTTTATTCCAAGTTTAACAGATGTGATCTTCCTAAGTTAAACCATATTACAGAAGTTGATTAAATATCTATTTCAAAGATTGACCTTCAGGTTAAACATGGAGAGATACTAGGCTTTTTTGGTTATGGGATCATTCACCACTTCCTAGGCAAACCCTTTAAAATAAATTGGATATTTAACTTCTTACAGTAACCCTAGGTTTAACTATAGAGACCACAATAAAAACACAAGATCGAAACACAAAATTGAAATACAAAATCGATAGCACGAAATCAAAACATAAAATCGCTAGCCTTTTGTGTTGGTGTTTCAGAATTCATGCAAAGAAAACTAACTAATTAATTCGAAGCGGAAACCATTAATTAGTTATACCTTTTCTTTGTATCTAAAGACCTCTTGATCTTCTGTTGTATTCCTCTCCTCCTCTTGGACGTTGTGTGGGCAATGATCTACCAAGATGGAATCCACTCGAACCACTTCTTCTCCAAGACTCTCGAGCCACCAAAGGATGCCAAAATAGGAAACTACCTTCTCTTCCTCTTCTCCTCCAAATAGCCGACCACCAAGGAGATGGAACTTCTTTGACGTGCCACCGGCCTTGAGAGAAAGAAAACAAGGAGAAAGAAGAGAAGCAAGGGTCGACCACCAAGGAAAAGAGAGGAGGAGCTAAGGTTGTGTATTCTCCCATGAGGCACCCTCTACCTCTCTTTTATAATCCTTGGTGAATGCAAAAAAGGAAAATATTTTAAACAAAATTAAAAAACTTCCTTTTAATTTCTATATGGTCGGCCATAGCTTGATCAAAAGAAGAAATTTTAACAACAATTAAAATCTCTCTCTTTTAAATTTCCTATTATACATGGCAATAAAGGAAAGTTTTAAAATTAATCTATCTCTTTTAAAACATGTAGACAACTACAAAAAAATAAAAATTAATTAAAACTTCTTTTTTTTAATCATGGTTACAAAAAAGGAAAATTTTATCAAAAATTAAAATATCTCTTTTAAGCATTATAGATAACTACAAATAAGGAAAGATTTTAACAAAATTAAAATCTTTCTTTAATCCTTTGTAGATAGCTATAAAAGGAAATATTTTAAAATTTTAAAACTCTCTTTTAAAACCATGTGGATGGCTATAAAAGGAAAATTTTTAACACAAAATTAAAAACTCCTTTTATTCTTTGTGGTGGCCAGCCCCTTGCTTGGGCACCAAGAAAGGCTTGGCCGGCCACCTCTTGGGGTCCAAGCTAATGCTTGGTCGACCTCCTTGCTCCAAGCAAGGATGTGTCTGGCCCATTACTTGGGTAAGAAGTGAACTTGGTGGATATAAGGTTTTATAGAGGCTACAACAGGGACCGAGAGGAGAAATTAGTTTTGGTCTCCCGATGAGCTTGAGCTTCCTGTGTTCGCCCCGAACACCCAATTCAAGTTCATCAATAATAATTCATACCACTAAAGAATTATTATTAAACTACCACACCAATCTCAAATTACATTATGGACTCCTTCTTATCATGAGTGTGTTAGTCTCCCTGTGTTTAAGATATCGAATGTCAACTAATTAAATAAGTTACTAACAACTCACTTAATTAATATCTAACTCCAAGAGTAGTACCACTCAACTTCATTATCATGCTGGACTAAGTCCACTTGCAGGGTTTACATGATAATCCTTATGAGTTTCTCAAGGGGGCATTATCAACCTAAATTACTAGGACACAGTTTCCTTCTATAATCAACAACACACCATATAAATAATATCATTTCCCAACTTATCGGGCCTATTGATTTATCGAACTAAATATCACCCATTGATAAATCAAAGAAATAAATACTAAGTATACGTGCTTGTTATTATATCGGGATTAAGAGTACGCACATCCATAATAACAGAGGTTTTGTTCTTTAATGTAGTCAGTATAAAAAGAAATAACCTCAAATGGTCCTGCTCAATACACACATAGTGTACTAGTGTAATTTTATAGCTAAGATAAACTAATACCAAATTGCACTACAACCATTCCAATGGTTTGTTCCATTTCATTTTAGTTGTGAACTACTATTTATAATTTATAAGGAACTGATAACATGATCTTCTGTGCGGCACCACATACCATGTTATCTACAATATAAATTAAATGGATAACTACTTTTAACATAAATGTAGACATTTGACCAATGTGATTCTTATTTCAAAATAAATATTTACAAAAAAACTAGGCTTTTAGTATACATCCAAACACCCTTAACCACCCGACAAGGCCTGACACCCGATATTTTTGACATTAGTCATCCTCCAGAGGTACGCACTGTCATATAAAAAGGGAGGTCCTCTCCCTTGTGCAGGTACGCTCTCTTGGGCATTCACACTTGTCTTCTACTTTCTTTCTCTTTCGTATACTGTTCTTCTGGGGAAAAAGTACCTGACTTGAGTGTCAGAGGGTCTGCTCCGGGGACTTTTTCCCTGGTTTCTAGCCTCTAACGCACGTGTACTTGTCTGAGTGTGCGCAAAGCTCAGGTACCGCTGGCTTAGTCACCATCGTCCGTCAGCACCACGTGGGAGTCCCTTTTTTGGAAGCACACACGAGAAAGGTGTCTCAGTCGCCCCTCCGCCAACGCCAGCAACAGGTCATCCGGCCTTCATCTGACTCAGATTCCTGACAGGATCACCATTTATGTTGGTAATCCATAATTAACCATTAATTATAGAACGACCATAAGTGACACCTAGTAGTACATCATGATCCCCAATTAATCGAAAAATCATAGGTTGATCTCGAAACCACTTCCAAACCCTTCAGCAACTATAGTAAGTCATGTCATGTTCCTTTTACTCGTCTTATACCCACTTGGTTCAAAACATGGTCTATGTGTCAGTCCTCACTAGGCCGACTATGTCATGCTAGCCCAAATAATATTTCCTCGTTCTACGAATTCAAATTACTTTGACATGTGTCTAAGAGTTTCATACTCTTAACATATGATACTTTGGCCAAAAACTTTGAATAATAATTCTAACGAGTGGCCATAAGGTATACGTCTCCTCGCAAGGAGTGGTGAATCCTCTGTGGGCTATCCAAACACCTTTGAGCTCTTCGACTTATACCCAATCATCCCGGGTCTACATCTCTAAAGAGATGTTTGCTTAAGATGTCAAAGTATAAGCCTCCATGACCAAGGTGACTTATATACCTCAAGTCAAAGGAAACTTGCACTCGAGCTACGGTAAGAGGTTCATTGACATATCTATATATGAAGAGAACCATATGAAGTCTTACAACAAATCACTGCAATGAACTAGTTACTATAACTAACATCTACGTTTAACTCTCGACATCCTAATGTCTTCAGCAGTGAGAAAACAGCTGCTTGATAATAACCATGATCTTGGCTACATTATTTTGATTCATAATGCATGTTTTTAATGGTCTACTCATGGCTTGAACTTAAATTTACATTACATTTCATAATTACATTTGATCTTGGACTTAATTGCAAATTAGTCTATTATCGTGGTATTTGGTGCTAATATTTGATTATTATTTTGTAGACATCAAAAGGGTCATGAACCCGATCAGATCAGACTACATTGGGCTCAAATCTAAGGGTAAATGAGATGATCAAACCTTGGAGTTATTTGGACCGTTCATCTACAATAAAGCATATCTGAGTCATCCATTGAAGATCTGGCCCATCCAACCTAATGAGGAGGAGATCTCAACCATAGATGAAGATCAGAGGTTTTGATGCAGATCTGAGTTCATCCAGCCGTTGATCAAGCCTGAATTAATCTGGACCGTCAGATCAGATTGGGAGAGGTTTAAAAGCTTTGAGAAGCTACAGTGTCTTGCGGGCTCGGCGATCTCGCGATTTTTTCTACTATTCCTCTTCCTTTTTCCGTGACGCCGACGCTCCTTCTACATTCCAGATCCTGTAGCTTCTTCTTCTCCATCAACGACAATCTCCAGCTGCTGGCGTTCATCTTCCGAGGGCAGAGAGTGATTGAGGGAGGTTTCCCAATTGCGACTTGGATTCTGTTCCACCACCGCCACTTGATCGAGGGAGGTTCCAGATCAAGTGATCTTCACATCCACCAGAGTTTGAAGGGAGGTTCCGTAAGTCTCTGGTCGTTTTCCGATCTCCATTCCACAGCGAGGTTAAGTCGATCTGATCAATTGAATTAGCTTCGCCAATCACAGGATCTTCACTTTGTTCTTCGGTTGATGAGGTTTCCAGTCGGATGTGAGCTTTGAGGGAGGTTTCCAAGAGCGGTGAGCACTTTCTAGAAATAGTTGTAAGCTTGTACATTGCTCGTTGGGTGTTTGAAGGGAGGTTTCCGCAAGCACCTTTGTTTTCATAGCAGAGTGGAGCAGTTAGAGCTCGGGATTTGGATGTGGAATGCTTTAGGTTTTCTTTATCTTTATTTTTTTTTTCATTTCTTATATAACTTGCTCAGATCTTCAGATCTGATACTTTCTTTTGCAATTTCAATTTCATTTGAGTTTTTTTTATAATCCAAATAGTGTAGCATCTCCTTATTAGTTTGCAATCTATGTTCACTTTGGATTGTAGTTTATTTTCTGCTAACTTGTTAGTTTGATATTTAGGTTTAGCAATTCCTTACTTAATACAATCAATCTTGTGACTGTTTTCTTGTTTGAATTTAAAATGCTTACTTGAGTTTTTGATTGTTATCTCTATTACGCATTATGTTATTTGAGATTGATTGTATAAGTTGACTACAATTTAGAGTTGAGTGTTGTCTCTATTCATTGTTATTGTGAATGAGCTTCTGAGTTTAAGTGTTGATTGTGATTGAATATAGAAGATTTGGTGATTGAGTCAAGGTTTGAAATTGAGTGTGATGTTGATGAAATGTTAGGTTCAGTTCTTGCAAATTTTAGACCTTGTTGATGTAATAACTTCATTTAAATCAATTCTAGAATACTCACAAATTCACTAGTTAGCTATCTTTGGAAAAACATGACTTGGACTCCTTACTACACGTATTATCTTTAGTTTATTCGAGTTACCAATCTTAATTAATTTGATGTGTCACGTGACATGCAAAATGGATAACACTACTTGACCACACTAAGGAGTATAACCCGTGCTAGTCTATCAGAATCGATGATGTTCGAACTCATCAATTTATCGACTAGGGAATATTCCAATACATTCATAATTGCACATGTAGAGATACTCACAAGTTGTGATCCAATAACAAATTCTCTCATGCTATGACTTGTATTGCGGGCATTCAGTACATGAGTTTAAGATCCAATCATACACATAGAGAATGTGCACTCAAATAGTGAATATATATATTTATAAAATCAATAGTAAAAATTATAAGGCAATTGCCTTAGGACATCCCTCAAAATCCAACACCGAGACCATCGACTCTCTCCCGTGTCGTCCTTCTCGCTAGCTGCGTCTTTCGCTCGACTTCCTATGCTCCAAGTTCCTACACACTTAGACACAAGACATCAAATACCCATAGGACCAAACTTAATTTAGTTGACTACATCAAAACTGTTGGACCGCGTTGGGCCGGTTAGAAGGGGGGTTGAATAGGCTGCACAGATAAAAAACAAAACTACCCTTCTCGGACTTTCAAAAGAACACTTGCATTAATTAAAGAAAGAAATAAAAAGGTAGATACACAGGAATTTTTACTTGGTTGCAATCGAGAATGTTGTTAATCCAAGGAATGAACCGCACTAGTATCTCCTTTAGGCGGAGAAGCCTTGTACAACAATGACGTATAAAAAAATAGAAGCTAAATTAAAAATGGAAGTGCACAAGTGTTGGTTTGCTAATTGCTTGAATCAATGAATAGCTTCTGGACCAAAGCTGTATTTATAGCCTTGGTCAGGGTGCCTAGAGGGTTCCAGGCGCCTAGGAGGGGATAAAATTTTATTCCCTTTGCAACGGATCACGTTTGACCGCGATCTAGTCAAAATCTAGTTCCGGGTGTCTGGAATGGGTCCGGGCGCCCGGACCACTAAATCAACCTAGTTGACTTTTGGTCTGAGCCCTCTGCTCTGGTGTTGTTCGCCTCGATCCGGGTCTTCTGCTCCGGTGCTGCTCGCTTGGGTGATTTCATCCAACCGAAATAAGGCTCACTCAAACCCAATTTCGGCCTTCTCGAGCAACCTTCCGCTCTGGTTTCTCGTCCCTCGGAAATGTCGCGCGCCTTCTTCTCGTCCGCCCGCGTACTCTTCCGTAGAACCTTGTACCTCAGACACACCGAGCCCATCAACTCTCTCCCGTGTCGTCTTTCTCGCTAGCTGCGTCTTTTGCTCGACTCCCTGTGCTCCTAAGATCCCATACACTTAGATACAAGGTTAAAACACCACATGACCTAACTTAACTTATTGATCACATCAAAACAACCTTGGGGTTCCAACAATCTCCCCCTTTTTGATGTGAGCAACCTAAGTTAAGCTATGGTAAATAGACATAAAAGAAAAACAAATAATATTACAACAAAGTGCAAACAAAAAAATTGTAATTGTAATCTACCTCCCCATAGACTTAACCTTTTCCTTCTCCCCCTTTAATTTGATCACATAAAAATGGGGTACCAAGAGAAAATCTAAGGGTAATAATTTTGAAAAAAAAAATTTCTTTTCTTCCCCCTTTGTAATAATTTTCAAAAAAAAAATCTAAGTACAAATGTTTAACAAATATTTTTGAAAAACTTTTCTAAGTTTTTGCAAGCAAAATTATTTTTGAGAATAAGTAAAAACTTTAAGGAAGAAAATTTTCTAAAAAGAAAATTCTAACTTAGGCAACTTTTAGACAATTTTGAGAATTTTTTTAAAAAATTGTTTGAAAAAATATTTTAAAGTATTATTTAATTTCAATGCTTTATCAGTAAGTTAATTAAACATTTTATTTCAATATTTTGGCTTCCAAGCAGTGGCGAGACACTAGGTCTTCTTGGTTATTGGAGCAACAACCACTTTCTTAGATAAAGTCTTATAAAGAAATTCAACGTTTAATTTTCTCCCTGAAAGTACTAAGTCTAATTTAGAGTTTAGGTTAAACAAGATTTTGGAGCCCAATATGGGTTCCAACCAACTGGATTAACTAAGAATTTCGTAGGGGCATACTTTTTTGAAATATTTCTAATTTACCCCTTATGATATCTAAAATACCAATTTAGATTGTTGTATTTTCTGAAATTATGAACATGCATGATTTTTTAAGTTATCTACTTGTATTTTTAAAGCATTATTTTCTAATTTTAATTTGTCTAATTCTTCTAATGGGCAAGATTTAGTTAGAATTACTTTTAAATTTTTAATCTCTTTTTCTAACTTACAGCAATCCTTAGTTAACAATTTAACAAACTTAAATAATTTATCGGGATGAAGAGATCGTACCTGACTTACCTTGTCGATCTCGTTATCCGTGTCTCCCCCTGAACTGCTGCTTTCTTCCGACATAGCTCCCCCTTCATCGATGCTCTCGATGCTCATTTCGGACGAGCTTGAATCGGAGTCCTCGTCTTGATGACTTGCCATTAATGCAAGTCCGGAGAAGGCCTCGACTTCCGATTCGGACAACGTATCGTCCCACGTTGCTTTTGATGTCTTGAATTTGTTCGGTTGGACAGGCTTTTTTCCTTTGTCCTTGTTTCTTAGCTTGGAGCAGTTATTCTTGACGTGCTCTTCTTCGTTAGAGTGGTAGCATCGGATCGTCCTTTTCTTTCTACCCTGTGGATGGTTAGTTTTTCTAGATTTACATAATTTCTTAAATCGTCTTACCATCATTACCATTTCTTCATCGTCGAGAGAGGATTTTGACTCAGGTTCATCTCTCGATGCCTTTAGGGCGATGTTGTGCTTCGTCTCCTTCATATCAGCACATCTCGATTCATGCACTTCAAATGTGGAAAATAATTCTTCTAAGGAAATAGTTTCTAAGTCCTTATATATATAAAAAAGCATCTACTAGTGATGCCCATTTAGTATTTCTAGGAAATGAATTGAGTGCGTACCTTAGTGAATCTCGGTTACTTACCTTTTCTCTGAGATTCGATAGTCCAGTGATAATCTCCTTAATTTTCAAGTGCAGATGCGCAATTGTTTTGTCTTCTTCAAGTCTCAAGCTGGTGAGCTGGTTGTGAAGTAAATCCCGTCTTGCGAGCTTGGTTTCGGACGTCCCTTCGTGCAGCTCAAGGAACTTTTCCCACAGTTCTTTTACTGAGCCGTAGTTACCGATCCGATTGTCTTCTTGTGGTGGAAGGACGCTCAGTAGACGAAATTCTACTTTGTCGTTTGCCACGTAATTGGTCTGCTCCTTTTTCGTCCACTGGTATTTTTCTTTGCCCTCCGATACTACAAAACCAAATTCCATAATTAAAAGTAAATCAAAGTCAGTTTTGAAAAATACCTGCATTCGCTTTTTCCAGCTGCCGAAATCCCCCTCGAACTTCGGTGGGTATATACTTGGTCCGGTCATTTGTTCGGTGCTTCGATCGGCAGTTAGTCCTCCTGAAGTGTTCTGGCTCTGATACCACTTGTTGGACCGCGTTGGGCCAGCTAGAAGGGGGGTTCAATAGCCTGCACAGATAAAAAACAAAACTACCCTTCTTGGACTTTCAAAAGAACACTTGCATTAATTAAAGAAAGAACTAAAAAGGTAGAGGCACAGGAATTTTTACTTGGTTACAACCGGGGAGGTTGTTAATCCAAGGAATGAACCACACTAGTATCTCCTTCAGGCGGAGAAGCCTCGTACAACAATGACGTACAAAAAAAATAGAAGCTAAACCAAAAATGGAAGCGCACAAGTGTTGGTTTGCTAATTGCTTTAATCAATGAATAGCTTCTGGACCAAGGTTGTATTTATAGCCTTGGTCGGGGTGCCTGGAGAGTTCCAGGCGCCTGGGAGGGGATAAAATTTTATCCTCTTTGCAACGTATCGCGTTTGACCGTGATCCGATCAAAATCCAGTTCCGAGCGCCCAGAATCGCTCCGGGCGCCCAGACCACTAAAGTCAACCTAGTTGATTTTTTGTCTGAGCCCTCTACTCCGGTGATGTTCGCCTCGGTTCGGGTCTTCCGCTCCGGCTCCGCTCGCTTTGGTGATTTCATCCAACCGAAATAAGGCTCACCCGAACCCAATTTTGGCCTTCTCAAGCAACCTTCCGCTCTGGTTTCTCATCCCTCGGAAACTCCGTGCACCTCCTTCTCGTCCGCCTGCATACTCTTCCGCAGCACCTCATACCTCAGATGCACCGAGCTCATCGGCTCTCTCCCGTGTCGTCATTCTCGCTAGCTGCGTCTTTTGCTAAACTCCCTGTGCTCCTAAGCTCCTGCACACTTAGACACAAGATTAAAACACCACAGGATCTAAATTAACTTGTTTATCACATCAAAAAAACCTTGGAGTTACAAAAAAACTATCTCGGGATACTAAGAAATTTCTATTTGTATATTTCCATCCTTTTGATACTCTTTGGTATGAGACTTGCTGAATTATGATATCTGTATATTTATGGATATGATGGGTTGTTGTATGCATATGACCTGTATAAATATGTTTGATTTGTTTTGTTTTCGTATGATTTCATTTTGAGTATTTGGACTTGTATAAATATGACTTGTTTGGATGAATTGTGTATATAGGATATATTGGATTGCTTAATTATTGTGTATAATGTATTGGAATATTTATTATTGTGTTTATATAAAAATATGTTTGAACATCATTTGTATACACAATAAATAAAATGCACAAATGAGTATGTTCTATGAAAAAAAATTGCATTATATTCTGTGATGAATTTTGTGATAAAATTTTTCGTCATAAACTTATCATAATGTTACACTATGTATCGCAAATCTACAGCGAAATCTCTTTTTAGTCACAAATTTGCGATGAAAATAAGTTTCCATTTCAAATTTGTGATGAAAAGGTTATTTGTTGCAAATCTGCGACGAAAACCTATTTTCATTGTAGATTTGTGACGAAAAATGGATGCGTCACAAATTTGCAACAAATAACCCTTTTCATCGCAAATTTGATATTTTTTTACCATGCAAATTTGTAATGACTATGACAACGAAAAAATATTTTCATCACAGATTTTCTGAATCTGCAACGAACTTGTTTTTTCATCGCAGGTTTGCCACAAATATCCCTTTCGTCGCAAATTTGAGATCATGAAATTCTGTGACGAACTATTTTTCATCGCAAATTTGCAACGATTTTTGTGACAAAGAAAAATTCATACCAAATTTTACGACGAATATACATTATTTTGGCACAGAATTTGGCAATGACTTATTCATGATGAAAAGTTTTTCATCGCATATTTCGTTGCAAAATACCCTCTTTTTTGTAGTGCGATTGAACTGAGGGAATAGTTGACAATGTTGAATCTAGTGAGGTGAGTTGGCACACCTGAGCCGAGTGTTGGAGCTTCTTATTTCGGGTCCACTGTCAATCGAACCAAGTAGTTGAGCCGAAGGAATCAGCATGACCAAATCGAATGGTGAAGTTTCTCATCTCGGGTTCATTATTTGTCGTGTTTGAGTGGTTAAGCTGAAGGAATCGACATGACCGAGCTGAATAGCGATGGGAGGAATCAGTCAAGGCAAGCCGAATGGCGAAGCCTCTCACAATTCGGATCCACTGTCGGTCAAACCGAGGGGTTGAGCTGAAAGAATCGACATGCTGAACCAAGCGATGGAGCTTCTCATCTCGAGTCTGACCCGAGTTGACTTTAACCTATCTGATGAACATGACTATTGACCCTCCTGATATGATACACATGAAGACTACTAAGACTCTTCACATCATCTGTTTTAATTAGGAAAGGAAGAAGTAGGATTAAGAAAATACTACAAACTAAACCAGTTTTCAACTTCATAATGAGGATCAAGTAGCACACAATATGTAATCGAAATGATATTTTTAAAATTCAATGTGATTAATCATAACATGAGAAATAATTTTATAGCATGCATGCATGCATGCATGTGTGTGCCATTTTTTGTGGTTACCACAGTTGGCCATGACGAACACACAAAAAAAAATGTTCTCTAATACTTCTCTCTCGTCCCTGCAGCTTCTTACACTCGCGATTGATCGATCCGTTTTCAGTATCCACGGGCAGTCTCGAACTCACAATTAAGAGCCTCCTGCCGCCGCCGATGGTGCCGAGTTCTTCTCCGCCTCCGCCGCTGCATCAGACTTGGCAGACGGCGCTGCCTTCGACTTGGAGGTCTTCGCGGACCCTTCATCCTTGGACCGCCGCCGGTGTGACTTCTTGGGGATCGCCGGAACGTCGGCGTTCGTGCCCGCGGAGGCCGCTTCCTTCTTGCGTCCTCGCCGGCCCTTCTTCGCCCCGCCGTCGGCCGAGTCTGCAGCAGCACCCATATCAGGCGTGTCGTCGGATTTGTGCCGCCTCGAGTGTCGCGGCTTGGAGTCCGCGCCTCCGTCGCCGGCCGCGGAGTCTTCGATCCCCTCACTCAAGAAATCTGAGCCTGAACAATGACAAGAGGCCAGCGGTCACGCGATCCGAATGCAGAACTTCAATGGAAAAAGTCCGTCGTTACCTTGAGAGCCCCACGTATTCGCGGCGGCGCTGTCTGTCTCCGGCGTTCCGCACGTGGGGTTGAGTGGAGCTGAATGGTAATCCTTCATCTGCGCTCGACCGCACAAAATCAATCGGTTTCTGCAGCTTCAAAATCGATCCCCAAAAATAATAAAATAATAATTTTGATAAATACCCATCCTGGATCGCTAGTGTTGGGGCCGTCCGATCCGATGTGGGCCACGTGTTTGACATCAGTCGGAAAGCCAATTTGCAATTCTGGCTCCTTCTGATCTGAAATAATTTAATAATATAATCAATTACCGTACGTATTGAAAAGCTTTAGCGGATAAAATCGACATACCGAACATTTGGGAAATGTATCGTATGGGCTTTAGGATGCCCTTCTTCACAGAAGTGCCCATCTCTCCCTGATCGATCAGCTTTCACCCAAACTTGCCTCAGCTCTGTTTTTCTTTCTTGTTTCTTTTTAATTCTTTATAACGAGCACACAGAATCAACCACCCCAAAGTGAACCTTCGAGGTGGTCGATGAGTCTAATTGATTTGCAAGGATAGCAGAGGAAGAGGAGGAGTTTGGCGATGTCACGAGCTAAACAGGTCCATGGAGGAAACACGTACGTACGGCGATTGATATAATTTATATTGTTGCTGGCACCTCGCTACTGGAAGTAGGAGGCCATTGGAGATGGCCGTAGAAATTTATGCAAGTTCTAGGGGAGAGATTTAATAGGCCTCCTAGCTCTTGCAATCACTAAAAGAAAGGATTAATTAATTTGATCCAGAGCTTCGATGGTTGTTTCCCCGTGAACGACGTCGTTAAATTAGGATACGTTGAATTTCTTACTATAAAATTAGAAGATTTATTTATATTTTATTAGGTTGAAATTATTTTACGATACTAAACTAGTAGCTTAGCTAGACATGCAAGGGAGTGAAGAGTATGGGAAGCCCGTGCTGAGGTTGCAATGTCAGAAAGTCAATCGGTGCGTGTTTGTAGTCGGGGGACAGGGAGAAGGAGAACCTTTGCAGGAGCATGGCAGTCACTGTCTTGGCCTCCAACATGGCGAAGTTCTGGCCAATGCAAGCTCTTGGCCCAATGGAGAACGCGAGCAGTGCGTTGGGGTGCGAGGCAGCCTTGGAGATGCCATCTTTGAACCTGTGGGGATTGAATTCATTGGCATCAGGCCCCCAGATCTCCTTGCTCCGGTGGATCATCATGATAGGAATGATGAGTGCAGTGCCCTTGGGTACGCTGATGTTCCCCAGCGCCATATCTTGGCTTGCCTTTCTTGCCATCTGAACCACGGGGCCATACAGTCTCAACGTCTCCAGGAGAACCATGGTGACCTGCAAGCAAGCAAATCAAGATGGCATATGGAGGTTTTAAGTCAGCATGATCGATCCAGAGGTTTTAATTACCAGTTTTAATTTGCTTAGCGTATCTGCATCGGGCACTTGCTGTCCGCATTCCCTGAGCACCTCATCCCTGAGCTTCTCTTGCCAGTCTCGGTTGGTGCTCAGCAGGAAGAGGGCCCAGGTCAGTAAATGGGAAGTGGTCTCGTGCCCCGCGAAGAAGAAGGTCTTGCACTCATCTACGATCTCATACATGCTCATTCTCTGCCCTCTCTGTTTCTGGCTGGCTTCCATCATCAGGCCAAGGAGATCATGTCCATAGCTGGAATCCTTGGAGTCCAATCTCCTCTGTATGATACGCATCAGTGTGTTGTTTACTCTTCTCTCTAGCTTCCATTTGCATAGATTTTTCTTAGTTGGGAGAAACCTGTTTTCAAATTTGTTTTTCCATGTCAACGTCAAGTCTATTATTAGTCTCAATTATTTGGAATCTATACGAGTTGTCAGTCACCTGGATCCAGGGAATTCTATGTTAAGAATATTTGCGGAGGCCAGAATCTGCAGTTCTTTCTGAGCTAGAAATACTTCTTTTCCCTCAGAGAAGCTGCTCCCAAATGCAGTGTGAGAAATCACATCAGCTGTCAACTCCTGAAATTGCTTGGAAACCTCTACTTCCTGTTGCTTGTCTGCTGATCGTGTTGCCTGCTCCTCCCACCCTTGAAGCATCACCCTCACGCAGTCTGCCATCTTCCCTGTCAACATCTGCCACGAAGAAAGTTTATAGGTTTAGCGAGCTTAACATTTCTACGAGATGTACTTTTAAACAGGCGGCCACTCATCACCTTGAGCTTATCCATTGTGAACGCAGGGTTAACAATTCTCCTATGCCTTGCCCATTCTGATCCCTCAACCAGGACCAATCCCTTGCCCAAGAGAGCTAAAATATTAGGATCAACATCCAGCTTGGAGTAGAAACCAAATTTGTTTGCTAGTACATGTTTAACCATCTCGGGGTCATTGATCAACAACATGGGATTCGTCCCAAACCAGAAGAGGAACACATTGCCTGTCGAGGAAGAACATGTATGATCCTAATTAAAGTGATGCTGATCACGATTAATGTAGATTAGAATGAACAGACCATATTGCGATGCCCACTTGATGAAGTGCGGAATCACACGGCTGGCGACGTCGTGCGACCTTCTGTCCAAGATCAGCCCTGATGCCTCTCTTTTCATGGCTTTGATGTCCTCGTTGGATCCTTTGTAGAACTTGTAACCGGGGCCATCTACTCCTTGTTTCTTGAAATATTGGGTGATGGCGTATGGCCTCCATATTAGACGAACCAACACTCGCAGTAGAAGCGACAGGAGGAGGATAGCCAAAGTAGAGAGCACAAGGGATGCGATAGCAGCACCCATGAAAGAGAGGATAAGGAATGCAATAGTAGCAGTGTCAATTATATAAACATGAAAACCTCGGTGACGAGGCAGCATCTCTACTTTAAAATAGAAACAAAAAATGAAGAAGATATTTGTGGAGCGTGGGATTCATCCAAAATGTGATATCATCCGTGAGGTTAGCAGAACTAGAATTTCGACACCCAGCTCGGTTAGCTGGCTGAGATACCAAAGCCCCCACTGAATCTGACGTCCACAAAACAAGAAATCCACGTTGACATCTATGGCAGTGACATCTATGACAGTCACTGCCTTGTTTTCACCGGAGGAGCAGTGGTTCGGCAAGCTGCTACTCCGGAACGACGATGGTTGGATGGGTTTGTTATGGGCAATGGTGGCTGGCGATCATGTCCGGGAGGAGGATGCTAGAAAATACAAAACAGGGGAACGTGGACTGGTGACAGGTGGTGGTGAGGTCTGGAAGCCTGATTGGGGAGTCAAATTTGGCCTTTGTTTTATGAATATCTTATCCTATCCGATCCCTCTTCCCGAACAAAATCTCAAATTTCCTTTCACGCATCTTCTCATCGACGTTCATTTCTTATCCTAACAACAGAAGGGAAACATTAAAAACAAGAAGAGTTTGGGGTTATTGGAATGCAGAGATGGAATTCAGAGTTTAGGGTTATATAAACGATATGAGCGAATAAGATGGTTCACTTTGACTAACAGTGATTGAAAGAAAATGCCCCAAGTCCAACATCAATTGACGAATGACGGTAAACAACAAGCACAAAATAACTGCATCATTGTCTGGAGAAGCCCAGATATTTCCTACTTAGCAAGATTTGCTAAATCCACAGATCATACATATATTTTGTCTGGATAAAATGAATAAAGCGGTAACTTTCAGAGATTAACGTTAAATCGGCACGAACTATTCTGCAGCTGATGAGCCTATGACATGACCTTCCACACCATCCTATCAGAGATAGAATTGGTTAACGGAGGACTTCACTTCAGAATTGACCTCGCATTAATAAAATCATTTTTTTCTCTGTAGCACAAATTTAAGAATAGATCCAGTTCATAATTATCTGGAAAGATTTCCCAAGTGATTGGCAGACAAAGATACTATCGATCAAACTAGAAATCTTATACCTAATTAATAACAATCTATTGTACTTACAATTATTTTATTATATTTATTCTCACCCTCCTTGGAAGACTATATCCATACACTCATGATAAGTGCTGCCAGCCTGAGAAGATTATGTCCGTGCGAAGACATGTTTGGCCCTCCACAATAAAACAGCAAGAAATTATTTTCCTATTTCCTTTCTGTTCTTGTTTCAGCTCTATTATTTCTCAAAATCGTATGGCATTAAAAACTTGGGAGAAATAGGATTTGGCATCCTGCAGCGGCTGTACTTTACTGTGTCTGCTGGGATTATTAACCAATTAAAGAAAAGAATCGAAGATCTATCCATATCGATCGGGATAACTGATGTTAATATGATCCAGAATTTCATTTGATCCGCCATTGATGGATTCTTCGTTTTGCATTGCATAGTCTGGAGCTGATGGTTGATGAGAGATGTAGAGATGGCCGGTCTGTCCACTATAAAAGCAGCAGAGATGGGTGTGGTGGTAAATTGATGGTATTTATCGAACGCGTTCTTGTTTTTTGTTTACTATTTCTCTTCTCGATCGACGATCCGCGGCATCGATTGTTGCTTTCTTCATTCTTGTGGAATTATTCTTCTGTTCTGTTTTGTTTTTGTTTTTGTTTTGATTGAGAAGAGTGTTTGTGTGCCGAGTATAAAGGTATGGTTTTGCGGGCTTTTTCCCGGCCGAGAGAAACGGCGTGCGCGGAGAAAGAGGCGCCGGTGTTCGACGCCGCCGTGCTCAGCGTGCAGGCCGACATTCCCGCGCATTTCGTGTGGCCGGAGGAGGAGAAGCCGAAGCCGGAGGCGCAGGAGGAGCTCGTGGTCCCGCTGATCGACCTCGGCCAACTGCTATCCGGTGACGCGGCGGCGGCCTCGGCCGTGACGCGGTCGGTGGCCTCGGCTTGCGAGCGGCATGGGTTTTTCCAGGTGGTGAACCACGGCATCGACGCCGAGCTGCTGGCGGAGGCGCACCGCTGCGCGGATGTCTTCTTTCAGATGCCTCTCCCGGAGAAACAGAGGGCGCAGCGCCGTCCCGGAGAGAGCTGCGGCTACGCCAGCAGCTTCACCGGCCGCTTCGCCAGCAAGCTCCCCTGGAAGGAGACTCTCTCCATCCACTTCTCGCCCACGCTCGCCGGCGGAGGCGACGTCGTCCTGAACTACTTGATCACCACATTGGGCGAAGAATTCCGGCAGTTCGGGTAATCGAATCAAAACAAATCCTTAGCTCGAAAATTAGTCCTCGATCCGTATCCGACCAATTACGGACGGCGCAGGGAGGTGTACCAGAGTTACTGCGAGGCGATGAGCAAGTTGTCGTTGGAGATCATGGAACTGCTGGGGCTGAGCCTTGGAGTAGACCGGCGACACTTCTGTGATTTCTTCGCCGACAACGACTCCATAATGCGGCTCAACTACTACCCGCGGTGCCTGAGGCCGGAGCTGACTCTTGGCACCGGACCGCATTGCGACCCTACTTCCCTCACCATCCTTTTCCAGGACCATGTACAGGGCCTCCAGGTCTTCTCCGACGGCCGCTGGCGCACCATCCGCCCCACCCACAACGCCTTCGTCGTCAACATCGGCGACACCTTCATGGTATTTCCCGAGTTTATACTCATTCTGTGTGTGCGCGCGCGCATGTGCTGCGTGTGTGTGTATATATATATATATATACCACTGGATTCAACGATCGTCGAGTAATAGTGCAGGCTCTGTCGAACGGGCGGTACAAGAGCTGCCTGCACAGGGCGGTGGTGAACAGCGAGACGCCACGGAAGTCGCTGGCGTTCTTCCTCTGCCCCGCGAACCACCGGGTGGTGAGGCCGCCGGCGGAGTTGGTGGACGCGGAGCACCCGCGGGTCTACCCGGACTTCACCTGGCCGACTCTGCTCCAGTTCACGCAGAAACACTACCGAGCCGACATGAAGACGCTCGACGCCTTCACCGCTTGGATTCTCCGGCCCCCCGCCGCGGCCGCTCTGTAATGCGGCGGAGACGGACGCCGCCGGATTTCATTTTTGGTTGTGAGTACGAATTAAGCTAGCTAAAGCCAAAAATCTCTGCCGATCTCTGTGAGGAGAACAACAAAAGACATTGCAGAGTGAAATTAAAATTAATATGATTACTACCACAAAAGAGGACGATGGATTTGCAATCTTCTTTAACACATTAACATAATTAAATCTTGTCTGTCGATGTATATATATATAAAATATCTAAGAAGAAAATCAACAACGCAGCTCTTCTTCCCTCCTTAATTAAAGTTGATATAAATGGAGGAGGGATTGCGATACCTTTCATGTCCTCAACTCGAGCAGCTTGTCCTCTACCGCCTGCAGCGTACTGGTATTCTAAATAGACTTCTTTTCCTGGATTGTCACCTAGCGTCTACTGCCAGTGGAGACATCTGGCGATTGGATCTTGCCGGCCATAAAGAAGGATTCTTCATTGAAACTCATCTTACTTTGGAGTTATGGCTGCAAACACTTGTGCCACATTAACAGCACAGAGAAAGCGAGAGGATAGAAAGGTTTGTCCTAGAATTTTGTCCTCTCACAGCAGGTTACACAGCCAGCTTAAATTAGGAGCTTGTAGCTGCTTACTTATCACGTCCTATCATCGTCGTCATCAACGTCAAATCGTCTGGTCCTTTGGATCACCTTCTTTTAGGTTTTCTGTTATCAAATTTAATTATTGTGATCCGCTTCACTAGTTAGTTATTAGAAATTTCGACAAGTACAGCAAATTTAATTTGAAATGTTTATGCGATGCTCGAGGGCATCACCTAATTTGGGTAAAATATTCATGGTAAAACTGTAAATAGTTAAAAATTCACAACTCTCAATCTACACGGTGGAATCCAAGTGGGATGGCATGATTAATAAGGAAGATGCAAAGAGTACAATGAATTTAATTTAAAATGTTTATGAGATGCATAAAATGAGTTTTGACCATAAACTCGTTGATAAACCTATGTTGTCCTGAATTTCAAAAGATTATTATGGTCTGAAGTAAGAAATCTTAGGAATTTTTTTTTTGATGGTATTGATGAGTGAGTAAAACAGTCTAGGTAATTCTCTAATAAGCTTATCTTAAATTATCTTAAGGATATAAAAAGTTTTAAAAATCTGTTGTGGAATTCATATTTAAAGGCATGATTATTATACTAAGGAAGATACAAAGAATGCAACACACCTGATTGAAGTGTTTATGAAGCGCTTAAAACCATCAATGAGTTTTGACCATAAACTCGCTAATGAATCTACCACATCTAAAATTTTAAAAGATTGACATGATTTAAACTAGGAGAGTTCTAGGAAGCCTTGTGTAGTAGCGGTGAGTGAGTATTACACGTCTAGATTCTCTAATGAGTTTAGATTAAATTATCTTAAGGTTAATTTTGGATGTGGAATTTATGTCTGATAGTATAGTTATGCTTAGGAATATGCAAAGAATATAATGAACTTAGTTTGAAGCGTTTATGATGTCTCTAAGATCATTAACGCGTTTTGGCAAAAAAAACTCACTAATGGATCTTGACTGTTCAATATTTTAAAATCTTGATATGGTCTGAGCTAAGAGAGCTCTAATAACTTTTTAATAATGTTGGGAACGAATATGACACACCTATCTTAAGGTATTTTAAAAACCCACAACTCTTAATATAAGTCGTAGAATCCAAATCGAAGGGCATAATTATCCTCAAGAGCTCTTAATATAGTCTTCTATTAAGCTTGTTCTAAATCTAAGTCATCCTTGGTTTCTTAAAATCATCAACGAATTTTAATCAAAACTTGCTAATGAAGAATCTTAAAAATCTTTTGATAGGGTTGATGAGTGAGTTTAAACCTTTAATGAGTTCATGTCAAATTTTTTTAACATTATAAAAATTTAAAAAATTCATAGCTCTCAAGAAATTCAAATATAAAAGTATCATTACACTAAGTAGAATCTAGCTGAACATTTAATAATTTTAATTTATAATTATTTTAAAATTTCTAAGATCATGTTTTAGTCCGACATCTAAAAACACTTAAACTAAACTCATTACACTCTTTCTAATATAAGGTGACAAAAGGTGAATACATTCGCTCCCAGTGCCCTCATCAATCCGTCTCAAGGTCAATATGGAGGAGGTAAATCATGGATGACTATTAGTCTTTGAAATAATAATTAGTACATAAGAGAGATATTTATCTCACTTTATCAAAATTCGAATTCTAAATCTCACGATCTAATGACTAACTCTCATTCCAATGCAAGATAGATAGATTGATCGAAGTATTCAATTTAGAGCACAGCATTGTACTCCCTTACCATTATATAAGTTTTTAACAACAGATTGCAGTCCGCATATGAAATATAAAAAATTTAAGAATTAATTGAAATAGTCGATAGCAGGCGATTGATAATGATGCAATAATAGTCGAGTCGACTACCGACGATGAAGGATTAGGTATAATAGAAACTAAATAAATATTTTAATAAATATAAAATTAAGTTGGCATTTTAATATTAGAGAAAATTACTGCGCCGTCAGGTAAATTACCGCAGAAATTTCTAGCTGTCGCTTGCAATCATAATCATATCTTGTCCCTCACTCATCATTTCAACTTTTATTTTATTTTATTTTATTAGGCTCGTCTCCTTTTCGCGTTACTGTGACAAGACTCTTCCTCTTGTAGCAATTTGTAGCTAAGTGACGAGACTGGCAGAAGGGTCCTCCCCCATTCCCCCACCTCGACAAGGTGGCAACTTTTTATGATCAGATGCATTCAATCAGAGCGTGGTTAAGATGCTTCACTCATTTAATTACAGTCGTATGTTTTTTTTGCTTTTTGCATGATTAGGTCGAAAACAAATGAGGTCTGATCTTGATTCATTCAAATAGTGATTGATTTGTCACATCAGGATTGGCTCAATCTTTCTTAATCAATGAGTTCCATCCATATCTTGATTATCATATTTTTTTTTGTTTGTCCTTTTTTTTCCTCCACAGTTCGCGTGAATAATATTTCTTTCTGTCCATAAAGGAATGTTTTTTACCTGCACTAAATTGGTTGGTAGGGAGGAAGAGATTTACTTGTAAAATTCTAACTGCCTAAGCATCCACTCAATAGATTGATATACAAGCTCATGGTGATTGGGCTTGGCCACAGGCATGCGCGTAGACGAGCCCGGCTGCAAGCTCACAGGCCTAATGGACTTCTCTTACCTTTTTCTTTTATTTATTTATTTATTTATTACTGCTTCCATTTTTTTAAAAATATTTTTCAGCCTTAATATTCTTTTCAACAAGTTACTGAACAAATTTCATTATTATCTATTTCGCGTACTCAAGTTTCAATATACCCAATTCGCATAGGGTATTCATGAAACATCCCTTCTTTTTCTTTTGGTTTTCTTTTCCAATCAGAAACTTAAAGAACTTGGAATCAAACAACTTTAAACTAAAATAATATATTTCCAAAAGTTTCTATTTACGCCCTCGGATCTAAATATGAAATCAAATTTAGAGTTCATCTTTAATTATTATTATTTTTTACTCTATCTATTTAAAAATTTAGAATCCAATTTTAATAATGACAAATAATTTAAAGTTAAAATTTATTGTGATTCTAATAAGTTTGACTTGTTGGTCCTCTTGCACCGACAAAAAGGGAGGAATTACTTGAAATTAAAAATAAACTTTTCTTGATCTTTAGACTAAGTTAGACAGACACTTATTTAATAACAAAGAGTAAATGCATAAAATAGAGACAGAGGCAAAAGTATTTACTAGGTTTGTAATCAGAGAATTACTAATCGTAGGCAAATGAAGCTCACTAAAATCTTATTCTTTTAAAGGTGGAGTAGTTTTTTATAATGTCGAAAACACAAAACAATAGAGAACAGAATTCGAAAATGAAGTACAGAAGTCGTTTGCTAGATTTTTGCTGAACTACTGAAACCAAAGCTCTATTTATAGCCTCCTGGTCAGATCTGACTGTTTGCTAATGTGGTAGCTCTGAGCGCCTGGAAGGGTGCTTGGGCACTTGGAAGGGAACATAGATACCTAGGCGTAGATAAAATTTTATCCACGTTACAACAGTTCGCGACGGCTAACTGAGGATAAAGTTTTGTGGTCCGTGCACTTGGACCAAGTCCGAGTGCCCGGATCGTGATGACACAACCCTCAAATAGGGTGCGCGAGGAGGTGCCCTAGGCTACCCCAGGGGTTCGTGCACCTAGATCAGGTCCGGGAGCCCAGATCGTTCGGGCGCCTAGACTAGGTCCAAGCACCCGAACAGTCAACTCTTTGTTAATTGTCTGGTTTTCCTCCGTTTAGGCTCAATTTGCTTGGGAGATTTTGGTCACCCGGAATAGGGCTCGCTCGAACTCATTTTCCAATTTTCTCCTCGAGCAAGCTTCCACTCTGGCTCAAAATGTCGCGTTCTTCCTTCTCGTCCGTCAATGTACTCTTCCGCAACACCTCGTCCCTCGGACGCACTGAGTCCATTGATTCTCTCCCGTGTCGTCCTTCTTGCTAGCTACATCTTTCGCTTGACTTCATGTGCTCCTAAGTTCCTACACACTTAGACACAATGTATCAAACACACATATGACCTAACTTGATTTGGTTGATTACATCAAAACTACCACAGCGTACTTACAATCTTTTCATTTTTGATGTGGATCAACCCAAGTTACGTTTGGGCGAAATAAAATATTAAAGTAAATGAATATGTAAGTTAAAGCATTAGATAATAGATATGCAATATATCTTTAAAAAATATATACCTACTTCTAAACTTAGCATCTAACTCTCTCCGTTTGATCACATTAAAAATAAGAGTATTCTCTAAAATAAATTGAAATTCAATTCTAAGGGATACACCACCAGTGACTCATATTTAGGAAAAAAATTAGGAATTAAAATTTGAAAAACTAATTTTTGAGATTTATAAAGCAATTTAAACAAATTCTGGAATTAAAATTATTTTTATTTTTTGAAAAATTCTAAAAAAATTTATAACAGTTAAACAGATATATCTACACAGTGATAAAATTTTCATGAATAATAGAAAATAATTTAAATAGTAATAAATTATTTGTTACAGTAAGATGTAATTTATTTTTAAAAAAATTAAAAATAGTTTCTAAGCTCCAAAAATCTTAATTTTTTTTTGAAAATGTAATATTGCAAGTATTTTGGTAAAAAAAAAATAAAATTTTAAAAATTGAATGTTCATGAATTTTTAATATTAAAAGTTATTATTTTTATGAATAATTCATGGAAAATTTAATAATGGAAAAAATTCAAAATTTTTTCCTTTAATAGATAACATGATAAGTGTTCACAGGAAAATAAAGTTTACAAAAAATAATTCTGATAAATATTTTAAATTAAAGAAATATATTTTTTGTTAAAAAAATCTTAAAAAATAATTTTACAGTAAAAAAATTTTAAAATTTTTTCTATAAATTAGAAATGAGATCCTTTTTCTCATAAAAATTAAACTCTAATTAATTTTAAACAGAAAATATATGAAACACTTTTAAAATGTTAGGTAATTATAGGATAAATATTAAAATTAGAAATATGCATAAGAAATTTAATCTAAGCATGATTTTGAAACTTAATATAGGTTCCTTCTTACTGGATTGATCAAGTACTTTCTAGAAATATATCTTTTAGTTACTTTTCTAATTTGACCCTTATGTAATCTATACTATTAATTTAATCCTTGATCATTTTTAAAATTTGAAAAAGTAAGATCTGAGCATACAGATTTTTTTTAAAATTTTTCTATTTGTTCTTTCAAATTAGTATTTTTAATTTTTAATTTATCAAAATCTTCTATTAAACATGATTTTACTAAGACCATTTTTATTTCTAAATTCTCCTTTTTTATTTTTTATTTTTGATTTTTAATTTACACATTGATTTAGACATCGATTTAATATCAAAATAGAGTTGATCAAAAGGTAAGAGACATACCTCACTTAACATATCAAATTTGAAGCTTGATTCTTCTCCTGCATCACTGCATTCATCTGATGTCGCTCCCCCTTCATTGATTTGGCTTATGAGTTGCTTGATTCTTCATGACTAGCCATGAGTGCTAGTCTTGCATATTCTTCTATTTCGGATTCGGATGTTGAACTTTTGTCTCAAGTGACCTTGAGATTCTTGTGTTTGTTTCACCTTGGTCCTTTGTCTTTTTCATTCTTGAGTTATGGGCATTCCTCCTTTATGTGTCCTTCCATTTGACAATGGTAGCATTGAACTTTTCTTTTGTTTCTTGGATTTTTTCTATTCTACATTTCTTTAAATTTGTTAGATTTATTTTTTTTTTAATTTTCTTACCATATAAGCCTCTTGGTCTGCTTCTAGATCTGAGTTTGACTCGGATTTGTCCTTCTTGGTGGCTCTTAGTGCCAAGTTCTACTTTGAATCTTTTATTGTACCTGCACATCTAGTTTCATGTAATTCTAAAGTCGAAAAAGTTCTTTTAAGGTACTTACCTCCATGTCCTGTTGGAGCAATCTAGTGACCCTAGGTTTTGATGTTTGGGCAATGATTTAAGTTAGGTTTATTATTGTATTTGATATGCATTATGAGTGTGCAAGATACAAGTACAATAAGGAAAGTCCAAGTGTGATCTTGGCAAAGGAGGAAAGTTCAAGGATGAGTCTTGGCGGTGTAAGTCCAAGCATGTAGTCTTAGCAACGTAAGTCCAAGTGTGACTTGGCAATAGATAAAGTCTCAGAGGCGCGACCTCTTGGTAAAGGAAGACCCGACAACAATGACAAGGTCGATGAAAGCTCCAGAAGACAAGACGTAAAGGATGGGGAGACATCCGAGGGACGCAATTAGGTTGATGGAGGAGGCTAGAAGGCTAGGTCTAGGTTGGTCGGGTGAGGACGAGTGTTGAGTGAATGTACTCGGGGGTTAAATCCCAGGATTAGGATTTTATTATAGCGTTACTATAGCAGTCGACTGGTGTTTTCATCAGTCGACTGGTAGTCGACCGTTGACTTGTAATGGTTGAATTTCACTTAGAACCAGTCGACTGGTGGTAGGAAAATAGTAGATGTTTTCTTCCCGAGCTCTATTTAATAGAGCTTGGGGTGCTTGGCTAAGGTTGACAAAATTAGTGGTGGTTGACCCTAATTAGAGTCTCCAAGTGATCTAGAGTGCTTGTACGAGGTTGTGGCGAGGTTTCTCCACCCACAAGGAGTTACACGAGCTAGCCGAAAGTTCTCCGGGGAGTCATCCATCGATGGATCGGGATCGTCCACCTTACGAGTATCCGTGGAGTAGGAGCTTTATCTCTGAATCACGTTAAATCAACGTGTTAAGTTTGCTTTCTATTGATTTGTTTTTGTATTTACTGTGCGTACTAACCATTGTAGGAAGCGACGTTTTGGGTGAGACGTTATTCACCCCCCCTCTAGCGGACGTCAAGGTCCCAACATGTCCTTCAAGATATAGTAGGCATCTATTATTGAGGTCTATTCTGGAGATCTGGGAAATGTATTGAGTGTGTAGCGTATCGAGTCTTGATTGGTTACCTTTTCGCTGAGCTTGTCCAGTCCAGTGATCAGCTCCTTGATCTTCATGTGTAGTTGAGCTACCTTCTCACCTTTTTTCAAACAAACGTTTGTCAGTTGATTTCGAAGAGGTCTCATCGTGTGAGCTTCATCTTCGATGTTCCTTTATGAAGCTTCAGGAATTTTTTCAGAGTTCTTTGACTGATGAGTAGCTTTCGATGCAGTTGACTTCTTGAGGCGGCAATACACTCAGCAAGTGATATTTCACTCTGCTATTTGCTACAAAATCATTTTGCTCCTTTGTCCATTGGTTTTCTTCTTTATCTTCTCCTTAATGATCCTTAGAAACTACAAAATCATATTTTATGATTACTAGAATTTCGAAATCAATTCATAGGAATACCTCCATTCTGCGTTTTTAGTGCGTTAACTCCCCTCAAATTTTGATGGGTAGAAGCTTGGTCCGGCCATTGATTTCTTTGCTTCGGTCGACGGTTAGTCCTTTAGAAGTGCCCACGCTCTGATACCAATTATTAGTCCCCTTGAAGCCGACAAGAGGGGGGTGAATTACCTAAAATTAAAATAAACCTTTCTCGATCATCAGACCAAGTTAGGCAAACACTTGTTTAATAACAGAAAGTAAATGCATAAAATAAAGATATAGGCAAGAGTATTTACTAGGTTTGCAAGCATAGGATTACTAATCTTAGACAAATGAAGCTCACTAAAATCTCTTTTTTTTTTTATAGGTCGAGTAGCCTCTTACAACGTCGAAAGCACAAAACAGTAGAGAACAAAATTAGAAAATAAAATACAGAAGTCATTTGCCAGTTTTTTATTGGCCTACTGAGACGAGAGCTCTATTTATAGCTTCCTGGTCAAATTTGACCATTTGCTGATGTGGTAGCTCTGGGCGCTTGGAAGGGGGGGCGCCTAGGCGTGGATAAAATTTTATCCATGTCGCAATGGTTCGCAATGACCATCTGAGGATAAACTTTCGTGGTCTAGGCGCCTAGACCGTGCTGACACGACCCTCGAACAGGGCGCGTGAGGAGTACGTTGGGCTGCCCCGGGGGTCCGAGTGCCTGGATCAGGCCTGGGTGTCCAGACCGTCTGGGCACCTGAACTTGGTCCACCTGGATAGTCAACTCCTTGTTGACTGTTCAGTTTTCCTTTATTTCGGTTTTGATCGCTTGGGTGATTTTATCCATCTAGAATAGGGCTCACCTGAACCCATTTTTCATCCTTCTCCTCGAGTAAGCTTTCGCTGCGGCTTCTCATCCCTCGAAAAATGACGCGTGCTTCCTTCTCGTCCGTCAGCATACTCTTCCGCAGCACCTCGTCCCTCGACGCAATGAGCCTGTCGACTCTCTCCCATGCTTTCTTTCTCGCTAGCTACGTCTTTTGCTCGACTTCATATGCTTCTAAGTTCCTATACACTTAGACACAAGGTATCAAACACACATACAACCTAATTTGACTTGGTTGATCATATCAAAACTATCATAAGGTACTTACACAACTGAGTGTGTACTAGTGAATACTAAGTAGGTGGAAAGCTCTAGTTGCGGTTAGGCAAGAAAATCCTGGTCCGAGGGATTGGGCGGAAGTCTTAGCAAGTCGAGGATATCAGGTGAAAATCCTACTAGTCAAGGATAGATGGTGAAAGTCCGGAGGTCGCGGACACTAGGTGGAAGACTGGATGAGTTAGGGATCAGATGTCTAGAGGAAAGTCTTGAAGTCTCGGATGCTAAGCAAAAGTTCAAACGATCTGGAGGATCGATTTGACATCAGATAAATTTTCTTGAGAGAAATAAGTGAGGACGTATTCCCCGTTGAGGGAATAGTAGGCGTCAGTTCAACCTACAGTTTCATTAAAATCTGAAAGTTAGAATCGGGCAGTCCCGAGACATCAAATTCATTCAAAATGACATATTTTGTTTGTTTTGCTAACTTTGTGATATATGAAATTGAAGCTGGAAGATTGGTTGGAAAATAAGCTTCTAAGCACCCGGACTGGGTCCAAGCACACAGATGTCCAATCGCTCGGACTAGGTCGAACCTAGGCACCCGAGTGCAGCTGACGTGGCGCTCATTGATTGGCTAACACACGTCACCGCCCAGGCGCCTAGATAGGTCAACACACTTGAAGATGGATAAACTTCGCACCGATAGAGCTTCGTTGAGGTCACCCCACATCAGCTTGATGGGGGCGCCCGGGACCAGTCTAGGCTCCCAAAGAAGGCTATAAAAGGAGGGTTCGGCCAGCACCTCAAACGCAACTTTTCATACGACTTCCGTGCTTACATGTTATTCCGAAAAGCTCTCCACAAAGCCTGAATGATCATCCAACGACAAATGCCAAAGCTTCTATTCTTTTTGAGTTTTCGGTAAAATTGTCTCTTTACTATTGCATTTCATTACGTGTAATTGAAGTTTCTTTGTAATTATCAAATTGCTAGTGAATTGCCCAACGAAAGCGATCGTCGATCATGAGCTTTGGAGTAGGAGTTGTCACAGACTCCGAACCAAGTAAAATAAAAGTGTTAGTATTGTCTTCTTTGTTCTTCGCTTAACTCTTTCTTTCCACTACAATTCTTTGATAGTTTTAACGAAAAACGTGAAAAAGCTATGAGCGTTATTCACCCCCTCCCCCCTCTAGTACTTTTCAATCCTATAATTGGTATCAGAGTAAGGATACTTTGAATTATTGCAACCACCATAAGAGCATTTAGTCGCTTTTTTATTTTTTTTTCCAAAAATATATTTTTGGTAAGAAAAAATTATTCTTACGTCTTTTTTGTGATTTTATATTTTCAATTTTTTGCCATAAGTAAGATTTGGTATAATAACCTCTTCTAACAAAATTCTTATTTCTTCAAATTTTTTTCAAAATTGGTGCAACACCACTCGAGCATTTTTCACCTTTTCTTCTCTCACACTACTAATCCAAGACCAAGTCTTGGTGCATCTTTCTTGTCATTTTTCTTTGCGAGTTTTTTTTTTGAAATGACCCATCAAGAAGGTTAGAGAACTGTCTGTCCGTCTCTTTTCTCTGACGAGGATTTTGACTACTAGAAGAGTCAAATAAAGTATCACTTGGAGACATAAGTGGAAATGTGGATCATCATCTAGATGAGGTTTGCATTACCACTCGACAGCACTGGAGCACCAGTGAAATGCGAGAACTGGGACCTACACATGATGAAAAAGATTAAGGCAAATGCAAAGATAACTCAGACCATCTAGTGTATCTTAACTAAAGAAAAGTTCAACAGGGCCAGTCCTTTCAACAATGCCAAGTAATTGTGGGAGAAATTGATCGAACTGCACAAAGAAACTTTCGACACTACGGTATCAAAAAGAGATTTTACTTTAAATAAATTGTATAACATAAAAATATAGGAAGAAGAATCAGCAAGCTAGCCTCATGCTAGAATTCAAGATCTCCTCAACGAACTACACGCGATCGGTTAGAAACTAGAGAATCACGATATTATAAGGTATGCCCTTAACATATTTCCAAGGAACACGTTATGAGAATCTATGGTAGATGCTTACAAGGTTTCTAAATATCTTTAATATATTAGGCTAGATAAGCTATTTTTTAAATTTGAATTTCATGAACAGACTAATGCATGCTCTGCCGAGAAAGGAATTGGCTTGCTTGTAGGAAAATTCAAGACTAAGAAGTCGAAACCCAAATTTTGACCCAAACCCAAATTCAAATTGGGCTTAGAAGATGACAAGGAGATCATCTCCAAACAAATCAGCCTAGTTCAAATATTTCTAAAGAAGCAAAGAAAATTTTAACCCTGAAAGCAACTTGGTCTGAGTTGCCAGAAGACTCTGAAGAAAAGAACAAGCTCAAGCAAGCTTCCTTACTCTACTGGTATAAGCTCACATTGGCTAAACTGAATATGAGACCAGGTTTAAGACCTAATCTGAAATCGAGTCTGAGTTAAGCTATGGATCTGTATCTATTTTCGAAGGGCCAAACAACACTGTAAGTTCTCCTCTAGTAGATAAGTTGTATAGTTTAATAAATTAGTTTGATGCACAAATTAGTTAAGTTTAATATCTAGGTCAAGTTACTCCAAAAGGAGGTAAAATCCCTTAAGGAATAAACTAACCTAAGTTCTTTGACTAAACCAGTTTAAAGTAAAAGTTCAACTCAAGTCCAACAACTTGAGGAAGAAAATTTCAATTTGAAAACTCAAGTCAAAGAACTTAAAGACGCATTGGAATGATTCACTTTGGGTGGGTTCTAAGAACCTTAATTTGATTCTTGGAAAACAAATGGTCATATACAACCAATCTAGAATCGGATACAAGGCTAAACATCGATTCAGATCTTACTTATCTTCAGTAAATCTAACCAACATAAATATAGTCCAAGCATGAGTCCCTAAGTCTAACTTGACTAAATAAGTTAGACCTAATCAATATTAGATCCCTAAGGATCAAATCCATTACCTTGATAGACTTTATCGAGACTATGATTAAGGGGAAGTCAATAGAAAGACTATCTTTATTGTTAGATAGATTTGCTTGATTGCTTGATTTACTACTTTCCTTACTTCTGCCTAGATTAGGATGGTTAGATAAGAACTTAGGCTTGATTAACATTTGACTAGTTAGACCAAAGATTTTTAGAAAGATAATTAAATATTCAATTTTCTTAAAAGGTTTTGTCTAGAAATAATAGTTGCTCCGATACCTAAGAAGGCCCTTGTGTCTTGCCTCAGCATGAAAGTCGATTATCAAAATGGATATTTAATTATCTAATTATTAAACCTAAGTCTAACTCAAATATAAATCAATTCTTAGATTTCAATTTAAATTGAAGATAAAAAAAATCAACATCTCACAAAAACTTATAAGTTCCCTGATTGAAAATCTAGAAATAAGTGAGATGTTAGGATTAATCAAGTTAGACTTACTTAACCTAACTCAAACTAATCTATTAATTTACTTAAACTAACTCAAACTAATCGATTACTTAACCTAACTCAAACTAATTAATTTAATTAATCAATTTACTCAATCTAACCTAAAATCAAATTAATTCAATTGATCTAATTCAAACTTAAATATTTTTTAAAATTTAAATTTAAATATTTTCAAAATTGAAATTTAAATATTTCTCAAAAATTCAAATTTAATTATTTTTTTCAAATTTCAAATTTAATTAATTTTCAAAATTTTAAGTAAATTTTCAAAAGTTTAATTAATTTTCAAAACTTAAATTAATTTTTAAAATTTTAAGTAAATTTTTAAAACTTTAAGTAAATTTTCAAAACTTAAATTAATTTTCAAAACGGTAAGCAAACTATTAAAAATTAAATTAATTTTTAAAACTTTAATTAATTTTTAAAACTTAAATTGATTAATTCTTAACAAAATTAATTTTTTAAAATCAAATTAAGTTTTCAAAACCTAATTAATTTTTCCAAATTACATTTATGCTTGGACTCTAATGTTGTACTCATGCTATTAACTTTACCTATTTTTTTTTTTGTAATTTTTTTCTTTTTAACAAAACAATTATCTAAGCACTTGTATCTTCAAAATTTTTAGTTTTTTAAATCCCTTTTTAACTAAGGCATCAATTGAGGGGGAGTTCTTTACATTTCTTTTATAAATTATTTTTAATATATGCCAAAGGGGAAGAGAAATATTAAAAGTTAAGTTGCTAGTTTTCAAAAGTTAAAATTTTTCAAAAAGAAAATAAGTACCGTCTTTCAAGGGAGCTTAAAGTTAAAAAAAAAATTTGGAAAATTTTTTAACTTAGAAATTTTGACTTTGAAGGCCTGAACCTTTTCTAAGTTCTATTTCTATACTTAGAAATTTTAACTTTGAAAAAAGATAGTTGAAAATTCTTACTTATATATGTCTTTAGTTATTTTTAACTAGTTATATTTTACTTAACTTTGAATTGTATTGTCATAATAAAAAATGGGAAGATTGTTGGTGTAGGAAGCACCAAATAATCAAACCCAAGTTTTGATAATGACAATGACTCAAAGTTAAGGGTTATTGTGGTTCTAATAAGTCTGACTGAATGTGCAGGAAAGTCCTAAGTGAGTTTAGGTAATGTAAAAGTCCTAGTGAATACTAGGAAGGTGGAAAGCTCTAGTTATGATTAAGTAAAAAAGTCCTGGTCTGAGAGATTGGACAACAGTCTTAGCAGGTTGAGGGCATTGGGTGGAAACACTACTGGTCGAGGATAGTATGTGAAAATCCTGGAGGTCACTGATACCAGGCAGAAGACTGGACAGGTCGGGGATCGAACATCCAATGGAAAGTCCTAAAGTCTTGGATGCTGAACAAAATTCTAAACGGTCTGAAGAACCGATTTGACATTAGGTAAACTCTTCTAAGAGGAATAGGTGAGGAGGTGTTTCCCGTTGAAGGGACAGTAGACGTCGATTCAACCTAGGGTTTTGTTGAAATCTGAAAGTTAGAACTGAATAGTACCAAGACTGTCAAATTCATTCAAAATGATATATTTTACTTGTTGTATTAACTTTATGGTGCATAAAATATAAACTAGAAGATTGGCTAGAAAATGGGCATCCAGGCACCTGGACTGGATCCAGGCACTTGGACGTCCAAGTGCCCGGATTGGGTCTAGGTACCCGGACGTCTAGGCGCTCAGACTAGGCTAAACCCAGGCACCCGAGTGCAGTTGAGGTGGGGTTTATTGATTGGCCAACACACGTCATAGTCCAGACGCCTAGACAGGTCCAAACACCCAGAGATGGATAAACTTCGATGGATAGAGCTTTGCTGAGGTCACGCCATGTCAGCTTGATGGGAGCGTCCGGGACCGGTCCAATGGCCCGGACAAGGCTATAAAAGGAGTGTTCTACCAACACTTCAAACACAACTTTTCATAAGACTTCTGTGCTTGTGGGTTGTTCCGGAAAGCTCTCCAAGATGCTCAAATGATGATCCGACGACAAACGCCAAAGCTTCTATTCTTTTTGAGTTGCCGGTAAAATTCTCTCTTTACTATTAATTTCATTTCATTATGTGTAATCGAAGTTTCTTTGTAATTATAGAATTACTAATGAATTGCCCAATGAAAGCGATCGTCGATCACAGGTCTTGAAGTAGGAGTCGCCATAGACTTCAAACCAAGTAAAACTAAAAGTGTTAGTATTGTCTTTATTCTTTGCTTAACTCTTTCTTTCTGTTGTGATTCTTCGATAGTTTTAACGAAAAATATGAAAAAGTCATGAACATTATTCATCTCCCTCTAGTGTTTTTCGATCATACACTATCGAATTCAAATATAAGGACATAGATATTAGATATGTTGAAAATGAACCTGGCCCGACGACACAATTTGAGTCGACCTGAAAAAAAATCAAGTTTAGATTGGGGATTTTCGGGTTCCAGTCGGGTTTAGATTGGAGGGTTTTCAGATTAGAAATTTTCGGGTTGGGGTTGGATTGATTCGAATTTAGATTTTAATGGATTTTTTTAGGGTTAAATAAAATTTTATTTTAAAATTTAAGATATTTTTATATATATCAATATCAATGTTAGTATGATAATGATGAAGGATTAAGATAAAAGTGAAGAATCAGAGAGAAAATAGTCAAAAAAAAATCTCATTTTTATCTAGTTATTTGAGTTTTTTAGGTTATTCGGGTCGGTTTCACATTGGTTGGGTTCGATTTCTAGTTTAAGGGTTTCGGATTGTATTCAAGTTTGGGTTGAAATTTTTTATAATTTTTTTTTTCTTCAATCCGACCATATCTGATCCATTAGAATTATCACCCCTAATAGATATATTAATGAAACTTTCAGAAGTACATCGATTGATTTGAAATGATTCAGAGAGATTTTAAGAGCTTTCCAAATCTATCCGTCAAATTGTAAGTAAAATATACCTAAAGAAAATAGAAGGAATATTTTAAAATTATGCTACCCAATTTAAGTAATTTAAAATGAATATAAAATGGATAATAGTGAAAGTGGCTCACGTGGATGTTATTCTCTTACTCTTCTATTGATATGTAAGGATCAATTTTTTTTCCCTCTCGAATGAGTCTAGTGATTTTCGGATTAGTCTAGTAATTAGTACATGAAATATTATCATCATGAAATTTAAGATTCGAATCTCAATAAAGCCGAGGTAAATACCTCCCTTATGTACTAGTCATTATTCCAAAGATTAGTAGACGTCCGTGATTTATCTCGTCCGTGTTAACCTTGAGATGAATTGGCGGGGGTACTGGATACGAATGTATTTGTCTTTTATCATCATGTAAAGATCAATTTTCGATGATATATAATTTTAGATAAAAATTTTTCCCATCAATTGATGATCGATTATAAATTGACCATTTAATTTAAAGCGATTCAAAGTTTTAAATTCGTCAATCAAATTCAAAGTTTTAAATTCGTCAATCAATTTCTAATGAAAATAGACATAAAAGAAAAAATAGAAAGAATATTTTAAAAATTCGCTACGCAATTTAGGTATTTTAAAACGTATATGAAATGAATAATAATGAACTGATTCACACGCTTAGGTAAATTATGGTTATTGTGATTTTTTTTTTCTTCTTTTCCTCTATTGATTTGCAGGGAAAAACTTCTCTTATTTTATTTTTATTTAATAGTCGATTATAATTTTTCTTTGCATAACTTCTCTTTTCCTCTGGTAAATTATGGTTATTACTTTAGGGGATATTTGGTTAAATGATGAGAATAACTATAGATATGAGTTTGATAGTAAGATGGAATGGAAATAGGAATGAAAATGAAACTCATCAAATTATTAATTGATTCCCATAAATCTAATAATCATTCTCAAAATATCATTCTCAAATTCACAATCCAAACACTATCTTCTACCATTATTCTATTCCCAAACCCATCAACCCCCTAAGATAATCACCTAGGACTTTTACTATAAATGGATTAAATAGAAAAGCTCCAAAGTAAACTATAGGGATCAAAATGAAATTTCTTCAAATTATTAGTCGGCCATGGAAGCAAAAGAGAGAGTAAAGTGAGCAATTGCTAGTATTTTCCTCGGATCCCCTTTCTTCCGAACGATTGACTCGCAGCGAGATCGTGTCATATAACGGTAGGAGAACTCTCCCCATTATTTCTTTCTCTCTTTCTTAGGGTTTCTGATTTCTACTGGGGTTCATAAATCAGGAGTAGGCGAAGAGCTTATTAGTTCATATTTCTTTGAATTCGGTGTGCTTGAACTTGTTATTTCTATGTTTTTGCCCGGATTCTGATAGCTCGTGTTGATTATTCAGAATAAAAGGAAGAAATTTCTATTTAGAAGTCGCCTTAGTGGATTCCTTGTAGTTGTATTCAAAGTCTCATGCAGTTCTGGATTCAAATTAGTACCTTGCGTCGAGTTAGTGATCTATGGAAGGACATGGTTTTTCCCTTTGTTCTATGATTGACATCTGGGTGCTACTGCGACTTGTGAACGTCCCTGTTGGTCGATGTTACGATTGTTTTTCAATGTGCTTTCTCGATCCAAAAAAACAAGGATTTCACCTGCGTAATGTGTGTTTCAGAAAATGTATTTTTTTTTCCAGGTTTCGCCCTGTTTTATTGTTAACTCGGTCTCATCCTTATTCAGATATGATGCCTCCCTTGGAGGCTGAGTGAAGACCTTGATGTACCATTCGTACGTCTTCATTCGTGATGACAGCATTTTATTCAATTCGGTGATAATTTTTTATGCATGAATCTATAGAACTACACCAAAGAAACATATAATCAGCATTCAGAATCATACTTCTATGTATCCTCATGTTGAATATTTTCCCTTAAAATGTTGGTTCATCATTATGCAGCAAAAATTTTGGTTGCTAGTGTTTTGTTATCAGGGAGTAGTAGACTAGTGTAACCATTTAGTTTTGCATTTGATCTACAACTTGAACATTGACTAAGAAGAAACTTGGACAAGTGTCAAGCTTTCAGTTTGGAGATGCTTACTTCGTAGATCAATTTCTCTTGTCCACTTTCCAATGGTGCACGCATACTCAATTCATTGTTGCTTCTGGCTTGCATCTTCTTTATTTTCCATAATGTCCTCAGTAGTGTTGTAAGAAATGTCAGTTTGTTGTTATGAGATTAAATGCATTCTTTTAAATCTTTATGATCCATATTATGAATGTCACCTTGTTTGGTGATTATGCTTTTTATTCACATTATAGATGAACAATTGTGATGCATATACTGCATAAATGACACTAAAACAAGGTTAATTATGTAATCTATGAAGTTTGTCAAATAAGTTCTCTTCTTGGACATGTTACTTACATTCTAAATACCATCTTCAACTGGGGTAACCTGCGATTTGTAGTTTGAAATTATATTGAGTTATAACTCATTTCTCATGAAAATTGTACAGAAGTTTCTCATTCAAATTATACTTGTTTGATTGGTTTGCTATCCATAGAAACATTAGAGTTGCTACTTTGACCAAGAAAGCCATGCTACGGAACAGTTACAAGGAAGCAGAAAGTCATGATAACAACAACCAGAAGGTTTATCCACAACCTGTGGAGGAGACTTCAAACCAAAACAATGAATCTATGGATGCACTAATATCAAAGATCTTCAACAACATTTCCTCTTTGAAAGCAGCATACATTCAACTCCAGGATGCTCATACTCCTTATGATCCAGACAAGATCCAGGTTGCTGATAAACTAGTTATTGAGGAACTGATGAAGCTATCAGAACTCAAACATTCATATAGGGAGAAAAACCCTAAGCTCATGTCAGCAACACCCAAAGATTCTTCTCTTCTTGCAGAAATCCAAGAACAGCAAGGGCTGCTAAAAACCTATGAAATCATGGTGAAAAAATTTGAGTCCAAGATTCAAGCAAGAGACTCTGAGATTGTCCAAATACAACAAGAAATCCAAGAGTCAAACCAGAGAAAGTTGAAACTAGAGAAGAAACTTAAGAAGAGAGGTTTACTTTCCAAGGAATCAGAGAGCTTTATGGAGAAGAATAATTTCTTCTCCATTGAGTTGACTTCTAGTCTTTTCTCGTCTTCTGTGGATGCTGCTTATAAATCAATCCATGATTTCTCAAAACCACTTATTAATATGATGAAAGCCGCAGGGTGGGATCTTGATGCTGCAGCTAATGCAATTGAACCTGGACTGGTATATTCGAAAAGGGCTCATAAGAAGTTTGCATTTGAATCTCACATTTGTCAGAAAATGTTCTGTGGGTTCCAGGAAGAGAACTTCTCCATGGAACTATCTGATACTACAGTTTGTCCTGAAGGATTTTTCCACCAGTTTCTCGCGGTGCGAGCGATGGATCCTCTGGATATACTTAGCCAAAGCCCAGATTCAGTTTTTGGCAAATTTTCACGGGAAAAGTACCTCCTGCTTGTGCACCCAAAGATGGAAGCTTCTTTTTTTGGTAACCTGGACCAGAGGAATCATGTACTGAATGGTGGGCACCCTAGGACACCTTTCTACCAGGCTTTTCTTAAATTGGCCAAGGCAATATGGCTACTGCACAGGTTAGCTCATTCATTTGATCCCAAAGTCAAGGTTTTCCAGGTAAACAAAGGCGCCGAGTTTTCAGAAGTCTACATGGAAAGTGTGGTGAAGAACATAGTTGTATCCGAGGGGGGACCGAAGCCTCAAGTTGGGCTTATGGTCATGCCAGGTTTTATGATTGGTGGTAGTGTCATACAATCTCTTGTGTACCTTACTGGTGTGCAGTGTGCTGAATGAAAATCGAGCTTTGCACATTGCTTGTTTTAAAGACGATGATCGTTCCCAACTCACTGTTTGGGGAAGCTATAATTGCTTGTAGTAAACTAGCTAAAGACATCATGTTGGCGAATACTCCAGAATTAGGTAATCTTGTTCCTCTTTTGTGATGGATATCTGATCTTAGCTTTGTCCGACACTCTCGTCATTGTAGCTTATCTGTGATTGCACATATCAACATTCAAATCAATATAATGTGTGCCTTTGTTCTGTTTTGGTGATGAGTTTCTCTAATTTCAGTTTTGTGGTACAGTTTGTGCAGTCTAAAATTTTAGAGGGCAATTGGGTAATTATACACGAGTTTCCGGAGGAGTGAAGTTATCCTTTGATAAAAAATTAAAATGGGGCATTCGTTTGATAATTTCAAAAAGTAAGGATGTTTTTTTTTTCTTTTGCCCTCAATATGATCTGTGCTTATAGAAATCCACCAACCAAAGGATACATATTCGGGTATTCAATTTGAAGTGTATATTTATTTGCCAACTGATAAAGTTAAAAGCGTGTTTATACTTTATAGTGTGTTTATTTCACTTTTTGCACCACAGAGGATACACAATAGACTTCCACCATGGCCCTGGGTGCGGTGTCCTCGCGGTCGGTGGGATCGACCCTGTTGTGCCCGATCAGGAAGTTCCAGACGAAGGAAATCTCGTTGAAATCGACGTCATCGAGCCACGTGAAGCTGTGGAGGAAGGCGTCGGTCTGGGTGCTGACGACCTCGGGAGTGAGGGCAACGATGTTCTTCGGGTGACCGCAGTTGTAGAGGACGAGAGGGAGGACCAGTTCTTGCGGGCATACACAGTCTAAATGGCGCCATCCAATTTGGTGGAATTTACGGGGGCGTATTCATGGTGGAGATCAGCGGCGTTGACAAGGAAGAGGAAATCACAGTCGACGAAGAGTGCCCAACTACGGAAGCCAACGAGGAAGGGGGTGAGTGAGGAAGCGGGTGAAGGAAAACTCTGTGCTCTCGGTGGGGCCACGCTTGCGCCAATAGAGGCTAGCGGCGCAAAGGTTGGACTGACGGATAGGGCGGGTGTCGAGGGGGATGGAGGAGCGACAACAGTGGGAGCAACGGCACACTTGATAGTCCTGGTTCATTGGAACGGGATGTGGAATGATCTCGTCGTAAATAACATGACTTACTTTAGGGTTAATTAATCAGAGATAATTTCTCTTAATTAAATTCATTACCCGACTCTTCTCGGACAGCCGCTTGCGGCCTCTTCTCTGGTGGCAACTCACGGCTGACGGATGTTATTCTCCAGTTGCTCGAGATGGGAAAGAACAAGGAGTGTTAGCCGATATTGAAGCCTACTGTGCGTCATAAAAGGTTATTTATCTATTCCTAATTCTATGAAATGCTTGGACAAGTATGTATGAGTATTTTTTTTTTTTTTGATGAAAATGAGAAAGAATGGTTAAAGGAGAATAATATAGAGTTAAGGAGGAGATTTAGATTTAAAATTGAAGTTTTAATCTCATGACTTCAACTTTAGAATTTCCTACAGGTTTAAGAATTCCAAATTGCAATGATAGAGGATGGAGCATGTGTTGAGGAGGAGGATCACCTAAGACATGATTTGAGTATGGAAGGAGAAGTTTTGATGGTTGATGATTGGATGCTTAAGGTTGAGCATTGAAAATAATAGAAAGTTGAGACCTTTATTGTGATATAAGGAATGAATCTTGGGAGAAGATTTTTGATATGTGTGACGCATCAAAGGAGGAGTATATAGGATTTAAGTTAGGAATAAACCCTCATTTATGCTTTATCATGGGATGAAGAAGGAAGTTGGGCTAATATGGGGTAGCCTAACTTAGACATATTGTCAAACATAAAAAAGAAGGAGATTGTTGATGTAATCGTCCTTAGGTCAAGGTTGACCAAGTTGACTAAGCTCAGATTGGTTCGAGCTTGAGTTTCAATATTTGATAATATGTGAGAGAGAAGTTAAGTAGGTCAAAGGAAGACCGAATACTTAAAAGCTCTAATTGAGGTTAGACAAGTGAAAGTCCTAACTGGAAATTAGGCAATAGAAATCTTAACTAGATGTTAGGAAATGGAAAGTTCTAACTGAGGTTAGGCAGGGAAAACCCCTAATTGGAGATTAGGTAACGGAAAGTATAAGTACCCCGGGTTAGTTTTGATGTTAATCGATCGAGTTAAGTTAGGTCCCATATATTTTGTTGCCTTGTTTCTAAGTGTATAGGAACTTAAAAACACAAGAAGTCGAGCGAAAGACACAGTGAGCGAGAAAGATGACATGGGAAGAGAGTTGACAGACTCATTGCATCAGAAGGACGAAAAGTTACGGAAGAGTATATCGGCGGAGTGAGAAGGATGTGGTTCGAGGGATGGAAAACTAGTGGAAGTCTACTTGAGAAGAAGGTCAGAGTTGGGTTCGTGTGAGCTCAACTTCGGATGGCTGGGGCATCACCCAAGTGTGCAAAGAAGTGGATGGTCAAATCAGAAGTTGACCATCCCAAGCGCTTGTAATTGACTGGAGGTTCCCTGAAGAAATGAAGACTCGAGGCACCTCCATTAGATCTGAGGTGCCTTGCATGCAGCGAACAACCTGCTGGTTGCTACTCAGAATACCGTTCTAATTCCTCTGTACAAAAATTTTATATAAGCATAGAACTATCCTAGCTACCCATGTGCTCTACTGAAGTTAAATTTGGATTACAAACGATGTTTAACATTATTAATCCAAATTATCATTCAGAAGTTAAACTTGGATTGGAAACGATACTTAACATTTTTACTCCAAGTTTAACCGATGTGATCTTCCTAAGTTAAACCATATTACAGAAGTCAATCAAATATCTATTTTAAAGATCGTCTTCCAAGTTAAACAAGGCGAGGCACTAGGCCTTCTTGGGTATGAGATCATCCACCACTTCCTAGACAAAGCCTTTCAAAGAAATCAGATTTTAACTTCTTACAGTAAACTAGGTTTAACTACAGAGACCTCGATAGGAGCACAATATCGAAACATGAAATCAAAAAATAAAATCGATAACAAAACGATAAACTAAAACCGATAACCTCTTGTGTTTGATTTTTCAAGATCTATACAAAAGATGAACTAGTTATGATGCGGAAACTAATAACTAATTATACCTTCCTTTTGTAGCTTATAGATCTCTTGATCTTCTGCTGTATTCCTCTCTTTCTCTTGGACGTCGTGTGGGTGATGATCTTCGAAGATGTAATCCACCTAAACTTCTTTCTTTGCTTCCTAGATCCAGCCACCAACTAACCTCCAAGGGATGCTAGGCAAGAGAGCTTCCTTCTCTCCTTCTCCTACAATCAACCGACCACCAAGAGATCACCAACCTTGATGTTGCCGACCTCCAAGAGAGAAAACAAAAGGAGAAGAGAAAAGGACAAGGGCCGACCACCAAAGGATTGGAAGAGAGGAATAGAAGATGTGTTGTCTGTTAGGACCAAAAGTAGCTAGAGGGGGGGGGGGGGTGAATAGCTCGTCGCGTTCGCTCGGTGCTCGGTGTTGCTTGTTCCTTCAAAGATGTGCAGCGGAAAATACAGAAACAAATACAACAACGCTAACACGGTTGGTTTACTTGGTATCCACCTCACAAGAGGTGACTAATCCAAGGATCCACACCATGCACGCACCCTCCACTATGAAAACACTCCTTTTCGGTAACTACCGAGGGCGGAGAAGCCCTACAAGACTCAATACAAGAAGAGAGGGAAAGGATACAAGAAATACAAGCTTACAAGCTTACAATGAGTACAAAACCCTAACCCTAGCTTTTCTTCTTGGCTTTGATCCGTCTCTTGACTTGGAGAGCTTCCAAGATCCTTCAAGAACTGGCGATCTGAGCTTTGTGAGCGCTGTGGAGGAGTTGGCGAGAGCTCTGGAGTGAATCGGAGAAGTTCTGACCGCAGCCCTGCGGCCTATAAACGACGCCAACGGTCGGATCCCAATCGATTCGAATGTTCCCAATCGATCGGGAGGCTTTGGATCGATCCACGGATCGATCCAGCGCCTATCGCACCGCTGGATCGATCCACGGATCGATCCAGCTCTTATCGCGCGAAGCAGGCCGTCAATCGATCCATCGATCGATTGGGACCTCTGATCGATCCACGGATCGATCCGAGCCTCTGATTGGGACAGTCGGATCGATCCAGCGATCGATCCAGGCTGGATCGATCCATCGATCGATCCAAAGACTTGATTTTGTCCAAAACCAAGTCCCAAACCTCCCAAACCAACATCCGGTCAACCTCGACTGTTGGTATGTCATGCCTAGCATCTAGTCACTCCCTTGACCTGCTAGGACTCCCTTACCAAGTGTCCGATCAATCCCTTTGACCCACTTGGACTTTTCTCTGTGTCAAGTATCCGGTCAATCCCTTTGACCTACTTGGACTTTTCTTTCATGCCAAGTATCCAGTCAATCCTTTGACCTACTTGGACTTCCCAGCACCAGATGTCCGATCATCCTTGATCCATCTGGATTTTCTCTTGCCTGGCTTCACTCACCAGGACTTTCACCTAGCTTCACTCACTAGGGTTTTCCATCTGCCTAGCTTCACTCACTAGGACTTTCACCTGGCTTCACTCACCAGGATTTTCCATCTGCCTAGCTTCACTCACTAGGACTTCCATCTGCCTAGCTTCACTCACTAGGACTTCCTTCTGCCTGGCTTCACTCACCAGGACTTCCTTCTGCCTGACTTCACTCACCAGGACTTTTCTTCTGCCTGGCTTCACTCACCAGGACTTTTCTTCTGCCTGGCTTCACTCACCAGGACTTTCATTTTGCCTAACATCCCAGTTAGGACTTCCCAGTCAAGTATCCAGTCAACCTTGACTTACTTGACTCTTCTTCAATCAATATCTTATTGTCAAACATCTAAACCCAAACCAAGACTCAGCTTGGTTACCCAGGTCAACCTTGACCTGAGGGATATTGCACCAACATTGTCTCATGAGACACCCCTTCATCTCTTTTATAATCCTTGGTCTTGGCAAAAAAGGAAAGTTTTAAACATAATTAAAACTTCCTTATATTCCTTGCCAATGACTAAAAAGGAAAGTTTTAAAACAAAAAATTTAAACTTCCTTTAATGCTTGTCATGGCCGGCCCTATACTTGTGCTCCAAACAAGGAAAATTTTAAACATAAAATTAAAACTTCCTTATTTGTTTCCGGTAAGAAATTTTAATAAAAATTTCTCTTTTAAATCCCTTGTTGGATATAAAGAAAAATTTTATAAATTAAAATCTCTCTTTTAAAACATGTGGATGGTTACAAGAAAGGAAAGTTTTATCAAAAATTAAAATATTTCTTTTAACTACAAATAAGGAAAGATATAAAACCTCTCTTAATCCTTTGTAGATGCTATAAAAGGAAATATTTTAAAATTTTAAAACTCTCTTTTAAAATCATGGTTTCCACAAAAGGAAAGATTTTAAAATTTAAAACATCCTTTTAATTTAATGTGGTCGGCCACCTAGCTTGGGCTCCAAGCTTGGCCGGCCATAAACTTGGCTCCACTCTTTGGCTTGGCCGACTCTAGCTTGGGCTCCAAGCTTGGCTTGGCCGGCCACAACAAGATGGGTAAGAAGCTTGGCTTTAAGTGGATATAAAGCTTTATAAATAAGAGGCTACAACAGGGATCGAGAGGAGGAATTGGTTTTGATCTCCCGATAAGCTTGAGCTTCCCGTGTTCGCCCCGAACACCCAACTCAAAGTTCATTAATAATAACTCATACCACTAAAGAGTTATTATTGCACTATCACACCAATCCCATATTACAATATGAGCTCTTTCTTATCATGAGTGTGTTAGTCTCTCTGTGTTTAAGATATTGAATGCCCACTAATTAAATGAGTTATTGACAACTCGCTTAATTAATATCTAGCTCCAAGAGTAGTACCACTCAACCTTATTGTCATGTCGGGCTAAGTCCACCTGTAGGATTTACATGATAATCCTTATGAGCTCCTCAAGAGGACATCATCAATCTAGATTACTAGGACACAGTTTCATTCTATAATCAACAACGCACCATATAAATACTATCATTTCCCAACTTATCGGGCATATTGATTTAACGAACTAAATTTCACCCTTTGATAAATTAAAGAAATAAATATTAAGTATATGTACTTATTATTATATCATGATTAAGAGTACGCACTTTCATAATAACATAAGTTTTGTTCTTTTATATAGTCAGTATAAAAAGAAACTACCTCAAATAGTCCTGCTCAATACACTCACAGTGTACTAGTGTAATTTTATAGTCAAGATAAACTAATACCAAATTACACTACAACCACTCCAATAGTTTGTCCCATTCCATCTTGGTTGTGAGCTACTATTTATAATTTATAAGGAACTGATAACATGATCTTTTGTGTGACACCACATATCATGTTATCTACAATATAAATTAAATGGGCAACTATACTTAACATAAATGTAGACATGACCAATGTGATTCTCATTTCAAAATAAATGTTTTACACCAAAAGTTAAACTTTTAGTATACACTTTAATAGAACCGCTATCAACTACGGGACTTGAGGCACCTATGATGAATCAAGGCGCCGCCAAAGAGCAAGAGCCTTTTCCGCGGAGACAAATAGTGGATTCCAGCTTAGCAAAACCGAGAGCCTTTGATGATCCGAGGAGCCTCCGATTCTGCTAGATCAGATTGTAGATGTTACAATGAGGATAAAATTTTATCCAGTTGGAGGCACCTCCAAATGTTTGAGGCGCTTTGAATTGTCACATCAATAAAATGGTTATTTCGACTTGTGCATCATAAATAGTGCCCTAGAGTCATTTCCACATCAATAATTATATGTGGATTTATGAATGAGTTGTGGTGTTTGTATCGTTTGTATCGCGAATGCGTTGGATTGGATGTTGAGTTGTGGTGGGTAAATTACATCGTTTGTGATGGTTACATGTTTAGTTCTATCGTTTATATAAAGAGAAAAATCTTGAAATGGGGAGGTGTTATCAAAAATTTTATAAAATTTAACGACGAATATTTAAATATACATCGCTAATTAGCAATGAGTATTTAATACTCCTTCGCTAATTAGCCATGGAGATTTAATTATATCTCATTGATTCGTGACGGAACTAAAATTCCATTGGTAAATAATGTCATCGACCAAATTTTTAGAGAAGGAAATAATCAGTTATTAATCTATTGCTATTTAGGAATAGGCGACGGATAATTCTATTGCTAAATGGTTTTCTTCTGGTAGGGCATCTTTCCTTTTTAATTCAGTCATCAATCCTTAAGGATCTATTCAATCTACACAATATTTTAAATTCTTAAGGGTTTGTAAGAATTATGATAAATTAAGATGGCCACACGATCGGGTCTAGGTTTATGTTGGCCAAGGTTGTGAGTCATAAAGTAACCCATACACATTTAGCTATTTTGGAGTACAAATTATAGTTACTTATGGTGAGAACGTCATGAAATTAAGAGTGAGTAATCAGTTAATAACATAGTCAAATAAACCATTCAGATCAAAATTGACAAATTATTTTTTTATTTAACTGAACTGACCGAACTTTTCTAAAAAACTAGACAAACTAAATCAATAAAACATTGATTATATCAATCGAAAATCAAAATAATCGAACTTTCAATTAAATCGAGACTTGTGAGAGGAGAGTTATGAATTACGAAATTAGAAATTATAAACTCCGATTCTAGTTCCAACATAATCAAATTTGATTTAATCAGTGTAATAGCATTAAGACTTTTACGACGGTGAGACCGAACTAATTTAATCAAAATAATCAATATTTTAGAAAAAAAATAAATTTCTAAATTAACCCAATCCGACTTTTAACTTTGATCGATTATCTTTTATGATGTTGGAGGATCCATTAATTATTATTATTATTATTATTATTATTTTGTATTTAAGATATTTTATATATTTTTAATAATTTATATCTTTTATATTTTAAAATTTTTAGTCTGTTTAAGGATTTTATAAAATCTGTTAGGAAACTTTTCTTTTTTTTTTATAATTTATTTCTTTTGGTATAGGAATTCTGATGTATATATTGGAATTTAATTTCTTTATTTGGTTCAAGGTATACAGTTTGCATAAACATATACATACCTGTTTGAAGTATAATTTTCTATTCTTAATTAAAAAAATTTAATAAAACCTAAATGGATTATATATTTATGGAAAAAAAGCCAAGGCCACGCATAAAATAAGATATTCCTGATGAACAGCTGTATTTTTTATTTGGTCTATGAGACCCTTTCAAAGTTCTCATGATTTCGTAGAAGGTAAACTTTTCTATCATTCCAACAATTTCATTTAGAAGCCATCATTATTATTAGTTCTCATGATTTCGTAAATTTTATTTTCTTAACGATATATGTGGGATCGCACGGGTTCGAACATTGGCTATTGCCTTAACTATGTTGCTCTATTGTCCACTGTGTCCCCTTCTAGGATGGCATACGGCCCTTTAATCCTTCCTATATAATCTTGGACAATTTATCAGAGATTTTTAAAGAATTAGTTGAATTAAAATTACATTAAATTAAATTTATTTATTAAGATGATATGAGTGGATAATTTCATATTGTCAGCGGAGCTAATTTTTATCGAGTGTAGAATGTAGAGTGGTCGAGTGCTGAATGACAAAGCGGCGAACAACAGAGCAGGCAAAACGACCAAGCGACAGTAAGGGCAGAGTGGCTGAGCGACAGTAAGGGCAGAGTGGCCGAGCGACAGAGTGCAGTGCGGTTGAGCGACATAACGGACTGATGCTTACAATGGACATAGTTTTCTTAAAACAGATTCATTATACTTCGAGGTTTTTTCGGATCGTCTGTTTTCAGGATATAACGGCTAACCGTGATTCCTACCAAGCACTAGTAGTCACAATGAATTGAGAATCCGACTACTATCACTGGTACACTGCCGAGTAAGAGATGCACAACAGAGAAGATAAGAGGGAACATACGTAGAGAGCTTTAGCTTTTTTTTTTGTCTTTTGCCTATGATTACAATCTTTTTATATAGGAGCTCAGACTAATGTGCAATGTTTAATGATCGATTAATAATCATTACTCGTCAAACTATGAAACGCCTACGTTTCACTCGGCCGTTTACAGATTTTGCATTAATCTTCAATTTAATGCATCCATTACACAATTAAATAAGTAGTAAAATGATTTATGTGACAAAACATTGGTTCATTCGCTTGGACACATTTTTGCTCCAACCGATTCGACATTCGGCGCGCGCACCCACATGTGAGAGAGTACCTCTCCGTATGCTTGGACACATTTTTGCTCCAACCGATCCGACATTCGGCTCGTGCACCCATGTATGAGAGAGAGTCTCTCCCCATACATTTGTTTACATCATTAATATATGTGAATCAATATAAATCAATCAATGTACCTTGAAACTTCTAATAGAAGACTAAAGTCTCATTCATAATAATACTTCTTTTCTTCCCACCTCTTTTCTATTTACATATATCCAACAGTAACAACTCCACTTTTTTTTATTATATGAACTTCACAAAACAACTCAATCTGACTATTTTTTCTGTGCTAGGATGGTGTTGTTAAATAGTAAAGTATTTAAGTTGCTAATTAACCTAAGATTTGACCATTAGTTTGGTGGAAGCGCTATTTACCATCAGTTTTTATTTTTTATTTTAATTTTTAATTTGATTTACATTAATCTATTACAGTGGAAAGAGTTTTAATGGACTGAAGAAGCTGGGTATCGAACAATAATCGTACGAAGCATCCCAAAATGAAATTAAGTAAAGCTTTAAAACAAAGGTAATACCATCGATTGTTTTTTTGCTAATCACGGTGGTACATTTTAAAAAAAAAAATCTTGGATTTTTTTTCCTATGATTTTGTACTAGTTGTCTACCATTACACTATCTCAAACATCTCTCACATTCCCAATTTAGATAAGGAAAGTAAATCATGAGTTCATAAACTTATAACTAACCGTTAAATTATTAATTCCTGTTATATTATAATAAATTTATCATCTTCTAATCAACTCAACATCCAGAAAAAAATTTAGATCATTTCTCAATTTATGCATGTCCTCCTTGGAAGGGACCATGCTAATTTTGCTGGTATTTGTTCAATTTTTTCAGATGTCTCCCAAAAAAAAACCTAAATTCCGGCGAAGGTACACGTTCAGATATTTCATTCAAGATTTTTCACATACATCATCTTTTCTTTTGCCATTTTATATTTTATTTCAGAATTATTTTCGTCGTATATTTTTTTTACGCTAGTAGAGTAGTGTTGATGTTTTTTTGTCATAAATTAAAATTTTGTTCCCAAGGTAAAAATCAACTTTCTATTTAAAAAAATAATAATCTCAGTTAATTTCATTAATTAGTATTTTTTTTCTTTTATCATTTCATATTTTTATTTTAAATTATTTTAATCGTATATATATATATATATATATATATATATATATATATATATATATATATATATATATATATATATATATATATTTTTTTTTTTGCTAGTATGGTTGTTTTTGTCATAAATTAAAAGTTTTATTCCGAGACTGAAAATCAACTTTCTATTTCAATAAAAATAATTAAAAAATAATAATTTTAATAGCGTCATTGACTATCCCTAAATGATCACCTTACACAAATTTTTTATCGATTACCAGGATAAATCTGAAAACGCATATGGCGACTAGTCTAGAAGTCCAACATCTTTTGATTGCACCCTCATTTAGAGAAAAAAATCTTACAAATACGCCATAATTGGGGGATTGAGTCATAGATATCTGGGTGACAATGTGGTATCCTACCGTGATATCATAGCCCCAGAGATAAAAAAAAAATAAAAAAGTAAATTGTTGGGTTGGAATGAGCAATAAATTAATAATTGAACCGATGGAATCATTTAAATTAAAATCGGACAAATTAAATTTTTAGATCTAGTCAAACTTACATATAAAAATCAAATAAATTGATCCGATAAAACATTAAGTTGGAAACCAAAATAAATAAATTTTCGATTAAATTAGGATTTGAAAGGAGATAGAAGGGAAATCATAAATTAAGAAATTAAGAATTTTAAATTCTCAATTTCCATTCCGCCATAGACAAATTTGGTTTAATAATTTAATCGGATTTAAATTTTTAAAATTAAGACTGAACCACTTTGATTGAAATAATTGATATTTTAAGGAAAAAAAATTTAAATTAATTAAATTGTGCTTAACTTCGATGAATTGATGGTTCAATAAGTTAATTTGATTTGATGATTTGCTCATACTACATGAAATTGAGTTTGATTCATCTCCCCTCCATTTATGAGCTGAAAGTACTTGGAACTTTGTGTATATTTCATTTTCAAAATTAATAAAAAAATTTGAGAATAAAAACATCCACCGACAGCTGAAACACATATCTATATAATTAATTACAAGCTAAAATAACAACCCACAATGCAGCACTCCAAGGGTACATCTATCATGGATCTTAAGGATATATGTAATGGAGATTTATAGTATAGAATTTATATTATAAATTTTTATTATAAATCTCACTTTCGTGGGGTTTATAAATTTTTTCTATAAATTTATATATATTTTTAAACATTTATTTTTTAATCGAATTATTATTTTTACATAAATAACATATAAAATTTAAAATACTAATATAATTATAAATATTAAATTAAAATATTAATTAATATTATTTATAGTAAATAAAATTATAAATAAAGATGAGTGAAAAATATAAATAAAAATAAGTAAATTGATATAAAAAGGTTATTAGATGATAATAAAAGATAGAATTTGTGCTCTCACCTCATGATTATCCGTGAAGAAATAAATTAGGAAGTTATAGTAGATCATTGTAGGGAAAGATTTTTTTTTCCATGATTTTATCAAAATTCAAACTCTTGTCCGTAGTAACTCTGTCTTAAATGAGCTAACCCAACCCCGCTCCAATTAAAAAAAAAAAAAAAAAGGTTGTTAGGGATGTTGACGATAGTGAAAAAAAAAATTTAAAAGAAGTAATATTTTTAATTTTTAATATGAGAATGATATGACAGAATATAAATCTGTTTACAACTTCATATACCCTGATGAAGAATAATTTCTTAAACGTCAAGTTAAGAACGCTTCCACGTGGATGCCATAATTTATTAATCTCATAGAGGCACGAGCAACAGAGAGTTTATAACATTGGGTTTATGATCTTCCATTATAAATCCGGATTTATAATTTTTTTTTATAATCGGTTTCAAAATCTTAATATTTATTGATACGTTTTTGAAAAGAAACCCCATGAAGAGAGTTTAGGCTCTTCCTGCTAAGACCGATTTTTTATTTATCTATATTTTTGTTAAATATTTATTTATTTTTATCAAATTATTATTTTTTACATAAATAAATGTATAAAATTTAAAATACTAATATAATTATAAATGTTAAATTAAAATATTAATTAATATTATGATCTTGTCCGAGAATGAGTCGACTGAAAAGGTAGCGTTCATGCTGCTCGGGTATCGACTGAAGATGACGTGGATCTTTGCCAAGCCAAGCCTGCAACCACAAGTCATTAGTGCCGAGCCAAGGAGGAGTTCCCCGGCGATGGTCCTCTGACGCTCAAGTCAGGCAACGACGAGTGAATGAAGAATGAAGTAGAGAAGAAGGAGTAGCAGCGTAACTGTAGCTATAGTAGTGAACACCTATCTCCGTCGAAACCTAGGGGTCCTTATATAGGGCTCCTGGGAGGTACGTGCACGCTTCCCAAGACATGCACGCCTCCCGAAGCATATTTGGAAAGGACGTATCAGAAAAGCATGTCTGACACCATGCCTCAACAACCCGAGCATATCCCTAACGTGATAGTGGAAGCTTCCACCGTACGATTCTCTGTCTGACTATGCCACCGATTGTGTCGCCTGTCGATGACACTGGTCCCTAGGAAGATATCGCCAACTATCCTTCTTGTCCGTTATTGGGCCGAGCGAGAAAGTCGCTCGGCTTGTTTAAGGTCTGGGTGATACAATGGTCGGGTCGAGCGCCCGCTCGGCCGATGACTTGCGAGCGGGGGAGATCGTCTGCCGAGTCGAAGTTGCGTCCACTGCTTAGCCGAGCGAGGCGACCGCTCGACCTTTGTCCCTCCTTCGAGCTCTATGAGCGTCGAAGCTTGGTGTTCGACCGAGCTGTCGAAGTGTCGGACCGACTACTCCTTCTGTCGATTTGGAAGGTAGTTCATCCGTTCGGACGCCTACGTAGGACGTTGACCACTTTGACTTCCTGTCGGGCGGCCCCACCTTACCACCGGATCATATTATATATAGTAAATGAAATTATAAAATATAATAAAAATAAGTAAATTGAGTCGTATAAAAGTTATCAGAAGATTAATTATGTTAGATAATGTTGAATTTGGATGACTGATCCAGTTCTATAGAAGTTTTTCATCGATCGTCAAGGTAAATTAGATTGCACATCCCATTTGAAGGAAAAATCTTTACAAATGTACCATAACTGAAAATCAAATCGTATGTGCTTAGGTGATAACGGGGTACCTTTCTATTATACCATAGCTCCGTGAGCTATATAAAAGTTATTGAAGAAGTTTATGATAGTGGAAAGAGACTTTTTAATTGAGTAAGATTTTTAATTTTTAGTGTGATAATTATGTAATGGAGAATAAACCTCTCCCTAAGAATGTGGACTTCGGTGTTCAATGGAGACTTCTCTAGATCCATCGCTAAAATCTACAAGTATTTTTAGTTGATGTATCTTACTGAGCAATCAAATATTTGCACGTGGTGTTGTTATAATAAGTTATAAGATCAATTCTTAACGTATGTGAAATATATTATAGGTCATCTGACCTCATGCCAAGAATCATTTTACTAGACGAAGCCCCATATAATTTCTCTCTTTTAAATCATATGGGTTAATCCTTAAGGAGCTCCCGGCATAAAAATTATATCTTTTACTCCCATAAAAGCATCACCATGAGCAGCGCACCGTCTTTGACCAAGTTTTGGCGGAAGCATTTGACAGGGTTATGGGTTACGTGAACTCCGTATGGAATTTACTTCAATATGGATGTCAAAAATGAATCCGACCTGATGATCCAATTTGAATCGATCTAAAAAAAATCAGGTTTGGATTGGATATTTTCGGATTCAGGTCGGGTTCGGGTTGGAGGATTGGAGAGTAAAAAAGTTTCGGGTCGGGTTCGAGTTGACCCGGGTTGACTTAAATATAGGGGTTTGTGGGTTTTTTGGAGGTTAAATCAAATTTTATTTTAAAAATTTCGATGTTTTTACGTATATTAATATCATGCTTGTATGATAATGATGGAGTATTGAGATAAAAGTGAAGAATTATAGGGAAAATAGTCCAAAAAAGTCGTTTTGAATCGGATTTTCGGGTTATATGGGTCGGGTTCGGATTGATCGGGTTGGTCGGGTTCGGGTTTGGGTTCGGGTTCGGGTTGAGGTGTTTTGGGTTGAACTCGGGTTCGTGTCCGGTTTAGGTTGGGTTAAAAAAAAAAAAAAATTCAACCCGACCCAACCCGATTCGACCCACCCGAATTGACACCCCTATACTTCAGAGAAGCTCTCCACTTAAACCACGAATGTGGAAGTTTGTGTGGTAAATAAAGCCGAGTCAAATTTTAAGGTGGTTAAACTTATTTGATAAGGTAATAGAGCTAAGTCAAATCGAGCATAAATTGAACCAAACTATTGAAATTATTATTCAAGTTTAGCTTGGTTATTTTTTATGAGCTTGAACTTGGTTCAATCTTGGTTTGAGTTTAGTTCGTTTAAATGTTATCAAATTCTCAATTCAAATTTATTTGATTGTTTAAACTTTTTACTTATCTGATTAGTTATTGAGCATCATAATTCAAACTTGTATATTCATTTTAATAGTTTCTTTCTTTATTTAGTATTTTGATAAGAGTTTTATTAATGAACATGGTTCGTAAATATTATTCACGGATGTTGTGTTGAATCGGATGGACTGGCTAAAGAGGATGAATGGCATGTACAAAGAGTTAGAACTTTTTCTTACTTTCAATCTTAACAAGGACACACTTTAATTAAATAAAAAAATAACATAAATAAAAAAAAAAAAAGTGACTCAAGATTTCTTAGTTTACAAACAGAGAAAGGTTACTAATCCAAAAAAGTAAAAACTCAACTAAAGATCTTCTTCTTCGAAGGTGGAATAACAACTTACAAAATTTGAAAGTACAAAAATCAAACTAAGAGTTTGTAGATGAAGTCAAAAGTATGTCGTACTTTAGTTGACGAGTAACCCAAGTTGAAATTAGGATTAACAAAATTTGAAAACAATTTTAAAATAATAAATTATACAATTAAGTATAAGTTAAAAATTCACAATTAATCTATCCCTTAACTTAATTTCTTTCCTTTGATTACATAAAAAAAAATTAATAAATTAAAATGAAAAAATAGATAAAAATTAAATAAATTTCTCCAATGGGTTTTCATAGATCATCCAATATTCTTATATTTTTTTTGAAATTATTTTGTAAAAAAAATAATTTTTAAGAATTAAACCATATTTTAGAAAAAAAATTATTTTAAAATTATTTTTAATTTTGTGAAATCCTTAAGATTTTTGTTAATGTCAAACATAAATATTTGGATCATGATAAAAATTTTTACAAAAAAAATTATTTTTCTTTCTAACAAAAATAAATATTTTTTACAGAAATAGTTAATTTTGTAATAAAATGCTTAAAAATAGATTTTGACCTGTAAAAATTTCGCTAATTTTTACAGCATTCAAAATGTAGCCATTAGATTTGGAAAAAATAAAAAATTTCAAAAATTTATGATCGAAAACATTTTCAATAATAAAATTTTTTGGTAAAAAATACATTAAAAAATTATATAGTGGTAAAAATTTTCAAAATTTTTCAAATGACAGAAAACATAATTTGTTATCACAACAAAATTTAAACTGAATTGAAATGAAATAGAAGATTATGTTTACAAAAATTTAGTTTTGCCAATACATTTAATAATTCAGCTAAACTAATTCCAGCATGCATATTAAATTAATTTAATAAGCTAAAACATATTTTAAATCCAAAATAAAGTATTTCCTAATGAATTAATTAAATATTTTCATAGAATAACATTTTTTTGTAACTTTTGTAATTTGGCCTCAATGATTTTTTAAATACTAATTTAGTCTTCCATAATATCTAAATTTTAAACTTGGTAAGAAATTTGAATTTGAACATGTTAAATCTTTTTCTAACATTTCTAGTTTATATTTTGAATCTTAATTTTATCAAGGTCTACTTGTAAGCATGCATTTTGTTTCTTTATATTAATGTAATTATTCCTCATTTTACATACAGATCTACTTAGGATTGTTATTGCATCATATAATTTATCGGAGGATAAGAATCGTATCTCACTTACCGTCTCGAATTCATAAGTGGATTTTGTCATTGATGCTTTCTTCCGAAGAGTTTTCGTTATCTTTAGGTAGATTTTTGGTCGTTAGTACTTGTCCGACGTATTCTTCGATCTCGGACTCTTCTGAAGATGAGTCTCTCCATATTGCTTGTAGATTCTTCTGCTTTGGTTGCTTGCTTTTGTCTTTGTTTTGTTCCTTTAATTTGGGGCAAAAGTTTTTGATATGACCTTCTTTGTCACGATTGTAGCACCTTACTGTTCTTTTGTCCTTTCTCCGTATAATCTTTGTTATCTATTTCTTGTTAAAATTGTTAGTTTTAAAATTTTTATGAATTTTCCTTATCAAATAAGCTTCTTGATCTTCATCGAGAGATGTATCTGAATCTGGTTCATTCTGCTTCGCTTTCAATGCTAGGTTATGATTCACCTCCTTTTTATTTCTTAGACTTGTATATCGAGATTTGTGAAGTTCTAATATCAAAAACAAATCTTCTAAACTACTTATCTTGAGGCCTTTAGAAATGTGCCCCCAGGGCGTAGCGCAGACGGTAGACGCATGATATCTCTGGCGTAATGGCCAGGGGTCGATTCTCAGGAACTGACGACCTGGGGTTTACCCCGCCATACGCCTATGGCCTGTGTACCTGTATGAACCTCCCTCCATATCCGTGGGGCCGGCACTAGGGGACCGCTAAGGTAGCGGATCTACCTTTTTGAGGCCTTTAGAAATGTAGTAAGAATCGACAATTGATGTTCATTCTTGCATTCTCAGGAAGACATTAAGTCTATATCTTAGAGAGCCCTGATTTTTACCATTTCTCTGAAGTTGGTTAGTCTAGTGATGAGCTCCTTGAGCTTAGTGTATACCTAAGCAACTGTTTCTCCCTTTTCAAGCCAGAGGTTGTTGAGTTAGTTTTTGAGTAGATCTTGTCTTGCCAATTTAACTTCCAAGGTTCCTTCCTGTAGCTTCAGGAACTTCTCCTAGAGGTCTTTGACAAATTCGTAGACTTCTATTTGATTGCCTTTTTGAGGCAATAATACACTCAGTAGATGGAATTCTGCTTTACTATTTGCTAGGAAGTCAGTCTGCTCCTTGTTCCAAATGTGCTCTTCTTTTTCTTCTCTATTCTAATCTTTATGTATAGAAAATCATACTTAATCATTAGAAGAATGTCAAAGTTAATTTTAAAGAATACCTTCATTCGACATTTCTAAAGTGTGAACTTCCCCTCAAACTTTGATGGGTGAATACTTGGTCTGGTCATCTTCTTGTTGCTTTAGTCAGCGGTTAGTCTTTCTAAAGTGGTTGGATTCTGATATCAATTGTTGGATCGAGTGAATTGACTAGAGGGGGATGAATAGCCGGTATAAAGAGTTAGAACTTTCTATTGCTTTCAAACTTAGCAAGGACACACTTTAATTAACTAAAAAATAACATAAATAAAAATAAGAAGTGACTCTTGATTTACTTGGTTTACAACCGGGGAGGTTGTTAATTTAAGGTAGTTAAAGCTCAACTAAAGATCTCCTTCTTTAAAGGCTGAGTAATCTCTTATAGACTTTGAAAAGCACAAAAATTAAACCAAGAGTTTCTAGATGGAAGTACAGAGTATGTTGTACTGAACTTTGAGTGCCAACCCTCTATTTATAACGTATGGTCGAAATGATTGTTATGTTGACGTGGCACTTCCAGAGCGCTTGGAAGCGATCCAAGCGCCTGGACTCAATTGAATCGATCCACTTTGCAATAAGTCTCTTCAACAATTCTAGGATTCTCGGGCGCCTGGAAGGGATCCAGGCGCCTGGAGTCGGCTGATGTGGACTCCATGCTGATTCTCTTCGGTAACGGCTTTGCCTGATGTGGTCGCCCTTCCCGGGCGTTTGGATTGGATTTAGGCGCCTGGAATCAGGGAGCTTGGACATACGGGTGTTAAAAATGAACCCGACCCAATAACCTGACCCGAGTCGACTCGAAAAAAATAATGTTTGAGTTGGGAATTTTCAAATTCGGGTCGGGTTCAGGTTGGAGGGCTTCAAGTTAAAAAATTTTAGGTTGGGTTCTAGTTGACCCAAATTTAGGATTTAGTGGATTTTTTTTATTAAAATTTAATTCTATTTTAAAAATTAAGTTAATTTTATGTATATTAATATCAATGTTAGTATGATAATGATGAAGTATTGAAATAAAAGTATAGAATTATAGGGAAAATAACTAAAAAAAATTAGTTTGAATTGGGTTTTTCGGATTATTCAGGTTGGATTTGGGTTAGTCAGGTTCGGGTTTGGATTTAGGGGTTTCAGGTTAAATTCGGGTTGAGATTTAAAATAAATATGACTCAACCTGAACCTGACTTGATCCACCCAAATTAACACCCTTACTTGGACACGATCCAAGCGCGTAGAATGACCAACTCAGAAGTTGACCATTCTTCCATCCAATCACTTGGATGATGCTCCGATCGTCCAAAGTAGAGCTTATCCGAACCCAATTCTGGCATTCTCTTCGAGTAGACTTTCTTCCCAGCTTCTTGCCCCTCAGATGCACCGCGCGTGTCCTCATCCACTAATATAATGTACTCTTCTGCAACTCTTCGTCTCTCAGATGAATTGAGCTCGTCAAATCCCTTCCCATGTCATCCTTCTCGCTTGTTACGTCTTTTGCTTGACTTATTGTGTTTCTAAGTCCCTACACACTTAGACACAAGACATCAAATCTGCAGGACCTAACTTAACTTGGTTGGTTGCATCAAAACTAACTTGAACAACTTGTTAAACTTAATAAATAATCTTAAATATATATGTGTTCAGCTCGTTAATATACATAAACAATATTTATGAACAATATTCATTAACATTGTTCATAAATATTGTTAATGAATATTGTTCACGAATATTGTTTATGAATATTAACGAACTGAACACATATATGTTCAAGGTTATTCATTTAGTTTAACGAGCTATTCAAGTTTCTTTATTTAATTAATCTTTGTGTATTAAACAAAAATAAATAAGTTCTAACCAAACTAAACACCAAAGCTTATTTTTGAAAGTTTGATTCATTTACCATCCTAAATTTTATGCCCTTATTTGTGTTATACAACATGGATAAAATAGGTCAAATCTATGAATATTTAATATAATAACTCAACCTATGCCATGGATCACATAATTGGTCTTAGACATTTTAGTATATCGTTACATGATATTATAGTGTCGTTTATTTTTTTTTATTTTTTTAATCAAGGTATATGACTCTTTAAATTGATTATTCCGAAAGCTAAGTGACTAACATGATCCCATAAAAATTTTCTACCGACTATTAATATAAATCTAAAAGTTCAAACGGTTCATTGTCGCTCCGCAACCCATATTCCATAATTATCTTCCCAGGGGAAAAAAATCATAGTACACCGTAGATAAGAATTAACCCGTGAATGCACAAAGTTATTTATAGAAGATACGCAGAAGTCTTCTTTTCAATGTGCATTGATATCACTGATAATTGAGTTAGGTTACTTGGAGTGCATCCATTTATTTGTGGAGATTCTAGATGGATCATTTCTTCAGCAATGTTTGTGAGCTAGATTTGGTGTTCAATTTCAGAAGTTAGCCAAAAAGTGTTGGGTGTTGAATGGCTGGGCACTTATTGTTTTTTTCTCCCTTCCAACTCGATTGTTTGCATTTGAAGGCGAAACATCCAAATTAACAGATTTGCTTCCTCATTGTGATTGACCCTTTGCTATGGAATTCAAATTAACATACATGGTTTTGCATATCTCACCAGACATTACAAATTACCTTTTAATTTGAAGCTTCAAATTGAAAAAGAAATACGAAACATGAAACCAGGCTTTTACAAAAATAAAATGACCTAAACAATTTGTTTTTTCTTTTATTCAAGAAAAACAAAAGATCATCTAATTCGCAGCGGGCGCATGTCCTCTAAAAAAAAAAATTCTCTCATCTCTAATAAGTTGGTGATCCACTACACTACAAAGAAAAATTAAGTTTACTGACGAAATTTACCAACGGAATCCAACTTCCGTCGATATTCTAATTCCATCGGTAATATTTTTTCATGATTACCGACTGAATCTAAATTCTGTCAGGAATTCCTGACGGGAATTAAATTTTGTCAGGAAACTCGAAAAATAAGATTAGGGCACGAGCCCTTCTCCTCCTCGCGCACTTGTTTTCTGGTCTCCGACGATTCCGATGCGTGCTTTCCTTTCCGGTGATCTTTGGGTAAGTTCTCTCCTTCCCAAGTTCTTTTCTCCCCTTCCCAATCTCCGCCGGCCACCAGCATGCGGTTGCGGCATATTTGATGATTAGCATGTGACTAACATCATTTTTGACCACCAGCACGCGGCTAGCGGCTTTTCCGACCGCCAGTTGAGTGTTATCTATGTAGGATCGAAAAGAACGCTAGAGGGGGGTGAACAGTGATCGTCGAACAATTCGAATTAAAACTAAGTTACGCAGCGGAAAACGGAAGAAACAAACAATGCTAACACAAGTTGATTTTACTTGGTTCGAAGCCTTCGACGACTCCTACTCCAAGGCCCGCACTCGTCGAGTGCTTTTGTTAGGTAATCCACTAATAGTTCCCAAAAATATGTTACAAGATAAGTATAAGAACTAAAAAATAAGGTTACCGACAACAAGGAAAATATGAAAATCTGAGTCGCCGGTTGTCGGAGGAGCTTGACAACGTTGCAGGAGCTTTTTCGGAGCACCGAACAACAAGGAAATTTGTCGCAATTGTTGTTCTGAAGCTCCGAGTTGAAGGCATTTAAATAGGTCCATTCCGGACGCTTGGACCACATTGTTCGGCCAATCGACGCGCTCTACGTCAGCTTGTGAATGATTTTTCGGGTCCGGGTACCTGGATCGAGTCCGGGCACCCGGATCGCTTGGGCGCCTGCGGTCCACCTGGGCCAACCTTCTCCGGGCGCTCGGACCAACTCCAGGTGCTCGGATCCCTTTCGGGCGCCCGGAGTCCTTTTCTTAAACAACCTTCTCCCTGCAAGAAAAGGTTAGTCCGGACAATCAAAGGTTATATCTACCTTACAAAACAGAGTTAGTACAACATAGCAGATAGGGTAGTAATTAGATCCTGTCTCCTCGAAACTAGGATCTAGTCAATATCTCAACTTAGGCTTCCCAAATGGACCTAAGTTGGATCGACGCCTATAGTTCTCTCAATGAGGAATGCGTACTCACTGGATCTCTCCTCCAGTTGTTTATGTTCACTTACCAACTACAGTCACTTTACTTGCCTCTGACCTACCAGGTCTTTTCGCCAGTTGTTAGATCCACTGACCCAACTGGACTTCGGTCGGTTGTCAGGTCCCGCGGACCCAATCAGACTTCCCACCAGATATCAGGCCCAGCGAACCTATCTGGACTTCCCACCAGCTATCAGGCCTGTTGACCTAGCTGGATTTCAAGCTAGTGTCAGGTCCCTCAGACCGGTCAACTCCTGCGCACTTGGTAGAAAGGGTTAGATAAACATCACATCTAACTTTAAACTATCTGTTATACATCAAAACCAAATTATTAGTGCAACCTACACTAATAATCCCTCCCTTTTTTATGTAATGACAATCCGGGTTAAAGTTAGAAAAAAATAATAAAACAATAACGCATGAAAAAAATGGGGTGATTGGATTTCTTTTCTAACCTAACCCACTATCCTCCCCCTTTGGCAACATCAAACCGGATAAATGTATAGGGCATAAATAAAGATTTAGTAAAGAGAATTTTTACAACCCTAGCTCTTCAAGCAAGTTTAAATAAGTTTTAATCGACTACTTAAGAAAAATTGCAAAGTGATGGTTTTAAATAAAAACTTAGTTGTATTTGAGGGAGGAGTAAATATTTTGAAAAAAAAATCACAAGTACGTTTTCAAAAGTAATAGCTTTTTAAGAATATTTTAAAGTTCTTTTTCGAATTAATTTCCAAAGATTTAAATTTTTCTAAATATGACTTTTTAAAGAACTTGGACAGAAAAGTTAAGAAACAATTTAAGGAAAAAATTCTCTAAGTAAGATTTTCAAAAAAAAAAAAATTAAAGAGAAATTTCTCAGTAATATTTTTAAGTGGAGTTTAAAGCAAACTTCTAAGGAGTTATTTTTAAGAGCATAGAAAAATTTTCAAAATAACTTTGGCAAAACAATGTTAAACAAAATTTTCTAAGTAATATTTTCAATGTAAGTTTGAAAATAAATTCAAGGTAATTTTACAAAAAAGATTTAAAAAAAGATTTTCAAAGTGGAAGAAAATTTTTTCAAAAAAATGATTTGATTTTTTTTCAAAAACTTTCTCAAAACAAATAATTTTTTGTAAGTTGCAAATTTTTTGTTTTTTTTTTTAAAATCACATCAATATTTCAACATATTTTCAAAATAATTGAACTCTTTCTCTTCCTTAAGTTATCACTCCCCCCTTAAATTATACTAGGGTTTGGACATATTAAATTGAACACATTTTCAAAGCCCTTGCTCCCTTTAACCTAACACCTTCTAGTTATCTTTGTTAGCAACAAAGATTTTTATCTTAGTGCCTAGGGAATTTACTATTCGTAATACAAATGTTTATCAAATATATTATTTACACCTTATTATGATTGTTCACTTAAGTTTGATTAATCATTAATAAAAAAAATAACCTTAGATTTAGGTGTATTAAGCTAAAATTAAGTTTTAGGTTAAGTGAAATAATTTGTTATTAATTCAATAATAGTTAATCATTATCAATGATTTATTGATTAACTTTTACTTGACTCAATTCAATAATTTAATACTTATTTGATTAAAATAACTTATATTTCATATTAACTGATTGAGTTAATTGACTAATGATTGAAAGTATTAGTTTTAATTTTAAGTTTTGATTAGGTTTAACTTAAACAAATTATTGATTAAAGTTAAGTTAGAATTAACTAAGTTGCAATTGTAACTTTGAATTAATTCAGAGTTAAATTTGTTAAAGTTAGTAAACAAGTTAAGGTCCAATTTGAATCAATCTTTAATTAATATAAATTATAATTTAATTAAAGAAAAGTTAATATTTTGATTAACGTAGAAATTAAAGTTGATTAAGTTAAATTAAGGTTAAGCATTAATTAACTTGTAAATTCAAGTTTGATTTAAAATGCATTAGAGTAAAGCTAATGTTTTAATTTGATTAACTTAGGGTACTAATCAAGTTAAGTTAAATCTTAAATAAGGATAGACAAAACAATTAAATTTTAATTATTTACTTATTAATTACATAATTGAATTTAAAATTTAAGTTAATAGAATTTTGATCGTTTGTTAATAAAGATTTAAGTTTTAAGTTTAATTGTTTTTTTTCAAAGGATTTTTTTTATAAAAAAATTTAAAGGATTGTTTTTAAAAAAATTTAAAATAATTTTTAAAGGATTTTTAAACTAATTTTTTAAAAGTATTTTTAAAATAATTTTTTAAAAATAATTTTTAAAGGATTTTAAAATAATTTTTAAAGGATTTTGAAAATAAAATTTTAAAATAAATTTTTAAAAGATTTTAAAAATATTTTTTAAAGGATTTTTAAAATAATTTTTAAAAGATTTTTGAAATAATTTTTAAAGGATTTTTAAAATAATTTTTAAAGGATTTTTAAAATAAAATTTAAAATTATTTTTATAGGATTTTTAAAATAATTTTTTAAGGTTTTTTAAAATAATTTTTTAAGGATTTTTAAAATATTTTTTTAAGAATTTTTAAAATAATTTTAAAAGAATTTTAAAAAAATAATTTTTAAAGGATTTTAAAATAATTTTTAAAAGATTTTTAAAATAAATTTTAAGGGATGTTAAAATAATTTTTTATAGATTTTTAATATAATTTTTTTAAAGGATTTTTAAAATATTTTTTAAGGATTTTTAAAGGATTTTTAAAATAATTTTTAAAAGGATTTTAAAAATAAATTTTGAAAATATTTTAAAAATACATTAATTAATATATGTTTAATTTAATTTTGATTTTGGTGTTTAAGTAAATTAATATTGGCATTTAATTTAAATTAATTTAATCCTTATTTAATCCTTATTTAATTTTTATTTAATTCTTATTCATCTTACTCCATTTAAGTGTTAAGACAAAGGGATCCTATGGTTTTGTGAGATGTGTTAAATTAAATTTCAGGGTTTGATTTAACTTGTGTTAGATTCAAGCTTAGCTTTGGATTCAACAAACAGACATTTTTTGAATAAACTTCTAAGCTATGATGAGTCACCTGAACATTATTAGAGTAACCACGCCTTCGAGGTTTTCTAAATAGTTCTATCCACTGAACTTAATAACAAAACTTTGGTCTAACCAGTTAGGATTGGTAAGGAGTAGCTTCAGCTTGTTCCACTAAGTAAAATGTACCAGGTCGAAGCCATATCTTCCTAGACATGCATAAACATAGTTTCCCTAACCTACTATCATCCAAAACTTCTCCAGTGCTATTTTTCAAGTTAAACTTTTGTCCCTTTTTGATTTGATCCTAATTACCCTTCTGGGTAGCACATTATTTTGGGGATGCCAACTAATTTGGAGTTTCCCTTTGAATTATTGACTTTTAGTTTTATGTGGATTTGGTTTGGTTCTTCTTACATGGTTAGACAAGCTTTAGGAACCTTCTTTAATTTGTAAATTTTAATCTAATTAAGTTTTAGTTAAGGTTTAATTAATTGTAGTTTAGGTTGAATTTATGTTTTTAATTTTGAATTAATTAAATTATTTAAATTGTCCTTATTTAAAAGAGTTTACTTAATATTTTTTTTTTCAATTTTAATTTTATTAAGTTAATTGAATTATCTCTCTTTAAGAGATTATTTTTAATGCTTAAGTTTTTATTAATTCTTAATTTTAAATTGTTTGAATTATAATTCTTTAAAAGTTTACCTTTATTGTTTAACTTTTTTATTAATTGTTACTTTTGAATTTGCTATATTATCTTTGTTAAAGATGTTATCTTTAATATTTAATTTCAAATTTATTAAATTTAGTTTTGATTTTATCTTAATATATTCTTTGTCTTTTAAGTTTATATTATAAGCTGAATTTATTAGATTAGTTTTATCTATATTATTATCTATAAATTTAATTTTTGTTAATTAAATTATATTAGTTTTGGATAGAATTTTCTAGATTGATATTATATAGATTGTCAAATATTTTATTAAGGTATTTATTAATTTTATCTAGATATATTTCTTGAATTAATTATTTCTAAATTTTTATTTAATTTTAAAATTTTTAATTAATTAATTTACTTGAATTGATTTGGTCAATGTTTTGTTTGACCAAGTTAAAGTTAATGTCGATTTGATCAAAATCTTTATTGACTTGATCAGAATCTAGATTATTTTGTAGTTCTGAATTTGAATCATATAAATCTAGATTATCATTGACCATATTTGGGATAATTTCATATTTAGCTAACTTATCATGCACATTATTTAAACTACTACTAATAGAGGTATTTTGATAAATTATTCTAACCTTAAGCGCATCCTCTAATTCAGTAGACTTCTCCGTTGGCTTTGACTCGAGTCTGGATTCACTTTTGACTTGATCCTCTAGCTCCATCGGCTCCTCGTGAAGCTTGGTTAGCCGAGCCCAGAACTCATAGGCATCTTAGTGTTCTCTGTTGGGAGATTGTTGGTGCAATATTCCCCAGGTCAAGGTTGACCTAGTTTGACTGAGCTTGAATTGGGTCAAGCTCGAGTCTTAATGTTTATGTTTTGATGGTTTGACAATACATGTTTGACGATACATGTAGACAACACATGGAGACTGTTAGCTAGAGCCCTAGAGCCAATCATTTGATGATTGTATTATGGACTTATTGTATCATATTCTTATATTAATAAAGGCATTTGTTTGGTTATTATACTTACTTGTATTGGTGCCAAATAAACTAAGTATAATAACGTCCTTGAGTAGAAGGTTCTTACCTATATCAATCGATTGGTTGAATCGATAAGTGAGATGATATAGCGAACACTACTCTAAATCATTCCTAGTCGAGTATTAACATTCAGGGACAATGTTAATGCAATAAGACTAGTATGTAGGTCAACTCGATGACTTGATCTCACAAGTCATGGATATGGAGATATCAAGTTGACATATGGGTATGTATTAGAGAATGTATACTGAATGACCCGCCATGAGAAAGTATCATGGATTGTTATATGAGTGTCATATACTTTCTCATGTGACTATTAGTATGACTATTGGTTCTTAGACCTGAAGTCACCATGGTTCCCTACATAAGGAGTTATGTACTTTGGTTTCGTCAAACGTCACCCGTAACTGGGTGGACTATAAAGGCGATTACTGGGTATATAACAAATTATGCAGAGGGATGTGAGTGATGTAGATGGGATCTATCCCTCCCATATAACGGGAGCGACATCGGTATTCTTGATAGAGTCAGACCACGAAGTGCATGACCATGCCCAAATGAGTCAACATGAGATGTTGAGCTCATTTGATCGAGTGAGTCTACTTGGAGTTCAAGATTTAGATTGATTAGAGGATGTTACGGTCTATGCCTCACATTGATCAATATAGATGTCTAGGATAGAAGGACAATGTCACATATTGTGAGGAGTCACAATTAATACTCACAAGGTGATGTTGGATCTCAACATTCTTGTAACTTGGGTAGCAATGATGTATTGCTAGATGCCGCTCATTGTTTATGTTTCTAAAGGAGTTTAGAAATATTGCCAACGTTACAAGTGTTGGTGAAACCTAAGGTCAAGGTTGACCTGGGTGACCCGACTCGAGTTGACCTGACTCGAGGTATATTTTGATGTTTGACAAGAATGGAGAAGTTATACTTTGATATTTGATAAGAATAGGAACTTGGGGGATTGTGGGTGCAACCTTTGGTCAAGGTTGACCTGGTTGACCCGACTTGAGTTGACCTGATTCGGAAAAAGTCCAAGTATGGAGACTTGACACGAAAAAGTCCAAGCAGGGAGCTTGGCACAGGAAAAGTCCAAGTATGGAGACTTGGCACGGAAAAGTCCAAGCAGGGAGCTTGGCACGGGAAAAGTCCAAGTATGGAGACTTGGCACGGAAAAGTCCAAGCAGGGAGCTTGGCACGGGAAAAGTCCAAGTATGGAAGCTTGGCATGGGAGGTCAGAGATGGCTCGGTAGCTCGTTCTCTGGACTGGTTGGAGTCGGAGAGGGCTCGGTAGCTCGTTCTCCGGACTAGGTCAGAGAGGGCTCGGTAGCTCGTTCTCTGGACCGGACGTGGAAGTCGGAGAGGACTCGGTAGCTCGTTCTCCGGACTAGGTCAGAGAGGGCTCGGTAGCTCGCTCTCTGGACCAGGAAGACGTTAGGGTTTAGGGCTGGGAAGCTCTAAAACCAACAGAGACATTAGATCGGTCTGTTGACCGATCCAGTGATACTTTGGCTGTCTGGATCGGTCTGTCGATCGATACAGTGATACCTTAGTTATTTGATCGGTCTCGTGATCGATCAGTAACCACACAGTAGCTCTCTGTGGGTTATCTGATCGGTCTGGTGACCGATCAGTAAGAAGAGAACAATAGGGGATCAATAGGGGGATCAGTCTGTGGACCGATCCACCTATGGCCTGATCGGTCCACAGACCGATCAGGACTCGGCAACCCCTCACTGTGAAGAGTTGGGATCGGTCTGGGGACCGATCAGGGATTTCCTGGACCGATCAGGCTATGGCCTGATCGGTCCAGGCCTAGACGTTGAGACACAACGGCTAGATTTCTGTCTTCTTCTTCGCAGGTTGAAGTTATATAACGAGGTGGAGGGCCTCTACAGAACTCCTTCTTCTTCTGGTTCTTCTTCCTCCTTGCGATCTGAGCTTTGTTGAGCTCTCTACTGCTGAAGCTTCGTGTGAGCTTCCCTCGGCTGGGTCTCCAACAACAGTTGCTGCTGTGGTTGGCATCTGTGAAGTTGCTGCTTCATCAACAGTCGACGAGAAGGCAAGCAAACTAGTGTTTTTACATTCATATTGTTCTTGCTTCTTGCTATATCTTTGTACTCCGATCTTGCTGTTGCAAGAGAGATTGTGGCTATGTTTCTCTACCCAGAAGGAGTTTTTATTAGCCGGTCTTCCGAGGTCTCATCCACCGACGGATTGATAGGATTCGTCCACCTTACGGACACGCCGAGGAGTAGGAGTATCATCTCCGAACCTCGTTATATCGTCGCGTTTGAGGTTTGATATTCTCCCGTTTCGTTTCTATCTTTTATTTCCGCTGCGCTAACTCAAATTGTAGGAAGAAACGAGAATTTGGGGTCGGCTATTCACACCCCCCTCTCTAGCTGCATCCGAAGGTCCTAACAAGTGGTATCAGAGCGAGGTCGCTCTTCGTCGGATTAACACCCGGGGGAGCACGAGCTAGAGTATGGATCAACTTGGAGAAGACGTCACAATTCCACCCTTCTACGATCGCGACGACTTCGCGTATTGGAAGGTAAGAATGAAGTATTTTCTTATGACTAATCTAGTAAATTGGAATTGTGTACAAGTAGGTTTTATTCCTCCGGTGGATAAAGAAGGAGAACCTCTCGAGAAGAAGAAGTGGACGAAGGAACAAATCCACCAATCCATAATCAACGACGAGGTAACGAAAATCTTTGAACTTTCATTACCTAATGATATCTTGTGTAAGATAGGTAGATACAACAATGCCAAGGAGTTGTGGAACAACTTGGTTAAGTTCCATGAGGAGAGCTCCAATTCAAGTTATGAAGAGGAGTCAAGTGAGCCAAGTAGCTCACATCATGGAGGTATGGAATTAGAAGTTGAGGGCTACTCAACATCTAAGGAAGAAGAGGAGGAGAGTTCTTCTTCAAGACTGGAGCAAGAAGAAGAAGCCTCTACCTCCGGAAGGGATGAAGGAGAGAGCTTATATCCATCCTCAACCCTAGGTAACTCAAGCAACTTAATTTCAAATAAGTTACATATAATGTGCTTTGAGTGTAGGGAATATGGGCATTACAAAAGTAAATGTCCAAAGAGGATTAGGAAGACTCCACCGGCACCAAAAGTCAAGGAAGCCGGAGTCCCGATACGCAAGGGCAAGGAGCACGTGGTGTGCTTCCAATGCAAGCAAAGGGGACATTATAGAAGTCAATGTCCAAGGGGGAGGCAACCTCACAAGGACAAGAGACCAAGCACATCTATGGGAGGAGCTAAGGCAAACCCTAAGGTATCCTTTAAGGCACATTCTTGCAATTCTAATAAGACACATGCTAGTAGTTTTATTGCAATTGTCAATAATGATAAGCATGATAACTATAGAAACCGATACATGTCCTTAGGTGCCAAACATGTTAGCCTAGATAAGGACAATGCTAGAAATGCCAACTCTAGAGTTAACTCATCTAAGGTTAAAGAAAACCTAGATAGGAATCCTAAAACAACTAGACATATGCCTAGGAATATCTCAAAGAAAAATGGAAAATTAAAGTTTGAGGTATTAAAGAAGGAAAATCAAGTCTTGAGGTCAAGACTTGACACTTTAGAAAAGGCTTTTAAGAATTTGGAGAAGTCAACTCTAGGGTCTAAGGGTCAAAAATCAAAGCCCAAGGCCATGAGAGGTTTGGGTCACAAACCTAAGTCTCAAGTGGTCAAGCCTGCTTATCATAATGTTCCATTCGATTATGGAACAAGACCTAGGGCTAAGAAGACCATCACCAAGGTCACAAGGGGAGTCACCCCTAGAGTTGATCTTGATGAGTCCCAAATGACCAAGGCTTTAAAGCCTAGGAGGGTCATTAGGAGGGTTGCTAGGGAAGTCATCCCTAGTGAATATTTAGTGAACCCAATGAGCTCAAATAGGTATTGGGTTCCTAGGAGCGTGATTCCTTCACGCTAGATGGTTTAGGGTGTGCCAACCTTAATTGGATAGGATGTGCCTACTCATGGCAAAAGGTGGCAGTTTAGGAATTTTCAAGGTGTAATCAAGCCTTGAAAATGAAATTAAAAATTATTCCTAAGGTGATTAGAATGTGCCAACCACATTTGAGGAGTTTTCTAAAGTCAATCTAATTGGCACATAGTGATTTAAAAATCTTTAGTATATGATTTTAGGTCTATTACACTTAGGAATATAAAATTTATGGCAAAATGATCAAAATTATCAAAAATGGCAACTAAGGCTAGAATTAGGTATTTTCTATACCTTTATATGTTATTTGTCATACATTGTTTGTCATATGCCATGTCATGACATCATGTTTATTATCATTTGAAATGTCATGATAATGCTTAGGTTAGTTATATGTCATGCCTTATTTAAGTTTCATACTTTATGCCATGACATCATGACATTGGCACATATTTCCACTTATGATATTATTTTATGCCATGTCATCATCTCTTGCATTTATGATCAATTAATTTGATTTAAGGATAGAAACATAATTTGATATGGAGATCAAATTGTTGTTTAGAAAATGCATGAGAACTTAACTTAAGATGACCTAAACCCATATCTCACATCAAAATTGACTTGGATGTGTTTGATACACCTTAGATGTGTGTGAGATATTAGGATTATGAGTTAGGATCAAGGTGCATAGTTCTTGTACCTAGATGAGCCTAATTCGAATTTGATGATCATAGGGAAAACTTGTGTACAAGGCATGTACATTTAGCCCTAAGATTGTGGTCCTAAATTGAATGGTTTAAGATCATTTTAAAATTGATTTGAAAAATCTTGATGAAGCTTTTCTAGTGATAGCATTCATCATTGAGCAAGTTGATACAAAGATGGATTAACCTTGAGCTATTTCAAAGTATTTCGAACTTTGTATCAAGATTAAAAAATGGGAGTTATTTTCATAGAAAACTATTTTTCCATGATAATATATGTTATGAGGAATGTATCCTCAAAATTTTACAATTTTTGGAATTTTATGTAATTTTTTAGGGGTTTCTGAATTTCGGGAGAAAAATCAAAAATCCTTATCAGAGAGTTGTGGACCGATCAGAGAGGATTCTGATCGGTCCAAGGAAGTCTGGATCGGTCACTGGACCGATCCAGGGCAGTGTGGATCGGTCTGGTGACCGATCAGAGCGTGCCAAAATACTGATTTTCGACTGTTGTCTGAAATTTCAGCTGTGGAAGTTGGTGTTTTAGATTTCTAAAGGGTTGAAACTCTCCAAGACATTGTTGGTGCAATGGTCAATGAGGAGTTGACCTTTAGGGAGAGTTTTACCTATTGGTCAAGGGGGAGTTGACCTTTAGGGGGAGTTTTTACTCGTCAAGATTTCTAAGGATCAGTGATATGGGATTATCATTGTTGACTTTAGTATCAAGGGGGAAATTAAGGGTTTCAATGAAAGGTATGAGACTTTCATTAGGAAGAAACTCTTGACCTTGATTCACTCCTTTTTGATGTGTGTCAAAAAGGGGGAGAATGTCTAGAGAATATTTAAGGAAGAACATTGGAGTTTGGGGAGAATGTTCAAGGAAGAACATTGGAGAACTATTGGAAAACCTAAGTTAGGTTATCGGGTTAACCTAACTTGATTATGGGTTTTGTCAAACATCAAAAATGGGGAGATTGTTGGTGCAACCTAAGGTCAATGTTGACCTGGGTGACCTGACTCGAGTTGACCTAACTCGAGGTATATTTTGATGTTTACCAAGAATGGAGAAGTTATACTTTGATGTTTGACAAGAATAGGAACTTGGGGGATTGTGGGTGCAACCTTTGGTCAAGGTTGACCTGGTTGACCCAACTTGAGTTGACCTGATTCAGGAAAAGTCCAAGTATGGAGACTTGGCACGGAAAAGTCCAAGCAGGGAGCTTGGCACGGGAAAAGTCCAAGTATGGAGACTTGGCACGGAAAAGTCCAAGCAGGGAGCTTGGCGCGGGAAAAGTCCAAGTATGGAAGCTTGGCATGGGAGGTCAGAGAGGGCTCGGTAGCTCGTTCTCTGGACTGGATGGAGTCGGAGAGGGCTCGGTAGCTCGTTCTCTGGACTGGATGGAGTCGGAGAGGGCTCGGTAGCTCGTTCTCTGGACTAGGTCAGAGAGGGCTCGGTAGCTCGTTCTCTGGACTGGATGGAGTCGGAGAGGGCTCGGTAGCTCGTTCTCCGGACTAGGTCAGAGAGGGCTCGGTAGCTCGTTCTCTGGACCGGACGTGGAAGTCGGAGAGGACTCGGTAGCTCGTTCTCCGGACTAGGTCAAAGAGGGCTCGGTAGCTCGCTCTGGACCGGAGGCGTTGGGGTTTAGGGTGGAAGCTCTAAAACCAGAGACATTAGATCGGTGCATTGGCCGATCGGTGACTATTGGGTTGCGGATCGGTGCATCGGCCGATCCGATGATCTTAGTTATCGATCGGTCTCATGACCGATCGGTACTCTGATAGCTCTCGTGGGTTATCGATCGATGCGGTGACCGATCGATGAAAAGAACAATAGGGGATCAATGGGGATCGGTGCGTGGACCGATCCACCTATGGCCTGATCGGTCCACAGACCGATCAGGGCTCGGCAACCCCTCACTGTGAAGAGTTGGGATCGGCCTGGGGACCGATCAGACTAGGGCCTGATCGGTCCACAGACCGATCAGGGATTCCTGGAGCGATCAGGCTATGGCCTGATCGGTCCAGGCCTAGCCGTTGAGACACAATGGCTAGATTTCTGTCTTCTTCTTCGCAGGTTGAAATTATATAACGAGGTGGAGGGCCTCTACAGAACTCCTTCTTCTTCTGGTTCTTCTTCCTCCTTGCGATCTGAGCTTTGTTGAGCTCTCTACTGCTGAAGCTTCGTGTGAGCTTCCCTCGGCTGGGTCTCCAACAACAGTTGCTGCTGTGGTTGGCATCTGTGAAGTTGCTGCTTCATCAACAGTCGACGAGAAGACAAGCAAACTAGTGTTTTTACATTCATATTGTTCTTGCTTCTTGCTATATCTTTGTACTCCGATCTTGCTGTTACAAGAGAGATTGTGGCGAGGTTTCTCCACACAGAAGGAGTTTTTATTAGCCGGTCTTCCGGAGTCTCATCCACCGACGGATTGATAGGATTCGTCCACCTTACGGACACGCCGAGGAGTAGGAGTAGGAGTATCATCTCCGAACCTCGTTATATCGTCGCGTTTGAGGTTTGATATTCTCCCGTTTCGTTTCTATCTTTTATTTCCGCTGCGCTAACTCAAATTGTAGGAAGAAATGAGAATTTGGGGTCGGCTATTCACACCCCCCCTCTCTAGCCGCATCCGAAGGTCCTAACAACAAGAACCTATTGGGTCACACATAAAGAACAAGTGGATGGAGATTAGGTTCATATGATGAACCAATTGGATTACGTTCATATGATGCACCAAGGATTGGATTCGGATTAATTCAAATTAGACTTATTGAGTTAGACTCAATTAGATTCATTTGTTGAATGAGTCTAATTTAAATTTGATTCATTGAGCCAATTTATATTAATGAATTGAGATTCATTAAATTGAAATTCATTAAATTGAAATTGACTTGAATCAAAGGTTGGATTTAACTCAACAAGGAAGAAAATTGGTCAATTTTGACTTGACCAAATGGAAGTTGAAACATCAAGTTTGACTTGATATTGCCACATCATGAAGGTTGACTCATCCTACATGGCATGACTAACCTTGCCACATCATCTCCACCTCATCATGGTGTGCCACCTCATGGAGGTTACACATTCCATTCCATTTAATGTGGCCGACCACATTAAATGGGGAGGTTACAAGGTGTGGCCGGCCACACTAATGTAGTGTGGAGGTTTTGGTTTTGTGTATTGATGTGTGCATTCATTCTATCATCTTCTTCCTTGGTCTTTCTTCCTCCTTGCTGCTATTGCCGTGAGTTCTAAGCAAGGGTGAAGGTGGTTGAGTGAGTTCCAAGAGAATAAGGAAGAGTGAAGGTCACAAAGGAGGATACTACTTCTTGAGTGTATGAGTTTCTTTTTGCATCCTCGCTTTTTCTTCCTTTCAAATCCTACCCGAGAGCCCTAGAAAGTGCTAGCACACTTGGGGTACTCTCTTCTCCATCCTTGAGTGTTAGAGAACACATCTTGTTCGTGTGGATATCACTAGAGAGTTGTCTACATTGACAACTTCGAGATCTGGCGTACCTTGGACTTGCGGGATTGCGAATGACACGCATCAAAGGTATAAAATGTTTTTCCTTTGTAGATCTACTATAGATCATAGTTTGAAACTCGTTCTCATATTTTGAAATCTATCCTTCGTACGAGATCCAGTGGCATGGGTGATTCAGGGTTTCTGCGACGCGAAAAGCGATTTTCGCGGCCTAAAAAACCCAACAGTGGTATCAGAGCCATGTGCGAAGCGAGTACGAGTTTAGATTCGTATTTTTATAAAAAAATATAGATCTGTAAACTTTCTGTAAATTCATGTTTTTATAGTTTTAATGAGTATTTTTCTCGTAAAAGCGAAGCACAAGTGTTTAGACACTTGTAGGCTTCGACTACCGAGAAGGTTTTTCCGAAACGGCAATGTTTCACCCCAATATCTTTTGGGACAGAGGGCTTAGGCGCTGTTAGATCGCAAAGGAACCCTCGCGATGGTTAGATCATGGGTAGGGGCACTGCCCCTGGCCCCGCAAGGGGATTCGTTCCGCGATTGCACCCGAAAACGCTAAACGGGACTGTCGGGAAAAATTTACTCATAAAATTGTAAAAATTATGAAAATTATAGAAAATTATGAAAAAAAAATATAATTTAGAATTATATATTAATTTTGTGATAGTCATGGCCCAAAGACCCAAATTGGATTTGGAAATATGTTGTAATTCATAATACGGCCTGCGTGTCGTTATGTGATGTGCGTGCTGTATTTATTTTATTTTATTTTCACGACCTGCGCGTCGTGCCTCTCTCTTATATTCTGGTTGTAAATTAGATTTAGACTTGAATGTAACTCGAGTTTTAAAATTGTAATGAAAATTTTGAAGCGGTGGAAGGTCCACACGAGACGGAGTTACGAGGAGGGCGCGAGCAACACAAGGTGGTCAAAGGAAGAAGCTTGAGAAGCTGTTGACCTTAGGTTGACCATCCGATCTTCTCATTGGCTTGAGAAGATCGTAGTAGGGCCATGACACAATCACAAAATTATTTAATTAATTGTTTTTGTGTGTATGTGATGCATGCTAGTTAATTAAGTAATTAATTAGTGCATAACGATTAGATTAGATCTAAGTCGTGCACATGATGCACCCTTCGATTAGATTAGATCTATCGAGTATATGATACGCATCATCGTTTAGATTAGATCTAAATCGCATCAACTCGTAATGCCTACCATGCCGTGATACCTACCACTACCTCGATCGCATGTTGTTGTTGAATCTGCCAAAGCAGAGCAACACATACTATCTTGGTAGGGTACGGAGGGACAATTTTGGTCCCGCCTATCAACGCATGGGTGAGTACAACTCAATTAGATTGAGTATTGCTAGTTTACTCGGTTGGATCGAGTACAACTATAGGCATTCTTCCAACGGTTGGAAAGGTAGGTCAAAATCACGTTTATATTAACTCTTGGGCGTATTAGCCAAAGCTAACTCGAGTTTTAATATAAATACGGATTTTATCCTATAAACAAGAGTTGCATAGAGATGTAATTGGTAATCGTTATCTACCGATCATACTAAGTCTTGGGCGTATTAGTCAAAGCTAACTCAAGGGTTAGTATGATGTGGATCTTGTCCCACATGAATTATAGAATTCAGTGGGAGCATCATTTAGTTAAAGGCCTAATTAAATAATTAAGAATATGATATTTATTTCTGTATTTATTTTGTTGTAGAATTTCCATGACGTCAAACACGAACAACTTCTGCGTTACGTCCTTAAGAAGGACAAGCTCAACGGAGCAAAGTTCTGGTACAGGAACACGAGAATAGTTCTCACCCAAGAACGTAAGCTGTAAGTTCGAGCAGCCATTCAGGAGGCTCCTCCCGCTTTGCCAGCAGGCCGAGATGCTTACAAGAAGCATCAAATGACACATTAGATGTGTCTGTCTTATGCTCGTGACCATGAACTCGAGCTTGAAAGCAACATGAGTTGATGGGCGCTTACGATATGGTTGAACATCTTTGTCACCTATATCAAGGACAAGCAAGGCATTGGAAGAGGAACTCCTGGAAGATCTTACGAAGAAGAGAAATAAGATTTCTACTTCAGGTATACATGTTATAGAAGTCAACCTCTCTATTTCTTCATCGTGGGTATTAGATACCGGATGTGCTTCGCATATTTGTACTAATGTACAAGCGCTGAGAAATAGCAGGACATTGACGAAGGGTGAGGTAGACCTACGAGTAGGCAATGGAGCACAGGTTGCTGCTATTACTGTAGGAACTTATCATCTATCTCTGCCCTTTGGGCTTGTACTAGAATTAGATGATTGTTGTTATGTGTCTGCTTTAACTAAGAACATTATATCTGTTTCTTGTTTGGACAAGAAAGGTTTTTCGTTTATAATAAATAATAAATATTGTTCCGTCTATTTAAACGAAATGTGTTATTGTAGTGCACATCTAATAAACGGACTCTATATTCTAGACCTTGAAAGTCCTATCTATAACATTAGTACCAAGAGGTTCAAGTCAAGTGACATGAACCAAACCTATCTCTGGCACTGTCGCTTAGGTCATATAAATGACAAGCGCTTATCCCAGCTCCATAAGGATGGTTTGCTGGACTCATTTGATTTTGAATCTTATGAGATATGCGAGTCATGCCTACGAGGCAAGATGACCAAGACTCCCTTTAATGGGCACAGCGAAAGAGCGACTGATTTGTTAGGACTCATACATAGTGATGTATGTGGCCCTTTCAATATCGCTGCTAGAGGCGGTTATAGGCACTTCATCACATTTACTGATGACTTCAGTAGATATGATTATGTGTACTTGATGACACATAAGTCAGAATCCTTTAAAAAGTTCAAAGAATTCAAGAATGAAGTACAGAACCAGCTTGGCAAGAGTATTAAGATAGTTCGATCCAATCAAGGTGGAGAATACCTTAGCCAAGAGTTTCGTGACTATCTAGCAGAATGTGGGATCCTACCCCAACTCACTCCTCCTGGAACACCACAGTGGAATGGTGTATCCGAAAGGAGGAATCGTACCCTATTAGATATGGTGCGATCTATGATGAGTCACACAGATCTTCCGACATACCTTTGGGGTTATGCTCTAGACACGGCAGCTTTTATACTCAACCAAGTTCCATCCAAGGTCGTGATAAAGACACCATATAGAATATGGACTGGGAGAGATGCCCAGGTGTCTTTCAGGAGGATTTGGGGTTGTGAGGCTTACGTTAGACGTCAAGTCTCAGACAAATTAGGACCTAAATCCGACAAGTGCTACTTTATTGGATATCCCAAGGAAACTAAGGGATATTGTAACGACCCACCTTCTGGGTACTAGGCTGTAAGGCCGATCGCTACAGTTATGCTGTACTATACTGCGCGGAAAGCTGGGCTAATTAAAATTTTACTCTACTAATGACGGATACAACTGATATGAAAGGTCTACAGACCTTCTTTGCTGGTATACATATGCTAAGGAGGGGAAACTAAACATCCCAACTGAGCTAGGGACTGGAAACTGAACTTCCCAACTACCTACTGACCTGCCGATCGATCCACAGATCGATCGGAATGGTCCCAGATGGATCGGTCGGCAAACCGATCCAGGTGTGGCTGGATCGGTCGGCGAGACCGATCCGGTATGTCTGGATCGGTCGGTGGCCGATCCGAGCACCAAATACGGAACTCGCTATTGTATAGTCTGGATCGGTCGGTGGCCGATCCGGAGAATCTGATAGCATCTATCAGATCTGTCTGGATCGGTCGGTGGCCGATCCGATGCATCGACTGCACGATCGATGAGACCGATCGAGTTCGATTTCGGAACTCTGATTTCAGCACTTTGGCATGCCAGAATCTCACACAACAATTATAAAATCAATGGAAATACACTCTAACAACTATTAACCAGCATTCTAACATAATTACTAACAAACTAAATAAATCTCCCATGATTTAAACACTCTAAGGTTCAAAATTGCATAAAAGAAGAAATACTAAGACTTCTACTATTTAAGTTTGCTAAAACCCCTGAGGATCTTTTATTCCAGTTCCTTCCACACACATCTTGATCTGCATTGACCTCCAACCTCCACTGCTAGTCCAATTTTCCTTTACCTTTATCTGCAGTATAAGAAAAGTAGTATCTATAAGCTAAAAAGCTTAGTAAGAAATCATCTACCTCACAAAAACATGCAACGATGCAAATATGATTTTAAATCATGTTGTTTAAAACATATGCTGGATATACTGAATAAACTAAGCATGGCATGACATATAAGCATACAATCATGACATATCTAAAGCTGAACATAAAGTCATCATGCATATTCACAGGGAAAAACTAAGCTGATGCTAAGAACGGAGCTACGCTAATACTGATCTACTGCTAGAACTGTACTGAATTCACGAACTAATTTCTGAAAGATTGAAAACCATATACATATAGTAAGTGAAAATACTAAACATGCTGCTGAGGGGCCCGACAACTGTACGTGCTATGCGCGCCTCTCTAACTAGACCCGGGGTTGCAAGTCCCGAATTTAGTAGAGCTACTAGGTTATCTAAACCTAGAGACCGACTATGGGAGCCCAGCCCAATGGATATGTAATCCAGTACAGTGCCAACTGAAAAGTAAAATACTGAGTATAGCTAAACTGTTCTAAATTGCTGTTTCTAGGTTATCTGAACCTAGAGCTAGGTTGTCTGAACCTAGAGGCGACTGTGGGAGCCCACCCATTGGACCGTAGTCCCATATAAGCTAGGATAAAACTAATTTGCTGTTTTAAATGCTTCTAGTGCATTTAATAAATTAATTAAGCTGTCTAGTACTGAGTTAGACCTTTAATCGAGCACCTAGGATGCCCTAACTCTTCTCCCTATTAGGGAGACTACCTCTAGGCACCCGACAACGTCTAACCTCCTATCTGAAGAGGGAAAACGTGTCCGGCCCATCTAGAGGTGCTCAACTAAATCCCTAACCTGCGAAGAGAGTTAAATACACCCTAGATATCGATAAAAATCTGCATACACCATAACTAAAGCATAAAAACTCAAACGGAAGCTATTATACTGCAGGTGAGGGGCTTCTTACCTCCTGTTCGTAATTTCTTACGATTCTATTCGCTAGAATTCCGGTGGAGATGATCTTCTCGACGATCCGCTCACGTCTTCGCGTTCCTCTCGCGGAGAAGAACCTTTTTCGTGTTGGAGTCGTCGCCGGAAGATGAACCTATGGACCTTGGGGCTAGGGCGCCGAGAGAAGAAGGAGAGGGAGAGGCGGCGGTGAGGTTTCGGTGGTGAGGGTTGAGAAGGTGCCGAACCCAAAAATAAACCAAAACCTACTTAAGTTTTTAATTTATATTAAGTGGATTATTGAACCCAACTCTAATATAAATATAATTGGATCCTCTTTCTTTCAGCACGGCCCTGCTGGGTTCACCGGTTACTAAGGCTAACTAAAGGTTTAGCGGACCCGAGAGGTCCCGGGTTCGATTCCCGCTTAAACCATTTTGCTTATCTAATTACTTTTGCTACTTCCGCTACTCGAAAAATTCCGGAAAAATATCTAAAAATTCCAGAAAAATCATAGAATAATTCTAATGCAAGTTTGAGAATTTTCGGGCGTTACAATCCCCCATACCTTATAAAAAGTTCGTCCTCGAACTTAGAACAATTCTGGGTACTTCTATCTCATGTTGGCTTCTGTCTCCCAAGTTGCCTCTTCTGCTGTGTGACTATGCCAAATGACTTTGACTAATGGTACTTCCTTGTTCCGCAATTTCTTAACTGCTCGGTCTATTATCTGAATAGGCCGACTATCATAGCTGAGGTCTTCGCGGATCTGTACCGACTGGGGCTCAATCACCTGGGTGGCATCTGGGGTATGCTTCTTCAGCATAGAGACATGAAATACGTTGTGGACAGCTGACATTTCCTAGGGTAGCTCTAGCTCATATGCTACCTTGCCCACTCTTCTGCTGATAAGGTATGGTCCCACGTATCTGGGACTTAGCTTGCCCTTCTTCCCAAAACGCATTTCTCCCTTTATGGGAGCTACTCTGAGGAGCACTGAATCCCCAACTGAAAACTCTAAGGGTCTGCGCCGTGTATCAGCATAGCTCTTCTGGCAGCTCTGAGCTGTGGTATCTGCTACTAGATCTGTCTGAAGCTCTAGTTCTTTCTGTTCACCACTCTCATACCAGCAGATTGGAAATCTACACCTCCGCCCATAGAGAGCCTCGTAAGGTGCCATGCCGATAGTGGCCTGATAGCTGTTGTTGTATGCAAACTCTGCTAGACTCAGATATTTGCACCAACTTCCTTTGAAGTCTAGGGCACACGCTCGGAGCATATCTTCGAGTACCTGATTTACTCGCTCCGTCTGACCATCTGTCTGAGGATGGAAGACTGTGCTGAACTTTAACTTCATGCCCAATGCTGACTGTACACACTCCCAGAAGTGTGATGTAAATCTGCTGTCTCTGTCTGAAATAATGGTACGTGGGACTCCATGAAGTCTGACGATCTCCTGGAGATACAACTAAGCTAGCTTCTCCATGGAGTAGGATATCTTGATAGCTAAAAAGTGGGCTGATTTAGTCAACCCGTCGACTATTACCCAGATGGCATCAAAACCATTCGTGGTTCTGGGTAGTCCCACTATGAAGTCCATAGAGATATCCTCACACTTCCATTCTGGAATCTGTATAGGCTGCAGAACTCCTCCTGGTCGCTGATGTTCTGCCTTGACCCTTTGACAGGTGAGGCAGATGCTAACATATCTGGCGATGTCTCGCTTCATCCCGGGCCACCAAAAATGTTTCTTCAGGTCTTGATACATTTTGGTGGAACCTGGATGCATTGCATAGGGAGTCCTGTGAGCCTCAACTAAAATCCGTCTCCGTAGCTCCTCCTGATCTGGAACACAGAGTCTGTCACCAAAATACAACACCCCGCTATCGGACACTCTGAACTCTCTACTTTCTGATTCTGTTAGCCCTTGCTTGATTTTCTGTATTTCAGGGTCCTGCTCCTGAGCTGACTGAATATCACCAAGCAAGGTAGACTCTAAGGTCATAGTAGAGAGTTGTCCCACTATAAGCTCGAGACCGAAATCTATGATCTCCTTCTGTAGGGGCGGTGACATGGCTGTAAGAGATAATAAGGTAGCACTGGACTTTCTGCTGAGTGCGTCTGCTACCTTATTGGCTTTTCCGGGATGGTAAAGGATATCAATATCATAGTCTTTGACCAGCTCTAGCCATCTGCGCTGTCGCATATTCAGATCCTTCTGAGTGAAGAAGTACTTCAGACTCTAATGATCTGTATATACTCTACACTGGGCTCCATACAAGTAATGTCTCCAAATCTTGAGAGCGAACACTACTGCTGCAAGCTCAAGGTCATGAGTAGGGTAATTCTTCTCATAATCCTTGAGTTGTCTGGAGGCATAGGCAATCACCTTTCCGTCTTGCATCAGCACTGCTCCTAATCCCAATTTAGAGGCATCACTGTAAATGTCGAAGCTATCTGTATTTCCTGGTAAGGCTAAGATAGGAGCACTGGTCAATCTCCTTTTGAGCTCGCTGAAGTTGTTCTCACAGTCCTCTGTCCATTGAAATTTTCTGTTCTTTCTGGTGAGAGCTGTCAGTGGGGAGGCTATCCTGGAGAAGTCCTCTACAAACTTTCTGTAATAACCTGCTAATCCCAGAAAGCTTCTAATTTCACTGGCATTCTTCGGTCTTTTCCAGTTACTTACTGCTTCTATTTTGCTGGGGTCTACCATGACACCATCCTTTGAGATGATGTGACCCAGGAAGGACACCTGATCAAGCCAGAATTCACATTTCGTGAACTTGGCATATAGCTGATTCTGCTGAAGTGTCTGTAGTACTGTCTTCAGGTGCTCTGCATGTTCTTCCTGAGTTCCTGAGTAGATAAGGATGTCATCGATGAACACGATAACAAACTTATCTAAGTACTCTCTGAATACTCTGTTCATGAGATCCATGAATGTAGCTGGAGCATTTGTCACGCCAAAAGGCATGGCTACGAACTCGTAATGTCCGTATATGGTCCTGAATGCTGTCTTCGGTATATCACCCTCCTTGACTCTGACTTGGTGATATCCTGATCTGAGGTCAATCTTAGAGAACACTGCTGCTCCCTTTAACTGGTCGAACAGGTCATCTATCCTGGGAAGAGGATACCTGTTCTTGATCGTGACCTGATTCAGTGCTTTGTAGTCTATGCATAGCCGCATGCTTCCATCCTTCTTATTCACGAACAGTACAGGCGCTCCCCATGGTGAGTGACTAGGGCGTATGAAGCCCTTGTCCAAGAGCTCTGTGGTTGCTCATGAAGTTCCTTCACTCGGCTGGAGCCATGCGGTAAGGCGCTTTGGAAATAGGATTGGTGGGAAGAGCTCTATCTCAAATTCAATCTCTTGGTGCTAGGCTGGTAACTCTTCAGGAAGGCTGGGTAGTCACATACAACTCGGACCTCTGCTGGTTGTTGGTCCCTGTCCTGGCTGGTATTGATCACATGTGCTAGGTACCCGTACATCCCGAATCCTTCAACTTCGTGCCTTCATAGCTGAGAGAAATTTTCGCTTTTCTCTTTGGTTCTCCGATGTACTCGAGCTGTACTTCGTTGGAACACGACTTTCCATTTACGGCACTCTATGGAAGCACCGTGTCGATCAGAAATCCATTCCAAGGATGACGTCGTAGTCGGTCATTCCTAGCAGGATCGGATCACAAAAGAGTTCCCGTCTGCTATAATCAGAGCCAGTGCGTGGACGCCATAACTTCTCCCGATGGTAGTGTCGTCAGAAAGAGTACCTCTGGAGCTATTGCGACTTTGCGGTGAACGCCCTAGCTATATAAGAATGGGTTGCCCAGATCAAATAGACGATTGCTACTTGAAAAATGCTGTCGACTGTAACAAGCCGAGGCATTACGCTCGTCCTCTCGGTGATTGAGTAGATCCTCGCATTCACCATAGCTGGAGGGGCTTCTAATCTACAGGCGATAAGTGGACCTTCTAGCGGCTGCATCGATATAAGCCGGTGGTGGCTGCGTCTTGAATCTGCGTGGTGAGGAAGACCGGTCTTGTTCGGGCACTGCTTGGTCATGTGCCCTTCTTGTCCACATTCAAAGCATCCTCGTGTGCCCCTGCGACAAACCCCTGGGTGGAATTTCCCACAAGTAGCACACTTTGGATAACTAGGTCGCTTGCTAGATGGTCCTCCTTTTGGGTCACTCCCTGACTTGCGCTTCCCTTTCCAGTTAGAGCTGTGGCCTTGCTGTTTTTGAGTGTGAGAGTTTCCTTGGCCCTTGGACTTTGAGGAAACTTGCTTCGGCTGCTTGATGTTGTTCTGGTAATGCTCTGTGGTCAAGGCACTGCTCACTAACTCCTCTGTGGTTTGTGGCCTATGTATGCCACCAGCCACGTTCACTGCTATCTCTGGTCTCAGCATCTTGAGCATCAACCGGATTCGTTCCTTCTCTGTGTTGACTAGCTCTGGGCATATACGAGCCAACCTGTTGAATTTCTTCACGGCTTCCTCAACTGAAAGGTTGCCCTAGCGAAACTCGGTGAACTCGTCGTAGTGGTGGTTTGTAACCCGTATGTGAAAGAACTCCTCGAAGAATTCTTTCTCAAGTCGCCCATGACATGGTTCCTTTGGGTGCTTTCGATTCTTTCCCACCATATCGTCGTCTCTGTCGAGTGAAGGTCACACTTCACCTTCTCGTGTTAGCCATCCGAAGCTCCATCGTGCTCTCCGGTGTTTTGAACCAGGCTTGTGCATCCCATGGTTTACTAGTGTCCGAGAAGTTCTCGACTTGACTCACTGCCACTGGATCGGATAGGCTTCCTTTCTTGGCTCATCTGCTGGGACTACTGGTGCTGGTCTTGGTGTTGTAGGCTGATGGTGGAACCTCCAAGACCACCTGAGTCGTCAAATTCGGTTCCGGGGTGATTGTGTATTTTGTTGATTAGCCTTTAAGGTGGCTATTTCTTTGTTCTGCTCAGAATCGAGCCACTAATCTTTGTAAGGTGGGGAGGCATCACGCCTCTTCTTTGGGGCTCGAGCTAATGCCCTTCTAGCTGGGCGTCCTCGTGCCATTTCTAAAGGCATAGAGAACATAACATAACTAATGTAATCACAGTTATATAACTACTGATATCATGTTTAAAACTATTACATACTATCAAGCAATAGGCATATAAACATGAACTGTAATAACAAAACAAGGAGCATAAATAAAGTAGAGGTATTCTTACTTGGAAGCTGCAGGTTCAATGCTGATGTGTGTGTAGGAAGTATGAAATTCTGCTCTGATACCACTCTGTAACGACCCACCTTCTGGGTACTAGGCTGTAAGGCCGATCGCTACAGTTATGCTGTACTATACTGCGCGGAAAGCTGGGCTAATTAAAATTTTACTCTACTAATGACGGATATAACTGATATGAAAGGTCTACAGACCTTCTTTGCTGGTATACATATGCTAAGAAGGGGAAACTAAACATCCTAACTGAGCTAGGGACTAGAAACTGAACTTCCCAACTACCTACTGACCTGCCGATCGATCCACAGATCGATCGGAGCTGCGGTCGTTCTGTTCCCAACTGGATCGGTCGGCAGACCGATCCAGGTGTGGCTGGATCGGTCGGCAGACCGATCCAGGTATGTCTGGATCGGTCGGCTGACCGATCCAGGCACCTGAAATACCTGGAACTCGCTACTGCATCGTGCTGGATCGGTCGGCTGACCGATCCAGGAGGATACAGTCTGGAGACCGATCAGAGTTCTGATTTCGCTCGGAAACTCTGATTTCAGCACTTTGGCGTGCCAGAATCTCACACAACAATTATAAAATCAATGGAAATACACTCTAACAACTATTAACCAGCATTCTAACATAATTACTAACAAACTAAATAAATCTCCCATGATTTAAACACTCTAAGGTTCAAAATTGCATAAAGAAGAAATACTAAGACTTCTACTATTTAAGTTTGCTAAAACCCCTGAGGATCTTTTATTCCAGTTCCTTCCACACACATCTTGATCTGCATTGACCTCCAACCTCCACTGCTAGTCCACTTTTCCTTTACCTTTATCTGTAGTATAAGAAAAGTAGTATCTATAAGCTAAAAAGCTTAGTAAGAAACCATCTACCTCACAAAAACATGTAACGATGCAAATATGATTTTAAATCATGCTGTTTAAAACATATGCTGGATATACTGAATAAACTAAGCATGGCATGGCATATAAGCATACAATCATGGCATATCTAAAGCTGAACATAAAGTCATCATGCATATTCACAGGGAAAAACTAAGCTGATGCTAAGAACGGAGCTACGCTAATACTGATCTACTGCTAGAACTGTATTGAATTCACGAACTAATTTATGAAAGGTTGAAAACCATATACATATAGTAAGTGAAAATACTAAACATGCTGCTGAGGGGCCCGACAACTGTACGTGCTATGCGCGCCTCTCTAACTAGACCCGGGGTTGCAAGTCCCGAATTTAGTAGAGCTACTAGGTTATCTAAACCTAGGGACCGACTATGGGAGCCCAGCCCAATGGATATCTAATCCAGTACAGTGCCAACTGAAAAGTAAAATACTGAGTATAGCTAAACTGTTCTAAATTGCTGTTTCTAGGTTATCTGAACCTAGAGCTAGGTTGTCTGAACCTAGAGGCGACTGTGGGAGCCCACCCATTGGACCGTAGTCCCATATAAGCTAGGATAAAACTAATTTGCTGTTTTAAATGCTTCTAGTGCATTTAATAAATTAATTAAGCTGTCTAGTACTGAGTTAGACCTTTAATCGAGCACCTAGGATGCCCTAACTCTTCTCCCTATTAGGGAGACCACCTCTAGGCACCCGACAACGTCTAACCTCCTATCTGAAGAGGGAAAACGTGTCCGACCCATCTAGAGGTGCTCAACTAAATCCCTAACCTGCGAAGAGAGTTAAATACACCCTAGATATCGATAAAAATCTGCATACACCCTAACTAAAGCATAAAAACTCAAACGGAAGCTATTATACTGCAGGTGAGGGGCTTCTTACCTCCTGTTCGTAATTTCTTACGATTCTATTCGCTAGAATTCCGGTGGAGATGATCTTCTCGACGATCCGCTCACGTCTTCGCGTTCCTCTCGCGGAGAAGAACCTTTTTCGTGTTGGAGTCGTCGCCGGAAGATGAACCTATGGACCTTGGGGCTAGGGCGCCGAGAGAAGAAGGAGAGGGAGAGGCGGCGGTGAGGTTTCGGTGGTGAGGGTTGAGAAGGTGCCGAACCCAAAAATAAACCAAAACCTACTTAAGTTTTTAATTTATATTAAGTGGATTATTGAACCCAACTCTAATATAAATATAATTGGTTCCTCTTTCTTTCAGCACGGCCCTGCTGGGTTCACCAGTTACTAAGGCTAACTGAAGGTTTAGCGGACCCGAGAGGTCCCGGGTTCGATTCCCGCTTAAACCATTTTGCTTATCTAATTACTTTTGCTACTTCCGCTACTCGAAAAATTCCGGAAAAATATCTAAAAATTCCAGAAAAATCATAGAATAATTCTAATGCAAGTTTGAGAATTTTCGGGCATTACAGATATTATTTCTACATTCCCAGTCAGCACAAGGTAGTTGTGGCAAAGACTGGAGTTTTTCTAGAAAGAGACTTTGTTTCTAGAAAGACTAGTGGGAGCGCGTTCGATCTTGAAGAAGTTCAAGATGCGAACAATAGCACTAATGCCTCGATGGAAGTTGAACTGGAACCACAAAATGTTGTGAATGATGTTGTTCCACAAAGAGTTGAGGAACAACAACCAGTTCAAGTAGACATACCTCTTCGCAGGTCTGATAGGGTACGTCGTCAGCCTGAGAGATACTCATTTCTCTTATCTGACCATGATGACATTGTGTTCATAGAGGATGAGCCTACCACCTATCAGGAAGCTGTGATGAGACCAGATTCCGAGAAATGGCTAGAAGCCATGAGATCCGAGATGGAATCCATGTACACCAACCAAGTTTGGACTTTGGTTGATCCACCTGAAGGGGTAAAACCCATAGGGTGCAAGTGGGTCTTTAAGAGAAAGACTGACATGGATGGACTTATCTATAAGGGTCACTTGGTAGCTAAAGGTTTCAAGCAGATTCATGGTATTGACTATGATGAGACCTTTTCTCCAGTAGCGATGTTTAAGTCCATTCGGATCATGCTTGCTATTGCAGCTTACCACGATTACGAGATCTGACAGATGGACGTCAAAACCGCGTTTCTGAATGGAGACCTACTCGAGGATGTGTACATGACACAACCTGAGGGTTTTGTAGATTCACAACATACTAGCAGAGTATGCAAGCTGCATAGGTCCATTTATGGACTAAAGCAAGCTTCTCGGAGCTGGAATCTTTGATTCGATGATGCAATCAAATAGTTTGGTTTCATCAAGAACGAAGATGAACCTTGTGTCTGCAAGAAGGTTGTAGGGGACATAGTTGTCTTCCTCATATTGTATGTGGATGACATACTACTCATTGGGAATGACATCCCTTTGCTTCAGTCTGTCAAGACCTGGCTAGGGAGTTGCTTTTCAATGAAGGACTTAGGTGAGGCATCCCGCATTCTAGGGATACAGATCTATAGAGATAGATCTAAGAGGTTGTTTGGCCTAAGTCAGAGTACATATATTGACAAGGTACTCCTTCGGTTTGCCATGCAGAACTCCAAGAAGGGATTTCTGTCGATGTCACATGGCGTGAGTCTTTCGAAGACTCAAGGTCCCTCTTCTAGAGAGGAGAGAGATCGCATGGATCAGATCCCTTATGCCTCAGCCATAGGATCGATCATGTACGCCATGCTATGTACTCGACCTGATGTCTCGTATGCTTTGAGCATGACGAGCAGATACCAGTCAGATTCAGGTGAAAGTCACTGGATAACGGTCAAGAATATTCTTAAGTACTTAAGAAGGACTAAAGAATATTTCTTGATATATGGAGGCAATGATGAGCTAGCTGTAAAGGGTTACAGTGATGCTAGCTTCCAGACCGACCAGGATGACTATAGATCGCAGTCGGAGTTCATGTTTTGCATTAATGGTGGTGCTATGAGTTGGAAGAGTTCAAAGCAGGACACAGTAGCTGATTCTACGACAGCGGCCGAGTATATTGCTACATCAGAGGCAGCAAAGGAGGCAATTTGGATTCGCAAGTTCATCACTGAACTTGGGGTGGTTCCTAGCATTGCTGACCCTATTGAGCTCTATTGTGACAACAATGGAGCTATAGCACAGGCGAAGGAACCTTGCTCACACCAGCGGACCAAACACATACTACGGCGCTTCCATCTCATTCGAGAGATCATCGAGAGAGGAGATGTGAAGATTTGCAGAGTACCTACAGAGGCTAACATCGCAGATCCCTTGACCAAGGCTTTGGCACAGAGGAAGCATGATGGTCACACTAGGTCATTGGGCTTAGAGCCTACACTGATTGGCACTAGTGCTAGTGGGAGATTGTTAGCTAGAGCCCTAGAGCCAATCATTTGATGATTGTATTATGGACTTATTGTATCATATTCTTATATTAATAAAGACATTTGTTTGGTTATTATACTTACTTATATTAGTGTCAAATAAACTAAGTATAATAACGTCCTTGAGTAGAATGTTCTTACCTATATCAATCGATTGGTTGAATCGATAAGTGAGATGATATAGCGAACACTACTTTAAATCATTCCTAGTCGAGTATTAACATTCAGGGACAATGTTAATGCAATAAGACTAGCATGTAGGTCAACTCGATGACTTGATCTCACAAGTCATGGATATGGAGATATCAAGTTGACACATGGGTATGCATTGGAGAATGTATACTGAATGACCCGCCATGAGAAAGTATCATGGATTGTTATATGAGTGTCATATATTTTCTCATGTGACTATTAGTATGACTATTGGTCCTTAGACCTGAAGTCACCATGGTTCCCTACATAAGGAGTTATGTACTTTGGTTTCGTCAAACGTCACCCGTAACTGGATGGACTATAAAGGCGATTACTGGGTATATAACGAATTATGCAGAGGGATGTGAGTGATGTAGATGAGATCTATCCCTCCCATATGACGGGAGCGACATCGGTATTCTTGATAGAGTTAGACCACGAAGTGCATGGCCATGCCCAAATGAGTCAACATGAGATGTTGAGCTCATTTGATCGAGTGAGTCTACTTGGAGTTCAAGATTTAGATTGATTAGAGGATGACACGGTCTATGCCTCACATTGATCAATCTAGATGTCTAAGATAGAAGGACAATGTCACATATTGTGAGGAGTCACAATTAGTAGTCACAAGGTGATGTTGGATCTCAACATTCTTGTAACTTGGGTAGCAATGATGTATTGCTAGATGCCGCTCATTGTTTATGTTTCTAAAGGAGTTTAGAAACATTACCAACGTTACAAGAACCTATTGGGTCACACACAAAGAACAAGTGAATGGAGATTAGGTTCATATGATGAACCAATTGGATTAGGTTCATATGATGCACCAAGGATTGGATTCGGATTAATTCAAATTAGACTTATTGAGTTAGACTCAATTAGATTCAATTGTTGAATGAGTCTAATTTAAATTTGATTCATTGAGTCAATTTATATTAATGAATTGAGATTCATTAAATTGAAATTGACTTGAATCAAAGGTTGGATTTAACTCAACAAGGAAGAAAATTGGTCAATTTTGACTTGACCAAATGGAAGTTGAAACATCAAGTTTGACTTGATATTGCCACATCATGAAGGTTGACTCTGTTGGAGCAATCCCAATGGTCCGTGCGACCATGTGTTTTGGTGTTTGGGCAAAGGGTTTAAGTTAGGTTCACCCTTGTATTTGATATGTGTATTTGAGTTGTGCAGGTTTGCAGGATACACATGTGACTCAGGTTGATGGCTTCGGGTCTGGTGAAGGATGGAGCATCTGAGGGACCATGGACAAGGCAGCGAGGACAAGGGCCGAGGGAAGCGACTTCGAGGCATACGCAAAGGATGACATTGGGGACGAGCCGCGGGCTTGAATGCATCCGAGGGACGAGAGCCAAAGGAAGTAGGCTTGAAGGTAAAAGGTCAAAGCTGCAAAGGAAGCATCAAGTGAGTCATAAGGGTGAGGGTACGAGTGCACGAGAGATTGTACTCGGAGTAAAATCCTAGTTTTTAGGGTTTTACTGTAGCAATACTGTAGCGCTACTGTAGCAGTACTGCAGCGCTACTGTAGCAGTACTGTAGCAGTCGACTGCATGTTTTAGCAGTCGACTGGTGCAGTTGCCCCGGCAGTCGACTGGCAGCGAACAGAATGTCTCTGTTCGTATGGAATCGAGCCGTTGGGATGTAACGGTCGAATTTCCACTGAGGGCAGTCGACTGCATGTTTTGGCAGTCGACTGGTAGGCGGGGTTTTCCAACCCGTGGCCTATATAACCAAAGCTTGGGAGCTTGGTTAGAGTTGACGAAATAGAGGTGGTTAATCTCTATTAGTAGTCTACTTGTGCCCTAGCGTCAAAAGATTTCTTGTGAGGGTTGTGGTGAGGTTTCTCCACCCATAAGGAGCTACGTGAGCTAGCCGGAGTTTGCCGGGGAGTAATCCACCGAAGGATCGGGATCGTCCACCTTACGGACAGCCGTGGAGTAGGAGCCCTAATCTCCGAACCACGTTAAACGATAGTGTAGCTTGGTTTGCATTTCTTATTCTTGTCTTAAGCTTTCTTTGTATTCATATTTGTAGTTAGTATTAGATTTCCGCTGCGTATGCTAACAATAGTGTAGAAGGCGATTATTCGGGGGTGCCGTCTATCCAACCCCCCTTCAAGCCGCTCGACCGATCCCCAACAGACTCATCCTACATGGCATGACTAACCTTGCCACATCATCTCCACCTCATCATGGTGTGCCACCTCATGGAGGTTACACATTCCATTCCATTTAATGTGGCCGACCACATTAAATGGGGAGGTTACAAGGTGTGGCCGACCACACTAATGTAGTGTGGAGGTTTTGGTTTTGTGTATTGATGTGTGCATTCATTCTATCATCTTCTTCCTTGGTCTTTCTTCCTCCTTGCTGCTGTTGTCGTGAGTTCTAAGCAAGGGTGAAGGTGGTTGAGTGAGTTCCAAGAGAATAAGGAAGAGTGAAGGTCACAAAGGAGGATACTACTTCTTGAGTGTATGAGTTTCTTTTTGCATCCTCTTTTTTTCTTCCTTTCAAATCCTACCCGAGAGCCCTAGAAAGTGCTAGCACACTTGGGGTGCTCTCTTCTCCATCCTTGAGTGTTAGAGAACACATCTTGTTCGTGTGGATATCACTAGAGAGTTGTCTACGTTAACAACTTCGAGATCCGGCGTACCTTGGACTTGCGGGATTGCGAAGGGCACGCATCAAAGGTATAAAATATTTTTCCTTTGTAGATCTACTGTAGATCATAGTTTGAAACTCGTACTCGTATTTTGAAATCTATCATTCGCACGAGATCCAGTGGCATGGGTGATTCAGGGTTTCCGCGGCCTGAAAAATCCAACAGAAACTACAGGTGCAATTGTTCATGTGTGGGGATTGTGATGGAGAGTCAAGTAGGTCAAGGTTGACCGGATACTTGACTGGGAAATCCTGGTGAAAGTCTTAACTTGAAGGTTAGGCAAAGGAAGACCTAGTGAGTGAAGCTAGGTAGAAATGAAGTCCTAGTGAATGAAGCTAGGCAGAAGGGAAATCCTGGTGAGTGAAGCCAGGCAGATGAGAAATCCTAGTGAGTGAAGCTAGGTGAAAGTCCTGGTGAGTGAAGCTAGGCAAGGGAAAATCCAGATGGATCAAGGCTGATCGGGCATCTGGTGTTGGGAAGTCCAAGTAGGTCAAAGGATTGACTGGATACTTGGCACGAGGAAATCCAGATGGGTCAAGGTTGACTAGACATCTGGTGGAAGTCCAAGTAGGTCAAGGGAGTGACTGGATACTTGGCACGAAGAGAAAAAGTCCAAGTGGGTCAAAGAGATTGACCGGACACTTGGTGAGGGAGTCCTGGTAGGTCAAGGTTGACCGGATGCTAGGCATGATGTACCAACAGGTCATGTATTGACCGGATGTTGGTTTAGGGGGCTTGGGACTTGGTTTTAGGCAAAAACCAATGTCTAGATCGATCAGCCGATCGATTGGCTGATGCCCAATCGATCGGCCGATCGATTGGGAAGGTCCCCGCGACAAGCCTTGAGCGGGCAAGTCACAGAGCGCACAGAACGTCTCTGGATCGATCAGCCGATCGATCCAGAGACCCCAATCGATCAGTGGATCGATTGAGGTGGCGCGTTTTTGCGCGATAAAGGCTGGATCGATCAACCGATCGATCCATGCATTTCCCGCAGAGCACAGAGACGTTCTGGATCGATCGTCCGATCGATCCAAAGCCTCCCCGATCGATTGGGAGCAATCCAATCGATTGGGATCCGACCGTTGGCGTCGTATTTAGCTGCAGGCGAGCGTTTCCTTCAGCAGAACTTCACCGATTCATCTCAGATCTTCACTGTGCTCCCAAAGCTTTTCCACAAAGTTCAGATCGCCAGTTCTTGAAAGTTCTTGGAGGTCTTCCAAGTCAAGAGGCGGATCTACAGCTGAAGAAGAAAGCTAGGGTTAGGGTTTTCAGTTGCAAAACCTGTAAGCTATTGCTTGTATTTGTTTTCCTTTCTTTCTTCTTGTACTGTGAGCTTGTAGGGCTTCTCCGCCTTCGGTAGTTACCGAAAAGGAGTGATTTCTTAGTGGAGGGTGCGTGAGTGGGTGTGGATCCTTGGACTAGTCACCTCTTGTGAGGTGGATACCAAGTAAACCCTCCTTGTTAGCATTGTGTAGTTTGTTTCTGTATTTTCCACTGCATATTTCTGAAGAAACAAGCAACGATGAGCACCTAGCACGCGACGAGCTATTCACCCCCTCTAGCTACATATTCGGTCCCAACATTCTCCAATTCTGCATGTCATTTCATTAGGTAATAATTTTATAATTAAATTTATTACCTTTCTATTGGCTTCTATGTTTTGGGTTGATCACCTCAGTGTCATGCCGCCATCAAAGTCATTCATAAGGATGAAGCATTCCAGTTGCATCCTGCACAAATTGAATTCGTGCCTCTTATATATCTCATATGATGGTGGTTCATGGATACTCCATCCTTCTTGATGAGATATTGGTATAGTTGCAAAACATATAAACAAAAAGTAATTTCCAAGACTTTGTCTTAGGATAAATAATGTGGAAGATAAAGAAATAAGGGGGTTTAATCAATTTAAAAAATAATAAAAAAATAATAATAAATAAACAAAATATTATGACAAACTTTGTTAAATGAGTTATTTTACCAATTCTAACTAATATTGAAAAAATGAAAGTGAATTTTTTAAACAGAAATTGGAGGGAAAAAATGAAAGGCGTAAGAATAATTTTTTATCAAAAATGATATATATAATTTTTTTTTAAAAAAAAAGGAACCCCTTTCCCTGATTGGTGGTTGCACCAATTCAGAGTGGGTACCGCTATCATACCACTTGTAAGATCGAAAGAACGCTAGAGGGGGGAAAGCGATCGTCGAAAAATTCGAATTAAAACTAAGTTACGCAGCGAAAAATGGAAGAAACAAACAATGTTAATAGAAGTTGGTTTTATTTGATTCGGAGCCTTTGACGATTCATACTCCAAGGCTCGCACTCGGCGAGTGTTTTCGTTAGGCAATCCACTAATAGTTCGCAAAAAATATGTTATAAGATAAGTACAAGAACTAAAAAACAAGGTTACTGACAGCAAAGAAAATATGAAAATCTGAGTCGCTGGTTGTCGGAGGAGCTTCACAACATTGCAGGAGCTTTTTCGGAGCAACGAGAAAGAGGGAAACTTGTCGCAATTGTTGTTCTGAATCTCCGGGTTGAAGGCATTTAAATAGGTCCATTCCGGGCGCCTGGAACCCCTCCGGATGCCTGGATCACGTGGCTCGGCAAATCGACGCATTCCACGTCAGCTTGTGGATAATTTTTCGGGTCCGGGAGCTTGGACTGAGTCTAGACGCCCAGATCGCTTAGACGCCTGCGGCCCACCTGAGCCAGCCTTCTCTGGGTGCCCATACCAACTCCGGGCGGTCGGATCCCTTCAGGACGCCCGGAGTCCTTTTCTTCAACAGCCTTCTCCCTGCGAGAAAAGGGTAGTTCGGGTAATCAAATGTTATATCTATCCTTCAAAACAGAGTTAGCACAACATAGCAGATAGGTTAGTAATTAGAACCTGTCTCCTCGAGACCAGGATCTAGCCAATATCTCAACTTAGGTTTCCCAAATGGACCTAAGTTGGATCGACGCCTACAATTCCTTCAACGAGGAACACGTTCTCACTGGATCTCTCTTCCAGTTGTTTACCTTCACTTACCAACTGCAGTCGCTTGATTTGCCTCTGACCGACCAGGTCTTTTCCACCAATTGTCAGGTTGGCTGACCCAAATGGACTTCGGCCGATTGTCAGGTCACGTAGATCCAACTTGACTTCTCGCTAGATATCAAGCCCCTCGGACCTATCTGGACTTCCCCCAGCTATCAGACCCACAAACCTAGCTGGATTTCAGCCTGGTGTCAGGTCCCTCAGACCAGTCAATTCCTGTGCATTTGGTAGAAAAGGTTAGACAAATATCACATCTAACTTTAACCTATCTGTCACACATCAAAACCAGATTATTAATGCAACCTCCACCAACAGCCAGCTTTGCCAGTCGTCGGCCTTGTGTTAGTGATTTTGTCAGTTGCCAACTGCATGCTAGCGGCTTTGTCGGTCGCCAGCTACATCCTGGCGGCTTTTCCGGCCGCCATCATTCGGTCGATGGCTATGTCGGTCGCCAGCAAGCAGCCGATACATGTGTCGGCTGCTGGCAGCTAGTCGCATGCTGGTCGGCTGTTGGCAGTGTGGTCTACCATCAGCTAGCAACCGACTGCTTGGTCGATCGCCAGCCGGTAGTGCGGTTGGAGGCAAGTTCAGCAAGCCACTAAATAGAGTTCGCCTTGTCGTAAGCTCACGACTACAAGCTCGGTTCGCAACATACTCTTTTGTTATGTTATTTTTGTGATTAATTTTCGCTATTTTTTTTTGTAGTATACTGCATTTGTCGCTCTTCTCCGACGAGACTACTCTTTTTCAGGTATAATTTAATAAACATTAAATAAGTGTTATTTTACATGGTTGTATTTAGATATAGGTTAACTTAGTATTTTGATATATAACATGAAATAGTCATTTGGTGATTTTAGTGTTGATATATTTATGTTAATTTTAGAGTTCATTATCTTTTGCTTGGAGTCTGAAAGATTGCATTGTTTGTTATTTGTCTAATATGAAATCTAAGTTTTTTTTTATTTAAGTTGATAGATACTACAAGTTCAATATTTGGGGAAAAAAATAATCTAGATTTCTTTTGGTTCACTAAGTTGAATGTTTAATAGAAAGTGAATATTTTAATAGAAAGTGAACATTATGTCTGATCTAATCTATTAGGTTGTTAGATAGAAACTACTCACACTATATTATGTTTGATTGCTTTATTTAATCTTAAATCAAATTGTACCAGTTTAATAGTGTTTTAAATTATATTCTCATTAAGTGACAATGTCTATAAATAAAGCTATGATATATAATTGATTAGAAAATTGATTTATTAGAAATGATTTTATTGTTGAAGTTGAAGAGCTTGTGAACTTTACTAAGAGTCATATATAATTCATGAATGGTGTCAAGTTACGGTATTTATGTAATCATTCTAAATATAGAAATAGAGTCTTCCGTGATGAAGATACCGTGAAAGTACATATATATAGAAATAGTTTTATGTCAAATTACTACAATAGGTACTGTCATAGAGAGCCTTATTTGTATGAACCAATTGAGTCTTTTGGTGGTTCGTTATCTTGCACAACTTTTACTGTACCTAAATCATCAAAGGCTAGTAAAAGAAAAGTGTGGGAAGACATTCCGTCCGGTCATTCCCAACTATCAGCTACTACAAGGTTATTAAATATGAAATCAAAATATCAGTTTTTAAACGATGTTATGATATGTCAATTGATGTCAGAGTTGCTTCCTGCTGATAACATAATGATTGATAGTTTTTATAGTATAAAGAAATTGGTTAGAGGTTTAAGTTTATTTGTAGAGAAGATTAATTGTTATATAAACAACTGCATGATATTCTGGAATGAAGACAGTGATCTAAGTGAATGCAAAATCTATATTTACCCTCATTATAAGCATTGTATTCACATTTCAGATAAGAAGAAAATATTGATTGGAAAGTGATATATTACTTTCTTTTAACTGTTAGACTTCAATGTGTGTATGTATCTAGCGCTACAGCTTGTCATATGATGTGACATCATAAACATGAGCACGAGGAGATATTATATAAGCTGACCTTATAATTTATCTCTCTTTATATAATTTGGGAACGGAATGGACTATGAGGAACATCTTGATGAGGCATTATATACGTTGACTTTATAATTTATCTCTCTTTATATAATTTAAAAATAAATGGTAAGAGACGCCACTCAAAATTTAGCTATTTTGAGAGAACAAATTATAATAATTTATGGTGGCAACGTTAAGGAGTTGGGTTTGATCCGTCTACCTCCATTTCCACTAAATATCATTCTCGCTTCGTTAACACAAGTACAATCTTTTCAATGGCATATCTAAGTTGGATTAATTGCACCCACATGATCATTAAATGAGGAACATTCAACGCCTAGTATTTATAAATTATTAACTCACAGAATTTGTGTACCGGAAGAATTGTATATATTTCCTTCAAAATTAATAATTAAATTTGACTGTGAATGAGAACAAAAACATACATCTACCAAGAGTGACCGTAAACACAGATCTACATAATTAATTACAATCTAATTAGAACACACCTTTTCAAGCTGTCGTGGATCTTAGTGCAGGGTGAATTCTTAAACGGCAAGTTAAGCACGCTTCCACACGAATGCCATAATTAATTAATCTCATAAAACTGTGGACTTCGATCGGTGTTCAATGCAGACTTCTCTAGATCAATTGCTAAAATCTAAAACTATTTTGATTGATAGATTGATGTCTCCTACTGAGCAAAAATACTGAGCATTTGGTTATGAACACCCTTCAATAATTAAGCCGGCCATAACAACAATAACACAAGCTAGCAGGATTAGTGGAGTTTGGAGATTATGCATGCAAATTAAACTGGTGAAATTATATAATCTTGAAATAAAGAAACGAAGAGGACGACTAAAATTTAATCAATCGATCTCAAGATGATCTCTCATTCTCCGTCCGGAATCTGGATCGTCTACAAGAAATATACAAACAAATTAATGAGAGCTAGCGACTCTGTTTCACCTGTTGTGGAGTGGATTTGCGCCGGTGGGCACTCTCCTCTTGTCTTCTCCGATCGCCTCGCTCGTTGCTGTGCTCGGCGCAGTCGCCGGCCGCGGGGCCACATGGATCAGGAACACAGCAGCAGCCGGCCGAGCGGCCTCCGCTGGCCGGAGAGACGGCGCGGACATCAGCATTAAGGCAAGCAGCACCGCCGCCGCCGTCGCTGTCCTTGGGTGGGGGAGCCAGAACATAGCCCGGTGGGGTTGACGATGCGTGGATCGCTGGAAGTCGGTTCGCGAGGGAATGAGAGAAATAAAACGGCGAGTGTAGCGGCGTACGTGTAGGAGGGGAAGCTTCCGTGACCGGCGGATGCGGCGGAGGTGGAGGCTCACGTGAGGAGACCGGCAACGGCATTTATTGCAACAGAAAAGATATATGGCACTAAATTATACAAAGGAAAGATGATTGGAATTCGATCGATCGATCGACTTTTAAATGAGTATTATAAATTGTATTTAAGATTTATCTAATGGGTTAATCTCTCATTAATGTGCTCTTTGACTGAAGTTACATGGGTATGCATCAAGTGTTCGACACAGAGTCCAAAAGCTTTAATGCTGCTGAATAGGGAGGCATGTCACATGTGTGTGGTTGAACTGTTCAGAGTGTCAGTCTTTTTTTAGTTGGTAGGATGAATTCAATTTCATGAAAAAAAATTCAGTTCGTCTGTCATTCTTAAATCATTTAGATTTCTAAGAAATTTAAAAAAAAGTCCTACTACTGGACCATTACCCGAGTTATGGTTTTACATTTTCAAATGAAACAACTCATGAATACACATGCATCAGGGACAAATAACTAAACGAATATTGAAGTCATAAGCAAAGAATACAATTTTTAGTCCTGATTGGAATAATATTTAATGCTGTTTCAATGCCCATTCATGTGTGGATATACTCATTTAACCTAATACATGCCACTTATATGATCTAGGATAATGAAAATCATGTTTCCTTGGGACAGTTTAGTGGCTAGCGTATGAATTATTATCATTATGAGCTTTGGAATTCGAATCTTGATAAAATCGAGATAAATGTCTCCCTTATGTGTTAGTTATTATTCCAAAGATTAGTAACCTTCCGTGATTTACCTCTTCCGTGTTGATCTTAGGACGATTTGATGGGGGCGCTCAACGCAGAGGGCGAGCATATTCACTAGGGGTGTCAAAAATGAACCCGACCCGACGACCCAATCCGAGTCGACCCGAAAAAAATCAGGTTTGGGTTGGACATTTTCGAGTTCGGGTCGGGTTCGGGTTGGAGGGTTGGAGAGTAAAAAAGTTTCGGGTTGGGTCGGGTCGGGTTCGAGTTGACCCCGGTTAACTTAAATATAGGGTTTTGTTGGTTTTTTTAGGTTAAATCATTTTTTTTAAAAAAAATTTAGATGTTTGTATGTATATTAATATCATGTTTGTATGATAATGATGGAGTATTGAGATAAAAGTGAAGAATTATAGGTAAAATAGTCTAAAAAGTCGTTTTGAATTGAATTTTCGGGTTATATGGGTCGGGTTCGGGTTGATCGGGTTGGTGGGATTCGGGTTCGGGTTGAAGTGTTTTGGGTTGAACTCGGGTTCGGGTCGGGTTCGAGTTGGCTTAAAAAAAAAAACTCAATCCGATCCAACCCAATTCGATTCACCCGAATTGACCCCCCTATTATTCACCTGTTGCTACTAGGATGATGAAAACCACTCATTAATACCATCAATAAGTTTCTATATTAAAATTATATATTTAAAATTTTGGAAGGGTGTAAGTCGATTAAGCAGTGTAAATTTACTAATGAATTTAAAAAATTCTCAATTATTTAAAATTAAAATTAATATACTTTTAAAAATTATTTTAATATATATATATGTATATATATATATATTAAAATTATGAATTCAATAAAATAAATTACGAACAGTTAGTTTTTAAAAACTTAGAAGGTCTAATAAAATTTATTACAAGTTCATTACAATGCATAGGATAATAATAATTTCTAATTAACACCATCAATTTCTAATACTCCTTGGTTCAAAAAATATCAAAATTTTAAATTTTTGAGTAGTATAGATCTATCAATCAATTTCTAACTGATGAACTTAAAAAATTTTAAATTATTTTAAATCAAAATCAATATACTCTTAAAAATTTCACTAATATATTCATAATATAACATTCGAACGTAATATTATAAATTGAGAACAATAAAATTTTCCAAATTTACAAAGATTCACACAGACACAAATGCAAGTCATTATTTCCGGAAACTTAAAAAGAGTATAACATGGATGTGCGTGCACCATCTATATTATGTTCTGGGAACAGTATAATTTTATCTAAAAGTTTAAATAAGATTGGTAAATGAACTTTTTATTTTTTTTTATTTTTTTTTATTTTAAAATACATAAAGTGTAATTTATAAAATTGTGTAATCTTAAAATAAGTAATAATATACATACATTTTATTTATTAGATAAATATTTAACTTAAATTATAAAGATAACAATATTATTAATTGAGTTTGATAAGATTTTAATAAACAAACTTAAACAATTTTATTAAAATAAATAAATAACTTTGTACATGATTGAGAAATATTATCGTGTATAACGGCCAATATAAAAGGAATCGTGTCCGGACGCCGAGGCGGAATCCCAATCGCAGGCCTCTTCGTCTCCGCCTCCTTCCTTATCTCTTTATCTCTTCCTCCGCCACATCTTGCGATCTCTCCTCCCTCCGCCTCATTTTTTCTCCCTTTTTCTTTGTCTTCTGCTTCCCGCCGCCTCCTCCTTCCACTCGTCGCCACCTCCAACTCCCACTGCGCTGCGCCCCACCCACCCAATCATTCTCTTCTCCTTCTCCTCCTCCTTCTTCTTCTTCTTTTTAAGGCTTTCTCCTTGCCATGGCTTCGGTTCTTGACGTTTTGGTGGAGATATTACGGAATCCCACGGCGGGGGATGTCGCTGCATTCCTCGCCCTCTTTTCCCTCCCACTCTGCACTGCCGTCGTCGCCGGAGTGCTGCTTGGATGGGCGTGGCGGCCCAGGTGGGCCATCGGGCTGGTAGGCGCCGAGAGGCAATCGCTCCATCTTCCTATGTCTGATATCACGCTCTTACCTGCCTCCAGCTCGTTGGCGGCTCAGGGGGTCGATACCAGGGCGGATGAAAAGATGTAAATTCATTTGCTTTGTTATCATCTGATTCTTTGCTTCTCTTGTTATGCAAAATTAAATAATTGTTTTTATTAGAATTTGTAGGAGTGAGGAACCGGTATTGACCGATGCGGATATGGAGCACCTGTTCCGGTTGGTGGAGGAGACGGATGGGGGGCCGGCGTGGCAGAAGATGATGGACAAGTCCTTGCCTAACATGGCCTATCAAGCTTGGAAAAGAGAGCCTGAGGTAGGTAAAAAAAGGCTTCAACTTGGACGTTTGAATTATTTGCCATGCTTACCATTTTCATATGGAAGGTGCCTCATTTTCTGATCTGGATTTAGGGTTCTCGCCTGATGCTTTATAGATAATTTTCTTTTAGGATTTTGATTAGTAAGAATTCCATTGATTGTCAAAATTTGGTTGGCAAGGTTCTTTTAGTATTGACTTGGATTCAGCTTTTAACTGGAGCATTTATCAGTTATGAAATATGTTGCAATTTTTACAGACTGGACCCCCTCAGTATCGTAGTAGCACTATATACGAGGACACAAAACCAGAAACATTGAAGGAGTTCTTTTGGGATGATGATTTCCGGATCAAGAATGGTTGGGATGATATGCTCCTCCAACATACCACACTGAAGGAGTGCATGACCACAGGGACAATGGTGGTTCAATGGGTTCGAAAGGTATAATTGATCATGAACTTTTTACCAACCAAAATTGCAGTTTACTGCTTTTGCAGTTTGTTTACTATGTTTATTTTTGTGCAGTTTCCTTTCTTCTGCAGCAACAGGGAGTATATTATTGGTCGCCGCATATGGGAGTCAGGACGAACTTTCTATTGTGTAACAAAGGTAAGGAGGTCTGCTTTTCTAGTATAAATTATCTAATATGCTATCAAGCGAGCAAATATGATCAGATGTTCCTTCTCCACATAAAGTTCTTTTTTTTTGTATATTATGATGGTTGCCATAGTGGAAAATCTTGTATTTGTGGAGTATAAGTGAATATGTCATAAACTTGTTGATCCAAATTCTACCTTCCTTATCCCATCCAGCTGGTGCTAATATTGCCTGAGCAATACAGTTATGCCTTCTCCCTTTCTTGACAGAATTCCTTATGCATGTCTAGCCAACCTATTCTTCTTTGTTACCTTGTCTTTTCCTTCCTGAACCAAGATGTGCTGAATTACCTAGCTGAAGCTCATAGTTGAATTAATAGTTGCAGAACTTGCCATCTGTAGTTCCCTCCCGGGCAAGAAATAGATATCAACTTTTGAGGTCATATGTCCTCTATTTGTTTATTTGGCATATATACTTTCTGTTTGTACTTAATAATGGGCTTCACTGTGCAAATCTGTGGAACAACAAACATATAACATCAATATCATGAAACATATCTGTTTTCTTCTGCTGAGATCGAGTGTGGTATAGGCTTTTGTATTTGAAATGTGAGTTCTGTAAATTTGTGACAACTTTTCAGCTCACTAACCATTCACTAGATTCTTTCAGGGAGTGCCATCCTCAGATGTACCTAGGCGAAACAAACCAAGACGTGTTGACTTGTATTATTCGAGCTGGTGCATTCGTGCAGGTGCTCACTCTTCTACATGTTGATTTTCATCAATATATAGGGAAGTAATGACTTCTTAAGTTTCACTATCCATTTCAAACAACTGAAGTTTTTCTGATATTATGTTTCATCCAGTTGAGTCAAAAAAAGATGGCAGTACGACTGCTTGTGAGATTCTTTTGTTTCATCATGAGGACATGGGCATCCCATGGGAGCTCGCGAAGCTAGGTGTTCGTCAAGGAATGTGGGGCTGTGTCAAGAAGATAGAACCCGGCCTTCGTGCCTACCAAGCCTCCAGGACGTCCAATGAGCCATTGTCCCATTTTGCTTTGATGTCACAAATCAACACCAAGTTTGATGCTGATCAATTGAGATCACTTGAGACCGGCACCAATTCATCAGCTGATATTGTGGAGGCAGAGAAGCCAAAGGGCTGGACTAGTAACATACCTAGGTTTCTTATAGTTGTTGGTGCTGTTGCTGTTGCCTGTAGTGTTGACCATGGTCTGTTAACCAAGGCTGTCATTTTCGGTGTTGCAAGAAGGTTTGCAGGGATCGGCGGTAGAAGATTGTGATCCTTCTGAATAAAGGACCATAAATGAATGCATCCAGGCATTCCTAAGTATCAACCGCATTGGACCTTTTCTTTTTCCCCTCTTCTACCCTTCTCATGTGAGAGGGTTGAGAAGAGTGTGCAGTAGTTCTTATAATTTTTCTCACTTGTCTTAACTAATATCATCATGGTGTATATCCTTTGTTTCTTTTATCTTGCATTCACATATCTCTCTTAATTAGTCTCAGATTTTAGGGACAGAATTGGATTGGTTGTACATGGTAGAAAAATAAAGTTGTTGAGGCCACGAAGTTTTGAATTGAGAGCCAAAAGTTATTCTGTATACTGTTTGAAAAGGAAATATAATCAGGTTTATCCATTTCCATGTTTAATTCCTGATGCTCATCATGTCACATTTTCTCTTTGGTAAGATGCAAAATAGAGAATCCAATAGAAAATATCAAAGGCATGTCTAAAGATAATTAGAGATTATTAAGCAATATATTGCCTTTTAACATCCATTGCTGATGATCAACAAACGTGGTATCAAAGTCTCAAAGCAGTGGAAGCCATCCAATTCCATCGCAAACGAGGTGTTTCCAATCTCTCCCTCAGCTCACCTTCTTCCTTTCTCATCTCCGTTGCCTTTCTTACGGCCTCTGCTGTCTCCTGCACGCCTCTGTCCTTCATCTTCCTCATTAAATAGGAGAACAAGATGTAATCTATAGGAAAGAAGACGAAGCAGTTTTCCCTCAAGGAAAGGAAAAATAGAAGATCCTTCATCTTCCTCATTAAATAGGAGAGCAAGATGTAATCTATAGGAAAGAAGACGAAGCAGCTTTCCTTGAGAAGATCCTTCATCTTCCTCGTTAAATAGGAGAACAAGATGTAATCTATAGGAAAGAAGACGAAGCAGTTTTCCCTCAAGGAAAGGAAAAAGAGAAGAAACTAGTGCATTCGTGCAGGTGCGTGAGGTTTAAGAGATGGGGTGAGGGAAGGTTTATTAACGGAAGTAGAAGGGAGAGGAGGTAAAATATTTAATTTTTTTTGTTTGGGAGGGAGATCATTAACGTAACATATGTTACTTTGGGAGGAAAGGAAGATAATGAAGGTTAAATAGATAATGTTACAAAAGTATCTTTACTTTTTAAATTAAATATATTTTTATAATATTAATATTTTTTTATAATATTAATATTTATTTTATAAATATAAATTAGATATTTTTGAATAATAATATTAATTCTTATTTTTATTTTTATGAAAGAGAAACAAAATATATCCTATTTTTATAAAAACCAATTCACTATAATAAGCACAAAGTATATCTAACATCAAGTAACAAGTCTTACATAAATAATAATAATTTAACAAATATTCAAGATCATCCAAGTACATATAATTCAAATGCATAATACATAACATCCAAATATATAATCCCAATACATAACGAGCAACAAACTAATCATGTCGTAGATTCTCTCATCTAGCATTTGAAATAATAAGTTTTTGCGATGTTCGAAAGGGCATCCAAGTAAAGCTCTTAGCATCTTCGCGCGTTGAATAAAATACAAATAGCATGTAGAAATTATATGTTGCTTAACACGTAATTGAATCAATAAACTCCACACTTCATGCTCAGGAATAAGAAGTTCATTTTACTTAATTATTTCATGTGTTGAACTCATAATGACTTGAGCTACATGGTCAATTGCATTGGTTATACCATCATCATCAACTTTACCTTTCTTTGCACTCTTATTCTTTGATGATGCTCCAACAATAGAAGTAGTTTGAGATTCAGTTGGTTTAGAACTAAGAGATGAAATTTAGGCATCCTCATTAACTACATTTGAATTGTTCAAATGAATTTCCTGTTGAGATATCATAAATTCAACTTCATCAATGGTTTCAAAATTATTTCCACCAACATTATTCTCCATTTTCATGCTAGCTCTTCTCTTTCGCATTTCTGATGCAGTTTCGACATGTTGTCCCGTAGCCCTATCTTTCCCATATAATTGAACTAACTTCTTATAATTTCGAATATGCTTATTTTTCCATTCGGTAGCTGCTGGTTTTATCTATAGGTTACAATATAATTACATTAAACATTCCTTCGTAAATAATATCACAAGAGAAAATCAATTATAGTTTGCAAATGCATATCATGAAATACACCTCAATTAGTTGTTGCCAAATTTCAGGTTCAGCAATGAAGAATTCTGTTATAGGATCCTATCCAAAACCACTCATACCATTCTTGAATATATCATAACATGAAAACCAACATCTTTTAGTATGCTTCATGTGATTTTGAATCCTGTCCTTATCGATAAGTTTGTTGAGAAATTTTGCTTTCAATGCATTCACAATATTTTCAAATGCATGTATAGTAAATGTTCCACCAACTCTATTACTCATATTATGTTGATTCTGTTGGTTAAACCTAGGAAAACATACCGGTTCCACTGTACAAATATTTTTGTACAAATGTCGAACCTTTCCTTAAATAACATATTGTGTTCTTTAGAAGTTAAATAATGAATCACAGACGGAACTTAACATCATTGATTTCAAATTTAACTTATCTGTTCTTAATGGTTTAGATTTGAATCGCAAGCGGAACTTAACACTATTGATTCAAATCTACTTAGGTTATTAATTTCATAAATATTAATTTACAAAATTGGCTTCCAGGACTGCATGGCGAGGCACATGACCTTCTTGGATATGAGAGCAACCACCACCGCTTAGGCAAAGCCTTTTAAGGAAAGCTAATATTTATTTCCTTAAATAACTCTAGGTTAACCAAAAGGAACAATCGAATCACAAGTTCGAAAAGAAGAAAACACAAACTCGAAAAAGTAGATCTAATTGCCTCTTTTATTTAGAATTCTTACAAAGAGTAAAACTAGCATGATGCGGAAAACAATTGCTAATTATACCTTCTCTTTGTATGCTAATGACCTCGAGATCTTCTGCCATATTCCTCGCCTCGCCTTGGACGTCGTGTGGGCGACGATCCTCCAAGATGAACACCACCCAAAAGCTTCCTCCTTCTTCTTCTAAAATCCGGCCATCACCACCACTAAGGAGAAGAGAGCAAAGGGAGAGGAAGAAGGGAGAGGGCCGGCCACACCAAGAGATCACCCAAGCAAAAGAATAAGAGTTGTCTCATGAAGCCCCCTCACCCCTTCTTTTATATTACTTGCCCAAGGTAAATAAGGAAAAACCTTTTACAAAAAATAAAATCATCCAAGAGTTTTTCATTTTCCCTTTTTATTTTTCCTTTTCTTTCCTCTTGGTTGAATCAATCACCAATCAATAGTTATGATCAATCCTATTTGGTTTAGGATTGAATTTGGTTTAATCCTATTGGCCGGCCCTTGCTTGGGCACCAAGCAAGGTGGCCGGCCACAATTAAAAGGAAAAGAAAAATATTTTTTTTAAAAAATTTTACAAGAAGAAATCCTCTTATAAAATTTACAAGCTCTCTTTCCTAAAGTAGGAGTTAAAAAAGGAAAGTTTATAAAAATTAAAACCATGTTTTAAATTTAAAAACTCTCTTATAAAATTTCCTTTTTTAACATGGTAATAGAAAATTTAAATTTTAAAACTTCTTTTCCTTTTTTTCTTAAACCATAAGGATGGTTAAAAAAGGAAAGTTTTAAAATCTTTTAAACTCTCTATTTAAACATGTGGCCTAATTCAAATAAGGAAAGTTTTAAAAATTAAAATATCTCTTTTAAAACTTATAGTTTTCTACAAAGAGAAGATTTTTAAAATTCAAAACAACCCTCCATTTTGAATTATTATGGTCGGCCCCTACAAGCTTGGTCACCAAGCTATAGGGCCGGCCCCTTCAAGAGGATGTGGCCGGCCATTGCTTGGCCACCAAGCAATGGTCCGACCCCCTTCTTGGACACCAAGAAGAGTCTTACATTTAGATGGACTTGAGGCTATAATGAGGCTACGACAGGGACCTAGAGGAGAAATTGATTTTGGCCTTCCGATGAGCTTGAGTATCCCGTGTTCGGCCCGAACACACAACTCAAGTTCATCGATAATAACTCATTCCACTAGAGAGTTATTACCGCACTACCGCACCAATCTCAAATTACATTATGGGCTCCTTCTTATCATGAGTGTGTTAGTCTCCCTGTGTTTAAGATTACGAATGTCCACTAATTAAGTAAGTTACTGACAACTCACTTAATTAATATCTAGCACCAAGAGTAGTACCACTCAACTTTATTGTCATGTTGGACTAGGTCCACTTGCAGGGTTTAACATGACAATCCTTATGAGCTCCTCTTGGGGACATTCTCAACCTAGATAACTAGGACACAGATTCCTTCTATAATCAACAATACACACTATAAGTAATATCATTTCTCAACTTATCGGGCATATTGATTTATCGAGCTAAACCTCACCCTTTGATAAATCAAAGAAATAAATATTAAATATATGTGCTTGTTATTATATTAGGATTAAGAGTACACACTTCCATAGTAACTAAGGTTTAGTTCTTTTACTAAGTCAGTACAAAAAGAACATACCTAAATGATCCTACTCAATACACTTAAAGTGTATTAGTATAATTTATTAGTCAAGATAAACTAATACTTAATTACACTACGACTATACTGATAGTTTGTTCTTTTCTATCTTAGTCGCAAGCAACTGTTTATAATTTATAGAGAACCGACAACATGATCTTCTGAGTGTGACACCATACTCCATGTTGTCTACTATATAAATTAATTGAACAATTACATTTAATAAATAAATACAGATATTGACCAATGTGATTCTTTTACTTTAACAAATAAATGTTTACAAAAGCTAGGCTTTTAGTATACACTCTAACAATCTCCCACTTATACTAAAAGTCTAAGCTGCCATATCTGTTGCCTTACATCTGATTCCCATCCCTCCACATGCCGATCAAAAGCTTTTGCCGGAAGGGCCTTTGTGAAAGGATCTGCTAGGTTATCTTCTGATGCAATCTTGGCGACGACAACTTCTCCTCGCTTGATGATGTCTCGTATCAGGTGGTACTTGCGCTCTATATGTTTACTTGCCTTATGAGCTCGTGGTCCCTTCGAGTTTGAAACTGCACCGCTATTATCACAATAAATTGTGATGATCTTGGGCAAACCAGGAATCACATCTAAGTCCATTAGAAAGTTCCTGAGCCATACGACTTCTTTTGTTGCCTCAGAGGCTGCAACATACTCAGCTTCCATGGTTGAGTCCGAGACGCATTTCTGCTTAACACTCCTCCATGCAATGGCTCCACCTCCTAGAGTAAACACATAGCCTGATGTTGACTTACTATTATCCCTATCTGATTGGAAGTCCGAATCCGTGTAACCCACAGGGAGTAAATCTTCTGCTTGGTAGACCAGCATATAATCTCTAGTCCTTCTCAGGTACTTTAATATATGCTTTACCGCAGTCCAATGCCCTTGTCCAGTGTTACTCTGATATCTGCTAACCATGCCCACGGCAAAACAGATATCAGGTCTCGTCACTACAAAAAAATGGAGGTTTCAGCATCGGTTTTTTAGAACCGGTCAAATGACCACTCTTATGGCTTGAATCGGTTTTATAGAAACCGTTGCTATATATCTAGATTTGCAGCGGTTCACATAACCGACTCTAATTATATAATTTGCAGCTGCCAAATGTGGTTGCTACATGATATCAATATTAGAAGCGGTTTGTGACCGCGGCAAAAGGCATATTTTAGAATCGGTTTCTATAACCGCTCCTACAGCTATAATGAGAACATTTAATTAGTAGCGGTATGTAACTGCGGTAAAAATTAAGTCAGAAAAACACTTAAATATTTATTTTGTGGGTCGATTGCATCCCTGTCTATATAATCTTGACTATGGGAAAAGTTGTGTTTACTAGCGAAAATATTCCGTCTAAATTTAATTTGGCTGGTAAATAAAAGATTTACCCGCTAAATTATACTTTGGCTAATAAATAATTTTAATTATCGACAAAAATTTATTTGGCAGGCAATTTTAATTTATTATTGACGTAAGTTTAATATGGTAGGTAATGTGTAATTTTTTTACCTATCAAAATTAGATATGGTATGTAATATTTAATTTGTTTACTAACTAAAATTTGATTTGGCTAGTAATAATTAATTTTTTACTAGCCAAATATATTTGACCATGTGTAATTTTTTACCCGTAATACTTAAATTTATATGGTAATATTTAATTTTGTTTGTCAAAAAAAAAATTTAGTTAATAATTATTATAATATAATTAAACTTTTAATCAAGGCATGACCAATCTTACTTATTTAATTGTTAATCAATAATTAAAATGAGTTTATAATGTGTTTGTTTTATTTTAAAACAACCGTACTTAATATTTTTTTAAAATTTTCTTTATATCATTTTATTTTATTTTATTTTTTTTATTCTCCTTAGGTTTCTTTTCCCAAACCTCCTCAACGCACAACCCATCTCACGTGACTTTTCCTCTCCTCTATTCCCACCGAAAAACCTTCTTCTTCCTCTACTCACACCGAGAAGCTCTAAATCTCCGTTAATCCTTCGTTCGAACAAGGTATAGTCATTCCTTGCAATTATCACTCGCTCCATTCTTTGGTTTTTGAATGTTCCTTTTAATTTGATGAATATCCTTTTGCGTTTGTGCCTTCTGTGTACTTATTTGAATAAACAATAAGGTTGGAATCCTAAGGTTTAGGGTTCTGTAAGCTAAGGCTTAGCGTACTTATCTGTATTTTTTTTTAATATGCAACTCCTCTCTTCACAGCTGTGAGTTGAAATCGCTACAAGAAGCAACAACACCGAGAGACCCCAAGAATCTAGAGTTTCTTCTTTCTCTTTACATCGAAGAAAATTGTAAGCGCAGGGATCATTTCGTTTATATTATATATTAGTATATTACTTTGTTGTATCTGATTTCACGTGAGTTTTTTTTTCTTAGACAAAATAAATGTAATAGAAACAATAGTGAAATTATAAGATGACCTATTCAACCTTAATGGATCTTAATTGATACTAGATAAAGATCAAATTGAGTACTTATCTAGTTAAAATTTAAAATAAGAATGTCAATTAATGTAAGTAAGAAAAATTTAATCCTTACAAACTCAAATAACACTTGCCAATTTATACTTATACGAAATGAAAATAATCTATGAACATTTTATTATGGCTACTTTTAATTAGGACTAGCAAGTAAATTTTTTATTTATCTATTTATTGTACATCTTGGCCAAGAATAACAACCGTAGTTGAATCTTGAATTAATGTATTTTGATGATTTGAAGAGTAAAGATTATGAGATTTATTGTTTTATTAGTTACCATGAATTGATCTTTTGTACCTAGATACATGCACCAAATTTTGTATTTTTATTTTTATCTCATGTTTTTCAGTTATTAGTGATTGTAGGTGAAATTGTATTATCTTATCTGAAAAAAAAATGAAAAAGAGGGAGTCATGCGCTGGGTCGTACAAATATTCCATCCTTGGAGCATAAATTTGTAAGTATCAAATTGTGTTTTGTTTTTACAACTATATTCACATAATCCATTTATTGTGTAGATCATGATAATCCTAAACTACTGAAGTTCTATGATTTTACTTAATATGTCATGATAGTAATCGATTATGATTGTTTTGCTACCTAATACTATAATTTCCTTTTTGTGATTAGTTACTTATTTAATTGATAAAGAATATAATTTAATATATGTTTTGTGTTTTTATGTACAATATTATTAATGTGATGTAATTAGTTAGAGTCAAGATTTATTTCAATTATAGAGATGTGAAGTGCCTTAAAGTAACATAAATAAAGTAATATTTCTTTGTGTGGTCTTTATGCATATTTAGTTAGAAGGTTTTCTCATTAAAATCCTTCTAATTCCTTTCATAATTCATCTCTTTGAATATTCATTCACTGATAAAAATCCACAATATTTGTTAATGTTACTTGACACTTGATCTAAAAATGATTTTTCCATAAGTAGTTTCAGGAAAAGAGGAGAAAATCTACTCGCATTGAGATAAAAAAAATAAGTCGTCGAAGTAAAAAGAGAGGAGATGCTCCTGTTGATGATGAAGTGATCCGAGTTGAGGTAGTAATTTCTTTTAATTTTTCATGTTTATTTCTCAGCATTCTTCGTATTTTATCAAATATTTTTTTAATAGGCTTTACTAGATGAAGCTGTGCGGCGTCGACTTCAAGACAAGCCTGAGGGAACTCAACCTACAGAAGTGCATGAGGACGCATTTCGGTTATAATTTCTTAACATTTTTTTATTTATTTATGGTAGTTAAAGTTATTACAATTATACGATATTAAGTATTTTTTTTTTGTGTAGTGATGTTTTTGGACCCGAACATTCTGGCCGAGTTCGATGTTTAGGTGCTGGTACACTTCCTAGCCAAGTTTTCCCTGAGCTGTGTAAGCGCACAATCTATACACCAAGTTATCACTCTAATTCAAATATGACAGCTGAATTCAAGGAAATGCAAGAAAAAATAAAAGAAATGGAGGCACGGGAAGTACAGAGGTGAATAAAAACAGAGCAAATGATAAGGCAAATGCATGACCAACAACTTCAAAATTTTGCACATATTATGTAGAGTATGATATCCGGATCTGTTGGAGGATCTCGTGGCCCAGAATTGTTACCGGCACAGGTAATAAAAATATTTAATATTTATTAGTAACAATTGAACAATTCAAAAATATATAAATACATGCATCATTTTAACTAATATCTTTTTTTTTAATAGATGGCGGCTATAATGGCAGAGATTATGCAATGAAATATAGATGCTCCACCAAATGCAAAAGGAAATGATCCTACACCTCCACCACCAACAGATCCATCTAATAATTAGATAAACGTTTTAGAGAAAACTTTCTTTAAATTATGTTGCCACTTGTTAGTGCTATTGTGTTATGTTGTTTTGGGGTTGCACATTTTTGTAAAAGAATTTTGTACTTGTTACTGATATGGTGGTGTTTTGGGGTATGCAAATTTTTGTAAAAGAAGTTCGTACTTGTTGCTGATATGGTGGTGTTTTGAGTATGCAAATTTTTATAAATGAATTTCTTATTGGTTTTGTGAATTGAAAGATTTAATATGAATGTTTTGTTGGTTAATCTATTGGTATTTTAATTTTTTTTGTTGAATGTTTTGTATTGATTATTAAAAATTAGGAATTCAAAAGATTTTGTAAATAAATATTTGAAAAATGGAATGATTATAGGAGCTTCATTGGGGTCCATCATTTGAAACAGGGTTGGTTTTAAACTGTTGCTAATACATTTATTAGAAGCGGTAAATAACCGATTCAGGTAAATAAATTTAGAAGCGGCTTAATAACCGCTCCTAACCATGATACGCAGGAGTGGTTACAAACTGCTCCTGAATTACTTTTGGAGCGGTTACAAACCACTACACTATTTAACTTCAGAATCGGTTTAATAACCGCTTCTACTACATACCAATAGAAATGGTCATTAATCGCATTTGTAGTAGTTAACAAGTGCGGTTAGCAGCCGCATCAAACCACATTTGGATAGGTTAAGGACCGCTGGTATTATAACCTATTAAGGCGGTTAATAACCGCTTCTATAGAGACATCAGCAGCGGTTGTTCTGTTTTCACCACCGGTTGCTATAACCAATGCCATTGATTCTAGGAGCGCAAGCTGTTGGATCGGTCAAGTAACCGATTCAAAAGCTTTAGGATCGGTCGAAAACCACTTCTATAGTTTGTTAAAACCGCACCTAAAGATCTATTTTTTTTGTAGTGCGTACACAGCATAACATACATAAGGCTTCCTACAGCCGAAGCATAAGGAACTGCCTTCATGTCCTCAATCTCCTTTGATGTCTTTGGGGACATCTCTTTAGATAAGGCTAATCCATGCCTAAAAGGTAAGAAACCTTTCTTGGAGTTTTGCATGCTAAAACGAGCAAGGATTGTATCTATATATAAAACTTGGGATATGCTCAACATTCTTTTCTTGCAATCCCTTATAACTTTAATCCCAAGAATGTGTGCACATTCTCCTAAGTGCTTCATATCAAATTGTTTGGACAACCATACCCTTATGTCCGATAATACCTTGACATTGTTGCCAATTAACAAAATATCATCTACATATAGTGCAAGAAATACCACCACGTTTCCGTTACACTTCTTGTATACACAAGACTCATCCGGACACTGAATAAATCCATATGACTGGATTACTTCGTTAAACCGGATGTTCCAAGATCTTGAAGCTTGCTTCAATCCGTAAATGGACCGATTAAGCTTGCACACTAGATGCTCTTTGCCTTTTTCAATGAACCCTTCAGGTTACTTCATATGGATGTTTTCTTCAAGACTTCCGTTAAGGAAAGCTGTCTTGACATCCATTTGCCAAATCTCATAATCCATATAAGCAGCAATGGATAAGAGTATCCGGATAGACTTAAGCATGACTACCGACGAAAAAGTCTCCTCATAGTCGATTCTCTCTTTCTGAGTAGACCCTTTCGCAACAAGCCTTGCTTTGAAGGTTTCTACCTTCCCATCTGTCTCTCTTTTCCTTTTGTAGATCCACTTGCATCCAACGGCTTTTACACCATCAGGTGGTTCTACAAGCTCCCAGACCTTATTAGAGTACATAGACTCTATTTCAGAATTCATTGCCTTTTGCCAAGATACTGCATCTATATCTTGGAGTGTTTCATCATATGTTCGGGGATCAGGTTCATGTTTACCCGGGATCAAGTCCGAAGACTCTCCCAAAAACATGAATCTCTCAGGTTGCCTTACAACCCTCCCACTACGACGAGACACCGTCTGTGGTTGTGTATCATGTGCAACACGTGTTGCAGTCTCTTGTGGTACTTCATCTTGTACTGTTGGTACTGAAGTATACGTGCCCTCTCTAATTTCTTCTAGAACTATTTCACTCATGGGCTTATGGTTCATTACATAATCTTCTTCTAAAAAATGAGCATTGGTGCTAACAATGATCTTCTGATTTTTAGGATTATAAAACAAACCACCTTTCGTTCCCTTAGGATATCCAACAAACAGACAAACTTCTGTACGCGATTCCAACTTGTCAGTATCTTCCTTCAGCACATGTGTTGGACTACCCCATATTCAGATATGATTCAGACTAGGCTTACGCCCATTCCATAATTCCATGGGAGTAGAAGGAACTGTTTTAGAAGGTACCATATTTAGAATGTACACTGCTGTTTCTAAAGTATATCCCCAAAACAAATTCGGTAATTCTGAATAACTCATCATTGATCTAACCATTTTCATAAGAGTCCTATTCCTTCGTTCTGCCACACCATTCTGCTGGGGTGTACCAGGTGCAGACAATTGGGATTGAATCCCGACTTCTGATAAGTAATTCCTAAACTCTCCAAAGAGGTATTTGCCACCACGGTCAGACCGTAGTGTCTTGATACTTTTACCAAGACGTTTCTCCACATCAACCCTATATTCTTTGAACTTGTCAAAGCATTCAGACTTGCGGCGCATCAGGTAAATGTATCCGTATCTTGAATAATCATCTATAAAGGAGACGAAGTATTCATAACCTTCTCTTGCCTGGATAGACATAGGACCACACAAATCAGAATGAACCAGTTCTAACGCATCTTTAGCTCTATACCCCTTGGCCTTAAAAGGTCTCTTGGTCATTTTACCTTCCAAGCAGGATTCACATGTTGGAAAGTTTTCCAACTCTAATGAACCCAAGAGTCCATCGGCTACAAGCCTTTGAATCCTACTTAGGTTAATATGTCCAAGCCTTAGATGCCAAAGATATGTTTTGTTCATTTCCGAAGGTTCTTTTCTCTTATTAGAGTTAGAAGATGTGTTATTAATTTTCATATTTTACTTTGTGGGAGAAATTGGATTTAAAGTGTATAAATTGCCAACTAATGCACCAGAATAGATAATTATCTTATTTCTCTTTATAACGACATTGTTACTAAAAGAGACTGAATATCCATCCAAATATAGTTTAGAAACTGAAATTAAATTCTTTCTAAAATTGGGTACATAAAGATAATTTCTTAAAATCAAATTTCTATTCCTATCAAAAGATAAGTAGACGTCTCCCATTGCAACAGCCGTCACCTTAGTAGCATTGCCCATGTAGACAGTTATCTCTCCATCAAATAGTCGTCGGGTTTCCTGGAACCCCTGCAAAGAATTGCAGACATGATCAGTGGCTCCTGTATCTACACACCAGGTGCTGGTAGATAACACCGCTAAACATGTTTCAACTACTAGAGTATGAGATATACCTTTATTGTTCTGGTTCTTACGAGGACAGTCCGCTTTCCAATGTCCAGACTGCTTGCAGATGAAGCACTTGCCCTTCGGCTTCTTCATTCCAGTTTTCTGTCCTGTACTCTGAGGTTTATTCACCTTCTTTGCTGAAAAAACCTGTTTCTTCTTCTTCTTGCCTTTCGACTTAGAAGTAGAACCATTTTCAGCATAATGAATATGAGAACTATGACGAAATATTCCTTCTGCTGCCTGTAGTTCTGTCAGAAGTTCCGTCAATGTATACTCTCTTTTGTTCATGTTATAGTTCAGGCGGAACTGCTCAAAACTTCTGGGTAGCGTTTGGAGAATTATATCGACCTAGGTTTCCCCATCGATTTCTCCTCCAAGGACTTGTATTTCATTTAGATAAGCCATCATTTTGAGGATATGATCCCTTACGGGTGTCCCCTCAGACATGGTGGCTGTCATTAACTTCCTCATTGCCTCTTGCCTAGCAGTCTGACTCTGGTGCCCAAAGAGTTCTTTGAGATTGTTCATTATATCATAAGCTGTTGGTAAATCTTGATGCTGATGTTGCAATACATTTGACATTGATGCCAAAATGTAACACTGTGCCATCTCATCAGCTTTTACCCATTCCTTATGATACTCAATCTCCTTTGGGGTAGAGTCACCGTCAGGTGCATCAGGGCAAGCCTCAGTCAGTACAAACTTACAGCTTTCAGCAGTAAGAACTATGTCCAGGTTTCTTTTCCAATCAATATAGTTGGGACCAGTAAGTTTGTTCTCTTTCAGTATAATGGCTAGTGGGTTGAAAGTCATCCTAAGAATCACAAAAGTAAACTTTGGTCAAGACTCTAAATTTAGAATAATATTGATTCCTCAAACAATACTATTTTAAATTAACCAACACCTCAAATCACCGTGAATATTGCATGCTACGTTAGTGTGGACGTATACAAATTCATCATTTGTAAGAGGAGGGTGTGACCCATTAATTTTATTATCTTGTCATCCTAACTTTATGACAAATAAAATTAATAGTTGGTTTCACTTTGGTCACACAAGACAATAGCAGTGACTCTGTTGGGGAGGATACTATTGAATGCGTCTAAGTGTATACCATTACTTGATACTAAGTCCATTAAATAGGATTGTGCCCCTTCAATTGGAGAAGATCACACGCTCCTAAATAATTTCCTTTAACCATCCATAAAAGGAAGTTTGATCTAGTGATCCGCAACAAACCCATCCGTTGTGGAGGGAGGCACTCAGAGTCAACACGCAAGCTTGTTGCATCATTTACAAACCAATAATGGAGACCATGGGATTTATTAAAATCCCTCTCCCACTTAGTTATTTAGAAATGAGGATTTTAACTTATGCTAGCATACATCACATGCATATAAACATCACAGTAAATAAAAGCAATAAATTTGGAAATTAATTTTCCAACTATTATGACCTTTTCCATCACTGTCTTCAGTATGCTCCAACCCTAGCTGCTGCCATCTTTAGCCACCGCCATCGGGTCGAGTTGTCGCATCCTTCTTGCTTCTTATTCCGCTGCGCCTCTGGTGCTCCAAAAGTACCTCGCCTCGCAAGAATCCGATCCGCGACAAAAATAGAATTTTACATATATCGATCCTATATTCCATGAGGGAATGTACATGTATTCTAGATCGAAAATAAAATTCTAAAAATAATACAGCTCCTGCTATATTTTATACATACAATCATGCACACAAATAATGCCCTTGACATGTCCAAGGGTCCAATCACACACAATATCAATAAGCCATAATAGTTGGAGCCTGCAACCAAAGAGTTAGTACATCATACTATTTTCCTGCCTAAATTATGTATGGCATGTGCATAACCTATTTGAATTCTAAAAATACACAGAGGCAAACCCTAGCTCTGATACCAATTGTTGGTTAAACCTAGGAAAACGTACCGGTTCCACTGTACAAAAATTTTTGTACAAGTGTCGAACCTTTCCTTAAATAACCTATTGTGTTCTTTAGAAGTTAAATAAGGAATCGCAGACGGAACTTAACATCATTGATTCCAAATTTAACTTATCTGTTCTTAATGGTTTAGATTTGAATCGCAAGCGGAACTTAACACTATTGATTCAAATCTACCTAGGTTATTAATTTCATAAATATTAATTTCCAAAATTGGCTTCCAGGACTGCATGGTGAGGCACATGACCTTCTTGGATATAGGAGCAACCACCACCGCCTAGGCAAAGCCTTTTAAGGAAAGCTAATATTTATTTCCTTAAATAACTCTAGGTTAACCAAAAGGAACAATCGAATCACAAGTTCGAAAATAAGAAAACACAAACTCGAAAAACTAGATCTAATTGCCTCTTGTATTTAGAATTCTTACAAAGAGTAAAACTAGCATGATGCGGAAAACAATTGCTAATTATACCTTCTCTTTGTATGCTAATGACCTCGAGATCTTCTGTCATATTCCTCGCCTCGCCTTGGACGTCGTGTGGGAGACGATCCTCCAAGATGAACACCACCCAAAAGCTTCCTCCTTCTTCTAAAATCTGGCCACCACCACCACCAAGGAGAAGAGAGCAAAGGGAGAGGAAGAAGGGAGAGGGTCGGCCACACCAAGAGATCACCCAAGCAAAAGAATAAGAGTTGTGTCTCATGAAGCCCCCTCACCCCTTCTTTTATATTACTTGCCCAAGGCAAATAAGGAAAAACCTTTTACAAAAAATAAAATCATCCAAGAGTTTTTCCTTTTTCCTTTTCTTTCCTCTTGATTGAATCAATCACCAATCAATGATTATGATCAATCCTATTTGGTTTAGGATTGAATTTGGTTTAATCCTATTGGCCGACCCTTGCTTGGGCACTAAGCAAGGTGGCCGACCACAATTAAAAGGAAAGGAAAAATATTTTTTTTTAAAAAATTTTACAAGAAGAAATCCTCTTATAAAATTTACAAGTTCTCTTTCCTAAAGTAGGAGTTAAAAAAAGGAAAGTTTCTAAAAATTAAAACCATGTTTTAAATTTAAAAACTCTCTTATAAAATTTCCTTTTTTAACATGGTAATAGAAATTTTAAATTTTAAAACTTCTTTTCCTTTTTTTCTTAAACCATAAGGATGGTTAAAAAAGGAAAGTTTTAAAATCTTTTAAACTCTCTATTTAAACATGTGACCTAATTCAAATAAGGAAAGTTTTAAAAATTAAAATATCTCTTTTAAAACTTATAGTTTTCTACAAAGAGAAGATTTTAAAAATTCAAAACAACCCTCCATTTTGAATTATTATGGCCGACCCCTTCAAGAGGATGTGGCCGGCCATTGCTTGGCCACCAAGCAATGGTCCGACCCCCTTCTTGGACACCAAGAAGAGTCTTACATTTAGATGGACTTGAGGCTATAATGAGGCTACAACAGGGACCTAGAGGAGAAATTGATTTTGGCCTTCCGATGAGCTTGAGTATCCCGTGTTCGGCCCGAACACACAACTCAAGTTCATCGATAATAACTCATTCCACTAGAGAGTTATTACCGCACTACCGCACCAATCCCAAATTACATTATGGGCTCCTTCTTATCATGAGTGTGTTAGTCTCCCTATGTTTAAGATTACGAATGTCCACTAATTAAGTAAGTTACTGACAACTCACTTAATTAATATCTAGCACCAAGAGTAGTACTACTCAACTTTATTGTCATGTTGGACTAGGTCCACCTGCAGGGTTTAACATGACAATCCTTATGAGCTCCTCTTGGGGACATTCTCAACCTAGATAACTAGGACACAGATTCCTTCTATAATCAACAATACACACTATAAGTAATATCATTTCTCAACTTATCGGGCATATTGATTTATCGAGCTAAACCTCACCCTTTGATAAATCAAAGAAATAAATATTAAATATATGTGCTTGTTATTATATTAGGATTAAGAGCACACACTTCCATAGTAACTAAGGTTTAGTTCTTTTACTAAGTCAGTACAAAAAGAACATACCTAAATGATCCTACTAAATACACTTAAAGTGTATTAGTGTAATTTATTAGTCAAGATAAACTAATACTTAATTACACTACGACTATACTGATAGTTTGTTCCTTTCTATCTTAGTCGCAAGCAACTGTTTATAATTTATAGAGAACCGACAACATGATCTTCTGAGTGTGACACCACACTCCATGTTGTCTACTATATAAATTAATTGAACAATTACATTTAATAAATAAATACAGATATTGACCAATGCGATTCTTTTACTTTAACAAATAAATGTTTACAAAAGCTAGGCTTTTAGTATACACTCTAACATATTCAAATATGCATCAATAAGAGCATCATCCATTACTTTAGTCCAGACACATTGATTATTTGCCTTGCTTGTATTAGCATTTTGTAAGTCCTTTTTTGACTTCCTTAAAAATAAAAATATAGTAGCAATCAAACACACAATCACATATACAATCATATGACATAAAATTCAAGTAACATAATAAATTAAAATGTCAACATTCACAATCATCCAATTACATGAGAATTTGTCCAATACTACAAGATAAATATATAAACATAAATATCACATATTATAATCTAACCACATAGTCGCAGCTATGGAATCCCTAAGTAATTCTCCCTTTCTTGCATCTTCACTGTCATCTCTATTACTACGATTTTCCTCTTGATGTTCACTATTATTATTAAGTTCAGCATCAACCTCGGTAAGTAATCCCTCATCTAGATCAATATTAATTAAGTAATTGTGTAAAATACAACAGAGAATAATTTTTTTTGGATTCCAATTCCATAATGTGGCTCCGTTGAACTTCTTATAATAGCAAATCACTTCTTAACTCCAAAAGCTCTTTCAATTGCATTGCGCAAAGAAGAATGTCGAAGATTAAATAACTCCCGAGCATTTCGTGGTGGATTGCGACTATATTCTTTCAAATGGTAACGTTCTCCTCGATATGATGTAATAAGACCACTTTTCAACATTAATCCAACTTCAATAAGATAGTATTTTCCTAACAAAACTTATGTGTTATTAAATTGTGAAAGCAAGGAAAGCCTAATAACAACATTTGTCATTTAATTTACCTTCTAGAATTTTAAGACAATCTTGTCTGATTAATGCATTTTTTATTATTTTTAAGTCATATGTTGTCCCTTCCCACCCATCTAAAACATAAGTGAATTTCAGATCAAATATGCATGCTGCTAAAATATTTTGTGTTGGAAAATCCTTTCTACCATGAATCTTTGGGGCATCAAACGAAGAAACTTTAACTCGAATATATGTTCCATCTATTGCTCTAACACAATCCTGATATACCATGTCTAAACTATTAATAATTATGAATATATAGACATGAATCTATAGTAGTTAAAGGATAAGAATAATATTTTCACCTTAAAAAATGTATAGAATCAATTTCTATTGAAAATGTCTAAAGAAACTTGTGACCCATCCGGTTGTTTGAGAAATTTATCCTCCAAATTATAGCTCTTAAAACATTATGAAAATGTCGACTCACTGTTTCTCTCGATCGATAGAAAAAAAAGTCAAGTCCACGATTTGTAACATTGTAACATAGTAAATAGAGCGATTTTGCTACTTGTTCTTCCACATTGATTCTTATTGTGGGTTGTAAACCACCTTCTTTAACTAAAAGATTACACGATTCCACAAATGCAGAAGGACCCATTCTAATTATACTACTACATTGATCATTAGTTAACACTTTTGTCATTAGTTTACTTCGCACACGTTCCCCTTCTAACGGTACAATACGAGGAATTTTGTTATTTTGTTTGTGCCTATTTTGTGCATACCAAGTCACAAACAAACAAACCACTTGCGCCTATGCGAGTTGATGCATATGATGCAATTTAAAAAATCATTATATTTTTCATTTTGATCACCCATCAATAATCAAATAAATAAAAAATAAAATAAATTACAAAGAGATTCTGTAAAAAAAATGAATTGAATTCTATGAATTCAATTAAGTAAAAATAAATAAATTCAATTATGTAAAAAAAATGAATTGATATTTGGGAAGGAGAAAGATGAGATGAGCAAAGTTGCAGAAATAAAAAAGATGTAGATGGTTGGAAACTTCACCAATGGGATGTACATTGTTGGAAACTCCATCGAGGAAGATGAGATGAGTAGGGAGGCAAAATAAACTCAAAAAATCCAACCAAAAATAATAGCAAAACAGGGAAGGATACACGAAGAAGAAAAGATCACGTAATATTAGTTTCGACAAAAGGAAAATTTGGCTGGATTGTAACACCGAGACACAACCTAGCACAATAGAGAATATACGAAGAAGAAAAGATAAAGGTTACCTTTCCTCGGAGAGATTCGATGAGGGTCGGTGCCGTGGAGTGAGAGCTATTGGAGTCGACGGTGCAAGCTTTTCTCGTCTGATAGCGCATAAAGAATACCTAACAAACAATGAATTTGAGATTAATATAACAAAACAAGGGTAAAATTGAAAAATCATTTTTTTAGTTTTCTTTACCTTTCGTTACACCCCAAATCGGGGTGTAACAAATTCTTTCCTTGACTCATTTTCTCCCAAACAAGGGTTCAAGTTTCCCTTTCCCTTATTTATCCTCCCCTTCCCTCCCCTCATCTCCTCCCAAACAGCCTGTTAAGGATATCCTTTAAGTAGACGACTGATTTCTTTCTCGACTAGAAAACCCCTCGAACATTTATAGATCCTACATTATCAAATTATGCATCTTTATTTCCAATGGTCCTATCTATATTACTAATTTTAAGAGAAAAAAATAAATTTCAAATTTCACCACGGTTGTTTAATTAAAATTTTAGATCTCATGCACACAATGATTAGAGTTTTTTATTCAGTTTTTTTATTTAATAAACCTCTCAAAAATCATGTATTAGAATTTGAAGATGCCCTAAGATCATCTGCAACCACAAAACATCATATTTAGTATAGTTTTCATATCAAAATAGTATAATTTTAGTACCAAATACTATTTAAACTCCAACTCAGTCACACCATCGCACTAAAATTGAATATTCATTAGAATATATTATTTTTTCTTATTTATAATTTAATTATCAACATATATTTTAATTTATTAACATTTTTATATGATAATTATTATATTTAAAATTAACACTTCATTGATATTTTATGTTATTTTTTTTAAATTCTACATCCAATAAATAAATAAATATATATATATATATATATATATATATATATATATATATATATATATATATATATATATATATATATATATATATATATATATATGATTTTCATTTTTATTACATAATTGTTCAAACATAAATATATTTTTAAAATATTATAAAATCATACAATTAGGATAAAATATTTTATTAATTTTTATTTAAAATAAATAATGGCACTTAATTGAAAATACAATATTATGGGACTTTAACTTTTCAAATTACTATATTGTTCCTATAAATGCTCAATTAATACATTTTGAAAGACAATATGAACTTCTTTGTCTTTGTCTCTATCTCTATCAAGCTAGAAACTCTTTAAATCGAATACTATCATCTACTGCTGGCTCAACATCTAGAGTTGGCACCTCGAAGTGTTCCACAATTGGTGCATTTAAATCACGTTCATCTTCAGTTATCATATTATGCATAATAATGCATGATGTCATTATATCGTGTAAAATATTTTTCCACCAAAAATGTGAAGGTCCTGTAATATTTGCAAAGCATGATTGAAGCACGTCAAATACTCGCTCAACATCTTTTCTACATGCTTCTTGCTTCATTGCAAATAATTTATTCTTTCTACCTCGCGGATCATAAATCGTTTGAACAAATATTGACCATTTTAAGTATATAACATCAGCTAAATAGTAACTCATATTGTATTATTTTCCTTGAATGTCATAACGTGCAGGAATAGTAATACATTCGACAATATTAGCAAAAAGATGAGAAGACTCAAGTACATTAATATCATTGTTCAATCCAACCAACTTGCATGATTGTCGTCAAGTAATAAAAATATCGATCCCACAAGAACTGTTGATTAAACACTAATTAATTTCGTACGGTGAATTATCTAGACAATCGAATGCTGGCTCATGAACGCTTAAAAGAGAAAGAGAAGGAAAGAGAGAGAAAAAGAGAGAGAGAGAGAGAGAGAGAGTGAATGAAGGATGATAAATTCTAGGATTTCAATTTCATTATGATGCCGATTAATGTCTCTATGTATTGTTCATCTACCTAACTGCATGCTTACATTTTTGTAGGGCTTCTAACTAAAGTCTGACACAACTCCACGTAGGTTGTATCAGAGAGTTTATTCGAGTTTTAACGTCATTAAGCAATGAAACGACTCTAGAAAGTCAGGTTAAAAGGACACCCTAAGGTCGTCGGTCATACAATCTCTAGAGTTAATCAATTTACTTCTTAAAGGTAGATTAATGCAATTAAGTAGAAAAGATAACCTAGAAAGTCTGGTTAAAGGGATATTCTCTGTCACAGGGTCCCCTAGTCATACAATCTCTAGATTACATAAATCACTTCCTAACATTAATTTGGGAGAAACCCTCTAAACTCTAATTAGATTCCCTTGTAGGAAATTACCCTCCGTTTTAAGGATGATATTCTAAAAAAAAAAAGGATATCCTCTGTCACAGGGTCTCCAGTTAAACAAACTAGAGTATCTCTTCTACATAGTGAACAAAACTCTACATCTAAATGTGTTGACCTTATACATGTTGGTGCAATATTCCCTAGGTCAAGATTGACTAAGCTTGAGAAAGCTCAAGCTTGAGTCTTGATATTTGGGTTTCGATGTTTGTCAATATATGGAGACTAATAATACATGGATATTACAGGTGCAATCATTTATTTGGGGAGATTGTTGGTACAATTCTCCTCTGGTCAAGGTTGACCAGTTAGATGTGAAGAAGAGTCAAGTAGGTCAAGACTGACTAGATACTTGACTGAGAAGTCCTAGTGAGTGAAGCTAGACAGTTGAAAAATTCTGGTGAGTGAAGCCAGGTGAAAGACCTAGTGAGTGAAGCTAGGCAGAGGAGAAGTCTTGGTGAGTGAAGCCAGGCAGTTGGGAAATCCTAGTGAGTGAAGCCAGGTGAAAGACCAAGTGAGTGAAGCCAGGCAGTATGAAAATCCTAGTGAGTGAAGTTAGGTGAAAGTCCTAGTGAGTGAAGCCAGGCAGATGGGAAACCCTAATGAGTGAAGCTAGGTGAAAGTCCTAGTGAGTGAAGCCAAGCAGATGGGAAACCCTAGTGAGTGAAGCTAGGTGAAAGTCCTGGTGAGTGAAGCCAGGCAGATGAGAAGTCCTAGTGAGTGAAGCTAGGCAGAAGGTGAAAGTCCTGGTGAGTGAAGTCAGGCAGATGAGAAGTCCTAGTAATTAAAGCTAGGCATAAGGGAAGTCCTGGTGAGTGAAGCCGGACACGTGGAAATCTAGGTGGGTCAAGGTTGACCGGACACCTGGTATTGAGAAGTCCAAGTAGGTCAAAGGGTTGACCGGATACTTGACATGAGGAGAAAAGTCCAAGTGGGTCAAAGGGATTGACCGGACACTTGGTGAGGAAGTCCTAGCAGGTCAAGGGTGACCGGATGCTAGGCATGATGCCCCAGCAGGTCATGGTTGACCGGATGTTAGTTTTAGGGACTTTGGACATGATTTGGCAAGTCACGAGTCAGTCCAATCGATCAACCGATCGATTGACTCATGCCCAATCGATCGATTTACCAATTGGGTGAGTCCCGCGACAAAAACTCTTCCCAATCGATCGGTGGATCGATTAGGGAAGAATCGGCGTCGCACAGAACACCTCCCAATCGATCACTTGATCAATTGGGAGCCTCCAATCGATCGGGTGATCGATTGGAGTGCTAGAAATCGCACGATAGCCTTGAATCGATCGGTTGATCGATTCAGGTGATTTCCAGAGAGTACAGAGGCGCTCTGGATCGATCGACCGATTGATCCAAAGCCTCCCCAATCGATTGGGAGCAATTCAATCGATTGGGATCCGACCGTTGATGCAGATTATATCCGTTGGTGAGCGTTATTCTTCGAATGGCTTACACGGCTACAATTGTGATTCTTCTTCGATCTTCACAGCAACTTCTCCAAGCTCTCACCGTCAGTTCTTAAAAGTTCTTGGAGGTAAGTTCTTGTGCACATCCAAGTCAAGAGGCGATTTATGACAAGAAGAAGAAGCTAGGGTTAGGGTTTCAAGTGTAAATCTTGTAAGATTTCAATTGTATTTGCTTCACTTTCTTTCTTCTTGTACTAAGAGTGTTGTAGGGCTTCTCTGCCTTCGGTAGTTACCGTAAAGGAGTATTCTCATAGTGGAAAGTGTGTGTCGTGTGTGGATCCTTGGATTAGTCACCTCTTCTTGAGGTGGATACTAAGTAAATCCTTTGTATTAGCGTTGTATTTTTATTTCTTGTAATTTCCGCTGCCTATCATCACCAAGAAGCAAGACGATAAGCACACGACGAGCTATTCACCTCCCCCCTTCTAGCACATTTCGACCTTAACAAGTGGTATCAGAGCGAGGTCGCTCTTCACCGGAATCATCTCCGGAAGGGGCAACAAGGCTAGAGGGTGAAGAAGTTGAAGCAAATTCAAAAGTCGAAGACTTCATTAAAAGGCTCAACTTCAAGATGGAATTCCGAGATGGACTCGGATTCGACATGAGGGTGCCTCCATCATTCACTATGACAAGCTTAGATTCTTAGAAATCAAGAATCGAAAATTTCTTGATGATGGAGATAGAGCAATGGTTTGCTCTAATGGAAGGTTTCGAAGCTCCAAGAAATTCAAAAGGCAAGATCCTCAAGAAGTGCAAATGGAGCCAAGAGCAAATTCAAAGGAACGAGGCAAATGACAAAGTGACCAAGCTATTGTTCAATTTATTGTCAAGCAATATTTGGGCTAAAATTAAAGAATTCGAGGATGCCAAGGAGCTTTGGAGCAAATTGGTGAAGATTCATGAGATCCCCTCCACTGTACCAAATCAAGAAGAATCCAAAGAGGGCGACTCAGTTGATCAAAGTCAAGAGCAAGAGGACTCCAAAGTTGAGATATACTCAACTTCCAAAGAGGAAGTCCAAGAAACCTCATCTTCAAAGGAATGCAATGAAAAGAGCAAGGAAGGAGCATATTCCTTGTTCCATGTACAAGATGAAGATGAAGATGAAGAAGCCTCCACCTCTAGGATTGAGGGGGAGAGACCTTCATTGATACCGGATCAAGAAGAAGGAGAAGCTTCTACATCCGGATCAAATGGAGAAGAAGATGATGCATGCTCCAAAAATTAAGAGACATCGTCAAATGGAGGATCAAGTGTCATCCCTACATGCGAAGGTAAAAATATTTCAATTAAAAATAAAAATCATATTATATGCTTTGAGTGTAGGGAACATGGGCATTATAAGAGCAAATGTCCAAAATTAGCCAAGAAGAAAGGTTAAGTGGCACCTAAGGGCATGGAGAAGCCCACAGAGACCGCCTCCACAACAAAGAAGAGCAAGGAGCACATTATGTGCTTCTTGTGTCAACAAAAATGACATTATCGGAGTCAATGTCTGAAGGGGAAGAAAACGGTCAAAGCTAAAGAAGGAAGCACAATTCAAGGGGGAGCTTCCAAGGTAAAACCCAAGGTATCATTTATTGAGCCTATCCCCTTGAATTATGGTAAAAAGCATGCTAATTCTAGTTTATTTCATTTTAATGCTATTTACCATAAAAATAGGAAGCATGATAGAATTAAGGAGAATTATGTAGCCTATCATGTTAAAACCACTCAACCTAAGGTTAGAAGGGTAGAAAATAATTTAGGCAATAACTCTAAGGATTCTAAGTATTTGCCTAAGAAAAAGAAAAATCAATGTGTTAGTGAAAAATCTAAGGTTGATGTGTTATGGAGAGAATATCAAGTCTTGAGGTCAAGAGTTGATAAACTGGAGATGACCCTTAGAAGAATCACAAATGAAACACAAGGGTCCAAGAATCATAAACTAGGTTTAGGAAAACAACAAGGGTCATCCAATGGTCATAGGGGTTTGGGATACAAACCTAAAACCAAGAAGGATGTGTCTTCTTATCATAGGGTTCCATATAGTTATGGAACCAACCCTAGGTCTAATGGTCAAGTCAAGGATACAAGGGAAGTTATCCCTAGGAGTATTTTTGCAACAACAAATGTGACTAAGACTTCTAAGAGGTCTAAGAAAGTCACTGAGAAGGTCACAAGGGAAGCTAGAATTGACCTAGAAAAGGTGACCAAGGCTTCTAAGAAGCCTAACAAGGTCATTAGGAAGGTATCTAGGGAAGTTATCCCTAGTGAGTACCTAGAGCATCCAAGGAGCACCAATAAGTTTTGGGTTCCTAGGAGCATTTTCTCTACCCCTTAGATGGGTTAGAGAGTGTCAACTCTAATTGGAAGGATAATTAATTCAACCTTGATGAAGTTGACACTCAAAGAGCATTTTCAAGGTTATTATTAATCTTTGAAAATGAAGTAGATTTTCATTTACTCTTTAAAAAGAGTAAAATGTGCCATAATTTAAAATTTTTTATTTTATTTTAAATTGACACAAATTGGGAAAACATAATAAATACCAAGTGGGGGTTTTGGTATTTTCTTAGGAATTTAAAGGCAAATCTAAGCCTTAATTTAAAGTGTTTACTCTTTGGAATAGTAAAACGTGCCAAAATTTGAGGAATTATGGGTAATTTTAATTGGCACAACAAATTAAGGGTAAAAGAAACGTCAAGTTAGGCTTGGACATTTTCTTAAGAAAATAGTGGCAATGCAGGTTAATTTTAGGTTTAGCTAAGGATTTAAGGACACTTAGATAGATAATCTAGGTACTTTATTTAAGCTAAACTACCACGCTTTGTTTGCCCATCACATGCATGACATCATTTTTGCATTCATGCTTTATTATGAAAAACATAAAAATACCATTTCATGTCATACATATATCATGTAGTTCTAGCGAATTTTCTTTTGAAAATTATTTATTTTGATGTATGTCATAACTCATCATGCATCACTTTTTAATTCCGTGCAATTAAGGACAAATGACATTTATTAACAAGTAACATCCTTGGTGGATGTTCAAAATTCTTAAAATGCCTAGATAGAAATGCATGATCCCTAGTTTAGGGCAAAACCAAACTTTACATCTCACAAAGATTTATAAGATGACTTGTATATATTTTAGTGCACATTAGATACAAGTGAGATGTTAGAACGATAAATGAAACTTAAGATGTTGATTTAGTGCATCTAGTTGAATTTTAGGTTCATCAAAACACATAATTATGTGTTTTCCAATCATTGGAAAAGTTAATGTACAAGTCATATGCATTGAGCCCAAAGAACATGATTGGATATTTATTTTGAAAATGATTTCAAATAACTTTGGAAAACCTTGGTGAAGACTATCTTTTGATAGTAATCATCATTGAAAAGTTAGACACAAACTTGAAGAAAACACTAAAATTTTTACAAGTTTTCAAGTTTGTGTCAATCTTTGAAAATAGGAAGTATTTTCATAGAAAACTATTTTTCCTTGATAATGTATACCCTAAGTAATGTCTACACGAATTTTCACGATTTTTAGAATTTTGTAGAAATTTTGGGGAGTTTCTGAAAATCATTGAAATTGAATTTCAAATTTTTAGGCCTTCAATTGATCACCCGATCGATTAAAGTGCCTCAATCGACCGGGCGATCGATTGAGAGGGGTCTTCTCACGAGCAGAAACTCACTGGATCGATCCACCGATCGATCCACACTACTTCAATCGATCCATTGATCGATTGAAGTGATGATTTTGGCTGGGAAAGCCTGTTTTCAGTATTTTAGACCATGTTGAGTCTAGGTAACTATTCCTAACCCCTCAAAACATATTTGTTTACATTTAGGGAGAGTTTTCATGATGAAAACAAGATTAGATTGGCTAAGAAAGACTAAGTAGAAGTTTAGGTTGAGGTTTGATTTCATTATTAAATTTTTGAACCTCAAAACTTCTAAATTTTAGGTTTTCTAAAGATTTAGGGATTCCAAGTCATTGTTGGTGCAATGACAGAAGTTACGTGTATGTCTTTAGGGGGAGTTACTCTTTAAGGACATATAATTTATTTTCCTACACCATTGAAGGTGGTTAAACCTTCGTCTAAAAAGACAATGCTCAAGGTTGACCATTGAAGAACAATGGAGAGTGGATATCTTCATTGTGTGTGTGTGTGTGGGGGGGGGGGGGGGGTATGGATGCTCTAGGATGGGCATCATAACGTCGAGTAATGCTCCAGGGTGAGCATTTAATATAGTGAAGGGTATGAGACCTTCATTGTTAAATTGGTTAATGCTCAAGGGTGAGCATTGGAGATAATGAAGGGTATGAGACCTTCATTATCGTATTGAACACAACAATTGAAGTTGTGAACAACGGTGAGTAACTCTTCAGGGGGAGAGTTCTTTTTGATGTCTGTCAATAGGGGGAGAATGTAGGGTTTAAGTTAGACCTTCATTACTTAAAGAAGGAGTTTGCCCTCTGGGAAAGGGGGAGAATGAAGGAAACCCTTATTCATGCCTTGGCATGAAGGAAGTTGAGGATATGAGATTAGCCTAACTTAAAGGTATTGTCAAACATCAAAAAGGGGGAGATTGTTGGTGCAATATTCCCTAGGTCAAGGTTGACCTGGTTGACTAAGCTTGAGAAGGCTCAAGCTTGAGTCTTGATATTTGGATTTTGATGTTTGACAATACATAGAGACTGATAATACATGGAGATTACAAGTGCAATCGTTCATTTGGGGAGATTGGTGGTACAATTCTCCTCTGGTCAAGGTTGGCCAGGTAGATGTGAAGAAGAGTCAAGACTAACTGGATACTTGACTGAGAAGTCCTGGTGAGTGAAGCCAGATAGTTGGAAAATCCTGGTGAGTGAAGCTAGGTGAAAGACTTAGTGAGTGAATCTAGGCAGAGGAGAAGTCCTGGTGAGTGAAGCCAAGCAGTTGGGAAATCCTGGTGAGTGAAGCCAGGTGAAAGACCAAGTGAGTGAAGCTAGGTAGTATGAAAATTCTAGTGAGTGAAGTTAGGTGAAAGTCCTGGTGAGTGAAGCCAGGCAAATGGGAAACCCTAGTGAGTGAAGGTAGGTGAAAGTCCTGGTGAGTGAAACTAGGCAGATAGGAAGTCCTAGTGAGTGAAGCTAGGCAGAAGGTGAAAGTCCTTGTGAGTGAAGCCAGGCAAATGGGAAGTCCTAGTAATTGAAGCTAGGCAGAAGGAAAGTCATGGTGAGTGAAGTCGGGCACGTGGAAATCCAGGTGGGTCAAGGTTGACCGGACACCTGGTATTGAGAAGTCCAAGTAGGTCAAAGGGTTGACTGAATACTTCACACGAGGAGAAAAGTCCAAGTGGATTAAAGGGATTGACCGAATACTTGGTGAGGAAGTCCTAGCAGGTCGAGGGTGACCGGATGCTAGGCATGATGTCCCAACAAGTCATAGTTGATCAGATGTTGGTTTTAGGGACTTTGGACGTGATTTGACAAGTCATGAGTGAGTCCAATCGATCAATCGATCGATTGACTCATGCCCAATCGATCAGTTGATCGATTGGGTGAGTCCTGTGATAAAAACTCTTCCCAATCGATCGGTGGATCGATTGGGGAAGAATCAGCGTCGCATAGAATGCCTCCCAATCGATCGGGTGATCGATTGGAGCACTGGAAATCACACGATAGCCTCGAATCTATCGGTTGATCAATTTGGGCAATTTTCAGAGAGCACAGAGGCACTCTGGATCGATCGACCGATCGATCCAAAGCCTCCCCAATTGATTGGGAGCAATCCAATCGATTGGGATTCGATCGTAGACACAGATTATATCTGTTGGCAAGTGTTCTTCTTCGAACGGCTTACACGACTACAATTGCGATTCTTCTCCGATCTTCACGGCAACTTCTCCGAGCTCTCACCACCAGTTCTTGAAGGTTCTTGGAGGTAAGTGCTTGTGCACGTCCAAGTTAAGAGACGATTTACGACAAGAAGAAGAAGCTAGGGTTAGGATTTCAAGTGTAAATCTTGTAAAATTACAATTATATTTGCTTCCTTTTCTTTCTTCTTGTACTGAGAGTGTTGTAGGGCTTCTCCGCCTTCGATAGTGTTAGAGTGTATACTAAAAGCCTAACTTTTGTAAACATTTATTTTTGAAATAAAAGAATCACATTGGTCAAATGTCTATATTTATTTGTTAGATATAGTTGTTCAATTAATTTATAAAGTAGATAACATGGTGTGTGGTGTTACACACAGAAGATCATGTTATCAGTTTTTTATAAATTATAAACAGTTGCTCACGACTAAGATGAAAAGAAACAAACCATTGGAATAGTCGTAGTGTAATTATGTATTAGTTTATCTTGACTAATAAATTACACTAGTACACTCTAAGTGTATTGAGTAGGATCATTTAAGGCAAGTTCTTTTTATACTGACTTAATAAAAGAACGAGTCCTTAGTTATTATGGAAGTGTGTGCTCTTAATCCTAATATAATAACAAGCATATATATTTAGTATTTATTTCTTTGACTTATCAAAGGGTGAGATTTAGTTCGATAAATCAATAGGCTCGATAAGTTGGGAAATGATATTACTTATAGTATGTGTTGTTGATTATAGAAAGAAACTGTGTCCTAGTTATCTAGGTTGAGAATGTCCCCAAGAGGAGCTCATAAGGATTGTCATGTTAAACCCTGTAGGTGGACTTAGTCCGACATGAAAATGAAGTTGAGTGGTATTACTCTCGGAGATAGATATTAATTAAGTGAGTTGTCAGTAACTTACTTAATCAGTGGACATTCGTTATCTTAAACACAGGGAGACTAACACACTCATAATAAGAAAGAGCCCATAATGTAATTTGGGATTGGTGCGGTAGTGCAATAATAACTCTCTAGTGGAATGAGTTATTATCGATAAACTTGAGTTGTGTGTTCGGGCCGAACACGGGATACTCAAGCTCATCGGAAGGCCAAAACCAATTTCTCCTCTAGGTCCCTGTTGTAGCCTCATTAAACCCTCAAGTCCATCCAAAGAAAGACCCATCTTGGTGTCCAAGAAGGGGGTCGGTCCATTGCTTGGTGACCAAGCAATGGCCGGCCACATATCCTCTTAAAGGGCCAACCCTTTGCTTGGTGCCCAAGCATGTAGGGGCCGACCACAATAATTCAAACAAGGAGGGGTGTTTTGAATTTTTAAAATCTTTTCTTTGTAGAAAACTATAAGTTTTAAAAGAGAGATTTTAAATTTAAAATCTTTCTTTATTTGAATTAGGACACATGTTTTAAAAGAAAGTTTAAAAGTTTTAATATTTCCTTTTTAAACCATCCTCATGTTTAAGAAAAAAAAGGAAGAGAAGTTTTTTTAATTTTTAAAACTTTTCTTTTTTAACTCCTACTTTGGGAAATTAGAAAAGAGCTTGTAAAATTTTATAAGGGCTTATAAAATTTTATAAAAAAAATATTTTTCCTTTTTCCTTGATGAGGTGGTCGACCACCTTGCTTGGTGCCCAAGCAAGGGGCCGGCCAATCAAAATTAAAACCAATCCATGATTTGGTGATTGATTCAATCAAGAGAAAAGAAAAGGAAAAAATAAAAGGGAAAAGAAAAAACAAGAGGAAGATTTTAACTTTTGTAAAAAGTCTTTCCTTATTTGCCATAGGCAAGTAATATAAAAGAAGGGGTGAGGAGACCTCATGAGATAACAATTCTTATTCTCTTGGTGGAGTCTCTTTAGGTGGTCGACCCTCCCTCTCCCCTCTTCTTTTCCCTTTTGCTCTCTTCCTTGGTGGTGGTGATGGCCGGATTTTAGAGGAAGAGGTAGAAAGCTTTTGGGTGGTGTTCTTCTTGGAGGATCGTCGCCCACACGACGTCTAAGGTGAGGCGAGGAATATGGCAGAAGATCTTGAGGTCATTAGCATACAAAGAGAAGGTATAATTAGCAATTATTTTCCGCATCATGCTAGTTATTTCTCTTTGTAGGAATTCCAAACACAAGAGGCATTAGATCTAGTTTTTCAAATTTATTTTTCGAGTTTGTGTTTTCTTTATTTTTCGAATTTGTGATTCGATTGTTCTTTTTGGTTAACCTAGAGTTATTTAAGAAAATTAAATATTAGCTTTCCTTAAAAGGTTTTGTCTAGGCGGTGGTGGATGCTCCCATACCCAAGAAGGCCATGTGCCTCGCCATGCAGTCCTGGAAGTCAATTTTAAAAATTAATATTTAATGGAATAAATAACATAGGTGGATTTAGATCAATAGTGTTAAGTTCTGCTTGCAATCCAAATCTAAACCATCACGAACATATAAGTTAAATTTAGAATCAATGATGTTAAGTTCCGTCTGCGATTCCTAATTTAACTTCTAAAGAACACAATAGGTTATTTAGGAAAGGTTCGATACTTGTACAAAATTTTTGTACAGTGGAACCGGTACGACCTTCCTAGGACTAACTAACAGATAGTTACCATAAAGGAATGTTTTCATAGTTGAGAGTGTGTGTCGTGTGTGGATCCTTGGATTAGTCACCTCTTCTTGAGGTGGATACTAAGTAAATCCTTTGTGTTAGCGTTGTATTTTTATTTCTTGTATTTTTCGTTGCCTATCATCACCAAGAAGCAAGATGATAAGCGCACGACAAGCTATTTACCCCCCCCCCCCCCCCCTTCTAGCACATTTTGACCCTAACAATACAGATTTCATTAAATACATACAAGACACAATATATAAAAACGAGTCTATAGAACATATCATTGCACAATAAAATGTTCAAATATATAGTCCATACATCATATTACATCACAACTACTTTTTACATCCTAGATCTAAAGATCCACTCAATCGCAAAGGAATAACAAACAAGAGACAAGAAATAAATTATCCTACAATCCAAAATATGAGATAAAGAAGAGAGGAATGCTTATCAATTCGATGTCAGTCTTCTTGCTTGCAATCCTTGCTTCGGAGGTAGACGGATCAGTGAAGATAGATAATTTAGGGTTCCCCCAAGGGGGCAGAACCCTTCTCTAAGGAATGGAGCAGCCAAAGATGAGTGAAAATGAGAGAAAATCCTCTTTTATAGTACTAGGCATGGCCCCTGTCTAGACCATGTCACGACCGTGCCTTTTGGTATGGCTAAAGTATGAAAGGGCTCTAGAAAGGAGGCATGACTATGTGACTTCTCATGACCTTTCTATGAATAAGCTCTGGATGAGAGACACGACCGTGTGATTTCACACAACCGTGTCTTATGAACCTAGGAAAAAAACTTAGCCCTAGCATGGCCATGTCTCATGGAAGCATCTTTTATATCATCTAATGTGGTTATTTCTAGTTGAAGTCTGAAGCAAAATTATAGATCTTGAAGTTATCTACATTTTAGTATCTGGAACAACCCAAAACTCCAACTAAGAAAAAAGTTATGGTTATTTTACTTTTAGTCTACAATATAGAAAATTCCACACGGCCGTGTATGAAAAAAGACATATGCACAGTCCGAATACTTTGGAGGCTCTAGACTCCATTTTAGCTTAGTTTACCATCAAATTTCTTCTATACAAATATACACGTGTCAAGGAACATGGCCAAAGTGTATTCCTTGATTAAAACTCTAATTTGAAAGTCTTTTGAAAGCCTTTTCCTTCATGTATGTTTCATGTATTTATCTAGCCCGTGTTGAGTCTTTTTTTCCTCTCTATTATTGATTCTGAATTGTGTCCTGTTAATAAAAAAAAGTAAAGAGTGGATGTTCGAACAAATAAAATGGAAGTATGATATAATAATGAAATATGATGCAACAAATATAGATTATATTCATAAAATATAAGTAGATGTACGTTAAAAAATGCTAGAAATATATATAACCTACGGACATCACAACCCAAAATACGCATGCTAGATCCACAGATCATAATGAGCTACAACTCCCAGAATAATTGTTAACTTTCCACTACGACCGGAATATTATCTTGCTCATGCTGTTGGACAATTTTTCCACCCTCAGTTCATGTAATCTAGGCTACCTAACATACCTGGAAAACCTCGTTGCTCACCAATCTAGAGTAGCCTAACAGCATCGTGAGTGTTTGGAGATCGTAGTTAATGTCCTCTAAAAACTTCAATAACAGCACAACAAAATCGTTTCATATTTTCAATGATAGTCGATCCTCCTATTTTAATGTACTCATTAGTAGCTTATATTGGTACGTCGTACACCAATATCCGAAATGCAGCTACTATTTTTTGTAAGCCTAACAAACCAAGTCTTCCGAATCCATCTCTTCTTTGGATAAAATAGTTGTCATGATTACTAATAGCATAATAGATACGCATAAATAAATTTTGCCTCACTCAAAATCTTCTTTGAAATATTGTATCATTATACAATGCATTTTTGATAAAATATTCATTGAATAGATTACAATCAACAGCTTCACGATTATGATTGATCACATTATGACCAAGAATTGAGCCTCGATGTTTGCTTTGGTTGTTTTCTTCATTAAGATAATTCAAGATAATTTGATTGTTAATAGAAATCATTTTAGTGATCAGTTATTGCCTTACACCAAATATTTCCTCATAGTTATCATCATTAGAGCTTGAAGATGATAAATTTGATAAACCTTCATTATTGTTATCTGTTTTCTGAGATAATTGAATGAATGAGGTATATGTTGCTTATGAGGTATGTATTTATAATGTGTGTTATATCTACACTTTTTTTTATTTTGTACATATGACGTGATTTAACAATGAACACATTTGGATAAAATTGCACAAATAATGTGACACAACAATGACAACATCGAGGCAAGTTAGGCAAGTGATGTGACCTAGCATTGAATACACATTTTTTTTGTGGAGATGACATGAACTAACAATGAACACATTTGAATAAAATTACACAAATAATGTGACACAATAATGTCAACATCAGGGCAACTTGGGTAGGTGATGTGACTTGGTACTATATATATATTTTTTAATGTGCAGATGATAATGTGACCTAATAATGAAAATATTTAGAAAAATTCATAGAAATATTTTCAGCCACTCTGGAAGGCGTACAAAAAAGAAATATTTCCTCTAATGCTTATTGGAGGTCGACATCTTGTCGATGAAAACTAAACTCACTCGGGTTTGAAAAAGAAAAGTCCCCGACTAGGATAATTTTGGATAATAAAAATAATGAAAATCCGGACACTATTCTCACACCATCTTGGGTGCTGGAGTTTGATGGAATAATTTGGTATTACTTTTACACCATATTTGATATATTGGTGTATTGATTGGAGTTGCTGTAAAGTTTAATGACTTGCATTGTCTCTTGATTAGTAGGGTTAGAGCTTTAAATGAATTTTTTTAGTTTTTAATGTCACATAAAAATATAAATCCAATCTCTCCACAATAAAAAAATATTTCTATAATTTTCTCATGGACTCTACATTATCAAATTTTTATACATTATTTATTATTAATTTTGAGATGAAAAATAAATTTAAATTTTCACGCTCATAAACTATAAACCTTAAATCGTAGAGTTTTTTTCCTTAACTTTTTTTATTTTATAACCCTTTTTAAAAACCTCTCAAAGATGCCTTTAAGAGATCAGCTTATCTAACATATAACATTGGCCCCTGTGATACAAAGAAAGGTCACGTGCTTTGCTTACCTCATGCTGTCTGTCTTCGCCGTTTTCTTCTGCTTTGCGATGGGGGCCGATTTAGACTGATGGCCCAATAAGAGGCCTAAAATCTACATCGTCGGGGCCGGAAAATCCAACGGTCCCTGGAGAGACATCATTTAGCATCGAGGCCGTTTAAATTAGGGCGACCCACATCGCAGCAGCAAGCTGTGGGGGCCTCTTGTCGCAGTTAGAGATATATTTCGCTTCCCGTGGATTCGCCAACCCTAGTCTTCTCCATTTCGCTCTTCGCCGCCTCTGCAGCGTCGAGATGGGACGAGTGATCCGGGCGCAGAGGAAGGGAGCAGGGTCGGTTTTTAAGTCCCACACGCACCACCGCAAGGGGCCGGCTAGGTTCCGGAGCCTCGACTACGGAGAGCGCAATGGGTACCTCAAGGGCGTCGTCAACGAAATCATCCACGACCCCGGCCGTGGCGCGCCCCTCGCCCGCGTCACCTTCCGGCACCCTTTCCGCTTCAAGCTCCAGAAGGAGCTCTTCATCGCCGCCGAGGGCATGTACACCGGTCAGTTCGTCTACTGCGGCCGCAAGGCTACTCTCATGGTTGGTAACGTACTCCCTCTCCGTTCCATCCCTGAGGGTGCCGTCGTTTGCAACGTCGAGCACCACGTTGGCGACCGCGGTGTTCTGGCCCGCGCTTCTGGTGACTATGCCATCGTGATCAGCCACAACCCTGATAATGGTACAAGCAGGTTGTCTCTTGCCCCTTGTTGCCCCTCTTCTCAGGATTACTTGTTTTGGATTGTACTTTTAGATCTGAAATTGAGATAATAAAACTGAATTTATACTGATCTTTGTCACACGATCAAGTTCTTATGTATTAGTTTCGTGGACACTCTACTACTAGATTATTTTGAGTAGATTATTGAGGAGTTTCACTCAACAATCAATTGTGAGATTATAGTAGAGACTGCTATGACATCAGAATAGAGGAATTTAGTGTTTAGCCAACGAGTGTGAACTGGAACAATTGGTATATATCAGACAATTTAAAACATTTTAGTAGATAAAATTACATTCCGTTTTCTCATGAAATGAAGCTCATCACTTGAATCTGGTGTTCTCACCGCAACTTATTGCCTAATCATGATTTTTCAGATATATAAATTAAATGTACTGACCGAATGGTGAGGCTTTTGTGTTGATATTCATTGGTCTCTGTCATAATCTTTTGCCGAAAATATTGTCTTGGGTGCATTGCAAAAAGCTTCCTGGTAGCTAGAGAATAGGTGAAACTAGTCTGAAGACAAAAGGCTAGCCGTTGCAGGTTCTCAGTTAAACTTAATACTTCATTTTATAATCTATATTTTCACAAGCTGTTAATATGGTGTAGATTTTAATCACACATGCAGAGAACTAGTAGTATTTGAATTTACACAAACGTTTTAATATTTGTAGTGATAAGATGCTCAGAATTTGAATCTCTGACATAAAATTTCCAGAAATGTGATAAATAGGTGCATTACTCTTCTTTGTTTATCTATTACTCAGTATTGCAAGTATAGTGATCATATTTTGCCCTTATTACATTATGGGATTAACATCATTTGAACAATAATGTCCACTTAAGTTCATATGAGATGTTTGATAAATGTTCTGTCAACAATGGCCATTTAAGTTGTTTTTACGCTTTTTCTTATTTTTTTTTTAATGCTGCTTCATTAGATCCTCTCCCATTGCTACTTTCTTTGAGCATTTGAAAGTGTTGGCATCTTTGCAACTTTCAGTAGAATTCTTTATATCTTCATACCAATAGCATTTGGCCTCACCCAAGTACAGGATCAAGCTTCCATCGGGTGCCAAGAAGATTGTACCTAGCAACTGTCGTGCCATGATTGGGCAGGTTGCTGGTGGTGGTAGAACTGAGAAGCCTCTCCTCAAGGCTGGCAACGCATACCACAAGTTTAGAGTGAAGAGAAACTGCTGGCCGAAGGTCCGTGGTGTGGCCATGAACCCCGTGGAGCATCCTCATGGAGGAGGTAACCACCAGCACATCGGTCATGCCTCCACCGTTCGCCGTGATGCACCACCTGGACAGAAGGTTGGTCTTATTGCTGCAAGGAGAACAGGTCGGCTCAGGGGACAGGCTGCGGCCACTGCTTCCAAGGCAGACAAGGTCTAGATTGTACGTGCGAAGGACTCATGCTTGTTATTTTAGTTTCAAAAGAGATTTCATTTCTCATTCCAGAGGTCTGCTCGTCTTATTAATCTTATGTTGGATCAGTTTAGATATCGAGACAACTTCTATTTATTTTGTCTGCTACTTTTGTTTTGCATTTAATGAAAGGTGAGATTATAATTTTAGGTATCTATGAATTTTGCTCGGCGAGGTTACTGATTTCTATCTAATTGTTTGTTTTATCCATTTTTCTATTCATTTCTCTAAGTTTAAGGAATTTTGCATGTATTAGTTAATTTTGGAAGTCCAGAGGAGGAAGACAAAAATGAAATTAAGTTTTTTAGTTGGCAATTTATCAAACCATGCATTCAAGTTTAATAGATACTCAATATTTTTAAGTAAAAGTGAAAATTTTGTTTTCTTCTGCTTAGATCTTTAAATCTCTAAATCTAGAAATCTTATACTGTTACTAAGTCGTAATAACAAGTGTAATAATTAGATGAAGATAAAATAACACAAAACCAATCTCGATGCCGAAAATATGATGGTCCGTCGACAAATAAAATATAGAAAAGCGTCAACAAATCTCTTCAAACTATCTAGAAAAAATAACCGCAATAACGAAATACGTGTAGGATCAATAAGCCAATCAGAAATAGGTGATGGACATGACACCATCGGTTCTAGTATATATCGATTAAATGATATACTTAAATTTCAAAACGGAAAACCTGTATTTCGCACATATACAATTTTATGATTTTTATCTTACGGAAAAAAAATTCTATAATTAAACTAAATAATTTCATTATTGTTGGCGCTATTTGGAATTTCGTTCTGTTTCCCTGTACAAAAATTTATATAAGCACATAACATTTCCTAGCAACTCATGTGTTTTTCAGAAGTTAAACTTGCATTGCAAACGAAACTTAACATTATAATTCAAGTTCAAATCATGTGTTAATCAGAAGTTAAACCATATTACAGAAGTTGATTAAATATCTATTTCAAGGATCGACTTCCAGGTCGTTGGCGAGGCACTCGACCTTCTTGGGTATGAGATCATCCACCACTTCCTAGTCAAAAGCCTTTCAAAGAAATTGAATATTTAAACTCCTTACAGTAAACCCTAGGTTGAACTACAGAGACCTCAATCAAATCACAAGATCGTTAGCCTTTTGTGTTGGTACTTCAGGATCCATACAAAGGAAAAATAAACTAGTACACAATGGAAACAATTAACTAGTTATACCTTTCTTTGTAGCTTAAAGACCTTTTGATCTTCTGCTGTATTCCTCTCCTCCTCTTGGACATCGTGTGAGCGACGATCTATCAAGATGCGAAAAACACCCAAGTCCTTTCTTCCAAGACTTTCGACCACCAAGGGATCAAAGCTAGGAGCACCACCTCTTGTTCTTCTTTCTTCCTTGCAACCCGCCGACCACAAGATGGTTGAAGCCTCTTGATGTCGCAGACCTTAGGTGAGAAAGCAAGGGGAAAATAAGAATATGAGAGGGCCGTCCACAAGGAGAATAGAAGAGGAATAGAAATTGTGAAATTTAAATAATTTCTCTCTCACTTAGTTATTTAAAACGAGGAATTTTAACATGCACACACACACACAACACATATAAACATCATAAAAGGCAATAAATATGAAAAATAATTTTCCAACTATTATGGCCTCATCCATAGCTGTCCTCCGTGTGCCGCCAATCCTAGCCGCCGCCAACGGGGCATGTCGTCGTGTCTATCTTGCTTCATTTTCTGCTGTTCCTCTGGTTCTCAAATAGCACCACGCATCGTAAGGATATGATCCACGATAAAAATAAAATTTTACATTTATCAATCCTATATTCCACAAGGGAATATGCATGTAATCTAGATCGAACAGAATGTAAAATCCTAAAACTAATACAACTTCTGCTGTATTTAATAATTACAATCATGCACACACATAAATGCCCTCGACATGCCCGAGGGTCCAAATCACACACAAACACAATAGGACCATAATAGTTGGAACTAGGATGTCTGCAACCACAGAGTTAATCTATTTGCACATCCTACTATTATCTTGCCTAAATTTATGTATGAAAAGTGCAGAATTTAACTGAAAACCAAACACACAGAGGCAGAAAACTAGATCTGATACCAATTTTTGGCGCTACTCGGAATTTTGTTCTGTTTCCCCTTACAAAAATTTGTACAAGCACAAAACATTTTCTAGCAACCCATGTGCTTTTCAAAAGTTAAACTTAGATTGCAAACGAAACTTAACATTATTAATCCAAGTTCAACCCATGTGTTCATCAGAAGTTAAACTATATTACAGAAGTTGATTAAATATCTATTTCAAGGATTGACTTCCAGGTCGTTAGCGAGGCACTCGACCTTCTTGGGTATAGGATTATCCACAACTTCCTACTCAAAGCCTTTCAAAAAAAATTAAATATTTAAATTCCTTACAGTAAACCCTAGGTTAAACTACAGAGACCTCAATCAAAACACAAGATCGCTAGCCTCTTGTGTTAGTACTTCAGGATCCATACAAAGGAAAAATAAACTAGTACACAGCGGAAACAATTAACTAGTTATACCTTTCTTTGTAGCTTAAAGACCTCTTGATATTCTGCTGTATTCCTCTTCTCCTCTTGGACATCGTGTGGGCGACGATCTACCAAGACGCAAAAAGCACCCAAATCCTTCTTTCTTCCAAGACTTTCGGCCACCAAGGGATCAAAGCTAGGAACACCACCTCTTGTTCTTCTTTCTTCCTTGCAACCCGCCGGCCACAAGATGGTTGAAGCCTCTTGATGCCGCCGGCCTTAGGTGAGAAAGCAAGGGGAGAATAAGAATATGAGAGGGTCGACCACAAGGAGAATAGAAGAGGAATAGAAATTGTGTAGATGATTATTATTTCTAAGACACCATCTATTCTCTTTTATAATCCTTGGTAATGGCTAAAAAGGAAAGATTTTAACAACAATTAAAATATCTCTTTTAAATTTCCTATTATGGATGACTACAAAAGGAAAGTTTTAAAATTAAAAATCTCTCTTTTAAACATTGTAGATGGCTATAAAATGGAAAGATTTTTTAAAATTAAAACATCTTTTTTAAATCATGGTTATAAAAAAGGAAAGTTTTAACAAAAATAAAATTTCTCTTTTAAACCATTGTATATGACTATAAAAGGAAAGATTTTTTAAATTTAATACTCTCTTTTAAAACTATGTGGATGACTTCAAAAAAGGAAAGTTTTTAAAATTTAAAATATCTCTTTTAAAACATTATAGATGGCTACAAAAAGAAAGATTAATAAAATTAAAAACCAACTTTTAAACCCATATTGGCTGGCCCTTTGCTTGGGCACCAAGCAAGGGGTGGCCGACCCCTTGCTTGGGCACCAAGCAAGGATGTGGCCGGCCATAAGGATGACTTGGGTGGATGAGAGACTTTATACATAGAGGATACAACAGAAACCTAGAGGAGGAATTGGTTTTGACCTCCTGATGAGCTTGATCTTCTTGTGTTCGACCCGAACACCCAACTCAAGTTCATCAATAATAACTCGTACCACTAAAGAGTTATTATTGAACTACCACACCAATCCCATATTATATTATGGGCTCCTTCTTATCATGAATGCGTTAATCTCCCAGTGTTTAAGATATCGAATGCCCATTAATTAAATGAGTTACTAACAACTCACTTAATTAACATCTAGCTCCAAGAGTAGTACAACTCAACTTCATTGTCATGTTGGAACTAAGTCCACCTGCAAGGGTTACATGACAATCCTTATGAGCTCCTCAAGGTGACATCATCATCTTAATAAATAGGGCATAGTTTCCTTCTATAATCAACAACACACCATATAAATAATATTTTTTCCCAACTTATCGGACCTATTGATTTAACAAATAAATCTCACCCTTTGATAAATTAAAGAAATAAATACTAAGTACATGTGCTTATTATTATATCGGGATTCAAAGTACGCACATCCATAATAACAGAAGTTCTGTTCTTTTATGCAGTCAGTATAAAAGGAACAACCTCAAATGGTCATGCTCTATATACACATAGTGTATTAGTGTAATTTTATAGTTAAGATAAATTAGTACCAAATTACACTACAACCATTCCAATGGTTTGTCCCAATCCATCTTGGTTGTGATCTTCTATTTATAATTTATAAGGAATTGATAACATGATTTTCTATATGACACCACACACCATGTTATCTATAATATAAATTAAATGGACAACTGCATTTAACTAAATGTAGACATTTGACCAATGTGATTCTTATTTCAAAATAAATGTTTATACAAAAAGCTAGTCTTTTAGTATACATTCTAACAATTATACCTAATTTAAAAGATTATAATTTTTATTTCTTATTTTATGTAATCCTTATCATCTCTTTACACATGTCGCGGTTCTCACTCATGTCGCGGTGCTTGTACAAGCCTATCTAAGGACGCCCTTACGGTCGAGCTCTCACGTCGAATATTTTTACACAATAAGTCACTCCTCTCTTAGCAGATTATAGTGTGAATGACTATTCAAAATGTAGAAAGATCTATAGCAACAAGTCGTAAATGGTGTACCATTAACTCTTTCCTAACTATAACTCTTTCCTAACTATAAAACGATCTATAATGCCCTTCATTCATGATTTGCTGGGATCGACCTATCTTATTAGGGTCAGATCTTGAGTAGTTTTGAATAGTCATTCACGACTATTACTGACATAGAATTGATAGGCTGGACTATAAAAGAGAGGGCCGAAGGGATCGTTTTATAGTTAGGGAGATATACGACCCGATAGGCTCGAGCTAATGTGAGAGGACCAATGAATAGCTTGATCGGAGATCTTTCGTAGTTTTGACCAAAGCCATTCCCTCCAGCTTAATACGTTAATGGCTTTGTTCCATTAACTCTTGATGCTGGGGTAGATCTTTCGTAGTTTTTCATAACCATTCACGACTGGTGCTGGGTTAGATCTTGAGTAGTTTTGAATCCATTCACGCTTTAATCTACTTGAGAGGCTTGTACTTGTATTTGTAGTTTTCATTTTGTTGTTAGGGACGAATTATTGTGAGAACAACGCACGACGGAAATTCAATTCTTAAGCAGCGGAGGACTCGGGAAGAAACATTAAGACGACAATCAACATTGTTAAGTAGGGACAAACGATAGCGACGTGTTGAAGATCATTCTCATTCTACACTTGAAATAGTCGTTTTAGTTGAATATCAGAATGGTCTTTGCTTTCCAAAGCCAGCTACTTAAATTAATTCATTCATCCTTGTAAACCAAACCTTTCATGGGAGCTACTGGGAAAGAGATTAAGTTCATGGAAAGAGAAATAGTTGTAAGTACTTGCACCATATACTAATATTTGTTAAACTGGTGCTATTCCGAGCCCACGGAGCGGTTCTTAAGAGGTTTAATTTACCTGGATCAAGTTAGGGAAGTGGAGTTCGAGTGAGAAATCTTAGATGGTTAGAGGCACTCAGAGTAGCTTCTCTCGTTCATGATTATTTTATTTGTTATTTTGATTCCTTATTTTTCATGATCTCTTTCCAACACTCTTCACAAGTTAGTGAATGGATATTGATCATTCTCAACTTGAACACATTTTTTTTCAAACATTTTCTTCAGCAATGGTTTAGTAAGAAGATTAGCATCTTGTGATTTTGAAGGCACATAGTAAAGATGGATCTTCCTATATTCAATCTCATATTTTATAAAGTTTGTGTCAATACAAACATACTTCATCCGATCATGTTGAATAGGATTGTGAACCACTGCTATAGCTGATTCACTATCACTATACAACTTCATTTTGTCTTCAAATTGAACATATAGGTCTAACAATAATTGTTCAATTCAAATTAATTCTCACACCCTTGTTTGATGGATCAATATTATGTCTTTGTACTACTTCTTGAAACAACTATTTGTTTCTTGCTTCGCCATGTAATAGCATTCTCCCAAATTTTAGTGCAATATCTAGTACTAGATTTGCTATCTTCAAGTGAACCTGCCCAATCAACATCGACAAATCCTTCAATTGTTCTAGTATCACTTTTCTTAAGAAATATATCTTTTCCTAAAGTCCCTTTCAAATATCAAAGAATCTGGTCCATTGTAATTTGATGTCTCATAGTGGGGACGTGCATAAATTGACTAACTATGCTAACACTATAAGTTATATCAAGCATAGAAAATGATAGATAGATTAGTTTTCCAATAAAACATTGATACCTCTCTTTATCAGTTGGAGCATCATCTTTTATATTTTGTTGTCTCTATTTTTTTTTTCTATTGGAGTACTTGTTTGACGACTACCAAGTCTTTTATGTTTCCCTTAGTAGATCGATTGTATATTTCCTATGTGATATTAAAATCCCGATTTTGTTTCTAGCTATTTCTATTCCAAGAAATGAAGTCTTCCAGGGTCTTTACTTTGAATTCAGATTGTAGCATCCCTTTAAGGTTTGCAATCTCATCATTGTCATCGCTCGTGATGACCATATCATTAACATACACAATCAAAATATATTTCTTTCCATCCCTTAACTATTTGACGAAAGGAGAATGATCTGCTTAACTCTATGTGTACCCAGTCTCCTAAGTGCCATTTTCATTCAGGGCTTTCATTTTTTTTTCAAAAACAGCATCCCTTCACTTGAATTTTTTTAAGGCATTGTATATATTGTAGGAATCTCCATACGATCAACACAAATGCCCTATGCTTGTTGGACAATTGATCATAAGATATGTATCTTTCAATTGGATGTTGGGTACACATTCATGTCCCTTTCCTTAGAGCAATGAGAATGTCTAGATCATCTATAGGAACATTTCCTTATGAATCCTATTGTGGATCCACCATCAGTTCTGATGATTGTACTTGCTGAGTAACTCAAGGCCTCCTTGAATAAATAATTCGTTTATTTTAATGTTATAATGACTACAAAGGTTCTAAAGATTCCTCACTGATTGTTGTGATTACATCATGTGATGATGAAGGTGGGAGAGTCCCAATGAGTAAAGATGACACATAAAAATATTGAAGGATCCCAATGATTAGCTTCCCTTGAATTCTCCCCCCAAAGATAAGCATTAGAATATAAGGGCTCATCCTCTAAGAATGTAACATCATAGGACACATAAAATTTTCTTGTGATGGGATTGTAGCACTTGTATCCTTTTTGAGTGGGTGAGTAGCCAATGAAGATGTATTTGATGGCTTTTGGGTCAAGTTTCCCATGTGTAGGATTGTTGTCATGTACAAATACTAGACACCCAAATACTTTTTGGTGGGGGAGAGTTAAAATGGACGATATAAAAGAATTTCTTTTGAGATAATTAATTAGTATTCTAAATTTAAAGACTTTTGATGAAATCCTATTAATGAGGTAGGCTGTAGTTAAAATGAAATCACCCCAAAAGTGATGAGGGATAGAATTGGTGAGCATAAGAGATCTTGTCACTTTTAATAGATCGTGATTTTTTGTTCTGCAATCTCATTCTGTTGAAATGTAGATGGACATGAGTTTTAATGAAAAATGTCATTTTGAAGAAGATAGTCCCTAAGGTTGTGAACAAAGTATTCTCCCTCATTATCTGTATGAAGTATGTGGATATTACATTGGAATAAATTCCTTATCATTTTATGAAATTGTGGAAACACATATTCGACATCAAATTTATGTTTGACAAGATAGACCCAACATGTAAAAGTATGGTCATCTATGAATGTGATGAACCATCTCTTGCATGCTAAATCCCTCACCCTAGTTGCCCCTAAATATCACTATAAACTAGGTAAAATGGTTTAGAAGATTGATAATTGTGCATTGGATAATTTTTTTTCTAGTTTGCTTAGCAAGAATACATGACTCATAGTGAAAAAAGGATGGATATTATTAAGGAATAATTTTGGATACAAGTGCTTCAAAGATTGAAAACTTGGATGTGATAAACGTCTATGCCATAAGAGTGCCTTTGAATTTATTGAACAAGATATAGAGAGAGTAACTAGTGGCTTCGGTTGTAGCGAAGAACTAGTGAGATAGTAGAGGTCTCTTAGTTCTTCAACATTGTCAATCATCTTCCTTGAAGATGAATCTTGAAATACAATGATCATAAAGAAATGTTACTTTATAGTCTCGATCCTTAGTTATTTTGCTAACAGATAAAAGACTATATTTTAAACTTGGAACATGCAAGACAAATTTCAAGTGATAGTCCTTGAACAAGAACATCTTACGTCGTTGGGCAATTGCAGCCTTAGATGCGGAGTCCAAAATGTCAGGATTTTAGTTTTTGTAGAAAATGGACTTCAAAATCTCCATTTTTTCATGAATAAAAGGTGTGGGAGGAGTCTTCTTTGGCTCATTGGATTCAACTATGTGGGCTAATGGTTTTTCTATTCTTCGATTTCGTGGCTTCCAATTTGAAGGTTTTCCATGAATGTCCCAGAAAGTTTCTTTGGTGTGATTTGTCTTCCCATAATACTCACACCATAGTTTATTTTCTCTCCATTTATGAAATTGTGGTTGAGTGGCTGCCAAGCAGATCCTTGGGGTTGCTCTTTTGCGACATTAAGAGTGGAAGGTTTCATTATAACTTTCTTCTTGCTTTCTTTTCATTGAACTTCAGAAAATACTTCATGGAGTCGAGGAAGAGGTTTGACTCCTAGAATGCAACCTCACACTTCATCCAAGTCTTTGTTGAGGCATTGAAGAAAGTTGAATATTCGATCTTTTTCAAGGACCTTGTTATACAACACTCCATCTTCAACACACTTCCATGGGAATGTGTAAAAAAGATTCATTTCTTGCCACAGATCAATCAGTCGATTGTAATACTCAGTCACTCACATTGATTCTTGCTTTATGTCCTGCATATTTGATTGAATTTCAAAACATTGGGATGTGTTTTGAAGATCTGAGTACATCTCCTTGATTGCCTTTCAGATTTCTTGAGCATTCTTGTAGAATATATTGGTGCTGGAAGTACAAGCTAATGAACATAGTTTTGATAATGACAAATAATTCAAAGTTAAGATGTGTTATTTTCTAATGAAGTTACTTGAGTGTGCAAGTAAGTCTTAATTAAGGCTAGGTAAAGAAGTCCTAGTCAAGGGATTAGGCATGAAGTTCTGGTCAAGTGATTAGGCACGAAGTCCTAGTTAAGAGATTGAGCATGAAGTCTTGGTAGAGTGGACTGGGTAGAAAACTTGGTAGAGTGGACTGGATTGTCATGTTAAACCCTGCAGGTGGACTTAGTCCGACATGATGATGAAGTTGAGTGGTACTACTCTTGGACTAAGATATTAATTAAATGAGTTGTCAGTAACTCACTTAATTAGTGGACATTCGACATCTTAAACACAAGGAGACTAACACACTCATAATAAGAAGGAGCCCAAAATGTAATTTGGGATTGGTGCGGTAGTTCAATAATAGTTCTCTAGTGGAATGAATTATTATTGATAAAATTAAGTTGTGTGTTCGGGGCGAACACGGGATGCTTAATTTTATCGGGAGACCAAAACCAATTCCTCCTCTCGGTCCCTATCGTAGCTTCTTAATTATAGAGTACTATACCCACCTATACCCACCTTCTTACCCATCCCATAGGGGCCGGCCAAGCTAGCTTGGAGACCAAGCTAGGGCCGGCCAAAGTTTGGTTCATGGGTGCTTCGAGGTGGCCGACCCTAGCTTGGGTTCAAGCTTGGTGTGGCCGGTCCAAATTAAAATAAAAGGATTTTTATTTTTAAAATTTTTCTTATGTGGATAACATGATTTAAAAGAGAGTTTAAAAATTTAAATCTTTTCTTTTATAAGATTCTACAAAAGATTAAGAGAAGAGTTAAAATCTCTTTCCTTATTTGTAGATTAAAAGGTTGATTTTAATTTTGGTAAAAACTTTCCGTTTAATTATGTTCATGATTTAAAAGAAAGTTTAAAAATTAAAAATTCTCTTTTATTAGTTTCTACAAAAGATTAAGAAAAGATTTAATATCTTTCCTTATTTGTAGATTGAAAGGAGATTTTAATTTTTAGAGATAACTTTCCTTTTGGAAATTATCCACATGTTTAAAAAAAAGATTTTAATTTATAAAATTTCTTTTTATTAACCAATCATGAAGGGATTAAAATTATTAGAGAAATTTTTATAAATTTTTAGAAACAAATTAGGAAGTTTTAATTTTTGTTTTAATTAAAACTCTCCTTGTTTTGGGGAAAGAGGTGGCCGACCAAATAAATTGGAGAAGAGAAAATTATTTTTAATTAAATAAATTTTCCTTTTCATGGCAAAAGAATTAAGGAAGTTTTTATTTAAATTTCCTTATTTGCCAAGACCAAGAATTATAAAAGAGGGGGTAGAGGAGGCTTCATGGTGAACAACTCTATTCTTTTTCTTCCTCTCTTTTTTCCTTGGTGCGGCCAGCCCCTAGAGGTTCCCCTTCTCCTTCTCTCTTCTCCTTCTTGTGGCCGAGACTTCATCATCTCTTGGAGGCATAGAAGTGGCCGGATCTAGCTTGGAGAAAAGGAGAGAAAGGAGTATTGTTTCTTGCATCCCTTGGATCTTGGTTGGTGGAAAAAGATCTTCATCTTTTGGAAGCTTTGTGCTTGGCCGAAACTTGAAGAAAGGAGAAGAAGGTGCTTTGGTGTTTTCTCATCTCGGAAGATCGTTGCCCACACAACGTCCGAGGTTAGAAGAGAAATATGGTAGAAGATCAAGAGGTTTTTCTAAAAGGTATAATTAGTATTTTTCCTTTCCGCATCATACTAGTTATTTTTGGAAATAATACCAAATTACAAGAGGCATACGATTCTAGTATTTCGAATTTGTTTTCGATGTTGTGTTCTTTTGTTTTTTCTTTTCCTTGTGGTTTGATTGTTCTTTTCGGTTGACCTAAAGTTATTTAAGGAAATTAAATATTAACTTTCCTTAAAAGGCTTTGTCTAGTCGGTGGTGGTTGTTCCCATATCCAAGAAGGCCATGTGCCTCACCACGTCAGTACTGGGAGCCAATTTTGGAAACTAATATTTAATGAAATTAATAACCTAGGTGATTTGGATCGAACGTGTTAAATTCCGCAGGAGATCCGAGTCTAAACCTAAAAGAACAAATAGATTAAACTTTGGATCAAATGTGTTAAGTTCCCCAGGTGATCCAAGTTTAATTTAAAAGAACACATGGTAGCTAGGAAAAGGTTCAGACATTTGTACAAAATTTTTGTACAGTGGAACCATTAGGTTTTCCGAGTAGCACCCAACACTATTATCTTGGCACGCGACACAAGAAGGTGAGGTGGTGTCTTACGGTTGGTTAGCTCACATCAGATCTAAGTGCCTCAAAGGGATTAAGGTGCCTGGGACAAGATAGAGTTGACCAGGAGGAGCTCCACTCAGGGCTCTCCACATCAGCAACTGAGGCACCTCAAAGGGATAGAGGAACCTAGAAGTGGATAAGCTGTGATGAGCTCGGATCAAATCAACTTTGGTCCAGGTGCCTCAAACGCATAGAGGTGCCTGGATTACCTTTTATAAAGAGGCTCGACTAGCATGTTGACATAACAATTCTCTACGACTTCCGTGCTTGTGTGCTACTCTGAAAAGCTCTTCACAATGTAGAAACACTGCTTCGATGACGACACTTAATCTTCTACTCTAAAATCGTTGATATAACTTGTTTTTATTACTTGCACTTTAAATTCTGTATTCTCTGTTAGAGTGTATACTGAAAGCCTAAGCTTTGTAAACATTCATTATGAATAAAGAATCACATTTGGTCAAATTGTCTACATTTAGTTGTAGTTGTTCAATTAATTTATATTGTAGATAATATAGTATGTGGTGCCACATACAGAAGATGATATTATCAGTACCTTATAAATTATAAATAGTAGCTCGCAACCAAAATGGAAAGGAACAAACCATTAGAAGGTCGTAGTGTAATTAGGTATCAGTTTATCTTGACTGTATAATTACACTAGTACACTCAGAGTATATTGAGTAGGACCATTTGAGGTCATTTCTTTTATACTGACTTTATAAAGAAACAAAGACCTCGGTTATTATGGAAGTGTGTGCTCTTAATCCTAATATAATAACAAGTACATATATTTGATATTTATTTCTTTAATTTATTAATGGGTGAGATTTAGTTCGATAAATCAATAAGCCCGATAAATTGGGAAATGATATCACTTATAGTGTGTGTTGTTGATTATAGAAGGAAACTGTGTCCTAGAGATACTAGGTTGATAATGTCCTCAAGAGGAGCTCATAAGGATTGTTATGTTAAACCCTGCAGGTGGACTTAGTCCGACATGACGATAAAGTTGAGTGGTACTACTCTTGGACTAAGATATTAATTAAATGAGTTGTCAGTAACTCACTTAATTAGTGGACATTCGATATCTTAAACACAGGGAGACTAACACACTCATAATAAGAAGGAGCCCAAAAATGTAATTTGGGATTGGTGCGGTAGTTCAATAATAGTTCTCTAGTGGAATGAATTATTATTGATAAAATTAAGTTGTGTGTTCGGGGCGAACACGGGATGCTTAATTTTATCGGGAGACCAAAACCAATTCCTCCTCTCGGTCCCTATCGTAGCCTCTTATTTATAAAGTACTATACCCACCTATACCCACCTTCTATACCCACCTAAAGGGGGCCGGCCAAGCTAGCTTGGGAACCAAGCTAGGGCCGACCTAAGCATAAGTTGGGGTGGCCGGCCCTAGCTTGAACCCAAGCTAGAGGGGCCAGCCATATTAAATTAAAAAAGGATTTTAATTTTAATTTTTATTATGTGGAAGATATAATTTATTAAAGAGAATTAAAATTAAAATATCTTTCTTGTAAAAGATCTACAAAAGATTAAAGAAAGAGATCTCTTTCCTTATTTGTAGATTGGTGAGATATTTTATTTTCTCTTTAAAAATTATTCACATGTTGTAAAATTAAAATTATAAAAATTTCCTTTTATCAACCATGAAGAGATTTTTGAAGAGAAATTTTATTTTTTAAAATTTCTAAAAACAAATTAGGAAGTTTTAATTTGTTGATTAAAACTTGTCTAAATTGTTTCCCCTTGATGTGGCCGGCCAATATAGATTAAATTGGGAAATTTTATTTTATTTTTCTCAATTAAATCATGTCAAGGAAATTAAGGAAATTTTATTGTAATTAAATTTCCTAATTTGCCTAGGCCAAGGAATATAAAAGAAGGGGTGGGGGTGCCTTCATGAGATACAACCTCTATTATTTCTCTCCCTCTTTTGTTCCTTGGTGTGGCCGGCCATCATCATCATCCTCTCCCTCTCTTCCTCTTGTGGTGGCCGAACCTCTCTCTCCCCTTGGAGCTCTTGCGGCGGCCGGATACTACTTGGAGAAGAAGAAGAAGAAGGAGAGAAAGCTTGCGTCTCTTGGAGCTTGGTTGGTGTTTTGTTCTTCATCCTTGGTAAAGCTTCTTTGTGGCCGAACCTAGCTAGGAGGAGAAGAAGGTGGTTGGTGGTTTCTCATCTCGGAAGATCGTTGCCCACACAACGTCCGAGGTTAGAAGAGGAATACGGTAGAAGATCAAGAGGTTTTTCTAGAAGGTATAACTAGTAGTTTTTCCTTTTCCGCATCATGCTAGTTATTTATGGAAATAATACCAAATACAAGAGGCTTACGATTCTAGTATTTCGAATATGTTTTTCGATGTTGTGTTCTTTTATTTTATTTTTCCTTGTGATTTGATTGTTCTTTTCGGTTAACTTAAAGTTATTTTAGGAAATTAAATATTAGCTTTCTATAAAAGGTTTTGTCTAGTCGGTGGTGGTTGCTCCCATATCCAAGAAGGCCATGTGCCTCGCCACGTCAGTACTGGGAACCAATTATGGAAATTAATATTTAATGGAATTAATAACTTAAGGTGATTTGGGTCGAACGTGTTAAGTTCCGCAGGAGACCCAAGTCAAAACCTAAAAGAACGAATAGATTAAGTTTTGGATCAAACGTGTTAAGTTCAAGAGATCCAAAATTTAATTTAAAAGAACACATGGTAGCTAGGAAAAGGTTCAGACCTTTGTACAAAATTTTTGTACAGTGGAACCTCTAGGTTTTCCGAGTAGCAACCAACAATTGGTATCAGAGCTAGGGTTTTGCCTCTGTGTATTTGGTATTAGTTTAATTATGCACATGTCATACATAATTTAAGCAGGTTAATAGTAGGATGTGCTAACTTTGTGGATGCAGGATCCAACTATTATGACTTTTAGTTATTATGTGTGTGATTGGACCCTTGGACATGTCAAGGGCATTTATATGCGTGTGCATGATTGTATTAAAATACAGCAGGAGCTGTATTTAGTTTTATTATGATTTTATTTTTTGATCTAGATACATGTACATTCCTTTTATGGAATATAGGATCTAAAATGTAAAATTCTATTTATGTCGCGGATCAAATCTTGCAAAGCGTGGAACCTTCTAAGGACCAGAGGCGCAGCGGAACTAGGAGCAAGATGGATGCGACAGCTAGACCCGGTGGCGGTGGCCAAATATGGCAGCAGCTTGGGATGACAACACACGGAGGACAACTATAGATAAAAGCCATAATAGTTGAAAATTAGATTTTCTATTTATTGCTTTTTTATTGTGCTGTGTGTACATGTTAGTATACATGACCAGTAGGCTAGCATAGTTAAAATTCCTCATTTATAAATAACTAAGTGGGAGAGGGATTTTAAATAAATCCCATGGTCTCCATTACTGGTTTGTAAGTGATGCAAACAAGCTTGCGCGTTGGCTCAGCATAACGCATGAGCGTTTGTAGGATCAGAACGTAGCTCCATTTTGGATGGATAACTAAGAGTGAGCGTGATCTTCCCCAACGGAAGGGGCATAATCTTATTAATGAACTTAGTGTCAAGTAATGGTATACACTTAGACACATCTAATAGTATCCTCCCCATCGGAGTCACTGCTATTATTTGTGTGACCAAAAGACACCAACTATTAATTTTATTTGTCAAAAAGTTAGGTTGACAAGATAATAAAATTAATGGGTTAAAACCCTCCTTTTACAAATGTTGAATTTGTATACGTCCACACTAACGTGGCATACAAAATTCACGGTGCTTTGAGGTGTTGATTAATTTAAAATAGTATTGTTTGAGGAATCAATATTATTCTAAATTTAGAGTTCTGACCAAAAGTTATTTGTGATTCTTAGGATGACTTTCAACCCACTGTCCATCATACTTCAACAGAATAGACTTACTGGACCAAATTACATAGATTGGAAAAGAAACCTGGACATTGTTTTTACTGCTGAAGGCTATAAATTTGTACTGACTGAGGCTTGCCCTGAAGCACTTACTGGTGAATCTACTCAAGAGGAGATTGAATATCATAGGAAATGGGTAAAAGCTGATGGGATTGCGCGGTGTTACATTTTGGCTTTAATGTCAAATGTATTGCAACATCAGCATCAAGATTTACCAACAGCTTATGATATTATGAACAATCTCAAGGAACTCTTTGGTCATCAGGATAGGGCTTCTAGGCAAGAAGCCATGAGAAAGATAATGACAGCCACCATGCAAGAGGGTACTCCTGTGAGAGATTATATTCTAAAGATGATGGCTTATTTGAATGAGATATAGATCCTTGGAGAAGAAATTGATGGGGAAACCCAGATCGATATGATCCTCCAAACGCTACCTAGAAGTTTTGAGCAGTTCCGCCTGAACTATAATATGAATAAGAGGATTTATTCATTAGCGGAACTACTGACAGAACTTCAAGCAGCAGAAGGATTATTTCGTCACAATTCTCAAATTCACTATGCTGAAAATGGTTCTACTTCTAAACCGAGAGGAAAGAAGAAGAAGAAACAAGCTAGTTCAGCAAAGAAAGTGAATAAATCTCAGAGTACGGGATTTAAAGCTGGAGTGAAGAAGCCGAAGGGCAAGTGCTTCATCTGCAAGCAGGCAGAACATTGGAAGGCGGACTGTCCTCGTAGGAACCAAAACAAAGGTATATCTCTTGCTCTAGTTGTTGAAACATATTTAGCGGTGTTATCTACCAGCACCTAGTGTGTAGATACGGGAGCCACTGATCATGTCCGCAGTTCCTTGCAGGGGTTCCAGGAAACCCGACGACTATCTGAAGGAGAGATTACCATCTACATGGGCAATGCTACTAAGGTGGCAGCTGTTGCAGTGGGAGATGTCTATTTATCTTTTAGTAGAAATAGAAATTTGGTTTTAAGAAATTGTCTTTATGTACCCAGTTTTAGAAAGAATTTAATTTCAGTTTCTAAACTATTTTTGGATAGATATTCAGTTTCCTTTAGTAACGATGTAGTTATTAAGAGAAATAAAGTGATTATCTGTTCTGGTGCATTAGTTGGCAATTTGTATACTTTAAATCCAATTTCTCCCACAAAGCAAAACATGGAAATTTATAACTCATCTTCTAACTCAAACAAGAGAAAAGAACCTTCGGAAATGAACCAAGCATATCTTTGGCATATAAGGCTTGGTCATATTAACTTAAGTAGGATTCAGAGACTTATAGCTGATGGACTTTTGAGTTCGGTAGAGTTGAAAATTTTTCCAACTTGTGAATCTTGCTTGGAAGGTAAAATGATCAAGAGGCCGTTCAAGGCCAAGGGGTATAGAGCCAAAGAAGTATTGGAATTGGTTCATTCTGATTTGTGTGGTCCTATGTCTGTCTAGGCAAGAGGTGGTTTTGAATATTTTGTCTCTTTTATAGATGATTATTCAAGATACGGATATATTTACCTAATGCGCCGCAAGTCTGAGTACTTTGATAAGTTCAAAGAATACAAGGCTGATGTGGAGAAACGATTAGGTAAAAGTATCAAGACACTACGATCTGATCGTGGTGGCGAATACCTCTTAGGAGAGTTTAGGAATTACTTATCAGAGGCCGGGATTCAATCCCAATTGTCTGCACCTGGAACACCCCAACAGAATGGTGTAGCAGAACGAAGGAATAGGACTCTTATGGAGATGGTTAGATCGATGATGAGTTATTCAGAATTACCAAATTCGTTTTGGGGATATGCTCTGGAAACAACAGTGTATGTTCTGAACTTAGTACCTTCTAAATCAGTTTCTTCTACTCCCATAGAATTGTGGAATGAGCGAAAACCCAGTCTAAGACATATTCGGATTTGGGGTAGTCCAGCACATGTGCTGAAACCAGATGCTGATAAGTTAGAATCTCGTACAGAAGTTCGCGTGTTTGTAGGATATCCCAAAGGAACAAAAGGTGGTTTATTTTATAGTCCTAAAGACCAGAAGGTCATTGTTAGCACCAATGCCCAGTTTTTAGAAGAAGACTATATAATGGATCACAAGCCCAGTAGTAAAGTTGTTTTAGAAGAACTAAGAGAGGACACGTCTACTTTAGTACCAAAAGTACAAGATGAAGTACCATAAGAGACTGCAACACGTGTCACACATGATACACAACCACAGTCAGTACCTCGTAGTGGGAGGGTTGTGAGGCAGCCTGAGAGATTCATGTTTTTGGGAGAGTCTTCGGACTTGATCCCGGGTAAACATGAACCTGATCCCCGGACATATGACGAAGAACTCCAAGATATAGATGCAGCATCTTGGCAAAAGGCGATGAATTCTGAAATAGAGTCTATGTAATCTAATAAGGTCTGGGAGCTTGTAGAACCACCTGATGGTGTAAAAGCCGTTGGATGTAAGTGGATCTACAAAAGGAAAAGAGGGACAGACGGGAAGGTAGAAACCTTCAAAGCTAGGCTTGTTGCGAAAGGGTACACTCAGAAAGAGGGAATCGATTATGAGGAAACCTTTTCACCGGTAGCCATGCTTAAGTCTATCTGGATACTCTTATCCATTGCTGCTCATATGGATTATGAGATTTGGCAAATGGATGTCAAGACAGCTTTCCTTAATGGAAGTCTTGAGGAAAACATCCATATGAAGCAACCAGAAGGGTTCATTGAAAAGGGCAAAGAGCATCTAGTGTGTAAGCTCAATCGGTCCATTTATGGACTGAAGCAAGCTTCAAGATCTTGGAACATCCGGTTTAATGAAGTAATCTAGTCATATGGATTTATTCAAAGTCCGGATGAGTCTTGTGTATATAAGAAGTGTAACGGAAACGCGATGGTATTTCTTGTACTATACGTAGATGATATTTTGTTAATTGGCAACAATGTCAAAGTATTATCAGACGTAAGGGTATGGTTGTCCAAATAATTTGATATGAAGGACTTAGGAGAGTGTGCACACATTCTTGGGATCAAAGTAATAAGGGATCGCAAGAAAAGAATGTTGTGTCTGTCCCAAGCTTCATATATAGATACAATCCTTGCTCGTTTTAGCATGCAAAATTCCAAGAAAGGTTTCTTACCTTTTAGGCATGGAATAACTCTATCTAAAGAGATGTCTCCTAAGACATCAAAGGAGATAGAAGACATGAAAGCAGTTCCTTATGCCTCGGCTGTAGGAAGCCTTATGTATGCAATGCTATGTACGAGACCTGATATTTGTTTTGCCGTGGGCATGGTCAGCAGATATCAGAGTAACCCTGGACAAGGACATTGGACTGCGGTAAAGCATATATTAAAGTACCAGAGAAGGACTAGAGATTATATGCTAGTTTACCAAGCAGACGATTTGCTCCCTGTGGGTTACACGGATTCAGATTTCCAATCAGATAGGGACAACAGTAAGTCTACATCAGGCTATGTGTTTACTTTAGGAGGTGGAGCCATTTCATGGAGGAGTGTTAAGCAGAAATGCGTTTCAGACTCAACCATGGAAGCAGAGTATGTAGTAGCCTCTGAGGCAGCTAAAGAAGCAGTATGGCTTAGGAACTTTCTAATGGACTTAGATGTGATTCCTGGTTTGCCCAAAATCATCACAATTTATTGTGATAATAGCGGTGCAGTTGCAAACTCAAAGGAACCACGAGCTCATAAGGCAAGTAAACATATAGAGCGCAAGTACCACCTGATACGAGATATCGTGAAGCGAGGAGAAGTTGTCATCGCCAAGATTGTATCAGCAGATAACCTGGCAGATCCTTTCACTAAGGCCCTTCCGGCGAAAGCTTTCTATCGGCATGTGGAGGGAATGGGAATCAGATGTATGGTAGAAGATATGGCAGCTTAGTCATTAGTATAAGTGGGAGATTGTTAGAGTGTATACTGAAAGCCTAAGCTTTGTAAACATTCATTATGAATAAAGAATCACATTTGGTCAAATTGTCTACATTTAGTTGTAGTTGTTCAATTAATTTATATTGTAGATAATATAGTATGTGGTGCCACATACAAAAGATGATATTATCAGTACCTTATAAATTATAAACAGTAGCTCGAGACCAAAATAGAAAGGAACAAACCATTAGAAGGTCGTAGTGTAATTAGATATCAGTTTATCTTGACTGTATAATTACACTAGTACACTCAGAGTGTATTGAGTAGGACCATTTGAGGTCGTTTCTTTTATACTGACTTTATAAAGAAACAAAGACCTCGGTTATTATGGAAGTGTGTGCTCTTAGTCCTAATATAATAACAAGCACATATATTTGATATTTATTTCTTTAATTTATCAATGAGTGAGATTTAGTTCGATGAATCAATAAGCCCGATAAATTGGGAAATGGTATCACTTATAGTGTGTGTTGTTGATTATAGAAGGAAACTGTGTCCTAGAGATACTAGGTTGATAATGTCCTCAAGAGGAGCTCATAAGGATTGTTATGTTAAACCCTGCAGGTGGACTTAGTCCGACATGACGATAAAGTTGAGTGGTACTACTCTTGGACTAAGATATTAATTAAATGAGTTGTCAGTAACTCACTTAATTAGTGGACATTCGATATCTTAAACACAGGGAGACTAACACACTCATAATAAGAAGGAGCCCAAAAATGTAATTTGGGATTGGTGCGGTAGTTCAATAATAGTTCTCTAGTGGAATGAATTATTATTGATAAAATTAAGTTGTGTGTTCGGGGCGAACACGGGATGCTTAATTTTATCGGGAGACCAAAACCAATTCCTCCTCTCGGTTCCTATCGTAGCCTCTTATTTATAGAGTACTATACCCACCTATACCCACCTTCTATACCCACCTAAAGGGGGCCGGCCAAGCTAGCTTGGGAACCAAGCTAGGGCCGACCTAAGCATAAGTTGGGGTGACCGGCCCTAGCTTGAACCCAAGCTAGAGGGGCCGGCCATATTAAATTAAAAAAGGATTTTAATTTTAATTTTTATTATGTGGAAGATATAATTTATTAAAGAGAATTAAAATTAAAATATCTTTCTTGTAAAAGATCTACAAAAGATTAAAGAAAGAGATCTCTTTCCTTATTTGTAGATTGGTGAGATATTTTATTTTCTCTTTAAAAATTATTCACATGTTGTAAAATTAAAATTATAAAAATTTCCTTTTATCAACCATGAAGAGATTTTTGAAGAGAAATTTTATTTTTTAAAATTTCTAAAAACAAATTAGGAAGTTTTAATTTGTTGATTAAAACTTGTCTAAATTGTTTCCCCTTGATGTGGCCGGCCAATATAGATTAAATTGGGAAATTTTATTTTATTTTTCTCAATTAAATCATGTCAAGGAAATTAAGGAAATTTTATTGTAATTAAATTTCCTAATTTGCCTAGGCCAAGGAATATAAAAGAAGGGGTGGGGGTGCCTTCATGAGACACAACCTCTATTATTTCTCTCCCTCTTTTGTTCCTTGGTGTGGCCGGCCATCATCATCATCCTCTCCCTCTCTTCTTCTTGTGGTGGCCGAACCTCTCTCTCCCCTTGGAGCTCTTGCGGCGGCCGGATACTACTTGGAGAAGAAGAAGAAGAAGGAGAGAAAGCTTGCGTCTCTTGGAGCTTGGTTGGTGTTTTGTTCTTCATCCTTGGTAAAGCTTCTTTGTGGCCGAACCTAGCTAGGAGGAGAAGAAGGTGGTTGGTGGTTTCTCATCTCGGAAGATCGTTGCCCACACAACGTCCGAGGTTAGAAGAGGAATACGGTAGAAGATCAAGAGGTTTTTCTAGAAGGTATAACTAGTAGTTTTTCCTTTTCCGCATCATGCTAGTTATTTATGGAAATAATACCAAATACAAGAGGCTTACGATTCTAGTATTTCGAATATGTTTTTCGATGTTGTGTTCTTTTGTTTTATTTTTCCTTATGATTTGATTGCTCTTTTCGGTTAACCTAAAGTTATTTTAGGAAATTAAATATTAGCTTTCTATAAAAGGTTTTGTCTAGTCGGTGGTGGTTGCTCCCATATCCAAGAAGGCCATGTGCCTCACCACATCAGTACTGGGAACCAATTATGGAAATTAATATTTAATGGAATTAATAACTTAAGGTGATTTGGGTCGAACGTGTTAAGTTCCACAGGAGACCCAAGTCAAAACCTAAAATAACGAATAGATTAAGTTTTGGATCAAACGTGTTAAGTTCCGCAGGCGATCCAAAATTTAATTTAAAAGAACACATGGTAGCTAGGAAAATGTTCAGACCTTTGTACAAAATTTTTGTACAGTGGAACCTCTAGGTTTTCCGAGTAGCAACCAACATTCTCTTGTAATATTCGAGCTATTAGTAGATTGCCTATCGAAAGCATTCAACGAGTGCGACCCTTAAAGTAGGAGTCGTCACAGGATCTAAACCAAATAAAACTAAACTATGTTAGCATTGCTTTATTTTTTTTATTTTCCATTGCATACTCTTGAGTTTTACGAAAAATGTAAAAAAACCATGAGTTTTATTCACCCCCTCTCGAGGGCACTTTTTAATTTTTCAATTGGTATCAGAGCGGGACCCCTCTGAATTGGTGCAACCACCATACGATTTTTTTTTTGATTTTTTAAATTAATTAGAATCAGTGTAATCACCCCTTTTGATATTTTTTTCCATTTGAATTTTTCTATACTCAAAGTTGGCGTAACACCGAGCTAATTTATTTTTTTTCTTCCCGCATTACTAAATCCAAGATCAAGTCTTGGAATATTTCAGCTTTTGTGTGTGTGCAAGATTTTAAATGAACTATGAAGATGGCTACAATATCACATGCCCGCCTCTTTTCTCCAGTGAAGATTCCAGCATTGGAAAGGTTGAATGGAGTACCATCTGAAAACTCATGTGGAAATATGGATCATAGTCCAAACTGAATTCATTTCCCAGCAAATACGGAGTACCCATCCTCTACGACAAGTGGGACACACAAACAAAGAAAAAGATCAAGACCGATACCAAGGGAACTCAGACTCTCTAGTGTTGCCTAACCAAGGAAGAATTGAACTAGGCCAGTCCATTCAACAATGCCAAGGATCTTTGAGAAAAATTGATCAAGCTACACGAAGACACCTCTAATACAAAAGTAAGTAAAAGAGATTTAATTTTAAATAAATTATATAACATAAAAATGTAAGAAGGAGAATCAGCAAGCCAACTTCACGCTTGAATTCAAGATCTCCTCAACAGTTTTCAAGCGATCGGTCAGAAAGTGGAGAATCACGATATTATAAGGTATTCCCTAAACATTTTTCTATGGAATACTTTGTGGGCATTTATGGTAGATGCTTAGAAAGTTTCTAAGGATCTTTCAATTTTTAAATTAGACAAACTATTTTCCAAATTCGAACTTCATGAATAAACTAATAGTACTCCGACCGAGGAAGGTATTACGTTGTTTGTAGGAAAACTCACAAACAAGAAGCTGAGGGCTAAGTACCAACCTGAACTCGAATTTGAAGATGAATCAGATTCTGGCAACGATGAGATCACCTCCGAACTAGTGAATCTAGTTTAGAAATTGTATAACAAGAAGAAAGGATTCACCAAACACGAGATTAAAAAGGTAATTCAAACAAAAGACAAGAAGTCAAGTCTTAACACAAGTACACAAGCAAATAAAATGTAATTTGTTACGGTTGCAACAAGAAGGGGCACTTCATGTCATCATGTCTGAACCTAAAAGGAGAAAAGAAGCAAAGGAGAAAGAAGGCCCTAAAGGCTACTTGGGACGAATCATCATAGGAAGAATCGGAAGAGAGAGAACAAGCTTTCTTGCACTACCGGCATGGGAACAAATGGTCGAAGCTAAGTCCGAGTTCGAGTTTGAAACCAGATTTAAATACAAAGTTGAGTTCGAGAGAAGCCATGGATCCGTATCTATTTCAGACAATCCAAATAGTGAGGTATACTTTGTTAAAGTATAACACTTATATAATTTAATAAATTATTTGATGCGTAAATTAGCTAAGTCTAATGTCCAAGTCAAGTCACTGCAAAAGAAGGTAACTGTTAGTCCCGCTGTGACTGACAAGAGAGGGTGAATTGCCTAAATCAAACTTCTTTCTCAATCTTTCAACTTAGTTAGATATCACAATTAAAATGAAGCTAAAATAAAATGAACAACTTAAAAAAGAATAAGTAAGATTGTAAGAAGGCTAGAATTTTACTTAGTTATAACCTAAATGGTTATTAATCCAAGGCAGATGAAAGTATTAGAAAATCTCCTTCGTTGAAGGCAAAGAAGCCTCTTACACTCATAATAGCTCAGAAATATACTAGGAAATGAATACAAGAGTTGTTGATTAATTCCTAGTTCTAGGGGCCTTTTTATAGCTACTGAAAAATCCTATCCGTGGGTAGAATATGTTAGGAGCGATTATGTAGCTAGAGGGGGGGGGGGTGAATAGCTCGGTGCACTCGTCGTGCTCTTTGTTGCTTGTTTCTTCAAGGATATGCAGCGGAAAATATAAAGAAAACAAACACAACGCTAATACTAAGGATTTACTTGGTATCCACCTCAAGTAGGGGTGACTAATCCAAGGATCCACACACTCACGCACCCTCCACTAATAAAACACTCATTTTCGGTAACTACCGAAGGCGGAGAAGCCATACAATACTCTCAATACAACAAGAAAGCAAGGGAAGACAAATACAAGAAATATCTTACAAGATATGCAATGAAAACCCTAACCCTAGCTTCTTCCTCTTGTTGTAGTCACGTCTCTTGACTTGGATGTCTCTCCAAGATCCTTCAAGAACTGACGGCGAGAGTGGAACTATCTGTGGAGAAGCTGCAGTGTTGATCGGAGATGAACAGTGAGAGGGTTAGCGAAGAAAGAGCTCGACAACGGCTTTAATCGACGCCAACGGTCGGATCCCGATCGATTGGATTGCTCCCAATCGATCGAGGAGCCTTTGGATCGATCGGTCGATCGATCCAGAGCGCCTCTGTGCTCTCAGGAAATGCCTGGATCGATCGACTGATCGATCCAGGGCTTATCGCGCAGAATCGCGACTCCCAATTGATCCACTGATCGATTGGGGGCTCTGGATCGATCGGTCGATCGATCCAGAGCTGTTCTGTGTGATCGCGCACTTCTCCCAATCGATCCACTGATCGATTGGGAGGAGGCTTGTCGCAAAGACTTGCCCAATCGATCAACTGATCGATTGGGCATGAGTCAATCGATCGGCTGATCGATCCAGCTCATGATTTCTCCTAAAATCAAGTCTAAAGCCTCCTAAACCAACATCCGGTCAACTATGACTTGTTGGTACATTATGCCTAGCATCCAGTCACCCTTAACCTGCTAGAACTCGCTCACTAAGTGTCCAGTCAATCCTTTCGACCCACTTGGACTTCCACCAGATATTTGGTCAACCTTGACCCATCTGGATTTTCTCGTGTCAAGTATTCGGTCAATCCCTTTGACCTACTTGGGCTTCCCAACACCAGATGTCTGATCATCCTTGATCCATCTGGATTTTCCTTGTGCCAAGTATCCAGTCAAACCCTTTGACCTACTTGGATTTCCCTTCTGCCTAGCTTCACTCACTAGGATTTCATGTCTGTCTGGCTTCACTCACCAGGACTTCATGCCTGCCTGACTTCACTTACTAGGACTTCCCTTCTGCCTAGCTTCACTCACTAGGACTTTAACCTGGCTTCACTCACCAGGATTTTCCAGTCAATTATCCAGTCAACCTTGACCTACTTGACTCTCCTTCACAATCTCACCACATGAACAATTGCACCTGCAATCTCCATGTATTGTCAAACATTGAAACCCAAACATCAAGACTCGAGCTTGAACCAATCCAAGCTCAGTCAACCAGGTCAACCTTGACCTAGGGAATATTGCACCAACAATCTCCCCTTTTTTGATGTTTGACAATACCACTGACAATACCACATTTAAGTTAGGCTAATCCCATAACCTCAACTCCCTTCATGCCACTAGGTAATGAAGACATAAGTTAAACCATACATTCTCCCCCTAAGAGGGCAAACTCCCTCTTAGATAATGAGAGCCTAACTTAACCCTTCATTCTCCCCCTATTGACACACATCAAAAAGAAACTCTCCCCTTGAAGAGTTACTCACCGTTGTTCACAATTTCACTCATTGTGCACAACACGATTCAAATAAAGGTCTCATACCCTTTATTTTCATCAAATGCTCATCCTTGAGCATATACCATTAAACAATAAAGATATCCACTCTCCATTGTATTCCAATGCTCAACCTTGAGCATTTTCACTAAAGAAGGTAAAACCACCTTCCAAGGTGTATGAAAATAATTTTTCATGTCTTTAAAGAGTAACTCCCCCTAAAGACATGCATGTAACTTCTGTCATTGCACCAACAATGACTTGGAATCCCTAAACCTTTAGGAACCCCAAAATTAGAAGTTTTGAGGTTCAACAATTCAATATTGAAACCAAACCTCAACCTAAACTTCTACTTAGTCTTCCTTAACCAATTCGTCCTTGTTTTCATTATGAAAACTCTCCCTAAATGTATACAAATGTGTTTTGAGGGGGTTAGGAATGGTTACCTAGACTAAAAATGGTCCAAGATACTGCAATCAGGCTTTACCAGCCAAAATCAGCATTCTCAATCGATTGGAGTTGGGTCCCAATCGATTGAACCTACTTGAATCGATCCTCTGATCGATTCAGAAGGGCTGGATCGATCGGTGGATCGATCCAGGAAGCTTCTGTTCGCGAGAAGTTTGCTCTCAATCGATCGCCCGATCGATTGAGACCCTTCAATCGATCGGGTGATCGATTGAACCTCTGAAAAAGCTGAAATTCCATTTCAGTCAATTTCAGAAACCCCTAAAAAAATCTACAAAATTCCAAAAATCAAAAAATCGTTGTAGACATTATTTAGCGCATATAGTATCATGAAAAAAATAGTTTTCTAAGAAAATACATCATATTTTCAAAGATGGACACAAACTTGAAAACTTGTAAAAACTTTAGTGTTTTCTTCTAGTTTGTGCTCAACTATTTAATGATGGTTACTATCAAAAGATAGCCTTCACCAAGGTTTTCCAAAAGCATTTTAAAATGATTTTCAAAACCAATATCCAACCATGTTCCTTGGGCTCAATGCACATGACTTGTACATTAGCTTTCCCAATGATTGGAAAACACATAACTATGTGTTTTGATGAACTTAAAACTCACAAGAATGCACTAAATCAACATGTTGAGTTTTGTTCATCATCCTAACATCTCACTTGTATTTAATGTGTACGAAACCACATACAAGTTAGCTTATAGTTCATAGTGAGATGTAACGTTAGGTTTTGCCCTAATATAGGGATCATGCATATCTACCTAGACATTTTGAGGTTATGAACATCCACCAAGGATGTTATTTGTTTATAAATGCCATTTGTCCTTAAATTTCAAGGAATTAAAATAATGCATGATATGCTATGGCATACATCAAAAAGAAATAATTTTCAAGAGAATTTTCTATAACTATATGATGTATATATGACATGACATGGTATTTTTATGTTTTTCATAATAAACATGAATGCAACAATAAATATGATGTCATGGCATATGATGAGCAAATAAAGCATGAAAAATTTGCATAAATAAAATACCTAGGTTGTCTACCTAAGTATCCTTAAGCCTTGGCTAAAATAAGTTTTAAAACCTAGATTGCCCACTATTTTTCAAGAAAATGCCAATACTCTAACTTAGACATTTCTTTTGCTTTTCCTAATTTTGTGCCAATTTAAATTAAACATATTCTTCAAATTTTGGCACAATTTACTCTTTTAAAGAGTAACCACTTCAAATTTAGGCCCGGATTGCCTTTGATCCCTTAAGAGCATACCAAAATCCCAACTTGGTAGTGCTTAACACTTGATTTCTTGTGCCAATTTAAAATCATCTCAAATTTCCCACATTATGGCACATTTTACCCTTTCCAAGAGTAAACCATTAATCCTTATCATTTTCAAAGATTGACAATAACCTTGAAAATGCTCTTGGAGTGCCAACTTCATCATGATTAGGTTAACTACCCTTTCAATTAGAGTTGACACTCTCTAACCCATCTAAGGGGTAGAGAAAATGCTCCTAGTAACCCAAAACCTATTGGTGCTCCTTGGATACTCTAGATATTCACTAGGGATAACTTCCCTAGATACCTTCCTAGTGACCTTGTTAGGCTTCTTAGAAGCCTTGATCACCTTTTCTAGGTCAACCCTAGGGATTTCTTCCCTTGTGATCTTTTTAGTGACTTTCTTTGACTTCTTAGAAGTCTTAGTCACATTTGTTGTTGCAAAGATACTTCTAGGGAGAACTTCCCTAGTATCCTTGACTTGACCCTTAGACCTAGACTCGGTTCCATAGCTATATGGAACCCTACGGTAAGAGGTTACATCCTTCTTAGCCTTAGGTTTGTATCCCAAACCCCTATGTCCATTGGATGACTTTGATACTCCTAGACCTAGATTTTTACCCTTAGACCCTTGTGTTCCATTTGTGATTTTTCTAAGGGTCTTCTCTAATTTATCAAGTCTTGACCTCAAGACTTGATTTTCTTTCCATAATTCCTCAACCTTAGATTTTTCACTAAAATCTTGATTTTTCTTTTTCCTAGACATATACTTAACACCCTTAGAATTATTGCCTAGTTGATTATCTACTTTTCTAGCCTTAGGTTGAGTTTTAGCATGAAGAGTCATATGTTTTTCTTTAAAGCTCACATGCTTTCTATTCTTATGGTAAATAACATTAAAATGATAAAGATTAGAGCTAGCATGCTTTTTACCATTATTCAAGGGAGTAGTCTCAATAAATGATACATTTCTTTTTACCTTGGAGGCTCCCCCTTGAGTTGTGCTTCCTCCATGAGCCTTGACCGCTTTCTTCCCATTGGGACATTGGCTCCTATAATGTCCCTTTTGATTGCAAGAGAAGCACACAATGTGCTCATTGCTCTTCTTGGTTCCGGGAGCGGTCTCTTTGGGCTTCTCCTTACCCTTCAGTGCCACTTGACTCTTTTTCTTGGCCAACTTGGGGCACTTGCTCTTGTAATGCCCATGTTCCCTACACTCAAAACATACAATATGATTTTTATTTTTAATTGAATTAGTTATACCTTCATGTGTAGGGATGACACTTAATCCTCCTTTTGATCCGGAGGTAGATGCTTCCTCTTGATCCGATGATGATACTCCTCCATTAGATTTGACTTGACTTGTGGAGGTGGAAGCTTCTTTATCCTTTTCTTCTTTTGACCCGGATGTGGAGACTTCTTCTTCTTCTTGATCCGGTGTCACCGAGAATTGCTCCCCCTCAATCCTAGAGGTGGAGGCTTCTTCATCTTCATCTTGTACATGGAACAAGGAGTATGCCCTCTCCTTACCCTCTTCATTGTATTCCTTTGAAGATGAGGCTTCTTGGACTTCTTCTTCTTCGGAAATTGAGCATCTCTCAACTTCAGAGTTCTCTTGATTTTGATTCATCGAGTCACCCTCTTTGGATTCTTCGTGATTTGGTACAGTGGAGGGGATCTCATGAATCTTAGCCAATTTGCTCCATAGCTCTTTGGCATCCTTGAATCCCCCAACTTTCTCTAATATGTTGCTCGGCAATAGATTGACCAAAAGCTTGGTCACTTTATCATTGGCCTCACATCTTTGGATTTGTTCTTGGCTCCATTTGCTTTTCTTGAGAGGCTTGCCCTTGGAGTTTGTTGGAGCTTCAAAACCTTCCATAAGAGCAAACCATTGCTCTATCTCCATCATCAAGAAATTCTCGATCCTTGATTTCCAAAGATCGAAGCTTGTTGAAATAAATGATGGAGGCACCCTTGTATCGAATCCAAGTCCGTCTTGGAATTCCATTGAAGTTGAGCTTGATAAATTCTTCGACTTGGAAAATTTTGCTCCAACTTCTTCACCCTCTAGCTTGTTGACCCTTCCGACGATGATTCCGGTGAAGAGCGGCCTCGCTCTGATACCACTTGTTATGACCGATTATGTAGCTAGAGGGGGGGGGGGGGAGAATAGCTCGGTGCGCTCGTCATGCTCTTCGTTGCTTGTTTCTTCAAGGATATGCAGCGGAAAATACAAAGAAAACAAACACAACGCTAACATTAAGGTTTTACTTGGTATCCACCTCAAGAAGAGGTGACTAATCCAAGGATCCACACACTCACGCACCCTGCACTAATAAAACACTCCTTTTCGGTAACTACCGAAGGTGGAGAAGCCCTACAATACTCTCAATACAACAAGAAAGCAAGGGAAGACAAATATAAGAAATATCTTACAAGATATGCAATGAAAACCCTAACCCTAGCTTCTTCCTCTAGTTGTAGTCACGCCTCTTGACTTGGATGTCTCTCCAAGATCCTTCAAGAACTGGCGGCGAGAGTGGAACTAGCTGTGGAGAAGCTGCAGTGTTGATCGGAGATGAACAGTGAGAGCGTTAGCGAAGAAAGAGCTCGACAACGGCTTTAATCGACGCCAACGGTCGGATCCCGATCGATTGGATTGCTCCCAATCGATCGGGGAGGCTTTGGATCGATCGGTCAATCGATCCAGAGTGCCTCTGTGCTCTCGGGAAATGCCTAGATCAATCGGCTGATCGATCCAGGGCTTATCGTGCAGAATCGTGACTCCCAATCAATCCACTGATCGATTGGGGGCTCTGGATCGATCGGCCGATCGATCCAGAGCTGTTCTGTGCGATCGCGCACTTCTCCCAATCGATCCACTGATCGATTGGGAGGAGGCTTGTCGTAAAGACTTGCCCAATCGATCAACTGATCGATTGGGCATGAGTCAATCGATCGGTTGATCGATCCAGCTCATGATTTCTCCCAAAATCAAGTCTAAAGCCTCCTAAATCAACATCCGGTCAACTATGACATATTGGTATATTATGCCTAGCATCCGGTCACCCTTAACCTGTTAGAACTCGCTCACCAAGTGTCCAGTCAATCCTTTCGATCCACTTGGACTTCCACCAGATGTTTGGTCAACCTTAACCCATCTGGATTTTCTCGTGCCAAGTATTCGGTCAATCCCTTTGACCTACTTGAGCTTCCTAACACCAGATGTCTGATCATCCTTGATCCATCTAGATTTTCCTTGTGCCAAGTATCCGGTCAAACCCTTTGACCTACTTGGACTTCCCTTCTGCCTAGCTTCACTCACTAGGACTTCATGTCTACCTGGCTTCACTCACCAGGACTTCATGTCTACCTGGCTTCACTTATCAGGACTTCCCTTCTGCCTAGCTTCACTCACTAGGACTTTCACCTAACTTCACTCACTAGGATTTTCCAGTCAAGTATCCAGTCAACCTTGACCTACTTGACTCTCCTTCACAATCTCACCACATGAACAATTGCACCTGCAATCTCCATGTCTTGTCTCCATGTATTGTCAAACATTGAAACCCAAACATCAAGACTCGAGCTTGAACCAATCCAAGCTCAGTCAACCAGGTCAACCTTGACCTAGGGAATATTGCACCAACAGAATATGCCTTTAAGATGGTTCAAGGTGCCTTCGAGTGGAAAACTTTATCCACCGAAGATAGGTTTTATCTTCGGCTAACGGCCAGAGAAGGCACCTTAAATAGCCTGGAAGGCGCCTTTGATACTATTCATCGAAGGCACATTCCAAGTCATGGAAGGCGCCTTCCATGAGGCGGATCATCTCCTTAGCTGATCTCTTTGCATGGGTGATGCTCCGGCTAACCGGAGTTGAGCTTGCCCGAACCCAACTCCTATCTTCTCCTCGAACAAGCTTCCTTTCCGGCTTTTCGTCTCTCAAAAGTATCGCATATATCATTATCATCCACCTGTGTACTCTTTTGCAGCATCTCGTCTTTCAGATGCACCGAACCTGTCGACTCCTTTCCCATGTCATTCTTCTCACTAGCTGTGTCTTTCGCTCGACTTTTTGGGTACCTAAGTCTCTATACACTGAGACGTAAGACATCAAATAATGCAAAGCCTAACTTGACTTGGTTGATCACATCAAAATCATCCTGGGGTCATAATAGTAACAACCCTTAAGAAAGTGACCAACCTAAGTTTCTTGACTGACCAAGTATAAAGTGGACTTTAACTCAAGTCCAACAACTTGAGAAAGAAAATTTCACTCTAAAAAATCAAGTCAAAGAATTCAAGGATACATTGGAACAGTTTACTATGGATTCCAAAACTTTGGACATGATTCTTGGAAAATAAAGAGTCATATACAATCGTTCCGGACTAAGATACAAATCTAATTCTCGCTTCGAATAATATTTGTCAATTGTAAATAAAAATAGAAATCAAGTCCAAGCATGGATTCCTAAAATAGGTTTGATTAATCAAGTTGGACCAAACTAGTATTGGATCTCCAATGGTCAAATTCACTATCTAGATAGACCTTATCGAGGTTATGACTCAGGGGGGATGATAACCACCATTTGAACACTTTATTTTATTATTATAACTTAGTGTTTTTATCCTCTTATGTATCTAATTCTATGTTTTTAGTATGTTTCATATGGTTGGATCTTTGTTAGTCTCCATTTCAATTCTTGTACATTTTATGAATATTTGAATATTATTTGATTATATTATATTTTATAGGAATTGAGGGACACGACAATTGAGGAGGACACCAATTTGGTCCAATCATGATTTGGTTCAATTGCCAAATGTCTAAAGGGAAATAATTGAAGAAGAAGCCTAAATGTAAAGCCTCATCCAAAGCCCAACTTATTCAATTTGAAACCCGATTTGAACCCTAATCTTCACCCTTAGGTTACGTTTGGTTGGGTGTAATGTAATGGAGCTTGTAATGTAATCAAATTTGTAATGTAATGTAATCTTGATTACATTACTAAATTTGATAATATAATGTGATCCTGTCTGAAAGCTGAATCAACGGACGCTAGGCACGTGGCACTCTCCAAGCGGCTGACGTAGATCTGTTGACTATCCGCCCGGACCTCCGGTGAACCTGCACAGAAGTCGGGCCGGGAATGGGTTCCCGGCGACGACCCTCCGACGCTCAAGTCAGGCAAAGCTCAACAAGAAAGTGGCTCCAAGAATCGTAGAATGCATACCTCCGGCGAAGAGTGAGGGCCTTTATATAGGGCTGTGGAGAAGCGAGTGCACACACACCGAGGTGTACACGTGTCCTTCCCCATACCGTAGTGTGGGCTTGTCAGAGAGCTTACCTGACACCATACTGCTACAGTTTGGGCACATCTCTGATGGGACAGCGGATCCTTCTGTCGTAGGATTCTGAGTATGGCCTGCACGTAGAACATGCCCGCTGTCAGAAAAAGATGTCCCTTGTCCTTTTTCCCTTACTCCCGACCGGGCGTCCGGCCGGCCAGCCTCCGCCTTACGTCCGGCCGGACCCATATAGCTGTCTACTTGGGAGATTCTTGGTAATGTGCTTTGTGGAGACTGTCAGCAGTATGCTACCTTATGTCTTCGGCCGAGCTTGCCATCCGCTCGGCCTTACCATCCTGTTCAACGAGCGTCGGGGCCCAACTTCCTGCCAGGGCGCCTTTTGCCATCAATTAGACACCGGTCGGCCGGCCAGGCGGTCGACCCACCCTTCTCCGGTCGGCCACCTGCCCTTTGACTTCCACGTGGCGTTGACTCCCAGAATGGGGGTCCCCTGTTCTTACCGCCGGATCACTTGCCTCCCCTTCGAGTCTAGTCGAAGGAGGCGATTAGTCCGACTGACTGGACTGCGAGTCTAGCCGGGCGGCGCCTTTGTGCCATTATCCTCCGCTCGGCCTACCGCAGGGATGGCCTTGCTGTTAGGTTAGTCAACAGCAACATTCCTTGAACCTCCTCGTACTCTGTGCCAATCTTCGATATTAAGGTTGAGCATGCGCTCATTAAATGCTTCGAATGGCTGAATGCCACGTGGCGCGCTGTCGTCATCATACGACGGCAGTGGCGTGGTGCTTTGATGGGATCAAAGCGGTTCAAAATGGACGGTGCGATGCATGCTTTGATTCCCGTGACCTGGATCCAATGGTGGAGGCCGCCCAGCCTCCACCCTATAAAATCTTCGTTTTCTCCTCCATCGCCTCACTCCTTCTTTCGTGTGCTCCTGATTATCCCTTGCGTTCTAGAGCTCTGGCGATCGTGTTCTCCTGCTTCCGTCAATCCCCGGTGTTCTTCCTTCGATCCTCCTTTTTCTCGTAAGGTTCTCCTCTCTCCTTTCTTGTTTCCGGTGCTTTCTTTACATTTCTTTCCCCAGTTTTCGCTCCCAGGGTACTCTTTTCGCTTGCTGTCGTCTTTCTTCTGCCTTTTTGCCTTTTCGATTTCTTCCGCTCGGACCATGGCTAGTTCTTCTCATCCTGAAGACCAGTCGCTCGACCCATGGAACACTACCATGCAGTCACGATTCGACCAGCGTGACTTTGATATTCTGACCGATAATTTTGAAATCCCCGATGATTTTGAACTTCTTTTAGCCGGCCCCTCTGCTCGGCCACACAGGCCGCCGCGCGGAGCTTTCTGTGTCTTCCGTGACCAATTTACTGCCGGTCTGCGTTTCCCTATACATCCCTTCATTATAGATGTTTGTAACTTTTTTGGTGTTCCGCTCGACAGTCTAGTACCCAACACCTTTCGCCTTCTCTGTGGTGTTGTCATTTTGTTCAAAATCCACAACATCCCCCTCCGACCAGAGGTCTTTTATTATTTCTATTACCCCAAGCAGTCCGAGCCGGGCACCTTCATGTTCCAAGCTCGGCCCGACCTAGTCTTCTTTAATAAACTGCCTTCTTCCAATAAACATTGGAAGGAGTATTTTTTCTATATTCGTATGCCCGATCAGGCCAATTTTCGGACCAAGTGGCAGGTCGACCTACCCCCCACTCCTGAGCTGAAGAAGTTCAAGACCCGACCGGACTACCTCCATGCTGCAACTATGCTAGCCAGTCTGCGACTTGACATCAATAAGCTTCTTCACAAAGGAGTGATGTACATATTCGGTCTGAGTCCCATACGGACTCCCCTTCCGAGCAGCTTCGGTAAGAATTTAACTTGGGCATATGCTTTGATTGCTAACTGATTTCTCTTCTTTCCTTTGCAGCGGACATCGTCATGGAGTCGGTAATGGCCGGCATTTTGAAGAAAAAGGCGGCAGCGCTCGAAGCCGCGGCAACAAAGGAGATGGAGGCGCTCGGCATCCAGCCGGTCGGCTCGCATGAAGGAGAGAGCGGGACTCATGAAGAGTCGGTCGCTCAGGCCTCTCAGCAGAATGTGGCAAGCGGAGCCACCCCCAGCGGAGGACCAACTGTCCAAGAAGAAGGTTCTGCTCGGGCAGAGGGACAACCCGGCTCGTAGAGGCGCCGAGTGGAGACTCCAATCCGATCTGCTACGTCTGCCGTTCAACCGTCCGCTCGAGCTACTACACGTGCTCGCGGCAAGGCTCCAGAGATCGAAGCTATTTCGTCTGACCGGACGCCCTCTGAATGGGACGAGCCGGTAGCCCCTCTTGAGGCTATTCCGGTCAACACCCTTCCGCCCGCTCGTCAACCAGTCCAACGTTCAACCATCCGATCTCAGTTTTCGGCGCCGGCCTCTGATCCTCTTCTGACCGCCGGTCGGACGATCCCCGGTCACGGGCGCACTGTACGGGTCACCCTTCATCTCCCGACTGAAGAGCTGTTGCCAGAGGCCGACCGCCCAACCGCGCCCGAGCACACCATCACCTTGAAGGGGCCCCTAGTTGAGATGTGGGCCGACGCTCGGGCGCGTGTCGCGCTGATCCCCCTCCGAAATTTGGCCAATAGCCACATGCAGGAGGCCACGGGGGTAAGTTTGTTTTCTTCAAAGTTTGGTATGCATTATCTCCGCTCGGCCACTAACAACTTCTAATTTTCTCTCGCCAGAGATGGGTGGAGGAGATAGCTGTCTCCAACCGCCTGGCGATGGTGGATGAGGAATTAAGACAACTGAAGGCGGCTAGCGGTCCATCCGACTCTCAAGGCCCTTCGTATGCCGAGCTGCAAAAGGAGTTGAAAAAAGCTCAAGATTTGTTGGCGGCCGAGCAGAAGAAGTCGGCCGATCAGGCCCATGCCTTGGCCGAGTCCGAGCGACAGGTCAAATCGCTCGACACAAAAATAACCCTGGCCACTACTCACAAAAACACGGCCATCTACGATCTGGAGAAAAAGAATGTGGAAGCTCGGGGCCTAGAGCAGAAAGTAAAGGGGTTGATTGACCAGCTCGATGGCGAGAAAGCAGGCCGCTCGGCTGACGCACTGAAGCATATAGAAGAGTTGAAAACTCTGCAGGAGTCCCTCGACGCGTCTCAATTGGCCTTCAAAGAGTACCAAGAGGCCGAGCCGAGCCGGCTCACCGCCCTGAGACAGAATTACATCCGCTCGCCCGAATTTTCAGAAAAGGTTTGCGAGCGGATGTACACTGCCTTTGACCTCGCCATGACCGCTACCACCGCATATTTGAAGTCCAAGGGGCAACTTCCCGAGTCCTTCGCCATCCCGGCTGCAGATCAAGTGGCGCTCCTGAAAAACATTCCCAAGGACCTTTACGATTACATTGAGTAGACGTTTTTATATGTAATTAGGCCGCTCGGCCAAAAATGATCCTTTTTTGTACTTAAGCCGCTCGGCTTAAAGTTTTATTTGAAATGCAATGCTTTCCTTTCGCGTACTTTGCCCCTTTGGCTAGCTAATATATGTGTTGTCCGCCTATCTATTATCACACCTCTAGCATCAGAAAGGGATTTTTACGAAGTATTTGGCGTGACCCTTCCGCTCGGCTAAATAGGTAATATCCCACTTTGATAGCAGAGATCGCTCGCTATATGCCGATGAAGTACTTTTGGGTTCTAAGCCGAGCGGAACGTAGAGACGGTCGAACGATATTGATGGCGAGTTTCTTGGACACTTGTAGTCCTTTTTATTGGCCTCATCCGCTCGGAGGGTTTATAGACGTCGGCTCGTCTCTCGATATTTAACGTCGGAGCTCGACGGTCTTCTGCTTGACGGGTTTATAGACGCTGGCTCGTCTCTCGATTTTTAACGTCGGAGCTCGACGGTCTTCTGCTCGGCGGGTTTATAGACGCCGGCTTGTCTCTCGATTTTTAACGTCGGAGCTCGACGGTCTTTCGCTCGGAGGGTTTATAGACGCCGGCTCGTCTCTCGATTTTTAACGTCGGAGCTCGACGGTCTTCCGCTCGGCGGGTTTATAGACGCCGGCTCGTCTCTCGATTTTTAACGTCGGAGCTCGACGGTCTTCCGCTCGGAGGATTTATAGACACCGGCTCGTCTCTCGATTTTTAATGTCGGAGCTCGACGGTCTTCCTCTCGGAGGGTTTAGAGACGCCGGCTCGTCTCTCGATTTTTAACGTCGGAGCTCGACGGTCTTCCGCTCGGAGGGTTTAGAGACGCTAGCTTGTCTCTTGATTTTTAACGTCGGAGCTCGACGGTCTTCCGCTCGGAGGGTTTATAGACGCCGGCTCGTCTCTCGATTTTTAACGTCGGAGCTCGAAGGTCTTCCGCTCGGCGGGTTTATAGACACCGACTCGTCTCTCGATTTTTAACGTCGGAGCTCGACGGCCTTCAAGGCTAATTTTAACACTGCCGTTCGGCGAAGCTATTAGCCATCCCTTAAATCATTTTTGCTTCCTGCATTACAGGGACATAGGCGACCAAAATATACACAAAAACGAGTTACATCAGTGCACCTTTCACCCAGCTCGATAAGGTTGGAGATGATTCGCGCTTCATGGTCGGTCCAGCTGTCGCCCATCTTCATCCTCCAAATAATAAACGTCCGAGCGGAGCTTTTCGATGATTTTGAAGGGGCCTGCCCAAGGAGCCTCCAGTTTGCCGACGTCGCCGACCGGCTTTACTTTCTTCCAGACAAGGTCGCCTACCTGGAATGATCTGGGGATTACGCGCCGATTGTAGTTTTGCTTCATCCGTTGCCGGTACGCCATCAGCCGGACGGACGCCTTGGCTCGCTCCTCGTCGACCAAATCCAGCTCCATGTTCCTCCGCTCGGCGTTGCCATAATCATAATTCTGGATCCGGACGGACTCGACGCCGACTTCGATAGGAATCACCGCTTCGCCGTCGTACACCAGATGGAAAGGCGTGACACCCGTTCCTTCCTTTGGGGTCGTGCGGATGGCCCATAAGACACCAGGCACTTCATCCACCCAGCTTCCTCCCAAATGGTCGAGCCGAGCGCGCAGAATACGAAGAATTTCCCGATTGGCTACTTCGGCTTGACCATTGCTTTGAGGATACGCCACAGACGTGAAGTGTTGCTCGATGCCATAACTTCTGCACCAATCTTCGAGCAACTTTCCTGTGAATTGCCGACCGTTGTCTGAAACAAGTCGACGGGGGATGCCGAACCGGCAGATGATATGTTGCCAGATAAATTTCTTGACCATCTGCTCGGTGATCTTGGCTAGCGGCTCGGCCTCCACCCACTTGGAAAAATAATCAACCGCCACCAATAAAAATTTTCGCTGTCCGGTCGCCATAGGAAATGGTCCCACAATATCCATTCCCCATTGGTCGAACGGACAAGACACAGTAGCTGCCTTCATTTCTTCTGCCGGTTGGTAAGAGAAATTATGATACCTTTGGCAAGAAAGGCACGTCGCGACGGTCCGAGCGGCGTCTGCTTGTAAAGTTGGTCAGAAGTATCCGGCCAGCAGGATTTTCTTAGCCAGCGATCGTCCGCCCGGATGCCCTCCGCAGGATCCCTGATGCACTTCTTGGAGGATGTACGCCGCGTCTTCCGAGCTCACGCATTTCAACAGTGGGCGAGAGAAAGCCTTCTTGTATAGTTGGTCTCCAATGAGCGTGAACCGACCGACTCTCCTCCTTAGTAGCTGGGCCTCATCCCGATCGGACGATGTAGCACCCGAGCGGAGAAACTCCATGATGGGTGTCCGCCAGTCGCTCGGGAACGAGAGGCCCTCCATCCGGTCGATGTGCGCCACCAAAGATACTTGTTCAACTGGCTGCTGGATGGCGACCGACGTTATTGAGCTTGCGAGTTTGGCTAACTCATCGGCCGCTTGGTTCTCCGCTCGGGGTATCTTCTGGTTAATAACCTCTCTGAAGTCGGCCTTGAGTTTCTCGAAGGCTTGAGCGTAAAGCTTGAGCCGAGCGTTGTGATTTCAAAAGAGACTGAGAGTTGTTGAGCGGCCAATTGGGAGTCTGAATGTAGCGTCACCCGTCCGACCCCTACATGCTGGGCAGCCTGTAAGCCGGCTATAAGAGCCTCATACTCTGCTTCGTTATTTGTAGCTCGATAATCCAGCCGGACGGACAAGTGCATCTTTTCTTCTTGAGGAGAGAGTAATAATACGCCAATCCCGCTTCCGAGCCGAGTGGACGATCCATCCACGAATATTTTCCACATGGCTTCGGGTTCTGGCCTTTGTACTTCGGTGATGAAATCTGCCAAGGACTGTGTCTTTATCGCCGAACGGGGCTGGTATTGAATATCAAATTCGCTTAACTCCGTTGTTCATTTGATGAGCCGCCCGGACGCTTCTGGATTCAACAGCACTCTTTCCAATGGGCTGTTCGTCCGGACGATGACAGTATGAGCCAAGAAATAGGGACGGAGGCGCCGAGCGTCGAGGACCAAAGCGAAAGCCAGTTTCTCGAGCCCAGTGTAGCGAGATTTAGCATCTTTTAAAATATGGCTCAGAAAATATACAGGCTCTTCTCCGCTCGCCCTTACTAGTGTCGAGCCGACGGGTTGCTCGGTTGAAGATAAGTAGATACAAAGTGGCTCACCCGCAGCTGGCTTGGCTAGTACTGGAAGAGAATTCAAATATGTCTTCAGATCTTCGAACGCCCGATCGCATTCTTCGTCCCAGTGAAACTTGGTAGCTTTGCGCAAGATTTTGAAAAAAAGGCAGGCTCCCATCGGCAGTCTTGGAGATGAATTTGGACAGGGCAGTTATCCGACCGGTCAAGCGCTGCACTTCCCTCAAATTTCTTGGAGGCGGCATATCTTGTAAGGCTTTCACTTTGCTGGGATTTGCTTCGATGCCCCGCTCGGTCACTATGTAGACCAAGAAACGCCCGCCTTTTGCTCCGAACATGCACTTCTGAGGGTTTAACTTAACGCCATATTTCCGCAGCGTTCAGAAAGTTTCCTCCATATCTTTAAAGAGGTCGGCCGCTCGGACGGACTTGATAAGAATGTCATCCACATATACTTCCAGATTTCGCCCGATCTGCTCCTTGAACACTTTGTTCATCAAGCGTTGATAAGTGGCTCCCGCGTTCTTCAGTCTGAACGGCATTACATTATAGCAATAGGTGCCGTCGGCTGTAACGAAGCTGACTTTTTCTTGATCTTCCCTGGCGAGCGGCACTTGATGATATCCCTGATAAGCGTCGAGCATGCATATCAACTCGCAGTCGGCCGTAGAGTCCACCAGTTGAACGATCCGGGGCAGGGGATAAAAATACTTTGGGCATGCCTTGTTAAGGTCCCGGAAATCAATGCACACTCTCCACTTGTTGCCGGGCTTGGAGACAAGCACCACGTTCGCCAACCAGCTCGAGAACTGGACCTCGCGTATGTGGCTGGCCTCCAGGAGTTTCTCCACCTCCGCTCGGATGATGGCATTCTATTCGGCGCTGAAATCTCTCTTTCTCTGCTTCACTGGCCGAGCATCCGGTCGGACATGGAGCTCATGCTGCGCTATACTTGGTGAAATTCCGGGCAGCTCATGCGTCGACTAGACGAAGACATCATGATTTCTTTGGAGGCATTGGATCACTTCCTCCTTCTGGTTCGCCTCTAAATCGAACGCGATGAATGTCGTGGCCTCCGATCGGGTCGGGTGAATTTGCACTTCCTCTTTTTCTTCATAAATCAAAGAGGGTGGCTTTTCAGTGATAGCGTTCACCTCGATCCTGGGTGTCTTCCGAGCGACATTGGCTTCTGCTCGGACCATCTCGACGTAACATCGTCGAGCGGCAACCAACAGTGGAGGCCACGTGGTGCTCTCCAAGCTACTGACGTATATCTCCGGTTGATTGCAAGATGCTCCGGCGAACCTGCACAGAAGTCGAGCCGGGAAGGGGTTCCCGGCGACGACCCTCTGACGCTCAAGTCAGGCAAACAAAAAACAAGAAGGTGGCTTCCAGGATCAGAGATTTTTATACCTCCGGTGAAGTCCAAGGACACTTATATAGAGCTACGGGAGTTTGGTGCACACAAACCGAGGTGCACACGTGTCTTATACCATACCGCAGCATGGGCTTGTCAGAAGAGCATGTCTGACGCCATACTGCTACAGTCTGAGCGTCTCTTTGATGGGACAACAGAATCCTTTGTCGTACGATACTGAGTATGGCCTGGTCCTCAAACATGCCTGTTGTCAGCAACAGGGGTTACTAAGATGACGTACCCGCTGTCCCATACTTTTTGCCTTCCTCTTCCCGAATCGGCCTTCAAACCGCTCGGCCAGACCCTTCGCCTTTGGTCAGGCTTCGGTGGTCGTCTGTCCGGGATGGTTCAGAGTCGTCGCCCGCTCGGCTCTCATAGCCTGACACCCTGGCCGAGCGGGCAACCGCTCGGCCTTTACTCTTGATTTGCGATGCGGCCGAGCGGACTATCCGCTCGGCCATATGATCTTTTTCCCTTCATTGGAAATTTGGGCTCACGGCCAGATGGTTGTTCCCTCGGATGAAGATCATTGCTAGTGCTCGGCCTGTCCCGCCCGCTCATCGAGCCCATGGGGTTGACCTCCCTTTGACTGTTGACCTCCACGTGTCGTTGACCTTGCCCTCATGAGGGCCCCCCAGCCTTATCACCGGATCACTTGCCTCCCCTTTAAGTCCAGTCGAAAGAGGCGTCAAGTCCGACTGACTGGACTGCCGGTCTGACTGAGTGACGACCACTATGCTGGGCCCGGGAAGGTTCATCCGCTCGGCTTACCTTCTTCTTCATGCCCGTTCGGCGCTATCATGCTGACGCCTTCAGTATCTCCTCAGAATTCATGCCGAATCTCCTCCATTAACGCCAAGCACGCACGCTGCGCGTGGTAAGGGGCGTTCATTAAATGCGCCCTATGCCCTACTGACACGTGGCGTTCCCACTGTTGTCAGCGTACGGCGATGGCGTTACCTCCGATGGGACAGCCGCCGTTTGAAATGCACGGCCCGATAACAGCTTCGTTTTTTGCGACCTGGATCTGACAGCTGAGGTCATTCGAGGCCAACGCTATAAAGCTTTCGATTTCTTCTCTCCGCCGCATTTCTGCTCCCTAGTGCTCCGAGGCCCTGCTGCTCTTTCTACTCCGGCGACTTCATCTTTCGGCTCTCCAGAGACTTCACAGCCTCTTTCTTCGATCATCCTCTTGCTCGTAAGCCTCCGCCACCCTTCATTCCGTCGTTCCTTTGCACTTTTCATTAGCTGTCCTTTCCTTCTTGTCGCCATCTTTCATCGCTTGCTCTATTGTTTCCTTTCCGCCTTGCATTTCTCCCTTACTTTCGACTATGGCTAGCACTTCGCAGCCGACCGCCGGCGCTCCTGGTCTTTGGTACACGACCATGGAGAGTCGGTTTGACGAGGAGGACGCCCTGCGTCTCGCTCGTACATATGAACTACCGGCTGATCACAATATAGTATTAGCCACCCCCACCGACCGGCCTCATGGTCTGCCACCTGGCACTGTTCTTTTTTTCCGAGACCAATTTTTGGCTGGGCTGCGATTTCCTCCGCACCGGTTCCTTGTAGAAGTGTGCAATTATTTTCGCATCCCGCTCGGCCAACTTGTTCAGAACTCCATTAGGCTGCTGAGCGGGGTGGTAATTCTTTTTAAACTGAACGACATCCCACTGGACCCCAAAGTTTTCCACTACTTCTACTATCCGAAACAATCCGAGTGGGGCACTTTCATTTTCCAATCTAGGATAGGTTTTGTTCTTTTCGACAATATGTCGAGCTCCAACAAGCACTAGAAGGAACATTTTTTCTACTTGCGTTTTCCCGCGCTACCAGCTTTCCGTACCAAATGGCAAACGACGGTACCAACACAACCGGAGCTCAGCAAGTTTAAGAGCGATCCGGCCTATCTTCATGCAGCCAACCGGCTGGTCGGCCAGCGCTACCACATCGATAGGTTGCTCCTTCCGGGAGTGCTATATATATTTGGCTTGTCCCCCGTTCAAGCCGACCTGCCTTGCAGCATGAGTAAGCATTCTTATCGTCCTCTTTCCTTTATGCTAACTGATTTATTCTTTGTTTCTGCAGCTGAAATCATGTGGCGTGCCAAGGCTAGCGAGCGGCTTAAGTTGAGAGATACTGAGATTGAGGCGGCGAAGGATAAGGAGGTCGCCGAATGGGGGTTGGCCTCGACTGGCTCGACACTTGGAGGGGAGGAGGGGACTCAAATTGCCCCTGAAGCCCTAACCGCTTCTGCCTCTCTCAACGAGGCTGGGGGCGATATCGCATCCTCTGCTCAAGCCGAGGTAGAGGGCCGCTCGGCGGATGAGGCTCCTCTAGTGACTCGGAAATGCAGATGGCAAGAGCTAGCCTCTCAGCCGACCCCATCCGATGAGCAGCGTTCCGAGCGGGGTGATGATGCTCCCGTGATCTCCGGGGCGGTTTCCACAGAGAGCACCCCTACGCCGCTCGGCTCTCCCCGGGCTGCCTCCGAGGTGCCGCCTACTAGTCCTCCTCGGACCCTGCGTCGCCTTAGATGATTGGGTGACCGTACTTCCATAATTGGCGAGCCGTCTGGCAAAGCAGCTGCGCCTCAAGATGATCCGAGCGGCCCGCGGGTGATAAAAACTGTTCTGCGATTTCTGTCGGAGGAATATCTATTGGCTGCTGATCGGCCAATGGTGCCCGAACAGCAAATCACTCTCACAGGTCCTCTTGCCAAAGCCTGGGAGGACGCCCGGCTCCGCATCGCTCTTATGACCCCCAGCCAACTAGGCGACAACAATTTGTAGCAGGCGACTGGGGTATATCCTTTGTCTTGTTGGTTAATTTGGTTTAGCTTTTAACTTGATCACATTCGTTCACAGAACTGGGTGGAGCAGATCACCATCAGCAACCGCCTAGCCGAGCTGGAGGACGAGCTGAAAAAGCTCAAAACCTCGGGGGAAAGCAAACAGTCTACGGCTGCTTTGGAGAAAGCCAAGAAGCTCTTGGAAGCCGAACGGAATAGATCTTCTGACTTGGCGAGTGAAGTGGCTCGGCTCGAGGCTCTGGTTAAGCAGCGCGATAAGGAAATAAAGCTCGCGACCAGCCGGAAGCTCAAGGCCATCGACGATATGGACTTGATGAAGGTGGAAAACCGGGGGCTGGAACAACGCGTGAAGGACTTGGACGGTCTACTGACCACCGAACGGGAGAGTCGCTCGGCTGAACAGGCCAAATCTGAAGGGGATTTGAAAGATCTCCTGGCTGCCCTTGACGCTTCCGGAGCCACGCTCAAAGAATATCAAGATGGGGAGCCCGGCCGGTCGGTTGAAGTGCGAAAAGCTTTCATCCGCTCGGACGAATTTGGTGAGAAGTTCAGCGACAAGCTGCCTCTAACTTTTGAAGAGGCTATCAAAGTGGCGGTTGATTATTTCAAGACTAAAGGCCACCTACCAACCGGGCTGTCCGTCCCCCCCCCCCTCGAAGATCTGGCTGCCATGATGGGCTCTATCCCTGACGCCCTTTTTAATTTCGATGAGTGAGGAGTATTTAAACCATTCCATTTTTTGTACGCCCGTCGTTTGGCGCGAACACCTTTATTATTACTCTTTTGTCTGGCCGCCGTTCGGCGTGAATGAACTCTGTTTTTGCTTGTTATTTGCTTGCTAGACCGATATTCATCCTTAGCCTTTGTTTCGATCATAATAATTTTTTCACAAGTATTCTTTATAAGGGAACCGCTCGGCCGCACGATGGCCTTATTCTTGCCATAATAGGACTGGTTATGCGTTGGCGCTTACAACCGGGTCGTACCATGCGAACAGCTATCCATCCGGAGGCTCCATAAACACCGGTTCATCGCTCGTCTTTTAACGTCGGAGCTCGACGGTCTTCCGATCGGAGGGTTTATAGACGCTGGCTCGTCTCTCGATTTTTAACGTCGGAGCTCGACGGACTTCCGCTCGGAGGGTTTATAGACGCCGGCTCGTCTCTCGATTTTTAACGTCGGAGCTCGACGGTCTTCTGACCGGCGGGTTTATTGACGCCGGTTCGTCTCTCGATTTTTAACGTCGGAGCTCGACGGTCTTCCGCTCGAAGGGTTTATAGACACCGGCTCGTCTCTCGATTTTTAACGTCGGATCTAGACGGTCTTCCGACCGGCGGGTTTATAGACGCCGGTTCGTCTCTCGATTTTTAACGTCGGAGCTCGACGGTCTTCTGGCCGGCGGGTTTATAGACGTCGGTTCGTCTCTCGATTTTTAACGTCGGAGCTCGACGGTCTTCCGGCCGGCGGGTTTATAGACGCCGGTTCGTCTCTCGATTTTTAACGTCGGAGCTCGACGGTCTTCCGGCCGGCGGGTTTATAGACGCCGGTTCGTCTCTCGATTTTTAACGTCGGAGCTCGACGGTCTTCCGGCCGGCGGGTTTATAGACGTCGGTTCGTCTCTCGATTTTTAACGTCGGAGCTCGACGGTCTTCCGGTCGGCGGGTTTATAGACGCTGGTTCGTCTCTCGATTTTTAACGTCGGAGCTCGACGGTCTTCCGCTCGGAGGGTTTATAGACGCCGGCTCGTCTCTCGATTTTTAACGTCGGAGCTCGACGGTCTTCCGCTCGGAGGGTTTATAGACGCCGGCTCGTCTCTCGATTTTTAACGTCGGAGCTTGACGGTCTTCTGCTCGGAGGGTTTATAGACGCCGGCTCGTCTCTCGATTTTTAATTTCAGAGCTCGACGGCCTTTAAGGCTAACTTTAACACTGCCGTTCGGCGAAGTTATTTGTTATCCTTTATCATTTTTGCTGCCTGCATTACAAGTACATAGGCGACCAAAGCATATGCAAAATTACATCAGCGCACCTCTTACCCAGCTCGGTACGGCTGGAGATGATTCTCGCTCCATGGTCGATCCAGCTGCCGCCCGTCTTCATCCTCCAAATAATAAGCACCCGAGCGGAGCTTTTCGATGACTTTGAAGGGGCCTGCCCAAGGAGCTTCCAGCTTGCCAACGTTGCCGACCGGCTTTACTTTCTTCCAGACAAGGTCGCCAACCTGGAATGCTCTGGGGATTACGCGCCGGTTGTAGTTTTTCTTCATCCGTTGCCGGTACGCCATCAGCCGGACGGATGCCTTGGCTCGCTCCTCGTCGACCAAATCCATCTCCATGTTCCTCTGCTCGGCGTTGCCATCATCATAGTTCTGGATCCGGACGGACTCAACGCCGACTTCGACAGGAATAACCGCTTCGCCGCCGTACACCAGATGGAAAGGCGTGACGCCCGTTCCTTCCTTTGGGGTCGTGCGGATGGCCCATAAGACGCCAGGCACTTCATCCACCCAGCTTCCTCCCAAATGGTCGAGCCGAGCGCGCAGAATGCGAAGAATTTCCCGGTTGGCTACTTCGGCTTAACCATTGCTTTGGGGATATGCCACAGACGTGAAGTGTTGCTCGATGCCGTAGCTTCTGCACCAATCTTCGAGCAACTTTCCCGCGAACTGCCGCCCATTATCAGAAACAAGTCGACGAGGGATGCCGAACCGGCATATGATATGTTGCCAGATAAACTTCTTGACCATCTGCTCGGTGATTTTGGCTAGCGGCTCGACCTCCACTCACTTGGAAAAATAATCGACCGCCACTAGTAGAAATTTCCGCTGCCCGGTCGCCATAGGAAACGGACCCACAATATCCATTTCCCATTGGTCGAACGGACAGGACACAGTAGCTGCCTTCATTTCCTCCGCCGGTCGGTGTGAGAAGTTATGATACTTTTGGCAAGAAAGGCACGTCGACACGGTTCGAGCAGCGTTTGCTTGCAGGGTCGGACAGAAGTATGTGGCCAACAGAATCTTTTTAGCCAGTGATCGTCCGCCCGGATGCCCTCCGCATGATCCTTGATGCACTTCTTGGAGGATGTACGCTGCGTCTTCCGAGCTCACACATTTCAAAAGCGGGCGGGAGAAAGCCTTCTTGTATAGTTGGTCTCCAATGAGTGTGAACCGACCGGCTCTCCTCCTCAGTAGCTGGGCTTCCTCCCGGTCAGAGGGTGTATCACCCGAGAGGAGAAACTCCATGATGGGTGTCCTCCAATCACTCGGAAATGTGAGGCCCTCCATCCGGTCGATGTGCGCCACCAGAGATACTTGTTCAATTGGCTGCTGGATGATGACCGGTGATATTGAACTTGCGAGTTTGGCTAACTCATCTGCCGCCTGATTTTCCGCTCGGGGTATCTTCTGGATAATAACTTCTCTGAAATTGGTTTTAAGCTTTTCGAAGGCTTCAGCGTAGAGTTTGAGCCGAGCGTTGTTAATCTCAAAAGTACCAGAGAGCTGCTGAGCGGCCAACTGAGAGTCTGAATGCAGCGTCACCCGTCCGGCTCCCACATGCCGAGCGACCTGTAAGCCGGCTATAAGGGCTTCATACTCTGCTTCGTTATTTGTAGCTCTATAATCCAGCCGGACGGATAAGTGCATCTTTTCCTCTTGGGGAGAGAGCAATAGCACGCCAATCCCGCTCCCAAGCTGGGTGGACGATCCGTCCACAAATAATTTCCACATGGCTTCGGGCTCTGGCTTTTGCACTTCGGAGATAAAATCCGCCAAGGACTGCGCCTTTATCGCCGAACGGGGCTGATATTGAATGTCAAATTCTCTCAACTCTGTTGTCCATTTGATGAGCCGTCCGGACGCTTCGGGATTCAACAACACTCTTCCCAATGGGATATTCGCCCGGACGATGATAGTATGAGCCAAGAAATATGGACGAAGGCGCCGAGCGGCGAGGACCAGAGCGAAAGTCAGCTTCTCGAGCCCAGTGTAGCGAGATTCAGCATCTTTTAAAATATGGCTTAGAAAATATACAGGTTCTTCTCCGCTCGCCCTTACTAGTGCCGAGCCGAGTGCTTGCTCAGTTGAAGATAAATAGATACAAAGTGGCTCACCTACAGTCAGCTTGGCTAGCACAGGTAGAGAGTTTAAGTACGTCTTCAGCTCTTCGAATGCTCGATCGCATTCTTCATCCCAGTGAAACTTAGTGGCTTTGCGCAAGATTTTGAAAAAAGGTAGGCTCCGGTCGGCAGTCTTGGAGATGAATCTGGACAAAGCAGTTATCCGACCGGTCAAGCGCTGCACTTCCCTCATATTTCTTGGGGGCGACATATCTTGTAGTGCTTTCACTTTGCTGGGATTTGCCTCGATGCCCCGCTTGGTCACTATGTAGCCCAAGAAACGTCCGCCCTTTGCTCCGAACAGACATTTCTGAGGGTTGAGCTTAACTCCATACCTCCTTAGCGTTCGGAAAGTCTCCTCCATGTCTTTAAAGAGATCGGCCGATCGGACTGACTTGATGAGGATATCGTCCACGTATGCTTCTAAATTTCGTCCGATCTGCTCCTTGAACACTTTGTTCATCAAGCGCTGGTAAGTTGCTCCAGCATTCTTCGGTCCGAACGACATCACATTGTAGCAGTAAGTACCGTCGGCTGTAATGAAGCTAACTTTCTCCTGATCTTCTCGGGCGAGCGGCACTAGATGATAGCCTTAATAAGCGTCGAGCATACATATCAACTCGCAGCCAGCTGTGGAGTCCACCAGCTGATCGATTCGAGGCAGAGGATAAAAATCCTTCGGGCAAGCTTTGTTGAGATCCCGAAAATCTATGCACACTCTCCATTTGTTGCCCGGCTTGGAGACTAATACTACGTTCGCCAGCCAACTCGGGAACTGAACCTCGCGTATATGGCCGACCTCCAGGAGCTTCTCAACCTCCGCTCGGATGATGGCATTCTGTTCAGCGCTGAAATCCCTTTTTCTCTGCTTCACCGGCCGAGCGTCCGGTCGGACATGGAGCTCGTGCTGCGCTATGTTCGGCGAAATTCCGGGTAGCTCGTGCGTCGACCAGACGAAGACATCACAGTTTCTCTAGAGGCATTTGATCACTTCCTCTTTCTGGCTCGCCTCCAGATCGGCCGCAACGAACGTGGTGGCCTCCGGCCGGGTCGGGTGAATCTGCACTTCCTCTTTTTCTTCATACACCAAAGAGGGAAGTTTTTCAGTTATGGTGTTTACCTCAATCCGGGGCGCCTTCCGAGCGGAATTGGCTTCTGCTCGTACCATCTCGACGTAGCATCGCCGAGCTGCCAGTTGATCTCCTCGTACTTCTCCCACTTTGTCTTCGACTGGGAACTTGATCTTTTGGTGGAAAGTGGAAACGGCCGCTCGGAATTCACTGAGAGCCGGTCGTCCCAATATTACGTTGTATGCCGACGGAGAGTCCACCACGACGAAGTTTGCGGTCCGCGTCCTTCTGAGCGGCTCCTCTCCCAGCGAAATGGCCAATTGGACTTGTCCGACCGGCAGAACTTCATTGGCCGTAAACCCGTAGAGGGGGATTGTCATGGGCAGTAGCTCGGCTCGATCGATTTGTAGTTGATCGAAGGCCTTTTTGAATATGATATTGACCGAGCTTCCTGTGTCAATAAAAATGCGGTGAATAGTGTAATTGGCTATTACCGCTTTGATGAGGAGAGCGTCGTCATGTGGTACTTCGACTCCCTCCAAGTCCTTTGGCCCGAAACTGATTTCGGGTCCGCTCGCCCGTTCCTGGCTGCAGCCGACCGCATGGATCTAGAGTTGCCGGACGTTCGCCTTCCTTGCTCGGTTAGAGTCGCCTCCGGTCGGCCCGCCCGCTATAATGTTGATTTCGCCTCGGGAAGTGTTACTTCTATTTTCTTCTTCCCGAGCGGACGGTCGGGGCCGCTCCCTAGACAGCCGGAGATTCTCACGCCTGGGAGTATGATGCTGCTCGGGAGTCTGTCTTTGTCGGCAGTCGGGTATCGTCCGATCGGTTTCATGAGTTCTCTGTCGCCTGTCGGATGATGGCGACCGATGGCCGCCACTCTGGGGAACGGGATGAGCGATCAAGGGAAGACTCCGGCAATCTCTTGTGTTGTGCGTGTCCGTCCGGTGGAATGAGCAAAACATAGGGGTCCACACCTTTTTCTTCAGTTTGGGCCGCTCGGCAGCTACCTCTTGTACATGGGACCTAGCCTCGGGGGAGCGGATTGCTTCGGCCCTCTGTCCTCTGGGCGGCTGATGAGCAGTGTACGGCTTCCGCTCGGCAGGGGGAGCCCGCTCGGTGGGAGTTTCCTTTCTTCGGGCCGCTTGGACTTCCTCCACATTGATGTATTCGTTGGCCCGGTGTAGTATATGGTCGTAGTCTCGGGGCGGTTTCCGGATGAGCGATCGGAAGAAGTCCCCGTCCACGAGGCCTTGTGTAAAGGCATTCATCATGGTTTCCGAGGTGGCCGCTGAGATATCCATGGCCACCCTGTTGAACCGCTGGATATAGGCTCGGAGCGATTCGCAGGCTTCTTGTTTGATGGCAAACAGACTGACACTAGTCTTCTGATAGCGCCTACTGCTTGCAAAGTGGTGAAGGAAGGCCGTGCGGAAGTCTTTAAAACTTGTGATGGATCCGTTCGGCAACCTCCGAAACCACCGTTGAGCCGATCCCGAGAGGGTGGTTAGAAAAACTCGACACTTTACTCCGTCTGTGTATTGATGAAGGGTAGCCGTGTTATCGAACTTACCCAAATGATCATCCGGGTCGGTGGTTCCATTGTATTCACCGATCGCCGGGGACACATAGTGCTTTGGCAGAGGGTCCCGTTAGATGGCTTCCGAAAACTGACAGTTGACCCGCTCGGGAGAAGCGTCCGCTCGGGGGGCTTTGCCTTTTCTGCTGTCTCGTATTGGCACTTCGTCTGATGATGACCCTCGATCACGATTAACTGCCGCGGCTTCCGGAGGCGTGCGGAATAGGGCCCGGTGAAACGGAACCGTGGCCTGAGGTGCTTCCGCTCGACCCCCTGATACTGATGTCGCTTGCTGCTCAATCCGCTCGGCTTGTGCCCTCTGTTTTTGCTCCACAAGCTTAGCTACCCTCGACTCGATCAGAGCGTCGAGTTCCTCCGTGGAGAGTGTCATCGTATGCAGTCGTCCAGCTTCGTCCATTGCTTCCGATCGGATGCAGGAGCGTTCCCACAGACGGCGCCAAATTGATCCTGTCCAAACGCTGAATCAACGGACGCTGGCCACGTGGTGCTCTCCAAGCTACTGACGTAGAGCTCCGGTTGATCGCAAGATGCTCCGGCGAACCTGCACAGAAGTCGAGCCGGGAAGGGGTTCCCGACGATGACCCTCCGACGCTCAAGTCAGGCAAATGAAAAACAAGAAGGTGGCTTCCAGGATCAGAGATTTTTATACCTCCGGTGAAGTCCAAGGGCTCTTATATAGAGCTACGGAGCTTGGTGCACACAAACAGAGGTGCACACGTGTCTTATACCATACTGCAGCATGGGCTTGTCAGAAGAACATGTCTGACGCCATACTGCTACAGTCTGAGCGTCTCTTTGATGGGACAACAGAATCCTTTGTCGTACGATACTGAGTATGGCCTGGTCCTCAAACATGCCTGTTGTCAGCAACAGGGGTTACTGAGATGACGTACCCGCTGTCTCATACTTTTTGCCTTCCTCTTCCCGAATCGGCCTTCAAACCTCTCGGCCAGACCCTTCGCCTTTGGTCAGGCTTCGGTGGTCGTCCGTCCGGGATGGTTCAGAGTCGTCGCCCACTCGGCTCTCATAGCTTGACACCCTGGCCGAGTGGGCAACCGCTCGGCCTTTACTCTTGATTTGCGATGCGGCCGAGCGGACTATCCGCTCGGCCATATGATCTTTTTCCCTTCATTGGAAATTTGGGCTCATGGCCAGATGGTTGTTCCCTCGGATGAAGATCATTGCCCAGTGCTCGGCCTGTCCCGCCCGCTCATCGAGCCCATGGGGTTGACCTCCCTTTGACTGTTGACCTCCACGTGTCGTTGACCTTGCCCTCATGAGGGCCCCTCGGCCTTATCACCGGATCAATATAACTATGTGTTTTGATGAACCTAAACTTAAAAGAATGCACTAAATCAACATCTTGAGTTTTGTTCATCATCCTAACATCTCACTTGTATATAATGTGCACTAAAACACATACAAGTCACCTTATAAATTGTGAAATGTAAAGTTTGGTTTTACCCTAAACTAGGGATCATGCATTTCTATCTAGGAATTTTAAGAATTTTGAACATCCACCAAGGATGTTACTTGTTAATGAATGCCATTTGTCCTTAATTGCAAGGAATTAAAAATAATGCATGATGTGCTATGACATACATCAAAATACATAATTTTCAAAAGAAAATTTCCTATAACTACATGATGTATGTATGACATGACATGATATTTTTGTGTTTTTCATAATAAAGCATGAATGCAAAAATGATGTCATGGCATGTGATGAGCAATCAAAGCATGGTAGTTTAGCTTAAATAAAGTACCTAGATTATCTATCTAAGTGTCCTTAAATCCTTAGCTAAACCTAAAATTAACCTAGATTGCCCCTTATCTACTCATGAAAATGTCAAAATCCAAATTGACATTTCTTTAACCCATGATTAAGTTGTGCCAATTAAAATTAAGTATAATCCTAAAATATTTGGCACATTTTACTCATCCAAAGAGTAAACACTTTAAATTCCTAAGAAAATACCAAAACCCCAACTTGATATTTCTTATGTTTTCCCAATTTTTATCAATTTACAATAAAATAAAAAATTTTAAATTATGGCATATTTTACTCTTTTAAAGAGTAAATGAAAATCCACTTCATTTTCAAAGGTTAATAATAACCTTGAAAATGCTCTCCGAGTGTCAACTTCATCAAAGTTGGGTTAACTATCCTTCCAATTAGAGTTGACACTCTCTAACCCATCTAAGGGGCAGAGAAAATGCTCCTAGGAACCCAAAACCTATTGGTGCTCCTTGGATGCTCTAGGTACTCACTAGGGATAACTTCCCTAGATACCTTCCTAATGACCTTGTTAGGTTTCTTAGAAGCCTTGTTCACCTTTTCTAGGTCAACTCTAGGGATTTCTTCCCTTGTGACCTTGTTAGTGACTTTCTTAGACTTCTTTGAAGTCTTAGTCACATTTGTTACAAAAATACTCTTAGGGATAACTTCCCTAATATTTTTGACTTGACCGCTAGATCTAGAGTTGGTTCCATAGCTAGCTATATGGAACCCTATGATAAGAAGGCACATCCTTCTTGGTTCTAGGATTATATCCCAAACCCCTATGACCATTGGATGATTTATGTGCTCCTAGACCTATTTTATGCTCTTTTTGCCCTTTTAGGATATTTTCCATCCTTTGTAGGGTCTTTTCCATTTTATCAAGCCTTGACTTCAAGACTTGATTTTTTTCCCATAAATCCCTAGATTTTGGGTTTTCATTAAATCCTTGAGCATTTTTATTTCTAGGCTTATAACTACGATCCTTAGTTTTCTTGCCTAGATTTTTATCTACCTTCCTAATCCTAGGTGTAGTAGTTTTAGCATGAAGATCTACATGTTTTTCCTTAATGCTATCATGCTTTCTATTTTTATGGTAAATAGCATTAACATGAAATAAATTAGAACTAGCATGCTTTTTACCATAATTCAATGGGATAGACTCAATAAATGATACCTTGGGTTTTACCGTTGGAAGCTCCCTCTTGACTTGTGCTTCCTCCTTTAGCTTTGACCGCTTTCTTCCCCTTAGGACATTGACTTCGGTAATGTCCTTTTTGATTGCAAGAAAAGCACACAATATGCTCCTTGCTCTTCTTTGTTGTGGGAGCAGTCTCCTTGGACTTCTCCTTGCCCTTTGGTGCCACTTGGCCCTTCTTCTTGGCCAATTTAGGGCACTTACTCTTGTAGTGCTCATGTTCCCTACACTCAAAGCATATAATATGATTTTTATTATTAACCATTGAAATTTTTATACCTTTTCTTGTAGGGGTGGCGTCTTCTCCTTTTGATCCAGATGTAGAGGCTTCTTCTTGATCCGTCAATGATGGTCCATGCTCCCCCTCAATCCTAGAGGTGGAGGTTTCTTCCTCTTCATCATCGGATGTTAAGCATCTCTCAACTTCTGAATCCTCATGCACATGAAATAAGGAGTACACTTCTTTTCCTTTATCTTCGTGCTCTATTGAGGATGAACTTTCTTCTTCTTTCTCCAGTGTTGGGCACCTCTCAACCTCGGAGACATCTTCGTCTTGGTCTTGCTCCAATGAGTTGCCCTCTTTAATTCATCTTTATTTGGTATAGTGGAGGGTTCTTCATGAAGCTTGGCCAATTTGCTCTATAGCTCTTTGGCATCTTTAAATTCTCCAATTTGCTCCAAGATGTTGCTCGACAATAGATTGACCAATAGCTTAGTCACTTTATCATTGACCTCACATCTTTGGATTTGTTCTTGGCTCCACTTGCTCCTCTTGAGGATCTTGTCTTTTGAATTTCTTGGAGCTTCGAAGCCTTCCATTAGAGTAAGCCATTGTTCTATCGCCATCATCAAGAAATTTTTGATTCTTGATTTCCAAGAATTGAAGCTCGTCATAGTGAATGGTGGAGGCACCCTCGTGTCGAATCCGAGTCCATCTCGGAATTCCATCTTGAAGTTGAGCTCTTGATGAATTCTTTGACTTTTGAATTTGTTTCAACTTCTTTACCCTCTAGCTTTGTTGCCCCTTCCGGCGATGATTCCGATGAAGAGCGACCTCGCTCTGATACCACTTGTTAGGGTCGAAATGTGCTAGAGGGTGGGGGGGGAGGGGTGAATAGCTCGTCGTGCTTGTCCTTGCTTGTTTCTTGGTGATGATAGGCAGTAGAAAATACAAGAAACACAATTACAACGCTAACACAAGGATTTACTTGGTATCCACCTCAAGAAGAGGTGACTAATCCAAAGATCCACACACGACACACACTCTCTATTATGAAAACACTCCTCTACGGTAACTACCGAAGGAGGAGAAGCCTGTACAGGACTCACACACAAAGATACACAAGAGAACAAACTACAAGCTAATAAAATAGTAAACCTTACCAGATTTACACGGTAGAAACCCTAGCTTGCTTTTCCCTTCTTATTTGGAATGCCTCTTGACCTTGGAAGTGCAAGAAAACCTTGCTCCAAGAAGCTTCAAGAACTGGCGATGAGCTCTGTGGAGAAATCGCTATGTGTCGGAGATGAATCGGGCGAAGGTCTGTTGAAGAAAATGCTCACAACGACTTTATCCAGCACCAACGGTCGGATCCCAATCGATTGGATTGCTCCCAATCGATTGTGGAGGCTTTGGATCGATCGATCGATCGATCGATCCAGAGCGCCTCTGTGCTCTCTGGAAAGAGCTGGAATCGATTACCCGATCGATTCAAGACTCTCCTGCGATTTTCAGCCTCCCAATCGATCGCCCGATCAATTGGAGGTTTCCAATTGATTGGTTGATCGATTGGGAGGGCTTCTGTGCAACGACGTCACTCCCCCAATCGATCCACTGATCGATTGGGAGGACTCTTTTGTCGCGGCACCAGTCTAATCGATCAGCCGATCGATTGGACATGATTTAATCGATCGGCTGATTGATTGAAGCAACTTGGTTCACCCTAATCAAGTTCCAAGCTCCTAAAAACCAATATCCAGTCAACCATGACCTGTTGGGACATCATGCCTAGCATCCGGTCACCCTCGACCTGCCAGGACTTCCTCACCAAGTGTCCGGTCAATCCCTTTGACCCACTTGGACTTTTCTCCTCGTGTCAAGTATCCGGTCAACCCTTTGACCTACTTGGACTTTTCTCCTTGTGCCAAGTATTCGGTCAACCCTTTGACCTACTTGGATTTTCACGTGCCTAACTTCACTCACCAGGACTTCCCTTCTGCCTAACTTCACTCACTAGGACTTCCCATCTGCTTGACTTCAATCACCAGGACTTTCACCTAGCTTCACTCACTAGGGTTTTCCATATGTCTGGGTTCACTCACCAGGACTTTCACCTAGCTTCACTCAGTAGGGTTTTCATACTGCCTAGCTTCACTCACTAGGTCTTTCACCTGGCTTCATTCACCAGGATTTTCTAACCGCCTGGCTTCACTCACCAGGACTTCTCCTCTGCCTAGCTTCACTCATTAGGTCTTTCACCTAGCTTCACTCACCAGGATTTTCCCAACTGTCTGGCTTCACTCACCAGGACTTCTCAGTTAAGTATCTAGTTAGTCTTGATCTACTTGACTCTTCTTCACATCTAACTAACCAGCTTTGACCAGAGGAGAATTGTACCAACAATCTCCCCAAATGAACGATTGCACCTGCAATCTCCATGTATTATCAATTTTCATGTATTGTCAAACATCGAAACTCAAACATCAAGACTCAAGCTTGAACCATCTCAAGCTTAGTCAACCATGTCAACCTTGACCTAGGGAATATTGCACCAACAAGTCTAACTCATTGAACCAAATCAATCCCAATTGACTCCATGGACATCAATCTAAAGATTGATAAGAAGATGACATGGTTTATGTCTCATTGATCAATATAGATATTAAGGATAGAGAGACCAAGTTATACAAGATAATAAACATAGAAAGGTTAAGTCAGATTTCGACATTATCATCACTTGGGTAGTAATGATGCATTACTAGATGTTACTCATTGCTTATGTATCTAAGATGATTTTAAATACATTACCAACGTTATGAGTCTATTGGGGCACACACAAAAAACATGTTGATTTGGAGATAGTGGGTTTATTTTAGTTTGACTAAAATGTGATAGACCCTAAGATTATTGGATTGAGTTGAGTTAGACTCAAGTTAATCCAACCATTGGATGGAGTTTAATTCAAATTATACTCATTGAGTTACTCTCAATTGAATCAATTCGTTAAAGTAGGATAATGAAGAATAATGATGATTAATTTAGATTAATCATGCATTGAAAAGGAAGATCAAAAGACAAAAAACCTTTGGTATTCTTGTGTCACGCCCCAGAGGAGTCCCTATCGAAAAATTTCGGTAGCATCTCCCTTGTACCGGTGACAATCTAAGGCATATATACATACAAAATACATCAGCCACATACGGCTGGAATATACACACAATAGAAACAACATAACCATGCAATTTAATATACTCAGTCTACCCGGCTGGACAACAATGAAATAAACACATAACCACGCAATATAATAATAGCCCACACGACTGTAAGTAAACGCAGCGGAAAACACAAAATAATACGAACGTAAGACCAACAACGGCACTAACAAAATTACCTGCAATCACCAAACTTGACTCCAAAATTCACATTGACTTATTGAAAAGTAAAATACACAAAATCAACATACCTCCCGAATGATAACAAAACCAAAAGAAAACTATCATCAAGTGTAATGTGGGACTGACAGCCGGGACTCTCCAAGCAACTTCTTAATCATCTACCTATCACCTGGCGAAAGAAAACCAATTGCGAGGTGGTGAGTATTGGAACTCAGTGGGTATAGGAAAGATAGTGCATGACCATAACATACAAATAGAGAGTGCCAACAGTATACAGTCTCATAAAGGGAATAGCAGATACTAAAATAAAACCATAATAAATGCTCATACCTGAAACCATATCCTATGCTAGTAATAGAAGGTCAGAAGTAGTACTAATCTGCTGCAGTACTGCTCATAACTACAGAGGAAATATGTAAGGTATATACAAACTCCCAATAAGTAAACCAAGAACTAAACACCTACAAGGAGGGTATATCTCAACATAAGCAAGCATAGTAGCATAAGTGAGCATCAACAGTAAGTGAGCAATAACAACATATGTAAACAGCAGCAACCAAAGCAAGTATAATAATAGCGTATGCATGGATGGTCACTCCCGCCCACCTCTCTGCAGCATGACCCCTGTATGGTCGAGAGGTCGGTCAGTGACAGACTGTACACCACTCCAGCTACCACTCTCTCGAGTGGCCGAGAGGATAGTTGCATAATAGCTAACTACTTACATCTGCGATGGGGGTCCCTGCTGCTCGCAACTCCAGCTATCACTACCTATGAGTGACCGAGTGGAAGCACGACAGGACAAGCGACATCAACTCCAGCTACCACTCTCTTGAGTGACCGAGGATGTGACCCTGGTCAACGACTCTCTCGACCGCAAGGGAGAATTGGTCTTTGACATGCATGCCATGATATGATGCACCAAATGCAACAGTCATCATACAAATATAAACAGAAATTATGTATGCTTCATGAAGCCAACATGCTCAATACGGTACATAAACAAACAACAGTCATCATACCAATATAAGTAAAAATTAGGTATGCTACATGAAGCCAACATGCTTAATATAGCACATAAATAAACAACAGTCAAAATATACAAACATAGTATTTAGTATCTTCTACTTATCATGGACAACAACAAGAGACTGTATAGATATGGAAACGAATATCTCAAAGATCACGTGGAAGTATCAAGCGTAGGAAAAATAAGAGTGGAGTCAAGGTAAAACAGTCCTTATCCAAAATAGTTCATGCACTAAGTTCAAAGAACTACATAATCAAGGTAAGAAGTACCCACCTTTATACGTAGATCGTGTCCAGAAATCCTACGTCGAGATGCTCGTCCCGAAACAAAATCCCACGATCACATAGTATATTTAGCTAATTACATAGGAAGTAACTAACTAAACAACTCCCCTCACCGTAATAGAATCACTCTAATCAAACATGGTTATAGATAAATCCCCAATTAATCTTAACTATACTACAACCTAATTAGATTAAGTTTATACATGATTCATCTCTAAAGTTCACCCAAATCAACATATCATTTAAACTAAATCTTGAATCAACTAGGCATCATGAATCAATTAATCCAACTAGAGAAATCAACTCATAATTAAATCTCTAATCCAAAACCAAATAGATTAAGCAACCCTAACCATTTACTCTCCAATTACGGTTTACTAGGAACATAATCAATCCAATACCGATTGTAACCAATCCATAATTAACCTTATATTGAGCATAACTTACCCAAATTTGAAGCCTCAGCCGGTGATCCACAATCGGAGACAACTTGATGCCCATAAGCCTGACCGGAGTGAGATGGAAGTTGCTGGCATCCAAATAAACACCTCAAATCAACATGTAATCCAACTGAAACCAACACCCCAATCTAAAGATCCAACCTCCAAAGCTGTAAATGCCTTACCCCAACGTGTCGACAGCTTCTCTCCCAACCAAGAACCACCACGAGTAGCTGTTGGAGTCAGCAGAGAAGGGCCCGGATTTTCTTCCCTTTCACTGAAGATCGATCTGCGCAGAGCCGGGATAGAAAGAGAGGAATACGGATGGGGCTATAGGTGTGGGGTAGAAGGGTTAGGGGCCTCCGGTGTGTGACGACTTGAGCAACGCCATGCGATCGGGTGCGGTGGCGTGCATCTCTGGTGCTCTCGTGAGGAGAGGTCAGCGGCTCTGGTTCTCGCGTGAGGAGGAGGGGAGATCGGCAGCTGTGGCTCGGGTACTCGCGAGAGGGAGAGGGAAGGTAGGGTCGGTCGGTGCTAGGGCACAAAGACGGCTGTGTTGCGGTGCTTGTGTGAGGGAGCGAGATCAGCGGTGCTCGGTGAGAGCTTGGGAAGAGAGGAGGCCGACGACTGTGGGGTGCTCGAGCGAGGGAGAGGGAAGAAGGATTTGGCGCAGAAGAGGTTCGGCGGTGTGGGAGGGGCACGAGAATAAGATTTTATAACTTAGGGATTTATTATTAAACCCTAAATAAGTTCCTTAATCAACTTCCACCTCTGGGTATTCCAAACAGGCTTTTTCTCGAGCCCATAAGTGCATCACCTCTAAATACGTCATACGAGCTCCGATTAATTCCAGAATTTTTTTTAAAAATTCCTAAAAATTTCAATAAGATTATTTTATCAATTAACCTTATTATTTTATTATTATTTACTATCACATTTTACATCTTGGATCAGTACAAAAGGGATTTTTGATGATTTTTGGATAGGACTTTTGAGTGAGACTCATCATCATCTTCTTCTTCCTCCTCCTCTTCTTCCTCATGGCTGAAATCCCTTGTGTGGCTAGCACCACGAAGGTGGTTTTTCCTCCAAGTCATGAGTTCGTGAGACGGATGGGGAGAACATGTTCATGTGGATACCGTAGAAGCGTAAACACTTGATCATGCTGAGATTTGCATCTAAAGACAAGTTGCTGTCGGGAGTTTGTGTTTACATAATAAAGGTAGAACTCTCAATTCAACTAGTATATGGTTTCATTCACATGGATCTTCTAGAAAGGATCTTGATAATATTCCGCTATGCTTGTATTATTTTGTGCTCAACATCCTAACAATATTGATATCCATCTCACAAAGAACGTATAGGATTAACATGTTTGGATATTTAGATTGGATGAGATAGAAAATAAACAGTTGAAATCAATAAATCTATCTCATAATCTATTTAAGTTGGATCCAAATCAAATACTTTATATGTAGGAACATAATATATTGGACCAATAGAAGTTGGATAGTGGATACTCTAGACACATGACTAGAGACAGATTGAAGTTCACCAAACTAAAACTCAAGAATTTAGGATTAGTTGCATTCGGCAATAATAGAAAACTTAAGGTAATTGAAATAGATAATATTGAACTAAGTTCCAATTTCATTATTTAAAAAGTTTTATTAGTTGATAAATTTAAATTTAATTTACTTAGCTTAAGTCAACTATGTGATTATGGTTATCTAGTTATCTTTTTGAATCTTGAATGCTTAATTAAAAATATTGAAAAAAATCCTAAAATAACATTTAAGGGAATTAGGAAAGATAATATATACACAATTGATCTTCTAAGCCCCTCACGTAAGTGTCTACTGACACAACAAGATGAAGCCAAATTATGACACAGAAGATCGGGTTACACTCACTTTAGACTCATTTCAAGAATGAGTCAAAATGATTTAGTTAGGGGTCCATCAAAATTAAAATATTTAGAAAATATAATTTGTAATACTTGTCAAAAAGGAAAACAAACTAAGTCAACTCATAAACTAATAAATCTAAATTAAACTAACTTAATACTTAAACTCCTACACTTAGACCTATTAGATTCACACAAAACTAAGTCACTAGGCAGAAACCAGTACTGCTTAGTAATAATTGATTATCACTCAAGATTCACCTGGGTAAAATTTTTAAATACTAAAGATGATCATTTAATAATTTTAATAATTTTTGTAAATTAATAGAAATTGAAAAAATATTAAAATTAAGAGAATAAAAAGTGACTATGGGGGAGAGTTTGAAAAACATAAGTTTACTAAATTCTACCAAATAAATGGGTATCATCATAAATTTTCATGCCCTAGAACCCTTCAACAAAATGATATAGTTGAAAGAAAAAAAATAGAACATTACAAGAAGTAGCTAGGTCAATGTTAAATGAATACAACCTACCTAACCAATTTTGAGTTGAACCTATAAATACTGCATGCTACATTCAAAATAGAATTTTAATCAATAAATTTTATAATAAAACTCCCTATGAAATTTATTATAATAAAATATCCAATTTAAATTACCTAAAAGTATTTGGAAGTAAAGTTTATATATTAAATACTAAAGATTATCTATGAAAATTTACATCAAAGACAATAATTGGAATTTTCCTAGGCTATTCCACATCTAGTAGAGCTTATAGAGTCTATAGTAAAAACACTCAGAAAGTTGAAGAAACAACTAATATTATTTTTGATGAAGAAAGTAATCAACCTAACAGTATTAACAATGAACAAAATGTTAGAAACCTAAAAGATGACAAACCTACACTTGAATCTAATAAAAATGAAATAGAAGAACCAATTGTTAATTCTGAAATAGGAACATCCATAATAAGAACAATCACCTAGTTGATCAAATTTTGGGAGTCAAAATTTGATCATCATATAGAAATTTAAGTCAAATAGCCCTAATATCCAAGATTGAACCTAAGTCTATAGAAGAAGTCTTACCTAACCTAACTAGATCATAGCAATGCATGAAAAACTAGCGCAATTTGAAAGAAACCAAGTGTGAGACTTAGTACCTAAACCAGAAAATAAATTAATTATAAACACAAAGTGGGTCTTTAGGAATAAATTAGATGATAAAGGAGAAATTGTATGATTGAAGCCTGATTAGTAACTAAAGGTTTTAGTCAAGTCAAAGAACTTAACTATGATGAAACCTATGACTAGTGGCTAGACTTGAGTCCATTAGGATGTTACTAGCTTATGCAGTACATAAAGGATTTAAGTTATATTAAATGCAGGTAAAGTCTGCATTTCTTAATGGATTTATTAAGGAAGAAGTTTATGTAGGTCAACCACCAGGATTTGAAGATCTAGATCAATCAAATCATATTTCCAAACTAAAAAAGGCATTGTATGGATTAAAATAAGCACATAGAGTCTGATTTGAAAGGCTATCAACCTACCTAATCTCTAAAGGTTTCAACCAAGGACAAATTGACCCTATCCTATTTGTTAAATCCTTAGAAAAAGATATATTTATACCACAAATATACATAGATATAATTTTTGGTTTAACCAATACAAGATTTTTAAAAGAATTTATTAAATCAATGGAGGATGAATTTAAAATAAGCTTAGTAGGTGAACTTAACTTCTTTTTAGGCTTACAAATAAAACAAACTAAAGAATGCAATTATATTTATCAAAAAAATATATACTAAGGAGTTAATTAAGAAATTTAGAATGAAATATTCTAAGGAAATTAATATACCAATAGTAACAAATAAAAAATTGACAATGATCTAGAAGATAAATCAGTTGATTTAAAATATTTTAGGAGTGCAATAAGCAATCTACTTTACTTAACTGCAAGTCGACCTGACATATTATTTGTAATAGGTATGTGTGCTAGGTATTAAACATGTACAAAAGAATCATATTAAGTACTTTAAAAAGAATGCTTAAGTATATTAAAGGCACTTTAGGGCATCCATAGTGGTTAGAGCCTATTGAGAGCTCCTTCGTTGCCATGTCTACGCCACATCAAAAAACCTCACACCTCTCTCCGCGATAAAAAAACCTCTCAACAACTCCTTCATGGATCCCACACTTTTCATCAAAAGTTAATTCTCATCTCTCCTTCATATTTTACATTATACACCATTGAATTTTTATAAAATTTAAATTTATAAATGTTAGTTAGAGCCCTAGAGCCAATCATTTGATGATTGTATGGACTCATGTATATCATATTCATGTATATATATTAAGGCATTTGGTTTTTGGTTATTATGCTTATTTGTATTAGTGCCAGATAAAATAAGTATAGTAACGTCCTAGAGTAGAAAGGTTCCTACCTATATCAATCGATTGGTTGAATCGATAGTGAAATGATATAGGGAACACTACTCTAAATCATTCCTAGTCGAGTATTAACATTCAGGGACAATGTTAATACAATAAGACTAGCATGTAGGTCAACTCAATGACTTGATCTCACAAGTCATGGATATAGAAATATCAAGCTGATACATGGGTATACATTAGAGAATGTATACTGAATGACCCGCCATGAGAAAGTATCATGGATCGTTATATGAGTGTCATATACTTTCTCATGTGACTATTAGTATGACTATTAGTCCTTAGACCTGAAGTCACCATGGATCCCTACATAAGGAGTTATGTACTTTGGTTTCGTCAAATGTCACCCGTAACAGGGTGGACTATAAAGGTGATTACTGGGTATGTAACAAATTATGCAGAGGGATGTGAGTGATGTAGATGGGATCTATCCCTCCCATATGACGGGAGCGACATCAATATTCTTGATAGAGTTAGACCACGAAGTGCATGGCCATGCCCAAATGAGTCAACATTAGATGTTGAGCTCATTTGATCGAGTGAGTCTACTTGGAGTTCAAGATTTAGATTGATTAGAGGATGACACGGTCTATGCCTCACATTGATCAATCTAGATGTCTAGGATAGAAGGACAATGTCACATATTTTGTGAGGAGTCATAATTGGTAGTCACAAGGTGATGTCGGATCTCGACATTCTTGTAACTTGGGTAGTAATGATGTGTTGCTAGATACCGCTCATTACTTATGCTCCTAAATGGGTTTAGGGCATTGCCAACATTACAAGAACCTATAGGGTCACACACTAAGGACAATTAGATAGAGATTTGGTTCATATGATGAACTAAGAGGATTAGATTCATTTGATGAATCATATTGGATTAAGAGTAATCCAAATTGAGCTAATTGAGTTGGACTCAAGTTGATTCATGTATTCAATGAGTCTAATTTAGATTATGACTCATTAAATCAACTTAATTTAATGAATTAGATTCATTATATTAAGTTGACTTGAATCATATGGTTGGATTAGATCAACCATGAGAGAGATTTGATCAAGTTTGACTTGATTTGAGAGGAAGAGAAAAAGTCATGTTTGACTTGACTTTTTGCCACATCACTAGTGAGTTGGCAAGATGTGGACCAATAGGATTGCTCCACATCATCAATGTGTGCCACCTCATGGAGGTTACAAGCCTCCATAGCATTTAATGTGGCCGACCCACATTAAATGAGGAGGTTACACTTGTTGCCATGTCATTTAGTGAGGTGGCAAGATGTGGACCAATAGTGTTGATCCACATCATCCTAGAGTGCCACCTCATGGGGGTTACAACTCTTAATGGTCTCCACATTAATTGGAATTAATGTGGGGGTTACACCTCCTAGAGTGGCCGGCCACTTGATGGCTAAGGGGTTGTTTGAATTTCCTCTCATTGATTTCATTCACTCTTCTTCTCCCTTGGGTGCTCTCTCTTCTCCTTCTCCCATTCCTTGGCCGAACACTCCATTGGTGCTAGCACACCTTGTGTTTTGGTCATCTCCTTCTACTTGTGTCCGTGTGGATACATATAGAGGTTGTCTACTTTGACAACTAGAGATCCGGCGACATCTTGGACAAGCGGGAACGCGAAGGGCTTCGCTACAAGGGTAATGATCTTAACTTTAGTGTAGATCTAAAGTTTTTACAAACTCGTACAAGAAAAAGGTTTTTCGATAATTTTGTTTACGAATCTTTGCACGAGATCCATGGCTTTGGGTGACTCGGGGTTTTCGCGACGCGAAAAAGCGGTTTTCGCGGCCCGAAGAACCCAACAGTGGTATCAGAGCCACGTGCAAAGACTTGTACGAGTTCGTTTGTATTTTTATGAAAAATATACCTTCTGTGATTTTCTGTAAAAATTGAGATTTTAGAGTTTTTATGAGAAATTTTTCCGTAGAAGCGAAGCACAAGTGTCTCAGCACTTGTAGGCTTCGGCTATCGGAAAGTTTTCTTTTAAACGGCTTCGTTTTGCCCCAAATCCGTTTGGGACAGCGGGGTAGGGTGCCATTAGATCGCAAAGGAGCAACTCACGATGGTTAGATCGTGGGTAGGGGCATTGCCCCTAACCCCGCAAGGGAATTTGCTCCGCGATTGCACCCGAAATCGCTAAAAACGAACCCGCCGGGAAGATTTTTCCGAAACGGCAATGTCTCGACCCAAATCGTTTTTGGACAGCGGGTTTAGGCGCTATTGGATCGCAAAGGAACCCTCGTGATGGTTAGATCGCGGGTAGGGGCGCTGCCCCTGGGCCCCGCAAGGGGATCCGTTCCGCGATTGCGCCCGAAACTGCTAAACGGGACCGGCGGGAAATTTTACTCATAAAAATTGTAAAAATTATTTTTAAAATTATAGAAAAATTATGAAAAATTTATAATTTTGAATTATATATTAATTTGTGATAGTCATGGCCCAAAATACCCAATAATATTAGATTTGTGTTGTAATTCATAATACGGCCTGCGTGCCGTCATATGATTGTGTGTGCTGTATTTTTATTTTTTCCACGGCCTGCGCGTCGTGCCTTTCTCTTATTCTGGTTGTAAATTAGATTTAGACTCGAATGTAACTCGAGTTTCAAATTGTAATGTACAAATTGGAGCGGTGGAGGGTCCACACGAGACGGAGTTCCGAGGCGGGCACGAGCAACACAAGGTGGTCAAAGGGAGGAGCTTGGAGAAGCTGTTGACCCTAGGTTGACCATTCGATCTTCTCATTGGCTTGAGAAGATCGTAGTAGGGCCATGACTAAATCACAAATAGATTAATTAATTAATTGTTATGTATCTGATGCATGTTTAATAATTAATTAATTAATTAGTGCCTTAACGATTAGATTAGATCTAAGTCGTGCACATGATGCACCCTTGCGATTAGATTAGATCTAAGTCGTGCACAAGATGCATCCTTCTCGATTAGATTAGATCTAGATCGAACCAACTCTAAATGCCTAACCGTGCCGTGATACCTATCACTACCTCGATCACATGTATTGTTGAATCTGCCAAAACAGAGCAATACATATTATCTTGGTAGGGTACGGAGGGATGGTGCTAACCATTTTCATGTCACGTGGCACATCAAATTAATAAAAGTTAAGGACTCAATTAACTTTAGTAATCTCGTGTAATATGGAGTCCCAAGTCGAATCTCTCAAGGAAACTAATAGTAGAATGTTTGATCTTAGTCTAGAGTTCTTCTTCTTTTTGAGGTTTTCTTCTGATAAACTGAAAATGTTTTGGTTTTGTTCATAACCTAAATTACGAATTGAATTGCAACTAAGCAAACTGATCTAATTACAATGATTAAAACCTAGCTAAAGACACTAACTTACCCTTTGCTTTATTAACCAAAATGAATACATGGAACTTAAATTACAGAATATAACATGTGCAAAGACTTGATACGAAGCTGGAATCTCAGCAAGGAAAAGAAAATTGAAAACAAAATGTAGAACTCTAGCTATTGAAACAAGAAGGAGAGAAAATGGAATTGAATTGCACAAAAGCACTTGAAGGTAACAAAAACAGAACTAAACAATTCAGAATTCGAGAACAAAGAAATTTAATAGCATGAGCTAAAGAAACAAGGATGCAGAAATTCATTCATTTGCAAAAACTGATTCTAAACATTTCTAATCAAAGAACAGATGCAACAGAATTTTATTGCAGAAATAAAACCTAGAGGAGCACAATTATAACTACTCGGTTCAAATTCAAAGAGCAAGAATCCAAAAACGAAAACAACATCTAAAGGAAACAAAATTATAGAAACAATAGACTGTAAAATCAAAATCTAAGCCATCTCTATCCAAATCTACTCTTCTAACAAGCCTTCTCTTGCTACGACACAAGCTAATTGAATGAAACTCCAATTCAATTCAATCTCTTCCAGCACCAAAGAAGACTTTCCTGGAAAAGCTGGAAAAGAATGAAACTGCCCAGCTCGAAATTCCGCAGATCTGGAATCAGAATTCTCTGTCCCGATGCTCTCTGACGGAGAACAAGCCAATATCACCGAAGAAATCCTCCGACGATGGCTGAAACAGAGGATTCGATCGCACAAATATGAGCTCCGGAGGTGGAGATCGCCGACGCATGCGAAAGATCCGAGCCTAGAAGCAAAAGAATGGAAGCTCCAACGCCAATTAGACTTGTTGAGAAGTAGATCTGAAGGAGGATGGGGCCGAAATCCTGAAGAAAACTCACCGCGGGACATGAAGCACAGTGCGGAGGAATCGACGAAGAAGAACACTGTAGCTTCTCAGATTTAAATCAGATCTGGATCTGAACGGACGGCTATGATTAATTCGGAGCTAAATCAACGGTGAAAGTCATCCAAATTCCGATCCGAAGTTACTGATGTTGATCTAGGGTCTGGATCTACCCTCCCGTAGGTCATATCGATCAGATCATCACTGGATGGCCCAGATCCGCCTAGTCTTCAATGAACGGCCCAGATTAATTTGGCTTGATCAATGGCTATATGAACTCAGATCTGGATCAAAACTTCTGGATCTTCATCAATGGCTCAGATCTGATCCCCATTAAGTTGGATCGGCCAGATCTTCAATGGATGGCTCATATCTGCTCAATCTTGGATGAACGGCCCATAATGCTCCGAGGCTTGATCGACTTGATTTGCCTTTGATTTGAGCCCAAGTGTGGTCCAATCTGATCGGGTCCATACCCCTTTTGATGCCTACAAAATAAGAATCAAATATTAGCACCAAATACCATGAAAACTAGCTAATTTACAATTAAGTCCAAAATCAAATGCAATATTGAGATATGATGCTAATGAGAGATTAAGCTATGAATAAACTAATAAAAACATGCATTATGATTCACAATAATATAGCCAAAATCATGGCTATCAAGGGACAATCTTGGTCCCGCCTATCAACGCATGGGTGAATACAAACTCAATTAGATTGAGTATTCCTAGTTACTCGGTTGGATCGAGTCAACTATAGGAATTCTTCCAATAGTTGGAAAGGTAGGACAAAATCACGTTTATATTAACTCTCGGGTGTATTAGCCAAAGCTAACTCGAGTTTTAATATAAATATGGATCTTGATCCTATAAACAAGAGTTGCATAGAGATGTAATTGGTAATCGTTACCTACCGATCATACTAAGCCTTGGGCGTATTAGCCAAAGCTAACTCAAGGGTTAGTATGATGTGGATCTTGTCCCACAAGAATTATAGTATTCAGTGGGAGCATCATTTAGTTAAAGGCCTAATTAAATGATTTTAAAAGAATATGATATTTATTTCTGCAAATTTTCTGTTGTAGATAACCATGACGTCGAACACGAATTCCTTCTCCCTGCGATCTGTCCTTGAGAAGGACAAGCTCAACGTGGACTGGTACAGGAACTTGAGAATAGTTCTCACCCAAGAACGTAAACTGTACGTTCTGGAACAGTCCATTCCGGAGGCTCCTCCTGCCAATGCCCCGCGAGCCGACAAAGATGCTTACAAGAAGCATCAAGATGATGCATTAGATGTGTCCTGTCTAATGCTCGCGACCATGAACTCAGAGCTTCAGAAGCAACATGAGTTGATGGGTGCTTACGATATGGTTGAGCATCTTCGCCAACTATATCAGGGACAAGCGAGGCATGAGAGATTTGAGATCTCTAAGGCACTGTTTCAGTGCAAGATGTCAGACGGGGCTCCTGTAGGTCCTTATGTACTCAAGATGATTGGGTACATAGAGAACCTACAAAGACTGGGGTTCCCACTTGGCCAAGAGCTGGCCACTGACTTTATCTTGCAGTCCTTGCCGGATAGCTATAGTCAATTCGTTCTCAACTATAACATGAACGAGATTGACAAGCCACTACCCGAGCTACTTAGTATGTTACGAACTGCTGAGATTAACCTTAAGAAGGTTAAGCCCATTCTGATGGTCCAGAAGCACAAGGGAAAGGGCAAGCCCAAAGGTAAGGGAAAGTCCCAAACTAAGGGCAAAGGCAAGGCACTAAAGCCTAAAGGAGGGGTCACCTACTTCCACTGCGGTCAGAACGGGCACTGGAAGAGGAACTGCAAGGTATACTTGGAGGATCTTAAGAAGAAGCGAAGTGAGACTTCCACTTCAGGTATATATGTTATAGAAGTCAATCTATCTATTTCTACATCATGGGTATTAGATACTGGATGTGCTTCTCACATTTGTACTGATGTGCAGGCGCTGAGAAATAGCAGAGCATTGGCAAAGGGCGAGGTGGACCTACGAGTAGGCAATGGAGCACGGGTTGCTGCTGTAGGAACTTATCAGCTATCTCTTCCCTCTGGGCTTGTACTAGATTTAGATGATTGTTGTTATGTGCCTGCTCTTACTAAGAACATAGTTTAAGTTTCTTGTTTAGACAAGAAAGGATACTCTTTTATAATAAAAGACAAATGCTGTTCTGTTTATTTAAAAGATATGTTCTATTGTAGTGCACCACTAATAAACGGACTCTATATTCTAGACCTTGAGAGCCCTATCTATAACATTAGTACCAAGAGGTTCAAGTCAAATGACATGAACCAAACTTATCTCTGGCACTGTCGCTTAGGTCATATAAATGACAAGCGCTTATCCCAGCTCCATAAGGATGGTTTGCTGGACTCATTTGATTTTGAATCATATGAGATATGCGAGTCATGCCTACAAGGCAAGATGACCAAGACTTCCTTTAGTGGGCACAGCGAAAGAGCGACTGATTTGTTAGGACTCATACATAGTGATGTATGTGGCCCTTTCAATGTTGCTGCTAGAGGCGGTTATAGGTACTTCATCACATTTACTGATGACTTCAGTAGATATGGTTATGTGTATTTGATGACACATAAGTCCGAATCCTTTGAAAAGTTCAAAGAATTTAAGAATGAAGTACAGAACCAGCTTGGCAAGAGTATTAAAATACTTCGATCAGATCGAGGTGGTGAATACTTAAGCCATGAGTTTCGTGACTATTTAGCTGAGTGTGGGATTCTATCCCAACTCACTTCTCCTGGAACACCACAGTGGAATGGTGTGTCCGAAAGGAGGAATCGTACCTTATTAGATATGGTACGATCTATGATGAGTCACACAGATCTTCCGACATATCTATGGGGATATGCTCTAGACACGGCAGCTTTCATTCTCAACCGAGTTCCATCCATGGCCGTGATAAAGACACCATATAGGATATGGATTGGGAGAGAAGCCCAGGTGTCTTTCATGAGGATTTGGGGCTGAGAGGCTTACGTACGACGTCAAGTCTCAGACAAATTAGGACCCAAATCCGACAAGTGCTATTTCATCGGATATCCCAAGGAAACTAAGGGATATTACTTCTACATTCCCAGTCAGCACAAGGTAGTTGTGGCAAAGACTGGGTCTTTCTAGAAAGGGATTTTGTTTCTAGAAAGACTAGTGGGAGCGCGTTCAATCTTGAAGAAGTTCAAGATGCGAACAATAGCACTAATGCCTCGATGGAAATTGAACTGGAACCACAAAGTGTTGTGGATGATGTTGTTCCACAAAGAGTTGAGGAACAACAACCAGTTCAAGTAGACATACCTCTTCGCAGGTCTGATAGGGTACATCGTCAGCCTGAGAGATACTCATTTCTCTTGTCTGACCATGATGACATTGTGTTCATAGAGGATGAGCCCACCACCTATCAGGAAGCTGTGATGAGACCAGATTCCGAGAAATGGCTATGGCTAGAGGCCATTCTCGGAGCTGGAATCTTCGATTCGATGATGCGATCAAACAGTTTGGTTTCATCAAGAACGAAGATGAGCCTTGTGTCTACAAGAAGGTTGTAGAAAACATAGTTGTTTTCCTCATATTGTATATGGATGACATACTACTCATTGGGAAGGACATCCCTATGCTTCAGTCTGTCAAGACCTGGCTAGGGAGTTGCTTCTCAATGAAAGACTTAGGCGAGGCATCCCGCATTCTAGGGATACAGATCTATAGAGATAGATCTAAGAGATTGCTTGACCTAAGTCAGAGTACATACATTGACAAGGTACTCCTTCGGTTTGCCCTGCAGAACTCCAAGAAGGGATTTCTGTCGATGTCCCATGCCGTGAGTCTTTCGAAGACTCAAGGTCCCTCTTCTAGAGAGGAGAGAGACCGCATGGATCAGATCCTTTATGCCTCAGCCATAGGATCGATCATGTACGCCATGCTATGTACTCGACCTGATGTCTCGTATGCTTTGATCATGACTAGCAGATACCAGTCAGATCTAGGTGAAAGTCACTGGATAGCGGTCATGAATATTCTTAAGTACTTAAGAAGGACTAAAGAATGTTTCTTGATATATGGAGGCAATGATAAGCTAGTTGTAAAGGGTTACAGTGATGCTAGCTTCCAGACCGATCAGGATAATTAAAGATCACAGTCGAGGTTCGTGTTTTGCTTGAATGGTAGTGCTATGAGCTGGCAGAGTTCACAGCAATTCTACAACGTTTCCATTTCATTCGAGAGATTATCGATAGAGGAGATGTGAAGATTTGCAGAGTACCTACAGAGGCTAACATCGCAGATCCCTTGACCAAGGCTTTGGCACAGAGGAAGCATGATGGTCACACAAGGTCATTAGGCCTTAGAGCCTATACTGATTGGCACTAGTGCTAGTGGGAGATTGTTAGTTAGAGCCCTAGAGCCAATCATTTGATGATTGTATGGACTCATGTATATCATATTCATGTATATATATTAAGGCATTTGGTTTTTGGTTATTATGCTTATTTGTATTAGTGCCAGATAAAATAAGTATAGTAACGTCCTAGAGTAGAAAGGTTCCTACCTATATCAATCGATTGGTTGAATCGATAGTGAGATGATATAGGGAACACTACTCTAAATCATTCCTAGTCGAGTATTAACATTCAGGGACAATGTTAATACAATAAGACTAGCATGTAGGTCAGCTCGATGACTTGATCTCACAAGTCATGGATATAGAGATATCAAGCTGACACATGGGTATACATTAGAGAATGTATACTGAATGACCCGCCATGAGAAAGTATCATGGATCGTTATATGAGTGTCATATACTTTCTCATGTGGCTATTAGTATGACTATTAGTCCTTAGACCTGAAGTCACCATGGATCCCTACATAAGGAGTTATGTACTTTGGTTTCGTCAAACGTCACCCGTAACAGGGTGGACTATAAAGGCGATTACTGGGTATGTAACAAATTATGCAGAGGGATGTGAGTGATGTAGATGGGATCTATCCCTCCCATATGACGGGAGCGACATCAATATTCTTGATAGAGTTAGACCACGAAGTGCATGGTCATGCCCAAATGAGTCAACATTAGATGTTGAGCTCATTTGATCGAGTGAGTCTACTTGGAGTTCAAGATTTAGATTGATTAGAGGATGACACGGTCTATGCCTCACATTGATCAATCTAGATGTCTAGGATAGAAGGACAATGTCACATATTTTGTGAGGAGTCATAATTGGTAGTCACAAGGTGATGTCGGATCTCGACATTCTTGTAACTTGGGTAGTAATGATGTGTTGCTAGATACCGCTCATTACTTATGCTCCTAAATGGGTTTAGGGCATTGCCAACGTTACAAGAACCTATAGGGTCACACACTAAGGACAATTAGATAGAGATTTGGTTCATATGATGAACTAAGAGGATTAGATTCATTTGATGAATCATATTGGATTAAGAGTAATCCAAATTGGGCTAATTGAGTTGGACTCAAGTTGATTCATGTATTCAATGAGTCTAATTTAGATTATGACTCATTAAATCAACTTAATTTAATGAATTAGATTCATTATATTAAGTTGGCTTGAATCATATGGTTGGATTAGATCAACCATGAGAGAGATTTGATCAAGTTTGACTTGATTTGAGAGGAAGAGAAAAAGTCATGTTTGACTTGACTTTTTGCCACATCACTAGTGAGTTGGCAAGATGTGGACCAATAGGATTGCTCCACATCATCAATGTGTGCCACCTCATGGAGGTTACAAGCCTCCATAGCATTTAATGTGGCCGACCCACATTAAATGAGGAGGTTACACTTGTTGCCATGTCATTTAGTGAGGTGGCGAGATGTGGACCAATAGTGTTGATCCACATTATCCTAGAGTGCCACCTCATGGGGGTTACAACTCTTAATGGTCTTCACATTAATTGGAATTAATGTGGGGGTTACACCTCCTAGAGTGGCCGACCACTTGATGGCTAAGGGGTTGTTTGAATTTCCTCTCATTGATTTCGATCACTCTTCTTCTCCCTTGGGTGCTCTCTCTTCTCCTTCTCCCATTCCTTGGTCGAACACTCCATTGGTGCTAGCACACCTTGTATTTTGGTCATCTCCTTCTACTTGTGTCCGTGTGGATACATATAGAGGTTGTCTACTTTGACAACTAGAGATCCGGCGACATCTTGGACAAGCGGGAACGCGAAGGGCTTCGCTACAAGGGTAATGATCTTAACTTTAGTGTAGATCTAAAGTTTTTACAAACTCGTACAAGAAAAAGGTTTTTCGATAATTTTGTTTACGAATCTTTGCACGAGATCCATGGCTTTGGGTGACTCGGGGTTTCCGCGACGCGAAAAAGCGGTTTTCGCGGCCCGAAGAACCCAACAATAAATTGCTAACATGAAATGACATTAATAATTAAAAAATATATATAAATATTATAGTACATCAAATAAAAAGACATAAATTATAATAATATATAAAAATAAACTTAAACTCATCTACACCATGTCATGTCTCTGTTTAATTTTCTCCACCATTTTCTCATGTAAATAAAGCTAGTATCTTTCATAAGAATTTCATAATCCTCATGAAAGATCTTAACTTCCCGTAAAGCCATTCTTTGCATTTGATATTCTTTAATATCTTGTCATTCTTTGTCGATGCTATTTTCCATTGTGTCACCCTCTCTGGCTTTAGATTTACCCTTCCTATTTGCTGCCTTTTGCCCTATCGGATGAATGCAAACTTCAGAGTTATCTAAATCAACAACTTGTATTTGGATTTGATGTTGAAGTGTTTCCCCATGATTCAGATGCCCTTGCCTTCTTGTTAGAGTAATGAGCAACTAATTGTGGAGTAAATTTCTCATATTATTTGAGAACCCTCTACACATGCATATACTTAAAATCCTTATTATTATTGTTGGCTTTCCACATATTCAGTGCATTCTCCAACATATTCTCGTCACTACAACCGCTTTGACGATGAGTATAAAAATTATTATAAGTTGTATAAAATTCATTTACCATCGTTGATAACTTCTCGTGATAGATCCAGTGGGGCGATGCTTGTTGTAGTAATCAACTATACGTTTCCAAAAAGCTTGATCCTTCTGGTCATTACCAATGATTACATCAGTGTTTATAGTTGCCCATGACTTTGCAAGGACCACATCTTCATCGAGAGATCAAAATCTTTGTTTCGATTCATTTTCCTCCAGCTCAACTTCACGTCTTTTTGTGATGAGTGTGGTGGCAACTGAGTTGCTGGAACAGATGATGGTGTTAGAGATTCTTTTCACTGATAGATAGATCAATAGTAGCCCTTCTTGATTCATTCGAAAGTATAACAAGTGGTTGGGTAGGAGAAAATACGTAAGGATAAGACATCTCAAATTGGCTACCCATGGCTGACCAATCTTGGGGTGGATACATACCAAATGGAGCTAGGATGACGTTACTTGGATTCATCAAAAAATTTTGAGAACTTTGGAAATTTGGGAAATTTGGAGAATATTGTGGAACATATGAAAAATTTTAAAAATTTGGAGGATATTGTGTGTGAGAGAAAATATGAGGATATTGGATATTTGGAGGAATGCGAGTATTTTGAGAAGATATATTTCCTTCTGTATTTGAAGAATTCAAAAGATTTGCAGAGAAAGTATTGAGATTTTCATCCATCTCGAATACAAATAGGGAATTAAAGGAAGAAATGAGTAGAGAGAAAAGATAGCAATGGAATGAATGAAAAAAATAAAATCGATCCTATATTTATAGATTTTTATATAAATTAAAAAAAATAAATTATAACCATTGAACAACGGTAGACAATGACTAAAAAATTAGCCATTTTTTTTTTTTTACAATTATTAAAAAATAATATAAAAAAGTCGAAGAAGCGGCTCCATGGTGACGGAGCCGCTTCTTCGATTAAAACAAAAAAACCTCCCTCCACTATGGGAGGGAGGTTTTTTCCAACTGCCAGCTCACAGTGGGAGCTCTGAAATGTAAGAATTTGTTACCCTAAAACTATCAGTTTTGACCTAATAGGATATTCTGACTTAGACTATGTTGGGTGTAAACTAGATAGAAAAAATATAAGTGGTAACTGTTAATTATTAGGTCAGAGTCTAGTCAGCTGGTATAGTAGAAAGTAACATTGTGTTATATTATCCACTACTGAAGTTGAATACATAGCTATGGAGGAATGTATAGCTCGACTGTTATGGATGATGCATATACTTAAGAACTTTCAGCTAGACTATACCAATACAAAAGTCCTAATTGATAATGTTAGTTTTATTAACCTAACAAAAAATCTAATACGATATGCTAGAACTAAACATATAGAAGTAAAACACTACTTTATAAGCGATCATGTAACTAAGGGTGACATTGTACTAAACTATGTTGAATCTAAGTCTAACCTAGTAGATATTTTTACTAAACATTATCTGAATTTGAGTTTAGTACACTCAGATGAGAATTAGGGATGTGCTCAGTAGAATATATTCTAATTGTTTATTTTCAAAATTTAAATTGGGTTTTAAAACCTGTCTTTTTCAAAACTTATATTTTTAAGAAAAAACTTAAGTTACTTTCAATTCTTAAAATTCTAGGTTAAGCCTTTATTTATATATTTTTTCAATATACTCCCATTTTTACTAGTGTTCAAAAACTCACATTGGATTTAGCTTAGGTTATCCCCCTAGAAAGTATTATCCTATAGTTTTAGGCAGCTAGTATCTCACAAGAACACTATGATTTTCTTGCTTGTGTATTAAAAACACTTAAAATGGTGTGAGATACTTAGGGTATTATGTTTATATCATTGTATCAACATAAAATCTAGAGAAAAAAAATATCAAGTGACATTGATCAAGTTAAGTAATCCTCTTTAGTAAACCTAATTGGATATCTTATTTAACTTGACTAACCAAGCAAAAATTACAATCTTCTGGTAATTAGCTAGTAGCTAAAGGTTAGACATTTATTTTAAGGAAAATAGATGATTATTTTAAATATATTTTTCTAAGAAAAATTGCTTTTAAGTTGCATGCTAGACTATAAGGGAATCATTCTTTATTTATTTAGAAATCTTGCTTATTTATTCTTTTACTTAGCAAATTCAATATCTTTATTTCCCAAATTTCCTTAGTAGATTGCAAACTTCCTTAAACAATTTTTTATTTTTTATTGAAAATTTGTAATAATGTTTATTCTCAAATTTTAGAAAAGTGAGTAATTTTTAAAACATTCTTCAAAAACCTAAGAAAAATTTTCTAGCTTTTTTTAAACTAAATATTTTAAATTTTGCATATATTAGATTAAGATGTTTTGGAAACTTAGCACATTACACTATATTCTACATTCAATTTTTTATTTTGCAAAAACATTCTTTCTTCCTTAAAAATTTTATATATATGTGAAAGGAGAAGAGAATAGTTAAAAGTTAATATTTTTTCAAAGTATGTAAATTTTTAAATGAATGAATTTTTAAAATATGCAAGCTTTCAAAAATCCGGGGGAGATGAAGGTTAAAAGTTAATATTTTTCAAAGTATATAAATTTTCAAATGAATGGATTTTTAAAATATGAAAGCCTTTAAAAGTCCCACGGGAGAATGTTAAATTAAGGGGGAGTTAAGTTGAAAAATCTTTACTTTGAAACTTTAAAAATTTTTAACACTTGAAACACTCAAACTTTTCATTTTTTTAAAGAGTTTTCTTTTTGTGCTATGATTTACTTAACTTTGAATTATGTTTTCATAAATAAAAAAGGAGAAGATTGTTGATATTGAAAGTACTAGCTAATCAAATATAGTTTTGATAATGACAAAGAGTTCAAACTTAAGCTGTGCTATTTTCTAATGAGCTTACCTGAATGTGTAGGCAAGTCCTAGTTGAGGTTAGACAAAGATGCCTAGTTAAGGGATTAGACATGAAGTCTTGGTCAAGGGATTGAGCACGAAGTCCTAATTGAGTGGATTGGGTAGAAAACTTGACAGATCCAAAACATTAGAAGGAAGTCTTAGGGGTCATGGACACAGGCGAAAGTCTTGTTTGGTCAAAGATTGGACATTTAGCGGAAATCTCGGAGGTCAAGATTAGATGTTAAGCAAAAGTCCAAATAAGTGTTTGGCAAAAGGTAAAACTCTCATGAGAGAAGTAGATGAAGATGCGTTCCTTGTTAAGGAAACAGTTGGCGTCGATCTGACTTAGAGTTTCACGGGAAATCTAAAGTCAGGTTCGGACAATCCGAGACTATCAAATAATATTGTATTATATTATTCTCTTTTTTCTGTGCTAACTTTATGATGCCGAAAACATAAAGCTTGGAAGTGCTGATCCATGCACATGGATTCTCCTCGATGGATCTAGGTGCCTCAAGTTGATACAGGCGCTTCTATCATCTCCGTGTGCGACAGAGGGAGGTGAGGTGGCATCTTCCGGTTGGTCAGCTCATGTTGGATCCAGGTGCCTTAAAGGAATTGAGGCGCTTGAGATGAGATAGAGTCGACCAGGAGGAACTCCACTTAGTGTTTGCCATATTATCAATTGAGGCGCCTCAAAGGGAAAGAGGCGCCTAGAAGTGGAAAAGCTGCGATGAATTCGGATCAGATCAGCTCTGGTCCAGGTGCCTCAAACACATAGAGGCGTCTGGAATAGCCTTTACAGAGAGTCTCGACCATCATGTTGCCACATCAATTCTCTACGATTTTCATGTTTACGTGCTACTCTAAAATGCTCTTTACGACATAGAAACACTACTTCAACGACGACATTCAATCTTCTACTCTAAAGTCATTGGTATAACATGTTTTTATTACTTACACATTAAATTCTGTATTCTCTTGTAATATTCAAACTATTAGTGGACTGTCCATCGAAAGCACTTAACGAGTGCGGATCTTGAAATAGGATTATTCACAGGATCTAAACCAAATAAAATTAAACCGTGTTAACATTATTTTATTTTCTTTACTTTCCACTTCATACTCTCGAGTTTTAACGAAATCATTCTCTTTTGTCATTCATATTTTTATTTTATCAGTTTAGCTTGTGAATATTGCTCAAGTCTTGAAACTAGTGATTATAAATATTCAGTTTCTTTTGTATTAATTCTAGCTCCATCTATTACTCTTGTTTTCTACTAATTTGAGTTTCTATTTGTTTTATGTTATTCTGCTAACTATTTTTAATTTTTTGCTGCTGCTATATATATTCTATTCAAGCTATTAATTATCCTTGTTTCAACTTGTCTGCCCTACTGATATTTTGAGACAAGGAGAGAAAAGGAAAACACCAGCCATGGAACTTGTTCGAGAAAGGAGATGATTCTTTCTCTCTGTAAGAAACAAATAGAATGGAGGAGAGTATGAACATGGTCAGAAACAGTGTGGGACGAAGCAAACTTGCCGTGAAGAAATTGCTGGGTACGAGGACTGAAGAGAGAAAAATGAGAACACAAGGAGAAAAAGGTAACGCGGTTGTCTTCTAATGTGATAAGACATGCTGAAAAAGAGAAATGAGATCGAAGACTGGGATATCATAGCGAAAAAGAGAAAGTAATTATTTGTCTTATTATTAGATTCATGTGTTTAATTTGGAGGAAATTAATATAAAAAAAATTAGAAACCGAATTAAACAAAGTGATTAGCTGAATAATGTACAGACTTGTCCGTTACAAACTTCTCCAACTTGCTTAATTATATTTGTACATGCCAAAAGTTTAGAATTAGACAAATTTATGGGACGATGTTGTCAAAATTGGAAGGGATCAACGGCGCCGGAACACGTGCTCCTCCTTGGTATCGTGGTCAACGTGGCGAATCCACCGGCCACGGCCGCCTAAGCTTGGCCCCTTTCCGACGCCCACGTGGAGCACCTCAACGCCGCTCCCGATCGGAAGGTACGTCCGCCGCACCAACCTCGTGCCGGCGGCCAGCACCCCAGCGGCGCCGCAGCGCTTCCGGACGCCGGCGGCGCCCTCGCAGACCATCACCATCCCCCTCGCGCCCGGGCGCGCCGCCCGCATCACCATCCCGGCGTCCCGCCTCCGGCAGTCCACCACCACCAGGTCCACCCCCTCCATCGCCGCCATCGCCTCCCCCGCGTCCCCCACCAGCACCTCCGCCGCGGCGTCGTACTGCGCCGCCACCTCCTGGGTGGGGACCACGCAGACGTGCCGGCCCCCGGTGTGCTGGACGGCGGCGTGGAGAGCTAGGGAAGTAGCCGGGCCGGCGTCGTGAGCCCAGGCCTCGACGACGAGCTGGGCTCCCCAGCCGCCGGCCATGGCGGCCACGAGCTCAGCCACGCTGGTGTCGTCGAGGCGTCGGCCGGAGAGGGCGTTGACGGCAGCGATGTAGGCCTTTACGGCCGTGTCCGGGCACCAAACGAGCTTCATGGCTGGGCCTGGATTTCGATTGAAGTTGTGGAAGAAGAAAAGAAAAGGGAAGAAAAGTGAAAGTAAAGCAGTTTAATGGGGAACAGAGTGGGGCAAAAGGAAGCATTTAAAGTGGGGAGATAAGGAATAAGGAGTTGAAATGACGATTATAATAATATTTTATAGTAACGTTGACATTCTATATTTTTCTATTTCTATTTCTATTTCTATTTCTTTTCTCAAGTCACAACCAATCCATACATCAATAAATAAAGTTCTCAACTTGGCCTCCAAGTTGCATTGATAACTCTTTAGAGTTATCAATGATTTTTTATTTTATTTTTTATAAATATGAATGTTTAAAAATTTGGTTTCCCTCACATCTATCCACCATGTTATTTTATGATATTCTATAGCATCTAATATTGTTAGGTTTCATGGTGCAAAACAAAAAAAACTCCTTGTTATTTTATAATGTGTGATAATATAGAAAATATTATTAATTATTATTTCTTAATCGGAAACTTCGTAGATTTCTCGTAATCTCGCGTTATCGCCATTACAAAAACGTGGATGTGGGATGAAGTTGTCGATTGATTGGTTAGGACGGAGGAAAATAAATAATTTCAAGTTTAACAGCTTGTCCTTTTCCTATCGTTTAAGGCTCTTTATTCTAACAACAAAATGACAATATTATTATTTATCTAGAAGATAGACGCCATTAAATAATTTTCGATCCAAACGTTGACTTTTCCCGATGAAGTACAGGTGGATCCACGTAGTACGGATTGGGTCAAACGAGCACCTATCTTGCCCCGGAGAGAAAAAATAATGTTAAAACATTTTTCTCTTTATTTAAGATTTTAATAAATTTATTGTTTATCTGATCTAAAGGCTTTGTAAATATACTCTTATTATCGTTTTAGCTTAATTGGAACGGCATTCTCTTTCGTAACTAATTTAATTTGCATCAGAGAGAGATTATAATAACCACATAGTTGAGGTTTTTCTCCACGGCGACATCCATTTAGATTTACAGTTGTTTACAATTCATGATAATTATTTGTAGATTTAGCTACGTTTTCCATATTATTCAAAAAGTGTACCCATTTTTAAAATTGATCAATGCCTTCTCATTTTCTTTCCTATAATACGCCACTTTTTACTGTTCATCTGGAAAAAACTGTAACCACTTTATTTTTTTCTTAAAAAAAAAAAACTTAATCTCTTCTTTCGTCTCCGTTGAAGAGTTCGCTTACGGAGTAGACAAATGACTTCTTCTCCGACACGTTGAGCTTCATCTAGGAGTTGTCACACAAGGTAGGGCCACCGTCGCCGAGGATGCTATTGTGACCACAAAGCACCTTCGTAGCACTAAAAAAAAAATGCATGGATTGCTGACACCATCTTTCTCATCCTCGTAGTTCCTCTTATCATCGAGATGAATCGTGAGCAGTAGTTGAACAGTTGAAGATGTTGTTGATAGTTCAAAAACATGAAAAATAGTAAACACTTACAGCGATCTCCCGCAGATCTGCAATCAGCCCCAGTAAGACTTGTTGATGGAAGAACGATCACAGAATCGAAAAACTCTTCATGGTTCACAAACCAAATCTCTCTCTAATGGATGTTCTCCTTCTCTGCAAGACACATAGTCTTGGTAGAATTCTGATAACACTTCTGTTGTGCTTCAATCTCATCTGCGTACACAATGCAACAATCTTTTCCTGATGCATGCACTCCTTTCTCGTCATACACCAATTGCCTTAAACACTCTTATATATAGAGGAAGATGACTCTTCCTCTACCTCCATTAATGGAGGAAGGTGAAAGGCTTGAAAGATGGAAGGGAAGAAGCACCCTTTCACCTTCTTAACACCAACATCTCCTACTTGTCCAAGTCAATCCTTAAAGTTTAACTGGTCACATAGACCATGCTAGTCACATAGACTATATGGTGATCATGTCACAATGTCAAAGCCAAACATTAATTGGTCATAAAGACTGATTAAGTCATATAGACTATTTGACGATCAAGTCACGAAGACCAGAGCAAAATGAATTAGTCACAAAGACCAAATAAGAACATCCATTCCATACATTAGGGGAAATAGTTTGTCCAACAGCAAGCACACTGAGCAATTATTGTTAAGAAGATTATTACACCTTACATAGCTGCTCTTTGAGCGATCAATGCTAACAAAGTTGATACACTTTACTTAATCGCTCTTCCAAATGAATTAGTGTAACACCCCACCCTCCTCACTACTGGACTGTGAGGGCGGAGCGCTACTGGACTACTAACTTTACTTAACTATCCTTGTTCACATGTTGATAGAAAATCCTAAAACTCTCGGAGAACTCAAAACATACAATTAACTAGCAACGGAAGACTAAATGACTCATCTAATACATTATACTCAACTCTTTGTTAATAAATTCTTATGCTAAATCCCAAGGCTTCTATAGTCCAGGCATCACACATCCATCCGCACCTCCTTGTCGCCTTCCTTTGCTATAACTTTTCCTTTATCTGTATCTGCAGTAAGAGGAAATGTAAACTATAAGCAAAATGCTTAGTAAGCGCTATCTAACTCACAAAATCTCGATATGCATATACATATACTGAAAACTAAAACTGAATGCTCAAAAGGGAAACTACTCATGCTCATCTACTAGTAAAAGAAACAAACATACTAAAATGCTAAACATGTAAAGCTACTCATGCTCTTCTAATAGCAAAGAACAATAAGCTAATCTAAATAACATGCTAGCATAAAAGAAAACTCAACTTGCTGTTTTTAAAATAAAATGAAACTTATTTCATTTGTTCTAAACTTATTCTTTTATTTCACTTGTTTAAAAACTTCTTCTTTAATACTTTTATACTGATGTAAAACTTACTTTACTTGTTCAAAAACTTATACATATAATACTTCAAAATAATAATCAACTTTCTTCTTGGGCCCGGCAACTGTACTTGCTATGCGCGCATCCCTAACTAGACCCGAGATAGCTGGTCCCGAATCTAGTAGGGTTTACTATTGTAACGACCCGACCCATTTGGCAGCCCATTTGGCGGCCCATTTGACGACCCTCGGGTCGTCGACCGTCGGCCGTGCCGTTACTACTAGGTTATCTAAACCTAGGGACGACTATGGGATCCCAACCCAAGGACAACTGAGAGTCCAGTACAGTGCCACTAATAAAAGTAAAATGTAACGACCACCCTTCTTACTACTACTATTCTCTAAGGATGACCGTTACTTAACTACTAACTCTACTTAACCGGTGTGATTAAAAACCACATGAAAACCCTACCGAAAAATTTCGGCAGAGTCTCCCCTGTACCGGTGACCATATTCAACAATACATGCAGTATATATACTCAGCCACAAGCGGCTGGAACACATAACAATCAACCACGCAGTATAATAAATCTAACTCAGCAACAATAAAGTAAAACTAATCCACCACCACAACTGAATAGCAAACACAATATCAAGTGTCCTTATAAACAGTTATCAAATTTCCTTAACACATAAAGACTTAATTAACTCAAAGAACAAATCATAATTTATTTTATTCGCAAGGATCCCTAGGACTTCCATAGTGCAGACATCACACACCCCTCTTGCATCTCCTTGTCGCCTTCCTTCATATTAGCTTTCCTTTTTCTTTATCTGCAGTAGGAGAAAGTGCAGTCTATAAGCATAAAGCTTAGTGAGCGCTATCTAACTCACAAAAACTCGATATGCATGTATACAAATAAAAACATGCTAAAACTGAATGCTAATATGTAAAGCTACTCATGCTCATAAATAGCAAAAAAATCAACTAACAGAAAAGATAACATGTATAACTACTCATGCTCATAAACTAATAAAGAAAGCAAACTAACTGGAATGCTAACATATAAAGCTAAACATGCTCATCAACTAGCAAATAAATAACATGTAAAAAACTAAACATGTAAAAGCTGCTAGCATAAAAGAAAGCTAAACTTGCTGATCTTTAAAACAAAGTGAAACTTACTTCATTTACTCTAATCTTATTCTTTTATTTCACTTGTTTAAAATTTATACTTTAATACTTGAAAATAATAATCAACTTCTCTTGGGCCCAGGCATAGTACCATTTTATGCGCGTTCCCTAATAGGTTGGGGTAGCGAGCCGCCAATCCTAAAAGAGCAGACCTTGGTCTACCAGGGCCAAGACCTTGGAATTAGACACCTGGATTTGTTTAACGACAACCTTGGAAGTCGGGTACTAGCCTCTTCTTAAAAGTAAAATACTTATTATCTTAATTACTTCTTTAAATGCCTTGGCATATTAATAAGCACATTGTGTACTAAAATCCCTAAAGTCTTGACTTTGGTATCTACTTAAGGCCTTGGCCTTTTTCTTTCTTTTCTTTACTCATACTTCTCATACTCCTTGATTAAAGCTTATTAAAATCCTGTAGATATATTTATCAAGTGTAGAATTACAACCAACCAAACATGCTATATAAAAATAACATAAGGGAAACAGATCTGAACTCTCTAAGCATGTTATAAAACAAAGCAAAGGAAAGCAAATCTAAACTTACTAATCATGCTATAAAATAGAGCAAAAGAAAGTAACTTTGAACTTACTAATCATGCTTTAAAATAGTACAAAAGAAAGCAACATTAAGCTTCCTAAACATATTGTAAAATAGGGCAAAAGAATGCAACTTAAAACTAGAAGATATGTTCATATACATCTATTGCTACACAAACAGAAATGCAAATAAAGAAAGGTTGTTCTAGGCCCTAAATGAAATTGTTCTTGCTTGCGAATATGCGATTTAAGAGAAACTGTTCTAAGCTCTAAACAGAGCTGTTCAAGCTTGCAGAAGTGCAAATAAAACTAGTATGCTAAGACTGAGATGCTAATTAAGGTAACAAAGAAGTCTAAGATTGATATGCTTAATTTCAAAGCTGTTCTTTTAATTGCAGCAAGGAGAAAATCCAACAAGAGCTATAAATCTAGAACATTTCATGCTCTAACAATTCAATAAAAGGTCTATAACTAATATGGATCCAAAACATGCTTGTTCTTCTTGTTATGTTCCCCGGCACAAACCAACCAGAAAGTACTGCTGTAACTAAAACCTTGCAAACATGTTCACAACATAAGCAACAAAATTCTTCAAGTCTACTTCAAAACAGCCCGAAACCATAGTCCATTTCCCTGTTTAGTGCCACGGAAGAAACCAATAAGAGCAAAACACTCCACTTACTTAATCCTTTTCCTGTTCTTCTCTTGGAAACTCACGGCAACAACAAGACCCTTAAGCATGTTACGGTATATATATGCAAGGAAGAAGGAAAAAGAATCTTAAATCTACCCTTAACCTTCTAACATACAGATTCTGTGCAACATGATCCGAAACACAAAAAGAATTAAATCCCTAGCAAGCATAAATTCGGCTCAAACTCAATCCAAAACATAGGAGCATGCTGTGGATGAAAAGGAGTGAAACCAAATTCCGAAATCAAAAGGAAAAGAAGATCAATGTCGCGGAGCTATCCTACTGCAGGTGAGTAGCAACTCACCTCGTTGTTCTTGGACTTACAACCGGAGAAGAGCAAAATTCTAGGGTTTCGGGTGAAGCTTGAAGATCTCGGCGGCTCCCTTAAGTTCCCGAGCTCCCTTCGTCACGGTGACCACGTACGAGTGAAGGCCGGCCGGAAGAATCCTTTCACCGGCACCGGAGAGGAACCCTAGCGCCGTTGCCTCGGTGTGTTTTCCGCCCGAGCCGCCGCTGTCGCGCGAGAGAGGTGAGGAGAGAAAGAATTTCGGGAGAAAAAGATTCTTTTCCCAAAAATCACTTAAGTTTTTCCCTCTTATTATCTCTAGGGTTTCCATATAACTTTACTTTAAATATTTTTCTCTCCATACCTAGTTAACAGAACGAGCGTAGCTCAACTGGTCGGGCCAGGTTCTGTTGGGTCAGTCCGAACCGAGGTCGTAGGTTCGAACCTCGCCTTCAACGGTTTTTTGTCAAAATTTCTTTCTTTTTGTAACCCTACTAAACGACCTCCAAAAATTACATAAAAATACTCTAAAAATTCCTAAAAATCTCTAGAATATTTTAAAAGTATTTCCAAATATTTTTATGGACTTTTAAAACTTGAAATAGGGAAAATTGGGTCGTTACAATTCCCCATACCTTATAAAAAGTTCGTCCTCGAACTTAGAATAGCTCTGGATACTTCTGTCTCATCTCGTCCTCCCGCCTCCCAAGTGATTTCCTCGTGCTTCCGGTTGACGACCTTCACTAGTGGTACTTCTTTGTTTCTCAATCTCTTGACTGCTCTGTCCACTATCTGTGTAGGTCTACTCTCGTAGCTAAGATCCTCTTGGATCTGCACTGACTGAGGCTGAATCACTTGGCTGGGGTCATGAAGACACTTCTTTAGCATAGAGACATGAAATACATTATGTATTGCTGACATGTCTTGTGGTAAGTCCAGCTTGTAAGCTACTTTCCCAATCCTTTCTGTGATCAGATAAGGTCCTACATAACGAGGACTTAATTTTCCCTTCTTGCCAAATCTCATCACTCCCTTCATAGGAGCGACCTTGAGAAATACTGAATCCCCTACTTGGAATTCAAGTGGCCTACGGCGTGTGTCAGCATAACTCTTCTGTCTACTCTGGGCAATCTCAATCCTCTGTCTGATCTTCTGGATAGCCTGAGTAGTCTCATCTATCAGTTCTGTCTGAATGCCCAGTTCTACTTCCATTTCTTTTCTCTCTCCTGCTTCTTGCCAGCATATGGGTAATCTGCACTTCCTGCCATACAATGCCTCATATGGCGCTATCTTGATAGTGGCTTGATAGCTGTTATTGTAGGCAAATTCAGCTAAGCACAGGTACTTGCACCAACTTCCCTTGAAATCTAGTGCACAAGCTCTGAGCATATCTTCTAGAATCTGATTTACACGCTCTGTCTGTCCATCAGTCTGAGGATGGAAAGCTGTGCTGAACTTGAGTTTGGTGCCTAGTGCAGTCTGAACACACTGCCAAAAGTGAGAGGTGAAGCGCTCATCTCTATCAGAAACAATAGATTTATGAACTCCGTGAAGTCTGATCACCTCTTTAACATACAACTGTGTCAACTGCTCTATAGAGTGGGACACCTTGATGGCTAGAAAATGAGCAGACTTAGTCAATCTGTCCACTATCACCCATATCGCATCATATCCATTTGTGGTTCTTGGAAGACCTGTTATGAAGTCCATGGATATGTCTTCCCACTTTCACTCTGGTATAGGAAGAGGCTGTAGAACTCCTCCTGGTCTCTGGTGTTCTGCTTTGACCCTCTGACATGTCAGGCAGGTACTGACATATTTAGCTACATCTCTTTTGAGTCCAGACCACCAGAATCTCTGTTTCACGTCTTGATACATCTTGGTAGAACCAGGATGCATGGAATAAGGTGTACTATGAGCTTCTTCTAAAATTTTCTTTCTCAGCTCTTCATCATTGGGGACACAAAGGCGACTCCCTTGATAAAGAATTCCACTGTCTGATACTCGAAACTCTGACTTTTCTTCTTTCTGTATCTCTTGCTTGATCTTCTGGATATCTGGATCTTCACTTTGCTTTCTCTGTATATCCTCAAGTAAGGTAGACTCTAAGGTCAATGTAGAGAGTTGCCCATAAATAATTTCCATTCCAAAATCTGACAACTCCTTCTGCAGTGGTAGAGCCAATGATGACAAAGACATCAGGGATGCACTGGATTTTCTGCTTAGTGCATCTGCCACTTTATTAGCTTTGCCTGGATGGTAGAGGATTTCACAGTCATAATCTTTGACCAACTCTAGCCACCTACGCTGTCTCATGTTTAAGTCCTTCTGAGTGAAGAAGTACTTAAGACTCTGATTGTCTGTGAAAATTCTGCACTGAACGCCATACAAATAATGTCGCCAGAGTTTTAGTGCAAAGACCACAGCTGCCAGCTCAAGATCATGAGTGGGGTAGTTCTTTTCATAATCTTTGAGTTGTCTGGAAGCATAAGCTATCACTTTTCCTTCCTGCATGAGTACAGCTCCTAAACCCATCTTGGAAGCATCACTGTAGATGTCGAAACTCCTGCCAATTTCTGGAACAATCAGAATAGGAGCACTGGTCAGTCTCTTCTTGAGCTCTTGGAAACTCTGCTCACATTTATCTGACCATTCAAACTTCTTGTTCTTTCTGGTGAGGGCTGTTAGTGGAGAGGCTATCCTGGAAAAGTCCTCCACAAATTTCCTGTAGTACCCAGCTAAACCAAGGAAGCTTCTGATCTCCCTGGCATTCTTGGGTCTACTCCAGTTGTTGACTGCTTCTATTTTAGCTGGATCCACTTGAATGCCTTCTTTAGAAATTATGTGACCTAGAAACGCTACCTGCTCCAACCAGAATTCGCACTTTGAGAATTTAGCATAGAGCTGCTTTTGTTGAAGGGTCTGCAGAACTATTCTCAAGTGTGTGTCATGCTCCTCTGGGGTAATGGAATAGATTAGAATGTCGTCGATGAACACAATGAAAAATTTGTCAAGGTATTCTCTGAACACTCTGTTCATCAGGTCCATGAAAATCGCTGGTGCATTAGTCACACCAAAAGGCATGACTACAAACTCGTAGTGTCCAGATCTGATCCTGGAAACTGTTCTGGGTGTATCACTTTCTTTCACTTCCAACTGATGATACCCAGAGCACAGGTCTATTTTAGAGAACACTATTGCCCTTTTTAGCTGATCATATAGATCATCTATTCTGGAATGAGGGTACATGTCCCTAACTGCTACTTTGCTCAGCGCTCTAAAATCTATGCACATTAGCATGGATCCGTCTTTCTTCTTAACGAACAACTCTGGAGTTTCCCGGGGTGAATGACTAGGGCGGATGAAACCCTTGTCAAGTAACTCCTGAAACTGTTCTTGTAGTTCTTTCAGCTCTGCTGGAGACATTCGGTACAGAGCTTTTGAAATTGACTCCACTTCTCTGTTGGGAGGTAGTCCAGGTAGCCCTTCTGGAAATACCTTTGGATACTCACAGACTACCCGAACATCTTCCTGCTTGGGTCTTTCTTGTTATCTTTATCCTTCCAGTTCTGATTACTTGACTGGGTTCTCTGTTTCTATCTTGACTGGCTTGTGTTGCGTTTGTTGAGCCTTGTTGCTGTTCAGACAGTGCTCACTAATGCCCTGCTGACCAGCTCTTCGCCAATCTATGGTCGGTGAGTTTCACTACTCACATTAGGTGTTATTTCTGGTCTCAGCATTAGGAGCATCAGTCTGACTCGTTCTTTCACTGTACTTACTAACTTTAGGCAAAGGTGAGCTAGCCTGTTAAATCTTTTAACCGCTTCTTCTACTGGTAGGTCACCTGGTCTAAACTCTATAAACTCCTCATAATGTTTATTGGTGATCCGTTGGCGGAAGAATTCTTCATAAAACTCTGTCTCGAAGTCAACCCAGCTCATCTGATTGACTGCTCTCTTACTCTTAACTCGCTCCCACTACATACAAGCATCTCCAGATAGGCAGAAAGAGGCACACTTACCCTTCTCGACCTCTGGTCAGTCAAGAAGCTCCATTGTGCTCTCAAATGTCTTGAACCAAGCCTGGGCATCCCAGGGCTCAATCGTGCCTGAGAATCTTTCTAGTTTCAGCTTCAGCCATTGGATGAGGTATGCTTCTTGTCTTCTAGATGTTGTGGTGACTTCCAGGGCAACTGATGGGACTTCAGTCACCACTGGGGTCTCCACATTAATGGTTGGGGGAGTGGGAGGAGCTGGCTTCTGATTGGCCATTAGATTGGCAATCACTTGCTGCTGCTCGCTACTTGTCTCTGAAGTTGAGCAACAACTTCAGAGAGAATAGGCCCAGGGATTCTTGGCTCTTCGTTCTCCTGAACTTGGTCCTCAGTATGAACAGTACGGGGATGTTCTCTTCTTGCCATCTAATTATGCAAAGAAAGAGACTTGCTATCTTCTCTATCCTTCCTAAACATACATATATATGGATCAAGAAAGGAGAAACAATAACTTCTATCTTACTTAAGTACTCATAAGCAATTACTCTGTACTGCAGTTAATAATAAAGAAAGCATAAGAAAGAAAACTTAAATACTTTCTTACTTGAAGACGACAAGGATGATGCTGATGTGTGATGCTGGAGAATGGGAACTGCTCTGATACCAACTGTAACAACCACCCTTCTTACTACTACTATTCTCTAAGGATGACCGTTACTTAACTACTAACTCTACTTAACCGGTGTGATTAAAAACCACATGAAAATCCTACCGAAAAATTTCGGCAGAGTCTCCCCTGTACCGGTGACCATATTCAACAATACATGCAGTATATATACTCAGCCACAAGCGGCTGGAACACATAACAATCAACCACGCAGTATAATAAATCTAACTCAGCAACAATAAAGTAAAACTAATCCACCACCACAACTAAATAGCAAACACAGTATCAAGTGTCCTTATAAACAGTTATCAAATTTCCTTAACACATAAAGACTTAATTAACTCAAAGAACAAATCATAATTTATTTTATTCGCAAGGATCCCTAGGACTTCCATAGTGCAGACATCACACACCCCTCTTGCATCTCCTTGTCGTCTTCCTTCATATTAGCTTTCCTTTTTCTTTATCTGCAGTAGGAGAAAGTGCAGTCTATAAGCATAAAGCTTAGTGAGCGCTATCTAACTCACAAAAACTCGATATGCATGTATACAAATAAAAACATGCTAAAACTGAATGCTAATATGTAAAGCTACTCATGCTCATAAATAGCAAAAAAATCAACTAACAGAAAAGATAACATGTATAACTACTCATGCTCATAAACTAATAAAGAAAGCAAACTAACTGGAATGCTAACATATAAAGCTAAACATGCTCATCAACTAGCAAATAAATAACATGTAAAAAACTAAACATGTAAAAGCTGCTAGCATAAAAGAAAGCTAAACTTGCTGATCTTTAAAACAAAGTGAAACTTACTTCATTTACTCTAATCTTATTCTTTTATTTCACTTGTTTAAAATTTATACTTTAATACTTGAAAATAATAATCAACTTCTCTTGGGCCCAGGCATAGTACCATTTTATGCGCGTTCCCTAATAGGTTGGGGTAGCGAGCCGCCAATCCTAAAAGAGCAGACCTTGGTCTACCAGGGCCAAGACCTTGGAATTGGACACCTGGATTTGTTTAACGACAACCTTGGAAGTCGGGTACTAGCCTCTTCTTAAAAGTAAAATACTTATTATCTTAATTACTTCTTTAAATGCCTTGGCATATTAATAAGCACATTGTGTACTAAAATCCCTAAAGTCTTGACTTTGGTATCTACTTAAGGCCTTGGCCTTTTTCTTTCTTTTCTTTACTCATACTTCTCATACTCCTTGATTAAAGCTTATTAAAATCCTGTAGATATATTTATCAAGTGTAGAATTACAACCAACCAAACATGCTATATAAAAATAACATAAGGGAAACAGATCTGAACTCTCTAAGCATGTTATAAAACAAAGCAAAGGAAAGCAAATCTGAACTTACTAATCATGCTATAAAATAGAGCAAAAGAAAGCAATTTTGAACATACTAATCATGCTTTAAAATAGTACAAAAGAAAGCAATTTTAAGCTTCCTAAACATGTTGTAAAATAGGGCAAAAGAATGCAACTTAAAACTAGAAGATCTGTTCATATACATCTATTGCTACACAAACAGAAATGCAAATAAAGAAAGGTTGTTCTAGGCCCTAAATGAAATTGTTCTTGCTTGCGAATATGCGATTTAAGAGAAACTGTTCTAAGCTCTAAACAGAGCTGTTCAAGCTTGCAGAAATGCAAATAAAACTAGTATGCTAAGACTGAGATGCTAATTAAGGTAACAAAGAAGTCTAAGATTGATATGCTTAATTTCAAAGCTGTTCTTTTAATTGCAGCAAGGAGAAAATCCAACAAGAGCTATAAATCTACAACATTTCATGCTCTAGCAATTCAATAAAAGGTCTATAACTAATATGGATCCAAAACATGCTTGTTCTTCTTGTTATGTTCCCCGGCACAAACCAACCAGAAAGTACTGCTGTAACTAAAACCTTGCAAACATGTTCACAACATAAGCAACAGAATTCTTCAAGTCTACTTCAAAATAGCCCGAAACCATAGTCCATTTCCCTGTTTAGTGCCACGGAAGAAACCAATAAGAGCAAAACACTCCACTTACTTAATTCTTTTCCTGTTCTTCTCTTGGAAACTCACGGCAGCAACAAGACCCTTAAGCATGTTACAGTATATATATGCAAGGAAGAAGGAAAAAGAATCTTAAATCTACCCTTAACCTTCTAACATATAGATTCTGTGCAACATGATCCGAAACACAAAAAGAATTAAATCCCTAGCAAGCATAAATTCGACTCAAACTCAATCCAAAACATAGGAGCATGCTGTGGATGAAAAGGAGTGAAACCAAATTCCGAAATCAAAAGGAAAAGAAGATCAATGTCGCGGAGCTATCCTACAGCAGGTGAGTAGCAACTCACCTCGCTGTTCTTGGGCTTACAACCGGAGAAGAGCAAAATTCTAGGGTTTCGGGTGAAGTTTGAAGATCTCGGCGGCTCCCTTGAGTTCCCGAGCTCCCTTCGTCACGGTGACCACGTACGAGTGAAGGCCGGCCGGAAGAATCCTTTCGCCGGCACCCGAGAGGAACCCTAGCGCCGTCGCCTCGGTGTGTTTTCCGCCCGAGCCGCCGCTGTTGCGCGAGAGAGGTGAGGAGAGAAAGAATTTCGGGAGAAAAAGATTCTTTTCCCAAAAATCACTTAAGTTTTTCCCTCTTATTATCTCTAGGGTTTCCATATAACTTTACTTTAAATATTTTTCTCTCCATACCTAGTTAACAGAACGAGCGTAGCTCAACTGGTCGGGCCAGGTTCTGTTGGGTCAGTCCGACCCGAGGTCGTAGGTTCGAATCTCGCCTTCAACGGTTTTTTGTCAAAATTTCTTTCTTTTTGTAACCCTACTAAACGACCTCCAAAAATTACATAAAAATACTCTAAAAATTCCTAAAAATCTATAGAATATTTTAAAAGTATTTCCAAATATTTTTATGGACTTTTAAAACTTGAAATAGGGAAAATTGGATCGTTACATAAAATACTTGTTATCTTTTAATACTTCTAATATATAATGTCTCGACATTTTCTTTAGCACCTTGTGTGCCAAAATCCCTAAAGTCTTGACTTTAGGATCTACTTAAGGCCTTGACCTTTTCTTTTTTTTTTCTTTATCTTTCTTATACTTGTTAATACTTCTAATAAAAAAATGCTTCTTTAAAAACTGAAATATTTAAACAAAAATTTGCATATAAGGTTAATCAAAATCTGCATTTAAGCTTATTAAAAATCTGCATTATAATCTTAATAAAATTTGCACTTGTAAGCTTAATAAAATTCTGCACACTAATGCTTAACAAAAATCTGTACTATAAGCTTAAATAAAAATCTGCACTATAAGCTTAATTAAAAATCTGCACTATAAGCTTAATTAAAATCTGTACTATAAGCTTAATTAAAATCTGCACTATAAGCTTAATTAAAATCTGCACTATAAGCTTTCATAAAAATATGTATTATAAGCTTAATTAAAATCTGCACTATAAGCCTACATAAAAATCTGCACTATAAGCTTAATTAAAATCTGCACTATAGGCTTAATTAAAAATCTGCACTACAAGCTTAATTAAAATCTGCACTATAAGCCTACATAAAAATCTGCACTATAAGCTTAATTAAAATCTGCACTATAGGCTTAATTAAAAATCTGCACTATAGCTTAATTAAAGTCTACACTATAGGGTTAATTAAAAATTTGCACTATAAGCGCTTCTTATGCTTCGAATTCAAGAAGAACAAAGGTCCGAAACTACTCCTACTGCAGGTGAGAAGCACTTATCTTGATTCTTGGACTCACAACCGAACAAAAAGGGCTTCTAGGACCTTGGCCGGCCGCCGGAGATGATGCCCTAACTCCCTTTCATTTTCTGCCCGAGCTCCGCCATCGTACGCAGAAGAGAAGGAGAGAATGGTTTAAGTCACGGAAAAACAGAGCATCAACTTATCCCTTTTTATAACTTAATATTTCTGTTAACTCCTTAAATAAATTCGCTATCTTTTCTAAACAGACAAATCTAACATCAACTTATCCCTTTTATAATCCAATATTCTGTTAATTATCTTAAATAAATTCGTTACTTTTTCTAAACAAACAAATCCAACATCAACTTATCCCTTTTATAATATTCTGTTAACTATCTTAAATAAATTCGTTACCTTTTCTAAACAGACAAATCCAAGATAAACTTATCCCTTTTATAATCCAATATTTTGTTAACTATCTTAAATAAATTCGCTACCTTTTCTAAAGAGAAAAATCCGTTTGCCCACCTGGTCAGCTGGGTTTTGACCGAGTCAAAGGTCGTGGGTTCAATTCTCGGCTTGGACATTTTTTTGTCGAAACTTCCTTCGTTTAATAAAAATACCAAACGACCTCCAAAAATTACATAAAAATACTCTAAAAATCTCTAGAATATTTCTAAAATATTTCTAAATATTTTTAAGAACTTTTAGAACTCCTAATGAGGAAAATTGGGTCGTTACAATTAGAGACACTCTCATTATGACACATAGCCTCTCTCCTGGCGGAATATATCCGTTACCTAGGAAATATCCAATTTCCCAGTGGCACACAACCATTATCTAGGAGATATTCATGTCTTGCTATTTATCCAGATTAAATAATCTTCATTTACATCAATATGAACATCTCTAATCCCTCATAATGACTATTATGTCAAGAGTATGTTCCATATTCAATATTCACAATCATTTCTATACATAACAGAAATGAGTCGACCAGTGAATAACATCAAAATATGCAAATCTATTTAATCTTCCTTTTTAGTTAGAATTTATTTATTTTAATCAGTCGCTTTCCTAGTTATGCTCCATAGACCGAATCATCCATAGCCAATAGGAAACATGCTAAAATAGCAGACACTGATTATAACTTTAAGTAGATAGATAAATAGTCACTAAGGGTAAAATTGAGATTAACTTATAATCTCAAGGGTCTCACATAGTAGAGAAGCAGGGATCCATTCTCCTACTACCCTTCTTGTCGCCATAGCACATGTGGTATGAATCACATGCTACAATGTTAATCTCTTTACTAAAAAGAGCGTATGTTTTTCTCAAATTTTAACATCGTACAAATTTCGATCTAGACATACCTAATGTCTAATCCTGAATTCAACATATGAATTTCAATCTGGCCTTTAAACAGATTCAGTAAATGGTGGGTACATTTACTCCGATCATTACATAAATGATCTCATCTTGATACAATTATTAAGGCGACCTTAACTTATAGGTATGTCTCTATTCACAGCTACATAAGCTGTCTCATAAGTAACAGTCTTACCTCTATTTATACTTAACAAATAGAGATGATTGTCCATGTGAGTGGACCAATCTCAATTTGTCAACATGCTCATCGAGACTTTAATCCAAAATGTATCAATATATACACTGAATAGATCATGACATTTTACAACATGTTACATTTTACGAAGTCACAAAAATTTCCCATATCCTTGAAATGACTCTTTAGTCAATGACTTAGTAAAAGGATCTGCAAGCATAGTACGTATAGGGATATACTCAATAATTATCATTTTCTTGTCCATAATATCCCTTACAAAATTATGCTTAATTCTATATGCTTGGCTTTGCTGTGATATTTGGGATCCTCAGCTTGACCGTTATAGTACACTGTAACAAGACTTGTTGGGGTTGCAAGGTTGCAAACATAGTCCCATATTAGAAACACATGGGAAAGATCATGGGTTTATAAGAGAAAAAATATCTCCATTGGAATGAGGCCTTTTGGGTAGAGCCCAAGAGCAAAACCATGAGGGCTTAGGCCCAAAGTGGACAATATCATGCTATTGTGGAGATATCTAAATTCTTTTGGATCCTACAAGACTCTCACTGTTCTCAACAATCTTCAAATGCTTCAGGAACCTTTTCAACCAGATAGATTGTTACACAACTGATGCACAAGCCACACAGCTTCCATTGTCGACAAGGTTACACAAGCCTAGCCATATAACTTCTATTGTCGACAAGGCTACACAAGCCAAGCTACACAACTTTCATTATCAACACGACTACATAAACCTGCTTCTTACTATTCCATGAGATGGCGCCACCATTTAGCAAGAAGGTATAGCCAGATGTGGATTTTCTGTCATTAAGGTCTCCTATCCAATCTGCATTTGTGTAGCCACTCAGGCTCATCTTAGATTCTTGAAAACAGATACATAATCTATTGTCCTTCTGAGGTATTTGAATATCTTCTTCACCACTTTCCAGTATCTCGATCTTGGGTTTAACTGGGAATGACTAACTAAGCCAACACCATATCTTATATCAAGATGAGTACACAACATAGTGTACATCAAACTACCAATAGAACTGGTATATGGTATTACCTTTATTTTGGTTATTTCTTTAGGAGTCTTGGGATACAATGTTGCAATCTGACATATTGAAGTGTTGTAGCATCTTAGCGATATAAGCCTCTTGAGACAATCCCAAGAGTCTTTTTGATCAATCTTTCATGATCTTCACTCCTAAGATGTACTTAACTTCTCTTAAAAAATAATACCCTCATTTGGGTATATCCTTTTGCAACTAGTCGAGCCTTGTATCGATTAATCGATCGATCCACTTTCCTCTTGATTTTGAGAATCAACTTATTCCCAATAACCCTTCAACCCAGAGGAAGATCAACTATAATCCCAAACTTGATTCTTTCTCATCGACTCCATATCTTCAACCATTACAACTTTCCATTTTTTTCTCTAATTCTACATACCAATGCTTCCTATTGAGGTTTATCATTGCCAATTGGAAGTGTTATCAATGCCTCATTCTCAATATCAAACCTCTTCTTAGGTTTGATTTTACGAACACTTCTTTGTAAGTTAAACTGTTGATAAGTCAACTCGTGACTCAACATATCACTCCCACTCAGTTGACTAGACTCAGACATCCCTTTTGACACCTCTCTTGTTAATAATATCTCATCCTCCTCAAATAGAGGAACTTTTTTATCATCACCTTTGATTGGGAACTCTATTTCGAGAAAAGTCGCATCTCTTGAATCTATTTTAGAGATGGTTCCTTCTAATTGCTCACCTATGAAAATAGAACCTTTGGAGATCTCATGATATCTAATAAAGATACATTTCTTACCCTTAGGTCATAGTTTTTCATACTAGTGAGAACTCTCATGAATATAAGCAGATGACCCCCAGGGTCTCAAATTACTTAAATCCGCTTTTCTGCCTGTCCAACGTGTTGGACAGCTGGGCCGGCTAAAAGGGGGGTTGAATAGCCTGCCAAAAAAAAATAAAAACACAACCCTTTTCGATCTTTCAACAGAACACTTACATAAAATGTAAAAGTAATAAACAGAAAAGAAGAGGCAAGAGGATTTACTTGGTTATAACCGGGGAGGTTGTTAATCCAAGGAAAATGTCGCACTAACTATCTCCTTCAGACGGAGAAGCCTCTTACAGCAATTAAGCGTAAAACAGAGAAGCTAATCTAGAAATTGAGCGTATAACTGTTGGAAATGAATTGCTTGAAATGATTGAAAGCTTCTGGATGAAAGCTGTATTTATAGCCTTGGTCGGGGCGCCCCGAAGGGGTTTCGGGCGCCCTGCGGGGGATAAAATTTTATCCCCTAACGTTCAGATCGTGATTGATGCGATCCTGGTCAAAGTTCAGGTCTGGGCGTTCGGAAGCATTTCGGGCGCCCCGGACTGGTCCGGGCACCTCGGAAAGTTCCGGGCGCCCCGGTTGGGATTGTTAGTTGTCTAATAATCCCTCAATCATTATATATTGTCTTGAACATATCAGACAAATATTCTCCTCCACGGTTAGTGCATAAAGTCTTTACTTTACGTTTCGTTTGATTCTCAACTTCGTTCATATAACAAATGAAGCAATCCAATGTTTCAGATTTGTGAGAAATCAAATACACATGACCGAACCGAGAGAAATCATCAATAAATGTAATGAAATAGGAAGCTTCATGTCTAACCTTCATATTCATTGAACCACAAATATCGGAATGAATTATTTGCAATGGTAATTCAAATCTAATAGCCTTAACAAATGGTTTTCTAGTTACTTTTCCAGCAAGACAATGCTCACATATAGACAAGTGAATTTTAGCCTAAGTGTCCAATAGACCCTCTCTTGCCAACCGATTCATACGTTCTTGTCCTATATGTCCTAATCTAGCATACCAAACCTCATCAGTTATATCTATATTACTAGTTAGAGTAATGTTCAAAAAACAACCTTCAATTGCACAATTGACATCTAGTTTTACTTCAAAAATCATAAAACCATTTGTTAAAAAACCATATTCGATTAACACTGAGTCAATCTTAAGTTTAACACATTGGTTGTAAAAATTAATACAGTATCCTAAATCAAGAAGACATGTAACAGAAACAAGATTTCATCAAATTTAAGAGCATACAGGAGATCGTGTAGAAACAAAACACTACCATCACGGAGGTTGAGTTTGCAAGTGTCAACTCCTTTGACTTCAACTCTTACATTGTTTCCTACATAGATCCATTTGTTTTCAGCTGGTACCCATCGGTACTCTACAAATATAACTCACTCCCGAGCTACATGGTTGGTTGCTCTTGAATCTATAATCCACAAAGGATAAGAATCAGCTAACAATACTGAACTAGCAACAAAATGCTCAAGAAAAGAAGACACACATTGTTTCAATCTGGTCTTCTTTCCTTTCTTCTTGATTGGGTATTGTCCCACAACAGCAACTTCTTTCTTCTTTCCCTTCCCCTTCTTGAACAATTTCTTTTTCTTGGATCTAGATAGTCCAATAGAACCAATAGCCACATAGGCTAGTCCAGAAATCCTTGCGGATTCAAGATCTCTTTGCCTCCAATTATGCATGGCATGAGATGCCAATGAAAGTCTTAATACTCTCATTGTGAGTTAGGATATGCTTCATGGTCTCTCAAGAATTTGGAAGGGAATAACTATCTGAACTTGTTGTTATTGGTCAACTCATGACCAGTAGTTTTAAGCTCCTGAATCATGTTCGACATCTCCCTAAGGTGTTGAACCATTGTAAGATTCGGACGCTTCTTGTAGTTGTCAAACTTAATCGTTAGCTGTCGAAGCTTGCTCAGACTTTCTCCACTATATTTCTCCTTAATGGCTACCCAGACTGTATGAGCCATAAGATACGACTCATATTCAAAAACTAGATTATCCACCATTGAACTAATCGATATTCCCTTAGTAGTGGAGTCCTTCTTCTTCCATGCCTTATAGGCATCAAGATCTCGTCTGTTCTGTGTAGTGGGATCTACAGGTTCTTCCATAACCTGTTTTATAGCCTCAAGAACTTCTTTTTCCTCAAGAACATATTGTATCTTGAGTTGTCAAACTTTGTAGTTATCCTCATATAATTTCTCTCTATTATTAAGTTTAGCTATGATGTTCTTATTTGTCATGATCTAACATAAATAAACATATTATTTTGTATTCAGTGCAATTCATATGCATGCAATTTATGATTGACTCAATATTAATTTGAGTTAGTTTACAAAATCAAGTGATAACTACGTTTCCACTCATCATTTGTATGGTCCAATTAAATCAACATTGATCAATACTATTACATGCATCCCAACAAATGAACTAATCATCATTTTATCATGATTTCTTTAATTAAATGAACTAATCATTTAATAAAATGAACTAATAATTTTTCATGTATCATATAGAGTAATAACATATGAATGAACATATCATTCATATAAACATGTTGCTTATTGTTAACATATAACATTCCTTTTCTTGTTTGTTAACGCATAACATAATATTTCATAAAGTAGTACTATTCATATATAACAACAGTTTCTACTACATGATTTTATTAAACTTAATTAGGTAATATTGTTCGTATATAACGACAGTAACAACAACAATAGTCTAATAAGTTAGATAAGCTAACACCACTACCATCAGGAAAAACAGTAGTGTAGTGGTCAATGCTATCCCTTTCAACCTGGACTCATTTGGAGCAATCTCAGGTAGGACAACTTCAGGATTCACCATTGGATCTACATTCGAATCCTTTTGTGGATCCTCCTCAAATTCTTTCGGATCCTCTTGATCCACATGGTGAAGTAGCTCCACATGGTGAATTATCGATCGTGTGCCTCAGGAGGATGTGCCGACAATGAATGAATCAAAGCTTAAATCCTATAATTGTCTAAGATTGGAAATTCTTCCTTCTCCAATTTCCAGAATAATTGATCCAGCTGTCCAATATGTCCCCTGACACCGTAAATCGGGTCATACTCTATCTCCTAAATAGCCTCTCTTAGCTCATTCCATCACACATAGCGACGAGTTATCGTATATATTATCTAAGGCATCTAGAATTGAAATTAATAATGTTAGTATAAAATTGACAAACTAGTAACAAAATAGGTTAATTTCAATACACACATATGCATAGAACCAATATACAGAATATATAAGCAAAAAAAAAAATTCTTTATTTAAGGAACTCCAGTAGATTGACATACTGGATCGATCGATGAAACAAGATCCTGATCATTAGCTTGGTCCATTGTCCTCGTTAGAACTAATCTAATTGAACAGGGATGTATAGTTCTTATAGTTTAAGCCCATTTAATTAAATCATGATCCATTAGGATATTTGACCCATTTGATCAAATCTAACCAATTAGAACATATCTGGCCCATTTGATCAAATCTGATCTTTTAGAACAAATCTTGAAAGATCTATCCCAACACATGTAATCAAAACTACCCCAATTAATAATAAACCAATCTGGTTAAATCAACCAATAGTTTAAACTAGATCTGGGTATTATTGAATTTAACTGGTCTGGCTAAACCAACTAATGGCTTGAACCAGATTGGGATCTGGTTGGACTAAGTTGGTCTAGTTTAATTTTCAGTTAATTAAACCTTGATCCTTAATTAAATAGTGAAAAAATTTAATCTGATCAAATTAAACACATAAGCATGTTGAAAAAAGCTATAATGGGCAATTGTTTGATCCATTCATGCATCAACAATTGTTCACATTTTTTATTTATTTAATCTTGAGAACGTGAGTACGTTTCACTTTCTCTGATTTTTTTTACTTGAATAGATTACATGAATCGATTAAAAATGTTTGATGGAGGAAGAGTAACATATACTATTTTCTTCATTATTTTAATCGATTATAAATGAATTTAAATCGATTACTCAAATCGATTAAAAATCTATTTGAATTGATTACACAGATTTACTGTGCTTCGTCAATTTAATTGATTACATAGATTTTGAATCGATTAAGATATGTTTAAATCGATTAGTTTAATCGATTAAACTTCTTCTTCTCTTCTCTGTCGCGACCGCGACGCTCACTGTTAGGACCTTCGGATGCGGCTAGAGAGGGGGGTGTGAATAGCCGACCCCAAATTCGCGTTTCTTTCTACAAATCAAGTTAGCGCAGCGGAAAAATAACAATAGAAACGTAAATGGAGAAATCAAACCTCAAGCACAGCGATGTAACGAGGTTCAGAGATGAAACTCCTACTCCTCGGCGTGTCCGTAAGGTGGACGAAGCCTATCAATCCGTCGGTGGATGAGACCCCGGATAACCGGCTAATATGAACTCCTTATGGGTGGAGAAACCTCGCCACAATCTCTTGCAACAGCAAGATAGGAGTACAAGAAAGAAAGCAAGAAACAAAAAGCAATACGAATGTAAAAACACTTTGCCTTCTCGTCGACGGGAGTCCGTTGATGAAGCAACAACTTCACGGATGCCCAACAGCAGCTGAACCAGCCGAAGGAAGCTCACTCGAAGCTTCAAGAAGTATGAGCTCAGCAAAGCTCAGTAAGAGCAGAAGGAACCAGGAAGAAGCAGCGATTCCACTGTAGAAGCCCTCGACCTCTTTATAACCTGCACCTGCTCACCTGGCGATAGAGTTCTGCGAAGAAGACGAAGATAGCCGTTGTGACTCAACGGCTATGCCTGGACTGATCACCTGATCGGTCCAGGAGATCCCTGATCGGTCCACAGACCGATCAGGCTAAGCTTGGACCGATCAGACCATATCCTGATCGGTCCAGGAGGGATCTGATCGGTCATGGACCGATCAGTCCTTTCTCTCCTTTTCCTCTGTGTTGCTTCCTGATCGGTCTCCAGACCGATCAGATAACTCACAGTACCACACTGACTGGTTACTGATCGGTCTGCAGACCGATCAGCCGTATCATTGGATCGGTCACCAGACCGATCCAGGTTTAGAGCTCCTAGCCCTAACCCTACCTGGTCCTGAAAACGAGCTACCGAGCCCTCTCTGACCTAGTCCGGAGAACGAGCTACCGAGCCCTCTCCGACTTCGTCCGGTCCAGAGAACGAGCTACCGAGCCCTCTCTGACCTAGTCCGGAGAACGAGCTACCGAGCCCTCTCCGACTTCGTCCGGTCCAGAGAATGAGCTCCCGAGCCCTCTCTGACCTAGTCCGGAGAACGAGCTACCGAGCCCTCTCCGACTTCCACGTCCGGTCCAGAGAACGAGCTCCCGAGCCCTCTCTGACCTAGTCCGGAGAACGAGCTACCAAGCCCTCTCCGACTTCCCATGCCAAGTCTCCATGCTTGGACTTTTCCCGTGCCAAGCTCCCTGCTTGGACTTTTCCGTGCCAAGTCTCCATACTTGGACTTTTCCATGCCAAGTCTCCATACTTGGACTTTTCCCGTGCCAAGCTCCCTGCTTGGACTTTTCCGTGCCAAGTCTCCATACTTGGACTTTTCTCGTGCCAAGCTCCCTGCTTGGACTTTTCACCAGATGTCTGGTCAACCTTGACCTATATGGATTTCCCTTGCCTGGCTTCACTCACCAGAACTTTCCAACTGCCTGGCTTCACTCACCAGGACTTTCCCTTGCCTGGCTTCACTCACCAGAACTTTCCAACTGCCTGGCTTCACTCACCAGGACTTTCCCTTGCCTGGCTTCACTCACCAGGACTTTCACCTGGCTTCACTCACCAGGATTTCTCGAATCAGGTCGACTCACCTTGGGTCAACTAGGTCAACCTTGACCAAAGATTGCACCCACAATCTCCCAAGTTTGTATTCTGCCAAACATCAGAATACAACTTTTCTACTCTCGTCAAACATCAGAATAGAACTTTTCTATTCTCGTCAAACATCAAAATACAACTCGAGTCAGGTCAACTAGGTCAACCTTGACCTAAGGTTGCACCAACAATCTCCCACTTTTTGATGTTTGATAAAAACCATAATCAAGTTAGCTTAACCCGATAACCTAACTTAGGTTTTCCAATGTTCTTTCTTGAACATTCTCCCCAAACTCTAATGTTCTTCCTTGAACATTCTTTGGACATTCTCCCATTCTCCCCCTTTTTGACACACATCAAAAAGAGTGAATCAAGGTCAAGAGTTTCTTCCTAATGAAAGTCTCATACCTTTCATTGAAACCCTTAAATTCCCCCTTGATACTAAAGTCAACAATCAACTTAGTGATAATCCCATATCACTCAAGTCTTTAGATTAAAAACTCCTCCTAAAAGTCAACTCCCCTTGACTAATAGGTAAAAACTCCCCCTAAAGGTCAACTCCCACTTGACCATTGCACCAACAATGTCTTGGAGAGTTTCAAACCTTTAGAAATCCAAAACACAAACTGTGTTTTAACTTTCAGCTGAAATTTCAGACAACACAGTCAAAAATCAGCATTTTAGCTCGCCCAGCCTTTACTGGATCGGTCACCGGACCGATCCACACTTCCCTGGATCGGTCCAGTGACCGATCTAGCATCCCCTGGACCGATCAGGGAACCTCCTGATCGGTCACACATGTCTGATTTCTGAATTTCTTCCTCCCGAAATTCAGAAACCCCTACAAAATTACAGGAAATTCCAAAAATTATAAAATTTTGAGGATACATTCCTCATAACATATACTATCATGGAAAAATAGTTTTCTATGAAAATAACTTCCATTTTCAAATCTTGATACAAAGTTTAAAAACTTTGAAATAGTTCAAGTTTACCTCAACTTTGTATCAACTTGCTCAATGATGAATGCTATCACTAGAAAAGCTTCATCAAGGTTTTTCAAACAATTTTGAAATGATTTTAAACCATTCAATTTAGGACCACAATCTTAGGGCTAAGTGTACATGACTTGTACACAAGCTTTCCCTATGATCCTCCATTTTGAATTAGGCTCATCTAGGTACAAGAACTATGCACCTTGATCCTAACTCATGATCCTAATATCTCACACACATCTAAGGTGTATCAAACACATCCAAGTCAATTTTGATGTGAGATATGGTTTAGGTCATCTTAATCTAAGTTCTCATGCATTTTCTAAACAACAATTTGATTTCCATATCAAATTATGTTTTTGTCCTTAAATCAAATTAATTGATTATAAATGCAAAAGATGATGACATGACATAAAATAATATCATAAGTGAAAACATGTGCCAATGTCATGATGTCATGTCATAAAGTAATGAAACTTAAATAAGGCATGACATCTAACTAACCTAAGCATTATCATGACATTTCAAATGATAGTAAATTAAATATGATGTCATGACATGGCATATGACAAACAATATATGGCAAATAACATATAAAGGTATAGAAAATACCTAATTCTAGCTTTAGTTGCCATTTTTGATAATTTTGACCATTTTGCCATAAATTCTATATTCCTAAGTGTAATAGATCTAAAATCATATGCTAAAGATTTTTAGATCACTGTGTGCCAATTAGATTGACCCTAGAAAATTCCTCAAATGTGGTTGGCACATCCTAATCACCTTAGGAATAATTTTTAATTTCATTTTCAAGGCTTGATTACACCTTGAATATTCCTAAAATGCCACCTTTTGCCATGAGTAGGTTAACTACCTATCCAATTAAGGTTGGCACACCCTAAACCATCTAGCGTGAAGGAATCACGCTCCTAGGAACCCAATACCTATTTGAGCTCATTGGGTTCACTAAATATTCACTAGGGATGACTTCCCTAGCAACCCTCCTAATGACCCTCCTAGGCTTTAAAGCCTTGGTCATTTGGGACTCATCAAGATCAACTCTAGGAGTGACTCCCCTTGTGACCTTGGTGATGGTCTTCCTAGCCCTAGGTCTTGTTCCATAATCGAATGAAACATTATGGTAAGTGGGCTTGACCACTTGAGACTTAGGTTTGTGACTCAAACCTCTCATGTCCTTGGGCTTTTGCTTTTGACCCTTAGACCCTAGAGTTGACTTCTCCAAATTCTTAAGGGTCTTTTCTAAGGTGTCAAGTCTTGACCTCAAGACTTGATTTTCCTTTTCTAATATCTCAAGTTTTAATTTGTCATTTTTCTTTGAGGTATTCCTAGGCATATGTCTAGTTGTTTTGGGATTCCTATCTAGGTTTTCCTTAACCTTAGATGAGGTAATTCTAGGGTTGGCATTTCTAGTATTATCCTTACCTAGACTAACATGTTTGGCACCTAAGCACATGTATCGGTTTCTATAGTTATCATGCTTATCATCATTGGCAATTGCAATAAAGCTACTAGCATGTTTCTTATTAGAATTGCAATAATGTGCCTTAAAAGATACCTTAGGGTTTGCCTTAGCTCCCCCCATAGATGTGCTTGGTCTCTTGTCCTTGTGAGGTTGCCTCCCCCTCGGACATTGGCTCCTATAATGTCCCCTTTGCTTGCATTGGAAGCACACCACGTGATCCTTGCCCTTGCGTATCGGGACTCCGGCTTCCTTGACCTTTGGCGCCGGTGGAGTCTTCCTAATCCTCTTCGGACATTTACTCTTGTAATGCCCAAATTCCCTACACTCAAAGCACATTATATGTAATTTACTTGAAAGTAAATTGCTTGAGTTACCTAGGGTTGAGGATGGTTGTATGCTTTCTTCTTCATCCCTTCCGGAAGTAGAGGCTTCTTCTTCTTGCTCCATTCTTGAAGAAGAACTCTCCTCCTCCTCTTCCTTAGATGTTGAGTAGCCCTCAACTTCTAATTCCTTTCCTCCATGATGTGAGCTACTTGACTCACTTGACTCCTCTTCATGACTTGAAGTGGAGCTCTCCTCATGGAACTTAGCCAAGTTGTTCCATAATTCCTTGGCATTGTTGTATCCACCTATCTTGCACAACATATCATTAGGTAATGAAAATTCAAGAATTTTCGTTACCTCATCATTGATCATGGATTGGTGGATTTGTCCCTTCATCCACTTCTTCTTCTCGAGAGGTTCTCCTTCTTTATCCACCGGAGGAGTAAAACCTACTTGGACACAACTCCAATTAACTAGATTAGTCATAAGAAAATACTTCATTCTTACCTTCCAATATGCGAAGTCGTCGCGATCGTAGAAGGGTGGAATCGTGATGTCTTCTCCAAGTTGATCCATTCTCTAGCTCGTGCTCCCCCGGGTGTTAATCTGACGAAGAGCAACCTGGCTCTGATACCACTTGTTAGGACCTTCGGATGCGGCTAGAGAGGGGGGTGTGAATAGCCGACCCCAAATTTGCGTTTCTTTCTACAAATCAAGTTAGCGCAGCGGAAAAATAACAACAGAAACGTAAATGGAGAAATCAAATCTCAAGCACAGCGATGTAACGAGGTTCGGAGATGAAACTCCTACTCCTCGGCGTGTCCGTAAGGTGGACAAAGCTTATCAATCCGTCGGTGGATGAGACCCCAGATAACCGGCTAATATGAACTCCTTCTGGGTGGAGAAACCTCGCCACAATCTCTTGCAACAGCAAGATAGGAGTACAAGAAAGAAAGCAAGAAAAAAAAAACAATACGAATGTAAAAACACTTTGCCTTCTCGTCGACGGGAGTCCGTTGATGAAGCAACAACTTCACGGATGCCCAACAGCAGCTGAACCAGCCGAAGGAAGCTCACTCGAAGCTTCAAGAAGTATGAGCTCAGCAAAGCTCAGTAAGAGCAGAAGGAACCAGGAAGAAGCAGCGATTCCACTGTAGAAGCCCTCGACCTCTTTATAACCTGCACCTGCTCACCTGGCGATAGAGTTCTGCGAAGAAGACGGAGATAGCCGTTGTGACTCAACGGCTATGCCTGGACCGATCACCTGATTGGTCCAGGAGATCCCTGATCGGTCCACAGACCGATCAGGCTAAGCCTGGACCGATCAGACCATATCCTGATCGGTCCAGGAGGGATCTGATCGGTCCTGGACCGATCAGTCCTTTCTCTCCTTTTCCTCTGTGTTGCTTCCTGATCGGTCTCCAGACCGATCAGATAACTCACAGTGCCACACTGACTGGTTACTGATCGGTCTGCAGACCGATCAGCCGTATCATTGGATCGGTCACCAGACCAATCCAGGTTTAGAGCTCCCAGCCCTAACCCTACCTGGTCCTGAGAACGAGCTACCGAGCCCTCTCTGACCTAGTCCGGAGAACGAGCTACTGAGCCCTCTCCGACTTCGTCCGGTCCAGAGAACGAGCTACCGAGCCCTCTCTGACCTAGTCCGGAGAACGAGCTATCAAGCCCTCTCCGACTTCGTCCGGTCCAGAGAACGAGCTACCGAGCCCTCTCCGACTTCGTCCGGTCCAGAGAACGAGCTCCCGAGCCCTCTCTGACCTAGTCTGGAGAACGAGCTACCGAGCCCTCTCCGACTTCCACGTCCGGTCCAGAGAACGAGCTCCCGAGCCCTCGCTGACCTAGTCCGGAGAACGAGCTACCAAGCCCTCTCCGACTTCCCTTGCCAAGTCTCCATACTTGGACTTTTCCCGTGCCAAGCTCCCTGCTTGGACTTTTCCGTGCCAAGTCTCCATACTTGGACTTTTCCGTGCCAAGTCTCCATACTTGGACTTTTCCGTGCCAAGTCTCCATACTTGGACTTTTCCCGTGCCAAGCTCCCTGCTTGGACTTTTCCGTGCCAAGTCTCCATACTTGGACTTTTCTCGTGCCAAGCTCCCTGCTTGGACTTTTCACCAGATGTCTGGTCAACCTTGACCTATCTGGATTTCCCTTGCCTGGCTTCACTCACCAGGACTTTCCCTTGCCTGGCTTCACTCACCAGAACTTTCCAACTGCCTGGCTTCACTCACCAGGACTTTCCCTTGCCTGGCTTCACTCACCAGGACTTTCACCTGGCTTCACTCACCAGGATTTCCCGAATCAGGTCGACTCACCTTGGGTCAACTAGGTCAACCTTGACCAAAGATTGCACCCACAATCTCCCAAGTTTGTATTCTGTCAAACATCAGAATACAACTTTTCTACTCTCGTCAAACATCAGAATAGAACTTTTCTATTCTCGTCAAACATCAAAATACAACTCGAGTCAGGTCAACTAGGTCAACCTTGACCTAAGGTTGCACCAACACTCACTTCTTCTGCTGCGACAAACATGGTTGTCGTGACTGTCGATTGTCGACCTCCCGACGTGGTCGCCGACACTCTCCGGCCTCGAAAGCCGATGGCCAGCAATCCTCTCGGGGCTTGTTAACTGTGGCAGATCGTGGCCCAGTCTTAATCTTGTATAGCGACGATGGAAGAGACATTTTTTTCGATGAAGAAATAAGTTTCATACTTAGGCATCGCTTTGATACCATTGTTGATAGTTCTAAAGCATGAAAAACAGTAAACACTTACAGAAATCTCCCGCAGATCTGCAATCGATGCCGGTAAGACTTACCGACGGAAGAACGATCACAGAATTGGAAAGCTCTTTATGGTTTATAAACCAAATACCTCTCTAATAGATGTTCCCCTTCTCTGCAAGACACATAGTCTCGATAGAATTCTGACCACACTTCTGTTGTGCTTCGATCTCATTTGTGTACACAATGCAATAACCTTTTCTTGATGCATGCACTCCTTTCTTGTCATGCACAAATTATCTTGGATTCTCTTTTATATAGAGGAAGATGACTCTTCCTCTACCTCCATTAATGGAGGAAGGTGAAAGGGTTGGAAGATGAAGGGGAAGAGGCACCCTTTCTGTTAGAACCCCAAGGTAGTTTTGATGTGATCAAACAAGTTAGATTAGGTCCTGTTGGGTTTAACCTTGTGTCTAAGTGTACAGGAACTTAGGAGAACAGGAAGTCGAGTAAAAGACACAGCTAATGAGAAGGACGACACGGTAGAGAGCCGGCGGGCTTGGTGCATCTGAGGGACGAGGTGCTACGGAAGAGTACGTGGGCAAATGAGAAGGAGGCGTGCGACGTTTCTGAGGGATGAAAAGTCGGAGCGAAAGATTGATCGAGAAGGCCGGAAGTTGGGTTCGGGTGAGTCCTACTTCGAATGACCGGAATCACCCAAGCGAGCGGAGCTGAATCGGAAGACCCGGAGCAGAAGACCTGGATCAAGGTAGGCAGAACTGGAGCGGAAGACCCGGACAGAAAAGTCAACTATGTTGACTTTCCTGGTCCGGGCACCCGAAACTTGTTCGGGGTGGCCGAACCTGGTCGGGGCGCCCGGACCTGGTTGGGGCGCCCAGAACCAGTCCGGGGCGCCCGGACCATCAGGGCGCCCGAAATCCAAACTTTACCCAAATCAACATGGTGTTTAACCATTGCATCGGGGATAGAATTCTATCCCATTTCAGGCACCTGGAACCCTTCTAGGCTCTCCGACCAGGGCTATAAATACAGTTCTGGTCCAAAAGGTTCAGAACAACACTTGTGATTCATTCTAGTTTTGTTTTGTTCTGTAATTGAGTACTTCAACTGTTGTAAGAGGCTTATCCGTCTGAAGGAGATTGTTTATTGAGCTCCAACTTTCTTGGATTAACAACCTCCTCGGTTGTAACCAAGTAACATTTTCGTACCTCTTTTCTTTCAATCATTTATTTTATGTATGCAAGTGTTAGATTAATTAAGCTGTAAATTCGAGAAAGGTTCTTTTTATTTGTTAGGGCTATTCACCCCCCTCTAGCTGGCCGCCAATGGTCTAACACTTTCACCTTCTTAACACCAACACATGTAGCATTCATCTCTCCTCGTCGTCCACACCACCCCAACACCCCTTTACATCATTGTTGCGTCATCCAAGTGAGAAAAGGAATAAGATAGTTATGGTCTAATCTCATGTTTAGATAGGTAGTAATAGTAATGCCTATTTAATATATTACATTAAATTTGATGAGTTAAAAAATATTTGAGTGTTTTTATCTAATTGAATATTGGATTTCATTACAAATAACTTTTATTATTTATTTTATAATTCTCTTAAGGTTGACTAAAAATTATAGACGACCTCTTAACTAATTTGTTCTAAGACTATAGTTTTAAGTTGGTCTAACCTTTTTTTTGTATAATGATTGATTTGCTAGACTTTTTGTTGTCACTTTGATCAAATATTTTAGTGTCAGAACTTTGGCTTTCTAACTAATTACCTCTACTAATTTTCTTAACATATATAAAAGCCTCATTAACAATATGTTGATTGTTCAGTTCTATTTTTTTTATCCTTATATTTTATTATTGCTATTCAAATGTTCTACCTTTTAAAAATAATATAGAGAAAGAATGACATTGTCATTGAATAAATCATGTTATGAAATGTCATAATCTTGTACTATATTTGAATAATAATACTAAGAGATTATTTATTTTTATAATTATAAATTAATCCTACTCTATTCATTTTTTCTTCTGAATTAACATGAACCTTTTTAATTGTTATTTATAGAAATTTATCTCTTCTTGCAAAAACTAATGATAATAAAAGGATATGAAGAGTCATACCAAGGAAGACAACTTGAACTATCTTACTATAGAAAATTATCTAGGATACTTGAAAAACTAGAGAACTTGGATCTTTGTTAGATGATACAGAGAACTTTGCTCTTCTTAGCCAATAAAATCACAAGCATGACTGATTTACTATGGATCTTGAAGAGAAATATTAATAATATATTATTATTATTGTTGTCTACATAATTGTTATTGATGTATATAGCTAATTGTTATTTTTTTTAAAATTATTGTACTCTTCTGGTGTGTTGTTATAAAACTCAATTAAATTGTTGTTACTATTTTATGGTATAATAGTTGTAAATTGATGCTACTATGATAATTATTTTTTATTAGATTATTATTATTGTTGAAATATTATATTTACTAATTTGTTTGTTATGAATTATTATTTAGTATATTATAAAATGATCTTGTACTTGTATTTAAAAATATTATTATTTTAATATATATCAGTATTATTATTTTAATATATACTAGTAATGCAATTATTGATGAGATTTTATCAGATTATTTTTTCTATAAAATGTTATTGAGTATGATATATTAAGGAATGAATTTGTATTGTTTGTTTTGAAAAAGAAAGTTGCTCTAAATATGGTGTTTGAGAGAACTAGATGAGCACATAGATTTTGGTTTCATATCATTTCCAGTTCTCTAGGTCAATGAATCACTTTTGGGATAAAATCAGCTGATGATCCTAGGACATTCTAAAAATAAAAAATTTATCAAATTGAACTAGTTGATGGATTTGAATCAAAAGTAATAACTCTATAAAATTTACAACATATCAAATCGAAGATCAGCAACAAGATTCACAATATATCAAATCCAAAATCTATTAATGACCTGATATGAATCATAATTTTTGAGAGATCATAACTTTTAATTCAGATTGAATCATGAAACACATAATATATCAAATTAAAACTCATTCAATATGTTATAAATTTGAGAGGTCATAACTTTTGGTTCAAGTTAAACTACGAGATGCATAATATATCAAATCAAGATCTCTTAAAGAACTTCAATTTTATATATTGTGTGTTTTATGATTCAACTTGAATCAAAACTTATGAAATCTCAAAGTTTACGATTCAATACATTATTGCGAGTCTTTGTTGCTGATCTTTTGAAGACCAACAACACATTATTGTCAATCTTCTGAAGAATAACAACACATTGTTGCTGGTCCTATGAAGATCAACAACACATTATTGTTGATTTTGTAAAAATCAGTAACACATTGTAGCAACTAAGAATCGTAGCTGCTATAACTGCAAGTTATAACTTTAAGAAGTCATAACTTTTGATTCAGGTTGAACTACGAGACGCATAATATATGAAATCGAAGATCTCTAAACAAACTTTAATTTGATATATTTTTTATTTTTAGAATGTCCTAGATTCATCAGCAGTTTCATTCGAAATGTGACTAATGAACATAAAGAACTAGTTGAAATTAGGATCTATATGCTCATCTAGTTCGCTCGACTATAGCCATTTCCTTAACCATAGATGCAATACACCATATTGAGAGAAACTTTTTTTTTTCAAAACAAACAATACAAATTCATTCTTTAATATATTGTACTCAATATCATTTTATAGAAAAGTCATATGATAAAGTCTCATCAATAATTTAATTACTAATATATTAAAATAATAGTATTTTTAAATACAAGATCATTTTATAATATACCAAATAATAATTTATAACAAAAAAACTAGTAACTACAATATTTTAACAAAAATAATAATCTAATAAAAAATAATTATCATATTAGCATTAATTTATAACTATTATATCATAAAATAGCAATGACAGTTTTATCGAGTTTTACAACAATAAAACAAGAAGAGTATAATAGTTTATAAAAAAAAATAACAATTAGTTGTGTACATCAATAAAAACTATGTAGACAATAATAATAATAAAATATTATAAATATTTTTCTTCAAGATCCATTGAAAATCAGTCATGCTTGCAATTTTATTGGCTACAAAGAGCAAAGTTCTCTATATCATCCAATAAAAAATCAAGTTCTCTAGTGTTTTCAAGTATCCTAAATGATTTTCAAGATAGCTTAAGTGGTCTTTCTTGGTATAGCTCTAACTTCAGATCCTTTTAGTATCCTTAGTTTTTTACAATAAGAGTTAATTATTCTATAAATAAAAATTTAAGAGGTTTATATTAATTCAGAAGAAAAAAGAATAGAGTATAATTAATGCTATTATAATTATAATAATAAATAATATCTTAGTATTATTGTTCAAATCAGGTACAAGATTATGATGTTTCATAACATAATTTATTCCATGACCATGTCATTCTTTCTTCACATTGCTTTCAAAAGGTAGAACATTTAAAGAGCATTAATAAAATTAAGGATACAAAACAAGAGCTGAACAATTTTCATATTGCTAATGATGTTTTTGCATATGTTAAGAAAATCAGTCTAAATAATTAGCTAGAAAGCCAAAGTTTTGGCACTAAAATTTATGATCAAAGTGACAACAAAAAGTCCAGCAAAATAATAGTTATATGAAAAGGTTAGGTCAACTTGAAACTATAGTCTTGGAATAAATCAGTTAGGAGGTCATCTATAATTTTCAATCAACCTAAAAAAATAAAAATAAATAATGAAAGTTATTTGCAATGAAATCCAAGATTCAATTGCCCAAGAACATTGAAGTATTTTTAACTTATCAAATTTAATGCATTACCTTAAACAATAATTACTATTTACACTTATCTAAGCATTAGATTAGACCATAATCGTCTCATTTTTTTCTCACTTTGATGGTGCGACGATGGTGTAGAGGGGTGTCGGGGAGGTGTGGATGAGGAGGAGGGTCAATTGTTGCATCTCCAACTCGTTCAGCTACTGCTCACGGTCCATCTCGATGATAAGGGGAACTACCAGGTTGAGAAATATGGTGCCAGCAATCCATGCATCTTTTTTGTGAAGGTGCTTCTCGGTCACGGTGGCAACCTTGGTGGCGGTGGTCGTTGTCCTACCTCGCATGATAATCATAGATTCCTAAACAAAGCTCAACATGCAGAAGAGCAAGCCATCAGCTTGCTCCGTAAATGAACTCTTTGACAGAGACGAAAGAAGTGATTATGTTTTTTTTGGAGAAAAAAATAAAGTGGTTTAGAGTTTTTTTCAGATGAATACTAAAAAGGAAGAGAGGGTATTATAGAAAAGAAAATGAAGGGAAACATAATTAGTCAATTCAAAAATGGATACACTTTTTGGGTAATATGTAAAACTAACAACGTTGTTTGATAAATCGTTGTATTTGTTTTACTGATATTGATGTGAAGTGACATGTCAAATTGTGTATTTATTTTAGGAAAAAAAATAAAATTCAAAAATCACATAGTTCTTAATAATAAACACCATACTTCAAGACTAAAATGACATAGTTGCAGAGTTACTATCATAGAGCAAGAGTTCAAATCTTGGTAAAATCGAGAAAAAAAGCCCTCCCCCATACTGACCAACTACAACTTCCTGATTTACTTCCTCATACATGGTCATGGGGCCAACCATATGAGACCGTTATGGTGATAGATTTCACCTTTTACTACCATAAAATGACATAGTAAGATCATTTCATATTGGAACAATTGTTGGCATAAAGTGACATGACATGCTACGATCATCAAGAGATCAACATAAATGCTTGATCACAAGAGTGACTGATGAATGATGTAACATGAAATTCAAATCTTATATAAGCAAAAAAAGGACAATGTAATTTCCTTCAACAGGTAGAGTAGGATTCTTGCACCAAAAAACAAATATATATATATAGTCAACAGTAACATAGTAAAAAAATAAATTACAAGTGGCAAAAGGCGATTCACTCCCAGCGCCCTCGCCAACCTGTCCTATATCCAACATGAAGGAGGTAAATCATGATAATTGAGAAAGTAGGTGGATGTGGGGTGAGTTATGCAAAAAATTGAATTACACTACTGTGAAATGAGGTGCTACTGGTGGCTCCTCTTGGCGGCAATGGTGGTACGTGCTACTACCGATGAAGAGGTGTAAGGGGTGGTGCTCCAGTTCGAGCGGTGACAATAGTGGTAGTTAGTGTTGGTATTGACAGAGTTATTTGTGGTCGCGGTTGATGAAGAGGTGCTGCTCAAGGTGGTGCTACAAGTTAGGGTTGTTAGTTTTTGGAAAACCTAAGCTGCATAAATTCTAAAACACAAAAAACTCACATATAGGAAATACAAGAACAAGAAGATCTAATTTTATCAATTATACATGACTTAAGAAAGTAATACATAAACATAAAGACAAGGAATATAATTGAAGAGACATTATCTTTGTCCTAGTGTCGTCGGTTTTGATCCCTGTGGAAGAAGATACAACAAAAAGAAGAGGAAGATCTTCTAAGGGACTTAGGGGGTGATGGCGCCAAAAAGCTTCTTGTCAATGGGGAATAAGAAACTAAGTCAAGATCCACCTAAACCCTTAGGGGCATCCCCTTTATATAGGAATCTAATCCATTATTAGTCCATAGATGATAATGGATTAGGCTAAAGGGTTCTACACATTGAACCCACATTTAATAACCTAAATCCCAATAAACATAAGTTATATCACTTTAAAGGGTTTAGATTATATTCGCATGTTCAACTTACAAATAAGCCCACTTAATAGTGATAATAAAATCCAATAATCTCCCACTTGGGTTACATGTAAGTTGTATGTGAAATACAAATAAAAAATAATTAATATCAAACTTTATAGGTACAAGATACCCTTATAAATAATATAGTCCATTAACTTTATTGGTATAGGACTACAAAACTTATAACTACTGTATATAATTGTAACAAGCTTCAACAGTAATTATAATAACAATGTCATTAATGACATAAATTAAGATGTGGATATATAGTGTGGAAATTATATGAAATGCAATCAATATATGTCAATTTCTAACTGGTCCTAAGGTGACATCAAAAAAGGTCAGATCATATTTGTAAATACTTTATGCTAAACTATAATAGAAAATCATGATCCAAACTTTATAATTCCAAAATGAATCTATATCATATTTACAAATACTAAATGCTAAACAACAATAGTAAATCATATTATAATTCAGAATGTCTAACAAACAAATAAAATCCTATGAATGTTTTGAACTTTAATACACACAATAATTAAAATTAAAAAAATTATCTTTATTATCAAAGATAGAGTAATAAAATAAATACAGACTTCTACTAGATGAGTTCTTCCATTAAAATAACTCCCATATTCATAACATGCTCATAAAACACCTTAGGCACCAAGCCTTTGGTGAGTGGATCAACCAACAAGGAATATGTGCTGATGTGCTTTACCATGACTTGACAACTCTGAACTTTTTCTTTAACCACTAGAAATTTAATGTCGATGTACTTAGACTTTAATAAATTATGGTTGTTCTTAGCATAAAGTTATGTCATTTTATTATCATAGTAGATCTTCAGTGGCCTATCAATGTCATCAACGATCTACAATGCTGCGATGAAGTTCCACAGTCAAATCTCATGATTGGATGCTTCGTAACATTACCAACTCTACTTCTATAGTAGAAGTGGTTACTATCATATGCTTGACACTCTTCCAAGATATAGCCCCTTCAACAAATATGAAAATATAGTCTAAAGTGGATCTCTTGCTATCTAAGCATCCAGTAACATCAGAGTCTGAATATCCAATCAACTCTAAGTGATCTAACCTCTGATACGTGAGCATATGTCCTTTAGTTCTTTGCAAATATCTCATCACTCTCTTAACCACTTTCTAGTACGATAGTCCTGAGTTACTAACATATCTACCTAATATTCTCACTATAAACACTATATCTGGTCAAGTATAAACTTGTGCATACATGAAACTACCCACTGTTGATGTATATGTGAATTGTTCTATCTCCTTTATTTCAAGTTCAAGTCGTGGATATTGTTGCATGCTGAACTTGTCACCTCTTGATAGGGTGTGCCACCATGTGTATAGTTCTATATACCATACCTTATAAATACCTTTTTAATATAGGTCTATTATGAAAGTCTAAGAATGTCTCTTAAATGATCATGATAGATCTGTATGCCTAAAACAAAAGATGCTTCACTAAGATCTTTCATTTCAAAATTACTAGATAGAAATAATTTGGTATCATGCAGTAGACCCTTATTATTGCTCACAAGTAATATATCATCCATGTACAGAATAAGTATAACAAATTTACTCCCACTAAATTTGATGTATATGCATCTAAATGAGGTAATCATTTGATTAAATTTCTAGTACCATTGACGGGATATTTGTTTTAAATCATAAATGAACTTCTTTAATCTACATACTAAGTGTTTTTAGTCCTTAAACTCAAAATCCTCTGGTTGCACCATATATATAGACTCATCTATATCTCCATTAAGGAATATAATCTTTATGTCCATTTAATATAACTCTAAATCATAATGAGCTACATGCTCCATGATTACCCTAAAGGAGTCTTTCGTAGACATAGGTGAGAAAGCTTTCTTGTAATCAATATCTTTTTTCTGAGTGAATCCTTTGTAATCTTTTTTCGTAGTTTTAAATATCCATTTACAATCAGCAGGTTTCTTGCCTTCAAGCAATTCGACAATTTTTCAAACATCATTGTCTGCCATAGACTTTAACTCTTCTTGCATAATGTTAATCCACCTTTCAGGGTTAGAGCATTGTTTGACCTCTTAGAAAGATATATGCTCACTTTTCAACCCTATGTCAAAATCATACTCTTGGAGATAAACATAATTATGAGAATTTGTGGTTCTCCGTTCCCTTGTGGATCACCTTAAAGACACTTATGTTTGAGGTGGTTAAGGTACTTTCTCATCAATATGAGGCAATATCTCAATTTTAATGGTAGGCTTCTCCAATTGCATTGGAGATGTCATGGAAAGATTTTGGTTCACTAAGTTTACTGGATGTGCAATATCCATAATATGTGGTGTGGTAATAATATCACTACTGATCACACTAGTAGTGACCATAGGAAGATGGCCAACGCTTTCCTCAAAAGAGACTTCCCTGATTTTATCACTCCTACTATCATCAATAATTTAATATTTTCTATTTTAAAGAAGGATCTCTTAGAGGGATTATAAAATTTATACCCCTTTGATTTTTCAGAGTAACCTATAAAATTACATGTAACTATTCTTGAGTCTAGTTTCCTTTCGTTAAGCCTACAAGGCCTAGCCTCAACTGTACAACCATAGACATGTAAATTCCTAATGCTAGACTATCTACCCACCCACATCTTGAATGGGGTTTTGTTACTATCTTACTAGGTACTCTATTGAGTAGGTAAATTACAGTATTGAGTGGCTCACTCCATAAAGACTCCGATAGAGAAGTGAAGGTCAACATACTTCTCACCATATCTTTTAGAGTTTGATTGTGGTGCTCATCTATACTATTATTACTGGATGTACTAGGCATGGTATATTAAGGCACAATCTCACACTTAGCAAGGTAGTTAGTAAAGGTCATGAACGTTGTTCACCTGATCTATCATGTCAACAGTAATATTCACCTCCACGGTTTGATTAGATGACTTTAATTTTTTTACCTAGTTGAAGTTCAACTTTGGCTTTGAAAATTTTAAAAATGTCCAAAGATTGTGGCTACTAATGAATAAGGTACAGATAACAAAATATGGTATAGTCATATATGAAGCTAATAAAATTTGTGTGTCTATTCCAAGATGCCTTAGGGAATGTTCCACGATGTATTAACTCAAAAACGTCACTACAAAGGCTAGCTCCTTTGTTCCTTTTATTAGTGGTCTTTCTCTTAGCACACTCTATACAGACATCAAAGTCTGACATGTCAAGGGAATTGAGAATTCCATATGACATTAACTTTTCTAGGTATTGTTTGGATATATGTTCTAAACGCCTATGTCATAATATGGAAGAATTCTCGTTAATCAATTTACATTTAATACTTATACTATGCATTATTATGTTGTTAATTGTAGAAGTAAAGGTGTTTAATTTATAAAGCTTATGAACCAAAGAACCATTGCCAACCAACACTAAATTAAGGAAAATACTAAAAATTCTATTTCTAAATGAACAAAAATAATGCAATTTATCCAAACATGAAATTAAAATTAAATTCCATCGAAAATATGACACAGTAAATATATTTTCTAAATCCAGAAAGACATTGGTTCTTAAATAAGCCCTAAAATACCAATTGACTTGACTTTAGCCTTCTTTCCATTCTTCGTATATATGTATCTTTCACCATCAAGAGGAAGTCGACTTTTGAGATAACCCTGTATAGTGACACTTATGTGAGTAGTAGTACCGGTATCTATCCACTAAGTGTCAGTGGATATAATAGCTAAATTAACTTCTGAACTAACAATATTGAGAAGTTTACCCTTCTTTACACGCTAGTTGACATACTTGAGATAATTTTTCTTCATATGACTTTTCTTCTTGCAAAAGAAATAAGTGGATTTCTTATCCTATTTCTTGTACTCTTTATGATCATTGCCTCTAGAATATACAGTTTGTTTTCCTTTGTTATTGATCATCTTTCGCTTCTTACTCATACTTTAAGAACCAGATGCTAAGTGAGCACTCTCAGATATCTCAATCTTTAGTCTCCCCTCCTCTTGCACGCATTAAGCAATGAGCACATTCAATGCCCACTTTTTCTTTTGAGTATTATACGATATCTTAAAAGGAGTGAACCGTGTCGACAGAGACATCAAGATGAAATGCACTAACATACTCTCAGTTTTAGTACTTTCAGACTTCTCGCTATATTGGACATATCATTTATGTATTTCTTTACGTTTCCTTTACCACTATAATGTATGGTTACTAAGTTTGTAACAAGTGTGGTAGTCTTGACCTTTTCATTTGAGGTGAATTGGTCTGCTAGTTAGTTGAGAAACTCCTAGCATCTCATTCCTCTACTATTGAGCGCTTTATTAGAGCTGGTATGGAAAGTCTTATGATACGTAAACACATGTGATTTGATTTCTCCCATAGCTAAAATTCAGTTCTCTGCTCTATATTGCTAGAATTTGTCAGATGTGTAGCGCAATTGTTCCTAAATGCGTAGTTTAAGTTCATGCAACCTAAGACTACGATTATGTATTCTTTCCATTCAGCAAAATTCTAATCAGTTAATATTGGAATGTTATTAATACTGATAGTTACAGATTGTACTAAATTAAAAGAGTAAAATTTATTTAAGCTCATGATTTAACTAAAGCTAAGAACATGCATAATATAAAATTATGTAAATAAAATAAAATTTTAATTACATATAAATGGGCTCTTTATGAGATATCAAATACAACATTATATTTTACTTTATAAACTAAAATATAATTTATTTGCGGTACTCTCTGATATAACTCAAATTTTAATTGATCACATAATGTGTTTTCCTTTGGGTTGACCCATTGTGCGTATAATATGATACTTTATATGAGTTATATACTGGTCCATATCTCACAATAACCTTAATCAGCTATATAATATGTCTTCCTTTTAGCCAACATATTTTATGCATGATCTAAATAAAATAATATTTTTTTCCATAATTGTAAGCTACCTTGATCATATATCTAACATAAAAATAACTTTCATTTGGGTCGATTACTCTTAGTATAGATATACATCTACCAACATAAATGCACTAAACCTACCTAAGGTGCCTTTTTTGGGCTGACACAATAGTTTAATTTAGTAACACAGTGTATAGATAGACCCAAGAAAATACTAGAAACTTTAATCAAATAGATAATTACTTAATCAGTCTTAATAACCAAAAATTAGGCTTATTAATTGCTTGATGCTTTATGATAATTGATTGGTATTGATGATTATCTTAATCAATTTGAAAGCATATTATATGTGATTTCTATATTGGTATAATTAGGTGAGAATGCTATTGAGAGGTCTTAAGCAAATGAAAGGGGTAAAGAAGCTAATGCTTGTTGGAAGTTCTCATTTTAAATCTCATTCTCATACATTATTTAATATTTTTTTTAATAGCCTTCTCATGTACAAATATTATACATTATTTAATACTTTTTTAATATATCCTTCACAAGTACAAATTCGTTAATCGATTAAAAACAATTCTAATAGATCTTTAAAGCTATCACTCAATTAAAAAAAATCAAATCGATTGATAATTCATCTTATCGTAATTTAAAGTTGTTAAACGATTGGATCAGATTCTTAATTGATTGATAGTACTAATTGATTGATTCTAATCAATTTTATCATGGTTTTAAACTGTTAATCGATTGATAAAAAATTGCCAATAGATTTGTAGCATCAAATTAATTAACCTGATCGATTAAAATAGATCTCGTATTTTATCCAGCCATACTAATCGATTTGGTAAAATTCATCAATCAATTGGTGTCCATTGAATCGATTGGGTAATCAATTCGACTTGGTTCTGTTTATAATTTTATACTTGGTAATTGATTGCCTGATCAAGCCAATCAATTGAGCCATTGCAATTTGATCTACAAACATAAAAAAACTTAGAAAACAAGTCTATCCTAGGTTTCCATATATGATTTTCTATGATAAAAAACTGTGTTATACTAGGAAAACGTGATCTAACATACAAACAACAAATCGAAGAAAAACTTAACCTAATAGCTATGAAAATGATGAAACACAAAGCTCTGATAATACATGTTAGTTTTTGGAAAACCTAAGCTACATAAATTATAAAATACGAAGAATTCACATATAGGAAATACAAGAATAAGAAAATATAGTTTCATCAATTATACATGACAAAAGAAATTAATACATAAACATAAAGACAAGGAATCTGATTGAAGAGTCATTATCCTTATCCTAGCATCGTTGGCTTTGATCCCTATTGAAGAAGATGCAGTGGAAAGAAAAGGAAGGTCTTCCAAGGAGCTTAGGGGTAACTACACCGAAAAGTTTCTTATTAATGGGGGATAAGAAACTATGTCAAGATCCACCTAAACCCTTGGGGACCTCCCTTTTATATAGGAATCCAATCCGTTATCAATCCATAGATGATAATGAATTAGGATAAAGAGTTCTACACATTGAACTCACATCCAATAATCTGAAACCCAATAAACATAAGTTAGATCACTTTAAAGAGATTGTATTCACATGTTCAACTTATAAATAAGGCCATCTAATAGGGATAATAAAATCCAGCAGGGGTACTTGGTGAAAGTTCAACGTACAACAAGCCTTGGCAGACAACATGCTGCTTCGGTGATAACAAGCATGTCAGTGGGTGGTGCTTGCAATCACACTTAATTTTGTAGCTTCTCGGATGATCATCGGAGTTGAGGAAGAAGGGTTGAAGGTTTAGGGCCTTTGCCACAAAAGACAAGGTTTGGTAGCCCCTGCTATGTGTGGTACGACAACTGAGGTGTTGTTGGCTGGACTTTCTATAACTGATGCCTACAACCCCTGCTGTCTTCCTACTGAACACTGCCCCCTTTCTATCTTTGGCACAATAGTAGCGAAAGGAAAAATGGTGTCCATTGGGGGGAAATATGCTAACAATATCACATCTTAAGCAAAGAACAAGATGACACCCCTACCAGTCAGATCCACCTCAGCACTAGATAGGGCAGATGGGGCTGACCATTTGGACATCCAGACTGTCCCACTTAACCACCGAGACAAAGATGGAGACATGAAACACCCCACTGAGTGACGCTCCCATAAAATGTTGCGTTTTTCAGGCCGCAAAAACCGCTTTTTGCGTTACGAAAACCCCGAAATCCTCATGCCACGGATCCGTGCGAAGAAACAAAAAATTTCATATATATGTTTCTAAGCCTAGATCTACTTTAGATCTACAAGATTAAGAGGTTACCCTTGATGCGAAGCCCTTCGCGTAATCCCGCTCGTCCTAGGTTCGCCGGATCTCGAGAGTATCAAAGTAGATACTCCTCTATGCATATCCACACGAACAAATCGATGGAGGAGAAACTTTAGAGTGTGCTAGCACTCTATGAAGTTTTGGCCAAAGGTGGAGGAGAGGGAGAAGTGGATGAGAGGAGGAAGAAGATGGAGTTACAAAACAAAAATTGAAACTCCACAAGCACTAAAAGTGGCTGACCACTTTTTCATGAGGGGTTATATACTCCATGGAATTTCAAGAGTCAAAAACTCTTGATCTCCCTCATGAGGTGGCACACACATGTGCTAGCCTTGATGATGTGGCACATCACCATTAGCCACTTAATGTCAACTCACCAATGAGGTGGCAAATGGTCAAGTCAAACTTGACCCTTCATCTTCCTCTCAAGTCAAGTCAAACTTGACCACTTCTCTCCCTTGGTTGATCTAATCTAACCATTGGTTCAAGTCAATTTTAATTTAATGAATCTCTATTCATTGAATTAAATTAATTAAATGAGTCTAAGTCCAAATTAGACTCACTTAACACATGAACAAAATTGAGTCCAACTCAATTAGCTCAATTTGGATTACTCTTAATCCAATTTGATTCATCATATGAACCTAATCCTTTAGGTTCATCAAGTGAACCTAATCTCCATCTAATTTCCCTTTGTGTGTGACCCTATAGGTTCTTATAACGCTGGCAATGCTCCTAAACCCATTTAGAAGCATAAGTAATGAGCGGTATCTAGCAACACATCATTACTACCCAAGTTATAAGAATGTTGAGATCCAACATCACCTTGTGACTACTAATTGTGACCCCTCACAATATATGACAATGCCCTTCTATCCTAGACATCTAGATTGATCAATGTGAGGCATAGACCGTGTCATCCTCTAATCAATCTAAATCTTGAACTCCAAGTAGACTCACTCAATCAAATGAGCTCAATATCTCATATTGACTCATTTGGACATGACCATGCACTTAGTGGTCTCACTCTATCAAGAATATCGATGTCACTCCCATCATATAGGAGGGATAGATCCCATCTACATCACTCACATCCCTCCGCATAATTTGTTACATACCCAGTAATCGCCTTTATAGTCCACCTAGTTACGGGTGACGTTTGACGAAGTCAAAGTACATAACTCCTTATGTAGGGAACCATGGTGACTTCAGGTCCAAGGACTAGTAGTCATACTAATAGCCACATGAGAAAGTATATGACACTCATATAATGATCCATGATACTTTCTCATGGCGGATCATTCAGTATACATTCTCCAATGCATACCCAAGTGTCAACTTGATATCTCCATATCCATGACTTGTGAGATCAAGTCATCGAGTTGACCTACATGCTAGTCTCATCACATTAACATTGTCCCTGAATGTTAATACTCGACTAGAAATGATTAAGATGTTGGGTTCGTCGGGCCGCGAAAACCGCTTTTTCGCGTCGCGGAAACCCCGAGTCACCCAAAGCCTTGGATCTCGTGCAAAGATTCGTAAACAAAATTTTTCGAAAAACCTTTTTCTTGTACGAGTTTGTAAAAACTTTAGATCTACACTAAAGTTAAGATCATTACCCTTGTAGCGAAGCCCTTCGCGTTCCCGCTTGTCCAAGATGTCGCCGGATCTCTAGTTGTAAAAGTAGACAACCTCTATATGTATCCACACGGACACAAGTAGAAGGAGATGACCAAAATACAAGGTGTGCTAGCACCAATGGAGTGTTCGGCCAAGGAATGGGAGAAGGAGAAGAGAGAGCACCCAAGGGAGAAGAAGAGTGAATGAATTCAATGAGAGGAAATTCAAACAACCCCTTAGCCATCAAGTGGCCGGCCACTCTAGGAGGTGTAACCCCCACATTAATTCCAATTAATGTGGAGACCATTAAGAGTTGTAACCCCCATGAGGTGGCACTCTAGGATGATGTGGATCAACACTATTGGTCCACATCTTGCCACCTCACTAAATGACATGGCAACAAGTGTAACCTCCTCATTTAATGTGGGCCGGCCACATTAAATGCTATGGAGGCTTGTAACCTCCATGAGGTGGCACACATTGATGATGTGGAGCAATCCTATTGGTCCACATCTTGCCAACTCACTAGTGATGTGGCAAAAAGTCAAGTCAAACATGACTTTTTCTCTTCCTCTCAAATCAAGTCAAACTTGATCAAATCTCTCTCATGGTTGATCTAATCCAACCATATGATTCAAGCCAACTTAATATAATGAATCTAATTCATTAAATTAAGTTGATTTAATGAGTCATAATCTAAATTAGACTCATTGAATACATGAATCAACTTGAGTCTAACTCAATTAGCCCAATTTGGATTACTCATAATCCAATATGATTCATCAAATGAATCTAATCCTCTTGGTTCATCATATGAACCAAATCTCCATCTAATTGTCCTTAGTGTGTGACCCTATAGGTTCTTGTAACGTTGGCAATGCCCTAAACCCATTTAGGAGCATAAGTAATGAGCGGTATCTAGCAACACATCATTACTACCCAAGTTACAAGAATGTCGAGATCCGACATCACCTTGTGACTACCAATTGTGACTCCTCACAAAATATGTGACATTGTCCTTCTATCCTAGACATCTAGATTGATCAATGTGAGGCATAGACCGTGTCATCCTCTAATCAATCTAAATCTTGAACTCCAAGTAGACTCACTCGATCAAATGAGCTCAACATCTAATGTTGACTCATTTGGGCATGGCCATGCACTTCGTGGTCTAACTCTATCAAGAATACCGATGTTGCTCCCGTCATATGGGAGGGATAGATCTCATCTACATCACTCACATCCCTCTACATAATTCGTTATATACCCAGTAATCGCCTTTATAGTCCACCCAGTTACGGGTGACGTTTGACGAAACCAAAGTACATAACTCCTTATGTAGGGATCCATGGTGACTTCAGGTCAAAGGACTAATAGTTATACTAATAGCCACATGAGAAAGTATATGACACTCATATAACGATCCATGATACTTTCTCATGGCGGGTCATTCAGTATACATTCTCTAATGCATACCCATGTGTCAGCTTGATATCTCTATATCCATGACTTGTGAGATCAAGTCATCGAGCTGACCTACATGCTAGTCTTATTGTATTAACATTGTCCCTGAATGTTAATACTCGACTAGGAATGATTTAGAGTAGTGTTCCCTATATCATCTCACTATCGATTCAACCAATCGATTGATATAGGTAAGAACCTTTCTACTCTAGGACGTTACTATACTTATTTTATCTGGCACTAATACAAATAAGCATAATAACCAAAAACCAAATGTCTTAATATATATACATGAATATGATATACATGAGTCCATACAATCATCAAATGATTGGCTCTAGGGCTCTAACTAACAATCTCCCACTAGCACTAGTGCCAATCAGTATAGGCTCTAAGGCCTAATGACCTAGTGTGACCATCATGCTTCCTCTGTGCCAAAACCTTGGTCAAGGGATCTGCAATGTTAGCCTCTGTAGGTACTCTGCAAATCTTCACATCTCCTCTATCGATAATCTCTCGAATGAGATGGAAGCGCCGTAGTATGTGCTTGGTCCGCTGGTGTGAGCGAGGTTCCTTTGCCTGTGCTATAGCTCCATTATTGTCACAATAGAGCTCAACTGGGTCAGCGATACTAGGAACCACCCCAAGTTCAGTGATGAACTTGCGGATCCAAACTGCCTCCTTTGCTGCCTCTGATGCAGCAATATACTCGGCCTCTGTTGTAGAATCAGCTACTGTGTCCTGCTTCGAACTCTTCCAGCTCACAGCACCACCATTTAAGCAAAACACAAACCCTGACTGCGATCGGTAATCATCCTGATCGGTCTGGAAGCTGGCATCACTGTAACCCTTTACAGTTAGCTCATCATTGCCTCCATATATCAAGAAATATTCTTTAGTCCTTCTTAAGTACTTAAGAATAGTCTTGACCGCTATCCAGTGACTTTCACCTGGATCTGACTAGTATCTGCTCGTCATGCTCAAAGCATATGAGACATCAGGTCGAGTACATAGCATGGTGTACATGATCGATCCTATGGCTGAGGCATAAGGGATCTGATCCATGCGGTCTCTCTCCTCTCTAGAAGAGGGACCTTGAGTCTTCGAAAGACTCACGCCATGTGACATCGGCAGAAATCCCTTCTTGGAGTTCTTCATGGCAAACCGTCGGAGTACCTTGTCAATGTATATACTCTGACTTAGGCCAAGCAATTTCTTAGATCTATCTCTATAGATCTGTATCCCTAGAATGCGGGATGCCTCACCTAAGTCCTTCATTGAGAAGCAACTCCCTAGCCAGGTCTTGACAGACTGAAGCATAGGGATGTCCTTCCCAATGAGTAGTGTGTCATCCACATACAATATGAGGAAGACAACTATGTTTTCTACAACCTTCTTGTAGACACAAGGCTCATCTTCGTTCTTTATGAAACCAAACTGTTTGATCGCATCATCGAATTGAAGATTCCATCTCCGAGAATGACCTCTAGCCATTTCTCGGAATCTGGTCTCATCACAGCTTCCTGATAGGTGGTAGGCTCATCCTCTATGAGCACAATGTCATCATGGTCAGACAAGAGAAATGAGTATCTCTCAGGCTGACGACGTACCCTATCAGACCTGCGAAGAGGTATGTCTACTTGAACTGGTTGTTGTTCCTCAACTCTTTGTGGAACAACATCATCCACAACACTTTGTGGTTCCAGTTCAACTTCCATCAAGGCATCAGTGCTATTGTTCGCATCTTGAACTTCTTCAAGATCGAACGCGCTCCCACTAGTCTTTCTAGAAACAAAGTCCCTTTCTAGAAAGATCCCAGTCTTTGCCACAACTACCTTGTGCTGACTGGGAATGTAGAAGTAATATCCCTTAGTTTCCTTGGGATATCCGATGAAATAGCACTTGTCGGATTTGGGTCCTAATTTGTCTGAGACTTGACGTCGTACGTAAGCCTCACAACCCCAAATCCTCATGAAAGACACCTGGGCATCTCTCCCAGTCCATATCCTATATGGTGTCTTTATCACGGCCTTGGATGGAACTCGGTTGAGAATGAAAGCTGCCGTGTCTAGAGCATAACCCCAGAGGTATGTCGGAAGATCTGTGTGACTCATCATAGACCGTACCATATCTAATAAGGTACGATTCCTCCTTTCGGACACACCATTCACCTGTGGTGTTCCAGGAGGAGTGAGTTGGGATAGAATCCCACACTCAGCTAAATAGTTACGAAACTCATGGCTTAAGTATTCACCACCTCGATCTGATCGAAGTATTTTAATACTCTTGCCAAGCTGGTTCTGTACTTCATTCTTGAATTCTTTGAACTTTTCAAAGGATTCAGACTTATGTGTCATCAAGTACACATAACCATATCTACTGAAGTCATCAGTAAATGTGATGAAGTATCTATAACCGCTTCTAGCAGCAATATTGAAAGGGCCACATACATCACTATGTATGAGTCCTAACAAATCAGTTGCTCTCTCGCTGTGCCCACTAAAGGGAGTCTTGGTCATCTTGCCTGGTAGGCATGACTCGCATATCTCATATGATTCAAAATCAAATGAGTCCAGCAAACCATCCTTATGGAGCTGGGATAAGCGTTTGTCATTTATATGACCTAAGCGACAGTACCAGAGATAGGTTTGGTTCAAGTCAGTCGACTTGATCCTCTTGGTATTTATGTTATAGATAGGGCTCTCAAGGTCTAGAATGTAGATTTCATTTATCAGAGGTGCACTACAATAGAACATATCGTTTAAATAGACAGAACAACATTTGTTCTTTATTATAAACGAGAATCCTTTCTTGTCCAAACAAGAAACTGATATAATGTTCTTAGTCAATGCAGGCACATAACAATAATCATCTAACTCTAGTATAAGCCCAGAGGGCAGAGATAGAAAATAAGTCCCTACAGCAACAGCAGCAACCCGTGCTCCATTGCCTACTCGTAGGTCTATCTCACCCTTTGTCAATACTCTGCTATTTCTCAGTGCTTGTACATTAGTACAAATGTGCGAAGTACATCCGGTATCTAATATCCACGACGAAGAAATAGAGAGGTTGACTTCTATAACATTTATACCTGAAGTAGAAATCTTATTTCTCTTCTTCTTAAGATATTCCAGGTATTCTTTGGAGTTCCTCTTCCAGTGCCTTGCTTGTCCTTGATATAGGTGACAAAGATGTTCAACCATATCATAAGCACTCATCAACTCATGTTGCTTCTGAAGCTCAGAGTTCATAGTTGCGAGCATTAGACAGGACACATCTAATGCGTCATCTTGATGCTTCTTGTAAGCATCTCAGTCTGCTCGCGTGGCAGTGGCAGGAGGAGCCTCCGGAATGGACTGCTCCAGAACGTACAGTTTACGTTCCTGAGTGAGAACTATTCTCAGGTTCCTGTACTAGTCCAGGAAATTTGCTCCGTTGAGCTTGTCCTTCTTAAGGACAGAACGCAGAGAGAAAGAGTTCGTATTCGACGTCATGGTTATCTACAACAGAAAATTTGCAGAAATAAATATCATATTCTTTAAAAATCATTTAATTAGGCCTTTAATTAAATGATGCTCCCATTGAATACTATAATTCTTGTGGGACAAGATCCACATCATACTAACCCTTGAGTTAGCTTTGGCTAATACGCCCAAGGCTTAGTATGATCGGTAGGTAACGATTACCAATTACATCTCTATTCAACTCTTGTTTATAGAATCAATATCCGCATTTATATTAAAACTCGAGTTAGCTTTGGCTAATATGCCTGAGAGTTAATATAAACATGATTTTGTCCTACCTTTCCAACTATTGGAAGAATGCCTATAGTTGACTCGATCCAACCGAGTAACTAGGAATACTCAATCTAATTGAGTTTGTATTCACCCATGTGTTGATAGGCGGGACCAAGATTGTCCCTCCGTACCCTACCAAGATAATATGTATTGCTCTGCTTTGGCAGATTCAACAATACATGTGATCGAGGTAGTGATAGGTATCACGGCACGGTTAGGCATTTAGAGTTGGTTCGATCTAGATCTAATCTAATCGAGAAGGATGCATCTTGTGCACGACTTAGATCTAATCTAATCGCAAGGGTGCATCATGTGCACGACTTAGATCTAATCTAATCGTTAAGGCACTAATTAATTAATTAATTATTAAACATGCATCAGATACATAACAATTAATTAATTAATCTATTTGTGATTTAGTCATGGCCCTACTACGATCTTCTCAAGCCAATGAGAAGATCGAATGGTCAACCTAGGGTCAACAGCTTCTCCAAGCTCCTCCCTTTGACCACCTTGTGTTGCTCGTGCCCGCCTCGGAACTCCGTCTCGTGTGGACCCTCCATCGCTCCAATTTGTACATTACAATTTGAAACTCGAGTTACATTCGAGTCTAAATCTAATTTACAACCAGAATAAGAGAAAGGCACGACGCGCAGGCCGTGGAAAAAAAATAAAAATACAGCACACACAATCATATGACGGCACGCAGGCCGTATTATGAATTACAACACAAATCCAATCTTATTGGGTATTTTGGGCCATGACTATCACAAATTAATATATAATTCAAAATTATATATTTCTCATAATTTTTCTGTAATTTTAAAATAATTTTTACAATTTTTTATTAGTAAAATTTCCCGGCGGTCCCGTTTAGCGGTTTCGGGCGCAATCGCGGAACGGATCCCCTTGCGGGGCCCAGGGGCAGCGCCCCTACCCGCGATCTAACCATCGCGAGGGTTCCTATGCGATCCAACAGCGCCTAAACCCGCTGTCCCAAAACGATTTGGGTCGAGACATTGCCGTTTCGGAAAAATCTTCCCGGCGGGTTCGTTTTTAGCGATTTCGGGTGCAATCGCGAAGCAAATTCCCTTGCAGGGTTAGGGGCAATGCCCCTACCCACGATCTAACCATCGTGAGTTGCTCCTTTGCGATCTTATGGCACCCAACCCCGCTGTCCCAAACGGATTTGGGGCAAAACGAAGCCGTTTAAAATAAAACTTTCCGGTAGCCGAAGCCTACAAGTGCCGAGACACTTGTGCTTCGCTTCTACGGAAAAATTACTCATAAAAACTCTAAAAACTCAATTTTTATAGAAAATCATAGAAGGTATATTTTTCATAAAAATACAAACGAACTCGTACAAGTCTTTGCACGTGGCTCTGATACCACTGTTGAGTTCGTCGGGCCGCGAAAATCGCTTTTTCGCGTCGCGGAAACCCCGAGTCACCCAAAGCCATGGATCTCGTGCAAAGATTCGTAAACAAAATTTTTCGAAAAATCTTTTTCTTGTACGAGTTTGTAAAAACTTTAGATCTACACTAAAGTTAAGATCATTACCCTTGTAGCGAAGCCCTTCGCGTTCCCGCTTGTCCAAGATGTCGCCGGATCTCTAGTTGTCAAAGTAGACAACCTCTATATGTATCCACACAGACACAAGGTGTGCTAGCACCAATGGAGTGTTCGGCCAAGGAATGGGAGAAGGAGAAGAGAGAGCACCCAAGGGAGAAGAAGAGTGAATGAATTCAATGAGAGGAAATTCAAACAACCCCTTAGCCATCAAGTGGCCGGCCACTCTAGGAGGTGTAACCCCCACATTAATTCCAATTAATGTGGAGACCATTAAGAGTTGTAACCCCCATGAGGTGGCACTCTAGGATGATGTGGATCAACACTATTGGTCCACATCTTGCCACCTCACTAAATGACATGACAACAAGTGTAACCTCCTCATTTAATGTGGGCCGGCCACATTAAATGCTATGGAGGCTTGTAACCTCCATGAGGTGGCACACATTGATGATGTGGAGCAATCCTATTGGTCCACATCTTGCCAACTCACTAGTGATGTGGCAAAAAGTCAAGTCAAACATGACTTTTTCTCTTCCTCTCAAATCAAGTCAAACTTGATCAAATCTCTCTCATGGTTGATCTAATCCAACCATATGATTCAAGCCAACTTAATATAATGAATCTAATTCATTAAATTAAGTTGATTTAACGAGTCATAATCTAAATTAGACTCATTAAATACATGAATCAACTTGAGTCTAACTCAATTAGCCCAATTTGGATTACTCTTAATCCAATATGATTCATCAAATGAATCTAATCCTCTTGGTTCATCATATGAACCAAATCTCCATCTAATTGTCCTTAGTGTGTGACCCTATAGGTTCTTGTAACGTTGGCAATGCCCTAAACCCATTTAGGAGCATAAGTAATGAGCGGTATCTAGCAACACATCATTACTACCCAAGTTACAAGAATGTCGAGATCCGACATCACCTTGTGACTACCAATTGTGACTCCTCACAAAATATATGACATTGCCCTTCTATCCTAGACATCTAGATTGATCAATGTGAGGCATAGACCATGTCATCCTCTAATCAATCTAAATCTTGAACTCCAAGTAGACTCACTCGATCAAATGATCTCAACATCTAATGTTGACTCATTTGGGCATGGCCATGCACTTCGTGGTCTAACTCTATCAAGAATACCGATGTCGCTCCCGTCATATGGGAGGGATAGATCCCATCTACATCACTCACATCCCTCTACATAATTCGTTATATACCCAGTAATCGCCTTTATAGTTCACCCAGTTACGGGTGACGTTTGACGAAACCAAAGTACATAACTCCTTATGTAGGGATCCATGGTGACTTCAGGTCAAAGGACTAATAGTCATACTAATAGCCACATGAGAAAGTATATGACACCCATATAACGATCCATGATACTTTCTCATGGCGGGTCATTCAGTATACATTCTCTAATGCATACCCATGTGTCAGCTTGATATCTCTATATCCATGACTTGTGAGATCAAGTCATCGAGCTGACCTACATGCTAGTCTTATTGTATTAACATTGTCCCTGAATGTTAATACTCGACTAGGAATGATTTAGAGTAGTGTTCCCTATATCATCTCACTATCGATTCAACCAATCGATTGATATAGGTAAGAACCTTTCTACTCTAGGACGTTACTATACTTATTTTATCTGGCACTAATACAAATAAGCATAATAACCAAAAACCAAATGCCTTAATATATATACATGAATATGATATACATGAGTCCATACAATCATCAAATGATTGGCTCTAGGGCTCTAACTAACATAAGAGTAGTGTTCCCTATATTGTCTCACTATCGATTCAACCAATCGATTGATATAGGTAAGAACCTTCTACTCAAGGACGCTATTATACTTAGTTATTTGACACCAATACAAGTAAGCATAATAACCATAAACAAATGCCTTTATTTATATACAAGAATATGATACAATGAGTCCATACAACAATCATCAAATGATTAGCTCTAAGGCTCTAACTAACACAAAAACCTAGGCTGGACTATTTTACGACAATAGGAAGGCCAGCGCCTCAATGCCACTATAGCATTTTGAATGACAAGGGGATCACTTGAAACTCAAATTTGACGACATTGATACAGTGGAGCATGCCTTGGGGTTTTGCCATGTTGGATGCTTCATGGGCCGAAACCCAGGACATGAAGGAGCAACCACTATCACTAATCGATGGAGGACAACATACCACTTCTATCTACACAAGAGTGGTTGGATAGTCTTTCAATTCAACATGGTCAAGGATCGTGATTGTATGCTTGAAGAGGTCCCATACTTTGTGTTTGGAAGCCCACTTTTCCTAAAGACCATGCCAACTTGTTTACTCTTTAACGAAGATGGATGATTCATCCTTGCATGGATGCAAATCTATGACTTCCAACAAACTGCTGGACTCCGCAAGTACTTAACTTAATTGGCTCTGAGATTGGTTGCCCCCTTTACACTGATAAGCTAACTCGTAGTCGAGAGTGTCTTACCTATGTGAGGTTGCTGGTGGAGGTGGATATGATGGTACATAGGATGAATCGATCTCAATCACACTACCACTAGGGGCTGACATTAACCTTTGTATCAAATTTGAAGTGATACTAGACTACTGCAGAGGATGCCGTCAAATCATGCTCAAGAGAATTGTAAGGATAAGGGTCCGGGGGCACCAAGTGTGAATACTACACAACAACCATTGGAGGGTCACAGGCCCTCGAATAGAGGACTCATTCACGCTGAAGATAGCAACAAAATTTGAACCAGCATAAGTAGAAAAATGAGGCAACAACAAATGGGCAGAAGATGTTGGGATATGTCTGATGCTGTGTGTGCTAAAAACATGTTTTGTAAACATACACAATCGAAGACTTAACGATAAATAAACTAATTTATTACATCACACACATGCAAGATACAATTGTACAGACAAGATTATAAAATAAAATGAAATCAAATAATAATTATTCTGGATATACCTTACGGATGACCTATAATGAGAAGACGCCAACCTTTTGCGATGTTATCGAACCTTACCTCTATTTGTATCTACGTCGAGCTCTTCAAGACAGCTCTAAGAGAACAAGCTTCACCTTCGAAAGGTATTAGCCATGAGCAAAGGAGAAGGAACAAGATGCAAAAGGAAGATCTTCTTCTTTTGGGAAGCTCACAGCAACAAGAGGAGGCCCTCTTGTTGTGGTCGGCAACAAGAGAGAGAGAGAGAGAGAGAGAGAGAGAGAGGGAGAGAGGTAATAGGTTTAGGTTTCCAAAACCTAATTAAGTCAATAATGAATTGTGTATTAATTATCTCTTAACCATATCAATATATAATCCTTTTTAATAAGTTGGATTATAAAGCCCAAATCCAACCCATTATGTCTTAACCAAAAATTAGCCCATTAACCCCTCGGTTTAATTTATAACTAAATTAAGTTGGTTCATGGCTAAAGTAAATTGGTTCATAACTAAACCAAATAGGGGTCAACTCTTTCATAAGAGATGTGACTCATCTGTGCTTCTGTTCTGACAAATATTTCCGCATTTGTCTTATGTATAGTTCAGCTAAACATTTATCTCTTGATCTAGAATCCTATTCTCTAGCTTGTTCTTTTAGAGACTCTTAGTACATGTGACCCAATATGTTCCTAGTTTATCTTGGTCTTCCATAATTAACTACTTAATTATGGAACGATCATGAGTATTACCTAGTAGTACATCATGATCCCTAATTAATCAAAAAATCACAATTGATCTCAGAACTAATTCTAAATCGTTCAGCAGCTACAGTAAGTAGTGACTTGTTCCTTTCACTCGTCTTGTACCCACTTAGTTTAGGACATGGTCTATATGTCTGCCTCCACTAGGCTGACTACATCACACTTAGCCCAAGTAATACTTCCTTGTTCTACGGATTCAAATTAGTTGTACATGTGTACAAGAGTTCCATACTTTTAACATGTGATACTTTGACCAAAGATTTTGAGTAATAATTTTAACGAGTGCTATAGGATATACGCCTCCTCCCAAAGAGAGGTAAATCCTCTGTGGACTATCCAAACACCTTCCGACACTTTGACTTATACCTAATCATCTTAGATTCACACCTCCAAGAGATGTTTACTTTAGATGTCAAAGTATAAGTCTCCATGACCAAGATGACTTGTATACCTCAAGTCGAAGAAAACTAATATATATATATATATATATATATATATATATATATATATATATATATATATATATATATATATATATATATATATATATATATATATATATATATATATATATATATATATAACTATATGAAGTCTTACAGCAAGTCACTCCAATGAACTAGTTACCATAACTAGCATCAACATTTAACTCTCGACATCCCAATATCTCCAACTAGTGAGAAATAACTGCTTGGTCAAACCAAGAAGTATAATCCGTACTAGTCTTATAGAATTGATGATGTCCAAATGCACCAATTCGACGACAAGGAAAATATTAATACGTTCATAATTACACATGTAGAGATAATCACAAGTTATGATCTAATCACAAATTCTCTCATACTATAAATTATATTGCGGGCATTCAGTAAATGTGTTTAAGACTATTCAAGCATATAATATGCACTCAATTAGTGAAGCTATATTTATCAAATAAAAAATAAAATCATAAGGTGATTACCTTAGGATATCCCTCAAAATCTAACACTCACACTTGGCCTAATGCCAATTGCTACAATGTCCTAAACCGTAAGTATGGATGTGACTCTCAAACTTACTTTATGGTAGAGCCTTTGTCAAAGGATCTGCTAGGCTCTTTTTAGTGAAAATTTTCTTGAGTTGTATTTCTTTCCTACTAATGATCTCACTTATTAGATGATAACGACGAAGCATGTGTTTGGATCGCTGATGAGACCCAGGTTCCTTTGCTTATACAATGACTCCAGTGTTGTCACAGTAAATAGGTAATGCTTCAATAGTGGATGGAACTATTCCAAGTTCGGTAACAAACTTCTTGATCTAAACTGCTTCCTTTACTGCTTCTGAAGTTGCAATGGATTCTTCTCACAGGTAGAATCTGCAACAGTGTCTTTCTTGAAATTCTTCCAACTAACTGTGCCTCTATTTAATGACTTGGAGTCATCTTTGTCCATTTGGAAACTGATATCTGCATATCCGTGTATGATCATATCACCATTTCCATATACCAAGAACATATCTTTAGTTCTTTTCAAGTACTTTAGGATTATCTTGACTGCCACCCAGTGATCCATTCTTGGATCTGACTCATATCTGCTCGTAACACTTAGAGCATATGATACATCGAGCCTTGTACATAATATAACATATATAATAGATCCTATTACAGACGCATAAGGTTTCTTATTCATACAAATCCTTTCATTTTTTATGCATGGGCACATATACTTTGAAAGGTGAATTCCATGCCTTATAGGTATGAAACCTTTCTTGGATTTAGATATGCTAAACCATTTTAACACTATGTCTATATATGTCGATTGTGAAAGACCAAGTAATTTTTTCTATCTATCTCTATAGATCTTCATCCTTAGAATGTAAGTTGCTTCTCCCATGTCTTTTATGGAATGTGTCATGGACAACCAAACTTTCACTGACTATTGAACTGGCACATCATTTCCTACAAGTAATATGTCATCAACATATAATCTTAGGAATACGACCACACTTCCACTAACCTTTTAATACACACAAGGTTAGTTTGGATTTTGTGAGAAATCAAACTCTTTAATCACCTCATCAAAGTGGATATTCCAACTCTTGAATACTTATTTTAGTTCATAAATGGACCGTTGAAGCTTGCATACTTTATTCTTGTTAACAAATGTGAAACCTTCGGGTTGTAACATATACGCATCCTCGAGCAGGTTTCCATTAAGGAAAGTTGTTTTCATATCCATTTTTCATATCTCATAATCATGATAAGATGATATGGACAGGAGTATCTGAATAGATTTAAGCATGACTACAGGTAAGGAGGTTGCGTAATAGTCAATGTATTTCCTTTGAAGATAGTCTTTTGCTGCCAACCTTGCTTTGTAGATAATTACATTACCATTCATGTCAGTTTTGTTCTTGAAAACCCACTTGCACCCTATAGGTGTAATGCCTTCAGGTGGGTCTACTAAATTCTAAACTTAGTTTTCGTATATAAAATCTATTTCTGACTTTATGGTTGTAAGTCACTTATCCTTTTCTGAACTATTCAGAGCTTCTTCATAATTAATAGGTTCCTCATCCTCAATAAGTAACACGTCATTTGATTCTCTTACAAGAGATCCATATCTCTTAAGAATATTGAGTGTCCTACGTGATTTATGAGGAGGTTGTGTCATAATCTATTGCAATTATTGACTAGGCATCTCATTAGTGTCTATTGGAGTTTCTTGAACTTCATCAAATTGAACTATACTCCCACTTGCTTCCTGCAAGAGAAACTCTTTCTCTAGGAATGCAACATGCCTTGAAACACACACATTTTATTCCAAGGGATGATAGAATTGGTACACATTAGTTTTTTTATGGTATCCAATAAATAAATACTTATCAGACTTAGCTTCCAACTTGTCTGATACAATCCTCTTCACATAAGCAGGACATTCTCATATTTTCAAATAAGATATGAGGGGTTTCTTACTAGTCCATACCTCATATGAAGTAGTTAAGATTGCCTTCATTGGGACTCCGTTTAGGAAGTAAACAGCTATCATGAGTGCATAACCCCAAATAGTTTGGGAAAATTTACACGATCCATCATTGACCTAACTATGTCCAACAGGGTTCAGTTACACCTTTTTGATACACCATTATGTTGTGACATATAAGACAGAGTCCATTGAGACAATATGTCATTGTCCTTTAGATAATCTTGAAACTCTTGGGTTAAATACTCACCACATCGATCGAATCGAAGTATCTTAATACTTTTACCAAGTTATTTCTCTACTTCATTTCTAAATTCTCTAAACTTTTCAAAGACTTCAAACTTGTGTTTCATTAGATACGCATACCTATAATGAGAGTGGTCATCAATGAAAGTAATGAAATAACTGTTGGGATGTATACTATAAGCCTAACTTTTGTATGTGTTGGTGTGGTTAGCACTAACGGTCTACTCAGGTTTTGATAAATGACAAATCAGGTTAAGTTAGGTTTGTCGTGATCTAACACTCTGATCGAGTGTGCAGGATAAGACCAGACACGTCGACGGGCTGACCGGATGTCTGGCACGAAGTCCAAGCGGGTCGACTGGCTGACCGGACGCTTGTCGAGAAGTCCAGCTAGGTTGACGGGCTGACCGGATAGCTGGCGAGAAGTCCAAGCGGGTCGACGGGTTGACCGGACGCTTGGCGAGAAGTCCAGACGGGTCGAAGGGCTGACCAGACGTCTACATGTGAGTAAAGGTAAGTCACTGGAAGGGAGTGACTGTGAGGACGCGTTCCCGGGAAGGGAACATTAGGCGTCGATCCGGCTTAGATCCATTTCGGATATCTAAGTCGAGATCGTGACTAGATTCCGGTCTCGGAAAGACGGAATCTAAGTCATACTCTTTTTTCTAAACTATAAACTGAACTAATACTCTGTTTTGAAGGTTATAATTATATATTTGCCTCGGACTAACCGTGTTTTACAGGAAAGGTGCTCCCTGGAAAAAGGTGGTTCGGGCGCCCGGAGGGGATCCGGGCGCCCGGGAGGCGAATTTTATCCAAACTCGTCGTCGCCACGTGGAGCTCACTGGTTGGACCTGCCACGTCCCACCAGGGCGCCCGGAGGGGATCCGGGGTGCCTCGAGCTTCATATAAAAGAAGGGGCAGGGGTGGAGTTTCTACAACAACTCTGAATTGACGATCTGCTCTTCTGTGCTATTGCGATGCCGCAAAGCTCCGACAACGCGCTCTTTTCTTTTTGATTTCTTCCTCTGTCGGTACTGCTTTATTTTTCATTAGCAACTGTACTTTCAATTGTAAAATGATTATTCAAATTGCTAGTGAATTGTCCAACAAAAGCACCCTCGTGTGCGGGCCTTGGAGTAGGAGTCGCCAAAGGCTCCGAACCAAGTAAAATTGGTTATTGTGTTAGCATTGTTTTAATTTCGTCTTTTCCACTGCACTTACTCTTGTCGAAATTTTTATAATCGCTATTCACCCCCCCCCCTCTAGCGAAACTTCATGATCCAGCAAGGCATCACCACAATGGTATGATATTGTCCACTTTGGGCCTAAGCCCTCATGGTTTTGCTCTTGGGCTTTACCCAAAAGGCCTCATGCCAATGAAGATATCTTTCTCTTTATAAACCCATGATCTTTCTCATATGTTTTCAATGTGGGACTATGTTTGCAACCTTGCAACACCAACAATCCCCCCCCCCTCAAACAAAGGACCACAGGCTTCCCATGTCCGATCCTCGACCCACCAGGTCTTCCTGCCCCTCGGTCCACCCGACCTACTAGGACTTCCTTACCTAGCCGCAACTAGGACTTCCTGCTTGATGTCTGATCCTCTTTATCCAAACATAAGAGCCCCCACTTTCTTTGTTCGAGGTCAATATTGTTCCCACATGGTTCAATCAGACTATAGCTCTTGTGCACAGTCAGCGGTTAAACCTTCTGGCAGTCCGGGCTCTGATATCAATTGTAGGATCGAAAAGAATTTAGATATCTCCACAATGGTATGATGTCACACCCCAAGTAGTCCCTATCCGAAGAAATTTCGGCAACATCTCCCCTGTACGGGTGACAATATGAATCTCAGTATACATATATCTATACCTTGGCCACACTCGGCCGAAACAATACACACAAATAGTAAACAATCTACGCAGTTATATTCAACATTTCTACACAGATATAATATGAACAATCCACGCAGTTGTATAAAGAAAAGATGATATAGAAATCAACGAAGATATACGTACACATCCTACTCCACTACAACGAAGAAACGAAATCCACGAAGTAATGAAATATTCGCAGCGGAAAACAAAAGTAGTAAACCCAATGTGCGTCATAAAGTCCACCATACAAACCCACATCACAAGTACACGTATAAAAGCGAACACAGAAAATGATATCTAGAAATCCTCGCGACCAAGGGGCTAGAGACTGGAATCTCTCCTGACGGCCTCAACCTGAAAAATAGTAACAACGGGGTGAGTTCAAGAACTCAGCAGGTAAACCAATAGACATGTATAGCAATATATATCCACCAGTAAAAACCTAAGGTACAGTCTCCTAAACCATAAGATCAATAGTATAGTTCTCTAACCATACAACCTACGGTATAGTCTCCTAACAGTTCAACAGATATGCAGAGCTGAAATAAACTGTAATAACCAACAATAGGCATAAAGCACAATCTATAGCACGAATAATAAGAAAATGCATATCTGTAATAAACTGTACTCACCTGCGAGGCTTGGGCAATGACTGTGGATATACACAGACAAAGATAGTCAGAGCAAATAAGCATGTATCCTGTATGCATGTCAATCATATGCAGTCACCCAAGTGCATCATCCAATATGCAACAATCACAATAAATGCAATATGTGCATATGATGCAATATGACATGGTCACCCCTGACGCTAGTCAGCAATCTCACACGCGATGGCGAGACCGAGTAGGTAGGGCTGTGGCACTGTGCACTCTGTCGTCACTACCCCTGATGAGTGACCGAATGGACAGGATGCTGTCGGAGTACACCTATCCTCCTACCTCAAACATAGTGAGGGAGCGTAACGCTCTCAACTCCCGGTACGCAATGACGGGGAGGGATCCCTGTCTGCTACCACGCTGCTGTCACACTACCCATGAGCGGACCAGCGGAGCACTACAGAGCTACTGCCATACACACCCTACTGTGCTGTGCCACTACCCATGCAGTGAAACACGTTGTGTGCAGGCCTATGTAGCTGGCCGACGAGCTCAACAATAATGGAGTCGTCAATCGCCCAGCATGCAATCATGCAGGATGGTGCATGATGCTACAGTATGGCATACCTGAACATAGCCTCCTCCATATATGTGTGTGCCCAAAAGGTAAACGCATACATAAAACCATGATATAAACAGCATAAATCCAAAGACATCACATATAACAATGATGTAAGTATCATGAATCCAAGAGCATGTATCACACATGTAAGGCAACTAATCTAGTAGAGTAGAGCACTATAGATAGACATCTCTATGAACATATATACACATGGCAAGAGATAAAATATCCAATCCTGAAGTAAAGCAACTAGCAGATGAAGCATGTGATAGGTATCAACTAGCTAAGACCAGGGAAGAAATAATCTACTATCTACCACTAGTAAATATATATAAGCTACACATATCATAAGACATTATCAAAAGATAAGTCAAAAGGTACCCGCCTCAAATAGAAGGTACAATCCCAAATCCGAAGTCAACGTCGAGACGCTTGTCTCGAATCCGAATCTTGCGTCAATCAACATATATATATTTTATTTAGCTAAATTCAAATGAAATAGCTAAATAAAATTCCCAAAACTAAATTAGGGCAAACCGTAATCACATCGATCACAACCTACCTAATTAATCTAACGGTCAATTAGGGTTAGTTACATAATCCCTAATCACCAATTAGATTAGAAATGTAATCTTAGATTAAATCCAATAGTTGACTAGGGTTAATTGTCTTAACCTAATCATTCCATTAATTTAATCTAAGCAAGTAAATCTAATCAAAATCAACATAACCCTAATTCAAATCTACACATCATGTATCAAAACTAATCATGGATTAATCCAATGTATTCCTAATCCAATACATGAATCTAATTCATCAACACATGAAACAATTACCCTACACCTTACCTCAATTCCCAGCTACTGTCCTGTTGATCCACAGCACCAAGTAATATTGCTGCCAGAAGGAGATGTTGCTGGTTTGTAGGTTCTGCCGAAACCAATGAAGTTGTTGGAAACCAAGATCACCTTCACAAATCCTCACTTGATCGGATCAGGATGATGGAATCACTGATCAGTTACAACCCTAGACTCTGCCCAACAGCTCAAGAACAAACTCACGGATTAGCTCAAAGTGAGATCAAGAAATGGAGATCACATAATCCAAACAACAACCTAATCTACCTCAATCGTGACCTCAATCAGTAGCCAGGAAGATAAGGTCCAAGATCCCTATCGATCACCTCCAGAACACACAACCTCCCTGCTGGAAATCAATCGGATCACAGTGGAATCAAGCAGGAAGACTACTGATTAAGCATCAACACCTGAAGTCTCTGCCCTACAGCCCAAGCACAACTCACTGGTCTCAACCTCTTCAACCGAATTCCCCAATCAGCCGCAAGAAGAGGACCAATCTGATCAGGAGAAAAATCCAGCACAAGAAGAGTCAATACCGAAATAAGAACCCTAATCTAGCTAGAATCCATGAATCAACACAGACCTAACGAAGCCTTACCTCTCTAGATCACCTCCCGATGGCATCACTGTCTGATTCAGCTAGAGAAGACGTAGATCGCTCCATGAATAACTAGAGGAAGATGAACGAGGGAGTCGGTAGGTTGGGAGATGCCACGAACTTTGTTCCTCACCGTGCCCTAGTCACCAAGGGGTCGTCGTTCGGCCGCAAGAACCACCGGAGCAGAGACCCCTCGGCCGAAGGCAGCCTGGTCTTCCTCGGCACCGTCAAGATCCGGCGACGTGCTCCTCCAGCATCGGCGCCGGTTCGTCCATGAGAGGGGTAGCGAGAAGAAGAAGAGGGAAAGAAGGAGATCGGCTTCGAGTAGAGGGGAGATCGGGGGAGGAGGAGAAGTCGGGGAAGAAGTGAGGGATCGGGTTGGGTTCGGCGTGTGGGGAGGAAAAAAGGAAAAGGAAATTTATAATTAAAAACATTTCCTCACTTAAACGGGTCTCCCAAACAGGCTTTATCCGAACCCGCCGATCGATCACCTCAAAACCCTCCGTACGAGTTCCGAAAAATTCCCAGAAAATTCCTAAAAATTCCAGAAAAATTCTATAAGGCTATTTCTCAAATAACCCTATTAATTAAATTTTCCGAGATCTCACATATGATATTGTCCACTTTGGGCCTAAGCCCTCATGGTTTTGCTCTTGGGTTTTACCCAAAAGGCCTCATACCAATGGAGATATCTTTCTCTTTATAAACTCATGATCTTTCCCATGTGTTTTCAATGTGGGACTATGTTTGCAACCTTGCAACACCAATAGTATGAACATCTGCTTTGAAATATTTTGAAATGAGAATCACTTTAGTCAAATGTTTACATTTTATATTTATATATATGTCAATGTAGTTGTCCATTTAATTTATATTGTAGATAACATAGTGTGTGATGTCACACAGAAGATCATGCTATCGGTTCTTTATAAATTATAAATAGTAGCTCACAACCAAGATGGATTGGGAAAAATCATTGGAACGGTTGTAGTGTAATTTGATATTAGTCTGTCTTGACTATAAAATTACACTAGTACACTATGTGTGTATTGAGCAGGATCATTTGAGGTTGTTCGATTCGTACTGACTACATAAAAGAACAGAACCTCTGTTATTATGGATGTGTGTCCTCTTAATCCCTATATAATAACAAGCACATATACTTAGTATTTATTTCTTTAACTTATCAATGGGTGAGATTTATTCGTTAAATCAATAGGCCCGATGAGTTGGAAGATAGTATTATTTATATAGTGTGTTGTTGATTATAGAAGTAAACTATGTCCTAATTATTTAGGCTGATGATGTCCCCTTGAGGAGCTCATAAGGATTATCATGTAAACCTTGCAGGTGGACTTAGTCCGGCATGATAATAAAGTTGAGTGGTACTACTCTTGGAATCAGATGTTAATTAATTGAGTTGCCAGTAACTCATTTAATTAACGGACATACAATATCTTAAACACGGGGAGATTAACACACTCATGATAAGAAGGAGCCCATATTATAATATGAGATTGGTGCGGTAGTTCAATAATAACCCTTTAGTGGTATGAGTTATTATTGATGAACTTGGGTTGAGTGTTCAAGCCGAACATAGGAAGCCCAACCCATCAAAAGACCTAAACTAATTCCTCCTCTAGGTCCTTGTTGTAGCCTCTATATAAAGCCTCGCATCCACCCATCCATAACTTGGTTTGGTTTAACTTGGTTATAGAAAGGGAGATTTTTTCTAAACACAATTCTGTTATTTTTCTTTCTTTGTAACCGACGACAAGCCTATAAAAAGGAGTAAGTGGTGGCTCCTAAAACCTAATAATTTTCTAATTCTCTAATTTCCTCTTCTCTCCTTATGGTCGGCGCCCCCTTCCTTTGCTAGGGTCGACACCCCTCCTCACCTTGCTAGGGCCGCCCCTTCCTCACCTTGCAAGGGTCGCTCCCCTCCTCTCCTTGCTTAGGGTTGGCACCCCCCTTTCTCTCCTAGCTAGGGTCGGCGCCCCTTCCTAGCAATCCATTGGTGGCCGACAGCTTGAAGAAGAGGAAGAAGATTAGAAGGTGCCCCATCCTAGAGCCTCCTTTTGTAGCCGGCGGTTTGGAAACCGAGAAGAGAAGGAGGGTGCTGTTGTCTTGGTAGATCGTCACCCACACGACGTTCAAGAAGAGGAGAGGAATATAGCAAAAGATCAAGAGGTCTTTAGCTACAAAGAAAAGGTACAACTAGTTCTTTAATTCCGCTGCGTAATTAGTCAAGTTTTCTTTATATCGATTTTGAATACTAACACAAGAGGCCAACGATCTTGTACTTAGATCAAGGTGTGCTTTGATCCATCAAGAACTTGCTTGATTAATCAAACATATGTCTGATCGAACATGTGGGTTATTAGGAATAGTTCTGTACTTGTACAATTTTTGTACAGGGAAATTTAAACAGAACGAAATTCTAGCGCCTTCAAGTGGTATCAGAGAATGGTTTCTAGTTCTATTTAATTGGTTTTCGGTTAAATTATGCACTGCTCATATATAAATTTAGATCAGATAATAGTAGGATCTGCAAGATAGATTAACTCTGCGGTTGCAGACATCCTAGATCCAACTATTATGGCTTTGTGTGTTTGTGTATGATTTGAACCCTCGGGTATGTCGAGGTTGTTGTGTGTGCATGATTGTAATAATTAAATGCGGTCGATTGCCATATTATTATTATTATTTTACATTTTGTTAGATCTAGATTACATATAAATTCCTTTGTGGAATATAGGATCGATGAATGTAAATTTTTTATTTCTTTTGTTGCGGCTTGTATCTGCTCAATCTTGGATGAACGGCCCATAATGCTCCGAGGCTTAATCGACTTGATTTGCCTTTGATTTGAGCCCAAGTGTGGTCCAATCTGATCGTGTTCATACCCCTTTTGATGCCTATAAAATAAGAGTCAAATATTAGCACCAAATACCATGAAAATTAGCTAATTTGAAATTAGGTCCAAAATCAAATATTGTTGCAGTAATTATGGTAGAGGAATCACCCATTGTGATGTCAAGCTTGTCTTTCCAGAAAAATATTGTTGCAGTAATCTCAGCTGCAATTCCATCAATTGTATTGTAGGCAATGCTTTTACCCATGTAATACCACATGTATAAAATGAAACACTGTCAAAACCCATCTTAAGTTCATTTCTAAAGTTACCAAACTCAGGAAGTTCTTTGTTGACAGTTCACATACACAAGTTACATTGTATCATTTTCTGAAATTCTGATAAGACAATCAGATTTAAGGAATTCCAACCAAATCTGAATTCTGTTTCCAATTAACTCACTCTTCTTTTTCAACTTTCAGAAACCTGGAATTCTGAAATTACTGCCCAACAACATACCATATAAAACAGCAATATCAATTCAGGAGTCAAGGATTCAAACTTAGCAACTCTTTGCATACGAATGGAGAGACCAATTAAATTAGTTCTTGTCCATGATCAGCTTCCTCACTAGCAAACAAAGTCAATCTGATTGACTATCACTTCATAATATTCAGATGTTTTGGTCTCTTCTTCATGGATTTAAAAAGTTAATGACCAAAACAACACTTTAACTATGATACAATACTGACCTTCACATAAACTCACAGTAGGGTTTCAAAATCCGTCACTTAGCAAAATGTAACATGCAAATCTTGTCATTTCCATATCAAACTACACAAGAATTGCATTCCCTGCACTCAAAATTTTAGAAATCTGTCCATTCAAAATGCTACTTCTAATCTTTGATACTTCTTGATACAAAAGTGAGCTTGATATTTTGATTTCTGATTTTTCTTGAACAGCAAATGTCATTTGTGTCTTGGACATCTTCAAGATTTGCTTCACTTTGTATCACTGATTAACCAAAGCAAAATCTTAAGCACACAGCTCCTTGAAACTAATTTCTCAGCACACCACAGAATCAACAAACAGAACTGCCATAGCAGGATACAATTTCAATCTTTCTAAATTTATTTCAGCAGCTCCACTCTTTTATTCATTTTCAGTACCTTGAAAAGATATAGCTTCCTTTTTCAAATTCTGGTTCTTGATCTCCTATCCATTTCTGTATTCAAATCTGTGGAGCTTCAATGGTGAAATTCTGTTAACAAAATTAAGCTTCAAGATTTCAGAGAATGCAGCTTCATAATCTGTTTGTAAGCAACTTGATTTAGTTTCAATTCCAGATTTCACAGCTTCTGAATTCCTAAACAGATTCAGCAAATGTGTTCCTTAACACCTTTATTCTTGATACTGCTATGAACTTTTGATACACTACTATCTCCACACTAACTGTATTTGTTCCCTATCTACTTTCTGCAACTTCTTTAGCTTCCATTTCTGAACATCATGAGTGTTCTGAATTGAGCTTGTTTCTGCAGTGGCACATCTGAATCAATCACCTTGTGTCAACTTCACATTGTTTAGTTACCAAAAATCTCAATTCCTTTCATCTAGATTCTTAAGATCTCTATTGATGCATACTTCACAGAATTCCTCAGCAATTCTAAACTGTTACAACTTATTCCCCCAAATAGCACAGAAATGACCCACTAACAAAAATTCTGCTCTCACATTAAATGCATCAATTATTGACACACGACAAAACAACCAACCTCAATCAAAGACTAAATATCTCCCCCACACTTGAATCTTTGTTCATCTATTCAATCCAACTCATCAAGAATTCAACCAACACTCCCAATGAAATAATGGCAAGCAAAGATAATCAAGGGTTTGAATGCTAGATGAAATGAAAATGTGTAAAGAAAATTGTAGGAAGAATGAATTGGAATTTATGAGGAAACAAAAATTGAGAACAATCCTTTATTTCCATGTATACTCACGCTATTGTGACCTTGAAAAGAAGTAAAGCAAGTTCTAGAGTTCAATTATTGTAAGCGCATGCCACACAAAAATAAAAAAATGTTTAGGCTTAAAGTGGCCCTCACTAGGTATTTTAATACAACAAGCTCAATCAATCAAATTGGAATCCTCCACCAAATTAACCAATATCATGTGAGAAAAGCATTCAATCATGTCACAATGACCTAAAATTGATGATCAAATTTAAGAGACTTTTACCATCTTAAAAGTATCACTAAACAATTCATGGAGACTTTTATTCAAAAATGACATGCTATGTAAACAAAATGCAAAGTATGAAAACAAAGTGTGGAAATAAAATGCAATTGCTAAGTATGAAAATAAAGAAACGTATGAAGCAAGAATTTATGAACAAAGCATGAATTAAAATGCAAAAGAAAGTGAAATTGGAACCAACTCCCCTTCATTCCGGTGGTCGAAGAAGATTGAGAAGAAGAATCCATCCCAGAAGTGAAGTATCTTTGATTGCAATCAACTTCTTTTTATTCTTCATTTTTCCATTGCAAATTCTTTCTGGAGGTCTGAGGCGGTTCAGTGTAAGCATCCACTCCGGAAGCTTGAAAGGTACCTTGAGTGGTGATTGTTACCTCCTTTTCATCAATAAATGGCTCAAGCTCTGTTTCTGGTGAATGTTCATTCTCATGTAGTGATTCTTGGGTGCTCGGCTCCATAGCACAAGTCCCTACACTTACATCTTCAATTCTTGGTGATTCTTGAGGTAACGCTTCCAGTAAGCATTCCCCTACACTTAAATCATCTTCAAAGAAATGTTCAGAACCTGAATCACTATCAACATCTTCAACAACAAAATCATTAGGATCAGAAATTTGCATAATTACATCATCATCACAAAAAGTATTAGAAAAATCATGTGAATCAATGGAAGTAGGGTCAAGCCTGACAGAATCGCTACTTTCCATCTCTCCACTGGAATTCTGTGCTTGCAGCTGATTGATGGTTGATGCAACTTGATCTATCTGACTCTGTATGTTCTGTATCCTTGCAAATTGTTGTTCTTGATGCTCACTCATTTGTTGCATAATCTCCTTGAGTTCCATGTTGACTCATCCATCTGAGGATCATTTTGTTGAAAAGAATTTGGCATAAATGATGTTGAAACTTCTTGGAACCCATATGAACTCTGGAAAGCTGGATATGACTCAATAAATTGCCCTTGTGCACTTTCATACTTGAAACATGAATTATCCACCCAATTAGCATTAAAACCATTTGAAAATAAATCATACCTATTTTGTTGATCCATTGTTGGGTAAATTTGATACTCAGGTTGAAAACACTGATAATTCTCCATTCCACCGCCAAAATTCTGAAAATATGGATCCATGCTAAAGAAATCTCCTGTCCTTACAATTCAACACTAAAAATAAATGTTAGAAGATCCAAGAGCATAAAGTTTCAATCTCATGAAAACATGAACAGTAGAAGCATTTAAAAATTCAAGAATAAGCCAACAAGAAAATACAAAAAGAATAGGCAATCAAATCAATCAAGATGCTAACAAATAAAATCACTCAATGATCAATCTAAAATAAACACACATTGCTAGTTAATTTCCCCGGCAACGGCGCCAAAATTTGGTGTCGGCCTTTTAGCATGTCACGAGGCGCTCCAAATTAATTAAAATTGACACTCATTAAAATTAAAACAATGTGTTGTAGTAACGAGTCTCAAGTCGTATTTTTCTCCAAGGATAACTAGTGAGTGTGTTCAACTTTAGAATTGGTTTCAATCAAATTACTACATCAACAAGATCAATTAAACTTTTTCCATTCAACTCACACTTCAAACTAATCTCATCTAATAAGATCAAGAACAGAGACAAGAAAGATCAACCTCATTCAAACATGATTCTACTTCATCCTTTCAAGTACACACAAAACAAAACAATCTATAAATCATTGTTCAAGAATTCAGTCAAAATAGCATTGTTCAGAGGAAACAATCTATATATCAGAATAAGCATCCAACATTTAGGCATGATCACAGATTTAACATATCCAATGAACCAAACAAAAGATTTGCTAACTAAACAACCAAAACTAACAAATTCATGCTAATCAGAACATCTAGTTTAAATCACAAACTAGTTAAACAACTAATCCAGAAGTTAGACAAGATTTAGATTGTATTAACTCAGAGAAATCAGAACTGCACACTAGAAATCAGAACCGGGGTTTGTTAAGCAGTAAATCAACAAAATCAGAACATGAAAGAAACAAAATGCAGAAACAATAAACTGCAGAATTAAATTCTAAACCATCTCTATCCAAAACTACTCTTCTAATGAGTCTTTCCTTGCCGTCACACAAGGAACATGAATGAAGAAGAAGCTCTCGTCCACTTAACTCAGTTCAGACTTCTCCAGCACCGAAGAAAATCTTCCCGGAAAAGCTGGTGAAGAATGAATCTGCCAAGCACGAAATTCTGCAGATCTGAAGTATGAAGTCTCTGAATCGATGCTCTCTGATGGAGGGCGAGCCACTGTCACCAAGGAATTCCTCCGATGATGGCTGAAACAGAGGGAACTTCACGAACAGATCTGAGCTCCGGAGAGATGTTCGCCGGCGCGTGCAGATGATCAAGATTTGGAAGCCAACGGATGGAAGCTCCAACGCAAACAAGACTCACTGAGAAGTGGATCTGGAAGAGGATGGTGGTCGGAATCCACTGGAAAACTCGCGGGACGCGGCACTGTGCGCGGAGGAGTCGACGAAGGAGATGTACTGTAGCTTCTCAGATTTAAAAAGATCTCAGATTTGATCGGACGGCTGAGATGATTTTTGGGCTAAATCAACGGTGAAAAGTCATCCAAAATCCGATCCGAAGGTACTGATGTTGATCTAGGGTCTGGATCTACTCTCCTGTAAGTCGGATCGATCAGATCATCACTGGATGGCCCAGATCCGACTAGTCTTCAATAAACGGTCCAGATTTATTCGGCTGGATCAGTGGCTGGATGAACTCAGATCTGGATCAAAACTTTTGGATCTTCATAAATGGCTCAGATCTGCTCCCCATTAAGTTGGATCGGCCAGATCTTCAATGGATGGCTCAGATCTGCTCAATCTTGGATGAACGGCCCATAATGCTCCGAGGCTTAATCGACTTGATTTGCCTTTGATTTGAGCCCAAGTGTGGTCCAATCTGATCGTGTTCATACCCCTTTTGATGCCTACAAAATAAGAGTCAAATATTAGCACCAAATACCATGAAAATTAGCTAATTTGAAATTAGGTCCAAAATCAAATGCAATATTGAGATATGATGCTAATGTGAGATTAAGCTATGAATAAACTAATAAAAACATGCATTATGATTCAAAATAATATAGCCAAAATCATGGTTATCAGTATCCTTGCTATGCGTGGTGCTATTTTGAGGACCAGAGGCGCGACGGAGAAGGAAGCAAGATAGACGCGACGGCTTGATGTATTGGCGGCATATTGGAGGACAACGATCTATTGACGACATATTGGAGGACAACGTTGGATGAGGCCATAATAGTTGGAAATTTTATTTTCATATTTATTGCCTTTATATGCTGTTTTATGCGCTGTGATATTGTTTTTATGTGTCGTGATGTGTGTGGATGTTAAAATTCCTCAATTTAAATAACTAAGTAGGAGAGGGATTATTTAAATAAATTTCACGGTCTCCATTACTGGTTTGTAAGTGATGCATTCAAACTTGCGCGTTGTCTTTAAGTGTCTTCCTCCATATCGGATGAGTTTGTTTGCGGATTACTAGATAAAACTTCCTTTATGGATGATTATAGGAAATTACTTATGTATGTGTGATCTTCTCCATCTAAAGGGGCACAATCCTAATTAATGGACTAAGTATCAAGTAATAATATATACTTAGGCGCATTTAATAGTATTCTCCCCATCGGAGTCACTGCTATTATTTGTGTGACCGAAGATGAACCAACTATTAATTTTATTTGTCATAGAATTTGGTTGACAAGATAATAAAATTAATGGGTAAAACCTCCTCTTACAAATGTTTGAATTAGTATACATCCACACTATTGTGGCATATGAAATTCACGGTGTTTTGAGGTGTTGGTAAATTTAAATTATATTGTTTAAGAAATCAATATTATTTTAAATTCTAAAGTTTTGACCAAATATCTTATTTCGTTATTCTCAGGATTTCAAAATGGTTTTCAATCCTCTTACTATTATTTTAAAAGAAAACAAACTTACTGGTCCAAATTATATTGATTAGAAATGAAACTTGGGCATTGTCTTAACTGTTGAAGAATACAAGTTTGTATTTCTTGAGGTTTGTCCTAGCGTGCCTGATAAGGATTCTAGTGAAGAGGAGATAGAGAGACATAGGAAATAGGTCAAGACAGATGAGATGGCGCGGTGTTATATTTTGGCTTCTATGTCAAATGTGCTGCAACATCAGCATCAGACCCTACCCACTGCCTATGACATGATGCTCAATCTCAAGGAACTCTTCGTACACCAAAATCGGGCTGCCAGGCAGGAGGCCATGGGAAACTTAATGACGACCACCATGACTAAGGGGACACCCGTGATGGATCATATCCTCAAGATGATGACTCATTTGAATGAGATGGAAGTCCTTTGAGCTGAAATCGATGGGGAACCCCAGGTCGATATCATTCTCCAAACGTTGGCCAAAAGTTTTGAGTAGTTCCGCCTGAATTATAACATGAACAAAAGGGTTCATTCGCTGGCGGAACTTCTGATAGAACTCCAAGCGGCATAAGGGTTATTTCGTCAAAGTTCTAAGTTCACATTGCTAAAAATATTTTTGCCTCTAAGACGAAAGGTGGAAAGAAGAAGAAGAAACAAGTTGGTTCGGCAAAGAAAGTGATTCGACCTCTAGGGACTGGGCCGCAGGCAGGTGTGAAGAAGCCGAAAGGCAAGTGTTTCACATGCAAGCAGTCTGGACATTGGAAGGTGAACTGTCCTTGCAGAAAGGAGAAAAACAAAGGTATATCCTATTCATTAGTTGTTGAAACATGTTTAGCGGTGTTATCTACCAGTACCTGGTGTGTAGATACGGGAGCCACTGATCATGTCTGCAATTCATTGCAGGGGTTCCAGCAAACCAGACGATTACATGAAGGGGAGATCACCATCTATATGGGCAATGCTACGAGAGTGGCGGTTGTTGCAGTGGGAGATGTTTATTTATCTTTTGATAATAATAAAACTTTGATTTTAAAAAATTATCTTTACGTACCATGTTTTAGAAAGAACTTGGTTTCAGTTTCTAAATTATTTATGGATGGATATTCTATTTCTTTTGATGACAAAGTGGTTGTCAAGAAAAATAGAGTGATTATCTGTTCTGGTGCGTTGGTTAGCAATTTGTATACTCTTAATCCAATAACTCCCACGATGCAACAAATGGAAATTAATAACACATCTTCTAATTCTAATAAGAGAAAGCAACCTTCAGAAATGAACCAAACATATCTTTGCATCTAAGGTTGGGTTATATTAACTTGAGTAGGATTCAAAGGTTAATAGTCGATGGACCTTTGGGTTCATTGGTAGTGGAAAACTTTTCGACCTGCGAGTCTTTCTTGGAAGGAAAAATGACCAAGAGGCCTTTTAAGGCAAAGGGGTATAGAGCCAAAGAAGTGATGGAATTGGTTCATTCTGATTTGTGTGGGTCTATGACTATCCAAGCAAGAGGTGGTTTTGAATATTTTATCACTTTTATAGACGACTATTCGAGATATGAGTACATTTACTTGATGCGCCGCAAGTCTGAATGCTTTAATAAGTTCAAAGAGTACAAGACTGATGTGGAGAAACGTCATGGTAAAAGTATCAAGACACTACGCTCTGATCGTGATGGTGAGTACCTCTTAGGAGAGTTTAGGAGTTACTTATTAGAAGTCGGGATTCAATCCCAATTGTCTGCACCTGGTACACCTCAACAGAATTATGTGGCGGAATGAAGGAATAAGACTCTTATGGAAATGGTTAGATCAATTATGAGTTATTCAGAATTACCAAATTCGTTTTGGGGATATGCTCTGGAAACGACGACGTACATTCTGAACTTGGTATCTTCTAAGTTAGTAACCTCTACTCCTACAAAATTGTGGAATAGGCGTAAGCCTAGTTTAAAACACATTCGGATTTGGGGTAGTCTAGCACATGTGCTGAAGGGAGACGTTGATAAGTTTTGCTTGTTCGTGGGATATCCTAGATGAACGAAAGGTGAGTTGTTTTATAGTCCTAAAGATCAGAAGGTCATTGTTAGCACCAATGCCCAATTTTTAGAAGAGGACTATGTAATGAACCACAAGCCCATGAGTAAAATTGTTCTTGAGGAAATAAGAGAGGACACTTCTACTTTAGTACCAATAGTACAAGATGAGATACCACAAGTAACTGCAACACGTGTCACAAATGATGCACAATTACAAGTAGTGTCTCGTCGTAATGGGAGGGTTGTTAAACAACCTGAAAGATTCATGTTTTTGGGAGAGTCTTCAGACTTGATCCCTGGGGAACATGAAGTTGATTCCTGGACATATGATGAAACACTCTAAGATAAAGATGTAGCATCTTGGCAAAGTGCAATTAACTTTGAAATAGAATCTATGCATTCTAATCAGGTCTGGGAGCAGTGTCCGGATGAGTCTTGTTTATACAAGAAAAGTGACAGAAACGTGATGGTATTTCTTGTACTATACATAGATGACATTTTACTCATTGGCAACAATGTCAAAGTGTTGTCAGACGTAAGGGTATGGTTGTCCAAGTAGTTTGATATGAAGGACTTGGGAGAATGTGGACATATTTTTGGGATCAAAGTAATAAGGGATCATAAGAAAATGATGTTATTCTTATCCCAAGCTTCATACATCAATACTATCCTAGCTCGTTTTAGCATGCAAAACTCCAAGAAAGGTTTTCTATCTTTTTGGCATGGAGTACCTTTATCTAAAGAGATGTGCCTTATAACATCAAAGGAGACAGAGGAGATGAAGGTAATTCCTTATGCTTCGGCTGTAGGAAGCCTAATGTATGTAATACTATGTACGAGACCGGATATCTATTTTGCCGTGTGCATGATTAGCAGATATCAAAGTAACCCAGGACTGGGACATTGGATGCCGTAAAGCATATATTAAAGTACCTGAAAAGGACTAGAGGTTATATGCTGGTTTACCAGGCAGATGATTTGCTCCCTGTGGATTACACGAATTCGGACTTCCAATTAGATAGGGACAATAGTAAATCAACCTCGGGGGTATGTGTTTACTTTGGGAGGTGGAGTCATAGCATGGAGGAGTGTTAAGTAAAAATACGTTTTAGACTCCACCATGGAAGCTGAGTATGTGGCAGCCTCTGAGGTAGCCAAAGAAGTTGTATGGCTCAAAAACTTCTTGATGAACTTAGATGTGATTCCTAGTTTGCCCAAAGTTATCACAATTTATTGTGACAACAGTGGTGCAATAGTAAACTCGAAGGAATCACGAGCTCATAAGGCAAGTAAACACATTGAGCGCAAGTACCACCTGATACGAGACATCGTAAAATGAGGAGAGGTTGTTGTCGCCAAGATTACATCAACAGATAACTTGACAGATCCTTTCACTAAGGTCCTTCCGCTGAGAGCTTTTGATAGGCATGTTGAAGGGATGAGAATCAGATGTATGGCAGCATTTATGACAGCATAGTCTTTTAGTATAAGTGGGAGATTGTTGGGATGTATACTATAAGCCTTGCTTTTGTATGAACATCTGTTTTGAAATATTTTAAAATGAGAATCACTTTGGTCAAATGTTTACATTTTATATTTACATATTTGTTAATGCAGTTGTCTATTTAATTTATATTATAGATAATTTGGTGTGTGATGTCACACAGAAGATTATGTTATCAGTTCCTTATAAATTATAAATAGTAGCTCACAATCAAGATGGATTGGGACAAACCATTGGAACGGTTGTAGTGTAATTTGGTATTAGTCTGTCTTGACTATAAAATTACACTAATACACTATGTATGTATTGAGCAAGACTGTTTGAGGTTGTTCGATTCGTACTAACTACATAAAAGAACAGAACTTCTGTTATTATAGATGTGCGTCCTCTTAATCCCTATATAATAACAAGCACGTATACTTAGTATTTATTTCTTTAACTTATCTATGGGTGAGATTTATTCATTAAATCAATAGGCCCAATGAGTTGGGAGATAGTATTATTTATATGGTGTGTTGTTGATTATAGAAGGAAAATATGTCCTAATTATTTAGGCTAATGATGCCCCCTTGAGGAGCTCATAAGGATTATCATGTAAACCCTGCAGGTGGACTTAGTCCGGCATGATAATAAAGTTGAGTGGTACTACTCTTGGAATCAGATGTTAATTAATTGAATTGTTAGTAACTCATTTAATTAATAGACATACGATATCTTAAACACGGGGAGATTAACGCACTCATGATAAGAAGGAGTTCATATTGTAATATGAGATTGGTATGGTAGTTTAATAATAACCCTTTAGTGGTATGAGTTATTATCGATGGACTTGGGTTGGGTGTTCGGGCCGAACACAGAAAGCCCAAGCCCATCAAGAGACCTAAACCAATTCCTCCTCTAGGTCCCTGTTGTAGCCTCTGTATAAAGCCTCGCATCCACCCATTCATAACTTGGTTTGGTTTAACTTGGCTTTGTTTAACTTGGATTGTTTTAACTTGGTTTGGTTTAACTTGGCTTGGTTTAACTTGGTTATTGAAAGAGAGATTCTTTCTAAACAGAATTCTGTTATTTTTCTTTCTTTGTAATCGACGACAAGCTTATAAAAAGGAGTAGGTGGTGACTCCTAAAACCTAATAATTTTCTAATTCTCCACAATCCTCTTCTCTCCTTGTGGTCGGCGCCCCTCTTCCTTTGCTAGGGATGGCGCCCCTCCTCACCTTTCTAGGGTCACCCCCCTTCTCTCCTTGCTTAGGGTCGGCACACCCCTTTCTCTCCTTGCTTAGGGTCGGCGCCCCCTTTCTCTTCTAGCTAGGGCTGACACCCCTTCCTAGCAATCCATTGGTGGTCGGCGACTTGAAGAAGAGGAAGAAGATTAAAAGGTGCCTCATCCTAGAGCCTCCTTTTGTAGCCGGTAATTTAGAAACCGAGAAGAAAAGGAGGGTGGTGTTGTCTTGGTAGATCGTCACCCACACGACGCCCAAGAAGAGGAGAGGAATACGACAGAATATTAGGAGGTCTTTAGCTACAAAGAAAAGGTACAACTAGTTCTTTAATTCCGCTGCGTAATTAGTCGAGTTTTCTTTGTATCGATTTTAAATACCAACACAAGAGGTCAGCGATCTTGTACTTCGATCAAGGTGTGCTTTGATCCATCAAGAACTTGCTTGATTGATTAAACACATGTCTGATCGAACATGCGGGTTGTTAGGAATAGTTCTGTACTTGTATAATTTTTGTACAGGGAAATTTAAAGAGAACGGAATTCCAGCACCTTCAATAACAATAACCTCCTGGTGTGTGAGTTGTCATTAGTCCATATATATATCAGTATGTATGAGCTCAAGTAACTCATCAACTCGTTCACCCTTTTCATAAAAAGATAACTTTGTTATCTTGCCTTTTAAACACGAATCACATGTATCTAATTCAAATAATTCAAGAACTGTAATCTTTTACAATTCGGACATACGTTTCTTGCTTATATGACCAAGGTGAAAATGTCATGAGTAAGAGGTTAATTGATTATATATTTAAGTGAGTTTATTACTAGTTTTGATATTGAATATTGTTGGTGCAACATCCCTCAGGTCAAGGTTGACCTGTTTGACCAAGCTTGAGTCTTGGTTTGGGTTTCGATGTTTGACAATGCAAGGCTGATTGAAGAAGAGTCAAGTAGGTCAAGGTTGACCGGATACTTGACTGGGAAGTCCTAACTGGGATGTTAGGCAGAAGGAAAGACCTAGTGAGTGAAGCTAGGCAGTGAGGAAAATCCTAGTAAGTGAAGCTAGGTGAAAGTCCTGGTGAGTGAAGCCAGGCAGAAGAAAATCCTGGTGAGTGAAGCCAGGTGAAAATCCTAGTGAGTGAAGCTAGGTGAAAGTCCTGGTGAGTGAAGCCAGGCAGAAGAAAATCCTGGTGAGTGAAGCCAGGTGAAAATCCTAGTGAGTGATGCTAGGCAGATTGGAAGTCCTGGTGAGTGAAGCCAGGCATGGAGAAATCCAGATGGGTCAAGATTGACCAGACATCTGGTGAAAGTCCAAGTAGGTCAAGGGAGTGACCGGATACTTGGCATGATGAAGGAAAGTCCAAGTAGGTCAAAGGATTTGACAGGATACTTGGCAAGAGGAGAGAAGTCCAAGTGGGTCAAAGGGATTGACCGGAAACTTGGTGAGGGAGTCCTAGCAGGTCAAGGGAGTGACCAAATGCTAGGCATAATGTACCAACAGGTCAAGGTTGACCGAATGTTGGTTTGAGAGGCTTGGGACTTGGTTTTGGGCAAAAACCAAGAGCTGGATCGATCAGTGGATCGATCCAGGCTTTTCCCCAGCGAACAGAAAGCCTCTGGATCGATCAGTGGATCGATCCAGGCCTTTCCCAGTGAACAGAGAACCTCTGGATCGATCAGTGGATCGATCCAGAGGTCCCAATCGATCAGCCGATCGATTGGGACGTTGCTGGTTCACGCGATAAGTGCTGGATCGATCCGTGGATCGATCCAGGTGTTTTCCCAGAGCACAGAGGCACTCTGGATCGATCCATGGATCGATCCAAAGCCTCCCCAATCGATTGGGAGCTTTCGAATCGATCGGGATCTGACCGTTGCGTCGTATTTGAGCTGCAGGCGCGCGATGGCTGCAGTAGACCTCACCGATTCATCTCAGATTTTCACCAGCGACTCCACAGAGCTCTCCACGCCAGTTTTTGAAGTTCTTGGAGGTTCTTCCAAGTCAAGAGGCGGATCTATTGCAAGAGGAAGAAAGCTAGGGTTAGGGTTTTCTTGTACTCATTGTAAGCTTTGTGCTTGTATTTTGTATCCTTTCCCCTTCCTCTTGTAGTGTGAATTTGTAGGGCTTCTCCGCCTTCGGCAGTTACCGAAAAGGAGTGTTATTCTTAGTGGAGGGTGCGTGAGTAGGTGTGGATCCTTGGACTAGTTACCTCTTGTGAGGTGGATACCAAGTAAACCAACCTTGTTAGCGTTGTGTGGTTTGTTTCTTGTATTTCCGCTGCGCATCTTTGAAGAAACAAGCAATGACGAGCACCTAGCATGCGACGAGCTATTCACCCCCCCCCTCTAGCTACTTTTCAGTCCCAACAAGTGGTATCAGAGCAAGGTTGCTCTTCATCGGAATCATCGCCGGAAGGGGCAAACAAAACAAGCAAAGCTAGAGGGTGAAGAAGTTGAAGCAAATTCATCAAAAGTCAAAGATTTCAAGAAGCTCAACTTCAAGATGCAATTCCAAGATGGACTTGGATTTGACACAAGGGTGGCTCCACCGTACACATCCACAAGCTTCGATTCTTGGAAATCAAGAATCGAAAATTTTCTTATGATGGAGATAGAGCAATGGTTTGCTCTTATGGAAGGCTTCAAGACTCCAACAAACTCAAAGGGCAAAGTTCTCAAGAGGAGCAAGTGGAGCCAAGAGCAAGTCCAAAGGTGCGAGGCCAATGACAAAGTGACCAAGCTTTTGGTCAATTTATTGCCAAGCACCATCCTTTGTAAAATTGGAGAATTTGAAGATGCAAAGGAATTATGGAGTAAATTGGTCAAGCTTCATGAAGAGGTCCCCTCCACTGTACCAAATCAAGGAGAATCCAAAGAGGGCGACTCAATGGATCAAAACCAAGAAGAGGAGGACTCCGAGGTTGAGAGATGCTCAACCTCCGAAGAGGAGGTCCAAGAAGCTTCATCCTCAAAGGAGAGCAATCAAAAGAGCAAGGAAGGAGTATATTCCTTGTTTCATGTACAAGAGGATGAAGATGAAGAAGAAGGTGAAGCCTCCACCTCTAGGATTGAGGGGGAGCAATCTTCATTGACACCAGAACAAGAGCAAGAAGAATCCTCCACATCCGGGTCAAGAGAAGAAGAGGATGAAGAAGCTTCCACCTCCACAAGTCAAGCAAAATCAAATGGAGGAATATCATCTTCGGATCAAGAGGAAGCTTCTACCTCCGGATCCAAAGGAGAAAGTGTCATCCCTACACAAAAAGGTATAAACATTTCAATTAATAATAAAAATCATATTATATGCTTTGAATGTAGGGAACATGGGCATTACAAGAGCAAATGCCCTAAATTGGCCAAGAAGAAGGGCCAAGTGGTATTAAAGGGCAAGGAGAAGCCCAAGGAGACCATCCCCGGAACAAAGAAGAGCAAGGAGCACATTGTGTGCTTCTCTTGCAATCAAAAGGGGCATTACCGAAGTCAATGCCCTAATGGGAAGAAAGTGGTCAAGGCTCATGGAGGAAGCTCAACTCAAGGGGGAGCCTCCAAGGTAAAAAAGAAGGTATCTTTTATTGAGCCTATTTCCTTGCAAAATGGTAAAAAGCATGCTAGGTCAAATTTATATCATTTTAATGCTATTTACCATAAAAATAGGAAGCATGATAGCGTTAAGAAAAATCATGTAGCTTATCATGCCAAAACTTCTCAATCTAGGGTTAGAAAGGTAGATAGAAACTTAGGTAAGAACCCTAAGGATTCTAGGTATGTACCTAAGAAGAAGAAAAATCATGATTTTAGTGAAAAATCTATGGTTGAGGGATTATGGAAGGAAAATCAAGTCTTGAGGTCAAGACTTGATAAATTAGAGAAGACCCTTAAAAAAATCACAAATATGACACAAGGGTCTAAGGGTAAAAATCTAGGTCTAGGAGCATCAAAGTCATCCAATGGCCATAGAGGTTTGGGATACAAACCTAAGGCTAAGAAGGATAAAATTTCATACCATAGGGTTCCATATAGTTATAGAACTAACACTAGGTCTAGTGGTCAAGTCAAGAATACTAGGGAAGTCATCCCTAAGAGTATTTTTGCAATAAATGTGACTAAGGCTTCTAAGAAGTCTAAGAAAGTCACAAACAAGGTCACAAGTTAGACTATCCCTAGAGTTGACCTAGAAAATGTGACCAAGGTTTCTAAGAAGCCAAACAAGGTCACTAGGAAGGTATCTCGGGAAGTTATCCCTAATAAATACCTAGAGCATCCAAGGAGCACCAATAGGTGTTGGGTTCCTAGGAGCATTTTCTCTACCCCATAGATGGGTTAGAGAGTGTCAACTCTAAGAAGAAGGGTAGTTAACCCAACTTTGAAGAAATTGACACTCAAGAAGCATTTTCAAGGTTATTATTAACCTTTGAAAATGAAAAGGATTATTGTTTACTCTTCGAAAAGAGTAAAATGTGTCAAATTTGAGAAGTCTTGATCTTATTTTAAAATGGCACTGTTTAGGAAAGACATAAGAAATACCAAGTTGGGATTTTGGTATTTGCTTAGTAATTTAAGGTAATTTGAGCCTTAATTAAGAGTGCTACTCTTGTGAAAAAATGAAATATGCCAACAATTAAGGAATAAGCTTAATTTCAATTGGCATAAGTGAATCAAGAGAATTAGAAATGCCAATTTAGGTTTTGGAAATTTCTTGAAGCACTTTTGGGCAATCTAGGTTTAAAATTTTAAGATTAGCTAAGGATTAAGGATACTTAGATAGATAATCTAGGTATTTTACTTATGCTAAACCTTGCCATGATTGGTATGCCATGACATCATGTTTAATTTTGTATTTTGCATTCATCTCTTATTATGAAAAATATAAAAATACCATGTCATGTCATACATACATCATGTAGTTATAGGAATCTTTCTTTTGAAAGCTATTTCTTTTTTATGTATGTCATAACATTATCATGCATTATATTTCCTTAAAATCAAGGACAAATGGCATTTATCAACAAGTGTTTTCAACAAGTGTTGTCAACAAGTGGTATTAACAAGTAACATCCTAAGTGGATGTTCAATATCCACAAAATGCCTAGATAGATATGCATGATCCCTAGATTAGGGCAAAACCAAACTTTATATCTCACAAAAACCAATAAGATGACTTGTATGTGTTTTAGTGCATATTAGATACAAGTGAGATGTTAGGATGATGAACAAAACTCAAGATGTTGATTTAGTGCATTCTTTTGAGTTTTAAGTTCATCAAAACACATAGTTATGTGTTTTCCCATCATTGGAAAAGCTAATGTACAAGTAATGTGCATTAAGCCCAAGGAATATGGTGGGATATTGGTTTTGAAAATGTTTTTAAAATAATTTTGGAAAACCTTGGTGAAGGCTATCTTTTGATAGTAATCACCATTGAATAGTTGGACATAAACTTAAAGAAAACACTAAAGTTTTTACAAGTTCTCAAGTTTGTGTCAATCTTTGAAAATATGATGTATTTTCATAGAAAACTATTTTTCCATGATAAATTATACCCTAAATAATGTCTACACAAATTTTTACGATTTTTGGAATTTTGTAGAATTTTCTAGGGGTTTCTGAAATTGGCTGAAATTGAATTTCAACAATTTCAGGCCTTCAATCGATCAGTGGATCGATTGGAGTGCCTCAATCGATCAGCCAATCGATTGAGAAGGCATTTCTCGTGAGCAGAAGCTCGCTGGATCGATCAGCTGATCGATCCAAAAAGACTGAATCGATCAGTGGATCGATTCAGCAGGGTTCAATCGATTGGAACCCAACTCCAATCGATCGAAGATGCTGATTTTGGCTGGGAAGGTCTGATTTCAACATATTTGAACCTATTTTAGTCTAGGTAACCATTCCAAACCCCTGAAAATACATTTGTATACATAAAAAGGGTGTTTAGGTGTGGAAAACAAGAATGGATTGGTTAAGGAAGGCTAAGTTGAAGTTTAGGTTGAGGTTTGTTTCAAATTTTGAATATTTGAACCTCAAAACTTCTAAAATTGGGTTTCCTAAAGTTTTAGGGATTCCAAGTCATTGTTGGTGCAATGACAGAAGTTACCACCATGTCTTTAGGGGGAGGGACTCTTTAAAGACATGAAAATTATTTTTCATGAACCTTGGAAGGTGGTTAACCTTCCGTTTAGAACATGCTCAAGGTTGAGCGTTTGAACTTTAATGGGGAGTGGATATCCTCATTGTTCAAGTGGTTTCAAGTGGATAATGCTCAAGGATGGGCATTTGCCTACATTGGGGGAGAATGTAGGGTTAAGGATAATGAAGGGTATGGGACCTTCATTATTGTATTAATCACAACGAGTGAAGTTGTGAACAACGATGAGCAACTCTTCAGGGGGAGAGTTTTCAACAAGTGAGTTTGTTGATGTGTGCCCAAAAATGGGGCATGGTTTGATGTGTGCCAATAGGGGGAGAATGAAAAGGAGTAAGTTAGGATTTCATTACCTAGAGGAAGTTTGCCCTCTTAGGGGGAGAATGAAGAGCTTAACTTATGTATTCATTGCCCAGTGGTATGAAGCAGGTTTAGGCTATGGGATTAGCCTAACTTACATGTGGTATTGTAAGTGATAGTGTTGGTATTGTCAAATATCAAAAAGGGGGAGATTGTTGGTGCAACATCCCTCAGGTCAAGGTTGACCTGGTTGACCAAGCTTGAGTCTTGGTTTGGGTTTCGATGTTTGACAATGTAAGGCTGATTGAAGAAGAGTCAAGTAGGTCAAGGTTGACCGAATACTTGACTGGGAAGTCCTAACTGGGATGTTAGGCAGAAGGAAAGACCTAGATGTGAAGCTAGGCAGTGAGGAAAATCCTAGTAAGTGAAGCTAGGTGAAAGTCCTGGTGAGTGAAGCCAGGCAGAAGAAAATCCTGGTGAGTGAAGCCAGGTGAAAATCCTAGTGAGTGAAGCTAGGTGAAAGTCTTGGTGAGTGAAGCCAGGCAGAAGAAAATCCTGGTAAGTGAAGCTAGGTGAAAGTCTTGGTGAGTGAAGCCAGGCAGAAGAAAATCCTGGTGAGTGAAGCCAGGTGAAAATCCTAGTGAGTGAAGCTAGGCAGATTGGAAATCCTGGTGAGTGAAGCCAGGCATGGGGAAATCCAGATGGGTCAAGATTGACCAGACATCTGGTGAAAGTCCAAGTAGGTCAAGGGAGTGACCGGATACTTGACATGATGAAGGAAAGTCCAAGTAGGTCAAAGGATTTGACAGGATACTTGGCAAGAGGAGAGAAGTCCAAGTGGGTCAAAGGGATTGACCGGACACTTGGTGAGGGAGTCCTAGCAGGTCAAGGAAGTGACCAGATGCTAGGCATAATATACCAACAGGTCAAGGTTGACCGAATGTTGGTTTGAGAGGCTTGGGACTTGGTTTTGGGCAAAAACCAGGAGTTGGATCGATCAGTGGATCGATCCAGGCTTTTCCCCAGCGAACAGAAAGCCTCTGGATCGATCAGTGGATCGATCCATGCCTTTCCCAGCGAACAGAGAGCCTCTGGATCGATCAGTGGATCGATCTAGAGGTCCCAATCGATTAGCCGATCGATTGGGACGCTGCTGGTTCACGCGATAAGTGCTGGATCGATCCGTGGATCGATCCAGGCGTTTCCCCAGAGCACAGAGGCGCTCTGGATCGATCCGTGGATCGATCCAAAGCCTCCCCAATCGATTGGAAGCTTTCGAATCGATCAGGATCTGACCGTTGCGTCGTATTTGAGCTGCAGGCGTGCGATGGCTGTAGTAGACCTCACCGATTCATCTTAGATCTTCACCAGCGACTCCACAGAACTCTCCATGCCAGTTCTTGAAGTTCTTGGAGGTTCTTCCAAGTCAAGAGGCGAATCTATTGCAAGAGGAAGAAAGCTAGGGTTAGGGTTTTCTTGTACTCATTGTAAGCTTTGTGCTTGTATTTTGTATCCTTTCCCCTTCCTCTTGTAGTGTGAATTTGTAGGGCTTCTCCGCCTTCGGTAGTTACCGAAAAGGAGTGTTATTCTTAGTGGAGGGTGCGTGAGTAGGTGTGGATCCTTGGACTAGTCACCTCTTGTGAGGTGGTTACCAAGTAAACCAACCTTGTTAGCGTTGTGTGGTTTGTTTCTTGTATTTCCGCTGCGCATCTTTGAAGAAACAAGCAACGACGAGCACCTAGCACGCGACGAGCTATTCACCCCCCCCCCCCCCTCTAGCTACTTTTCGGTCCCAACAAATATATCATCAGTTATATCTAATGCATAGATGTTATTGCATAAAGTTCCAGTGCTATAAAGAACGTTATTCAAAGTTATATAACAACAATTGTCACTAATAGTCAAATGGAAATCTTTTCTATTTAAGCAAGAAATAGAAATAATGTTCTTTATTAATGCAGGAACAAAATAACAATTATCCAGTTCTAAGACAAGTCCACTAGGAAGCTTTAACAAGTATGTTCTGATGACGACTGCAGCAACCTTTGCTCTATTCCCAACACAGACTTGATTCTCCCTTGATGAGTCTTCTTTTATTCCTTAGCCCCTATATGTCATTACAAATATGTGACTCATACCAGTATTCAATATCCAAGTGTTTGAAAAAATAGCATGACAATCAATAACGAAAATACCTGAAGAGGATGGGGCATCAAATGCCTTAATCTTCTTCACAGCCTCAAGATAAATCTTACAGTTTCTTCGCTAGTGTCTCATCTTGTCATAATGATGACATGAGCCCTTTTATGTTGGTTCTACTATCTTAGTCTTTTTACTCTTCCCCTTAGCCTAATGTTTTGCCTTCTTTTTAGAACTTTTCTTGGAGGAGTCTACTAACATCATAATTTTCTATTCACCTTTAACAGAAGACTTTATAGTCTTGAGCATATTAATCATCTCGGGGATGGTCAATTCCAAATTGTTTATCTGATAGTTCATCACAAATTGTGAATGTTTTTTCGACAAACTATGTAGAATTAAGTCAATAATTAACTTATAATGTATCGTAAAATCGAGTGATTCTAAACCCTTTATGTAGTCGTTTATCTTTAGTATAAATTTGTATTGCAGATGAACCCTCCTACATCTTTGAGTAAAAGAAAAGCCTGGAGACCTCGAACCTTTCAGATCTAGCTTGCTCATCAAATAGCTCACGAAGATAATAGACAATATCATAAGCATCCAAATGCTAATGCTATTTCTATAGTTCAGGAGTCATAATGGCTAGCATGATGCAACTTGCAAGTATAAAATCATCCTTATGTTTTTGATGGACCAACAATTGGTTCGTAGTTGCATCGACATCAAGACTTATGGGAAGAAGCTCATCAAGGACATTAAGTTAGTTTCTCAGTTTTGAGAGCAATTCTAAAACTTTAAAACCAGTCCAAGAAGTTCAGCCCAGTCAGTTTGTTCGAGTTTAAAATCGAACACAGATTAACAGAAATTATAATCAAATAATTAACCTAAAAAATATAAAAATGAGAATATATTAGAAACATGATTTTATTTATGTAAACCATTTACATGTAATAAAAGTCCGCTTATTTATTAAATTTAAATACCCTTATTTTGAATTCAAGAGATGGTAGATTTTCTCTAAGTGGGTTGATATGAGAAAATCTACCATAGATAAGAACAACCTTGACTTAGGCCAACAAGCCATTCTTAGCTATAGCGGTAGGTAATAACTTTACCAATTGCATATCGTTTATATGCAACTATCACATTATGCTAGCAACTAGTTAATTTTTGCATAAATATCGGGTTGTTAACACATTAACAAATAAATATCAAATGCATATCACCTAATTTCATCTCTATCCACATTGATCATGGCTTTGTCATAAAAAATCAATGTTTCAAGTTTACAACTAATTCGTTAATCATGAGATTGCATCTCTATGGTTTGAACATATTTAATTTTAAGTTGAGCTTGACTTTGGCCAACAACTCAAACAAGAACTTAAACTTTGGTTCTTACCATATTAATGGAAAGTGTATATTTTAATATTGTGTAAGGGATTTGGTTTGATCTATATCATGCAAATATTCTATTTACATGACATTATACGCATGACATAAATGATGGCATGACACATTACACGTATGACATAAATGATGACATGACATATCATACACATGACATAGCATGACACATCATGCATACGACAAGATCTAATCACATTACACACATTATAATCTAATTTTGTCATAATTAATGCATCTACATGACATATAATATGGCATGGACATGACATAAATTTAAAATGTTATAATTCTATTTTAGAAATAAAAATATGTTATAAATATGATTTTAATAAATCAAGATTTATTTAATCAAATTAGAAAATTAATTTTTAAATTTAATTAAAATATTTCATCTAGAATCTTTCTATCAATATTTTTTATTTAATTATTTTAGAAATAAATTTCTAAATTAATTTTCTAACAATTTATGAAATCAATAATTAATATTTCATAATTTATTACAAAATAATTCAAATTTAGATTTTTATAATTTTTTAAATCTTTTCAAATTTAGTATTTTCTAACAATTTAGAAAAATTTCTAAAAATAGAATATTTTAATAAATTCAATAATTTTAGAAAAGATAATTTTTATAATTTAATTCAGAATATCTCAAATCTAGATTTGTAAAGAATTTTAGAATATTTCTAAATTTGGTATTACCTAACAAATTAGGAAATTTTCTAAAAAAAAAATATTTTTTAAAATTCTAGAAAATTTCATAAATGATAATTTTTAAATTAGCAGAATATTTCTAAATTTAGTTTTCTAAAAATATTTCAGAAACTTTCAAAAAGTAGAATTTCCTAACAATTTAGGAAACTTCTAAAAATAGAATTTTTTTTTAATAAATCCATAAAAATCTCAAAAATTAATTACAACACTAACTACAAACTGTAAAATAATTTTATAATCATTAAGCACGATTGGGTTCTGATACTACTGTTAGGATATGTCTGATGCGGTGTATGCTAAAAATATATTTTGTAAAATGCACAGCAGAATACTTAACGATAAATAAATTAATTTATTACATCACACACATCACACGCATGCAAGATTCAATCGTGTAGACAAGATCTTAAAACAAAACGAAATCAAATAATAATTATTCTAGGTATACCTTAAGATGACCTATAACAAGAAGGACATCAACCTTTTGCGACATTATTGAACCTCACTTCTATTCGTATTCACACCTATCTCTTCGATACAACTCTAAGAGAACAAGCTTTGCCTTTGAAAGGTACTAGCCACGAGCAAAGGAGAAAGATCAAGAAGAAGCAAAAGGAAGATCTTCCTTTGGGGGCTCACAACAACAAGAGGAGACCCTCTTGTTGTGGTCGGCGACAAGAGAGAGGGAGAGGGAGAGAGGTATTGGATTCAAGTTTTCAAAACCTAATCAAGCCAATAATGAATTGTATATTAATTCTCTTTTAATCATATCAATATATAGTCCTCTTTAATGAGTTGGATTAGAAAGCCCAAATCCAACCCATTATGTCTTGATAAAAAATTAGCCCATTAACCCCTTGGTTTGGTTCACAATTAAATCAAGTTGATTTATGGATAAACCAAATTGGTTCATGACTAAACCAAATAGGGAACAACTCTTTCATAAGAGATGTGACTCATCCGCACTTTCATTCCAAAAAATATGTTCATATTTATCTTATATATGGTTCAACCAAATATTTATCTCTTGATTTGAGAATCCTATTCTCTAACTTATTTTACATCTTTTAGAGACTCATAGTGCATGTGACCTAATAGGTTCTCGATTTATCTTAGTTATCCATAATTAACTACTTAATTATGGAACAATTATGAGTGACATCTAGTAGTACATAATGATCTCCAATTAAATAAAAAATCACAGTTGATGTCAAAACTAATTTTGAACCCTTCAATAGCTATAGTGAGTCATATCTCGTTCCTTTAACTCATCTTATACCCACTTGATTTAGGACATGGTCTATACGTCTACCCCCACTAGGCTGACTACGTCACACATAGTCCAACTAATACTTATTCGTTCTGTAAATTCAAATTACTTATACTTGTGTACAAGAGTCTCATACTCTTACATGTGATGCTTTGACTAAAGATTTTGAATAATAATCTTAACGAGTGGTTATAGGGTATACGTTTCCTTGAAAGAAGTAGTGAATCCTCTGTGAGATATCCAAACACCTTCGGACACTTTGACTTATATCCAATCATCTCGGGTTCACACCTTCAAAAGATGTTTACTTAAGATGTCAAAGTATAAGTCTCCATGACCAAGATGACTTGTATACCTCAAGTCAAAGAAAACTTACACTCGAGATGCAATAAGAACTTTATAGACATATTCATATATGTAGAGAACCATATGAAGTCTTTCAGTAAGTCACTTCAATGAGCCAATTGTTGGGATCTCTTCGTACTCGGTTAGAGAGGGGGGGTGTGAATAACCGCCCCAAATCGCTCATTTCTTCCTACAATTCGTTAGCGCAGCGGAAAAATAAACTAGAAACGAAAGGAAGAATATCAAACCTTAACACAGCGATGTGCGAGGTTCGGAGATGATGCTCCTACTCCTCGGCGTGTCCGTAAGGTGGACGAACCCAATCAATCCGTCGGTGGATGAGTCCCCGGAAAATCGGCTAATAAAAACTCCTTTTGGGTGGAGAAACCTCGCCACACTTGTTTGCAACAGCAAACAGGAGTACAAGTACAAAGAATAAGCAAGAAATACAATAAGAATACACAAGCACTCTACCAAACTTGCTTTCTCGTCGACTGGAGTCCGGATGAAGCAGCAACTTCAAAAACCCTAACAGCAGCAGCTGTTCCAGTCGGGGAAGCTCACGCGAAGCTTTCGGAAGGAACTCAACAGAGCTCTTATCGCAGCCCACAAATCTTCAGCAGAAGAGAAGGAAAAAGGAAGGAAGAAGAAGCACCAAAGCCTTGATCTCCTTTTATAACCTGCGAACCTGCACAGTGAAGCGGAGAAGATGGAGCGACCCGTTGTGACTCAACGGTCGAATCGTGGACCGATCAGGCTCCACCCTGATCGGTCCAGGACCCTTCTGATCGGTCTGGGGACCGATCATGCCCTGGGCTGATCGGTCCCTAGACCGATCAGATTGCTCCACAGAAAGTTACCCAACTTTTTGTTCGTTTCCTGATCGGTCTGTGGACCGATCAGGCCATAGCTGGATCGGTCCACAGACCGATCCCACCTCTCTCGGCTGCGTCTCTGATCGGTCGTGGAGACCGATCAGACTTCATGCTGATCGGTCCCCAGACCGATCAGTAAACTCATAGAACTGCGCTTTGCCTTCTGTTTGTTATCTGATCGGTCACCAGATCGATCAGATACACAAACGTATCGCTGGATCGGTCTGCAGACCGATCCAGAGCTTGGTTTTTGCCCAAACCAAGTCCCAAACCTTCCAAACCAATATCCGGTCAACCTTGACCTATTGGTACATCATGCTTAGCATCCGGTCACTCCCTTGACCTGCTAAGACTCCTCACCAAGTGTCCGGTCAATCCCTTTGACCCACTTGGACTTTTCTCTTTGTGTCAAGTATCCGGTCACTCCCTTGACCTACTTGACCTTCTCAACACCAGATGTCCGATCATCCTTGATCCATCTGGATTTTCCCTTGCCCGGCTTCACTCACCAGGACTTTCACCTAGCTTCACTCACTAGGGTTTTCACACTGCCTAACATCCCAGTTAGGACTTTCTCACTGCCCTCACCAGGACTTTCCAACTGCCTAACGTCCCAGTTAGGACTTTCCCACTGCCTGGCTTCACTCACCAGGACTTTCCAACTGCCTAACATCCCAGTTAGGACTTTCTCACTGCCTGGCTTCACTCACCAGGACTTTCCCCGTGCCAAGTCTCCATACTTGGACTTTCCGCGAATCAGGTCAACCAGGTCAACCTTGACCTAAGGTTGCACCTACAATCTCCCAAACACCTATTCTTGTCAAACATCAAGAATACAACTCTCTTCTCGTCAAACATCGACATGCAACTCAACTAGGTCAATCTTGACCTAAGGTTGCACCGACAATCTTCCCAAGTCAAACATCAAAATACAACTCGAGTCAAGTCACCTCGAGTCGGGTCAACCAGGTCAACCTTGACCTAAGGTTGCACCAACAATCTCCCCCTTTTTGATGTTTGACAAAACCCATAATCAAGTTAGGTTAACCCGATAACCTAACTTAGGTTTTCCAACCATCTTCCAATGTCCAATGTTCTTTCCTTGAACATTCTCTGGACATTCTCCCCTTAGGTTAACCCGATAACCTAACTTGGGTTCTCCAATAATTCTCCCCCTTTTTGACACACATCAAAAAGAATTCCAATGTTCTTCCTCGAACATTCCTTGACATTCTTCCCTAGCTTAGGTTAACCCGATAACCTAACTTGGGTTCTCCAATAATTCTCCAATGAACACTCTCCCCTTTTTGACACACATCAAAAAGAAAAAGGAGAGTATCAAGGTCAAGAGTTTCTTCCTAATGAAAGTCTCATACCTTTCATTGAAACTCTTAATTTCCCCCTTGATACTAAACTCAACAATCAACTTAGTGATAATCCCATATCACTAATCCTCAAAAGTCTTAAGGAGTAAAAACTCCCCCTAAGAGTCAACTCCCCTTGACAATTAGGTAAAACTCCCCCTAAAGGTCAACTCCCCCTTGACCATTGCACCAACAATGTCTTGGAGAGTTTCAAACCTTTAGAAACCCGAAACTCAACTCCCACAGCTGAAATTTCAGACCACAGTCGAAATTCAACAAATTCAGCATTTGGCACGCCCTGATCGGTCACCGGACCGATCAGGCCTTCCCTGGATCGGTCACAGTGACCGATCCACACAGACCTGGACCGATCAGATTCCCTTCTGATCGGTCCACAACTCTGATATCAGAAGTTTCTGATTTTTCTCCTTCCGAAATTCAGAAACCTCTAGAAAATCACAGAAAATTCAAAAAATTATGAAAATTTGAGGATACATTCCTCATACCACATACTATCATGGAAAAATAGTTTTATCTGAAAATAGCTTCCATTTTCAAATCTTGATACAAAGTTCAAAAACTTTGAAATAGTTCAAGTTTACCTCAACTTTGTATCAATTCGCTCAATGATGAATGCTATCACTAGAAAAGCTTCATCAAGGTTTTTCAAATCAATTTTGAAATGATTTTAAACCCTTTAATTTGGGACCACAATCTTTGGGCTATATGTACATGACTTGTACATAAGCTTTCCCTATGATCCCTAATTTCTTGAATTAGGCTCATCTAGGTACAAGAACTATGCACCTTGATCCTAACTCATGATCCTAATATCTCACACACATCTAAAGTGTATCAAACACATCCAAGTCAATTTTGATGTGAGATATGGGTTTAGGTCATCTTAGGCTAAGTTCTCATGCATTTTCTAAACACCAATTTGATCTCAATATCAAATTGTGTTTGTCCTCAAATCAATTTCATTGATTATAATGCAAGAGATGATGACATGGCATAAAATGATATCATAAGTAAAAACATGTGCCAATGTCATGATGTCATGGCATAAAGTTTGAAAACTTAAATAAAGCATGACATATAAATAACCTAATCATTATCATGACATTTCAAATGATCATAAATTAAATATGATGTCATGACATGGCATATGGCAAACAATCATGGTAAGTTAGCACAAATGAAATACCTAGATTACCTATCTAAGTATCCTTAATCACTTAGCTAATTTAACATCTAATCCTAGATTGCCCTTATATCCCTAAGAGAAACCAAAATCCCAATTATGGTATTTCTCTAGGTTTTCCTCAAATTGTGCCACTTAAGATTAAAAATGATATTTCCACCATTAGGCACATTTAGCTCTTCAAGGAGTAACTAGTAATTCTATTTCATTTTCAAAGGTTAACAAAACCTTGAAAATGCTCCTTGAGTGTCAATTTCCTCAAAGTTGGGCTAACTACCCTTCTAAGCGGAGTTGACACTCTCTAACCCATCTATGAGGTAGAGAGGATGCTCCTAGGAACCCAATATCTATGTGAGCTCATTGGGTTCACTAAATATTCACTAGGGATGACTTCCCTAGCAACCCTCCTAATGACCCTCTTAGGCTTTGAAGCCTTGGTCATTTGGGACTCATCAAGATCAACTCTAGGGGTGACTCCCCTTGTGACCTTGGTGGTGGTCTTCCTAGCCCTAGGCTTTGTTCCATAATCGAATGGAACACTATGATAAGTGGGCTTGACCACTTGGGACTTAGGTTTGTGACCCAAACCTTTCTTGTCCTTGGACTTGGGTTTTTGACTCTTAAACCCTAGAGATGACTTCTCCATGTTTTTAAGAGCCTTTTCTAAATTATCAAGTCTTGACCTCAAGACTTGATTTTCCCTCTCTAATACCTCAAGTGTTAATTTGTCATTTTCTCTTGAGATATTCCTAGGCATGTGTCTAGTCTTCTTGGGATTTCTACCTAGGTTTTCCTTAGCCTTAGATGAGTTAATCCTAGAGTTGGCCTTCCTAGTATTATCCTTATCTAAGTTAACATGTTTAGCACCTAAACACATGTATTGATTTCTAAGGTTAACATGCTTATCATTCTTGACAATTGCAATAAGACTACTAGCATGTATCTTATTAGAAGTGCAAGAATGAACCTTAGAGGATACCTTAGGGTTTGCCTTCGCTCCCCCTTTACACGTGCTTGGTCTTTTGTCCTTGTGAGATTGCCTCCCCTTGGACATTGACTCCTATAGTGTCCTCGTTGCTTGCATTGGAAGCACACCACGTGCTCCTTGCCCTTGCGTTTTGGGACTCCGACTTCCTTGATCTTTGGCGCCGGTGGAGTCTTCTTAGTCTTCTTTGGACATTTACTCTTGTAATGTCCAAATTCCCTACACTCAAAACACATTATATGCAATTTGCTAGAAACTAAATGGCTTGAGTTACCTAGAGGTGAGGATGGATGAACGCTCTCTCCTTCATCCCTTCCGGAGGTAGAAGCTTCTTCTTGCTCCGAACTTGAAGAAGAACTCTCCTCCTCTTCTTCTTTAGATGTTGAGTGTCCCTCAACTTCTAAATCCACATCTCCATGAAGTGAGCTACTTGGCTCACTTGACTCCTCTTCATGGCTTGAAGTGGAGTTCCCCTCATGGAACTTAGCCAAGTTGTTCCACAACTCCTTGGCATTGTTGTATCCACCTATCCTACACAAAACATCATTAGGTAAAGAAAATTCAAAAATCTTCAATACCTCATCGTTGACTAGGGATTGGTGGACTTGTTCCTTGGTCCACTCCTTCTTTTCTAGGGTTTCTCCTTTCTTGTCCGTCGGAGGCTTGAAACCTAATTGGACACAACTCCAATTCTCAAGATTAGTCATAAGAAAATATTTCATTCTTACCTTCCAAAACGCGAAGTCGTCGCGATCGTAGAAGGGTGGAATGGTGATGTCGTCTCCGAGTTGATCCATCTCTAGCTTGTGCTCCCTCGGGTGTTAATCCGGCGAAAAGTGACCTCGCTCTGATACCACTTGTTGGGATCTCTTCGTACTCGGCTAGAGAGGGGGGGGTGTGAATAGCCGCCCCAAATCGCTCGTTTCTTCCTACAATTCGTTAGCGCAGCGGAAAAATAAACTAGAAACGAAAGGAAGAATATCAAACCTTAACACAGCGATGTACGAGGTTCGGAGATGATGCTCCTACTCCTCGGCGTGTCCGTAAGGTGGACGAACCCAATCAATCCGTCGGTGGATGAGTCCCCGGAAAACTGGCTAATAAAAACTCCTTCTGGGTGGAGAAACCTCGCCACACTTGTTTGCAACAGCAAACAGGAGTACAAGTACAAAGAATAAGCAAGAAATACAATAAGAATACACAAGCACTCTACCAAACTTGCTTTCTCGTCGACTGGAGTCCGGATGAAGCAGCAGCTTCAAAAACCCTAACAGCAGCAGCTGTTCCAGTCGGGGAAGCTCACGCGAAGCTTTCGGAAGGAACTCAACAGAGCTCTTATCGTAGCCCACAAATCTTCAGCAGAAGAGAAGGAAAAAAAGAAGGAAGTCGAAGCACCAAAGCCTTGATCTCCTTTTATAACCTGCGAGCCTGCACAGTGAAGACAGAAGCCAGCGGAGAAGATGGAGCGACCCGTTGTGACTCAACGGTCGAATCGTGGACCGATCAGGCTCCACCCTGATCGGTCCAGGACCCTTCTGATCGGTCTGGGGACCGATCAGGCCCTGGGCTGATCGGTCCCTAGACCGATCAGATTGCTCCACAGAAAGTTGCCCAACTTTCCTGATCGGTCTGTGGACCGATCAGGCCACAGCTGGATCGGTCCACAGACCGATCCCACCTCTCTCGGCTGCGTCTCTGATCGGTCGTGGAGACCGATCAGACTTCATGCTGATCGGTCCCCAGACTGATCAGTAAGCTCATAGAACTGCGCTTTGCCTTCTGTTTGTTATCTGATCGGTCACCAGATCGATCAGATACACAAACGTATCGCTGGATCGGTCTGCAGACCGATCCAGAGCTTGGTTTTTGCCCAAACCAAGTCCCAAACCTTCCAAACCAATATCCGGTCAACCTTGACCTATTGGTACATCATGCTTAGCATCCGGTCACTCCCTTGACCTGCTAAGACTCCTCACCAAGTGTCTGGTCAATCCCTTTGACCCACTTGGACTTTTCTCTTCGTGTCAAGTATCCGGTCACTCCCTTGACCTACTTGACCTTCTCAACACCAGATGTCCGATCATCCTTGATCCATCTGGATTTTCCCTTGCCCGGCTTCACTCACCAGGACTTTCACCTAGCTTCACTCACTAGGGTTTTCACACTGCCTAACATCCCAGTTAGGACTTTCTCACTGCCTGGCTTCACTCACCAGGACTTTCCAACTGCCTAACATCCCAGTTAGGACTTTCCCACTGCCTGGCTTCACTCACCAGGACTTTCCAACTGCCTAACATCCCAGTTAGGACTTTCTCACTGCCTGGCTTCACTCACCAGGACTTTCCCCGTGCCAAGTCTTCATACTTGGACTTTCCGCGAATCAGGTCAACCAGGTCAACCTTGACCTAAGGTTGCACCTACAATCTCCCAAACACATATTCTTGTCAAACATCAAGAATACAACTCTCTTCTCGTCAAACATCGACATGCAACTCAACTAGGTCAATCTTGACCTAAGGTTGCACCGACAATCTTCCCAAGTCAAACATCAAAATACAACTCGAGTCAAGTCACCTCAAGTCGGGTCAACTAGGTCAACCTTGACCTAAGGTTGCACCAACACCAATTTCCATAACTAGCATATACGTTTAACTCTCAACATCCTAATGCCTTCAGCTAGTGAGAAACAGTTGCTTGGCCGAACCAACGAGTAAAACCCGTGTCAGTCTTACAAAATTGATGATGTCCAAATGCGTCAATTTGACAACTAGGGAAATTCTAATACGTTCATAATTGCGCATGTAGAGATAATCACAAGTTATGATCTAATCACAAATTCTTTCATATTATGAATTATATTACAGATATTTAGTAAATGAGTTTAAGACTATTCAAACATATAATATGCACTCAAATAGTGAATATATATTTATCAAATAAATAGTAAAACTATAAGGCGAAAAGAAATTGCACGTGTCGAATGGATCATAGAGGGGAGAGTTTCCTTACAAACAATTCGCGCTAAAATTGATCATTGTTCCTATAAAATTTGAACTATTTATAGAGTATTAGGTGGCGTTTGGTTTAGAGGTTTGGGAATGAGGAAATTGATTCATTCCCAAACCTTGTGTTTGGTTGATGGGAATGAAATCAAGATTTTGGAATGAAATCTAAAAAATTTCAGTATGGATGAAACCCACCACCCCCTCCTTTGGGTTTTGATGGAATGAGAATAAAAATTAAGTTTTGGACGAAAATATCCTTAGTATATTTGTTCAATTTTTCTTTCATTTCACTCTCTTTCCTTGTTCTCTCTTATTATACTTTCTCTCTCCTCATTTTATCATCACATTTTCTCTCTCCTTATTTTCTCTCATCACACATTTTCTACCATTTTCTCTATGTATTCTTTCTCATCACACACACACTCTCATATTTTATCTCTCTTCATTCTCTCCTCATTTTTTCATCATACTTTCTCTCTCATCATTCTTTCTCTCTCTTCAATCTCTCTTACCATACTCTCTCTTCATATTTTATCTCATCACAATTTCTCTCTCTTTATTCTCTTCCATCACACTCTCTCTCCTCATTCTCTCTCATCATACATTCTCTACTATTTTTTTCTGTATTCTCTCTCATCACACATACACTCTCTCATTATTTTCTCTCTCCTCATTCTCTTCTCATTTTTTCATCATACTTTCTCTCTCCTCAATCTCTCTTACCATACTCTCTCTCTCCATATTTTCCCTCATCACACTTTCTCTCTCTTTATTCTCTTCCATCACACTCTCTTTCCTCATTTTCTCTCATCACACTTTCTCTCTCTTCATTTTTTCCATCACACTTTCTCTCTCATCACATTTTCTCATCATACTTTCTCTCATCACACTTTCTCTCTCTTTATTTTTTCCCATCACTCTTTCTCTCTCAACACACTTTCTCTCTCATAATACTTTTTCTCTTCTCAATCTCTCCTATCACGCCCTCTCTCCTCATTTTCTCTCATCACACTTTCCCTCTCTTTATTTTTTCTCATCACACTTTCTCTCTTATCATATGTTTCTCTCACATTCAACTTTATTTTCCATCTAATTTTTTCTTTTATTTTCTTCTAAGGGTAAAAAAGGAAATTTAAGTTCATTTCGATTGAAAATATTCAACTAACCAAACATTATTTTTATGAATGATAGCCAAACTCATACTCATTCCCATTCCACAATACTATGATACTTATTCCCATTTTGATTCCTAGGATAGAACCAAACACCACCTTAGGCATCAAAATTTAGATATTTTGGGAGGAGTAATAATAGACTTTTATTTGTCTTTCCTTTCTATTGAGTGATAGAATAAAAAATTACAAACTTGTTCATTTCTTTCTATTATTTTAGGACATTTCTCAAAATCTAACAGAAGAACCCTACTTTACTAGAGTCTGACAAGCATGCCAACCAAGTGGAGCTGCAACAAGTGCCTACCTGCCCCTTTTTTGATCAACCATCGGTATCCCCAATTGAACCACAACCCCATACATCAGTGAGCAACAATACTGGAGTGACATCAGTTTGTGCAGCTCGCAACACAAACAAGCAGCACCAAAGACGAAAAAGTAATACTAAAGACAACAATGATGAGATAGAGGCAAGTGCTGGACCAGATAAGTGAGATGCACCTCAGGACACTGAGGGAAGCTTCTACTCAAATAAAGTGGCCCTATCAACCTCAGGGACAGATTCATAATGTAGCAATATCGAAGAAACTTTAGTCGTAGCCACGTCCTCGTTGGCTAGTAGTGAGCAAGAATAGCCTATACCTCCTACTATCAGACGGCGGGGACAAACATAAGGTGCCCAAACCAAAGCATAAAGATCACGTTATGGAATATATATAAGGGGCTTCCACAAGCCCCTTAAACAAAAAGGAGTCTAGCACCTCCTTCAACAACGTCGGCGTACTGTCCTTGGACTCATAGAGACCAAGTTATCAGAAGAGGACATCAATCCAGCCCTCATTCGACGGTTTCCAAGTATGGGGATCACTCATAACCTTGGTTTCTCTAATTATGGATGCATCTTGGTGCTATGGGACATGCAGCTAGCAGATTTGGATGTCATCCAAACCGAGGAACAACTCCTACACTATCAAGCGCGCTACATGACATCCGGAAAACATGTGTTGATTTCCTTCATCTATGGGTTGCACAATGTTGTACACAGACGACCGTTGTGACAATCTCTCGCAGATTTAGGGAATAACATCAGGGAGCGATTGATACTAGGTGACTTCAATGCCCCATTGACAATCTAAGATAAAGTGGGAGGCATGTCCGTTACACACTATGAACTACGAGATCTTGAGGTCATGGTTCAGAGCTACAATCTAGTTGATCTACAGTCAACCGATTGCCGATTAACGTGGGCAAACGGTTTGATCTCTTACATATTGGACCGTGCTTTGGTCACAACCAATGGCTACTTGAAAAGTACTAAAACTTTGCCGTATTCTTACCGTCTGGATGTCTATTGACCACTCTTGCTGTGTGGCATTACTACTTCGTTGAAAACAACATGAACAATGACCTTTTAAGTTCCACAACATCTGGACACTCTATGAAGACTTCAAAGGGTTGGTTGTTGAATCTTGGGCTAGGCGATCACTAGGACTACACAGTTTAGACTTAAACAAAATCTATCTTGACTCAAACATCAGCTGCGAGCCTTGAACAAGTTACACTACAAGCAACCGAGGAACTAGAAAGCGTGCAACAACGGATACTATCTAGAAAAGATCATGCCATACAATTATGCACACATATAGCACATTGCAACTAGATTGATGGGAGAGTGATCATTCTATTAGCACCGCGCTAAATGTACATATTTGAAGCAAAGTGACTAGTGCACCAAATTATTTCACGATGTGGTTAAAAGAAACAAGAAGTGAAATATTGTTGTAGCTATCACCAAAGAATCTAGGGAGGAAACCAGGAGCACGCAAGAAGTTGTTGCCGAGTTTGCATCTCATTTCCAACGACTGATGGACACGACAAGAGACTGCACAAATCTGAACAGTAGCAGGCTTGCTAATGGACCGGTCCTCGCAGGCTCCCAACACTGAGCTTTGACAGCTCTGATCACTATCGAGGATATACAGAAAGTGCTGATAGATATAGGCAATGATCTAGCCCCGGGGTCAGACGGATACGACTCAAAATTCTTCAAATCCACATGGCTAACAATAGGTATAGATCTGAAACATGCCGTCTGAGAATTTTTCACCTCCGGTTGTCTCCTCGAACAATAGAACCATACATTGATAGTGTTGGTACCGAAGTCTGATCACTCTCCCCCTATCATGAACTATCGATCAATCTCATGTTGTACAGTGGTTTACAAACTTATCTCCAAGATCCTGGTGACACGAATGCAAGTAGTTATCAGCAACCTCCTTGATCCAACCCAAGCGGCATTTGTTCCCGATCACTCAATTAGTGAGAACATCCACCTAGCCCAAGAGCTTTTGAGGAAATATGCGAGGAAGAGGATCTCCCCAAGATGTGTCCTGAAACTTAAACTCCGCATTTGACATAGTGGACTGGAGTTTCTTGATAATCACCCTTCGCGGATTTGGATTCAGCAGCAGTACATCTGTTGGATTTCGGAGTGCATCATCACAGTTCCCTATTTGGTGGGGATCAATGGAGCCATGTACGACTTCTTCAAAGGGGCACCGGGTGATCCACACTCACTGTTCCTCTTTGGGCTATGCTTGGAGGTCTTCTCGTGGTTGATCAAATCAGCCTCCATGAAGCATGAATTCCACTTCCATTTGATGTGTGCCGGCACAAGTTTCATCCATTTGGCATATACAGATGACGTACTCCTTTTTGTATGAGATGATGAGTCCACCATCACCTTGATCGCAGATTGTATTGCAGACTTTGGAGACAAGGCAGGGCTACAATCGAACGTCAACAACTCTAGCATGTACGTTGCAGGGGTTAATGACCGCACAACATGCAAATTACTAGATTTCAGTGAGGTTCCTTCTCTTGTCGATATTTCGGCATTCCACTTGCTACGGAAAAGTTACGGACCTGCAACTACGGAACCTTGACAGAGGCAATCATGCATAGATTAGCATCATGGCCAAAGCAAACATTATCTTATGCCGGTAAGCTTGAATTGGTGAAGATCGTCTTGCAAGGTGTGGAATGTTTTTGGCTGTCGATCTTATCGATCCCTTGCACTGTGATAGACAAGCTATATGCGATATGTAAATTGTTCGTGTGGTCCTCTTAGCATCCACCAATCTCTTGGACCAACATGTGTTTAGCTAAAGAGGATGGTGGATATGGGCTTCGCGATCTATGCTCATGGAATTCAGCCCTACTCAACAAAGCATTGTGGAATGTTTACCAGAAAAAAGATTCCCTTTGGGTGAAGTGGATTCATCATCGGTACCTCCAGAACATAGATTTATGGGATTGGAAAGCTAAGGTATCATATTCACCCCTTATCAAGAGACTACTACATATCAGGGACCTTATTCAAGCCAAAATCGGATCTAAACTGCAAAGGACAACCACACTAAAGAGTTGATCAAATCTAGATAGCAACACAGTTCTACAGCAGCCTATACATTTTTTAGGCCTAAGAGTGAGATCAAAACATGGTCAACTGTTGTACAAAACTCATACCTCATATGGAAGCACCAATTCACATTATGATTCCTTGCGAATGGACAGCTCCGCACCACAGACAGATTATCATACATAGAAAATAAAATCTATCTTCTTTGTCAACAGCCAGATGAATCTCTGGACTATACCAACTTTGGATGCATCATAAGCAAAGCTCTTTGGGACAAGGTCAAAGCCTAACTACACATCAGACAAGATTTAGGCATGTCCAAACATATGTTGAAAGTTTTCCATCGAAGATTCCGGTGATTGCACATTGACCAAAGCTCAGCATTTAGACATGTCTGGTAGATTTACTTTAGCAAGTACGGAATAAATGTCTCTATGAGAATGATGTCCCCAACATAGAGAGGATATTTCAAAAGATACAAACACATATTTTCTACTTTTTAGGTGTCTAACATATACCCCTTTCATGATTTATAACACAATTCACCGTCATTCAATTTTTTTTTTTTTAAATTACACAAACAAGTCAAGAGGCCTTCAGATGCTTGGCCACCCTACATAGAGAATACAGTCCACTCAGTGGTGACCTTTGACCTCAGCTTGTTGGTGAGACTTTGCATTAGCCTACAGAAAAAACACAGATCACTAGAGATCATGCAATTATTAGCATATACGGGTGAATTATATATCCATTCTATGCATTTAGTCCTTGTCCTAATATAAAAGATAAAAAAAAAAAGGGATAGTCTTCATGAAAACTATGTCAAATAAAGCTTATGAAAATAAATGAATTCAATTTCACGTGCCCACGTCCAAATCACCAGCAATGTCAAAGAGCTCAATGATTAATTCTCTACCCAACACTAGTGTTACCTGGGTCGATCAAATTACAGGATAGATGCAATTCACGTATAGGTTTTTGCAGGCAAGACAATTTGAAAGCATAAAAGTCATGCTGCCGCTTATAGTTGATGCCCAGAAATCCTGCAAGCAAGAAGTGATAATAGTAATTGAAGGGGGCAAGGGACGATTGACTCTAAAAAGGTAAATTAAAGAAAATATCAAAAAAAAAATGTCAAATTCAATAATTTGCAATATTAAACAAGTATAGTGTATTCCCGCGGTAAATGACTAACCACCATCAACTGAGGTTCCACCATGGCGTCTAAATTACAAAGCTAGCTGGAAGATGAGGAATGTGTTACCATTGTCACAACGCTGTCAACCTGAGAGAACAAAATAATTTATTTTGTTATGGTCAAAAGCTGACCCAAAATGCTTTAACTGATTAATAGGTTATACACTCACTTAAATCTCCTAACTCAGTTAATTAGCTCACAATTTCCCCATGTGAGTCTAAACTAAGGAGGCAAAATCATGGGAGATAAAACCAACCCATGTCTCAGAATCATCCATAATCAACGGCTGTGACAACATCAGATTACCAGACCAATGATAGATGTGCCATTACAATGACATCCCTTTCCTATCCTCTTCGTGGCTACAATTTAGGTTCATTCCAAATACCAATATGTTGGTGCAATCATGGTTTTGATGTTTGGGCTAATTTTGAGTTAGCAAATATTAAAGATTTCACATGTCAAGTATTGTAGGTACAATGGTGTAAATCTAAAATAGACAAGAACCAGGGTTCATAATTTTTTAATCTCCCAACAAGATCAGAGAAAGTTTGAAATGACAAAGTTAACTGAGACATGAGCCAATAAGAATACAATTATGGTGATACAAGGGCCACAGAAACAAGTTGCTGCAAAGAAAAAAGCATACTGATGATACGATGCTCATGTTTTGGTGCAAAGAAGTTTGGTACTCATAATACAGATTTGGGTCAACAATGGATGCTAACAATCAACAAAGAACTGCAATTGTCAAAAATAAACCAAACATTAGCAGGATGTACAAAAATAGACGAGCTTCTGAAATACAATACCTTACATTTAACTACCCAAGTAATTGGAATACACAAGAGCATGGTATATAAGAACATCATTATATAGATGAATATGCTAATTAATTATTTTCAAGGCCAGAATTTTGTGCCTTCTACCGGTTGCTTTATCTTACACAACTGTACAACCTATACATTTGTCTGAGATCACAATTTTGAAGGTATCTAACATTGTATGCCCATGGAGTCAAGTTTTAGTAATTCCTCGGGTTTTCCCCAGGTTCTATGCATATTGTATTTTGCAAATTTAGGTACTTGTTGTAGCATGATTGGTTCGGGCAATATCCTATTTTATCAACGTGCATTGTTATGTAGTTGCAGTTTCCTATTTGAATTAGCTTCAATTGTCCTATCTAGAAGTTTGTACAATTCAAGAGGCTGTGAGATCCATCTAATATGCAATTTCTAGTATATGTTTTCTTTTAATCTTATGTATCTGAAGTTGTTCAATCCAAGAACTAACAAAAAAAAATAAAATCACAAACACCTATGCAATTTCAACTCTTTTAATCTTATCCGTGTGAACTTTATAGAAGTTATCTTATGTATCTGGTTTTATTTCTTTCGTGTATCTCTCTGTTTTGGACCGGATAACAGCTGCTATCTAGTTTGGTTTGGATGGCTTGTGTTGCAGCTGCTCTTTTCAGTTTGAGTTGTATGTATTTCTGCATTCTAGCTTCCAACTAGTGTTAATAGATATTTTAATTCTAGTATATCAATTCCAGCTTGTATCTGTTGGTTGATATTTTTGTATTAAAATCACTTGAAGCTATCAGTTTTCGCTGCTTTGATGCTATTTTGCTAACTACTGCCGTTGTTTTGCTAACTGTTCATGTATTTATTGCTGCTTCTGCTGTTTTGCCATTCAAACTTTTATTTTATCAGTTCAGCTTGTGTATCTTGCTTATGTCCAGCTTCAAACTAGTGCTTATAAATATTCAGATTCTTTTGTATTAATTCTAGCTTGTATCTATTACTCTTGTTTTGTTATAATGGTTTAGGGTTTGACTTGAAAAGTTGCCTAACCAGGCTCAATTTATAATGGTTTAAATATGACAACCATGCAGCACAATATGTCAATATACAGAAAAGGAAACAAAAGGAAAGGTGACAGGTAATATTATGTTTGAGCCATCAACAAAAAACACAAATCATGTTTGAATCAATAAAAGAAACCTACCTTCATCGAACAATGAAAGCTCAGGGGAGCATCCACCTGAAACCTAATACTAATGGTAGAGTAGTAGGCCCCCAACTTTAGTATAAACAGAATTTACAGTCCTTTCCTTCAAATCTATGCGAAGGGAAACACAAGCAAACCTTGCTTCACAAGATTCTCCCATGCCTAAAACCGCCATCTGCACAATCTGTGCTGGGATCCAAGCCACCTGGTGAGTCATACCACTTGGTGCTGTCGGCATAAAAACCATCCACTTGCATCCCCACGAGACTGGAATCAGTCAAGGTTTTTAACTTTGACTCCTCATCTACACCACAACGGAGAATACTTTTCTCATCAAAGTCACTGCAATCTTCTTTTAACAGCCACTTATCAGGCTTCATGTTCTCCCTCATAAGCAACTTCCTGTCTTGGCAATCTTCTGTCATTCTACTCCATGGCACAATAGTTCCTAGATCTGAAGCAAAGTTTGTATCCTCTTCCTCAAGTATCTCAGCTTCCTTACTAAATATACCATCATGCTTGTTAAGATGGCGAGTGCTCTCCTTTCTCCATTCTGCAACATCATCATCATCTACCATCAATGGTCCCTCAGAGTGGTGCATTCCTCCACCCAACAGCTTCAACCTGTGCAGGATATCAGACAGCTCCTGTGCCAATGAGCCCAGTGAATCTGGATTCATTTGAACAATTCGTTCTTCGAGCAGACCAACTTCGACCTTGAGATCCTGAACATGCTGCATAACTGCATGGCAAGGATCCCCTGTATCATCCTTGCCTATAAGACTAGGCAACAAGTCTGGGTCTGTGTCCTTCCTAATGCTGTAAGCATCTGAATCAAATTCATAAGCACCCTTGTTCCCAACTAGCCGGTGGATGATCCTAGCATTTCCATCAAGTGGACCAGGTTCATGTCCAGTATGAATTGCATATAGCTTGAATATAGCAGTGCCTTCCTCCTGGTACACAAAAGTTTTGTCTTTATCATTGTAGTTCATAATTGGAACGATGGCCCTTATCCGGAACCCACAGCCACAACGCTTTGATTGGTATGGTTCCCTTTTCAAAACCTTAGCTTTCTTAGCTGAAGCAGATGCTGATGACGGTTCCCCTGCTCGGTGACAGGCATAGTCCTTCACCTCAGCTGTGAATGGCTTGTATCTTATATACTTTTGGCAGATGCAAAGAACTACCTTGTACTTGGCTGCAAGCTTCTGCAGACAGCATTGTACATCCTTTGCAGGCACTTCAAAGGATTCAGTGTATTCAAAACGTCGCCTTTTGGACCGTGACAAGCTGCTGCCTCCAGGAGATGCTAGTGAGGAAGATGAAGAGGAGCACACTGGACAGGAGGATACACAAACTCGGATGAATGACTCAGGGATCCCATAGAACCTAGCACCAACTGTCCACGACTGTTTTATCCGCTCCACAGTCTCCTTCAGAGCTAGGTGCCGTAGTAGGTCACGGTCAGCATGGGCGGCTGTGACAATCTCCTGCCATTGCTCCACATGCGAGACCCGATGCGCTGAATTGTTCTTGAAGAAGAGCGCGGGGTGAGTGCCATCCATGTTGGCACGAAGCTTATCCTGTATCCGTTTCCATGCGGTGAGGTACGCCGTGTCCTCGTTTCGGTCCTTCCACACGGATCGCCAAGACTTTAGCACGGAACTGGGACTGGCAGCACGGATCTCATCCGCGGTGGCGAGCCGGCCTGCTAGAATACAGCGCACCATCAGGGCATGGGATTCCCGATTAAACGTGTAAAACTGCGAAGAAACATGGGGCGCCGGATCGATGCAAAGAGAGTTGGCTGTAGCCGGGGACTGATTGCCGTCTGACAAAGTGGGCTTCCTGTCTTCAATCAGGGCTTCGTCGGGGTCTATATCCTCGTCGTCAGGGTCCTCCTCCTCCTCTTCGTCGTCATCTCGGAGGAGGGAGGAGAAGGGGGACCGCGAGTAGGCTTGGATCCCGACAGGTAGGGGATTGGGGTCGTCGTCCTCGTCGTCCATGAGGACTAATCCGTGGTTTTGATGGTGGTGGAAAGAGGATCCGAGGAGGTCAATCTCGTAGCCCACGTCGGGCGAAGGAGGAGCCCGTAAAAGTGGCGGATTGTGAGTGAGGGTTTGGCGGGGTAAGGATGGGAAGGGTTGGGGCTTGACGGACGGGTTCATCGGCGTGACGGTCGGCGAGGGCGACGAGGAAGTCTTCGGCATCTTCCGAGTCGTTTCTTTGTCGTCCGCTGCTTTTTATTTCAGGGGAAATTTTTAGGGTTTTCCTTGGCCCTGGTAGCGAGTGTGGGACGACAGCAATTAGCAACGGCGAAGACGAAGCATCTTTAGTTGTTGGCGATTCCAATGGTCATAGTGAAAGTAACGCCCGTATTCCAGCAAAGCAATCAGGTCACCCAAATAACAAGTATAATTTTTTTTTTTTTAAATAAGAAAAATCAAAAGATCACTTCTTGAGCATTAAAATAAGGTAAAAATAATAAAGTTAATTCAATTTAGTTTTTAAAAATATTTACTTTAAAAAAAGTCAACTCACGTATTTTTAAATAATATAAAAAACTTCATTATATTTCTCATATTTAAAATATTTTTATTAAGCACTATCACAATAGTCATAGAATATCTATTAGGTGTTAAAATAAATTAATTTAATTTGATATATTATTATTATAATATTAATAAATATTTTTATTGTCAATTTTAATTTCATCATCTTAAAATTATTTTATCAAGTTTAACTATTTTTTATGATGAAAAAATTATATATATAATATTTTATATATAATATATTTGATTAAATAAAATAAATAATAATAATTACAAGAGTAATTTTTTAGGAGAAATATAATGGATCATATTTAAAAAAAATAATGAATGATAAATTTATTTTTTTTTAAAAACGTCTGATTATTTAAATAATAAAAAATTGATAACTAATCCAAGGGGCTGACATACTGTGCAAACACAGCATATGTAGACATTTGCGATCAAACACAATCGAGTTCAGTATTCTCATCTTCAAGCCTGATCTCGCCTCTCCCACCCTACCCCACCTCGCTCCCCTCTCTCTCTCTTCCTCTCTCTCTCTCTCTCTCTCTCTCTCTCTCAGTCTCCAGATCCAGCGTTCTTCGATCGATCGCCGATCTCAATCTCTTCCTTCCTCGTCGACGACGCCTCTCTTCTCGCCGGATCTGAGCGATTTGGACCTCGAATCAGGTGGGGAATGGCTTCTGCGGAAGCCGATTCCCGTCTCGCTGTCGTCCTCGTCCCCGCCCTCGAGAAGATCGTGAAGAACGCCTCATGGCGGAAGGGCCACTCCAAGCTCGCCCACCAGTGCAAATCCCTCATCGAGCGACTCTCCCAACCGTCGCCTCCTCCCTCGCCCACCTCCCCCAACTCCTCCTCCTCCCTCCCCGGCCCTCTTCGCGACGGCGGCGCCGCCGTGTACTCCCTCGCCGACGCCGAGACCTTCCTCAACCCTCTCATCGCCGCCTGCTCTTCCGGATCCCCCCGCGTCGCGGAGCCTGCCCTCGACTGCGTCCATAGACTCATAGTCCACTCCTACCTCCATGGTGAGGCCGACCCCCACGCCGGCCCCGACGCTCGCCTCGTTGCCCATCTCCTTGAGTCCGTTTGCGGGTGCTACTCCCTTGGGGCCACTGAGGATGCCATCGAGCTGCTCGTTATAAAAACGCTCCTTTCTGCCGTCACGTCCACTGCCCTTCGCATACATGGAGATTCCCTCCTCCAGATTGTCCGCACTTGCTATGACTTGTACATCGGCAGCAAAAACGCCGTCAACCAAACCACCGCCAAGGCCTCCCTCATCCAAATGCTTGTCATCGTCTTCCGTCGCATGGAGGCTGACTCCTCCACTGTCCCCGTCCAACCTATCGTCGTTGCGGAGATGATGGAGCCTAGTGACCGCTCCTCTTCTGCCACTTCTGTGGACGTAAGCATTGTCCAGGGATTCATCACCAAGATCATCAGCGACATTGATGTTGTGATCAACCAGTCAGCTCCTCTGGCCAGGACTGCCTCTGCCAACAAACACGATGGGGCTTTTGTGTCAACCACAGTCGAGAGCACCAATCCTGCAGACCTGCTTGATTCGACGGACAAGGATATGCTGGACGCCAAGTATTGGGAGATCAGCATGTACAAGACAGCACTGGAAGGCAGGAAGGATGAGTTGGGGCCAGAGGGAGACGGACTGCCAGATAGGGATGATGACACGGAGGTCCAAATTGGAAACAAGCTGAGGAGGGACGCCTTCCTTGTCTTTCGTGCTCTTTGTAAGCTCTCCATGAAGACTCCTCCCAAGGAGGCCGTGGCTGATCCCACACTCATGAAGGGAAAAATTGTGGCATTAGAGCTGCTCAAGATCTTGCTAGAGAATGCTGGCGCTGTGTTCCGCACAAGTGAAAGGTTGTTACTTCATATCCACCACCTTCTGCGTTTCTGATTTTCGTTTTGTGGGACAGGAACAATTAAAATAAGCATATTTGATGTAAGTGGATTACATGATGACTAGACTTCAAGGTTATTGCAGTTTGCAACTAGATATAGTGAATCTTAGACCTAGCATATTGGCGGTTCCACATTTTTTTTAGTATGCTGCGCAATAAAGACATGACAAGATAGTAACACAAATTCCATCCTGTTCATTGGAAGAAGTTATTTTGAAAAATTATACTGAAGAAACAACATCATCCATCGCATTTGTCATAAAAAAACAATTTAAAGGGTCTACTGAAAAAAAATGAGCTAAAAAATCTCAAATTTGTGAACCATTGTCTTTAAAGTTACTTATAATCCAGCTACAGAAGCTGTAGCTTCTATCAAGGTTCATCTAGTTGCTTGAGGGAGTTCAGATTAGTTGTTCTTGAACAGTGTGTTTTGAAGTTCTTACTTAGGCAACACTGCATGATGACACTGGCCATGATTTATGACAAGATACTAATGGATATGTTTTCTAGTGTGACACTGGTTGGCAGACTCACCATCACAAAATCTTAGGCTTGTGCATGATATACTCTACGGATAGAGCATTGTGCCATTACAAGGCAATTAGCAATGACAACTTTTTTAATGATTAATTTCTTGTTCTGTGGCGAATGATGATCCAAGTAAGTTGAACAAACAAGGAGGCAGATTTCCATGAAAGTTCAGGAAGGTTGCTGAGTTTTGACATGCAAGGTCACTGGGGATATACCATTGTTGTAGATTCCCTCTTATTGTGAAATAATTTTTAAAGATAAAATCGTCTCAATCTGGGATAATTTCATGAAATACATGTGGTTAATTTGGAACAATTTACATTCCAAGTGAAAGGATTGGCTTTTATTACCTGCATTCCAATTTGATACCAACATCCTCATTCATCACATGAAGAAAACTTTTAGAAAATGATGTGTTGGTAAGCCAGATCTATATCCATATTGGATACTCATTCTTAAGTTTTACAACTAATATTGTCTTTTCTTCAGCTCAAGCTTCACACACAATTTATGCTGATTATCATAGTTGATCACATTCTTGATCTGACAATTTTTGTTTTAATCAAATAGGTTTTTGGGTGCTATCAAGCAATATCTATGTCTCTCTCTTTTGAAGAACAGTGCTTCAGCTCATTTGATCGTTTTTCAGCTGTCATGTTCAATTTTTATTAGCCTTGTATCAAGATTTAGACCAGGATTAAAAGCAGAGATTGGAGTTTTTTTCCCAATGGTTGTACTTAGAGTTTTGGAAAATGTTACACAACCAAATTTTCAGCAGAAGATGATCGTGCTTCGTTTCATGGAGAAGCTGTGTATAGACTCTCAAATTTTGGTAGACATATTCCTTAATTACGATTGTGATGTCCACTCATCAAATGTTTTTGAGAGGTATACATGTCTTCTGTTGTGCTTGGTAACTCTATCTGTTTTTATTCCATACACTATTTCTAGAAACTCTTAGTTCTTTCAGTGTCATCCATTAAAAATAGCTAAAAATTTGTTTTTTATTATTTCCCATTTGATTAGGATTGTAAATGGTCTACTAAAAACTGCACAAGGGCCTCCCCCAGGAACTCCTACAACATTGGTGCCTCCACAGGACACCATGATGAAATTTGAAGCTATGAAGTGTCTAGTGGCTATTTTGAGATCAATGGGAGATTGGATGAACAAACAGTTGAGAATTCCTGATCCTGATTCTCAGAAAACAGAAACTTTTGATCGTAGTTTTCAGAAATTAGATGCTGCAGATGCTCAGTTTCAAAAAGCAGAATCAGAAGATGGCAATGGTGTTGGAAATGAACTTCCTTTAGCAAATGGAAACAGTGTTGAACCAGCTGAAGTAAGTGATTCTCATCCAGAAGCAACAAATGGAACGTCAGATGTTGCATCTATTGAGCAGCGGAGAGCATATAAGCTAGAACTTCAGGTATTAATCTGTCTTAACATGATTTCAAGTTTCATGGGAAGAATGTTGTTTGTTTTATTTTAGTTGGAGAATCATAAAATGCAGGAAGGTATTGCACTATTCAATCGGAAACCTAAGAAAGGGATAGAATTTCTTATCAACGCAAGGAAGGTGGGTGATTCACCTGAGGAAATAGCTGTGTTCCTTAAAAGTGAGTCGGGCCTGAATAAAACTTTGATCGGTGATTATTTAGGCGAGAGAGAAGATTTGTCCTTGAAGGTAATGCATGCGTATGTGGATTCATTTGAATTTCACGGAATGGAGTTTGATGAAGCAATCAGGTGCTTCCTACAAGGCTTTAGATTGCCTGGTGAGGCACAAAAAATTGATCGCATCATGGAAAAATTTGCTGAGTGCTACTGTAAGTGCAATCCTAAGGCTTTTACAAGTGCGGACACTGCTTATGTCCTTGCTTACTCGGTAATACTGCTAAATACCGATGCCCATAATCCAATGGTGAAAAATAAGGTCTGCCCTTAGTTTTGGAAACACTTATATGCTTGTCTTTCTCTAGTTTCTAGGGCATAATTGTCAATATTGTTTTTAATGCAGATGTCACCAGATGACTTCATAAGAAATAACCGTGGTATAAATGATGGAAAGGATCTGCCTGAGGAATACCTAAGATCCCTGTTTGAAAGAATTTCCAAGAATGAAATCAAGATGAAAGATGATGACTTAACTCCTCAACAAGTACAATCTTCTAATTCAAATAAACTCTTAGGCTTAGATAGCATTTTGAACATTGTCATACGCAAGCGAGATTCATCAACAGAAACTAGTGATGATATGATCCGGCAAATGCAAGAGCAGTTTAAAGAAAAAGCTCGTAAAACTGAGTAAGTGCCCAAACAATGTTGTATTTTGAATCTTGATTATGTCAATATATCACCTGATTTAGCACCATAATATTTGTATAACTGCTCTGTTAAATATACACATTGTGAATTTTAGGTCAATATATTACTCTGCATCAAATGTTGCGATTTTGAGGTTTATGACTGAGGTATGCTGGGCTCCAATGCTAGCAGCCTTTAGTGTGCCCCTTGACCAGAGTGATGATGAAACCATCATAGCATTATGCCTCGAAGGATTTCGTAGTGCAGTTCATGTTACTTCAGTTATGTCTATGAAGACTCAAAGAGATGCTTTTGTTACTTCACTTGCAAAGTTTACATCCCTTCATTCAGCGGCAGATATGAAACAGAAAAATATTGATGCTATTAAGGTTTGTGTGGGCAATTGTTTCTTAAACATCCATGTGATTCTGCTCAAACCTTTTGTACTTATTATCTTCCATCTATGTTCTTGAGATTCACCATATTTCTAATAATTTTGGGGGATTCCTTTGGCGACAGAGCATACACTTCAATGGTTTTATTAATGATTCTTAATGTACTCACAGCAAGAAGCCTAAGTCCAACTATTTTTGGGGTTGGCTACATGCTTATCCGTCTTATAATTTTGTATGTTAGTCTTGCTTGACATTTATCTGGGATGATTTTACCCTTGCCAATCATGAGAAGGCTTTGAATTATGCACAGATTATAGATTTGAGACATAAATTGAATATTGATAGGTATTTCTCAGGGTGTCCTTGCTAAATCTGAAAGGCCTAACCAAACATTTTGATTGATTTAATTTCATACAAAAAGGGTTCAGTTTGGCTTGCAAGTTTCTTTGTAGAAGTTGTTTGGTTTGGTTTTCTTAATCTGAAACCATTAGAAAAACAAAGATTTAGTATTATTGTAAATCTTTATAAATTCTAATATACATGGAATCTTTTACAAGGATTATCTGTTTAAGCTAAGAATAATAACTATTTGGTTAGTTTTTTACTGATTTTTTCTCCACTTTTAACTATCAGAATCAGCTTTTGTTTGTTTGGATTTAGTTTGCTTGATTTGAACATAATGGACTCCTCTGGATATTTCTTATATATACTTTTTTTTCCAGTGGTTTACTGTTAGAAATATGATATTGTTGTTTAATTTTCTATGGTTAAATCGCGAGCAAGAGCATATTTTATTAAGAGATGTTTTCAAATATGTTTTCTTCATATGATATGATGAAGGCCAACAGTTCTTATTTCTCTCTTAGACCTAGTTTTCTCATTTCTGATATGTCAACCCTCTTTTGTATATATAACTGATTAATATTACCACTGGTCTTGATCAAGTAGTGACTTTGCTAGAAGTTAGCTGCATCATGGAGAAGATTTTCATACCCTGTCATTGGTAGTAACTTCTAGAGAATTATGGAATGGCTATGAAATAAATTTCTAAATTAGAAAATAGAATATTTGACCTTGTTTTCATCATCAGAAGTTCAACATATGTAGGAGGCTAAGGAGATTATATCTTCTCATAGATTCTAGAATATTTTTGATGGACTCAATAGACAACTGACATTTCAATGTGATTATATAAATGAGCATTCTAATAATACTTCACTAATACTTAAGCTGAGTTATTATATGTAAATATTTTCTAGGCAATTTTATGCATTGCGGATGAAGATGGTAACTACCTTCAAGAAGCTTGGGAACACATTTTGACATGTGTTTCTCGATTCGAACATTTGCATCTCTTGGGAGAGGGTGCCCCGCCTGATGCAGCATTTTTCAGCGTACAACAGTCGGAAATTGATAAATCTAAACAAGCGAAATCCTCTATCCTTCCTGTACTAAAGAAAAAGGGGCCTCCATCTTCAGTTATGAGAAGAGGTACCTATGATAGTGCTGGAGTTGGTGGGCATGCGGCAGGGGTTGTTACATCTGAACAAATGAATAACTTAATCTCCAACTTGAATCTGCTGGGACAAGTTGGGATTGCTGAAGTGACTCACATATTTGTAGGAAGTGAAAGGTTAGACAGTGAGGCAATAGTTGATTTTGTTAAAGCACTTTGTAAGGTTTCAATGGAAGAACTGCGATCCACATCTGAGCCACGCGTTTTCAGTCTAACAAAAATAGTTGAGATTGCGTAAGGACCTATCTGATTTTTTTTTTTTTAATCTTATGACATTGCACAATCTCATTAAATATATATTTTTTACAGGCATTACAATATGAACCGCATTAGGCTTGTTTGGTCAAACATTTGGAATGTGTTGTCTGAATTTTTTGTTACCATTGGCTGCTCTGAGAACCTTTCAATTGCAATCTTTGCGATGGATTCGTTGCGCCAACTAGCTATGAAGTTCTTGGAGAGAAAGGAACTGACCAACTATAACTTTCAAAATGAATTTATGAAACCATTTGTTATTGTTATGAGGAAAAGCAGGGCTGTTGAAATTAGAGAGCTGATCATCAGATGTGTCTCTCAGATGGTGTTAGCTCGTGTTAGCAATGTTAAGTCTGGATGGAAAAGCATGTTCATGGTATAATTCCTTTTCCAATTGATATCAAATTTAGTGTGGAATTAATTTGCTAGTCATTTGTTCAAAGAACTTAAGTTATCTTGTTAATTGAAAATCTCATTTAAATAAATAATGGATTCTGCAGGTCTTTGCAACAGCGTCATATGATGATCACAAAAATATAGTTCTCCTGGCCTTTGAGATCATTGAGAAAATTTTGCGCGATTACTTCCCCTATATAACTGAAACAGAAACCACAACCTTCACAGATTGTGTTAATTGTTTGATTGCATTTACTAATAGTCGGTTCAACAAAGATATTAGCCTCAATGCCATTGCTTTTCTACGGTTTTGTGCGGCTAAGCTTGCAGAGGGAGACATTGGTGCTTCTGCTAAACCTAAAGAAAAGGAGGGTTCTGTAAGTAGTTGCCCTCCTTCACCGCACATTGTAAAGGAAGAAAAACAAGATACCACATTTCTTATTGACAAGGATGATGATCACCTGCACTTATGGTTTCCACTCTTAGCAGGTTACACAATTTTTTTTTTATTTTGCAGATTCTAGGTTATTATTCTGTAGGTGCCATATATGATCAAATCTATTAAAAGAGAAACTTATAGTCTTAAATAATTCTCTTTTCTCAAATTGCAGGTTTGTCTGAACTTACTTTTGACCTACGAGCTGAAATCAGACAAAGTTCCTTGCAAGTGTTGTTTGATACACTAAGAAATTATGGTCATCATTTTTCATTGCCCTTATGGGAGAAAGTGTTTGATTCGGTGCTATTCCCTATATTTGATTCTGTAAGGCATGCCATTGATCTGTCTGGAGAGACTTTGCAAGGACAGGATACATCCGAGTTAGTTCAAGATGCTTGGCTTTATGAAACATGCAAACTGGCTCTCCAGTTAGTTGTTGACTTGTTTGTTAAATTCTATGACACGGTAAATCCACTTTTGAAAAAGGTGTTGACACTGTTGACTAGTTTCATTAAACGCCCCCATCAAAGCCTTGCAGGCATTGGCATTACTGCATTTGTTCGATTAATGGGCAGTGCAGGGTCTCTATTTATTGAGACCAATTGGGAAATTGTGGTTGTTTCATTGAAAGAAGCTGCTATATCAACTCTCCCTGATTTTTCCTATATATCCTCTGGCGATTACCTTGGCAATGTTGCATCTGAAAATGAAGATTCTACTGGAAGGCAAGAGAATGGTGAATCTAGGGAATCGATGGATGATTTTGAAGGCTTGAAGGCCAGAAATTTATATTTTGCAATTGGTGATGCTAAATGTCGTGCTGCTGTGCAGCTTCTCTTAATCCAGGTCAGTGTTGCCCACTTTAATATGCATGCAAGCATTGTTTTGTTTCCTTTTTTTTTTCTTTTGGTTGGGTGGGAGTAGGATTTGGTTGGAGTAAGTTTTATCCCAATTTAGTCCCAAATTGTGAATGAGAGGCTATTTAGATAGTTATAAAGCTTGATAGGTTTACAATCTTTTAACTTGAAATAGGAATGTTGCCCAGTTTGGGCTTATGAACGAATGGTTCAGTTTTCAGGATTATTCAATGAGAACTGCTATTAGAAAGAATCTTGTTTTCATCTTGTCAAGGATGATATTAGAAACAATGGTTCCTGTCCCATAATGTGAAAATTGCTATTTTCTAATTACTGATATATTCATGGGTTTGATCATGGTTGTCAAGATCCGATGATACTGATGTGGATTGTCTGTGTTGGATCGGATCAGGATCAACAAAGGGTTCTAAATCAATTATCTTATTAGGATTGCAGGAGATGTTTAACAACTCAAGATTGTCGTAAATTAAAGTTAAATTCCAGAAATTTGTTCAAATTGAGAGCGAAAATGGATAGAATTGATTGAAATTAGGGGTGCAATCGAGCCGAGCCGAGCCGAACTCTTGAATGTTTGAGTTTGATTCGTTTATAATCGAGTTGAGCTCGAGCTTTATTTAACAAATATATTCATGGCTCACAAGTTTATTTGAGCTTTTATTGTGCCTAAACGAGCTTAATAAATATAAATTATAAATTTAAATATTCATTAAAAACTAAATTTATATATTTAGAGAAAATTATAATATTTTTATTAAAATTTATAATTTTATTCTAATAAATAAATTTTATATATTTGTCTATATTTTTCATAAATAGAGTATAAAATCTATAAATTAATATCAAAATTATTATTTTTTCATTTAAAAGTTGATTAATAAGTTTACTAACGAACATATTCACGAGCTAACGAGCCGAGTATTATGAAGCTTGAGCTTGATTTGTTTATCTTAACGAGCCTCATTAAATGAGCTCAAACGAGTTTTTATCGAATCAAATTTCGAATAGCTCATGAGCGGCTTGGTTCATTTACACTCCTAATTGAAATTAGACTGAGTTAAGTTTATTCAGAAAATTATAGGATTTAGTGAGTTTCTTTACCAATCCTAGCTTAAATCATAACAAATGTGCATAAGAGGGAGAGTGCCTTCTTTGCTCTTTCAAATTCCAACCTAAAACTTCTCACGTTTCACCACTTGAGACTGTCACAAGATGATTATTTAACTTTGCTACTAGTTGTAAACAACCACTAGCTGGATCAAACATTCCATCTATCTCTATTTTGATTGAGAAATTATTTGTTGATTAGGAGAAATTCTATGTAGCAGATTTGAATGTGATTTAGGTCCCAACTAAGCCTTAATCTATATGGAATATTAAATAATAATATAACTTTTTCAAATAATATTTAATAATATCATTAAATATCTTTTATAGTAATGGCCGGTCCCAAGTCTGGATAAAGGGGGAGGGTTGTGTTAGGTTGTCAGTCAGTCAGCGTTAAAACTATGATAAATATTCAATGAATAGATCCATTAAATATCTTTTATAGTAATAAATATGATTTTAACATTTACTGTGTTCCATTTTGATTTCATTGTCTATTATAATACATACTCTTTGATACTTGAATTCTTTATCTACCCGTTCCATACATATTTTGGATGCTGATACTTTGAAACTAATAATCTATGTGGACACTTGCTATCACCATTGATCTCTTTTTTCCTTTTTTTTTTTTTTGGAAATAGCTATGTTGAACACTTGATCATACAGATATTGAATACTCATACTTGTGTCAGAATACTATTCCAGGAGAATTTGCTCCATGCTGACAATGTTGAACACATACATTATCATAATAAAAATATCAGTAACATTTATTTGAACATTGTTGACCCCTGAATGACAACTATTAACAAGAGGATGTACACTGTGCTAATTCTCACTATTTCTAAACAAGTTTCAAAGTAATCAATACCATAAACTTTAGCCACCAATCTCGTTTCTTCAATTGATTGAACCATCAAGATCAGACTTGGCTATGTAAACCTGTTTGTTCACAACTGCATGATCACTTGGTGGAGCAATATCTGAGCACGTGGATCAAGTAGGCAACCATCTCAGGATCCATTGCTTGGTTCCATCTTGGTCTTTAAATGCTTCTGGATTAGTCTGAATATATACACCGAGATAGCTAGCAGACTCCTGAAAAAAAATGATGACTGAATGGAATACAAGACTAAGTAGGATGAGCAGTGTACTTATGCTTACTATTCTGAAGTGCAATAGAAAGATCTTTTTGAATTAACAACACACTTTGTATTGCAGGCCGTGATGGAAATATATAATATGCACAGAGCTCAAATATCAGCAAAGAATACACTGGTACTTTTCGAAGCTTTGCATGCTGTGGCATGTCATGCGCACAAGGTAAACAGTGATGGTGACCTTAGATCCAAGCTGCAGGATCTTGGTTCCATGACCCAAATGCAGGATCCTCCATTGCTACGTCTTGAGAATGAGTCCTATCAGTTATGCCTCATTCTTCTTCAGAATATTGCTGTAGACCTGCCCCCTAATGGTGACCTGGATGTCGAACCATACCTTGTTGATCTTTGCAGGGAGATTCTAGAGGTGTATCTCACAATAGCAAGGACAAAGCTTGGTGAAGCTTCAAATAGTGCTGCTCAACCAGGAATCCACTGGGTCATCCCAGTTGGCTCTGCAAAACGAAGGGAACTTGCAGCACGAGCGTCCACTGTCGTGTCCACCCTGAGGGCTATATGTGGATTGGGAGATAGCTCGTTCAAAAAGAACCTTGCACAGTTCTTCCCCCTTATCGCAGGTCTCATAAGCTGTGAGCATGGGTCCAATGAAGTACAGTTGGAATTGAGCCATATGCTCAGTTCATCTCTAGGTCCAATCTTGCTTTGCGCGAGATGATCATGGAATCAACCAATGAAAGAGTGTTTTTCTAGCTTTTGCTACTTTTTCTTACTTGTTGGTATCCATTCATGGCATTGTCCAGTGTACTCTTAATGAAGAGCAAAAAGGTTTGTTGTAATCTAGTATCCCTTCACGGCTGATTCAGTTTTTGCCGCTTAATTTCATGTCTTGTGATATCTGTTTCTAGGGGTGTAAATGAATTAAGTCGTTTGTGAGCTATTCGAAGTTCGATACGATAAAAGTTTATTTGAGTTCATTTAATGAGCCTCGTTAAGATAAATAAATTAAGTTCAAGCTTTATAATATTCGGTTTATTAGTTTGTGAACACGTTTGTTAAGTTCATGAATTAATTTTTAAATAAAAAAATAATAATTTTAATATTAAATTTATAAATTTTACACTTTATTTATAAAAAAAATATAAATAAATATATTAAATTTATTAATTAGAATAAAATTATAAATTTTAATAAGGATATTATAATTTTTTTTAAATATATAATTTAATTTTTAATGAATATTTAAATTTATAATTTATATTTATTAAACTCGTTTAGATTCGATAAAAGTTTGAATAAGTTCGTAAGTCATGAATATATTCGTTAAATAAAATTCGAACTCGATTTAATTATAAATAAATTAAGTTCAAATATTCAAAAATTCAATTTGACTCGATTACATTCTCATCTATTCCGGCATCGGTTGAGCACAACACAGGAATGACACATAAGATTTTGATGTTTCAATTTTCTCCTATAATTGAACTGAAAGTTAATTGCCAGATTAAAATATAATTTTGATGGCAATTATTCATCCTCGGATTGCTTCTCCTGCTATTCTTATGTTCCCAGTCATATCCTCCTGAAGTGCTTACCTGTCAAATGCCCATGCTTCTGTGCCTCTCTCTTCTGTTGTTTTCGTTTTCGTTTTCTTTTTCTATGCAACAAAAATAGATTAAAAAAATTTCTTAAAAAATATTTTACATCTTACGTAAAATAAAATAGAGCTTCCAATGTAGGTGTATATATATATCCATCCCTCTCGGTAAGAATAACACACACACAAATAAAAAAATAAAAGACAAGTAATTTAATATGATTTTGCATATGCTTAAGCTTACAATGTATGAGCACATGTATGGCACATAAGATTTTGAGGCTTCAATTTCTTCCTACTGTAATAAATTAAATTTGTCACACCCGTAGAAAAAGGCTTCCATTTTCACACTCATCGGTGATTGTTCTGTCATCCTCAAGAAGTGCTTACCTGTCAAATTCCTCTTCTTTCGACCAGCAAGCAAGCAAAGCAAGCAGTGGGATGGGGCGCCGAGCATCATCCTGCAGAGCCTAATTAAGGAAGGAACTCGCAATGTAAGCTAACTTGGAGGAATGACCTTAGCCCGAGTTCCACGCAAGTGTCGTTTTTTGCATGAAAGCGCCTAGTTCACAGAAGTCAATTAACATTGTATTAATAGCAAACTACAAAACAGCTTCAGAAACAAACAAACAAACAAAGTAAAGTGCTCATTAAAATGTCGATTAGATGCATTTTATACTTGTTTCTTTACTTACTGCAAGGAAAAAGTGGCTCCACACAAGTTACACAACCTCAAGCTGGATGCATAATACATTACGCAAAGATCATGGCGAGAGGAGGGCCAGGCTTTGTCCTTCAGAGAGCCAACAACCGCAGCCAACCTTCAGCCCACATGTTCACTGGGCCCGTCACGCTTCCATGGCTTCTCAAAACCCCCACATGCCCTGTTTCTTCCTCCCTCTGTTCATATATCTCTAATGCAGAGAGCTTCCTTTGCTGCATAAATTTAAGCATGGGGAAGCCAACCATCAAGCAGATACTGAAGCGGTGTTCGAGCCTGGGCCTGAAGCAGGGCCGCCAGGGCGAGGCGGCGGACGTGCCGAGGGGGCACTTCGCGGTGTACGTGGGCGAGAACCGGAGCCGCTTCGTGGTCCCCATCTCCTACCTCGCCCACCCCAAGTTCCAGAGCCTACTTCGGCAGGCGGAGGAGGAGTTCGGGTTCGACCACCAGAGGGGGCTTACCATCCCCTGCGAGGAGGTCGTCTTCAGGTCCCTCACCGCCGCCCTCAACTGAACCGAATCCAAATCCCTGACTTCGTTCCTGTACATGAAATGAGCGACGTGAGGAAGGAAAAATGTTCCCATGGTTGATGCACATCGAGCTCTGTTCTGCTTCATCTTCTCGAGAGAAGATTTTGTTGTTAGATAAACTAAATAACATCGCGTTGATAAGTATCGACCATTAAGAGATGCATTAATTTTCTTTTACACTTTTGCATGTCTTACATATTCCCTTTGGATTCTGGCATTCTACTGCCACAGTTCCACTTGGACAAGAACGGACGTAGAAACGAGCTCCCTGATTGGCGACTGGCATTCTACTGCTGGAGAAACCTTTTCTTCAATAAAGAAGATAGGCATGACGCAAAAGGTCGACTAAGACTGTTCTTTTCTGGCATGATTAACTCCAAGCTTTGGATAGGTAATCCAATGTTCTTTCTCCATTAAATCATGACGTTTAGTTATGTTTTAATGGCGTGGGCATAAAGGTATTAAGTAGGGAAGTGCAGGACGGACCTCATCCATAATTCACTGTCAACTTCTTTTTGTCCGAGCAACTGACGTTTTGGCCACTAAAATCATGGAACTCCCATTTTTTGTTCTAGTTACAAAAGGATGGGCGCTTGCATCAGTTATTTTTTATAATCCAAGCATATCCAATCTGATTTTTAGAAAATTTTTTATCGATCTAAATCTGAAAGTATGCATGGTTCCTTATCTAATAGCCAACGTTTAAAATTTTTCATTTCATTAGAGAAAAATATCCTCCATTAGCACTGGCGGAGCCAGGATTTGTAGCCCGCCTGGGCTGCAAATCTCTCCTCTAAAGGTTTCCCGGGCTAAGACTCATTTTGCTCTATTTGGGAATGAAAAAAATCAATACAATCAAAGTTAAAAATTAACACAACTTTAATTGGGCCACCGGGCTATAGCCCAGGTATCCTAAAGCCTGGCTCCGCCCTTGTCCATTAGATCGTAGTTAAGAATTAACTAAACAATATGTTAGGCTACCTTACCTGACTAAGGAATCAACTTTGTTTCACTAAAATAGAAAGCTACTTGTCAGGTTACGATATGGTTAGGTTGAGATGGCCCGAGAACTAGGGGGCGAAAAGCATGCATACCTAAAATAATTATCTTGCGACAAAAGACATTAGCAAAAATATATAATTAGTTATGAAAAGAATATTTGATTTGATTGTGCAATTACTCACTGTTTGATCGACTCTCTTTTTACTATATTTTTTTTTGTTAGTCATTGATCTCTTCTTAAACGATGGTTTATTGGAGAAAATTTATATGAAACATCTTTTATGCCCTTTACATAGATCATACTAAAGGACTTTATGCACTCAAACAGTACATTATTCAAGATGATTTTCTTGAAACTTAAAATATTATAATATCCTTGAGAAAAACAAAAATTAAAAATGCATCTCGCAAACTAATGAAGTTCAAACAAATTAAAAAGGCTAGGGAAGTCCTTAAAATATCTGAGAATCTATAAGCATTTCATAGTCAAGAGTGACTTTAATATCAAAACAAAACTATTCCAATTAGGTTTAAATATCTCCATACATATTCTTCGATATCTCTTTCGATAGAGATTGACAATGCTCTGTTCGGAAAAGCAATTTCCAACACTTTACTTTGCTTCTCTGAGTCTTTCACTGAATTACTTTGTAAAGAGAGTGTCGAGATCACATGCATTGGTTTCTTAATCAGTTCATATCATGCCATTTATTTTCTTGCCAACTTGTTCAATTTTGGCCAAAGTAAATCCATCAGGGATTAAACAAGTCAATGGTTACTTTTCAACTCAATCATCTTGTAAGTTTCCTGTTGAAGACTAAAGGGATTAAACAAGTCAAGGGTTACTTTTCAACTAAATCTTGTAAGTTTCTTTAATTTGATCAGGATTATCTTGATCATTCTCTGAACCTTTAAAGATCATACGACAAAAGGTGGCTTGCTTATCCCAAGCTTTCCTCATCGTCAGCTCCATAGCGAGATAAAATGAGTAAATCATGATTACCAAGAGATCTCTCTAAGTGAAAGGGATTTTATTCCAAAGGGATTTTCCCTTAGAGATTATAATTCTTGTTCTCATGTGGCATTTACTATCGAAGTACTAACTCAGCTATGACCGTGAAGGCGTCATTTAAGGATCATGATAACATGCACTACAAAAAAAAAAGCTCTTTAGTGATGGAATTATCCATCACTAATCGGTCGCTAATTGAACATAGCGACCGATTATTTTCGTCACTATGAATTGATTGCTGACGTCATTTAACGACGGAATTAAATATCTTGTCGCTACTAGAAATGGAATTTAATATCCGTCTCTAAATTTAGAGACAGAATTTAATATTTGTCTCTAAATTTAGCAACGGAATTAAATAGTCCGTCGCTAAATTTAACGACGACGATAAATATTCTATTGCTAAAATAGAGACGGAAGTTTATTAATTCTTTTAAATTTCATATCTTTACCTAGCGACAAATTAATAAATTTCGTCTCTAATTAGCGGCAGATTTTAAAATTCCATCGCAAATTAGAGACGAAATATTAAATTTTCATCACTAATTATCATAACTTTTAACATTTCATATTTAAACAAGGTGATGAGGAAAAAATTCCATCTCTAATTGGCAATAGAATTTTAAAATTCTCTCTCTAATTAAAGACGGAATTTTAAAATTTCATCTCTAATTTTTGAAAAATTTCAACAGCAACTACCTGTTTTCTCATTTTCCCCCTATTTACATATATATCAATCGACACCATCACATATGATGGTTTTCAAACATACTCAGATTACACATTCACAAACACATTACACATTTTCACAAATAACATAGCACATTACATATTCATAAACAATATAACATATTCTCAAACATAAGAATGACATTCACAAACACATAACACATTATAATCTTCACAAAGATGAAATTCAACAAAACGATACATTCACAAAAACAAAAAGTATCAAATCCAATCTAAGCAAGTATCAAATTAATCCAAAAAAAATGAATATCTAAATATCTCAAATAAAGTATAATACATCTGAATCTAATAATACGAAATACAACACCTCTTAGCGAAGACAATTCACTCTAAACCTATCTAGTAGTATTCAATCATGCAGAAAGTATAATGCAATAGGTTATTAATAAGACAAGTAATAAATTAGTGATATATCATTAGAATTATGCCTAACATATTGAATTTAATAATATAAACAGTTTGGATAGAAAATTATTTTATACACCTGAATGCTAGTTTAGATATCTGATGATGGTGACATACTAAATAAATCTACACTGTTCTTGAAAAATATAATACAATTAGAGATGCATGTAATATGAAAATTAATAGATCTATTTTGCATGTTTCATAAGTGATAAACAAAGAAAAGAAAAGTAAAAGGTCAACACACTTCTAAGTCACCTACTGATCAGTATGGTCTTGAGGGTCCTGAGTTTCTTGAAAGTCAAAATGATGCCGCATTTGATTCATTCGAGCCTAGGGGTGTAAATGAGCTAAGCCGCTCGCGAACTATTCGGGTCTCGACTTAAAAAAGTTCATTTGATTAAGTTAACAAGCCGAGCTTGAGCCTAATTTTGAGCTTGAAAACATTATTGAGTCGAGCTTGAGCTTAACAGTATTTGGTTCGTGAGCTCGCGAGCATGTTCGTTAAGAGGTTCGATTATCTTGTAATATATATATAATTTAATATCACATAAATAATAAATATAATAATATATTATTAAATTTTATAGCTAATTATCTTAAACAAGCTTGAACTAAGCTTGTTTAATTTTTAAATGAGCTTTTTTTGAGCCAAGCTCGAGCCGAACTCGAGCTATTTAATTTTATTACGGGCCAAGCTCGAGCTTAAGAACTAAAGCTCGAATTGAACTTGAGCCGAGCTCGAGCTTAGGGATAACGAACCGAGCTCGAGCTTAGGGATAATGAACCGAGCTTGAACTCGAGCCTCTTACTGTTCCACTCAGTTCAGCTCATTTACAGCCCCATTCGAGCCATGAATTCTTGCATTTCCCATCCAATTTCCACAAATCTTGTTCAAGATTGTCGCTCCTCTTGAAATTCTCTCTCAAATGTCGAGAGTTGATTCCTCAAATCTTGGTTTTCTTGTTCTAAGACATCTACTCTAATAGATGATTCAGATCCGCTAGATGATCCACTACATGACCCCTGGCCCTATAAGCTATCACCCGATCATATATGACTCTCACTTGGGACCCAAGATCGTAGAGGGTGGAGGTATTTTTCCTTCTACCGACTATATCATAATAAATCTCATTTTTCTAGTCGGTAGATAGAGTCTGTGTCTCACGTCGCACTATAGAAGGCTGAGACGCTTATACAACCCTAGCAGTTATTTCTTCCTATTTACGTTTAAAATTTATTAATATCATATATTTATTAAAAAACTAATTATTGTCAATAGTTAAAAATATTCAAGTTTACATTTTTACATCTAATGTCGATGATTGGCGATCGACAAATGTGACATACTTTGACTTGTGTGTCTTGATAAATACCTCCCAATAAGTAGGAGGTTGTTATAGCTCATTTTCTTGAATATTAAAGAATGCAATTAAATTAAAATATTAGAATTCATTGATAATCACATAATTCTTATATAAATTTATTAATTGTAAACTCACCAAGTCTTAGGCATGCTCGACAACTGATCAAGATTCAACTGTATGCTTTGTGGATTTAGTACTAGGGTCTACCAGCTCAGTGTTTGTGTTGGCTCGAGCTGTCGTTGAAATTTTCTGCAAACTATCTACATCCCAAATGACTCACCATATATCCCGAATATCCTCAAGTATATAGCATGACTTTATTACCTTTTGTCTTGCTTTGTATAACATATCTTTATACAGTTTGGCATAAGTTGTGTTCCAAGTTGCATAAAATACCTCCTCGTGCCCTAACTCCCTGTTGGTTGCTACTCGGAATACCGTCCTAGTTCCCCTGTACAAAAATTTGTACAAGCATAGAACTATCCTAGCTACCCCATGTGCTCTACTAAAGTAAAATTTGAATTGCAAACGATGCTTAACATTATTAATCCAAATTTCCCTTTAGAAGTTAAACTTGAATTGGGAATGAAACTTAACATTCTTACTCCAAGTTCAACCGATGTGATCTTCCTAAGTTAAACCATATCACAAAAGTTATTAAATATCTATTTCTAAGATCGGCTTCTAGGTTAAACATGACGAGGCACTAGGTCTTCTTGGGTATGGGATCATCCATCACTTCCTAGACAAAGCCTCACAGAGAAATTGGATATTTAACTTCTTACAGTAAACTAGGTTTAACAATAGAAACCTCAATAGAAACACAATATCGAAACATGAAATCGAAAACATAAAATCGATAACAAAAATGATAACTTAAACCGATAATCTCTTGTGTTTGATTTTTCAAGATCTATACAAAACATGAACTAGTTATGATGTGGAAACTAATAACTAGTTATACCCTTTATAGCTTATAGACCTCTTGATATTCTATTGTATTCCTCTCCTTCTCTTGGACGTCGTGTGGGCGACAATCTACCAAGATAAAATCCACCCAAGCCTTCTCTTCTTGCTTCCAAGTTTTGTCCACCAACAACCTCCAAAGGATGATGAGTTTCGGTAACTAACCAATCTCCAAGGGATGCTAGGAAACAATGTCTCATTTCTCTTCTTCTTCTCCAAGCAAAGTCCGACCACCAAAATTTCTCCAAGAAGGTGATGCCGCCGGCCACAAAGAAGAAGAATAGGGGAAGAGGAAGAGCCAACCACAAGGAATAAGAGAGGAGGAATAGAAGATGTTTTTTTTTAGGTGAGGCACCCCCTCCTTCTCTTTTATATTCCTTGGTCTTGACAAATAAGGAAAGTTTTAAACATAATTAAAACTTCCTTATTTTCTTTTCCAATGACTAAAAAGGAAAGTTTTAAAACAAAAAATTAAAACTTCCTTTTCTTCTTGTATGGTCGACCACCCCTTTAAATCCAAACAAGGAAAGTTTTTAAACATGAAATTAAAACTTCCTTATTTATTTCCGGTAAGAAAAATTTTAAAATAACATTTCTCTTTTAAATCCCTTCATGGTTGGTTATAAAAGGAAAATTTTATAAATTAAAATCTCTCTTTTAAAACATGTGGATGGTTAAAAAAAGGGAAGTTTTATCAAAAAAAATTAAATTCTTTCTCTTAACTACAAATAAGGAAAGATATCAAATCTTTCTCTTAATCCTTTGTTAAAATCTTTCTTTTAAAACCATGTCTTCCACAAAAGGGAAGATTTCAAAATTTAAAACTCCTTTTAATCTTAAAGTAGCCGGCCACCCTTGCTTGGGCTCCAAACTAGGGCCAGCCACAACTTGGCTCCCATCTTGGTTTGGTTTGGCCAGCCCTAGCTTGGGCTCCAAGCTAGGCTTGGCCGGCCACTAAGAGGTGGGTAAGAAGTTGGGTTTTTGGTGGATATAAGACTTTATAAATAAGAGGCTACAATAGGGACTGAGAGGAGGAATTGATTTTGGTCTCCCAATGAGCTTAAGCTTCCCATGTTCGCCCCGAACACCCAACTCGAGTTCATCAATAATAACTCATACCACTAAAGAGTTATTATTGCACTGCCGCACCAATCCCATATTACTATATGAGCTCCTTTTTATCATGAGTGCGTTAGTCTCCCTGTGTTTAAGATATTGAATGTCCACTAATTAAATGAGTTACTGACAACTCACTTAATTAATATCTAGCTCCAAGAGTAGTACCACTCAACCTTATCGTCATATCAAACTAAGTCCACCTGCAGGATTTATATGACAATCCTTATGAGCTCCTCAAGGGGACATCATCAATCTAGATTACTAGGATACAGTTTCATTCTATAATCAACAACACACCATATAAATAATATCATTTCCCAACTTATCGGACGTATTGATTTAACGAATTAAATCACACCCTTTGATAAATTAAAGAAATAAATATTAAGTATACGTGCTTGTTATTATATCATGATTAAGAGTATACACTTCCATAATACTAGAGGTTTTATTCTTTAATATAGTTAGTATAAAAAGAAACTACCTCAAATGATCCTACTTAATACACTCATAGTGTACTAGGGTAATTTATTAGTCAAGATAAACTAATACATAATTACACTACAACCACTTCAATGGTTTGTCCCATTCCATCTTGATTGTGAGCAACTGTTTATAAAATATAAGGAATTGATAACATGAATTTTTGTGTGTCTTCTCACACCATGTTATCTACAATATAAAGTAAACGGATAACTACACTTAGCATAAATGTAGACATTTGACCAATGTGATTCTTATTTCAAAATAATTGTTTACAAAAAGCTAGACTTTTAGTATACACTCTAACAATCCCCCCACTTATACTAAAAGATTATACTGTCATAAATGCTGTCATACATCTGATTTCCATCCCCTCAACATGCCGACAAAAGCTTACACCGGAAGGGCCTTAGTGAAAGGATCTGCCAGGTTATCTGCTGATGCAATCTTGGCGACAACAACTTCTCCTCGCTTTACGATGTCTCATATCAGGTGGTACTTGCGCTCAATGTGTTTACTTACCTTATGGGCTCGTGGTTCCTTCGAGTTTGCTACTGCACCGCTATTATCACAATAAATTATGATAATCTTGGGCAAACCAGGAACCACACCTAAGTCCATCAAAAAGTTCCTAAGTCATACAACTTCTTTGACTGCCTCAAAGGCTACCACATACTCAACTTCCATGGTTGAGTCTGAAACGCATTTCTTCTTAACACTCCTCCATGCTATGGCTCCACCTCCTAAAGTAAACACATAACCTGATGTAGACTTACTATTGTCCCTATCTGATTGGAAGTCGGAATTTGTGTAACCTATAGGGAGCAAATCATCTGCTTAGTAAACCAGCATATCTCTAGTCTTTCTCATGTACTTTAATATATACTTTACGGCAGTCCAATGTGTTAGGACCGAAAAGTAGCTAGAGGGGGGGGTGAATAGCTTCGCGTGTGCTCGTCGTGCTTCGTTGCTTGTTTCTTCAAAATGATGCGCAGCGGAATACAAAGAAACAAACTACAACAATGCTAACAATAGGATTTTACTTGGTATCCACCTCACAAGAGGTGACTAGTCCAAGGATCCACGCACACACACACACCTCCACTAATAAACACTCCTTTTCGGTAACTACCGAAGGCAGAGAAGCCCTACAAGACTCTCAATACAAGTAGAAGAAAGGGTAGTAAAGAATAAGCAAAAGCTTACAAGAGATGCAGTAAAAACCCTAGCTTCTTCTTCTTCGTAACTCGCCTCTTGACTTGGATGAACCTCCAGAACCTTCAAGAACTGGCGATGAGGAGCTTAGAGAGTCTTGGGAGGAGCCGTGTTGAATCTGGAATGAATCGATGAAGTTCTACCGAAATGAGCGCTGCGGCTTAAATCGACCCTAACGGTCGAATCCCATCGGAATGCTCCCGATCGATCGGGAGGCTTTGGATCGATCCACGGATCGATCCAGGCGCTTTTCCGGAAAATCACGGATCGATCCACGGATCGATCCGGCGCTATCGCGGGAGTGCCTCAATCGATCCACTGATCGATTGGGACCTCTGGATCGATCCACCGATCGATCCAGAGGGGTTCTGTTCGCGGGGACTCACCGGATCGATCGGTGGATCGATCCAAATCTTCTGGATCGATCCACGGATCGATCCACGGATCAATCCAAACCTGCTGGATCAATCCACGGATCAATCCAAACCTGCTGGATCAATCGGCTGATCAATCCAGATCTTGATTTTTGCCCAAAGCCCCCTAAACCAACATCTAGTCAACCATGACTTGTTGGTACATAAGACCTAGTATCCAGTCACCCTTGACCAGCTAGGACTCTCTTACCAAATGTCTGGTCAATCCCTTTGACCCACTTGGACTTTTCTCTTCTTGTGCCAAATATCCGGTCAATCCCTTTGACCTACTTGGACTCTCACCAGATGTCTTGTCAACCTTGACCCATCTGGATTTCTCTTGCCTGGCTTCACTCACCAGGACTTTCCCAATTGCCTAGCTTCACTCACTAGGTCTTTCACCTGGCTTCACTCACCAGGATTTTTCTCCTGCCTAGCTTCACTCACTAGGACTTCCCAATTGCCTAGCTTCACTCACTAGGTCTTTCACCTGGCTTTACTCACCAGGATTTTCCTCCTGCCTAACATCCCAGTTAGGACTTCCCAGTCAAGTATCCGGTCATCCTTGACCTACTTGACTCTTCTTCAATCAACCTTGAATTGTCAAACATTGAAATCCAAACCAAGACTCAAGCTTGGTCAACCAGGTCAACCTTGACCTGAGGAATGTTGCACCAACACAATGTCCCTGTCCTGGATTACTTTGATATCTACAAACCATGCCCACGGCAAAATAGATATCTGGTCTCGTGCACAACATAGCATACATTAGGCTTCCTACAGCTGAAGCATAAGGAACTACCTTCATTTCTTCTATCTCTTTTGATGTTTTCGGAGACATCTCTTTAGATAAAGATACTCCATGCCTAAAAGGTAGAAAACCTTTCTTGGAGCCTTGCATGCTAAAACGAGCTAGGATCGTATCGATATATGAAGCTTGAGATAGACACAACATTCTTTTCTTGCGATCCCTTATGACTTTGATCCCAAGAATGTGTGCACATTCTCCTGAGTCCTTCATATCGAATTGCTTGGACAACCATACTCTTACTTCCGATAACACTTTGATATTGTTTCCAACTAACAAAATGTCATCTATGTATAGTACAAGAAATACCACCACGTTTCCATCACACTTCTTGTATACACAAGACTCATCCGGACACTGAATAAATCCATACGACTGGATTACTTCATTAAACCGGATGTTCCAAGACCTTGAAGCTTGCTTCAGTCCATAAATAGACCGATTGAGCTTACATACTAGATGCTCTTTGCCCTTTGCAATAAACCCCTCTAGTTGCTTCATATGGATGTTTTCTTCAAGATTTCTGTTAAGGAAAGCTGTTTTGATATCCATTTGTCAAACCTCATAATCCATATGAATAACAATAGATAAAAGTATCCGGATAAACTTAAACATAGCTATTGGCGAAAAGGTTTCCTCATAATCGATTCCCTCTTTCTGAGTATACCCCTTCGCAACAAGCCTTGCTTTGAAGGTTTCTATGTTTCCATCTGCCCCTCTTTTCCTTTCGTAGATCCATTTACATCCAATAGCTTTTATACTATTTGATGGTTCTACTAGCTCTCAGACTTTGTTAGAATACATAGATTCTATTTCTGAATTTATTGCTCTTTGCCAAGATGCTGTATCTTTATCTTGGAATGCTTCGTCATATGTTCGGGGATCAGGTTCATGTTTACTTAGGATCAAGTCCGAAGACTCTCCCAAAAACATGAATCTTTCAGGTTGCCTCACAACCCTCCCATTATGACGAGGCACTATCTGTAGTTATGTATCATTTGTGATACGTGTTGCAATTTCTTGTGATATTTCATCTTGCACTATTGGTACTAAAGTAGACGTGTCCTCTCTCATTTTTTCTAGAATAATTTCACTCATGGGCTTATGGTTTATTACATAGTCCTCTTCTAAAAATCGGACATTCATGCTAACAATGACTTTATGATCTTTAGGACTATAAAACAAACCACCTTTCGTTCCTTTGGGATAACCTATAAATAGGCAAACTTCTGTACGATGTTCCAACTTATCAGTATCTCTCTTTAGCACATGTGTTGGACTACCCCATATCCGAATATGACTCAGACTAGGCTTATGCTCATTCCACAATTCCATGGGACTAGAGGGTACTGATTTAAAAGGTACCAGGTTCAGAATGTACACTGTCGTTTCTAAAGCATATCCCTAGAATGAATTTGGTAATTCTGAATAACTCATCATCGATTTAACAATTTCCATAAGAGTCATGTTCCTTCGTTCTGCCACACTATTTTATTGGGTTGTACCTGGTGCAGACAATTGGGATTGAATCCCAACCTCTGATAAGTGATTCCTAAACTCTCCTAAGAGGTACTCGCCACCACGATCAGACCGTAGTGTCTTGATACCGTGACGTTTCTCCACATCAGCCTTGTACTCTTTGAACTTATCAAAGCACTCAGACTTGCAGGGCAACAAATAAATATATTCATATCTCGAATAGTCGTCTATAAAAGAGACGACCACCTCTCTCCTAGATAGTCATAGGTCAACACAAATCAGAATGAACCAATTCCAACACATCTTTTGCTCTATACCCCTTGGCCTTAAAAGGTCTCTTGGTCATTTTACCTTCCAAGCAAGATTCGCAGGTAGGAAAGTTTTTCAACACTAATGAACCCAAGAGTCCATCGACCATTAGCCTTTGACTCCTACTCAAGTTAATATGACCAAGTCTTAGATACCAAAGATATGTTTGGTTCATATTTAAAGGTTCCTTTCTCTTATTAGAATTAGAGGATGTGTTATTAATTTCCATTTGTTGCTTTGTGAGAGTTATCAGATTTAGAGTATACAAATTGTCAACTAATGTACCAGAATAGATAATTACCCTATTTTTCTTGACAACCACTTTGTCATCAAAAGAAACAGTATATCCATCCAAAAATAGTTTAGAAACTGAAATTAAATTTTTTCTAAAACTTGATACATAAAGATAATTTCTCAAAATCATGGTTCTATTCCTATCAAATGATAAGTAGACATCTTTCACTGCAACAACCACCACTTTCGTAGCATTGCCCATGTAGACGGTTATCTCTCCCTCATATAGTCATCAGGTTTCCTGGAACCCCTGCAATGTATTGTAGACATGTTCAGTGGCTCTTGTATCTACATACCAGTTACGGGTAGATAACATCGCTAAACATGTTTCAACTACTAGAGAATATGATATACCTTTATTGTTCTCTTTCCTCCGAGGGCAGTCTACCTTCCAATGTCTAGACTGCTTGCAAATGAAACACTTGCACTTCGGCTTCTTCACTCCTACTTTTTGTCCAGTACTTAGAGATCGATTCACTTTCTTTGCCGAGCCAGCTTGTTTCTTTTTTTTTTTTTTTTGCCTTTCAACTTAGAAGTAGAAACATTTTTAGAAAAGTGAATTTGAGAATTATGACGAAATAGCCTTTCTGCTGCCTGAAGTTCTGTCAGTAGTTCCGCCAATGAATAAATCCTTTTATTCATATTGTAGTTCAGGCGGAACTTCTCAAAACTTTTGGGTAGCGTTTGGAGAATAATATCGACCTGGGGTTCCCCATCGATTTCAGCTCCAAGGATTTGTATCTCGTTCAAGTAAGTCATCATCTTGAGGATATGATCCCTCACGGGAGTCCCCTCTGACATGGTGGTTGTCATTAAATTTCTCATAGCCTCTTGCCTAGCAATCCGATTATAGTGTCTGAAGAGTTCCTTGAGATTGTACATCATGTTATAGGCGGGTGGTTACATAGAAGCCAAAATGTAACACCGCACCATCTCATCTGCCTTGACCCATTTCTTATAATACTCAATCTCCTCTTCACTAGAATCACTATTAAGCTCATTAGGGCAGACCTCTAACAGTACAAACTTATAACCTTCATCAGTAAGGATAATGTCCAAGTTTCTTTTCCAATCTATGTAATTGGGACCAGTAAGTTTGTTCTCTTTCAGAATAATAGCCAATGGGTTGAAAGTCATCCTAAGAATCAAAAAATAGGTTTTGGTCAATACTTTAGAATTTAGAATAATATTGAGTCCTCAAACAATATTATTTAAATTCACCAACACCTCAAAACACCGTGAATTTTGTATGCCACGTTAGTGTAGGTGTATACAAATTCAAATATTTGTAAGAGGAGGTTTTACCCATTAATTTTATTCTTGTCATCCTAATTTTATGACAAATAAAATTAATAGTTGGTACTCCTTTGGTCATACAAATAATAGCAGTAACATCTCTATAACTATGTGAAGATGGTGTTCATGATCCACCTCGGATCTGGAATAGATCACAATATTGTCACTGAAGACAACATCACTAATCCAAATGCCCTAAGAATACCAAATTCATCGAGTCCATGAAAACATCTAGGGCACTGTAAACATAAGTGGTAAAACTAAAGACTCACAATATCCGTACAACGACCATTCTCTACCGTAAGATCACCAGCATTAGGTCTGTAATCTGATCACCAACAATATCCACCAATATCAAATCATCCACAACGTCAATTAAACTTGATAGTCCCCTGAACAATGACAAAGAAGAAGGTAAACATCCATCCTTCAACACCCACTGGTAATAAGCTTAGATATATCTGCCATGGTTCAACATTGCACGTCTATGTCATACCACTACAGAGACTATATCATTTGGAGAAGTTTATTATCATATATATCTTTAGTGAGACAGATCAATCATGTCCTCACACAAATCTAACTTCTAGTGACCCGCTATCATGATGGGGGTACTATCGAGATATAAAAAAACATCATCCTCCTATCATAGGTGTATGTCCACTGAAATTCAAGGAATATCCCTTGACTTCCTGGTCGTTAATCAACAATTCTCCAATGGTAGAGATACGATCAATCCATGAGATATGAGTACACAAAACTCTACTACTCTAGTCTAAAAATATCTAGAGAGTATGTCGAATCTCATCCATACAATTACTCAAAAATCCACCGTAAGGGAAATGATGATCCAAAATCCAAAGGGTCACTCAACCTCCTGACTAAAAGTCTACCCAACAAGAGAATATTTCCACAACTCTCATAGTCGTGCCGTAAATGTCCTCCATCAACTGTGACAAAAGGTCGAACACCCTCTGATCTTACATATAAACCTCAAAACCTTCAGTAAATGATTAGGTGATCAAGGCCTTGAGCTACTTATAGAGACAATGATTGTTGAGATGACTAACCATTGTCTTGTAAGTCATACTACGATTGCTCCACCTGAGGTTCAGTAACCTTTAGTGATGAGCAATGGACACAAGGGTAGAGGAGCACCCTCAACGAGTAGCTAATCGACATAACTGTCGATCGTCACTCTGCTCCTCGCAGATCAGCATCTGACATTTCCATTTGGTGATGGTGGAACTTCGTAGGTGTTAAGCAACCAACACCACATACTCTGCATCCCTACAGATCATATATCAATATGTATCATCGATGATATCTACCCATATTCAATCGGTCCATCGGTTAGGACCTCCCAAGGAACAACACTAGATGAGTCAACTGATCATCGCCCTATAAACCATTATACCACGATTCCTCCTTTTTCGGTTCAAGAACTCCTGACAAGCTAAATCGAAGGAGGTAGAGAAATACTATCTCTCTAGAGCATTTCAGAATCATCGACAAGAGATACTCTGCTCCTATAAATCATCTTCTGCATCTTCCTTCACGTGGTGCCTGGTCACGTAAAGTATACACAGCTAACATTATCTGTTCCGCATCAGTACAAGTCATGTATCTAAATATACTCACCAATTGATACACCTATATAACAAATGTATCACGTAAGTGTTAAGCAGCTAGCTCCACACTTTTCCACATCAGTGGGGGTATCTATCCAGATGTACCCTCTTGGTCATTCTACCCGATACATACAGTCCATAGTCAAAGTCCTTATGAAATATGATGCATCGATCCTTTACATACTAATCAACCCAACAATGGTATGCGACCAATTCAGTCCATTCCACGTCTGTACAAATCATGAACTCAAATGTGCCTTTTAGATTATCTAACCGAACACAAATAACCCAAAGGTCAAAATCTTCATGAAATGGAGTAAGTCGGTCTCCTACTGACTGAACTACTGACCGAACTAATCACATAAGAATGGATCAGTCCTCTACTGCTCAAGTCAACAAAGGTAAATCGAACCTCTACAGGCTGAAGCAACTAGGATAAATCAATCCTCTACTAACCAAACCAACAGAGTAAATCAATACCCTACTAAGCAAGTCAATCAGGTAAATCGGTTCTCTACTAACCGAAGCAATAAGAGTAACTTGGTCCTCTACGAACCGAACCAATTAGAGTAGATCAATACTCTACTGAGCATGTTAACAAGGGTACATCAGTCCTATACTAACTGAGATAACATGATATTTAGCAGATATTATCCACTACCAAACTAGTGATAACCGAAACTAATAATACTGGTGGTATGGTAAAAGAAATCCCATGAGACTGCAATCCTTGATCTCTAGTAGGGTCAACTTTGATCAATGATTGACCCAACACATGTGATGTATGCTACAAACAACTACACAGGTACTAACAAAAGAGTACTAATACATGACATAACTATCAGAACAACTATGCATGTACTAACAGAAATGTAAGATAACAATATGCAAACATACCTCTTAGCGCTTGGAGATTTTTGTCACTGCCTGGTCCTAAAACCCGAAAAGTCACATCGAGAAACCAAATCATGAAAATCCAAAAGAAAATAGACCTCGTAAAACTTGGCTCTGATACCAATAAATTATCACGCCCCCAAAGGAGTCCCTGTCGAAAAATTTCGACAGCATCTCCCTTGTACCGGTGACAATCTGGGGCATACATACATACAAAATACATCAGCCACATACGGCTGAAATATATTTACACAACCACGCAGTTATATAAATATATTAATCAGCCCACACGACTGTACTAAAAACCAACACAGCGGAAATCCCAAACAACGATCACAAAACACAAAGCAACTATCTGCGAGTCGGCTCGGCTTGACACAATGATACCAAACCAAATACAAGATACACAAATACAAGAACAAGAAACAAAACCAAAACACAACTAATGTACGGTATACTAAAACCATAATATCGTTCTCGCATGTGACGTGGGACTGGCAGACAGGATCTCCAGGCGACTCCATAAATCCTTTACCTGTTACCTGGCGAAATTAACAATATACGGGGTGGTGAGTATAAAAACTCAGCAGGTAATTGACAGATAGTGCATGAGTATAGTAAAGAACTAGAGACGCAAAGGTATACAGTCTCGTAGGGAAATAGCAGATACTACAGTGATATCATAATAAGTGTCCATACCTGAAACCGTATCCTAGGCTAGTAATAGGTCACAAGTAGCAAAGATCTGCTACAGTACTCCTCATACTACAAGGATAGCATGTGAGGTATATACATAATCCCAACAAGTGAGTTAGTGTCTAAACACATACAACAGATGCATAACTCAACATATGTAATCATAACAGCATAAAATAGCAATAACAGCATAAGTACCAGTAGCAACATAAGTATAATAACAACAGTGTATGCATGGATGGTCACCCCGCCCACCCCTCTGCACCACGACCCCTGTATGGTCGAGAGGCCGGATCGATGACAACTGTACGACACTCCAGCCGCCACTACTCTCGAGTGACCAAGTGGACAGTTTGCATAGTAGTTGAATAGCTACGTCTGCGACGGGGGTCCCTGCTGCCCGTGACTCCAGCTATCACTACCCACGAGTGTGAGAGTGGGGGGGGGGGGGGCAAGACAGGACAAGCGGCACGCTCCAGCCGCCACTACCCATGAGTGACCGAACGTGCGGCCCTAGCCAACGACCCTCTCAACCACAAGGGAGACATGGTCGCTGGCATGCATGCAAGGACATGATGCATAAATGCAGCAGGTCATCATATATATATAAACAGAAACAGGTATGCTACATGAAGCCAACATACTTAGTAAGGTGTGTAAATAAACAACAACCAAAGCATGTAAACATGGTATCAAGTGTCCATATATCCAATACCTAATATCTAATGTCTGGCATCTAGTATCTGGTATCTGATACCTAGTAATATAGTATCTGCTAAATATTATCGATAGCAACAAGAGACTGTATAGAAACAGACATGAGTAGCTCAAAGATTGAGTGGAAGTATCAAACGCAGGAAAAATACGAGTAGAGTCGAGATAAATACAAGAACTATCGAAGGTATAGCTCATGTACTAAGAACAATGTACTAAGAGATAAAGAAAGAAGTACCCGCCTTTATCTGTCGATCGTGATAAACTAATCTCACGTCGAGACGCACATCTCGAATCCAAGTCCTGCGATCACATAATATATTTAGCTAATTACATATACAACAACTAGCTAAACCTAAAACCCAATTCTAATTCAATTAGATAACCATTTAATTTCACCTAATAATCCAAATCTAACTAGATGATAAGTTCATCTTTTATCCACCAATCAATTCTAAGATCTACCAAAATCCACATATCACAAAGAATAATTCAACCCATCAACTACTAAGTATTATGAACCCAACATATTTAGTTCATTCACATAATCAATTGTTAGCTATCCATCCGCTAACAAATCTAACTTATTAATCAATCTCAACTAATCATCATACCGAATGAAATCCAAATAACAACCGATTATAAAATCTTCAACATAATATGATATATATATATATATCCATATCCATTGAAGTAACAGATCACATCTAACTAGAATTAGAATATCTAACCATTCCACAACTGGAATTAAATCTAGGTCGTATTCGGAATTACCTCCACAGCTTACCCAATTCCAAAGCTATCGGCTCACAATCGAAGGCTTCATTGTTGAACACGATTACCAGATCCATGGATTGTCGGTGAGCAATGCTAGCCAAAACTACAACGACCTGCCAAGCTTCTTCGGTCACTCCCTTCCCTACAATGAATCTTTGGCAATCGCACTCAACGCCAATGGCAGTGAGCAGGTGAGGTTAGCAATTTGCTCACAATGATATCCCCACAACCATTGTGGATGAACGAGGTGGGGAGGAGCTACCTGCAGTGGAATGGAGGATGACCTCATACTAGAACAGAAGCTCGATGATGGTGGCAACTAGGGCACGAAGATGGCTCGACGATGGCCAATCGGTGGAGTGCGGCGTGGAAATGGTCTCTGGATCAGGAGAGGGGCGGTGCTAGGGCACGACCCGGTAGTTGAAGGGAGGAAAGGATGGCTCTCGTGATGGTCGACGCTGTCGGTGGTGGAGTTCGCGGCAGCCGTCATCAGCCGGAGACGCGCGACGCGGCATCGGTAGGAGACGAGCGGCATCGAGCGAAGACTCACCGCGGAGCATTAGGCGACGACGACATCGGGCAGATGCTAGGGCACAATGACGAAAAGGAAATGGGCAGAGAAGATGAGAAGCTCAAAATCGGACAGGGATTGGAATCGGCGTCATCGGCAGTCTTTCGCGGATGGCCGCCGTCGGTGTTCGGTGGCAATGGGTGACAGAATCAGAGAGGGCGGAGGTGACACGAAGAGGAGAAGGGCGGTGGTGGTGTGTGCGACGCGATGAGAGGAGAGGGAGGAAGAGTTCGAGCGGATAAAAAGAGGAGAATTAATAGGTTTTATAATTGCAACTTAGGTTTAGATTAATTAAACCTTATATTAATTCCTCAATTAACTCCTACTTAATTGGTGTTTCAAATAGGCCTTTAACTAATCCCACCGGTTCATCCCCTCAAACGGGCTCATACGAACTCCATTTAAATCTCAGAAAATGTCTAAAAATTTTTGAAAAATTCAATAAGATTATTTGTCAAATAACTTTATTATTTAATTATTATTTGGTACCATATTTTACAAGATTAGTCTATTTTTAAAATTTATTTTTTTATTAATTAAATTATCTTGGTTTTTGATAGAATTTTCTAGATTGATATTGTCTAGATTATTAAATAATTTATTAAGATATTTATTGATTTTATCTAAATCTATTTCATTATTTTTTAAATTCAAATTTATTTTAATGTTTGAATTAATTGTTTCTAAATTTTTATTTAATTTTAAGTTTTCTGAATTTATTAATATGTCTGAATTGATTTGGTCAATGTTCTGTTTGACCAAGTCACGGTTGATGTCAATTTGATCATAGTCTTGATTGATTTGATCAAAATCTAGATTGTTATGCAATATATTAGGGATAATTTCATAATTATATATCATGCAGATAATTTAAACCACTACTGGCAAGGGTATTTTGGTAAATTATACTGACCTTAAGCACATCCCCTAATTCAGTAGGCTTCTCCGTTGGATCTGACTCGAGTCTGGATTTGATTTTGACTTGATTCTCTAACTCCAACGGTTCCTCGTGAAGCTTGGTCTGGCAGGTCCAAAACTCGTGGGTATCCTTGACCTTTCCTATCCTGCATGTAACTTTATTAGGTAATAGATCTGAAATTAAATTTATTACCTTTTGGTTTGCTTCCAAGTTCTGGGTTGATCGTCTCAGTGTCATGCCGCCATCAAAGTCATTCATAAAGATGAAGCTTTCCATCTGCATCCTCCATAAATTGAATTTGTGTCTCTCATATATCTCATATGGTGACGGTTCATGGATGCTCCATCCTTCTTGATGAGACATTGATATACTTGCAAAAAATATAGACACGAAGCGATTTCCAAGACTTTGTCTTGGGGTAAGTAGTGTGGGAGATAAAGAATTGAAGGTATTTCAAAAATTTTGAAAATGTTAATAAAATAATAAAAAAATATTATGACAAATTTTATCAGAAGGGTTATTTCATGAATTATAACTAATGGTGAAAAAATTGTAGTGAACTTTTAAAAAAAATTAAAGGAAAAAAATGAAAGGCGTAAGAATTATTTTTAATCACAAACAATATATAATTTTTCTTTTAAAAAAGACCCCCTTTGCCTGATTGGTGGTTATACCAATTCAGAGCGGTACCCGCTCTGATACCCCACTTGTTGGATTGTAAAGTTCGCTAGGGGGGAGGGGGTGAATAGCGATTGTTGAAACTTAATCGAGTAAGCAGCAGAAACAGAAAAATAAGAACAATGTTAACACACCAAGTTTTTACTTGGTTCGGAGCCTTCGTCGACTCTTACTCCAAGGCTCGTACTCATCGAGTACTTCCGTTGGACAATCCACTAATAGTTTGTGAAAAGAGTTACAAGATTAGTACAAGAACTATAAAACCAAATTACCGACAACAAGGAAATTAAAACTGAGTCGTAGGTTGTCAGAGGTGCTTCGCAACATCGCAGGAGCGTCTTTGGAGCAGTGCACAATAGAACAATCGTGGTAGACAGTTGTGTTTCATGCTCTGGCGGAAGGCTTCTTATATAGGTAGCTCCGGACGCTCAGATCCCTTCCGAGCGCTTGGACTGTGACGTCGGCCCAGCCAATCAGCGCGTTCCACGTTTAGGACGAGATAGACTTTTGCATTCCGGATGTCTGGACCACTTTTTCCAGCAAAACTTTTTCTTGCAAGAAAAAGGTTAGTCAGAGGCAATAAACATTATACTACCCTGAAAAATAAAAGTTAGCACAATTATAAAAATAGAGTAGTAATTAGATTATGTCTTCTCGAGACCAGAATCTAGTCAAGATCTCAACTTAGATTTCTGAAATGGATCTAAGTTGGATCGACACCTACTGTTCCCTCAAACGAGGAACGCGTCCTCACCAAGTCACTCCCCTCCAGTGACTTACCTTAACTTACCGCTTTGCCAGACATCCGGTCAACTTGTCAACCTGTCTGGACTTCGTGCCAGCTATCCGGTCAGCTCGTTGACCTAGATGGACTTCGTGCCAGATATCCAGTTAGCTTGTCGACCTATCTGGACTTCGTACCAGCTATCCGGTCATCCCGTCGACCTAGTTAGATTTCTTACCAGATATCAGGTCAACCCGTCAACCTATCTGGACTTCTCCTGCACACTTAGTTACATCATTAGATCATAACAAACCTAACTTAACTTACTTTATCATTCATTAAAACCTGAGTTCGACCGTTAGTGCAACCTGCACCAACAACAAGAGCAGTCACTGGTGCCGAAGATGAAGATGTTGTCAACATTTTTAACTGGATTCATAGCTAAGGAGATGCTCGAAGAGCTCGTCAAAGGTAATATGGATATCAAGCACGTGTAGAGCATGTGAGATATTGCAGTAGTCTTGGCTAAAACCATTCAAGATGCAAATAGAGAGTTCATTAAAGTCAACTTTGATATTCATAAGCGCAAGAGCATCAATATTTTTTTGATATCTTCCATATAATCAATGAAAGATCTGTTATCTTGGTAAGGGCTAACAAGGTTTTGATGATAGCTCATAATCCTAACATGTGAGAGAGCAGCATAGGTTCTCTCCAGCATCTACCACACATCTCTAGATGAAGTGGATGCAGAAATAAACTACACAAGAGTAGGAGACATTGATCCAATAATAACATTGAGGAGAAGTTGATCCTAGCAGAGCTAGAGAATATGATCAGGATCGCCTGAGGGAGCATGGTGTTTGTAGGCATTATCTGTACAAGGGGTAGGGATGTGAGCCATCAACAAATCCTAGTAATTCATACCCGAATAGATGAGACGTGAATTGCAAGCGTCGGGCCGAATAATTGGAAGTGGTGAGTTTCAACGGTGCTTGATCATTGACGTTGAGAACTACAAGATTGGAAAACAAATCAGGAGCTTTCGTGGAAGGCGGCCAATAGGTGTTGTCGGCAGCGCTGGCCATTGTGGGCGGCAGCTATGGTGGCGTGTGGCTAGGATTTGTGGAGAGAAGAACAATTAATTATTGTCAAGCTTAGCATTCTAATACCATGTTGAAAGTTGATAATATAATCTTTATGAATGATGTGTGCAATATAAATAGTATTATAAGTGTAAAATAGGAAAAACTCCTAAACTACTAATAAATAAATAAATAAATAAACTAATAAAATATCCTCTAATAAAGAAATTATTGTCTCATATGAAGTCCTTAAAATATCTCAAAATCTCATTTCATAGTCGAGAGAGACTTTAATATCAAAACAAAACTATTCCGATTAGGTTTAAATATCTCCATACATATTCTTCGATATCTCTTTCGATAGAGATTGACAACGCGGTCTATTCGGAAAAGCAATTTCCAACACTCTGCTTTGCTTCTCTGAGTCTTTCACTGAATTAGCTGTGTAAAGAGTGTCAGGATCACATGCATTGCTATCTTAATCCGTTCATATCATGCCATTTATTTTCTTGCCAACTTGTTCAATTTTGGCCAAAGTACATCCATCAGGGATTAAACAAGTCAATGGTTACTTTTCAACACAATCATCTTGTAAGTTTCTTGTTGAAGACTAAAGGGATTAAACAAGTCAATGGTTACTTTTCAACTAAATCTTGAAAGTTTCTTTAATTTGATCAGGATCATCTTGATGATTCTCTGAACATCCTTTAACGATCATATGACAAAAGTTTCTTTAATTTGACTAAATCATATAGTCAAATAACTATCATATAGTCCCGTGAGAGGAATTTTTATTTCCTCAAAGATATGTACCTGTTAAAAAATTAATCCTTTATCCCATTATAATAACCCCTGAAAATCGGCTTCAATTTTATCCTAAAAATGAACAGAAGTTCATTGCCAGCATAAAAATTATGATTGCCATTATTCGTCGTTAAATTGCTTCTGCTGCTATTCAGATTTTCACATACTGATTAGTGATTGTTCTGTCATATCCTCAAGTGCTTGCCTGTCAAATTCCCAGGCTTCCGTTGCCTCTCTTCTTTCGACGAGCAAGCAAGCAGTAGGCCGGGGGGCCGAGCGTCATCCCGCAAAGCCAAATTTAGGAAGGAACTCGCAACGTAAGCTAACCTGGACGAATGGCCTTAGCCCGAGTTCCACGCAAGTGCCGCTTTTGCATGAAACGTCTAGTTCACAGAAGTCAATTAACATTGTATTAATAGCAAACTACAAAACAGCTTCAGAAACAACTAAACAAACAAACAAAAAAGTAAAGTGCTCATTAAAATGTCAATTAGATACATTTTATACTTGTTTCTTTACTGCAAGAAAACAGTGGCTCCCCACAACTTCAAGCTGGATGCATTACGGATAGATCATGGCGAGAGGAGGGCCAGGCTTTGTCCTTCAAAGGGCCAACAACCGCAGCCAACCTTCAGCCCGCATGTTCACTGGGCCCGTCACGCTTCCATGGCTTCTCACAACCCTCCACATGCTCTGTTTCTTCCTTCCTCTGCTTATATATCTCTAATGCAGAGAGCTCCCTTTGTTGCATACGCTTCACTCCTCCTCCTCTTCTTCTTCGATAAATTTAAGCATGGGGAAGCCAACCATCAAGCAGATACTGAAGCGGTGTTCGAGCCTGGGCCGGAAGCAGGGCGAGGCGGCGGACGTGCCGAGAGGGCACTTCGCGGTGTACGTGGGCGAGAACCGGAGCCGCTTCGTGGTTCCCATCTCCTACCTCGCCCACCCCAAATTCCAGAGCCTACTTCGGCAGGCGGAGGAGGAGTTTGGGTTCGACCACGAGAGGGGGCTTACCATCCCCTGCGAGGAGGTCGTCTTCAGGTCCCTCACCGCCGCCCTTAACTGAACTAAAGCCAAATCCCTGACTTCGTTGTAACTGTACATGAATGAGCGAAGTGAGGAAGGAAAAAATGTTCCCATGGTTGATGCACATCGAGCTCTGTTCTGCTTCATCTTCTCGACAGAAGATTTTGTTGTTAGATAAACTAAATAACATCGCGTTGATAAGTATCGACCATTAAGAGATGCAATTTTCTTTTACACTTTTGCATGTCTTACATATTCCCTTTGGATTCTGGCATTCTACTGCCACAGTTCCACTTGGACAAGAACAGACGTCGAAACGAGCTTCCTGACTGGCGTCTGGCATTCTACTGCCGGAGAAACTTTTTCTTCGATCAAGACGATAGGCATGACGCAAAAGGTCGACTCAGACTGTTCTTTTCTTGCATGATTAACTCCAAGCTTTTGATAGGTAATCCATGTTCTTTCTCCATTAATGCCGATGATGACGTTTAGTTGTGTTTCAGTGGCGTGGGCATAAAGGTATTAAGTAGGGAAGTGCAGGACGGACCTCATCCGTAATTCACTGTCAACTTCGTTTTTGTCCGAGCAACTGACTTTTTGGCCACTAAAATCGTGGAACTCCCATCTGTTTTGTCCTAATTACAAATGGACGAGCCCTTGATTAGTATTTTAGGACTACGAGGTTGTAGGGTTTAAGTAGACAATATGTTAGGCTAGTTATTTGAGGGGTGTAATTAAAGGATGTTGAATTTTTAGGTTGGTCATCGCATGCGCTTCCCAATTTACTCTGATGTCGGTGGAAAACTTCTATAGGACCGGACCAGTCATCCTAGAGATAGTCAATGAAACTAATTGAGATTATCATTTTTTTTTTTACTTGACTAAGGAATCGACTTCGTTCCACTAAAATAAAAGCTATTTGCCAATACACAAAATAAAATTATCTTGTCAAAGTTACGATGATTAGGTTGAGATGGTCGAACACTAGGGAGGGTTTATGTGTACATGTTAAAGGCGTAAAAATAAATTTAACCTGTCAATTTGATTCAAGTCAATCTCAGAAATATTAGATTAGAATGAGAGTTTTTCGGGTTTGGGTTGGAAGTTTTTGGATTGTGTTAGGATTGAGTTGGATTTGAATTAACTTAGATTAACTGAATTTAGGATTTATGGATTTTTAGAGTTAAATCAAATTTTGTTTGAAAAATTAAGATGTTTGAGGTAAATAATAACAAATAACAAATAAAAAAATGTTACTATTATAATCATAAATTATTAAGATAAAAATAAAAAAATAATCAGGAAAATAGTAAAAAAAAATCCTTATTAATCGGCTCGGTCAGGTTATTCGAGTTGGTTAGGTTGTCCGAGTTCGTGTTCAGATTTAGGATTTTCGAATTGTGTTCAAGTCGGGTTCTAATGTAGACCCAACTCATGATGAAGCCCAATATGACTCTTCAAACTTCAAAAGAGCATAACTTTTCACTTGGGACTCAGAATCAAGTGTTGTCGGTGGTCACGTGTATAGAATTTGAAAACCTACATTTATTACGAGTGAAACCATAACAGCCAAATTTTGGCCCCAAATTCCATCGTTTAAACCCTTTTTAGAGCATTTTTACTATATTTGGTCATTTTCATTTTTAGGATATTTAGGATAATTTTAGTATTCCTGATATTTATAGGAGAGGATTTGTCTTGGTCGGTGTCTTATTTGGAGTTAAGATCATTTAATTATGAATTTTTCTTTTCAGGTAAAAGATATATTTTCTTTCTTTACAAGATTGAAATTAAGATATATTTTCTTTCTTTACAAGATTAAAATTAAGATCTATTAATTATAATTTCTTTCTTTTATTTGCGTCATAGGTTGTGATCTATATAAAAATCCTATTTAGATATTGAGGAATTATCCTTTATTCATAATAAAATTTCCTTTTTTGTGGTAAAACTAAAAGAACAACGTATTTCTCTTTGTTTTTGAAAGATCTTCTTTTTGTTTTCTCCTCAATCTTCATTTCTCGATAACCCACAGGATAATCGCTATCCTGCCCGGCATTAGTTGGCATCAGAGCCACAAGAAGGTCATAACCAGATCCAATGGGGGGTCATTGTGGTCATAGTCATAGTTAAAACAATAGGAAGGCTTCGATGGAGAAGTCAAGCACCATGGTCGTAACGTCGAGGACATAATGATGATTGACGATTTATGAATGCAAGTTGCAGAGTTAACTTAGCGTCTAGCGGCACGGAATCTCGATGATCATGAGATTTCTGATCGTGGATATTGTTAGTGCAGGAAACATCCGATGATCGAACCTAAGTTTTGATAATGACAAATGATTCAAAGTTAAGGTTATTTGTGATCTAATGTGTTTAAATGAGATTACAAGAAAGTCCTAAGTGTACTTAGGCAAAAGTCTTACTGCGGTTAGGCAGGTGGAAAATCCTAGGGGTGGTAATCCTACACCCTAGGAGGTGGTAACCCTAGGCGGAAAGTCTTGGCGGGTCGAGGGTTTCGGGCAAAAGTCCTAGAGTCAGAGATTCTAGGTAGAAAGTCTTGGTGTCGCAAACCAAGTGGAAGACTGGATGGGTCATGGAGCGGACGTCCAGTAGAATGTCTTGGAGCCTCGGGCGCTGAGCAAAAGTTTAGTAGGTCTGGAGAACCGGTCTGACAACAGGTAAACTTTCCTGAGTGGAGTAGGTGAGGACACGTTCCTCGGTGAGGGAACAGTAAGTGTCGGTTCGACCTAGGGTTTTCGGACGGGAAATCCGTAATCAGAATCGGGCAGTTTGAAGGCTGTCAAATATTTTATTTATCATGTCTATATTGTGCTAACTTTGTTTTGCAGGGTATGATTATTTTCTTGGACTAACATATTTTGCAAGAAGCGAATCAGATATATTTGCCTCGGACCAACAGTGCCCGAGGCGCCCTCCATGGAGCTTGGAGGCACCTCGGGCACCCTCGTCAATAGCTCCGCAACAAAGGCATGAGGGTGCCTCCATGGAGCTTAGAGGTGCCCTGGACGCAGGTGGAGGGCGCCTTCCATGCGGTTGGGAGCGCCCTCAGGCGAATAAGCGACGAAGAGTCAAAAGCTTATCGTCGTTGCGGATCCAGCGGGGTTGAGGGTGCCCTCCATGTGTTGATACGGTCTGACCTGGCTGCTGTTTTGATGTTGACACTGATTTAAGTTTGTATCAGATATTAATTAAACTCAGATTGATTACTGATCAATGTTGATCAGGTGGAAGGGAAAAGTCCAAGTATGGAAACTTGGCACGCAAAGTCAGAGAGGGCTCGGTAGCTCGTTCTCCGGACTAGGTCAGAGAGGGCTCGGTAGCTCGTTCTCTGGACCGGACGAAGTCGGAGAGGGCTCGGTAGCTCGTTCTCCGGACTAGGTCAGAGAGGGCTCGGTAACTCGTTCTCTGGACTGGACGAAGTCAGAGAGGGCTCGGTAGCTCGTTCTCCGGACTAGGTCAGAGAGGGCTCGGTAGCTCGTTCTCTGGACCGGACGAAGTCGGAGAGGGCTTGGTAGCTCATTCTCCGGACTAGGTCAGAGAGGGCTCGGTAGCTCGTTCTCTGGACCGGACGAAGTCGAAGAGGGCTCGGTAGCTCGTTCTCCGGACTAGGTCAGAGAGAGCTCGATAGCTCGTTCTCTAGACTAGAAAGGCTTTAGGGTTTAGGGCTGGGAAGCACCAAACCTACCTTACATAGGCATTGGATCGGTCTGATGATCGATCCAGTGATACTATGGATATCTGATCGGTCAACAGACCGATCCAGTGATACTGTGGTTATCTGATCGATCTGGTGATCGATCAGTAACCAAACAGTAGCTTTCTGTGGGTTATCTGATCGGTCTGGTGACCGATCAGTAACCAAACAGTAGTTCACTGTAAGTTATCTGATCGGTCTGTAGACCGATCAGGAAGCGATGGGATTCAGAGGACAATAAGGGGATCGGTCTGTAGACCGATCCACCTATAGGCTGATCGGTCCACAGACCGATCAGAAGCCTCCCAGACCGATCAGGGTATGTCCTGATCGGTCCAGAGGGCTATGGATCGGTCTGCTGACCGATCCACAACACTGTCTGTTTGTCTGTAACTTCTGATTCGTCTGATTTAACCATTTGGTGTGAGCTTTTTACGTTGCAGGTTGCAGGTATCATGCCAGTGCTTAAGTTCAAATTAAGGTCTATCAGAGGAATAAGACAAAGTGGTTTTTCTACTGTGTTTGGCTGCAAATGGTGCAATTGGAGCATCAACGGTTACTGGCGATCTGGCTGTGTTACACTTAGAGAGGATTCTGTGTGGATTAAGAAAGAGACAGTATGGGTTAAGGGGGAGTCCTTTGAGTCTTATTACCTAATTCGCACATTTTCGGTGTTTGATAAAGGGGGAGAAGATGACTAAGTTTAGAGATGAATGAAGTTTTGATTTTAGGGGAGAGGATAACCTTGAGGATTATTGACTTCCTTAGTGTTGTATTCGTCTTAGGGGGAGGATCTTGATTCCCCTAAAATTAGGGAAATATGAGCATTTCTGATATAAACTTAAATCGTGTTGTCAAACAACAAAAAGGGGGAGATTGTTGATACGGTCTCACCTGGCTGCTGTTTTGATGTTGACACTGATTTAAGTTTGTATCAGATATTAATTAAACTCAGATTGATTACTGATCAATGTTGATTAGGTGGAAGGGAAAAGTCCAAGTATGGAAACTTGGCACGCAAAGTCAGAGAGGGCTCGGTAGCTCGTTCTCTGGACCGGACGAAGTTGGAGAGGGTTCGGTAGCTCGTTCTCCGGACTAGGTCAGAGAGGGATCGGTAGCTCATTCTCTGGACCGGACGAAGTCGGAGAGGGCTCGGTAGCTCGTTCTCCGGACTATGTCAGAGAGGGCTCGGTAGCTCGTTCTCTAGACCGGACGAAGTCGGAGAGGGCTCGGTAGCTCGTTCTCCGGACTAGGTCAGAGAGGGCTCGGTAGCTCGTTCTCTAGACCGGACGAAGTCGGAGAGGGCTCGGTAGCTCGTTCTCCGAACTAGGTCAGAGAGAGCTCGGTAGCTCATTCTCTAGACTAGAAAGGCTTTAGGGTTTAGGGCTGGGAAGCGCCAAACCTACCTTACATAGGCATTGGATCGGTCTGTTGACCGATCCAGTGATAGTATGGATATCTGATCAGTCAACAGACCGATCCAGTGATACTGTGGTTATCTGATCGGTCTGGTGATCGATCAGTAACCAAACAGAAGCTTTCTGTGGGTTATCTGATCGGTCTGGTGACCGATCAGTAACCAAACAGTAGTTCACTGTAAGTTATCTGATCGGTCTGTAGACCGATCAGGAAGCGATGGGATTCAGAGAAAAATAAGGGGATCGGTCTGTGGACCGATCCACCTATAGGCTGATCGGTCCACAGACCGATCAGAAGCCTCCCAGACCGATCAGGGTATGTCCTGATCGGTCCAGAGGGCTATGGATCGATCTGTTGACCGATCCACAACACTGTCTGTTTGTCTGCAACTTCTGATTCGTCTGATTTAACCATCTGGTGTGAGCTTTTTACGTTGCAGGTTGCAGGTATCATGTCAGTGCTTAAGTTCAAATTAAGGTCTATCAGAGGAATAAGACAAAGTGGTTTTTCTACTGTGTTTGGCTGCAAATGGTGCAATTGGAGCATCAACGGTTACTGGCGATCTGGCTGTGTTCTGGTTGCAATCAGCTTGACTCCTGGCTATTGGTTCGAGCTCAAAGACATCAGTGAAGACCATGGATGGTATTGGTGTGAGTTCAGAGAACCAGATGAGGAGGTAAAGTGATTGGCGACGCCTGAGTTGGCAGCAGCGATTCGGTTCAGATTGCAGTGATTCGATACAGGCAAACACAATGGAAAAGGCAGAGGCATAAGAAGAAGGAGTATGAGATGTTCGAGATAACAACAAAAAAAAAAAAGGAAGAAGAAAATCTCTCTCAGTCGATCAAGCTAGAGTGCTGTGTTTTTGAGCTCTTGGCTAAGGAACTTCTTCTGGTTTTGCGCTCTGCTTTCATCGTGGCTGTAAGCTTATTTTTCATACCCTTTAGCCACTAATCCCTGTAAGTCTTGTGCTTCATTTAAATATTTTCTATGACTTTGTGGAGAGGTTACTCCACCGAGAAGGAGAAATTCTTAGCCGAAATCTATCCGGGGTGTGATCTACCGAAAGATCAAGGGATCGTCCACCTTACGGACACGCCGAGGAGTAGGGGCAAGTTATCCCCGAACCTCGTACATACTTGTGTTAGTTGTGGGTTGTTTCTTTTCCATGTATTAGTTTTTCTTTTGCATATTTCCGCTGTGCTAACAAACTTTTGTGAGAAGATTGTTTAAGTTTTAGAGGAGGCTATTCACACCCCCCCCTCTCTAACCATCCGAAGGTCCTAACAAGTGGTATCAGAGCTTGGTGCTCTTCATCCGGATTAACACCCTAAAGAGTAAGAAGATGGCTATGAAGGAAGGGTTTAGCACCAATCGTCCACCCTACTTTGACGGAGCGAACTTTCAATATTGGAAGAGCTGCATGGAATATTATCTCAAGACAGACATCTCCATGTGGTTCTCTGTCAAGGAAGGGTTTACACCTCCGAAGGACGAAGAAGGTAAGGAACTTGACTCATCAAGGTGGTCCACTGAGCAAATTCACAAAGGACAAGCCGATGCCAAGGCGGTGGTCACTCTACAATGTGGGATAGCCAAGGATCAACTCGTCAAGGTAGGTCCATTCACGAGCGCAAAAGATTTGTGGAACAAGCTTATCGAGCTCCAAGAAGGAACCCGAGACTCTCGGATCGCCAAGAGAGACTTGTTCTTAAACCAACTACAAAACCTCACCATGAAGGAGAACGAGACGGTAAGTGGACTACACGGAAGGTTCAAAGAAATCATCAATGGTCTTCATTCCGTAGATGAACGCGTAGAGAATCGCGATCTTGTAAGGTATGCTCTCAAAGCCTTTCCGAGGAATGCCTTATGGTCATCGATGGTAGATGCCTACAAGGTCTCCAAGGACCTTTCAATTGTTAAATTAGATGAATTCTTTTGTGAAATGGAACTTCATGAACTTGCTAACAAGGGTCAAAAAGAGAAAGGTATTGCCTTAGTTGCAGGAGAAAAGAGCAAGGATGGAAGAAGGAAAAGAAGAAGGAAAAAGAGATTCCTTCATCCTCATCCTCCTCCGAGTCCGATGATGAAGGTGGATCATCATCAAGCGAGATGGCCAACTTTGTAAGGAGAATCATGAGAAGAAGCCGGAGATACAAAGGGAAAGGTAAACCTATCGATCAAAATGTTGATAAAACTAATGTTACTTGTTATGAGTGTAGCAAGAAAGGACACTATCGGAGCGAGTGTCCAAAACTCAAGAAGAAGGAGGAAAGGGCCAAGAAGAAGAAATCTCTCAAGGCTACTTGGGATGAATCCTCCTCAAGCTCATCGGAGGAAGAGAAAAAGGAGAAAAGCACACGTCAATTAGCGTTCATGGCAAGGGAGGAACCGGATTCCGGGAGTGATGGTGACACAAGTGACACCTCAACCGCGGCTTCATCATCTTCGGATGATGAAGAGGTAACCTCTCCGCATTTAGAGAAATGTTATAAAACTATTGCACATTTATCTACTTTGCTTAAGAAATCAAAAATTGAAGTTAAATCATTAAAAGATGAAGTAAAGCACTTGAAGGCTCTTAGGGAAGATGAGGTTGATGACCTACATCAAGAGCTCCTTGAGGATGAAAACAAAGCCTTAAAGGGTGAAGTTGAGAAACTCAAGAAAATGCTTGAAAAATTCTCAACTAGCTCTAAGACCTTAGATATGATTTTAAATGCCCAAAGGGCGGCCTACAACAAGGCTGGGTTAGGATATCAACCTAAGGAGTCTAGTTTCATTTCACTAGTGTCTAGAACCCAATTTCATAAATCACATGCTTCTAGGGTTCATGAGACTAGGAAGGGTGTGACCAAGGCATGGGTTCCTAGGTCTTTCATTGTAGATGCATTAGGTCCCAAGATTTTGGTACCTAAAATGTCTATCTTTCGTGTCTTGTAGGCATTTGTCAAGGGGGAGCATCTATCAACTTGGTTTGTTGATAGTGGATGCTCCAAGCACATGACCGGGGACAAGTCACTCTTCACTACCCTTCAAAACAAAAATAGAGGTAATGTGTCTTTTGGTAATAATGGTAGCCTTAAGGTTATAGGAGTTGGAGATATTCATATATCCGAATGTCTCCAAATCAAAAATGCCCTTCTAGTCAAGGGGATGACCTTTAATCTCCTAAGTGTCAGCCAATTGTGTGATACGGGTTACACAATTGAGTTTCATTCAAATCAATGTCTGGTCAAACACATTGACACACTTGACACGGTACTAGTAGGCACAAGGGTAGATAACATTTATCAAGTATATTTTAAAAGTGCTACTAATGCCTCTGCTAAGTGTTTCATGTCAAAAGAAGAAGAATCATGGCTTTGGCGTAGGAGGTTGGCCCATGTGAACATGAAGAATATTCGAAAGCTAGCCAACAAAGGATTAGTGCGAGGCCTACCAAGCATCAAGTACCAAAAGACAAAATTATGTGATGCATGTCAAAAGGGTAAGCAAACAAAAGCGTCTCATAAAGGTAAAAGCACTGTAAGTACATCTACTGCTTTAGATTTATTGCATATGGACTTATTTGATTGTAGTAATGTCATTTCATTGAATGGTAGTAGATATTGCTTAGTGATCATTGATGACTTTACTAGATATACATGGACTTTCTTTTTGAAAAATAAGGATCAAACCATAGATATTTTTGTTTCCTTTTGTAGAAGACCTGAAAATGAAAAATCAACAACAATTAAAACAATTAGAAGTGATCATGGTGGAGAATTTCAAAACCATAGATTTTTAGAATTTTGTCAAGAAAAAGGATATAGGCATGAGTTCTCTACTCCAAGGACCCCACAGCAAAATGGGGTTGTGGAGAGAAAGAACCGAGTCTTGCAAGAGGCTGCACGAAGCATGCTCAATGAGTACTCACTACCGAGCTACCTATGGGCTGAAGCTGTAAATACAGCTTGCTATGTGCAAAACCGAGTCTTGATACATAGGTTTTTAGGAAAGACTCCCCATGAACTTTGGTTTGGAAAACCCCCTACAATTAAACATCTTAGGGTGTTTAGTTGTAAGGTGTTTATCTTGAACACCAAGGATCATCTTGGAAAGTTCACGGCTAAGGCTGATGAAGGAATACTGGTCGGGTACTCTCTCATCGGCAAAGCCTATCGAGTCTACAACAATAGGACTAAATTGATTGAAGAGTCCTCGGATGTAACATTTGAAGAAATTCCTAAATCAAATGATCAAACAAGGAATGTAGGAGAAATTCAATTTGAACTTAGAAATCTAAGTTTAAATGATCAAAACATAGAAAGGGTCGAAATTGACTCCGATGATGATGAGAAAAGGCAAGAGAGGGCTCAGTCTGATCCTTTGCCTGATACTGAGTCTTTGCCTGTGTCTAGTGAGACCACTAATGAGACACCGCCAACACCAAGGCAATCAAGGATAGCCTCTAGTCATTCCCAAGACCAGATTGTGGGAGACATCCAACAAGGGGTTAGGACTAGATCATTCTTTAAAATGAGTCTAATAAGGTCGCCTTGATCTCAGAAATCGAACCAAAATTAGTTGATGAGGCATTGCACGATCCTGACTGGGTTATAGCTATGTAAGATGAGTTAGGTCAATTTGAAAGGAGCCAGGTGTGAGACTTAGTTCCTAGACCTAAGAAGACCACCATTATTGGAACCAAATGAGTCTTCAAAAATAAGTTAAACCAAAAGGGAGAAGTCGTAAGAAACAAGGCAAGACTTGTAGCCAAGGGCTATAGTCAAGTCAAAGGTCTCGATTATGATGAGACTTATGCTCCCGTGGCCCGATTAGAGTCTATTCGTTTGATGCTAGCTTTTGCTGCACATAGAGGCTTCAAGCTCTATCAAATGGACGTTAAATCGGCCTTCTTAAACGGTTTCATTAAAGAAGAGGTCTATGTTGAACAACCACCGGGGTTTGTGAATACCGAAGTTCCAAACCACGTGTACAAGCTCAAGAAAGCTCTTTATGGACTTAAACAAGCACCTTGAGCTTGGTACGAAAGGTTGTCAACTTACTTACTAGAAAAGGGTTTTGTAAGAGGTCAAATAGATCCAACCCTATTTCTGCGTAGAGATGGTGAAAACATATTTGTAGCCCAGGTGTATGTCGATGACATAATTTGTGGCTCAAATAACAAGGGTTATTTGAATGAATTTATCACTCACATGGAAAGTGAGTTTGAAATGAGTCTGGTGGGAGAATTGACATTCTTCCTTGGACTTGAAATCAAACAAACTCGAGATGACATTTATGTCCATCAGACAAAATACACTCAAGAGATGATCAAGAAATTCAAAATGAGTGACTATAAGGAAGTATCCACTCCAATAGCGACAAACACTCGCCTTGACAATGATGAGAATGGAAAACCAGTTGATCTAACGCAATATAGAAGTATGATCGGTAGTCTTCTATATCTCACAGCTAGTCGACCGGACATACTTTTTGCTGTGGGCATGTGCGCTAGATATCAAGTCTGTGCCAAGGAATCTCATTTAATTGCAGTTAAGAGAATTCTGAGATACCTTAAGGGCACAATTAGAGTAGGTCTCTGGTACCCTCGTACTGAGTCTTTTGATTTAATAGGTTATACCGACTCCGATTATGCTGGGTGCAAGTTGGATCGGAAAAGCACTAGTGGGGGTTGTCAATTTTTAGGTTCATCATTGGTTAGTTGGTCAAGTCGGAAGCAACATTGCGTTGCTCTCTCCACGACCGAGGCTGAATACATTGCCATGGGAGAGAGTGTATCACAATTGTTGTGGATGATCCACACCCTAGAAGATTATGGGCTTTCGTATAAGGGAGTGCAAGTGTTGTGTGACAACATCAGCACAATAAACCTAACGAAAAATCCAGTCCATCATTCAAGGACCAAACACATTGAAGTGCGTCATCACTTCATTAGAGATCACGTAGCTAGGGGAGACATTGCGCTCACATATGTTGAGTCAAAATCAAACCTAGCTGATATTTTCACCAAACCTCTTCCGGAAAATGAATTTAGTCATTTAAGGAGAGAATTGGGAATGTGTTTGGCTCAATAGGCCATTAGGATCTCATTATGATCAATAAGGACAATTAAAACAACAAGAGAAATTGGGAAATTAATTTGGACAACTTGGGGACATCTCGCACAAACTATAAGGTTTAACAAATTATTTTTGTTTGCTAGAAATGGGGTGAGATGCTAGGATCAGCCAAATTATTCAAAATGTATCATGCATCCCTTGAATAATTAGGTTGAAGAGATATAAATTGAGTATGGGGAAGACCATTACATAATTCATGTGTATTTGGTTCCTAGATCTTACTCATATATTCCAACCAAGGAAACTTGGTTGGACCTTTACCTAGAAATTATGTAAGTTTGGTTGATGGACTGTTTGATACCTTTGATCGATACCTTTCATGGTTTTGATTGAAACTAGGACAAGTCGTTGAAATAATGATAGAAATTTGGATATATTTTGACAAACTTGAAACTGAACATAACAAGGTCGGAAATTTCAGTGTTTGAAGCCTTGAGTTGTCTGTGTTCTTTTAAACGTCTGAAACTTTTGGGCTAATAGACAATTTCAGACCATAAGAGTTCATCTTTAGGAAATACTTATGCTTGTAAATTCTTCAGATTCTAGGTACTGAATTTGGAAGTTTCTGGACTTCTTGAGTTCTGAATTATCGAACACTTCTACGAATTTCAGTTACTGAAATTACTGGAGAGACTCCAGTGTCAGACACTGATCGGTCTACAGCCCGATCAGGAGAGGGTGGATCGGTCTGTCGACCGATCCAAAAACTCTCCAAATTTGATATCTGATCGGTCCAGGGACCGATCATATTTTTTTTACGCTAGGAAGCTTACTGATCGGTCTACAGACTGATCAGGAGGTTCCCTGATCGGTCCAGGGACTGATCAGGTTAGTCTGGTACGCTGGGGCTACTGATCGTCTTCTGATCGGTCTACAGACCGATCAGGAGGTTCCCGGATCGGTCCAGGGACCGATCAGGAGGTTCTTGATATCTCCTGATCGGACAGTCGTTCGATCATTTCAACACCTGGACACCCATCTCTCTTAATTCTTCCCGATCCCTTCTCTTCTCATTTCACGCTGAAGCCCTAGCCGACACCCTCCTGCACCTCAACTCTTTTCCTCTCTTTGTACGCCGAAGCCCTAGCCAAAGTCCTAGCTGAAAGATACGTCAATGGCACCAAGGTAACTCCATACTCCCCTAGCGCTACTCACCTTGGCATTTCAGTTTCATTTCTCACCGTATCTGTGTATTTTGTTTTGGTTATCGGTTGTTGGTGGCTCCGGTGCTCACATATTTGCCCCATTGTGTCACATTGTTAAACCTTAGGAAGAAACAAGTGGGTGAAGGAACCTCTAAGTCGTCTAAGAAGTCTAAATCTAAGGCTCCCTCCCGACCTCAACCATCTGTTTCTGGAAGATTTCCAAACCATCACTTTGAGCAAGCCTTTAAACAAAAAACCTTTAAACTGTTTCCTTGTAGGTCTGTGGATCGAAAATTCATGGATGAATTCTGTCCATCTGTGTCAGAAATAATTGCCTATTACAAACTTGATTCTCTAGTCTACTTAGAATGGGACATCAATTACGACTTAGTATATGAGTTTTATAATAATCTTCATCAAACTAATGATGTTAATTATAAAACTAAGGTTGCTAAGCAAACTATTGATTTCTCTTTCTCGGCTTTCTTTGATTATCTAGCTTGCCGGAGGTGTTCAGGAAATGTCTTTTCTATATATCCTGATTTATCAGACCTCTTACCTTCTCCCTTTGATGTCTCATCTGACTCCATTTATGAGTATTTCTTCGGACATCCTAGACCAGGTGGACTAGATGAGTTAGATGTTGATTTTCCTACCTTTGCAGCCCTAAGACTATCTGCCCCAGATTACATTCTCTTTAAGATTGTCACGAATTGTCTTCTGCCAATCACATCTAAACCCTTGTCAGAGATCCGACCATATCACTGCCTGATGCTTTATGGATTGCGTAGGCATCTCGATTTTGACATCATGTCGAGCATTTACTCTTCTATCATCTCCTATAGTGAGCCTAACAGCTTCACAGTTTATATGCCTTATGGGCATATAATTACGGATTGGCTCGAGACCCTATAGATTGATGTCTCCAAGGGGAGGATAGTCAAGATGGTGAGGCAGGACTGCAGACTTGGAAAACGTGCATTTTCCAAGTCTGGCATCATAGGACAGAATGGGGCGGTTCGTTGGAAGGACGGGAGAGCACTATGTGAGTTATCACGGGCACCTCCGTGACAGGTTGATGCTGCTCTCGTTGCTGCTCCTCCTCCTGCTGCTGCTGAGTATGGAGAGGCAGATCCTGATCTGCGCTGGCAAATTACTAAGCTAGAGAGCCGCATTGATCAGCACGATGAGCTACAGGCTGCTGAGCTCCATGGGCTGCGCGTTCGGATTGACCAGCGTTACGATGATCTACACAGTCAGCAGTTAGCGACGCAACAAATGCTTCTGGGATGGATGGCCAGCTACCCACCTCCGCAGTATTACTCGGGCTATCCACCCTCGAGCATGCCACCTCAGGGATCCATTCCTCCAGCAGATGATGATGCTGCTCCTCATCTTGAGTATGTTGATTGATACACCTTGTTTTATGTTAGTCATTTTGACTGCCTATGTTTCAGATACTGTTTGATAGATACTATGTCTGACCTGGATATTAGCTGTTTATGCTACTCGTTTTTCTATTACTTGCTTCTCCTTAGTTTTCAGTTCTTATTGACTATTTATATGTTTTTCATATGCCATATCTTGATTGTCTCTTATTTACTGTCCGCTATTACACTTAGAGAGGATTCTGTGTGGATTAAGAAAGAGACAGTATGGGTTAAGGGGGAGTCCTTTGAGTCTTATTACCTAATTCGCACATTTTCGGTGTTTGATAAAGGGGGAGAAGATGACTAAGTTTAGAGATGAATGAAGTTTTGATTTTAGGGGAGAGGATAACCTTGAGGATTATTGACTTCCTTAGTGTTGTATTCGTCTTAGGGGGAGGATCTTGATTCCCCTAAAATTAGGGAAATATGAGCATTTCTGATATAAACTTAAATCGTGTTGTCAAACAACAAAAAGGGGGAGATTGTTGATACGGTCTCACCTGGCTGCTGTTTTGATGTTGACACTGATTTAAGTTTGTATCAGATATTAATTAAACTCAGATTGATTACTGATCAATGTTGATTAGGTGGAAGGGAAAAGTCCAAGTATGGAAACTTGGCACGCAAAGTCAGAGAGGGCTCGGTAGCTCGTTCTCTGGACCGGACGAAGTTGGAGAGGGTTCGGTAGCTCGTTCTCCGGACTAGGTCAGAGAGGGATCGGTAGCTCATTCTCTGGACCGGACGAAGTCGGAGAGGGCTCGGCAGCTCGTTCTCCGGACTATGTCAGAGAGGGCTCGGTAGCTCGTTCTCTAGACCGGACGAAGTCGGAGAGGGCTCGGTAGCTCGTTCTCCGGACTAGGTCAGAGAGGGCTCGGTAGCTCGTTCTCTAGACCGGACGAAGTCGGAGAGGGCTCGGTAGCTCGTTCTCCGAACTAGGTTAGAGAGAGCTCGGTAGCTCATTCTCTAGACTAGAAAGGCTTTAGGGTTTAGGGCTGGGAAGCGCCAAACCTACCTTACATAGGCATTGGATCGGTCTGTTGACCGATCCAGTGATAGTATGGATATCTGATCAGTCAACAGACCGATCCAGTGATACTGTGGTTATCTGATCGGTCTGGTGATCGATCAGTAACCAAACAGAAGCTTTCTGTGGGTTATCTGATCGGTCTGGTGACCGATCAGTAACCAAACAGTAGTTCACTGTAAGTTATCTGATCGGTCTGTAGACCGATCAGGAAGCGATGGGATTCAGAGAAAAATAAGGGGATCGGTCTGTGGACCGATCCACCTATAGGCTGATCGGTCCACAGACCGATCAGAAGCCTCCCAGACCGATCAGGGTATGTCCTGATCGGTCCAGAGGGCTATGGATCGGTCTGCTGACCGATCCACAACACTGTCTGTTTGTCTGCAACTTCTGATTCGTCTGATTTAACCATCCGGTGTGAGCTTTTTACGTTGCAGGTATCATGTCAGTGCTTAAGTTCAAATTAAGGTCTATCAGAGGAATAAGACAAAGTGGTTTTTCTACTGTGTTTGGCTGCAAATGGTGCAATTGGAGCATCAACGGTTACTGGCGATCTGGCTGTGTTCTGGTTGCAATCAGCTTGACTCCTGGCTATTGGTTCGAGCTCAAAGACATCAGTGAAGACCATGGATGGTATTGGTGTGAGTTCAGAGAACCAGATGAGGAGGTAAAGTGATTGGCGACGCCTGAGTTGGCAGCAGCGATTCGGTTCAGATTGCAGTGATTCGATACAGGCAAACACAATGGAAAAGGCAGAGGCATAAGAAGAAGGAGTATGAGATGTTCGAGATAACAACAAAAAAAAAAAAGGAAGAAGAAAATCTCTCTCAGTCGATCAAGCTAGAGTGCTGTGTTTTTGAGCTCTTGGCTAAGGAACTTCTTCTGGTTTTGCGCTCTGCTTTCATCGTGGCTGTAAGCTTATTTTTCATACCCTTTAGCCACTAATCCCTGTAAGTCTTGTGCTTCATTTAAATATTTTCTATGACTTTGTGGAGAGGTTACTCCACCGAGAAGGAGAAATTCTTAGCCGAAATCTATCCGGGGTGTGATCTATCGAAAGATCAAGGGATCGTCCACCTTACGGACACGCCGAGGAGTAGGGGCAAGTTATCCCCGAGCCTTGTACATACTTGTGTTAGTTGTGGGTTGTTTCTTTTCCATGTATTAGTTTTTCTTTTGCATATTTCCGCTGTGTTAACAAACTTTTGTGAGAAGATTGTTTAAGTTTTAGAGGAGGCTATTCACACCCCCCCCTCTCTAGCCATCCGAAGGTCCTAACACCATGGTGTTGGAGGTGCCCACCACAAGTTACTTAAGCCCAGTTCAAGCAGCAACCTGGACATCACTCGAAACTACGATCCTTCTTCTGTGTGCTACTCAAAGATCGATCCGACTAAGTCGTAACTCGACCCCGACAACCAAAAGCTTCAAATTCTCTATTTTTATTGTCGGTATAATTTCTATTTTGCTCTATATTGTAAATCAAAATTGTATTTTTGAGCTTATAGTGATTGGTCAAAGTAAACGCTCAACGAGCGTGGGCCTTGGAGTAGGAATTGCCACAGGCTCCGAGCCAAGTAAAACCCTTAGTGTTCATGTGCATTGTTGTTTTATTTACGCTAGATTTTACTCATAGTTTTTCGAAACAAAAGTGAAAGCCACAAGCGTTATTCACCCCCCCCTCTAGCGCTTTTCAATCCTACAGATATGAGACTTTCTTCGAGAACTCATATCACCGACGAGATACACCTCAGGAATGCTATAAACGAGAGGAGCCTGTTGAAGACTTTGGATTTTGGGATCTGCCTGAATTTTTTGGTTCATTGTGAGTAGAGAACTTCATTGATTGGATTAATGAAGTAGAGTGAATCTTCAACTACAAATAAGTTCTAGATCGGTTGAAAGTGAAGTTAATTACCATCAAACTCAAGGGGTAAGCATCATCATAGTGGGAACATATATAGCACTCTCAAGACAAATAAGGTAAATTCCAAATAACTGACTGTGAGAATATGAAGAAAAAAAAATAAAGGAACACTTCCTTCCCTTCGCCTACACCCAAACTCTATTCCAGTGACTTCACTCATTAAGATAGGACGTGAGATCGATCCACGAATATACAAATGAGTTTTTCCAGCTGATAGATTGAAATGATCTATTCAAGATGGAGGAGTAGAAGGTGGCATGATACTTAGGGGGGGGGGTCTACATTTGGCCTTGCAAGATGCCTTCAATTTTCATTCATTTTCGATGATGTCAAAGGTCTTTCAGCATGCAATGGCGGCTGAAAAGCATCAAAATCAGAAACCAACAAGGAGAAATGACCAGAATAATAGGCCAACTCACTCTCAAAAATCTCATTCTTCACAACAGCAGCCACCGTAGCGGTCGCCACAAGTTTACTCTAAGACCCCTATCATATGTTATCAATGTAGTGAATAGAGACATATGGTGCACCAATGCAGAAAACTCTCTTCTACTAATCCAAAGGGCAAAAACTTGCTAACCAAGGAAGATATGATAGAAGATACAATCAATTGGTGATCTGATGTATAATGTATCTGACGAAGAGATTTATGGTGATGGCCATGAGACTTTGGTTGTTCGTAAGAGTCCTCTAACTCCCAAGGGTAATTTAGGAGATGATTGGTTGAAAATCAATATTTTTCACACTACCTGTAATATTACGGATAAAATTTGTAAGATGATCATCGACAACGACAGTTGTGAGAATGTAATATTTGATGAGGTTGTCCAAAAATTACAACTGAAGACAGGTTGTCATCATAAACCCTATAAATTATCTTGGTTGAATAAAGAAAGTGAGGTAATAGTAGATCAACAATGCCTCGTTTCCTTTTCAATTGACAAATATTTTAATAGTACTTGGTGTGATGTGGTGGCTATAAATGCATGTCATCTATTATTGGAGTGACATTGGCAGTATGATCGCAGTGTTATTCATTATGGGTGAGAGAATACATATACCCTTCACATCATGAGGAAAAAATTGTGTTGGCATCGTAGTGAGAAGGAACTACTTTAATTCTGGTAGCTAATAATACTAATCTGCTTTCTATATCCAAGTTTTTAGATAAAGTGGAGATGGAGTTGTATATTCTTTTGTTATTGTGCCAGTGTCGCTCCTGCCACAGACGTTAAGTTACCAGCCGAAGTATAATAGCTAGTAGCAGATTTGTATCAGCTAATGCTAATGGATCTTCCTTATGTGCTACTGCCTATGCGAGATATTCAGTATTAGATTAACCTTGTTCTGAGGTCAAGTTTGCCTAATCGACCAACTTATCACTTTAACCCTAAGAAAGCTAAAGAATTGCAACATCAGGTGGTGGAGTTACTGGAAAAAAGACACATCCGAGAGAGCATGAACCCCTATGTAGTTCCTACCCCATTAGTGTCGAAAAAGGATGGTTTGTGGCATATGTGTGTTGATAGTAGAGTCATTAACAAAATTACAGTGAAATACCAGTTTCCAATTCCTAGCTTGGATGATATGCTGGATAAGCTATCTGGTTCTAAGGTCTTCTCAAAATTTGACCTTAATGGCGGATACCACCAGATCAGAATAAGGCTTGATGATGAATGGAATATGACAATCAAGGCGCAGTATGGGCTATATGAGTAAATGGTCATGACTTTTCGACAGTCTAATACCCCCAGTATCTTCATGAGGTTTATGTATAAGATTTTACGAACTTTTATGGGAAATTTTGTCGTGGTATCCTTTGACGACATTCTCATTTATAGTCCAACATGGGCATCACACTTCGATCATCTTCATCTTGTCTTCGAAAAGTTGGAAAAGGAGTACTTATTTGTAAATAAGAAAATGTGCTCTTTCTTTACTACATTTATAACTTTCTTCAACTTTATTGTGTCTACTAATGTTTTCCACATAGATTAAACAAAGATAGATGCAGTCTTGGAGTGACCTTAATCGAGGACCTTATATGATGTCAGAAGTTTCCATGGCTTGGCTTCTTTCTACCGCCGGTTCATCAAAAATTTTAGCACTTTGATTGCTCCTATCACCGAGTGTCTCAAGGGAATGGATTTCATTTGGTCTAAAGACGTAGAGGCTAGCTTTCAACTAGTCAATCAAAGGATAATCAAAGCACCAGTTCTGGACGTTCCTAATTTTGACAAATTTTTTGAGGTCAATTATGATGCATCCGACATAGAAACAGGAGGTGTTCTAAGTCAATCTAGATGACTAGTTACTTTCTTCTGCAAGAAGCTCTTCGGGTCTAAGAAAAATTATTCTACCTATGACTTAGAGTTCTATGTCATTGTGCAGTCATTGAAGCATTGGAGACACTACTTAGTATAGAAGGAGTTTATCCTGTTTACTAATCATGAAGCATTTGTTGGTGCAGTTGGCATCAATGGTCAAATTTATGTTTTGATGGATGTCAAATGGTTAAAGTTAAGTGTTGTGTGATCTAACCTTTTTACCTAGTTTGTAGGACTTAATGAGTCTTGAAGACCTAACATCAGGCTAAAATCTAATTAGGTCTATTAGACCTTATAGTTGGTGGGAAGTCCAGATAAGTTAAGGAGCGTTCCAATATCTGGTGGGAAGTCTAACTGGGTCCATGGAACATGATAGCTGGTCGAAGTCCAGTTGGGTCTCCCGATCTGATAACCATTGGGAAGACTTAGTGGGTCAAAATGCAAGTCAAGGATGGCAAATGATAAGTGAGGTAAGTCACTAGAGGAGAGTGGTCCAACGAGGATGAGTCTCGATGGGATTTTAAGCTTTAGTCCAATTTAGGTCTATTTTAGAAGTCTAAATTGAGACCATGACTAGATCTTGGTCTTGGAAAGGCAAGATCTAATTAATAATGCATTTCTATATTATGCTAACTTTATTTTATAGGTTACACTTTATTTTTAGACTAATGCATTTTGTAGGATTGAAGTAGCAAAAATTAGTCTCAGATGAATAGTATCTGAGACACCTCAAAGGTGCTCGAAGGTTCCTCGAATCAGTGTTGGAGGCATCCTAGACCAATCAGAGCCGTCCTCAAGGAGATTAAATAGGCATATAAGACTTCGTGATGCAGAAGCACCCTAGAAGTGCCTCAGAGGTGCATTGGAGGTGCTTTAGAGATCTTAGAGGCACCCTTACACAGATAGAGACCACAGGTGTTGGAGTTTATCAAAGCCAAAGTTTACAAGATAATTTTTGAGATTGGAGGCACCTCGGATGAGGTTGGAGGTGTCTTCAACACTCTTTAAAAGAGCTATTCGACCATCACTTGAAAGACAAGTCATATACGAGCTCAAATGATTTCTTCTACTATTCTGACCGCGCTGCTGCTCTACCACAATGCTACACCACCGACTCCAAGCCTCGACTTCTATTTACTATAAGTCGGTATATTTTAATTTAAGTTGCAATTATCTATTATTTATTGTTAGGAAGTATAGGGTTGTTACACTTCCTTTGATCATTTGTATTCGGATTACTCTTCCGGCGATTTTGGAAGAGAATTTAATGAATTACCCATCGATAGGTTTGAGAAGCTTGAGTCTTGGAGTAGAAGTTTTCGAAGATTCAAAACCAAGTAAATCATCTGTGTCTTCGTGTCTCTTCTCGTGTTTTATTTTCTTCCGCTACGCACTTAGATTTTAATAAAGCCGAAAAAGATAGTTTCTGAAAAATACATGTGATTCACCCTTCCCCCCTCTCACATGCCTCGACCCTACAACGCTAAAGTATATCAATGGTTAACACAAGATGAGCAAGTGGCATGCCATGTGGGTGGATTACTTATAAGATTTTACCTTAATGCTAAGACATCAAGCTGGAAGTTTGAACCGTGTTGCAGATGCCCTAAGTCAGTGTTCTTCATTACTCACCGCCATGAGTACTAGCATTATAGGATTTGAAGTTTTTTAGATATATATGCAGTTGACCCATCATTGAGAAGAATATTTCAGGAGGTACATGATGGTCACTGACATGATACCACTTGTTGATCTCTTACAGTCAGCTAGAGGGGGTGAATAGCCTGAAATCAAAAGATGAACACCTTTCTCGACTTATATCTTTATCAACATAAATATTTGCACAACACGAAACTAATTAACAAAAAGAAATAAGAGTCAGATCGTTTAATTGGTTTGCAATTAGGGGATTGTTAATCCAAGACATTGAAATTTCACTATAAATCTCCTTCAGACAGAGAAGTCTCTTATAGCAGTTAAAACACTCAATTACAAAGCTAAACAGAAGAAGAATTGTTTACAAGTGTTGTATTTAGCTACTAGGATCAGAGCTATATTTATAGCCCTGATCGGGGCGCACCAGATTGCAACAGGTGCTGTTTCGATAAACATTCTAGTCCGGGTGCCTGGACCCGCTCCGGGCGCCCGGCCCCTTCTAAAGTTTGATCCACAATTGAGGGCACCCTCACCACCTGATGTGGTCTGGACACCCGAACCAACTTAGGACACCAGGACTTTGGGCGCCTAGAATGATTCCAGGTGTTTGGACCACTATCAACAACAAGTTTACTTTTCGTCCGGCTTCCGCTCAAGTTCCGCTTGCTTGGGTGATTTTGACCATCCGATATAAGGCTCACCCGAACCCATTTTCTGACTTTCTCGAGCAACTTCCGCTCCGACTTCTCATCCCTCGAAAATGTCGCGCGCCTCATTCTCGTCCGCTAGTGTACTCTTCCGCAACATCTCGTCCCTCGGACGCACCGAGCCCATCGATTTTCTCCAATGTTGTCCTTCTCGCTGGCTATGCTTTCGCTCGACCTTCTATGCTTCTAAGTCTCTGCACACTCAGACACAAGACGTCAAAACATAATATGACCTAACTTAACTTGGTTGACCACATTAAAATTACCATGAGATATTTATATATTCACTTTTTTATGGACCAAAAGATCTACCCTTAGCCAAGAGAGACTTTAATATTCAAACAAAACTATTCCGATTAGCTTTACATATCTCCATACATATTCTTCCATAGCTCTTTCTATAGAGATTGACAATGCCCTATTCGAAAGCAACTTCCATCTTGAAGGCCAATCACTCTGCTTTGCTTCTCACAGTTTGGCACTGAATTAGCTGCGTAAAGAATGTCAAAATCAATCAGTTCGTACCATCCCATTTATTTTCTTGCAGCAATTAATCAAAGGGCGGACTTTGAGTTTCGGAATTTCTAAAAGATAGATTTAACTTTTAAATTTCTTAAAGAATGCACTTATTTTCAATTTGATCGTTCCCACAAACCATTGCGGTACTGTATTTTGAAAATAAGTATCACTAGTTTTAAAATATAGCATTATAGTGGTGTTATATTATTCTTTAATGCAATACCACAATAATTGGCTGAAAGAGAAATGAAAAGCAAATGAGCCTATGTAAATTCATCACTATTCTTGTTGAAGACTAAAGGGATTAAAAAATTCAATGGTTATTTTCAACTCCGTCATCGTTGAAGGTTCTTTAATTTGATCAGGATCATCTTGATGATTCTCTGAACGTCCTTTAAGGATCATGCTGACATGATGCTTATGTTTGATGATGTATGTAAATGAGTCTTACTAAGGAAAACAAAAAGATTATGTTATTTGTTGTGTACTAAAATGAGAAAGGACTAAAAAGTACCAATTGCTAAAAGTTTTTCATTGATGGTATTAATCTTGAGAGATGAAGTGCCTCTAACTCTACTGAATGCGTTGAGGACCAGCATTGGCTAGAATTTAACATCTCAAACTACCTCTTAAGTTTCATTTATTTTGCATGAAATATCTCTAACACACTTGGCCCACTTAGGCGTCCTAATTCTATTCACTCATTTGGACAAACTAGACCACCTAGTACATGACCTGCCTGAACCGACCAACTCGAGTCACCCACCTCGACCATTCAGTATCATCAACTCAATATAACCAATAGGCCCAACTTCATCCACTTGACTGACTACATTGATTGACCTAAACCTACCTTATTTTTTAGATTAAATAAGCCAACCTAACCTACAAAGTCTATTATTTGTCTGGACCAATTAGGTCACACACTTGACTCACCTAGATTGCCTAATCTATCTAGATTGATTATCCTTGTTTTTTCTTTTTTTTTTCCCTTTTCTATGTGTAAAAATGGATTAAAGAAATTTCTTAAAAAATATCTTACATCTTGCATAAAATAAAATAGAGTTGACAATGTTCATAGTGATATATGCCTAAGAAGGTGGATATCTAGATTATATAAAAAAAATACAAAAACAAATCAAAAACTAAAAATAAAAGACACAAGTAATTTAATATGGTTTTGCATATGCTAAAGCTTACCATGTATGGGGGAAAAAAAATAGGATGAATATCAGTCAAAGTGATGTTAACAGCCATCCTTACCCTTTTACCCTTCCTAATAGATATCTCAATCCTACCTAAAACTCTATCTTAATGCAAAGGAAAGGAAGAAGAAAAGTGAGCAAGCGTGCTTTGGAGTGGTCCATCAAAAGAAAAGAAAAGACAAGACTGTTGCTGAAGAGCTGAGTTGCAGCAGTGAAGATGGCATGTTTGCCTTTGGTGAGGTGCAGCTTGTGCAAGATTGGCCCAGACACATGGGACTCATAACAAATACATGCAAATTGGCAACCCTGCACGTGAATGGATCTGGAGCCAACATTCCCATTCACACATTGATCAAACTGTTTAAATACTATTGAAACTTTTCTCCTGCGAGTTCATTATAAAGCCAAATAAATGAGTTTAAGTGAACAGTCAGCAATTACAAGTACATGTTGCTTAACTCGGGAGACCGCATGTGTCTTGACTGGCCTTCCACGTAAACTCGCCGTCTTTATCGCATATGGACCTGGTCCACCAGCTCCAACGTGGCAATGTAGTTGTCGGCCGCCTACGCCGCACTCGTGTCACTAGCTTGCTGCCGTTGAACACCTGTAGCCCGTATGCCATGAACAGAGCATGCATTCTCTGTGCTCACCGGAGTGAAGCCCAACTCCCACGAGTGAATGCTTCGCTCGGTGCCGACCTCCACCACCTGAATGTAGCAGAAGTCATTCCCGAATCCACAGGCGGCGAGACCTGTCTCATGGCAGAGTAGCAAGGCAGTGTACTCACCGGAGGGTGAGGTCCAAAAAGCAACGGTGTTCTCCGCCAATTTGGGAGGGATGCTCGTGAGAATTTACTGTATCTGTGGCCTATGCTGAGGAAAGCGGCAAGGGCGAGGGAAAGCAAGATTCAACGTCGGAAAGCCATCACTTTATTGGTCAAAGGCAGTGAGAATCAATTGCATGTGTTGTTTGTTAAGCACTGAGATGCATGGAAGATTTATACGCAGACATGAGAATTAAATAATTCAGCAATGGATTTGGAGGAGCTCCTGTGTTCCAAGAGTAGTGTGTTTGGTGTTTCAACTGATCCAGGAAGTTAGAAAGGGGGAGTAGGAGATGATATCAATTAAAATTACTAAGTTTTTAATAATTAATTCGCTAAAATAATTGACAGTCAACACAATCAAATATCTCCACATTAAAATTGTCATCATTATCAATTTATCGGTGAAGTAAAACTGCAAAATACCATAAAGAAGAAAACAACAGTATCAGAACTTTGAGCTCGTGGCGAAGCTATAACCTTTTACTGAGACCATGAAAGAAACGGTGTTTCCTTCTCTTAGAATGTTTCTGGGTCGCCCTGGATGCGACAAAAGGGAAAAAATGTACCTGCATGAGAAAAGAAAATTGTTTTCTGTAAGAAAGAGTCAACTCTGTTCACTAAATGAACCACTAATGATTTAAAGTCATGAATTGGTCCTTTCTCCTGGATTAAAAGGTTATTTGCCTTCTCTCCAATCTCATAGAACAAACATTGGAGCTCGAAACCATTTCTATATTAGGAGACCAGCGAGAATACTTTTATTTTATTGCCAAAATAAACATATCATGCGACAAGAGAAAGTTAACCGTTCTAGGGATATTTCAAGTTCAGAATAGTTAATATATATAATGGAGACACATGAATAATGAACCAAATAAGCACCATCCTCTGTATACTTGAGAGAAAAAGGACCTTTTTCTGCAGCATTTTGCTCCATGTTTTATAGTATCCTACACTGTCCAGATTTTGACCTACAGCAAACCTTCTATGTTTATTTATATGTAAGTTACTGAATTGCAGCTACTGCAATTTGATCTTCAACAATCTTTTCGGTTTTCTATTTGACAATCCTAGTTCTCTGCCTGTTTCTTTGGTCAACCATGTACAGTGGTATATATGTCAAAAACTGACATGAAAATAGCAAAAGGATGTGGACAGAAAACATAGTGGAAATTTCTTTCCTATGCTGCAGGTAGCATAACTCACGGATGTAGTAAGCATGGACGAAAGAAACAGCAATAATAGTTTGGCTCATTAAGTAGAGGCTATTTCACAATTATCTGTCCAGAAATGACAAAGAAAACTAGTATATAAATAGAAGGTTTAAAAGTAGTTTACCTTGGAATTATTGCTTACGCCATATTCACTAAGCACAGAATTGTCATCAACCAGCTTTTCATTTTGATGAGAAAGACAAAAGTTAGCCCAGACATGCCTCCTGCCACAACAAATGAGCCAGTTCTGAAGCTTATACAGACAGCTTGTCAATATGCACTCGCAAACTTCCCGTGCTTATGCAATTTTGACAACTTAAAAAGGACTGGATATATCATCGTGGTATTTGTTCCAACTATTTAAGGTTAACTATAGTTTAATCACTCTATTAAGCTCTATGTTAAATTATATCAATTGTAACATGATACGGAAATGTGAATGATCAATTTACTACTTTTATATTTAGAACAATATTGTACATTACCTTCATTTCTTAAATAGTAATAAAACATATCTCTAAAACTTGACCATCTTCTTAAGCCTTAAAATTTCAATTAATAGTTAACAAATTTACACCTTGATTTCTCAAACTCATCCAATATTCAATCATAATATCATTTGGCCGTGTACTTTTGCTTAAGTTCATTTTCTTTAAAGCTATTTTGATCTTATTCAATGTTACATCAAGAGCAATTCTAAGGTTCTTAAATTTACAATAGTCTTGTCTCTAAAATCAAATTGTCTGCAAAATGGTCAATAACAATTTGTTTTCAAGATACTAAACCAATAACCTCAGAAGTTTAAAGAAAAATAAATAATTTGTATTGAAGAAAAAAAACTAAAACAACCTTTAAATATGATATTAGAGAACAAAGACAAAAATGAAATTAGTTGTTAATGCCAACAATTTGCCACAACAAGATCCTTAGATCACTAATATTGTTCCTTAAATTGCTAAATTAGGATTAGGTGTTTCATTTTTACTAACAAGCTTGGGTTTTTTTAAAAACAATCTGAATGATGGCAACAGCAAGGTGTCTGAATGTTGATGTATTTTAGGCAAGATAACTAACTAGGTAGAAATCATCAAAGGTGTCAATTAATGTTCCTCAGAGCCTATTTCATTTGCTATTTTTTAGGTTAAGTATGCTGATAATTTTTGTTACCGAATCAATGACAAGGTCATCAACAGTGATAGCATTCATAAGGAATCATATCAGGCACTTGAGTGCATTGATTGACTTGCAAATCATAATTGATTTTTTTTCTTCATTTCTTTGTCTCATTACTAAGAGCTTACTCTTCTATATATTTTAATGACAAGTCTAATGAAAACTATTTGTCTTGTAGTAAATGAATAGCTAACATAGGATATAAAATATATATATATACTAGTAACTAAAGGAATACTAATAGAGATGAGAAAACAATGAGACTCAACAAATCCCATGGGCTCTATGTGCATGAGGGCTATATTTTCACAAATGAACATTGAAGCCACAGCATTCTTACAATTTGAGACATACTCAGAACTATAAAAAAGTGGTTAATAAGTTATATTATTACTCGAAATAAACAAATATATTGTAGTTTCCAACTAAATTTAGTGCGCAATAAGGTCAAATGTTCACAAATTAGTCTGCTCAAACATAATTGCATTGTTATATTCACAATATATTATATGTTTCCCTGAAATCTTTAGAAGAGCATGAGCAAGTGAGATAGCATAAGAATACCATGAAATGTGGCGATGACCCATTGTTGTTTGCTCCATCTCATTTATTTTCTTCTTGATTGCTAATTTCAAATCCTTAACGGTAGCAGAGTTCAGCACAGCAACATCTTCAAAACAGAGAAAGCAGCCATTTTAAAAAATGTCTGGCTAAAGAACTATCATGTATGATTTGTCATGTACACATAAAAACACATGTTTTTTTAATAAATGTTCAACTCTCATTATTGATTTTTTTTTTTTGAAGTTTTATGGTATGACTCAGTACATAATCCTTCTACAACTAGAACAATATTGCAAGCCTCAACCATCCCTAAACATTGCAGTAACATTATCGTAGAGTATCTATAGCCTACAGTTACATGGGATTCAATTACTTCAATGGTAAATCTACATACATGGAATTCAAATCAAATTCTAAGGTACCTTAATACTAATATCCATCTTAGTGCAAGTCATTTTCATACCGAATGAGGTATTGTCCATCTTAACTATAGTTATCTTCATTGCACTGCCTAGCTCCAAGTTTATCAAGGTGTCAACATCTACAAGGGTAGGTTTCTTCAAAACATCTGCCAGAATTGGATCATCCAGGAGAGTTGAAAGCATAGATTGAAGTTGGGCTTTCTTGGTTGTTATGCTGCTATAGCCGATATCTTCCTCAGCTTTGGAACTGGATTCCATCTCTGCAAGCAATCACAACGGTTGATGATATCAAATTACAAACTGCCATAACAATTACCCATCCTTGACTCTCACAATTATCCAAACTCATCACCTTACTAGCATAATAAGCCTATCGACTCTCACACCTGCAATTACCCAAATCCTTCTTTTTTGGCCCAAATATCACACCCACCCTCAATGCACTAACAATCATTCTCTGTACCTTGTTCATCGAGAATTCATCATCTCGAACACCAAACAATTAAAGGATTCCCATGAGCCTATTTAATATGTTAGGATTGAATGTCATCAAACACCATCCTCCGTACAATCAGATGCCAAATTCTCTACTCCACTTCCAAATGCATCCTACAAACAGTACTCCCAATTTCTTGCGGTGACTTCTTCTTATGGCACCTGTTCCGAAGAAGAGAGGAGAAACTTACCAATAAACCTGATGTGATTCACCAAAACGTGCTAATTAGGCACTAGAAGAAAGGAAAGACTTCTTTACTGCTGCACATTCACTGAGAAGCCACCGGAAATGAAGAAGAAGAAAATATTAAAATTTTCCTCAATTTAAAGAAATTCACAATACTTATTCTGCCTACACACCGGAAAGCAGAGTCGTCCAAAAGCCTGTTGCTACTATTCCAGCCAGGTGCTGCCACTACTCCGTCACTGTGATAAGAAAGGAACTGTCGAACACACGGGAAAAGGGAGGAGAAGGGCAGGAGTTGTATCTCGGATATTGGGTGGCATCGATGGCAGGTGTCTCCACAACTGGCTCGCCAAGAAGTAGCGACTTCCGAGGCGGGACGCGGAGACTCGTTAACGACGGATATGGGTGGATACGGCGGCGTAGCAATGACAGACGGAAGGGGCAGCGGTGACGGGCAAGCGACGGCGATTGTTTCCTGCGAAACCACGAGCGTGATGGCAGCGAAAATCGTGACAGTGGAGATCGCGAGAAGTAGGGCACGGTAATTCAAAATCTATCAAATCGAACCGATTAAACTCCGGTTCGGTTCAGATGCGCCTAGATTAAATTGGAAAATATTATGCAATGCCTAAAGTTTATTAGAGGCCCTAGACTAAAATTTTTGGAGATGAGAGCTGATTCTTAAAAAATTTTAATTTAGAGCCTCTAATAAACTTTAGGCATTGCATAATACTTTCCAATTTAATCTAGGCGCATCTGAACCGAACCGGAGTTTAATCGGTTCGATTTGATAGAGTTTGAATTACCGTGCCCTACTTCTCGCGATCTCCACTGTCGCGATTTTCGCCGTCGTCACGCTCGTGGTTTCGCAGGAAACAATCGCCGCCGCTCGCCCGTCACCGCTGCCCCTTCCGTCTGTCATTGCTACGCCGCCGTATCCACCCATATCCGCCGTTAACGAGTCTCCGCGTCCCGCCTCGAAAGTCGCTACTTCCTAGCGAGCCCGCAGCCGTGTCGCCTGAGACGCCTCCCGATGCACAGTCAGCCAGTTGTGGAGACACCTGCCATCGATGCCACCCAATATCCGAGATACAACTCCTGCCCAACATCTCCAAAAGTAGCATAAGCAGCTCTCATCATAGCATCAGACCAAAAAATATTAGTAATCAAATCATCTTCATCAACTTGAATAGCATAAAAAAAATTAGGATCATCAAACTGCATTTGCTGCAAATACTCCAATACACCCCCTGTATCCCCAACTCTCATATTTATTGTTCTTTTGATCGCAAGTAGTTTTTGTAATCCTCAGGAATAAATCCTAAATTATCCCTCCCACCTACTTGTCTCACCATAAGATCATGAGATGTTTTGGGGGGGGGGGATTCCCACATCACTTGCAATTTCAATCTGTTTCGCAGCAGAAAAAGATATATTTCTGTGACTTCTATATAGGTGAGTTTTGTTTGGACTTGAGAGATAATGATTATGCTCTTTAACAAATTGGACCTCAGTAAACTTGCTTTTTCTTCAATTACTAATCTTTATTTTAGCCTCACAACCAAATCTAGTTTCATCACAACTTGCTTTGACATAAATATCTCGTTTGTCTTTTCCTCTTTTGACTTGGGCACAACAATAAAAAACTCTATCAAGTAATTTACCCGATTTATCATTGTGGATTTTACCTCTCCTTATGCCAAATCCCACTTTTTTAGCATATGACAAATAAAATTGATATGCATCTTCTTCTGTATCAAATTCCAACCCCATTTGTGGTATATCCAAATCTGTTTCAATGTTTAAGCCTATAAAATCAAACAAACAAAGAAAAATGAATTTATCCAGTAAAATTCGATATATTGAAACTCCATACATTCCCAAAATGAATCTTATTACCTTCATCAATAACATCAAAGTCCCCTTCCCGACTAGCTTTATTTTCGTTAAAATTCAAATGACGACAACTCGTAAATTCACCCTCCATAATAATTACTTTGAGCCGGCTGAAAAAAACAATGAATTTTGGTCTAAAAAAACAAAGTGACAACTCATAGTTTGATGGTGTAAATTTTGGTCTAAAACAAAGTAACAAAGTGACCACAAGGACAACTCATAGTTTGATATTGTTCCAGTGGAAAAAAAAAGAAGATTAAATTTGCATCGAACAATAAATATTTAGACAAAAGCAGCATCAGATTAATAAATCTGCAAATGTAAAATCAATGAATCGCCTAGCAATAAAAAAACATTTTGAATATGAAATCAACCATATTATGTTGGAAAAATAAGTGTTCAATAATTCGTTGATACCTTGTACTTGGCAACCTCTTCACTGACTTCCTTGAGATCTCCCTTTGTAAATATCAGGCCAACGTTTCCCTAAGTTACGCGTGAGGCGAGATTAGAATTAAGTTTCGTACTCACAGAAAGCAAAAAAACATAAAAGAAGAAATTTTAAAGATATCAAAGTAGTCATTCTTTTATGGAAAGAGGGACAAACAAAGCAGATTTTGCAGCACAAACAGATGGAGGGAGGCGACGGGGCTAGGGCTTCGGCGCTGGAGGGAGGCGACGGGGATAGGGCTTCAGCGCAGGAGGGAGGTCGCGGGAGGGACGCGGCTTCGGAGGGAGGCCGCAGGCGACGAAGGCTTTGGCTGCGGTGGAGGCGACGGTGGGAGGAGGCGGCGCTGGAGAAGAAATCGCGAGGAGAAGGAAATCGCGAGGCTAGGGCAGGCGTCTGGCTTTTGGTGCGTTGGAGCGTGGCACGTGTTTGGCACGTGAGGGAGTTTTATACAGGAAGATCTTCTGGATTTGACTCCAAAAATTATGGACCATCGTATTTTATAAGAGGTTTGTGATCCAAGGATAGATCAGGAATTTTGGGACCAGAAAATCCGCTCCCTTTTCGAGTAATTAAGTATGCGGACGGATTCATAATGGCAACAGCGATGGTATAATAACGTACTACGATGTTCGAGATCAGATACCAGCCGACCCGGATCCGACTCATTGATTGGTCGGGCATCTATAATCGGGCTGAACCCGTTTTAACTCCGCTAACCATTATCCCGGCTCCCAACTGGGCTTCCAGATTGAAGCGGAAGCGGCTTCCTTCTTCTTCTCCTGCTCTCGCTGCATGTCAATCGTAACTCTTATCGCCTGACAACTCGGAAACCCTAAAATAAGTATCGTGGTGGAGACAGGTCAGAGATTGCGTGATGCTTATACCTTCCTATCTACTCCGCAAGCCTCCCTTCTTCGCGTCGACGCTGCCCTGGTAACTGTTTTTCTTTCCAATCGCTTGATTCTGCTAGAATGAGACCTCTTTTCAGTTGCTTTCTTGACTTGATATTTTCCGGATTATGTTGGGACTTGATTAGAAAAATCTCTGCCCGAGCTTCTCGCTTTTTGGCGTCGTTTAGTGCAACCACCCAATCTCTGTAGACGCCAACCTTTGGACACTTGATTTGGCTATATTTTTAGTCAATAAAAAACTATTTTTTCCCCCAAAAGTTGTCATGTCTCGGTTTCATAGATCACGCGATTTTCTAAGCTCAATGTGTTATTTCTTTCTCCTTTCAAATATATCAATTTTACAGTAATTAGGCTTGATCTTCAGGTTAATTAAAGAACGTTCCCTAAATAAAGGTTGAGGATTATTGGATTTCTAATCTCCTGTTGGATTCTAATTCTAGTTTTTTGTTGGATCATTAAAAGTTATATTGTGGTTGTATCTAGTGAACCTTACGAATTCATTACTTTTGAATCAGGGTTTGCAGCAATAGAATAAGTACAATGGCTAAGCCTGTGTGCTCAAAGTTTGTTCCTCTTGACAATTATGAAGGCGTAATGAATACTTCAGATGGTATATACTGCATTGTACTCTATGTGGATTTTCATTGTTGCATTTGCCTTCTCAGGGAACATTTATGGCTTCTTTTTTAGCAAAATTCTGTATCTGCAATTGTAATGCTTGACAAATGATTGACCTAAACAAATCCATATATCTCTGCTTGTATTGCCTGACAAGGTATTTTAACTTGGTCACCATAAAAGAACATCTAAAGATCTGAAATCAATTTTGCTTAGAACTGGTTCTATGACTTGGAAATTGTTTCAGATGCATTGAGAGTAAAAGTCATAGTTATTGATTTAGCAATTTGTTTTATTTTCAGTCATCTATGGTTAGAGCTGTGTGTCTGGTAGACTACAATAAGAGATCTTTTGGGATTTATACATTTCTAGATTTTTTGTTCTGGTACACTGCTCTCTTTAGGGAAGGCATCACCCATTTCCTATCTTGTTTGTTTTTACTCTTATCCCTTTGGTGCCCCTATTCTCTGTCATAACTCGGAAGGTTTCTTCAGCTGATATACATATTATGTTGTCTTTTGATAATAAAAGATTCTCTTTTCACTCAGTCTATACTTTCTTCTAGGATTCAAGTTCACCTTCATCTCCTATAATATTTTGGCCCAGGTATTCTATGAACATGCCATTCCAAATTGAACTGTCAATCTGTTTTTCTTTATGTGGTTGATATCTGAATTGATTTACTTCAGATCTTTTGTTTTATTTTAGTTCTAACATGTTGCAATGTCATAGCCCTTTGTTTTGTAGTTATCCTCCAAGGGATTATCTATTAAACTATCTTGGTTTGCAGGTTTATGTAAAGAGTTCTTATTTTCCACATTCTCCATCTTCCTGTCTCAAGTAAGAATGAATCACTTTTACTGTGCTTAGTCATGAGTGAAGTTAATTAGCTTCCCACTTTTTTTTAGCAATTTGATATTAACATCTAGTCTAGCTAGTCAGGCTTTTCTATAATGGCCAGCAAGATGTCACCACCTCCCTAACTTACTGTCTGTTAATTGAAGGATGAAGAAACACAATATTTTTCTGGGAAATAAAATTAGTTTTGTGGAGAATGTATTCTTGATGTCTAGTTCAAAATTGTTTTCCAAGTTCTTGTTTTTTTTTAAGTGAAATATTCTTTGTTCTATGGATGACATTGATAGCACAAAAAGAACTTCCTGATCAGTTAGACAGGTGTTTTCAGTCACCATTGTGCTTCTCATAATATGTGGGATATACTTCGATTATTATGCTTAATATACTACAAGTTTTGTTTTAATAGCTTGTTGATGCAATGCTACAATCTTATGATTTCATTTGCGTGGTTAGTTGATCTGCATGCCCATGTTTTAATTGAAGTGCCAATTGCTTAGTTATTACTTTTGTTAGTGGTGTATGTTTACATTTTGTAGATATTCTTTATGTTTCAATCAAGGAAACATTCTTGGAATGATGCTTGTTTTTTTAAGCAATATTTGTAGGTGAAAATTTCTCTACCCAAGACCATCATTTAAGTTTTAGAACAAGAAATAAAGTTGCATAATCAAAATCATAATCTGTTTTCTATGATTTGATTATTTATCATCCCTTTAAATTCTCTCAATGGCTTGGCCTTCCTTTTCATCTATTTTTTGATGACCTATTGGTTGAACACAATGCATTGAGAGGGAAGAGGAATGCACAAGAGTCGAGATACTTTCCCTCATTTACGTAATTTAAAATTAGATGAATTCTAATTCCATTAGCGGATCATTTTTTTCCTTATTTTTCATCCACTCAAAATCATAATCAAGTAATCAACTTTCCTTCCTCTCCCAACTCCACAGTCCCGATTCTTCTCCGTGTGTCCAGACAACCTACGATCAGCCATCAATGGCGCAAGGCAAAACCATCAGCTAGCGATGGCTCGGTACCATCCATCATGTCATGATATCCCAATCCAATTACACCGGATGAGTTAAGATCTTGTGGTTTAACTTTATCTAGTTCAATTTTATTTTTAATCAAAACTGATTATTAATTAATATTAGCACATAATTAAGAAAAAATTCCAATGATATTCTCATTCCCTGATGGGTTGTTCATGAAATCCATTCCTTGCTCCTAGAGAAGCTGAAGTACGGCCCCTCCATTTGTCATGCCACATGCTCCTTGTTCTTATAGAGAAAAATTAAATACAAGAGGCATAATCCTTCAGTCAGGGAAAGACATCTAATATTTTTACACTATTTAACAGGAGGCACAATCCTGTTTCATTACGATTTTTTTCATCATATTGTATAATAGGAAAATTTTCTTTCGCCTCCAAATTCTACCTTTTTTTTAGAAATGTATGGGAGTTCCAAAATCATCAAAATTCCTTTGGAGTTTTCAAAATCTAATCACAAACATAATCATTAACTCCCTTAATTTTAATGGAAGAACGACATGGCAGGAATGTCATGTGCCATGTCACTTCTCTGTTGATTAAAATAATGGTGTTAATGTCTTGGGGTGAAATAATATTAGTTTGAGAATTATTGTGGTACTTTGATGATTTTGAAACTTTGGAGGAATTTGGAAGAAGAGGATAAACTTTGGGTAATGATTCAAACTTTAAGTGATGATCCCTATATACTTTAATTTGTGAATTTTGTACTTATCTCTATTATATGATGGTCGTCTCCAGTAAATGTTCTGTGTTAAGAATTTCATCCAGCTGATGTTTGCTTAATAAGCAGATAATGTTACAGGTGGAAAGCACGTTCAGAATCTGCTCTAACTGACTTGAAGAACTTAAATGCTGATTTTTTTTGTATACAGGTGATTTACTAGTCATTCTATGTTTCCTTTCGAAAAATAAGACATCACACCTTTGTTTTGATCTTGTATGGCTTGATCATTAAAAACCTGTCTTTAGAATCATTGATCATGAGATCCCTTATCCAATAGCACTTTAAGCACTGCAATTTGTTGCATTTCCAATATGTTATTTTATGAATAGAGTTGAGAGGGCTGAAATTTGGTATTGTTATTGAGAACAATTAGATTTAGTCACCAACTATAACACCCTATAACAATATTTAATATGGAACTAAACCTATTTCCAATATGAAATTCCTGCACTTCCTCTGAAGTTGGACCTATAGTGTCAAAATGAGAAAAAATTAAAATGGTAAAGATATGTTCAAAGATGACCTATAGTTTATAATTAGAAGAGTCAAAACTTGTAAAAAGTAGAGAAAGGTTGAAAGAATAGTCAGATAGTAAAAATTAATTTTATTAATTGTAATATTATTAGTGATCTTAGTTTTATATAAAGTTCAATGGAGGAATAAGATTCATGTAGCCAAAGCCAAATAGTTGGGACAAACAAGGATGATGATGAACATAATGTTGGTCTCATTTGTTGCTTTCACTTTGCATGTTGATTAAATTGTCTTTTCTTTTCCCCACTGGATAATTTCAACTACTAATTTCACAGACCCCCTAGTTTATCATGAATTGTTTATCTGTAATTATAGGAGTTGGATGAGTATAATAGCTTCTACAAAAGCAAAATGGAGACCCTTGGGTATTCAAGCCTTTATATTAAAAGAGTTGGGAAGAAACGCGATGGATGTGGGATCTTTTACAAGCCAAGCAGGTATTATCAACTCTTGGCTGCATTGTTTACTCTGCACAATTGTTTTCCCTTTTCTGTTGATGTGGAAGTAATGCTTCAGAAAGGTCTAGTTATTTTATTTTGGAGTCGAGAAGTACCTTCTAATTACTAATTTTTTTTTTTTGAATGGAGTTATCTTTGTTCTAGTTCCCCTATTATATTGGAGACCAAAATAATGCACTCAACAATTCTTTTTGGTTATATAGCATGCTCCCTTAATCTGGTCCTTATTTAATATGTCATCGATTCATACACAACACCCAGTTGGTCAGACTCTTAACCAGTTACTAGCTTTCTTGTTCAATCCTACTAAATCCTGCAAATACAAGACAATGTTATGTTTAAAGTTATGTCAATAAGGAATTAATGCCAGAGCTTCCTTGAAATTTTTATTGCATGTTTTATGTTTTTATATTATTTGGTGAAGTAATGCAACAACCCACTGTTTCTTCAGTGCACAATTGCTTGAAATGGAGGAAATTGATTACAATGATCTTGCCAATTGTGTGAATACGGTTAGTGCGATTAGGAACAATAAAGTATTGGATCTTGAAGAAAAGGATGCACAAATACAAGGTATGCTTATGAATTGATGTTCACTTTGTGCACAATGTGAATGCTATCTTATGTTCATTAGCTCTTTTGTGTTCTTCAAATTGAATATAAGTTTTGGAATCACTGGGTAATCTACTTCAACAGATTCTGAGAAGCAGCAATCTAATGATCCGCTTGTGAGATTAAAACGTGACTGTGTGGGATTATTAGCGGCTTTTAAGCTAAATGATCCTTCTGGCCACATTATTGTGGTGGCAGACACTCATATTTACTGGTAATGGAGCTCAACATGCACTAATAATTGCCAATTGTCTTTGATATTTATTTCATATTTGTCCATTTTTTACTCTCTCTTTTTTTTTTTTTTTTTTTTTTTTTTTTGCTAATTTATCAATTTTGAATATTTTTTATTAAGGACTATTTACAGATTGTTACCTATGCCAGAGCCTAGAAGCTTGATTAATTTAATTTAAATCCGGGACTCGCAGGGATCCAAACTGGATCGATGTAAAGCTTGCACAGGCTAAGTATCTTCTATCAAGACTATCACAGTTTAAGGAACTTGTTTCAACTAAGTTCACTTGTACCCCTTCAGTGCTTGTTGCTGGTGACTTCAATTCTACTCCTGGAGATGAGGTCAGTTTTCATTATACTTCTTTTGCCTAACTCAATAGCTTATTCTAATTTCTCTACCCAGTTAGTATGGATACCTTTATGAAGTTTTCTTTTCCCATGCCTTGATCAGTTTTCTATTTGAAATATGCCTGTACAATCCTCTTTTTCTTGATTTCCTTCAGGTCTATCAGTACATTGTATCAACTTCAGAAGCAGCCCCTATCAAATTGAGCAGTCTTTATGCAACAAACGGGGGAGAGCCACCGTTTACAAACTGCACCCCTGATTTCACTGGAACACTGGATTACATTTTTTTCTCAGGTTGTCGTCTGAAACCAGTGAGCCTATTAGAAGTTCCAGGCCGCGACTCGCCCGACATCGTCGGAGGGTTGCCCAACTACCACCATCCCAGCGATCATTTACCAATCGGTGCTGAGTTTTTAGTCCTCCATTCTTCATGATATATATTTGCTTTTTTGTAAACAGAAATTTGATTGTAGGAACCTGTGTTCAGTGACGGATTTAGGAGTTCAAGTATGGAGGGGCGATCATAATCTAAGCTGACTGCGGCTAATTTTTTTTAAACGGTCAATTAATTATATATAATTAAAAAAATATTTTTTTTAAATAACTTTGCATACAGCCTACTGTCATGAATTTACTTCGTTCAGTTACTATTAAATTCTCACGATTAGTAAAAATGTAGATATCTTGATATTTACCGACGAGTAAAGTAATGCGCTCATTGCTCAAGTACAAGTCGTCATCTAAGTGCACCTCAACACCACCGAGATTATTCACTCCAACGATAAACCATTGACATGTTGCGGCGACGCAAGCGTCGGTGACTTTCCCAATGATGGTTGTAGAATTCCTTTTTTTTTGGTCGGATCCATCCTGTTTTTATAATATTTTATTTTTTTTTCAATTAGAATATTTTATTTTTTTCTCAATTAGAATATTTTTTAAAGAAATTAAATATAAATAATATTAAAATATAAAAATTAACGTCTCCAATAAAATTAGGCTTGATGAGAGGGTCTCCAGCACTGAAATTACTTTAACATTAGTCAAATTAGCCTAGCATTAATTCAAACTATTTAATATAACTTAATTACAAATAAATTTCTTTTAATAAAAAAGCTATAATAAGGCTAGAATAAGATTTTTTTAATGAATAATAATAGAGTACCATTTTACTATTGATAATTAAAAAATAAGACATCTTTTAATTATTTATTGGCTTCCTCAAATTCCTTCGTTGGGTTAAAGCGCACCGACTACGTTTTCGGAATTGACCTCCGACAAATCTTCGACCTTCGTTGTCCTTTCTCCTCCTTTGTCGTTGCCCAAATTTCCATTCGCCACTGTACCTCACTCACAACTCACCTGGAACCCGGTTCCACCGTCGGCAAGGGGGGGCGACCGCCCCCCCGGATCCGCCCCTGCCTGTGTTCCATATTTTGTACAACAGAAATTTGATGAGAGTTTTTTTTACTTCAGTGAATTAGTTCACGGGGGTATTATTGTGAAAAACAAAGTATGGGGTAAAGAGATTAATTATTAGTGGTGGTCCCTGTGATTTTTTCTTAATTTCCATTATTGGAATATATTTTATGATGGACCGGAACAAGGGCGAGCGAGGCGGCCGCCGTCGGGACACGACCGTCATCATCATCCAACGACCCATTTCTGACGGTTGAATCTGATCAATTGCCGGGTCAGCAATGACCGCGGGTAGGCGGTCAACTCGTCCGGCCCTGTGGCCGCGGCTGTAATAAAGGGCAGTTGGGAAGGGCTTGAGGCTTCGTCGTGCCGGCCACGCGATTTGGGAATTGGGATTACGATTCGCCGCTCTTCTCCCTCTCGCGATCTTGCTACGTTCTTCGTCGCGTGAGGTACTCTTCTCTTATTTCCTCGATTTCCCTTCTAAAGTATGTTTTTTCTTTCTTTCTTTTTCCGATTAAAAAAGAAATTGCGAAAATTATGGTTTTCTCCGTGATATTGATTTGTGTATGTGTTGTTCGGACGTAGATGTAAAAAAGCATGATTTAATCGTTCCTCTAAGGAGGAAGCTGGATCCGCCTTTATTATGATTTCATTAGATGGTGTTGCTTGTCTCCATATCATAGTCAAATCTTTTGGTTGGAAAAAAGAACTTTTTTCGACTGATGGCAACTAACTGCATGCAACAATTTGTTATTTCCGTAGATTTGCAATGAGGAGTTGCTTGATCATATTCGATTTTATATCTTAAGAAGTATGATTGTTTTGAGTTGAACAGAATTAGGATATATTTTTTTTCTGGTTTCTGCTTGAAGTTATATTTCATACTCATCCACCTCTTGTTGTAGGTTTTGTTTCTGCTGCTAGGCATTGTAATGGAGGCTGGTTTGAGGGGGAAAACTAGTGAATCGTCCTCTTCTGATATTTCTTTTGCTAACCAGGATATTCAGAGATGTCCATTCTTGAGAAACATCCATCAACCTACTAGCTTCTCCTTCTCAGCTGTCAATTTTTCTACCCCTGTAAGTTGTTATGAACTTCAGGATAGCTCACATATTCATAAGATGTAATAATAACTCATACATCCCCTTGGTTTCATTTAGGTACGAGGCCATGGTCCAATCTTTGAAGATGGACCAAATTTTGACAATGCATTCAGGCTTTTCCATGGACGTAATGGGGTCGTTCCCCTCTCAGGAAGAACATTTGTGCCTGAACTGAAACTAGAGCCTGAGATTTCACCTGAGTTTAATCCCTTAGCAGCAAAGGCAGCCACAATCAGCCTTTCAGGTTTTGGACCAGGAGGACCTTTTGGCTTTGATTTCTTCTCAAACAAGTGGAATAAGCAGAATGGTAGATCATCCAATTCTCAGGTACTTCCATTGTCATTTCTTAGCCTTTAGAGTGGAACTAATTCCTGAACATCATGCACAGTTTGACTGCATCTTACTAGTGTTGTTTGCATAGATTGTGAGCCATTAATAAGTGTAACGTTAATCATGTCAGGATTAGAGCTAGTAGTATAAATGTATAATATTTTTTTCTTCAATATGATGCAAATATTTCTCTGTTTAGATAATTATATTATTGGGGCTCAATGCATTGTTGCCTTTTCTCACTGCTCTGTCATTATTTGCCTTTAAATGTAAATCTGAACCCAACTTTCATAAAGAATTGAAATTGTGAACGTATACTAGTTAATTATTTTCTGCAGTTAAATTGAGGCCCAAATTGGTTCTGGTAGAATATTTTTATTGTCTTTAATCTCAATCAGAGTCGCAATGCCCTTTGATAAGTTGTTTGTCGTTAACTTGTCTTTGGAAAATGCTACAGAAAAGAGGCGATTCAACACACGAGTCACGGAGCAATGAGTGGCTGGAAACTGGACAATGCCCAATAGCAAAGTCATATAGAGCAGTCAGTGCTGTACTTCCCCTGGTTGCAAATGTTCTAAAGCCTCCCCCCAGCATGAAACTAAGGTGTCCACCAGTTGTGGTGGCTGCCCGTGCAGCTCTCGCTCGAACTTCTTTTGTAAAGAATCTCCGGCCACAACCGCTTCCAGCAAAGATGTTAGCCATAGCCTTGCTGGGTATGGCTGCAAATGTTCCCCTTGGAGTCTGGCGGGAGCACACCAAGAAATTCTCCCCCCAATGGGTCATGGCAGTCCATGCAGCTGTACCGTTCGTTGCAATGCTAAGGAAATCTGTGCTGATGCCCAAGGCAGCCATGGCGATTACGATTGCAGCCTCAATCCTAGGTCAGACCATCGGATCGAGAGCTGAGCGGATTAGGCTAAAGGCAGCGGCAGCATCAGCTGCTGCCGAAGGAAACCTCGCAATTCTCAAAACCAGAACACTAGTATCGGCTAAAAAGACAGGGCAATGTGGCCCTGAAGTAGCATGGGATCCTCTCTCCCTTAAGCCAAGGAGCTCGAATCCACCAGCCCCTTCGATATGCTATTGATTGAGATTAGTTCGCCAGAGTTGGTATTTGCCCCCCTTCAATAATTTCAGCATCTCCATGACTGAATCGTCGTCGTGTATTAATTATGAATGAGTTTACAGGAATAAATTCAATTTGTTTCAGTTTGTCGCGCGGTTTTAAGATGGCAGATAAGAAGCACTATTTTACAAACACTTATCTGATTTGTTCTCTGTCAACAGCGTGCACAAAATCATGGTGTCTTGCTTAGCTGGCTGGCTGGCTGGCTGGCTGTATTAAAGATTGACCATAAAAAAACCTTAGTGGCTTTGGTGCACAGGTATGACTTTCTGGTTGAGACTTAATTATTGCCCATGTGAAGGCAACCACCTTGTTCTCTCCTTGATATTTATTACTATTATACATGCATTTGTTGACCATAAAAGCTGAAATGTGCCGTCGCTTCAATTCAAAATACCACGCCTCTGTTGGACTGTAGAAGACTTGTAGTTGGCGTACTACGTCGTCTCTCACAAAGTCTAATTCACTACGGGACCTCAGGCAAAGTTGGGTCGACACCTTAGGTGGCTCCTCGAGTACTCATCTTGGACACAACTCTGAACCTGGGCTCAGCGTGTATCGACAACAGTCTCAACACGAGATTGTGGTAGTCAGTGCTTTGGGAGTGCGCCAATACAGAAGAAGCTATCGCTCCTTTGCTTTGTCTTTCCAAGCAATAGCCACGCTAGTTGCTATGTTGATATATCAAAATCTCTTATTGAATTGCTCTAAAATTCACGTCATGTCAAGTTTTTATTTCTTCAAATAAGTCGATATACCATCCTTTATTTATTAGGTCATCAATAAAGCACTTCTTATTTAAAACCACCAAAACCTTCGACTCATCAATTGGGTGGGTCCCCTGTCCGTGACCCTCGCTCGAAGGGAGGGATTAATCTTGAAACTATTTTCAATCTCACCCTCTAAATTGTGCAAATAATATAAGGGCTTGACCATAAAAAATACGTGTCAAAATAATCTCGCTTTGCAAACCGGCTTTAATTTTAATTATATTTTTTTTTTGAAAAATTGAGAATAAAAGATACGCGCATGGATTTAATGAATTTCACCTACTACTGATTGGTTAAATTTGATTCTGGATTTAATGTAGATTGAGGAATTGTTTCTTTTAGTTATTCATCCTAAATAGTGCTTTATATCTGAATTTGTGTGATTGATTATTATAGTTATTCACTGAAAGAGAACAAGGACATCTTAACTGGCTGGGAAGATGTCATTGTTGGAATAGCCAAAAGTCTAATTAAAGAGCAAAGCCCTAAACAATATGCACATATTCTTTCTATGGTGTTCGTTGTCATTAGCCCCGGTCCTTCGACTGAAGAGGCCCTGGGCGAAATAATAAAATGAGACCCCAATTAAATTTTTAATAATACATAATTTATCTATAATAATTTCTTCTAGTATTTTTATTTGCAAAATCTTCTATAATATTATCAGTTTCAAGAATTTCTAAGATATCTTTCTCAATACATAAAATTGTCAATCCATTTAATCTTTCTTGAGACATTGATGATCTCATATATGTTTTTAATAATTTTAATTTTGAAAAACTCTTTTCAGCCGATGCTACTGTAACGGGCATAGTCAATAAAATTCTATAAGCAATTGTAACATTTAGATAACAATCTACACTTTGAACAAATTCAAGAATATCAATTGCAGACATTATCATATTTGGTAAAGTCGTTTGTAATATTTTTAATTCAGTAAATAAATCATCTAACTCAACATCTGATGAGTTGTCATGAGTTAGAGTAGATTTTAAATTGACACAATATTTTCTAATTCAATTCAAAGTTCTTAATGTTTTTGAATTAAATAAAAAGCCAAATATATTTTCAAAGGTTTTCATTTGCTCGAATCTACATTTTAAAGAAGCAATTGTCATGTCCACAATAACAATAAAATAATCAATTCTAAAAGACTCTTCTAATGATAGTGAAACTTCATCATCTTCTCTTTCATTAAATTGTCTTTTTCTAAAAATACGACGCTTTGTTGTAAATATTAGCTTTATATTCATATCTAATGCAAGACTCTTAGCAATAGTCAAACTTGCAGCATAACCATCATTCCTATACTTTTCAAAAAATGATATTACACCTTCTAATTGTTTCATGGCAGAGTCCATGCACACAGATTTTGATTGTAATTTCTTACTCACCATATTTATAGCAAATAAGATATCATACCAAGTAAAAATTTAAATTTTTCGATTGAATTAGCTAAACTTTCAGCTTCACTTATTGACTTTGCATCATCACAAATATTATTTAATTCAAGTAAAGCTGCTCTCACTTCCACAATTTGAAATCTAATAGCTTGAACAATTTTAATACGACTTTCCCAACGAGTATTCGACAAAGATTTGACGGTTAATCCTTTCACATTATTAAGTAAAATTTTCCATCTCTTAGGAGAACTTGAAAATAATGTATATATGCGCTGCACTATTCCAAAAAAAGAAACAGCTTTAACACAAGAATGTGTCATATCACTAAGAGTTAGATTAAGACTATGACAAGCACATGTCATATACAAGGCTCTTGGATTTATTTCAAGTAACCTCTTTTGAACTTCTTGGTGTTTTCCTTTCATATTGGAACCATTATCATAACCTTGACCTCTAATATTTTCAATACTAAGATCAAGTGATTTTAACACATTTTGTAATTCGTTAAAAAGTCCTAAACCTGATGTATCATCTACTTTTAGAAACTCTAAAAAGTACTCCTCTATTTTCACTTTATTACCTGACATATTAACACATCGTACTATAAAAGTCATTTGTTCTTGATGACTTATATCTGGGGTACAATCAAGAATTATTGAAAAATATTTTGCTTCTTTAATTTTATTAATGATAACACTTTTAACATTATTAGCTAAAATAGAAATTAACTCATTCTGAATTTTATGACCTAGGTAATGATAATGAATTTCATTACTTTGAATACGTCTAATATGATCTTGCATCACATAATCAAATTCAGCAATCATTTCAATCAACCCAAAAAAATTTCCATTATTGTCTTGATAAAGTTTCTCATTAGATCCTCGAAAAGCCAAACAACGTTTAGAAAGACATTTTACAGTTGCTATTATTCTTGTTATAACTTGTCTCCAACGCTCTTTTTCTTTGAAAATTTCTCGTTGTAGGTCTTTATCAATTGTTAGATTTTTATCTAATCGCATTTTTAATTCATTCCAAGTGTTCATGTTAGTTATATGTTCAATAGTGTTTTCATGTTCTTTAAGTCGTTCACTAAGATGTTTCCAATCTCTAAATTCATCCTTTGCTAGTGAACTTCTATTATTTTAAGATTTAAACAACTTGCAACAAAAGCAATAAACTTTATCCACATATTTACTGTAAACCAACCACTTTCGGTCTCTTATTTCTCCATTGCTTAAATGTCTAGAATAATGAACACAAGAAAAATGTCTAGAAGTGTCGTCCAAAGGATATATAATATTCATTTCTCTCATAGGCCCTTTTTCAACTAAAATATCACGTGCATTGTTATCAAGATTATCCCAATTTCTTGGATCATATATATCAAGTGAAGAAATAAATTGTTCATCAATGTCAATATTCTCATTATCTATCCTATTTAAAACATTTTCATGCTCACTCAAATTTTCCCTTTCTTCGTTAACATCGTGAATCTCATGACACTCATCTATATCATTCACAGTCATAGTTGAATTTTGTGGATTTCCATGAGAACTTTTAATAAAGAATTTATTAACAGCACCTCTTTGTGATTCAGTCAATTGTTCTAGTTTTTTTCTTTTTTTTCCTTTTCTCACATCCAGAAAGATGTTTTTTAGGTAACATATTATAATGTATAAAACCACAACAATTACAAAAAAAAAACAGATAATTCAAATTATTTCACTAGTAAAGGAATAATAGCACCTGGAATATGATAGTTTTCAATATTATTAGAAATATCCTAGGTCGTTAAGTTAAACACCTCATCAGACAACACCTGTTAAAAGAAAATTAAATCATTATCAAATTAAAACTAATTAGTGAAATTATGATACTTAAAGAAACAACAATATTAATTATACTTCAGTGGATGAAAGGCGAGTGGGCATTTCTATATTGCACATAAATAAAAAAAAATCATGATTTAATTATTTTTCATAGCTGAATGTCAGAAATGGAACTACTAAAAAGACAAAATCAATAGAAATGATAAGTTTGGAGACAAATAATTGAGGTAGGGCTCAGCAAGCATGTGCCAACAACTCATTGCAAAAAGTAGCTAACATCTTTCTCCCTTTGCACAAGATGATGGCCAATGACACATTCGTAGAAATCACTAAGCAATTCCCAAAAGCTAAGAGTTTAATGAATAAGCTACCAAATCTGTGTCTTAGAATCAACTCAAAACGTGGGAACTGATTTAAGGCTAGCTAAGTTGTACTACTCCAAGCTATGGTGGAGGTCAATTGTATTGAGATCATAGTAGCTCCTATTAAAAACCTATTAGTACATATCATGTAGCAAAAAATGTAGCATTGAGCACAGGCATATCACTCCAAGTTATGGTGGATTAATTTTTTTTTTTTCAGATTAGTAATAGTAGTAGCCCCCTATTAGTAACCTATTAGCACATGTTATGTAGCAAACAAGTTATTGATTCCAAACGTGAAAGAAAAAGTTCAAGATGAAGGGACTATACTTATGGCACTAAAATAAACGGTTAGTTCTTCAAGTTACTATAGATGAGAATCATTTGGTGGAAGCAGGTCTTGAGAGGTTTTATGGGAAGATATCATCAAACCACACGCCAATGCCAACAGAAATTAGAAACCATTGAAAGTGAAACTAGGGCAAGTTAGCAATTTAGCATACCTAAACTATAAATTGAAACACCATATGTTTCAGAGGGAAGCGAGCACTCGAGGATGTGGACGAGTGTTTTCCGGCGGCGACGCCGGTGAGGAACGGAGGAAGCACAGTGATCAATAGACAACCAAAGCTCAAATTCACAAATCACAATCAAACTTCTAATTCTATTCCAATTTCCATGGGTTGTATTTATCATCTCTCATCTTTGTGGATACAAAAGTAAAGGTAAGAAATTCGTGAGAAGTGACAGAGATGAGAGATGCGAAAGTAGAAGAAGAAGAGAAGAGATGCGACAGCCGACAGGGAGGAGAAGACAGAGCTAACCGTTGAAGAGCGGAGCCGTGAGCAAGAAGAAGAGATGCGACATGGAGGAGAAGACATCTTGAGTCCTTCTCGTAGGCGGTAGGCCGTAGGCGCAGGTGCAGGCGCAGGCGAGAGGTGGCGTGACGGCGTCACGGCGAGCGCTGCAGGCCTGCGACTTTTCCATCGGTAAGTTTTGCCCTAATTTTCATTCCTCCACTATTAAACATAATATTAAAAAAATAAAAATTTTGGGCCCCTTCAAAATCGTGGCCCAGGGCCATCGCCCAGGTTTGCCCTCCTCCAGGGTCGGGCCTGGTTGTCACCAACTATGATATTGTAATGAGAAAAGGGGTTGATTTTGTATTTTGTTGGACAGATTATATATCATCCATGGGAAGCTCAAGAATCTTATTGAGCATGATGTTTCACCAGATTTTATATTCAGCGTATTGTGTTTGCTTTTCCTTGACTTCTGATGCATCAGCTGACAGCAAGAATAATTTTTTTCTTCCCTTTTTCAAAGAGAACAGATTAATGTCCTTCCATTCTGTGTCTACATACCCTTTTTGAGGAACTGAAGAAACATTTGGATGAACATCTGAAAGCCAAGGCTGAATTCCTCTATCATAAATACCAAAATGTAAGCCTGAAAATTTCATTTCAGTACCTTAATACTTCTTTGTCTCTAACTTTTGCTGCTCTGGTGCTATATAATACTGAGTAGCAACAAGATTCTGACAAATGGAATGACTCGAAGAAGAACCTCCGTTACTTCATGAGGATCGAAGGTAGTTTTCTCACTTCTTTATCCCACAAATCTCACCAGCATTATCAAATTTGAATAGATTACTCTGGCGTATGATTTTTCTTAACAGAATTTACTGCTCATTTTATGAGTTTGTACAAGTCATTCATCACGAAGAGCGACACCGAACCCAAGCATTGAACAGGTAAAAGCAAATGCACCAGCCTGCGTGCTTCTTGGAACGGTTAACTTCCTCTCTATATGATTTCACAAGCACATCCCTTATTCAGGCACAGTACGAATCGGTAGAATATTCAGAATTGCCATCATCTCACTCGAGGTTCCTCCTTTGGGGTTGATCAATAATTTGTTCGAAAGGATGGGTAGGCTGGCAATTTGGTTTTGCCTGTCATAAACTGTCAGAATCGAACCAAGTGTTTTCTCTACTTAAATGCTTAACTGCAGTAGCTGTGAAGGTACCTCATAATTATTATTCATGTCTATTTTGCATTTGTTTACGAGTATGCAATGGGCTAATTAATTGCATGAAATGCATTGTGTTAGCTAAAATTGATTGTTAGATCAAATTAAGCTAAGATCTATTAAATGTATTGAATAAAATTATAATGGATTCAATGCTTCCTATACCATTAAATGTATTGGAAATGAGTAAGCTCAAATGATAAATGCATGAAGTATTTATAATATTCAAATATTAGATAAAATCATTCAGGGACCATATTTGTTTAAGAATAATAATTTTACTAAAACTTAGTAGAATATATTAAAAAAATGCAAATAATCGTAAATGTAGAACAATATGTAATATTCAACTCAAAGTGGCTTAGTAGAAGGTGATTTTAATCAGTGATGATCATTGTGATTATGATATTTTTTTTGTTAATGAATAATATATGATAATTAATGTGTATATGTATTTTTTGAAAAAATAATAATTAAACTCAGCCTACTATCATATCCACCAACATACTCTTGCAATCTATTCTGTCTTGTTTAAGTACTCAAAATGTGTTCGACAATTTTATTTTAATGGCAAAATATTTGATCCCATTTAAAAACATTTATGATGCGGTGGTAAAAGAAGCTCACCAAGTATGAGTTAAAGGTGGGAACAATAACTGACGTAGAGATCAAAGTCCAGGCAGTCAAAAGTAAGAAATCGCCAGGTCACCAAAGTTGGTTGAGCGACCGTGGAGAAGAACAACCTTGAGTGATCGGGCGGGGAATTCTCGCCGAGCGGCTCCCTCGGTCGACCAAAAAGTGGAACCACTTGCGTAGGTCATCACGTCCTTCTAGAAGTTAGTGTCGTTGATAACAGGGCATGAACCGCCGATAAATTGTACAATGGAAGCTTTCATTGCCATGTCAGAAATTTGCATGCCCTGTTAAGGAAAAGTGCCCATGTGCATTGAAAGGTATGCACGTCTGCTACAGGGACATTATATAAAGGGGGTCCAATGCACCGATAGAGGTATGCACTATTTGTATTTACGCTCTCATTGCTACTGCTATTCTTTGCCGCCTTTCTACTATTTTGATGACTGACTTGAGCGTCGGAGGGCTAACGTTGGGGACCCCTTCCCTGGCTTGGCACTAACGTTTTTGGTTTTGCAGAGCGGAGCGGAGTTTTCACACGGTCAATCGCAGAGCCACATCCCCATCCAGCTGTCTTCACCGTTTCTGGACAAGATCATATTGGCGTTGTCTGTGGGAACTTAACTTGTATCTGAGACATAAAGATGGAGGACACTGGGCAACTTACGACCGTGACATTGACGAAGGAAGAATTAGACATGCTGATACAAGCACGAGTAGCCAAGATGGTGGAGCAGTAATAGCAGGTGATGATCACTCGCCAAGCAAATGAACCCGCAACATCAGCAATGGGACAACAAGTTGACCACAGAGGCCAAGTGAATAATATATTTGCTCGGAGGGCAAACAAGAAGCCGACCAGCACATATGAAGATGCACCAAATGCGTCGATCCCCTTTCACCAAGCGTTCCAAACCCCTTCAAAAGAGCAAGGTCGAGCAGATAGAGAGCAAGGATCCTCCTCGGATAATGCACTTATCCAAAATAGACGGAAGGGAAAGACACCAAGGATAGATGATTCCCCCAACGGATCAACAGGCAATTCTCTCAGGGGATCCTGGATGACCCACTATTGCAACATTACACGTCATTAACGATCGGGGAGTACAATGAGACAATCGACCCAGAAGACCATCTGATCCAGCTTGACAACACGACCACGCTCCATTAGTACACCGATGGAGTAAAGTGTTGAGTCTTTCTCATCACTCTTCGGATCGACACAGAGGTGGTTTAGATGCTTGCCGATCGAATCAATCCACAGCTTTAAGGACTTCCGGGCAGCATTTCTGCACCATTTTGCCAGTAGCCGCCATTACCAGAAGACGAATGTTAACTTGTTCGCTGTGAAGCAAGGGCCCAAGGTGGTATTGAGATCCTACATCAAAAGGTTCAATCAAGTGGTCATGGACATCCCATCGGTCACCCTAGAGTTATTGGTAAGTGCCTTCTCGCAGGGACTTACAAAGGGCGAATTCTTTCGCTCACTCATTCGGAAGCCGGCAAAAATTTTTGACCATTTGCTTAGGCGCACCAGTGAATACATCAACGTGGAGGAGGCACAAGCAGCTCAGAAGAAGGAAGACAATCCCGTGTCGGTCGCCGCCCCTGAGCGTAGGTTGGCTCTAACTTATCAACTACCCAAGGGCCCCTGAACGAGAGCGAGCCAGCCGCACTAGGAGTCTCGATCCCACAATGTGCAACATGTAGAAGCAGATTGGCCAAAGGCTGCAAAAGGTAGGGTGTGGACACCATTGTTTTGCTCATACCATCGTTTGACAACGTATAATATCCGGGACTGCTATGACTTGAGACCAATTTCAAGCCCACTGATAATGAGCATTTTTATTGGTTATTTTGGCTCTTAGACTTAGCATTTTTACCTTCTCACATGCTTAATTTGGTGTTTATATTATATTTTGTGAGTAGGAATTCATTTTGGACTTAAATGTAAATTTCCTACAATTATGTAATTTAATCTCATGTTTTTATGTGGTTTTGTAGGAAATTCAAAGAGCCATGGATTAGGGTCGAACCGGATCGAATTTGGTTTGATTTGGAGGTCAAACGGAGGAGATCAAGCTGAATTAATGTGAACCGTTGATTCAGATCTAGTGAGATCCTATCCCTTCATTCAGATCTAAGTGATCCAGCCTTCATCATGATTTAAAGCGATCTAGACCATTGATCTAGAGCTTAAGGCATCCAAGGGTTCATCCAAGAAGTGAAGCTCCAATTCAAACTCAATCCAAAAGTCCACTCTTCAAACCCAATTTCATCCTCTTAATGGATCCAGATCCTATTAACCCAAAACCTCAACTTCTCAACCCAATATCCAAAAGTCCACTTTTAATCTATTGGTTATTGGATTCGGATTTTCCCTTAACCCAAAACCTAACTCCTCAAGATCCGAAACCCATTAAGAAAGCCATTCCCCCTTACCTCTTCACGCGGAACAGAACAGGATCTTCTCTTCACTGTGCTCGTTTCTTCCAGCAGCCAGGGCACGCGCGACTTCTCCACACCGCCGGCCTTCTTCCTTTCTTTCTCCGGCCGGCGGCTCTCTTGTCTTCCCTTGCCGCCGGCCGGCCATCCACAGCCCATCACCTCATCTTCTAGATCCCAATCGGTGACGGCAGCGGCACTCTTCCAGGCGGTTGCAAGCGACGGCGACGATTCCACCTCACCGGAGGGGTTCTCCGGTGAGACCTCCACCTTCCGGCGTTCTTCCTTCAGTTCTTCACCACCTGGGGTTCAGTTGGTAGCAAGAAGAAGGCAGCACCGGCAGCCCATTCACAGCACCTTCATTTCCAGCCACTTCCATTCGAGGGGGTTCCTTGGTGGAAGATTCGTTCATCCCATCATCATCGTCGTAGAAGCTAGCAGCAATTCCGGCAGTGGGCAACTGTTCACCGGCTTTGGGGGTTCCGAGCCGGGTCCTTGTGTGACGGCAAGGGTAGTCATTGGTAATCGGAAGCGGAAGTGTGGATTGTGGTTGGATTAGTTTAGATTTTCTTAGTTTAGTTCTGTTAATTTTGTTAATTTGCTTGTGTTGAAGTTCTATTGTTAAATGCTTGTAGCTAATTTGACCTTTCATGTTTAAATTGTACTTACTATGCTTAATTAGTTACATGCATACAATGTGTTCGATGAAATGCTTCAACAAATAGTTAAGTTCAATTTAATGCATTTTAGTTTATTTAATACTTGCTTTGTCTTGTTCTTGTAATTTAGTTAAGTTCTAATTTTTATTCGAATGCAATTAGGATAAATTAGCTTAGATTTCTTTAATGCTCTAGCTTTCGTTCTATGCTTAGTTTCATTGATACTTTGTTTCATGTTATTTCTATTGATAGATAATCTTGTATCGTAGTGTGACAATGCGATGTAGGAAAATCTTCAATGGTTAGTTAGGATAGATATAATTTCTTTATTTGCATTGTCTTTCATTATTTAGATTAGATTTCATTTGATGCTTCGCTATTTCATTTCTTAGTTTAATCGTGTTGATGATTAATCCATAGTGTAGTGTGACAATACATTGTGGATTAATTATTCGCACTTAGTTAGATTTCATTCCGCATTAGAGTAATTTCCTACTTGTCTTGCTTTTTATTTGTTAGATTTAGAATAAAAAATCCAAACCCCATTTTAATATTGAAAATCCCAAAAATAGAAATAACATACGATCCTAGATTACCATCCTATCGTTACTTTCGTTGGCGGACGACCTAAGTCATTCCTATGCTACATTAGTGTAGGAGGGGTTTGGTATTCATCATTTGATGCCCAATTCGCGACAAAATTGGGCTGTTATCACCCACCAGCTCCTCTGGGATATCATTATCGGTCACCTTCTCCTGATTAGTACCACCGACACTGATCAGGTGGATGGTGGCAAGAAGAAAGGTCGGCGGCCGAGCAACGTCAAGACCAACCTCAACGTAGAGGTAATACGAGTCCCGCCTCGGTTTTCGCTGAGCGGGCTCGAGCTTTATCTCAGGAGGTAGAGAATAGGAGCAATGTCGCACGAGGAGACATTGGGATGATCGCCAGTGGCCCGACCGACGGTGATTCCAATAGGGCGAGGAAGTCACACACCCGGCGATTGGAGATATATGCTGTGGGATGCAGCAAGGAGAGGCCTGAGGGACCAGAGATCAATTTGGCCCTCGGGACTTAGAGGGAGTGGAGATCCCTCACGACGATGTCTTGATCATCCGAGCGGTAATAGCTAATTATACTATTCATTAAACTTTTGTGGATACAGGTAGATCGGTGAATATCATCTTCAAGAAGGCATTCAACCAGCTGCAAATTTACTGGGCCGACTTGCAAGCCATGACGACTTCATTGTGTTAGATCGTAAGCGTTCGATAGAGAGGGGGGGGTGAATATCGATTAAAACTTCCGTTCGAAAAGAGTTAAGCGCACAGCGGAAATAGAGTAAGGACAAAGCAAGAAAGCAAGGCAAGGCTAACACAGTTCGATTTTACTTGGTTTGGAGCCTGTGTCGACTCCTACTCCAAGGCCCGCACACAAGGGTGCTTTCGGTGGGCAATAACTAGCAGTTCGAAAATTGTTACAAATTAAAGTACGGAATGCTAATGAAACTAAAGCAACTACCGACAAGAATTTAACCAAAAAGGGAAGGAGCGTGTTGTCGAAGCTTTGTCAGCGTTGCAGGAGCGCAGAACAACAGAGCAAGCAGTAGAAGACTTTCTTTCAGTTGTTGTTGTAGCTTTGCCTCCGCCCCTTCTTTTATATGAAGCTCGAGACGCCCTGGATCCCTTCCGGGCGCCCTGGTGAGACGTAGCAAGTCCAACCAGTGAGCTCCATGTGGCGACGCGCGATCAGGATAAATTTGTCTCTAGGGCGCCCGGGTGCCTCCCGGGCGCCCGGACCCCTTTTCTCCAGGGAACAGCTTTCCTGCAAAACAAGGTTAGTCCGAGACAAATAAATCCTGCAAAACAAAGTGTTAGCACAGTTTATAGTTTTAGCAAAAAGAGTATGACTTAGATTCCGTCTTTCCGAGACTGGAATCTAGTCACGATCTCGACTTAGTTATCCGAAATGGATCTAAGCCAGATCGACGCCTAATGTTCCCTTCCCGGGAACGCGTCCTCACAGTCACTCCCTTCCAGTGACTTACCTTAACTCACCTGCCAGACGTTCGGTCAGCCCTTCGACCCGTCTAGACTTCTCGCCAAGCGTCCGGTCAGCCCCTCAACCTGCTTGGACTTCTCGCCAGCTATCCGGTCAGCCCGCCGACCTAGCTGGACTTCTCGCCAAGCGTTTGGTCAGCCCGTCGACCCGCTTGGACTTCGTGCAAGACATCCGGTCAGCCCGTCGACCTGTCTGGACTTCGTCTGTACACTCGATCAGAGTATTAGATCACAACAAACCTAACTTAACCCGCTTTATCATTCATCAAAACTTGAGTTAGACCGTTAGTGCTAACCGCACCAACAATCTCCCCCTTTTTGATGGAATGACAACCTGATTAAGTTAGTAAAAAAAATATGCAAAAGAAAACAGGGGTTATTTTTCAAGGTTTAAGTTAGATTTTCATTTTTCAATTTGCTTTTGGCTAACTTAACCACCTAACCCTCCCCCTTTGTCATTCATCAAATAAGGAGATAAGCAAATAAATAGAATTTAGATAAACTAATAAACTGTAAGAAATGATGTCAAGTTAACGCGGGGGAGTTTCAATCTTTTGAGAACTTGGAGTTAGCTTGTAGTAAGTTAAAAAAAAAATAGCAAATTTAGCTACAAAACTTAGTATTTAGTATATTTTAAGATAAATTTTCAAAATAAATTTGCAAACTAAAAGGAATTTTTCAATCAAAAATTTGAAAAGCTAAGTTTAAATAGTTTGATATTCAAATGTAAGTGTTAAGGTTCCAAATTTCAAAATAAATTTCAGTCTGGAGCACCTTTCAAAATCAAAGTGTTAAGTAAATGTTTCAAAATGAATAGATTCCAACTTTGATACGCTCTTTAAACCTGAGTTTTCAAAACCAAAATTTCAAATTTTGAAGTACTTTTCAAACATGAGATTTTCAAAATCAAAATTTCAAAATCGAGGTTTAAATTTCAAAATAAGTTTCACCTTTAAAACACTTTGCAAAATATGAGTTTTTAAAACCAAAATTTTAAAGCTAAGTGTTAAAACTTAGTTTATAAAAGTTAGTTGTCAAAAAAAAAAAATTACATTTGAAACCAAGGACTCATTTGAATACTAAACAAAATATTAAAAAGAATATTATGTTTAAAGTAGAGAAAATAATGTTGGTGTTAAGTGTTGATTTAATCCTCCCCCTAAACCTGTCATCTATAATAGTTGTCTAACCAATTAGTTACTTACTGACTATCAGAAGATGACAGCTTTCACTTGGTTAGTCAAGTTAAGTTTATTGTGATCAGTTAGTGGTTGACTAAGCTGAATAACTTAACCTGATTAATATAGGTTTTGTATTTAACGCCCAGCCTTATATTGATGCACTAACATAAGCATCTGAAGTCCAGGCAACTGGCCTATACATCTCACCCCTTTCTATGTTTGTCAATCACAAGTAGGGTAATCCTAGGGTGTTGGTGAGATGCTCAAATACTAGTCCTGGGGGAACATGAATTCTAAGGAAAATTTTCTAGGCTAAGGCTAAAACTATTTTGAAATTCTAAAAAATAGGAAAATTTCAAAACAAAACAAATAGTTTTACCCTAGAATTTAAAACAGTCAATTTTTGAAACAGTTTTGAATTTGAAAATCCTAGTCTATTAGACATATTCCTAATTTTCTACGCAGATTGCTAAATTCACTTTCAGGGAGTGGTTTTGTGAATATGTCAGCTAAATTGGATTTGGACTCAATGTATTTAAGTTCAATATCTCCTTTAGTAACATGATCCCTGATAAAGTGATGCCTAATTTCAATATGTTTAGTTCTGGAATGATGCACTGGATTTTTTGTTAGGTTAATTGAGCTAATGTTATCAATTAAGACTTTGACATTTGAAAGGTTCAAGTTAAAATCTTTTAAGGTGTGCATCATCCATAATAGTTGGGCAACACATTCTCCTATTGCTATATACTCTGACTCAGTTGTAGATAAGGCAACACAGTGTTGCTTTCTACTAAACCAACTGACAAGTGATGGACCCAATAATTGACACCCGCCACTTGTGCTTTTGCGGTCTAATTTGCATCCAGCATAATCTGAGTCAGAATATCCTATTAATTCAAAGTTATTAGTCCTAGGATACCAAATACCTACATTTGTTGTTCCTTTAAGGTATCTAAAGATTCTTTTGACATGAGTCAAATGAGATTCTTTAGCACAGGTTTGATATCTGGCACACATACTGACTGCAAACAAGATATCTGGTCGGCTTGCAGTCAGGTATAGTAGGCTACCTATGGCACTCCTATAATATTTTAGGTCAACTGGTTTGCCATTTGGATCATCATCTAGAATTGTGTTTACTGCCATAGGTGTTTTTATTTCTTTGGTGTTTTCCATTCCAAATTTTTTAAGTAATTCCTTAGTATATTTTTGTTGATAAATGTAGTTACCTTCATTTGTCTGTTTGATTTGTAATCCTAAAAAGTAGGTTAATTTGCCTACCAAATTCATTTCAAACTCGTGTTCCATTAGACTTGTAAACTCATCTAAGAATTCTGAATTTGTTGAACCAAAGATTATGTCATCTACGTAAATTTATGCTATAAAAATATCTTCTTTTATTAATTTGACAAATAATGTTGGGTCAATTTGTCCTTGGTTAAAGCCTTTAGAAATTAGGTAAGACGTTAGTCTTTCATACCAGGCCCTAGGTGCTTGCGTAAGTCCATATAATGCTTTCTTTAATTTATAAACATAATCAGGGTGTTCTATACTATCAAACTCAGGTGGTTGTCCTACGTAGACCTCTTCTTTTATTAGTCCATTTAAGAATGCTGACTTAACATCCATTTGGTAGAGTCTAAACCCTTTGTGTGCTGCATAGCTTAGTAACATCCTAATGGACTCTAGTCTAGCTACTGGGGCATATGTTTCATCATAGTCAAGTCCTTCCACTTGACTGAACCCCTTAGCAACTAGCCTGACCTTATTTCTAGTAATTTCACCAGTTTCACTTAGTTTGTTTCTAAATACCCATTTTGTTTCTATTATTTTCTTATTCTTGGGTGGTGGTACCAAGTCCAAAACTTCATTACGCTCAAATTAAGCTAATTCTTCTTGCATAGTTATGACCCAGTCTGGGTCAAGTAGTGATTCGTCTATGGTTTTGGGTTCAATTTTTGAGATTAAAGATATTTGACTTAGATTTCTAAAGGAGGATCTAGTTTGAACCCTAAGATCTGGGTCACCAATTATTTGATCAGTTGGGTGATTTGGATTGACTCTTATTGTTCTAGGGGGTTGACTTTCCTGAGGTAGTTCTTCTTCTTCATGACTTGGAATTTGGTTGGTTCCTTCAGGGTTATTATTTTCTTGAACAAATTCAGTTGATTGGTGTTGTGTTTGTTCTAGGTTTTGTTTGGATTCTTCAAATTTCACATTAGTGGTTTCTTCAATTCTTAAGGTAACTTTATTGTAGACTCTGTAGCCTCTACTATTTAGGGAGTATCCTAAGAAAATTCCATTTTCAACCTTGGAGGTGAATTTTCCTAAATGTTCTCTTGTGTTTAAGATAAAAACCGGGCACCCAAACACTCTAAAGTATTTTATATTGGGTTGTTTATTGTAATAAACTTCAAAAAAGGTTTTGTTATGGGTTTTATTTAGTGTTGTTCTGTTTTGTACATAACAAGTTGTACTAACAGCTTCTGCCCAAAAATATTTAGGTAAGTTGTATTCATTTAACATTGTTCTAGAGGCCTCAAGTAATGTTCTATTTTTTCTTTCCACAATCTCATTTTGTTGGGGGGTTTTAGGGCACGAAAATTCATGATGATAGCCATTTTCAAGACAGAATTTGTTAAAGTTATGATTTTTAAATTCTCCCCCATTATCACTTCTAATTATTTTAATTTTAAGGTCTTTTTCATTTTCAACTTGTTTACAGAAGTTTATAAAGATTCCAAAAGTTTTATCCTTACTTTTTAAAAATTTAACCAAAGTGAACCTAGAATAGTCATCTATTATAACTAGACAATATAGACTTCCATTTATTGATTTGACTCCATGGGTGTAACGACCCACCTCCTACTAACTAGGCTGTGAGGCCGATCGTTACATTAATCTGTGCTAACTAATCCATGACCATCATTAAATACTAAGTGAGGAAGCTGTACTAATCAAATTTTTGCTAAACTATTGTCACTTCTTTATTCTACATGTGCTAAGGGGTGTAATCTAAGCTATTCGTGACATATATTACATTCCCCACTGGTCAAGGAACTTAACTAAGGGTTTCTAGCTAATATCAGGCCTCCCAATCGATCCACGGATCGATTGGAATGGTCGGATCGATCCAGTGATCGATCCAGCCGACTACTGTATGCTGAACATAGGTTGGATCGATCCAGTGATCGATCCAGCACGCTACTATGCTCGGGCAATATTCTGGATCGATCGGCTGATCGATCCAAACTGGTCAATTGATCCAGTGATCGATCCTAGAGCCTTCTGTTCGCGACGGAATTGGCTGGATCGATCGACCGATCGATCCAGAGGCCTACTGTTCACGAAACCAGATGCCCAGTCGATCCTTCGATCGATTGGAAACCCTCGAATCGATCAGCTGATCGATTCGAGTTTCTGATTTCGTGCCAAAGGTCTGATTTCAACACTTGCTCGTGCCAAGACTACTTATAACATTTCTAAACTAATTGCCAAACATTCTAACATTATAAAAATAGTGTTCTGAGCATGATAGGATGCATGATTAACTAATTCATAACACTTAACATATGAAGGTGCAAAATAACAAAATGCTAAAAGGTTCTAATGCTTAAAAACAAACTTGCTGTAATTCCCTAGGATCTCTACTCCAAGTTCTTGCCCACACACATCTTCGTAGCATTGCCCTCCAGCCTCCGCTAGTCCATCTTTCCTTTACCTTTATCTGCAGTATAAGGAAAAGAAAGTATGTATAAGCTTTCGCTTAGTAAGAAACCATCTACCTCACTAAAACATGCATACGATGCCTCTATGATTTTAAAAACATGCTATTAAACATATGTTAAACTTGTTGAAGCATGACCTACTGAAATCACTGAACATGAACACTAAAGCATGGCATACAAAGCGAATCATAAGCTAGCATGTGTATTAATAAGAAAGGACTAACTGAAACATAGTTGAGTTAAACTAAAGCTGAACTAGAACTGATTTGACATATAATCACATGACTGATTGTGAGTTTGGAAAACTAATATCATAATAGATTAAAATACATAATCATGCTGCTAATGGGCCCGGCAATTGTACGTGCTATGCGCGCATCCTTAGCTAGACCCGGGGTTGCAAATCCCTAATTTAGTAAGGTTTACTAGGTTATCTAAACCTAGGGACCGACTATGGGAGCTCAGCCCAATGGATATCTAATCCTGTACAGTGCCCCTACTGAAAATAAAATACTGAATCATAGCTAACTAATTTATCTTACTTTTACTAGGTTATCTGAACCTAGAGGCGACTGTGGGTGCCCACCCATTGGACCGTAGTCCCATATAAGCTGTAGCAAGACTAACTAAACTATTTAAATGCTTCTATTGCATTTACTGGGCTATTAAAAATTGTCTACTGTAGCATTTTACTGAGCTAAGCATTTTATCGAACACTTAGTGTGCTCTAACTCTCCTCTCTATTAGGGAGACCACCTCTAGGCACCCGACAACGTCTAGAATCTCCAACTGAAAGGAGGAAACGTGTCTGGCCCATCTAGAGGTGCTCAACTAAATCCCTAAACCTGCGAGAAGGGTTAAATACACCCTATGCGTCGAAAAGTCTGCATATAACTAATTTAAAAATATAGAATCGTACGAAAAGCTACTTATACTGCAGGTGAGGGGTTTCTTACCTCTTACGTGAAGTTCCTTACAATTCTAAACGCTAGGTTTCCGGTGGAGAAGATCCTTTCGACGATCTTCTCACGTCTACACGTTCCTCTCGCGGAGGGGAGCGTCCTTGAGTCGAAGTCATCGCCGGAAGGTGCCCTTGGAACCCTTGGGATGGAACCCTAGTCTTGCTTGTGGTTGGCGCCGAGAGAGGGAGGAGAGGGAGAGTTGGCGTCGGTGAGGGTTTGAGGAGAAGGAATCCCGATCAAAATAAAACCCCACTTAATAATTTCCTATTTATATTAAGTGGTAATTCGGCCCAACTCTAATATAAATTTAATTGCCTCCATTTCCTTTCAGCACGGCCCTGCTGGGTTCAACTGGTTACTAGAATTATCTGTAAACCATAGGTCTCGGGTTCAATTCCCACTTAGGCCGTTTTCGTTTTCTATTTGTTTTTGCTACTTCCGCTACTCTAAAAATTCCATAAAAATATTCTAAAATTTCAGAAAAATCATAGAATATTTCTAAAAATAGTTTTGAGAATTTTCGGGCGTTACAATCCCCCATACCTTATAAAAAGTTCATCCTCGAACTTAGAATAACTCTGGGTACTTCTGTCTCATGCTGGCTTCTGTCTCCCAAGTTGCCTCTTCTGCTGTGTGACTGTGCCAAATAACTTTGACTAATGGTACTTGCTTGTTCCGCAATTTCTTAACTGCTCGGTCTATTATCTGAATAGGCCGACTATCATAGCTGAGGTCTTCGCGGATCTGTACCGACTGGGGCTCAATCACCTAGGTGACATCTGGGGTATGCTTCTTCAGCATAGAGACATGAAATACGTTGTGGACAGCTGACATTTCCTGGGGTAGCTCTAGCTCATATGCTACTTTGCCCACTCTTCTACTGATGAGGTATGGTCCAACATATCTGGGACTTAGCTTGCCCTTCTTCCCAAAACGCATTACTCCCTTCATGGGAGCTACTCTGAGGAACACTGAATCCCCAACTGAAAACTCTAAAGGTCTGCGCCGTATATCAGCATAGCTTTTTTGGCGGCTCTGAGCTGTCTCTATCCTCTGGCGGATCTGCTGTATAGCTGCTGTGGTATCTGCCACTAGATCTGTCTGAAGTTCTAGTTCTTTCTGTTCCCCACTCTCATACTAGCAGATTGGAGATCTACACCTCCGCCCATAGAGAGCCTCGTAAGGTGTCATACCGATAGTGGCCTGATAGCTGTTGTTGTAGGCAAATTCTGCTAGACTCAGATATTTGCACCAACTTCCTTTGAAATCTAGGGCACATGCTCTGAGCATATCTTCGAGTACCTGATTTACTCGCTCCATCTGTCCATCTGTTTGAGGATGGAAAGCTGTGCTAAACTTTAATTTTGTGCCCAAAGCTGACTGTACACACTCCCAGAAGTGTGATGTGAACCTACTGTCTCTGTTTGAAATAATGGTTCGTGGGACTCCATGTAATCTAACGATCTCCTTGAGATACAACTATGCTAGCTGTTCCATGGAGTAGGAGATCCTGATAGCTAAGAAGTGGGCTGATTTAGTCAATCTGTCGACTATTACCCAGATGGTATCAAAACCATTCGTGGTTCTGGGTAATCCCACGATGAAATCCATAGAAATGTCTTCCCACTTCCATTCTGGGATCTGAATAGGCTGCAAAACTCCTCCTGGTCTCTGATGTTCTGCCTTGACCCTCTGACAGGTTAGACAGGTGCTGACATATCTAGCGATGTCTCTCTTCATCCCAGGCCACCAAAAATGTTTCTTCAAGTCCTGATACATTTTGGTGGAGCTAGGATGCATCGCATAGGAAGTCTTGTGAGCCTCATCTAAAATCTTTCTTCGTAGTTCCTCCTGATCTGGAACACATAATCTGTCGCCAAAGTACAACACTCCACTATCGGACACTCTGAATTCTCTACTTTCTGATCCTGCTATCCCTTGCTTGATTCTCTGAATTTCAGGATCCTGCTCCTGAGCTATCTAGATGTCACCAAGCAAGGTAGACTCTAATGTCATAGTAGAGAGCTGTCCGACTATGAGTTCGAGACCGAAATCTGTGATCTCTTTCTGTAGGGGTGGTGACATGGCTGCTAGAGATAATAGGGCAGCACTGGACTTTCTACTAAGTGCATCTGCTACCCTATTTGCTTTTCCTGGGTGGTAGAGGATGTCTATATCGTAGTCTTTGACCAGCTCTAGCCATCTGCGCTGTCGCATATTCAGATCCTTCTGAGTGAAAAAGTATTTCAGACTCTGATGATCTGTATACACTCTGCACTGAGCTCCATACAAGTAATGTCTCCAAATCTTGAGAGCGAACACTACTACTGCCAGCTCAAGGTCATGAGCAGGATAATTCCTCTCAAAATCCTTGAGTTGTCTGGAGGCGTAGGCGATTACCTTACCGTCTTGCATCAGCACCGCTCCTAGTCCCAACTTAGAGGCATCACTATATATATCAAAGCTGTCTGTGTTTTCTGGTAGAGTCAGAATAGATGCACTGGTCAATCTCCTTTTTAGCTCGCTGAAGCTATTCTCACAGTCCTCTGTCCACTGAAATTTTCTGTTCTTCCTGGTGAGAGCTGTCAGTGGGGAGGCTATCCCGGAGAAGTCCTCTACGAATTTCCTGTAGTAACCTGCTAATCCCAGAAAGCTTCTGATCTCGCTAGCGTTCTTGGGTCTCTTCCAATTGCTCACAGCTTCTATCTTACTGGGGTCTACCATGATACCATCCTTTGAAATGATGTGACCCAGGAAGGACACCTGATCTAGCCAAAATTCACATTTTGTGAACTTGGCGTACAACTGGTTCTGCTGAAGGGTCTGTAGTACTATTTTCAGGTGCTCTGCGTGTTCTTCATGAGTTCCTGAATAGATAAGAATGTCATCGATGAATACGATAACGAACTTATCTAAGTATTCTCTGAATACCCTGTTCATAAGGTCCATGAAAGTAGCTGGAGCATTTGTCACGCCAAAGGGCATGACTACGAACTCATAATGTCTGTATCTGGTCCTGAATGCTGTCTTGGGTATATCCCCTTCTTTAACCTTCACCTGATGATAACCTGATCTGAGGTCTATCTTAGAGAACACTGCTGCTCCCTTTAGCTGATCGAACAGGTCATCTATTCTGGGAAGAGGACACCTGTTCTTGATCGTGACTTGGTTCAGTGCCCGGTAGTCTATACACAGGCGCATGCTCCCATCCTTCTTCTTCACGAACAATACAGGCGCTCCCCATGGTGAGTGACTAGGACGTATGAAGCCCTTGTCAAGCAGCTCCTGTAGTTGCTCATGAAGTTCCTTCAGTTCTGCTGGAGCCATGCGATAAGGCGCTTTGGAAATAGGATTGGTACCGAGAATGAGCTCTATCTCAAATTCAATCTCCCTGTCTGGTGCTAAGCCTGGTAATTCCTCAGGGAAGACTGCTGGGTAGTCACATACGACTCGAACCTCTGCTAGCTGTTGGTCCTTGTCCTGACTGGTACTGACCACGTGTGCTAAAAATCCCGTATATCCCGAATCCATTAACCTCTGTGCCTTCATAGCTGAGAGAAACTTCTTGGCCTTTCTCTTGGGTTCTCCAATGTACTCAAACTGCACTTCTGCTTCAGGTTGGAATATGACTTTCTGTTTACGGCACTCTATGGAAGCACCGTATCTGATCAGGAAGTCCATCCCAAAGATAACATCGTAGTCAGCCATATTTAGCACTATCAGATCACAAAAGAGTTCTCTGTCTGCTATAATGACTGGCACTGCTCTGAGCCAGTGCGTGGATGCCATAATTTCTCCTGAAGGTAACGTCGTCAAAAACTGATTACTGAGTACCTCTGGAGGTATTACTAACTTCTCAGCAAATGCTCTGGATATATAAGAATGGGTTGCCCCAGTATCGAATAAGACAGTTGTACTTTGCTGTAAAATACTAATCTGACCTGTGACAACCGTCGAGGCATTTGCTACGTCCTCTCTGGTGAGTGAGTAGATCCTCGCATTTGTCATAGCTGGAGGGGCTTCTAGTCTGCCCTGGCTAATGTGTGGACCATCTAGAGCGGCCTGCATCTGATGCAACTGAGCTGGCTGGCCTCCATACTGAATCGGCTGTGGTAGAGGAAGATTGGTCTTGTTCGGGCACTGCTTAGCCATATGCCCTTCCTGTCCGCATTCAAAGCATCCTCGTGTGCCCTTACGACAAACTCCAGGGTGGAATTTCCCACAAGTAGCACACTTTGGATAGCTGGGCTATTTACTAGCCGGTCCTCCTTTTGGGTAACTCCCCGGTTTGCGCTTGTTGCTGGAGTTCCCTTTTCAGTTAGAGCCATGGGAGCTGTGACCCTGCTGTTTCTGAATACCTGAGCTTCCTTGACCTTTAGATTCTGAGAGGACTTGCTTCTGCTGCTTTATACTGTTCTGGTAGTGATGCTGACTAGTTCTTCGGTGGTTTGCGGCCTATGAACGCCGCCAGCCACGTTCATTGCTATTTCCGGCCTCAGCATCTTGAGCATCAACCGGACTCGTTCTTTCTCTGTGTTGACTAGTTCAGGGCATAGACGAGCCAATCTGTTGAATTTCTTCACGACTTCCTCCACTGAAAGGTTGCCCTGACGAAACTCAGTGAACTCGTCGTAGTGGCGGTTTGTAACCCGCATGTGAAAGAAATCCTCAAAGAACTCCTTCTCGAAGTCATCCCATGTCATCTGGTTTACTGGGCGCTTCGCTCTAATTCTCTCCCACCACATACGTGCATCTCTGTCGAGACGAAGAGCGCTTCACCTTCTCATGTTACGGCGGTCCGGGCTCCATCGTACTCTCCAGTGTTTTGAACCAGGCCTGTGCATCCCATGGTTCACTGCTGCCTGAGAAGTTCTCTGGTTTGACTTTTTGCTACTAGATCAGATAGGCTTCTCTCTGGGTTCCTGCTGCTGGGGCCACTGGTGCTGCAGGTTGGACTGGTGGAACCTCTAAAACCACTGGTGTCGCTAAGTTAGGCTCCGGGGTGACAGTGGGAGTGTTCTGCTGACTAGCCTTTAAGGTGGCTATTTCCTGTTGCTGTTCAGCTAGCTGCTGCTGTAACTGAGCCACTAATGCTGTAAGGTCTAGGGGAGGCACTGAATTGCCTGCCTCATGCTGGGGCTCAGTAGCTGGTGCCCTTCTAGCTGGGCGTCCTCGTGCCATTTCTAAAGGAACAAAGGACATACATAACTAATACAAATATACTGGAGTAACTATTGTTATCATGTTAACTACCATCATAAACAAGCATGCTTTAGTTATATCTAAACATGAAAACAAGAACATAAATACAGTGAGAGATGTTCTTACTTGGAAGTTGCAGGTTCAATGCTGATGTGTGTGTAGGAAGTATGGAAACTGCTCTGATACCACTCTGTAATGACCCACCTCCTACTAACTAGGCTGTGAGGCCGATCGTTACATTAATCTGTGCTAACTAATCCATGACCATCATTAAATACTAAGTGCGGAAGCTGTACTAATCAAATTTTTGCTAAACTATTGTCACTTCTTTATTCTACATGTGCTAAGGGGTATAATCTAAGCTATTCATGACATATATTACATTCTCCACTGGTCAAGGAACTTAACTAAGGGTTTCTAGCTAATATCAGGCCTCCCAATCGATCCACGGATCGATTGGAATGGTCAGATCGATCCAGTGATCGATCCAGCCGGCTATTGTATGCTGAACATAGGTTGGATCGATCCAGTGATCGATCCAGCACGCTACTGTGCTCGGGCAATATTCTGGATCGATCGGCTGATCGATCCAGACTGGTCAATCGATCCAGTGATCGATCCCAGAGCCTTCTGTTGGCGACAGAATTGGCTGGATCGATCGACCGATCGATCCAGAGGCCTACTGTTCGCGAAACCAGATGCCCAGTCGATCCTTCGATCGATTGGAAACTCTCGAATCGATCAGCTGATCGATTCGAGTTTCTGATTTCGTGCCAAAGGTCTGATTTCAGCACTTGCTCGTGCCAAGACTACTTATAACATTTCTAAACTAATTGCCAAACATTCTAACATCACAAAAATAGTGTTCTGAGCATGATAGGATGCATGATTAACTAATTCATAACACTTAACATATGAAGGTGCAAAATAACAAAATGCTAAAAGGTTCTAATGCTTAAAAACAAACTTGCTATAATTCCCTAGGATCTCTACTCCAAGTTCCTGCCTACACACATCTTCGTAGCATTGCCCTCCAGCCTCCGCTAGTCCATCTTTCCTTTACCTTTATCTGCAGTATAAGGAAAAGAAAGTATGTATAAGCTTTCGCTTAGTAAGAAACCATCTACCTCACTAAAACATGCATACGATGCCTCTATGATTTTAAAAACATGCTATTAAACATATGCTAAACTTGTTGAAGCATGACCTACTGAAATCACTGAACATGAACACTAAAGCATGGCATACAAAGCGAATCATAAGCTAGCATGTGTATCAATAAGAAAGGACTAACTGAAACATAGCTGAGTTAAACTAAAGCTGAACTAGAACTGATTTGACATATAATCACATGACTGATTGTGAGTTTGGAAAACTAATATCATAATAGATTAAAATACATAATCATGCTGCTAATGGGCCCGACAACTGTACGTGCTATGCGCGCATCCTTAGCTAGACCCGGGGTTGCAAATCCCGAATTTAGTAAGGTTTACTAGGTTATCTAAACCTAGGGACCGACTATGGGAGCTCAGCCCAATGGATATCTAATCCTGTATAGTGCCCTGGCCTACTGAAAATAAAATACTGAGCTAAGCATTTTATCGAACACTTAGTGTGCTCTAACTCTCCTCTCTATTAGGGAGACCACCTCTGGCACCCGACAATGTCTAGAATCTCCAACTGAAAGGAGGAAACGTGTCTGGCCCATCTAGAGGTGCTCAACTAAATCCCTAAACCTGCGAGAAGGGTTAAATACACCCTATGCGTCAAAAAGTCTGCATATAACTAATTTAAAAACATAGAATCGTACGAAAAGCTACTTATACTGCAGGTGAGGGGTTTCTTACCTCTTACGTGAAGTTCCTTACAATTCTAAACGCTAGGTTTCTGGTGGAGAAGATCCTTTCGACGATCTTCTCACGTCTACACGTTCCTCTCGCGGAGGGGAGCATCCTTGAGTCGAAGTCATCGCCGGAAGGTGCCCTTGGAACCCTTGGGATGGAACCCTAGCCTTGCTTGTGGTTGGCGCCGAGAGAGGGAGGAGAGGGAGAGTTGGCGTCGGTGAGGGTTTGAGGAGAAGGAATCCCGATCAAAATAAAACCCCACTTAATAATTTCCTATTTATATTAAGTGGTAATTCGACCCAACTCTAATATAAATTTAATTGCCTCCCTTTCCTTTCAACACGACCTTGTTGGGTTCAACTGGTTACTAGAATTATCCGTAAACCATAGGTCTCGGGTTCAATTCCCGCTTAGGCCGTTTTCGTTTTCTATTTGTTTTTGCTACTTCCGCTACTCTAAAAATTCCATAAAAATATTCTAAAATTCCAGAAAAATCATAGAATATTTCTAAAAATAGTTTTGAGAATTTTCGGGCGTTACAATGGGAGTCAAATAAGTCTAAATGTAATAATTCTAAGATAGATTTGGTTTGGAATTCATTAGTTGGTTTGTGGGTAGATTTTGTTTGCTTACCTTATTGACAAGCATTACATATGGTTGAATCAAGGTTAGGTAATTTTGGTAGTCCTCTAACTAGTCCATTTAGTCTACTTATTTTTCTGAAGTTTGTATGTGACATTCTTCTATGCCATAACCAGGTTTCTTCTTTTTTTGTTAAATAACACTTAATTGAAGAAGTGGTTAAGTTAATCGCATAGATGTTGTCTTTCCTAAACCCTTTTAGGCTTATGTTAGGATTGTCTAGATGTTTGATTAAGCATTCTGTAGATAAAAACCTAACCTTATACCTAGTATCACTCAGTTGACTGATGCTCAAAAGATTATACTTGAAATTTTCAACAAGTAAAACATTTGTAATAATAAAGTCAATTTTTAGTTCGATGTTACCTATACCAGTTACCTTGAGTTTGTCGTTGTTCCCAAAGGCAACTGTTCCTAGGCTTTTGTAGGTGAGTTGAGTGAATTTTGTTTGATCTCCAGTCATATGTTTGGAGCAACCACTATCCAAAATCCACTTAGTTTCCTACAATAGGTAAGACTTGGGGTTAGTCTTAAAATATATATTATTATTATTATTTATTTATTTATTTTTTTTAGTTATAAACAATTTAAGTTTGAATTAAATTTTTAATAATTTTTAAGTTTAAAATAACTTTTTAAAGTTAATTTTTAAAATAATTTTTAGGTTTAAAATAAGTTTTTAAAGTTAATTTTTAAGTTTAAAATAAGTTTTTTACGTTAATTTTACAATAATTTTTAAGTTTAAAATAAAATTTTAAAATAAATTTTAAGTTTAAAATAAAATTTTTAAAGTTAATTTTAGAATACATTTTTAAGTTTAAAATAAATTTTTAAAGTTAATTTTTAAGTTTTAAAATAAATTTTTAAAATAAATTTTTTAAGTTTTAAAATAAATTTTTAAAGTTAATTTTTTAAGTTTTAAAATTTTAAAAGTTAATTTTTAAGTTTTAAAATTTTTTAAAGTTAAATTTTTTTTTAAGATAAATTTTTAAGTTTAAAATAAATTTTTAAAGTTAATTTTTAAGTTTAAAATAAATTTTTAAAGTTAATTTTTTTTTAAAATAAATTCTTAAGTTTTAAAATAAATTTTTAAAGTTAATTTTTAAGTTTTAAAATAAATTTTTAAAGTTAATTTTTTAAGATAAATTTTTAAGTTTAAAATAAATTTTTAAAGTTAATTTTTAAGTTTTAAAATTTTAAAATTTAATTTTTTAAGATAAATTTTTAAGTTTAAAATAAATTTTTAAAGTTAATTTTTAAGTTTTAAAATTTTTTAAGATAAATTTTTAAGTTTAAAATAAATTTTTAAAGTTATTTTTTTTTAAATAAATTCTTAAGTTTTTAAAATAAATTTTTAAAGTTATTTTTTTTAAAATAAATTCTTAAGTTTTTAAAATAAATTTTTAAAGTTAATTTTTAAGATAAATTTTTAAGTTTAAAATAAATTTTTAAAGTTAATTTTTAAGATAAATTTTTAAGTTTAAAATAAATTTTTAAAGTTAATTTTTAATTTTAATTTTAATTTTAGTTTTAAATTTAATGTAATTTATCTTGATTCCTATTCATCTCACCCGATCTAAATTATCAATTAGGGAATTCTATGATTTTGTGAGATTAAGTTGATTTGATTATAGAGTTTGGTTTAACTTGTGTTAGATTCAGGTTTAGCTTTGGGTTCAATAAATAGGCATTCTCTGGATAAACTTCTGGGCTATGGTGAGTCACTCGGACATCATTAAGGTAACCATGCCTTCGAGGTTTTCCAAATAGTCCTATCCACTGGACTTAGTACAAAACCTTGGTCTAACTGGTTAGGATCTATAAAGGATAGCTTCGGTCAGTTCCACTTAGCCAAATACACCAGGTCGAAGTCATATCTTCCTAGACATGCATAGACTAAGCTTCCCTAATGTACTATCATCCAATATTTCACCAGTACCATTTTTCAAGTTAAACTTAGCCCCTATTTTAACTAATCCTAATTACCCTGTCGGGTAGGTTGGTTAGGGTTACCCTGCCGGGTAGGTTAGTTTCGGAGGTGCCAGCTATTCTGGAGCCTCCCCCTGAATTAATGGCCTTTTAAATTAATTTTGTTTTTTGGTTTATGTCTATTTCTTTTGTAATTATATTTTACTTGGTGATAGTTTATATTTTGTTGAGTTTTAATATGTTGAGATTTTGGTTTAGGTTTGTATTTTGGTTTTTGACTTGATTTATTCGAGTTTATATAAAATATTTTTTCTTTAGGTATATAGTATTGATTAAGTCCTACTTGCATGGTTAAACATGCTTTCAGAACCCAAGCTTATTTTGTTGGTTTGTGTTGGGTAATTAATGATTTAAAAGTTTTAGTTGAACTTGATTTGTAACCAAGTCCAGTCTTGTTGTAACTTGCTCTTTGATTGTTTAAAATTAAATCTAAGTTCTTGGACCTCGTTGTGAATTTTTCTAACATTTCTTTTAAATTATTAATTCCTATTTTTAGTGATAGATTCTCCTCCTCAAGTGTTAGATCTTGAGTTGGACTTGAGTTTTTGATTAATTCCTTGAGGTCTTGATTTTCCTCAAGGAGTGACTTATTTTCATTTTCTATTTTTACTAATTTATTATTTAAGCAGGAAATAATTTTAAAAAATTTCTGGTTCAATTTTAGGAATACCTCTTCGGAACCTTCAAAAACGAGTACAGACTCGTGGCTCGATTCGGATTCAGACCCGTCTTCCGATTCATCCTCCGATTCTTCTTCGCGGACCATCAGCGCAAGGTGGCTCTGGTGCTTCTGATCTTCTTCTTCCGATTCTTCCGAGGAGGAGTCGTCCCACGTCGCTTTGAGGGCCTTCTCTTTGGTCGGCTTCGGTTTGTCGATCTTTAATCTCGGACACTCGTTCTTGTAGTGACCCTTCTTGTTGCATCCGAAGCACGTCACACTCCTTGATTCGGGGGAGTTGATTTTCTGAAGGTCTTTCTTGCAGAAGCTTCTCTTTCTCCTGGTGAACATTTTCCTTACCAAGTTCACCAGGTGCTCTTCATCTTCAGAGTCCTCATTAAAATCTCCTTCAGGTTCAGGCTTGTTCTTCTTTTCTTTGGAGGAGCTTGCAAACAAAGCTACACCCTTCTCGGCCCCGACGTTAGTTTGTTCGTGTAGTTCTAATTCACAAAACAACTCGTCTAATTTAAGTTTAGATAAACTTTTAGAGATTTTGTAGGCATCTACGATAGATGCCCACAAACTATTACGTGGAAATGCGTTTAGTGCATACCTTATTAAGTCCCAGTTCTCCATTTGGTGGCCGATGGCGTGGAGCCCGTTGAGGATGTCCTTGATCCTCGCGTGAAGCTGACTTGCAGTTTCCCCTTCCTGTATTTTTATATTAAATATTTTATTTAACAATAAGTCTCTTTTTGTTACCTTCGCGTCGCTCGTTCCTTCGTGCAACTCGATTAGTTTGTCCCACAGCTCTTTGGCATTCTTATGTGGTCCGACCCGATGCAGTTCTTCTCTAGTCAATCCGCACTGTAGGGTGTTGATTGTCTTGTTTTCTGTTGATGCCTTCTTTTTTAAGTCTGATGTCCAATCTTCTGGATCCAGTAGATTTCCGGTACTATCTACTGGTATTTTGTAGGGTATGGTGACACTCATCCACTGGTCGAAGTCCATCTTGAGATACACTTCCATCAGCTTCTTCCAGTACGGGAAATCATCCCCGTTGAAAAGGGGAGGTCGTACTGTGTTGAAGCCTTCAAGCTGAGACATTTTAATCCCTGCACACAATCAAACAAATAGACAGGCAAATTCCCAAGACTTGGTCTTGGATTAGTAGTGCGGGAAGAATTAAAGATAATAAAAGAACTAAATTGGTGTTGCACCAATTTAGATTTAATTGCAATGAGAAAACTTTCCAAAAAGATAATAGTATCAGTTTGGAATTTATACGAAAAAAAACTGAGATCCGAAAAAAATTCCCCCTTGCCTGATTGGTGGTTGCACCAAATCAGAGCGATACCTGCTCTGATACTACTTGTTAGATCGTAAGCGTTCGATAGAGGGGGGGGTGAATATCGATTAAAACTTTCGTTCGAAAAGAGTTAAGCGCACAGCGGAAATAGAGTAAGGACAAAGCAAGAAAGCAAGGCAAGGCTAACACAGTTCGGTTTTACTTGGTTCGGAGCCTGTGTCAACTCCTACTCCAAGGCCCGCACACAAGGGTGCTTTCGGTGGGCAATCACTTGCAGTTCGAAAATTGTTACAAATTAAAGTACAGGAATGCTAATGAAACTAAAGCAACTACCGACAAGAATTTAACCAAAAAGGGAAGGAGCGTGTTGTCGAAGCTTTGTCAGCGTCTCAGGAGCGCAGAACAGCAGAGCAAGCAGTAGAAGACTTTCTTTCAGTTGTTGTTGTAGCTCTGTCTCCGCCCCTTCTTTTATATGAAGCTCGGGGCGCCCTGGATCTCTTCCGGGCGCCCTGGTGAGACGTAGCAAGTCCAACCAGTGAGCTCCACGTGGCGACGCGCGATCAGGATAAATTTGTCTCCAGGGCGCCCGGGTGCCTCCCGGGCGCCCGGACCCCTTTTCTCCAGGGAACAGCTTTCCTGCAAAACAAGGTTAGTCCGAGACAAATAAATCCTGCAAAACAAAGTGTTAGCACAGTTTATAGTTTTAGCAAAAAGAGTATGACTTAGATTCCGTCTTTCCGAGACCGGAATCTAGTCACGATCTCGACTTAGTTATCCGAAATGGATCTAAGCCGGATCGACGCCTAATGTTCCCTTCCCGAGAACGCGTTCTCACAGTCACTCCCTTCCAGTGACTTACCTTAACTCACCTGCCAGACATCTGGTCAGCCCTTCGACCCGTCTGGACTTCTCGCCAAGCGTCCGGTCAGCCCGTCGACCCGCTTGGACTTCTCGCCAGCTATCCGGTCAGCCCATCGACCTAGCTGGACTTCTCGCCAAGCGTCCGGTCAGCCCGTCGACCCACTTGGACTTCGTGCCAGACATCTGGTCAGCCCGTCGACCTGTCTGGACTTCGTCTGCACACTCGATCAGAATATTAGATCACAACAAACCTAACTTAACCCGATTTTTCATTCATCAAAACCTAAGTTAGACCGTTAGTGCTAACCGCACCAACACATTGTACGGGTTCACGGGCAATGAAGTATTGTCGATCGGCCAAACTCGGTTGATTATATCACTCAGAGAGGAGCCTCTTAAGCGGACAAGGACCACAAACTTCATCATGGTGGATGCACCGTCCGCCTACAACGTGATATTGGACCGACCAACCTTGAATGAGTTCTGAGCCGTAGTGTCCACCTTTTGCTAGAATATCAAATTCCCAGTGGGCAACTCGGTGGACGAAGTCAAAGGCGACCAATTGGCCGCCCGATGGTGCTACATCGAGATGGTTAAATCCGAGTCAAAGGCCGCTCGGAAGGCTCAGCGTTGGAGGTAAACACAATCATGGAGGAACCTCCTGCGCTAGTCTATGATGAAAAGGAAGAGGTTCGGATCTATCATAGCCGACCGGAAGCCACAACATATGTAGTAGCCGACTTGACGGATGAAAGGAAGACAGAGCTGGTGGCTCGCATTAGGTAAAACCACGATGTGTTCGCTTGGTCAACTCATGAGCTCCTGGGCATCTCGCTAAGCGTCGCATAGCATGAGTTGCATGTTCGACCGGATGCTCGACCGGTGAAGCAGAGGAAGAGGGACTTCAGCTCAGCATAACCAAATCATTTGAGCGGAAATAAAAAAACTACTGGAGGCCAATCATATTCACGAAGTCCAATTCCCAAGTTGGCTAGCCAACGTTGTATTAGTCTCTAAGCCGGGCAATAAATGATGGGTCTACATCGACTTCTGTGACTTAAACAAAGCTTGCCCGAAGGATTTCTATCCCCTGCCTCATATTGATCAAATGGTGGACTCCACGGCGGGGTACGAACTGATCTGCATACTTGATGCATATTAGGGCTACCATCAAGTGCCGCTCGCTAGGGAAGATCAAGAGAATGTCAGCTTCATTACGCCCGACGGGACCTATTGCTACAACGTCATGTCGTTCGAACAAAAGAACGTTGGCGCCACTTACCAAAGACTGATGAATAAGGTGTTCCGACGACAGATCGACCATAATATGGAGGTAGATGTTGACGACATATTAATAAAATCTCTCCGAGCCACTAACCTTTGCGCATACGTTGAAGAAACCTGCTAAACCCTGAGGATGTATGGAATCAAGTTGAACCCGAGCAAGTGCCTATTCAGGGCGAAGAGTAGACACTTTCTCGGTTATATCATGACCGAGCGGGGAATTGAGGCAAATCTGAGCAAGGCAAAGGATTTGCTAGACATGCCCTCGCCTCGCAACTTGAAGGAAGCCTAATAGCAGACCGGACGGATCACCGCGCTATCAAGATTCATCTCCAAATCGTTTGATTGGAGTCACCCGTTCTTCAAGATCCTGTACCGCGTGACAAAATTCCAGTGAGACTCGGAATGTGACAAGGCACGGGAAGAACTTAAGAAATACCTTACCTCCCTATCTGTACTAGCAAAGCCCATGGCCGACGAGTCGCTCTGAATATATTTATTGTCCATAGAGCATGCGGTCAGCTCGGTGTTGGTGCGGTAGAACGACGCTGAACAACAGCCAGTGTATTTGTTAAGTCATATATTGAAAGATACAGAATCTCGTTACACCTATCTCGAAAAATTGCCATATGGACTAGTACTCGCCGCTCTGAGACTTCGTTCATACTTGCTCTCGCATCCTATAGTGGCGTTAACTAATAGTGCATTGGGAAGAGTCCTCCTTAACCTTGAAGCATTTGGGCGACTCATCAAGTGGATAACGGAGTTGATCGAGTTTAACATCCAATACTAACTCCGAACGTCAATCAAAGCTCAGGCCTTAGCTGATTTTGTCATAGAAGTATAAAGCACCGAGCTGGATGCAATTTGGAAGATATATGTGGGCGGCTCGTCCACCCGGCAAGGTAGTGGAATAGGCATCCTCTTGGTAACACCACACGAAGATAGTGTTGGTACCCTAAGGTAGTTTTGATGCAATCAAACAAGTTAAGTTATGTCCTATTGTGTTTAATCCTATGTCTAAGTGTGCAACAACTTAGGAGCACAGGATGTCAAGCAAAAGACGCAGCTAGCGAGAAGGACGGCACGGGAGAGAGCCGACGGGCTCGGTGCATATGAGAGACGTAAAGGGGGGTTGTCATGGGTAGCAGCTCGGCTCGATCAATTTGCAGTTGATCGAATACCTTTTTGAATATGATATTGACCGAGCTTCCTGTGTCAATAAAAACACGGTGAATAGTGTAATTGGCTATTACCGCTTTGATGATAAGAGCGTCATCGTGGGGAACTTCAACCCCTTCCAAGTCCCTGAGCCCGAAACTAATTTCGGGTCCGCTCGCCCGTTCCTGGCTGCAGCCGACCGCATGGATCTGGAGCTGCCGGACGCTCGCCTTCCTTGCTCGGTTGGAATCTCCTCCGGTCGGACCACCAGCTATGATGTTGATCTCGCCTCGGGAAGTATTACTTCTATTTTCTTCTTCCCAAGCGGACGGTCGGGGCCGTTCCCTAGACATCCGGAGATTCTCCCACCTCGGAGAGCGATGCCGCTCGGGAGTCTGTTGTTGTCGCCTGTCAACTATCGTCCGATCGGCTTCACGAGGCCTCTGTCGCCTGTCGACTGATGGCGATCGACGACCGGCGCCACTGGGAACAGGGTGGGCGATTATAGGAAGACTCCGACAATCCCTAATATTATGTGTGTCCGTCCGGTGGAAGGAGCAGAACATTGGGGTCCATTTCTTCTTTGGCTTGGGCCGCGCGGCAGCTACCTCTTGCACGTGGGACCTAGCATGGGGGGAGCGGATTGCTTCGGCCCTCGGTCCTCTGGGTGGCTGATGAGCAGCGTGCGGCTTTCGCTCGGCAGGAGGAGCTCGCTCGGTTGACATTTCTCCACGTTGATGTATTCGTTGGCCCGGTGTAGCATGTGGTCGTAGTCTCGGGGCGGCTTCCGAATGAGTGATCGGAAGAAATCCCCATCCATGAGGCCTTGTGTGAAGGCATTCATCATGGTCTCCGAGGTGGCCGTTGGAATATCCATGGCCACTCTGTTGAACCGCTGGATGTAGGCTCGGAGCGATTCGCGGGCTTCCTGTTTGATGGCAAACAGGCTGACACTAGTCTTCTGATAGCGCCGACTGCTTGGGAAGTGGTGGAGGAAAGCCGTTAGGAAGTCTTTGAAACTTGAGATAGATCCGTCCGGCAGTCTTCGAAACCACCGTTAAGTCGATCCAGAGAGGGTGGTGAGGAAAACCCGACACTTCACCCCATCTGTGTATTGATGCAGGGTTGCCGTGTTATAAAACTTACCCAAATGATCATCCGGGTCGGTGGTTCCATTGTATTCACCGATCGTCGGAGGCACATAGTGCTTGGGCAGAGGGTCTCATAGAATAGCCTCTGAAAATTGACGGTTGATCCACTCGGGCGATGCGTCCGCTCGGGGGGCTTTCCCTTTTTTGTTGTCTCGTCTTGGCATTTCATCCGAAAAAGATCCCCGATCTCGATTAGTTGCTGCGACTTCAGGAGTGCGGAATAGGGCCCGATGGAATGCAACGGTGGCCTGAGGTGCTTCCGCTCGGCCTCCTGATGCTGATGTTGCTTGCTGCTCTGCCCGCTCAGCTTGTGACTTTTGTCTCTATTCTATAAGCTTGGCGGCTCTTGTCTCGATCAGAGCGTCGAGTTCCTCCGTGGAGAGCATCACCGAGTGCTGTCATCCAGCTTCGTCCATTGCTTCCGATCGGATGCAGGAGCGTTCCCACAGACAGCGCCAAATTGATCCTGTCCGAAAGCTGAATCAACGGACGCTAGGCACGTGGCGCTCTCCGAGTCGCTGACGTGGATCTCCGACCGATCGTATGGTCCTCCGGCGAACCTGCAAGGAAGTCGGGCTGGGAAGGGGTTCCCGGCGACGACCCTCCGACGCTCAAGTCAAGCAAAGCTCAACAAGAAAGTGGCTCCAAGAATCGTAGAATGCGTACCTCCGGCGAAGGATGAGGGCCTTTATATAAGGCTCTGGAGAAGCGGGTGCACACATACCGAGGTGTACACGTGTCCTCAGCCCATACCCCAGTAAGGGCCTATCAGTGAGCTTACCTGACCCCATACTGCCACAGTCCAAGCACGTCTTCGATGGGACAGCGGAACCCCCTGTCGTAAGATTTAGAGTATGGCCTAAACGTAGAACATGCCGCTGTCAGAAAAAGATGTCCCTTGTCCTTTTCCCCTTGTTCCCGGCCGGGCGTCCGACCGGCCAGCCTCTGCATTACGTCCAGCCGGACACCTATAGTGGTCTACTTGGGAGATTCTCGGTAATGTGCTTTGTGGAGACTGTTAGCAGTATGCTACCTCGTGTCTTCGGCTGAGCGTGCCCTCCGCTCGGTCCTACGATCCTGTACCATGAGCGCCGGGGCCCAGCTTCCTGCTGGGGCGCCTTTTGCCATCAATTAGACACTGGTCAGCCGGCCGGGCGTTCGACCCACCCATCTCCGGTCGGCCACCTGACCCTTTGACTTCCACGTGACGTTGACTCCCCAGAACGGGGCTCCCCTGTTCTTACCGCCGGATCACTAAGGAATCAGTTAAGTAACATAAAATTGGAAGCAGAAGAAACCATTGCACATCTTCACTCAAGAATGAAGGAATTAATCACCGGACTTACGAATCTCAGAGAAAAGGTAAGCAACCGAGATTCGTTAAGGTACACACTTAATGCATTTCTTATATCTACTGAGTGAGCGTCATTAGTAGATGCCTACTATATTTCTAAAGATTTAGAAGCTGTCACCTTAGAAAAAATGTTTTTAACATTTGAAGTCCATGAAACGAGATGTGCATATTCAAAGAAGGAGCCGAAGCACAACATTGCCCTTAAGGCAAATATGGACGAATATGATTCAGAATCCTTTCTCGACGATGATGAAACGGTAATGATGGTAAGACAATTTTAAAAATTATTTAAAACTAGAAAATCTAAACATCTGCAGGGTAGAAAAGAAAAAAACAATCAGATGCTACTACTGCAATGAAGAAGGGCACGTTAAAGACAACTGTCCTAAGTTAAAAACTAAGGACAAGGACAAAGGAAAGAACAAGAATACTGTCTAATCTAACAAGTACAAGACGCTAAAGGCGACGTGAGACAAAACGTCGTCCGAATCAGAAATTGAAGATATTGCCGGACTTACATTAATGGCAAGTCATCAAGATGACGAAAATGAAGCAAGCTCGTCTAAAATGAGTATCGAGAGCATCGATAAAGGGGGAGCAACATCAGAAGAAAGTAGCAGTTCAGGCGGAGCTACAGATAATGAGATCGACAAAGTAAGTTAGGTATGATTTCTTCCTCCCGATAAGTTATTTAAATTTGTTAAATTATTATCTAAAGATTGTTGCAAATTAGAATAAGAAATTAAAGATTTAAAATTATTTCTATTAAAATCTTGTCCATTAGAAGAATTTGATAAAATAAAATTAGAAAATGATAATTTATATTAAGAAATAAAGAACTTGAAAAATCATACATGCTTAAATGTTAAAAATCAAAATATTAGCAAATATAATAATTTGAACTGATATTTTAATTACTACAAGGGACAAATTAGAAAAATTTCTCAGAAATATATTTCTAAGAGATTTTTAATTAACCAATTTGGAATGAACCTGTATTGGGTTCCCAAATCTTGTATAAATTGAATATTAATTAGACTTAGGGCTTTCAGCGAGAAAATTAAATGTTTGATTTCCTTAAGATACTTTATCTAGAAAGTGGTTGTTGCTCCAATAACCAAGAAAACTTAGTACCTCGCCAGCCTGGAAGCCAATTAATGAAATAAAATATTTAATTGACTAACTGATAAAGTATTTAATTATAATTAAATAATGCTTTAAATAGTTGCTCAAACTTTTGTTCGGTGGTTTTAACTTAAAATATTTTTTTTAAAACTTAAAGTTCCTAGATCATTTAAGTTGCAAATTATTTTCAAATTATTTCAAAATTATTTTCAAAGTTTGTCAAAAACTTAATTAGTTTTTCAAATTTTTTTTGGAGAATCAGAGTTTTTTTTTGAAAAAGTTACCCTTAGATTTTTTTGGATACTCCATTTTTTATATAATTAAAGGGAGGGAAGGAAAGATTAAGTTTAGGGGGAGGTAGATTAAATATTTTTTAATTTTTACAATTTAATTATAAATTTATTGCTTTTACTTTATGTTAGTTTACCCTAACTTAACTTGGGTTGCTTACATCAAAAAGGGGGAGATTGTTGGTACCTCAAGGTAATTTTGATGTTATCAAACAAGTTAAGTTAGGTCCTATTGTGTTTAATCTTGTGTCCAAGTGTGTAGAAATTTATGAGCATAGAATGTTAAGCAAAAGAAGCAGCTAGCAAGAATGATGGCACGGAAAAGAGCCGACGAGCTCAGTGTGTCTGGGGGACGAGGTGCTGCGGAAGAGTATGCGGGTGGACGAGAAGGAGGTGCACGACATTTCCGAGGGACGAGAAGCCGGAGCGGAAGCTTGCTCGAGGAGAAGGCCGGAAGTTGGATTCGGGTATGCCCTATTCCGGATAGCCAAAATCACCCAAGCAAGCAGAGCCGGAGCAGAATATCCGGACCGAAGTAAGCGGAGCCAGAGCAGAAGGCCCAGACTGGAAAAAGTCAACTTAGTTGACTTTCTTGGTTCAGGCGCCCGAAACCCTTCCTAACGCTCGGAATGGGATTTTATCCAGATTGTGCTTGACTGCGATCCGTTGCGAAGGGGATAAAGTTTTATCCCTCTCCATGCGCCTGGAACCCTTCTAGACACCCCGAGTAGGGCTATATACACAACCCTGCTCTCAAAACTAAACAACAATTAGAAAGATCCAAACAACACTTGTGCATTTTTCTTTTTCTATTTAGCTTCGTCTTTTTGTGCGTTCATTGTTGTAAAGAGGCTTCTCCGTCTGAAGGAGATTTTTTTAGTGCGCTTTAGCCTCCTTGGATTAACAACCTCCCCGGTTGTAACTAAGTAAAATCTGTGAGACTCGTCCTTTCAATTTCTTTATTATTCTTTTATGCAAGTGTTATATTAAGTTATAAGTTCGAGGAAGGTATTTTTGTTTGCATTTGTGCAGGGGATATTCTGTTGGTGCGGGTAGCACTAACGGTCTAACCCAGGTTTTGATGAATGACAAATAGGTTAAGTTAGTTGTGTTGTTGTCTGACACTTTGATCAAGTGTGCAGGAAAAGTCCAGACAGGTCGACGGGCTGACCGGATGTCTGGCGCGAAGTCCAGCTAGGTCGACGGGCTGACCGGATAGCTGGCGAGAAGTCCAAGCGGGTCGACGGGCTGACCAGAAGCTTGGCGAGAAGTCCAGCTAGGTCGACGGGCTGACCGGATAGCTGGCGAGAAGTCCAAGCAGGTCGACGGGCTGACCGGACGCTTGGCGAGAAGTCCAGACGGGTCGATGGGCTGACCGGACGTCTGGCAGGTAAGTGAGGTAAGTCACTGGAGGGGAGTGACTGTGAGGACGCGTTCCCGGGAAGGGGACATTAGGCGTCGATCCAGCTTAGATCCATTTCGGATGTCTAAGTCGAGATCGTGACTAGATTCCGGTCTCGGAAAGACGGAATCTAAGTCATACTAACTTATGCTAATTCATACTATTACAAATGTGCTAATAATCCGTTTTGCAGGATATATATTGCCTCGGACTAACTTTGTTTTGCAGGAAAAAGGAGATTTCTGGAACAAGGTGGTTCAGGCGCCCGGAGGGGATCCGAGCGCCCGGAAGGGATCCAGGCGCCCGGAATGCAAATTATATCCAGCCGAGTCGTCGCCACGTGGAGCATCACGGTTTGTGCAGCTACATCACATTCCAGGCGCCCGGAAGGAATCCAGGCGCCCGGAATAGCATATAAAAGAAGCCCCAAGCAGGAGCTTCAAACACAATCAAGCTGAGAATTCTTCTGCTGCTGGTCTTGCTGCTCAACGTTCAGTGCGACGCCAACAAAGCTCCGACACTACGCTCCATTCTTTTCCCTCCTTGTCGGTATTTTATTTTTAGTTTTCATTAGCATTCACTGTATGATTCTTTTGTAATCATTATTTCGAATTGCTAGTGATTGCCCAACGAAAGTGGTCAAGGACCACGAGCCTTCGAGTAGGAGTCGTCACAGGCTCCGAACGAAGTAAAACAACTGTGTCTATTTTACTTTTCCGCTGCGCCTATACTCTTGTTTTTCGAATCGATATTCACCCCCCCCCCCTCTATCGAATCTAACGGTCCTACAAATGGTATCAGAGCGAGGTTCTGCTCTGATTTGGTGCAACCACCAATCAGACAGGGGGTGAATCTTCTTTTGTTTTTTTTTAATTTTAAAAACTGGTGTTTCGTTAACTTAATATTTCTCTTAGTGCAACACGAATCTAGTTTTTTTTTCTTCCCGCACTACTAATCCAAGACCAAGTCTTGGGATATTTTTTGGTTATTTACCTGTGCACAGAATGTCCCAACAAGAAGGATTCAGCACAGTGCGACCTCCACTCTTCAACGGGGACGACTTCCCTTACTGGAAGAAGCGCATGGAGGTCTACCTCAAAACTGACTTTGACCAGTGGATGAGCATTACAAGACCTTACAAAATGCCAGTGGACAACGCTGGGAATCTAGTGGATCCTGAAGACTGGACAGCAGATCTCAAGAAAAAAGCGTCAACAGAAAACAAAGCGATCAACACCCTACAGTGCGGACTAACAAGAGAAGAGCTAAACAGAGTCGGTCCACACAAAAACGCTAAAGAATTGTGGGACAAACTGATCGAGCTGCACGAAGGAACAAGCGACGCTAAGGTAACAAAACGAGACCTGCTTTTAAATAAAATTTTTAATATAAAAATGCAGGAAGGAGAAACAGCGAATCAACTCCACGCGAGGATCAAGGACATCCTCAACGGGCTCCATGCGATAGGCCACCAGATGGAGAACAGAGACTTGATAAGGTACGCATTAAACGCCTTTCCACATAATAGTTTGTGGGCATCAATAGTGGATGCCTACAAAATTTCTAAGAATCTGTCTAAATTAAAATTGGATGAGCTTTTCTGTGAATTAGAATTGCACGAACAAACTAATGCTGGAGCCGAGAAAGGTGTAGCCTTATTTGCAGGTTCCTCCAAGAAAAGCAAGCCTGAAGTTGAAGAAGAATCTGACCAAGACTCCGAAAACGAAGAACACCTGGTGAACTTGGTAAGAAAAATGCTCACCAGGAGAAAGAAGAGCTTCAGCAAAAAGGATCTTCAAAAGATCAGCTCTCCCTCAGAACAAAAGAACGTGACTTGCTACGGCTGCAACAAAAAGGGACATTACAAGAACGAATGCCCAAAACTAAAGTTCGACAAACCAAAGCCAACCAAAAAGAAGGCACTCAAAGCAACGTGGGACGACTCCTCGGACGAATCGGAGGAAGAAGAGCAGAAACATCAGAGCCACCTCGCACTGATGGCCCATGAAGCTGAAACAGAAGACGAGATGAAGACGGGTCTGAACCCGAAACAAGCCACGAGTCCGTACTCGTTTCCGAAGGCCCGAATGAGGTATACTTTAATTTAAACAAAAAATTTTTCAGAATTATTTCCTGTTTAAATAGTAAATTAACTAAATTAGAAAATGAAAATAAATCACTTCTTGAGGAAAATCAAAACCTCAAGGAACAATTAAAAAATTCCAAATCAACTCAAGATCTAACACTTGAAGAGGAAAATCTATCGTTAAAAAATGATGTTAAAAATTTAAAAGAAATGCTAGAAAAATTTACAACAAGGTCAAAAAATCTAGACTTAATCCTAAATAATCAAAAAGCATGTTATAATAAAACCGGACTAGGATATAAGTCGAATTCAAATAAAACTTTCAACTCATTAATAACCCAATACAAATCAACCAATTTAGCTTGGGTTCCAAAAGCGTGTCTGACCACGCAAGTAGGACTTAATCAATATTATATACCTAAAGAAAAAATACATTATATAAAATCGAATAAACCAAACCAAAATCCAAAATACAAACCTAAATCAAATTCAAAATCTAAACAGTTTGAAAATCAACAAGTTAATCATAACTATAAAAAGAATCGACACAAGCCTAAAATCAAAACTTAAATTAATGGCCAATAATTCAGGGGGAGGCTCCAGAATAGCTGGCACCTCCAAAACTAACTTACCCGACAGGGTAACTCAAAATTTACCAACCCGGCAGGGTAATTAGGATTAGTTAAAAGGAGACCAAGTTTAACTTTAATCATGGTATTGGTGAAATTTTTGGATGATAGTACGTTAGGGAAACTTGGGCATCGCATGTCTAGAAAGATATGGTTTCGATCTGGTGCATTTGGCCAAGTGGAACTGACCGAAGCTACCCTTAAACGAATCCTAACCAGTTAGACCAAGATTTAGTACTAAGTTCCGTGGATAGGACTATTCGGAAAACCTCGAAAGGTTGGTTACTTCTAATGATGTCCTTGTGACTCACCAAGCTTAGAAGTTTATCCGAAGAATGCCTATTTGTGAAAACCAAAGCTAAGTCTGAATCTAACACAAGTTAAACCAAAACTCTGTAATCAAACCAATTTCATCTCACAAAATCATAGGATTCCCTGATTGATAATATAGATCGGGTGAGATGAATAAGGCTTAAAAATTAATTTTTAAAATTTTAAACTTAAATTAATTTTAAACTTAAATTTTAATTTTAAACTTAAAAATTATTTTCAAAATTTTTAAATTTTAACTTTAAAATTATTTTCAAAATTTTAATTTAAAAATTAATTTTTCAAAATTTTAAACTTAAAAATTATTTTCAAAATTTTAATTTTAAACTTAAAAATTAATTTCAAAATTTTAATTTTAAACTTAAAATTATTTTCAAAATTTTAATTTAAAAATTAATTTTTCAAAATTTTAAACTTAAAATTATTTTCAAAATTTTAATTTAAAAATTAATTTTTCAAAATTTTAAACTTAAAAATTATTTTCAAAATTTTAATTTTAAACTTAAAAATTAATTTCAAAATTTTAATTTTAAAGTTAAAATTATTTTCAAAATTTTAATTTAAAAATTAATTTTTCAAAATTTTAAACTTAAAAATTATTTTCAAAATTTTAATTTTAAACTTAAAAATTAATTTCAAAATTTTTAAATTTTAACTTTAAAATTATTTTCAAAATTTTAATTTAAAAATTAATTTTTCAAAATTTTAAACTTAAAAATTATTTTCAAAATTTTAATTTTAAACTTAAAAATTAATTTCAAAATTTTAATTTTAAACTTAAAATTATTTTCAAAATTTTAATTTAAAAATTAATTTTTCAAAATTTTAAAATTAAAAATTATTTTCAAAATTTTAATTTTAAACTTAAAAATTAATTTCAAAATTTTAATTTTAAACTTAAAATTATTTTCAAAATTTTAATTTAAAAATTAATTTTTCAAAATTTTAAACTTAAAAATTATTTTCAAAATTTTAATTTTAAACATAAAAATTAATTTCAAAATTTTTAAATTTTAACTTTAAAATTATTTTCAAAATTTTAATTTAAAAATTAATTTTTCAAAATTTTAAAATTAAAAATTATTTTCAAAATTTTAATTTTAAACTTAAAAATTAATTTCAAAATTTTAATTTTAAACTTAAAATTATTTTCAAAATTTTAATTTAAAAATTAATTTTTCAAAATTTTAAACTTAAAAATTAATTTCAAAATTTTAATTTTAAACTTAAAAATTATTTTCAAAATTTTAATTTAAAAATTAATTTTTCAAAATTTTAAACTTAAAAATTATTTTCAAAATTTTAATTTTAAACTTAAAAATTATTTTCAAAATTTTAAACTTAAAAATTATTTTCAAAATTTTAATTTTAAACTTAAAAACTATTTTCAAAATTTTAATTTTAAACTTAAAAATTATTTTCAAAATTTAAATTTTAAACTTAAAAATTATTTTCAAAATTTTAATTTTAAACTAAAAAATTATTTTCAAAATTTTAATTTTAAACTTAAAAATTATTTTCAAAATTTTAATTTTAAACTTAAAAATTAATTTCAAAATTTTAATTTTAAACTTAAAAATTATTTTCAAAATTTTAAAAATTATTTTCAAAATTTTAATTTTAAAAAAAACTTAACTCCAAAACCTAAAAAAAAAAAAGTCAAAAACCAAGTGCGGGCGCACCTGGTATTCCCCTCCGGGGCGCCCGGAGGGGATCCGGGCGCCCCGCCCTAAATCAACCCCGGGCGCCCGGAGTCCCCTATAAATAAGGGGCAGCAGGCGCCCCCAATTCTTGCACCACTCACTCTCACTTTTGCCAAGGTTCACTTCGAACCTCAGCGCGAAAGTACTTTTAACTAAAATTTTCTTACGGTGAAGACGCTGTCGCGATTCAACCGAGGTCGTCAGATCTATATTTATCGATGGCTCCTCGGTAAAACCTCTTCCCCTATCTGAAATTTTATTTGAAATTATCTTTGCAAACTCTCTTAGAATATTTTTTTTAAACAGTAAGAAACGAACAAATACTGGTGCTGGACCCTCCAATGCTAGTACAGACCCTAGGTTTCCCACAGGCGAACTTAGGATTAAGTTTGAGTCCACCATTTATAAGACCATTAGGACTACCTGCATAGATAGATCATTCTTTCTAAGGTTATGTCCCTCTGCTTTAGAGGTTATAGGCCACTATAACTTAAGGAACCTTGTCGAATGTACCAGTCCAATAAACATAAGTCTGTGTGCCGAATTTTGCAATAACCTAGTAAAAATAGACGATCTCACCTATACCACTAGGGCAGCAGGCACTGATATCGTATTTTCCCCTACGACTATCCGAGAGTTTTTAGAGTTGCGTCCATCTACTTGCTCATTTTTGTGCTATCCTCCGAGGGATCTACCATTCGAAGATCCCTACTCACATATTACTCTCGATACGATTTATTCGTATTTTTTCGGGGGAGAGAGAGATCCCACGGTGACACAGTTTAGGTCAGTAGAACTTCGAGTCCAGGACTACGCTCTTTATTGGGTTGTAGTCCTTTGCCTTTTACCACTGACTACTCGGGACATCGCTGTGATGCGCCCATTCCATTCGTTCTTACTTTATGCCCTGATTCATAGGTTAGACATTGACATCAGCCTACATATCTTCTCCACCATCATCTATTCAGCTGGATTTGTGACTGACAGACGAGTCCATACACCATTTGGTCACATTCTGACAGCCTATATGTCCTCGTTGCACATTGATGTCACTAGGGGAGACGTTGCCCATATGACCGAGTTCGATGTTATAGCCGCTCGGAACTTTTCCCTAGCCGGCATCCATATAGATAGAGATGACGGGACTATGTCTTGGCGGAGGGGGGCACAGCACCAGCCCGATCCAGACGCACAGGTGGACGAGTTCATGCTCGCACTATTTCCAGAGGAAGCCGCACCGGCTCCACCACCACCCCCAGCTCGAGCACCACGACACGCTCCCCGCACTCTAGCCGACCGTATGACCGGACTAGAGAGAGCAATGGCGAGTCTCCAGCAGGAGAACTCTGATTTTCATCGGGACATGCGGTGAGAGGTTGCCGAGTTACGAGCTGCCGGAGTCACCCGACACACTGAGCTGATGGCACTTCTTCGATCCTTGGGATCTGGACCACCCCCTTCATCATCTCAGTAGCCTTAGTGATGACCTACTTCTGTAGCTACACTACTTGTAAAATATTTTGGATTTATCTAGTGGCATTTCAAACTTACATTGAATATGTTCTATCTTAATAGGCTAGGATCTTTTAAAAATACTTTCAAAAATGATTTTACCAACTTATAGGATAAACTTGTTTGTTTTGAAACTTTCCATTTTTAGACTTTCAAAAATAGTTTTGGCCTTAGACTAGTTTTGAATCCTTAGAGAGCATGTACCCATAAGACTAGTTTTTTAGCATCTCACCAACACCTTAGGTTTACCTTGCTTGTGTTTGACAAACATAGAAAGGGGTGAGATGCATAGGCCAACTGTCTGGACTTAAGATGCTTATTTCAGTGCATCAGCATAAGTCTGGACATTAAATACAATTCAGATATTAATCAGATTAAAGTTCATCAGTCAAGTCAAACACTGACTGGTTATAATTAACTTAATTTGACTAACCAAGTGAAAGCTACTATCTTCTGATAGTTAGTTAGTACCTAATTGGTTAGACAGCTGGTTAGAGTTAAGTATCAAATTCAGGGGGAGAATTAACTCAAATTTTGTGTGTTTGAAAAATGCTTTTTAAAACCTAACATATGTTTGAACATTGATTTACAAAAAGTTAAATTTAACTAAAAATTTGAAAAATGTGAAAGTTTAATCCCACCTGATTTTCAAACCTGATTTGAAAAGTTAACTATTTTAAAATTTAGTTCTTATCAAATTAGCCTTAAAAATTAATGTTTGACAAAAGTTTTTCTTGAAAAATTACTTAATTTTTTTTGGTTTGAAAAATCAAAATTGAAAAACTTACCTTTTTGAAAAGTAGATAAAAATTTGAAAAACCTATTTTGAAAATTTCCACACGCTTGAGAGTTAAACTTGATTAACATTAAATTTATACTTTTCAAAACTACTTGTCTCCACCAAGTCAACTTGACTATTTTTTAACTTGGTGTCAAAAAATTGCACTTTTTCAAATTTTGAACCAAACCTAGATATCTTTCAAAATTTGATTACCTGTTACAGTAACTCTTCACTATGATTGTTTACCTTTGCTCATTTTTTTGATGAATGCCAAAGGGGGAGGAGGGTTAGGTGGTTAAGTTAGCTAAACCAATTTGAAAATACAAACTAACAAACTTTAAAACCACATAAATGCATGTTGTTTCTTGCATATGTTTTCACTAACTTAACCAGGTTGTCATTCCATCAAAAAGGGGGAGATTGTTGGTGCGGGTAGCACTAACGGTCTAACCCAGGTTTTGATGAATGACAAATAGGTTAAGTTAGTTGTGTTGTTGTCTGACACTTTGATCAAGTGTGCAGGAAAAGTCCAGACAGGTCGACGGGCTGACCGGATGTCTGGCGCGAAGTCCAGCTAGGTCGACGGGCTGACCGGATAGCTGGCGAGAAGTCCAAGCGGGTCGACGGGCTGATCAGACGCTTGGCGAGAAGTCCAGCTAGGTCGACGGGCTGACCGGATAGCTGGCGAGAAGTCCAAGCGGGTCGACGGGCTGACCGGACGCTTGGCGAGAAGTCCAGACGGGTCGACGGGCTGACCGGACGTCTGGCAGGTAAGTGAGGTAAGTCACTGGAGGGGAGTGACTGTGAGGACGTGTTCCCGGGAAGGGGACATTAGGCGTCGATCCGGCTTAGATCCATTTCGGATGTCTAAGTCGAGATCGTGACTAGATTCCGGTCTCGGAAAGACGGAATCTAAGTCATACTAACTTATGCTAATTCATACTATTACAAATGTGCTAATAATCTGTTTTGCAGGATATATATTGCCTCGGACTAACTTTGTTTTGCAGGAAAAAGGAGATTTCTGGAACAAGGTGGTCCGGGCGCCCGGAATGCAAATTATATCCAGCCGAGTCGTCGCCACGTGGAGCATCACGGTTTGTGCAGCTACGTCACATTCCAGGCGCCCGGAAGGAATCCAGGCGCCCGGAACAGCATATAAAAGAAGCCCCAGGCAGGAGCTTCAAACACAATCAAGCTGAGAATTCTTCTGCTGCTGGTCTTGCTGCTCAACGTTCAGTGTGACGCCAACAAAGCTCCGACACTACGCTTCATTCTTTTCCCTCCTTGTCGGTATTTTGTTTTTAGTTTTCATTAGCATTCACTGTACGATTCTTTTGTAATCATTATTTCGAATTGCTAGTGATTGCCCAACGAAAGTGGTCAAGGACCACGGGCCTTCGAGTAGGAGTCGTCACAGGCTCTGAACGAAGTAAAACAACTGTGTCTATTTTACTTTTCCGCTGCTCCTATACTCTTGTTTTTCGAATCGATATTCACCCCCCCCCTCTATCGAATCTAACGGTCCTACATATTCGCCCCCTCTAGCCGGCCGCCAAGGGTCCTAACAGATAGAATACAACTATATGTGCGACTGGACTATTGAGCCACAAATAATGAGGCAGAATATAAGCCCTTTATAGTCGGCCTACAAGAAGCCCAGCATGTAGGAGCTAATAGAGTTCCCATCCACTCGGATTCTCAGCTGGCGGCTTAGCAACTATCAAGGGTGTTCAAAATAAATAACGCCCCAGCTTAAGTTGTATGTTGAGGCTTTCGATAAATTCAAGGCAAGTTTCCAGGAAGTAATTAAACATAAGATCCCCCGATCGGACAACTAGTATGCGGATGAGCTAGTCAAATTAGTGAGTTCTTTATCTCTGGTCATCTTGGACAAGCCGGTCGAGCAGGTTTTACTGGTAGCACATATCGACAGGGTGATTGGAATGAGCTTACCAAGTGATTGGAGGACCCCGCTGATTGAGTTCCTCCGATCGGGGGCCACACCGGTTGACCGGGAGGAAGTTCAGTTGTTAAAAAAGAGGGTCAGACAGTATTGGTTGCTACTCGGAATACCTAATGGTTCCTCTGTACAAAAATTTTGTACAAAGTCTGAACCTTTCCTAGCTATCATGTGTTCTTTAGAAGTTAAACTTGAATCACAAGCGGAACTTAACACTATTGATTCTAAGTTTAACTTATTTGTTCTTATAGGTTTAGATTTGGATCGCCTACGAAACTTAACACTTTTGATCCAAGTCCACCCATCTTACAAAGTCGATTAAATATTTATTTCTAAAATTATCTTCCAGTACTGCATGGTGAGGCACTAGGCCTTCTTGGGTATGAGATCATCCACCACCGACTAGATAAAACTTTTTAAAGAAATTTAATATTTAATCTTCCTACAGTAACCATAGGTTAACCACTAAGAACAATCGCATTACAAGATCGAAAAAGAAAAGAAACACATATCGAAACATAAATTCGAAACCTAGAATCACATGCCTCTTGTATTTGGTATTCATACAAAGAAAACTAGTATGATGCTAAATAAAATTACTAATTATACCTTTCTTTATAAGTAACAACCCCTTGATCTTCTATCGTATTCCTCTTCTTATCTCGGACGTTGTGTGAGCAACGATCTATCAAGACGAGAACCACCAAGACTCCTACTCCTTGCAAGTTTCGGCCACCAACCAAGCTCCAAGGGATGCTTCATTTCTCTCCTTCTTCTCCAAGCAAGATCCGGCCACCTTCTTATGCTCCAAGAGATAAAGAGGTTCGGCCAATGAAGAAGAAAGAAAAGGAAGAGGGAAAACAAATAGGGTCAGCCACCACCAAGGAAGGGAGAAGAGGAATAAGAGAGAGTCGTGTACCATGAAGGCAACCCTACCCCTTCTTTTATATCATTGGTCATGGCAAATAAGAAAATTTAATTATAATTAAAACTTCCTTATTTTTCCTTGCCATTAGTTAATAAGGAAAATTTAATTAAATTTTCTTGCAGGATATATATTTGATCGGACTAACTTTTTCTTGCAGGAGAAGGAGCTCCTGGAAAAAGGTGGTCCGGGCGCCCGGAATGGATTCGGGTGCCCGGAGGCAAAATTCTATCCCTGACGCGACTTCGCCACGTGGAGCATTCTGGTTGGTCGACCACGTCACACTCCAGGCGCCCGGAAGGGATCCAAGCGCCCGAAACCTCTTATAAAAGGAGGGTCAGGGGGAGCTTCAAAAAGAACACATTCTAAGCTTCCTTTCTGCGACAAGCTGCTCATGACGCGATCCCGAAGTGCTGTGACAACCTTTCGACGACCCGGAGCTCCACTTTTTCATCTCTTGTTGTTGGAATCAAGTAATTTATTGCTTTTTCTTATACTTAAATTGTAACTGATTTTCGATATTATAAGTGTTGCCCGCCGTAAATGCTCAAAGAGCGTGGGACTTGGAGTAGGAGTCGCCACAGGCTCCGAACCAAGTAAATAGCCTGTCTCTGTGTGCTTGTCTTTTTATCTTTCCACTGCATTGACTCTGTTAGTTCTTCGAATGAGTTACGAACAATTTCCGAATTCAAAAAATCCGAAACGAGTGAAAGCCACGAGCGCTATTCACCCCCCCTCTAGCGCTTTCGATCCAACAGTGTATACATTTAGGTGGAGTTTTCATGATAAAAACAAGTATGGATTGGTTGAGATAAACCAAAGTGAAGTTTAGGATAAGGTTTAGTTTCAATTCCGAATTTTGGAACCTTAAAACTTCAAGTTTTGATTTTCAAGGGTCATTAACCATTTCTAATCCTTTGGAATACATTTGTATACACTTTGGGGGAGGTTTCATGATGAAAACACGCATGGATTGGTTAAGGTAGACTTAGGTGAAGTTTAGGTTGAGGTTTAGTTTCATTATTGAATTTTTAAACCTCAAAACTTCAAGTTTTGGTTTTCCTAAGTGTTTAGAAACTCTAAGTCATTGTTGGTGCAATGATAGAAATTTGACCATGTTTTTAGGGGGAGTTACTTTTTTGAAAACATAAAAAATCTTTTCAAAGACTATCAAAGGTGGTTAATCCTTCGTGTTGAATAATGCTCAGGGTCGAGCATTGGGAAACATTGGAAGATTGGGTATCTTCATTGTGAGGATAATGAATGCTCTAGGATGAGCATTGTGAAGTATATGTGCTCTTCATTGTGGGGTTGTTAACAACGAGTTAGGTTGTAAACAACGTGGAATTAACTCTTATGGAGAAGAGTTTGTTTCCTTAGTTTTGATGTGTGACAAAGGGGGAGAATGGAGGGTTAAGTTAGGCCTTCATCCCAACTAGGGGGAGTTTGCTCCCTAGAAAAGGGAGAGAATGAAGGAAACTCTCATTCACAAAGAAGAAGTTAAGGCTATGAGATTTAGCCTTGTTATGAAGAAGAGGTTAAGACTATGAGATTTAGCCTTAGTATAAAGAAAAGAGTTAAGGCTATGGGATTTAGCCTAACTTAGAGGTATTGTCAAACATCAAAAAGGGGGAGATTGTTGGGGCAATTTCCCTAGGTCAAGTTTGACCAGTTTGACTAAGCTTGAGTTGGGTCAAGCTTGAGTCGTGATAGTTGAGTTTTGATATTTGACAATATATGGAGATTGCTGGTGCAATCGTCTGGCTGTGAAGATGGTCAAAGGGTTGATCAGGTTAATGAGAAGACAAGTCAAGTAGGTCAGGGTTGACAGGAGACTTGACTGAGAAAGTCCTAGTGAGTGGAGTTAGGTAGGAGAAAGTCCTGGTGATGAGCCAGGCAACTGGGAAAGTCCAAGTGTGATCTTGCAAAGGAAAAAGTCCTGGTAAGGAGCCAGGCAATTGGAAAGTCCAAGTGTGATCTTGGCAAAGGAGAAAGTCCTGATGAGGAGCTAGACAAGTGGAAAGTCCAAGTATGATCTTGGCAAAGGTTGTAAGTCTAAGCATGTGATCTTGGCAAGGTAAGTCCTAGTGTGACTTGGCAAGGAGAACTAGACAACTAGGATGAGTCCGAAGGAAGCTCCTGAAGGCAAAGCGTGAAGGATAGGGAGATATCTGAGGGACGCAAGGCTGAAGGAGGAGACTAGAAGGCTAGTTCGAGGTTGGTCGGGTGTGGTCAAATGCTAGGCATGGAGACCCAATAGGTCACGGTTGATCGAGAGTTGGGTTGGAGACTTTGGACTTGAGATTGAGTCAAGTCCAGGCTGGTCAATCGATCGGGCGATCGATTGAACCAGGGTCCAATCGATCAACCGAACGATTGGAGTGTGCTGCGAAGGAAGGAATGACCCAATCGATTGATCGATCTATTGATAGCATAAGTCGCGAGTACAGAGGCCTTCCCAATCGATCGGGCAATCGATTGGGAATCTCTAATCGATCGGTCGATCGATTGGAGCTGGGAGTTCTCGCGCGATCGCGAAAACACAGAGAGCGTCTGAATCGATCCACCGATCGATTTAGACTGTCCCAATCGATTGGTCGATCGATTGGGATTCGACCATTGCATAGGTTTCAGGTGATGGACGACTGCGATGGCTTGGGGATGACGTGGCAATCGATTGGGGTAGATTTCAAATGATTGGAGCCACTGTTTAAAGCCTGGGCGGAGCATTTTCTCGATAAAACTTTTGGTTCTTCTCTGCGAGCTTCAGTGATTCTTCACGCGAGTTTCCTCCAGCATCCATGCCAGTTCTTGAAGGCTCTTGGGAGTATTCTCTCAAGGTTTAAGAGGCAACAACAAGCAAGAGCAAGCAAGAAAAAGTGTATTTCAGTTGTATTTTTGTATTTCTTCTTGTGTGAGTGTTGTATTTGTTGTGTGGGTTTATACGAGACTTCTCCGCCTCCGGCTGTGATCGAGAAGGAGTGCTTTTCATAGTGGAGATAGGCGTCGTGTGTGGATCCTTGAATTAGTCACCTCATCTAGAGGTGGATACTAAGGAAATCCTATTGTTAGCATTGTAAGTGTTTTTGCTTTTATTTTCCGCTACATATCAAGACAAAGCAAGGCAACGCAAGCGCGACAAAACGCTATTCATCCCTCCTCTAGCGTGTGCATCTGTCCCAACAAGTCGTGATGTCGCGAACCAGGTGGAAGACTGGACGTATTGTGAAGTGGACGTCCAGCAGAAAGTCCTAGAGCCTTGGGCGCTGAGCAAAAGTCCAGTCGGTCTGGAGAACCGGTCTGGCAATAGGTAAACTCTATTGAGTGGAGTAGGTGAGGACGTGTTCCCCGGTGAAGGAAGAGTAGGTGTCGGTTCAACCTAGAATTTCCGGACGAAAAAATCTGAAGTCAGAATCGGATAGGTTGAAGACTGCCAAATATTTTATTTATCATGTCTATATTGTGCTAACTTTGTTTTACAGGGTATGGTTGATTTCTTATACTAACATATTTTATAAGAAGCGAATCAGACATGTTTGCCTCGGATGAACAGTACCCGAGGTGCCCTCCATGGAGCTTGGAGGCGCCTCGGGCACCCTTGTCGACAGCTCCGCAGCAAAGGTGCGAGGGCGCCTCCATGGAGCTTGGAGGTGCCCTGGACGCAGGTGGATGGCGCCCTCCATGCGGTTGGAGGCGCACTCAGGTGGATAAACGGCGAAAAGTCAAAAGCTTATCATCGCTACGGATCCGACGGGGTTGAGGGTGCCCTCCATGGTGTTGGAGGCACCCTCCACAGGATACTTAAGCACAGTTCGAGTAGCAGCCAGGACATTACTCGAAACTGCGATCCTTCTTCTGTGTGCTGCTCAAAGATCGATCCGACTAAGCCATAACTCGATCCCGACAACCAGAAGCTTCAAATTCTCTGTTTTTCATTGTCGGTATAATTTCTATTTTGCTCTATATTGTAAATCAAAATTGTATATTTCCGAGCTTATAGTGATTGCCCAAAGTAAACGCTTAACAAGCGTGGGCCTTGGAGTAGGAGTCACCACAGGCTCCGAACTAAGTAAAACCCTTGGTGTTATTGTGCATTGTTGTCTTATTTCCACTGCATTTTACTCATAGTTTTTCGAAAAAAAAATGAAAGCTATGAGTACTATTCATCTCCCCCTCTAGCGCTTTTTGATCCTACAGATATGAGTCTTTCTCAGAGAAAGGATGTGGACAGAAAATATAGTGGAAATTTCTTTCCTATGCTGCAGGTAGCATAACTCACGGATGTAGTAAGCATGGACGAAAGAAACAACAATAATAGTTTGGCTCATTAAGTAGAGGCTATTTCACAATTATCTGTCCAGAAATGACAAAGAAAACTAGTATATAAATAGAAGGTTTAAAAGTAGTTTACCTTGGAATTATTGCTTACGCCATATTCACTCAGCACAGAATTGTCATCAACCAGCTTTTCATTTTGATGAGAAAGACAAAAGTTAGCCCAGACATGCCTCCTGCCACAACAAATGAGCCAGTTCTGAAGCTTATACAGACAGCTTGTCAATATGCACTCGCAAACTTCCCGTGCTTATGCAATTTTGACAACTTAAAAAGGACTGGATATATCATCGTGGTATTTGTTCCAACTATTTAAGGTTAACTATAGTTTAATCACTCTATTAAGCTCTATGTTAAATTATATCTGTTAGTGTGTGCACTTATGTGTCAAGACACTTCTTAGGTATTTTATGGATAATTATTTAATAAAGGTAAGAATTTATCATTAATTATTTACTTTTCTGTATGTATATGATTAATGATAAAGTCTCACAGATTAATGGGTATATTAATCTAAAAACAGTCCTTGATCGGATAGATATCTAGAGGGGACATGGATATCTAGATCAACGCTGAGTATGACTAGGTCGAGATAGACCGGAGGGATGGATATCCAAGTTGTACTTGGGGGTACCTTGAGTTTAGAGGTACACTGGACACGACCCGCTCAAGAGGAGACCACATATTAATCATCATTGGTTATTCCTCTTATGAACGAGTATAACTAATCTTTTGACTTGAGACCTTCATTTATTCTATGCGTGGAGTTATGTGCTTTGACGTCGTTAAAAGCAGTCTTTAATCGGATTGTGATTAATACGGTAGTTGGGTGTATGACAAAACGTAGAGAGAATAGTGTTGAGTCAATAGAGGATTCATCGCTCTCTTGGATTAGGAGTTAACATCCTGGCCGCTTGATAGAGATATTTGTGACTCAAAATCCATGGCCATGGGAGGAATGATTTATCATTCAAGAGGAGTCTATTATATCTTGGAAATCAAGTAAAACAATTAATTTGGTAACGATGCATATTGTATCGAATTAATTGGGATGTAGGCTTAGATGAAGAGATTGAATTACACAGTAATCGGTTCATAGTGGTTTACAGTTTATGACTGATATTAATTTTATCACGTTGGGTGGCTAAAAACTATTGCTAGACGGTTACCTTAGTCTGTGTATGGATTTACACTGCCTTCGTGTATAAAACCTAGAGGGTCGCACGCATAGCACGTAGACATGAACAAGAGTATCGGAAGCGAGTCGAGATCAAGATCAAATATAGATTTATTTGATACAAAGAAGAGAGAATTCGAATAGCCAAAATCATAATGATTAATGGAGAATTCGAAGAGTCATCATAATGATAATTAATGAAGAATTTGAAGAGTTATCATAATGAAGGTCATAAATGAAGAATTTATGGAGCCTATAACTCTTCATCTTCCTTATTAATGAAGATCATAAATGATGAATTAATTGAAGGCTTAACTCTTCGTATTCCTTGGAAGCTATAAATAGCCATCCTCGGAAAGATTCAAAGTAAGGATTTCATTCTCTCCGTTTCTCCTTCGTCAACTTCGTCTTCCACTAGAAGAGATCGGTAGTGCTTCCATGACTTTGTCGATCCAAGTGGCTAGCACCTAACAGATCGTGTCAAGTTCATGATCTAGTGCACGTGGATACCGCTAGAGGAGTCACACGTGGGGCTCTTATCTGTCTTATTTGTCCGTGATATTATTCACACCTATCGAGGTCTCGAGGTATGTTTTATATAATTTTGTGCAAAACTATATGTACCACGAAAGATCCATGATTCAATATATGTCTTCCGCTGCGCTCCGAACCCAACAGTGGTATCAGAGCCATTCGTGGTTGGATCATATAGTACGAACCAGATTCTTCAAAATTTATTTGAGGAATCAGTGTTTCGAGAGATTTCAAAGAAATCTTAATTTCTTTATTTCAAGTTATATGCCGAAGCATTTCATGATAGAAATTAATTTTATCTAATAACATGTGAAGTAATACATGTTGTAATTTAGATATAAATTCCTTGTGGCATAAGTAGATTAACATGTTAAAAATCTCCGAGACCTATTTGTCTTAAAAGACTATAAGGAATAATGGAGATAAATCCCGTAATGAGATTGTGCAAATGCACAAGTAGTTAATTATGGTGAGACATTTTAACAATTACAAAAAATCCCTTAAATATATTAAAGTCAAGATTTGTTAAATGCCCTCCACTAATAACTATGATGATAGTTAGAGTTTTTACATAAGTCGGTACAGCTCAGCTTTGGGCTTGTGTCAAAACATCTATAATTTATCATAATTATTAGTGGGTCGACTTAACTCAAATTCGTTGACTTGTTTAGCTCAGCTAAGGTTAACTGATTTGAGGGGCGAGAGTTGAGAATATAAGGCTCGACAAGAATATACCGAAAGTCACATAGATTTGTGATTGGCAAGTTAAGGCCTACTTGATGAATGTAGCATGTAGGTACAGCTCAGCTGTGTGCATTCTATATGATTCAGGGTTTCGGTCCTATTAGGAATTATTACCAACTAATTCCCGATTCTGACAGTGAGGGTTGTTGGACTTGAATAAAATAATAGGAGTTATAAAAGACCTTTATTAAATAATTCCACAAATACTAAAACTCTACTTTAAATTTTAGATGGTAAACACAAGTACCTTATCGCTGCGAAGCATTCTCGAGAAAGAGAATATCCTCCTCGGTTCCAACTACCTAGATTGGTATAGGAAACTAAAAATCGTCTTAAGACATGAGAGAAAAATTTATGTGCTTGAAGATGAACCACTGAAAGAGCCTACACCCGATGCTTCAGAGGAAGATCAGTCATATTATTCACAGTATATGGAAGATGCACTGGATGTGCAATGTATTATGCTGTCTTCTATGTCTCCCGAGTTGCAGAGACAGCATGAGAACATGAGTGCTAGGGAGATTGATCATCACTTACGTAAGCTCTTCCAAGAGAGTGCGAGAGTAGAGAGGTATGAAACCTCTTGAGCACTATTTCGTACCATGCTGGAGGAAGGAAACCAAGTTGGGTCTCATGTACTCAAGATGATCGGGTACATAGAGAGGCTCGAGAGCTTAGGTTCCAAGTTGGACCAAGACTTGGCTGTTGACCTAATCTTGTCGTCACTACCTCCATCATTTTCTCAGTTTGTGTTGAACTTCAACATGAATAGCATGGACAAGAGTTTGACTGATCTGATGGTAATGTTGAAAACCGCTGAGAAGGATATGAAGGTAAATCCTTCACTGCATGCAATGATGGTCAGAAAGACCAACAAACACCCTGGCACCGGGAAGTTTAATCCTAAGGCTAATGCAGTGAAGAATCCTAAATATCAAGCTCAAAAGAAGCTTAAGAAAGGGATGCAGGTACCCCAATCTGATGAGAAGGAGGCCATGTGCTTTCATTGTGGCAAGAAAGGTCACTGGAAGAAAAACTGCTATATTTTCATGAAGAAGAATGCCAGTGGAGCGGATGCTTCAGGTATCTTTATGATAGAGTGCAATCTTTCTGTTTCTTCATCATGGGTCATAGATTCTAGAAGTAGTTCTCACATTTGTGCGAACATGCAGGGTCTAAGTGACTACAAACGGTTGTCCAAGGGCGAAATGGACCTACGAGTAGCTAATGGAGCGAGAGTTACTGCGTTAGCTGTAGGAACCTATTCAATAAATTTGCCTAGCGGACTTGTTTTGAATTTCGAAAACTGTTATTTTGTTCCTAGTTTCTCAAAAAATATCATTTCGATGTCAAGTTTAGACACCAAAGGATTTGTATTTCAATTCAAGGACAAGTTATGTTCCTTTTATTTGAATAATGTATTCTATGGGAATGGTTCATTGAATAATGGTCTTTATGTTCTTAACTTAGATGAACCGATCTATTGTATTGAAAGTAAGAAACAGAAATTACATGACTCAAACTTAACATATCTCTGGCACTGTAGACTTGGTCATATAACCTAGAAACGCATCGCTAGATTACTCAATAATGGGTATTTGGACTCTTTTGAATTAGAGCCCATAGATACATGCGAAGCATGTTTACAAGGAAAAATGACCAAGAAGCCTTTCACCAAGATAGGTGAACGGGCAAAGGAACCACTAGAACTCATACATAGTGATGTTTGTGGGCCATTGCAAGTTCAGGCTAGAGGAGCGTATACCTACTTCGTGACTTTTACTGACGATTTAAGTAGATATGGATATGTCTACTTAATGAGACATAAGTCTGAAACTCTAGATAAGTTTAAAGAGTTCAAGAATGAAGTAGAAAATCAACGTGGCAAGAAGATTAAGGCCCTTCGGAGTGATCGAGGTGGCGAGTATCTAAGTCAAGAGTTCATTGATTACCTAAAAGAGTGTGGGATAATTTCCCAACTTACACCTCCTAGAACACCGGAGTGGAATGGTGTTTCGGAAAGGAGAAATCGCACACTCATGGATATGGTTAGATCAATGATGAGTCATGCAAGTCTTCCAATGTCATTTGGGGGCTATGCCTTAGAAACAGCAGCATACACATTTAACCGAGTTCCAACCAAGACAGTAGATAAGACTCCTTATGAATTATGGTTTGGAAAGAAACTAAATTTATCTTATCTTAAGATATGGGGTTGTGATGCTTACGTGAAGAATGAAAATTCTAATAAGCTTGCAGCAAGATCCATAAAATGTACGTTTGTAGGTTATCCCAAAGCTACAATGGGATATTATTTTTATCTCCCAAGTGAGCACAAAGTTATTGTTGCTCGATATGCTACTTTCTTAGAAAAGGAATTTATTTCTAAAGAAAATAGTGGGAGTAAAGTAAGTCTTGAAGAAATTATAGACTCTACAAACAGGTTGGAAGATGAACAGTTGGACAATGAGACAATGCCACAAGCACAAGTGTCTCCTTCATCCGGGACTGCTCAAGAAACACGAGATCAACGTAAGTCTACAAGAATACACCCAGATCCAAACAGATATGGTTGGCTGGTAACCCAAGATGAGGAAGTGCTACTCATCGAAGATGATGAACCGTTGACTTACGAGGAAGCAGTTGCTTCAAATGATTTTGAGAAATGGCTGGAAGCCATGAAATCTAAAATGGACTCCATGTGCACCAACCAAGTTTGGGAGTTGGTTGATGTGCCAGTTGGGGAAAAACCCATAAGGTGCAAATGGATCTTCAAGAAAAAGATTGACATAGATGGGAACATAAGTACCTATAAAGCTAGGCTTGTGGCAAAGGGTTTCAATCAACGTCATGGAATTGACTATGATGAAACATTTTCGCCCGTTGCAATGCTTAAGTCCATTAGAATTTTGCTAGCTATAGCAGCTTACAAGGACTACGAGATTTGGCAAATGGATGTTAAAACTGCTTTCCTAAATGGAAGGTTACAGGAGGAAGTATATATGGTACAACCTCCCGATTTTATAAAATCCGAGAACGCCAATAAAGTATGTAAGCTCAAGAAGTCCATTTATGGACTAAAGCAAGCATCTCGGAGTTGGAATCTGCGATTTGACGAAGCCATTAAAGATTTTTCTTTTGTCAAGAATCCAGAAGAACCTTGCGTTTACAAGAAGGTTAGTGGGAGCAAGATTACGTTCCTAGTGTTGTATGTTGATGACATACTTCTTATAGGCAATGACATCCCTAGCCTAGAATCTACCAAGACTTGGTTGGGAGAGTGTTTCTCAATGAAAGATCTTGGAGATGCAACCTATGTCTTAGGTATTAGAATATACCGAGATAGACAAAGTAGGTTACTAGGGTTGAGTCAAGGTGTATACATTGATAAAATGTTGAATAGATTTGGTATGCAGGACTCCAAAAGAGGATATTTACCAGTGTCACATGGTGTGCATCTTTCCAAAGCTATGTGTCCAGGAACACATGAGGAAAGAAGTAGAATGGACAAGATACCTTATGCTTCGGCTATAGGGTCCATAATGTATGCTATGATATGCACTCGACCAGATGTCTCGTATGCATTAAGCATGACGAGTAGATATCAGTCAGATCCTGGAGAGAGTCATTAGACTGCGGTAAAGATTATCCTCAAGTATCTTAGAAGAACAAAGAACATGTTCTTAATTTTTGGAGGAGACGAGGAATTAGTCGTCAGAGGATATACTGACGCAAGTTTTCAAACAGATCGGGATGATCTGAAGTCGCAACAAGGATATGTGTTTTGTCTGAATGGAGCAGCTGTTTGCTGGAGGAGTTCCAAGCAGGAGACAGTTGCAGATTCAACAGGTGAGTCCGAGTATATAGCAGCTTCAGAGACAGCAAAGGAAGCTGTGTGGATCAAGAACTTCATAGCGGAGCTTGAAGTGGTTCCTAGCATTGTTGATCCAGTTGTCCTATACTATGACAATAATGCGGCCATAGCACAGGCAAAGGAGCCAAGGTCTCACCAACGATCCAAGCATGTACTAAGGAAGTATCACCTCCTTAGGGAGATTATTCATAGGGGTGATGTGTTGATTAGCAGAGTAGATACCAGCGAGAATATCGCAGACCCACTCACAAAGGCCTTACCTCTACAGAAACATGAGACCCATGTGAGGAGCCTAGGACTGAGAGTCCGTAGTGTTTGGCAATAATGCAAGTGGGAGATTGTTAGTGTGTGCACTTATGTGCCAAGACACTCCTTATGTATTTTATGGATAATTATTTAATAAAGGCAAGAATTTATCATTAATTATTTACTTTTCTGTACGTATATGATTAATGATAAAGTCCCACAGATTAATGGGTATATTAATCTAAAAACAATCCTTCATCGAATAGATATCTAGAGGGGACATGGATATCTAGATCAACGCTGAGTATGACTAGGTCGAGATAGACCGGAGGGATGGATATCCAAGTTGTACTTAGGGGTGCCTTAAGTTTAGAGGTACACTGGACACGACCCGCTCAAGAGGAGACCATATATTAAGCATCATTGGTTATTTCTCTTATGAACGAGTGCAACTAATCTTTTGACTTGAGACCTTCATTTATTCTATGCGTGGAGTTATGTGCTTTGACGTCGTTAAAAGCAGTCTTTAATCGGATTGTGATTAATACGGTAGTTGGGTGTATGACAAAACGTAGAGAGAATAGTGTTGAGTCAATAGAGGATTCATCGCTCTCTTGGATTAGGAGTTAACATCCTGGCCACTTGATAGAGATATTTGTGACTCAAAATCCATGGCCATGGGAGGAATGATTTATCATTCAAGAGGAGTTTATTAAATCTTGGAAATCAAGTAAAACAATTAATTTGGTAATGATGCATAATGTATCGAATTAATTGGGATGTAGGCTTAGATGAAGAGATTGAATTACACAGTAATCGGTTCATAGTGGTTTACAGTTTATGACTGATATTAATTTTATCACGTTGGGTGGCTAAAAACTGTTTCTAGACGGTTACCTTAGTCTGTGTATGGATTTACACTGCCTTCGTGTATAAAACCTAGAGGGTCGCACGCATAGCACGTAGACATGAACAAGAGTATCGGAAGCGAGTCGAGATCAAGATCAAATATGGATTTATTTGATACAAAGAAGAGAGAATTCGAATAGTCAAAATCATGATGATTAATGGAGAATTCGAAGAGTCATCATAATGATAATTAATGAAGAATTTGAAGAGTTATCATAATGAAGGTCATAAATGAAGAATTTATGGAGCCTATAACTCTTCATCTTCCTTATTAATGAAGATCATAAATGATGAATTAATTGAAGGCTTAACTCTTCGTATTCCTTGGAAGCTATAAATAGTCATCCTCGGAAAGATTCAAAGTAAGGATTTCATTCTCTCCGTTTCTCCTTCGTCAACTTCGTCTTCCACTAGAAGAGATCGGTAGTGCTTCCAAGACTTTGTCGATCCAAGTGGCTAGCACCTAACGGATCGTGTCAAGTTCGTGATCTAGTGCGCGTGGATACCGCTAGAGGAGTCACACGTGGGGCTCTTATCTGTCTTATTTGTCCGTGATATTATTCACACCTATCGAGGTCTCGAGGTATGTTTTATATAATTTTGTGCAAAACTATATGTACCACGAAAGATCCATGATTCATTATATGTGTAACGCCCTGCCTCTCCTGCTAAGGCCACGGGGGTTACTTTACCCTACTTAACAACTTATTAACTTATTACAGCGGAAGTCTTACTTGTAAATTTTTGAAACATAGAATACATATGTCATACTTTACATTATTTCAAGACATATAGGAATTAACATGATAAAATGACATGGAGTTACAATCATAAAAAAAATATCAACCAAGCACAATTCATATTTAATGAAAGCAGGTCTTTTCTTCTTTAGCCAGTCACTACCACACACATCCTGCTAGCCCCTCCTGCTGCCCCCTAGTTCATCCAACCTTTGCCCTTATCTGTGGTACAAGAAAGTAAGCTGTGAGCACTCATGGCTCAGTAAGTTTCCTTTCCTACTCACAAAATCCGTATAGCATGTCAACAATCACAAAGCATATATCAAAGCATAAAGTATCATAGCATATCATACATGGTCATCATACATATCATGAGCACAATCATAGATATCATGGCATAATCATGGCATAAACACAAGGTAGCATGGCATATCATAACATGAACATCATACTCATCATGGCATATTCAAAAAGTATATGCAAGGTGAACTTTTAAAACATGCATCATGTCTTGTTAAAACGTATAGTATAGATACTTAAACATAATCTCAACATAAGAGGGGATCCCGGCTTGTACCACGTACATAAATGCGCGCGTCCTAGTAGGTCCAAGGTAGCAAGTCTTGAACCCTACAAGGCATATACTAGGCCCGTTTCTTAGTCCATCGACCTAGGGGCACTTAGGAGCCCATCCCTAACGAGGCCCGTTTCTTAGTCCATCGACCCCGGGGCGCTTATGGAGCCCACCCTTGGTACAAGCCTTAAAAGTAAAATAACATGTCATATTTACTTAGTCCATATCACTCATGTCATATTCATATCATGAAGAGTGCTCTTGATCTCACTTATAGGGAAGCAACTCTTTTAGGCATAGCTTAAAGCATGTATATTTGAGCACACAGCATATCATGATTTTGAGCACACAACATATCATGAACACATGCATAATTAAGCATACAACCTATCATGAGTTTAAGCACACAGCATATCATGAATTTGAGCACATAGCATATCATGAGTTTAGGCACATAGCATATCATGAATTTGAGCACATAGCATATCATGAGATTGAGCACACAGCATATCATGAAAATAAGCACATAGCATATCATGACATCAAGTACACAGCATATCATAAAATAAGCACATAGCATATTATGAAATTTAGCACACAGCATATCATGAAAATGAGCACATAACATATCATGAAATCAAGCACACAGCATGTCATGGATAGGACCTAACATATATAAATGAACATCACAGCATGTCATACTCTCCACATATCATAAAGCATTGCATGTGAAGTTCATGGAAGAACACAATTAGGTTTCTAACCCTAGTAACAAGTGGTGGCCGAAACATGTAGAGATGGTTTAGGTTATCAAGCAACAAAAGAACATGTGTACCCTAAACATCTATCATTTCTTATGACATAAGAGGCATCTTAAGCATGTTAGGTATAGGTTCCAAGCTTTCTAGGTCCCTTTTCATAACCTGGCCGAAACTCATTAAGCCTCCTTTTGGGATTATTAACAACATACAAGCATGAACAACCCTAATAATTTTCATATCATATTCCATAAGAAACCACTTGAGCATATTTGATTTAGGTTCTAAGTTCTCTAAGCCTTTAACCCTAACATGGCCGAAACCCTAGCAACATGTTTCTAGGTTACAAGCAACATGAAAAGGTTGATCTTCATACTAACATATCAATACATATCATGAGAATCACCATAAGTACTTTTAGTCTAAGTTTCAAGCTTCTCAAGCCTTTTAACCTAATGTGGCCGAATCTTGTAAGCATGGGAATTAAGTTCTAGTGGAATATTAGCATGAAGACCATAAGAACTTTCCTAGCATTCATTTAAAATAATAACATGGACCACTTAGTTTAGAAATTTAAGCATCCTAGGTCTTAAAAATAATTGTGGCCGAATGCTAAAGAACAAGGATTCAAGTTTCAAGCAACATGTGAACATTAATTTATTTCATATCTCTTCATCAAGTAGATCATAAGTATCTTAGACTTGCTTTAAACTTTCCTAGGGTTCAAGTTAAAATGGCCGAATCATCATATACATAAGAAATATTGTTCAACTTAACCTAAGATCATGGCATGTCATATTAGCTTCATATCTCGTCTTATGAGAATCATAGCATGCTTAAATTTTTAGGTTAAAGCCCTTCTAGGCCCTCAACTCTATCATGGCCGAATGTATATGAATATGGAATCAAGTTTAAGTTGACATACACGGGGGAAAAACATTAACAACACCATTTATCATGAGGTACACATCATAAGAACAAGGGAACATGCTTGGTTTAAGTTTAGAGCTCTTCTAGTTCTTTTGTTCCTTCTATGCCGAAAATCTAAGTTCATAAATTTATGTTCTAACCAAACATTCTAGCATGAAAATATTAGTTTAACCCTCCTACCATAAGGTACATAACATAAGCAACATCATGAACATATCTTAGTTGGTTTTCAAGGTTCTTTAAACTCTTTCTTTTTGTTTGGCCGAAACCCTCATGAAACAACCCTAGGTTTTTAAGCAATATTTTTACATAACAATCACATAGCTATTGTACCACAGGTGAGGGGAACTTACATCCTTTCGCTTGTGGTTTTTCTTAAGGAGGAAAGTGTTCTAGTTGTTAAGGAAGGAAGAAGGTTCTTCTTCTTGTGCCTCCTTTGATTTCCTTTGCTTGGGAGGGCTAGAACTTGAAGATTTCTTCTTGGAAATTAGCTTCCTTGGAGAAGAACTTGACTTAGTGCTCGGATCAAAGAGTGGGAGGATCTCCTAGTCTCGGTGAAGAAAAGAAAAGGAGGAAGGAGGAGGAAGAATGAGGAAAATGAGAGATTTACTTCTCATTTTTTCTATTTATTCATCATGAGAGGAATTTATGCCTTCATTAATCTTTTCCTTAATTCATCCATTACTCCTCTCTTGATTCCCACTAAAATGAGTAGAGGGAAGGGTGAGGAAGACAACTTGCCTTCTTCTTGTTCCTTCTCTTAACCAAGAGGGAGAAGAGGTGAGCAATTTGGTTTTCTCTTGCTCTTTGCTTTATTTTTTCTTCTCTCCTTTAACTAACATTTTTATTCCTTCCTATGCATATGTTACTCTCTATCCTAGTGGTGATCATGCCATTAATCTTTCCCCATTATTGGTGGGAGGTTCAAGGTTCAATCCTTGGCCTCTCCACCTCTTACCTTTTATTTTTATTTTGTTTCTTACTCTTCTTTTTCTCTTATTATTTTTATTTATTTCCATGCTCTTAATGAGAATAATACTCATGTATTTATAAAAATTCGTGGGTGTTACAATATGTCTTCCGCTGCGCTCCGATTCCAACAATATCAATTGTAACATGATACGGAAATGTGAATGATCAATTTACTACTTTTATATTTAGAACAATATTGTACATTACCTTCATTTCTTAAATAGTAATAAAACATATCTCTAAAACTTGACCATCTTCTTAAGCCTTAAAATTTCAATTAATAGTTAACAAATTTACACCTTGATTTCTCAAACTCATCCAATATTCAATCATAATATCATTTGGCCGTGTACTTTTGCTTAAGTTCATTTTCTTTAAAGCTATTTTGATCTTATTCAATGTTACATCAAGAGCAATTCTAATGTTCTTAAATTTACAATAGTCTTGTCTCTAAAATCAAATTGTCTGCAAAATGGTCAATAACAATTTGTTTTCAAGATACTAAACCAATAACCTCAGAAGTTTAAAGAAAAATAAATAATTTGTATTGAAGAAAAAAAACTAAAACAACCTTTAAATATGATATTAGAGAACAAAGACAAAAATGAAATTAGTTGTTAATGCCAACAATTTGCCACAACAAGATCCTTAGATCACTAATATTGTTCCTTAAATTGCTAAATTAGGATTAGGTGTTTCATTTTTACTAACAAGCTTGGGTTTTTTTAAAAACAATCTGAATGATGGCAACAGCAAGGTGTTTGAATGTTGATGTATTTTAGGCAAGATAACTAACTAGGTAGAAATCATCAAAGGTGTCAATTAATGTTCCTCAGAGCCTATTTCATTTGCTATTTTTTAGGTTAAGTATGCTGATAATTTTTGTTACCGAATCAATGACAAGGTCATCAACAGTGATAGCATTCATAAGGAATCATATCAGGCACTTGAGTGCATTGATTGACTTGCAAATCATAATTGATTTTTTTTCTTCATTTCTTTGTCTCATTACTAAGAGCTTACTCTTCTATATATTTTAATGACAAGTCTAATGAAAACTATTTGTCTTGTAGTAAATGAATAGCTAACATAGGATATAAAATATATATATATATACTAGTAACTAAAGGAATACTAGTAGAGATGAGAAAACAATGAGACAACAAATCCCATGGGCTCTATGTGCATAAGGGCTATATTTTCACAAATGAACATTGAAGCCACAGCATTCTTACAATTTGAGACATACTCAGAACTATAAAAAAGTGGTTAATAAGTTATATTATTACTCGAAATAAACAAATATATTGTAGTTTCCAACTAAATTTAGTGCGCAATAAGGTCAAATGTTCACAAACTAGTCTGCTCAAACATAATTGCATTGTTATATTCACAATATATTATATGTTTCCCTGAAATCTTTAGAAGAGCATGAGCAAGTGAGATAGCATAAGAATACCATGAAATGTGGCGATGACCCATTGCTGTTTGCTCCATCTCATTTATTTTCTTCTTGATTGCTAATTTCAAATCCTTAACGGTAGCAGAGTTCAGCACAGCAACATCTTCAAAACAGAGAAAGCAGCCATTTTAAAAAATGTCTGGCTAAATAACTATCATGTATGATTTGTCATGTACACATACAAACACATGTTTTTTTAATAAATGTTCAACTCTCATTATTGATTTTTTTTTTTTGAAGTTTTATGGTATGACTCAGTACATAATCCTTCTACAACTAGTACAATATTGCAAGCCTCAACCATCCCTAAACATTGCAGTAACATTATCGTAGAGTATCTATAGCCTACAGTTAGATGGGATTCAATTACTTCAATGGTAAATCTACATACATGGAATTCAAATCAAATTCTAAGGTACCTTAATACTAATATCCATCTTAGTGCAAGTCATTTTCATACCGAATGAGGTATTGTCCATCTTAACTATAGTTATCTTCATTGCACTGCCTAGCTCCAAGTTTATCAAGGTGTCAACATCTACAAGGGTAGGTTTCTTCGAAACATCTGCCAGAATTGGATCATCCAGGAGAGTTGAAAGCATAGATTGAAGTTGGGCTTTCTTGGTTGTTATGCTGCTATAGCCGATATCTTCCTCAGCTTTGGAACTGGATTCCATCTCTGCAAGCAATCACAACGGTTGATGATATCAAATTACAAATTGCCATAACAATTCAAAATCTATCAAATCGCGCCTAGATTAAATTCAAAATCGCCTAGATTCCATCTCTGCACGAGCGTGATGGCGGCGAAAATCGCGACAGTGGAGATCGCGAGAAGTACGGCACGGTAATTCAAAATCTATCAAATCGAACCGATTAAACTCCGATTTGGTTCAGATACGCCTAGATTAAATTGAAAACTATTATGCGATGGCTCAAGTTTAGTAGAGCCCTAAAATAATTTTTTTTAAGTATTTGACATTGTTTTAAAAAATAATTCATTCATCCTTGTTTATTCGGACTTGGACCGATAATTAACCTAAAACAAATTTATTCAGAATTGTTTAAAGAAAGATAAAAAAAATCTAATTAAGCAAATGAAAAACTAAAATAATAATCCTTATAAAAAGGAACAAATAAAATAGGACAGCAAAAAGATTAGTATCCTTAATTTATCATCATCTCTGTAAATCAAAAAAGTAAATAAAGAAAATATATATATATATAATGATAAAATTTAATATAATTTTAAGAAAATAAATATAACAACGAGACTAAAAAAAAGAAATTAAGAAATTATGACTATAAATACGTATAAATAAAAACTAAGACGTAAATGTTATTAAAAAATAAAATGATAAAAATATCTAATCCACTATTACTTAAAAATAATAAAATTCTCTATTTAGATTGGCCACAATATAGACTCAACATTTAAACTTAATCAAATAAGGATCATAATAACACTAATTGGATTAGTGTGATAGCATCAGGTACATTTTCTCTTCCCTAATCTCAATTAACAAAGAAGCATAGAGAAAGAGAGTTGGACAAGGGGAAGAGGAGAAATTCAAAAAAAACAAAATAGTATTTTTATTTTATATTGTATGGATAAAAATTTTTTAATTCATATTCTTACTAATCAAACGAGAAAGTGAAAAGAGACAATTACATTTTCAGTTTTGTAACTTGTATCTTTTTCAATTTTAATCTTGTTATGAGTTAATTTATGTTCTTAGTCCTGTAATTTGTAATATTTTTCAATTTCAGTCATTTTTCCTCCAAAATTAAAATTTTTCAACGGAAAATGTCTAGTTTGTGGTTGAAATATAAAAAGAACATGGGTCATAAAAAATCAAAATCCCCAAATTCAATTTACAACTCATCATTTTCCGCTGAAAAATTTCAATTTTAGAGGAAAAAAGATTGAAATTAAAAAATATTACAAGTTACAGGACTAAAAAAGTAAATTGATTCATAACCGGACTAAAATTGACTCATAATTAGAGAAAGTTAGGGTTGAGAGATATTGAAGAGAAAATATTAAATCTTATAAAATAATATATATAATTAAAAATAAATTAAAAATATTAAAAAAAAAGCCCTTATGGCTCTATTGTTAGAATTATAATAAAATCTTTACTACGTACGAAGCTTTGATGAAAACACTCATATCACGTCAATTCTATTTTTTTCAATTATCTTTAAAAATATAATAAAAATATATTTGATATATTAAAAATAATATGGCCTAATAAAAATTAGCGCTATGCCTAAAGATCGCCCTGTCTAGCATCCAATATCAACTTCATTAAAATTTTTTAAGTTGGTATAAAATATTTAATTTGTGTCAATTTATATTTATATTGACCGATTAATAAAATTTTTCATTAATTATCAGGATAAATTAAAAAAAATATACGCAACATATCAATCCAATATTTTTTTTTATCAAACCCTCATTAGAAAAATTATTTATTAACTGAAGTTAAAATTGATATTTGAAGGATCACCGGATTCCATGGCAATTGCTTTATTTTTTCTGCCTTGTCAGTAGGAAACTAGGCAGCGGAAGGTTGCTGGGCGGCGGCGACAGCGAGTAAACACACGGCGACACCATCAAAACCTCTTCCTGATCTCTCTTAATCTTCCCATCTTCCTCCGCCGCCGTTACCACCACCATTTCCTTCGAGCCCAGCTTCCTCCTATTCACGGAGGGGGCGGCGACAGGCGAGCCGGACTTCGTTCTCTCCCTCTGTCTTAAAGGAGGAAGAGGGAGAAGAGGAGGTTGAAGCAGCGGCTGCTTCAGTGGCTGGTGATTTGGAAGGAGTTGATGATTCAAGGACGATGGATCCAGAGACATGAATCTTGGCCTCGTGATGACAGCTCCTCTAGACGAAACTCTCGATCTTGAGTTTACCTGAGCTTGATCCATCAAACAATGAGGATATCTCTAAAATTCCTAATTCCTACGACTGCAGGAGCTTAATTGCTAGCCATATGGCTGATGGCTTAGCTGCTTTTATAATGTAAAAGTCAGTAGGTAAGGAAAGAAATAATATAAATTTTTTTGATAATTTTATTATTAAAGTTAATATATTTATTTATAAAATGTTATAAAATAATAATGAAGAAAATAAAATACGCAATGGTAATAATTATAAATATAGTAATATAATATATTTAGAAATATTATTTTTTCTTATTTAATTCATATCGATCTTGTGTGTCAAATATGATAAATTTTAATTGATTAAAATCAATTAAAAATTATTTTTATTATTATCATTACCCCAACAAATTCAACAGAAATGTTTAAACATTGATTTGATAAATATATCAATAATTTGATCTTCCGTAAAAATATAAAAAATAAAAATTATCGAGTAGTCACATGTGAATAAAATAAAAATTAATTTTATAAAATGAAAAAAATTATTTTTATTATTGTCATTATATAATAATGCTTGGCCGCTGCATTCTTTGACATGTTCTCGCTACATCTGGTGGTTCAGAAATCAGGATGAACAATATAAGTAATCGATAGGGTTGCCAACTTGGAATAGGGAGACAAATGAGAACGACCGAGCGTGTGAGTGTGACTGTGTATATGCGTGTTTTCTAGGGTTTTTTTTAATAATCAAGCGTATTCTAGGGCGGCGACCGACCATTCGATATTGACCGCACGTGATGAATAAAAGACATTTTTTTGTTTTTAATTATTTTGGAAAAATAAAAAGTCAAATATGCACACTAAATTGGTAAGATTTCCAATTCATTAAATTTTAGGGAAAAAAAAAATAAAAACATGACACCTCTTATTTTTAAAAAAATAATGCAGATATGCTCCTATCCTATAAAGAAATGGAGCTCTGAAAACGATGACTTAATTAAGTATTGATTGAGACCACAAAAAAAAAAAAAAAAATTGACTTTGAGTTGAGATTTTCTTTTGACATCGAGCAAATAAAATATTATTACTCATAAATCGAGAGGAGTTCTTAGTGAAGATGCTCCAATGTTCAAGTTAATATAATTCTAAATGGATGAATAAAAAATAGTAGAGAACATACGTACAAACATAAATTTGAGATGTTTAGAAAGCATACCTTGTCAATGGAGAGAGCATGTAGTTATTATTCTGACAAATTATTAGAATTTTCTAATCATGTTGTCGGTTGAATATATCCTGACTGATTTATAAGGTTAGTCATCTTTATGTCTATCCTCGCATTAAGCTGCTCAGTTATGTACTGCATAGTATTAGGGATCAGTTCGAAAAATAATATGATGCATTGGACGTACTAGAAATCTGTTCAAGAAGTCATATGATAAAATATGCGTCCTATAAATCTGTTTGGGAATCAATATGAAGCTAAGTACTTTAAGTTCGGCTGGCCTTTTATCTGATAGGGCATGCATAGAGAGATTTATGAGAATCAGAGAGGCCAACCCTTATTCTAATTATACCTATGGCTGGTCGATTGTGAGGTGGATAGAACATCCCTAAAGCTCAGTCAACTATTAAATGACGTCATGCTACCTTTCTAGTTCAAGAGTAAAGAACTAAACCTCTTATGTTTGATCAGCTTAAGGGTCGGTCAACCTTCTTCCAAACAGCTTGTGATCTGGTCGGGCTAGTCTTGAGAGTCTTGCTTTAGGCAAATAACGAAGCTAGGTGGGGAATGCTCTCTTCCCTTGACTTTGACATCCATGTCACCTTGACTTTCACCGTCACATCATTTTCTGGGTCTGCTCGTTACATCTCGTATCACTAGCCTCCCCTTCAAGTCTAGTCGAAAGAGATGTAACCAATAACTAACTCGTCTGAAAATTCATATTTTCATTTGCACCTAAGGCATTTGTAATATACCAAAAATATAATAAAAATTTAAATATAATTCAAATGTGACATAATTAAATTATTTTAGGGAAAATAAATATTTTTGGAAGATAATTTATCATGAAATAGGTTTATATGAATTTTTAGAATTTATCGAGATTTTTATGAATTTTATAGGAGTCTTTTTAGTTTTTATGAAGATAAATGAGTAGAATATAACGTCTGTTTATAATACCCAATTACATTGGGAGTATATAAACCTAAGTTTATATTAATGAAAACCTAAGTCCTTCGTCTTTGCCGCATGCCGCCTCCACCCACGTGCGGCGTTGTTCCGTGACAAGGACTGCCACCACCCAACCACTGGCTCTACTCCGTCGTTCTCACGAGCAGCTAGTGTCGGCCACCTTTTCTTTTCCCCTCTTTCGTCCGTGCCCTTCCCCTACCCTGAACACAGCCGATGCCACCAGCACCTCTCCTGCGATGAGCAAGGATCCGTCATCTCGTTGTAGCAGCACCCCTTGTCGTACCTTGCCAGCGACGACGCCGTCGACGACCCTCACTTTGCGCCTCTCACGCTTGCGGGTCGCAGGCTACTACTACTGTCGCTGCTGTGAACCCCGTCGTCGATAAATCGGAGCCATTGCCGGCCGACGGAACACCGCATCCTCACCACCGCTAACATCTGGCCTTGCTACTATCCCTTCCTCATGAGCCGCACCCTGCTTTCTCTTCTTCGCGTCTCACAACAGATGCCGAGCTTGAGGAAACGCGGACGAGCCTCCACCTAGCGTCGTGTCTAGGCCGAGACCATCATCACCAAAAGCTGGCTTTCATCTTTCCCGTAGCATCTCTGTCTTGAGCCTAACTAAAAGAGATAAAACAGAATTATCAAAATTGACCGGATCAAATTACAAAATCAAATCATATTAGTATTTGAATTGTTCTAATAATTCTGTTATAATTATTAGAATAATTTTCAAAATTATTCTTAGAATAATTCTGTTATTTATTAATTGGTCAATTGACCAAGTACGTTTAAACATTATATATTATATTGTCCTTAGGGCAAATATCAATGAACAACAAGATTTATTATTGCCACCACCTCTTCCTATTATTCTTCTATCATGGTATCAGAGCCTTAGAGCCTTTGCTCTTCTTCCTCTTAGTAGTGCCACCACCTCATATTATTATTCTTTTTTTTTCTTTTTCCCTCAAGTCAACAATTTCTCTCACGACAATTCACTTTTCTTATCTCTCTCCTATCTCTTATTTTTTAATTAATCCTTATTTTTCTTTTTCATTTTCTTCCGCTCTCGTTGAGGATTTCTCTTCTTTCGTTTTCTTCAATTCCACCGTCTTCTATCAGCAAGGAGGAATAATCGAAACAGATACAGGAAGGTATTATTTATAGACGGCAGCAACTTCTTCTTTCCTTCAGTGCCGCCGCTGCTCGCCGAGGGAACACGGTGCCGCTGCAACTTCCGTCTCTGCCTAGTAAACCTTTGGTAGGGGATCTCTGTTCTGTCAGCATCCCAGAAGAGAAGCTCCGGCTATCTATTTCCTGCTTGTCCTGGTTTTCTGCCACAAGAAGCTCCGGCTGTTCACATTGGTCACAACGCATATTTGTTCTCTTCTTCACCACAGATAAGTTTGCATTACACAGCTCATTCCTTTTATAATGTCAGAACTTTCTTCTCCATCTTCCACCACAGAAACAAATTTTGCGACACAATTCTCTTCCTTACCCCTAAATGCCATGTCTTATTTACCCATCAAACTCACCAATGATAATCATATGCTTTGGAAGATGCAATTTATTTTGCTACTTCGTGTTCATGATTTACTCGGAATCATTGATGACACTTCTCTTAAACCGCAAGAAGATGATTCAGGCTATACTATATGGAATAAGAAGGATCAACTAATTATGACATGGTTGATTTCAACAATTAGTGAGCCTATACTTCCTACGATTGTAGGGCTTGTCAGCTCTCGTCAAATATGGGAAACTCTTGCTCCAACCTTTACTTCACAGTCTCAAGCACGTGTTCTTCAACTTCGCATGCAATTACAATCAGTGCACCGAGGAGACAAATCCATCAATGAATATATGCAATCAATCAGAACCATTGTCAATAATTTAGCTGCGATTGGCAATCCAATTTCAGATCCAGATTTATTAATACATGTTCTTGTAGGATTGGGGCCTCAATATGATAGCTTTATTCCTAGCATAACTACTCACATCGATCAAGTGTCACTTGATACCCTTCATGACTTGCTCTCTTCACATGAGATACTTCTACAATTACAATCTCAAAGGGTTTCAGATTCTATTGCTCTTACGGCATGCAAGACTGATAGTACTATCCACCAAGGAAATCAAGGAGGTCGAGGACGAGGACAAGGACGAGGACAAGGTCGAGGACGAGGTCAAGGTCAAGGACGAGGTCAAGGCCGAGGACAAGGACGAGGACGTTGTCAGATTTGTTTCAAGATTGGTCACTTTGCTCATCAATGTTATAAGAGATATGATCCAAATTTTACTGGAGGTTTTGCATCCACATCTCAAGCATCAACCTCAACTTCATCATATCACCCAGGGGCATTTTCTGTTGCAAGCAATCCTTATGTACCTACGACAAATTCTTCAGTCTCAGGATGGCATCCAGATTCTGGAGCAACTCATCACGTTACATCAGATTATGACATTCTTACAGAGGCCTCCTCCTATCATGGTCCTGATACTGTACAAGTAGGCAACGGTTCAGGTTTGCAAATTGCTCACCTTGGAAACACATTTTTTTCATTCAACTGGTCGACTCTTTTCCATGCGCAATACACTTCATGTTCCTTCCATCACTAAAAATTTACTTTCAGTCCGTCAATTTGCTCTTGATAATAATGTGTTTTTTGAATTTCACCCTCACTATTGTCTTGTGAAGGATCCCACAACCAAAACCACCCTGCTCAGAGGAGAAATTAGAGATGGTCTCTACTATCTTCAACCTACATCCGCCAAAGCTCTAGTTGGAGAACGCACAAATAAAACCTCCTGGCATGCACGACTTGGTCATCCATCTCTACGTCTTGTTCAAGGAATCATTAATCGGTTTGGCCTACCGACATCTTTATCATACTCATCTCATTCTTGTGAAGCATGTTTGAAAGCAAAAAGTCATAAATTGCCCTTTGTTTCTTCTTCTCATGTGTCTAGTTTTCCTTTAGAACTTATTCACTCTGATGTTTGGGCCCTGCTCCTATTTTGTCAAATCAAGGTTTCCTCTATTATGTGATTTTTATTGATGACTTTAGCAAGTTTACTTGGATATTTTTCATGAAATGGAAATCTGATCTTTTTGATATCTTTTGTCAATTCCAAAGACACGTAGAACGTTTCTTTGATCGAAAAATACTTTCTCTCAACTCTGATTGGGGTGGAGAATATCAAGCGCTTCATCGTTATCTGGGCTCTTTGGGCATTCTTCATCGAGTCTCATGTCCTCACACTCTCGAACAAAATGGCTCTGCAGAGAGGAAACATCGCCATATAATCAAAACTGCCTTAGCTCTTCTCAATCATGCATCAGTTCCACTCAAATTTTGGGATGACGCGGTTCAAACTGCTGTTTATCTTATTAATCGTCTACCTACTCCATTGCTTCACCATAAAAGCCCTATGGAAAAACTCCATAATCAGTCTCCTGACTATACCTTCTTACGTATCTTCGGTTGTGCATGTTATCCATGGCTACGACCTTACTCCAAACATAAACTTGATCCTCGTTCTCAACAGTGTATTTTCCTTGGTTATAGTAATTTGCACCATGGGTACCGTTGTCTACATATACCGACAGGGCGCATATATATATCTCGGCATGTTGTTTTTGATGAATCTCTGTTTCATTTTACAGCCACAACAACAACTCCATCCTCAAGCAGTGGTACCTTCTTACCACCACCTAATATCCCATCTGAATTACCACAGGTTGCTCATCCAATAAAACACACTGGAAATGTGAGAAGAGATGGCATCCTGGGTTCTGCTCCAGTATTCTCTACAAATTCTCCTAGATCACCAGAATTGACTCGAGTGGCTACTCCATTAAGACCAGGGCATACTGATGAGAGGAATAATGCTGTGGAACCTATTCCGTGTCCAATCTCGGAAACCTCGCCAGCTATGGATAATATACTCTCTAGCTCTAGATCGTCAAATAATACAAGTCCATCATCAGAATCACCATGTCAAACTACTTCCTCTTCCTCGTCAACAAGTGATTCGAATGATGGTCGTCCTCGTCGCATGCTTCCCTTAAGTGACATATATGCACGATGCCCTCAAATAACAACTCGACATCCTCTTCCTCGAGCTTTATTGGTTTCTTCAAAGTCTATTGAATCGACTTGTTTTACACAGGCAAACAAGGATCCAAATTGGCGTAATGCAATGGCTATAGAATTTGATGCACTTATTCGCAATGGAACATGGAACCTAGTTCCGCGTACTCCCTCCATGAATGTGGTGGGCTCTAAATGGGTATTTCGTCTTAAGCATCGAGCTGATGGTTCTCTTGAATGACACAAAGCTCGACTCGTAGCCAAAGGATTTAGTCAACAACCAGGTATTGACTTCAATGACACTTTTAGCCCAGTCATCAAAATTACATCTGTCAGACTATTGTTATCAATAGCTGTTAGTTCTAATTGGCCCGTACGACAATTAGACATTTCAAATGCGTTTCTCCATGGTTATCTTGAGGAAACTGTTTTCATGGAGCAACTGCCTGGGTTCATTCATCCACAATTTTCATCTCATGTTTGTCAACTCAAGAAATCCTTATACGGTCTTCGACAAGCTCCTCGTGCATGGTTTCATCGATTATCTAATTGGTTACAAACTCAAGGATTTTTTGGATTGAAGACTGACTCGTCTTTATTTTACAAAAATCATGATGGATTTATGATATTTTTTCTTATTTATGTGGATGACATTCTGATAACCGGCAATGATCACAAGGGTATCACAACTTTATTAAGTCTTCTAAATCAAGAGTTTCCTACTCGAGATTTGGGTATTGCTCATTTTTTTCTTGGTATTGAGCTTATTCCACATGAGGATGGCTATCTTCTCTCTCAGAGCAAATACATTACTGGACTTCTTCAAAGAGCCAAAATAGATGGAGCACGTCCGGTCTCTACACCAATTGCTATAAACAACTCTCCAACTTCATCCTCTCCTGCTCTATCTGATCCACAGATTTATCGAAGTATTGTTGGGGCCTTACAATATGTCACTATCTCACGCCCTGATATTACTTTTGTGGTAAATCGTGCTTGTCAATTCATGCATGCTCCAACTGAACAAAATTGGGATAATGTAAAAAGAATACTTCGCTATCTCAAATGTACTATTCTACATGGTCTTCTTTTATATCGCCAATCGTCTCAAGATTTACATGCATATAGTGATGCAGATTGGGCAAGTTCTCCTGAAGATAGACGCTCTACTAGTGGATATGCAATATTTCTTGGACGAAATCTTATCTCATGGAATTCGAAAAAGCAACCTACGGTATCTCGTTCAAGCACTGAGGCAGAATATAAAGCTATAGCAAATACAACGTCAGAAATTATTTGGCTTCAATCACTTCTCTCCGAACTTCATCTTGCATCAAATATTGCACCAAAAATTTGGTGCGACAATATTGGAGCAACATATCTCACAGCAAATCTAGTCTTTCATGCTTGTACAAAACATGTGGAAATTGATTTTCATTTTGTTCGTGAACGTGTGGCAACTCAGCAGTTATCCGTCTCTTATATTTCTACTGAAGATCAAATCGCTGATATCTTTACCAAGCCACTATCCAGATAACGCTTCAACAAGTTAGCAAGCAAACTCAACGTCAGAGATCTCCCGTTGAGTTTGTCGGGGGGTAAAAGAGATAAAACAGAATTATCAAAATTGACCGGATCAAATTACCAAATCAAATCATATTAGTATTTGAATTGTTCTAATAATTCTGTTATAATTATTAGAATAATTCTCAAAATTATTCTTAGAATAATTCTGTTATTTATTAATTGGTCAATTGACCAAGTACGTTTAAACATTATATATTGTATTGCCCTTAGGGCAAATATCAATGAACAACAAGATTTATTATTGCCACCACCTCTTCCTATTATTCTTCTATCACTAGCCGCCGGCGCAACCCTCTGCCCTCGCGAACAGTAGCATTGCACCATCCTGCTGTCCGGCCGCCGCATCATCCACTACCTCCACTAGCGACGCCGACAAGCCCTACCAGCCAACACGAGCAGATGTCCCTGTTGTTCTCACGTACTTGAGTCGTAGTGCCCCTCACCATCGACCTTGCTCTATTACCACCGTCGTGACTTGCTATGCCGTGACTTGCTGCGGGTGATAAGGACAGTTAAGTTACTGGTAAGTAATTTATTTAAGGTTAGTTGATTAATCAAATTGAAGTTTGTTTGGGTGGTTAACAGGTTAATTGATTAATAATTTTGATTTAGTGTTCAATCATCGATTAAGTAATTAACAGAATAGATTAATTAGTGTTGAAGATCAATTAAACATTAATCAGTTTAATAATGAGTGATCAATTGATTTGATCGGATAAATTTAATTAATTATTATTCATTGATTAGTGTTAACTAGTTGATTAATTGAAGAAAAGTTGAGAATTAAATGAATTTGATGATTAATGAAAATTATTAGATTCATTCATGATGCTTGCTTAATTAATTGATATTTAAAAATCTAATTAATTAGTTATTTAGATTTACTAATTAGTGAGATAATTAAGCAAATTTAAGGGAAAATAAATGGGTAACCTTGGTATACTAGTTATGGTTACTTGAACTATTTTAGCATTGAGTTTGCTTTGTATTTAATACTTATAGAATTCGAGTTCGAGACAAATAATTTAACTTGAAGATGGTCAGCATGATCTACATTTGAGGTGGGTAGATTCTGTATATTTTCTTGATAGCTTTGATTATAGTGCATATTTGTTTACTACCATGTTTGATGAGGTTACAGTTACTCGCTACTTTAAATCTGTTCTATATTGCTCCTAAGTTGATACCTTATTGGTTGCCCTTATATATTGATCTATTATGTATAACTATGCATTATGTTTAAAATTCATGATTGTGTTTGATACGGCTGGCAATGGAGGGGCCCAAAAGGAAAGGGTGAGAAGGGTCAAGGCCATATAACGGTCAAAAGTCAAGATGATGTGGCAGTCAATAGTCAAGGTGACTTGGCAGTTAATAGTCAAGCTGACTAGGCAATCAAAGTCAAGCATATGGGGTAGTCAGAGGTCAGGCTGACTTGTCGATCAAGGGGGCAAAGTAGTTGAAAGACAAAGGGAGACGACAAGCGGAACACAGGGTACAGGTCGGGATCGGCAGAGTTGTGTAGAGACAACTCGATCTACAGGCCTGCGATTCGAAGGCCCAGAAGTACAAGTCACAAATCACAAGTCGGGATCGACAGAGCTGTGAAGAGACAGTTCGATCTACATGCCTACGGTCGAGGGCCAGGAAATACAAAGTGCAGGGTACAGGTCAGGATCGGCAGAGCTGTTTAAAGGCAGCTCGATCTACAGGCCTACGGTCGAGGGCTAGGAAATACAAAGTGCAGGGTATAGGTCGGGATCGGCAGAGCTGTTTAAAGGCAGCTCGATCTACAGGCCTACGGTCGAGGGCCAGGAAATACAAAGTGCAGGGTATAGGTCGGGATCGGCAGAGCTGTTTAAAGGCAGCTCGATCTACAGGCCTACGGTTGAGGGCCAGGAAATACAAAGTGCAGGGTATAGGTCGGGATCGGCAAAGCTGTTTAAAGGCAGCTCGATCTACAGGCCTATGGTCGAGGGCCAGGAAATACATAGTGCAGGGTATAGGTCGGGATCGACAGAGCTGTTTAAAGGCAACTCGATCTACAGGTCTACGGTCGAGGGCCAGGAAATACAAAGTGCAGGGTATAGGTCGGGATCGGTAGAGCTGTTTAAAAGCAGCTCGATCTACAGGCCTACAGTCGAGGGCCAGGGTATACAAGATACAGGGTACAAACCGAGATCGACAGAGCTGTTCAGAGTCAGCCCGACTGGCAGGTGACGCTTAGAGGCTGGATCTGATCGGAGGATGCGAGGCAGATGCAGGCCACAAAAGATCGGATGAACTAAGCCGTGCGGAAGTCGGAGAATCACAATTGTCCGTCAAGGGATAATCATTACATACCATCGATATGTGCGAAGGCGAAGGTTTCTAAATGAAAAGATGTCCTCATAACCAATAGCAGCCTGACAGATGTCCTTCATTACAAGACAAAATCTATGTGTAAAGGCGGAGGTTCCTAAACAAGAAGATGCTTTCATAACCAATAGCAGCACGACAGGTGTCCGGGACTATACGACAAAGCCTCGCGTCTAACACTTTCTGACATAGTCGCAGGTTTTAGAAGCGAGGCGGGTGCATAAAAAGGGGAGGATTCTTCGTACGCGGGGACGCTTGATAACCATGATTTCATTGCATTATTTTGATTCATATATGCATGGTTTTGATGTTGGTTTCATAGTTTAAATCATGGTTACATTACATTTTGGTGCATTGCATAGATTTTGGACTTAATTGTAAATTATATTATTTTTGGTGTTATTTGATGCTAATATTTGATTCTTATTTTGTAGGCATCAAAGGATCTTAGATTTGGATCTATTTGGACCGGAATTGGGCTCGAATCGGAGTTCAAAAGACAAGATCAAGCTTTGGGTCGATTTGGGCCGTTTATCAAGAATAGGACAGATCTGAACCATCCGTTGAAGATCTGGTCGATCCAACCTAATGGGGAGCAGATCTAAGCCATTGATGAAGATCCAGAAGTTTTGATCCAGATCTGAGTTCATCCAGCCATTGATCCAGCCGGATTAATCTGGGCCGTTCATTGAAGATCGGCAGATCTGGGCCATCCAGTGATGATCTGATCGATCCGACCTACGGGAGGGTAGATCCAGACCCTAGATCAACATCAGTACCTTCGGATCAGATTTTGGATGATTTTCACCGTTGATTTAGCTCCAAATTGATCCCAGCCGTCCGTTCAGATCTGGAACAGATTCAAAACAGAAGCTACAGTGTTCTTTCTGCTTCGTCGACTCCTCCGCGCACAGCGCCGCGTCCCGCGAGTTTTCCAGTGGATTCCGACCACCATCCTCTTCCAGATCCACTTCTCAGTGAGTCTTGTTTGCGTTGGAGCTTCCATCCGTTGGCTTCCAAATCTTGATCATCTGCACGCGCCGGCGAACATCTCTCCGGAGCTCAGATCTGTGCGATTATTTCCTCTGTTTCAGCCATCATCGGAGGAATTCCTTGGTGACAGTGGCTCGCCTCCATCAGAGAGCATCGATCCAGAGACTGCATTCCTCAGATCTGCAGAATTTCAAGCTCGGCAGTGTTAATCTTCACCAGCTTTTCCGAGAAGCATTTCTTCGGTGCTGGACGAGATGGTACTGAGTCAATGGTCGAAAGCTCCTTCTTCATGTAGGTTTCTTGTGTGACGGCAAGGAAAGACTCATTAGAAGAGTAGTTTTGGATAGAGATGGCTTAGATTTTGATTTTACAGTTTATTGTTTCTGCATTTTGTTCTTTCATGTTCTGATTTTGTTGATTTACTGCTTAACGAACCCCGGTTCTAATTTCTAGTGTGCAGTTCTGATTTCTCTGAGTTAATACAATCTAAATCTTGTCTAACTTCTGGATTAGTTGTTTAACTAGTTTGTGATTTAAACTAGATGTTCTGATTAGCATGAATTTGTTAGTTTTGGTTGTTTAGTTAGCAAAGCTTTTGTTTGGTTCATTGGATATGTTAAGTCGTGATCATGCCTAAATGTTGGTTGCTTATTCTGATATATAGATTGTTTCCTCTGAACAATGCTATTTTGATTGAATTCTTGAAGTTGACTGTTGAAGTGATTGTAATTGAAGATTGTATGTAGTTTGGTTTATCAAGTAGTGATAAAGCTTTGAGGTTAATTGTTGCTGTAATGGTTAGTTCAAGAAATTGATTCCATGATGCTTGATAGATGAGAATGCCTAATAAACTTTGTTTATGTGAGAAAACAATGTGAATTAATTCTAGAGTACTCACACATTTATTTTGCTAGTAACCCTTGGAAAAAAATACGACTTGGGACTCGTTGCTACAATGCTTGTATCAATTTTAATGAGTTTCAATTTTAATTAATTTGATGTGCCACGTGACATGAAAATGGCTAACACCAAATTTTGGCGCCGTTGCCGGGGAATTAACTAGCAATGTGTGTTTATTTTAGATTGATCATTGTGTGATTTTAATTGGTTAGCATTTATCTTACTTGATTTGATTGCCTATTCTTTTTGTATTTTCTTGTTGGCTTATTCTTGAATTTTTAAATGCTTCTACTGTTCATGTTTTCATTAGATTGAAACTTTATTCTCTTGAATCTTCTAATCTTGATTTTTGAGTGTTGTAGTGAAGAATAGGAGATTTCTTTAGCATGGATCCATATTTTCAGAATTTTGGAGGTGGAATGGAGAGTTATCAGTGTTTTTAGCCTGAGTATCAAATTTACCCAAATATGGATCAACAGAATAGGTATGAATCATTTTCAAATGGTTTTAATGCTAATTGGGTGGATAATTCATGTTTCAGGTATGAAAGTGCACAAGGACAATTTATTGAGCCATATCCAGCTTACCAGAGTTCATATGGATTCCAAGAAGTTTCAACAAATTTTATGCTAAATCCTTTTCAACAAAATGACCCTCAGATGGATGAGTCAACATGGAAACTCAAGGAGATTATGCAACAAATGAGTGAACATCAAGAGCAACAATTTTCAAGGATTCAGAACATACAGAGTCAGATAGATCAAATTGCATCATCCATTCATCAGTTACAAATACAACGTGGCAGTGAAGAGATGGAAAGTAGTGATTCTGTCAGGCCTGACCCTACTCCCGTTACTTCACATGATTTTTCTAGTATTTTTTGTGATGATTATGTGATTATGCAAATTTCTGATCCTACTGATATTGTTGCTGAAGATGTTGTGAGTGATTCAGGTTCTGAACATTTCTTTGAAGATGATTTAAGTGTAGAGGAATGTTTACTGGAAGCATTACCTCAAGAATCACCAAGAGTTGAAGATGTAAGTGTAGGGACTTGTGCTATGGAGCCAAGTACCCAAGAATCACTACATGAGGATGAACATTCACAAGAACAAGAGCTTGAGCCACATCATGATGAAGAGGAGGTAACAATCACCACTCCAGATACCGTTCAAAACGACAAGGTAAGTATTTTTTGTGATTCATCAGAAAATTCAATAGAGGTACCGTTCATTGATTTCATTATTGTGAATCATTTCTTGCTAAATTTTCTACCCAAACTAATATTCTCCTATCTTTTTACCCCACACACGTGTGGGAGATGTTTTCTTTGATTGATGTTGTAGGAGAACATAAGCTTCCGGAGTGGATGCTTACACTGAACCGCCTTAGACCTCCAGAGAGAATTTGCAATGGAAAAATGGTCAATAAAAAAAAATTGATTGCAACCAAAAGTACTCCACTTCCGGCATGGATTATTCTTCTCAATCTTCTTCGACCTCCGGAATTAAAGGGGAGTTGGTTCTAATTTTGCTTTATCTTGCATTTTAATTCATGCTTAGTTAATAAATTCTTTTTATGCATTTCTTTGGTTTCATACTTTGCATTTTGCATTTTGTTTCTACATTTGCTTCCATACTTTGCATTTTGTTAGTACATAGCATTTTCATTTTGAATAAAAGTCTCCATGGGAATTTTCTAAGTAATATCTTTAAGATGGTAAAAGCTTCTTAAATTTGATCATCAATTTAGATCATTGGCATGATTGGATGCTTTTCTTACATGATATTAGTTAATTTGGTGGTGGATTCCAATTTGATTAGTTGAGCTTGTTTGCATAAATATTACCTAGAGAGGACCATCTTAAGCCTATATTCTATTATTTTCTTTGTGTGACATGCACTCATAGCAATTGAACTCTAGAACTTGCTTAATTTCTTTTCAAAGTCACAATAGCATATGTGTGCATGGAAATGAAGGAAATTTGTCATTCTCGCTTCATCATAAATTCTAATTTCTTTCTCCACAATTTTCTTGAAACATTTTCTTCTAGCATTTTAACCTTTGATTACCTTTGCTTGATCCATTTCATTGAGGGTTTTGGTTGACTATCTTGATGAGTTAGATTGTTCGATGATGGACAAAGTTTTAAGATTGGGGGAAGTGTATTCCGTTGCAATCTTGAGGACTGAATTTAAGGCTGGAATTGAATAGAAGTAAGCTGTATTTAAGTTGATGGTGGATGTATTCTAGAAACAGGCTGTGAGCACTGAATGGAATCAAGCTGCAATCCTTTGATCAAGCTTAACTCTTCAAGGTTCGAAGCAAAATTCTTTGAGTTTATAAGTTCAGAAAGCAAAGTTCTGAAATTGGAAGCTGATTTTTGGAGAAGCAAAATTGGCACACTACATTTTTAATTGGAAGTTTTTTGATAAGAAATTTGAATTTATGAGATGTTGAATGAAGGACAGCATTTGACAGTTACAATTCCAATTGATCAGGATGATGTATTAACTGGATAGTGTAGAGTGCAGAATTTCGATGAGGTTACTAAGGATGCAGGAAGGGCAAACCAGCACATTGCTGTTAGTAGTAGTTGAAACAGATAATTATGTATCAACTTAGTAGAGCTAACTTGTTACTTAGATGAGGAAGCATTTGAAGGTATTGTGCTATTGGAAACAATTTTGATGGCATTTTTACTTACCTGTTGAAGTCCCAATATGTTCAGGAATCTGACTCTGAAACTGTAATAACAAATCTGGACCAAAAATTCAAAAATGTTTCTACAGCTGGAAACAGTAGGATACTGGACAGGAATGAATTCAAATCTGAGAAAGGATAAGGAATGGAAGTGAAAAGTAAATTGAAACAGAACAAATGAGGAAACTGAAATCTGATTAATTTCAGAGAACAGAATCCAGTAGAAATATCAAGGCTGTATCAACTGAGCATTGTTAATCTCGAAATACATTGAAGAACCAATTGAGAATGCAGTGGTGTTATAAACAGATGTATACATGTATACTTCATTTTCTGAGATGTTGAAAGGAACAAGAATTTAGAAAACTGAAGAGTGCTGAAGTGGACTGGAAAATGGCAGAAATGCTGTTTGAAAGTAGCTAGAAGCAAATAGGAGTAGACGGTAACAAATGTTGAATTGAGGTGACTGTAACTGGGAATTATTGGAAATGAAGAAGCTTGAATCTTAAGGGAAGATCAGTAGCAACATCGGGAAAAAAATATGCAGAAATTGAAGATTTGCAGAATCTGGAAGTTGAAGCTGAGCAGCAGGAACAGAAATGAACAAAGTGCAGAGTTATGCAGAATATAGAATGTAGCAGTTTTTGTGCCAAATTGGACTGAATTGTGAAGAGCTAGAGTTGATGGCCTTTTTGGTTGCATTGTGAGCTTCTAAAGTACAACATATCTCTTAAAAAGCAATTCGTGTTGAATCTTATGCAGTTTTACAGCTATTGGGCAGAATTTCTGATAAACTTCTGTTTATCAGATTCATCAGCTGGAAATGCTGCAAATTAACTGATGAAACTGAAGAAATGGATTCATTGACTCACAAGTCTTTAAGCAGCAAATTCCAGAACTGATAACTATTGATAAACTTTTGATTTGTTGGAAGTGAAGCTGATAACAAGCAGAAGTTGACAGAAATTGAACTTGTATGAAGTGAGTGTGCTATCCTAGCTAACCAAGTTTAATTTTTGTTTTCAAGCTTGAAGCTGAAAGAGTGCCAGCTGCTTAAACTAAAGGAATCAATAGAGCAATCTATTGAAAAACACATGGGAAGGGACTGTTGGATTATTCAGCAGTGAAGGAAATGCTTATGAAAATGGAAGTTGTTGTTGCTTAGATCACACAGATGAAATCATTTTCCATCCAACCAAGAAACAAGTGTTTAAGATGTATGAAGGAATAGTGGTAAAAGGCTGAAAGGTTGTAAACTGTAGAATGAAGCAAACAGAATTCAGATTTAAAAGGTGGTATCAAGTTTGTGCCAAGTTTACTTGATGATTTTTAAGAGCAGAAATTTTTAAGTAGAAGAGTTAAGCATGGAGTTCAGAATTCAGAAATCTGCAGAAACATTGAAGTGGCAGAAATGTGCAGGAATTATTTGTAAATGTAGAATTTTGTGCCAAGGAAATCAAAAATCAGGTTTAATATTTAAATTCTGTATAGGGATCCAGACCTGCAGAGGAAGAAAATTGAATTTGATGAATTAGTTGCATGCCATCCTCTGAGAAGTTGAACTATTGAGTCAAATCAGATACTGAGGAAACTGATGTAGAATTGCAGAATGCAGAAGTTACCGAATTTGGAACTGGCTAGTTACACTTCAATGTTGAAATCAGTGAATTTATGGAACTTTAATAGTGAACTTATGAGTGGTTCGACACTGAAGTGAAGATGTAATGGAAATTGCACTATAAGAAATTGAGATTCAGAATTGCAGATCCTGGTGGGCAGTGGTAACAAACATGGACAGATCTGATTTCTGAGAAGGAAATCTGCATATCCAAGTTAGAACTGAACTGATTGGAAAGCTTTGTGTTGTTGGTGGGTTTCTCTTAGCAATCTGTGATTATCTATTAGTGTCTATTTTACTCAATTAGTGGATATAATTGCCTGTTTACCCTCTGAGTTCGGAATCTGACCTGTAAATGTCTGATATTGTGTTGCTGAGATACATTGTTATGGGCCAGGTGTTATTTGAGGTTATAAATTCAGAAACTTGGAAGAATGCAGGAACCTGCAGAAATGGAATTTATTTCTAATAAGTGAGAAAGCAGAGTGCAGTTTTATTTCTGACCAAGCTTGATTCCTGAAATTGGTCTTGAACTCTTACATTGAAGAGATCAATTCTATATTAGAGTGTTCACATATGATGTTGGTGGAGATGCTTAAATCATTAAAGGTATTAAGTAGCCAGATCAAGAACAGAAAAAATAGAGAAGCTGAATCAGAATTTTGTGAAGCTTGTTCTTTAACTGTAATCTAGAGCATTTTGGTTATTTTGTGTATAAAGTCTTCTTCACAGTGTGATCAGTGAAACCTCAATTGAAGTTCCTGTTTTGTGCCAAATATTCTTGCCGTTATGACATGTACCAATCTGAATTCATCTCAGTGCTTAATGATTCTTACTTTCCATCTTAAGTTGTAGTGAATTGAGCTGAAGTTACAATTGAATTCCAATTATGAAATTGAAGACTAAAGTTTTAGCATTTAAAAACTGACCTCATTTGGTTTAAATCCTGTAATGGTAGATATTTGATAACTATGATTTTCAGTTCTGATTTCTGTGCTGATTTTTAGAGTTTGATGCAAATCGAGCAATTCCTGGAATTAAGTTTTGAAATTCAGTCCAGCAACTGAAATTTTCTGTTGTAATTCTGCATTTGTTGGGATACACATTATTTTCAGTTGGAATGGAGTGGATGTGAACCAGAAATGCTGTTCAGAAAGTGGAATTGCTGGATTGTTGACAATCTGTAGAATTAGAATCTAGAAAGAAGTTCTGATTATGTCAATTTAAGCATGGATCCCTTCAATGTCTTGTGTGAAAGCTATGTACCAATTCTTGTTAGTGATATCTTAGAACTCCAGCTGTACCATTATTGAGAGTATTCTCTTGGAACAGAACTTCTCATGGGTAAAAATATCTACAGAATAAAAACAAGATCAGTGCATATAAGAGTATCAAGTCATGTTATACATATTTTGTATCATTGTCCGAGACGGCCAAGTTTAAGTGTGGGGGAAGGGAATTATTCTTCATGATTTGAGATTATTTTTGAGCTTCCAAATTGCTGAAATTGAAGTGGAAAAATAGTGAAAGAAAATTTTTTAAAAATTGGCAAATCAAGAGTGTATCAAAGGTGAACATAGAGTATCAAGATTTTTTGTTAGCTATCAAATTGAAGGGGAGGTTAGCTTGATATTTTAAATTGGTAATGACAAATGATATTCATTTCCTTTCACATCAAAATGGTCAACTCATCAAGTATATTCCTCCAATACTCTCATTCTCTCATTTTCTTCATTAATACCTTTTCTTTTGCTACTACATTCACTTTCACTTGTTCTTTTGCTTCCATTTCAATTCTTGATGATAAATTCCTTTTGATTCATGTATGCTATGTTTTATAGTGGTGGAGAAGTAGAATATAAGCAAGCTTATGGTAGTGAAATGTTGTGAGTTGCATTGAGTTGAACTCCACTAATATGCATGTTCGAGTGTGAGGGCTAGAATAGGTGAGTACCTTGTGAGATTACAACTTGCTTAATTTTTCAATCGAATTGAAACTACCATACCTACTGATTATTGTTTGGATTGCATTCATGATTGTTAGTGATCTTTAGATGATCTTAGTTAAATTCTTTTTACTATCTTTTAGATATTGCTAGGGAATTTTCTATGGAGATGATTTTGAGTTTTCTTTACTTTCACGGGACGTTCAAGACTAAGTGTGGGGGATTTGATAACCATGATTTCATTGCATTATTTTGATTCATATATGTATGGTTTTGATGTTGGTTTCATAGTTTAAATCATGGTTACATTACATTTTGGTGCATTGCATAGATTTTGGACTTAATTGCAAATTATATTATTTTTGGTGTTATTTGATGCTAATATTTGATTCTTATTTTGTAGGCATCAAAGTATCTTAGATTTGGATCTATTTGGACCAGAATTGGGCTCGAATCGGAGTTCAAAAGACAAGATCAAGGTTTGGGTCGATTTGGGCCGTTTATCAAGAATAGGACAGATCTGAACCATCCGTTGAAGATCTGGTCGATCCAACCTAATGGGGAGCAGATCTAAGCCATTGATGAAGATCCAGAAGTTTTGATCCAGATCTGAGTTCATCCAGCCATTGATCCAGCCGGATTAATCTGGGCCGTTCATTGAATATCGGAAGATCTGGGCCATCCAGTGATGATCTGATCGATCCGACCTACGGGAGGGTAGATCCAGACCCTAGATCAACATCAGTACCTTCGGATCAGATTTTGGATGATTTTCACCGTTGATTTAGCTCCAAATTGATCCCAGCCGTCCGTTCAGATCTGGAACAGATTCAAAACAGAAGCTACAGTGTTCTTTCTGCTTCGTCGACTCCTCCGCGCACAGCGCCGCGTCCCGCAAGTTTTCCAGTGGATTCCGACCACCATCCTCTTCCAGATCCACTTCTCAGTGAGTCTTGTTTGCGTTGGAGCTTCCATCCGTTGGCTTCCAAATCTTGATCATCTGCACGCGCCGGCGAACATCTCTCCGGAGCTCAGATCTGTGCGATTATTTCCTCTGTTTCAGCCATCATCGGAGGAATTCCTTGGTGACAGTGGCTCGCCTCCATCAGAGAGCATCGATCCAGAGACTGCATTCCTCAGATCTGCAGAATTTCAAGCTCGGCAGTGTTAATCTTCACCAGCTTTTCCGAGAAGCATTTCTTCGGTGCTGGACGAGATGGTACTGAGTCAATGGTCGAAAGCTCCTTCTTCATGTAGGTTTCTTGTGTGACGGCAAGGAAAGACTCATTAGAAGAGTAGTTTTGGATAGAGATGGCTTAGATTTTGATTTTACAGTTTATTGTTTCTGCATTTTGTTCTTTCATGTTCTGATTTTGTTGATTTACTGCTTAACGAACCCCGGTTCTAATTTCTAGTGTGCAGTTCTGATTTCTCTGAGTTAATACAATCTAAATCTTGTCTAACTTCTGGATTAGTTGTTTAACTAGTTTGTGATTTAAACTAGATGTTCTGATTAGCATGAATTTGTTAGTTTTGGTTGTTTAGTTAGCAAAGCTTTTGTTTGGTTCATTGGATATGTTAAGTCGTGATCATGCCTAAATGTTGGTTGCTTATTCTGATATATAGATTGTTTCCTCTGAACAATGCTATTTTGATTGAATTCTTGAAGTTGACTGTTGAAGTGATTGTAATTGAAGATTGTATGTAGTTTGGTTTATCAAGTAGTGATAAAGCTTTGAGGTTAATTGTTGCTGTAATGGTTAGTTCAAGAAATTGATTCCATGATGCTTGATAGATGAGAATGCCTAATAAACTTTGTTTATGTGAGAAAACAATGTGAATTAATTCTAGAGTACTCACACATTTATTTTGCTAGTAACCCTTGGAAAAAAATACGACTTGGGACTCGTTGCTACAATGCTTGTATCAATTTTAATGAGTTTCAATTTTAATTAATTTGATGTGCCACGTGACATGAAAATGGCTAACACCAACGCTCTCTGGTCACTTTTTTCCACAACTTTTCACTTTCAGTCGTTTTTGCTTCTTTTTGCGTTTTCTGGGGAAAAAGTACCTGACTTGAGCGTCGGAGGGCCTGACCCGGGGACTTTTTCCCTGGGTTCTGGTCTCTAACGTGAGAGGGGGGGATCGTCTGAGTGTGTGCAGGTGCCTGCAGCATCGTCAGTCGCTCGTGGGAGCCGGATCACCCACGACTTTCCGTCAACAACTAGGCCGTCGCGACCAGCCTTCGTCCGACTCAGCTTTCGGGCAGGATCAGTGTTTATGGATATGCATGATATTACCATACCGTAGTATAAGACATTGGATATTCTGCTAGACCCCTTAGTAGATGATTTGACTCTGTGTTTATTGTTAGGATAATCATACCGTAGTATAGGATATCAAGCATCTTGCTAAACCTTTGTTTATTATTGCATACTATAGTGTAAGATATTGAATATCCTAATAAACTCTTGTTGTTATTTAGGCCTATAGTTTATGTTTGTGAGTTTATGTTATAGTATGGTTACATACTTAGGCTTGTGCCTATAGGTCACTAACATTACATATAGGATAGTTATATACTGGTGTGAGGGCATATATGTTAGTGAGATTATACTGACCTATGCTTGATAGAAATCACTCCCTAGCAGAAGGGTAGTGTATTTCACTATGCTTTCCCCTTTGAATTAGCCCTTATGATTATTTGATATTGATTCTGTTATTTATTATATCTGAGATGATTCCATGGAATTAGTCGAGATACTAATGCTATGTGACTAGTAACTTGGGGATGTGATTGTCTATTTTCTACCTATATACTAATAAGATTATATCGTAATATAGGATACCAAGTATCCTAATAGACCCTTACTTGTTATATAGGTTCATGCCTATACATTAATAGAATTATACTATGGTATAATATTTTTGAGGATCCTACTAGACCCTTGGTTGCTATATCTTGTCGACCATTGTCTCCCATTCATGGTTAAGAGAGTCGTCAATAACTGTTGGTATATCCTATCGACCGTTGTCTCCTATTCGTGGTTGAGAGAGTCGTCAGTGACCGTTAGTATATCCTGTCTCTCATGCATGGTTGAGAGAGTCGTTAGTGACCATTGATATATACCTTGTCTGCCCACGAGACCATCCATGGTAGAGCGTTCTCTCGTAGATAGTAGCTAGTTATTACCTTGTCTGCCCACAAGACCATCCGTGGTAGAACGTTCTCCCGCGGACAGTGACTAGTCATTTACCTTGACTGCCCACGGGATCATCCATGGTAGAGCGTTCTCCTGCAGTCAATATTGATTATATGCTTGCTATATGTCGGCCATATATTTGTTCGTGCAGGTTTGGAGGTATTGTATGTACTCTCAATTTGTTGGTTATTCGTGGTTGAGCAGGTTAGTGAAGTGTTATATTATTGATTATACTTTTGGTTAGCTGGTGATTATATTGGGATACCTTTGCTGGTTAGTAAGTATTTTACCTGAGACTGCATTCTTTGATCTCCTGTCGGTATATTATGCATGCACTATCTTCTTCTAGCTACTGAGTGGTTGCACTCACTATCCTTTACTTTTTCCTTGACTTACAAGTTAGCTAATAGAGGAGGTGTTGTGTCGCTTAGAGGTCCTAACTACCAGTCCTGCTCGAGTTAGGTTTCTGTTGAGTTGCTTTATATTATTGTTCCTGTTATTTATGATTGTGGTTTCTTTCTGTATCAGATTTTGAGTATGTTCACATGTACATGCATACATACACGCATTATCATTTTGTGACTTGGTGTTGTTATATTACATTGGTATTTTTTTTTGTTGGCTTGAATTAGTTTGATATCGTATTTCCTATATTTTCACTAGGGGGTACTATCTGGTTTAGCGGACAAGTATACCCTCGGGACATAACACACTTAGTAATAATTTTTCAAAAAAAAATGCCTATCAGTTGCTAGCTATTCAGAAGAGAGTTCCGAGGACGCGCAGAGAGATGTTTTGGCAATAGAATAATTCGGTTGTCACCTCCATCATTATTGCCCATTTATGGGTGAATGTCACGTGGCTCCACTCCTCATTCTTTGAAACAACCTCTAACGTATGCTTCTTCATATGCCTCAACGACACCTCTCTCCCTACAAATCAACGATCCTCTATATGTCTTCTATTTTGATCAAACAACTGTAATTAAGTTATATTCTTTAAAAAAAACCCTAAACAGTACCAACTCTTAACACTTTACTCTTCATCTTCTCTGTTATCCTCCTTCGCGATTTCCTTTGCAAACTTCTTCTCTTTTCCGCCCTTAGTGATCTTATAAGTTGCTTGTTCTTTGTTTTCTTTACAATTTTTCATTGCTCAAGAGTTCTTTGTTCCTTAGGATAGCCTTACTAGCTCAAATTTTGATAAGGCTGATAGTGCTTCCATTCACTCTAGGTATGAGATCCCAAAAAGCTATCGTATTGTTATTCCTTCCCCAGACGCTCGTCCTCATGATCCTCCTGCTAACTACATCACTTTCTTTAAGGACTAGTTAACAGTAGGTTTACGTTTTCTCGTCCCTCCGTTCATGTCGAAGGAGAGTAAGTATTTCAACATCTCTTTGCAACAGTTTGCCCTGAATGCATTTCGTGCTATGTGCGACATGTTCATGCTATTTCTCCTATATGATATTCATCCAACTTCTCACAATTTTCACTTGTTCTATTGCCCTAAGAAATCAGAGCCGGGGGTCTTCCTTTTTCAATCCTATTTGAAGTCAATTTTTTTCGAGGACATGCCTTCCTCGAACAAAGGTTGGAAATCTTACTTCTTCTTCATTGAAATGTCTGAGCCCACCACTTGGTCTACTGAATGGTTGTCTTCCTTTTCTCATCTTCCTGATCTCGGAAATTATAAGTGTGACTTGGCCTTCATTTCATATTCCACTAAGCTGAGCGCCCAATGCTTTAAAATATACAAGTGGTTGTACGAAGGCTTACTTTACTTGTTTGGCCTAAGCCCCATTCGGATAAAGCTATCCTATTCATTTGGTAAGTCTTGATAACCTGGTTATTATGTTATCACTAACTAAGGTATTTCTCATTTTATGTAGCGAACATCATTTTTGAATCCTTGGTTGTTGATGAGATTAATTTAGAAGAAGAGCTCTTTGCCCATGAGCAAACACTGCTAGTAGAGTGGGTTTTCCAACCGGCCATCCCTTCCAGTGGAGCCTTTGGCAGCTGAACGACCGAATCCAACACAACCACCTCTTCTCAGGAGTTGTCTCCCGATCCTCTCTAGGTGTCTGATAGCCCCCTTCGGAGGTGGAGGCCGTCCCAAAAAAGAGACGCAAACGGCGTAAGCTCACTCACACCCAAGGACTCATGTTATTGGATGAAGTGGACATTAGAACGATGACACAGAACACATTTGATGATCGAAAGCTAAATAACCACCTTCCTTCAACTGTTCCACTGCATCCTCTACTCCAAGAAGAAGTTCCTTGTTGATGGAACGGGTAATGGGCGCATTGAATACAGGTGTTTTGAAAAGAGATATCTTCCTTGCTTCAAAGCGTTCATCCTCCCCTACTTGGTAGGCTTCCTGCTCCATCCGGGTAGCAACTAGCTCGGCTGAAACACTCGCTGACTCTGACTCTTTAGCCAATAATGTGATCTAAGCAGTCATTAGATCTGAGCGTGAGGTATCCCACTCAGCCTCTAGGGCCACCAACTCAAAAACCTTGGTAGCTAATTCAACGTCATAAACATCCTTTTGTTCCTTTAGTTGAGAAGATAGGTGATCGGATTCTGCGATTTTTTCATCCAGCTCTGCCTTCATACTCGCTCGAAGGGTCATTTCTCACTAAAGTTTAGCTTCAGCATTTTCTAGAGCAATCTTCAAGCTGGTCGCCTTCTCAAGATCATCTTTGATACTCGTCGTGCCTCTTCAAGTTGGGTTTCTAAACCACTCAGCCATTTAGAGGAGGGGGTCATAGTGGCTTCAGCAACTTGTTTTTTAGAGATTCATTTTCTTGTACCAAAGAGTATAACTGTTGGGTAGTGCTCATCTCAATCGCCCAACTCTGAAGGAAGAGACAAACAACATTAGAAACATGCAAGTGTATAAAGAGGTAGGTTGAAATACTTCACCTTGGTTTGTAAATAAGCATATTTTTCTGCTAACTCCCTAGGAGCTAGCTCGCTAAGTTGGTTTCCGTAAAAATAACGTTCACTGCACAAAATAAAGGATACCTTAGTTAGTGATAACACTGTGACTAAGTTATCGAAACTTTATAAGAGAGCTAGGAATCTTCTTTTGTATGAAACTCAAGCCAAACAAGTGAAGGAGGCCTTCATGTAGCCATAGATGGATTTTAAATTGTTGACTTCTTAGTTTGGGAAAATACATGATATAGGTGGCATCCTGTTTGTAATTGCCTATGTTAGGAAGGGGGAGAAGGGAAGATTGCTAGTTAGTCATGTTAGAATGTATACTAAAAGCCTAGCTTTTGGTATAAACATTTATCTAGAAATAAGAATCACATTGGTCAAATGTCTACATTTATGATAAATGTAGTTGTTCAATTAATTTATATTATAGATAACATGGTGTGTGGTGTCACACACAGAAGATCATGTTATCAGTACCTTATAAATTATAAACAGTAGCTCACGACCAAGATGGAAAGGAACAAACCATTGGAAGGTCGTAGTGTAATTAGGTATTAGTTTATCTTAACTATATAATTACACTAGTACACTTAGAGTGTATTGAGTAGGACCATTAGAGGTCGTTTCTTTTATACTGACTTTATAAAGGAACAAAGACCTCAGTTATTATGGAAGTGTGTGCTCTTAATCCCAATATAATAACAATCACATATATTTGATATTTATTTCTTTAATTTATCAATGGGTGAGATTTAGTTCGATAAATCAATAAACCCGATAAGTTGAGAAATGATATCACTTATAGTGTGTGTTGTTGATTATAGAAGGAAGCTGTGTCCTAGAGATACTAGGTTGATAATGTCCCCAAGAGGAGCTCATAAGGATTGTCATGTTAAACCCTACAGGTGGACTTAGTTCGACATGATGATAAAGTTGAGTGGTACTACTCTTGGACTAAGACATTAATTAAATGAGTTGTCAGTAACTCACTTAATTAGTGGACATTCGATATCTTAAACACAGGGAGACTAACACACTCATAATAAGAAGGAGCCCAAAAATATAATTTGGGATTGGTGCGGTAGTTCAATAATAGTTCTCTAGTGGAATGAATTATTATTGATAAAATTAAGTTGTGTGTTCGGGGCGAACACGGGATGCTTAATTTTATCGGGAGACCAAAACCAATTCCTCCTCTCGGTCCCTATCATAGCCTCTTATTTATAGAGTACTATACCCACTTATACCCACCTTCATACCCATGATAAGGGGGCCGACCAAGCTAGCTTGTGGTTCAAGCTAGGGCCGGCCAAGCCTTAATTCATGGGTGGCCGACCCTAGCTTGAACCCAAGCTTAGGTGGTCGACCCCCATTAAATTAAAAGGAATTTTAATTTTAATTTTTATTATGTGGAAGATATAATTTAAAGAGAATTAAAATTAAAATATCTCTTTTAAAAGGATCTACAAAAGATTAAAGAAAGAGATTAGATCTCTTTCCTTATTTATAGATTGAAAAGATATTTTATTTTTTCTCTTTGAAAATTATTCACATGATGAGAAATTAAAGTTATAGAAATTTCTTTTATCAACAATGAAGGGATTTTAAAGGGAAATTTTATATTTTTTTTAAATTTTCAAAGATAAATAAGGAAGTTTTAATTGTTGATTAAAAATTGTCTTATTTGCTCTCCATGAGGTGGCCGACCATGATTAATTGATTAAGAAATTTTATTTAATTTTTCTTAATTAATTGTTGTCAAGGAAAGTTAAGAAAATTTTATTATAAATAAATTTCCTTATTTGCCAAAGCCAAGGAATATAAAAGAAGGGGTGGGGGTGCCTTCATGAGTTACAACCTCTATTATTCTCTCCCTCTTTTCCTTGGTGTTGTGGCCGACCAATCTCTCTCCCTCTCTTCCTCTTTGTGGTGGCCGAATCCTTCCTCTTGCTTGGAGTTCTTGTGGTGGCCGGATACTACTTGGAGAAGAAGAAGAAGAAGGAGAGAAAGCTTGCATCCCTTGGAGCTTGGTTGGTGGTTTTTTCTTCATCCTTGGTGAAGCTCTTTTGTTTTGGCCGAACCTAGCTAGGAGGAGAAGAAGGTGCATTGGTGGTTTTCTCATCTCGGAAGATCGTTGCCCACACAACGTCCGAGATTAGAAGAGGAATATGGTAGAAGATCAAGAGGTCTTTCTAGAAGGTATAACTAGTAATTTTTCCTTTCCGCATCATACTAGTTATTTTTGGAAATAATGCCAAATACAAGAGGCTTACGATTCTAGTATTTTGAATTTATTTTCGATGTAGTGTTCTTATGTTTATTTCTTTTCCTTGTGATTTGATTGTTCCTTTCGGTTAACCTAAAGTTATTTTAGGAAATTAAATATTAGCTTTCCATAAAAGGTTTTGTCTAGTCGGTGGTGGTTGCTCCCATATCCAAGAAGGCCATGTGCCTGGCCACGTCAGTACTGGGAACCAATTATGGAAATTAATATTTAATGGAATTAATAACTTAAGGTGATTTGGGTCGAACGTGTTAAGTTCCGCAGGAGATCCAAGTCAAAACCTAAAAGAACAAATAGATTAAGTTTTGGATCAAACGTGTTAAGTTCCGCAGGCGATCCAAAATTTAATTTAAAAGAACACATGGTAGCTAGGAAAAGGTTTAGACCTTTGTACAAAATTTTTGTACAGTGGAACCTCTAGGTTTTCCGAGTAGCAACCAACAAGTCAGCCAAGTGGCAAGCTCAGGCATCTTAAGGAAAAAGAATCGTAACTTCCAACGCTTATTCGAAGAGGGCATGTCTTTGAAGAAGATGGACTTTAGGTGAGATTGAAAAAAGAAAACTCCCAGTTCTAATTTTTTGGAATACAAAAATAGAAAGAAATTCCAGGGTGCAGGAGGAATGCTAAACAAACGAAATAACATAAATGTGTCGCATAGGGCACGGATAGCGTTAGGAGTGAACTATTGTAGAGGGATGCGAAAATACTGACTCACTACTAATAGAAATGGAGAACAAGGAAATGAAGACGGACCGCTAGTTGGTCTATAAAAAAGGTGATGTGATTATTAGTAGGGTGATGAGGATGGGTGTCGACAGAAGGGGGTGACAATTAGATAGCTCTCGAGGATTTCATACTGAGAACGGAGGTTAGCTTTGTCAGTGGCATCAAATTCTGAAAGGGTCAGGGTATACCAAGGAACAAAGGATTCTTTAGCTATGAGAAAACATGAAGTAAGGAACAAAACAAAGGACTTACTGGTTGCTTAAGGGAGAGGAGAGAAAAATATTGTAGATGGGAGATCACCAAAGAAGAAAGTGGAGAAGACGAAAGGCAAAGTAATTGAGAATGTGGATTCTTTAGGGTTTTATAAAGTGTCGATTAATTACATCTATCAGATTAAAACATCACATTCCTTAAGCAACGTTGATCGACAAGGATAGATGCACTGGGAAGTCATGCGTCAAAAGCTATTTCAGAGAATAAGGAATGATGTCATGTGACATTTACCTATAAATGGACATTTATGATGGAGGTTGTTAGTACCCTGTGGTAGTCTTGAAGTGGTCAATCAAGTTAAGTTAGGTCATGTGTATTTGATCCTTGTGTCTAAGTGTGCAGGAACTTAGGAACACAAGAATTCGAGTGGAAGACACAGCTAGCAAGAAAGATGGCATGGGAAGGAGCCGACAGGCTCGGTGTATCCGAGGGATGAGGTGCTGCGGAAGAGTACTCCAATGGATGAAAAGGACGTGCGTAACGTTCGATGGATGAGAAGCCAAGGAGGAAGCATATTCGAAGAGAAAATCAGAAGATGAGTCTGGGTGAGCCCAATTCCGGATGAACGAAATCACTCAGGCAAATGGAGCAGTGGAAGAGAAAAACAGAGCTGCTGGAGGCACCTCCAATGCTGCTAGAGGCACCCTTGCACCTTTCTAGTGGAAGACGCTTTCAATTACTTAAAGGCACTTTAGACTGGGCACAAAGTGGTTGTTAGCGAGGATAAAGTCTTATCCTCGCTTGCCTCACTTGAGACGCCTTCCAACCTAAGATAGAATTTTCCAAGGGCTATAAAAAGATTCCTGGAGGTAGGAAATTAACAACAACTCCAGTATTCATTTCCTAGCACATTTTCTGAGCATTCAACAAGTGTAATAGACTTCTCTGCCTACACAAAGGAGATCTTTTCAGTGCTCTTTTCTATCTTGGATTAACAACCACCTATGTTGTAACCAAGTAACTCTTTAGTGTCTTTAATTTATTAGTTGTTTAATTTCGATTTTATAAAGTGTGCTACTAATCTGAGTTGGAAGACTGAGAAAGGTTCACATTATTTTTAACAGACAATTCACCCCCTCTTGTTGGTCGCACGGGTCCTACTAGAGATGACAATCAAAATCACTCTACTGTCAAAGCACCTCTCCGTGCATCCTCGGTACTCTCTCTTTCAAAGAACGCCTCTAACATATAGTGTTTAAATTGAAAAAAAGTGTTGAGTTTGTAAGGCATGAAAGTTGGATGACCTTGACAAGAAGGAGTGGTCGGTAACTAAATTCGGGTCCAGTCATTTAGCTACACCTCTTTCGACTTGACTTGAGGGGAAAACTAGTGATATAGGATATAACGAATGAACCCTGGAGATGAAGTGGCGATTAAGGTCAAGGTAATGTGACGATCAAAGTTAATGAAGGAGAACGTCTCCCATTTGGCTTCCTTATTTACCCAGCCTTAAGGCTTTCGGGTCCAGTCGGGTTAGATTACAAGCCAGGCAATCAGTGGCTGACTAGCTTAAGTGCCGATTGAGCATACAAAGTCTCCTACTCTACCTAAAAGATAATCCGTCTAGTCATTTAATAATCGACCAAGTTGTGGGTGGCTAGTCTTATAGGATGGTTGGTAGGTCTGGCCCATCTCTCAGTTGACCAGCCATAGGTTCGGTTAGAGTATGGGTCAACCTCCTTGAGGCTCGCGAACCTCTTTATGCAGGCTCGCCTCACCAAAGGGTCGTCCGGATTTGAAGCACTTATCTCCATATTACTACTCGGATGGATTTCTAGGGATCACAGGACATCCTAATTATTTCTTAAATAGATATATGATATAACTAATACATTATATTTGTATTCTCCAAAATGAAGGACTTTCTAATATGCATGACATAACTGAACAACTTAATGCCGAGACAAGTATAAAGGCAACCAGCCTTACAAGTCGGCTAAGATACATGCAGTACAATATGTGGCAGAACAAACTATACAAAATGTGATTGAGCAACTCAATAAGGATGGCCGACCTTAAGGATTGGCTGGGACATACTCAGCAGACAACTTCTTAATAACATATCAGAATAACAACAATGTATTAGAGAATATTCTTCTAAAAATTTTCTTAGGGACCATCATGTCTCCTATCAGCAGACCAATTATAACTACGTATTCCTTTAGCAATCTCAGTAATAACAAAAGCCACAAACGACAAAAGAGGTAAACATATGGTTAAAGGGAAGATTCCTTGGATAATCATTACATATTACCGAGGTGGTACAATTTATTGGATCGTGAAAGTCAATAGAGGGGGGGGGGGGTGAATATCGATTGAAAAACATTCGTAAAGAGTAAGCAGCGGAAAAACAAAATCACAACACTAACAAAAACCGTTTTACTTGGTCCGGAGCCTTCGTCGACTCCTACTCTAAAGCTCGTACTCATCGAGTGTTTTCATTGGGCAATCCACTAGTAATTCAAAAAAGTTATTACAAAACAGGAATGCTAAAAATGAAATACCGACAACAATTAAGGAAAAGAAGAACAACGCATTGTCGGAGAAGCTTCGCAGCGTCGCAGGAATACCGCACAACAGAGCAAGCGTTGGATGGCGTTGTAGTGACTTGTCTGAAGCTCTGGAGAAGGCCTCCTTATATAGGAAGCTCCGAGTGCCCGGATCCCTTCCGGGCACCTAGACTGTGACGTATCCCAGCCAACCAGAGCGAGCGCTCCATGTTGTGACGTTGTTTTGGGATAAAATTTACATTCTGGGTGCCTGAATCTCTTCCGGGCACCCGGACCTCTATTTTCCAATTACCTGCAAGAAAACGTTAGTCCGAGGTGAAATACAAATTATACTACCCTGCAAAACAAAGTGTTAGCACGGTTATATAAGGAATGAGTAGTAATTAGATTCCATCTGATCATCGAGACTGGAATCTAGTCAAGATCTCAACTTAGAGTTCCAAAATGGTTCTAAGTTGGATTGGTACTTAAGTTCCCTTCCCGGGAACACGTCCTCACAGTCACTCCCCTTCAGTGGCTTACCTTACCTTATCTATCAAACGTCCGGTCAGCCCTTCGATCCGTCTGGACTTTGTGTCAGACGTCCGGTCAGCCCTTCGGCCTATCTAGACTTTGTGTCAAACATCCGGTCAGCCCTTTGATCCGTCTGAACTTCGTGCCAGCTATCCAGTTGGTTTGTCGACCTAGTTGGGCTTCGTACCATATATCCGGTCAGCCCATCGACCTATCTGGACTTCGTGTCTACTATTCAGTTGGTTCATTGACCTAGCTGGGCTTCTCCTGCACACTTGGTCAAAGCGTTAGATCATAATGAAACTAACTTAACATACTTTGTCATTCATCAAAACCTGAGTTAGACCATTAGTGCTAACCGTACCAACAATCTCCTCCTTTTTAATGTAATGACAACCTGCTTAAGTTAGTGAAAAAATATGCAATAAATAAACACTTACAAGCACTTGCAAGGATTGATGTTAAGTTAGTCTTGTTTTATTTTTGGTAATTTCATTGCTAACTAACTTAAATCACCTAACTCTTTCCCTTTGACATCATTAAAAAACATAGGATAGAAAAAAAATAAGCGATAAAGAAAAATAACGCAATAGAGAATCCGAACGAAAATCAGATTGACTTGGGAGAGTTTAAAGTAGAAAATTTTGAAAATTTTATTTTCCACTTTTTCTTTTAGTTTTTTCAAAAATAGCTAAGTTTAAGAAAATAGTTAACTTAGAAAGATAACTTTGAAAAAAAATTTAGAGCAATTTTTAAAGATAAACTTTGCAAAATTAATCTAATTTTTAAAATAAGCTTACAAACTCAAAACACGTTTCAAACATAAGTTTTATAAAGGCTAATTTGCAAGTATACCAATTTATAAAAGTAAGATTATCAAAGTCAAATTTCAACACTAAGTGGATGAAATCAATTTTCGAAATTAAGTTTGTAAAATTCAATTTTCAAAAACTGAGTTTATAAAATTCAATTTTCAAAAACTCAGTTTGTAAAATCAAAACTAAGTTTTTATATAAAAGTCAACTTTTTAAGATCCAAATTTAAAGAACTTAGTTTTATAAAGGCTAGTTTTTTTTTGAAAAATAGATTTTTTAAATTAGATTTTACAAAAATAAGTTTATAAGGTTAGATTTAAAAAGAATATTTTTAAGGAAATATTTTTTAAAGATATTTTTAAAGCGGAGAAAATAATTTTGGTACTAAGTATGAAAATAAGTTGAATTAATCCTCCCTCTAAACCTGACATAAAAAAATAACTGTCTAACCGATTAGTTACTTGATAACTATCAGAGGATAGTAGCTTTCACTTGGTTAGTCAGATTAAGTTAATTGTAATCAGTTAGTGTTTGACTAAACTGAATAACTTAATCTGATTGATATGTGTTTTGTATTTAACACCCAGACTTGTGTTGATGCATTGAAATAAGCATCTTAAGTCTAGACAATCTGCCTATGCATCTCACCCCTTTCTAAGTTTAGAAATACACAAATAAATTAGCCCTAGTGTGTTGATGAGATGCTCAAGTACTAGCCCTATAGGAACATGCTTTCTAAGGGATTGATCTAGTCTAAGGCTAAAATTGATTTTTGAAATTAAAAAATGGGAAGTTTTGAAAGTTTTATCCTAGAATTTAAAAACACCATTTTTGAAAACAATTTTGAAATTAAAGAATCCTAGTCTATTAAACACATTCCTAACTTCTAACGTACATTACTAAACTCACTTTCAGGGAGGGGTTTGGTAAATATGTCAGCTAAATTAGACTTGGACTCAATGTATTTGAGTTCAATATCTCTTTTAGTGACATAATCCCTGATAAAGTGGTGTCTAATTTTAATGTGTTTGGTTCTTGAATGATGCACAAGATTTTTTGTTAAATTAATTGAGCTAATATTATCAATTAATACTTTTACATTTGTGAGGTTTAAATTAAAATCTTTTAAGGTGTGCATCATCCATAGTAGTTGTGTGACACATTCTTTTATAGTTATATACTTTGACTCAGTTGTAGATAGAGCAACACAGTGTTGCTTTCTACTAAACCAGCTGACAAGTGATGGACCTAATAGTTGACATCTACCACTTGTACTTTTGCGGTCTAATTTACACCCAGTGTAATCTGAGTCAGAATTACCTATTAACTCAAAATTGTTAGTTCAAGGATACCAAATTCCTACATTTGACGTTCCTCTAAGGTATCTAAAGATTCTTTTGACTTGAGTCAAATGAGATTCTTTAGCACAAGTTTGGCATTTAGCACACATACTAACTGCAAATAAAATATCGGGTTGACTTGTAGTTAAGTACAGTAGGCTACCTATGACACTCCTATAGTATTTTAAGTCAATTAGTTTCCATTTGGGTCGTCATCTAGGATTGTGTTAACTGCCATAAGTGTCTTTATTTCTTTAGTATTTTCCATCCCAAATCTTTTTAGTAACTTTTTGGTGTATTTTTGTTGATAAATGTAATTACCCTCATTTATTTGTTTGATTTGTAGTCCTAAAAAGTAAGTTAATTTTCCTACTAGACTCATTTCAAATTCTTGTTCCATTAGATTTGTAAATTCGTCTAGGAATTCTGAGTTGGTTGAACCAAAGATTATGTCATCTACATAGATTTGGGCTATAAAAATATCCTCTTTTATTGTTTTAACAAATAGGGTTGGGTCGATTTGACCTTGGTTAAACCCTTTTGATGTTAGGAGAGATGTTAACCATTCATACCATGCCCTAGGTGCTTGCTTAAGTCCATATAAGACTTTCTTTAGCTTAAAAACATAGTCAGGGTGGTCTAGACTTTTAAATCCAGGTGGTTGTCCTACATAGACTTCTTCTTTTATTAGTCCATTTAGAAAGACAGATTTGACAACCAGTTGATATAGCCTAAATCCTTTATGGGTTGCATAACTGAGTAATATTCTAATGGACTCTAATCTAGCAACTGGGGCATAAGTTTCATCATAGTCAAGCCCCTCTACTTGACTAAACCCCTTAGTAACTAGCCTAGCTTTGTTTCTAGTAATTTCCCTAGTTTCGCTTAATTTATTTCTAAACACCCATTTTGTTTCTATTATCTTCTTATTTTTGGGTGGTGGTACTAAGTTCCAAACTTCATTTCTTTCAAATTGAGCTAGTTCCTCTTCCATAGCTATAACCCAGTCTGGGTCAAGTAAAGATTCAGCTATGGTTTTGGGTTCGATCTTTCAAATCAGAGATATTTGACTTAGGTTTCTAAAGGATGACCTAGTCTAAACCCTTAGGTCTTGATCAACAATTATTTGGTCAATTAGATGATTTGGGTTGACTCTTATGGTTCTAGGAGGTTGATTTTCTTGAGGCTCTTCTTCCTCTTCGTGATTTAAATATTGATTAGTTTCTTCTTGATTGTTGTTGTCTTGAATAAACTCAATTGGCTGAAGTTGGGTTTATTCTAGGTTTTGTTTGGATTCCTCAAATTTTACATTGGTGGTTTCTTCAATTCTTAGTGTAACCTTATTGTATATTCTGTAACCCCTACTATTCAGTGAATATCCTACAAAAATTTTATTTTTTATTTTAGAAGTGAATTTTCTTAAATGTTCTCTTGTGTTTAGTATAAAGGCAAGACACCCAAATACTTTAAAGTATTTTATATTGGGTTGTTTATCATAATATATTTCGAAGAAGGTTTTGTTATGTGTTTTATTTAGTGTTGTTCTATTTTGTACATAACAGGTTGTACTAACAACTTTTGCCCAAAAATATTTAGGTAGATTATATTCATTTAGCATTGTTCTAGAGGCTTCAAGTAAAGTTCTATTTTTTCTTTCAACAATTCCATTTTGTTGAGGTGTTTAAGGACACGGAAATTCATGATGGTATCCATTTTCAAGATAAAATTTGCTAAAATTGTGATTTTTAAATTCACCCCATTGTCACTTCTAATTCTTTTAATTTTAAGTTCTTTTTCGTTTTCAACTTGCTTGCAAAAATTTATAAAAATTTCAAAAGTTTAATCCTTATTTTTTAAAAATTTTACCTAGGTGAACCTAAAATAATCGTCTATTATTACTAGACAATATAAACTTCCATTTATCGATTTGACCCCATGGGAGTTAAATAAGTCTAAGTGTAAATGTTCTAGTATAGAGTTTGTTTGAAGTTGATTAGTTGGTTTGTGAGTGGATTTTGTTTGCTTTCCTTGTTGACAAGCATTACAAACTGTTGAGTCTAAGTTAGGTAATTTTGATAATTCTCTAACTAATCCATTTAATTTGCTTATATTCCTGAAAGTTTGTGTGCGACAATCTTATATGTCATAACCAAGTTTTTTCTTTTTGTGTTACGTAACACTTAAGTGAAGAAGTTGTTAGGTTAATTACATAGATGTTGTCTCTTCTAAACTCTTTTAGACTTATCGTGGGGTTATCTAAGTGCTTGATTAAGCATTCCGAAGATAGGAACCTAACCTTATATCCAGTATCACATAATTGACTAATACTAAGAAGGTTATACTTGAAATTTTCAACAAGTAACACATTCGTAATAATAAAGTTAGTTTTGAGTTCAATATTACCTATGTCGATTACCTTGAATTTATCGTTGTTCCCAAAGGCAACTATTCCTAGGCTTTTGTAGGTAAGTTGAATGAATTTGGTGTGATCTTTAGTCATATGTTTGGAGCAACCACTGTCCAAAATCCACTTGATTTCCTACAATAAGTAGAAGTTAGGGTTAGTCGGAGTTTGATTTTACTTGAAATGATTTAAATTGTTTGGTTAAGAATAGTTCTTAAGTTAACAGGATTTCAAATAATAATTTTTAAGTTAAATTAATTTTTAAATTAATTTTGTAAAATAATTTTTAGGTTGAATTAATTTTTTAATTTTTTTTAAGTTAAAATAATTTTTAAAATAATTTTTAAGTTAAAATAATTTTTAAAATAATTTTTTAAGTTAAAATAATTTTTTAAGTTAAAATATTTTTTAAAAATATTTTAGATAATTAAATTAATTTTAAGTGAATTTTAAAGTTAATCTGAAATTGAATTTTTAGTTTTTAATTTAATTTATGATTTTGGTCCTTAATCATCTCACCTGATCTAAATATTCAATCAGGAAATTCTATAATTTTGTGAGATGAGTTAAATTCGATTTTTAGGGTTTGATTTAACTTTGTGTTAAATTCAGGTTTAGTTTTGGGCTCAACAAACAGACATTCTTTGATAAACTTCTGAGCTATGGTGAGTCACTTGGACATCATTAGAGTAACCATGCCTTCGAGGTTTTCCAAATAGTCATATCCACTGAACTTAGTACAAAACCTTGGTCTAACTAGTTAGGATCCGTAAGGGGTAACTTCAGTTAGTTCCACTTAGCTAAATGCACCAGGTCGAAATCATATCTTCCTAGACATGCATAGACTAATCTTCCCTAACCTACTATCATCCAAAGCTTCACCAATACCGTATGTCAAGTTAAACTTTTGTCCTTTTTTAACTAATCCTAATTACCCTGCCGAGTAGGTTAGTTTTGGAGGTGCCAGATATTCTGGAGCCTCTCCCTGAATTATTGGCATATATTTTCAATTTTTAGTTCTAGATTTATGTCTGTTACTTTTATAATTATATTTAACTTGATGATAGTCTAATTTTTTTTGTAGGTTTTAAAGTTTGTTTTTTGTTTGATTGGTCTAGGTTTGTATTTTGGCTTTTGATTTGATTTTACATAATAGATTTTATCTTTGGGTATATAATATTGATATATTCCTACTTGCGTAGTTAAGCATGCTTTCGGAACCCAAGCCTTAGTTTCTTGTTTGTGTTGAGTTATTAGTTGATCCTGTCTGGAAGCTGAGGAGACGAACCTGCCGGTGTGACGTGTCTGGAAGGTTGATCGCATCCTCTTGACCCGGTGGTGAGCTGTCCTCCACGTTGACCAGATCGTTAGAAGTCCTCCTCCGGTCAACTGTACCTGTATCCAGCGACCGGGTTCCCCCGGTCTCTGGTACCTCGGTGCTCGAGGCGAATCCCACAAATGTATGAGTATCCAGATAATAACAGAATAGTAGTAAAATAAACAGATACCGAGTACGAGAACGTACCCTGGCCCAGGGGGGCGCCCTCGGATGGATGAATGAGCTGACTGCGTCGTCACGACCCCGAATAATAGATAAATGTCCACTAGGCGAATAGCTGGCCATGATGACTTGAAGCCGGGCGCGATATAGGTCCGCAAGGCAACACGTGGTCCGACTATAACCTAGGCTCGCAAGCCGACATACAACAGCGGCACAAAGGCCGAATACACTCTCGGCTCGCAGGCCGGCATATAGACATAGTACGATACCTGAGCCCTCGGCAGGCGACTGCTCGGAGGGTGACGGTGCTGCCCGGAGTTGTCGGTGGCTGCGACAGGGGCTGCCGGAGGTGACGGCGCTGGACGCCGGAGGTGCTGTCCGCCGGAGGCACTGTGGCGCTGCTGGAAGAAATGTCGCTGTCCGCTGGGGGCCTCGGCAGTGGCATCCGTAGCCGCCGGAAGCGGCGTGAGGCAGCGGTGATGGCCGCCGGGGGCGGCAGCACCCGCCGGAGGTAGTAGCGCCTGCCAGAGGCAACGGCAGTGGCTGCGGGAGAAGGTGGCAGCGGGCGGAAAAGGAGGCGGCGACGACCGCAGGAGGAGGCGAAATGCTGGAGGCGGTGTCCACTAAGGGCGGCGCTGGTTGTGCTCCGAGGTGCTGTCGGCGTGGAGAAGAGAGACGAGAACGAGGAGAACCTGAGGTTCGGCTGCTGGACGTCGCAAGGGCGGCGGTCTGTTCGTGGAGGCTTACCGACGAGGAAGGAGAGGAGGGAGGAAGAGGTGGCTCGTCGGCAGCCATCCTCGAAGGAGGCGGCCCTGGATGATGAAGAACCGGCTGCTCCTTTCCATGGCGGTGGAGGCCATCCTGCTACCGCAGGTGGTGGCGGCGGAAAAGCATGAAGAAAACCCTCCCCTCCTCCGTTTCTCCTTGGCGGCGCCAGCCACCAAAACGCCAGCCCCCCAAAAACGCGAGCCCCCTTTTCGTGCTTTCCTTCCTCCCCTCAAGAAACCTAAACGTCCCATTTACTCAAATGCCCTTTGACCTCCCCTTAATTCCTCCCATGCCATATTCATATCCGGAACATTAGTGATTTAAACATTTTATTTAAACTTGACTAGTAGCCAAGTCCGGTTTTATTGTAGACAGCTTTTTGACTATTTAAAATAAAATCTAAATTTTTAGATCTTGTTGTAAGTTTTTCTAAAAGTCCTTTTAATTTATTAATTTCTGTTTTTAATGTTGAATTTTCCTCCTCAAGCGTTAGGTCTTGAGTAGGATTAGAAGTTATGATTTGTTCCTTGAGGTTCTGGTTTTCCTCAATGAACAATTTATTTTCATTTTCAATTACAGTTAATGTTTTATCTAAACAAGCAATAATTTTAAAAAATTTCTTATTTAAGCTACGGTATACCTCTTCGGGACCTTCAAAAATGAGTACGGACTCGTGGCTCGATTCAGGTTCGGACCCGTCTTCTGATTCGTCCTCCGATTCTTCTTCACGAGCCATCCACGTGAGGTGACTTTGATGCTTCTGATCTTCGACCTCCGATTCTTCTGAAGATGAGTCGTCCCAAGTTGCTTTGAGAGCCTTCTTCTTGGTTGTTTTCGACTTGTCGCTCTTCAATTTCGGACACTCATTCTTGTAGTGGCCTTTCTTATTGCACCCGAAGCAAGTCACGTTCCTTGGTTCAGTCGGGGAGTTGATCTTCTACAAGTCCCTTTTGCTAAAGTTCTTCTTCCTCTTGGTGAACATCTTCCTTACCAGGTTCACCAGGTACTCTTTATCTTCAAAATCTTGGTCGGACTCATCTTCAGGTTCAGGCTTGGTTTTTGTCCTTTCCTTGGAGAAACCTGCAAACAAAACGATACCTTTCTCGGTTCTGGCATTAGTCTACTCGTGTAATTCAAGTTCGCAAAATAACTCATCTAATTTTAATTTAGAAAGGTTCTTTAAAACCTTGTAGGCATCCATGATAGATACCCATGTATTTCACGGAAACACGTTTAAGGCATACCTGATTAAGTCGCGATTCTTCATCTGGTGGCCTATCGTGTGAAGTCCGTTGAGGATGTCTTTGATCCTCGCATGAAGTTGATTTTTCGTTTCTCCTTCCTGCATTTTAATATTAAATAATTTATTTAGAAGAAGGTCACGCTTAGTTACCTTAGCGTCGCTCGTTCCTTCGTGTAGTTCAACCAGCTTGTCCCATAATTCCTTCACATTTTGGTGTGGACCCATTCGGTTAAGATCTTCCCTTGTCAGTCCGCATTGTAGTGTGTTGAGAGCTTTGAAGTCCGTCGAGGCTTTCTTTTTCATGTTCAAAGTCCACAGTCCAGTGGCTTTCCGGAGTTGTCAACTGGTGCCTTGTACCCTCTGGTGACGCTGAACGACTGGTCGAAGTCGGTTTTCAGGTAGACCTCCATTCATTTCTTCCAGTAGGGGAATTCATCCCCATTGAATAGAGAAGGACGGGCTGTGTTGAAGCCTTTGATTTGAGACATTTTTACCTTGCACAAAAAAAAAAAAAAAGAAATCCCAAGACTTGATCTTGGATTAGTAGTGCGGTATTTAAAATAAAAAGTATCTAAAATTGAATTAGTGTTGCACTAATTCAGATTAATTGCTATGAGAAAATTTCCAAAAAGGTAATGATACCAGTTTGGATTATAACGTAAAATTGAAAACTGAAAAAAAATTGAAAAAGAATTTCACCTCCTTGTCTGATTGGTGGTTGACCAAATCAGAGTGATACCTGCTCTGATACCACTTATTGGATTTTGAAAGTTGATAAAGGGGGGTGAATATCAATCGAAAAATGTTCGTAAAGAGTAAACAGCAAAAAACGAAATCACAACGCTAATAAGAACCGTTTTACTTGGTTCGGAGCATTCGTCGACTCCTACTCCAAGGCTCACACTCGTCGAGTGCTTTCGTTGGGAAATTCACTAGCAATTCGAAAAAGTTATTACAAAATGAAAGTACAGGAATGCTAAAAATGAAATACCGACAACAATTAAGGAAAAGAAGAAACAACGCGTTGTCGGAGAAGCTTCAGAGAGTCGCAAGAGCACAACATATCTAGCAAGCATTGGATGGTGTTGTAGTGACTTATCTGAAGCTTTGGAGAAGGACTCCTTATATAGGAAGCTCCGGGCGCCCGGATCCCTTCCGGGCGCTTGGACTGTGACGTAGCCTAGCCAACCAGAGCGCTTTACGTTGCGACATCGTTTCGAGATAAAATTTGCATTCCGGGCGCCCGGATCCCTTCTGGGCGCTTGGACCTCTATTTTCCAACTACCTGCAAGAAAACGTTAGTCCGAGACGAAATGCAAATTATACTACCCTGTAAAACAAAGTATTAGCACAGTTATATAAGGAACGAGTAGTAATTAGATTCCGTCTCGCTAAGATCAAAATCTAGTCAAGATCTCAACTTAGAGTTCTGAAATGGTTCTAAGTTGGATTGGCGCCTAAGTTTCCTTCCCGGGAATGCGTCCTCACAGTCACTCTCCTCCAGTGACTTACCTTAACTTATCTGTCAGATGTCCGATCAGCCCTTCGACTCGTCTGGACTTCGTACCAGCTATCCGGTTGGCTCGTCGACCTAGCTGGGCTTCGTACAAGACATCCGGTCAACCCGTCGATCTGTCTGGACTTTGTGCCAGCTATTCGGTCGGCCCGTCGGCCTAGTTGGGTTTCTCCTGCACACTTGGTCAAAGCGTTAGATCATAATGAAAGGTCCAGGGTCAAAGCGTTAGCTGCCCCCAGGGCGTAGCACAGCTGGGAGTGCATGGTTTCGTGGCCGAAAGGTCCAGGGTTCGATCCTCGGGGTGTCATTGCCTGGGGTTAGCGTCCCGGCTATGCGCTTTCAGCTGTGTACCTACATTTACCTCCCTCCATATCCGTGAGACCGGCTCTAGGGGGGCCGCTGATGTAGTGGTTCCACATTTTTTTTTGTTAGATCATAATGAAACTAACTTAACCTACTTTGTCATTCATCAAAACCTGAGTTAGACCGTTAGTGCTAACCACACAAACATAATTTCCTTTACCTAACAAACTCTGACATATTCTGCCACCTCACAATTACGGAGATTAGGTGAGGAGGTATATAAAGGAGAGTCCTTTCCGTGGTGAAGATGCATGCGTTCTCTGAATATCTACAACTTTACTCTTGCGTGCACGTTTTCACTTTTCTTCATCCACTTATTCGGATCAGTACTACTTGAGCGTCAGAGGGCCTTCGTCAAGGATTCCCTCTGGTTTTTAAGTGCTGATATCTCGTTAACTAGTCTCCTTATGCGCAGGATATAAGAAAAGCTTCTTTTCGAAGAGAAAGATCTTCTACCGATCAATCATCAGTCCACCGTACTCAACACATCATCTATGCAATTTTCAAACTGAATCAGTAGGGACGGATTATGGGATGAAAGCAATCAAAGCAATCACCTTTTTGTTATAACAATTTAGATTTTTTATTATTATTATTTTTTAGTTGATATAAAATATTTTAACTGATTAATTTTGAGGATCATCATCTGATTCCACTTATAGTCTATCAATCGGTCAATCGTCCATTTTTTTTAAAAATTTTCCACTGATGGTCTATCCATCGGTCAATCGTCCATTTAAAAAAAAATTATCAGTTAAAATTGAATCCTTAAATATAATAAAATTTGGCGTCCTGTCTCTCCGCTGCCCAGGCCCCAACTTGGCTAGAATTGAAAAGTATTATCGATGTTTCATCAAAAGATTTACTGCTGCATGGAGCATTGGAGTGCTTCAGTTCAAGTAATCTACATAATCCAATCTCATATCGATGCTTAAGTATTGCAAATTACACTCGAACACCAACAAAAATAGCATATGAAACACAAATCGGCCATATATATCGCATCTCCTCCTCCATGATAAATGACTATAATTCAGGTTCGAGGATCACCGGATGCCATGGCAATTCCTTTATTTTTTCTGCCTTGTCAGTAGGAAACTAGGCAGCGGAAGGTTGCTGGGCGGCGGCGACATCGACTCCATCAAAACCTCTTCCTGATCTCTCTTAATCTTCCCATCTTCCTCCGCCACCGCTACCACCACCATTTCCTTCGAGCTCATTTCCAGCTTCCTCCTATTCACGGAGGCGGCGGCGGCCGGAGGTTGAAGCGGCGGCTGGTGATTTGGAAGGAGCTGATGATTCAAGGACGATGGATCCAGAGACATGTATCTTGGTCTCGTGATGACAGCTCCTCTAGACGAAACTCTCGATCTTGAGTTTACCTGAGCAGCTGAGCTTGATCGATCAAACAATGTGGATGCTCTTCCTGATCTCTAATTCCTAATTCCTACGACTGCAGCAGCTTGCTAGCTGTGGCTGATGGCTAGCTGCTTTTATAATGCATGGCCGCGTGCGACTGTGTATATGCGTGTTTTTTCTGGTGGGAATGATCAAGCCAAGCGCGTTCTAGGACGGCGACCGATGAGTCGATATTGACCGCACGTGATGAATTATGTTTTTTTTATTATTTTGGAAAAAATAAAAAGTCAAATATGCACCCGAATCTGTCAGACTTCCCGTTGATTAGAGCATAGGAGCTTGTCATTAACATCTTCGTTCAAAATTTAAAATTTAGAGTAAAAAAAATTATTTTATTAAATTTAGATATTTATTTTTATTATATAATATATTGATTTTTTATAATTTATTATATATTTATTTTTAAAATTATTTTTCTCTTTTCTCTATATATTTTATTATTAAATAGAGGAGAAAAAAATATTATTTTAATATTTAAGAAATGGAATTGTTCCCTAAATTTAACTATTTATAAAATATATTTAGAAAATGGATAGACTAATTGATATAGATTTTTTTATACTAAATATAAAATTTAAGATAAAAATTTAATTTAAGATAATTATCAGTACTGGGAAATTTTAATTATGTATAAAAGACAAAATATAATAAAAAAAATATGAAATCTATAACGAAATTATTAAAAGATTTTTAATAATAGAGAAATATATATATATCTTACTATTTTATTAAAAATCTCCCTCCTTTACTAACTAAGTTTGGTGAAGCCTAAAATGTATTTACGTTAATGTTCTTTTTTCTATTTACACTAAAAATAATTTCAAGGTTTATTAGTAATTCCACAAGCGAAACAATTTATTAATTTTCTTTGGTTGTTTTATAAAAAAAATATAATTCTCTTTAGTCCCACATTTTAGAATTGACAATACTATAATCAAAAAAGCTTCTATAAATATTTTAGGCCGACGATGTTAAAAAATATTTTTCTTAGTTTCTTTTACTAAGACAAGTATAATATTAAAATAAAATAATTTTTTGCATAGAGAAGTCCGTTACGGTAGTTTGTTGTTGGAATTCTGTCACTATTGTATGGGTCTGACGACCCAAATAATTAATTCTTAATTTATAAGGGTGACACTAGAAAATCCAAACAAATAATTTATATATTATTATATTACACACGCAACGCGTGTGCACGATCACACTAGTATATATAATTGATCAGTACTTTTGACGTGGGAAAATTTAATTATGTATAAAAGACAAAATATAATAAAAAAAATATGAAATCTATAACGAAATTGTTAAAAGATTTTTAATTATAGAGAAATATATATATATATATATATATATATATATATATATATATATATATATGATCCTGTTCGAACCAAGAGTCAACGAACGCTGGGGATGCGGCGCTCCCTGCTGGATCCTCGAGTGCTCCGGTGAACCTGCAGCAAAACCGAGCCGGGAGGGGTGTCCCGGCGACGGCCCTCCGACGCTCAAGTCAGGTAAGCTACGATGAACAAAGTGGCTTCCAAAATCTCAGAATACGTACCTCACCGGCGAAACCTGAGGTTCTTTATATAGAGCTATGAAGGGTCTGGGCACGCGTACCTAGGTGCATACGTGTCTTCTGTCCTTCTTACCTGACCCATATCGCTACAGTCAAAGCATGCCCTCGATGGGACAGCAGAATCCCCTGTCACAAGATTTGGAGCATGACACACACGTGAAACCTACCGGTTGTCAGAGGAGAAATCCTCGGGTCTTTTTCCTTGCTCCAAACTTGTCGTCCGAGCGGACAGCTCCCTCAACATCCGACCGGACATACGCAGTGGTTTACCTGTGCTTTGTGGAGACTAATAAACAGGGGCACTTTATGACTGTGGCCGGTCAAAAGGTCAGCTTGGTCCGTGACCTTTTTAACTGAGCGTCGGAACCCCGATTTGACAGGGTGTCTTCCAACCATAAGTGCGAGCCGGCCGGACCCATCCGGGTATTCGATTCCATCGGCCGGCCGGCCGTCTACGGTCGTCCGTCCGGTCGGACCACACTCTCCTCGGATGGGCGGCTGCTCCGGTGACTTTCACTTGGCGTTGACTTTGCAAGAAGGGGGGGTCCGCTCTTACTACCGGATCACTTGCCTCCTCTTCAAGTCTAGTCGAATGAGGCGAATAGTCCGACTGATTGGACTGTGAGTCTAGCCGAACGACTCTTCAATGCTAATACTCTCCGCTCGGTCAGCCGTAGAAATATCCTTGAATGAATCAACGATGGCCTTCACCGGATCTCCTCGCGTTCTGCGCCAATCTTCGCCATCAAGGCCGATCATACCTTCATTAAATGCTTCGAATGATTGACTGCCACGTGGAGCAAGGCCACCAGAGTACGGAGGCGGTTGCATGATATTGTGATGTGATCGAAGCAATTCGAAATAAACGGCTAGATGTGTGCTTTGATTCCCGTGACCTGGATCCGACGGTGGAGGCCGCCCGGCCCTCACCCTATAAATTCTTCGTTTCCTTTTCACCTTCACACGCCTCCATTACCTCTACTGCTGCTCTCTGCGCTTTGGAGCTCCGGCGATCTTGTTGCTGCCCTCCGACGCTCTCTGGCGCCTCTCCTCGATCCATCTCCCTTCAGTAAGGTTTTAGAGCTTTCCTCCTTCCTTTTCGGTATCGAATTCGCCTTTCTTCCCCTAGCTCCAGTCTTTGAAATTCCATTTCTTCGTCTTTGGAACTTCCCTTTGTGATTTCTCCTATCCGGATCATGGCCAGTTCATCCCGAAGAACAATCCCTAGGCCCATGGTATACTACGCGTCCGTTTTGAACAACGGATTTTGATATTTTAGTGACAATTTCAAATACCCGAGGATATCAAGTTCGCCTAATCGTCCCGCCGGCCACGGCTGCATCGCCGCATGTGGTTTCCTGTCTTCCGCGACCAATTTCACGGTCTCATGGCTTTCCGCATCCTTTATAGCAGACGTCTCAGAATTATTTTGGCGTGCCGCTCGGAAGTTTAGTACCAAATACCTTCCGTCTCCTCTGCGGCGGTGTCGTTTTGTTTAAGATTCACAACATTCCCCTCCGCCCGGAGGTCTTTTTTTATTTCTATTATCCTAAACAAGCCGAGCCGGGCACCTTTATGTTCCAAGCTCGGCCCGGTCTGGTCTTCTTCAATAAACTACCCACTTCCAATAAACATTGGAAGGACTATTATTTCTACATCCGCATGCCCAGTTAGCCAAACTTTCCGACCCAGTGGCAGGTCAGTCTACCTCCTACTCCGGAGTTGAAGAAATTCAAGACCCGACCGGATTATCTTCACGCCGCAAATGTACTAGCCGGTTTGCGACTTGACATCAACAAACTTCTTCACGAGGGAGTGATATACATTTTTGGGCTGAGCCCTATACGGACCCCACTTCCGACCGGCTTCGGTAAGAATTTTGCTTGGGCACTTGCTTTAATTGCTAACTGATTTCTTCTTCTGAAATCGTCATGGACTCGGTGATGGCCGGCGTTCTAAAGAGAAAGGCACGGCCTGGAGGCCGCGGCGGCCAAGGAAATGGAGGTCAGCCGGTCGGTTCTCACGAAGGAGAGAGCGGCACCAGCTGAATCGGCCGCTCCGACCTCTCAACCAGCGGAGCTGCCCCTCCAGGGAACCAACGACCACCGAGGAAGAATCCGTTCGGGAGGAGGAACAACGCAAGAGGCGCCGGTGGAGACTCTGCGCTCGGCTACCTCCGGTCCAACCCCCGAGCGCCGCTAAAGGCAAGGCGCCGGTTCGAGACCATCTCGTCCGACGGACGCTTCGACGAGCTGCCTACTCGGTTGAGGCCACTCCGACACTCTCCCCCCGCTGCTCACCCAACGCCGACCATCCATTCGCGATTTTCTGCGCCATCTTCTGAGGTCACGGCCGCACAATACGAGTTACTCTTCATCTTCCAACTGAAGAGTTGCTACCAGAAGCCGACCGGCCCACCGCGCCCGAGCACACCATTACTTTGAAAGGGCCCCTCGCCGAGATGTGGGTCGACGCTCGGGCGCGAGTAGCAATGATTCCTCTCCAGAACTTAGCCAACAGCCATATGCAAGCGGCTACGGGGGTAAGTTTGTTGCTTTTTGAAGTTTTGTCTGAATATTTCCGCCCGGCTTTTAACAAATGCGTCTTGCTTCAGAGATGGGTGGAAGAGATAGCAGTTTCCAGCCGCCTGGCTATGGCGGACGAGGAGATAAGGCAACTGAGGGCGGCAGGCGGTCCGAGCGGCTCCCAAGGCCCTTCCTACTCCGAGCTGCAAAAAGAGCTGAAGAAAGCTCAAACTCTGCTGGCTGCTGAGCAGAAGAAAACAGCTGACCAGGCCCACGCCCTAGCCGAGTCCGAGCGACAAGTCAAGTCGCTTGACACGAAGATAACTCTGGCCACCACTCGGAAGAACACAGCCATCTCCGATCTGGAGAAGAAAAACGTGGAGGCCCGGGGCCTGGAGTTGAAGATAAAGGAGCTGACGGAGCAGCTCGACCGGGAGAAGGCAGGCCGCTCGGCCGATGCGGAGAAGATTGAAAGTCTGAATGAGGCCCTCACAAGCTCCCAGGCGACCTTCAAAGAATACCAGGATGCTGAGCCGAGCCGAGTCGCCGCTCTCCGACAAAGCCACATCCGATCGCCCGAGTTCTCGGAGAAAATTTGCGAGCGGATGTACTCGGCTTTCGACTTGGCCATTACGGCTACTATGACCTATCTGAAGTCGAAGGGCCTTCTTCCGGAGTCCACCAATATTCCGGCCGGCGATCAAGTGGAGCTCTTGAGCAACATTCCGAGGGACCTCTACGACTACATCGAATAATTCTTGTAATTTCGCCGCTCGGCTGAACATGAATCTTTTTGTACTTATGCCACTCGGCCTAAGGTTTTTAATTTTAATGAAATGTTTTCCTTTCGTGTACTCTATCTTATTGCACTGTCCACTTGCTAATACCCGTGCTGTCCGCTCGTCCGCTATCACCCCTTTGGCATTCGAGGTGCATTCTTGCAAGTGTTTTCCCCAGCCCTTCCGTGCGGCCGAATATCATTCTGTGTTGCTAGCAAGACTCGCTCGTTATAGGCCGACCAGAACCTTTTATACCTCGAGTCTGAGCGGAACTTAGCGTCGGTCTAACTATCGGCTGCGGGTAATTGCCGTGTCGACGATATTCCTCTCGGATTATTTTTAGACGCCGACGCGTCTCTTGATGTTTAACATCGGAGCTCGTCAGCACGGATATTTATAGCCGGTCGGCGAGGCTTTCGATCTTTAATGAAGGAGCTCGTCGGCCTTCCGCTCGGATGGTTTATAGACGCCGGCTCGTCTCTTGATCTTTAACGACGGAGCTCGTCGGCGCGGATATTTATAGCCGGTCGGCGCGACTCTCGATCTTTAACGACGGAGCTCGTCGGTCCTCCGCTCGGAGGGTTTATAGACGCCGGCTCGTCTCTTGATCTTTAACGACGGAGCTCGTCGGCGCAGATATTTATAGCCGGTCGGCGCGGCTCTCGATCTTTAACGACGGAACTCGTCGGTCTTCCGCTCGGAGGGTTTATAGACGCCGGCTCGTCTTTAACGATGAGCTCGTCGGATCTTCCGCTCGGTACGGCTCTCGATCTTTAACGACGGAGCTCGTCGGTCTTCCGCTCGGAGGGTTTATAGACGCCGGCTCGTCTCTACGGTTTAACGTCTGGGCTAGACGGCTTTAAGGCTAACTCCTTGCCAGGTCGAGCGACCTTGGCCTTCCTTTCAGCAGAGAATACTCAATGTCCTTTCCTCTTTCTACTTCCTGCATCGCAAGTACATAGGCGACCAAAAAGTATATAAATTTGTATTTAGCGCACCTTTCGCCCGACTTGGAGAACGTACGCTTAGTCGAACGGCTCAGGATCTGCTTCGTCGAGCACTTTGGCTCGGCTAATTTCCCTCCGTCCAGACGGTACGGGGCCTTCGATACTCACGCGCTCGGTTCGACCCTTTTACCTCCGGCCGAGCGGCGCGGGGCCTTCTTTCCTTGATTACGATGCCTTATATTCGTTCTTTTGACTTTTCATTTCTGCATTTCAAGTATTCAGTCGAAAGACGTACACAGGATGATTTACATAGGCACACCTTTCACCCCGCCCGGTAAGGCTGGAGGTGGTTTGTGTTGGTTGCTACTCGGAAAACCTAGAGGTTCCACTGTACAAAAATTTTGTACAAAGGTCTGAACATTTTTCCTAGCTACCATGTGTTCTTTTAAATTAAATTTTGGATCGCCTGCGGAACTTAACACGTTTGATCCAAAACTTAATATATTTGTTCTTTTAGGTTTTAACTTGGATCTCCTGCGGAACTTAACACGTTCGACCCAAGTCTCCTTAAGTTATTAATTCCATTAAATACTAATTTCCATAAAAGGTTCCCAGTACTGACGTGGCGAGGCACATGACCTTCTTGGATATGGGAGCAACCACCACCGACTAGACAAAACCTTTAATAGAAAGCTAATATTTAATTTCCTAAAATAACTTTAGGTTAACCAAAGAGAACAATCAAATCACAAGGAAAAGAAAGAAAACAAAAGAACACAACATCGAAAAACATATTCGAAATACTAGATCATAAGCCTCTTGTATTTGGTATTATTTCCATAAATAACTAGCATGATGCGGAAATAAAAATTACTAATTATACCTTGTAGAAAAACCTCTTGATCTTCTACCGTATTCCTCTTCTAACCTCGGACGTTGTGTGGGCAACGATCTACCAAGATGAGAAACCACCAACCACCTTCTTCTCCTCCAAGCAAGGTTCGGCCACAAAGGAAGAACTTTACCAAAGAAGAAAATCAAAATACTAACCAAGCTCCAAGAGATGCTAACTTTCTCTCCTTCTTCTTCTTCTTCTCCAAGTAGTATCCGGCCACCACAAGAACTCCAAGAGAGATGAAGTATTCGGCCACCACAAGAGGAAGAGAGGGAGAGGGTAATGGCCGGCCACAACACCAAGGAAAAAGGGAGAGAAAACAATAGAGGTTGTGTCTCATGAAGGCACCCCTACCCCTTCTTTTATATTCCTTGGCATAGGCAAATTAGGAAATTTAATTACAATAAATTTTCCTTAATTTCCTTGACTTGATTTAATTGAGAGAAATAAAATAAAATTTCCCAAATCAATTTCAAGTGGCCGGCCACATCATTGGAAAACAAAAGAGGACAAGTTTTAATCAACAATTAAAACTTCCTAATTTGTTTCCGGAAATTTTAAAAAATAAAATTTCTCTTTAAAATCTCTTCATGGTTAATAAAAGGAAATATCTATAATTTTAATTTTATTAACATGTGAATAATTTTAAAGAGAAAATAAAACATCTCTCCAATCTACAAATAAGGAAAGAGATCTAATCTCTTTCTTTAATCTTTTGTAAATCTTTTACAAGAGAGATATTTTAATTCTAATTTTCTTTAAATTATATCTTCCACATTATAATAAAAATTAAAATTAAATTTCTTTTTATTTATTTTGTGGCCCTACTAGCTTGGGTTCAAGCTAGGGCCGGCCACCCAATAATATACCTAGGCCGCCCTAGCTTGGTTCCCAAGCTAGCTTGGCCGACTTTGGGTGGGTATAGAAGGTGGGTATAGGTGGGTATATAGAACTCTATAAATAAGAGGTTACGATAGGGACCGAGAGGAGGAATTGGTTTGGTCTCCGATAAAATTAAGCATCCGTGTTCGCCAACACACAACTTAATTTTATCAATGATAATTCATTCCACTAGAGAACTATCATTGAACTACCGCACCAATCCCAAATTACATTTTTGGGCTCCTTCTTATTATGAGTGTGTTAGTCTCCCTGTGTTTAAGATATCGAATGTCCACTAATTAAGTGAGTTACTGACAACTCATTTAATTAATATCTAAGTCCAAGAGTAGTACCACTCAACTTTATTGTCATGTCGGACTAAGTCCACCTGCAGGGTTTAACATGACAATCTTTATGAACTCCTCTTGAGGACTTTATCAACCTAGTATCTCTAGGACACAGTATCCTTCTATAATCAACAACACACACTATAAGTGATACAATTTCCCAACTTATCGGGTTTATTGATTCAACGAACTAAATCTCACCCATTGATAAATTAAAGAAATAAATATCAAATATATGTGCTTGTTATTATATTAGGATTAAGAGCACACACTTCCATAATAACTGAGGTCTTTGTTCCTTTATAAAGTCAGTATAAAAGAAACGACCTCAAATGGTCCTTCTCAATACACTCTGAGTGTACTAGTGTAATTATATAGTCAAGATAAACTAATACCTAATTACACTACGACCTTCTAATAGTTTGTTCCTTTTCCATTTTGGTCGTGAGCTACTGTTTATAATTTATAAGGTACTGATAACATCATCTTCTGTATGTGACACCACATACTATGTTATCTACAATATAAATTAAATGAACAACTACAAACAAATGTAGACAATTAGACCAAATGTGATTCTTTATTCATAATAAATGTTTACAAAGCTTAGGCTTTCAGTATACATTCCAACAATCTCCCATTTATACTAATGACTAAGTCCATATCTTCTACCATACATCCGATTCCCATTCCTCCACATGCCGATCGAAAGCTTTCACCGGAAGGGCCTTAGTGAAAGGATCTCGTATCCGATGCAATCTTGGTGATGACAACTTCTCCTCGCTTCACAATATCTCGTATCAGGTGGTACTTGCGCTCTATATGTTTACTTGCCTTATGAGCTCGTGGTTCCTTCGAGTTGCAAGCACCACTATTATCACAATAAATTGTGATGATTTTGGGCAAACCAGAATCACATCTAAGTCCATTAGAAAGCTCCTGAGCCATACTGCTTCTTTAGCTGCCTCAGAGGTGCTACATATTCACCTTCCATGGTTGAGTCTCAAACGCATTTCGCTAACACTCCTCCATGAAATGGCTCCACCTCCCAAAGTAAACACATAGCCCGATGTAGACTTCATCATATCCCTATCTCGATTGGAAATCGCTATGTAACCCAGTGAGCAGATCGTTTGCTTGGTAAACTAGCATATAATCTCTAGTCCTTCTCGGGTACTTCAATATATGCTTACCGCAACCAATGTCCTTGTCCAGGTTACTCGATATCTGCTGACCATGCCCAGGCGAAACAGATATCGGGTCTCGTATATAGATTGCATACATTAGGCTTCCTACACCGAAGCAAACTGATTTCATGTCCTCTATCTCTTTGATGTCTTTGGAGACATCTCTTTAGATAGAGCTACTCCATGTCTAAAAGGTAAGAAACCTTTCTTGGAATCCTGCATGCTAAAACGAGCAAGGATTGTATCTATATATGAAGCTTGGAATAGACACAACATTCTTTTCTTACGATCCCTTATAACTTTGATCCCAAGAATGTGTGCACATTCTCCTAAGTCCTTCATATCAAATTGTTTGGACAACCATACTCTTACGTCTGATAATACTTTGACATTGTTGCCAATTAACAAAATATCATCTACGATAGTACAAGAAATACCATCACGTTTCCGTACTTCTTATATATACAAGACTCATCCGGACTTTGAATAAATCAATATGACTGGATTACTTCATTAAACCGGATGTTCCAAGACCTGAAGCTTGCTCAGTCCATACCGATTGAGCTTGCACACTAGATGCTCTTTGCCTTTTTCAATGAACCATTCGTTGTTTCATATGGATGTTCTCTTCAAGACTTCCATTAAGGAAAGTTGTCTTGACATCCATTTGCCAAATCTCATAATCCATATGAAAAGAATGGATAAGAGTATCCGGATAGACTTAAGCATGGCTACCGTGAAAAGGTCTCCTCATAATCGATTCCCTCTTTTGAGTGTACCCTTTGCAACAAGCCTAGCTTTGAAGGTTTCTACCTTCCCGTCTATCCCTCTTTTCCTTTTGTAGATCCACTTGCATCCAACGGCTTTTACACCATCGGTGGTTCTACAAGCTCCCAAACCTTATTAGAGTACATGGACTCTATTTGAATTCATTGCCTTTTGCCAAGATGCTGCATCTATATCTTGGAGTGCTTCGTCATATGACCGGGATCAGGTTCATGTTTACCCGGATCAAGTCCAAAGACTCTTCCAAAACATGAATCTTTTAGTCCTCACAACCTCCCACTACGACGAGGCACTATCCGTGGTTGTGTATCATGTGACACGTGTTGCAGTCTCTTGTGGTACTTCATCTTGTCTTTGTGGTACTGAAGTAGACATGTCCTCTAAGTTCTTCTAAAACAACTTTACTATGGCTTGTGATCCATTATATAGTCTTCTTCTAAAAGCGGGCATTGGTGCTAACAATGACCTTCCGGTCTTTAGGACTATAAAATAAACCACCTTCGTTCCTTTGGGATATCCTACAAACATGCGAACTTCAGTACGAGATTCTAACTTATCAAGATCTGGTTTCAGCACATGTCTGGACTACTAATCGAATATGTCTTAGACTGGGTTTCGCCCATTCCACAATTCTATGGGAGTAGAAGAAACTGATTTAGAAGGTACTAAGTTGAGCATATCTGCTGTTTCCAGCATATCCCCAAAACGAATTTGGTAATTCTGAATAACTCATCATTGATCTAACCATTTCCATAAGAGTCCTATTCCTTCGTTCTGCTACACCATTCTGTTGGGGTGTTCCAGGTGCAGACAATTGGGATTGAATCCCGGCCTCTGATAAGTAATTCCTAAACTCTCCTAAGAGGTATTCGCCACCACGATCTGACCGTAGTGTCTTGATACTTTTACCTAGTCGTTTTTCCACATCAGCCTTGTATTCTTTGAACTTATCAAAGCACTCGGACTTGCGGCGCATTAGGTAAATGTATCCATATCTTGAATAATCGTCTATGAAAGAGACAAAATATTCAAAACCTCCTCTTGCCTGGACAGACATAGGACCACACAAATCAGAGTGAACCAACTCTAACACTTCTTTGGCTCTATACCCCTTGGCCTTGAACGACCTCTTGGTCATTTTACCTTCTAAGCAGGATTCACAAGTTGGAAAATTTTCCAATTCTAATGAACCCAAAAGTCCATCGGCTATAAGCCTCTGAATCCTACTTAAGTTAATATGACCAAGCCTTAGATGCCAAAGATATGCTTGGTTCATTTCCGAAGGTTCTTTTCTCTTATTAGAATTAGAAGATGAGTTATAAATTTCCATATTTTGCTTTGTGGAAGAAATTGGATTTAAAGTATATAAATTGCCAACTAATGCACCAGAACAGATAATCACTTTATTTCTTTTAATAACTACATCGTTACTGAAAGAAACTGAATATCCATCTAAAAACAGTTTAGAAACCGAAATTAAATTCTTTCTAAAACTGGGTACATAAAGACAATTTCTTAAAACCAAATTCCTATTTCTACTAAAAGATAAGTAGACGTCTCCCATGCAATAACCGCCACCTTAGTAGCATTGCCCATGTAGACGGTAATTTCTCCTTCAGATATGTCGGGTTTCCTGGAACCCCGCAAGGAATTGCAGACATGATCAATGGCTCCGTATCTACACACGGTTTTGGTAGATAACACCGCTAAACATGTTTCAACAACTAGAGTATGAGATATACCTTTGTTTTGGTTCCTACGAGGATGTCCGCCTTGTCCTGCCTGCTTAATGATGAAGCACTTGCCCTTCGGCTTCTTCATTCCAGCTTTAAATCCCGTACTCTGAGATTTATTCACTTTCTTTGCTGAGAAATTTTGTTTCTTCTTCTTCTTTCCTTCGGTTTAGAAGTAGAACCATTTTCAACATAGTGAATTTGAGCATTGTGACGAATAATCCTTCTGGAAGTTCTGTCAGTAGTTCCGCTAATGAATAAACCCTCTTATTCATATTATAGTTCAGTGAAAACCGCTCAAAACTTCTAGGTAGCGTTGGAGAATCATATCGATCCGGGTTTCCCATCAATTTCTCCTCCAAGGATCTCTATCTCGTTCGGATAAGCCATCATCTTTAGGATATGATCCTACAGGAGTACCCTCTTGCATGGTGGCTGTCATTATCTTTCTCATGGCTTCTTGCCTAGAAGCCCTATCCTGATGACCAAAGAGTTCCTTGAGATTGTTCATAATATCATAGGCTGTTGGTAAATCTTGATGCTGATGTTGCAATACATTTGACATTGAAGCCAAAATGTAACACCGCGCCATCTCATCTGCTTTTACCCATTTCCTATGATATTCAATCTCCTCTTGGGTAGATTCACCAGTAGGTGCATCAGGCACTGCTCAGTCAGTACAAATTTATAGCTTTCAGCAGTAATAACAATGTCCAGGTTTCTTTTCCAATCTATGTAGTTTGGTCCAGTAAGTCTATTCTGTTGAAGTATGATGGATAGTGGGTTGAAAGACATCCTAAGAATCACAAATAACTTTTGGTCAGAACTCTAAATTTAGAATAATATTGATTCCTCAAACAATACTATTTTAAATTAACCAACACCTCATAACACCGTGAATTTTGTATGCCACGTTAGTGTGGACGTATACAAATTCAACATTTGTAAAAGGAGGGTTTTAACCCATTAATTTTATTATCTTGTCAACCTAACTTTTTGACAAATAAAATTAATAGTTGGTATCATTTGGTCACACAAATAATAGCAGTGACTCCGTTGGGGAGGATACTATTAGATGTGTCTAAGTGTATACCATTACTTGACACTAAGTCCATTAATAAGATTATGCCCATTCCGTTGGGGAAGATCACACGCTCTTAATTAACTTCCTATAGTCATCCAAAAAATAGAAGTCTGTTCTAGTGATCCGCAAACAAGCTCATCCGTTATGGAGGAAGGCACTCAGAGCCAACGCGCAAGCTTGTTTGCATCACTTACAAACCAGTAATGGAGACCATGGGATTTATTTAAAAATCCCTCTCCCACTTAGTTATTTATAAATGAGGAATTTTAACTATGCTAGCCTACTTAAACTTGTAAACTAACATGCACACACAGCACAATATAAAAGCAATAAATAGAAAATTTAATTTTCAACTATTATGGCTTTTATCTCTAATTGTCCTCCGTGTGTTGTCATCCCAAGCTGCTGCCATATTTGGCCACCGCCTCCGGGTCTAGCTGTCGCATCCATCTTGCTCCTAGTTCCGCTGCGCCTCTGGTCCTTAGAAGGTTCCACGCTTTGCAAGATTCGATCCGCGACATAAATAGAATTTTACATTTTGATCCTATATTCCATAAAAGGAATGTACATGTATCTAGATCAAAAATAAAATCCTAATAAAACTAAATACAGCTCCTGCTGTATTTTAATACAATCATGCACACACATATAAATTGCCCTTGACATGTCCAAGGGTCCAATCACACATAATTAACTAAAAGCCATAATAGTTGGATCCTCATGATCCACAAAGTTAGCACATCCTACTATTATCCTGCCTAAATTATGTATGACATGTGCATAATTAAACTAAATACCAAATACACAGAGGCAAAACCCTAGCTCTGATACCAATTGTTGGTTGCTACTCGGAAAACCTAGAGGTTCCACTGTACAAAAATTTTGTACAAAGGTCTGAACCTTTTTCCTAGCTACCATGTGTTCTTTTAAATTAAATTTTGGATCGCCTGCGGAACTTAACACGTTTGATCCAAAACTTAATCTATTTGTTCTTTTAGGTTTTAACTTGGATCTCCTGCGGAACTTAACACGTTCGACCCAAGTCTCCTTAAGTTATTAATTCCATTAAATACTAATTTCCATAAAAGGTTCCCAGTACTGACGTGGCGAGGCACATGGCCTTCTTGGATATGGGAGCAACCACCACCGACTAGACAAAACCTTTAATAGAAAGCTAATATTTAATTTCCTAAAATAACTTTAGGTTAACCAAAGAGAACAATCAAATCACAAGGAAAAGAAAGAAAACAAAAGAACACAACATCGAAAAACATATTCGAAATACTAGATCATAAGCCTCTTGTATTTGGTATTATTTCCATAAATAACTAGCATGATGCGGAAATAAAAATTACTAATTATACCTTGTAGAAAATCTCTTGATCTTCTACCGTATTCCTCTTCTAACCTCGGACGTTGTGTGGGCAACAATCTACCAAGATGAGAAACCACCAACTACCTTCTTCTCCTCCAAGCAAGGTTCGGCCACAAAGGAAGAACTTTACCAAAAAAGAAAATCAAAATACTAACCAAGTTCCAAGAGATGCTAACTTTCTCTCCTTCTTCTTCTTCTTCTTCTCCAAGTAGTATCCGGCCACCACAAGAACTCCAAGAGAGATGAAGTATTTGGCCACCACAAGAGGAAGAGAGGGAGAGGGTAATGGCCGGCCACAACACCAAGGAAAAAGGGAGAGAAAACAATAGAGGTTGTGTCTCATGAAGGCACCCCTACCCCTTCTTTTATATTCCTTGGCATAGGCAAATTAGGAAATTTAATTACAATAAATTTTCCTTAATTTCCTTGACTTGATTTAATTGAGAGAAATAAAATAAAATTTTCCAAATCAATTTCAAGTGGCCGGCCACATCATTGGAAAACAAAAGAGGACAAGTTTTAATCAACAATTAAAACTTCCTAATTTGTTTCCAGAAAAAAAAAAAATTTCTCTTTAAAATCTCTTCATGGTTAATAAAAGGAAATATCTATAATTTTAATTTTATTAACATGTGAATACTTTTAAAGAGAAAATAAAACATCTCTCCAATCTACAAATAAGGAAAGAGATCTAATCTCTTTATTTAATCTTTTGTAAATCTTTTACAAGAGAGATATTTTAATTCTAATTTTCTTTAAATTATATCTTCCACATTATAATAAAAATTAAAATTAAATTTCTTTTTTAATTTATTTTGGCCGGCCCTACTAGCTTGGGTTCAAGCTAGGGCCGGCCACCCAATAATATACCTAGGCCGGCCCTAGCTTGGTTCCCAAGCTAGCTTGGCCGGCCCCTTTTGGGTGGGTATAGAAGGTGGGTATAGGTGGGTATAGAACTCTCTAAATAAGAGGCTACGATAGGGACCGAGAGGAGGAATTGGTTTTGGTCTCCCGATAAAATTAAGCATCCCGTGTTCGCCCCGAACACACAACTTAATTTTATCAATGATAATTCATTCCACTAGAGAACTATCATTGAACTACCGCACCAATCCCAAATTACATTTTTGGGCTCCTTCTTATTATGAGTGTGTTAGTCTCCCTGTGTTTAAGATATCGAATGTCCACTAATTAAGTGAGTTACTGACAACTCATTTAATTAATATCTAAGTCCAAGAGTAGTACCACTCAACTTTATTGTCATGTCGGACTAAGTCCACCTGCAGGGTTTAACATGACAATCTTTATGAGCTCCTCTTGAGGACATTATCAACCTAGTATCTCTAGGACACAGTTTCCTTCTATAATCAACAACACACACTATAAGTGATACCATTTCCCAACTTATCGGGTTTATTGATTCAACGAACTAAATCTCACCCATTGATAAATTAAAGAAATAAATATCAAATATATGTGCTTGTTATTATATTAGGATTAAGAGCACACACTTCCATAATAACTGAGGTCTTTGTTCCTTTATAAAGTCAGTATAAAAGAAACGACCTCAAATGGTCCTTCTCAATACATTCTGAGTGTACTAGTGTAATTATATAGTCAAGATAAACTAATACCTAATTACACTACGACCTTCTAATGGTTTGTTCCTTTTCCATTTTGGTCGTGAGCTACTGTAAAGCCCGAAAAATTCCCAAATTTATTTTAGAATTATTCTATGATTTTTCTGGAATTATTAGATATTTTTCCGGAATTTTCCGAGTAGCGGGAGTAGCAAAAACAAATAGGTCGCAAAATAGCTTAGGCGGGAATCGAACCCGAGACCTATGGTGTAAGGGATAATGTTAGTAACCAGTTGAACCCAGCAGGGCCGTGCTGAAAGGAAGGAGAACCAAATATATTTATATTAGAGTTGGGTTCATTAAACCACTTAATATAAATAATAAACTTAAGTGGGGTTTGGTTTATTTTGGTTCGGCACCTCTTCACCTCACGACACTTTCTCTTCCAAAACCTCACCGCCGCCTCTCCCTTCTTCTCCTCTTCCTCACGCACGGCACACCAAGGCAAGGGTCCATAGGATCATCTTCCGGCGACGACTCCAACACGAAAGGGGTTCTTCTCCGCGAGAGGAACGCGAAGACGTAAGCGGTTCATCGAGCGGACAGTTTTCCGGAAACACCTAGCGAATAGAATCGTAAGAAAACCTTACGATTGAGGTAAGAAACCCCTCACCTGCAGTATAATTGCTCTCGCTTGTTAGTTTTGGCGTTAGTTCAGTAATTTTATAGTTTTCAGTTTTAGGGCATGCTTTTAGTGCACGCCAAGCATTCGGTAGAATGCCCAGTTCAGAAGGATGTACCAATAGGCGTCCTAACAGCATATAAAATGTAATAGAAACATTTTATTCAGTTTATTATTAGTTATTACAGCTATATGGATCAGATATCCATTGGGTGGGCTCCCACAGTAGCCTCTAGGTTCAGATAACCTAGCTCTAGGTTCAGATAACCTAGCTCTAGGTTCAGATAACCTAGAACAGCAAAGTAAAATAAAACAGTATTCAGTATTTTACTTTTATTCAGTTGGCACTGTACTTGGATCAGATATCCATGGGCTGGACTCCCACAGTCGTCCCTAGGTTCAGATAACCTAGTAACCCTGCTGGATTCGGAACTTGCAATCCCGGGTCTCGTAGGGATGCGCGCACAGTAAGTACAGTTGTCAGGGCCCAACAGCATGTTTAGTATTTTCATCTATTATATGTATAGTTTTCAAATTTGAAACCAGTGATGAAAACACTAATTTAGCTTTCAGTTCAGTTCAGGTTCAATTTACATGATTTGAGTTCATGTACAGATTTAGACATATGCATGACTAGTTCAGTTTCATGCTCAGTTTATATGATATGCCATGTTTCAGTTCCAGTTTATGCTTTGTTTGATATGCCATGCCATGCTTGCATGTTCAGTATGTTTTTTCAAACAACATGATTTAAAATCATAATTGCATCGTATGCATGATTTAGTGAGGTAGATGGTTTCTTACTAAGCTTTAAGCTTACAGTACTACTTTATACTGCAGATACAGGTAAAAGAAAAGTGGACTAGCGGAGGTTGGAGGGCGATGCTACAATGATGTGTGTGTGCAAGGGGTCTGGAATAAAGATCCTTGGGATCTACACGCTTTTAATTCAGTTTTAGTACTTAACACGTCCGGTTTTATGAATTAGTCTTGTTACAGTTTAGTGAACTATATCTTGTTTAGTCATCATGTTTAGAATATGAGTATTCACATTCTTGAGTGTTTTCATGTATCTAGAACTGGTCTCTGTGAGTTGTGGCACGCCCAGCGTCGGAAGTTCTCGAATCGAAACTCGATTTCATATCAGTTGATCGGCCCGCCGACCGATCCGTTCTGATCAGATCTCGATCGCCACCGATCGATCCGCAGGCATACAAGATGTTATCAGATGCTATCTCGATCGTCCGATCGATCCAAAGACCGAGAGAGTTCGGACGAATTTGCGATCACCGACGGCCGATCGACCGATCTGAGCGGATCGGTGGCATGCACCGATCCGCAGGGCCAACGTAAACATAAGAGCGATCGATCGGTCTACCGACCGATCGAAGTGCTTCGATCGGCCAGACCGATCCGATGCAATGTAACGCAGCAGGCGACGAGGCTCACCGACGGTCTCCGACCGATCCGAGGGTGCATCCGCGCATGATCACCGGAACGATCTCCGTGAATCGTTCCAAGGCTCAATCGACTTACGGATCGGTTGAAATGTCTGATCACAGCAGGACATCCAAGAGGCATAGGTTGTCTCTCCTAGCATGTGTACAACACTCAGGTACTCCTAGAATGTCAGGTTAAGACTTTACAGTAATTAGTTTAGCAAATTTCAAATTTGCTCAGTTTTCCGCACAGTATTTTCAGTAGTTAATGTAGCGATCCGGCTCACAGCCTGGTACCCAGGAGTTGGGTCGTTACAGAGTGGTATCAGAGCAGTGTTCCTTACTTCCTACACACACACATCAGATGCCTACAGCTTCCAAGTAAGAACATCTCTCACTCAGTTTGTTTTCACTTTCATATCGGTTATGTGTGCTTCCATGTTTGCTCTCATGTTGGTAGTTAATTAATTTATGTTTACAGTGATAGTATTTAACATGTTACCATGAGTTAACTATAACATGATAGCTTAGTTATATATATGTGTCTCTGCTATTTAGAAAATGGTACGAGGACGTCCGCCTAAGAAAGCAAGAAATGCCGAGCCCCCAAAGACGAGTGCCTGCCTCCCCGCACCTTACAAAGATTAGTGGCTCAGCCCACAGAAGAAGCTAGCTGAATGAAGCAGGAGATAGCCTCCTTAAAGGCTAACCAGCAGACTACTCCCCCAGTACTCCAGTATCGAACCTCACGACTCCAAGAATCACAGAGGTAGTACCACTCACCTGCAGATCGTCCCAGTAGCCCCAGTAGCATGGGCTAAGAGAGAAGCTTACCTTATCCAATGGCAGAGAATTAAGCCCGAGAACTTCTCGGGCACCAACGAACCATGGGATGCTCAGGCTTTAAAACACTGGAAAGCACGATGGAACTTCTAGACCGGCCAAGCACGAAAGGTGAAGTGTGCCTCCTTCGCTTAACGGAGACGCACGCACGTGGTGGAGCGGATTAAATCGAAGTGGCCAAGAAACCGAGATGACATGGGCTAACTCGAGAAAGAATTCTTCGAGGAATTCTTTCATATGCAAGTCACAAACCGACACTATGACGAGTTTACTGAATTTCGTCGGGGCAACCTATCACTGGTGGAGGCCGTGAAGAAATTCAACAAATGGCTCGTCTGTGTCCGAACTAGTCACCTCAGAGAAAGAACGAGTACGCTTGATGTCAAGATGCTCGCACCAGAGATCGCAATGAATGTAGCTGGTGTTCATAGGCCACAAACCACAGAGGAGCTAGTGAGTAGTGCTCGATCACCGAGCACTATCAAGACAATATCACCCACAGGCGGTGTCCACAGAGCCCAAGGACAAACTAGCTCGTGTACTCAACAGAAACAACAGGACATAGCTCCAACCGAAGGGGAAACGCAAGGCAAGTAGTGACCCAAAAGGAGGACCAGCTGAAAACATTCCAGACATCCCAAGTGTGCTACTTGTGGGAAACATCATCCAGAGTTTGCCGCAAGGGTACGCGAGGTTGTTTTGAATGTGGATGTGAAGGCACATGGCTAAGCAAAGGTTCAACAAGAACAGTCTTCCTCCGCCTCACCGACATAAAGATGGAGCTCACCACCACACCAGATGTATGTCGCCTTAGATGGTCCACGATCACCGTGGCAGATTAGAAGCCCCCAGCCTACCACAAATGCTGTGATTTTCTCACCGACTGCAGAGGACGTAGCAAATGCCTCGACAGTCACAGTCGATAAGTATTTTCAAAGATAATGCAACTGTTTTATTCGATCATCGGGCAACCCACTCTTTATGTATCCGTGGCATTTGCCGAGAAACTAGCAACACCTCCGAAGTACTCAATAGTCGCTGACAACGCTACCCTCGGAGACATTATGGCATCTACGCACTGGCTCAGCAGTGCCAGTCATTATAGCAGACGAGGAGCTTTTGGTGATCCGATAGTGCTAGAAATGACCGACTACGATGTCATCTTTGGAATGGATTTTCGATCGATACGCGCTTTTATAGAGTGCCAGAATGGTATGTCATATTCCAACTCAAGCAGGAGTACATTGAGTACAGGAAGCCAAAGAGGAAAGCTGTGAAGTTTCTCTCAAGATTGAAAGCAAAGTATTTATTGATCTGTGATGCGGGATTTTAGCAAATGTAGTCAACACCACCAGACAAGAACCAATATCGAGGTTCGAGTCGTTTAGACTACCTGCTAGCCTTCCCCGAAGAGCTACTGTGCTTAGCACTTGCAGTGGAGATTGAATTCGAGATAGAGCTCATTCCCGGACAAATCCAATTTCCAAGGCACCATATCGCATGGCTCCGCAGAATGAAGGAACTTCAGCAATTACAGGAGCTTCTTGACAAGGGTTTCATACGCCCTAGTCACTCACCATGGGGAGCACCGTGTTGTTTGTGAAGAAGAAGGATGGAAGCACGCTTATGCATAGACTACCGTGCCTTGAACCAGTCACAATTAAAAACAGATACCTCTTCCTGTGATAGATGACTGTTGACCAGCCTAAAGGGAGCCACGTTGTTCTCTAAAATTGACCTCGGATCGGGATATCACCAGTTAGAGTCAAGGAAGGTGATATACCTAAAATAGCTTTCAGGAGACCAGATACGGACACTATGAGTTCGTAGTCATGCCTTTTGGCGTGACAAATGCTCCACTACTTTCATGGACCTCATGAACAGGGTATTCAGAGAATACTTAGACAAGTTTGTCATCGTGTTCATCGATGACATTCTTATCTATTCAGCACTCAGAGGACCATGCAGAGCATCCAAAACAGCGATCCTTCATAGAATTCATTGTACGCCAAATTCACGAAATGTGAATTCGCAGACTGTAGCCTTTCTCATCACATCATCTCCAAAGATGGTGTTATGGTAGATCCCAAAGAAGATAGAAGCAAGAATAATCGAAGAGACCCAGAACGCCTGAAATCAAGCTTCTGGATTAGAAGCTACTACAGAAATTGTAGAGGACTTCTCCAGATAGCCTCCCACCGATGCCTCACCAGAAGAACAAGAAATTTCAAGGATGAGGATCATGAGAACGCCTTTAGCGAACTAAAACGGAGATTGACCAAGGTTCTATTTTAGCTATACCGAAAACATGCATATTTCGACATCTACAATGGCTCTAAATTGGGATTAGGAGCAGTACGATCAAAGGCAAGGTGATCGCCATGCTGACAACTCAAGGATTATGAGAGGAACTATCCTACTCACGACCTTGAGCTTGCAGCGGTGGTGTTCGCTCTCAAGATTTGGAGACATTATTTGTACGGAGCTCGGTGCAGAGTGTATACAGATCATCAAAGTCTGAAGTATTTTCTGAATATGCGACAGCGTAGATGGTTAGAACTAGTCAAAGATTATGACATAGATATCCTCTACCATCCAGGAAAAGCTAATAAGGTAGTAGACACACTCAGCAGGAAGTCCAGTGCTACCTTATTATCTTTAGCAACTATGTCACCACCCCTAAGGAAGGAGATTACGGCTTTTAGTCTCGAGCTTATAGTCGGACAACTTTCCACTATGACCTTAGAGTCTACCTTGCTTGGTGATATTCACTCAGATCGGGACCCTCGAAATTTCAATCAAGCGGGATCTTAAGAAACTGAGTAGGTCGCGGGAAAAAGATGAATCCAACAGTCACCTAGATGACACGAAATGTGTTGCGCTTTTTCACTGTAGATGAAAATTGATAATAAGATCCAAGATCGAAGTTTGGATGGCTCGATGAAAGGAGATCTTGGAATTTTACTACTTACAAGTAATGGAAGAGGAGGATATTTAACAAGTGAAGGACTTGTCATTTTATACTTCCGAATGGAAGTGGAGGATATCTCCATGGATTTCATAGTGGGACTACCCGAACCACGAATGGTTTTGATGCCATCCGGGTAATAGTCGACAGTTGACTAAATCAGCCCACTTTTAGCTATCAAGATATCCTACTCTATGGAGAAGCTAGCTCGCTTGTATCTCCGTGAGATTGTCGATTGCATGGAGTCCCACGAACCATTATATCAGATAGAGACAAGAGGTTTACATCACACTTCCGAAGTGTGTACAACACCATGGGCACCCGCAAAATTCAAAGATGCCTTCCATCCTCGCATGATGGTCGACGGAGCGAGTGAATCGTGCATCAAGATATGCTCCGAGCTTGTGCCCTAGATTTCAAGGAGTTGGTGCAAATATCCGAGTCTAGCGGAATTTGCATAACAACAGCTATCGGGCCACCATCGGCATGGCTCCTTATGAGGCACTCTATGGGCGGAGGTGCGATCACCAACTGCCGGTATGAGAGTGGTGAACGTAGGAACTAGAGCTTCAGATGATCTAGTGGCAGATACCACAGCCCATACAGCAGATTCGCCAGAGGATAGAGACAAGACAGAGTCGGAAGAGCTATGTCGACACACGACGCACCCCAGAGTTTTTAGGGACAGTTCTCAGAGTAGCTCCCATGAAGGAGTCATTTTGGGAAGAAGGCAAGCTAGCTCCCGGATATGTGGGACCATACCTTATCACGAAGAGAGTGGGCAAGGTAGCATATGAGCTAGAGCTACCTCGGAGATGTCAGCACCACAACGATTTCATGTTTCCATGTCAAGAAGCATATTCCACGCCACCTGTGATTGAGCCCCTGTACAGTCCGTGATGATCTCAATGATGACAATGGCCTATTCAGATAATAGACCGAGCAGTAAAGAAATTACGAACAAGGAAGTACCATTAGTTAAAGTCACCTGGCAAAATCACACAGCAGGAGAGGCGACTTGGGAGACAGAGGCCAGCATGAGACGAAGTACCCAGACTTGTTTAAGTTCGGGATAACTTTTATAAGGTATGGGATTGTAAAGCCCAAAAATTCCCAAATTTATTTTAGAATTATTCTATGATTTTTCTGGAATTATTAGATATTTTTCCGAATTTTCCGAGTAGCGGAGTAGCAAAAACAAATAGGTCGCAAAATAGCTTAAGGTGAATCGAACCCGAGACCTATGGTGTAAGGGATAATGTTAGTAACCAGTTGAACCCAGCCGTGATGAAAGGAAGGAGAACCAAATATATTTATATTAGAGGTTCATTAAACCACTTAATATAAATAATAAACTTAAGTGGGTTTGGTTTATTTTGGTTCGGCATCTTCACCTCACGACACTTTCTCTTCCAAAACCTCACCGCCGCCTCTCCCTTCTTCTCCTCTTCCTCACGCACGGCACACCAAGGCAAGGGTCCATAGGATCATCTTCCGGCGACGACTCCAACACGAAAGGGGTTCTTCTTCGCGAGAGGAACGCGAAGACGTGAGCGGTTCGTCGAAAGGATCAGTTTTCTAGAAAACCTAGCGAATAGAATCGTAAGAAAACCTTACGATTGAGGTAAGAAACCCCTCACCTGCAGTATAATTGCTCTCGCTTGTTAGTTTTGGCGTTAGTTCAGTAATTTTATAGTTTTCAGTTTTAGGGCATGCTTTTAGTGCACGCCAAGCATTCGGTAGAATGCCCAGTTCGAAGGATGTACCAATAGGCGTCCTAACAGCATATAAAATGTAATAGAAACATTTTATTCAGTTTATTATTAGTTATTACAGCTATATGGATCAGATATCCATTGGGTGGGCTCCCACAAGAGCCTCTAGGTTCGATAACCTAGCTCAGGTTCGATAACCTAGAACAAAGAAAGTAAAATTAAACGGTATTCAGATTTTACTTTTATTCAGTTGGCATCGTGCTTGGATCAGATATCCATGGGCTGGACTCCCACAGGTCCCTAGGTTCAGATAACCTAGTAACCTCACTGGATTCGGAACTTGCAATCCCGGGTCTCGTAGGGATGCGCGCATAGCACGTACAGATGTCGGGCCCTCAACAGCATGTTTAGTATTTTCATCTATTATATGTATAGTTTTCAAATTTGAAACCAGTGATGAAAACACTAATTTAGCTTTCAGTTCAGTTCAGGTTCAATTTACATGATTTGAGTTCATGTACAGATTTAGACATATGCATGACTAGTTCAGTTTCATGCTCAGTTTATATGTTATGCCATGTTTCAGTTCCAGTTTATGCTTTGTTTGATATGCCATGCCATGCTTGCATGTTCAGTATGTTTTTTCAAACAACATGATTTAAAATCATAATTGCATCGTATGCATGATTTAGTGAGGTAGATGGTTTCTTACTAAGCTTTAAGCTTACAGGTACTACTTTTCTTATACTGCAGATAAAAGAAAAGTGGACTAGCGGAGGCTGGAGGTCGATGCTACAATGATGTGTGTGTGCTATGTTACTGGAACAAAGACCCCTGAGATCTACACGCTTTTAATTCAGTTTTAGTACTTAACACGTCTGGTTTTATGAATTAGTCTTGTTACAGTTTAGTGAACTATATCTTGTTTAGTCATCATGTTTAGAATATGAGTATTCACATTCTTGAGTGTTTTCATGTATCTAGAACTGGTCTCGTGGAGTTGTGGCACGCCCAGGTCAAGTTCTCGAATCGAAACTCGATTTCATATCAGAGTTGATCGGTCTCCGACCCATCCGATAAAGATCAGATCTCGATCGGTCACCGATCGATCCGCAGGCATACAAGATGTTATCAGATGCTATCCGATCGGCCGTCCGACGATCCAAAGACCGAGTAGAGTTCGGACGAATCAGAATACCGATCGGTCGACCGACCGATCGTTGAGTGGATCGGTCGACGCACCGATCCGCAGGCTAACGTAAACATAAGAAGCGCATCGATCGGTCACCGACCATCAGGTGCTTCCGGATCGATCAGACCGATCCAGATGCACGTAACGCAGCAGGAACGAGGCTCACCGATCGGTCTCCCGACCGATCAGGGTGCATCCTGCGATCAGCCGGAACGATCTGTGAATCGTTCCGAAGGCTCAATCGACTTACGGATCGGTTGAAATGTCTGACTGCAGCTAGCAGGACATCCAAGAGGCATAGATTGTCTCTCCTAGCATGTGTACAACACTCAGGTACTCCTAGAATGTCAGGTTAAGACTTTACAGTAATTAGTTTAGCAAATTTCAAATTTGCTCAGTTTTCCGCACAGTATTTTCAGTAGTTAATGTAGCGATCCGGCTCACAGCCTGGTACCCAGGAGTTGGGTCGTTACAGCTACTGTTTATAATTTATAAGGTACTGATAACATCATCTTCTGTATGTGACACCACATACTATGTTATCTACAATATAAATTAAATGAACAACTACAAACAAATGTAGACAATTAGACCAAATGTGATTCTTTATTCATAATAAATGTTTACAAAGCTTAGGCTTTCAGTATATATTCCAACAGTTTGCGCTCCACGGCCTATCTAGCTGCCGACCATCCTCATCTTCCAAATAATACGCGCCCGAGCGGAGCTTTTCGATGATTTTGAAGGGACCCGCCCACGGAGCTTCATGCTTGCCGACGTCGCCTACCGGCTTGACTTTCTTCCAGACAAGGTCGCCGACCTGGAATGATCGGGGAATGACGCGCCGGTTGTAGTTTTGCTTCATCCGTTGACGGTACGCCATCAGCCGAACGGATGCTTTGGCACGCTCTTCGTCAACCATATCCAGCTCCATATTCCTCCGCTCGGCGTTGACTTCATCATAACACTGGACCCGGACGGACTCTACGCCGACTTCAACTGGAATGACCGCTTCACCGCCGTACACCAGATGAAAAGGTGTAACGCCCGTTCCTTCCTTAGGAGTCGTCCGGATGGCCCATAAAACACCCGGCACTTCATCCGGCCAACTTCCTCCCACGTGGTCGAGCCGAGCGCGCAGAATACGGAGAATTTCCCGATTGGCTACTTCGGCTTGGCCGTTGCTTTGGGGATAAGCCACGGACGTGAAGTGTTGCTCGATGTCGTAGCTTTTGCACCAATCTTCCAGCACCTTCCCTGTGAATTGCCGCCCATTGTTGGAAACCAATCGGCGAGGGATACCGAACCTCAATTCGGGGCGCCTTCCGAGCGGAACAAGCCTCTGCTCGGACCATCTCTATATAGCACCGCCGAACTGCTAGCTGATCTCCACGTACTTCTCCTACTTTGTCCTCCACGGGGAACTTTATCTTCTGGTGGAAAGTTGAGACAACTACTCGGAATTCGCCGAGCGCCGGTCGTCCCAAAATGACGTTGTAGGACGAGGGAGAGTCGACCACCACGAAGTTTATTGTCCTGGTCCTCTTCCAGGGATATAGCCAGCCGAGCCTGGCCGATCGACAATATCTCATTGCCCGTAAACCCATACAAGGGCGTTGTCATGGGTTGTAGCTTGCTTCGATCGATTTGTAGTTGATCGAATACCTTTTTGAATATAATATTTACCGAGCTGCATGTGTCTAAAAAATACGATGAATATTATAATTAACAATTACCGCTTTGATGATCAGGGCGTCATCGTGAGAACCTCCACTCCCTCTAAATCTTGAGGATCGAAACTGATTTCGGGTCCTTCTGCTCTTTCCTGGCTGCATCCGACAACATGTATCTCCAATCGTCGGACGTGCGACTTCCAAATCCGGTTAGAATCATCGTCGGTCGGGTCTCCTACGATCATTCTTATATCGCCTCGAGCGGCATTACTGCGATTCTCTTCTTCCCGACCTGACGGGCGTGCACGCTCAGCAGATACCCGGGCGGGCCTTTGATGATGTCTTCATGGGTTCGTGCGGGTCCGTTGGCTTCATGGGTCCTTTGTCTCCTGTCAATGGGAGGAGACCGTCGTTCGACTTTCACGGAACGGATTGACCACAAGGGAAGACTTCGACAATCCGTGTTGTGCGATCCGTCTGTGGAAGGTGCAACATAGGGGTCCACCTCTTCTTTGGCCGAGCGGCCGCCTCTTCGACGTGCGACCTGGCGTGGGGGATCGGATTGCTTCAGCCTCGGTCCTCTAGGTGGTCACGAGCGGCGTGTTGTTTCCGCCGATGAATAGGTGCCCGCCGGGAGTTTCCTTTTCCCGCGGCTTGTGCTTCTTCCACGTTTATGTCGTTGGTCCGATGTAGCATATGATCATAATCTCGGGTGGCTTTGGAAGCGACCGGAAGAAGTCCCCATCCACAAGGCCCCGAGTGAAGGCATTCATCATCGTCTGCGATGGCCGTTGGGATATCCATCGCCACTTGGTTGAATCGTTGATGTAGGCTCGAGCGATTCTCTTGACTCTTGCTTGATGGCAAACAAGTCGACACTTGTCTTCTAGTGACGGCGGTTGCTGGCAAAGTGAGGCCGTTCGGAAGTCCTTGAAGCTAGTGATGGACCCGTCCGGCTCCGAAACCACCGCTGAGCCGATCCAGAGAGTTGTAAGGAAGACGCGATTTTACTCCATCCGATATTGATGGAGTGTAGTAGTTATCAAACTTACCTGAATGATCATCCGGTCCATTGTTCCGCTGTACTCGCCGATCGTCGGAACGTAGTGCTTGGTAGAGGGTCTCGTAGAATAGCCTCCGAGAATTGGTGATTGATCCGCTCGGAGATGAGTCCGCCTGAGCTTTCCTTTTCATCCCGCCTTGGCATTTCGTCTCAAGAAGAGCTTCTATCTTCGAAAGGCTTCAGGGTGCAAATAAGGCCCGAGGAATGCGACGGTGGCTTGGGGTGCTTCCCGGCCACCAGACGCAGATGTTGCTTGTTGCTCCTCCCGATGCTTTTTGTTTTGCTCCATAAGTTTGGCGGCCTCATCTCGACCAGAGCATCGAGTTCTTCCGTTGAAAGCGCCACCATGTGTTGTCGTCCAGCCTCGTCCATTGTTCTTGTTCGAATGCAGGTGCCTCCCAGACGGCGCCAAATTGATCCTGTCAACCAAGAGTCAACGAACTGGGATGCGGCGCCCCGCCGATCCTCGAGTGCTCGTGAACTCGCAGCAAAACCGAGCCGAGGTGTCCCCGACGCCCTCCGACGCCAAGTCGTGTAAGCTACGATGAACAAAGTGGCTTCCAAAATCTCGGTCAACACCCAGCGAAACCTGAGGTTCTTTATATAGAGCTATGAAGGGTCTGGGCACGCGTACCTAGGTGCATACGTGTCTTCTGTCCTTTCCTAGGTATGCGGCTGTCAGAAAGCTTACCTGACCCATATCGCTACAGTCAAAGCATGCCCTCGATGGGACAGCAGAATCCCCTGTCACAAGATTTGGAGCATGACACACACGTGAAACCTATCGGTTGTCAGAGGAGAAATCCTCGGGTCTTTTTCCTTGCTCCAAACTTGTCGTCCGAGCGGACAGCTCCCTCAACATCCGACCGGACATACGCAGTGGTTTACCTGTGCTTTGTGGAGACTAATAAACAGGGGCGCTTTATGACTGTGGCCGGTCAAAAGGTCAGCTTGGTCCGTGACCTTTTTAACTGAGCGTCGGAACCCCGATTTGACAGAGTGTCTTCCAACCATAAGTGCGAGCCGGCCGGACCCATCCGGGTATTCGATTCCATCGGCCGGCCGGCAGTCCGGTCGGGCCGGCCGTCTACGGTCGTCCGTCCGGTCAGATCACACTCTCCTCGGATGGGCGGCTGCTCCGGTGACTTTCACTTGGCGTTGACTTTGCAAGAAGAGGGGGCCCGCTCTTACTACCGGATCAAAAAATATATATATATATATATTTATTTATATGTAACGTGGCACATGGCATTGAAAGCGCTCTTAAAGCCCCCACCGCGTCATGCCGTAGTTTTTTTCTCTCGATTTTGAACGCACGTGATGATTTTTTTTTTTTTTTTTATCAAAACGCGCTCCACGTTGATTAGTTTATTTTATTAAAAGAAACCGATATTATTAAATTTAGTGCAAGTTGATTTAAAAATTATCTTCTTGCACCTAACAAAAATAGAATAACAATATTAGGATGTGTTTGATTTGCATTTTTTTTTTATTTTTTTTTAAAATATATTTTTTAGAAAATAAAAAATAATTTTTATATATTCTCTATTTTTTTTAAAATTCTATTTAATTTTTTAGAAAACGGATATAGAAAATGTAAATTAAATATTATTTTTTAAATATATATATATTTTTAAAAAATAAAAATAGAAAATATATGAACCAAATACACCCTTAAATAATTGACTTAATTTTCTGTTCGCAAAAGCTAATTATTAACTATGTATATATATATATATATATATATATATATATATATATATATATATATATATATATATATATATATATATATATATATATATATATATATATATATATATATATATACCGTTTGGGTAAGTTTCTTAAGGACGCATTTTAAATTTAGTTTTACGTGTATCAAAATTTCATTCTTCCGAAAAGTACATTAAGATTTCAATTTTACATCTAGACAATTATTTATTTATTTATTTATTTATTTCTTCTCTTTCCTTTCTCATTTCATTTCAGAATTTATATGCAACATTTAATTAACCTATTCTCTATCCTCTCTCCTAATTTTCCTTTAAAATTAATTTAAACACTCGGAATTTATTTGTTTTTATTTTTAATTTTAAAACTTAAATAATTTTTTTTAAAAATTAATAAAACATCAAAAATAATTTCCTATTTTTTAATATCTTCTATTTTTAATATCTAATTATAAAAGAATAATATAAATAAATAAAATAAAAATAACTTTAGTACTGATTTTCATTTTCAGAAATCAATAACACAACTTAAATACCAATATCGATGTGATGTTAATTTCCAAATATCAGCACCACAGTGTCATAAAATTTTAAATTATTTTGAGCATTATTAGAAGGGTCTTAAAATAATAAACGACGATTTATTTGGATTCAGGTTTATCTAATATATAAACACATAGGAGTTGAATGAGTCTGATTAAAGCTCTCTAGATTCATCAATAGATTTTGACCAAAACTCATTGATTATCCTAAGACATGGATTTCTAAAAAATTAAAATGAGATGGAAGAGGTGAGTAAGAAGAAGGGAGATATAGTGAGAAATCATGGTCCTGAGTCTCCTACACTAAGTTGTAGATTCGTGCTAATTGGCACAAAGTCTGAAACTTTCTAAACTTGCTAAGTAGCGTTGAGAATCTTTTATGATAATAATGGATAACACCCTTACACTCTAGGGTACTGTAGAAATCTACAGAAGTTGGAATGAGTTCGATCAAAGCTTTTTAGGTCCATCAATAAATTTTAACCAAAACATATTAATAGACCTAGATGACTTAGATTTCCAAATTTTTATAATGAGATGGAAGTATAGAGTGTGTAAAAGTTAGATATGGTGAGAAATCTTAATTGTGAGTCTCTTACATAAAGTTATAGGCCCGTGTCAATTGACATAAAGTCTGAAAATTTCAAAATCTTCTAAACAATGCTGAGAAACTTTTACAATAATAACAGAGGACACCCTTGAACTCTAGGGAACTGTATAAATCTACAAGAGTTAGAATGAGTCCAATCAGAACATTCTAAGTCCATCAATGGATTTTGACCGAAACCCATTGATGGATTTAAATGACTTGAATTTTTGAAATTTTATAATGAGATGAAAGTGTAGAGTGTGTAGAAGACATATATGATATTCAATCATGATCCCAATATATACATGGCGAAGTTATGATCATGCATCAACTAGCATAAACTGTGGTGTTGGTTTTTGAACACCAACACTATAGTTGGTCTTCAGAAACCAACACCATAGTTTGTGCTAGTTGACACATGATCATAACTTTGCCTACATGTATTAAGATCAGGATTGGACACCATACATACCTTCTATACATTTCACACTTTCATCTCATTATAAAATTTCAGAAATCAAAGTCATCTAGGTCCATTAATAAATTTTGATTAAAACACATTGATAGACTTATAGAGCTTTAATCGGACTCATTCCAACTTCTATATGTTTCTACAGTACCTTAGAGTCCAAGGGTGCCCTCCGTTATCATCATAAACAATTTCTAACATTGCCTAGAAGGTTTAAAAAATTTTAAACTTTGAGTCAGTTGACTGTTGGCGCGGTTAGCACTAACAGTCTAACTCAAGTTTTGATGAATGACAAAATAGGTTAAGTTAGTTATGTTATGATCTAACACTCTGACCGAGTGTGCAGGCGAAGTCCAAATGGGTCAACGAGCTGACCGAACGTTTGACATGAAGTCCAACTAGGTCGACGGACTGACCCGATAGCTGGTACGAAGTCCAGCTAGATCGACGGGCTGATCGGATAGCTAGCATGAAGTCCAGACAGGTCGAAGTGCTGACCGGACGTCTGACAGGTAAATAGAGGTAAGTCATTAGAGGGGAGCGACTGTGAGGACGCACTCCCGAGAAGGGAACATTAGGCGTCGATCCGACTTAGATCCATTTCGGATATCTAAGTCGAGATCGTGACTAGATTCCGATCTCAAGGAGACGGAATCTAGCTAATACTCTGCTTGTTAACTTTAAACTGTACTAACACTTTGTTTTGTAGGATAATATTATTTTGCCTCGGACTAACTCTTTCTTGCAGGAGAAGGATTTTCTGGAGAAGAGTGGTCCGGGCGCCCAGAAGGGATCCGGGCGCCCAGAGGTCCAGGCGCCCGGGAGGGATCTTGTCACGCCCCAAGTAGTCCCTGCCAGAAGAAATTTCCGCAGCATCTCCCCTGTACGGGTGACAATATGAAACTTCCTATAACCATCCAGATACCTCGGCCAACACGGCCGGAACAATAACAATAAAATAATAATGCAAACCCCCCCACACTTTAATAGTAATACTAAACTAGAGCAATGATAAGGAAAAACCATCTCAAAAATCCTACTCAACTACACCCATAAAGCTCAAATCATGATATCCTAGTCAACTACACCCATAAAACTCAAATCATGATACAATAAAAATCAACTCACCTCTTCTGCCATCTAGGCAGGCATGTAATGGAACAAATCCAATAAAACTCATCGACAATAAAGATAATACAATATCCATAAAACAAAACCAGCATAAGTCCAATACATAGACAACTATATAGTAAGAAAAGAACAATAAAAAGGTCCATATGAAAATCCTCAAAATATGGAGGGGACTAGCGACTGGAAATCTTTCGGACAGCCTCAACCTGAAAATAGTATATCAACGGGGTGAGTCAACTCCTCAGCGGGTAACTACTGACATGCATAGTAAGAAATATAACAAATAGCACTAATCATGCGTACAGTCTCCTGATATAAGAAGGATAAATGCAACTGAAATAAATAGGAGAACAACTGTACTAACCAGGATCTGGTGTATGGATAATAATCCGAGAGGTATCGAAATCCTGTATGCATGTCAAACATATGTATCCATCCAATATGCAGCAAATAAATGCAGTAAACACAAGCAATAAATGCATCAATGCATATGATGACAATGACATGTCCTGGTCACCCCTACTGCTAGTCAGCCGTCACACACACGATGGTGAGACTGAGTGGGTAGGGCTGTGACAACCGTGCACTCTGCCGTCACTGCTCCTGATGAGTGACAGAGTGGACGGGATGCTGTCAGAGTACACCTATCCTCTTACCCCAAATCATAAGTGGGGTAGCGCAATGCTCTCATCTCCATGAGATAATCCAGAGGAGGGATCTCTGCCGACTACCACGCTGCATCACACTACCCATGAGCGGACCAACGGAGCCAAACAGAGCAAAACTGTCTGCTGGCTACCACGCTGCATCACCAGACCAGCAGAGCCTAATAGAGCAAAACTTTCTGCCGTCTACCACGCTGATGTTGGGACCGATTATGCAGCTATAGGGGGGGTGAATAGCTCTTCGCGATCGTGTGCTCAACGTTGCTTGTTTCTTCACGGATATGCAGCGGAAATACAAAGAAACATACACAACAATGCTAACTAGAGGATTTACCTGGTATCCACCTCACAAGAGATGACTAATCCAAGGATCCACAAATTCACACACCCTCCACTAATAAAACACTCCTTTTCGGTAACTACCGAAGGCGGAGAAGCCCTACAATACTCTCAATACAACAAGAAAGCAAGGGAAGACAAATACAAGAAATATCTTACAAGATATGCAGTGAAAACCCTAGCTCCTTCTACTTGTTGTATTCTCGCCTCTTGACTTGGACGTACCTCCAAGAACCTTCAAGATCTGGCGGTGAACTTTGTGGAGAAATCGCCCAAACTCAAGCTCTGGTCGTGTGTGTCGAAGAGAGGAAGAGATGCCGAAGGAATCGCACGCCAACAGCTAAAACCTGCGCCAACAGTCGAATCTCAATCGATTGGATTGCTCCCAATCGATTGGGGAGGCTTTGGATTGATCAACTGATCGATCCAGAGTGCCTCTTTGCTCTCAGGAATTGCCTGGATCGATCGGCTGATCGATCCAGGGCTTATCGCGCACAAACAGCAGCTCCCAATCGATCCACTGATCGATTGGGACCTCTGGATCGATCGCTCGATTGATCCAGAGAGGTTCTGTTTGCGAGACACTTCTTCCCAATCGATCCACTGATCGATTGGGAGAATGCTTGTCATGGGGACTCGCCCAATCGATCAGCTGATCGATTGGGCATGAGCCAATCGATCGGCTGATCGATCCAGCTCATGATTTTTGCCCAAAACCAAGTCCAAATTCCCCTAAACCAACATCCGGTCAAACATGACCTGTTGGTACATCATGCCTAGCATCCGACCACCCTTGACCTGCTAGGACTCCCTCACCAAGTGTCTAGTCAATCCTTTTGACCCACTTGGACTTATCTTCACCAGGTGTCCGATCAACCTTGATTCACCTGGATTTCTCGTGCCAAGTATCCGGTCAATCCCTTTGACCTACTTAGGCTTCCCAACACCAGATGTCTGATCAAACTTGATCCATCTAGATTTCCTGTGCCTGGCTTCACTCACTAGGACTTCCTTCTGCCTAGCTTCACTCACTAGGTCTTTCACTCTGCCTAGCTTCACTCACTAGGTCTTTCACCTGGCTTCACTCACCAAGATTTTCCTTCTGCCTGGCTTCACTCACCAGGACTTTCCTTCTGCCTGGTTTCACTCACCAGGACTTTCCTTCTGCCTGGCTTCACTCACTAGGACTTTCACCTAGCTTCACTCACTAGGATTTTCCAATCAAGTATCGAGTCAACCTTGACCTACTTGACTCTCCTTCACAATTCCCCATATGAACAATTGCACCTGCAATCTTCATGTGTTGTCTATATGTATTGTCAAACATCAAGACTCGAGCTTGACTCAATTCAAGCTCAGTCAACTTGGTCAACCTTGACCTGGGGAATATTGCCCCAACAATCTCTCCCTTTTTGATGTTTGACAATACCACATTTAAGTTAGGCTAATCCCATAGCCTCGACTCCCTTTATGCCACTAGATAATGAAGACGTAAGTTAAACCCTACATTCTCCCCCTAAGAGGGCAAACTCCCTCTTAGATAATGAAGGCCTAACTTAAACCCTTTCATTCTCCCCCTATTTACACACATCAACTCCCTACATGCCTCATCTTTGGGCACATAACGAAAACAAACTCTCCTCCTGAATAGTTACCCTACGTTGTTCACAACTTCACTCGTTGTTCACAACATAATAACGAAGGTCCCATACCCTTCATTATTCTTAACGCCCATCCTTGAGCATATACCACTTGGTATATTAATGTGTTGTATACAACTTCACTCGTTGTTTTCACACATGATTCAAATGAAGGTCCCATACCCTTCATTGTCATCAAATGCTCATTCATGAGCATATACCACTAAACAATGAAGATATCCACTCTCCATTGTATTCCCATGCTCAACCTTGAACATTGTCACTAAGGAAGGTAAAACCACCTTTCAAGGTGTATGAAAATAATTTTTCATGTCCTTAAAGAGTAACTCCCCCTAAAGACATGGTCGTGACTTCTGTCATTGCACCAACAATGACTTGGATTCCCTAAAACTTTAGGAAACCCAAATTTAGAAGTTTTGAGGTTCATAAATTCAATAATGAAACCAAACCTCAACCTAAACCTCTACTTAGTCTTCCTTAACCAATCCATCCTTTTTTTCATCATGAAAACTCTCTCTAAATGTATACACATGTGTTTTGAGGGGTTAGAAGTGGTTACCTAGACTAAACATGGTCCAAAATGCTGAAATCAGACTTTACCAGCCAAAATCAGCATTCCCAATCGATTGGAGTTGGGTTCCAATCGATTGAACCTGCTTGAATTGATCCACTGATCGATTTAGTAGGGCTGGATCGATTGATGGATCGATCCAGGAAGCTTCTGTTCGTGAGAAGCTTGCTCTCAATCGATCGACTGATCGATTGAGGCACTTCAATCGATCCACTGATCGATTGAAGCTCTGAAAAGACTGAAATTCAATTTCAGTCAATTTCAGAAACCCCTAGAGAAATCTACAAAATTCCAAAAACCATAAAAATTTGTGTAGACATTGCTTAGGGCATATATTATCATGGAAAAATAGTTTTCTAAGAAAATACTTCATATTTTCAAAGATTGACACAAACTAGAAAACTTGTAAAAATTTTAGTGTTTTCTTCCAAGTTTGTGCCTAACTAATCAATGATGATTACTATAAAAAGATAACCTTCATCAAGGTTATTCAAAAGTATTTTAAAATGATTTTCAAAACCAATATCCAACCATGTTCTTTGGGCTCAATGCACATAACTTGTACATTAGCTTTCCTAATGATTGGAAAACACATAACTATGTGTTTTGATGAACCTAAAACTCAAAAGAATGCACTAAATCAACATCTTGAGTTTTGTTCATTATCCTAACATCTCACTTGTATTTAATGTGTACAAAAACACATACAAGTCACCTTATAGTTCTTTATGAGATGTAAATTTTTGGTTTTGCCCTAATCTAGGGATCATGCATATCTACCTAGGCATTTTAGAAATATTTAACATCCACCAAGGATGTTTCTTGTTAATGAATGTCATTTGTCCTTAATTGCAAGGAATTAAAATTAATGCATGATGTGTTATGACATACATCAAAATAGAAATAATTTTCAAAAGAAAATTTCTTATTAACTACATGATGTATGTATGACATGACATGGTATTTTTGTGCTGCTTTTCTTAATAATCATGAGTGCAAAAATAAACATGATGTCATGGCATATGATGGGCAAACAAAGCATGGCAAATTAGCATGAATAAAATACATAGATTACCTATCTAAGTATCCTTAAACCTTAGCTAATCTTAAAATTTAAACCTTAAATTACCCAATTTCATCAAGAAAAATGCCAAAACCCAACTTGACATTTCTTTAATCTCTTGATTTGTTGTGCCAATTGAAATTAGCTATATTCCTCAAATTTTGGCACAATCTACTCTTCCAAGAATCACCATTTGAGTTAAGGCATAGATTGCCTTTAATCCCTTAAGAACATACCAAAATCCCAACTTGGTAGTTCTTATGATTTTTCCAATTTGTGTCAATTAAAATATCATCTAATTTATCAAATTTGACACATTTTACTCTTATAAGAGTAAACCATTAATTCTTCTTCATTTTCAAAGGTTAATAATAACCTTGAACATCCTCTCCAAGTGTCAACTTCATCAAAGTAGGGTTAACTACCCTTCTAATCAGAGTTGACACTCTCTAACCCATTTATGGGGTAGAGAAAATGCTCCTAGGAACCCAACATGCACCTATTGGTGCTCCTTGGATGCTCTAGGTATTCACTAAGGATAACTTCTCTAGATACCTTCCTAGTGACCTTGTTAGGCATCTTAGAAGCCTTGGTCACATTTTCTAGGTCAACTCTAGGAATAGCCTCCCTTGTGACATTCTTAGTGACTTTCTTTGACTTCTTAGAAGTTTTAGTCACATTTGTCGTTGCAAAGATACTTCTAGGGAGAACTTCCCTTGTATCCTTGACTTGACCCTTAGACCTAGACTCGGTTCCATAGCTATATGGAACCCTATGGTAAGAGATTACATCCATCTTAGCCTTAAGTTTGTATCCCAAACCTGTATGGCTATTGGATGGCTTTGATACTCCTAGACCTAGATTTTTACCCTTAGACCCTTGTGTTCCATTTGTGATTTTTCTAAGAGTCTTCTCTAATTTATCAAGTCTTGACCTTAAGACTTGATTTTCTCTCCATAATCCCTCAACCTTGGATTTTTCACTAAAACCTTGATTTTTCTTTTTCTTAGGTAAATACATAAAATCCTTAGGATTATTTCCTAGTTGGTTATCTACCTTCTTAGCTCTAGATGTGGTAGTCTTAGCATGGAGAGCCATATGTGTTGGAGTGTATACTGAAAGCCTAAGCTTTGTAAACATTCATTATGAATAAAGAATCACATTTGGTCAAATTGTCTACATTTAGTTGTAGTTGTTCAATTAATTTATACTGTAGATAACATAGTATGTGGTGCCACATGCAGAAGATGATGTTATCAGTACCTTATAAATTATAAACAGTAGCTCACGACTAAAATGGAAAGGAACAAACCATTAGAAGGTCGTAGTGTAATTAGGTATCAGTTTATCTTGACTGTATAATTACACTAGTACACTTAGAGTGTATTGAGTAGGACCATTTAAGGTCGTTTCTTTTATACTGACTTTATAAAGAAACAAAGACCTCGGTTATTATGGAAGTGTGTGCTCTTAATCCTAATATAACAACAAGCACATATATTTGATATTTATTTCTTTAATTTATCAATGGGTGAGATTTAGTTCGATGAATCAATAAGCCCGATAAGTTGGGAAATAGTATCACTTATAGTGTGTGTTGTTGATTATAGAAGGAAACTGTGTCCTAGAGATACTAGGTTGATAATGTCCTCAAGAGGAGCTCATAAGGATTGTCATGTTAAACCCTGCAGGTGGACCTAGTCCGACATGATGATAAGGTTGAGTGGTACTACTCTTGGACTAAGATATTAATTAAATGAGTTGTCAGTAACTCACTTAATTAGTGGACATTCGATATCTTAAACACAGGGAGATTAACACACTCATAATAAGAAGGAGCCCAAAAATGTAATTTGGGATTGGTGCGGTAGTTCAATAATAGTTCTCTAGTGAAATGAATTATTATTGATAAAATTAAGTTGTGTGTTCGGGGCGAACACGGGATGCTTAATTTTATCGGGAGACCAAAACCAATTCCTCCTCTCGGTCAGAGTACTATACCCACCTATACCCACCTTCTATACCCACCTAAAGGGGGCCGACCAAGCTAGCTTGGGAACTAAGCTAGAGCCGGCCTAGGTATAAATTGGGGTGGCCGGCCCTAGCTTGAACCCAAGCTAGAGGGGCCGGCCAAATTAAATTAAAAAAAAAAGAATTTTAATTTTAATTTTTATTATGTGGAAGATATAATTTATTAAAGAGAATTAAAATTAAATTATCTCTCTTGTAAAAGATCTACAAAAGATTAAAGAAAGAGATTAGATCTCTTTCCTTATTTGTAGATTGGTGAGATATTTTATTTTCTCTTTAAAAATTATTCACATGTTGTAAAATTAAAATTATGGAAATTTCTTTTTATCAACCATGAAGAGATTTTGAAGAGAAATTTTAATTTTAAAATTTCCGGAAACAAATTAGGAAGTTTTAATTGTTGATTGAAACTTGTCTAATTTGATTTCATGATGTGGCCGGCCATTAGAATTTAATTGAGGAAATTTTATTTTATTTTTCTCAATTAAATCATGTCAAGGAAATTAAGGAAATTTTATTGTAATTAAATTTCCTAATTTTCTTAGGCCAAGGAATATAAACGAAGGGGTGAGGGTGCCTTCATGAGACACAACCTCTATTATTTCTCTCCCTCTTTTGTTCCTTGGTGTGGCCGACCATCATCCTCTCCCTCTCTTCCTCTTGTGGTGGCCGAACCTCTCTCTCCCCTTGGAGCTCTTGTGGTGGCCGGATACTACTTGGAGAAGAAGAAGAAGAAGGAGAGAAAGCTAGCATCTCTTGGAGCTTGGTTGGTGTTTTGATCTTCTTCCTCGGTGAAGCTTCCTTATTGTTGGCCGAACCTAGCTAGGAGGAGAAGAAGGTGGTTGGTGGTTTCTCATCTCGGAAGATCGTTGCCCACACAACGCCTGAGGTTAGAAGAGGAATACGGTAGAAGATCAAGAGGTCTTTCTAGAAGGTATAACTAGTAATTTTTCCTTTCCGCATCATGCTAGTTATTTATGGAAATAATACCAACTACAAGAGGCTTACGTTCTAGTATTTCGAATATATTTTTCGAAGTTGTGTTCTTTTGTTTTTTTTCCCCTTGTGATTTGATTGTTCTTTTTGGTTAACCTAAAGTTATTTTAGGAAATTAAATATTAGATTTCTATAAAAGGTTTTGTCTAGTCGGTGGTGGTTGCTCCCATATCCAAGAAGGCCATGTGCCTCGCCACATCAGTACTGGGAACCAATTATGGAAATTAATATTTAATGGAATTAATAACTTAAGGTGATTTGGGTCGAACGTGTTAAGTTCCGCAGGAGACCCAAGTCAAAACCTAAAAGAACGAGTAGATTAAGTTTTGGATTAAACGTGTTAAGTTCCGCAGGCGATCCAAAATTTAATTTAAAAGAACACATGGTAGCTAGGAAAAGGTTCAGACCTTTGTACAAAATTTTTGTACAGTGGAACCTTTAGATTTTCCGAGTAGCAACCATCAATATATTTTTCTTTAATACTATTATGCTCCCTATTTTTATGGTAAATATCATTAAAATGATAAAAACTTGAATTAGCATGCTTTTTACCATTATTTAAAGGGGTAGACTCAATAAATAATACATTTCATTTTACCTTGGAGGCTCCCCCTTGACTCATGCTTCCTCCATGAGCCTTGACCTTCTTCTTCCCATTAGGACATTGACTCCGGTAATGTCCTTGTTAATTGCAAGAAAAGCACACAATGTGCTCCTTGCTCTTTTTTGTTCCGGGAGCGGTCTCCTTGTGCTTCACCTTGCCTTTTAGTGTCACTTGGCCCTTCTTCTTGGCCAATTTGGAGCATTTACTCTTGTAATGCCCATGTTCCCTACACTCAAAACATATAATATGATTTTTATCTTTAATTGAAATATTTTTACCTCCATGTGTAGGGATGACATCTTCTCCTTTTGATCCGGAGGTAGAGGCTTCCTCTTGATCCGATATCACCAAGAGTTGCTCCCCCTCAATCCTAGAGGTGGAGGCTTCTTCATCCTCTTCTTCTCTTGACCCGGATGTGGAGGCTTTTTCTTGCTCCGGTGTCAATGATCTACACTCCCCCTCAATCCTAGAGGTGAAGGCTTCTTCATCTTCATCTTGTAAGGAGTATGCCCTCTCCTTGCCCTCTTCATTGCATTCCTTTGAAGATGAAGCTTCTTGGACTTCTTCTTTGGAAGTTGAGCATCTCTCAACTTCGGAGTCTTCCTCCTCTTGGTCTTGCTCCAATGAGTCACCCTCTTTGGATTTATCTTGACTTGGTACAGTGGAGGGTTCTTCATGAAGCAATGCCAATTTGCTCCATAACTCTTTGGCATCTTCAAATTCTCCAATTTTCTCCAAAATGTTACTCGGCAATAAATTGACCAAAAGCTTGGTCACTTTGTCATTGGCCTCACATCTTTGGATTTGTTCTTGGCTCCACTTGCTCCTCTTGAGTACTTTGCCCTTGGAATTTGTTGAAGCTTCAACTCCTTCCATTAGAGTAAACCATTGTTCTATCTCCATCATCAAGAAATTCTCGATTCTTGATTTCCAAAGATCAAAGCTTGTTGAAATAAATGATGGAGGCACCCTTGTATCGAATCCAAGTCCATCTTGGAATTCCATTGAAGTTGATCTTGATAAAATCTTTGACTTGAAGAATTTTGCTCCAACTTCTTCACCCTCTGGCTCTTTTCCCTTTTCCGGCAATGATTCCAGTGAAGAGCAACCTTGCTCTGATACCACTTGTTGGGACCGATTATGTAGCTAGAGGGGGGGGGGGGGGGGGGGGGAATAGCTCTTCGCGATTGTGTGCTCGGCGTTGCTTGTTTCTTCACATATATACAGCGGAAATACAAAGAAACATACACAATAATGCTAACTCGAGGATTTACTTGGTATTTATCTCACAAGAGGTGACTAATCCAAGGATTTACACACTCACACACCCTCCACTAATAAAACACTCCTTTTCGGTAACTACCGAAGGTGGAGAAGCCCTACAATACCCTCAATACAACAAGAAAGCAAGGGAAGACAAATACAAGAAATATCTTACAAGATATGCAGTGAAAACCCTAGCTCCTTCTACTTGTTGTATTCTCGCCTCTTGACTTGGACGTACCTCCAAGAACCTTCAAGATCTGGCGGTGAACTTTGTGGAGAAATCACCCAAACTCAAGCTCTGGTCGTGTGTGTCAAAGAGAGGAAGAGATGCTGAAGGAATCGCACGCCAACGGCTAAAACCCACCCCAACGGTCGAATCCCAATCGATTGGATTGCTCCCAATTGATTGGGGAGGCTTTGGATCGATCAGCTGATCGATCCAGAGCACCTCTGTGTTCTCAGGAATTACCTGGATTGATCGGCTGATCGATCCAGGGCTTATCGTGCACAAACAACAGCTCCCAATTGATCCACTGATCGATTGGGACCTCTGGATCGATCGCCCGATCGATCCAGAGAGGTTCTGTTTGCGTGACACTTCTTCCCAATCGATCCACTGATCGATTGGGAGAATGCTTGTCATGGGGACTCATCCAATCGATCAGATGATCGATTGGGCATGAGCCAATCGATCGGCTAATCGATCCAGCTCATGGGTTTTGCCCAAAACCAAGTCAAAGTCCCCTAAATCAACATTCGGTCAACCATGACCTGTTGGTACATCATGCCTAGCATCCGACCACCCTTAACTTGCTAGGACTCCCTCACCAAGTGTCTAGTCAATCCTTTTGACCCACTTGGACTTATCTTCACCAGGTGTTTGATCAACCTTGATTCACCTGGATTTCCCGTGCCAAGTATCCGGTCAATCCCTTTGACCTACTTGGGCTTCCCAACACTAGATGTCTGATCAAACTTGATCCATCTGGATTTCCTGTGTCTGGCTTCACTCACCAGGACTTCCCATCTGCCTAGCTTCACTCACCAGGACTTTCAACTGCCTAGCTTCACTCACTAGGACTTCCCATCTGCCTGGCTTCACTCACCAGGACTTTCAACTGCCTAGCTTCACTCACTAGGACTTCCCATCTGCCTAGCTTCACTCACCAGGACTTTCAACTGCCTAGCTTCACTCACTAGGACTTCCTTCTGCCTAGCTTCACTCACTAGGTCTTTCACTCTGCCTAGCTTCACTAACTAGGTCTTTCACCTGGATTCACTCACCAGGATTTTCCTTCTGTCTGGCTTCACTCACCAGGACTTTCCTTCTGCCTGGCTTCACTCACCAGGACTTTCACCTAGCTTTACTCACTAGGATTTTCCAGTCAAGTATCCAGTCAACCTTGACCTACTTGACTCTCCGTCACAATTTCCCCATATGAACAATTGCACCTGCAATCTTCATGTGTTGTCTATATGTATTGTCAAACATCAAAATTCAAACATCAAGACTCGAGCTTGACTCAATTCAAGCTCAGCCAACTTGGTCAACCTTGACTTGGGGAATATTGCCCCAACAGCTGAGTCACCGGACCAGCGGAGCCTAATAGCAGAATTGCCACATACCTTGCCTGGCATACCACTAACCCACGAGTGGTAGTGTGTGCAGATCTATATAACTGGCGATGTGCTCAATAATAATGGAGCCGACTATCGGACAACATGTAATCATGCGAAATGGTGCATGACACTAAACATGGAAATATGATGATCCTATCCATCTTTACATAATGTGTACCATAGGATAAATAGATCCTATCAATAGTTTAGGTACATAGATCATATAAGGTATAAAATCCTAGGTCTTGGACATAATGAGGTATAGTTATGTCACTACCCCTATAAGCATATATACTCAAGTGGGTACTAACATGAAATGCAAAACAGGTAAGCAAAACAAGCATATAACAAATATCTGGTAGTGACAAACCGATGCAGATATGAAACATAATCATTACTACTTATTAAAAACTACTATGCATATTAAATGACATATCTAAAAGAAAAGTCAAGGTACCCGCCTCCAATAGAAAGGTTCAATCCAGTCCAAATCCGACGTCGAGATGCTCGTCTCGCGTCAAAGTCCTGTGTCACCAATATATATACATTTTTATTTAGCTACAATCATATGAGATAAATAGCTAAATATACTTCCCTAACCAGATTAAGAAAAGCCCTAATCAATATAATTACTAACCCGAACTATTGATTAACCCACAAATAAAAATCCGTGGGTCATCTAGGGTTAGCTCTTTTAACCCTAACCATTCACTATTCAATTATCTTAGCAATATTCCCAAAAACTTGTATCCCACTAATTCCTTTACCTCTTCTTCTCCTTCAGTCGTTTGTGATGACAACATACCTGATCAACCACAAAATGGCTGGAACTGAGGAAAGTCACAACTTGCAATGCGATTAGATCCACTAGAAAAGTGAATAGATGACCCGACAGAACCTACGAATCAACTACCTCAATAGATTCCTCCATCCACAAGGATCATAGACCCAAGAAGATCACCTCTAACGATGGCTGATTAAAGGCAAGTAGCTGTTGATCAGCAACCAGCGCTGGCTCGATCGGTGGTAGTGTGGAAAAAGAAGACCCGACGGTGGAAATCTAGGGCACGACTATACCACAGATGCTGGCGACGATCTAGGCAAAGGGAGGGTGGTGGCTGCTCTATGGCAGAGAGAAAGAGAAGCGGAGGTCAGCGAGGCTTGAGCGACAATGGTGGTGATCGGGCGACGCGAGAGGGTGTTCAGCGATGCAAGAGGCGATCAGTGTTCTTGATCTCCCCCGATCTAGGGCTCGGCTAGCGACGCCGCTGTCGACTGTGGATCAAGCTTCGGCAGGCGGAGGAGAAGGGAAGCGACTCAGGCGTTCCTTGATTTTGTACGCGAGGGAGGAAGAGAAGACGTCGGGACGGCGCCGTCGGGTGGAGGAGTCGAAGAGGTGAAGAAGAGAAGAGAAGTGCCGACTTCTCTTGGTCACGACTTTAAGCACGCGGGAGGAGAAAGAACCGACGCTTACGGTTAGGGCAGATCAGGCATGAGTTCAGCGTCAGGGAGGTGTCGGATGAGGACACGGGGGAGGAGAAAAGAAAATAAATAAAAGAAAAAGGAAATATTTAAAAAAAATCAAACATTTCCTCGCTAAAATGGGGTAGCCCAAACAGGCTTTCCCGGGGCCTAATATTTATCCCCGTAAACTCGTCATACGAGCTCCAAAAAATTCCTAGAAAATTTCTAAAAATTTTGGAAAATTTTCTTATGGTTATTTGCCCATTTTTGGTATTTTACATTCTCCCCCACTAATAAAAATTTGATCCCCAAATTTTCGTTATCTACCATCAACAAGTACTAACAACAGATAAAGAATATAAATACTGAACGGTAAATTAACCCACATACCTCAAGTGAAAAGGTGGGGTATCGAGCTTGGATCGTATCCTCGAGCTCCAAGTAGCCTCCTCATCCGAATGATGCTGTCATCCGACTTTAACCAGTCGGATAGTCTTATTCCGCAGTTGACGCTCTTTCTGTTCCAGAATTTGTATCGGAACTTCCTCATAAGTAACGTCAGGCTGAATAGGAACTGAGATATCTGTCAACACATGTGTCGGGTCGGGTATGTATCTCCTCAGCATAGATACGTGGAATACGTCGTGCATGCCTGCCAGGGACGTTGGTAGTGCCAGACGATAAGCTACTGCTCCAATCCTCTCCAGAATCTGGAAAGGGCCAATGTACCGCGGAGCTAGCTTACCTCTGAGGCCAAATCTCTTCACCCCTTTCATGGGTGAAACTCGCAGAAATACATCATCGCTTGTAGAGAACTCCAGGGGTCTCCGTCTCCGATCAGCATAACTCTTCTGGCGATCCTGCGCCTCTGACATCCTCCGTCTGATAGTACGGACCAACTCTGCCTCCTGCTGAGCTCTATGAGGCCCTAGCAACTGGACCTCCCCAACCTCATCCCAGAGGGTGGGTGTCCGACAAGGCCTACCATACAACGCCTCAGACGGTGCCATCTGGATAACCGAATGAAAGCTGTTGTTGTAGGCGAACTTTACTAATGGAAAATGGTCCTCCCAACTGCCTCTGAAATCCAATACACAAGATCTCAGTAAGTCCTCTAGAGTCTGAATGGTCCGCTCTGACTGTCTATCTGCCTACGGATGGAAAGCTGTACTAAAATGGAGCTAAGTGCCCAAGGCCTGCTGTAGACTCTGCCAGAACCGAGACGTGAACCATGGGTCTCTATCTAAAATAATACTCAAAGGAACTCCATGTAATCTGATGATCTTTTGGCAATACAGATCTGCCAATCGATCCAGGGAATCAGTCTTCCAGATCGCTAAGAAGTGCACAGATTTGGTTAATCGATCAACGATTACTCAAATCACGTCATGGCCTCGTCGTGTCCTAGGCAAACCCACCACAAAATCCATGGTAATGCATTCCCATTTCCACTTAGGAATAGGAATCCGCTGAAGTAACCCAGCAGGTCTCTGGTGCTCCGCTTTTACCTGCTGACAGACAAGACATCTACCTACAAATTCTGCGATGTCTTTCTTCATGCCGTTCCACTAGTAGGAACGCCTCAAATCTCAATACATGTGGCACCGTGAAGTAGCTCCTGGAAGACATCTACCTACAAATTCTGCGATGTTTGTCTTACAGGAGCTACTTCAGGAGGTCCCTCTTGGGTGGATCGCAAATCGAGAGCAATGAACCTCCTGAAGTAGCTCCTGTAAGACTGGGTGAGACTGAGGTACACATAATCTGCTTTGGAAATATATAATACTCTCCTCATCTCGTGTGAACTCGGTCTGCTACCCAGAATCTATCTGGCTGCCAATGAACTGAAAATGCTGATCACCGGCCTGGGCCTCTCGGATCCTCGTCTTGATCGACTATTGAGCAACCATGGTAACTAGAATACCATGCTTTGTCTGTCCCTGCTCCTAAAGGCCCAACTCGGAGAAGCCCTGAATCAAGTCCATGACTGAAGCTCGGTGGCAAGCCAAAGTCCCTTTTGGACTTCCTGCTGAGTGCATCGACAACCACATTAGCTTTCCCTGGATGATAGCTAATGGTATAGTCATAATCCTTCAGGAACTCCATCCATCTCCTTTGTCGAAGATTGAGTTCCTTCTGGGTGAAAATATATTTGAGACTCTTATGATCCGTAAGAATCTCAAAGGTAATGTCGTACAGATGATGCCGCCAAATCTTCAAAGCAAAGATGATGGCGACTAGCTCCAAATCATGTACTAGGTAGTTCTTTTCATGCTCCTTCAACTAACGAGAAGCATAGGAGACTACCCTGCCGTGCTGCATCAGGACAGCGCCCAAACCCTGAAGAGATGCGTCGGTGTAGAGCATGAATTCATCCTCTCCGAAGGGTAAAACCAAAACCGGAGCCGACACTAATCTCCGCTTCAGCTCCTGGAAGCTGGTCTCGCAATCTTCTGTCCAAGTGAACTTCACGCCTTTCCTAGTCAGGCGTGTCAGCGGCATAGCAATCCGGGAGAAACCCTTGATGAACCGTCTGTAATATCCAGCTAGTCCCAAAAAACTACGGATCTCCTGTACTGATTTCGACTGCTCCCAACTGGTGACAACCTCGATCTTCTGAGGGTCTACGGAAATACCTCTGCTAGAAACCATGTGTCCCAGAAAATCGACTGAAGATAGCCAGAAGGCACACTTGCCGAACTTCACATATAGCTGATGTCGTCGAAGAGTCTCCAAGACTGTGCGAAGATGCTGTGCATGTTCCTCCTCGGAATGCGAGTAGACCAATATGTCATCGATGAAAATGATAACAAACTAATCAAGATACTCCAGGAAGATACGGTTCATTAAATCCATAAATACCGCTGGAGCATTGGTAAGCCCAAATGACATTACCAAAAACTCATAATGGCCGTATCTGGTATGGAATGCTGTCTTTTGAATATCAGATTCTTTGACTCTCAACTGATGATATACGGACCACAGATCAATCTTAGAATACACTGAGGTACCTTTGACCTGATCAAACAAATCCTCGATCCGTGGTAAGGGGTACTTATTTTTGACGGCCACTGCATTCAGCTGTCTGTAATCGATGCACAACCTCAGAGTACCATCCTTCTTCTTGACAAATAATACCGAAGAACCCCACAGAGAAGCACTAGGGCGTATAAATCTCCTGTCTAATAACTCCTGGAGTTGGACCTTTAGCTCGTCCAACTCTTTCAGTGCCATACGATATGGACCTTTCGATGCTGGTGCAGTCCCCGGAATCAGCTCAATGGCAAACTCCACTTGCCTTCTGGGAGGCAAACCTGGTAGCTCATTTGGAAATACATCTGGATACTCTCGGACTATTGGAACGTTGAAGAGTTGAGAACTACTACCATCTTCAGTATGAATCAAAGATAACAGAAAACCCTGACAACCATGTGACAACAGCTTCTGTGCTGAATCACCGAAATAGTCGATATGCCATCGTCTCTGGTACCAGTGAAATCCCACGAGGGTTGGTTCAGAGGCCAGAATGTGACCGCCCTTGTCTGGCAATCAACAGAGGCATGATATGCTGACAAATAATCCATGCCAAGAATAATATCAAAGTCGACCATTTCCAATACTAAAAGATGTACCGTAAGTATCATGTTGCCAAAGTCTAATGGGCAACCTTTGACCTCCTGGGCGACGTCCAAAGCATCATCGGATGGTAGAGAGACGGTCAGTCGCTGCGGTCTAATAGTGGGTAATCTGCCAATCTCCCTCATAAAGGTACGGGATATAAATGAAAATCATACCGAGGAAAATGGATCCGTCGGCCCGCTGCACATCCTCTCTGGTAATCGCGTGTATCCGCCCATTCTCTGGCGGAGGTGGAGATGGTAGCGCTGCCAATGACGGTTGCATCTGACCAGGAGCCGACCATTGAGACGGTGCTTGATACGGGGCCAGAGGTGGAAGAGAGGAATGCGACTGATACTGTACTGGTAGCTGGGACTGCGTCTGGTACTGAACCAGTGGCTGGGGCTGCAGATACTGGACTAGGGGCTGAGGCTGCAACTGATACTGGGGTCCCACGACAGCACTCTGTGGTACTATGAGGGCACTGGGGGTGCTCCTGTCCATATATGCCATAAGCAGCAGCTGCAGGGGGAGCTATCCTCTACTGGCGATGCGAAGATTAGGCTCTCCACCCTCCTCGATGAGTCCCTGATTGTTGAGCCTTCAACAAACAATCTCGGCTCAGGTGCCCAGGTAGTTTGCAATAATAGCAAACTGAATGTCCCAGGGAGCAAGCTGAGGTGATGTGGTCTCTAGACCCACATCTAGTGCAGTGAATGTCACTGGCAGGTTATTTCCGGTTCTGCTGAAAAGGCCGGAAACGTCCTGATGTAGATCACCCTGACTTCTGAGGCTGACCGGATGCCCCAGAAGTACCCTGGCCTGGCCGACTGCGACCACTCTACTGCTGTCCGGTCGCCTGTGACTGTTGGATCTGTCCAGATGTCTGTTCCATCTATTTCTTTTTCTTGTCCGGGTACGCTCTCTGGTGAGCTGACTCTATCATCAAGGCTCTATCCAGTGTCTCTATGTAGGAAGAGTTCCCAAAACTGGCAAGCTTTACTTGCAGATGTCCATCCAATCCCTGAATAAACTGCTGCATACGGGAACTGTTTCAGCAACTAGTTCCGGACAAAATCTGGCCAACCGATTAAACTTGGCATTGTACTCTGTCACCAAGCGGCTGTTTTGTCGCAGACCTAGAAAATCCTGCCGGCGAGTCATCTGATATACCCGTGGGAAGTAGCGGCTCTCAAACTCCTCTCTGAATCTATCCTATGTGATGTTCTGCTCGCCTATGATGGAACGTTGCGTAACCCACCAGGTGTCGGCCTCATCCCGTAACTGGAAAGCAGCCAGCTTTGCTTTCTCCCACTCGGAGCAAGCCATGTAGAAGAAGGTCTGGTCCATAGTCTCAATCCAGGGCTGGGCCACACTCGGATCAGTCTCCCCGCGGAATAATGTGAATCGACTCTTCATCGACTCTGCCAATGCTGGAATCCGGGCTTGTGCCGCGACAATATTAGTGAGGTGGGTAGGGATCGTCGCCGGAACTGGCGGAATCACTGGAGCTAGTGCTACAGATGGTACCGCTGAATAGATCGGGGGAGGTACTCTCGGTGCTGCTGCATAAACTGGGGAATATACCGCTGGTGGACCTGTAGGGTTGATATGAGTGGTCGCGGCTAGAGGTACGGTAGGTGATGGTATCGGAAATGGAGCAACCGGTACCGCTGGTGCGAATGCTGGGTACACTGTAGGTACTGGGGGCACAGGTGTCGGGTACACTATAGGTCCAGGTGGTGGTAGTGCCTGGTACGTCGTAGGCTTGACCGGAGCAGGTGCGGGGTATGCCAGTAGTACCCCTAGTGGTACTGTAAATACGGTAGGGGTGGGTACAGCAGGTGCAACCGAGATAGGTACCTCTAAAGGAGCCATCGAGGTCTAAGAGCCTGACGCACCCGCAGTATCTTGAGTCTGTCCCTGACCGACAAGCTCAAGCCCAATAGGGATCTCTGGCGAGTCTGTTGCCAGAGATTCCAAAGTCCTCTTATGTGGCCGTCCAACACCACGTCTCACAACTACTCATGTAGATCTCCTCATATATGTTAAGTTATATCACAAATATCACTACAAGTATAAAATTATAAAATTACCTTTATTCCTATTTGCTGTCTGGAGATGTTCCGTCGTTGTCCAGTCCCTATACATAACCTCAGAATCCCGTATGAGAAAATCCATGAAAATCCGTACAAATCCAAAATGGAATTCCGAAACATGAAAATAATGGAAATCCGTACAAATCCGAAAGTACCCAGTTTGACTCGCAAATTGGGCTATGATACAAAAAATATTGGTATCAGATTAACACGCAAAACCAAAATACGAAAACCAAGTATTCGAAGCCTGGCTCTGATACCAAATAAAATGTCACACCCTAAGTAGTCCCTGCCAAAAGAAATTTTGGTAGCATCTCCCCTATACGGGTGACAATCTAAAACTTCCTACAACCATCCAGATACCTCGGCCAACACGGTCGGAATAATAATAAAAAAATAATAATGCAAACCCCCACGCAGTTAATAGTAATACTAAACTAAAGCAATGATAAGTAAAAACCATCTCAAAAATCCTACTCAATTATACCCATAAAGCTCAAATCACGATATCCTACTCAACTACACCCATAAAACTCAAATCACGACGCAATAAAAATCAACTCACCTCTTCTGCCGTCTAGGCAGACATGTAATGGAACAAATTCAATAAACCTCATCGACAATAAAGGTAATATAATATTCATAAAGCAAAACCAGCAAAAGTCCAATACATAGACAACTATATAGTAAAAAAAGAACAATAAAAAAGTCCATATGAAAATCCTCGAAATCTGGAGGGGACTAGCGACTGGAAATCCTCCGGATAGCCTCAACCTGAAAATAGTATATCAACGGGGTGAGTCAACTCCTCAGCGGGTAACTACTGACATGCATAGTAAGAAATATAACAAATAGCACTAATCATACGCACAGTCTCCTAATATAAGAAGGATAAATGCAACTAAAATAAATAGGAGAACAACGGTACTAACTAGGACATGGTGTATGGATAATAAACTGAGAGGTATCGAAATCCTGTATGCATGTCAAACATATGCATCCATCCAATATGCAGCAAATAAATGCAGCAAACACAAGCAATAAATGCATCAATGCATATGATGGCAATGACATGTCTTGCTCACCCCTACTGCCAGTCAGCTGTCTCACACACGATGGTGAGACTGAGTGGGTAGGGCTGTGACAACCGTGCACTCTGCCGGCACTGCTCCTGATGAGTGACAGAGTGGACGAGATGCAGTCGGAGTACACCTATCCTCCTACCCCAAATCATAAGTGGGGGAGCGCAATGCTCTCATCTCCCTGAGACAATCCAGAGGAGGGATCCCTGCCGGCTACCAAACTACGTCACACTACCCATGAGCGGACCAACGGAGCAAAACAGAGCAAAATTGCCTACCGACTACCACGCTGCGTCACCAGACCAACGGAGCCTAAGAAAGCAGAACTGTCTGCCAGCTACCACACTGAGTTATCGGACCAGAGGAGCCTAACAGCAGAACTGCGACACACCCTACCTGACATACCACTAACCCACGAGTGGTGGTGTGTGCAGATCTATGTAACTGGCAATGTGCTCAATTATAATGGAGTCGACTATCACACAGCATGCAATCATGTGAAATGGTGCATGACACTAAGCATGGAAATATCCTGATCCAATTCATCTCTACATAATGTGTACCATAGGATAAATAGATCCCATCAATAGTCTAGGTACACAAATCAGATAAGGTATACAAACGTAGGTCCTGAACATAATGAGGTATGGTTATGTCACTACCCCTATAAGCATATATAATCAGGTGGGTACTAATATGAAATGCAAAATAAGTAAGCTAAACAAGCATGTAACAAGTATCCGGTAGTGACAAACTGATGCAGATATGAAACATAATCATTACTACTTGTTAAAAACTACTATGCATATCAAATGACATATCTAAAAGATAAGTCAAGATACCCGCTTCCAATAGAAAGGTCCAATCCAGTCCAAATCCGATGTCGAGATGCTCGTCTCGCGTCAAAGTCCTGTGTCACCTATATATGCACATTTTTATTTAGCTACAATCATATGAGATAAATAGATAAATAAACTTCCCTAACCGGATTAAGGAAAACCCTAATCAATATAATTACTAACCCGAACTATTGATTAACCCACAAATAAAAATCCATAGGTCATCTAGGGTTAGCTCTTTTAACCTTAACCATTCACTATTCAATTATCTTAGCAAAATTCCCAAAAACTTGTATCCCACTAATTCCTTTACCTCTTCTTCTCCTTCAACCGTCTGTGATGACAACATACTTGATCAACCACAAAATGGCAGAAACTGAGGAAAGCCACAACTTGCAATGCGATTAGATCCACTAGAAAAGTGAATAGATGACCCGACATAACCTGCGAATCAACTAGCTCAATAGATTCCTCCATCCACAGGGATCATAGACCCAAGAAGATCACCTCCGACGATGGCCGGTTGAAGGCAAATACCTGGTGATCAACAATCGACGCTGGCTCGATCGGTGGTAGTGTGGAAAAAAAGACCGAACGGTGGAAATCTAGGGCACGACTATACCTCAGATGTTGGCGACGATCTAGGCAAAGGGAGGGTGGCAGCTGCTCTAGGGCAGAGAGAAAGAGAAGTGGAGGTCGGCGAGGCTTGAGGGACAATGGTGGCGATCGGGCGACGCGAGAGGGTGCTCGGCGATGCAAGAGGCGATCGGTGTTCCTGATCTCCCCCCGATCTAGGGCTCGGCTGGCGACGCCGCTGTTGGCTATGGATCAAGCTTCGGCAAGTGGAGGAGAAGGGAAGCAGCTCAGGCGTTCCTTGATTTTATACGCGAGGGAGGAAGAGAAGACGTCGCGACGGTGCCGTCGGGTGGAGGAGCCGAAGAGGTGAAGAAGAGAAGAGAAGTGCTGGCTTCTCTTTGTCATGGCTTTAAGCACGCGAGAGGAGAAGGAACCTGTAACGACCACCCTTCTTACTACTACTACTCTCTAAGGATGACCGCTACTTAACTACTAACTCTACTTAACCGGTATGATTAAATATCACATGGAAACCCTACCGAAAAATTTCGACAGAGTCTCCCCTGTACCGGTGACCAAATCTATAATACAAACATAGTATACGCAGCCACAGACGGCTGGAACATATTTTCCTCCCAACCACGCAGTAATAAATCAACAGAAAGAAAGAAACTACTCTAGCAATAGCAACAACTATACTACTCCAACTCATAATAAAAGAAAACTAATTACAAATGCGGAATAAACTTAATTACAGTCTCAACCCATAATAACACTTAAAAGAGAACTAAAAGAACTAAACAGAAAAGTCTTGGCAATTTGCCAGCTCATTCTGGATCTCTCCATAGTCCAGTCATCACACACCTTCATCACCACCACCATCCTGTAGCCTCCCTTTCATATCTTAGTTTTTCCTTTATCTGCAGTAGGAGGAAAGAAAAATAGATCTATAAGCGAAACGCTTAGTAAGTACTAATCTATCTCACAAAAACTCGAAGTGCATAAAAGTAATGCAAAAATACTGAAACTGAAATGCTAAAACAAAGCCGCATGTACTCATGGTAAACAGAAATAAAACTGAATACTAAACATGCACACTAACTGACAGGATAATAAGGAAATTAACACTGTAAGCTTAGAATTAAAGAAACTAAACTTTTATTGATTCTAAGCATAAAACTTACTTCATTTTCTTATATCCTTATTCTAGAAATTAATCTTTTAATTTCTATTTTACTTTCTTTTCTTGTTCTTTTCTTTCTTCTTTACTTTCTTCTTTTCTTTCTTCATTACTTTCTTCTTTACTTTCTTCTTTGGGCCCAGGCTTAGTACCATCTTTGTTTTGCGCGCTCTCTAATAGTGACTGGGGTAGCGAGCCTCCAACCCTATGAGGATAAAGACCTCGGTCTTACCAGGGCCAAGACCTCGGAATTGGTCACCTGGATTTATTTAACGACAACCTCGGAAGTCGGGTACTAGCCTCTTATTTTAATTTACTTGTTATCTCTTTTAACTAGACTTTAGTATTTTTCTTTACTCATGCTTCTTATAATCCTTTATTGGAGCCTATTAGAATCCTATAGATATATCTAACAAGTATAGGATTACAACTAACCAAGCATGCTATATAACAATAACATAAGGGAAACAGATCTGAACTCTCTAAGCATGTTATAAAATAAAGCAAAAGAAAGCTAATTTGGATTTCCTAAACATGCAGTGATAAAAGCAAAAGAAGCAAATATGAACTTACTAATCATGCTATAAAATAGAGCAAAAGAAAGCTAATTTGTACTTCCTAAACATGCTGTAAAATAGAGCAAAATAAAGCTAACTTGGACTATCTAAACATGCTGTAAAATAGAGCAAAAGAGAGCTAATTTGGACTTTCTACACATGCTGTAAAATAGAACAAAAGAAAGCTAACTTGGACTTTCTAAACATGCTGTGATAAAAGCAAAAGAAAGCTAATCTAACCTTACTAATCATGCTACAAAATAGAGCAAAAAGAAAACTAATTTGATCTTGCTTAATTATGCTACAAAATGGAGCAAAAGAGAACTACTTTAAGCTTACTAATCATGCTATAAAAATAGGGCAAAAGAATGCAACTTTGAACTTTCTAAACATGCTGTAAAATAGAGCAAAAGAAAACTAACTACCAGCCCCATTAATCCGAGATAATGCAAGCCGCATAAGTTAAACCAAATCTGCAATACTTCTTCTACCTATATAGGCTACTCCTGCCACTATTCAGCACCCTGGTAACAAGCAAAAGAGACAAAAAATGCTACCCATGACTATCCATCCCAGTGACCACAACCTGTCCCTTCTTCTCCTTCCTTCAAAGCCCACAGCAGCAAGCACAGAAGCACAAAACATCAATGTTTCAAGCTTTAAACACTAATGGTCATGGCTAAATGATGGAGGAGGCATAACTCACAGCTATCTAAAAGCCAAACAACCGAATTTTGAAACTGCACTTCCAAATCACTAACTGTACAACAACTCAAAACCGAGCTGTTCGTGCCAATTTAACAGCACAATCCGACACTACATGCTAAAAAGGAAATCTATACCATCTCATGTATATTGCCTAATAGCAAGAATAACCATACTTCATGCTACGCAAGCTATTTAAATCAAAGTGCTACACGAAATTCCCAACTGAAACCTGTCCACACCCAATCTGATAAATTCAGATTATGGCAGTAACCTTCACAAACCTACCGAACTCACAACAGAAATTTGGAAACAAGGAATCTCATGGCATAATTTGGAACAAGGAATCTCAACAAAGCAAGGAAGAACAACCCTAGCTTATAAATCCACTCGGCACAGCAAAATCCGCAACAAAAGGAAACGGAAACCCTAAATTCGGAGCAAGGAAGAAAATCGAAGCTCGGAGCAACTCCTACCGCGAGTAGTACTTACATAGCTTCTTGAACTTACAACCGAGAAGAAGAAAGGGGAAGACTTTTAGGGCTCAGCGGCTTGCAAAATCTTGGCTTCCTCTTGTACCCGCGAGCTCATCTCCGTCGGGATAACCACCCACGGTGAAGGATGACTAGAATAAGGCTTCACCGGCGCCGGAGACCCAAGACCTAGCTTCCTCTTGGTTTCCGCCGAGAGAGACGGCGCTGTCGCGAGGGAGAAGGGAAAAAACAATTTCGGGAGAAATTGTTTTGGGTTTTGGAAAATCAAAACCTAATTCCCTTTAATATATTAGGGTTAAATCCAAAACTATGCTATAACTTAATTCTTCCCTTATATGGTTAATAAAAATCCTGTAGCTCAGCTGGTCAGGCCGGTTTTGGCTTGGGTCAGTCCGACCCGAGGTCGTGGGTTCGAACCTCGCCTTCAACGATTTTTGCCTAAACTTCTTTTGTTTTGCAAAAATACTAAACGACCTCCAAAAATTACGTAAAAATACTCTAAAAATCTCTAGAACATTTTAAAAGTATTTCCAAATATTTTTATGGACTTTTAAAACTCGAAATGGGGAAAATTGGGTCGTTACAGAACCGACGCTTGCGGTTAGGGCAGATCAAGCGTGAGTTCGGCGTCGGGGAGGCGTCGGATGAGGGCACGGGGGAGGAGAAAAGAAAATAAGGAAAAGAAAAAGGAAATATTTTAAAAAAAATCAAACATTTCCTCGCTAAAATGGGGTAGCATAAATAGACTTTCCCGGGGCCCAATATTATCCCCGTAAACTCATCATACGAGCTCCGAAAAATTTCCGAAAAATTTCTAAAAATTTTGAAAAATTCCCTTATGGTTATTTGCCTATTTTTGGTATTTTACAGATCTAGGTGCCCGGAGGTGAACTTTTATCCGCAACGTCATTTCACCACGTGGAGTGCCCCTGGTTCACTCAGCTTCGTCATATTCAGGGCGCCCTAGAGGTTCCAAGCACCCCGAACCTCCTATATAAGGAGGGTAAAGGCTAGAGTCATTACAACAACGAAAGATCTACTCCTTTGTGATCCCGTGACGCTGCGAAAATTCTCCGACAAAAGTGCTATTTCTATTTCTATTTTTTTTATTGTTGGCTTTCTTTTTTCCTAATTAATTCTTGTACTTAGTTTGTAATAATCTTTTAAATTATTAGTGATTGTCCATCGAAAGCACCCTTATGTGTGGGCCTTGGAGTAGGAGTCGACAAAGGCTCCGAACCAAGTAAAAAACTACTTGTATCACTCTTTCTTTTCGTTTATTCTTTTTCTGCCGTGCGCTTACTCTACGAGACTTTTTTTAATTGCTATTCACCCCCCTCTAGCGAAACTCTTCAATCCAACAAGTGGTATCAGAGCAGGTATCGCTCTGATTTGGTGCAACCACTAATCAGACAGGGGGTGAAACTAGTTTCTTTTCTTTTTTCTTTAGTTTTCAGATTTTCGTAATTTTCCAAATTGGTACTATTACCTTTTTGGAAAATTTTTCATCGCAATCAATTTGAATTGGTGCAACACTAATTCAGTTCTTAAATTATTTCTATCTTATCCTGCACTACTAATCCAACACCTAGTCTTGGGATTTTTTTCTATTTCTTTACTTGTGTGCAGGATGTCTCAAATTGAAGGCTTCAGTACAGTACGCCCTCCCCTATTCAATGGGGATGATTTTCCATACTGGAAGAAGTGGATGGAGGTTTACCTAAAGACAGATTTTGACCAATGGTTCAACTTCACTAGAGGCTACAAGGCGCCGGTCGATAACTCCGGAATCCCACTAGAACTAGAACAGTGGACTCCAGACATGAAGAAGAAAGCGTCAACAGACTTCAAGACCCTAAATACACTACAATGTGGATTGACTAAAGAAGAACTGAATCGGGTAGGACCACATCAAAACGCTAAGGAGTTATGGGACAAGATGATCAAACTACACGAAGGAACAAGCGACGCTAAGGTAACGAAACGCGACCTACTTTTAAATATATTATTTAACATTAAAATGCAGGAAGGAGAAATGGCGAGTCAGCTTCACGCGAGGATCAAGGACATCCTCAACGGACTCCACGCAATAGGCCATCAAATGGAGAACCGAGATTTAATAAGGTATGCTTTAAACGATTTTTCGCGCAATAATTTGTGGGCATCTATCGTGGATGCCTAAAAAATTTCTAAAAATTTATCTAAATTAAAATTAGATGAGCCGTTTTGTGAATTAGAATTGCACGAGCAAACTAACGTCGGGACCAAGAAAGGTATAGCTTTGTTTGCAGGTTCATCCAAGGAAAGGACGAAAAACAAGCCTGAGGTTAAGGATGAGTCTGACCAAGACTCTGAAGACGAAGAATACCTGGTGAACCTGGTAAGAAAAATGTTCACCAGGAGAAAGAAAAGCTTCAGCAAGAAGGACTTGCAAAAGATCAACTCTCCAAATGAACCAAGGAACGTGACCTGCTTCGGATGCAATAAGAAGGGCCACTACAAGAACGAGTGCCCGAAACTGAGGAGCAACAAGACAAAGACATCCAAGAAGAAGGCTCTCAAAGTAACTTGGGACGACTCTTCCTCGGACAAATCGGAGGCTGAAGATCAGAAGCACCAGAGCCACCTCGCACTGATGGGCCTCAAAGAAGAATCGGAAGATGGGTCCGAACCTGAATCAAACCACGAATCCGTACTCGTTTCCGAAGGTCCCAACGAGGTAAACTTTAATTTGAACTGAAAATTCTTTAAAATTATTGCATGTCTGAATAGTAAATTAATTACATTAGAAAAAGAAAACAAATTGCTCCATGAGGAAAATCAAAACCTCAAAGAACACATCAAAAATTCAAAACCAATTTAAGACCCAACACTTGAGGAGGAAAATTTATCACTAAAAATAGAAGTTAATAAATTAAAAGATCTCCTAGAAAAGTTTACAACAAGATCTAAGAATTTAGATCTAATTTTAAATAATCAAAAATCAATCTACAACAAAACTGGACTCGGCTACAAGTCTAGTTCGAATAAAACATTTAAATCGTTAATAACCCAACACAAACAATCAAGTAAAGCTTGGGTTCCGAAAGCATGCTTAACCATGCAAGTAGGACTTAACCAATACTACATACCCAAAGAAAAAATATATTATATAAAATCAAATAAGTAAAATCAAAAGCCTAGACCAACAAATTTAAAATCTAAATATTTTAAACCCCACCAAGACTTAGAATATCATCAAGTAAATTATAACTATAAAAAGAATAGACATAAACCAAGAACTAAAAATAAAAAATAAAGACCAATAATTCAAGGGAGGGTCCAGAATAGCTGGCACCTCCGAAATTAACCAACCCGACAGGGTAACCCAAACTAAGCTACCCGACAAGGTAATTAAGACTAATTAGAAAGAGACTAAGTTTAACTTGACCTATGGTACTGGTGAAGTTTTGGATGATAGTACGTTAGGGAAGCTTAGTCTATGCATGTCTAGGAAGATATGGCTTTGACCTGGTGCATTTGGCTAAGTGGAACTAACCGAAGCTACCCTTTATGGATCCTAACCAGTTAGACTAAGGTTTTGTATTAAGTACAGTGGATAGAACTATTTAGAAAACCTTGAAGGCATGGTTACTCTAATGATGTCCAAGTGACTTACCATAGCCCAAAAGTTTATTTAAAGAATGCCTATTTGTTGAGCCTAAAATTAAACCTGAATCTAACACAAAGTTAAACCAAACCCTAAAACTAAATCTAATTAATCTCACAAAATTATAGGATTCCCTGATTGAAAACGTAGATCGGGTGAGATGACTAAGGACTCATTAAAATTAAATTAAATTAAAATTAAAATAAATTCAAATTAAGATAGATTAAATTAAATTATAAATTAAATTAAAATTAAATTAAATTAAAATTAAATTATTATTAAATTAAATTATTTAAAAAATTCTTTAAAAAAAACTTTAAAAATTATTTTAAAAATCCTCTTAAAAACTTTAAAAATTATTTAAAAAATTCTTTTAAACACTTTAAAAATTATTTTAAAAAACCTTTTAAAAACTTTAAAAATTATTTTAAAAACTTTAAAAATTATTTTAAAAATTCTTTGTAAAATCCTCTTAAAAACTTTAAAAATTATTTTTAAAACTTTAAAAATTATTCAAAAATCCTTTTAAAAAACTTTAAAAATTATTTCAAGAATCCTTTTAAAAACTTTAAAAATATTTTTAAAATCCTTTGAAAAACTTTAATAAATTATTTTAAAAACTCTTTTAAAAAACTTTAAAAATTATTTTAAAAATCCTTTTAAAAACTTTAAAAAATATTTGAAATTTTTTTTAAAAACTTTAAAAATTATTTCAAAAATCCTTTTAAAAACTTTAAAAATTATGTTTAAAAATTTAAAAATATTTTTTAAATCCTTTTAAAAACTTTAAAAATTATTTTAAAAATTATTTTAAAAACTTTAAAAATTATTTGAAAAATCCTTTTATAAACTTTAAAAATTATTTTTAAAATTCTTTTAAAAACTTTAAAAATATTTTTAAAATCCTTTTAAAAACTTAAAAAAAATATTTTAAAAACTCTTTTAAAAACTTTAAAAATTATTTAAAAAATCCTTTTAAAAAACTTTAAAAATTATTTCAAAAATTCTTTTAAAAAACTAAAAAAATTATTTTAAAAACTTAAAAAATTATTTTAAATTTTTTTTAAAAAACTTTAAAAATTATTTTAAAAAAATTTAAAAATTAATTTTTCTAAAATCATTTTAAAAACATTAAAAATTATTTTGAAAAAATTGTTAATTGAATAATCACATATAGTAATAATAATAATAATAATAATAATAATAATGATTTTTTTACTATTATTCTTACCTAAACAAAATTAGACTAACTCTCAATTCCTATCTATTGTAGGAAATCAAGTAGATCTTAGACAGTTGTTGCTCCAAACATATGACTCAAGATCACACCAAATTCACTCAACTTACCTACAAAATTTTTGGAACAGTTGCCTTTGGAAATAATGACAAACTCAAGGTAATTGGTATAGGTAATATTGAGCTTAAAATTGACTTTATTATTACAAATGTTTTACTGGTTGAAAATTTCAAGTATAATCTCCTAAGTATTAGTCAATTGTGTGACACTAGGTATAAGGTTAGGTTCCTATCTTCAGAATGCTTAATCAAACACCTAGATAATCCTACGATAAGTCTAAAAGGATTTAGAAAAGATAACATCTATGCTATTAATTTAACCACATCTTCAATTAAGTGTTATTTAACACAAAAAGAAGAAACTTGGTTATGACATAGAAGAATATCACACACTAATTTCAGAAATATAAGTAAATTAAATGGATTAGCTAGAGGTTTACCAAAATTACCAAACTTAGACTCAACAATATGCAATACTTGTCAACAAGGTAAACAAACAAAGTCTACTCACAAACCAACTAATCAAACTCGAACCAATTCAATTCTAGAACTTTTACACCTAGACTTATTTGACTCTCATGGGGTCAAATCAATAAATGACAGTCTATATTGCCTAGTAATAATAGACGACTATTCTAGATTCACTTGGATAAAATTCTTAAAAAATAAGGATGAAACTTTTGAAATCTTTACAAACTTTTGCAAACAAGTTAAAAATGAAAAAGACCTCAAAATTAAAAGAATTAGGAGTGGCAATGGGGGAGAATTTAAAAATCATAACTTTAATAAATTTTATCTTGAAAACAGATATCATCACGAATTCTTGTGTCCTAAAACTCCCCAACAAAATGGAATAGTAGAAAGGAAAAATAGAACCTTACTTGAAGCTTCTAGAACTATGTTAAATGAACACAATTTACCCAAGTACTTTTGGGCAGAAGCTGTCAGTACAACCTGCTATGTGCAAAATAGAACAACACTAAATAAAACACACAATAAAACCTTTTTCGAAATTTGTCACGCCCCGGGGAAGTCCCTGTCCGAAGAAATTTCGGTAGCACCTCCCCTGTACGGGTGACAATCTGAAACATTTCTACAGACACAATATACATCAGCCACAGGCGGCTGGAACATACACACAACCACACAGTTTATATGCAGCCTACTCGGCTGATACCACAAAAATACAACCACACAGTTATATGTAAATCTAACAACCCACTCGGCTGTACCAAAACCAATCACAGCGGAAATCCAATAGGCAACACATACAACTATAAACGAAGACGGCTAACCGCCTAGGCTTACACCACACAACAACACAACACTCCGGAAACAAAATCGGAACACAAATCCAAATACACACATATCATATACCAAGATAAAAATAAACAAAAAAAATACGGAGACTAGTCTTCTAATGTGACGTGGGGATCGACAGACAGGATACTCCAAGAAACTTTATAAACAATCAGGTACCTGAAAAAAAATAGTGTCCACAGGGGTGAGTTCAACAACTCAGCAGATACCAGTTGACATGTATAGTAAGATATAATAGACAGTAATAACTATGGAGTACAGTCTCCTGGACAAAAGCTGCAAATGCACAATAGAAAAGGCTGAAGAGAACTGTACTCACCAGGGAATCCTATCAGAATAGTCAGGTCATCAGATCGAGAGTATCATAAATCCTGTATGCATGTCAAACATATGCATCCATCCAAATGCAGCATATAAGTGCAGCAAACACATCAATAAATGCATAAATGCGTATGATGCCAATGATGGGTCCTGGTCACCCCTGATGTCAGTCAGCCATCTCACACACAATGGTGAGACCGAGTGGGTAGGGCTGTGACAACCGTGCACTCTGCCGTCACTGCTCCTGATGAGTGATCGAGTGGACGGGATGCTGTCGGAGTACACCTATCCTCCTACCCCAAATCATAAGTGGGGGAGCACAATGTTCTCATCTCCCGGCATACAATGACGGGGAGGGATCTCGGCGTGCTACCACGCTGCAGTACACTACCCATGAGCATCCCAACGGAGCATCACCGAGCAAATTGACGTGCTACCACGCTGCATCACGCTACCCATGAGCAGACCAATGGAGCACCGACAGTGATGAAACTAACGATGCACTCAACAATAATGGAGCAGACTATCACGCAGCATGCAATCATGCGAATGATGCATGACACTAAGCATGGCAATATCCTGAACCAATCCACATATATATAAAATGTGTACCCTAGTATCAATAAGTCATATCCGAAGATCTAAGGTACACAAGACAAGTATGGTATAAATAAAAACCTGGGTCCTGAACATAATAAGGCATGGTATGTCACTACCTCTATAAGCATATATATAATCATGTGGGTACTAACATAAAATGCATAACAGGTGAGCACACAAGCATGTAACAGGTATCCGGTAGTGACATATATAAACAAGAACGAACATAATTATTACTAAAGGCTATAACCTACTAAACATATCAACGTGACATTATCAAAGATAAGTCATGGTACCCGCCTCAAATAGAAGGGTCCAATCCGGTAATAGATCCCTCGTCGAGACACCGTCTCGAATCAAAGTCTTGTAATAAATCGTACAGTTTAGCTAAGTTTAATTATAAGCAAAATAGCTAAACCAAATTATTTTTCTCCAGGAATCCTAATTAAATAGTTAATCACAGTTAACTATCCCTAATATAAAACTTAGGGTTCCATTCCTAACTTAACCACAAGTCGACCTAACTACACATGAACCACCAACTATATAATGAATCAAACCTATCCAAACAAACTCAATTAAGTATCTTACCCAATTTAAATACGCACAACTCGGTGAAGGATCTAGATACAGCTGTGAGAGACAAGAACCGTTGACCCCTGTCAGAATTAACGCCCCTTTCCTATTATGAACTTGTGTAGCAATCAACAGGAATCACCATTGCCAAAAATCTGTAATCCAAAACACCCTCCGATGGTCAACCGTGGTTAGCAACTAGACAAGAACAGCTAGGGACAAGGAGACACATCATACCTTCATGTGGCCGAAAGGGTGGAGACCTGCAGCAACACCACAAACGGTGCCAGACATTCAGTGGCTAAGGGAGACAGGCGGCTGCTGCAGCACCGCCCTTTGATTTGCTCCAACAAAGGGGTGACTGGGATCTCCACGACGAGGGGCGACGGGCAGAGGTGAAGACCTCGACGTAAGGGAGAGAAGAAGGCGTCAGGTTGCTGGCTGGTGCGAGGCCGAGAGAGGGCTGCCCTCCTCTCCTGACACGGCGATTCTAGGGCTAGGGCACAGGTTGAAGTAAGGGCATCTCATGAGGGAGAGGTAGAAGCTTCGGCGGAGGTGTAAGGGATCCGGCTAGGGCTCACCCTCGACGACAGCACAGGAAGAGGCAAGGCGATGCAAGTAGGAGTCGGCGCGAGGTGGAGAAGGAGAAGTGAGACGAAGAGAAGTGCTCGGCAGCGGAGGGGAAGAAGAAATGGGGCGGCGCGATCAAAATAAAGGAGGGGGAGGAGAAGAAATCGCCGCGACGCCGGTTAGGGCACGCGAAGGAAATTGCGCCATGAGGAGAGGAAGGGGATCGGGGACAGCTCGACACTGTTGGCGGAAGAAAATAAGAAATAGAAAAGGAAAATGAAGAGGAAAATCAAACATTTCCTCGTTAAAATGGGGTAGCCCAAACAGGCTTTCCCGGGACCCAGTTTTCATCCCCGTAAACTCGTCCATACGAGTTCCGAAAAATTTTCAGAAAATTTTCTAAAAATTCTAGAAAATTCCCTTATCATTATCCGCCATTTTTTTTGATATTTTACATTCTCCCCCACTAATAAAAATTTGGTCCCCAAATTTTGTTATCTACCATCAGCAAATACTAACAATAGGTAAAGAGTATAAATGCTGAACGGTAAATTAAATCACATACCTCAAATGAAAAGATGGGGGTATCGAGCTCGGATAATATCCTCAAGCTCCCAGGTAGCCTCCTCGTCCGAATGATGCTACCATCTGACTTTAGTCAGCCGGATAGTCTTGTTTCGCAACTGACGCTCTTTCCGGTCCAGAATCTGTACCGGAACCCCTCATAAGTAACGTCAGGCTGAAGGGGAACTGAGATATCTGTCAGCACATGTGTCGGGTCAGGTACGTATCTCCTCAACATAGATACGTGGAATACGTCGTGGACGCTTGCCAGGGACGGTGGTAGTGCCAGACGATAAGCTACTGCTCCAATCCTCTCCAAGATCTGGAAAGGGCCAACGTACCGTGGAGCTAGCTTACCTCTGAGGCCAAATCTCTTCACCCCTTTCGTGGGTGAAACTCGCGAAAAACATGGTCACCTGTAGAGAACTCCAGGGGTCTGTGTCTCCGATTAGCATAACTCTTCTAGCGGTCCTGTGCCTCTAACATCCCCCGTTTGATAGTATAGACCAACTCTGCCTCATACTGAGCTCTATGAGGTCCCAACAGCTGGGCACTGAAATTGAATCGATTAAGTTCACAACACAGTGAATGAATCGATTCATGGATCGATTGAAGAGAAAAAAAAATCACAAACAGTGCACTGAATCGATTCTTCAATCGATTGAAGAGAAATAAAAAACTGTCATTTTTGACGAAGCACAGTGTTGAATGGATTCAACACTATGCATGAATCGATTAAAGTTTATAAAAAAAATGGAACGGTGCATACAGTGTTTAATCGATTCTCCAATCGATTGAAGAGAGAAAAAAAAAGCATGAACAGTACTTCGTTTTGACAAAGCACAGTGAAGAGAAAATAAAAACGTACCTGCATGTTTTTAAGTTTTTTTTCTTCTTCACGTTATAAACAGTGGATGTTTTAAAGTTTAATTAAATATATTAATTAATTAATTAAATACATATAAATATATATTATTAATTAATAAATAAATATTTAATTAAACTTTAAAACATCCACTGATTATACAATAAATGGAACCAGACTCTAAATAAATATTTAATTAATAAATAAATATTCAATTTACTATAAATGGAACCAGACTAACTTGGCCGATTAAACCCAGGTCTGATTTAAATTATTAATTAATTTAAGCAGACCAAATTGATTCAATGATATCAAGATCTGGTTCAAATTATTTGTTGATTTAATCAGTTCGTTTATTATTGAATTAATTGGGGTGACTTTGATTACAGAAGTTGGGTTGATCAAATATGACCGGATTAGTTCTATTGTGTCAGATTTGATTATAAAAAATTAGTTTTTTTCTAATGGGTCAGACTTAATCCAATGGGCATTGGATGAATCAAACGAACCTAAGTTTGATCAATAAGTCTGAGATTGACTCAAATGGGCTTAAACAATAACAGAACATAGGTCTAATTAGATTAGTTCTAATAAGGACAATAGACTAAGTTTAACATCCATACTCCTGATTGACCGGTCTAATGGTCAGTCGACTTAAATTCCTGAAAATCGAGAAGATTTGTTTTTTTATTTATAATGATGGTATGCCTATATAAATTGAATTAAACTGGTTTTGTACTGGTTAGTCGGTTTTGTACTGACTTATTTAAATTCAATTTTTCAGATGGCACGGACGATTACCACATTGACTCGTCGCGAAGTGCGGCAAAACCAGCTCCGAGAGGAGATTCAGGATATAGAGTATAAGTCTACTTATGGAGTCGACGGACATGTTAGACGGCTGGATAGACTATTTTGGAAACTTGAGCAAGAAGAGTTTCTAGTCCTGGATAGTTATAGGATCCGAGCATTGATGCATTCATTGCCAGAGTATGCCAGGTTAATAACAGACTATGTATGGGGGTGTCATGAAGGATGCGTCACATATTTAGTACTGTGTGAGGAACTACTTCACCATATAGGTGAAGAAGAGCATGAAGAGTCTGAAGAGGACCAGGAGATGCTCAAGGAAGATTCAAAAATGGATCTGATGGAGAATCCTGAAGTTGCCCCATCTGAGATTATCCCAAATGAGTCCAGGTTAATAGGGATAATGTTGGCTCCCACACTAGGGTTTGTCCTACTGGGAGCAGTGCTGGCTACCTAGTTTATTAGTATTCTGTTTACTTTCGTTATGTACGAACAGAGTTAGCTCATCTAGTTTTTTGAGTCATGCAATAATTTCTGTTGTTATGTACGAACAGAATTATATAATGAAAAGTTATGTTATATGTTAACAAACTTGGAAATGATTAGTTCATTTCATGACATGATTAGTTCATGTGAATATGATTCGTTCATATATCCATATGATTAGTTCATATGAAAAATGATTAGTTCATTTTAATTTGTTCATTAGATGGGATATGTGTAATATGATTGATCAATGTTGATTAGATTTGAACATACAAATGATGAGTGGAAATAATGTTATCACTTGATTTTATAAACTAACTCTAATTTACACTGAGTCAATAAATAATTGCACATATATAAATTACACTGAAATATTAAATTATTTGTTTATTTATGTAGATCATGACAACTAAAAACATCATAACTGAACTCAATAAGGGTTAGAAATTATATGAGGATAACTACAAAATCTGGCATCTCAAGATACAATACATTCTTGAGGAATAAGAAGTTCTAGAGGTTGTGAATCAATTCATGGAGGAACCAGTTGATTGTTCTACAGCACAACACAGACGTGACTTTGATGCCTATAAGGCATGGAAAAGGAAGGACTCCATTGCTAAGGGTATATTGATTAGTTCAATGGTGGATGACCTGGTATTTGAGTATGAGCCATTACCATCTGCTCATGCTATCTGGGTAGCCCTTAGAGAGAAGTACAGTGGAGTCAGTCTGAGTAAGCTCCGTCAGCTAACTATCAAGTTTGATAGCTGTAAAAAGCGCTCGAATGTTACCATGGCCCAACATCTCAGGGAGATGGGTAACATGATTCGAGAGCTTAAGACTGCTGGTTATACGTTGACCGATAAACAATAAGTTCAGGTAGTTATCCATTCCCTTCCTGATTCTTGGGAAACGATGAAACAGAACCTGCCCCATAGTGAGAGTATCAAGACTTTCACTGATGTCTCATGCCATGTGGAACTTGAGGCGGAGAGGATTGAATCCGCAAGGATTTTAGGTCAAGCTTTTGTAGCTGAAGGTTCTGGTTCCAAGAATAAGAACAAGTGGTTTAAGAAAGGAAAGGGTAAAGGAAAGAAGACTAATGCTGTTGCTGCGAAAAACCAAATCAAGAAGAAAGGAAAGAAATATGGAAAAAAACCTAAGAGCAGGTTGACTTGCTTCAACTGTGGCAAGAAGGGTCATTTTGCTTGGGATTGTACTGAGCCTAAAAAGGTAGATCCATTTTTGTCTTCTTTCCACGAGCAATATGTTGCAAGTACAGAGTTGTTAGCTGATTCGTATCCTTTGTGGATTGTAGATTCTGGAGCAACGAACCACGTAGCTCATGATCGAGCTACATATGTGGAGTACCGTCGGGTACCAGCTGGCAACAAATGGATATATGTAGGAAACAATGCAAGAATTGAAGTCAAAGAAATTGACACTTGCAAGCTCAACCTACGTGGTGGAGGCACCTTGTTTCTACATGATGTCCTGTACGCTCTTGAGATTCGACGGAATCTGATTTTCGTTATTTGTCTTCTTGATTTAGGTTACAATGTAAATTTTTATAGCCGTTGTGTGGAACTTCGAATTAACTCTGTGTTAATTGGGCATGGTTTTGTAACAAATGGTTTTATGGTTCTTGATGTAGAACCAAATAATAATGATGATTGTTTTTCAAACATTGCTCTTACTAGTAATGCTGATGTTAATGATGAAATTTGGCATGCTAGATTGGGACATATAGGACAAGAACGAATGAATAGATTAGCTAAGGAGGGCCTATTAGGCACTCATGCTAAGATTAACTTGTCTATATGTAAGACACTGTAAAATTTAAATAATAAATATTGTTGGACGAAAAATCTTATTAGATTTTTTGGAGATTTTTAGAATTTTTCGGGAATTAAACGGAGTTCATATGACCCTTTTTGAGGGAATTGATTCGGGTACAGAGGAAACCTATTTAAAATACCCATTCAAGTGGGAGTTGATTAAGAAGTGAACTTTGGGTTTAATTAAATAAACCCAAAGTACTTAAATGCTTTTTTCCCGATTCCCTCGTACGATACCTCATTCTCACACGAGCCATCTTCTCCACCCGACCCGCACCCTCTCCTCCTCTTTCTCGCGATTCCCCGACGCCGATCACCACGGGCTCACCGCCGGCAGCAGCAGTCCTTCCCTCGTCCTTTCCTCTGCGTGCTCTACCGACGCCCTCTCCTTTCCTCTTTCTCAAGTCTCTGCTCTGGATCACCGATGGAGAGTGTAACGCCCAAAAATTCTCAAAATTATTATAGAAATATTCTACGATTTTTCTGGAATTTTAGGATATTTTTGTGGAATTTTTAGAATAGTGGAGGTAGCAAAAATAAATAGAACCGTAAAATAGCCTACGCGGGAATTGAACCCAAGACCTATTTGGGTCCTATGACTTATAGCGGACTCTAGTAACCAAGTGAACCCAGCAGCGCCGTGCTGAAAGAAAAGGGAGGCAATTAAATTTATATTAAAGTTGAACGAAATTACCCACTTAATATAAATAGGAAATTATTAAGTGGGGTTTTATTTTTTGATCGGGATTTCTCCTCCTCACCCTAACCTCACGCCGCCCCCTCCCTCTCCTCCTCCTTCTCTCGGCGCACCAAGCAAGGGCTAGGGTTCTGTCCCCTAGGCTCTAGGAGCACCTTCCGGCGACGACTCAGACACGAGGACGCTCCCCTCCGCGAGAGGAACGCATAGACGCGAGAAGATCGTCGAAGAGATCTCTCCTCCGGAAAACCTAGCGATTAGATTTGTAAGAAAATCCGAACAGGAGGTAAGAAACCCCTCACCTGTAGTATAAGTAGCTTTCGTGTGAATCCCATGTCTTACTTTAGTAATATGTAGACTATTGACACAAAGGATGCGAATTAGCGCATACCAAGTGTTCGATTAAATGTTTAGCACAGAAAAATGCAACTTAGGCATTTTAGTAACTTAGATAAATGCAATAGAAGCATTTTATAGCTTATTTAGTCTTGCTCCAACTTTTACAGGACTAGATGTCCAATGGGTGGGCTCCCACAGTCGCCTCTGGGTTTAGATAACCTAGTTCTGGGTTGAGACAACCTAGTAAAAGTAAGACAAGAATTTATTAGCTTATGTTCAGTATTTTACTTTCTCAGTGGCACTGTACTGGATTAGATATCCATTGGGTTGGGCTCCCACAGTTATCCCTAGGTTCAGATAACCTAGTAACCCTACTAAATTCGGGACTTGCAAACCCGGGTCTAGTTAGGGATGCACGCACAGCACGTACAGTTGCCGGGCCCAAACAACAGCATGATTAGTATTTTCATCTATTATATATGTAGTTTTAAACTCTCACAAAATAGTTAGGTGAAATCAGTATAGCTTTAGCATTTGCTAGAATTAGCTCAGTTTATGCTTCAGTTCAGCTCACTCTTATGATTATGTATGATAGCTCTATGTTCAGTTTTATTACACATGTTTTAGATGATAGTATGCCTTGACTAGCTTTGATTTCTATGTAGGATAGCATGCCATGTTTTAGTCTAAACAGTACATATTTCAAATAGCATGTTTTAAAAGCATATTACATAGAAAGCATGTTTTTGTGAGGTAGATGGTTTCTTACTAATCGAAAGCTTACAGATACTTTTCCTTATACTGCAGATAAAGGTAAAGGAAAGATGGACTAGCAGAGGCTGGAGGGCAATGCGATAAAGATGTGTGTGGACGGAACTTGGAGTAGAGATCTTAGGGAATTTCAGCAAGCTTGTTTTTAAGCATTATAACCTTTTAGCATTTTGTTATTTTGCACCTTCGTATGTTAAGTGTTATAAATTAGTTAATCATGCATCCTATCATGTTTAGAATACTATTTTTGTGATGTTAGAATGTTTGACATTTAGTTTAGACCTTGTAATGTGATTGAGGCACGAAATCAGAAACTCGAATCGATCAACTGATCGATTCGAGAGTTTCCAATCGATCGAAGGATCGACTGGGCATCTGGTCTCACGAACAGTAGGCCTCTGGATCGATCAGTCGATCGATCCAGCAAGTTCTGTCGCGAACAGAAGGCTCTGGGATCGATCACTGGATCGATTGGCCAGTCTGGATCGATCAGCCGATCGATCCAGAATATTGCCCGAGCACAGTACCGTGCTGGATCGATCACTGGATAGATCCAACCCACGTTCCGTATACAGTAGCTACCTGGATCGATCAATGGATCGATCCGACCATTCCAATCGATCCGTGGATCGATTGGGAGGCCTGATATCAGCAAGAAACTCTTAGTTAAGTTCCTTGGCCATTGGGGGATGTAATATATGCCATGAATAGTTTAGATTACACCCCTTAGCACATGTAGAACCAAGAAATGATAATAGTTTAGAAAAATTTTAATTAGTACAGCTTCCGCACTTAGATTTAATGATGGTCATGGAATAGTTAGCACAGACTAATGTAACGATCGGCCTCACAGCCTAAACAGTAGGAGGCGGGTCGTTACAGAGTGGTATCAGAGCAGTTTCCATACTTCCTACACACACATCAGCATTGAACCTGCAGCTTCCAAGTAAGAACATCTCTCACCTTATTTATGTTTCCTGTTTTCATGTTAGAAGTAAATGAAGCATGTTTATGTATGATAGTACCTAACATGATAACCATAGTTATGTAATTAGGATTGTATTAGTTATGTATGCCCTCTATGTCTCTAGAATGGCACGAGGACGCCCAGCTAGAAGGGCACCAGCTACTGAGCCCCAGCATGAGGCAGGCAGTTCAGTGCCTCCCCCAGACCTTATAGCATTAGTGGCTCAGTTACAGCAGCAGCTAGCTGAACAGCAACAGGAGATAGCCACCTTGAAGGCTAGTCAGCAGAACACTCCCACAGTCACCCCGGAACCAAACTTAGCAACGCCAGTAGTCTTAGAGGTTCCACCAGTCCAGCCTGCAGCACCAGTAGTCCCAGCAACAGAGGCAAGGAGAGAAGCCCATCTGATCCAGTGGCAGAGAGTCAAGCCCGAGAACTTCTCAGGCACCAGTGAACCATGGGATGCTCAAGCCTGGTTCAAAACACTGGAAAGTACGATGGAGCTTCTGGACTTGCCAGAGTATGAAAAGGTGAAGTGCGCCTCCTTCTGCTTGACAGGAGATGCACGCATGTGGTGGGAGAGAATTAGAGCGAAGCGCCCAGTAAATCAAATGACATGGGCTGACTTCGAGAAAGAATTCCTCGAGGAGTTCCTTCACATGCGGGTCACAAACCGCCACTACGACGAGTTCACTGAGTTTCGCCAGGGCAACCTTTCAGTGGAGGAAGCCGTGAAGAAATTCAACAGATTGCCTCGTCTATGCCCTGAACTAGTCAGCACAAAAAAAGGAACGAGTCCGGTTGATGCTCAAGATGCTGAGGCCGGAAATAGCAGTGAACGTGGCTGGCGACATTCATAGGCCGCAAACCACCGAAGAACTAGTCAGCAGTGCTCTGACCACCGAGCACTACCAGAATAATATCAAGCAGCAGAAGCAAGTTCTCTCAGAGTCGAAAGGGCAAGGAGGCTCAGGCACTCAGAAACAACATGGCCACAGCTCCAACTGGAAAGGGAACTCCGGCAACAAGCGCAAACCAGGGAGTTACCCAAAAGGAGGGCCAGCTAGCAAACAACCCAGTTATCCAAAGTGTGCTACTTGTGGGAAATTCCATCCTGGAGTTTGTCGTAAGGGCACACAAGGATGCTTTGAATGTGGACAGGAAGGGCATATGGCCAAGCAGTGTCCGAACAAGACTAACTTTCCTCCACCACAGCCGATCCAGTACGAAGCCAAGCCAGCACAGTTGCATCAAATGCAGGCCGCCTTAGATGGTCCACACATCAGCCAGGGCAGACTAGAAGCCCCCCCGGCTATGACGAATGCACAGATCTACTCACTGACCAGAGAGGACGTAGCAAATGCCTCGACCGTTGTTACAGGTCAGATTAGTATTTTACAGCAAAGTATAACTGTCTTATTCGATACTAGGGCAACCCATTCATATATATCTAGGGCATTTGCTGAGAAGTTAGCAATACCTCCAGAGGTACTCAGTAGTCAGTTTCTGACGACGTTACCTTCAGGAGAAATTATGGCATCCACGCACTGGCTCAGAGTAGTGCCAGTCATTATAGCAGACAGAGAACTCTTCTGTGATCTGATAGTGCTAGATATGACTGATTATGGAGTCATCTTTGGAATGGACTTCCTGATCAGATACGGTGCCTCTATAGAGTGCCGTAAACAGAAAGTCGTATTCCAACCTGAAGCAGAAGCACAGTTTGAGTTCATCGGAGAACCCAAGAGAAGGGTCAAGAAGTTTCTCTCAGCTATGAAGGCACAGAAATTAATGGATTCAGGATGTACGGGATTTTTAGCACATGTAGTCAGTACCAGTCAGGACAAGGACCAACAACTAGTAAAGGTCCGAGTCGTATGCGACTACCCAGCAGTCTTCCCTGAAGAGTTACCAGGACTAGCACCAGACAGGGAGATTGAATTCGAAATAGAGCTCATTTCCAGTACCAATCCTATTTCCAAAGCACCATACTGCATGGCTCCAGCAGAACTGAAGGAACTTCATGCGCAACTACAGGAGCTGCTTGACAAAGACTTCATACGCCCTAGTCACTTACCATGGGGAGCGCCTGTATTGTTCGTGAAGAAGGACGGGAGCATGCGCCTGTGTATAGATTACCGGGCACTGAATCAAGTTACGATCAAGAACAGGTATCCTCTTCCCAGAATAGATGACCTGTTCGATCAGCTAAAGGGAGCAGCAGTGTTCTCTAAGATAGACCTCAGGTCAGGTTATCATCAGGTGAAAGTTAAAGAAAGGGATATACCCAAGACAACATTCAGGACTAGATACGGACAGTACGAGTTCGTGGTCATGCCCTTTGGTGTGACAAATGCTCCAGCTACTTTCATGGACCTCATGAACAGAGTATTCAGGGACTACCTAGTTAGATTTGTTATTGTATTTATCGATGACATTCTTATCTATTCAGGAACTCAGGAAGAACACACAGAGCACCTGAAATTAGTATTGCAGACTCTTCAGCAGAACTAGCTATACGCCAAATTCACGAAATGTGAATTTTGGTTAGATCAGGTGTCCTTCCTGGGTCACATCATCTCAAAGGATGGTATCATGGTAGACCCCAGTAAGATAGAAGCTGTGAGTAGTTGGAAAAGACCCAAGAACGCCAGTGAGATCAGAAGCTTTCTGGGATTAACAGGTTATTATAGAAAGTTTGTAGAAGATTTCTCCAGGATAGCCTCCCCACTGACAGCTCTTACCAGAAAGAACAGAAGGTTTCAGTGGACAGAGGATTGTGAGAACAGCTTTAGTGAGCTAAAGAGGAGATTGACCAGTGCACCTATTCTGACTCTACCAGAAAACACAGGCAGCTTTGACATTTATAGTGATGCCTCTAAATTGGGACTAGGAGCAGTGCTGATGCAAGATGGCAAGGTAATCACCTACGCCTCCAGACAACTCAAGGATTATGAGAAGAACTATCCTACTCAGGACCTTGAGCTTGCAGCAGTCGTGTTCGCCCTTAAAATTTGGAGACATTACTTGTATGGAGCTCAGTGTAGAGTGTATACAGATCATCAGAGTCTGAAGTACTTCTTCACTCAGAAGGATCTGAATATGCGGCAGCGCAGGTGGCTAGAGCTGGTCAAAGACTATGATATCGACATTCTCTACCACCCAGGGAAAGCCAATAGGGTAGCAGACACACTTAGCAGAAAGTCCAGTGCTACCCTATTAACTTTAGCAGCCATGTCACCGCCCCTACAGAAAGAGATCACAGATTTCGGTCTCGAACTCATAGTCAGACAGCTCTCTACTATGACATTAGAGTCTACCTTGCTTGGTGACATCTAGACAGCTCAGGAGCAGGATCCTGAAATTCAGAAAATCAAGCAAGGATTAGCAGAATCAGAAAGTGGAGAATTCAGAGTGTCCGCTAGCGGGGTGTTGTACTTTGGCGACAGATTATGCGTTCCAGATCAGGAGGAACTACAGAGGAAAATCCTAGATGAGGCTCACAAGACTCCTTATGCGATGCATCCCGGCTCCACCAAGATGTACCAGGACTTGAAGAAACGTTTTTAGTGGCCTGGGATGAAGAGAGACATCGCTCGATATGTCAGCACCTGCCTAACCTGTCAGAGGGTTAAAGCAGAACATCAGAGACCAGGAGGAGTTTTGCAGCCTATTCAGATTCCAGAATGGAAGTGGGAAGACATTTCTATGGATTTCATAGTGGGACTACCTAGAACCACGAATGGTTTTGATGCCATCTGGGTAATAGTCGACAGGTTGACTAAATCAGCCCACTTCTTAGCTATCAGGATGTCCTACTCCATGGAACAGCTAGCACAGTTGTATCTCAAGGAGATCATTAGACTACATGGAGTCCCACGAACCATTATATCAGACAGAGATAGCAGATTCACATCACACTTCTGGGAGTGTGTACAGTCAGTGTTGGGCATGAAGTTAAAGTTCAGCACAGCCTTCCATCCTCAGACAGATGGACAGACGGAGCGAGTAAATCAGGTACTCGAAGATATGCTCAGAGCATGTGCCCTAGACTTCAAGGGAAGTTGGTGCAAATATCTGAGTCTAGCAGAGTTTGCATACAACAATAGCTATCAGGCCACTATCGGTATGACACCTTACGAGGCTCTCTATGGGCGGAGGTGTAGATCTCCAATCTGCTGGTATGAGAGTGGTGAACAGAGAGAACTAGAACTCTAGACAGATCTAGTGGCAGCCACCACAACAGCTATACAGTAGATCCGCCAGAGGATAGAGACAGCTCAGAGCCGCCAGAAAAGCTATGCTGATACACGACGCACACCCTTAGAGTTTTCAGTTGGGGATTCAATGTTCTTCAGAGTAGCTCCCATGAAGGGAGTGATGCGTTTTGGGAAGAAGGGCAAGCTAAGTCCAGATATGTGGGACCATACCTTATCAGCAGAAGAGTTGGCAAGGTAGCATATGAGCTAGAGCTACCACAGGAGATGTCAGCCATCCATAATGTATTTCATGTCTCTATGCTGAAGAAGCATATCCCAGATACCACCCAGGTGATTGAGCCCCAGTCGGTACAGATCCGCGAAGACCTCAGCTATGACAGTCGGCCTATTCAGATAATAGACCGAGCAGTTAAGAAATTACGGAACAAGGAAGTACCATTAGTCAAAGTTATTTGGCACAGTCACACAGTAGAAGAGGCAACTTGGGAGACAGAAGCCAGTATGAGACAGAAGTACCCAGAGTTATTCTAAGTTCGAGGACGAACTTTTTATAAGGTATGGGGGATTGTAACGCCCGAAAATTCTCAAAATTATTTTAGAAATATTCTACGATTTTTCTGGAATTTTAGGATATTTTTGTGGAATTTTTAGAATAGCGGAGGTAGCAAAAATAAATAGAACCGTAAAATAGCCTACGCGGGAATTGAACCCGAGACCTATTTGGGTCCTATGACTTATAGCGGACTCTAGTAACCAAGTGAACCCAGCAGGGCCGTGCTGAAAGAAAAGGGAGGCAATTAAATTTATATTAGAGTTGAATGAAATTACCCACTTAATATAAATAGGAAATTATTAAGTGGGGTTTTATTTTTTGATCGGGATTTCTCCTCCTCACCCTAACCTCACGCCGCCCCCTCCCTCTCCTCCTCCTTCTCTCGGCGCACCAAGCAAGGGCTAGGGTTCTGTCCCCTAGGCTCTAGGAGCACCTTCCGGCGACGACTCAGACACGAGGACGCTCTCCTCCACGAGAGGAACACATAGACGCGAGAAGATCGTCGAAGAGATCTCTCCTCCGGAAAACATAGCGATTAGATTTGTAAGAAAATCCGAACAGGAGGTAAGAAACCCCTCACCTGCAGTATAAGTAGCTTTCGTGTGAATCCCATGTCTTAGTTTAGTAATATGTAGACTATTGACACAAAGGATGCGAATTAGCGCATACCAAGTGTTCGATTAAATGTTTAGCACAGAAAAATGTAACTTAGGCATTTTAGTAACTTAGATAAATGCAATAGAAGCATTTTATAGCTTATTTAGTCTTGCTCCAGCTTTTACAGGACTAGATGTCCAATGGGTGGGCTCCCACAGTCGCCTCTGGGTTTAGATAACCTAGTTCTGGGTTGAGACAACCTAGTAAAAGCAAGACAAGAATTTATTAGCTTATGTTCAGTATTTTACTTTCTCAGTGGCACTGTACTGGATTAGATATCCTTTGGGTTGGGCTCCCACAGTCGTCCCTAGGTTCAGATAACCTAGTAACCCTACTAAATTAGGGACTTGCAAACCCGGGTCTAGTTAGGGATGCGCGCACAGCACGTACAGTTGTCGGGCCCAAACAGCAGCATGATTAGTATTTTCATCTATTATATATGTAGTTTTAAACTCTCACAAAATAGTTAGGTGAAATCAGTATAGCTTTAGCATTTGCTAGAATTAGCTCAGTTTATGCTTCAGTTCAGCTCACTCTTATGATTATGTATGATAGCTCTATGTTCAGTTTTATTACACATGTTTTAGATGATAGTATGCCTTGACTAGCTTTGATTTCTATGTAGGATAGCATGCCATGTTTTAGTCTAAACAGTACATATTTCAAATAGCATGTTTTAAAAGCATATTGCATCGAAAGCATGTTTTTGTGAGGTAGATGGTTTCTTACTAATCGAAAGCTTACAGATACTTTTCCTTATACTACAGATAAAGGTAAAGGAAAGATGGACTAGCGGAGGCTGGAGGGCAATGCGATAAAGATGTGTGTGGACGGAACTTGGAGTAGAGATCTTAGGGAATTTCAGCAAGCTTGTTTTAAGCATTAGAACCTTTTAGCATTTTGTTATTTTGCACCTTCGTATGTTAAGTGTTATAAATTAGTTAATCATGCATCCTATCATGTTTAGAACACTATTTTTGTGATGTTAGAATGTTTGACATTTAGTTTAGACCTTGTAATGTGATTGAGGCACGAAGTAGTGCTGAAATCAGACCTTTGGCACGAAATCAGAAACTCGAATCGATCAACTGATCGATTCGAGAGTTTCCAATCGATCGAAGGATCGACTGGGCATTTGGTCTCGCGAACAGTAGGCCTCTGGATCGATCGGTCGATCGATCCAGCAAGTTTTGTCGCGAACAGAAGGCTTTGGGATCGATCACTGGATTGGCCAGTCTGGATTGATCAGCCGATCGATACAGAATATTGCCCGAGCACAGTACCGTGCTGGATCGATCACTGGATCGATCCAACCCACGTTCCGTATACAGTAGCTACCTGGATTGATCAATGGATCGATCCGGCCATTCCAATTGATCCGTGGATCGATTGGGAGGCCTGATATCAGTAAGAAACTCTTAGTTAAGTTCCTTGGCCATTGGGGGATGTAATATATGCCATGAATAGTTTAGATTACACCCCTTAGCACATGTAGAACCAAGAAATGATAATAGTTTAGAAAAATTTTCATTAGTACAGCTTCCGCACTTAGATTTAATGATGGTCATGGAATAGTTAACACAGACTAATGTAACGATCGGCCTCACAGCCTAGACAGTAGGAGGCGGGTCGTTACAGAGAGCCAGCTCCACCTGCGATCTCGACTTTATCGCATCATCGGAGGGCAAATGTTGTCGGATCTCAACGGAATCGGCCATCGTCGGCTGAGAGGTCGTTACCTTGGCAGTTCTTGCGCACGATCAGCATCTACTCGGCGCCTAGGGCATCACGGGTGGCTCTCGGTCAAGAGGGGGAAACCAACCCTAGATTGGATCTTTCTTCTCCTCGCTCACGAGCTGGGCCTCTGATCGCCGGAATACCTAGTCCCAGTTATTCCCTGGCTTGACGAGGAGGATTTGCCACAGGAAGATATGGTTGCCTCCTTACCCTATCTTCGCTCTGTTCTTGTCCGATTACCACCATATTGTATCACTAGATTAGCATTTCTTGGACCGCAGATCCCTACCACAACAATGGATCTTCGACATAAACAAGTTATTGGATCAATCCTTATAGCACCATCCCTGGTTTCAACAGCAATTCCACCAGTGGTCACTGTGAATTTGGGTGAGTTTGTTTGGAGTAAGTCATGGTTGTAAACCCTAATTTAATTAGGTAGTGTTGATTAGGACAGTGGCATTTCTTGTGCTTAACAGGTGTTTGACGAAATGTTTTAGGTTTCTTGTCTCCTCTGTTTGTGCCAGTGTTAGCTAGAGCCCTAGAGCCAATCATTTGATGATTGTATTTTGGACTTATTGTATCATATTCTATATAAATAAAGGCATTTTGATTTTGGTTATTATACTTACTTGTATTGGTGCCAAATAAACTAAGTATAATAATGTCCTTGAGTAGACGGTTCTCACCTATATCAATCGGTTAGTTGAACCGATAGTGAGATGATATAGGGAACACTACTCTTAATCATTCCTAGTCGAGTATTAACATTCAGGGACAATGTTAATGCAATAAGACTAGCATGTAGGTCAACTCGATGACTTGATCTCACAAGTCATGGATATAGAGTTATCAAGTTGACACATGGGTATACATTAGAGAATGTATACTGAATGACCCGCCATGAGAAAGTATCATGGATCGTTATATGAGTGTCATATACTTTCTCATGTGGCTATTAGTATGACTACTAGTCTTTAGACCTGAAGTCACCATGGTTCCCTACATAAGGAGTTATGTACTTTGGTTTCGTCAAACGTCACCCGTAACTGGGTGGACTATAAAGGTGATTACTGGGTATGTAACAAATTATGCGGAGGGATGTGAGTGATGTAGATGGGATCTATCCCTCCTATATGACAGGAGTGACATCGGTATTCTTGATAGAGTGAGACCACGAAGTGCATGGCCATGCCCAAATGAGTCAATATAGGATATTGAGCTCATTTGATTTAGTGTGTCTACTTGGAGTTCAAGATTTAGATTGATTAGAGGATGACACAGTCTATGCCTCATATTGATCAATCTAAATGTCTAGGATAGAAGGACACTTGTCATATATTGTGAGGAGTCATAATTAGTAGTCACAAGGTGATGTTGGATCTCAACATTTCTTGTAATTTGGGTAGCAATGATGTATTGCTAGATGCCGCTCATTGCTTATGTTTCTAAAGGAGTTTAGAAACATTGCCAACGTTACAAGAACCTATTGGGTCACACACAAAGAACAAGTGGATAGAGATTGGGTTCATATGATGAACCAATTGGATTCAGATTGATTTAAATTAGACTTATTGAGTTAGACTCAATTAGATTCAATTGTTGAATGAGTCTAATTTAAATTTGATTCATTAAGTCAATTTATATTAATGAATTGAGATTCATTAGATTGAAATTGGCTTGGATCAAAGAATGAATTCAACTCAACATGGAAGAGATTTGGTCAATTTTGACTTGACCAAAATGGGAAGTTGAAACATCAAGTTTGACTTGATGTATTGCCACTTCATGGAGGATGACTCATCCTACATGGCAGCCACATCATCTCCACCTCATGAGGTGTGCCACCTCATGGAGGTTACACCTCCCATTCCATTTAATGTGGCCGGCCACATTAAATGGGGAGGTTACAATGGTGTGGTCGGCCACACTAATGCAAAGGAAGTTTTGTTTTGTGGCAATTGATGTGTGTTAATGCTTCATCTTCTTCCTTAGCTTCTTCCTTCTCCTTACTACTGTTGCCGTGGATTTTCATGGAGGGTGAAGATATGTGAGTTGTGTTCCAAGAGAATAGAGAAAGTGAAGGTCACAAAGGAGGATACTACTAGTGAGTGTATAAGATTCCTTTTCGCTTTCTCTCTTTTTCTCTCTTTCAAATCCTATCCGAGAGCCCTAGAAAGTGCTAGCACACTTGGGGTACTCTCTTCTCCATCCTTGTGTGTTAGAGAACATACCTTGTTCGTGTGGATATCACTAGAGAGTTGTCTACGTTGACAACTTCGAGATCCAACGTACCTTGGAATTGCGGGATTACGAATAGGGCACGCTTCGAAGGTAAAATGTTTTTCCTTTGTAGATCTACTGTAGATCGTAGTTTAAAACTCGTATTCGTGTTTTCAAAATTTTTTCTTCGCACGAGATCCAATGGCAAGGGTGATTCGGGATTTTCGCGACGTGAAAACGCGGTTTTCGCGGCCCGAAAAAACCAACAGCCGGACCAGCTACAGATGGTTGGGGAAACTCCATCTTTCTCCACAGCAAACTTTGGATTTCTTCATCAAAGGGTGTGAATCTATTTTAGATCGAGGTAAGCTAAGTATGGAGTTTTGGTTGCATTTATGTGATAGATGGGTGAATAAAGATTTATATCATATTATATTGGAGACTGTGATCTGTGGTTGTTTGGATTGAAGTGAAAGATTGTGGATTTAGTTAAACCTAATTGGATTAAGGGATTAGGTTAATTACTTTGATTAGGGTTTTCCCTAAATAGATTGGGGAGTTTATTTAGCTATTTGCTATCTATGTAATTAGCTAAATATATTATGGGATCGCAGGTCTTTGTTTCGAGGTGAGCGTCTCGACGTGGGATTGATTTATCTAGCACGATCGATAGATTTAAGGCGGGTATTACTTCCTTGGCTCTATGTAAATTTTTATTGAGCTTAGTGCATGGTTTTATGTAGTGGATTAGGCAGCTTTTCCTTATATCGTATTTGTTGGTTGCCTTCCTGCTTGATACTTATGCTTGATCTTTAAGATGTCCTGGTTATATCTTATACAGTCTCTATTCTTGATTTCAACTCTGCTGTGATTATGCGTGTAGAGTATGTATTGTAGGGATTGTCAAGTTGTTGGACTTACCATGCAGATTTTGCATATGATGTGGATTATACGTAGCTTGGTATGTGTTTTAGGAGTCATCATGTTGACCGTACATTTGCATGTTGTATGCACACACGTGTTTGGTTATGTACTTTTGGAGGAGTTGTGTTGATTGTATGTTTGTGGTTTATACACGTGTTTGATGTGTTTATTATTGGAGGATACATGTTGATTGTACTTATGTTCTGTGCATGTGTCCAGTGGGATTATTGGAGATTTTTGGTTGATTATACGTGTGTAGTTGTGTTTGGTGGGATGTGTGGATTTATCATGATGATTATATTTATGTTGTGGAGTTCTTATGTGGTTTGGAGGTTGCATTGATGATGACAGTATTGGTATCATGATTATATATATATATCATGTTCATCATTCATTGCATCTGACGATTATTGTCTCCCTTGTGGTTGAGAGGATCGTCAGTCTTTTATAGCTGTCCATTCGACCACTGATGGAGAGTGGTAGCTGAGGAGTGGAGCTATGTCATGTCCTGTCGCGCTTACTCAGCTGCTCAGTGTTTTTACTTTGTCAGCCTTGACCACTCTGGAGTAATGGATCTTGAGGGTACAGTAGTTAGGGGGCTTGAGTTGTGAGTGGTCAGGGACCCTTAGTTATGTAGTTAGATAACTACATAGTATACTATCGCCTCAGTCGCTTTATAGCGGTTACGTGCGTGAGGCTTGTACGGTTTGTCACGGATCCAAGCGTCTCGGCCATACAGGGGTCGTGGTGTCTGGAGAGGTGGCGGGGGTGACCATGGAGCATGCATGCACTTTTGCATATGATGCGCGGTGCATCTGGGGGGGGATATATTTGCATATATGCCTAGTAGATACTAGTCGCATGTGATTGTGATTTGTTGCACTTGTTTGAGATATGATTGTTGCATATGGTTGTCATGCTGCATACATGTCATTTATTTTACATGTATATGCAGTCGTATTTATATTGCACAGGTGTCACGGGTATGTCTGTTGCAGATCTGGTGAGTTTACTGATCATTGTACCATGTGTCGATTCCAGATTGGGTATGTGTCTATCATTATGTTAGTTGTGGTTTGTACAGTTTATATGTCAGGATATTATGTCAGATATGTTTAGGTGCATTGATTATGATAGTATGATCATGTTCTTTATTCACTACTGAGACTGTATACTTGTGATCTCCATGTTGATTTATGGACCATGCATTATCTGTTCTATTACCCGCTGAGTTACCTATAGTCACCACCGCATGTATGCATTTATATTTTCAGGTAGCTTGTAGATGGTTGGTGTGTCACTTGGAGTATCCTGCCTGCCAGGCCCTACGTCACATCCGGAGACCGTTTCGGGTTTTTATATTTGCTTTATTTGTATTTGGTATTTGCTGTATTTGGTGTGTTATTGTATTTGTGTGTAGCCATGTGGCTATCTTATGGTTTTGGTGTTGTATTTTTGTTTAAGTCGTGCCGGCATGCATTGTATTTATTTGGTTTGTGTGGGCTTTCCTTCATTTTTTCGCTGTGTTTTTAGTACAGCCGTGTGTGCTGCTTTATATATAACTGCGTGGTTGTGATTGTTTCATTCCAGCCGTGTGGGTTGTGATTATAACTGCGTGGTTGTGTTTATATTCCAACCGTAAGTGGTTGATGAATATTTTGTATTTATTGATGTTTCAGATTATCACCGGTACAGGGGAGATGCTATCATCTTTTTGTCTGGCAAGTACTCCTTTGGGGGCGTGACAATTTTTGGTATCAGAGTGAGTACGATACCTGTTTTGTTTTGTGTTATGTTTTTGAGTTAATCTGATATCAATTTTTGGTATCAAAGCAGGTATACGATACTTGCTATGTGTTCTGGATTTTCGAGATTTATCTGAAATCAAGTTTTGGTATCAGAGCAGGTATATGATACTTGCTATGTGTTCTTGATTTTCGAGATTTATCTGATACCAATTTTTGGTATCAGAGCAGGTTTACGATGCTTGTTGTTTGTGTTTAGGGATTTTGTGTTTCGATTTTCTTGATGTGACTTTCTGGGCTTTGGGACCAGGCAGCAGCAAGACATCTCCAGGCTATAGGAGGTATGTTTGCATATTGTTATCATACATTTTTGCTGGTATATGTATTGTTGTCCATGCTAGTAGTTATGACATGTGTGTTAGTACTCTCTTGTTAGTACTTGTCTAGTTGATTGTATCATGCATTTCATGTGTTGGGTCAATCACTGATCACGGTTGACCCTACTGGAGATTAAGGTTTATAGTCTCAGGGGATTCTTCATATCATACTACCAGTAGTTTTAGTATCTGTTACTACTAGTTGGTTGAGAGTTAGTCACATACCAGTCTCTATTATTATTAGCTGAGTAGTGGATGATATCTGTATACTCATGATGACATAGTTAGTAGAGTACTGGTGTACTCTTATTGGTTTATTTAGTTTTGAGATTGATTTACCTGTTTGACTTGGGCTGAGGGGTTTGATATATCTTAGTTAGTTTCGTACTCCTGTTGTTTTGATTAGTAGAGTATTGATTTACTCCTGTTGGTTAGGTTAGTAGATTACCTGGTTAACTTGTGTAGTTGTGGTTTGACTTAACACCCTTGTGACTTGGGTAGATTAGTTTGTTGTTGACCGATTTATTTTGTTGGTTCGACCAGTAGGGGGCCAACGAACTCAATATTATAGGGATTCTGATCATTGGGATTGTTCGTGCTTGGTTAGATATTTTGAGGTATATTTGAGTATAGGACTTGTATCGATGTAGAGAGGACTGAATTAGTCCTATACCATTGTCGACTTAGTCAGTTTATAGAGGATTGATGTATCCTATTCCATGGGGACTTTGACTATGGATTGTCTGTACCCGGTTGGAGGACTTAGAAGGTACATTCAGATAGTATATCGCACGGTGTGGAAAAGTGTAAAGCTACTTGCTTAACACTTTGAGATACAACCGTTACTAGGGTATAACTTGGAGAGTACATTTGGTTATATGATTTGTACTAACGTGAGAGAGTCGAAGTTAGCTGCTTAACCTTTACGTGACTCGGTACCACATGAAGGAAGAAGCAGAGAATGCTTTTTGGAGATCAGGACATCACATAGTGATTTCTTTGAGGTGTTTGGAGAGAGAGTACTTCTTTATCGCTTTCAGTAGCATGATGGTTTATAAGGCGATGATCAATCTACTCATCTAACGTTGTTCCATGGGAGATCCTGACTCATGGACTGATCGGATATAGTTAGATATCCTTGATGTACTTAGTGATATATAGTCCGCAATGGTGCGGAGGAAATGGTGTTAGTTGAGTAATACTTAGGAGGTACGACAGTAACTAGGTATAATTTCATATGATGATCTTTGAGTGGTAGAGCGTCGATTGACAGATATTTTGACCAACTATTTAGGATAGAGGATTCGATCCTTTTATCAGCTTTTGTCGAGGGACATATATAGGATGATTATAAGGGTGATGGAGATACTCTTTTGATGGGTAGACTCTTAGTCAGGAGATTGTGTGACCCTTTGACTTTGGATTGACATTCCTTTACTATGGATATTTGATTATCAGAAAGGATGAGATGATGAGATTTGACATACTTTTTGGGATACATTTAGTTTGTTGGCAGTAGGTGTTGAGGGTTGGATGCTTTCCTTTGACTCTATCTTTGTTTATGAGACTATCTGGTATGATTGATTGATGTTGACGATGATTGGAGATTGGTGGATATTGGGAGATCAGGTGTGGTGATAGGTTGTCTTTTGATGATCTCTTATTTGGTGTTTGATGTTGATAGTGACATGGAGTGTGGTCTGTCAGTGATATGTATGGTTTTGTTGATTTGTAGTGTGTGATCAGATCATAGATTTGTCAGGGATCTTACGGTTGGGTGTGCCTGTTGTACGGATATTACGAGTCTATGGTTTTATCGTTTAGGCTTACAGTACCCTAGACGTTATGTTTTCATGGACTCGATGTATTTGGTATTATTAAGGTGTTTAGATCAGTTTTCATTGTCTCCATTGACAATGTTGTGATCTATTTTCGATCCGAGGTGAATCATGTACACTAGCTTTGCATAATTCTAGAGATGTTTCAACGAGGACATCTATATGTGAAATCAGTCGTGCGTATTGTGATTGTCTTTTATGAGATATCTGGGATGCGTTGTCTTTAGTAGAGGGATATTCGTGGATCCACAGGAGTTGGAGGTTATTACCAGTTCGGAGTAGTCATAGTCTATACACGAGACTCTCAGTTTTCTTGGTCTAGTTGGATATTACCAAAGATTGGTTGAGGGTTTCTCTAGCATTGATATGCCGTTGACTGGACTGTCTAGGAATGGTATGGAATTTTTCCTGGATAGATGCTTACAAGATCAGTTTCAGGTGTTGAAACAAAAAGTTGTTAACTACACCGTCTTAGTTGCAATTTCTGGTGTAGACGGTTTGTACTCTACACTGGTGTGGCGTACTTGGGGTTTGGTGCAGTTCCGATGTAGCATGAGTTGGGCAGTCTCATGCCAGTATACCGAATTATCGTGTGATGAGAATGAAAATCTTTATCTTCGTGGGAGATTATGTGGGTTTCTGAGTCATTTCTTATCTGGGAGGAGTTACTGCAGGAAACACATTGATCTGGATTTGTGATACATTCGGTTGACACCTGATGTAGGGAGACTGGGAGCATTCTGATGGGTGGAACAATATGAAGAAAGACATCGCGGATTTTGTAGCTTGATGTCTAGCATGGCAACAAGTGAAGGCTGAACATCAGAGATTAGTAGGATTGTTTCAGTAGACTCGTATTTTGGAGTGGAGTTAGGAGCATGTTTTGATGGATTTTGTTGTGAGATTATCCATGATATGGAGAGGATATGATGGTTTGGGTAATTATTGTTGGGTGACGACTTTGCTCCCTAGCTATCGATTTGTAGGGCGAATTCTTTCGGATTGAGTAGTAGGATAATACTTTAGAGAGATTACCGGACCTCATGGTATATCTCTGAGTGTTATATTAGATGGAGATCTGCAAATTTTCATCATGGTTTTGATTGTGGTTACAGCAGACTTTGGGTTCGGAGTTTGCTTTAGTATATATTTTCACCTTCGGACTGATGGATAGTTTGAGCGGCCTTATACAGTTGTTGGAGGATCTATTGTTAGTAGATTATGGATTGCAGATGTAGTTGATTTATCCACTGTTGGTTAGGTAACAGTATGAGAGTCACAAAAGTAGGGTGAGCTCATAACCCATAAGGTCATCCTTTAGGGTTGGGGACATGTTCATTATACTTGGAGTGAGTGGTATATGTGTTTGTTGCTTGGATGCTACTCTTGGATGAGGATCCCTGAATTGACTAGTAAATTTGGGGACCAAATTTTTGTTAGTGGGGGAGAATGTAAGATACTGTAAAATTTAAATAATAAATATTGTTGGACGAAAAATCATATTGGATTTTTTGGGGATTTTTAGAAATTTTTCGGGAATTAAACGGAGTTCGTATGACCCGTTTTGAGGGAATTGATTCGGGGTACAGAGGAAACCTATTTAAAATACCCATTTAAGTGGGAGTTGATTAAGAAGTGAACTTTGGGTTTAATTAAATAAACCCTAAATACTTAATTTCTTTTTTCCCGATTCCCTCGTACGATACCTCATTCTCACACGAGCCATCTTCTCCACCCGACCCGCGCCCTCTCCTCCTCTTTCTCGCGATTCCCTGACACCGATCGCCACGGGCTCACCGCCGGCAGCAGCAGTCCTTCCCTCGTCCTTCCCTTTGCGTGCTCTACCGACACCCTCTCCTTTCCTCTTTCAAATGTCTCTGCTCTGGATCGGCGATGGAGAGCCTGCTCCACCTGCGATCTCGACTTCGTCGCATCATCGGAGGGCAAATGTTGTCTGATCTCAACGGAATCGGCCATCGCCGGATGAGAGGTCATATCCTTGGCGGTTCTTGCGCACGATTGGCATCTGCTCGGCGCCTAGGGCATCACGGGTGGCTCTCGGTCAAGAGGGGGAAACCAACCCTAGATTGGATCTTTCTTCTCCTCACTCACGAGCTGGGCCTCTGATCGCCGGAATACCTAGTCCCAGTTATTCCCTGGCTTGACGAGGAGGATTTGCCACAGGAAGGTATGGTTACCTCCTTACCCTGTCTTCGCTCTGTTCTTGTCCGATTACCACCATAGTGTATCACTAGATCAACATTTCTTGGACTGCAGATCGCTACCACAGCAATGGATCTCCGACATAAACAAGTTATTGGATCAATCCTTATAGCACCATCCCTGGTTTCAACAGCAATTCCACCAGCGATCACTGTGAATTTGGGTGAGTTTGTTTGGAGTAAGTCATGGTTGTAAACCCTAATTTAATTAGGTAGTGTTGATTAGGGCAGTGGCATTTCTTGTGCTTAACAGGTGTTTGACAAAATGCTTTAGGTTTCTTGTCTCCTCTGTTTGTGCCGGACCAGCTACAGATGGTTGGGGAAACTCCATCTTTCTCCAAAGCAAACTTTGGATTTCTTCATCAAAGGGTGTGAATCTATTTTAGATCGAGGTAAGCTAAGTATGGAGTTTTGGTTGCATTTATGTGATAGATGGGTGAATAAAGATTTATATCATATTATATTGGAGACTGTGATCTGTGGTTGTTTGGATTGAAGTGAAAGATTGTGGATTTAGTTAAACCTAATTGGATTAAGGGATTAGGTTAATTATTTTGATTAGGGTTTTCCCTAAATAGATTGGGGAGTTTATTTAGCTATTTGCTACCTATGTAATTAGCTAAATATATGATGTGATCACAGGACTTTGTTTCGAGGCGAGCGTCTCGACGTGAGATTGATTTATCTAGCACGATCGACAGATTTAAGGCGGGTATTTCTTCCTTGGCTGTATGTAAATTTTTATTGAGCTTAGTGCATGGTTTTATGTGGTGGATTAGGCTGCTTTTCCTTATATCGTATTTGTTGGTTGCCTTCCTGCTTGATACTTATGCTTGATCTTTAAGATGCCCTAGTTATATCTTATACAATCTCTATTCTTGATTTCTACTATGCTGTGATTACGCGTGTAGAGTATGTATTGTAGGGATTGTCGAGTTGTTGGACTTACCATGCTGATTTTGCATATGATGTGGATTGTACGTAGCTTGGTATGTGTTTTAGGAGTCATCATGTTGACCGTACATTTGCATGTTGTATGTACACACGTGTTTGGTTATGTACTTTTGGAGGAGTTGTGTTGATTGTATGTTTGTGGTTTATACACGTGTTTGATGTGTTTATTATTGGAGAATACATGTTGATTGTACTTATGTTCTGTGCATGTGTCCAGTGGGATTATTGGAGATTTTTGGTTGATTATACGTGTGTAGTTGTGTACATGTGTTTGGTGGGATGTGTGGATTTATCATGACGATTATATTTATGTTGTTGTGTGCTTATGTGGTTTGGAGGTTGCATTGATGATGACAGTATTGGTATCATGATTATATATATATATCATGTTCATCATTCATTGCATCTGACGATTATTGTCTCCCTTGTGGTTGAGAGGATCGTCAGTCTTTTACAACTGTCCATTCGACCACTGATGGAGAGTGGTAGCTGAGGAGTGGAGCTATGTCATGTCCTGTGGCGCTTACTCAGCTGCTCAGTGTTTTTACTTTGTCAGCCTCGACCACTCTGGAGTAGTGGATCTTGAGGGTACAGTAGTCAGGGGGCTTGAGTTGTGAGTGGTCAGGGACCCTTAGTTATGTAGTTAGATAACTACATAGTATACTGTCGCCTCAGTCGCTTTATAACGGTTACGTGCGTGAGGCTTGTACGGTTTGTCACGGACCTAAGCCTCTCGGCCATACAGGGGGCGTGGTGTCTGGAGAGGTGGCGGGGGTGACCATGGAGCATGCATGCACTTTTGCATATGATGCGCGGTGCTTCTGGGGGGGATAGATTTGCATATATGCCTAGTAGATACTAGTCGCATGTGATTGTGATTTGCTGCACTTGTTTGAGATATGATTGTTGCATATGGTTGTCATGCTGCATACATGTCATTTATTTTACATGTATATGCAGTCGTATTTATATTGCATAGGTGTCACGGGTATGTCTGTTGCAGATCCGGTGAGTTTACTGATCATTGTACCATGTGTCGATTCTAGATTGGGTATGTGTCTATCATTATGTAAGTTGTGTTTATACAGTTTATATGTCAGGATATTATGTCAGATTTGTTTAGGTGCATTGATTATGATAGTATGATCATGTTCTTTATTCACTACTGAGACTGTATACTTGTGATCTCCATGTTGGTTTATGGACCATGCACTATCTGTTCTATTACCCGCTGTGTTACCTATAGTCACCACCGTATGTATGCATTTATATTTTCAGGTAGCTTGTAGATGGTTGGTGTGTCACTTGGAGTATCCTGCCTATCAGGTCCTACGTCGCATCCGGAGACCGTTTCGGGTTTTTATATATGCATTATTTGTATTTGGTATTTGCTGTATTTGGTGTGTTATTGTATTTGTGTGTAGCCATGTGGCTATCTTATGGTTTTGGTGTTGTATTTGTGTTTAAGTCGTGCCAGCATGCATTGTATTTATTTGGTTTGTGTGGGCTTTCCTTCGTTTTTCCGCTGTGTTTTTAGTACAGCCGTGTGGGCTGCTTTATATATAACTACGTGGTTGTGATTGTTTCATTCCAGCCGTGTGGGTTGTGATTATAACTGCGTGGTTGTGTATATATTCCAGCCGTATGTGGCTAATGTATATTTTGTATGTATTGATGTTTCAGATTGTCACTGGTACAGGGGAGATGTTGTCATCTTTTTGTCTGGCAAGTACTCCTTTGGGGGCGTGATAATTTTTGGTATCAGAGTGGGTACGATACCTGTTTTGTTTTGTGTTCTGTTTTTGAGTTAACCTGATACCAATATTTGGTATCAAAGCAGGTATACGATACTTCCTATGTGTTCTGGATTTTTGAGATTTATCTGAAACCAAGTTTTGGTAGCAGAGCAGGTATACGATACTTGCTATGTGTTCTGGATTTTCGAGATTTATCTGATACCAATTTTTGCATCAGAGCAGGTTTACGATGCTTGTTGTTTGTGTTTTGGGATTTTGTGTTTCGGTTTTCTTGATGTGACTTTTTGGGCTTCGGGACCAGGCAACAGGAGGACATCTCCAGGCTATAGGAGATATGTTTGCATATTGTTATCATACATTTTTGCTGGTATACGTATTGTTGTCCATGCTAGTAGTTATGACATGTGTGTTAGTACTCTCTTGTTAGTACTTGTCTAGTTGATTGTATCATACATTTCATGTGTTGGGTCAATCACTGATCACGGTTGACCCTACTAGAGATTAAGGTTTACAATCTCAGGGGATTCTTCATATCATACTACCAGTAGTTTTAGTGTTTGTTACTACTAGTTGGTTGAGAGTTAGTCACATACCAGTCTCTATTATTATTAGCTGAGTAGTGGATGATATCTGTATACTCATGATGACATAGTTAGTAGAGTACTGGTGTACTCTTATTGGTTTGTTTAGTTTTGAGATTGATTTACCTGTTTGACTTGGGTAGAGGGGTTTGATATATCTTAGTTAGTTTCGTACTCCTGTTGTTTTGATTAGTAGAGTATTGATTTACTCCTGTTGGTTAGGTTAGTAGATTACCTGGTTAACTTGTGTAGTTGTGGTTTGACTTATCACCCTTGTGACTTGTGTAGATTAGTTAGTTGTTGACCGATTTATTTTGTTAGTTCGACAAGTAGGGGGCCAACGAACTCTATATTATAGGGATTCTGATAATTGGGATTGTTCGTGCTTGGTTAGATATTTTGAGGTATATTTGAGTACAGGACTTGTATCGATGTAGAGAGGACTGAATTAGCCGTATACCATTGTCGGCTTAGTCAGTTTATAGAGGATTGATGTATCCTATTCCATGGGGACTTTGACTATGGATTGTCTGTACCCGGTTGGAGGACTTAGAAGGTACATTCAGATAGGATATCGCACGATGTGGAAAAGTGTAAAGCTACTTGCTTAACACTTTGAGATACAACCGTTACTAGGGTATAACTTGGAGAGTACATTTGGTTATATGATTTGTACTAACGTGAGAGAGTCGAAGTTAGCTGCTTAACCTTTACGTGACCCGGTACCACGTGAAGGAATAAGCAGAGAATGCTTTTTGGAGATCAGGACATCACTTAGTGATTTCTTTGAGGTGTTTGGAGAGAGAGTACTTCTTTATCGCTTTCAGTAGCATGATGGTTTATAAGGCGATGATCAGTCAACTTGTCTAACGTTGTTCCATAGGAGATCCTGACTCATGGACTGATCGGATATAGTTAGATATCCTTGATGTACTTAGTGATATATAGTCCGCAATGGTGCGGAGGAAATGGTGTTAGTTGAGTAATACTTAGGAGGTACGACAGTAACTAGGTATAATTTCATATGATGATCTTTGAGTGGTAGAGCGTCGATTGACAGATATTTTGACCAACTATTTAGGATAGAGGATTCGATCCTTTTATCAGCTTTTGTCGAGGGACATATATAGGATGATTATAAGGGTGATGGAGATACTCTTTTGATGGGTAGACTCTTAGTCAGGAGATTGTGTGACCCTTTGACTTTGGATTGATATTCCTTTACTATGAATATTTGATTATCAGAAAGGATGAGATGATGAGATTTAGCATACTTTTTGGGATACATTTAGTTTGTTGGCAGTAGGTGTTGAGGGTTGGATGCTTTCCTTTGACTCTATCTTTGTTTATGAGACTATCTGGTATGATTGATTGATGTTGAGGATGATTGGAGATTGGTGGATATTGGGAGATCAGGTGTGGTGATAGGTTGTCGTTTGATGATATATTAGTGGATATTTGATTTGATGATTTATTATTTGGTGTTTGATGTTGATAGTGACATGGAGTGTGGTCTGCCAGTGATATGTATGGTTTTGTTGATTTGTAGTGCGTGATCAGATCACAGATTTGTCCGGGATCTTACGGTTGGGTGTGCCTGTTGTACGGATATTATGAGTCTATGGTTTTATCATTTAGGCTTACAGTACCCTAGACGTTATGTTTTCATGGACTCGATGTATTTGGTATTATTAGGGTGTTTAGATCAGTTTTCATTGTCTCCATTGACGATGTTGTGATCTATTTGCGATCCGAGGAGGATCACTTACACTAGCTTTGCATAATTCTAGAGATGTTTCAACGGGGACATCTATATGTGAAATCAGTCGTGCGTATTGTGATTGTCTTTTATGAGATATCTAGAATGCGTTGTCTTTAGTAGAGGGATATTAGTGGATCCGCAGGAGTTGGAGGTTATTACCAGTTTGGAGTAGTCGTAGTCTATACACGAGACTCTCAGGTTTCTTGGTCTAGTTGGATATTACCAAAGATTGGTTGAGGGTTTCTCTAGCATTGATATGCCGTTGACTGGACTGTCTAGGAATGGTATGGAATTTTTCCTGGATAGATGCTTACAAGATCAGTTTCAGGTGTTGAAACAAAAAGTCCGGCCGTTCGGACGGGGACCCTCTGAGGGAAGTCAACGCCACGTGGTGGTCAACAGTCAAAAGGATCAGCAGGAGGTCCGGCCAACCGGAGAAGGGTTAGGTCGACCAGTCGAACGGGTCCTGGCGGAATCAAAGAACAACTCGACAGGGTGTCGAGTTTCCGATGCTCATAGTGAACAAGGTCGCTGGGCCGAGCGGGCATCCCGCTCGGCCGAGGCGTAAATCAGTAAGACTGTAAAGGGATGTTCTTAGCCGAGCACGCGACCGGGCAGCTTCCCGGTCAGACTGACAATGACGTCTGACCGGACGTCATGAGCCTGCCGAGCGGCTGGACGCTCGGCACAGGGACAGAAGAGACAGAAGGACAAGGGAAACATCGGGGAACATATTCTGACAACAGGCATGTCCAACGACCAAGCCATACGTAGAACCTTGCGACAGAAGGTTCTGCCGTCCCATCAGGGAGGTGCTCGAACTATAGCAGTATGGTGCCAGGCAAGCTCCTCTGACAAGCCCATACTAAGGTATGGTACAGGACACGTGTAGGCCTCGGTAAGTGTGCACAAGTCTCCCCACAGCTCTATATAAGAGCCCTCAGACTTCGGCGGAGGTACGCAATCACGCATTCTCTGAGATTGGAAGCCACTTCATAGTTTCCTCTTGCCTGACTTGAGCGTCGGAGGGTCGTCGCCGGGAATCCCTTCCCGGCCCGACTTCTTTGCAGGTTCACCGGAGATCCATACGGCCGGTCAGAGATCCACGTCATTGGTCGGAAGAGCGCCACGTGCCCAGCGTCCATCGATTCAGCGTTCGGGCAGGATCAGATTGGCGCCGTCTGTGGGAACGCACCTGCATCCGAGTGGATGAGATGGACGAAGCTAGACGACAACACACAGTGATGCTCTCTCAGGAGGAGCTCGACGCTCTGATCGAGGCAAGAGCAGCTAAGCTTGTGGAACAACAGAGACAGAAGGCGCACGCCGAGCGGATGGAGCAACAAGCGACGCCCGCGTTGGGAGGCCGAGCGGAAGCACCACCGGCCATAGTTCCATTTCATCGGGCCCTATTTCGTACGCCTCCTGAAGCTGCAACAGTTAATTGTGACCGAGGATCTTCGTCCGACGAGGCGCCCATGCAAGACAACAGAAAAGGCAAGGCTCCCCGAACGGACGCCTCCCCCGAGTGGATCAACCGGCAGTTTTCAGAGGCTATCCTACAGGACCCTCTGCCGAAGCATTACGTGCCCCTGGCGATCGGGGAATACAACGGAACCACCGACCCGGATGACCATCTAGGTAAGTTCGACAACACAGCTACCCTATATCAATACACAGATGGAGTAAAGTGCCGGGTGTTCCTTACCACCCTCTCGGGATCGGCGCAACGGTGGTTTCGGAGGTTGCCGGACGGATCCATTACAAGTTTCAAGGAGTTCCGCACGGCCTTCCTTCACCATTTTTCAAGCAGTCGGCGTTACCAGAAGACTAGTGTCAGTCTATTCGCCATCAAACAAGAGCCCAGGGAGTCGCTCCGAGCTTACATCCAGCGATTCAACCGGGTGGCCATGGATACTCCAACGGCCACCTCAGAAACAATGATGAATGCGTTCACGCAAGTCCTCGTGGACGGTGACTTCTTCCGCTCACTTATTCGAAAGCTGCCTCAGGACTATGATCATATGTTGCACCGGGCCAACGAGTACATTAATGTGGAGGAAACCCAGGCGGCCCGAAGGAGAGAAGCTCCAACCGAGCGGCTAGCCCTTGCCGAGCGGAAGCCGCCCACTGGCCACCAGCCGCCCAGAGGACCGCGAGCTAAAGCAGCCCGCCCTCAGCAACATGCAAGATCTCATGCCATCCAAGAGGTATAAGCCGAGCGGCCCAAACCAAAAAAGAAGGTATGGACCCCCATGTTTTGCTCGTTCCACCGGACTGACACGCATAACACAAGAGATTGCCGAAGCCTTCCCCTGATCGCCCACCCCGTTCCCCGGAGTGGCCACCGTCGATCGCCATCATCCGACAGGCGACAGCGACAACGTGAAGCCGATCGATGACAGTCTCCCGAGCGGTATCATCCTCAGAGGCACAAGGACAATCCCCGAGTATCTAAGGAGCGACCCAGGTCGTCCGCCCGGGAAGAAGAAAATAGAAGCAACACGTCCCGGGGCGAAATCAACATAATCGCTGGCGGGCCGACCGGAGGAGACTCCAACAGAGCAAGGAAGGCAAGTGTTAGGTAGCTCCATGTTGGTTGCTACTTGGAAAGCCTAGAGGTTCAACTGTACAAAATTTTTTACAAAGATCTGAACCTTTTCCTAGCTACCATGTGTTCTTTTAAATTAAATTTTGGATCGCCTGCGGAACTTAACACGTTTGATCCAAAACTTAATCTATTTGTTCTTTTAGGTTTTGACTTGGATCTCCTGCGGAACTTAACACGTTCGACCCAAATCACCTTAAGTTATTAATTCCATTAAATATTAATTTCCATAATTGGTTCCCAGTACTGATGTGGCGAGGCACATGACCTTCTTGGATATGGGAGCAACCACCACCGACTAGACAAAACCTTTTATAGAAATATAATATTTAATTTCCTAAAATAACTTTAGGTTAACCGAAAAGAACAATCAAATCACAAGGAAAAATAAAACAAAAGAACATAATTTCGAGAAACATATTCGAAATACTAGAATGTAAGCCTCTTGTATTTAGTATTATTTCCATAAATAACTAGTATGATCCGGAAAAGGAAAAACTACTAGATATACCTTCTAGAAAGACCTCTTGATCTTCTACCGTATTCCTCTTCTAACCTCGGACGTTGTGTGGGCAACGATCTTCCGAGATGAGAAAACCACCAACCACCTTCTTCTCCTCCAAGCTAGGTTCGGCCACAATAAGGAAGCTTCACCAAGGAAGAAAATCAAAACACCAACCAAGCTCCAAGAGATGCTAGCTTTCTCTCCTTCTTCTTCTTCTTCTTCTTCTCCAAGTAGTATCCGGCCACCACAAGCGCTCCAAGGGAAAGAGAGAGGTTCGGCCACCACAAGAGGAAGAGAGGGAGAGGATGATGATGATGGCCGGCCACACCAAGGAACAAAAGAGGGAGAGAAATAATAGAGGTTGTTTTTTATGAAGGCACTCCTACCCCTTCTTTTATATTCCTTGGCTTTGGCAAATAAGGAAATTTATTTATAATAAAATTTCCTTAACTTTCCTTGACAACAATTAATTAAGAAAAAATTAAATAAATTTTCCTAATTAATTGTATGTGGTCGGCCACCTCATGTAGAGCAAATATGATAAGTTTAATCAACAATTAAAACTTCCTTTTTTGTCTTTGGAAATTTTAAAAAATAAAATTTCCTTTTAAAATCCCTTCATGGTTGATAAAAATAAATTTCTATAATTTTAATTTTCAACATGTGAATAATTTTTCAGAGAGAAAAAATAAAATATCTTTCCAATCTACAAATAAGGAAAGAGATCTAATCTCTTTCTTTTAATCTTTTTGTAGATCTTTTTAAAGAGAGATATTTTAATTTTAATTCTCTGTAATAAATTATATCTTCCATATAATAAAAATTAAAATTAAAATTCTTTTTAATTTAATGGGGGCCGGCCACCTAAGCTTGGGTTCAAGCTAGGGCCGACCACCCATGAACCAAGGCTTGGCCGACCCTAGCTTGAACCACAAGCTAGCTTGGCTGGCCCCTTTCTCATGGGTATCAAGGTGGGTATAGGTGGGTATAGTACTCTATAAATAAGAGGCTACGATAGGGACCGAGAGGAGAAATTGGTTTTGGTCTCCCGATAAAATTAAGCATCCCGTGTTCGCCCCGAACACACAACTTAATTTTATCAATAATAATTCATTCCACTAGAGAACTATTATTGAACTACCGCACCAATCCCAAATTACATTTTTGGGCTCCTTCTTATTATGAGTGTGTTAGTCCCCTGTGTTTAAGATATCGAATGTCCACTAATTAAGTGAGTTACTGACAACTCATTTAATTAATATTTTAGTCCAAGAGTAGTACCACTCAACCTTATCATCATGTCGGACTAAGTCCACCTACAGGGTTTAACATGACAATCCTTATGAGCTCCTCTTGAGGACATTATCAACCTAGTATCTCTAGGACACAGTTTCCTTCTATAATCAACAACACACACTATAAGTGATACCATTTCCCAACTTATCAGGCTTATTGATTCATCGAACTAAATCTCACCCATTGATAAATTAAAGAAATAAATATCAAATATATGTGCTTGTTATTATATTAGGATTAAGAGCACACACGTCCATAATAACCAAGGTCTTTGTTTCTTTATAAAGTCAGTATAAAAGAAACAACCTCAAATGGTCCTACTCAATACACTCTAAGTGTACTAGTGTAATTATATAGTCAAGATAAACTAATTCCTAATTACACTACGACCTTCCAATGGTTTGTTCCTTTCCATTTTGGTCGTGAGCTACTGTTTATAATTTATAAGGTACTGATAACATCATCTTCTATATGTGACACCACATACTATGTTATCTACAATATAAATTAATTGAATAACTACAAACAAATGTAGATAAATTGACCAAATGTAATTCTTTATTTAACATAAATGTTTACAAAAGCTTAGGCTTTCAGTATACACTCCAACAATCTCCCACTTATACTAATGACTAAGCTGCCATATCTTCTACCATACATCTGATTCCCATTCCTTCCACATGCCGATAAAAAGCTTTCGCCGGAAGGGCCTTAGTGAAAGGATCTACCAAGTTATCCGCTGATGCAATCTTGGCAATGACAACTTCTCCTCGCTTCACGATATCTCGTATCAGGTGGTACTTGCGCTCTATATGTTTACTTGCCTTATGAGCTCGTGGTTCCTTCGAGTTTGCAACTGCACCGCTATTATCACAATAAATTGTGATGATTTTGGGCAAACCAGGAATCACATCTAAGTCCATTAGAAAGTTCCTTAGCCATACTGCTTCTTTAGCTGCCTCAGAGGCTGCTACATACTCTGCTTCCATGGTTGAGTCCGAAACGCATTTCTGCTTAACATTCCTCCATGAAATGGCTCCACCTCCTAAAGTAAACACATAGCCTGATGTAGACTTACTGTTGTCCCTATCTGATTGGAAATCTGAATCCGTGTAACCCACAGGGAGCAAATCGTCTGCTTGGTAAACTAGCATATAATCTCTAGTCCTTCTCAGGTACTTTAATATATGCTTTACTGCAGTCCAATGTCCTTGTCCAGGGTTACTCTGATATCTGCTGACCATGCCCACGGCAAAACAAATATCAGGTCTCGTACATAGCATTGCATACATAAGGCTTCCTACAGCTGAGGCATAAGGAACTGCTTTCATGTCTTCTATCTCCTTTGAAGTCTTAGGAGACATCTCTTTAGATAGAGCTATTCCATGCCTGAAAGGTAAGAAACCTTTCTTGGAATCCTACATACTAAAACGAGCAAGGATTGTATCTATATATGAAGCTTGGGACAGACACAACATTCTTTTCTTGCGATCCCTTATTACTTTGATCCCAAGTATGTGTGCACACTCTCCTAAGTCCTTCATATCAAATTGTTTGGACAACCATACCCTTATGTCTGATAATACCTTGACATTGTTGCCAATTAACAAAATATCATCTACGTATAGTACAAGAAATACCACCACGTTTCCGTTACACTTCTTATATACACAAGACTCATCCGGACTTTGAATAAATCCATATGACTCGATTACTTCATTAAACCGGATGTTCCAAGATCTTGAAGCTTGCTTCAGTCCATAAATAGACCGATTGAGCTTACACACTAGATGCTCTTTGCCTTTTTCAATGAACCCTTCTGGTTGCTTCATATGGATGTTCTCTTCAAGACTTCCATTAAGGAAAGATGTCTTGACATCCATTTGTCAAATCTCATAATCCATATGAGCAGCAATGGATAAGAGTATCCGGATGGACTTAAGCATGGCAACCGGTGAAAAGGTTTCCTCATAATCGATTCCCTCTTTCTGAGTGTACCCTTTCGCAACAAGCCTAGCTTTGAAGGTTTCTACCTTCCCGTCTGTCCCTCTTTTTCTTTTGTTGATCCACTTGCATCCAACGGTTTTTACACCATCAGGTGGTTCTACAAGCTCCCATACCTTATTAGAGTACATAGACTCTATTTCAGAATTCATCGCCTTTTGCCAAGATGCTGCATCTATATCTTGGAGTGCTTCGTCATATGTCCGGGGATCAGGTTCATGTTTACCCGGGATCAAGTCCGAAGACTCTCCCAAAAACATGAATCTCTCAGGCTGCCTTATGTAGGACCGTTAGATTCGATAGAGGGGGGGGTGAATATCGATTCGAAAAAGACGAGTATAAACACAGCGGAAAAATAAAGTAGACACAGATGTTTTTACTTCGTTCGGAGCCTGTGACGACTCCTACTCGAAGGCCCGTGGTCCTTGACCACTTTCGTTGGGCAATCACTAACAAGTCGAAATATGATTACAGAATAAGTACAGGAAATGCTAGTAATAATAAAGCAATACCGACAAAGAAAAATTAAATAAACACCGGAGGAGCACTTTTGTCGGAGCGTTGTTGACGTCGCACTTGAACGTCGAGCAGCAAGACCAGCTGTAGAAGAGTTCTCAGTAAAAATTGATTTCTGAAGCTCCTGCCTGGGGCTTCTTTTATATGCTGTTCCGGGCGCCCGGAGTGTGACGATGTGACGTACTTCTCAAACCAAGATGCTCCACGTGGCGGCGACTTGGTGGATAAAATTAGCCTTTGGGCGGACCTCCGGCGCCGGACCCTGTTCGAGAAAGACTCCTTTTTCCTGCAAAACAAAGTTAGTCCGAGGCAAATATACATATAGAAAAACAAATTGTGATATTAAAGTTCAACAGATGGATAAAGAGAGTATGACTAAGATTTCGTCTTTCGAGATCGGAATCTAGTCACGATCTCGACTTAGAAATCCGAAATGGATCTAAGCTGGATCGACGCCTAATGTCCCTTCGAACGGGGACGCAGTCACTCCCCTCCAGTGCCTTACCTTACTTACCTGCCAGACGTCCGGTCAGCCCGTCGACCCGTCTGGACTTCTCGCCAAGCGTCCGGTCAGCCCGTCGACCCGCTTGGACTTCTCGCCAGCTATCCGGTCAGCCCGTCGACCTAGCTGGACTTCTCGCCAAGCGTCCGGCCAGCCCGTCGACCCGCTTGGACCTCTCGCCAGCTATCCGGCCAGCCCGACGACCTGTCTGGACTTCTCCTGCACACTCGATCAAAGTGTCAGACAAAAACAAACTAACTTAACCTGATTTGTCATTCATCAAAACCTGGGTTAAATCGTTAGTGCTAACCGCACCAACAATCTCCCCCTTTTTGATGGAATGACAACTTGGTTAAGTTAGTGAAAGCATATGTACGAAACAACATGCATTTGTGTGGTTTTAAAGTTAGTTTGTGTTTTCAAATTGGTTTAGCTAACTTAACCACCTAACCCTCCTCCCCCTTTGGCATTCATCAAAAAAATGAACAAAGGTAAATAATCATAGTGAAGAGTTACTGTAACAGGTAATCAAATTTTGAAAGATATCTAAGTTTGGTTCAAAATTTGAAAGATAAAAGTGTAATTTTTAACACCAAGTCAAAAAATAGTCAAGTTGACTTGGGGGAGACAGGTTGAGTATTGAAAAGTATAAATTTAAGGTTAATCAAGTTTAACTCTCAAGCGTGTGGAAATTTTCAAAATAGGTTTTTCAAATTTACTTTTTATGTTTAAGTAACATCTACTTTTCAAAAAGGTAAATTTTTCAACTTCGATTTTTCAAAACAAATCAAAAATTAAATAATTTTTCAAGAAATAAAATTTTTGCCAAAATTAATTTTTAAGGCTAATTTGATAAAGGCTAAATTTGGAAATAGTTAATTTTTCAAATCAGGTTTGAAAATTGGGTGGGATTAAACTTTCACATTTTTCAAATACTTAGTTAAATTTAAATTTTGTAAATCAATGTTCAAACATAGGTTAGGTTTTAAAAGGCATTTTTCAAACACACAAAATTTGAGTTAATTCTCCCCCTGAACTTGATATTTAACTTTAACCAGCTGTCTAACCAATTAGGTACTAACTAGCTATCAGAAGATAGTAGCTTTCACATGGTTAGTCAGATTAAGTTGATTACAAGCAGTCAGTTTTTTGACTTGACTGATTAACTTTAATCTGATTAATATCTGAGTTGTATTTAACGTCCAGACTTATGTTGATGCACTGAAATAAGCATCTTAAGTCCAGACAGTTGGCCTATGCATCTCACCCCTTTCTATGTTTGTCAAACACAAGCAAGGTAAACCTAGGGTGTTGGTGAGATGCTCAAAAACTAGTCCTATGGGTACATGCTTTCTAAGGATTCAAAACTAGTCTAAGGCAAAAACTGTTTTTGAAAATCTAAAAATGGAAAGTTTGAAAACAAATAAATTTGACTTATAATTTGGTAAAATCATTTTTGAAAGTATTTTTGAAAGATCCTAGTCTATTAAGCACATCCCTAATTTTCGTCGTAAGTTGCTAAATTCACTTTCAGGGAGAGGTTTTGTAAAAATGTCAGCTAAATTTGATTTGGACTCAATGTACTTGAGTTCAATGTCGCCTTTAGTAACATGATCCCTGATGAAGTGGTGTCTAATTTCAATATGTTTGGTTCTTGAATGATGCACAGGATTCTTGGTTAAGTTAATTGAACTTATATTGTCAATTAATACTTTTACATTTGTGATATTTAAGTTGAAATCTTTTAGAGTATGCATCATCCATAATATTTGTGCAACACATTCGCCTATAGCTATGTATTCTGACTCAGTTGTAGACAGAGCAACACAATGTTGCTTTCTACTAAACCAGCTAACAAGTGATGCACCTAATAATTGGCATCCACCACTTGTGCTTTTGCGGTCTAATTTGCATCCAGCATAATCTGAGTCGAATACCCTATTAGTTCAAAATTATTTATCCTAGGATACCAGATTCCTACATTTGTTGTTCCTTTAAGATATCTAAAAATTCTTTTAACTTGGTCAAATGGGATTCCTTAGCACAAGTTTGGTATCTAGCACACATACTAACTGCAAATAAAATATCGGTCGACTTGCAGTTAAGTATAGTAGGCTACTATAATATTTTAAATCAATTAGTTTTCCATTTGGGTCACTATCTAAGATTGTGTTTACAGCCATCGGTGTTTTTATTTCTTTTGTATTTTCCATTCCGAATTTTTTAAGTAATTCTTTGGTGTATTTATGTTGAGAAATATAGTTTCCTTCATTTGTCTGTTTGATTTGTAATCCTAAGAAATAGGTTAGTTTTCCCACTAAGCTCATTTCAAATTCTTTTTCCATTAGATTAATAAATTCTTCTAAAAATTCTGAATTTGTTGAGCCAAATATTATGTCATCCACGTATATTTGTGCAATAAATATGTTTGTATTTAATGATTTAACAAACAAGGTTGGGTCAATTTGACCTTGTTTGAATCCTTTAGATGTTAGGTAAGAACGCCTCTCATACCACGCCCTGGGTGCTTGTTTAAGTCCATATAGGGCTTTCTTTAATTTAAAAACATAATCAGGGTGTTCTAAGCTTTCAAAACCAGGAGGCTGACCTACATAAACTTCTTCTTTGATTAGTCCATTAAGAAAGGCAGACTTAACATCCATTTGGTATAGTTTAAATCCCTTATGGGCTGCATAACTTAGTAACATTCTAATGGATTCTAATATGGCTACTGGGGCATATGTTTCGTCATAGTCAAGTCCTTCAACTTGACTAAATCCTTTGGCAACCAGCCTAGCCTTATTTCTAGTAATTTCCCCAGTTTCACTTAGTTTGTTTCTGAATACCCATTTTGTTTGTTTGTGGGTTGATTTAGTTTGTTTTCCTTGTTGACAAGCATTACATATAGTTGAATCTAAGTTAGGTAACTTCGGTAAGCCTTTTACAAGTCCATTTAGTTTACTTATATTTCTAAAGTTGGTATGAGACATTCTCCTATGCCATAACCAAGTTTCTTCTTTTTGTGTTAAATAGCACTTAATGGAAGAAATGGTTAAGTTGATGACATAGATGTTGTCTTTTCTAAAACCTTTTAGGCTTATGGTAGGATTATCTAGATGTTTGATTGAGCATTCTGTAGATAGAAACTTGACCTTATACCTAGCATCACACAATTGACTTATACTTAGAAGATTATATTTAAAGTTTTCAACAAGTAAGACATTTGTAATTATAAAGTATAATTTTAATTCAATATTACCTATACCAATTACCTTGAGTTTGCCGTTGTTTCCAAAGGCAACTGTTCCTAGGCTTTTGTAAGTGAGTTGAGTGAACTTGGTGTGATCTCCAGTCATATGTTTGGAGCAACCACTTGGTTTCCTACAGTAAGTAGGATTTAAAGTTAGTCTTTTGAGCATGCATTAATTTAAGTTTAAAATTAAGATTTTGAAAATAATTTTTAAGTTTAAAATTAAAATTTTGAAAATAATTTTTAAGTTTAAAATTAAAATTTTGAAAATAATTTTTAAGTTTAAAATTAAAATTTTGAAATTAATTTTTAAGTTTAAAATAAAATTTTGAAAATAATTTTAAAATTAAAATTTTGAAAATAATTTTAAGTTTAAAATTAAAATTTTGAAAATAATTTTTAAGTTTAAAATTAAAATTTTGAAAATAATTTTTAAGTTTAAAATTAAAATTTTGAAATTAATTTTTAAAATTAAAATTTTGAAAATAATTTTTACGTTTAAAATTAAAATTTTGAAAATAAATTTTTAAGTTTAAAATTAAAATTTTGAAATTAATTTTTAAGTTTAAAATAAAATTTTGAAAATAATTTTTAAAATTAAAATTTTGAAAATAATTTTTAAGTTTAAAATTAAAATTTTGAAAATAATTTTTAAGTTTAAAATTAAAATTTTGAAAATAATTTTTAAGTTTAAAATTAAAATTTTGAAAATAATTTTTAAATTTAAAATTAAAATTTTGAAAATAATTTTTAAGTTTAAAATTAAAATTTTGAAAATAAATTTTTAAGTTTAAAATTAAAATTTTGAAATTAATTTTTAAGTTTAAAATAAAATTTTGAAAATACTTTTTTAAGTTTAAAATTAATTTAAGTTTAAAATTAATTTAAGTTTAAAATTTTAAAATTAATTTTTAAGCCTTATTCATCTCACCCGGTCTATATTATCAATCAGGGAATCCTATGATTTTGTGAGATGAAATTGGTTTGATTACAGAGTTTTGGTTTAACTTGTGTTAGATTCAGACTTAGCTTTGGTTTCAACAAATAGGCATTCTTCGGATAAACTTCTAAGCTTGGTGAGTCACAAGGACATCATTAGAAGTAACCAACCTTTCGAGGTTTTCCGAATAGTCCTATCCACGGAACTTAGTACTAAATCTTGGTCTAACTGGTTAGGATTCGTTTAAGGGTAGCTTCGGTCAGTTCCACTTGGCCAAATGCACCAGATCGAAACCATATCTTTCTAGACATGCGATGCCCAAGTTTCCCTAACGTACTATCATCCAAAAATTTCACCAATACCATGATTCAAGTTAAACTTGGTCTCTAATTCTAATTGCCCTGTCGGGTTTGTTAGTTTTGGGTTACCCTGTCGGGTAAGTTAGTTTTGGAGGTGCCAGCTATTCTGGAGCCTCCCCCTGAATTATTGACCATTAATTTAAGTTTTGATTTTAGGCTTGTGTCGATTCTTTTTATAGTTATAGTTAACTTGGTGATAATTTTGTTGTTTTTTAAACTGTTTAGATTTTGAATTTGATTTAGGTTTGTATTTTGGATTTTGGTTTGGTTTATTTAATTTTATATAATGTATTTTTTCTTTAGGTATATAATATTGATTAAGTCCTACTTGCGTGGTTAGACACGCTTTCGGAACCCAAGCTAGATTGGTTGACTTGTATTGGGTTATTAATGATTTGAAGGTTTTATTTGAATTTGACTTATATCCTAGTCCGGTTTTATTATAACATGCTTTTTGATTATTTAGGATTAAGTCTAAATTTTTTGATCTTGTTGTGAATTTTTCTAACATCTCCTTTAAATTGTTTATTTCATTTTTTAATGATAAATTCTCCTCCTCAAGTGTTAGATCTTGAGTTGGATTTGAATTTTTTAATTGTTCCTTGAGGTTTTGATTTTCCTCAAGAAGTAATTTGTTTTCATTTTCTACTTTGGTTAATTTACTATTTAAACAAGAAATGATTCTAAAAAACTTTTTGTTTAAATTAAAATATACCTCATTCGAGCCTTCGGAAATGAGTACGGACTCGTGGCTTGTTTCGGGTTCAGACCTGTCTTCATCTGCCGACTCATTTTCAGTTTCGGCTTCGTGGGCCATCAGTGCGAGGTGGCTCTGATGTTTCTGCTCTTCTTCCTCTGATTCGTCCGAGGAGTCGTCCCACGTTGCTTTGAGTGCTTTCTTTTTGTTGGCTTTGGTTTGTCGAACTTTAGTTTTGGGCATTCGTTCTTGTAATGTCCCTTTTTGTTGCAGCCGTAGCAAGTCACGTTCTTTTGTTCTGAGGGAGAGCTGATCTTTTGAAGATCCTTTTTGCTGAAGCTCCTCTTTCTCCTGGTGAACATTTTTCTTACCAAGTTCACCAGGTGTTCTTCGTTTTCGGAGTCTTGGTCAGATTCTTCTTCAAATTCAGGCTTGCTTTTCTTTTCTTTGGAGGACCCTGCAAATAGAGCTATACCTTTCTCGGCTCCAGCATTAGTTTGTTCGTGTAATTCTAATTCACAGAAAAGCTCATCTAATTTTAAGTTAGAAAGATCCTTAGAAATTTTGTAGGCATCCACTATTGATGCCCACAAACTATTACGTGGAAAGGCGTTTAATGCGTACCTTATTAAGTCTCTGTTCTCCATCTGGTGGCCTATCGCATGGAGCCCGTTGAGGATGTCCTTGATCCTCGCGTGTAGTTGATTCGCCATTTCACCTTCCTGCATTTTTATATTAAAAATTTTATTTAAGAGAAGGTCTCGTTTTGTTACCTTGGCGTCGCTCGTTCTCTCGTGCAGCTCGATCAACTTGTCCCATAGCTCTTTAGCGTTTTTGTGTGGACCGACTCTGTTCAGTTCTTCTCTTGTCAATCCGTATTGTAGAGTGTTGATCGCCTTATTTTCTGTTGATGCTTTTTTCTTGAGATCTGCTGTCCAGTCTTCAGGATCCACTAGATTCCCGGCGTTGTCCATTGGAATTTTGTAAGGTTTCGTAATGCTCATCCACTGGTCGAAGTCTGTTTTGAGGTAGACCTCCATGCGCTTCTTCCAGTAAGGGAAGTCGTCCCCGTTGAAGAGTGGAGGTCGCACTGTGCTGAATCCTTCTTGTTGGGACATTCTGTGCACAGATAAATAACCAAAAAAAAACCCAAGACTTGGTCTTGGATTAGTAGTGCGGGAAGAGAAAAATAGAAAGGAATCTAGATTCGTGTTGCACTAATTTAAATTGATTAGAGAAATATTAAGTTAACGAAACAACAGTTTTAAAGTTAAAAAAATTACCCCTGTCGATTGGTGGTTACACCAAATCAGAGCGGTACCGTTTAGAGTCGATAGAGGGGGGGTGAATATCGATTCGAAAAAGACGAGTATAAACGCAGCGGAAAAATAAAGTAGACACAGATGTTTTTACTTCGTTCGGAGCCTGTGACGACTCCTACTCGAAGGCCCGTGGTCCTTGACCACTTTCGTTGGGCAATCACTAACAAGTCGAAATATGATTACAGAATAAGTACAGGAAATGCTAGTGACAATAAAGCAATACCGACAAAGAAAATTAAATAAAAACCGGAGGAGTACTTTTGTCGGAGCGTTGTTGACGTCGCACTTGAACGTCGAGCAGCAAGACCAGCAGTAGAAGATGTTGAAGCTCTACCCCTGGGGCTTCTTTTATATCTGCTCCGGGCGCCCTGGTGCGACGTGACGAATCGCTCAAACCAAGATGCTCCACGTGGCGGCGACTTGTGGATAAAATTAGCCTTGGCGCGGATCCTTCCGGACCTCTCAGCGCCGGATCCTCGGGCGCCGGACCTGTTCGGAAAGACTCCTTTTCCTGCAAAACAAAGTTAGTCGAGGCAAATATACATCCTGTAAAACAAATTGTTAGCAGGTTAAAGTTCACAGATGGATAAAGTATGACTTAGATTCCGTCTTCCGAGCGGAATCTAGTCACGATCTCGACTTAGACATCCGAAATGGATCTAAGCGGATCGACGCCTAATGCCCCGGGAACGCGTCCTCACGGTCACTCCCCTCCGGTGACTTACCTCACTTACCCCGGACGTCCGGTCAGCCCGTCGACCTGCTGGACTTCTCGCCAGCGTCCGGTCAGCCCGTCGACCCGCTTGGACTTCTCGCCAGCTATCCGGTCAGCCCGTCGACCTAGCTGGACTTCTCGCCAAGCGTCCGGTCAGCCCGTCGACCCGCTTGGACTTCTCGCCAGCTATCCGGTCAGCCCGTCGACCTAGCTGGACTTCTCCTGCACACTCGATCAAAGTGTCAGACAACAACAAGACTAACTTAACTTATTTGTCATTCATCAAAACCTAGGTTAAATCGTTAGTGCTAGCCGCACCAACACCTTACAACCCTCCCACTACGACGAGGCACTGCTTGTGGTTGTGTATCATGTGTGACACGTGTCGCAGTTTCTTGTGGTACTTCATCTTGTACTGTTGGTACTAAAGTAGACGTGTCCTCCCTTAGTTCTTCTAAAACAACTTTACAACTGGGCTTGTGATCCATTATATAGTCTTCTTCTAAAAACTGGGCATTGGTGCTAACAATGACCTTCTGGTCTTTAGGACTATAAAATAAACCTCCTTTCATTCCTTTGGGATATCCCACAAACACTCGAACTTCTGTATGAGATTCTAACTTATCAGCATCAGGTTTCAGCACATGTGCTGGACTACCCTAAATCCGAATATGTCTTAGACTGGGTTTTCACCCATTCCACAATTCTATGGGAGTAGAAGAAACTGATTTAGAAGGTACTAAGTTCAGAACATACATTGCTGTTTCCAGAGCATATCCCCAAAACGAATTTGGTAATTCTGAATAACTCATCATCGATCTAACCATCTCCATAAGAGTCCTATTCCTTCGTTCTGCCACACCATTCTGTTGGGGTGTACCAAGTGCGGACAGTTGGGATTGAATCCCGGCCTCTGATAAGTAATTCCTAAACTCTCCTAAGAGGTATTCGCCACCACGATCTGACCGTAATGTCTTGATACTTTTACCTAGTCGTTTCTCCACATCAGCCTTGTACTCTTTGAACTTATCAAAGCACTCGGACTTGCGGTGCATTAGATAAATGTATCCATATCTTGAATAATCGTCTATGAAAGAGACAAAATATTCAAAACCTCCTCTTGCTTGGACAGACATAGGACCACACAAATCAGAGTGAACCAACTCTAACACTTCTTTGGCTCTATACCCCTTGGCCTTGAACGGCCTCTTGGTCATTTTACCTTCCAAGCAGGATTCACAAGTTGGAAAATTTTCCAACTCTAATGAACCCAAAAGTCCATCGGCTATAAGCCTCTGAATCCTACTTAAGTTAATATGACCAAGCCTTAGATGCCAAAGATATGCTTGGTTCATTCCCGAAGGTTCTTTTCTTTTATTTGAGTTAGAAGATGAGTTATAAAATTCCATGTTTTGCTTTGTGGAAGAAATTGGATTTAAAGTATACAAATTGCCAACTAATGTACCAGAACAGATAATCACTTTATTTCTCTTAATAACTACATCGTTACTGAAAGAAACTGAATATCTATCTAAAAACAGTTTAGAAACTGAAATTAAATTCTTTCTAAAACTGGGTACATAAAGACAATTTCTTAAAACCAAATTTTTATTTCTATTAAAAGATAAGTAGACGTCTCCCACTGCAACAGCTGCCACCTTAGTAGCATTGCCCATGTAGACGGTAATTTCTCCTTCAGATAGTCGTCGGGTTTCCTGGAACCCCTGCAAGGAATTGCAGACATGATCAGTGGCTCCCGTATCTACACACCAGGTGCTGGTAGATAACACCGCTAAACATGTTTCAACAACTAGAGCATGAGATATACCTTTGTTTTGGTTCCTACGAGGATAGTCCGCCTTCCAATGTCCTGTCTGCTTGCAGATGAAACACTTGCCCTTCGGCTTCTTCACTCCAGCTTTAAATCCTGTACTCTGAGACTTATTCACTTTCTTTGCTGAACCGACTTGTTTCTTCTTCTTCTTTCCTCTCGGCTTAGAAGTAGAACCATTTTCAGCATAGTGAATTTGAGCATTGTGACGAAATAATCCTTCTGCTGCTTGAAGTTCTGTCAGTAGTTCCGCTAATGAATAAATCCTTTTATTCATATTATAGTTCAGGCGAAACTGCTCAAAACTTCTCGGTAGCGTTTGGAGGATCATATCGATCTGGGTTTCCCCATCAATTTCTCCTCCAAGGATCTGTATTTCGTTTAGATAAGCCATCATCTTTAGGATATGATCCTCAGGAGTACCCTCTTGCATGGTGGTCGTCATTATCTTTCTCATGGCTTCTTGTCTAGAAGCTCTATCCCGATGACCAAAGAGTTCCTTGAGATTGTTCATAATATCATAGGCTGTTGAAATCTTGATGTTGCAATACATTTGACATTGAAGCCAAAATGTAACACCGCGCTATCTCATACTTTTACCCATTTCCTATGATATTCAATCTCTATTGGGTAGATTCACCGTAGGTGCTTGAGGACAAGGCTCGATCAAGATCAACTTTATAGCTTTCGTGATAAGGACAATATCCAGGTTCCTTTTCCAATCTATGTAATTAGGTCCAGTAAGTCTATTCTGTTGAAGTATGATGGACAGTGGGTTGAAAGTCGTCCTAAGAATCACAAATAGCTTTTGGTCAGAACTCTAAATTTAGAATAATATTGATTCCTCAAACAATACTATTTTAAATTAACCAACACCTCAAAACACCATGAATTTTGTATGCCACGTTAGTGTGGACGTATACAAATTCAACATTTGTAAAAGGAGGGTTTTAACCCATTAATTTTATTATCTTGTCAACCTAACTTTTGACAAATAAAATTAATAGTTGTTGTCTTTTGGTCACACAAATAATAGCAGTGACTCCGATGGGGAGGATACTATTAGATGTGTCTAAGTGTATACCATTACTTGACACTAAGTCCATTAATAAGATTATGCCCCTTCCGTTGGGGAAGATCACACGCTCTTAATTAACTTCCTATAGTCATCCAAAAATGGAAGTCTGTTCTAGTGATCCACAAACACGCTCATCCGTTATGGAGGAAGGCACTCAGAGCCAACACGCAAGCTTGTTTGCATCACTTACAAACCAGTAATGGAGACCATGGGATTTATTTAAAAATTCCTCTCGCACTTAGTTATTTATAAACGAGGAATTTTAACTATGCTAGCCTACTAGTCATGTATACTAACATACACACACAGCACAATATAAAAGCAATAAATAGAAAAATCTAATTTTCAACTATTATGGCTTTTATCTATAGTTGTCCTCCGTGTGTTGTAATCCCAAGCTGCTGCCATATTTGGCCACCACCACCAGGTCTAGCTGTCGCATCCATCTTGCTCCTAGTTCCGCTGCGCCTCTGGTCCTTAGAAGGTTCCACGCTTTGCAAGATTTGATCCGCGACATAAATAGAATTTTACATTTTTGATCCTATATTCCATAAAAGGAATGTACATGTATCTAGATCAAAAATAAAATCCTAATAAAACTAAATACAGCTCCTGCTGTATTTTTAATACAATCATGCACACACATATAAATGCCCTTGACATGTCCAAGGGTCCAATCACACATAATAACTAAAAGCCATAATAGTTGGATCATGCATCCACAAAGTTAGCACATCCTACTATTAACCTGCCTAAATTCATGTGCATAATTAAACTAATACTAAATACACAGAGGCAAAACCCTAGCTCTGATACCAATTGTTGGTTGCTACTCGGAAAGCCTAGAGGTTCCACTGTACAAAAATTTTATACAAAGATCTAAACATTTTCCTAGCTACCATGTGTTCTTTTAAATTAAATTTTGGATCGCCTGCGGAACTTAACACGTTTGATCCAAAACTTAATCTATTTGTTCTTTTAGATTTTGACTTGGATCTCCTGCGAAACTTAACACGTTCGACCCAAATCACCTTAAGTTATTAATTCCATTAAATATTAATTTCCATAATTGGTTCCCAGTACTGACGTGGCGAGGCACATGGCCTTCTTGGATATGGGAGCAACCACCACCGACTAGACAAAACCTTTTATAGAAATATAATATTTAATTTCCTAAAATAACTTTAGGTTAACCGAAAAGAACAATCAAATCACAAGGAAAAATAAAACAAAAGAACACAACTTCGAAAAACATATTCGAAATACTAGAACATAAGCCTCTTGTATTTAGTATTATTTCCATAAATAACTAGTATGATGCGGAAAAGGAAAAACTACTAGTTATACCTTCTAGAAAGACCTCTTGATCTTCTACCGTATTCCTCTTCTAACCTCGGACGTTGTGTGGGCAACGATCTTCCGAGATGAGAAAACCACCAACCACCTTCTTCTCCTCCAAGCTAGGTTCGGCCACAATAAGGAAGCTTCACCAAGGAAGAAAATCAAAACACCAACCAAGCTCCAAGAGATGCTAGCTTTCTCTCCTCCTTCTTCTTCTTCTCCAAGTAGTATCCGGCCACCACAAGAGCTCCAAGGGAAAGAGAGAGGTTCGGCCACCACAAGAGGAAAAGAGGGAGAGGATGATGATGATGGCCGGCCACACCAAGGAACAAAAGAGGGAGAGAAATAATAGAGGTTGTTTTTTATGAAGGCACCCCTACCCCTTCTTTTATATTCCTTGGCTTTGGCAAATAAGGAAATTTAATTATAATAAAATTTCCTTAACTTTCCTTGACAACAATTAATTAAGAAAAAATTAAATAAATTTTCCTAATTAATTGTATGTGGTCGGCCACCTCATGTAGAGCAAATAGGATAATTTTAATCACCAATTAAAACTTCCTTTTTTGTCTTTGGAAATTTTAAAAAATAAAATTTCCTTTTAAAATCCCTTCATGGTTGATAAAAATAAATTTCTATAATTTTAATTTTCAACATGTGAATAATTTTTCAGAGAGAAAAAATAAAATATCTTTCCAATCTACAAATAAGGAAAGAGATCTAATCTCTTTCTTTTAATCTTTTTGTAGATCTTTTTAAAGAGAGATATTTTAATTTTAATTCTCTGTAATAAATTATATCTTCCACATAATAAAAATTAAAATTAAAATTCTTTTTAATTTAATGGGGGCCGGCCACCTAAGCTTGGGTTCAAGCTAGGGCCGGCCACCTTGGCCGACCCTAGCTTGAACCACAAGCTAGCTTGGCCGGCCCCTTTCTCATGGGTATGAAGGTGGGTATAGGTGGGTATAGTACTCTATAAATAAGAGGCTATGATAGGGACCGAGAGGAGAAATTGATTTTGGTCTCCCGATAAAATTAAGCATCCCGTGTTCGCCCCGAACACACAACTTAATTTTATCAATAATAATTCATTCCACTAGAGACTATTATTGAACTACCGCACCAATCTCAAATTACATTTTTGTGCTCCTTCTTATTATGAGTGTGTTAGTCTCCCTGTGTTTAAGATATCGAATGTCCACTAATTAAGTGAGTTACTGACAACTCATTTAATTAATATTTTAGTCCAAGAGTAGTACCACTCAACCTTATCATCATGTCGGACTAAGTCCACCTGCAGGGTTTAACATGACAATCCGTATGAGCTCCTCTTGAGGACATTATCAACCTAGTATCTCTAGGACACAGTTTTCTTCTATAATCAATAACACACACTATAAGTGATACTATTTCCCAACTTATCAGGCTTATTGATTCATCGAACTAAATCTCACCCATTGATAAATTAAAGAAATAAATATCAAATATATGTGCTTGTTATTATATTAGGATTAAGAGCACACACTTCCATAATAACCGAGGTCTTTGTTTCTTTATAAAGTCAGTATAAAAGAAACGATCTCAAATGGTCCTACTCAATACACTCTAAGTGTACTAGTGTAATTATATAGTCAAGATAAACTAATTCCTAATTACACTACGATCTTCCAATGGTTTGTTCCTTTCCATTTTGGTTGTGAGCTACTGTTTATAATTTATACGGTACTGATAACATCATCTTCTATATGTGACACCACATACTATGTTATCTACAATATAAATTAATTGAACAACTACAAACAAATGTAGATAAATTGACCAAATGTAATTCTTTATTTAACATAAATGTTTACAAAAGCTTAGGCTTTCAGTATACACTCCAACACTCCAGATCCATGCGGTCGACTGCAGTCAAGAACGGGCGAGCGGACCTGAAATCAGTTTTGGGCCCAGGGACCTTGAGGGAGTCGAAGTGCCACATGACGACGCCCTCCTCATCAAAGCGGTAATAGCTAATTATACTACTCACCGCATTTTTATCGATACAGGCAGCTCGGTCAACATTATATTCAAAAAGGCTTTTGACCAATTGCAAATTGATCGAGCTGAGTTGCTGCCCATGACAACCCCCCTCTACAGGTTTACGGGCAATGAAGTTCTGCCGGTCGGACAGGTCCGACTAGCTATTTCGCTGGAAGAAGAGTCGCTCAGAAGGACGCGGACTGCCAACTTCGTCGTCGTCGATTCTCCTTCAGCATACAATGTAATCCTGGGGAGACCAGCGCTCAGTGAGTTTCGAGCGGCTGTCTCCACCTTTTACCAAAAAATCAAGTTCCCGATTGAAGACAAAGTTGGAGAAGTACGGGGAGACCAATTGGCGTCTCGGCGATGTTACGTCGAAATGGTCCGAGCCGAAGCTAATTCCGCACGAAAGGCTCTACGGATCGAGGTAAACGCCATAACCGAAAAGCCACCCTCTTTGGTTTATGAAGAAAAAGAGGAGGTTCAGATCCACCCGACCCGATCGGAGGCCACCACATTCATTGCGGCTGATCTGGAGGCAAGCCAGAAAAAGGAGATGATCAAATGTCTTCAGAGAAACTGCGACGTCTTCGTCTGGTTGACGCATGAGCTACCGGGAATTTCGTCCAGTATCGCACAGCATGAGCTTCACGTCCGACCGGACGCTCGACCGGTGAAGCAAAGGAAGAGGGAATTTAGCGTCGAACAAAACGCCATCATTCGAGCGGAGGTCGAGAAGCTCCTAGAGGCTGGCCATATAAGGGAGGTCCAGTTCCCGAGCTGGCTCGCAAATGTAGTGCTAGTCTCCAAGCCGGGTAACAAATGGAGGGTTTACATCGATTTCCGGGATCTCAACAAAGCATGCCTAAAGGATTTTTACCCTCTGCCCTCGATTGATCAACTGGTGGACTCCACAGCCGGCTGCGAGCTGATATGCATGCGAGATGCCTATCAGGGCTACCATCAAGTGGCGCTCGCCCGAGAAGATCAAGAGAATGTCAGCTTCGTCACAGCCGACGGCACTTACTGCTACAATGTAATGTCGTTCAGATTGAAGAACGCAGGAGCAACATATCAGCGCTTGATGAACAAAGTATTCAAGGCGCAGATCGGATGCAATTTAGAAGTGTGCGTGGATGATATTCTCATCAAGTCCATCCGAGCGGCTGATCTTCTTATGGACATGGAGGAGACCTTCCGAACGCTGAGGAAGTATGGAGTCAAGCTGAACCCTCAGAAATGTCTGTTCAGAGTAAAAGGCGGGCGTTTCTTGGGCTACATAGTGACCGAGCGGGGCATAGAGGAAAATCCCAGCAAGGTAAAAGTGTTGCAAGATATGCCGCCCCCAAGAAATCCAAGGGAAGTACAGCGCCTGACCGGTCGGATAACCGCGTTGTCAAGATTCATCGCCAAGACTGTCGACCGGAGCCTCCCTTTTTTCAAGATCTTGCGCAAAGCTACTAAGTTCCATTGGGACGAAGAATGCGATTGGGCGTTTGAAGAGCTGAAGACATACCTGAACTCTTTGCCCGTGCTAGCCAAGCCAGCTGTAGGTGAGCCGCTCTGTATTTACCTATCCTCAACCGAGCGGGCAGTAGGCTCGGCATTAGTGAGGACGAGCGGTGAAGAACAACCTGTGTAATTCTTGAGCCATATTTTAAAAGATGCTGAATCTCACTACACTGGGCTCGAGAAGCTGGCTTTGGCTTTGGTCCTCGCCGCTCGGAGATTGCGTCCTTATTTTCTGGCACATACAATCATCGTCCGGACGAATAGCCCATTGGGAAGAGTGCTGCTGAATCCAGAAGCGTCCGAACGGCTCATCAAATGGACAACGGAGCTGAGTGAATTTGACATTCAGTATCAACCCCGGTTGGCGATAAAGGCGCAGTCCTTAGTAGATTTTGTTACCGAAGTGCAAAGTCCCGAGCCCGAAGCTATGTGGAAAATATTTGTGGATGGATCGTCTACTCGGCTCGGGAGCGGGATTGGTGTGCTATTACTTTCTCCCCAAGAAGAACGGATGCACCTATCCGTTCGGCTGGACTACAAAGCCACCAATAACGAAGCAGAGTATGAGGCCCTCATAGCCGGCTTGCAGGCAGCCCGGCATGTAGGAGCCGGTCGGGTGACACTCCATTCAGACTCCCAGCTGGCCGCCCAACAGCTCTCAGGTACTTTTGAGATTAACAACGCTCGGCTCAAGCTCTACGCTTAGGCCTTTAAAAAACTCAAGACCCACTTCAGAGAAGTTATTATCCAGAAGATACCTCGAGCGGAGAACCAGGCGGCAGATGAGTTAGCCAAGCTCGCAAGTTCAATATCACCGGTCGTCATCCAACAGCCAATTGAGAAAGTATCCTTGGTGGCGCACATCGATCAGATGGAAGGCCTCGCATTCCCGAGCGACTGGAGGACAGCCATCATGGAGTTTCTCCGCTCAGGTGCTACACCTTCCGATCGGGAAGAAGCCCAGCTATTGAGAAGAAGAGCCGGTCGGTTCACACTCGTGGGAGACCAACTCTACAAGAAGGCTTTCTCCTGCCCACTTTTGAAGTGTGTAAGCTCGGAAGACGCGGAGTACATCCTCCAGGAAGTGCACCAAGGATCGTGTGGAGGGCATCCGGGCGGACGATTGCTGGCTAAGAAGATCCTGTTGGCCGGGTACTTCTGGCCAACCTTGCAAGCAGACGCCGCTCGGACCGTCGCGACGTGCCTCTCCTACCAGAAGTACCACAACTTCTCTCACCGACCGACAGAGGAGATGAAAGCATCTACGGTATCCTGTCCGTTCGATCAGTGGGGAATGGATATCGTGGGTCCGTTCCCTATGGCGACCGGTCAGCGGAAGTTTCTACTGGTGGCGGTCGACTACTTTTCCAAATGGGTGGAGGTTGAGCCGCTGGCGAAGATCACCGAGCAAAAGGTCAAAAAGTTTATCTGGCAGCATATAATCTGTCGGTTCGGCATTCCTCGCCGGCTCATATCTGATAACGGACGACAGTTCATTGGGAAGCAGCTCGAAGAATGGTGCAAAAGCTATGACATTGAACAACACTTCACTTCCGTGGCATATCCCCAGAGTAACGGCCAAGCGGAAGTAACCAACAGAGAAATACTCAGAATTCTTCGGGCTCAGCTGGACCATATGGGAGGAAGCTTGGTGGACGAGCTGCCGGGCGTCCTATGGGCTATCCGCACGGCTCCAAAGGAAGGAACGGGCATCACGCCGTTCCATTTAGTGTATGGCGGTGAAGCGGTTATCCCAATTGAAGTCGGTGTAGAGTCTGTCCGGATCCAGAATTGTGATGATGACAATGCCGAGCGGAGGGCGATGGAGTTGGACCTGATCGACGAAGAGCGAGCCAAGGCATCCGTCCAGCTGATGGCGTACCGACAGAGAATGAAGCAGAACTACAACCGGCGTGTGATCCCCAGAGCATTCTAAGTCGGCGACCTAGTGTGGAAGAAAGTAAAGCCGGTCGGGGACGTTGGCAAGCTGGAGGCTCCTTGGGCGGGCCCCTTCAAAGTCATCGAAAAGCTCCGCTCGGGTGCCTATTATCTGGAGGATGAAGACGGACGGCAGCTGGATTGACCATGGAGCGCAAATCATCTCCATCCGTATCGAGCTGGGTGAAAGGTGCGCCAATGTAATATATGCTGTATATTTTCCGTTCGGCTGTATACTTGAAATGCAGGAGTAAAAAATCAGAAAATTAGCACAAGTCTGGGGCATCGTCAGCCGAATCGGAAGACCGTCAAGCTCCGACGTTAAAAATCGAGAGTCGAACCGGCGACTATAAACCCTCCGGCTGGAAGAACCGTCGAGCTCCGATGTTAAATATCGAGAGTCGAACCGGCGACTATAAACCCTCTGGTCGGAAGACCGTCGAGCTCCGACGTTAAATATTGAGAGTCGAACCGGCGACTATAAACTCTCCGGGTGGAAGACCGTCGAGCTCCGACGTTAAATATCGAGAGTCGAACCGGCGACTATAAACCCTCCGGCCGGAAGACCGTCGAGCTCCAACATTAAATATTGAGAGTCGAACCGGCGACTATAAACCCTTCGGGCGGAAGACCGTCGAGCTCCGACGTTAAATATCGAGAGTCGAACCGGCGACTATAAACCCTCCGGCCGGAAGACCGTCGAGCTCCGACGTTAAATATCGAGAGTCGAACCAGCGACTATAAACCCTCCGGCCGGAAGACCGTCGAGCTCCGACGTTAAAAATCGAGAGTCAAACCGGCGACTATAAACCCTCCGACCGGAAGAACCGTCGAGCTCCAACGTTAAATATCGAGAGTCGAACCGGCGACTATAAACCCTCGGGTCGGAAGACCGTCGAGCTCCGACGTTAAATATCGAGAGTCGAACCGGCGACTATAAACCCTCCGGGCAGAAGACCGTCGAGCTCCGACGTTAAATATCGAGAGTCGAACCGGCGACTATAAACCCTCCGGGCTGAAGACCGTCGAGCTCCGACGTTAAATATCGAGAGTCGAACCGGCGACTATAAACCCTCCGGGCGGAAGACCGTCGAGCTCCAACGTTAAATATCGAGAGTCGAATCGGCGACTATAAACCCTCCAGCCGGAAGAATCGTCGAGCTCCGACGTTAAATATCGAGAGTCTAACCGGCGACTACAAACCCTCCGGGCGGAAGACCGTCGAGCTCCGACGTTAAATATCGAGAGTCGAACCGGTGACTATAAACCCTCCGACCGGAAGACGTCAAGCTCCGACGTTAAATATCGAGAGTCAAACCGGCGACTATAAACCCTCCGGTCGGAAGACCGTCGAGCTCCGACGTTAAAAATCGAGAGTCGCGCCGGCGACTATAAACCCTCCGGCCGGAAGATCGTCGAGCTCCGACGTTAAAAATCGAGAGTCGCGCTGGCGACTATAAACCCTCCAGCCGGAAGATCGTCGAGCTCCGACGTTAAAAATCGAGAGTCAGACCAGCGACTATAAACCCTCCGGTCGGAAGAAGACAATAAAGAAGTCGACTAGTGAGTCGTTTGGCCGATCGGCCAAGTAACCAAAAGTACTCCATAAGCATCTAGCGAAACGCCCATTTGCGAAACAAGATATATTCAGCCGAGTGGACTAGCTATGCAAAATACTTCGTAAAAAATCCCTTTCGAACACAAGAGAAGTGGGATGAGAGGCGAATAACGGGGAGAAGTACGGGAACATGAACGGTAGTTGGTGAGCTGAGCGGATAGCACGCGTGTTGATTAGCAAAAGAAAAAGCAGGCGAAAGGATACCATATCATTAGAGAAATTATGGCCGAACGACCGAATTACAAAACAGGATAGTTTTTCGGCCGAGCGGCCTAATTACACAAAAACTTCTACTCAAGGAAATCATAAATGTCTTGGGGGATGGTGCCGAGGTGCGCCGCTTGGTCTTGGGCTGGGATGAGGACGGAGTCGGCAAGATGACCCTTGGACTTCAAGTAAGTTGTGGTGGCATTCATAGCAAGCTTGAAGGCAGTGTACATCCGTTTGTAGACTTTTTCAGAGAATTCAACCGAACGGATGTAATTTTGCCTCAAGGTGGTGACCCGGCTTGGCTCAGCCTCCTGGTATTCTTTGAGGGCCGCTCGGGAGGCGTCGGCGGCGGCCTGGTGTTCTTGCAGGGCAGCCTCAAGTTTCGCCACTACGTCTGATCGGGCCGCCTTCTCGCCGGCCAGCTAGTCTATCTGCTCCTTAACTTTTTGCTCTAGTCCCCAAGCCTCGACATTCTTCTTCTCCAGGTCGGCAATGGCCGTTTTCTTCCGCTCGGTCGCTAGGCTTATTTTTCGGTCAAGTGATTTGTTCTGGCAACCAAGTTCGGCCAGAGTATGAGCCTGGTCGGCTGTCTTCTTCCGTTCGGCCTCCAACAGATTTTGGGTCTTCTTGAGCTCCCTCTGCAATTCGGCATATGATGGACCCTGGGAAGGCGCGCCCCCTGAACTCCTTAGCCTTTTTAATTCTTCGTCCACCATCGCCAGCCTTTTTAATTCCGATTGCTAGTGGCCGATCGGAAAGAATGCGTAAAAGACTTCAAAGAAAACATACTTACCCCAGTCGCCTGCTGCATGTGGCTATTGGCCAGATTGTTGAACGGAATCATCGCAACGCGCGCCCGAGCGTCGACCCACATCTCGGCCAAGGGCCCCTTCATTGTGATCATGTGCTCGGGCGCGGTTGGCCGAGCGGACTCGGGCAGCAGCTCTTCGGTGGGAAGATGCAGGGAGACCCTGATTGTACGGTGCCTTCCGGGAGTCGTCTGAGCGGAAGCTAGAGAAGGATCGGAGGCCGGCGCAGACATCTGGGACAAAATTGCCGAACGTTGAACTTGGCGGGGAGCGGGCGGAAGGACGCTGACGGGAATGGCCTCGAGAGGGTCCGCGGACGCATCCAGCTGAGACGGGGTCCGATCGGACGAAATAGCCTCAAGTGTTAGGGCTTTGCCGCAAGAATCGGCGGTGGCCCGCTCAGACGGCTGCACCGTGGAAGTGGCCGATCGCAGGGGTGTCTCCGCTCGGCACCTCTTTTGTCGAAGAGGATGCTCTTCCTCCTGAGCGGAAGGCCCTCGGCTGGAAGTTACACCAACCGCCAGCTCTGGGAGAGAAGCCTGAGCGGCCGACTCCCCCGCATTCGTGTCGCTCTCTCCTTCGTGCGAGCCGACCGGCTCGATGCCAAGCACCTCCATCTCTTTGGCAGCCGCGGCCTCGAGCGCCGCCGCTTTCCTCTTCAAAATGTCGGCCATCACGGACTCCATGATGATGTCCGCTGCAAAGGAGAAAAGGAGAAAATTAGTTAGCAATCAAGACAAATGCACAAGTAAAATTCTTACCGAAGCCGCTCGGAAGGGGGGTCCTGATCGGACTCAGGCCAAATATGTACATCACCCCTTCAGGCAGGAATTTATTGATGTCAAACTTCAGACCGGCTAACATGTTGGCAGCATGCAGATAATTCGGTCGGGTCTTGAACCTTTTGAGCTTTGGGGAGATTGGCTGTCCGACCTGCCACTGGGTTCGGAAAGTGGCCCGCTCGGGGAGACGAAGATAGAAGTAGAACTCTTTTCAATGTTTATTGGAAGAGGGGAGTTTATTGAAGAAAACTAAACCGGGCCGAGCCTGGAACATGTATGTGCCCAGCTCGGACTATTTAGGGTAATAAAAATAATAGAAAACCTCCGGTCGGAGGGGGATGTTGTGGATTTTGAACAAGACGACGACGCCGCACAGAAGGCGGAAAGTGTTAGGGACTAGGCTTCCGAGCGGAATGCCGAAAAAATTACAAACTTCAACGATGAAGGGATGAATTGGAAATCACAGACCAGCTGTGAACTGGTCGCGGAAAACACAGAAAGCTCCGCGCGGCGGTTTGTGTGGCCGAGCGAAGGGGGAGGGTAAGATAACTTCAAGATCAGAAGGGATTTCAAAAGTGTCTATCAGAATATCGGCATCGCGCCGATCGAAGCGCGACTCCATGGTGGTATACCATGGGCCGAGGGCAGGGTCTTGAGGTTGAGAAGAACTGGCCATTGTCCAAACGGATGAAACAAGAAAAGGCGAAAAAAGAGGTCGACGACAGAAGGAAGGAGATAACAGATGAAACACCGCCCAGAGGATCAAAACTAGGGAAGGAAACGTAAAGAAAACACAAGGCTAACAAAGAGAGGAAGTAGGAGAACCTTACAAAGAAATGGAGGATCGAGGGAAGAAGACTGAAGATCGTTGGAAAACAGAAGAGCAGGGTCGCCGGAGTGCTGAGAGAGAGAAGCTGTGGAGCACGCGAAGGTAGAAATGCGGCTGAAGGAGAAGGCGAAGGCTTTATAGGGTTGGCCCCAAGCGGCCTCCACCGTCGGATGCAGGTCACGGGAACCGAAGCACGCATCGTGCCATCCATTTTAAACCGCCTCGATCCCGTCGGACACCACGCCGCCGTCGTACAATGACGGCAGCATCGCCACGTGGCATTCGGCTACTGGAGCGCATTTAATGAGCGCGTCCTCTGCCTTAATGATGGAGATTGGCGCAAACTTCGAAGAGATCCGAGGAATGTTGGCATTGACTGTCATTATAGCTACCCCCGTGTGAGCCGAGTGGATGATGGTTGCATGGAGATTCCGCTCGGTGTGACAGGCGGTCTAGTCAGTCGGACTAATCGCCTCCTTCGACTAGATGTGAAGGGAAGGCAAGTGATCCGGCCGTTCGGACGGGGACCCTCTGAGGGAAGTCAACGCCACGTGGTGGTCAACAGTCAAAAGGGTCAGCAGGAGGTCCGGCCGACCGGAGAAGGGTTAGGTTGACCGGCCGAACGGGTCCTGGCGGAATCAAAGAACAACTCGACAGGGTGTCGAGTTTCCGACGCTCATGGTGAACAAGGTCGCTGGGCCGAGCGAGCATCCCGCTCGGCCGAGGCATAAATCAGTAAGACTGTAAAGGGACGTTCTTAGCCGAGCACGCGACCGGGCAGCTTCCCGATCAGACTGACAATGACGTCCGACCGGACGTCATGAGCCTACTGAGCGGCTGGACGCTCGGCACAGGGACAGAAGAGACAAAAGGACAAGGGAAACATCGGGGAACATATTCTGACAACAGGCATGTCCAACGACCAAGCCATACGTAGAACCTTGCGACAGAAGGTTCTGCCGTCCCATCAGAGAGGTGCTCGGACTATAGCAGTATGGTGTCAGGCAAGCTCCTCTGACAAGCCCATACTAAGGTATGGTACAAGACACGTGTATGCCTCGGTAAGTGTGCAAAAGCCTCCCCACAGCTCTATATAAGAGCCCTCAGACTTCGACGGAGGTACGCAATCACGCATTCTCTGAGATTGGAAGCCACTTCATAGTTTCCTCTTGCCTGACTTGAGTGTCGGAGGATCGGTGCCGGGAACCCCTTCCCGGCCCGACTTCTTTGCAGGTTCACCGGAGATCCATACGGCCGGTCAGAGATCCACGTCATTGGTCGGAAGAGCGCCACGTACCCAGCGTCCATCGATTCAGCGTTCGGACAAGATCAGGTGGATATTGGGAGATCAGGTGTGGTGATAGGTTGTCTTTTGATGATCTATTAGTGGATATTTGATTTGATGATCTATTATTTGGTGTTTGATGTTGATAGTGACATGGAGTGTGGTCTGTCAGTGATATGTATGGTTTTGTTGATTTGTAGTGCGTGATCAGATCACATATTTGTCAGGGATCTTACGGTTGGGTGTGCCTGTTGTACGGATATTATGAGTCTATGGTTTTATGGTTTAGGCTTACAGTACCCTAGACATTATGTTTTCATGGACTCGATGTATTTGGTATTATTAGGGTGTTTAGATCAGTTTTCATTGTCTCCATTGACGATGTTGTGATCTATTTTCGATCCGAGGTGGATCACGTACACTAGCTTTGCATAATTCTAGAGATGTTCAACGATGACATCTATATTTGAAATCAGTCGTGCGTATTGTGATTGTCTTTTATGAGATATCTGGGATGCGTTGTCTTTAGTAGAGGGATATTAGTGGATCCGCAGGAGTTGGACGTTATTACCAGTTCGGAGTAGTCGTAGTCTATACACGAGACTCTCAGTTTTCTAGGTCTAGTTGGATATTACCAAAGATTGGTTGAGGGTTTCTCTAGCATTGATATGTCATTGACTGGACTGTCTAGGAATGGTATGGAATTTTTCCTGGATAGATGCTTACAAGATCAGTTTCAGGTGTTGAAACAAAAAGTTGTTAACTACACCGTCTTAGTTGTAATTTCTGGTGTAGACGGATTTGTACTCTACACAGGTGTGGCGTACTTGGTGTTTGGTGCAGTTCCGATGTAGCATGAGTGGAGCAGTCTCATGCCAGTATACCGAATTATCGTGTGATGAGAATGAAAATCTTTATCTTCGTGGGAGATTATGTGGGTTTCTGAGTCATTTCTTATCCGGGAGGAGTTACTGCAGGAAACACATTGATCTGGATTTGTGATACATTCGGTTGACACCTGATGTAGGGAGACTGGGAGCATTCTGATGGGTGGAACAATATGAAGAAAGACATCGCGGATTTTGTAGCTTGATGTCTAGCATGGCAACAAGTGAAGGCTGAACATCAGAGATTAGTAGGATTGTTTCAGTAGACTCGTATTTTGGAGTGGAGTTAGGAGCATGTTTTGACGGATTTTGTTGTGAGATTATCTAGGATATGGAGAGGATGTGATGGTGTGGGTAATTATTGTTGGGTGACGACTTTGCTCCCTAGCTATCGATTTGTAGGGCGAATTCTTTCGGATTGAGTAGTAGGATAATACTTTAGAGAGATTACCGGACCTCATGGTATATCTCTGAGTGTTATATTAGATGGAGATCTGCGAATTTTCATCATGGTTTTGATTGTGGTTACAGCAGACTTTGGGTTCGGAGTTTGCTTTAGTATATATTTTCACCTTCGGATTGATGGATAGTTTGAGCGGCCTTATACAGTTGTTGGAGGATCTGTTGTTAGTAGATTATGGATTGCAGATGTAGTTGATTTATCCACTGTTGGTTAGGTAACAGTATGAGAGTCACAAAAGTAGGGTGAGCTCATAACCCATAAGGTCATCCTTTAGGGTTGGGGACATGTTCATTATACTTGGAGTGAGTGGTATATGTGTTTGTTGCTTGGATGCTACTCTTGGATGAGGATCCCTGAATTGACTAGTAAATTTGGGGACCAAATTTTTGTTAGTGCGGGAGAATGTAAGATACTGTAAAATTTAAATAATAAATATTGTTGGACCAAAAATCATATTGGATTTTTTTGGGGATTTTTAGAAATTTTTCGGGAATTAAACGGAGTTCATATGACCCGTTTTAAGGGAATTGATTCGGGGTACAGAGGAAACCTATTTAAAATACCCATTTAAGTGGGAGTTGATTAAGAAGTGAACTTTGGGTTTAATTAAATAAACCCTAAATACTTAATTTCTTTTTTCCCGATTCCCTCGTACGATACCTCATTCTCACACGAGCCATCTTCTCCACCCGACCCGCGCCCTCTCCTCCTCTTTCTCGCGATTCCCTGACACCGATCGCCACGGGCTCACCGCGGCAGCAGCAGTCCTTCCCTCGTCCTTCCCTTTGCGTGCTCTACCGACACCCTCTCCTTTCCTCTTTCTCATGTCTCTGCTCTGGATCGACGATGGAGAGCCTGCTCCACCTGCGATCTCGACTTCATCGCATCATCGGAGGGCAAATGTTGTCTGATCTCAACGGAATCGGCCATCGCCGGATGAGAGGTCATATCCTTGGCGGTTCTTGCGCACGATTGGCATCTGCTCGGCGCCTAGGGCATCACGGGTGGCTCTCGGTCAAGAGGGGGAAACCAACCCTAGATTGGATCTTTCTTCTCCTCACTCACGAGCTGGGCCTCTGATCGCCGGAATACCTAGTCCCAGTTATTCCCTGGCTTGACGAGGAGGATTTGCCACAGGAAGGTATGGTTACCTCCTTACCCTGTCTTCGCTCTGTTCTTGTCCGATTACCACCATAGTGTATCACTAGATCAACATTTCTTGGACTGCAGATCCCTACCACAGCAATGGATCTCCGACATAAACAAGTTATTGGATCAATCCTTATAGCACCATCCCTGGTTTCAACAGCAATTCCACCAGCGGTCACTGTGAATTTGGGTGAGTTTGTTTGGAGTAAGTCATGGTTGTAAACCCTAATTTAATTAGGTAGTGTTGATTAGGGCAGTGGCATTTGTTGTGCTTAACAGGTGTTTGATGAAATGCTTTAGGTTTCTTGTCTCCTCTGTTTGTGCCGGACCAGCTACAGATGGTTGGGGAAACTCCATCTTTCTCCACAGCAAACTTTGGATTTCTTCATCAAAGGGTGTGAATCTATTTTAGATCGAGGTAAGCTAAGTATGGAGATTTGGTTGCATTTATGTGATAGATGGGTGAATAAAGATTTATATCATATTATATTGGAGACTGTGATCTGTGGTTGTTTGGATTGAAGTGAAAGATTGTGGATTTAGTTAAACCTAATTGGATTAAGGGATTAGGTTAATTATTTTGATTAGGGTTTTCCCTAAATAGATTGGGGAGTTTATTTAGCTATTTGCTACCTATGTAATTAGCTAAATATATTATGTGATCACAGGACTTTGTTTCGAGGCGAGCGTCTCGACGTGGGATTGATTTATCTAGCACGATCGACAGATTTAAGGCGGGTATTTCTTCCTTGGCTCTATGTAAATTTTTATTGAGCTTAGTGCATGGTTTTATGTGGTGGATTAGGCTGCTTTTCCTTATATCGTATTTGTTGGTTGCCTTCCTGCTTGATACTTATGCTTGATCTTTAAGATGTCCTGGTTATATCTTATACAGTCTCTATTCTTGATTTCTACTCTGCTGTGATTACGCGTGTAGAGTATGTATTGTAGGGATTGTCGAGTTGTTGGACTTACCATGCTGATTTTGCATATGATGTGGATTGTACGTAGCTTGGTATGTGTTTTAGGAGTCATCATGTTGACCGTACATTTGCATGTTGTATGTACACACGTGTTTAGTTATGTACTTTTGGAGGAGTTGTGTTGATTGTATGTTTGTAGTTTATACATGTGTTTGATGTGTTTATTATTGGAGGATACATGTTGATTGTACTTATGTTCTGTGCATGTGTCCAGTGGGATTATTGGAGATTTTTGGTTGATTATACGTGTGCAGTTGTGTACATGTGTTTGGTGGGATGTGTGGATTTATAATGACGATTATATTTATGTTGTGGAGTGCTTATGTGGTTTGGAGGTTGCATTGATGATGACAGTATTGGTATCATGATTATTTATATATCATGTTCATCATTCATTGCATCTGACGATTGTTGTCTCCCTTGTGGTTGAGAGGATCGTCAGTCTTTTACAGCTGTCCATTCGACCACTGATGGAGAGTGGTAGCTGAGGAGTGGAGCTATGTCATGTCCTGTCGCGCTTACTCAGCTGCTCAGTGTTTTTACTTTGTCAGCCTCGACCACTCTGGAGTAGTGGATCTTGAGGGTACAGTAGTCAGGGGGCTTGAGTTGTGAGTGGTCAGGGACCCTTAGTTATGTAGTTAGATAACTACATAGTATACTGTCGCCTCAGTCGCTTTATAACAGTTACATGCGTGAGGCTTGTACGGTTTGTCACGGACCCAAGCCTCTCGGCCATACAGGGGTCGTGGTGTCTGGAGAGGTGGCGGGGGTGACCATGGAGCATGCATGAACTTTTGCATATGATGCGCGGTGCATCTGGGGGTGGGGATATATTTGCATATATGCCTAGTAGATACTAGTCGCATGTGATTGTGATTTGTTGCACTTGTTTGAGATATGATTGTTGCATATGGTTGTCATGCTGCATACATGTCATTTATTTTACATGTATATGCAGTCGTATTTATATTGCACAGGTGTCACGGGTATGTCTGTTGCAGATCCGGTGAGTTTACTTATCATTGTACCATGTATCGATTCCAGATTGGGTATCTGTCTATCATTATGTTAGTTGTGGTTTGTACAGTTTATATGTCAGGATATTATGTCAGATATGTTTAGGTGCATTGATTATGATAGTATGATCATGTTCTTTATTCCCTACTGAGACTGTATACTTGTGATCTCCATGTTGGTTTATGGACCATGCACTATCTGTTTTATTATCCGCTGAGTTTCCTATAGTCACCACCGCATGTACGCATTTATATTTTCTGGTAGCTTGTCGATGGTTGGTGTGTCACTTGGAGTATCCTGCCTGCCAGGCCCTACGTCACATCCGGAGACCGTTTCAGGTTTTTATATATGCTTTATTTGTATTTGGTATTTGCTGTATTTGGTGTGTTATTGTATTTGTGTGTAGCCATGTGGCTATCTTATGGTTTTGGTGTTGTATTTGTATTTAAGTCGTGTCGGCATGCATTGTATTTATTTGGTTTGTGTGGGCTTTCCTTCGTTTTTCCGCTGTGTTTTTAGTACAGCCGTGTGGGCTGCTTTATATATAACTGCGTGGTTGTGATTGTTTCATTCCAGCCGTGTGGGTTGTGATTATAACTGCGTGGTTGTGTATATATTCCAGCCGTATGTGGCTGATGTATATTTTGTATGTATTGATGTTTCAGATTGTCACCGGTACAGGAGAGATGCTGTCGTGTTTTTGTCTGGCAAGTACTCCTTTGGGGGCGTGACAATTTTTGGAATAAGAGTGGGTACGATACCTGTTTTGTTTTGTGTTCTATTTTTGAGTTAATCTGATACCAATTTTTGGTATCAAAGTAGGTATACGATACTTGCTATGTGTTCTGGATTTTCAAGATTTATCTGATACCAATTTTTGGTATCAGAGCAGGTTTACGATGCTTGTTGTTTGTGTTTTGGGATTTTCTGTTTCGATTTTCTTGATGTGACTTTTTGGGCTTTGGGACCAGGCAGCAGCCGGACATCTCCAGGCTATAGGAGGTATGTTTGCATATTGTTATCATACATTTTTGCTGGTATACGGATTGTTGTCCATGCTAGTAGTTATGACATGTGTGTTAGTACTCTCTTGTTAGTACTTGTCTAGTTGATTTTATCATGCATTTCATGTGTTGGGTCAATCACTGATCACGGTTGACCCTACTGGAGATTAAGGTTTACAGTCTCAGGGGATTCTTCATATCATACTACCAGTAGTTTTAGTGTCTGTTACTACTAGTTGGTTGAGAGTTAGTCACATACCAGTCTCTATTATTATTAGCTGAGTAGTGGATGATATCTGCATACTCATGATGACATAGTTAGTAGAGTACTGGTGTACTCTTATTGGTTTGTTTAGTTTTGAGATTTATTTACCTGTTTGACTTGGGCAGAGGGGTTTGATATATCTTAGTTAGTTTCGTACTCCTGTTGTTTTGATTAGTAGAGTATTGATTTACTCCTGTTGGTTAGGTTAGTAGATTACCTGGTTAACTTGTGTAGTTGTGGTTTGACTTATCACCCTTGTGACTTGGGTAGATTAGTTAGTTGTTGACCGATTTATTTTGTTGGTTCGACCAGTAGGGGGCCAACGAACTCTATATTATAGGGATTCTGATCATTGGGATTGTTCATGCTTGGTTAGATATTTTTAGGTATATTTGAGTAAAGGACTTGTATCGATGTAGAGAGGACTAAATTAGCCGTAAACCATTGTCGGCTTAGTCAGTTTATAGAGGATTGATGTATCCTATTCCATGGAGACTTTGACTATGGATTGTCTGTACCCGGTTGGAGGACTTAGAAGGTACATTCAGATAGGATATCGCACGGTGTGGAAAAGTGTAAAGCTACTTGCTTAACACTTTGAGATACAACCGTTACTAGGGTATAACTTGGAGAGTACATTTGGTTATATGATTTGTACTAACGTGAGAGAGTCGAAGTTAGCTGCTTAACCTTTACGTGACCCGGTACCACGTGAAGGAAGAAGCAGAGAATGCTTTTTGGTGATCAGGACATCGCTTAGTGATTTCTTTGAGGTGTTTGGAGAGAGAGTACTTCTTTATCGCTTTCAGTAGCATGATGGTTTATAAGGCGATGATCAGTCAACTTGTCTAACGTTGTTCCATGGGAGATCCTGACTCATGGACTGATCAGATATAGTTAGATATCCTTGATGTACTTAGTGATATATAGTCCGCAATGGTGCGGAGGAAATGGTGTTAGTTGAGTAATACCTAGGAGGTACGACAGTAACTAGGTATAATTTCATATGATGATCTTTGAGTGGTAGAGCGTCGATTGACAGATATTTTGACCAACTATTTAGGATAGAGGATTCGATCCTTTTATCAGCTTTTGTTGAGGGACATATATAGGATGATTATAAGCGTGATGGAGATACTCTTTTGATGGGTAGACTCTTAGTCAGGAGATTGTGTGACCCTTTGACTTTGGATTAACATTCCTTTACTATGGATATTTGATTATCAGAAAGGATGAGATGATGAGATTTGACATACTTTTTGGGATACATTTAGTTTGTTGGCAGTAGGTGTTGAGGGTTGGATGCTTTCCTTTGACTCTATCTTTGTTTATGAGACTATCTGGTATGATTGATTGATGTTGAGGATGATTGGAGATTGGTGGATATTGGGAGATCAGGTGTGGTGATAGGTTGTCTTTTGATGATCTATTATTTGGTGTTTGATGTTGATAGTGACATGGAGTGTGGTCTGTCAGTGATATGTATGGTTTTGTTGATTTGTAGCGCGTGATCAGATCACAGATTTGTCAGGGATCTTACGGTTGGGTGTGCCTATTGTACGGATATTATGAGTCTATGGTTTTATCGTTTAGGCTTACAGTACCCTAGACATTATGTTTTCATGGACTCGATGTATTTGGTATTATTAGGGTGTTTAGATCAGTTTTCATTGTCTCCATTGACGATGTTGTGATCTATTTTCGATCCGAGGTGGATCACGTACACTAGCTTTGCATAATTCTAGAGATGTTTCAACGGGGACATCTATATGTGAAATCAGTCGTGCGTATTGTGATTGTCTTTTATGAGATATCTGGGATGTGTTGTCTTTAATAGAGGGATATTAGTGGATCCGCAGGAGTTGGAGGTTATTACCAGTTTGGAGTAGTCGTAGTCTATACACGAGACTCTCAGTTTTCTTGGTCTAGTTGGATATTACCAAAGATTGGTTGAGGGTTTCTCTAGTATTGATATGCCTTTGACTGGACTGTCTAGGAATGGTATGGAATTTTTCCTGAATAGATGCTTACAAGATCAGTTTCAGGTGTTGAAACAAAAAGTTGTTAACTACACCGTCTTAGTTGTACTTTCTGGTGTAGACGGATTTGTACTCTACACAGGTGTGGCGTACTTGGGGTTTGGTGCAGTTCCGATGTAGCATGAGTGGAGCAGTCTCATGCCAGTATACCGAATTATCATGTGATGAGAATGAAAATCTTTATCTTCGTGGGAGATTATGTGAGTTTCTGAGTCATTTCTTATCCGCGAGGAGTTACTGCAGGAAACACCACTACAACAAAATCGCTCATAGACATCGGTTTTCCACCAGTGTCTATTTGATTTTCGACCGATGTCTATGAAGCCGATGTTAAAAGTCTGCCATTTTAGACATCGGGTTAAAACCGGTGTAGTATCACTTAACGACACCGGTCTTCGAATCGGTTATTAACCGGTGTAGTATCACTTAACGACACCGTTTCATCAATGGTGTAAAACCGATGTAATATTACTTTATAACACCGGTTTTACATCGGTGGAAAACCGATGTAATATGTATATATTTTAACAGCACAGATTTGATTTTTAAACCGACAATAACAAAAAAAAATACACAAATATTCACAAATTGTACAAATATTCTTCATTCAATAATATCCATAAAATACACAAATATTCACAAATTATATAAATAATCTTCTTACAACAATATCCATAAAATACCCAAACATTCTTTTTACATCAAAAGCGATACATGTGACAACACAAGGGACACCATTGACACAATACCTGAAGAACAAGTGATACACTGCATGCAAAATAGCCGAATAGCATAAGAGCAGAGCCTTTAAGCCAGGCATCGCCTTTCTCAGGACTTTCGAAATGAAGTTGGATCATAGGTGAAGTAACAAAGGCCCCCAACAAAATGACCTTTCCAAAATGTGAAGATTAGGGAACCAGTGATGCAGAAGATGGCCCCTGCAAGCTTGGCCCTCCCTCTTACAGTCTTCAAGTTGAGCTTTTCCATCCTGAGCAAAAAAAGACCAAATATAGAATGATATTTGAATGAACTAAATTCACTGTAAAATTACTTGGAATTAATATCTGAATCAACCTCAGTACAATTGCCAATAAGAAAGTAAAAGCAGGAATGACATTGCCCAAGGCACTGGCAACAGTTGGAGAAATGAGATGGAGTCCAACGTAGTATACATTTTGCTGAATTGTTATACCCAACATAGCAAGAATGAATATTTTTAGCATGACACCAAATGAGAAGCTGGGTCTTCGATTCCTACAACCATGAGATGAGTTTAAAAACATTCAATTTGTAGTCATATATCTTATTCTCAACAATTCTAATGAGACATGCTCCTTGAACCTTTCGAGCACATAAGCAAGAGGAGCCAAGATGAGCATGGCAATAAGGTGTCTGTACACTACGAAGACAAGTGCACTTAGTCCTTGTCCTAATGCAAGCTTGCCGAGGATGCTGGATCCAGCATATGCGAACTGGGACACAATCATATAGAAGTATGGAGCACATGCTTTCACAGAGGCCATGATCTCCTCACTAAATTGTTTGTGACAATTTTTATTGTCCTTGGTTCTTTATAAAGGAAGAAAATCATATTGATTCTGTCAAACAAACAAGTCTAAGATAGACAAATGCATTGAAAGCTAGGAATAGAAAAAAGATGAGAGAAAAGCAGGCAAACAAGTGCCAATAAGCTACATCAGACTCCTCTAACTGTTGTATCATTTTCTCCAGCAAACAGACAAATAAATCATCTTGTCGACAAGATGAAGACGACTAGGGAGAAAAGCAGGCAAACAAGTGCACTTTATTCTCGTCGACTAGGGTTTCTGGAATTGAACAAGAAGAAGAAACCAGGCATACCTTTGCTATCAATCTCGTCGACATGGCTCTCCTGACCTTTGATTTTGATGCTGAACCATTTTTTGATGAAGGCCTTAGACCATGATGAGATTATACTATGTATAGCCAGCCGTGGTTATATTTCTTCAAATTTATTAACATATAAAGCAGTGGTATTCAAATTGTTCACACATGATATCTTCTATCCAGCCCTGCTAGACACGCAAGTCATATATAAAAATTCAAAGAAGATAAAAATTGTTCACACACGCAAGTCATATCTCCTCATGAAGCTCTAATCTAGAAAGGTCTGGCTCCCTGGATTCAACTACCATTTTCCAGATTTTTCCACTTCGTGAAACCAGAGGGAACTTGGACAACAATATGCAAAAATTGAAAAGGAAGTTATGAAAAACAATATCAAGATATGTCTGCAGAGCCAGTTTAAGAATGTATACCTTGTGCAATAGGAACGATTGGCCATCCACATAAATAGTTACATCCCCAGCAACGTCCGAGAATATTGGCCACATAAATAGTTCTGATTAGGCATGGAATGCGGGCTGGCCACATCTCGCTCAGCCCATGCCCATTGCCACTTCTAGGGATTGGCACTTAAAACAATAATGACATTGAAGGTAATTTCTACCAATTAAAAGATTTATGCTAGTGGATTAATAAAAAAGTATGACAACAATCTCTACCCGTTATTTCAACAGAAATTTGTCATAATATTGGATGGATAAATGACTGCCTTCTACTACAAGTTGGCAAGCTAATGTTATGTTCACGTACGGAAGACATAGCATGTGGAAGAGTTTTTTTCAAAGTTGCCTCAACTACAGCTTGTTGAATGTTTTGTCTACCAATGTAGTTTAGAAGAATATTTTCTGGAACTTTCTTTCCCTGCCGAAAGCTAGGAACCTGTATGAATAAGGTTTTTTATCAGGAATTGCATGGCATCACAACATACTACTTCAATAATGAGTATTCAAGAAGAAAAGGTAGATAAAGGAATTAGAATCTAGTACTAGAGACAGAAGGTAGAAAAAGAGAAGAAGCTTCCAGTGACATTTAAAAGGCCATTTTTACTTAGCATGGTCTTCCCTCAACTTTAGTTCAGCATAGAAATGACTAAACCCCAGTACAAGCAATTCCAATCATGCTTTAAGTGGAAATAAGTAAATAACAGGTACTGGAAAACATAACTGTCAACAAACTTGGATCGGATGAAAAGATAAAAGGGGAGAACAATATTGAATTCCTTGACATTCCAAAGAAAGAAAGAAGAAATATAGATTAGTATATGTCAGAGCCCAGAGGGCTTAGTAAAAGTTAGGTAGCATATTCAAATTTTTCTGATTACTATAGAGTGATAATGATCAAAACAGAAAATGGAAAATAATTTAAGTACAAAATTATCCTACAGATGAATTCCTATTCATCCTGTAACAGAAATAGACCCCTTAAATGACTGCATACTGAAAATAATACCTTTGCCTTCTTAGAAAATTCATCTAAGACTTCTCCGTAACATTCTTGGCTTATTGCTGGAGGAACTTCTACATTTAACCTAATCTGCAAATAAGATGAGCTATCAGGGAATTGACATAACCATACTTCCTGGACAAATTGATTCTCGTGAACTTGTAGGACTAACAATCGATTGAATGCACTCAGGCAAGGGGAAGAGAGATAGCAAGAAAGCTATAGCCTTGAAGCAAGATTGCCTCTTCATTTCAATTGCCAGATGAACAAACAAACATATTTCCAAATTATACAAGAAGATAGGTAGAAAGTAAGAAAATTATAGCCTTGAAGCAAGACTACCACTTCCACTTGACTATCAGATCAATTAGAAGTAAAAACGATTTAGAAGGTAGAAAAAGGAAAGGTACAGACAGTGGAGTGAGGCCCTTTGGTCTCCGTCACAATGAGGTTGGCTGGCAACCTATCTTTCGTCTTCTGAGCAGCGGAGACACTAACTTGGGCACGGAAAGGCCCCGGGTTTCGCGAGGGAGGTGAGTGAAGGCGCGGGAGGGAAGAGGTGGCGAAAGACAAAGGTTTGGGGAGGGAGATGGGGATAGCAAAGGACAGATTGCAGGAGCGCGAGGAAGAGAGGATGGGCGGGGCGAAGATGCCAACTATCTCCATCTCCAGATGCTCCAGATCCTTCCACCGCCGCACCAGCTCCGGGATTCGAAGGTCGTCCTCCAGCATCAGGTTGTCCGGCAAAGCCAGCGCCTTCAATCTCGGGCATCTGTGCTAATAATCGATGAGCAAATTCGTCGAACAGGTAGTGAGCGATGAGGGCGACGAAACCAGAAGGAGGCGTAGACTCACTTGACAGAGGCATAGGCGAGGTCGTGGATGGAGACGGTAGTGGAAAGGGGGAAGGCGAGTTGGTCGACGACGCCGCGGGATCGGTGGAGGGTGAAACGGAGGAAGGCGGAGAAGGAGAGGGGGGAGTGGAGGCGGTAGCGGAGCGCAAAGGCGCGGGAGAAAGGGCTCCAGGGCGTGAAATCGAGGGAGCGGAAGTTGAGGCGGCGCCAGCAGCTAGGGTCGAGGGAGGCGCGGTACCAGGACTTGCAGACGAAGGGGACGGCGACGGCGACGGCGAGAGAGGGAGATGAGGCTGAGGTTTAGGTTTAGGCTGAGAGAAGGGGCACGATATTGGTTTAGGTTTGGAGGGAATTTTGTGAAGTGTTGTAAATTTTGGCCGGTGAAAAAATTAAATTATTTTTTTTTTGTTCATTAACACCGGGTTTTAAAAACCGCTGTTAAAACCGGTGTCTATTAACAAAAAAAAGGCGCTCATAGACACCAGCTAAAAAACCGATGTCTATGAGCGAAAATCTGCGCTCATAGACACCAGTTTTTAGAAAAATCGGTGTAAAATACTCAAAGACATCGGTTTTTGCTTAAAACCGTTGTTGTTCCACCGATGTCTATGAGGGTTTTTCTTGTAGTGCACATTGATCTGGATTTGTGATTCATTCGGTTGACACCTGATGTAGGGAGACTGGGAGCATTCTGATGGGTGGAACAATATGAAGAAAGTCATTGCGAATTTTGTAGCTTGATGTCTAGCATGACAACAAGTGAAGGCTGAACATCAGAGATTAGTAGGATTGTTTCAGTAGACTCATATTTTGGAGTGGAGTTAGGAGCATGTTTTGACGGATTTTGTTGTGAGATTATCCAGGATATGGAGAGGATATGATAGTTTGGGTAATTATTGTTGGGTGACGACTTTGCTCCCTAGCTATCGATTTGTAGGGCGAATTCTTTCGGATTGAGTAGTAGGATAATACTTTAGAGAGATTACCAGACCTCATGGTATATCTCTGAGTGTTATATTAGATGGAGATCTGCGAATTTTCATCATGGTTTTGATTGTGGTTACAGCAGACTTTGGGTTCGGAGTTTGCTTTAGTATATATTTTCACCTTCGGACTGATGGATAGTTTGAGCGGCCTTATACAGTTGTTGGAGGATATGTTGTTAGTAGATTATGGATTGCAGATGTAGTTGATTTATCCACTGTTGGTTAGGTAACAGTATGAGAGTCACAAAAGTAGGGTGAGCTCATAACCCATAAGGTCATCCTTTAGGATTGGGTACATGTTCATTATACTTGGAGTGAGTAGTATATGAGTTTGTTGCTTGGATGCTACTCTTGGATGAGGATCCCTGAATTGACTAGCAAATTTGGGGATCAAATTTTTGTCAGTGGGGGAGAATGTAAGATACTGTAAAATTTAAATAATAAATATTGTTGGACGAAAAATCATATTGGATTTTTCGAGGATTTTTAGAAATTTTTCGGGAATTAAACGGATTTCGTATGACCCGTTTTGAGGGAATTGATTCGGGGTACAGAGAAAACCTATTTAAAATACTCATTTAAGTGAGAGTTGATTAAGAAGTGAACTTTGGGTTTAATTAAATAAACCCTAGGTACTTAATTGCTTTTTTCCCGATTCCCTCGTACGATACCTCATTCTCACACGAGCCATCTTCTCCACCCGACCCGCGCCCTCTCCTCCTCTTTCTCGCGATTCCCTGACGCCGATCGCGACGGGCTCACCGCCGGCAGCAGCAGTCCTTCCCTCATCCTTCCCTTTGCGTGATCTACCGACACCCTCTCTTTTCCTCTTTCTCATGTCTCTGCTCTAGATCGCTGATGGAGAGCCTGCTCCACTTGCGATCTCGACTTCGTCGCACATCGGAGGGCAAATGTTGTCTAATCTCAACGGAATCGACCATCGCCGGCTGAGAGGTCGTTTCCTTGGCGGTTCTTACGCACGATCGGCATCTGCTCGGCGCCTAGGTCATCACAAGTGGCTCTCGGTCAAGAGGGGGAAACCAACCCTAGATTGGATCTTTCTTCTCCTCACTCACGAGCTGGGCCTCTGATCGCCGGAATACCTAGTCCCAGTTATTCCCTGGCTTGACGAGGAGGATTTGCCACAGGAAGGTATGGTTACCTCCTTACCCTGTCTTCGCTCTATTCTTGTCCGATTACCACCATAGTGTATCACTAGATCAGCATTTCTTGGACCGCAGATCCCTACCACAGCAATGGATCTCAGGCATAAACAAGTTATTGGATCAATCCTTATAGCACCATCCCTGGTTGCAACAGCAATTCCACCAGTGGTCACTGTGAATTTGGGTGAGTTTGTTTGGATTAAGTCATGGTTGTAAACCCTAATTTAAATAGGTAGTGTTGATTAGGGCAGTGGAATTTCTTGTGCTTAACAGGTGTTTAACGAAATGCTTTAGGTTTCTTGTCTCCTATGTTTGTGCCGGACCAGCTACAGATGGTTGGGGAAACTCCATCTTTCTCCACAGCAAACTTTGGATTTCTTCATCAAAGGGTGTGAATCTATTTTAGATCGAGGTAAGCTAAGTATGGAGTTTTGGTTGCATTTATGTGATAGATGGGTGAATAAAGATTTATATCATATTATATTGGAGACTGTGATCTGTGGTTGTTTGGATTGAAGTGAAAGATTGTGGATTTAGTTAAACCTAATTGGATTAAGGGATTAGGTTAATTATTTTGATTAGGGGTTTCCCTAAATAGATTTGGGAGTTTATTTAGCTATTTACTACCTATGTAATTAGCTAAATATATTATGTGATCGCAGAACTTTGTTTCGAGGCGAGCGTTTCGACGTGGGATTGATTTATCTAGCACGATCGACAGATTTAAGGCGGGTATTTCTTTCTTGGCTCTATGTAAATTTTTATTGAGCTTAGTGCATGGTTTTATGTGGTGGATTAGGCTGCTTTTCCTTATATCGTATTTGTTGGTTGCCTTCCTGCTTGATACTTATGCTTGATCTTTAAGATATCCTGGTTATATCTTATACAATCTCTATTCTTGATTTCTACTCTGCTGTGATTACGCGTGTAGAGTATGTATTGTAGGGATTGTCGAGTTGTTGGACTTACCATGCTGATTTTGCATATGATGTGGATTGTACGTAGCTTGGTATGTGTTTTAGGAGTCATCATGTTGACCGTACATTTGCATGTTGTATGTACACACGTGTTTAGTTATGTACTTTTGGAGGAGTTGTGTTGATTGTATGTTTGTAGTTTATACATGTGTTTGATGTGTTTATTATTGGAGGATACATGTTGATTGTACTTATGTTACGTCGTGTGTCCGATTGGGATTATTGAGATTTTGGTTGATTATCGTGTGCGATTGTATACGTGTTTGGTGGGATGGTGGATTTATAATGACGATTATATTTATGTTGTGGAGTGCTTATGTGGTTTGGAGGTTGCATTGATGACGATTGGTATCATGATTATTTATATATCGTCATCATTCATCGTATCGTCGACGATATTGTCTCCCCTGGTTGAGAGGATCGTCGGTCTTTACACCGTCCATCCACCACCGGTGGAGAGTGGTGGTGAGGGTGGAGCTACGTCACGTCACGCCTACTCGCCTTCTGGTGTTTTACTCGTCACCCCACCAGGAGTAGTGGATCTTGAGGGTGAGTGGTCGAGTCATGAGTTGTGGTGGTCACCCTTAGCTATGTAGTTAGATAACTCCATAACGTATCGTCCGCCTCAGCCGCTTTATAGTGGTTACGTGCATGAGGCTAGTACAATTTATCACGGACCCAAGCCTCTCGGTCATACCGGGGTCATGATGTCAGGAGAGGTGACGGGGGTGACTATGGAGCATGCGTACACATTTGCGTATGATGTGCGATGCATCTGGGGGGATATATATTTGCATGCATGCCTAGTAGATACTAGTCGCATGTGATTGTGATATGTTGCACGTGTTTGAGATATGATTGTTGCATATGGTTATCATGCCTCATACATGTTATTTATTTTACATGTATACGCAATCGTATTTATATTGCACGTATCACGGTATGTCTATTGCAGATCCGGTGAGTTTATTGATCGTTGTACCATATGTCGATTCCAGATTGGGTATGTGTTTCATTATTATGTTAGTTGTGGTTTATACAGTTTATATGTCAGGTTATTCAGATATGTTTAGGTCATTGATTATGATAGTATGATCGTTCTTTATTCCCATCGAGATATACTTGTGATCTTCACGTTAGTTTATGGACCATGACTATCTTCTATTACCCATTGAGTTACCTATAGTCACCACCGCATGTACGCATTTTTTTCGTAGCTTGTAGATGGTTGGTGTGTCACTTGGAATATCCTGCCTGCAGACCCACGTCACATCAGAGACCGTTTGGGTTTTCAGATACGCTTTATTTGTATTTGGTATTCGTTGTATTTGATGTGTTGTTGCAATGGCTATCTTATGGTTTTGGTGTTGTATTTGTGTTTAAGTCGTGCCAGCATGCATTGTATTTATTTGGTTTGTGTGGGCTTTCCTTCATTTTTCCGCTGTGTTTTTAGTACAGCCGTGTGGGCTGCTTTATATATAACTGCGTGGTTGTGATTGTTTCATTCCATCCGTGTGGGTTGTGATTATAACTGCGTGGTTGTGTATATATTCTAGCTGTATGTGGCTGATGTATATTTTGTATGTATTGATGTTTCAGATTGTCACCGGTACAGGGGAGATGTTGTCAGATTTTTGTCTGGCAAGTACTCCTTTGGGGGTGTGACACTATATGTGAGCATTGTCTTGCGGGAAAGACGACTAGAAAATCATTTGGTAAGGCTATTAGGGCTGAATCACTATTGCAATTAATTCATTCAGATATTTGTGGTCCAATGAATATGAAGGCTAGAAATGGGAGTTCTTATTTCATTACATTTATTGATGACTTCACACATTTTGGTCATGTGTATTTGATTTCTCACAAATCTGAAGCATTGGATTGCTTTATTTGTTACTTGAACGAAGTTGAGAATCAATTGGAACGTAAAGTTAAAACCTTGCGTATTGACCATGGAGGTGAATAATTGTTTGATCAGTTCAAGACAATGTGTAATACGAAAGGGATTATTAGATAGCTAACTATCCCTGGAACTCCATGGCAAAATGAGGTTACTGAAAGAAGAAATAGGGCTCTTCTTGAGATGATTAGGTCTATGATGATGCAGGCTAATTTGTCAATCTTCTAATGGAAAGATGCATTATTAGTTATGACCTATATACTTAACAAAGTGCCTTCAAAGTCAGTTCCATCTACCCCACATGAATGTTGGACAGGCAGAAAGTCGGATTTAAGTAATATGAGACCTTGGGGTCAGCTGCCGACGTTTATGTTAAGACTCACGAATATGGAAAATTAGGACCCAGAGGTAATAAGTGTATCTTTATAAGGTACTCTGAGACTTTTAAGGGTTATGTTTTTATTGGTGAGCGACAAGATGGAACCATCTCTGAAATAGAGTCAAGAGATACTACTTTTCTAGAAACTGAGTTCCCAACACGAGGTGAAGTTGATAAGACAATTCCTCTATATGAGATAGAGGAGGAGGATAATATTCCTTTATCAACATATCAGGAGATGTCTGAATCAGTCAATCGAGTGGGAGTAATTTGCCACTGAATGAGTCAGTTTCTCAACAGTCTAACCTTCGAAGAAGTAGTCGTCAGATTATTCCTCGGAGACGGTTTGATATTGAGAATGAGGCATTGATGGTTCTCCCAGTTGATGAAGAGGAACCTTGAATAGTTGAGGAAGCTTTGAGAAGCTCAGTTAGAAAAGAATGGAAAATTACAATGGATGAAGAAATGGAGTCAATGAGAAAGAATCAAGTTTGGGATTTACTCGATCTTACTCCGGGCCGAAGGGCTATTGAGAATAAGTGGATTCTCAAAGTAAAGAGGAAAGAAGATGGATCGATTAATCGATACAAAGCTCGATTAGTTGCAAAAGGATATACCCAGATGGAGGATATTGACTTTGAAGAGACATTCACCCCAGTTGTGAAGTTTGTGTCAATACGTGTCATCCTAGATATAGTAACACAATATGACATGGAATTACATCAGATGGATATAAAAATGGCTTTCCTTAATGGTAATCTTGATGAAGAAATCTATATGGTACAACCAGAAGGTTATGTTGTTGAAGGCCAAGAGAAAAGAGTATATAGACTTCAGAAGTCTATATATGGGCTAAAGCAAGCGTTAAGACAATGGAACATAAGATTTAATGAAATAATATTATCTTATGGTTTCGAAATGGTCAATGAGGATCATTGTGTTTACCTAAGAAAGGAAAAAGAAAAGTTTGTTATTTTATCATTATATGTTGATGATATGCTAATAGCTGGAAGTAACATAAAGTGTGTGATAGAAGTCAAAAGTTGGCTTTCATCATAATTTGACATAATAGATATGGGAGAAGCAAAGTACATCTTAGGAGTGAAGATCGTTAGAGACCGATCAAAAAGACTTTTCGGTTTGTCTCAAGAAGCTTATATCACTAAAATGCTACAACACTTCAATATGTCTGATTGCAACATTGAACAGACGCCTATAACGAAAGGTACTGTTATGAGCATAAGTATGTATCCCAAGACTCCTAAGCAAATAGCCGAAATGAAGAAAAAAATCATATGCCAGTGCTATTGGTAGTTTGATGTACACTATGTTGTGTACTCGTCGTAATATAAGCTATGGTGTTAGCTTAGTTAGTCGTTTTCCAGTTAAACCCAAGATCGAGACACTGGAAAGCGATGAAGAAGATAATTAAATACCTCAAAAGGATAACAGATTATGTATATGTTTTTCAAGGATCAAAGATGAGTCTGAGTGGCTACACAAATGCAGATTGGGCAGGGGACCTTGATGACAGAAAATCCACATCCGGCTATGTCTTCTTGCTGAATGGTGGCACCATCTCATGGAACAGCAAGAAGCAGGCTTGTGTAGCCTTGTCGACAATGGAAGCTGAGTATGTGGCTTGTGCAGCGGCTGTGCAAGAGGCTGTCTGGCTAAGAAGGTTCCTGAAGCATCTGAAGATTGTTGAGGATAGTGGGAGTCCTGTTACTATGTACTGTGTACTGTGATAGTCAAGCTGCGATAGCTTTTTCCAAGGATCCCAAATATCACAGCAAAGGCAAGCATATAGAAATTAAGTATAATTTTGTAAGGGATATTGTTAACAAGAAAAAGATAATTCTTGAGTACATTCCTACACGAAATATATTTGTTGATCCTTTTACTAAGCCATTGACTAAAGAGTCATTTCATGGGCATGTGAAGCCTTTGGGACTTCGAAGAATGTGACTAATTGTAAAGACATTTTGATAAATGAAAAATATCATGATCTATTTAGTGTATATGTCTTTGTTACATTCGAATAAAAGTCTCGATAAGCATGTTGGTACATTGAGATTGGTCCACTCACATGGACAATCATCTCTATTTGTTAAGTACGAATATAGGTAAGACTGTTGCTTATGGGACAACTTATGTAGTTGTGAATTGAGACATACCCATAAGTTAAGGTCGCCATGATATTTGTGTCAAGATGAGATCATTTGTGCAATGATTGGAGTAAATGCACTCACCATTTACTGAATCTGCTTGAGGCCATATTAGAATTCATATGTTGAATTCAGGATTAGACATTGGGAATGTTTAGATCGAAATCTGTACGATGTTAAATTTTGAGAAAAACATGCGCTCTTTTTGGTAAAGAGAATAACATCGTAGCATGTGATTCATACCACATGTGCTATGACGACAAGAAGGGTAGTAGGAGAATGTATCTTTGCTTCTCTACTATGTGAGACCTTTGAGATTATAAGTTAATCTTGATTTTACCCTAAGTGACTATTTAGCTGTCTACTTGAAGTTCTGATCAATGTCCGCTACTTTAGCATGTTTCCTATTAACTATGGATGATTCAGTCTATGGAGCATAACTAGGAAAGCGACTGATTAGAATGAATAGATTCTAGCTAAAAAGGAAGATTAATATTGATTTACATCTGTGACATTTATTCACTGGTACCAGTTACATTTTTAGTTCGGTACATAAAAATGTGAATAATTTGTTTGATTGGAGATGTTGAACATGCTCTTGACATATGGTCAATATGAGGGATTAGAGATATTCATAATGATGTAAATAATTTAATCTGGGGTAAATACAAGTTATTTATGTCCCTGATTCGTTCTATGGACATATGTCTCTGATTCGTTCTGTGGAGTAGCTAAGTAAGGTGTGACAATCTTCTTAGCAATTGAATGCTCACTGTGCTTGCTGTCACACGAACCATTTTCCCTAATATATGGAATGAATATTCTGATCTGGTCTTCGTGACTTGATCCTCATAAAGTCTATGTGAATTATTTGGTCTTTGTGACTAATTTGCTCTGGTCTTCGTGACTTGATCCTCATAAAGTCTATGTGACTTATTTGGTCTGTGTGACTAATTTGCTCTGGTCTTCGTGACATGATCACCTTGTAGTCTATGTGACTGACATGGTCTATGTGACCATATATCCTTATGGATTGACTTGGACGAGTGAGAGATGTTGGGCGTTACACTTGGGAGACGAAAGGGTTCGTCCCTTTCGTTGCTGCAAATGCATGTGTGCTGCAAATGCCAAGGAGACGAAGGGGCGCCCTTTCCCCTTCGTCTTCCTCAGCCTTCCTATAAAAGGAGCGTCCAAGTGGAGATCAAAGGGGAGGTGAGCAGAAGCTTCACGAAGGTGATCTGAGAGGGCAAAGGATTGGAGGTGATCGTGTGCGAGCAAAGGGTCCAGAGGCTATGATTTGGCTTGTGAATCTTGAAGCGCTTTCCGGTTGCTCCGTGATCGTGCTTCCGACAGCAGCAACCTCTTCATCGACCGCCGACGTTTTCAGTTGCAACTTCGGGAGATCACTGTGAGTGATTATAATTACCATTATGCTTCGTTTTAGATTTCATGCTTTCTGGTCCAACCATCGAGAATGGAGCTGATTGTGTCATTAAGGTGGGAGGGATCTAGAGTAATCACTGTCGTGCTACTGCTGTTGCTGCTAGATATCTAAATCTTGATTGCTATCTGATACTACGCAATTCCAAGGTAAGTTTTCTCAAGCGTCTAAATTAATTTTTCCAGAGGAGACTATGGATCTCAAAAACTAAACTTTGCAGGCTCTAGCGGAGAAGGATCCAGGCTTGGTTGGCAATCTCCTTGTCGAACGATTAGTTGGTGCTCATATTGATCTTGTGTCCAAGGAGGAATATGCTAAGATAGGCAGTGTGGTTAGTTCTCTTCTGCATGCAATTCTGCCTATTTGAGAGAAATTTGCACGAGCTAGCTCCCAATGGATTGTAAATGATCATGGTTAAATATGTTGGCTTAGAATCGATAAATAGTACACCCAAGACACACACTAATATGCAAGAGGAATAGAGTGAGGAGGAAGATAATTGATAAAATACTTTCTTAGAAGATGGAAAAATGAATTGATTCATTACACATCTCTAGGACCCTTTAAATACACCACAAACCTATGACTAATTCCTATATTTTATTCCATGAAAATAGGAAGACTAATTCCACTCATTTATCCCTTAAAATTAGGAAAGCTTATCACCACTAACGCAAGGAAAAAAAATAAAAAAAAAATAAAACCACGTAGCCACTACTTATCATGTCCGGATTATATGCTCACATTATCCCTCCTAATCCTGACATGATTCTAAGTCACGGACGTCGAGTAGTTATCGCATGGCAGCTAGCTTCTTTGGCCCCGCGCCAAAGCATGTTTGCACACCAAGTGCTCGGCCCCAACTCGATCTCTTCGGCACCACGAACAAGTCTCGTCTGTTAGTTCTCTTGGCGCCACGGGCAAGTCCGTCTGCACGCACATTCGTTGCCACAAACAAGTCCCGTATGTCTGCTCCTTTGGCAACATGAGCAAGTCCATCTGCTCGCACAACGGACAAGTCCATCTGTCCGCCTTTGCTGCTTGGCATATGTTGCATATCTGCCATGCCCGCTTCGGTGCCAAGTTCACCTCCTGCAAACTTGGGCTTGGAACGTGCCCAACGCACTGCCAATCCTCTGCTTGGTATGGCTTGCACCCATTCCACACTTGCTGGTTTGCCAAGTCTTCCTCCTGTAAGACTTGGGCTTGGGCAGCCCTGCACTGCCGCTCTGCTTGGCATGCCTTCCGCACATGCCCGACTCGGATATATGCCAAGCCTGCCTCCTGCAGACTTGCACATGGACAGTGCCCCGCGCACTTCCGGTTCGTTGCTTTGCATGTTCCCTAGTCAGGTTGGGTCTTCTAGTCTTGCTGGGAGACACACTTGCTTGAATATCTTCAAGGTTATCTTGTACAAGCGATTCTGTGTTCGCTTTACCAGCATCAAGATCTTCCCGCTCCTATCAATCACCTTCATGGTATCTCTTTTCATGTGCACCTCGTTCCCAGTTTCTGTCAATTGACCGAGACTTATGATATTACTACAAAGTTTCGGAATGTAGTATACCTCGTGGAGAGCCTTCCGATCGCCGTTCTTGCATTTGAACACAATCGTCCCTTTGCCCATGATCTCAATGGTTGATCCATCACCAAACCTCACCCTCCCGGTGATGGTTTCATCTAGTTCTTGAAACTTCTCGCGATGGCCAGTCATGTGGTTGTTGGCACCGTTGTCAAGGTACCAGACGTCTTTATCTCCTTTATTAACGCCGCGGTACATCTCCAGTAGCAACCTATCTTCACTAAGCAGAATGGTATCCTGCCGCTCACATCTAGTGTTAGACTTCTCGTGGGACACGGTCATCATCAGTGTTGGCTCTTCATCGGTGGCGCAAGTGAGGTGAGCCTCATCATCACGCCGCTTGTTGTAGCATTCGGATGCATAATGCCCTATTTTCTCACAATTGAAACACTTTATATGTCTCTTATCACGAGTGCCTCTGCCGTTGCCGCTAGTGCCTCCTGCACTGTCTTGACTCGGCGTACCACGACCACGACTGCGCCATTTGCCATACTAGGGCTGCTGGATCCACGCCCCTTTCCTCCTGACGAAGTGTCCATGTTGCTCCCCTTTTGTCGCATTTGCCATTCGGCATGAGTAAGTAGGAGCTCTCCTTCAGTGTCGTTTGTGTTGCCGCGTAATCGTAATGTTCGTTCCTCGTACGTCTTCAGTCGCCCAATAGTCTCCTCAAATGGTATCGTCTCAAGATCGTGAAACTTCTCAATACCGGCAACAATAGGGAAGAACTTATCAGGGACAGAATCGAGTAACTTCTTTACCAAAGATGAATCTTCAAGCGTGACACCAAGAGCGGAGAACTTGCTGCTCATAGCACTAAGTTTGCCAGCAAACTCATCAATCGTGTCGGTCTCCGTCATCCGGAGGGCGTCAAACTCGCTCTTCAACGTTTATACGCGTGCCTTCTTCACTCGATCACTTCCAAGGTACCTCGTCTTGAGGCTGTCCCAGACTTCCTTCGCCGTCTTTTTTTTTGCGATCTGGAGAAGTATGTCTTCGGGGACACACTTCAAGATGTATGCACGTGCCTTTTTATCCTTCTTTGCATCCACCTGGGCTCCTTCTACTGGCTCCACCGCCTCCCAGACTCCCTGGGCATCAAAGATCGCCTCTGTCTTTATTGCCCACACAGTATAATTGTGAGGGCTTAGCATCGGATAGAGAAATGACACTCCGCCGTTTTCCTTTACAACAACTTGTGGGATGCCAGACATTTTTGTGAAATCGTGGATTCTTGGGTGTTCTATACTGCCAAGGCTCTGATACCAAATGTTGGCTTAGAATCGATAAATAGCACACCCAAGGCACATACTAATATGCAAGAGGAATAGAGTGAGGAGGAAGATAATTGATAAAATACTTTCTTAGAAGATGGAAAAATGAATTGGTTCATTACACATCTCTAGGACCCTTTAAATACACCACAAACCTATGACAAATTCCTATATTTTATCCCATGAAAATAGGAAGACTAATTCCTATATTTTATCCCATGAAAATAGGAAGACTAATTCCACTCATTTATCCCTTAAAACTAGGAAAATTTATCACCACTAACGCAAGGAAAAAAAATAAAACCACGTAGTCACTACTTATCATACCCGGATTATATGCTCACAAAATACTCACTTAATGACAGTGTAAACGTAAACACTTTACTGAAGGTCTAGTACTTTGACCAATCCTTTTTACCTTACAATCGCCATTTTGTTGGTGATTTTGCATCAACTTGCACATTCCAAGCAACGGAGTAACTCCAAACTTAGAATTATGCTTTTCTTGCTAATTTGAAAGTTATCAAAGTAAATGATCCTTATTGTTGGATACGACTTAATTTTATTATTCTATCAGAGTAGAGTGTGGCAAACTAAACATGAACTTTCCCCCTTAGAACTCCTACTTACTAATGAAGACTTGTTTGACATGTAGATTGTTGATTAACTCGTGAAGTGTACCGGTGTAGATGATTTATTATGGATGAAGTTATTGTCCTTATCCTTCTTGCTAGTCTTGTCTTTAAATGAAAATATCAATTTATTTTTTTATTTACTGATTATGCTGCAATGATCTTCCTAGACTCTTGCTGACTTGCTAAAGAAGAAGCTAATGAAGGAAGGGAGAAATCCATATGTTATTCCTCTTGGTGGATCAAACTCTTTGGGGATTTGGTGAGTTCTAGCATGGAATAAACAGTTCAATTGTACTTCTTATTATCAGAACCTCTGTGGTATCTCTCTGCAAGCAAGAGAACTTCTTACATCTAAAGGCAAAGGTTTTTTTGACCTGTCATAGCCACCTTTTAAACATTTTTTTCGGTTAATTAGTGAGTCGAATGATAATCATTGTGAAGATAATAACTCATATGAAACATCATATCTGCCAAATCGAAAATTTGTGTGTGTGAAGCTAAAACAAACATTATTTATGCTTATTTTGTATATTGAATTTTTGTTCGTTATTTAACACAAATTAACAAGTGTAATCAAAAGGATGTGGTCCAGTTAGGTTAGTATTGTGTTTCATTCGACCACAAATATAAACGGTTTACAATAATAATCTTGTAAATATGACTTGTTAATTGAGTTGGTAGAATAAACTAGATCATGGCCTAGTCTTTAATTTTATCCTTTTTAAACTTTAAACTTAGTTTATGTGCATTTGTTCTTAGAATGCTAGGCTAGTGTTGGGTTTATAAAAGAGATCCTACCCTCCTTGTTTTTAAAAATGATCATGTCAACTGAACTTGATCGAAACCACTTCAAAATCAGTTTTTGATTGTTACATTACCAACATAACTGGTGATGTGGACTTTTACCACTTGACATCTTAAAGGAAATCAAAAAGGGAAAATGTAAATTCAAAAGGAGACATATCAAGATCAGCCCTTGACAGTATTTGTAGCTATTGTTCCATTATTCCAATTCCAAATTATATTTGAAAGTTGAAACCTTGATTTTCCTAAATACATTGTTTGTGGCTATTCTATGTATTCAAACAATTCATGTTCACTTGATTGTTGTTTATTTCTTCAGCAGCACTAACTATAGCTAAATTAGGTTTCTACATTTATGGGAAATCAGGAGTCACAATACACCTTACATTTGCAGTCAGTCCACCTTTATAGACCAGTATTTAGTGAGAAATTGTTCCAACATTTTTGCTTGATTTATTTAATTGCTCAATATATTTCTAAATTGCTTTGAGAATTGAACTGACAACTGACAAATAATTAGGGGCTATATTGAAGCAATAAGTGAGATTGAGCAGCAAATTCAAAGCAATTGTGGTGGACCTCAATTTGATGACATTGTTGTTGCATGTGGCAGGTGTTTTTCTTGCCTTGTGAGAGATTATAATTATTTATGCAACATTGTTTGGAATTTCTTTTAAAGTTTCTGCTTTTTGGATGCCATACTCTTTTCATGGACTTGACAGTATTATCCACCATAGGGGAAAACATACTAGTAAAATGATGACTTGACATCAACAGCCTTATTTTGAGGTTTGCTCGGCTTGTACCTTAAGCCAATACACCTTTTGTTCCTGGAGTTGTTTCTATGTGTTCAATGTGGTTTATTCATCTTTGTTCTCTGTGATTTTGTTTGTTCACAATGACCTTGCTTTCCTGGTGCAGTTAAAGGTTTGGTGCATTCATATTGATATTTGTTGTAGTCTAAGTCAATATCAATTTGCATATTGTGTGGATAACTGCAATCATATATTTCCCATTTGGGAGTATTTTGCAGTGTTATACACTGCCTGTCTTGTTACTATATATCAGTCAAATTTTACTTTGTTATCTGTTACATTTTATGGATAATTACAATGCATATTTTTGTACTTGGATATATGATTTTATGCTTAAGTTATACAACTTTTACTTCCAACCTTTTAGTGGCGGAACAATGGCTGGACTTTCTCTGGGATCAAAACTGAGTAACTTGAAGGCAAAAGTATGCCTTGTTCTCCTAATTTTTAAATCTATATATTTTTTTTAATAATGGTTCACTAGCTTTTATGTTTCTGATAAACTCACACTTTGTGAATCAGGTTCATGCATTTTCTGTATGGGACGATCCCAATTATTTCTACAACTTTGTTCAAGGTCTGATTGATGGTCTTGGAGCTCGTTCTGATGCACATGATTTAGTTGAAATTCAGGATGAGTTTAAGGTTTCTTGATCAACAATTCATTTTGTTGATGAACTGTTTTTATTATCTCAATATTAATATTCAATGCTTTCTTGATAGCAACTTGAAGCTATGACTTATATAGTTGTAAGTCATAATTATGACATTTGGAAACTTATCCTAACATATTCTATAGGAAAATTTATGTGCATTACTTGTGTGCATCTTATATTATCAGTTAGAACTGAATGCATGCCTCAATTGGGTCATTGTAATAGAACACCATTTTGATTGGTACAATATAATCTAGACTGAACAAATACAATTTGTAAAACACAAACTAATTGATTTGACAAAATAGTACCTAAGAGTGTTCAAGAGAACTATGTTGCGATAATAGTTGGGCCCATAAAAACTAGGTAGAAATAAAGCGTAAGTTGATAGAGAAGTATATTTTGATGCACTTTGAAAAATCAATAATACATCATGTGGATCAACCTAAAATAGGCGTAATAGAATGCTAAAGTAAATTGGAGGACTTGCACATGTGTTGCAACCCAAAACTTAACTTTTATCTACTTTATCAATGAACTTAGGCCTAAAATCCAATGGCATGTCAAGTTGTTTGTCTCAACCTTGATTGAAGATGCTTGGTATAAGGCCATAGAGATCAAACGATTCTTGAGACATCCCACTTTTCAACGGTCAGGCCCCGGCTCATATTTCTTGACATCATTACCATAAGAAAATCTGACTAGTTTGACTTTTCCTATAATTGTCTTCCAATGAGTGGAGTGGATCTATTGTGACAAACAAAATATATATATATATATATAAAAAGATTCCTTCAGAAATTCAAGCGAATGCAAAATACATATTTGATAGAATTATTATCTTAATTTGTTGCGTGAACAGAATCATCCTGGCAATACTGATACTTCAGCGGATCTCAACGCAATCGGAATATCTGTGCCTCTACAATATCCATATGAACAAGTCCCTCGGTTCTTCTCTAAGAACTTCGAAAATTGGAGAGCTCTCTCTTCACACATGAAAATGGAAGAGCAAGAATGGATAGTCGCATGCCAGCCACACATCATCTTGCTAGAAATGATATATACCATGACAATCCAAGAGACATATATCTCTTCACCTTCTTAGTCTCTTTATGGCTATTTAAGGTGACATTAAAATAAGAGAAAAATACTAACTCTTCATCTTCTCCGATGAACACTTCATCTTCTTCGATGATTCTTTATCTTCTCCGATGATTATTAGTATTTATCTTAGTGGGCTCTATAGTTATGTTGGGTCATAAAATGGTTCGAAACTAATTTCAGAATTAAAGTTCAAACCCATACGATTTTAGTCAAACTAAAATAAATCAATTCCCAAATCAACATGCTCTTTATGTGTGATCCAATAGGTTCTTGTAACGTTGGTAGTGTTCTTAAAACCATTTTAGATACACAAACAATGAGCGACATGTTAGGGTCGATTTGTGCTAGAGGGGGGGGGGATGAATAGCTCATCGTGCTTCGTTGTCTTGCTTTGATGATGATGATGATATGCAGCGGAAATACACACAAAGCACACTCACAACGCTAACGCTAGGATTTATTTGGTATCCACCTCAAGAAGAGGTGATTAATCCAAGGATACTCATTCACTAATAAAACACTCCTTCTCGATAACTACCGAAGACGGAGAAGCCTTGTACAGACTCTCAATACAAGAAGAAAGAAAAGGGAAGCAAATACAAGTAAAATCTTACAAGATTTACAATATAAAACCCAAACCCTAGCTTCTTCTTCTTGTGTGGAACACCTCTTGATCTTGGAAGTGCAATAACACTTTGCTCCAAGAAAGCTTCAAGAACTAGCGTGAATAGCTGAGAGTGATCGTAAGAGGTGGAGAGGAAGATCTGCTGAGGAAGATGCTCGCCAATGGCTTTATCCTACACAACGGTCGTCTCCCAATCGATCGGCTGATTGATTGGGGAGGCTGAATCGATCGGCTGATCGATTCAGCCTTCTTCTGTTCTTTCGCATCTGTGCGAGAAACCTGGCCCCAATCGATTGACCAATTGATTGGGGAGCCCAATCGATTGGGGAAGTTTTTGTGCCCATGATAATTGCTCCCAATCGACCGGCCGATCAATTAGTTTGCCATTTGTTATAGTACTATGCCTAATTGATCAACTGATCGATTAGGCTCGGTCCAATTTGATCACTTGATCAAATTGACCAACCCTAGCTTGCCCGAGTCAAGTCTAAGGTGCTCCAAGCCCAACATCCGATCAATCGTAACCTGTTGGGACTTCTCGTTCCTAGCCTCCGGTCAACCTTGACATGCTGAGACTTCTTCGCCAAGTGTCCGGTCAATCCTTTGACCCACTTGGACTTTTCTCCTCGTGCCAAGTGTTCGGTCAACCTTGACCCACTTAGACTCATCGTCTCGTGCCAAGTGTCCAGTCCTCCATGACCCACTTGGACTTCCACTAAATGTCCGGTCACCCTTGACCCATCTGGTTTCTTCGTACCAAGTATCCGATCAATCCTTTAACATACTTGGGCTTCCCAACACCTGGTGTCCGGTCAACCTTGACCCACCTGGATCTCCACATGCCTGGCTTCACTCACCAGGTCTTTCCATCTGCCTAGCTTCACTCACTAGGGCTTTCCTTCTGCCTGGCTTTACTCACCAAGACTTTCACCTAGCTTCACTCACTAGGATTTTTACTTGGCTTCATTCACCAAGATTTTCCCACTGCCAGGCTTCACTAACCGAAACTTTTACCTAGCTTCACTCACTAGGATTTTCACCTAGCTTCACTCACCAGGATTTTCCCACCGCCCAGCTTCACTCACCGGGACTTTCACCTGCCTAGTTTTACTCACTAGGTCTTTCACCTAGCTTCACTCACCAGGATTTTTCAACTGCCCAGCTTCACTCACTTGGTCTTTCACCTAGCTTCACTCACCAGGATTTTCCCTTTCCTAACATCTAGTTAGTACTTTCCTAGTCAAGTATTCGGTCAACCTTGACCTACTTGACTCTTCTTCACATCAAACTGGTTAGCCCTTGACCAGAGGGGGATTGTATCAATAATCTCTTCAATCGGACGATTGCATCTGCAATCTCCATGTATTGTCAAACATCGAAACCCAAACATTAAGACTCAAGCTTGAGCTGACTCAAGCTTAGTCAACCTGGTCAACCTGACCCAGGAGATATTGCACCAATAATGCCCCTATTTTTAATGTTTGACAATACCTTTAAGTTAGGTTAATCCCATAGCCTTAACTTCTTCTTCATGCCAATGCATGAATGAGGGTTTCCTTCAATCTCCTCTAAACTTTCCTAGAGGAGCAATGAAGGTCTAACTTAAACCCTACATTCTCCCCCTATTGCCACACATCAAAAATTTTCCCTCTGAAGAATTACTCAACTGTTGTTCACAACCTCACTTGTTATTCACAACACCACAATGAAAGTCTCATACCCTTCATTGTCTTCAATGCTCACCCTTGATCATTAACCACTTCACCATGCTCATCCAAGAGCATTCATCATTCCAACAGTGAAGGTCTCATACCCTTCACTGTATCAAATGGCCATCCTTGAGCATTAATCCACTTCAACATGCTCATCCTAGAGCATCCACAACTCAACAATGAAGATATCCACTCTCCATTATTTTTCAATGCTCAACCTTGAGCATTTACTCTAAAGAAGGTTAACCATCTTCCAAGGTGCATGAAAAATTAGTTTTCATGTCTTTAAAGAGTAACTCCCCCTAAAGACATGCTCCAAACTTTTGTCATTGCACCAACAATGACTTGGAATCCTTAAATCTTTAGGAAACCTAAAATTTGAAGTTGTGAGATTCAAATATCAATATTTGAAGGCAAACCTCAACCTAACTTCAATCTAGTGATCCTTAACCAATCCCTCCTTGTTTTCATCATGAAAACTATTCCTAAATGTATACAAATGTGTTTCAAGGGGTTAAGAATGATTACCTAGACTAAAAATAGTTTAAAGTACTGAAATCAAACATTTACAGTCGAAAATATCCTTCTCAATCGATTGAAGTTGGGTCTCAATTGATGGAACCCATTCAATCGATCCACTGATCGATTCCACAAGCTTCTGCTCATAGAAAATCTACGTGAATTGATCCATTAATTGATCCAGGCTTGGGTCAATCGATCGGTTGATCGATTCCACGACACTCTATTCGTGGAAAATGCCTTCTCAATCGATCGATTGAGGCTTCCTAATCGATCGGCTGATCGATTGAGTTTCTAAAATTTTGAAATTCAATTTCAGCTAAATTTTAGAAATGCCCTAAAAATTCTATGAAATTATAAAAATTATGAAAACTCTTGTAGACACTATTTAGGATATATACTATTATGGAAAAATAGTCTTTTTTAAGAAAATACATCTTATTTTTAAAGATTGACACAAACTTGGAAACTTGCAAAAACTTCAATGTTTCTTCAAAGTTTGTGTCTAAATTTTCAATGATGATTACTGTCAAAAGACAGCTTGCACCAAGGTTTTCCAAAGTATATTTAAGATGTTTTTCAAAATCAATTTCCAACCATATTCTTTTGGCTCAATGCACATGACTTGTACATTAGCTTTCCCAATGATTGGAGTACATATAACTATGTGTTTTGATGAAATCAAAACTCAACTAGAGCACTAAATCAACATCTTGAGTCTTATTCATCATCCTAGAATCTCACTTATATTTAATGTGTACTAAAACACACACAAATCGCCTTATAGTCTTTGTGAGATGTAGACTTTGGTTTTGCCCTAAACTAGGGATCATGCATATCTATCTAGGTATTTTGAATTATAAACATCCACCTAGGATGCTGCTTGTTAGCAAATGTCATTATCCTTAATTGCAAGGAATTAAAAAGTAATGCATGATGATTTATGACATACATCAATATAGAAATAATTTATAAAAGAAAATATACTATAGCTACATGATGTATGTATGACATGCGATGGTATTTTTATGTTTTTTTATAATGAAAATGAATACACACATGATGTCATGACATATGATGGGCAAATAAAACATGACACTTTAGCATAAGTAAAATACCTAGATTATTTATCTAAGTATCCTTAAACCTTAGCTAACTTAAAATATAATCCTAGATTGCCCACATTGCCTCAAGAAAATGCCAAAACCCAACATGGCACTTATTTTACTCTTGATTAATTGTGCCAATTTAAATTAATTATAATTCTCAAAGTTTGGCACATTTTACTCTTCCAAAGAGTAACCATTTTAAAATAAGGCCTAAATTGCCTTTACCTCCCTAAGAAAATACCAAAATCCCAACTTGACATTTCTTATCCTTTTTCAATTTGTACCAATTTAAATTAAATCCAATTCCTCAAATTTTGGCACATTTTACTCTTATAAAGAGTAAACAATTAATTCATTTCATTTTTAAAGGTCAACAAAAATCTTGAAAATGCCTCCAAGTGTCAACTTCATCAAGGTTGGGTAACTACCCTTCCAATTAGAGTTGACACTCTCTAACTCATCTAGGGGGTAAAGAAGATGCTCCTAGGAACCTAAAATCTATTAGTGCTCCTTGGATGTTCAAGGTATTCACTAGGGATAACCTCCCTTGATACCTTCCTAATGAACTTGTTAGGCTTTTTAGAAGACTTGGTCACTTTCTCTAGGTCAACTCTAGGGATAGCTTCCCTTGTGACCTTCTTTGTGACTTTCTTAGACTTCTTAGAAGTCTTAGTTATATTTGTTATTACAAAAATACTCCTAGGGATAACTTCCCTTGTATCTTTGACTTAACTCCTAGACTTAGGTTTGGTTCCATAGCTATATAGAACCCTATGGTATGAAGGAACATCCTTCTTAGCCTTAGGTTTGTATCCTAAACCTTTATGGCCATTGGATGACTTTTGATTTCCTATGCCTAGGTTTTGTTCTTGGACCCTTATTTTTCATTCGTTATTTTTCTAAGGGTCCTCTTTATTTTATCAAGTCTTGACTTTAAGACTTGATTTTCTTTTCATAATTCCTCAACCTTAGATTTTTCACTAAAGCCTTGATTTTTTCCTTTTCTTAGGCACATATATAAAATCCTTAGAGTTATTGCCTAATTTGTTATCTATCTTTCTAGCCTTAGGTTGAGTGGTTTTGGCATGAAGAGCTACCTATTTTTCCTTAATGCTATCATGCTTCCTATTTTTATGGCAAATAGAATTAAAATGATATAAACTAGAATTAGCATGCTCTTTATCATTTCTAAGAAGAATTGCATCAATAAATGTTAACTTGGGTTTGCTCTTAAGAGCTCCCTCTTGACTTGTGCTTACTCTTTTGGACTTGACCGATGATAACGAGTATTCTTGTGCATTATTTTGGCTCTTATGCTTAGCATATTTACCTTCTCGCATGCATGATTTTGTGTTTATATTATATTTTGTGAGTAGGAATTCATTCTGAACTTAATTATAAATTTCCTACAAACTATAGAATTTAATTGCATATTTTTAATGTGATTTTGTAGGAAATCAAAAGAGTCATGGATTACGGTCAAGCCGACCAAATTTGACTTGATTTGGATGTCAAATGAGGGAGATCAAGCAGAATCAATGTGAACCGTCGATCCATATCTGAGATAATCAGGACCTTTGCTTTGTTAAGAATGAGATCAAGCTAATCTGACCCCACATCCACTCATGCTGAATGGACAGCCGAGATTAAAGGAGGAGAAAACCTTTTCCTTTAACCTTCATGCGGATGCACAGTGACAAGGTGGCTAGGGTTCGCATTTTCCTCTCCCACACGCTCGACGCCCCGATTCCTTTCTCCCGATCGAAGACGACGAAGCCGACAATGGCAATTTTCGGTGGATCTACAGCAGCGACGATCGTAGGGCTTCACCGGAGTGGTTACTTCAGTGGGGTCTTCATCCACCTCGCATCCCAGTCGGGATCCCTAACTGATCTCCTTTGACTTCCCCTACCTTACTATCCACCGAAAATTTAATCTTTTGACAGAAGGTGGACACCACTGCTCGGAACTCATTGAGGGCCGGTCGGCCCAAAATGACGTTATAGGCCGAGGGCGCATCTACCACTATGAAATTTGTGGTCCTTGTCTGCTTCAAGGGCTCTTCTCCGAGTGAGATGGCTAACTTGATCTGGCCGATCAGCAACACCTCATTGCCTGTGAAGCTGTAGAGCGGAGTTGACATCGACCGCAGTTCACTCCAATCAATTTGCAATTGATCGAATGTCTTCCTTTATATGATATTTACCGAGCTTCCTATATCAATAAAAGTGCGATGTACTGTATAGTTGGCAATTACTGCTCGTATGATTAATACATTATCATGGGGGACTTTCACTACCTCCAAATCCTTAGGCCCGAAGCTAATCTCGGGTCCCTTAGCTTTGTCCTTACTGCAACCAACAACATGGATCTCAAGCCGCCGTGCATGTGATTTCCTGGCTCGGTTGGAATCTCTGCCGGTCGACCCACCGGCGATGATTCCTATTTCTCCCTGAGCAGCATTACTTCGATTCTCTTCTTCCCTTGTGGATGGCCTAGTCCGTTCAGCAGACACTCGGACATGGATTCGGTCCCTTTGTGGTTAGTGATGATGTGATCTGATCACCCTCCCCGAATTCCTTCGTTCTGTAGATCAGCTTCGGTGATGTCGATCGGGAGGTACCAATCATCTGCGGTATCCACACAGAATCGATCTGCCATCTGCCAAGTCATAGCAATCATTGGTGTTATGCGTTGATGACCGATGGAATGTGCAAAACATAGACGCCCACCTCTTGTCTCCTGGATGAGTAGCCACCACCTGATGTACAGCATGTGGCTTAGGGTCCTAGTGTGAAGGAGCTCCTGCCCAGGGCCCTTTTGGTGGTTGATGACTGCTTGATTGACACCGCTCAGATGCTGCTGTGGGATCGGCAGTCGTCTCTTTATTCCTTGCAGCCTGGGCTTCTTCCACATTAATGTACTCATTGGCCTTCTTTTGGAGGTGCCCAAAGTCCTTGGGTGGTCACCGAATAAGTGATCGAAAGAACTCTCCCTCGGTGAGCCCTTGAGTGAAGGCGTTCACTAGTACATTGAGGAGACCGTCGAAATATCCATCGCCACCTGATTAAAGCGTTGGATATAGGCCCTTAGGGCCTCTCAAGGCACTTGCTTTAGCGAGAATAGATTTACACTAGTCTTCTTGTGGTGATGGCTATAGCAAAGTGGTGTAGAAATGCCGCTCAGAAATCCTTGAAGCTGTAGATAGAGCTGTTCAGCAACCGTTTGAACCACCGTTGTGCCGATCCAGACAGAGTAGTAAGGAAGACTCTTAGGGGTGTAAATGATCCAAGCCGCTCGTGAGCTATTTGAAGCTCAATTCGATAAAAGTTTATTTGAGCTCGTTTAATGAGGCTCGTTAAGATAAATAAACTAAGCTCAAACTTTATAATATTCGACTCGTTAGCTCGTGAATATGTTTGTTAAGCTCATAAATCAACTTTTAAATAAAAAAAATAATAGTTTTGATATTAAATTTATAGATTTTACACTCTACTTATGAAAAACATAGACAAATATATTAAATTTATCTATTAGAATAAAATTATAAATTATAACAAGAATATTATAATTTTTTTAAAATATATAATTTAGTTTTTAATGAATATTTAAATTTATAATTTGTATTTATTAAGCTTGTTTAGGCTCGATAAAAGCTCGAATAAGCTCGTGAGCCATGAATATATTCATTAAATAAAGCTCAAGCTCGGCTCGATTATAAACGAGCCAAACTCAAACATCCAAGAGTTTGGCTCGGCTCGACTCGACTCGATTACACCCCTTAGACTCTACATTTCACCCCATCCGTATACTGATAAAGGGTGGTCACGTTGTCAAACTTAGCTAAGTGGTCATTGATAACTATCATCTTTATGCATTATTTTTTGCTCTTATACTTAACATTTTCACCTTCTCGCATGCTTATTATTGTGTTTATATCATGATTTGCAAGTAGAAACCTATTTTAGACTTTATTATAAATTTCCTACAATTGTGAAATTAATTCTCATATTTTTAATATGATTTTGTAGGAAATCCAAAGAGCCATGAATTATGGTCAAGTCAAATCGAATTTGGCGTGATTTGGATCTCAAATGGAGGAGATCAAGCTGAATCAACATGAACCGTTGATCCAAATCTAGAGAGATTTTTGCTCTTTCATTCATATCGAAGCCATCCAACCCTTGATTCAGATATGAAATAGTATGGACCATTGGATTAAAGCAAGAAGACAACCTCAATTAATCTGATCTGGACCACTCATCTTTTCATCATTAAGATCCAATGGATAACCCTCAGCTAAAAATAGACGGTCATATTTTAGATCCCTTTTATTGGACGGTGATATGGGTTATGATGCGTGGACCCTTTGCAGGAGAAGGAAAGGGGGCAACAAGGACAATGAAGAATGAAAAGGGCGAGATGAGGGGCCGCTTGTAAAAAGGTTGACCAAATACACGTATGGCAGACAAAGGCAGACCGAGGAACAGTTGGTAAGATATGATCGATCGAAATCAATAGACTGTCCGAGCACATGCGCTCGGTAAGAAAAAACTGACCGGATGTAAGAGAACGATCGAGCATATAGGCTCGGTAGATAAAGATCGGTCGAATGTGATAAGCCGACCGAGCATATAAGCTCGGTAGACAAAGGCCTACCGAGGAAGGGTTGGCCGGGCGAAAAGGCTTATATACACCCAACTGATTAACTCTGGTCAGCAAGATATGACTGGTCAAACTCAATAGACCGTCTGAGCACATGCGCTCGGTAAGAAAAGACCGACCGAATGTAAAAGACCGATCGAGTATATAGGATGAGCAGATAAAAATCAATCAAACGTGATAAGCCGACCGACCATATAAACTTGGTAGACAAAGGCTGACCGAGGAAGGGTTGGCCGGGCAAAAAGGCTTATATACACCCAACTAATTAACTCTGGTCGGTAAGATATGACCGGTCGAACTCAATAGACCGTCCAAGCACATGCGCTCGGTAAGAAAAGACTGACCGAATGTAAGAGACCGATTGAGCATATAGGATCGGCAGATAAAGATCGATCGAACGTGATAAGCCGACTGAGCATATAAGCTCGGTAGGCAAAGGCCGACCGAGGAAGGGTTGGCCAGGCGTGAAGGCTTATATATGCCCAACTGATCAACTTCGGTCGATAAGGTAGGTTCGATCATGCTTAATAGACCAACCGAGTATGAAGATTAGACCAAGCATAAAGGTCTTTAACCTTGCACTATTTTTGACATATTTATAATAATAAAGTTCTGGTCGGGTATAAATGATCGATCGAGTATAAAATATCGGCCAAGACTAGTACAAACAGAAGATATTCCTCATATATACATAACGTACTTATGTGACTAACCAAGTGTATGTAACAGGTAACCATAACAATATGTGATCATATGACAACTTAATTAATTTGACGACAAATAGCTTCTAGAACTCTCCGCAGGTATGCTAAACGACAAAGAAGGTACATCTGGGGTAAGAAAAAGATTCCTTAAACTATTATTGCAGTTCTGGCTTACGTCATCTCTTAACAAACTTTAATAAATCGGGGTCCACCTCATGGCTGTGGAGGTTAGATGAGGTGGAATAAAAAGGAGAATCCTCTCCACTGACCAGGTACGCAAACATACTCATTGCATCAGGGGTAAACCCTAATTTTCATCCTCTTACACACTATTTCTTCTGCTTCTCATTGGAGACTAACTTGAGCATCGGAGGGCCTAGCTAGGGATTCCCACCCCGGTCTTAGGTCATTAACGCTTTGTTGGTTGGTCTCATTGTGCGCAGGGAGAGGAGATCACCCATTGGATCGTCGAGTCTTTGTTGATCCATGGAGGCACCTCGCCGGAGTTCTTTTTTATGAGGTATTATTCATAGATCCACTTTGGTTTTCTTGGGTCTATTGCTTTATATTTAGGCGTTTGTGATGTCCACTGTGGTTTTCTCGGATCCTCCCCTATTCGTCGGCATCAGGTTCATTACTTGTCATCGCTCATCGTCACCCAACACTTCATCTTGCTGGCTCTCAGACAAGATCAAACGACTATGATCAAGATTGGCTCCTCTCTTCTCTCACGCTGACAGGAAGTGGAAAAAGGGGGGATCGCATGGAACTTGGAAGCCACCACCACTTTTTCTTCCTCCTTCACCAACGGCCAGCAGCCACCTCTGCTCATACATCACCGTCGGCCAGCCATCCATAACCCAACCTTCTCCCCATCTTCTCCTCGCGACTTCTTCTCTCGCGAAAGGTTAGGGCACGCGACAACATCCACAGGCAGCTTCATGCGACACCAGCACACCGCCACTCCTCTCTTCTCCATCTTGATCTCGAGGCCGGCGGTTCACCTTTTCACAGCCACCTCTTCTCATTCCGGCGAGTCCGAGCAGCAGGTCCTCTTCATCAGATTTTGGCAGCAGCCCTCTTTGGCATAGTTATTTTGTTTGAATTGATTGTTAATGTTTGTTAAGTGAGATTGAATGCTTGTATTGATTTGATTCCCTATGTGTTAATTTTTGCATGTACTTTGCTTAGTTTACTTAATGCTCACCAAGTGTTCGTTGAAATGCCCCAACCATCTTTTTCATCCTAGTTTAGCATTTTCTTAGCTTAGATTCTTGTAATTCTTTGTTAATTGAATGTTGCATGGTTCTCTTATGTTTATCTAGTCATTTAATTGCAATTAGATAAGGTTAGATTACGTTCTATGCTTAATTTCTTTAGTTGCTTACTTTATGTTGTCTTTAATTTCCTTACAATCATAATTTAAGTTAGATTAGGTTTTCTTATTTGCATCGTCTTTCATTTACTAGGTTAGATTCATTTAATGCTTTGCTATTTCATTCCTTAGTTTAATTTCGTTAATGGTGAATCGTAGCATAGAGTGACAATGCGCTATGAGATCACTACTAATGATAGATAGGATGTCTTTTATTCATTAAGACTAGATTTTGTACTAACATTACTCTTCATTCCATAGACTCAAAATTCAAAACTCAAACCCCCAGTTTCATATCAAAAATCCAAAAGTCATAACCAATTCTGAAGTTGTCATCCTATCGTTACATTCTTTGGGAGATGACCCGAGTCATTTCTATACTACTTTAGTGTAGAGGGGTTCAATAACTTAATTGTAATTTGATAAGCTTCCGTAGCACGACACTCGAGCTCACATCAGTCGTCGGGATCGGTTGTTCCATTATACTTTCCAATCATTAATGGGGTATAGTGCTTCGGCAGGGGGTCACTCAGGATTCCCTCCGAAAATTGTTGATTGACCCGCTCGGGTGAGTCATCTTCCCTAGGTGCTTTTCCCTTTCATTCATCCCGTACAGGTGCCTCATCCGAGGAGGATCCCCGGTCTCTATTTGCTCGGTCTCTCTCTACTGGGGGAGCCCATGACAGTGCTCAGTTGAAGGGAATTGGCGCATTGCAGATGTCCTCGGAGCCGATCGGTCTTTTATTCCGCTCTTGAGTGGAAAATTGATCCGCTTGATCTTCTTTTTCTCTTTCAGTTTGTCACCTGCTACAAAGGCGATAGGCTCATGCGTTGGCCGATCAGCCATCACCTGTTGCTGTTGCTCCAATATTTTCATAGCTCGAGCTTGTATTAGTGTATCGAGTTCCTCTTGCGTCAGTGTCACTGTTGTGAGTTGTCCAGTGTCTTCCATCTTCTTATTCAGATACAGACAACGTTCCCACAAATGGTGCCAAATTGATCATGTCCGAATGAAGGAAGCTGGAAAGCCGGGAATGGGGTGGCCACTGACAGGAAGAAGACTTTGATGATCTTGCAAAACAAACCCAAGACCAGGGAAGGGGTCCCTAGCATTGGCCCTCCGATACTCAAGTTAGAATAGGGGAGGAGAGTAAGAAAGTAGAGAATCGTAGAACTCAGAAATATTTTTCTTGCCTATTCCTCATACCTGTAGACCCTTTTATACCTTTCTGGGTGACCTTTCGTCTTCCCCTATTTAATGGTGTAGTTTAATGACAATCAGAAGACATCTTCGTCTTGTCTTCTACATATTTAATAGCTGTCGTGTTCTCATTTGCTTTCTCTTCCCCTTATTAATTGTCTTTCCTTCCTGTGTAGCGTTATTCCTTATGCCGGATGGGCGGTCCGTTATGAGTATAATGCCAACGTTGCACCCAGAGCCGGTCGGACGACCCAATCAACTCGTATTACCAACACCGCATCCAGAGCTGGTCAGACAACCCGATCGACCTGTATTACTAGCCTGTTAGGAACGAGCTCCTGACTCATTTGGCGGGTCAAATAATTGTGGTCTTATTTGGCCTACCATCTGGTCGACCGGACAGTGATGCCTCCGATCGGCCGCAACACCTCACACCAGTTGAGCATTGTCCACCTTGACTTTGACCTTTAACTTTGACCTTCACCTTGACAATTGACTCATACCAGGCTGATTCCTTATCATTGCATCAGGTGACACTATACCATGTACGCGATATTACTCTAATTTGTTACAAATATTCAACACAAATATTGATGTCCATCTCTGTATCTGAGTTTTTAGTTTACATATGACCTTAGTGGTTCGGCGTCCTACCTTGTGTTAATGTTAGAGTACCAGATACTCAACATAGGTACTAGAAATGGATAGTTCAAGTATGATATGTGTAGTGCTATTTCTTAGATCTCTGCCCCTGTATTTGTCACGTGTGCAACTTAGCGGACGAGACAAATATATTCAATGTTTCACGTGCTTTTTGTATTCATTTCATATTGATCATCATAACTCTTGCACATCTTCAATGTTGATTACATCCTTCAAATTCTTGCAATATAATATATCCCCTATCAGGAATTTGGAAATGTCGTAGTTGGTTGAATCAAGTTTACATTGTGTAGCCTGACTATTGGCCATCAATCGATCTCTCTTTCTCAATGCTATTCTAAATGCTATTCTAATGCAACTTGGTGAGCCTGAATTCCTGTTCTTTATGGGTGAAAACACACCACGATCCTTTAGAACAATCTGAACCAAAAGAAATTGCTTTGTTAGTAGAAAGAAGCTAATGATCTTGGATGTACATCAACTTCTGTTATTTGCTTATATAACACAATAATATAGAAGGAAAATAGTGAGATCAATCCGAGATTGTACATACAAACAACAAACAAAAATTAGCACATACCTTTGAAGTGTTTTAGTTATAAACTGTATATGGAAAGTTTTTGTTATTTTAGATTCAAGTAGAGTTCTTTCACCAACAACCGAAGTAGCAAATCCAAATAGACATTTGCTTGGTGATAATGGTCGGAATCTGAGTCAGACGGACTGACGGGTAAGGTGGATGGAATGTTGACGGAGTCGCGATGTCCCGGAGGGGGGTATGCTGAGATGGCTTCTATGTTGACCAAGTCTTCCAAAGTTCTCTAGTCAACGCTACTTGCAACTAGTGACCGAGTCGCCCCGGTCCCTGATACCCTGATGCTCGAAGCAGATACAACGAATATATAAGTAACAGATTAAGACGCGTAATAATGATATGAATATGGTGTGAGTACAGAGAACGTACCATGGCCCAGGGGGCGCCCTCGGATGGGATGTTGTTCGAGTTGTCACGACTCGGAAGAGTAGATGAACGAGAGTCGAATGTGGAGCTGAGTCTGGCGGCACAAAGTCGAATGTGACCTGGATTCGAAAGACGACATGCAGACCGAGAGATAATAGCGGCATGCAGGCTGGGAGATAATAGCGGCATGCATGCAGAGAGATAATAGTGACACATAGGCCGGGGGATAATAGCAGCATGCAGGCCAAGACACGACAAACAGACGAGATCAACGCGTAGGTTGGAACACAATGCACAAGCCGGATTGGCGCAAAGGTTGGAACACAATAATGGCACAAAGGTTGGGGACAACAATATCGACTAAGAACTCCGACAGATGTGAGTGTTGAGTGGTTGGATCTGACGGTGTGGGTGCTGTGGCGATGCACAGGCTGCCGACGTGCCGAGAGAAGGGAGGTGATGCATGGACTATCGGCGCATAGAGGGGGAGGCAGCGTCATTGTCCGACCATGAACAACGGAGAGGAGGCTACCGACGGGTAGCTGTGGATGCCGGGAAGAAGAGAAGGGAAGATGTACAGTCGACCAACTAGAGATGAAGTAAAGGAGGTGGTATTCACGTGAAGGATCAGCGACGTGATTCGAGGGACGAGGGAGGCAGCGTCAGCATCCGAAGGCCTGTCCTGTTCAGTAGTAGAGGCGGCTATACTCGAGCGGGGAAGCGACGGCGCAGCATGCGACGAGCAGCAAGGGAGACGACGAGCAGTCATTAGCGGCAACCTAGTCATAGAAGAAAGAGGAAGGGACGACGATGCCCTCGCGTAGTTCCGCGCGACGGTGGTGGCGCAAAGAGATGAAGGGAAGCGGCCGCCAGCGTCAGTTGATGGGTTCCAGCGGAGCTCGTGTTCCACTTATGGTGGCACCCAAAATGTAGCCGAGGGAGAGGAAGAAGCGAGAGAGAGCAGAATATGAGGTTTCCAGCAAGGCGACGGCGAGAGCCTCCGACAAGGCGGCGCTGAACGGGGATTGCAGTGTCTATCCCTTGGTTGTGGCGGCGGCGATGCAAACATGAAGAAAAGCCCCCTTTTTTCCCATGTGCATTGCTCCTCCCCTTAATGCCCTAATAGTGAAATGCCCAGAATGCCCCTCCTCCACTTCCTTATTCCTCCTCTGCCCTTAAACCGTACCCGTATCACAAGCCTCCCCCTCAAGTCTAGTCGAAGGAGGCGTAAGTCTGACTGACTAGACCAAGTCTCGCATAAAGCGGAATCGCTACTGACTACAGAATTAGATCGCTGGGCTTGTCATACCATGTCGGTGAGCGCCTAGTAGAGTGACGAGAAAAACCAATGCTAACCGAGCGACAAAAGAAAATACCAAGCGAGCGATAAGTCAAACGATTGTCGACCGAGTGGTAAGCGAGATACCGAGCTATACTGGGAATAGAAAACCGAGCAAGGGACCGAGTGAATGCTTAAGGGGTGATCGATCGGATAAAGGCGTTCCAAGCTGAGCAATGTAAGGAATGTCGAGCTGAGCGATGTAAGAAATAGTACCAAGCGCCCACCCAACAAGCGATCGATCGAATGACAAAGAAGACCGAATGATACCAAGAAGAAGGTTGGACGGGACTGAGCAGGCGGCTAAGCACATGCAGACCAGGTGATTGTGAGAATGTTGAGTGGGTGGCTGAGCGATACGAGTGAGTAACCGAGTCGATGGCAACCGAGCGACAGTAAATCGTGACCAGGCGACTGAATAATGACGACCGGGCAATAGGGACAACGTCGATCGTGTAGAGAGATGCTAGACGAGCGGTATTGAGCGCATGACTGAGTGACAATAAACCACGTCCGGGTGATCGAAAAATGTCGACCGGGCAATAGGGAGAATGCCAAGGTGGTGCAAAGACGACGAGCAAGCAATGTCGAGCGCGTGATCGAGAAAATGCTGGCTGAGCAACAGTAAATCGCGACAGAGCAATCAAACAATGCTGACTGGGCAATAGGGAGAATGTCGAGGTGGTGGAAAGACGACGAGCAAGCGATGTCGAGCGCGCGATCGAGAAAATGTTGACTGAGCGACAGTAAATTGTGACTAGGCAATCGAACAATGCCGACTGGGCAATAGGGAGAATGCTGACCTGGCAATCATAAAATGCTATCTTGGCAGTCGAAAAATGCTGACCTGACAATCGAAAATGCTGAGCGGGTCGAAAGACGATGGGCGAGTGGTATCAAATGTGCGACCGAGAAAATGTTGACCGAGAAATAGTAAATCACAACTGGGCAATCGAATAATGTCGACCTAGCAATCTAAAAATCTCGACTGGGTAATCGAGAGAATGATGGCCATGCGAGGTCATGAGTGTGACCGAGATAAATACTGACCGAGCGACAATAAATCACGATAAGAAAATCGAGAGAATATTGGACGAGCAGAATCATAATCGCGACCGAGAAAAATACTGAATGGTACAAAGCGAACAACCGAGCAGATAGCCAAGCAATACTAATTGGTCGATTAAGAGAAGGCCAACTAGGTGATCGAAAGAATGTCAAGTGGAGCGAAGCCTGTGCGCTGGATAGACACAGAACATGAGACTAAATGAGAATGGGAGCAGAGCTCGTGGATCGAGCGTAAATGGGAGCAAAGGCTCTGTGAGCTGAGTCGGGCGTGGATCCCGAGAGACTGAAAGCAACCGAGTGCAAAGATTGTGGATCAGGCGCGAACACGAGTAGAGCCTGTGGATGGAGCATGAACGGGAGTAGAACAATCAGGTGGTTATGCGAATGCCAAGCAAGGAGGAATGCGCGTATGGACCGAGCAGCAAATGTAGGGCAAAGTGATGAGTAAGATGTGAGGGACGAGTTCTGGGCAAAGTGGCAAGTGAGGCAAGAGCGATGAGTGTCGGGCATAGTGGTGATTGAGACACGAATGGTGAGTGCTGGGCAAAGCGGCAAGTGAGGCGAGTATGGTGAGTGTTGGGCAAAGTGGTGATTGAGACGCGAATGGTGAGTGTCGGGTAAAGCGGCGAGTGAGGCGAGTATAGTGAGTGGCAGGCAGAGCGACGAGTGAGCAGTGAGTGTCGACCGAGCAACAGCGGTGAGCGAAAATGTGAATGGAGAGTGTCGGGCAGAGCGATGAGTGAGGCAAGTGTGATGAGTGTCGGGCAAAACATCGAGTGAAGTAAGCGTGATGAGTGCCGGGAAGAGCGACGAGTGAAGTGAGCCCCTGACTAGGGAGTAACCCGACCGACTAGTAGTTGAGCGTGAGAGTCTGACCGAGAGGCTGTTGGTTGTGAGAGCATGCTCACTTATAACTATCACTAGGATGAGAGTCCGGAGGCGTGAGAGCATGCTCACTTATAACTTGCACTAGGGCGAGAGTCTGGAGGTGTGAAAGCATGCTCACTTATAACTCACGCTGGGGTGAGAGTCTAGAGACGTGAGAGCATGCTCACTTATAACTCGTACTGGGATGAGAGTCTGGAGGCGTGAGAGCATGCTCACTTATAACTCGCACTGGGGTAAGAGTTTGGAGCCCGACCAGGAGGTCGTTAAAAGAGATACCTTCCTCTCTCTCTATTCTTCTTCTTACAGTCGTTGGTCGCGAGAGCATGCTCGCTTATAACTCACGCTGGGGCGAGAGTTTGGAGCTCGACCGGGAGGTCATTGGTCATGAGAGCATGCTCGCTTATAACTCACGCTAGGGCGAGAGTCTAGAGGTGTGAGAGCATACTTACTTATAACTTGCACTGGGGCGAGAGTCTGGAGGCAGACCAGGAGGTCGTTGGTGATACTTCGGTCCGAGACATCCAAGACTAAGTGTGGGGGATTTGATAACCATGATTTTGCTATATTATCTTGATTCATAATGCATGTTTTTAATGATCTTTTCATAGCTTAAACTCATATTTACTTTACATTTCACAAATTGCATTTGATCTTGGACTTAATTGCAAATTAGTTTATTATCATGATATTTGATTATTATTTTGTAGGCATCAAAAGGGTCATGGACCCGATCAGATCAAACCACATTTGGAGTCAAATCTAGGGCTAAACAAGATGATCAAGCCTTAGAGTGATTTGGACCATCCATTGAAGATCAGAGAGATCTGAGCCATCCATCAAGGATCTAGTCCATTCAACCTAATGAGGAGCAGATCTTGTCCGTTGATGAAGATCCAGAGATTTTGATCCAGATCCAAGACGATCTAGCCGTTGATCAAGACTTGAATTAATCTGGACAGTCCGATCAGATTTGAGAAGGGTTAAAAGCTACGAGAAGCTACAGTGCCCTTCGAGCTCGGCATTTCTCGTGATTTAGTGCCACTGTTCATCATCTTCTCTGACGCTCCCGTCCGCAACCCAGATCTGTGAGCAAGCTTTCTTCATCGTCGGTGATCTCTGAGCTTCCGGCGACCGACGCCCGAGGGTATTGGAGTGCGATAGAGGGCGTTCCCCATTCGTGATTTTGGATTCTGCAGTTTCATCCATGTACGAAGTTGAGGGCGTTCCTCGATCCGTGAATTCCATCAGCCAACGATGCTCGAAGGGCGTTCCCAGAAGATACCGAATACATTTCGACCACCACTTCATTGCGACACTCGAATCGATTGTTCAATTGATTGAGTGAAGCACTTACCAGGTTTGAATCCTCTGTTCCTCGTGCGTTGTGTTGCTAGGTGAATGCGAGCTTTAAGGGGCATTCTCCAGAGGCTATGAGCATCATTTGTGCTAGCTGTCATGAGCTTGGCTGATTTCCGGTGATTTCTTGAAGGGCGTTCCCAGAGGAGGCATTGTGTGACGGCAGTGGGAAGAAGCATGCAACTTGGATCTATGGTTGTTGAACGTTTACCTTTTCCTACAATTTATATTTGAATCTTCCATTACCTTGTTCAGATCTGATGATCTGATTTCCTATCTTTGCAATTTTGATTGATTTCTTACTTTGCTCTTAATTTCCTTTAGATTTCTATAATCCAAATCCGGTTTAGTATATATACTTCATGTTTTCTGCAATTTCATTTATGATTTTCTTACTTGCAATTCTGATCTCCTTAAGATTTCTGCAATTCCAGTCATGTTCAGCTACTAACTAAGTTTGCAATCTATCTCTTGCTTTGAATTTGATATTTTTGTTAATACAAATCTGTGTTTAGTTTTAAGTCTCTAATTGAGAAAATTTTTATTCTATGCTTGGATTTGTTGTGACAGTGATTAAATTTAAATGTTGAATGAATCACTTAATCGTTACATTGTTACCTCTGTTAACATTCTTGATTGAGGTTGTGAATTGAAGTTTTGATAGTTGATGAATTAGCTCCAATGGTGCAAGTTTGAGATGTGAATGAATTATTTGATTTATGAGTGTGATTCGGAGTTGAATGTTATTTCGGTTCATGCAAGATTGAGTTTAGTTTCAAGCCTTAAATGTTGAACTCTTATTTTAGTTATTGTATTTGAAGTTACTGTGGTTGTAGATTGAAGATATAGTAATTGATTCAATAATGCATAAAAATCCGAATCTAATTGATGCTCATTTGGTGAGAAGGAAGTGGATCATCTTTATAAGGGAGTCATCTTTCTTTGATTCTATTCTCAATTTTATTAGACGAGTTCGATTTGTAATGTGAATCAAATGGAAAAGCTTAATTGACTTTGTTGATGTAATAATTCAATTTGAATCAATCCTAGAATTCATACACATTCACTAGTTATCCTCGGGAAAAAATACGACTTGGGACTCCTTGCTACAACACTTGTCATAATTTTAATAAGTTTTAATTTTAATTAATTTAGTGCGCCTAGTGATATACGAAAAGGCGACTGCCACGTACCTGATTGAGAAGCCGTGCCAACTGGCTGAGGGTTTGTCTCAGTCCCTTGACTCCCGAATACCAATGGAGTCAGGGAAAAAATATAATGGAAAAACTAACCTGTCAGCCAGCTGAAGCTCCAACTTAATCCCTCGGCTCCCGAATACTCGTGGAGCAAGGAGAAAAGATAATAAGTTTATAGAAATCCTCCGGGACTGTGATAATGGCAGAGAACCTCTAGACATCGTCCATCTTCACGTTCCAGAACAGGTGGAGAAGATTCCCACAGATGGTGCCAAATTGATCTTGTCCGAAATCTGAGTCAGATGGACCGCCGGGTGAGGTGGATGGAATGTTGACTAAGTTCCGATATCCCAAAGGGGGGTACGCTGAGATGACTTCTATGTTGACTATGTCTTTAGAAGTTCTCTAGTCAACGCTACCTGAAGCCAGTGACTGGGTCTCCCCGGTCCCTGGTACCCCGATGCTCGTGGCAGATCCAACGAATATATAAGTAATAGATTAAGACGCGTGATGATGAAATGAATGTGGAGTGAATACGGAGAACGTATCATGGCCCACGGGGGCTCCCTCGGATGGGACGCTGCTCGAGTTGTCATGACTCCGAAGAGTGGATGAATGAGAGTCAGATGTGGAGCTGGGTCTAGCGGCACAGAGCCGAATGTGACCTAGATCTGGAAGACTACATGCAGACCGATAGATAATAACGACATGTAGGCTAGGAGATAATAGCGGCATGCAGGCCGGGAGATAATTGCGACACGCAGGCCGGGAGATAATAGCGACACACCAAGCCGGGAGATAATAGCGGCACGCAAGCCAGGAGATAATAGCGGCACGTAGGCCAAGACACGACACACAGACGAGATCAGTGTGTAGGTTGGAACACAGTGCACAAGCCAGATCGGCACAAAGGCCAAAACACAATAATGGCATGAAGGCCGAGGACAGCAATAGCGACTAAGAACTCCGAGAGGTGTGAGTGTTGAGTGGTCGGATTTGACGGCGTGGGTGCCAGCGGCGATGCACAGGATGCTGGCGTGCCGAGAGAAGGGAGGTGATGCTTGGACTGCCGGTGCATAGAGGGGGAGACAGCGTCGTCGTCCGACCGTGAACAGCAGAGAGGAGGTCGTCGGCGGGGCAACTGTGGATGCCGGAAAGAAGAGAAGGGAAGATGTACAGTCGACCAACTAGAGATGGAGTAAAGGAGGTGGTATTTGTAACACCCCGCCCCTTCCTGCTCAAGCTGACGGGGGTTACTTATCTTTTTCTTCTTATCTTATCTTACTTACTTGCTTGTTAATAATCTTTTCTACTTAAAACAGCGAACGTCTTGTTTATAGTATATATTTTTTTAAACTTTTCTTTTACTTTTCAAATCATCATCACTAACTAACTATCATATAAAGTCACATAGCATGCTTAACATGAATTTAAGTCATAATACTAATAAGCATAATGAAATGTCATGGAGTCATGGAATAACGACATAAGCATAATTCTTATTAAATAAAAGCATGTCTTTCTCTTTTAGCTGAGCCACTACTACACACGTCCTTCTTGCCCCTCCTGCTGCTCCCTTAGTACATCCATTCATTGCCTTTATCTGTGGTACAAGGAAAGTAAGCTATGAGCACACAAGGCTCAGTAAGATCCTTCCTACTCACAAAAACCGTAAAGCATAGCATATTCATAAGGCATAAAGCATAAAGACAACTCATCATATCATGTATAGAAGCATCATATCATAACATAATCGTAAGGTATCATGGCATATCATGACAAAATCATAAAGTGCATCCTAGCATAACATAACATAATCATAAGTATCATGGCATATCATGGCATAATCATAAAGTGCATCATAACATAACATAACATAATCATAAGTATCATGGCATGTCATGGCATAATCATAAAGTGCATCCTAGCATAACATAACATAATCATAAGTATCATGACATATCATGGCATAATCATAAAGTGTGTCCTAGCATAACATAACATAATCATAAGTATCATGCGAGATGACTTTCAAAAATATGTATCATGAAAAATATATGCAACATGTCTTTTGAAAACTTATTACATACATACTTAAACATAATCTCAACATGATTAGGGCCCCAACTTGTACCACATACATAAATGCGCGCGTCCTATGTAGGTCCAAGGTAGCAAGTCTTGAACCCTACAAGACATACATGCTAGGCCCGTTTCTTAGTCCATCGACCTAGGGGCACTTAGGAGCCCATCCCTAACGAGGCCCGTTTCTTAGTTCATCGACCCCGGGGCGCTTATGGAGCCCACCCTTGGTACAAGCCATATAAAGTAAAGTAGCATGTCATACATATCATGGTTCTTATTATTTCATGCATATCATATTTCTTAACATATCATATTATACAAAATTTGGGCACACAGCTCATCATAATAGCATGCATAATTTGGGCACACAGCACATCATAAATACATGCATAGTTTGGGCACACAGCTCATCATAAAAGCATGCATAATTTGGGCACACAACTCATCATAAATAGCATGCATAATTTGGGCACATAGCACATCATAAGAATTATCAACATGCATAGATCATAAGCATACATAAATAAACATAGAAGCATAGCAAGCTCTTATCACATCATGAAACATTGCATGTGAGGCACATGGAAATCATAATTAGGTCTCCACCCTAGTATCATATAGTGGCCGAAACACATGGTTGTAAATTAGGTTAACAATCAACATACAAGCATGTGAACCCTAAACCATTATCATATCATGTATCATAAAGAGCATCATGAGCATGCTTAGTTTAGGTTCTAGGTTTTCTAAGCTTGTAATCTCATTATGGCCGAATATCATCAAGCATCCCATTTGCTAGAAAATCAATATACAAGCATGTGAACTCTAAACCAACATCATATCATACATCATGAGAAACAACATAAGCATGTTTAGTTTAGGTTCTAGGTTTTCTAAGTCTATAAACTTGTTATGGCCGAATATCATCAAGCATCATATTTGCTAGAAAATCAATATACAAGCATGTGAACTCTAAACCAACATCATATCATACATCATGAGAAACAACATAAGCATGTTTAGTTTAGGTTCTAGATTTTCTAAGTCTATAAACTTGTTATGGCCGAATATCATCAAGCATCATATTTGCTAGAAAATCAATATACAAGCATGTGAACTCTAAACCAAAAATCATATCATACATCATGAGAAACAACATAAGCATGTTTAGTTTAGGTTCTAGGTGTCCTAAGCTTATTAACTACCATGGCCGAAACTTGTGAACCATGAAACTAGGTTTCATGTGGCATAAAAGCATGGAAACCCTAAGCCATTTTCATAGTATTTATTACCAAGAACATCATGAGCATGTTTAGGTCAAGTTCTAGGTTTCCTAGGCTTATAGAATTGTTGTGGCCGAAAGTTCATGGAGCATGAAAACAAGTTCTAACCACACTACAAACATGAGCATGTCATATTAATTTCATATCTTATCTTAAGGAGGATCATGGCATGATTAGTTTAGGTTTAACAATTTCCTAGGCCCCTAATCCTATCATGGCCGAATGCTTATGAACATGGAATAAAGTTCAACCCAACATATAAACATGAGCATATCATATCAACTTCATATCTTATCTTAAGAAAGATCATGGCATGCTTAGTTTAGGTTTTAAAATTTCCTAGGCCCTTTAACCTACCATGGCCGAATGTTTATGAGCATGGAATAAAGTTCAATCAACATATAGGCATGAGCATATCATGTTAACAACTCTCTCATCATATATCATAAAACAAAAGGAGCATACTTGGTTTGAGTCTTAACTTACCTATTTCCTTTATTCATGCTTGGCCGAGAGTCTAGGGACATGACTCTAAGTTCTAACCAAACATTCTAACATATAAACATTAGATAAAACCCCTACCATAAGATACATGTTACAAGAAACATATTGAGCATGTCAAACTTGGGTCTTTACATTTCCTAGGTCCTTCTTCTTTTTTTTTTGTCTTGGCCGAAAATTCCATGAAGGTATCCTAGGTTTTTAGGCAACCTAATCTCATAGAAAATACATAAGCTATTGTACCACAGGTGAGGGGAAACTTACATAGTTTTTCGCTTGTTGTTCCTTAAGAAAAATAATACCCTTGTGAGGAGGAAGAAGAACTTCTCTTCCTAGTTTTCCCTTTTTGTTTTCTTCTTCTTGTAAGAGGTAAACCTTGAGATTCCTTCCTGGAAATAAGGTTTTCTTAGAGAGGAAACCCTAACTTGACCCTCGAGAATGAGAAGGAAAAGCTCCAAGTTTCGGTGGAGAAGAAAAGAGGAGGAAGAAGGAGGAAGAAGAAGAATTGGACATTTTCTTTCTCTTTTCTCCTCTAAATCCTATTTATTCATCATGAGAGTGAATTATGTCTTCATTAATCCCTCCCTTAACTCTTCTATCCCTTCCCTCTTTGATTCCCATGAAAATGAGAAGAAGAAAAGGGGAGGAAGGCAATTTGCCTTCTTCTTGCTCCCTCTCTTAACCAAGAGGAAGAGAAGGTAAGCAACTTGGTTTTCTCTTTCTCTTTTGCTTAGTTTTTTTTTTCTTCTCACCTTTAACTACAATTTTCATTCCTTTCTATCCATATATTATTCATCATTCTAGTGGTTATCATACATCAATTTATCTCTATTATTTATGGGAGGTTCAAGGTTCAAACCTTCACCTCTCTCTCTTTTTATTTCTATTATTCCTTTTTGATTCCTCTTACTTTTATGCTCTAAAGAAAATAACACCCATATACTTATCTTATAATTTCGTGGGTGTTACAGTATTCGCGTGAGGAATCAGTGACGTGCGTTGAGGGACGAGGGAGGCAGCGTCAGCGTCCGACATCGGTGTCAGAAGGCTTGTCCGGTCTGGCAGTGGAGGCGGCTATGCTCGAGCTGGGAAGCGACGGCGCAGCGTGCGGTGAGCAGCAAGGGAGATGACAAGCACTCATCAGCGGCAACCTAGTCGTAGAAGAAAGAGGAAGGGACGACGATGTCCTCGCGTAGTTCCGCACGACGGTGGTGGCACAAAGAGAAGAAGGGGAGTGGCCACCGACGTCGGCTGATGGGTTCCGACGGAGCTCGCGTTCCACCTATGGTGGCTCCCAAAACGCAGCCGAGAGAGAGAAGAAGTGAGAGAGAGCAGAGTATGAGGTTTCCGGCAAGGCGACGGCGAGAGCCTCTGACGAGGCGGTGATGAATGGGGATGGCGGCATCTGTCCCTTGGCTATGGTGGCGGCGGCGCAAACATGAGGAAAACCCCCCTTTTTCCCCTATGCATTGCTCCTCCCCTTAATGCCCTAATAGTCAAATGCCCAGAATGCCCCTCCTCCACTTCCTTATTCCTTCTCTGCCCTTAAATCATACCCATATCACAAGCCTCCCCCTCAAATCTAGTCGAAGAGGCGCAAGTCTGACTGACTAGACCAAGTCTCGCATAAAGTGAAATTGCTACTGACCGCAGAATCAGATCGCTGGGCTTGTCGTACCATGTCGACGAGCGCCTAGTAGAGCGACGAGAAAAACCAGTGCCAACCGAGCGACAAAAGAAAATACCAAGCGAGCGATAAGTCAAATGATTGCCAACCGAGTGGCAAGCGAAATGCCGAGCTATGCTGGGAATGGAAAACTGAGCAGGGGACCGAGCGAATGGTTAAGGGGTGATCAATCGGATAAAGGAGTTCCAAACTGAGCAACGTAAGGAATGTTGAGCTGAGTGATGTAAGAAATAGTACCAAGCACCCACCCAGCAGGCGATCGATCGAATGACGACGAAGACCGAATGATATTGAGAAGAAGGTCGGACGAGATTGAGCAGGCGGCTAAGCAAATGCAGACCAGGTGATTGTGAGAATGTTGAGCGGGTGGCTGAGCGATATAGTGAGTAACCGAGTAGATGTCAACTAAGCGACAGTAAATAGTGACCAGGTGACTGAACAATGACGACCAAACAATAGGGAGAACGTCGATCGTGTAGAGAGATACTGGACAAGCGGTATCGAGTGCATGACCGAGTGACAATAAACCACGATCGGGTGACCTAAAAAATGTCGACCGGGCAATAGGGAGAATGTCGATGTGGTGGAAAGATAACGAGCAAGCAATGTCGAGCGCGCGATGGAGATAATGTTGAGCTAGCGATAGTAAATCGCGACCGGGCAATCGAACAATGCCGACCGGGCAATAGGGAGAATGACAAGGTGGTGGAAAGACGACAAGCAAGCGATGTCGAGCGCGTGACCGAGAAAATGTTGACCAAGCGACAGTAAATCGTGACCGGGCAATCGAACAATATCGACCGGGTAATAGGGAGAATGCTAACCTGACAATTGAAAAATGTTATCCTGGCAGTCGAAAAATGCTGACCTAGTAATCAAAAAATGCTGAGCTAGTTGAAAGATGATGGGCTAATGGTATCAAACGCGCAATCGAGAAAATGTTAACCGAGCGACAGTAAATCGCAATCAGGCAATCGAATAATGCCGACCTGACAATCTAAAAATCTTGATCGGATAATCGAGAGAATGATGGTCATGCGGAGTTGTGAGTGTGACCGAGAAAAATGTTGATCGAGTAACAGTAAATCATGACCAGGTCATCAAGAGAATAATGGACGAGCAGAGTCGTAATTGCGACCAAGAAAAATGCTGACCAGTAAAAAGTGAACAACCGAGCAGATAGCCAAGCGATACTAATTGGTTGATTAAGAGAGGGCCAACTGGGTGATCGAAAGAATGTCAAGTGAGTGTGAAGCCTGTGCACTGGATAGACACAGAACCTGAGACTAAATGAGAATGAGAGCAGAGCCCGTGGATCGAGCGCAAATGGGAGCAAAGGCTCTGTGAGCCGAGTTGGGTGCGGATCCCGAGAGACTGAAAGCAACTGAGAGCAATGCCTGTGGATCAGGTGTGAACGCGAATATAGTCTGTGGATGGAGCATGAATGGGAGAAGAACAATCAGGCGGTTATGCGAATGCCAAGCAAGGAGGAAAGCGAGTATCGACCGAGGAGCAAATGCGGGGCAAAGAGATGAGTGAGATGCGAGGGACAAGTTTCGGGCAAAGTGGCAAGTGAGGCAAGAGCGATGAGTGCTGGGCATAGCGGTGATTGAGACGCGAATGGTGAATGCCGGGCAAAGCGGCGAGTGAGGCGAGTATGGTGAGTGTCGGGCACAGCGATGATTGAGACGCAAATGTCAAGTGTCGGGCAAAGTGACGAGTGAAGCGAGTATAGTGAGTGCCGAGCAGACTAATGAGTGAGCAGTGAGTGCCGACCGAGCAACAACGGTGAGCGAAAACGCGAATGGAGAGTGTCGGGCAGAGCGGAGAGTGAGGCAAGTGTGATGAGTGTCGGGCAAAGTGGCCATTGAAGCAAGCGTGATGAGTGCCGGGCAGAGCGGCAAGTGAGGCGAGCCCCTGACTAGGGAGTAACCCGACCGACTAGTAGTTGAGTGTGAGAGCCCAGCCGGGAGGTCGTTGGTTGTGAGAGCATGCTCACTTATAACTCGCACTGTGGTGAGAGTTTATGTTGGTGCAACCTTAGGTCAAGGTTGACCTGGTTGACCAGACTCGAGTTGACTTGACTCAAGTTGTGTTTTGATGTTTGACGAGTTATGTTTGACAATGTTTGACGTGAACAGAAAAGTTGTATCTTGATGTTATACAAGGATACAAGCTTGGGAGATTGTGGGTGCAACCCGTGGTCAAGGTTGACCTGGTTGACCCGAGGTGAGTTGACCTGACTCGGAAAAGTCCAAGCAGGGAGCTTGGCACGGGAAAAGTCCAAGCAGGAAGCTTGGCATGGGAAAAGTCCAAGCACGGAGTTTGGCATGGTGAAAAGTCCAAGCAGGGAGTTTGGCATGGTGAAAAGTCCAAGCAGGGAGCTTGGCACGGGAAAAGTCCAAGTATTGAGACTTGGCACGGAGAAGTCCAAGTATGGAAGCTTGGCACATGGGAAGTCAGAGAAGGCTCGGTAGCTCGTTCTCCGGACTGTGGTCAGAGAGGGCTCGGGAGCTCGTTCTCTGGACCGGATGGAAGTCGGAGAGGGCTCGGTAGCTCGTTCCCCGAACTGTAGTCAGAGAGGGCTCGGTAGCTCGTTCTCTGGACCGGATGTGGAAAGTCCTGGTGAGTGAAGCCAGGCAGACGGAAAAGTCCTGGTGAGTGAAGCCAGGCAGTGAGAAAGTCCTGGTGAGTGAAGCCAGGCAGTGGGAAAGTCCTGGTGAGTGAAGCCAGGCAGTTGTGAAAACCCTAGTGAGTGAAGCAAGGTGAAAGTCCTGGTGAGTGAAGCCAGGCAGTGGGAAAGTCCTGGTGAGTGAAGCCAGGTGAAAATCCTAGTGAGTGAAGCTAGGTGAAAATCCTGGTGAATGAAGTCGGGCAAGGGAAAATCCAGATGGATCAAGGGTGATCGGACATCTGGTGTTGAGAAGGTCAAGTAGGTCAAGGGAGTGACTGGATACTTGACACGAAGAGAAAAGTCCAAGTGGGGATTGACCGGACACTTGGTGGGGAGTCTTAGCAGGTCAAGGGAGTGACCGGATGCTAAGCATAATGTACCAAGAAGTCAAGGTTGACCGGATATTGGTTTGGACTTGGTTTGGGTAAAAACCAAGACCTGGATCGGTCTGGTGACCGATCCACTGATACTGTGGTTTCCTGATCGGTCTGGAGACCGATCGAAGCGATCAATGTGCCTCAGTGAGCTTCTGATCGGAACTGGGTCGATCGGCAAGACCGATCAGGCATCAGGGTATGCACAGAGAGTTGGGCAACTCTGTGAAAGCATTCTAATCGGTCCGGGGACCGATCGAGATCCGATCGGTCTCCATGACCGATCAGGGTCTGGACCGATCGGGGTGGAGCTGATCGGTCAGGACTGCCGTGTGACTCAGCGGCTAGGTTATTCGAACACGTGTTACGGCCTTTTGCTTGCAGGTTCACAGGTTGGCTCAGGATATCGAGGTTATAAAAGGAGATCGAGGGACTACTTCTTACTTCTTCTTCCTCCTCGAGCTGCTTTTCTTGTGCTCTTGAGCTTTGCTGAGCTCCGAAGCTTCGGGTGAGCTTCTTTGACTGAGTTGCTTGTTGGCATTCGTCCGTGAAGTTGGTGCTTCATCCGGGACTTCAGTCGACGAGAAGGCAAGCAAGAGTTGTTACATTCATCTTTATATTTGTATCTTGCTGTGCTTCTTGTACTTGTACTCTGATCTTGCTGTTGCAAGAGTTTGTGGTGAGGTTTCTCCACCCAGAAGGAGTTCTTATTAGCCGGTTTTCCGGGGACTCATCCACCAACGGATTGATAGGCTTCGTCCACCTTACGGACACGCCGAGGAGTAGGAGTTTCATCTCCGAACCTCGTTACATCGTCGAGTTTGAGTTTGAGGTTTGATCTTTCCTTTTTGCGTTTCTATTTAGTTATTTCCGCTGCGCTAACCCCAATTGTAGGAAGAAACGAGCAATTTGGGGTCGGCTATTCACACCCCCCCTCTCTAGCCGAGTACGACGATCCTAACAAGTGGTATCAGAGCAAGGTCGCTCTTCGCCGGATTAACACCCGAGGGAGCACAAGCTAGAGATGGATCAACTCGGAGAAGACATCACCATTCCACCTTTCTATGACCACGACGACTTCTCGTATTGGAAGGTAAGAATGAGGTATTTTCTTATGACTAACCTTGAAAATTGGAGTTGTGTTCAATTAGGTTTCAAGCCTCCAATGGATAAGGAAGGAAAACCACTCGAGAAGAAGAAGTGGACAAGGGAACAAATCCACCATTCCACAATCAACGATGAGGTAATGAAAGTATTTGAATTCTCATTACCTAATGACATTCTATGTAAGATAGGTGGATACAACAATGCCAAGGAATTGTGGAACAACTTGGCTAAGTTCCATGAGGGGAACTCCACTTCAAGCCATGAAGAGGAGTCAAGTGAGCCAAGGAGTTCACATCATGGAGGGATGGATTTAGAAGTTGAGGGCTACTCAACATCTAAAGAAGAAGAGGAGGAGAGTTCCTCTTCAAGTTCGGAGCAAGGAGAAGAAGCTTCTACCTCCGGAAGGGATGAAAGAGAGAGCTTACATCCCACCTCAACCCTAGTTAACTCAAGCAATTTAAGTTCTAGTAAATTGCATATATTATGCTTTGAGTGTAGGGAACTTGGACATTACAAGAGTAAATGTCCAAAGAGGGTTAGGAAGACTCCACCGGCGCCAAAGATCAAGGAAGCTGGAGTCCCGATACGCAAGAGCAAGGAGCACGTGGTGTGCTTCCAATGCAAGCGAAGGGGACATTATCGGAGCCAATGTCTGAGGGGGAGGCAACCTCACAAGGACAAGAAGACGAGCACATTGATAGGGGGAGCTAAGGCAAACCCTGAGGTAATCTCTAAGGCACATTATTGCAATAATAATAAGACACATGCTAGTAGCCTTATTGCTATTGTTAATAATGGTAAGCATGATAACATTAGAAATCGATACACATGCTCAGGTGCCAAACATGTGAGCCTAGATAAGGATAACACTAGGAAAGCCAACCCTAGAATTAACCCATCTAAGGCTAAGGAAAACCTAGGTAGAAACCCCAAGACAACTAGACACATGCCTAGGAATACCTCAAAGAAAAATGAAAAATTAAAACTTGAGGTATTAGAGAAGGAGAATCAAGTCTTGAGGTCAAGACTTGATACTTTGGAAAAGGCTCTTAAGAACTTGGAGAAGTCATCTCTAAGGTTTAAGGGTCAAAAACCAATGTCCAAGGACAAGAAAGGTTTGGGTCACAAACCTAAGTCCCAAGTGGTCAAGCCCACTTATCACAATGTTCCATTCGATTATGGAACAAGACCTAGGGCTAGAAAGACCATCACCAAGGTCACAAGGGGAGTCACCCCTAGAGTGGATCTTGATGAGTCCCAAATGACCAAGGCTTTAAAGCCTAGGAGGGTCATTAGGAGGGTTGCTAGGGAAGTAATCCCTAGTGAATATTTAGTGAACCCAATGAGCTCCAATAGGTATTGGGTTCCTAGGAGCGTGATTTCATCACGCTAGATGAGTTAGGGTGTGCCAACCTTACTTGAATAGGTAGTTAACCTAATCATGGCAAAAGGTGGCACTTTAGGAATTTTCAAGGTGTAATCAAGCCTTGAAAATGAAATGAAAAATTATTCCTAAGGTGTTTAGGATGTGCCAATCACAATTGAAGAGTTTTCTAGGGTCAATCTAATTGGCACATAGTGATCTAAAAATCTTTGGTATAAGATGCTAGGTCTATTACACTTAGGAATATAGAACCTATGGCAAAATGATCAAAATTATCAAAAATGGCAACTAAGGCTAGAATTAGGTATTTTCTATACCTTTATGTGCTATTTGCCATATATTGTTTGTCATATGCCATGTCATGACATCATATTTAGTTTATGATCATTTAAAATGTCATGATAATGCTTAGGTTAGTTAAATGTCATGCTTTATTTAAGTTTCATACTTTATGCCATGACATCATGACATTGGCACATGTTTCCATTTATGATACAATTATATGCCATGTCATCATCTTGTGCATTAATGATCAATGAAATTGATTTAAGGACTAAAACCCAATTTGATATGGAGATCAAATTGTTATTTAGAAAAATGCATGAGAACTTAGATTAAGCTAACCTAAACCCATATCTCACATCAAAATTAACTTGGATGTGTTTGATACACCTTAGATGTGTGTGAGATATTAGGATTGTGAGTTAGGATCAAGGTGCATAGTTCTTGTACCTAGATGAGCCTAATTCTAATTGGGGATCATAGGGAAAGCTTGTGTACAAGTCATGTACATTTAGCCCTAAGATTGTGGTCATAAATTAAAGGGTTTAAAATCATTTTAAAATTGATTTGAAAAACCTTGATGAAGCTTTTCTAGTGATAGCTCTCATCATTGAGCAAAGTGATACAAAGATGAGTTAACTTTGAGCTATTTCAAAGACTTTTGAACTTTGTATCAAGATTGAAAAATGGAAGATATTTTCATAGAAAACTATTTTTCCTTGATAGTATATGTTAGGAGGAATGTATCCTCAAAATTTTATAATTTCTGGAATTTTCTGGAATTTTGTAGGGGTTTCTGAATTTCGGAAGGAAATTCAGAAACTGATATCAGAGGTTGTGGACCGATCAGAAGGGAGTCTGATCGGTCCAGGCAGTTGTGGATCGGTCACTGTGATCGATCCAGGGAAGACCTGATCGGTCTGGTGACCGATCAGGGCGTGCCAGTTTCGACTATGCTGTCTGAAATTTCTGAAATTTCAGCAATGAAGTTGGTGTTTTGGATTTCTAAAGGGTTGAAACTCTCAAAGACATTGTTGGTGCAATGGTCAAGGGGGAGTTGACCTTTAGGGGGAGTTTTACCTATTAGTCAAGGGGGAGTTGACTTTTAGGGGGAGTTTTTACTCCTAAAAGACTTAAGTGATATGGGATTATCACTAAGTTAATTGTTGACTCTAGTGTCAAGGGGGAAATTAAGGGTTTCAATGAAAGGTATGGGACTTTCATTAGGAAGAAACTCTTGTCCTTGATTCACTCTTTTTGATGTGTGTCAAAAAGGGGGAGAATGTTTCATTGGAGTTTGAGGAGAATGGAGAATGTCTAGAGAATGTTCAGGGAAGAACATTGGAAAACCTAAGTTAGGTTATCGGGTTAACCTAACTTGATTATGAGTTTTGTCAAACATCAAAAAGGGGGAGATTGTTGGTGCAACCTTAGGTCAAGGTTGACCTGGTTGACCAGACTCGAGTTGACTTGACTTGAGTTGTGTTTTGATGTTTGACGAGTTATGTTTGACAATGTTTGACGTGAACAGAAAAGTTGTATCTTGATGTTTTACAAGGATACAAGCTTGGGAGATTGTGGGTGCAACCCGTGGTCAAGGTTGACCTGGTTGACCCGAGGTGAGTTGACCTGACTCGGAAAAGTCCAAGCAGGGAGCTTGGCATGGGAAAAGTCCAAGCAGGGAGTTTGGCATGGTGAAAAGTCCAAGCAGGGAGTTTGGCATGGTGAAAAGTCCAAGAAGGGAGCTTGGCATGGGAAAAGTCCAAGTATGGAGACTTGGCACGGAGAAGTCCAAGTATGGAAGCTTGGCACATGGGAAGTCGGAGAGGGCTCGGTAGCTCGTTCTCCGGACTGTGGTCAGAGAGGGCTCGGGAGCTCGTTCTCTGGACCGGATGGAAGTCGGAGAGGGCTCGGTAGCTCGTTCCCCGAACTGGTCGAGAGGGCTCGGTAGCTCGTTCTCTGGACCGGATGTGAAAGTCGGTGAGGAAGCCGGTAGATGGATAAGTCCTGGTGAGTGAAGCCAGGCAGTGGGAAAGTCCTGGTGAGTGAAGCCAGGCAGTGGGAAAGTCCTTGTGAGTGAAGCCAGGCAGTTGTGAAAACCCTAGTGAGTGAAGCTAGGTGAAAGTCCTGGTGAGTGAAGCCAGGCAGTGGGAAAGTCCTGATGAGTGAAGCCAGGTGAAAATCCTAGTGAGTGAAGCTAGGTGAAAGTCCTGGTGAATGAAGCCGGGCAAGTGAAAATCCAGATGGATCAAGGGTGATCGGACATCTGGTGTTAAGAAGGTCAAGTAGGTCAAGGGAGTGACCGGATACTTGACACGAAGAGAAAAGTCCAAGTGGGTCAAAGGGATTGACCGGACACTTGGTGGGGAGTCTTAGCAGGTCAAGGGAGTGACCGGATGCTAAGCATAATGTACCAAGAGATCAAGGTTGACCGGATATTGGTTTGGACTTGGTTTGGGCAAAAACCAAGACATGGATCGGTCTGGTGACCGATCCACTGATACTGTGGTTTCCTGATCGGTCTGGAGACCGATCAGAAAGCGATCAGTGTGCCTCTGTGAGCTTACTGATCGGTCTGGGGGCCGATCAGCAGGAAGCCTGATCGGTTCCCGAGACCGATCAGGGTACGCACAGAGAGTTGGGAAACTCTCTGTGAAAGCATTCTGATCGGTCTAGGGACCGATCAGCATAGAGCCTGATCGGTCTCCATGACCGATCAGAAGAACCCTGGACCGATCAGGGTGGAGCCTGATCGGTCCAGGACTAGCCGTTGTGACTCAACGGCTAGGTTATTTCGGGCTTCTGTGTTCTGGCCTTTTTGCTTGCAGGTTCACAGGTTGGCTCAGGATATCAGAGGTTATAAAAGGAGATCGAGGGGACTACTTCTTACTTCTTCTTCCTCCTCTGAACTGAGCTGCTGTTCTTCTGAAAGCTGTGCTCTTGAGCTTTGCTGAGCTCCGAAGCTTCGGGTGAGCTTCTTTGACTGAGTTGCTTGTTGGCATTCGTCCGTGAAGTTGGTGCTTCATCCGGGACTTCAGTCGACGAGAAGGCAAGCAAGAGTTGTTACATTCATCTTTATATTTATATCTTGCTGTGCTTCTTGTACTTGTACTCTGATCTTGCTGTTGCAAGAGTTTGTGGTGAGGTTTCTCCACCCAGAAGGAGTTCTTATTAGCCGGTTTTCCGGGGACTCATCCACCAACGGATTGATAGGCTTCGTCCACCTTACGGACACGCTGAGGAGTAGGAGTTTCATCTCCGAACCTCGTTACATCTTCTAGTTCGAGTTTGAGGTTTGATCTTTCCTTTTTGCGTTTCTATTTAGTTATTTCCGCTGCGCTAACCCTAATCGTAGGAAGAAACGAGCAATTTGGGGTCGGCTATTCACACCCCCCCTCTCTAGCCGAGTACGACGAACCTAACAAGTGGTATCAGAGCAAGGTCGTTTTTCGCCGGATTAACACCCGAGGGAGCACAAGCTAGAGATGGATCAACTCGGAGAAGACATCACCATTCCACCTTTCTATGACCGCGACGACTTCGCGTATTGGAAGGTAAGAATGAGGTATTTTCTTATGACTAACCTTGAAAATTGGAGTTGTGTTCAATTAGGTTTCAAGCCTCCAATGGATAAGGATGGAAAACCACTCGAGAAGAAGAAGTGGACAAGGGAACAAATCCACCATTCCACAATCAACGATGAGGTAATGAAAGTATTTGAATTCTCATTACCTAATGACATTCTATGTAAGATAGGTGGATACAACAATGCCAAGGAATTGTGGAACAACTTGGCTAAGTTCCATGAGGGGAACTCCACTTCAAGCCATGAAGAGGAGTCAAGTGAGCCAAGGAGTTCACATCATGGAGGGATGGATTTAGAAGTTGAGGGCTACTCAACATCTAAAGAAGAAGAGGAGGAGAGTTCCTCTTCAAGTTCGGAGCAAGGAGAAGAAGCTTCTACCTCCGGAAGGGATGAAAGAGAGAGCTTACATCCCACCTCAACCCTAGGTAACTCAAGAAATTTAAGTTCTAGTAAATTGCATATATTATGCTTTGAGTGTAGGGAACTTGGACATTACAAGAGTAAATGTCCAAAGAAGGTTAGGAAGACTCCACCGGCGCCAAAGATCAAGGAAGTCGGAGTCACGATACGCAAGAGCAAGGAGCACGTGGTGTGCTTCCAATGCAAGCGAAGGGGACATTATCGGAGCCAATGTCCGAGGGGGAGGCAACCTCACAAGGACAAGAAGACGAGCACATTGATAGGGGGAGCTAAGGCAAACCCTAAGGTAATCTCTAAGGCACATTATTGTAATAATAATAAGACACATGCTAGTAGCCTTATTGCTATTGTTAATAATGGTAAGCATGATAACATTAGAAATCGATACACATGCTTAGGTGCCAAACATGTGAGCCTAGATAAGGATAACACTAGGAAAGCCAACCCTAGTATTTGTTGGTGCAATATCCCTCAGGTCAAGGTTGACCTGGGTAACCAAGCTGAGTCTTGGTTTGGGTTTAGATGTTTGACAATAAGATATTGATTGAAGAAGAGTCAAGTAGGTCAAGGTTGACCGGATACTTGACTGGGAAGTCCTAACTGGGATGTTAGGCAAAATGAAAGACCTAGTGAGTGAAGCTAGGCAGTATGAAAGTCCTGGTGAGTGAAGCCAGGCAGAAGGAAAGTCCTGGTAAGTGAAGCCAGGCAGAAGGAAAGTCCTGGTAAGTGAAGCCAGGCAGAAGAAAAGTCCTGGTGAGTGAAGCCAGGCAGATGGAAATCCTGGTGAGTGAAGCCAGGTGAAAGTCCTAGTGAGTGAAGCTAGGCAGATGGAAATCCTGGTGAGTGAAGCCAGGTGAAAGTCCTAGTGAGTGAAGCTAGGCAGATGGAAATCTGGTGAGTGAAACCGGTGAAAGTCCTAGTGGTGAAGCTAGGCGGATGGAAATCTAGTGAAGAGGCGGTGAAAGTCCTAGTGAGTGAAGCTGGGCGGATGGAAAACCTAGTGAGTGAAGCTAGGTGAAAGTCACAGTGAGTGAAGCCGGGCAAAGGAAAATCCGGATGGATCAAGGATGATCGGACATCGGGTTTGGGAAGTCAAGTAGGTCAAAGGATTGATTGGATACTTGGCATGAAAGAAAAGTCCAAGTAGGTCGAAGGGATTGACCGGATACTTGAGAGAGAAAAGTCCAAGTGGGTCAAAGGGTTGACCGGACACTTGGTAAGGGAGTCCTAGAAGGTCAAGGGGTGACTAGATGCTGGGCATGACATACCAACAGTCAAGGTTGACCGGATGTTGGTTTGAGAGGTTTGGGACTTGGTTTTGGACAAAAATCAAGTCTGGATCGATCGATGGATCGATCCGATAGATGTCGATCGATCGATCAATCTCAAAACAGAGAGCCTCCGGATCGATCCGTGGATCGATCCGGAGGTCCCAATCGATCGATGGATCGATTGGGGGCCGCTCGATCTGAAAGCTGGATCGATCCGTGGATCGATCGGAGGTTCGATAAGCGCTGGATCGATCCGTGGATCGATTCAAAGCCTCCCCGATCGATTGGGAATATTCGAATCGATCGGGATCCGACCGTTGGCGTCATTTATAGCTGCAGGCGTGTGATGGCTGCGGCATCACTTCTACGGTTTCATCTCAGATCTTCGCCAGCTCCTCCACAGCACTCTCAAAGCTCGTGATCGCCAGTTCTTGAAGGTTCTTGGAAGCTCTCCGAGTCAAGAGGCGGATCAAAGGCAAGAAGAGAAGCTAGGGTTAGGGTTTTCTGCATTCATTGTAAGCTTTGCGCTTGTATTTTGTTTCCCTTTCCTTCTTCTTGTACCGAGAGTCTTGTAGGGCTTCTCCGCCCTTGGTAGTTACCATAAAGGAGAGTTTTATTTAGTGGAGGGTGTGTGTGTTGGTGTGGATCCTTGAATTAGTCACCTCTTGTGAGGTGGATACCAAGTAAACCAACCGTGTTAGCGTTGTGTGATTGTTTCTTTGTATTTCCGCTGCACATCTTTGAAGGAACAAGCAACGCCGAGCAACGAGCGAACGTGACAAGCTATTCACCCCCCCTCTAGCTACTTTTGGTCCTAACAAGTGGTATCAGAGCGAGGCCGCTCTTCACCGGAATCATCGCCGGAAGGGTCAAGCATAACAAGAAAAGCTAGAAGGGTGAAAAAGTTGGAGCAAATTCTTCAAGTTCAAGATTTTATCAAGCTCAACTTCAAGATGCAATTCCAAGATGGACTTGGATTTGACACAAGGGTGGCTCCACCATATTCATCTACAAGCTTCGATTCTTGGAAATCAAGAATCGAAAATTTTCTTATGATGGAGATAGAGCAATGGTTTGCTCTCATGGAAGGTTTTGAAGCTCCCACAAATTCCAAGGGCAAAGTACTCAAAAGGAGCAAGTGGAGCAAAGACCAAATTCAAAGATGTGAGGCCAATGACAAAGTGACCAAGCTTTTGGTCAATTTATTGCCAAGCAACATCTTGGAACAAATTGGAGAGTTTGAAGATGCCAAGGAACTTTGGAGCAAATTGGCTAAGCTTCATGAAGAGATCCCCTCCACTGTACAAGATCATGAAGAATCCAGAGAGGGTGACTCTTTGGAGCAAGACCAAGAGGAGGACTCCGAGGTTGAGAGATGCTCAACCTCCGAAGAAGAGGAAATCCAAGAAGCTTCATCCTCAAGGGAATGCAACGAAGGGAACAAGGAGGGAGCATACTCCTTGTTTCATATTCAAGATGATGAAGCCTCCACCTCTAGGATTGAGGGGGAGCAATCCTTGGTGACACCGGATCAAGAAGAAGGAGAAGCTTCTACATCCGGGTCAAGAGATGAAGAGATTGAAGAAGCTTCTACCTCCACGAGTCAAGAAAAATCAAATGGAGGAGAATCAAGATCGGATCAAGAGGAAGCTTCTACCTCCGGATCCAAAGGGAAAGATGCCACCCCTACAAGCAAAGGTATAAATATTTCAATTAAAAATAAAAATCATATTATATGCTTTGAGTGTAGGGAACATGGGCACTACAAGAGCAAGTGCCCTAAATTGGCCAAGAAGAAGGGCCAAGTGGCACAAAAGGGCAAGGAGACCATCCCCGGAACAAAGAAGAGCAAGGAGCACATTGTGTGCTTCTCTTGCAATCAAAAAGGGCATTACCGAAGTCAATGCCCCAAGGGGAAGAAGATGGTCAAGGCTCAAGGAGGCATTCGTCAAGGGGGAGCCTCCAAGGTAAAGAAGAAGGTAACATTTATTGAGCCTATTCCCTTGCAAAATGGTAAAAAGCATGCTAGGTCAAATTTTTATCATTTTAATGCGATTTACCATAAGAATAGGAAGCATGAGGGCTTTAAGGAAAAGCATGTGGCCCTACATGCCAAAACTACTATCCCTAAGGCTAGGAATGTAGGTAAAAACCTAGGCGATAACTCTAAGGATGTAAGATACAAGCCTAGAAACAAAAATGCTCATGGATCAAATACTAAGGACTTAGTGAGAGAAAATCAAGTCTTGAGATCAAGACTTGATAAAATGGAGAAGACCCTAAAAATGATGGAAAATATCCTATTAGGGCAAAGTGAGCATAACTTAGGTTTAGGAAAATCAAAGCCATCCAATGGCCATAAAGGTTTGGGATACAAACCAAAAGCTAAGAAGGATGTGCCTAGTTATCATAGGGTTCCATATAGTTATGGAACGAATCCTAAGTCTAGAGGTCAAGTCAAGGATACAAGGGAAGATATCCCTAGAAGTATCTTTGCAACCAAAGTGATTAAGACTTCTAAGAAGTCTAAGAAAGTCACGAACAAGGTTACAAGGGAGGCTATCCCTAGAGTTGACCTAGAAAATGTGACCAAGGCTTCTAAGAAGCCCAACAAGGTCACTAGGAAGTTATCCCTAGTGAGTACCTAGAGCATCCAAGGAGCACCAATAGGTGTTGGGTTCCTAGGAGCATCTTCTCTACCCCATAGATGGGTTAGAGAGTGTCAACTCCGATTAGAAGGGTAGTTAACCCAACTTTGAGGAAATTGACACTCAAGGAGCATTTTCAAGGTTTTAGTTAACCTTTGAAAATGAAATGGACCTATTGCTTACTCCTTGAAAGAGTAAAATGTGCCTAATGGTGGAAGAATTGATTTTAATCTTAAATGGCACATATTGGGAAATTCATAAGAACTATCAAGTTGGGATTTTGGTATGTTCTTAGGCAATTTAAGGCAATCCGGGCCTTAAATTTAAAAGTGCTACTCTTGAGGAAAAATGGAATATGCCAACATTTGAGGACATGTTTATTTTCAATTGGCATACATTAAATCAAGGAAATTAGAAATGCCAAATTTAGGCTTTGGCATTCTCTTGTAGCACTTTAGGGCAATCTAGGTTTAAGTTGTAAGTTTAGCTAAGACTTTAAGGATACTTAGATAGTTAATATAGGTATATTTTATTTATGCTAAATCTTGCCATGATTGTTTGCCCATAATATTCCATGACATCATGTCTAGTTTTGCATTCATGTTTTATTATGAAAAATCCAAAAATACCATGTCATGACATTCATACATCATGTAGTAATAGGATATTTTCTTTTGAAAATTATTTTCTTTTGATGTATGCCATACAATAATCATGCATTAAGTTTAATTCCTTGTAATTAAGGACGAATGGCATTTAACGACACTTATTGACAAGTGACATCCTGGGTGGATGTCTAATATCTCTAAAATGCCTAGATAGATATGCATGATCCCTAGAATAGGGCAAAACCAAATTTTACATCTCACTAAGACCTCTAAGATGACTTGTATGTGTTTTGTCCACAATAGATACAAGTGAGATGTTAGGAAGATGAACAAAACTCAAGATGTTGATTTAGTGCATTCTTTTGAGTTTTAGGTTCATCAAAACACATAGTTATGTGTTTTCCCATCATTGGGAAAGCTAATGTACAAGTCATGTGCATTAAGCCCAAGGAATGTGATGGGATATTGGTTTTGAAAATGTTTTAAAATGTTTTTGGAAAACCTTGGTGAAGGCTATCTTTTGATAGTAATCACCATTGAATAGTTAGACACAAACTTGAAGAAAAACACTAAAGTTTTTGCAAGTTTTCAAGTTTGTGTCAATCTTTGAAAATATGAAGTATTTTCATAGAAAACTATTTTTCCGTGATAGTAAACGCCCTAAATAATGTCTACACGAAATTTCATAATTTTTGGATTTTTGTAGAATTTTCTAGGGGTTTCTGAAGTTGACTGAAATGGAATTTCAGCAACTATCAGAGCTCCGATCGATCCATGGATCGATTGGAGTTCCTGAATCGATCCATGGATCGATTCAAACGGCAATTCCCGCGAGCAGAAGCTCGCTGGATCGATCAGCCGATCGATCCAGGGAGTCTGAATCGATCAGTGGATCGATTCAAAAAGGTTCAATCGATTGTGGAACAAGACCTAGGGCTAGAAAGACCATCACCAAGGTCACAAGGGGAGTCACCCCTAGAGTGGATCTTGATGAGTACCAAATGACCAAGGCTTTAAAGCCTAGGAGGGTCATTAGGAGGGTTGCTAGGGAAGTAATCCCTAGTGAATATTTAGTGAACCCAATGAGCTCCAATAGGTATTGGGTTCCTAGGAGCGTGATTTCATCACGCTAGATGAGTTAGGGTGTGCCAACCTTACTTGAATAGGTAGTTAACCTAATCATGGCAAAAGGTGGCACTTTAGGAATTTTCAAGGTGTAATCAAGCCTTGAAAATGAAATGAAAAATTATTCCTAAGGTGTTTAGGATGTGCCAATCACAATTGAAGAGTTTTCTAGGGTCAATCTAATTGGCACATAGTGATCTAAAAATCTTTGGTATAAGATGCTAGGTCTATTACACTTAGGAATATAGAACCTATGGCAAAATGATCAAAATTATCAAAAATGGCAACTAAGGCTAGAATTAGGTATTTTCTATACCTTTATGTGCTATTTGCCATATATTGTTTGTCATATGCCATGTCATGACATCATATTTAGTTTATGATCATTTAAAATGTCATGATAATGCTTAGGTTAGTTAAATGTCATGCTTTATTTAAGTTTCATACTTTATGCCATGACATCATGACATTGGCACATGTTTCCATTTATGATACAATTATATGTCATGTCATCATCTTGTGCATTAATGATCAATGAAATTGATATAAGGACTAAAACACAATTTGATATGGAGATCAAATTGTTATTTAGAAAAATGCATGAGAACTTAGATTAAGCTAACCTAAACTCATCTCTCACATCAAAATTGACTTGGATGTGTTTGATACACCTTAGATGTGTGTGAGATATTAGGATTGTGAGTTAGGATCAAGGTGCATAGTTCTTGTACCTAGATGAGCCTAATTCTAATTGGGGATCATAGGGAAAGCTTGTGTACAAGTCATGTACATTTAGCCCTAAGATTGTGGTCATAAATTAAAGGGTTTAAAATCATTTTAAAATTGATTTGAAAAACCTTGATGAAGCTTTTCTAGTGATAGCTCTCATCATTGAGCAAAGTGATACAAAGATGAGTTAACTTTGAGCTATTTCAAAGACTTTTGAACTTTGTATCAAGATTGAAAAATGGAAGATATTTTCATAGAAAACTATTTTTCCTTGATAGTATATGTTATGAGGAATGTATCCTCAAAATTTTATAATTTCTGAAATTTTCTGGAATTTTGTAGGGGTTTCTGAATTTCGGAAGGAAATTCAGAAACTGATATCAGAGGTTGTGGACCGATCAGAAGGGAGTCTGATCGGTCCAGGCAGTTGTGGATCGGTCACTGTGACCGATCCAGGGAAGACCTGATCGGTCTGGTGACCGATCAGGGCGTGCCAGTTTCGACTATGCTGTCTGAAATTTCTGAAATTTCAGCAATGAAGTTGGTGTTTTGGATTTCTAAAGGGTTGAAACTCTCAAAGACATTGTTGGTGCAATGGTCAAGGGGGAGTTGACCTTTAGGGGGAGTTTTACCTATTAGTCAAGGGGGAGTTGACTTTTAGGGGGAGTTTTTACTCCTAAAAGACTTAAGTGATATGGGATTATCACTAAGTTAATTGTTGACTCTAGTGTCAAGCGGGAAATTAAGGGTTTCAATGAAAGGTATGGGACTTTCATTAGGAAGAAACTCTTGTCCTTGATTCACTCTTATTGATGTGTGTCAAAAAGGGGGAGAATGTCTCATTGGAGTTTAAGGAGAATGGAGAATGTCTAGAAAATGTTCAGGGAAGAACATTGGAAAACCTAAGTTAGGTTATCGGGTTAACCTAACTTGATTATGAGTTTTGTCAAACATCAAAAAGGGGGAGATTGTTGGTGCAATCTTAGGTCAAGGTTGACCTGGTTGACCAGACTCGAGTTGACTTGACTTGAGTTGTGTTTTGATGTTTGACGAGTTATGTTTGACAATGTTTGACGTGAAAAGAAAAGTTGTATCTTGATGTTTTACAAGGATACAAGCTTGGGAGATTGTGGGTGCAACCCGTGGTCAAGGTTGACCTGGTTGACCCGAGGTGAGTTGACCTGACACGGAAAAGTCCAAGCAGGGAGCTTGGCACGGGAAAAGTCCAAGCAGTTAGCTTGGCATGGGAAAAGTCCAAGCAGGGAGTTTGGCATGGTGAAAAGTCCAAGCAGGGAGCTTGGCACGGGAAAAGTCCAAGTATGGAGACTTGGCACGGAGAAGTCCAAGTATGGAAGCTTGGCACATGGGAAGTCAGAGAGGGCTCGTTAGCTCGTTCTCCGGACTGTGGTCAAAGAGGGCTCTGGAGATCGTTCTCTGGACCGGATGGAAGTCGGAGAGGGCTCGGTAGCTCGTTCCCCAAACTGTGGTCAGAGAGGGCACGGTAGCTCGTTCTCTGGACTGGATGTGGAAAGTCCTGGTGAGTGAAGCCAGGCAGACGGATAAGTCCTGGTGAGTGAAGCCAGGCAGTGGGAAAGTCATGGTGAGTGAAGCCAGGCAGTTGTGAAAACCCTAGTGAGTGAAGCTAGGTGAAAGTCCTGGTGAGTGAAGTCAGGCAGTGGGAAAGTCCTGGTGAGTGAAGCCAGGTGAAAATCCTAGTGAGTGAAGCTAGGTGAAAGTCCTGGTGAATGAAGCCGGGCAAGGGAAAATCCATATGGATCAAGGGTGATCGGACATCTGGTGTTGAGAAGGTCAAGTAGGTCAAGGGAGTGACCGGATACTTGACACGAAGAGAAAAGTCCAAGTGGGTCAAAGGGATTGACCGGACACTTGGTGGGGAGTCTTAGCAGGTTAAGGGAGTGACCGGATGCTAAGCATAATGTACCAAGAGGTCAAGGTTGACCGGATATTGGTTTGGACTTGGTTTTGACAAAAACCAAGACCTGGATCGGTCTGGTGACCGATCCACTGATACTGTGGTTTCCTGATCGGTGCGAGACCGATCGAGCGATCGATGTGCCTCGTGAGCTTCATTGGGTACTGATCGACCTCTGATCGGTCCGGGACCGATCAGAGTGCCTGAAGAGTTGGGCAACTCTCGTGAAAGCATTCTGATCGATGCGGGACCGATCAACATAAAGCCCTGATCGGTCTCCATGACCGATCGGAAGAACTCGACCGATCGGGTGGAGCTGATCGGTCAGGACTAGCCGTGACTCAGCGGCTAGGTTATTCGCGTGTTCGGCCTTTTTGCTTGCAGGTTCACAGGTTGGCTCAGGATATCAGAGGTTATAAAAGGAGATCGAGGGGACTACTTCTAACTTCTTCTTCCTCCTCTGAACTGAGCTGCTGTTCTTCTGAAAGCTGTGCTCTTGAGCTTTGCTGAGCTCCGAAGCTTCGGGTGAGCTTCTTTGACTGAGTTACTTGTTGGCATTCGTCTGTGAAGTTGGTGCTTCATCCGGGACTTCAGTCGACGAGAAGGCAAGCAAGAGTTGTTACATTCATCTTTATATTTATATCTTGCTGTGCTTCTTGTACTTGTACTCTGATCTTGCTGTTGCAAGAGTTTATGGTGAGGTTTCTCCACCCAGAAGGAGTTCTTATTAGCCGATTTTCCGGGGACTCATCCACCGACGGATTGATAGGCTTCGTCCACCTTACGGACACGCCGAGGAGTAGGAGTTTCATCTCCGAACCTCGTTACATCGCCGAGTTCGAGTTTGAGGTTTGATCTTTCCTTTTTGCGTTTCTATTTAGTTATTTCCGCTGCGCTAACCCTAATCGTAGTAAGAAACGAGCAATTTGGGGTCGGCTATTCACACCCCCCCTCTCTAGCCGAGTACGACGATCCTAACAGTTTAGAGGCGTGAGAGTATGCTCACTTATAACTCGCACTGGGGCGAGAGTCTGAGGCATGAAAGCATGTTCACTTATAACTTGCGCTGGGGTGACAGTCTAGAGGCGTGAGAGCATGCTAACTTATAACTCACACTAGGGTGAGAGTCGGGAGGCATGAGAGCATACCCACTTATAACTCGTACTGGAGCGAGAGTCTGGATCTCGACCGGGAGGTCCTATCTTTACTCACTAGGACTTCCATTGCCTGGCTTCACTCACCAGGACTTCCTCCACTTAGCTTCACTCACTATGGTCCGGCTTCACTCACCAAGACTTCCACCACCTACCTTCACTCACTAGGGCCTGACTTCACTCATTAGGACTTCCACTACCTAGCTTCACTCACTAGGGCCTGGCTTCACTCACCAGGACTTCCACCACCTAGCTTCACTCACTAGGGCCCGACCTCACTCACCAGGACTTCCACTACCTAGCTTCACTCACTAGGGTCCAACTTCACTCACCAGGACTTCCACTTTGCCTAACCTTTGGTTAGGACTTACATTTGCTAGTCTCCTAGTCCTTACTAGACTTCTCTCTCACAAACATCAATTCCTGTTTGGATCAACCCTTGGTCAAGTTGACCAAACTTAGGTATATTGTCAAACATCGAAACCCTAGAGGTCGATTGCACCAACATAGAAGAGTGGATTTGTGAGCAGCATCTGAGAGAGCTTTATCTTTTAAGGCTTTTTCAACATCAAGCTGAGAATTAAGCCCTTGTAATTGTAGTTCTAAGTTTTTTTTTCTTCTCGAGATTGTAGCAATTGGCAACAATCTTGTAGGGCTCTTTCTAAGCTAGAGTTGAGTTCAGTTTGTGAATTCACTTTATTCCGTAGCAAAATGACTTCATTATTAGGGATGTTGGAAGTAGCTTATAATTCCTCCACTTTGTATTTTAAAGTTTGTTTAGTCCTTTCTAAATTCTCAACTAGCTTACTCAAATGTAGGCTCGAAGCATTGAACTAAGTAGAATAACAACACGGTTATATTTTGTAGTTATCAATTAAGAAAGTTTAATTAGAAACTTACCGCAGTAGCTTGATGACTATGATCATCAACACGTTCAGATATTGTATTTCTTTTCATATGTGCTTTGGACTGTAACTAGGACTCATCTAGTGATCCTTTCAATTGAAGTAGCCCATATGAGGTGGGAATAGAAGTTTGACCGAGCTGAGAAGGTAGCCCATGAGATTGTTTGAAGAGGACAGAGGAACTGGTGGAAGCTATAAATGGTGAAGAAGAAGAAGGAGGAGGAGGAAGTTCAGAAGCCTATGGAAATGGATCGGGAGATGAAAGGATAGCTAATGAAGGATCTTGTTCAGTAGGTATTCTAATAGGCCTGGAAGTAATTGATCTCCTGCAAGGAGTTCTTTTGGAAAGGGGCTTGGTGGAAGAAGAAGGTAGAGCCTGAAGAAGGCGTAATGGAGCCACAGGAACAGTTGGTGCTTCCTCAATTGAAGGAACAACTGGAGGAATAGCAAGAGACATAGGACTGAGAAGTCCTGGCCTCATCATATTCAGAGCAGAATTAGAACAAGTATGTGTGGGAGGAGCGGGTTCCTTACCTTTAGTGAAGGAGATTTTGGAAGAAGTAATAGGAATCTGTTTGAAAGTAGCTATGTTGGAAGCAAGTGGACATGGGAAGGAAGCACGAGGTTTTTTACGCTTCACAATGAAGGGACCTTCCTGATCTGATGAGCTTGATGATTCCTGAGGTTGCTTAGATGGGGGTAACAAACCAAGAGAAGAGGAAGGGTGATTGAAATGATGATTCCTTAATAAGTCTTCCCCCATTCTAGTCAAGACTACTCTTATTAGGCGAGTATTCTTGTACATGAAAACAGAAAGGATAGATCAGCTAGAAAAAGAGAGAAATTTTGTTAAAAATAATATGAAAATGATCAAAAACATACATAAAGAGAATAATCTTACCAAAGGGAACATCCAAGGCGGTGTCGGCTGGACTAAGACCAAAGACAAACAATAAGCCTTTCGCAATTAAGACAGGTAGGTTAAACTTTGCTCCTTTTAATTTTCCCATAGAAGAGCGAAGAGTGGGATCTTCAAAAATATTGCCTAATTAGGGAATAGGAGAAAGGTTTCGATGCCAGGTTATCGGATATAATCGGGGAGAAGGAAGATGCATAAAAAAGAAGTTGTCCCGCCATTCTCCTTGAGGAGGAATTCTATGGAACAGAGTGGTTTTAGGGCGTGATTAAAACTTAAAAACACTATCTTCCACTTGACAAGGAATGAAAAAATGGTTGAATGACTCGGGAGATAAAGGAAAGTCAAGTAAACCAGAAATGACAACAAAATCAACCATAATAGAGAATGATCAATAAGGCGACAACCATAATGAGATAGGTACAGTTCAGACGTTATGAACACATGTGTCACCAATAGGAAAATAGTATGATAACCGATATAAAAGGTTATGTTCCCAAGATATTAAAGCCATTACCAAGGTTAAAAGTTCCAAGATCCCAAGAAAGACTATATATATATATATATATATATATATATATATATATATATAAAGAGTTATACACTCTTCGTATTAAAAACTCGGTCAGCCATTATTAACTGATCGAATTTTAAGACTAGTTAAGAATATGTGTGTGTGTGTGTGTGTGTGTGTGTGTGTGTGTGTGTGTGTGTAAACTCAGTCAGCCGTTACTAGCCGATCGAGCTTGAAGTTTAATTAAAGCTACAATATTTGAACTTGATTGGTCATTGAAGGCCGGTCGAGTGTCAAGTTCGGGTGAAATTAAATATAGAAGTGAGCTTCCTCGGTCGGTAAAAGTAGGACAGAAATTGTTATCAAGGAATAATGTATAGATTAAAATAAGGAGAATCTGCTCTTAGGAAGATTAATAAATGATAACCCTAAATGCAATAAAACAAATCCAAGCGAATGTTAAAACATACCAATTCTGATTAAAAATAATAACTCAACCCTTCAGTAATGAAACCAAATCAACTACAATTAACATAACGTCATGCAAATCTCTGGATACTCAGCAAATAAGGACAAAAACAAATTGTGCAAATAGATAAAACACCATAAGAAAAGGTTAATATTCAAAATTATTCTACATTACAAAAGCATGTTGAAAACTAGAACAAAAGCTAGATCATCTTGGGAAACAGATCAGGGAGTATGGTATCAAGCAATTTTCGACGATCAAGGAAATTGGCTGGAGGATTAGAAAGTATATGTCCTTTTTCTTTTAGTTGCTTTATACCCCCCTTAACCCCATGAGTGAAAGCTCTGGTAATCGAAGCAGCAATATGAGCATTGAATTCAAGAGATGCTAAAAGTATTCTTTTCCTCTTTTCAAATCGTTCATCTTCGCCCACCTGGTAATCCGCCAGAGCATCCTGAGAGGCTTTCAATTCAGACTCTTTGGAGAAAATATTCGCTTGAGCTGTGGTTAAGGATGAATGTAGAAGGGTGGTTAGCTCAGAGTCCTTAGATTGCAAATCAAAGTCTTTAGCAGCCAATTCTAAAGCATGAGCATCCTTTAGTGCCTACAATTGAGAGGACAATTGAGCATTCTTAGCGATATATTTATCTAGCTTGGATGACAATTCAAAGCGAAGGTTAGCCTCTGATTTAACTTGATACTCAAGGTTTTCTACAGAGGCCTTCCATTGACTCATATTCTTGGATTCTGCCTCAAGAAGTTTATGAGTCTCTTACAGTTGGGAGGATAGTTCAGATATTTCTCTGGAGGCATGAGAAAAAGATGCTCCAGGAGTTTGCTGCTTCAGTATGTCATTTTCTCGGACTAAATCATATAACTAACGGGCCACACTCATATTAATGACCCAGCGCTATAAAAGGGAAAGTTATTAGTAGAAACATTAATGAAAAAACAAGGGGATAAAGAGCATGTTACCTTAGTTTCCTCAAAAGAAAATTGATCAGCCAAGTTGGAAGACTTTTTGTTGTGCCTCCAAACAAAAACCAAAAAAAATGGGGGAGAGATGGAGGAATGATGGAGAGGTTTGAAGATGGAGGAGGAAGGAAAGAAGAAGAGGGGAATCCTAGGTAGGTAAAGGAATTTGTTCTGGGAAGGTCATAAAAAACTCAGGATCCGTGTTAGTACTTTGAATTGGGGGGGGGGGGGGGGGTCTTCCGATAGTTGAATAGGTGAGGAAGAAAGAATAGGTTATAAAGAAGATAGGGTAGGTTCATGAGAAGGGGGTTGAATATCTCCTACAGGCATATCTTCAGAAACAGAAACAACTAGTTTCTTTAGGAGGAGTGCTAAGGTTAACCTTCACCCAGGGTGTTTTCTGGTAGGAGTAGTTTCCGGTGCCTATTCTGGTAGCTCCAAAGGGGCATCCTCCAGTAGAGGAGGTAAACTTGTGGATGTCTCCCCAAAGGTGGTGTAAGAACTAGATGCGAGCGTAGGTTGGGTAGAGGGTTCAGATAAAGGAGTATCAGAAGCCTGGGTTGATCCAACATTAAGCTCTACATTGAGCTCCAACTCCTTAGCTAATAGTGCTTCATCTTCTAAGAGAATTTCCTTGTCAACCAAAGCTCTAAATACAGCATCCACTACAACAATAAAAGAGTATTTTAGCTAGTAAAAGAGTGATGGTTGAAGAGTAAAGATTTACCAAAGGAACATTGCAATCTTTTTGAACAGGGCTTAGTCCTAAAAGGTATAGAAGATCATTATGTAGCCATTTATGGATGTAAAAGCGGTGACCAAGTAATCTATTGTAATAATGAGAGAAGGTCGGTTGTTGATGAAGTTATTTTACATCAGGAAGAGGAGGGAAAGAAGATTGCCATGCGGTAGACCATATAACAGGTCTAGAAAATTTTATGAAGAAGAAGCGCGATTTCCAACCCTTGTTGGAGGAAGGCATGTCTGTAAAGAACACCATCTTAGGATGAGACTAAAAAAGGAATACTCTCGGCTCTGATTTTTTGGGATAGGAAAATATAAAAAAGTTTTGAGTAGGGGGGATACTGAAAAGGCGGAGTAACATGTATAACCCACATAGATATCTAAAAGCATTTGGAGCAAATTATTATAAAGGGATACCGAAATACTGGCTTATCTCCAATAAGAAGGAAGGAATAGGGAAGCGTAAGCCTGCCGCTAATTGATCTTTGAAGAAGGTAACATAGTTATTAGGAGGACGATAGGGATGGGCATCAGGTTGCGGGACCTTGATGCGATATTCTTTATGGATTTCATATTGAGAGTGAATAGAAATTCGATCATCGGTACTAAAGGAGGAATCAGTCAGAGCATACAAAGGAACTAGTAACTCCTCAGCCATGGTGAAAAATAGAAACACTTAAGGGATAAGTAACTTACTAGGTCCATCAGGATGGAAGATAACATAAGAAGGTCGGGGAAGATGAAGAAACGAAGAGTGTTGGAGAAAGTCAAAAAAGAGTATCACCAAAAAATGAGTTGAGGAAGATGAAGAGTAAAGAAATGAAAAAGGTTTAGGGTTTAAGATGGTGTAAAGATCGCCGTCAAAGTGAAATGGCTCGCGATGGGAGAAGTGTTGATTTGCTAAGGGGCATGTGATAGGACGTCGATAAAAAAGCATGTTAAAGGTTACTTCAAGAAATAGGAAAAAAATGCTATGTGGTGATCACCCAAAAAGAGGCATTTATGATAGATAGAATAGACCGAATCATATGCTGAGACGCCATATCTTCAAGCACCTCCGACATTCTCTTTCCGTTGAAAGACCAATTACCAAAGAGACAATTTTGAAAAATCACACGATTTTCAAGGTATAAAATAATAATAATAATAATAATAATAATAATACTAAGTTAAGCAAATAGAGCAAATAAATAAAATTGAAACTCGTGTCTAGTCAGTTGGTCATTTCTCCTTCGACTAGATTTGAAGGGGAGGCTAGTGATACAGGTTATGATAGGTTGGCCTGTCGAATGAAGGAGTCATAAGGATAGGAGAGGTATATATCCAATGTACCTTTGCACACTCGGTCAGGCAAAGCCCAACCCAGCGTAAAGGTACTTAGCCTTATTGAACCTCGTAGTATATTATCGACCGAGTGAAGGCCGAGCGAACACCAAGGTGACTTCACACGCTCAGTCAGGCAAAGCCCAACTGAGCGTAAAGGTTCTTAGACTTATAGAAGCTCATAGTACATTATCGACCGAGTGAAGGCTAAGCGAGCACCAAGGTGCTTTCACGCGCTCGATCAGGCAAAGCCCGACTGAGCATAAAGGTACTTAGCCTTATAGAAGCTCGTAGTATATTACCGACCGAGTGAAGGCCGAGCGAGCATCAATATGCCTACATGTGCTCGATTAGGCAAAACCCGACCGAGCGTAAAGATACTTACCCTTATAGAAGCTCGTAGTACATTATCGACCGAGTGAAGGCCGAGCGAGCACCAAGGTGCCTTTACATGCTCGGTCAGGTAAAGCCCGATCGAGTGTAAAGGTACTTAGCCTTATAGAAGCTCGTAGTATATTACCAGCCGAGCGAAGGCTGAGCGAGTACCAAGGTGCCTTGACGCGCACGGACAGGCAAAGCCTAACCGAGCGTAAAGGTATTTAGCCTCATAGAAGCTCACAGTATATTACCAACCGAGCAAAAGACCGAGCGAGTACCAATGTGCCTACATGCGCTCGGTCAGGCAAAACCCGACTGAGCATAAAGATACTTTGCCTTATAGAAGCTCATAGTACATTATCGAATGAGTGCTAGTATGTGTATATACGCTCGCTCGGATAAAGTCTGACCAAGCGTAAGGGTACTTAGCCTTATCTACAGTTTTTAGTATGATCTCGATCGAGTGAGGGTCGATCGAGCACCCATGTGCTTACACGTGATTGGTCAAGTAAAGCCTGATCGAGTGTAAAGGCATTTAGCCTTATAGAAAATCTTAGTATATTATCAACCGGTTGAAAGCCAAGCAAGCACTAGTGTGTGTATATGTGCTTGGTAGGGTAAAACTCGACGGAATGTAAGGGCATTCATCCATATAAAGCTCATAAACATTCTCGAGCGGAACATGCTTGACAAAAGGTATTCTCAATGTATATATGACCGGCTTGAACGATCAGTCAAGAAATGCTTAACATAAGTATATAAGTATGACAACCTAGTAAATTCGGTGGGAAATGTCTTCTAGGAACTTCTTTAGTTATAATGATGTCTTCATATGCATATCTCATCATAAATATGAGTCATAAACGATAAAATAGGTACATCTGGGGTACACAAAATATTCCTTAAAATGATTACTGCATGAAGCTTAGGAGATGACTTCATCTCCTAACAAACCGGAGACCACTTCATGACTATGGAGGTTACATAAGGTAGTATTATTGGGATGTATACTGTAAGCCTAGCTTTTGTATGAACATCTATTTTGAAATATTTTGAAATGAGAATCACTTTGGTCAAATGTCTACATTTTATATTTATATATGTCAATACAGTTATCCATTTAATTTATATTGTAGATAACATGGTGTGTGGTGCCACACAGAATATCATGTTATCGGTTCCATATAAATTATAAATAGTAGCTCAAAACCAAGATGGATAGGGATAAACCATTGGAACGGTTGCAGTATAATTTGGTATTACTCTATATTGACTATAAAATTACACTAGTACACTATGTGTGTATTGAGCAGGACCGTTTGAGGTTATTCAATTTATACTGACTATATAAAAGAACAAAATCTCTGTTATTATGGATGTTCATCCTCTTAATCCCTATATAATAACAAGCACGTATACTTAGTATTTATTTCTTTAACTTATTAATGGGTGAGATTTATTCATTAAATCAATAGGCCCGATGACTTAGGAGATAGTATTATTTATATGGTATGTTGTTGATTATAGAAGAAAATTGTGTCCTAATTATTTAGGTTGATGATGTCCCCTTGAGGAGCTCATAAGGATTATCATGTAAACCCTGCAGGTGGACTTAGTCCGGTATGATAATAAAGTTGAGTGGTATTACTCTTGGACTCAGATGTTAATTAATTGAAATGTCAGTAACTCATTTAATTAACGGACATACAATATCTTAAACATAGGGAGATTAGCACACACATGATAAGAAGGGGCCCATATTATAATATGGGATTGATGCGGTAGTTCAATAATAACCCTTTAGTGGTATGAGTTATTATTGATGGACTTGAGTTGGGTGTTCGGAGAGAACACAGGAAGCCCAAGGCCATCGAGAGGCCTAAACCAATTTCTCCTCTAGGTCCCTGTTGTAGCCTCAATATATAAAGCCTCGCATTCACCCATCCATAACCGGGTTTGGTTTAACTTGGTTTGGTTTAACTTAACTTGGTTTGGTCTAACTTAACTTGGTTTAGTTTAACTTAACTTGATTAGTTTAACTTAACTTGGTTTAGTTTAACATAATTTGTTTAGATTTTTTCTAAATAAAATTTTATTAATTTTTCTTTCCTTGTAACTGACGGCAAGTCTATAAAAAGGAGTAGGATGTGGCTCCTAAAACCTAACTTTCTAATTCTCCACAATCTTCTTCTCTCCTTGTGGCCGACACCCCTCTTCCACCTAGGGTCGACGCCACATCCACCTCTTCTCCTCCTTGTAACCGACGCCACCTTCAACCCCACCTTGGGCTGGTGCCACCTCCACCAAGGGCCGCCCCTTTCTCACCTTGCAAGGGCCGCCCCTTTCCTCTCCTAGCTAGGGTCGGCGACACTTCTTCTTCTTGGTGGTCGACGGCTTGAAGAAAAGGAAGAAGAGGAACGCAGGGAAGAAGAGGAAGAAGAAGAAGAAGATTAGAAGGTTCCCCATTCTAGAGACTCCTTTTTGTGGCCGACAGTTTTGGAAGAGAAGAGAAGGAGGGTGGTTTTGTTCTTGGTAGATCGTCACCCACACGACGTCCAAGAAGAGGAGAGGAATACTGCAAAAGATCAAGAGGTCTTTAGCTATAAAGAAAAGGTACAACTAATTCTTTAATTATGCGGCATATCTAGTTTCATTTTTCTTTGTATCGATTTTATGCATCGATTTTGAATACCAACACAAGAGGCCAGTGATCTTGTAATTCGATCAAGGTGTGATTTGATAATTCAAGAACTTGCTTGATTGATCAAACACATGTTTGATCGAATATGCAGGTTGCTAGGAGAAGTTCTGTTCTTGTATAATTTTTTTGTACAGGGATATTTAAACATAACGAAATTCCAACGCCTTTTAAGTGGTATCAGAGCGAGTTTTCTGGTTATGTGTGATTGGTTTTCAGTTAAATTATGCACTGCTCATATATAAGTTTAGGCTGGATAATAGTAGCATGTGCTAGATAGATTAACTCTGTGGTTGCTGACATTCTAGATCCAACTATTATGGCCTTATCCAACGCTGTCCTCCAATATGTCGTCAATGGATCGCTGTCCTCCAATGTGCCGCCAATGGATCAAGCCGTCGTGTCTATCTCGCTTCCTTCTTTGCCGTGCTTCTGGTCCTCAAAATAGCACCACACATAGCAAGGATATAAGCTGTAACAAAATTAAAATTTTACATTTATCGATTCTATATTTCACAAAGGAATTTACATGTAATTTAGATCGAACAGAATGTAAAACAATAATAATAATAATACAGCAACCAACCATATTTAATTATTACAATCATGCACACACGACAATATCAACATGCCCGAGGGTTCAAATCACACACAAGCACGTATACTTAGAATTTATTTTTTTAACTTATCAATGAGTGAGATTTATTCATTAAATCAATAGGCCCGATGAGTTGAGAGATAGTATTATTTATATGATGTGTTGTTGATTATAGAAGGAAACTGTGTCCTAATTATTTACGTTGATGATGTCCCCTTGAGGAGCTCATAAGGATTATCATGTAAACCCTGCAGGTGGACTTAGTCCGACATGATAATAAAGTTGAGTGGTAATACTCTTGGACTCAGATGTTAATTAATTGAGTTGTCAGTAACTCATTTAATTAATGGACATACGATATCTTAAACACAGGGAGATTAACACACTCATGATAAGAAGGAGTCCATATTGTAATATGGGATTGGTGCGGTAGTTCAATAATAACCCTTAAGTGGTATGGGTTATTATTGATAGACTTGAGTTGGGTGTTCGAGGCGAACACAGGAAGCCCAAGCTCATCGGGAGGTCTAAACCAATTCCTCCTCTAGGTCCCTGTTGTAGTCTCAATATATAAAGCCTCGCATCCACCCATCCATAACCAGGTTTGGTTTAACTTGGTAAACTTAACTTGGTTTGGTTTAACTTGGTAAACTTAACTTGGTTTGGTTTAACTTAACTTGATTTGGTTTAACTTAACTTGGTTTAGTCTAACTTAACTTGGTTTGGTTTAACTTAACTTGGTTTAGTTTAACTTAAGTTGGTTTGGTTTAACATAGTTTGTTTAGATTTTTTCTAAACAAAATTTTGTTAATTTTTCTTTCCTTGTAACCGACGGCAAGTCTATAAAAAGGAGTAGAATGTGGCCCCTAAAACCTAACATTCTAATTCTCCACAATCTTCTTCTCTCCTTGTGGTCAGCACTCCTCTTCCACCTAGGGTTGGCGCCATATCCACCTCTTCTCCTCCTTGTGGCCGGCGCCACCTTCAACCCCACCAAGGGCCGACGCCACCTCCACCAAGGGCCGCCCCTTTCTCACCTTGCAAGGGTCGCCCCTTTCCTCTCCTAGCTAGGGCCAGTGGCACTTCTTCTTCTTGGTGGCCGGCGGCTTGACAAAAAGTAAGAAGAGGAATGCAAGGAAAAAGAGGAAGAAGATTAGAAGGTGCACCATCCTAGAGACTCCTTTTTGTGGCCGGCGGTTTTGGAAGAGAAGAGAAGGAAGGTGGTTTTGTTCTTGGTAGATCGTCACCCACACGACGTCCAAGAAGAGGAGAGGAATATGACAGAAAATCAAGAGGTCTTTAGCTACAAAGAAAAGGTACAACTAATTCTTTAATTTTGCTGTGTATCTAGTTTCATTTTTCTTTGTATCGATTTTGCGCATCGATTTTGAATACCAACACAAGAGACCAACGATCTTGTAATTCGATCAAGTTGTGATTTGATCATTCAAGCACTTGCTTGATTGATCGAGCACATGTTTAATCGAATATGCGGGTTGCTAGGAAAAGTTCTGTTCTTGTACAATTTTTTTGTACAGGGATATTTAAACAGAACGGAATTCCAGCGCCTTCAAGTGGTATCAGAGCGAGTTTTCTGGTTCTGTGTGATTGATTCTTGGTTAAATTATTGCACTGCTCATATATAAGTTTAGGCCGGATAATAATAGGATGTGCTAGATAAATTAACTCTGTGGTTGCAGGCATCCTAGATCCAACTATTATGGCTTTTTGTGTGCTTGTGTGTGATTTGGACCCTCGGGCATGTTGAGGTTGTTGTGTGTGCATGATTGTAATAATTAAATACAGTCGGTTGTCGTATTATTATTATTGTTGTTTTACATTCTGTTCGATCTAGATTACATGTAAATTTCTTTATAGAATATAAGATCGATGAATGTAAAATTTTATTTTTGTTGCGGCTTGTATCCTTGCTATGCGTAGGGCTATTTTGAGGACCAGAGGTGCGGCGGAGAAGGAAGCAAGATAGACGCGATGGCTTAATCCATTGGCATCACATTGGAGGATAGTGATCCATTGGCGGCACATTGGAGGGAAGTGATCCATTAACGTCATATTGGAGGGCAGCGTTGGATGAGGCCATAATAGTTGGAAATTTTATTTTCATATTTATTGCCTTTATATGATGTTTTTATGTGTTGTGATGTGCGTGCATGTTAAAATTTCTTAACTTAAATAACTAAGTAGGAGAGGGATTATTTAAATAAATCTCACGATCTCCATTACTGATTTGTAAGTGATGCATTCAAACTTGTGCGTTAGCTTTAAGTGCCTTCCTCCATATCGGATGAGTTTGTTTGTGGATCACTAAATCAAACTTCCTCTATGGATGATTATAGAAAATTATTTAGGTTTGTGTGATCTTCTCCATCTGAAGGGGCACAATCCTAATTAATGGACTAAGTATCAAGTAATGATATATATACTTAGGCACATTTAATAGTATCCTCCCCATCGAAGTCACTGCTATTATTTGTGTGACTGAAGATGAACCAATTATTAATTTTATTTTCCATAAACTTAGGTTGACAAGATAATAAAATTAATGGGTAAAACCTCCTCTTACAAATGTTTGAATTAGTATGCGTCCACACTATCGTAGCATACGAAATTCATGGTGTTTTGAGGTGTTGGTGAATTTAAATTATATTGTTCGAGGAATCAATATTATTTTAAATTCTAAAGTTTTGACCAAATATTTTATTTTGTGATTCTCAGGATTTCAAAATGGTTTTCAATCCTCTTGCTGTTATTTTAAAAGAAAATAAACTTACTGGTCCAAATTATATTGATTGGAAACTAAACTTGGACATTGTCTTAACTACTGAAGAATACAAGTTCGTACTTCTTGAGGTCTGTCCTAGCATGCCTGATAAGGATTCTAGTGAAGAAGAGATAGAGAGACATAGGAAATAGGTCAAGGCAAATGAGATGGCATGGTGTTACATTTTGGCTTCTATGTCAAATGTGCTGCAATAACAGCTTCAGGCCCTACCCACTGCCTAGGACATGATGCTCAATCTCAAGGAACTCTTCAGACACCAGAATCGGGCTGCCAGGTAGGAGAACAATAAAGGTGTATCTTATTCATTTGTTGTTGTAACATGTTTAGCGGTGTTATCTATCTGTACTTGGTGTGTAGATACGGGAGCCATTGATTATATCTGCAATTCATTGTAGGGGTTCAAGGAAACCCAACGACTACATGAAGGGGAAATCACCGTCTACATGGGCAATGCTACGAGAGTGGCAGCTTTACAGTGGGAGATGTTTATTTATCTTTTAATGGAAATAAAATTTTGATTTTGAAAAATTATCTTTACGTACCGTGTTCTAGAAAGAACTTGATTTCAGTTTCTAAATTATTTATGGATGGATATTCTATTTCTTTTGATGACAAAGTTGTTGTCAAGAAAAATAGCGTGGTTATCTGTTTTGGTGCGTTGGTTGGAAATTTGTATACTCTTAATCCAATAACTTTCATGATGCAACAAATGGAAATTAATAACACATCTTCTAATTCTAATAAGAGAAAGCAACCTTCAAAAATGAACCAAACATATCTTTGGCATCTAAGGTTGGGTCATGTTAACTTGAGTAGGATTCAAAGGTTAATAGCTGATGGACCTTTGGGTTCATTGGTAGTGGAAAACTTTCCAAACAACGAGTCTTGCTTGGAAGGAAAAATGACCAAAAGGCCTTTTAAGGCAAAGGGGTATAAAGCCAAAGAAGTGTTGGAATTGGTTCATTCTGATTTGTGTGGGCTTGTGATTATCCAGGCAAGAGGTGGTTTCAAATATTTTGTCTCTTTCATAGACTACTATTCGAGATATGGGTACATTTACTTGATGCACCGCAAATCTAAGTGTTTTGATAAGTTCAAAGAGTACAAGGCTGATGTAGAGAAACGTCATGATAAAAGTATCAAGACACTACGGTCTGATCGTGGTGGAGAGTACCTCTTAGAAGAGTTTAGGAGTTACTTTTCTGAGGCCGGGATCCGATCCCAATTGTTTGCACCTGGTGCACCCCAATAGAATGGTGTGGCGAAACGAAGAAATAGGACTCTTATGAAAATGATTAGATCAATGATGAGTTATTCAGAATTACCAAATTTGTTTTGGGGATATACTCTGGAAATAGCAGCGTACATTCTGAACTTTGTACCTTCTAAGTCAGTACTCTCTACTCCCACAAAATTATGGAATGGGAGTAAGCCTAATTTGAAACACATTCAGATTTGGGGTAGTTCATCACATGTGCTGAAGGGAGATACTGATAAGTTGGAATCACATACAGAAGTTCGCTTATTTGTGGGGTTATCCTAGGGGAACGAAAGGTGGTTTGTTTTATAGTCCTAAAGATCAAAAGGTTATTGTTAGCACCAATCCCTGATTTTTAGAAGGGGACTATGTAATGAGCCACAAGCCCTTGAGTAAAATTGTTCTTGAGGAAATAAGAGAAGACACTTCTACTTTAGTACCAACAGTATAAGATGAGATACCATAAGTAATTGCAACACGTGTCACAAATGAAGCACAATTACAAGTAGTGTCTCGTTGTAGTGGGAGGGTTGTTAGACAACCTGATAGATTTATGTTTTTGGGAGAGTCTTTAGACTTGATCCCTGGTGAACATGAAGCTGATCCCTGGACATATGATGAAACACTCCAAGATAAAGATGCAGCATCTTGGCAAAGTGCAATGTACTCTGAAATAGAATCTATGCATTCTAATCAGGTCTGGGAGCTTGTAGAACCACCAAATGGTGTAAAATCCATTGGATGTAAATGGGTCTACAAAAGGAAAAGAGGAACAGACGGGAAGGTGGAAACCTTTAAAGCGAGGCTTGTTGCGAAGGGGTATACTCAGAAAGAGGGAATCGATTATGAGGAAACTTTTTCGCTGGTAGCCATGCTTAAGTCTATCTGAATTATTTTATCTATTGCTGCTCATATGGATTATAAGGCTTGGCAAATGGATGTCAAGATAGCTTTCCTTAACGAAAGTCTTGAAGAAAATATCTATATGAAGCAACCAGAGGGATTCATTGCGAAGGACAAAGAGCATCTTGTATATAAGCTCAATCGGTCCATTTATGGACCGAAGCAAGCTTCGAGATCTTAGAACATCCGATTTGATGAAGTGATCTAGTCTTATGGATTCATTCAGTGTCCGGATGAGTCTTGTGTATACAAGAAAAGTGACGGAAATGTGGTGGTATTTCTTGTATTATACGTAGATGACATTTTGCTCATTGGCAACAATGTGTTGTTAGATGTAAGGGTATGGTTGTCCAAGCAGTTTGATATGAAGGACTTGGGAGAATGTGGACATATTCTTGAGATCAAAGTAATAAGGGATCGCAAGAAAAGAATGTTGTGTTTATCCCAAGCTTCATACATCGATATTATCCTAGCTCGTTGATGTGCGTAGATTGTATATACTTGTTTAGCATATTTTGACGCACATTCATATACTTTACACATGCTTTGTCTACGTATTTTCATACTTCCAGCTTTCCTTTTAACGTATTTATTCTTTTTGTTCGGAGATATGCTTTTGTGCATTTTCTGTACACGGGAGTAGAATTTGGTGAAGGTTTCGTGTTCGAGGAAAAATCTGCAAGCGAAGCAAAGGAGGAAGGCACCATTCTTGTACCTCACACGGCCCTGCCATGGGGGGTTGCTCAGGCCGTGTGGAGGTCCTTGGCCATGTGGATGCAGCAGAGATGGAAATTGCCACGGCCGTGTGAACCTCACACGACCGTGTTAAGACTTGAAGCCAAATGGAGCCCTGGCCGTGTACACTATACAACCATGTGAGATTTTTAGAGACCAGGAAGGTCCTGGCCATGTACACCACACAGCCGTGCAGGGTTTCCAGTGAGCAAGAAGGCATTGGCCGGGTACACCACACGGCCGTGCAAGGTTTCCAGAGGCAGAAGATGTCCAGGCTGTGTAGATCTACACGGCCGTGCAAGGGGAGCATTGGCAGAAGCAAGTCACGGTCGTGTCTCACACACGGTCGTATGAGACAGGCAAAGAGGGGAGTGAGCCTCGTCGTGTCCCACACACGGCCAGGTCTTGGGACCGTGTGGCGCCTGATTTTCCCCCTCTATATAAAAGTTTCTTCTTCATTTTGAAGAGGATCTTTTCCCTTTTGGGGAGAATTCAAGATTTGGGCGTTCCTCCACCTTCTTGGAGGGATTTCCAGTGATTTAAGGGCGGATCTTCAACGCTTCGACTCCGGGGAACGAGGATTGGATCCAAAGACGGTTCTTCATCGTAGATAAGCTTTTCTCCCATTTCTTTCTTGAATTTGGGGATCAAGATGTTTGTCTTTTCTTTATCTTTGAGATTCTTTCCTTGTTCCATAGATTAGATCTCTTGTTCTAGGATGGAAGGAGTATTTGTAATAGAGATTTGATATAAACTCTTGTGGATTTGCCAAAATACCTATTTCTATGATTTTGCCCTGTTTGTATCTATTCTTTCTTGTATGGATTGTTGTGATTAGGGCTTAATTACCATGCTTGATTGAATGTTTGAATATCTTATGGATCTTGTATGAATTTCTTCTCATTCAATTTTTCGAGGGGCGTTCTTGACAGGAACATGCCCATGTAAGGACGTTTGAGGGGTAATCTTGAGAGGGAAATTAGGTATTTCAAGAGGGCGGGATGGATTGAATGCGTTAATCATTATATCTTAATGATGTTGAGAAGTAGTGGATTTCTATGTTGATTATCTGAGGGACGCACGTGACAGGCAAGCCTGTGTAAGGACAACATAGAGTTCATTCCTAATTGATCACATTTAGATATATTTCAGTCCTAGGCCGGTGGTCTATTGCAAGAGAGAACCGGCAATCTTTTACAAATGACAGACAATTGAGGAATAAGATTTGGTATATCATTACATTGAATAACATTACAAAAAACCAAAACTCCTAGAACATACCTTTATCATTGCCCTTATTCTTGTCTCTTATTATTTCATTGCTTTGTTTACATTTCATAGTCATACTTAGCTTCTTTAAAACCATTTGATTAGTTGTTTAGCTGATTCACTTTGAGATATTTTTAGTGCTTATTCCAGTCCCTGTGGATTTGATATCTTTTATTATTACTTATGACCTATCTGTACACTTGCGGAGAGTCAACAAGTTTTTGTCACCATTGCCGGGGGCTGTGCTATAACATTAAAGATTATCAATTGAATTAGACTAAACTTTTCTCTGTTTTCTTTAGATTTAGTTTCTTTCTTTCTTTTTCTTTTGTAAACATATCTTTGTATCTTGTTCTTGTGTATACGAAGATCTAATTTTGCAAGAGAACTTCTTCCTCTAGACCCTGAGATAGACAGAACATTTCATAGAAGAAAAATTCTGCAAAGACAACATGAAGAACAAGAACATTCTATTATGGTGAATAGACCACTAAAGGATTATGCAGCACCTTATGCTAGGGGTTTTCGATCTAGTAGTTCAAGGCTTTCAGTTGAAGCAAACAATTTTGAGATCAAACCTGCAATTATATCCATGGTGCAGCAAAATCAGTTTGGTGGAGGACTGCATGAAGACCCAAACCAACACTTGGAGGTCTTCTACAAAATATGCGGCACAATGAAAATGAATGGTGTTCCTTCAGAGGCAGTGTACCTACTATTATTTGGGTTTTCTTTGAGAGATAGAGCCAAGAAATGGTTAAACTCTTTGGCTTTGAATAGCATCACCACTTGGGAGCAATGTGAGCAACAATTTCTTGACAAATTCTATCATCCAAGTAAAACAGCTCATATGAGGAACCTTATTGCAAGCTTTAAGCAAGCGGACTCTGAATCTTTATTTGAAACTTGGGATAGATATGCTCAGATAATGCCCACACCATGGTTTGGAAAGGTGGTTACTGCTACATATATTTTATAACGGCATCAATTATCATACAAAGGTGTCCCTTGATTCAGCTGCTGGAGGGGCACTTATGAACAAGAGTTTGTATGAAGCCGAAGAAATTATTGAAAGCGTAGCACAAAATCACCATCAATGGGCTAATGAAAGAAGTGGTGACTATTCTTGTGCAAACCCAACAACAAAAGCATCAGGGAAATTTGATGTTGATGCAGTAACTTTATTGGCTACGAAACTGGATGCTCTTACAAAAAGGTTTGAGAATATGGGAGCTATTTCAAATACGGTCAATGCCGTTGTTTCTTCTTGTGAAGTATGTGGAAGTTTTGAACATGCAAATGACTCATGTCCATTGGGAACTATAACTGCACAAATAAATCAATTAGAGCAATGTGATGCAATTATGGATTTCAATCAAACGCAGAACAACCCATACTCAAATACCTACAACCCTGGATGGAAAAGTACTCATCCTAATTTTTCCTATAGAAATAATCAAGATCAAGGATCATCCATGGGGGCAAGACCTAATTTTCAGTCTGGGCAGTAGAATTTGCAACAACAACAATCCTCTCAAGGCTTTCCTATGTCTAAAATTGAAAAGATGTTTGAAGAAATTATGTCCACTCAGAACGAAATGAAACAAGACATTTTAAAGCTTACTCAGAGAATGGATAATTCTGTTAGACATCAAAAGATTCTGGAAAGTCAGATTGCCCAACTAGCTTCCTCATCTTCCAGAGCACCAGGACAATTACCTGGCAAGCCTGATGTCAATTCTATGGAGCACTGCAATATAATTGAGCTTAGGAGCGGACGGACCTTGGGAGATTCCCAAGTGACTGCTCCAAAAGGGATGCACATTGAAGAAGAGCTCTCTCCTTCTACATAAAATCAGATTCAAGATAATGAGGAGAGTACCACTAAGGTTGAAGAGACTCTTCCACTCAACCATTAAAGTATAGCAGTCTATTTTCCTCAAAGATTTATTATGTTGAAGAAGGATGTGTTGGTGCAAGCTGCACCAGAATCAAACCTGAGTTTTGATGTTGTCAAAGGTTCAAGTTAACTCTTGTTATGATCTAACAAGTTGACTGAGTGTGCAGGATGTTTTCTCAACCGAGAAAGTCCTAGCTGGAGGTTAGGCGGAGAAATCTTAGCAGGTCGTGGAACCTAGGTGCAAGTCCAAGTGGGTCGAGGCTTGGCAGAGTGATCGAGAGGTCTGGAGGACCAAAGATCGAAGGAAAAGTCCTGGGGAGCCGATCAAGGCTGAGTGAAAAGTCCAAACTAGATCTGGAGGATCAAAGTTTGGCAGGTAGGTTGAGGTAAACAAACTGGAGGAGCGACAGTGAGGTCGGGTTCCCGAAGGGAATAACCTTAGGTCGCTGATCCAACTGAAGAAACCGGGAAGGTTTCCAAGCTGAGATCAAGAACAGTTCTACTGTTCTTTTATTTCTCATTATTATACTATTGTGCTAATATTTGTGTTGCAGGTCTAACATCTGTGTTGTAGGTTATTTTTAACACTGTCTTGCAGGTTAAGTTGGATCGGTCGACCGAACCAAGTAAGATCAGCACATAAGTTAGTTCAGATCAAAACTGAGCCAGAATCAGATCAAAGCTGGATCGGTCGACTGAACAGTAAGATCGGTCGACCGAACCTAGTGACTCAGCAAAGCCAGCTTATCATCACCGATCAGCAACAAAGGAAAGATGGGCTGATCGGTCGACCGAACCCAGAGATCGGTCGACCGATCCAATCAACATTAAAGCTGCATTAAATCAAGATCACGGCAGATTCTGACGAACAAGGAAAATGCTTGTTCAGTCGATCGAAAAAGGGGTTCGGTCGACCGAATCATTAAAGACTAGTAAATGCAAAAGATCGAGCCAGCTTTGAACTTCAGCTAGGAAGGAAGGGAGCGGGTTCGGTCGACCGAACAGTGGGATCGGTCGACCGAACCTCCAGTACACCTATAAATTCATACTCGAAGACAGAGGCCACAGAACAACTTTTCTGATCAAAATTCTTGCTCTGCAATCATCTCGTCTTCATCTGTGCAGCAAGCTACATCATCCGGAAAGTGCCGACCTAAGCTAAATCTCCATTTTATTTGTCGGTAAAATTTATTTTAAAGCTTGCATTTGTAATTCATTTAAGCAAGATACTAGGGTGTTACTATCATGCTCCATTGTACATTCTGCTTCTTTCCGAAGAATTTCAGAAAGAAGAGTTATAGTGGTTTGCTCACCAGTGCGGTCAAGGACCGCGAGCCTTCGAGTAGGAGTCGAGCTAGGCTCCGAACGAAGTAAACAATCTGTCTCTTTTTACTTTCCGCTGTGCACGACTTTGATATATAAGAAAAGAATAGTTTTAAAACGCGCGATATTCACCCCCCCCCCTCTATCGCTCCAAACGATCTATCAATTGGTATCAGAGCCGGTTAGCTCTGAATATTCTTAACCGATTTTCAAAGCATTTTTAAAACCTTTTCTTTTCTGTTAGAAATATTTTTTTATTTTCTTCTCAAGCACTACTAATCCCAAGACGAGAGTCTTGGAAATATTTCTCTTAATTTTTTCTTGCAAGGATGATGAACTCATATCAAGAAGGCTATAGTACGGTCCGACCTCCACTATTCAAAGGAGAGAATTTCAGTTACTGGAAGAATAGGATGGAGTGCTACTTAAAGTCCGACGTTGAGCTTTGGTTGACAGTTTTGAAAGGCTATACTCCCCCAATGAAGGACGGAACAACCCTAGAACCAGAAGAATGGACTCCTCAGATGGTCAAGAAGGCACAACTGAACTACAAAGCAATCAATACCATTCAGTGCGGACTCACGATGGAGGAGTTGAATAGAGTTGGTCCCTATGACAACGCCAAAGAATTGTGGGAATCTATAGTAAAACTACACGAAGGAACGGACGACTCGAAGGTAAACAAACGAGATCTACTTTTAAATAATTTGTTAAATATAAAAATGTTTCCTGGAGAGTCGGCCTCGCAACTACACGCTCGACTAAAGGACATCCTCAACGGTCTTCACCTGATCGAACATAATCTTGAAAATCATGACACAATAAGGTACGCTCTGAACGCCTTTCCGAGAAATACTTTGTGGGCATCAATTGTAGATGCCTACAAAGTTTCTAAGGATCTTTCAATTCTTAAGTTAGACGAGTTATTCTGTGAATTAGAACTACACGAGCAATCTAACATGAGCCATGGCGAGAAAGGTGTTGTTTTGTATGCAGGGACGAGCAAGGAGGCAAAATCAAAAATGAAGATCGAGTCTGAAAGTGAGTCAGACTCAGACTCAACAAACGAAGAAGAATTAGTCAATATGGTCCGAAGGTTATTGACAAAGAAGAAGTTCAGAAGAAGTACCAAAAAGACTCCACCGAACCAAATTCAAAACAAATCAGAAATAATTTGTTATGGATGCAACAAGAAGGGGCATTTCAAAAACGAATGCCCAAATCGAAAAGAAGATAGATCAAAATCGACAAGACGGAAGAAGGCACTTCAAGCAACATGGGACGAAACTTCTTCCGACGGATCCGACGTGAAACAAACGAAGCACTCGAGCCATCTTGCATTTATGGCAAGAAACGAAGATTCCGACTCCGAGTTAGACGAAGACTATGAATCCGAGAACAACATCGAGTCCGAGGAAGATCGCGGATCCGGAGATCCTAATATGGTAACAATTTATTCTAAGTCAAATTTGCTTAAAGTAGTTAAATGTCTGTTTAAAAAATTAGCAAAATCGGAAAAATAAAATAACTTGTTACTTAAGGAAATAGACCACCTTAAGCAACAAGTTAACTTGAGTGACTCGACTAACCGAGTTCAAGTCGGAACTTCAACTCAAGTTAAAAAAATTTGAGGAAGAAAATTCCGACTTGAAAGGTCAAGTCGAGCGACTCAAGAAAACGTTGGAAAAGTTCGAAATGTGATCCAAGTGTCTAAATATGGTACTTGGATCGCAACGAGCTGTGTACAACAAATCGGGGCTTGGCTATAAACTGAACAAAACAAACAAATCATACATGTCTCTAATTAGTCAAAATGTTAGAAGTCAAGTCCAAGCATGGGTTCAAACAAAACACTTAATCAAACAAATTAAACTAAACCACTACTTGGTTCCTAAGAGTCAAATCCATTACTTAGATAGACCTTATCTAAACTATGACTCAGAGGGAGCAATTAGAAAAACAATCCAACCAACTTGATTAAACAAAACTCAATACTTAGGACTAGGTTCATTCCTGCTTAGAACGGTTAGAAGAAAAAGGTTTACCAAACCCTAACAACATAGCACCGGAATGGATTGGGATGATAGTACATCAAGGAAATTTTGTCGAAGGCATGTCTAGGCTGAATATGGAATTCTACCTGGTGCACTAGACTTAGTGGATCTGACCGAAGCTACCCCAGTCAAACATGGGCTAGTTAGACCAAAATTTAGTATTAAGTTTTTTGGGCGGGAACAGTTTCGAAAGCCTTCAGCAAGTGATCTAATGATATCCAAGTAGGTTGTATGCCTCGCCACTGAATTGAAAGCTTATCCTTATGAAGCCTGCTTGATTAACCCAAAGCTAAATTTGAATCTAACATGGGTTCAACAATCTTTTTCAATTAATTATTCAAACCTAATCAAATTCAATTAATTATCAAACCTAATCAAATTCAATTAATTCAAACTTAATTAAAAATTAATTTAAACTTAATTAAAAATTATTTTAAAATTAAAAATTAATCTAAACTTAATTAAAAATTATTTTACACTTAATTAAAAATTATTTTAAACTTAATTATTTTACACTTAATTAAAAATTATTTTAAACTTAATTATTTTAGACTTAACTAAAAATTATTTTAAATTATTTTAGACTAAATTAAAAATTATTCTAAAAATTAATTTAAACTTAATTAAAAATTATTTTAAACTTATTTTAAAAATTATTTTACACTTAATTAAAAATTAATTTAAACTTATTTTAAAAATTAATTTAAACTTACTCTAAAAAATTAATTTAAACTTAATTAAAAATTATTTTAAACTTATTTTAAAAATTATTTTACACTTAATTAAAAATTATTTTAAACTAAATTATTTTAAACTTAATTAAAAAATTATTTTAAACTTAATTAATTTAAACTTAATTAAAAATTATTTTAAACTTATTTTAAAAATTATTTTACACTTAATTAAAAATTATTTTAAACTAAATTATTTTAAACTTAATTAATTTAAACTTAATTAAAAATTATTTTAAACTTAATTAATTTAAACTTAATTTAAAAATTATTTTACACTTAATTTAAAATTATTTTAAACTTAATTAAAAATTATTTTAAAATTATTAAAAAAATTAATTTAAACTTAATTAAAAATTATTTTAAACTTATTTTAAAAATTATTTTACACTTAATTAAAAATTAATTTAAACTTATTTTAAAAATTAATTTAAACTTAATTTTAAACTTACTCTAAAAATTAATTTAAACTTAATTAAAAATTATTTTAAACTTATTTTAAAAATTAATTTAAACTTATTAAAATTATTTTAAACTTTATTAAAAATTATTTTAAATTTATTTAAACTTATTTAAAAATTTTAATTAAAATTTATTTTAAAATTATTTAAAAAATTAATGAAAAATTATTTAAACTTATTAATTAAACAAAAACCTTAATGATAAAAAAAATCTAAATGTTCCGTCGACCGGACCAAGGTTCGGTCGACCGAACTAACATTAACACAAACCGAACCAACGTTGAATTTATGACACAAATTCAATTTATCGGTCGACCGAACCGGTTTTCGGTCGACCGAAAACTTCAATCTCAATCCGTTCACCTACAGTTTCACCTACCCTTTATCTCTGGAAAGTGAATTTATCGGTCGACCGAACAGTTGTCCGGTCGACCGAACTGTGTCTCATCGGTCGAAAATAACAGCGATATAAAGGGATCGGTCGACCGAACCCTTGATCAGTCGACCGATCACCCTCTATTTAAACAGATTCAGGGAACCCATACAACTCATCCAACACATTCCTCTCTTCTTCTACTTCTTATTTTGTTCACCGATCCCAGTTTCTCTCCGTTCGAAAATGCCTCGGTAACTTCCTTTTATTCCTCTTAATATTTTTGCGCAAGTTATTTATTACATTTTCTTATTATTTTTCTAGTGAGAAAAGTAGAGCTATTGCACAAAGAGAGGCTAGCTCTCTTAATCCCAGCCAAGACCCTAGGTTCTCTACCGAAGAAATGCGTCAATCCTTTCCTAATAAGAAATTTAAAGTGATAGGAACGCGGTGCCTAGATCTTCAATTTTATCAAACTTTTTGTCCTGAGGTCATAGACATCACACAACACTTTCAACTAGACAGCATTCTGTTTTGTCGTCATGCATATAATCCTATTTTGTGTTCTGAGTTTTATCATAATCTGTGTGAACTTGATCCCCATCATTATAGGACTAGAGTTGCTACTCGAGATATGTTATTTGATCTGGACATGTTCCTTCGATTTCTACAGATTCGACCTTCGGTCAACCGTATCTTTTTTAGTGCGTCCCTTCCCGATCCGTTACCTGCTCCTTTCTCTCATCTGACTCTAGACCTCATGTATGCTGACTTCTTTGAGGGACCTCATCCTAAAAAGATGTCAACTGTACCCCTTAGTCCAAAAGACAACGCTTTTTAAAAGATGATTGTGTCTTGCATTTATCCTTTATCATCTAGAGATCAGGGTGTTTTGCGACCAGTTCATCTTTTTCTGATGTACGCCCTTAGACATAGATTAGACTTTGACTTAGGCTACTGGGTATTCAGATCTATCATTTACTATTCAGGGTACAACACTTCATTTAAGGTTCATATGATTTAGTGTCATGTCCTCACTGCTTATATTGCCAATTTCGGAGTAGGGGTTCATCGAGGCGAGTTGATTGAGTTGTCTGACTTTGATCTTGTCGGGGTTAGGCAATTATCCTTGGCTGGGATTAAGACTAGCGCCGAAGGGCTTGTGTACAAAAGAACTCATCCATACTACATCCCACCGGCTGTCGATGACTCTATTGATGAGGATGATCCGGTCCCTGTTTCTGCGCCTCCTCCTGTGGTTATTGATCCTGGATTTGCCATGACACCCTTCTTTGGTTTCCCTCAAAGCAGTTCATATGCTCCTCCTCCTCCTCCAACTAGTGACTTCTTTACCCGTCTGCAAGATGATATTTTTAGTCGCTTTGACTCCTTGGAAACAAAAATGGACGATCAGTACAGCTCTCTTCAGGGACAAATTGCTAATTTTCGTCAGGACATGATGGACCGTACTAATGCCTTACAGAAGGAGCAGCAGAGGATTTTTGATTATCTGAGAGATGATGAGGACGAGGATGAGTGATTTCAGGATTTATCTTTTATGACTTATTGTATCTATTACCTAACTTAGATTATGACTATGCTTAATCTTCATTGTTTTTCAGTTTTTAGTAGCTCTTAATAATTTTTGTAGCATAGGTTCTTTGATTTTGAAAATTATTACTTAGTTTATTTTTCAAACTTATTTTTGTAAAAATCCCCATTTCGAATTGTTGTTTCAAAATTCCTTGAAATTATTTTCTGGAATAGCCTAGGTCTTACCGTAGAATTGCATGATCCTATAGTTCTAGGAGCCAACATCTCACAAGCACAGTAGGATCCCTTGTTTGTAAACTTAGAATGGGTGAGATACTTAGGTCTTATCCCTAGATTTCAGATGCTTATGTCAGTGCATCGCTATAAATCTGGGCTTTAAAAACATATATTGATCAATTTGAGTTAACTAGCTGGTAAAAACCTGGTTAGTACTAAATACTCAAATTGACCAACCTGAGTCAAATTGCTACTATCTTGTGATAGCTAGTCTTGAACAAGGGTTGGACATGTCATCATAAGGATAATTTTTCCTTAGTTTTTCTATATCCATGCTTGGACTTTAGGAATTTGTCAATTTTAGGGGGAGCTTCAAAACAATATTTTTTAACCTTATACTATTTTTGATCAAATTATTTTCAAAATATATATTTTTTTTCAAAAAATTTTTTCTTCAAAATGATTTTCAAATTTCAAAGTATATTTTTCATAATGTTGTTTAAAAAATTCATTCTTTTTCAAAATATTTTCTTTTTTCAAAATATTTTTCAAAATTCAAAGTATATTTTTCATAATGTTGTTTTAAAACTTCAAATATTTTACTTTTCAAAATATCTTTAAAAAGTTTATTCTTTTCAACATGTAGTTGTTGAAATTCTTGATTTAGTATATTTTTAATGTTTTTCTAAATATTAGTAAATTCTTTGATAAGTCTTTTCAAAATTTACTTGGTTTTTGATTCTGTCCCTATTTTTGATGTGTGTCAAAGGAGGAGAGATAGTGAATTCAGGGGGAGTTAGTTAACTCAAAGGGGAAACTTAAAACTTAAATTGTTTGTTTACTTGTTGCTTATTTTTAACTTAACTTTGAACCTTCATTGCCAAACATCAAAAAGGGGGAGATTGTTGGTGCAAGATGCACCAGAATCAAACCTAAGTTTTGATGTTGTCAAAAGTTCAAGTTAAGTCTTGTTATGATCTAACAAGTTGACTGAGTGTGCAGGATATTTTCTCAACCGGGAAAGTCCTAGCTGGAGGCTAGGCGGAGAAATCTTAGTAGGTCGTGGAACCCAGGTGCAAGTCCAAGTTGGTCGAGGCTTGGTAGAGTGATCAAGAGGTCTGGAGGACCGAAGATCGAAGGAAAAGTCCTGGGGAGCCGATCAAGGCTGAGTGAAAAGTCCAAAGTAGATTTGGAGGATCAAAGTTTGGCAGGTAGGTTGAGGTAAACAAACTGGAGGAGCGACAGTGAGGTCGGGTTCTCGAAGGGAACAACCTTAGGTCGCTGATCCAACTGAAGAAACCGGGAAGGTTTCCAAGTTGAGATCAAGAACAGTTCTACTGTTCTTTTATTTCTCATTATTATACTATTGAGCTAACATCTATGTTGCAGGTTATTTTTAACACTGTCTTGCAGGTTAAGTTGGATCAGTTGACCGAACCAGAGGATCGGTCGACCGAACCAAGTAAGATCAGCACATAAGTCAGTTCAGATCAGAACTAAGCCAGAATCAGATCAAAGCCGGATCGGTCGACCGAACAATAAGATCGGTCGACCGAACCTAGTGACTCAACAAAGCCAGCTTATCATCACCGATCAACAGCAAAGGAAAGATGGGCTGATCGGTCGACCGATCCAATCAACATTAAAGCTACATTAAATCAAGATCACGGCAGATTCTGACGAACAAGGAAAAGGCTTGTTCGATCGACCGAAAAAGGGGTTCGGTCGACCAAATCATTAAAGACCAGTAAATGCAAAACATCGAGCTAGCTTCAAACTTCAGCCAGGAAGGAAGGGAGCGGGTTCGGTTGACCGAACAGTGGGATCGGTCGACTGAACCTCCAGTACACCTATAAATTCAGACTCGAAGACAGAGGCCACAGAACAACTTTTCTGATCAAAATTCTTGCTCTGCAATCGTCTCATCTTCATCTGTGCAGCAAGCTACATCTTCCGGAAAGTGACGACCTAAGCTAAATCTTCATTTTATTTGTCGGTAAAATTTATTTTAAAGCTTGCATTTGTAATTCATTTAATCAAGATAGTAGGGTGTTACTATCTTGCTCCATTGTACGTTCTGCTTCTTTCCGAAGAATTTCGGAAAGAAGAGTTATAGTGGTTTGTTCACCGGTGCGGTCAAGGACCACGAGCCTTCGAGTAGGAGTCGAGCTAGGCTCCGAACGAAGTAAACAATCCTGTCTCTTTTTACTTTCCGCTGTGCACGACTTTGATATATAAGAAAAGAATAGTTTTAAAACGCGTGATATTCACCCCCCCCCTCTATCGCTCCAAACGATCTATCAGGATGAAGAGTTTGGCAAGTTCTTGGAGAAGATAAAAGAAATATGTGTTGAAGTACCACTTATTGATGCAATTCTTCAAATGCCCAAGTTTGCCAAATTCTTGAAGGACATCATGTCGAATAAATGAAGGAAAGGAGATATAGAGACCATTGCACTTACGGAGGAATGCAATGCACTTTTGGAGAAGAACACTTCCCCAAAGTTGAAAGATCCCAGAAGCTTTTATATTCCTTGCAATATAGGAACTGAATTTATTGAGAAGGTTTTTTGTGTTTTAGGGGCAAGTGTTAGCCTCATTCCTTACTCCATTTGTAATAAATTAGGTCTCAAAAATTTTAAACTTACTACCATGGTACTATAACTTGTTGATCACTCCTGCAGGTACCCTATGAGTATTGTAGAAGATGTGCCGGTAGAAGTAGGTGAGAGTATAATTCCCACCGATTTTGTTGTGTTAGACATGGAGGAGGACCCAAATATTCCTATCATATTAGGAAGACCATTCCTTGCTACAGTTGGAGCTATCATAGATGTTAAGAATTATAAACTTTCTTTGGTAATTGGTAAGGAACGGTTGGAATATGATTTATTTAATGCCTCTAACCATGCCCCTTCTCTTTTGAATGCTTGTAGTAGGGCAAGCATTTATAAACTTGAGGAATGGAACTTCCATCCTCATGGAAGGCCGCCAAATGAAGAAAATATTATGGCAGAAGATGTTGGGAGAAGGCCTCCCAACAAAAATGACAAATATGTCTGCCCTCCGAGGGCAAGGAAAATAGGAGAGTGATTTAGATTGGTCGAGCTAAAGATCTTAAACAAGCGCTTCTTGGGAGGCAACCCAAGGGTTCCTTGTAGTTAGTTTCATTCCATGTTTCTATTTTTCATTGGTAATGTTTTTTACTTTGTTTTTGCTTTATTTTCAGGTTGAAATTTCACTTCCATGAGCTGGTCATGATTTCTTCATGGGCATGAAAGTATTGGAGAAGCAAGAAAAGAGAAGAATCATCAATTGGAGAAAAACAGAGTATGGTCGTGTGCTATACATGACCATGCATGTGCTGCAGAGAAGGGAGATGTTCTGGTCGTGTCTACGTGACACAACCGTGTAGAGTCTCCAGAGAAGAAAAGGTGCTTGGTCGTGTCTCAGACACGGCCGTGTGAAGAATCCAGAGGAGGGGAACTTCTTAGCCGTGTCTCACACACGGCCGTGTGAAGGAACCAGTGCAGAAGCATGCACTGGTCGTGTCATCTGACATGGTCGTGTGCTGATTCCAGAGAAGGAAGTTAGTGAGGCCGTGTCCCAGACACGACCGTGCAAGTATAGCTGAGAAGAAGAATGATATGGTCATGCCAATTGGCACGGTTGTGTAAGCCAACTAGAGAAGGAGAAGGGAGGGGCCGTGTAGATCTACACGGCCCGTGTGGAGAAAAATACCCAGGTCGTGTCTCCTATACACGGCCAAATTCAGGTTGTGTCCCCCACACACCCTCTTCATCTCAACACCCTCTTCTCTCCAAAACTCCTTTCTTCCTCAACCTTTTCTCCAAACCCTCTTAGATATAGGTCTAAAACTCTTTCTTCTCCACAAACTTCACCTAGATCTAGATTCTTCCCTTCTCCAAGACACAAGATCTCCACTTTCTTAACCTAAGATCTTGTTCTTCGAGATCTATTTCCACAAGATCTAGCTTCTCCAACCATAAACAGTACCCTTCCCCACTCAAACTCGACAATATGTCCAACCTTTTGAAGAGACTTCGCAAGGGGGGTGGTGGATCGAGTGGAGACAAAGGGAAGGAGCCATCTAAAGACAAAGGGAAACAACCGGTGAAGGGTAAAGGAAAGAGGACATTACGCGATGAAGGTAATGACAATGAATTCAATATTGTATTTAGAAATGATGATCAAATAACTAAATTTGAAATTCTTGTCAATAGAAAGATTGTGTGTACTAGGTATATGGACCCAACCGTTTTAGATATGATGGGCATTAGGGATATAGATTGGACAATTGGGTTCTTGGATTGGAGTGATATGTTGTACACACATTTACCTACTTATCCTCGCCTTGTTTTGGAGTTTCTAAGTTCACTAGATGTCTATTTTGCCAATGGGGATGATTATGTTGGCAGGATAACTTTTAGACTAATGAGTTAAGAATTTTAATGCACATTTAGTGACCTTAACACTTGTTTTGGATTGTCTTCCGGTAGCTCTCGGAGTTTGACTCTAGGTTTAATTGGAACAATTTTGGAATTCGATCATTGGATTGGATCAACCTTATGAGCCCTTTAGAGCCAAGGCTTCTCACATACAAAATCCTGTTTTTAGATACCTACATCGTGTCATGAGCAAAACTATTTTTGGTAGACGGGAAAGTGATGGAGTCGTTAAGAAAGTAGAACTTTATGCTCTATGGGCTATGTTGCATAAGGTTAATTTTGATTCCGGTTTTCATTTTCTGTAAACCTTAGTGAGAGCTGCGAGGGCGTCTTCGGGATCAATAGTTCTTGGTGGGTTGATTACTCAAATAACAATTATCTTGGAATTTGATTTAGATGGGTTGGAAGTTATTCATGGCAATGATATAATCGACATGGATGCATGTCTTGCTATGAAAATGATTATTCGGGATGAGAACGGTTTCGCATTTCCTAGGAGGAATGGATTTCCTTTATCTCTTCCTTGTCCTGATCGAACTTCAGTTCGCAACCCAACTAATTGGGTAATCACTGAATTAGACCCTGAAAATGTTCCCTCCATATCCGGAGACACAGAGCCACACATTGAGCCCTCGACATCTGGATACCAGCAGCCCTTCGGACGTCCAGATCATGTTAGGCATTCTTTTGCTTATGGTATGGGTTCCTCCAGATTTGATTTTTCTGATTTTCGTACTTCTCTAGAATCTCTTCATTAGAAGCATGATGTCCAACGAAGAATGTTGGAAGGTTGTTTCTCTTTATCAGATAATAAGTTTAGAGAAGTACAAGAGCACTTTCGATTCACGAGGAACTTTCAAGGTCACGTGGCTGAATTTGTCCAGGATTATGATACGGATCAAGCTAGAATGAGAGACTTTATGCAGAGTATGAATGTCACTAGCCAACAAGTAGATGCTCTGTTTGAGTATCATATAATCCTGAGCGAAACTTCAGGTTTTCCTAGTTTTCCCATTGGCCAACCACATCGTAGGCATCCTTTTCCTCGTCCTCCTCCACCTCCACCTCCTCCACCATATTGATTTCATTGGGACGATGAAAAGTTTAAGTCTAGGGGGTGTCAATCCTGATTTTTCTTTTTGCATTTTAGTTCTAGTTTTCAGTTTTTGTTTGTTTTCTGCATGTTTAGTTTTTGCTTTGTTTTTTCTTGGATTGCTTGATTTTTTATAGTCACTTGACTATCTTTTAAAATCTTGTGGCATACATCTTGAGTACATTAAAACTGAACTTATATGCTTTATTGTCTTCAAGATAAAATGTTAGCACGTTCATTATCAAGATTCATGATGTTAGTAATATGCTTAATGTACTTCTTTTCTCTATCTTGGGTAGCATGATATAAGCTAAGTATCTTATGGAGATGAGTTTTAGTCTTGGCTTGACCTTAAGGATCTTATCTTCACTACACCTTTACTTGATGCTTGAATGGTTGATATCATTGAAATAGTCATGATTCATCTTGTCTGTTTAGTACTTGGTTTCCATGGTGATTTCTCAAACTTCATTTTGGTTACAGGATGAGGCTCAAATCATGTAAGCTCATTTGAAAAAATCAAAATATCCCAACATTTGTGCTAAAGAGTACATTTATAAATAAGATTTGCACAATGCAAATACTTATGAAAAAAAAAAGTGGAAAAAATAGGGAAAAAAGTGAATAATGTTGGGACCGAAAAGTAGCTAGAGGGGGGGGGGGGGGGGGGGAATAGCTCGTCGCGTGCTCGTGGTCGGCGTTGCTTGTTTCTTCAAAGATGTGCAGCGGAAATATACAAGAAACAAAAACATACAACGCTAACAAGGATGGTTTACTTGGTATCCACCTCACAAGAGGTGACTAGTCCAAGGATCCACACATACTCACGCACCCTCCACTATGAATAACACTCCTTTATGGTAACTACCAAAGGCAGAGAAGCCCTACAACACTCTCAATACAAGAAGAAGAAAGGGAAATACAAGATAAGCAAAAGCTTATAAGATGTACAATAAAAACCCTAACCCTAACTTCTTCTTCTTGTTTTTGATCCGCCTCTTGACTTGGAAGAGCCTCCAAGAATCTTCAAGAACTGGCGATCTGGAGCTTGGAGAGATCTATGGAGGTGCTGGAGAGTATCGAGAGTGAACAGTGCAAGCAATGCCGAAGGAAACGAACGCCAGCGGCTTAAATCGACGCTAACGGTCGGATCCCGATCGATTGGATTGCTCCCAATCAATCGGGGAGGCTTTGGATCGATCAAGCGATTGATCTAGAGTGCCTCTGTTCTCTCTGGAATAGCCTGGATCGATCGGCTGATCGATCTAAGGCTTATCACGCACAAACAGCAGCTCCCAATCGACCCACTGATCGATTGGGACCTCTGGATCGATCCATGGATCGATCCAAAGAGGTTCTGTTCGTGGGGACTCACCCGATCGATCAGCTGATCGATTGGGCATGATCCAATCGATCGGCTGATCGATCCAGATCTGCTGGATCGATCGGATGATCGACCCAGATCTGCTGGATCAATTCGCTGATCAATCCAGATCTTGGTTTTTGCCCAAAAGCAAGTCCAAAGCCCCCTAAACCAACATCCAGTCAACCATGGCTTGTTGGTACATAAAGCCTACCATCCGGTCACCCTTGACCAGCTAGGACTCTCCCACCAAGTGTCTCGTCAATCCCTTTGACCCGCTTGGACTTTTCTCCATCGTGTCAAGTATCCGGTCACTCTCTTGACCTACTTGGACTTTTCCTCATCGTGCCAAGTATCCAGTCACTCCCTTGACCTACTTGGACTTTTCCTCATCGTGGCAAGTATCCGGTCACTCCCTTGACCTACTTGGACTTTTCCCTTCTTGCCAAGTATCCGGTCAATCTCTTTGACTTACTTGGACTTTCACCAGAAGTCTGGTCAACCTTGGCCCATCTGGATTTCCCCGTGTCTGGCTTCACTCACCAGGACTTCCCTTCTGCCTAGCTTCACTCACTAGGACTTCTCTTCTGCCTGGCTTCACTCACCAAGTCTTTCACCTAGCTTCACTCACTAGGATTTTCACTTCTGCCTGGCTTCACTCACCAAGTCTTTCACCTAGCTTCACTCACTAGGATTTTCTATCTGCCTAGCTTCACTCACTAGGTCTTTCACTTGGCTTCACTCACCAGGATTTTCCTTCTGCCTAACATCCCAGTTAGGACTTTCCAGTCAAGTATCTGGTCAATATTGACCTACTTGATTCTTCTTCAACCAACCTGACCAGACCCTGATCAGAGGGGAATTGCACCAAACAATCTCCCCAAATGAACAACTGTATTGTCAAACATCGAAACCCAAACCAAGACTCAAGCTTGGTCAACCAGGTCAACCTTGACCTGAGGGATATTGCACCAACAATCTCCCCCTTTTTGATGTTTGACAATACCACATGTAAGTTAGACTAATCCCATAGCCTAAACTTCCTTCATGCCACTAGGTAATGAAAGCATAAGTTAAACCCTTCATTCTCCTCCTAAGAGGGCAAACTCCCTCTAGGTAATGAAGTCCTAACTTAAACCCTTCATTCTCCCCCTATTGGCACACATCAACAACATGCCCCATCCTTAGGCACACATCAACAAATTCACTTCTTGAAAATTCTCCCCTTTGAGACTTTCCCCCTGAAGAGTTGCTCATCGTTGTTCACAACTTCACTCGTTGTGATCAACATGATAATAAAAGTCTCATACCCTTCATTATCCTTAACCCTACATTCTCCCATTAATGTAGTCAAATGCCCATCCTTGAGCATTTCTAACTTAAACCACTTGAACAATGAGGATATTCACTTCCCATAAAGGTTCAAACACTCAACCTTGAGCATGTTCTGAAAAGAAGGTTAACCACCTTCCAAGGTTCATAAAAAAATAGCTTTCATGTCTTTAAAGAGTCCCTCCCCCTAAACACATGGTGGTAACTTCTGTCATTGCACAAAAAATGACTTGGAATCCCTAAACCTTTAGGAAACCCAATTTTAGAAGTTTTGAGGTTCAAATATTCAATATTTGAAGCAAACATCAACCTAAACTTCAATGTAGTCTACCTTAACCAATCCATCCATGTTTTCAATATGAAAACACCCTTTTTATGTATACAATTGTATTTTGAGGGGTTTGGAATGGTTTCCTAGACTAAAATAGGTTCAAAATGCTGAAAATAAGCTTTTCCAGCCAAAATCAGCATCTTGGATCGATTGGAGTTGGGTTCCAATCGATTGAACCATCTTGAATCAATCCACTGATCGATTCAGAAGGGCTGGATCGATCGGTGGATCGATCCAGAAGGCTTCTGTTCCGAGAAGCCTGCTCTCAATCGATCGCCCGATCGATTGAGGCACTCCAATCGATCCACTGATCGATTGAAGCTCTGAAAAGGCTGAAATACAATTTCAGTCAATTTCAGAAACTCCCCAAAAATTCTACAAATTTCGAAAAATTATAAAAATCGTTGTAGACATTATTTAGGGCATACTTTATCATGGAAAAATAGTTTCTATGAAAATACATCATATTTTTAAAGATTGACACAAACTTGAAAACTTGCAAAAACTTTAGTGTTTTCTTTAAATTTTGTGTCTAACTATTCAATGATGATTACTATCAAAACATAGCCTTCACCAAAGTTTTTCAAAAGCATTTTAAATTGATTTTCAAAACCAATATCCCACCATGTTCCTTGGGCTTAATGCACATGACTTGTACATTAGCTTTCCCAATGATGGGAAAACACATAACTATGTGTTTTGATGAACTTAAAACTCAAAAGAATGCACTAAATCAGCATGTTGAGTTTTGTACATCATCCTAACATCTCACTTGTCTCTATTGTGCATGAAACATATACAAGTCATCTTATAAGCCTTTGTGAGATGTAAATTTTAGTTTTACCCTAATCTAGGGATCATGTATCTCTACCTAGGCATTTTGTAGATATTGGACATCCACCTAGGATGTCACTTGTTGATACACTTGTACCACTTGTTACCACTTGTTGGTACTTGTTGATAAATGTCATTTTTCCTTAATTTTAAGGAATTAAAAATAATGCATGATATGTTATGGCATACATCAAAATGAAATAGCTTTCAAAAGAAAGATTCATATAACTACATGATGTATGAATGCATGACATGGTATTTTTGTATTTTCATAGTAAGTCATAAATGCAAGATACAAATAAATAAGTATGATGTCATGACATATCATGGGCAAACAATCATGGCAAGATTTAGCACAAATAAAATACCTAGATTACCTATCTAAGTGTCCATAAACCTTGGCTAAATTAACAATTAAACCTAGATTGCCCAAAGTGCTCCAAGAAAATGCCAAAACCTAAATTGGCATTTCTAGTTCTCTTGATTAATTTATGTCAATTGAAGTTAAGCTTATTCCTCAAATGTTGACATATTTCATTTTCCCACAAGAGTAGCACTAAGAAGATATCAAAATCCCAACTTGGTATTTCTTATATTTTCCCAAATTGTGCCATTTTAATATAAAATCAATACTTCTCAAATTTGGCACATTTTACTCTTTCAAAGAGTAAATCATAAATCCATTTCATTTTCAAAGGTTAATAATAACCTTGAAAATGCTCCTTGAGTGTCAATTTCTTCAAAGTTGGGTTAACTACCCTTCTTCTTAGAGTTGACACTCTCTAACCCATCTATGGGGTAGAGAAAATGCTCCTAGGAACCCAAAACCTATTGGTGCTCCTTGGATGCTCTAGGTATTCACTAGGGATGACTTCCCTAGATACCTTTCTAGTGACCTTGCTTGGCTTCTTTGAAGCCTTGGTCATCTTTTCTAGGTCAACCCTAAGGATTTCTTCCCTTGTGACCTTCTTTGTGACTTTCTTGGACTCCTTGGAAGTCTTAGTCACATTTGTTGCAAAAATACTCTTAGGGATGACCTCCCTAGTATTTTTGGCTTGACCTCTAGACTTAGGGTTTGTTCTATAGCTATATGGAACTCTATGGTAAGTAGGTACATCCCTTTTGGTTTTAGGTTTGTATCCCAAACCTCTATGGCCCTTGGATGACCCTTGTTGTCCTAAACCTAGATTTTGCTCATTTTGCCCTTTAAGGATATTTTCCATCATTTTTAGGGTCTTTTCTAGTTTGTCAAGTCTTGACCTCAAGACTTGATTTTCCATCACTAAGTCCTTAGTTTTTGGTTTTCCATTAAGTCCATGATCATTTTTATTTCTAGGCTTATAGTTATTGACCTTAGTGTTCTTGCCTAGATTTTTATCTACATTCCTAGCCCTAGGTGTAGTGGTTTTAGCATGAAAAGCTACATGATTTTTTTTAACTTTATCATGCCTCCTATTTTCATGGTAAATAGCATTGAAATGATATAGGTTAGTACTAGCATGCTCTTTACCATAATTTAAAAGGGTAGGCTCAATAAAAGATACCTTTCTTTTTACCTTGGAGGCTCCCCCTTGAATTGAGCTTCCTCCAAGAGCCTTGACCACCTTCTTCTTCCCCTTATGACATTGACTTCGGTAATGCCCCTTTTGGTTGCACAAGAAGCACACAATGTGCTCCTTGCTCTTTTTTGTTCCGGGGATGGTCTCCTTGGACTTCTCCTTGCTCTTTTGTGCCACTAGGCCCTTTTTCTTGGCCAATTTAGGGCATTTACTTTTGTAATACCCTTTTTCCCTACATTCAAAGCATATAATATGGTTTTTATTATTAATTAAAATTGTTATACCTTTGCTTGTAAGGGTGTCATCTTCTCCTTTTGATCCGGAGGTAGAAGCTTCCTCTTGATCCAAAGATGATACTCCTCCATTTGATTTAGCTTGACTTGTGGAGGTGGAAGATCCTTCATCCTCTTCTTCTTTTGACCCGGATGTGGAGGCTTCTCCTTCTCCTTGATCCGGTGTCACTGAAATTTGCTCCCCCTCAATCCTAGAGGTGGAGGCTTCTTCATCTTCATCTTGTACATGGAACAAGGAATATGCTCCCTCCTTGCCCTCTTCATTGCATTCCGTTGAAGATGAGGCTTCTTGGACTTCTTCTTCTTCGGAAGTTGAGCATCTCTCAACTTCGAAGTCCTCTTCCTCTTCCTTTTGATTTTGCTCCAATAAGTTACCCTCTTTGGATTCTTCTTGGATTGGTGCAGTGGAGGGGATTTTATGGAGCTTCGCCAACTTGCCCCAAAGCTCTTTGGCATCTTCATATTGTCCAATTTTGCATAGAATTGTGCTAGGCAATAAATTAACCAATAATTTGGTTACCTTGTCATTTGCTTCGCACCTTTGGACTTGCTCTGGGCTCCATTTGCTCCTCTTGAGAACTTTTCCCTTTGAATTCGTTGGAGCTTCGAAGCCTTCCATAAGAGCAAACCATTGCTCTATCTCCACCATTAAGAAGTTTTCGATCCTTGATTTCCAAAGATCGAAACTTGTAGAAGTGTACGGTGGAGCCACTCTTGTGTCAAATCCAAGTCCATCTTGGAATTGCATCTTGAAGTTGGGCTTCTTGAATTCTTTGACTTTGATGAATTTGCTCCAACTTCTTCACCCTCTAGCTTTGCTTGTTTTGTTTGCCCCTTCTGGCGATGATTCCGGTGAAGAGCGGCCTCGCTCTGATACCACTTGTTGGGACCAAAAAGTAGCTAGAGGGGGGGGGGGGTGAATAGCTCGTTGCGTACTCATGGTTGGCGTTGCTTGTTTCTTCAAAGATGTGCAGCGAAAATATACAAGAAACAAAAACATACAACGCTAACAAGGATGGTTTACTTGGTATCCACCTCACAAGAGGTGACTAGTCCAAAGATCCACACCTACTCACGCACCCTCCACTATGAATAACACTCCTTTATGGTAACTACCAAAGACGGAGAAGCCCTACAACACTCTCAATACAAGAAGAAGAAAGGGAAATACAAGATAAGCAAAAGCTTATAAGATGTACAATAAAAACCCTAACCCTAACTTCTTCTTCTTGTTTTTGATCCGCCTCTTGACTTGGAAGAGCCTCCAAGAATCTTCAAGAACTGGCGATCTGGAGCTTGGAGAGAGATATGGAGGTGCTGGAGAGTATCGGGAGTGAACAGTGCAAGTAATGCCGAAGGAAACGAATGCATGTGGCTTAAATCGACCCTAACGGTCGGATCCCGATCGATTGGATTGCTCCCAATCGATCGGGGAGGCTTTGGATCGATCAACCGATCGATCCAGAGTGCCTCTGTTCTCTCTGGAATAGCCTGGATCGATCGGCTGATCAATCTAAGACTTATCACGAACAAACAGCAGCTCCCAATCGATCCACTGATCGATTGGGACCTCTGGATCAATCCACGGATCGATCCAAAGAGGTTCTGTTTGTGGGGACTCACCCGATCGATCAGCTGATCGATTGGGCATGATCCAATCGATCGGCTGATCGATCCAGATCTGCTGGATCGATCGGCTGATCGACCCAGATCTGCTGAATCAATCCGCTGATCAATCCATATCTTGATTTTTGTCCAAAAGCAAGTCCAAAGCCCCCTAAACCAACATCCAGTCAACCGTGACTTGTTGGTACATAAAACCTAGCACCCGGTCACCCTTGACCAGCTAGGACTCTCTCACCAAGTGTCTGGTCAATCCCTTTGACTCACTTGGACTTTTCTCCATCGTGCCAAGTATCCGGTCACTCCCTTGACCTACTTGGACTTTTCCTCATCGTGCCAAGTATCCGGTCACTCCCTTGACCTACCTGGACTTTTCCCTTCTTGCCAAGTATCCGGTCAATCCCTTTGACTTACTTGGGCATTCACCAGAAGTCTGGTCAACCTTGACCCATCTGGATTTCCCCGTGCCTGGCTTCACTCACAGGACTTCCCTTCTTCCTAGCTTCACTCACTAGGACTTCTCTTCTGCCTGGCTTCACTCACCAAGTCTTTCACCTAGCTTCACTCACTAGGATTTTCACTTCTTCCTGGCTTCACTCACCAGGTCTTTCACCTAGCTTCACTCACTAGGATTTTCTATCTGCCTAGCTTCACTCACTAGGTCTTTCACCTGACTTCACTCACCAGGATTTTCCTTCTACCTAACATCCCAGTTAGGACTTTTCAGTCAAGTATCTGGTCAACCTTGACCTACTTGACTCTTCTTCAACCAACCTGATCAGACCCTGATCAGAGGGGAATTGCACCAAACAATCTCCCCAAATGAACAACTGCATTGTCAAACATCGAAACCCAAACCAAGACTCAAGCTTTGTCAACCAGGTCAACCTTGACCTGAGGGATATTGCACCAACAAATAAGTGATATAAAAAATAGTTGTCGTGAGTGGAATCTAGCAAGTCACCCCTTTGAGACCGAGTTAAGTTACTGGGGAAATGATTGCCTAGCTTCTCTTGAGATTGAGCATGTCTTTGAGACCTTGGGTTGATTGAGAAATATGAACCAAGTGTGTGGCAAGTAAGTGTCTATCACTGGTTACTTGTCTATCACTGGAAACATTAGGAATTCAAACTTGATAACGACTTGACTAAGATATAGATTGAAACTTGAAGAGTTTTGAGTTATTTTATTTGCACTGTGCATAGGATACTTATGCTTGAGCCATATTTAACTTGCTTTCAATGATCATGCTTGTTAATGAAACTTTTTGATAGAGTTAGGAGAATGCATTAGGGATATGAGAGCATTGTAGAACATATGAATTTAGATTGCAGCATTTTGCTTGAGGACAAGCAAAGGTTTAAGTCTGGGGGTGTGATGTGCGTAGATTGTATATACTTGTTTAGCATGTTTTGACGCACATTCACATACTTTACACATGCTTTGTCTATGTATTTTCATACTTCCAGCTTTCCTTTTAGCGTATTTACTCTTTTTGTTCGGAGATATGCTTTTGTGCATTTTCTGTACACAGGAGTCGAATTTGGTGAAGATTTCGTGTTCGAGGAAAAATCTGCAAGCGAAGCAAAGGAGGAAGGCACCATTCTTGTACCTCACACGACCCTGCCATGGGGGCTTGCTCAGGCCGTGTGGAGGTCCTTGGCCATGTGGATGCAGCAGAGATGGAAATTACCACGGTCGTGTGAACCTCACACGATCGTGTCAAGACTTGAAGCCAAATGGAGCCCTGGCCGTGTACACTACACGACCATGTGAGATTTCCAGAGACCAGGAAGGCCCTAGTCGTGTACACCACATGGCTGTGCAAGGTTTCCAGTGAGCAAGAAGGCTTTGGCCGTGTAAACCACATGGTCGTGCAAGGTTTCCAGAGGCAGAAGATGTCCAGACTGTGTAGATCTACACGGCCATGCAAGGGGAGCATTGGCAGAAGCAAGTCACGGCCGTGTCTCACACACAGCCGTGTGAGACACGCAGAGAGGGGAGTGAGCTTGGCCATGTCCCACACACAGCCAGGTCCTGGGGCCGTGTGGCGCCCGATTTTCCCCCTCTATATAAAGGTTTCTTCTTCATTTTGAAGGGGATCTTCTCCCTTTTGGGAGGAATTCAAGATTTGGGTGTTCCCCCACCTTCTTGGAGGGATTTTCGGCAATCTAAGGGTAGATCTTCAATGCTTCGACTCCGAGGAACGAGGATTGCATCCGAAGATGGTTCTTCATCGTAGATAAGTTTTTCTCCCTTTTCTTTCTTGGATTTGGGGATCAAGATGTTTGTCTTTTCTTTATCTTTGGGATTATTTCCTTGTTCCATGGATTAGATCTCTTGTTCTAGGATGGAGGGAGTATTTGTAATGGAGATTTGATGTAAACTCTTGTGGATTCGCCAAAATACCTATTTCTATGATTTTTCCCTGTTTGTATCTATTCTTTCTTGTATGGATTGTTGTGATTAGGGATTAATTATCATGCTTGATTGAATGTTTAAATATCTTGTGGATCTTGTATGGATTGCTTCTCATTCGATTTTTCGAGGGGCGTTCGTGACAGGAACATGCCCGTGTAAGGACGTTTGAGGGGTAATCTTGAGAGGGAAATTAGGTATTTCAAGAGGGCAGGATGGATTGGATGCGTTAATCTTTATATCTTAATGAGGTTGAGAAGTAGTGGATTTCTATGTTGATTATCCGAGGGATGCACGTGACAGGCAAGCCCGTGTAAGGACAACATAGGGTTCATTCCTAATTGATCACATTTAGATATATTTCAGTCCTAGGTCGGTTGTCTATTGCAAGAGAGAACCGACAACCTTTAACAAATGACGGACAATTGAGGAATAAGATTTGGTAGATCATTACATTGAATAACATTACAAAGAAATCAAAACTCCTAGAACATATCTTTATCATTGCCCTTATTTTTGTCTCTTATTCTTTTATTTCTTTGTTTACATTTCATAGTCATACTTAGCTTCTTGAAAATCATTTGATTAGTTGTTTAGCTAATTCACTTTGAGACATCTTTAGTGCTTATTCTAGTCCCTGTGGATTCGATATCTTTTATTTTTACTTACGACATATCCATACACTTGCGGAGTGTCAACACTCGTTTTAGCATGCAAAACTCCAACAAAGGTTTTCTACATTTTCGGTATGGAGTACCTTTATCTAAAGAGATGGAGGAGATGAAGGCAGTTCCTTATGCTTCGGCTGTAGGAATCCTAATGTATGTCATGTTATGTACGAGACCGGATATCTATTATGCAGTAGACATGGTTAGCAGATATTAAAGTAACCTAGGACTGGGACATTGGACTGTCGTAAAGCATATATTAAAATACCTGAAAAGGACTAGAGATTATATGCTGGTTTACCAGGCAGATGATTTGCTCCTTGTGGGTTATACGGATTTGGACTTCCAATTAGATAGGGATAGTAGTAAGTTAACCTTGGGGGTATGTGTTTACTTTGGGAGGTGGATCCATAGCATGGAGGAGTGTTAAGCAGAAATGTGTTTCAGACTCCACGATGGAAGCTGAGTATATGGCAACCTCTGAGGCAGCCAAAGATGTTGCATGGCTTAGAAACTTCTTGATGGACTTTGATGTGATTCCTGCTTTGCCCAAAGTTATCACAATTTATTGTGACAATAGTGGTGCAGTAGCAAACTCGAAGGAACCATGAGTCCATAAGGCAAGTAAACACATTGAGCGCAAGTACCACCTGATAAAAGACATCGTAAAACGAGGAGAGGTTGTTGTCGCCAAGATTATATCAGCAGAAAACCTGGCAGATCCTTTCACTAAGGTCATTCCGGTGAGAGCTTTTGATAGTCATGTTGAAGGGATGAGAATCATATGTATAGCAGTATTTATGGCAGCATAGTCTTTTAGTATAAGTGGGAGAATGTTGGGATGTATACTATAAGCCTAGCTTTTGTATGAACATATGTTTTGAAATATTTTAAAATGAGAATTACTTTGGTCAAATGTCTGTATTTTATATTTATATATATATGTTAATGCAGTTGCACATTTAATTTATATTGTAGATAACATAGTGTGTGGTGTCATACATAAAATCATGTTATCGGTTCCTTATAAATTATAAATAATAGCTCACAACCAAGATGAATTGGGACAAACCATTGGAACGGTTGTAGTGTAATTTGGTATTAGTCTATTTTGACTATAAAATTATACTAGTACACTATGTATGTATTGAGCAAGACCGTTTGAGGTTGTTCGATTTATACTGACTACATAAAAGAACATAACCTCTGTTATTATGGATGTGCGTCCTCTTAATCCCTATATAATAACAAGCATATGTACTTAGTATTTATTTCTTTAACTTATCAATGGGTGAGATTTATTCGTTAAATCAATAGGCCCGATGAGTTGGGAGATAGTATTATTTATATGGTATGTTGTTGATTATAGAAGGAAATTGTGTCCTAATTATTTAGGTTGATGATGTCCTCTTGAGGAGCTCATAAGGATTATTATGTAAACCCTGCATGTGGACTTAGTCCGGTATGATAATAAAGTTGAGTGACACTACTCTTGGACTCAGATGTTAATTAATTGAGTTGTCATTAACTCATTTAATTAACGAACATACAATATCTTAAACATAGGGAGATTAACGCACTCATGATAAGAAGGAGCCCATATTGTAATATGCGATTAGTGCGGTAGTTCAATAATAATCCTTTAGTGGTATGAGTTATTATTGATGAACTTGAGTTGGGTGTTCGGGGCGAACACAGGAAGCCCAAGCTCATCGGGAGGCCTAAACCAATTCCTCCTCTAGGTCCCTGTTGTAGCCTCAATATATAAAGTCTCGCATCCACCCATCCATAACCGGGTTTGGTTTAACTTGATTTGGTTTAACTTAACTTGGTTTGGTTTAACTTAACTTGGTTTGGTCTAACTTAACTTAGTTTGGTTTAACTTAACTTGCTTTAGTTTAACTTAACTTGGTTTGGTTTATTATAGTTTGTTTAGAATTTTTCTAAACAATTTTTTTTTTTAAATTTTCTTTCCTTGTAACCGACGGCAAGTCTATAAAAAGGAGTAGGATATGACCCCTAAAATCTAACTTTCTAATTCTCCACAATCTTCTTCTCTCCTTGTGGTCGGCGCCCCTCTTCCACCTAGGGTAGTAGTAATTGTCACATTGTGATAAATAATTAGGAATTTGGAGAGGGTCCACTTGTGTGTATCTTGATGCATAGTTTGATTGACCTCGAAGGCAACGCTTGAGGAGGTCTTATCATTGTCATTGCTATCTTCCTCATTAGCATGGCCACTTATGATACTAGAGCACCACCCCTAACCTCTTCATCTTAGGCTTCCCATTTGAATCCCAATCTTCATATTTCATATATAAACCTCTATCAACTTCGTCATGCCCCCAAACCTTCTATTCTATTGAGATCAAACCATATAAAAATTTAAAACTTGACACATTATGTAGTACATCTTATACATCTTACATGAGAAGTTAAGTATCATCCTAACTAGCATTGAGGTGCTAGCGTGCCCATTAGTGAGAGAGGCAGGTGATAATGTAAATACCCTAAGTTAATTTTGATATGGTTAATCAAGTTAAGATAGGTCCTGTGTATTTAATCCTATGTCTAAGTGTATAGGAGAGCTTAGGAACACAAGAAGTCGATCGGAAGATGCAGCTAGCGAGAAGGATGACACAAGAAGAGAGATAACAGGCTCAGTACATCCAAGAGACGAGGTGATGTGGAAGAGTACACTAGCGGATGAAAAGGACCTGTGCAATGTTTGAGAGGCGAGAAGACTAGGAGGAAGCCTGCTCGAATTGAAGGTCTGAGTTGGGTTCGAGTGAACTTTAACTCTGGAATGTCAGAGGATCAGCCAAGTGACAAGAGAGATGAAGCAATCGACCGGAGAGGGTGCATATACCACCAAGGTGCCCAACGGGCACCTCGTCTAGTGGATTGCTCTTCGGGACCACATCAGAAAGGGTTCGTGCTCTCGGACATGAAAATCTTCATCTTCAAGCCATTGCGGGGAGATAACGTTTGCTATGCTGGGGACGCCCGGAGAAGGTCCAAGTGCCTAGAGATGTCATGTTAGCAAATGGCTAGTTTTGACTGATGGGCTATAAATAGAGCCTTGGTCTTCTTCATTTGAACACAACACGAGTTAACGAACTATAGCTTTCATTTCTTATTCTGTAATTTTTTCTATACTTCAACTTTTGTAAAGGCTTCTCCGCCTACATTAAAGGAGATTCTTAGTGAGCTTTCACTGTGTTGGATTAGCAATCTCTCCGATTGCAAACCAAGTAAAACATTCATGCCTCTTCTTTAATTTATGTTCATTTTATTTGTCCACTTAACTTGTGTCTGTCTTTTGTAAACTTGAAAGCAAAAAAAAGTATAAATTTGATTGTAAGGTTATTCACCCCCATCTAGCCAGTTGTACAAGATCAACAATTGATATCAAAACGAAAACGTTTCAGAAGGACTAATTGTCAACTGAAGCACAAGAAATGGTGGACCAAGCATCTATCCACCAATGTTTGAGGAAGAGTTCATCTTTTGGAAACAAAGAATGGAAGTGTTCTTTAAAACTGATTTTATCGTTAATTTTAAAAAAAAGAAAAAGAAAATGCAAAGTTAAAATTAATCCTAATAAATGCATGCAGACTAGAAGATTTTAATAATTTAAAAATTGAAAGCACAAATAGATAAATTAAAAAATATCTATGCATGTTCGAATATTCTTCAAAATTTAAGAATTATGGTAGACTTAGTTAGTATTGTAGATACCTTAAGGGTCAAATTACAAAAGTAAATGGAAAATTAATTCTAAGAAAATATTTAATTAATTCAACATGAAATAATTTATTTTGAATAGCAAAATCATGCTTAGCTCATTATATTAATTTCTATGCATTAATTTACTTGATTTATTCTTTTTGGTAAAATTAATTATTTTATCAACTTTATAGTCATATCTTCTGCACAATATTTTATTTTTATAATATGAAAATATTATCTACTAATATAAAATATTTCAAAATGTTTTGATTACTATATTAATTATTATGAATTACTTAACAAAAATTATATTTTTAAAATTAAAATAATTTCACAGATCTATTTTTGAAAAAAATATTTTTTTGTGATCAAATATTATGTTCTCTATTAATTTTTTTTTAAAAATTTCTGACCGTTAAATAATATTGTACGATTTGTTTATCAAAATGTAAATTTTTAATATTAAACATTTTGAAAAAGAAAATCTTTAAAAATTTAATTTTTATATATTTTGTTTTACAAAGTCAAAAAAAAGTTAAGGAAATTTTTAAAAATGAAAATCTATGTTTCAAATTTATTTCTCTAAAAATTAGGTTCTATCATAAAATAATTCATTTCTATTAAAATAAAAAATATTTTTTTAGTGAAATTTTTTGTATTAATCTAACTTATTTTGTTTGACCTTGACAAAATTTTTTTAGAGTTTTTCAAAACATAAAAATAACTTTTAAATTATTTTTATCAAAATAGATAATTACTTTGCAAAATTAGGAAGTTTTTAAAAATTATTTTTAAAAAATATTAGTTTACTGTTAATTCTATTCACAAGCCCCTATATTTCTTTTCCAAATTTTTATAACTATGTTTCATATTTTTTCCTATTTTTTATGTGATCAAAGAGAGAGGGGGGAATACTAAGTAAGTTAAAGAGGAGGCTTTTTTTATACTTAATTACAAATTCTTTTTATAATTGTAAATTAATTTACTTAGTATAAATTATTTTATTTTGGATTAACCTTAACTTAACTTGGATTGATGCACATCAACAATGATTGTAAATACCTCGGTTTAGTTTTGATAAAATCAACCATATTAAGATAAGTCTTGTGTATTTAATCCTTGTGTTTAAGTGTGCAAGAACTTAGGAAAATAATAAGTCAAACTAAAGAGTAGCTAACGAGAAGGATGACATCGAAAGGGAGCCGACACGTTCATTGCATCCAAGGAACGAGGTGCTTAGGTGCTGAGGTACTGCAGAAGAGTATATTGGTAGACGAGAAGGATGTGTGCGATGTTCAAGGGACGAGAAGCTGAGGAGGAAGCCTGCTCGAATAGAAGGTTGGAGTTAGGTTTGGGTGAGCTCAACTCTAGAATGCCGAAGGATCACCCAAGTGACCAAAGACGAAGCAAGTGATCGAAGAGGGCGCCCGGACCACTAAGGTGCCCAATGGGCACCTCATCACAGTGGATTACTCTTTGAGTCCACATTTGCAAGGGTTCGGGCACTCAAACATGAAAAACTTCATCTTCGAGTCATCGTGAGGAGATAACGTCTGCCACGCTAGGGGTGCCTGGAGAGGTTCAGACGCCCGGAGATGCCTTGTCAGTGAGCTATGAATAGAGCCGTAGTCTTCTTCATTTGAACACAACATGAGTTAATGAACTATGAGCTTTTATTTATAATTCTGTAGTTTCTTTTCTGTACTTCAACTTCTGTAAGAAGCTTCTCCACCTACATCGAAGAAGAGTTTTAGTGAGCTTCCACTGCCTTTGATTAGCAACCTCTCCGGTTGCAAACCAAGTAAAACATTCATGCCTCTTCTTTAATTTATGTTCATTTTATTTGTTAACTTAACTTGTGTTTGTCTTTGCTAAAATTGAAAGCAAAAGAAAGTATAAATTTGATTGCAAGGCTATTCACCTCCTCTAGCCGGCTTCACGGGACCAACATACAACCCTTCAGAGCTCATCGAAGATGGGCAACACTAATAGTAGCATAGAGCAATGTCGGTGTCGGTAAGAGGTAAAGGATAGCTAAAATTCTATTTAGTTTATCATTGTCAATATTTTTTGGGTTCTAAAATTTATTAGTCCCAATCAGATTTCTTAAGGATGATTTCCCTAAATACCATTAGAGATAATAATAGGTCGAATTCAAGTCAGATTTCATATCCTCCATCGCCATATCCATCAGGGATCGGATATCTATTCTCATACTCATACCTATTAAAAGATCAGATATATTCTATATTAATAATTTTTCTTTTTCAATCCAACTATCATCATTCAACAAAAACATATTAGAATTATTATTATATTAAAAATATATATAATTAAAATAATAAATTAAACATTTATATAGTCACGATTATCATTAACAAAAAATAGTTAGTGAGTTTTGAGAAATTTTTTTTAATATATATATAATCAGGTATTCGGGTCAGATATCGGTAGTTCCTCCATACCTTCCTTCATAAAGATCAGATATCGGATCTTTCATTGTATTGGAAAGACATTGTCATACGATCCTAGGTATATTATAGTAATGTTTATTATAGTCATAAAAAATCCAATAATAAGAAGGTGCTTTGTATTGGTTTGCAACCCAAACCATTCCTATAATAGCTAGTCGTCTACCTTTCTTGCATACTAAATTTTTTGTGAATGTTTTTCAAACAATTTTTTGTTTTTCAAACTTGCCAGGCAAGTGTGACAAGATAATTTTATTTTTAACTTTTCTATTTTGTTATAAAGTGTTTATTTAACTTACGAGATTTTTTCAATTAACTAGATAAACCACACATCGATTTATATAAATTAAATCTTGTTCCCTTTTGTAGACATTCTTAGCTCTCACAAATCTTTTTTTTTCTTTGATCTTTCATTGGGTGCTCGAAGAGGTATCAATTTCTAAGTTCTCCCTTCTTTTCCTCTTACATTTAGTATTTCTTTTTTTTTTATTTTTTGCAAGTAGAAATTAATTTTTATAATGTTCATTTTTCCTTGCATTCAAAACATATACAACCTTTATTTTAGTTATACCTTAAAATATTAAAGTTGTAAAATTCAACGGAGTGTCAATAATGCTTTCATAACTACTCAACTTTGATATTGGTTCTTCTTCCTTAAGGTCTTCCATGTTGAGGTGGTAGGTCATTCTATTTCTTACTATGTCAATTGTTTTTCATCCTCGATTTTTTTGGCTTACCTTGACATCCATGGGCAATTAGTCCTTGTGGACTTGTTTAAGTCAAACCTATCAAATTTCACAGAATGTTGAATGCCAAGCTGTTTCCTCTGAACTTCTCGGAGACAGCTACCAGAAAAGTTTATTTAATGCATCCCTTCTTCTTCCTCTTCCTCTAATGCATATCCCTCTTCTCTTCATTCTTTCCATGCATATTGCTGTATCTCCGGAGTGTAGGTAGTCATCCTTTTCCTTTGGGAAATCTTTCCTTCCAGGAAGAAGATAGAAAAGGCTCAGCATGGGAACTCAAGGTCAATCACTCCCTGAGAACTACGACAGTAGACAAAATCAGGTAACAGGATTCTATATTTCTAGTTTGTAAATTTATCAGTACAGTATGCTCAGTAATATCAGTTTTATGTACATCAAGAACACTTGAATTCATTGGCAGAGAAGGATTTACAGACACAATTAATTAGTTTGATTATCATTAGCTTTATCTAGCTCGGTGTCAAAAGGATAGACATCAATTTTCAGCTTATCTGTCAGCTGTGTCCACAAGAAACGAGCGGGTATCAAAAACTACGGATGCCAGCTTTTTTAAACCTGTGGAAAACGTTTATAATAAAAATGAAAAAAAAAAAAAATCAACCTTGTGGACGTCATCGATCGATTTGGCGTTCCATTTTCTTGGATTAGTTGAAAACAAATGACTCCTCTATCTCGCCGTAGTTGATGGTGGAGTATGTTGCAGTTTTCCAGGATGCATTAAGAAAGGGTTGAGTCTTAATGTGTTCATCTTCTTCCTGTATGCCAATTAACTGGGAAACCTTGCCGATCGATCGATCAGTTTTTTTATGGTCAACGAGGCGTGTTGAATCTGGCTTTTATGACCAATTTTTTTAAAAAAATTGCACGCTCCTTGTCAGGCGACGCCGGCAAGATAAATCGATACGCGAAGAAGTTTAAAATATTCTCACGTTAACGTGATGACTCCGATTCTGTATCCAATCCTGTGATGGGACACGGGATCTATGGAATCGAGAATACAAAACAAAATTTTAATTACGTTTGTTTAAGATCGAATAAATATAATTAATCTGTTGTTGAATTGGGAGCTGAGATTGAGAGATTGGTTTCTTAAATCAAATGGTCTCTGATCAATCGCAGAGCGAGAAGGAGAAGCAGAAGGAGAAGGCGATCGACGACTGGCTTCCCATCACATCCTCCCGCAACGCCAAGTGGTGGTACTCCGCCTTCCACAATGTCACTGCCATGGTCGGAGCTGGCGTCCTCAGTTTGCCTTACGCCATGTCCGAACTCGGATGGTACAAACGCAGTTGATGATTGATTTTTTAATTTTTCCTACTTGTTTTCTTCTCAAATTGAGGATCATATCGCAGGGGGCCTGGGATCGCCGTGATGGTCATATCATGGATCGTGACCCTGTACACCCTGTGGCAAATGGTGGAGATGCACGAGATGGTTCCCGGGAAGAGATTCGATCGGTACCACGAGTTGGGACAATATGCTTTCGGCGAGAAGCTGGGCCTTTACATCGTCGTTCCCCAGCAGCTGATTGTGGAAGTCGGCGTCTGCATCGTCTACATGGTCACCGGCGGCAGATCCCTCAAGAAGTTCCACGACGTCGTCTGCTCTGACTGCAAGCAGATCAAGCTCACCTTTTTCATCATGATCTTCGCCTCTGTGCACTTTGTCCTCTCGCAGCTTCCCAACTTCAACTCTATTTCTGGGATATCTCTGGCCGCCGCTGTTATGTCTTTCAGGTACTCGATAAAATTACTTCACGATCGATCGATCGATCAAAAAATAAAAGGACTGACTACTAATTCCTTGCTCGATCCATTCTAGTTATTCTACCATTGCATGGGTGGCTTCGGTGGACAAGGGGAAGCAGGAGCATGTGGAATACGGTTACAAATCTGATACACAAGAAAGGACTGTGATGAGGTTCCTGGCGGCGCTGGGAGATGTGGCCTTCGCGTACGCTGGCCACAACGTGGTGCTGGAAATCCAAGCCACCATTCCTTCCACTCCTGAGAAGCCTTCCAAGAAGCCGATGTGGAAGGGCGTGATCGTCGCCTACATCGTCGTCGCCCTCTGCTACTTCCCTGTGGCTTTCGTCGGCTACTGGGCCTTCGGCAACGGAGTCGAGGACAACATCCTGGTCTCTCTAAGCAGACCGCACTGGCTAATTGCCATGGCCAACATGATGGTCGTCGTTCACGTGATCGGAAGCTACCAGGTGATCCACATATATGATTTATATATATATATATATATATATACATATAAATTATTTCCCCGGAATATATATAATCGATCATCATTCCAAATTAATTATCCTCGATTCTGCAGATCTACGCGATGCCTGTGTTCGACATGATGGAGACGGTGCTGGTCAAAAGGCTTCGCTTTCCTCCTGGTCTAACTCTTCGCCTGATAACACGAAGTGCTTATGTCGGTAAGCCTCTCCCTCCATTAATTTCCTCAATCGCACTTTAACGATTCGATTCAGGAAATCGTGGAGCAGAGAACTAAATTCCTTGGACTGTGAACTACCATGCAGCATTCACCATGTTCGTTGGCATAACCTTCCCCTTCTTCGGCGGACTACTCTCTTTCTTCGGCGGATTCGCGTTCGCCCCGACCACATACTTCGTGAGTGCTCCACACACTTACATTACAGTTCACATGCAACAAACCATTGATATTGCCATTAATCCTCTTTCTGTCTGATCGATCGATGATTCCAGCTTCCTTGCATCATGTGGCTTGCTATTTACAAACCCAGAAGGTTTAGCTTATCTTGGATCACTAATTGGGTAAGAACATCTCTTCGTTGCATATCATCTCTATCAGAATTAACGAACCTGAATATGAATATTAATTTGTTTCGCTTTTTTTTTTCCCCTTCTCAGATCTGCATAATTCTTGGGGTCCTGCTGATGATCTTGGCTCCTATTGGTGCATTGCGAGACATCATCGGAAACATAATAGACAAGCAATACAAGTTCTACCAATGAGAAAGGCCGGTGTTGACTTGGGAACGAGTTGGGTGGGGATTCATAGCGAGCCAAATTAAATACTAAGGAAAACGTAAGAGGTACATAGTGAAATTAAGTGCATTGCGTGATGTCAACAAATGGGCAATTGATTAAATTATTGATCGAACGAAGAGGTTGTAGCATTATAAGGGTATGTATATTATTTATGGTTAATCGTCCGTGATTTACCTCCTCTGTATTGATCCTAGAATGGATTGACGGGGGTGCTAGGGGTGAACGTATTCACCTTTTGTCACAATGTATATTACTTATGGTACCTCCCTAGACTCGTAAATATAAATCATTGTTTATTTAGGAGGATGACAAAAAAAAATATTAAAAAAACATTCTGAAAATTTTTCTTTTTTACTTTTTTTGAAAAAGAATAAATTATATTATGACTTTTTGAGGAGAAGAACACCTCACGCGGCCACGGGTAATGACAGAGCAAGAAATTTTATACCCCAGGTTAATCTCAAGCGAGTTGATAAAATATAACTCTCAGGCTACCTTCCTTTCCCTCACACATTCTTCCTTTCTCTCAACGCAAATTTAAATTGCAACTCCTTTTTAACATTGTCAGTCCCTTAGGTTAAAGTCTTATCAATCTAAAAAATGATATTACTGTAACACCCCACTCTTCTCGCTACTAGTGTGCGAGGACGGAGCGTTACTGGACTACTACCTTTACTAAACTATCCTTGTTCACATATTGATAGTAATTCCTAAAACTCTCAAAGAACTCAAAACTTACAATTAACTAGCAGCGGAAGACTAAATGACTCATCTAATACATTCTACTCAACTCTTTGTTAATAAATGACAATCTTAATAAATTCTTATGTTAGGTCCTAAGGCTTCTATAGTCCAGACATCACACATCCATCCGCACCTCCTTGTCGCCTTCCTTTGCTATAACTTTTCCTTTCCTTTATCTGCAGTAAGAGGAAATGAAAACTATAAGCAAAATTACTTAGTAAGCGCTATCTAACTCACAAAACTCGAATATGTATGTAACTGGAAGAAATCTAAAACTGAATGCTCAGAAAGAAACACTACTCATGCTCATCTAATAGCAAAAGAAACAAGGCGTACTGGAATGCTAAACATGTAAAGCAAATCTAAACAAACATGCTAGCATAAAAGAAAACTAAACTTGCTAGATTTTAAACTTATGTGAAGCTTATTTCTTTTGTTCAAAAACTTATACTTATAATACTTCAAAATAATAATCAACTTCTTCTTGGGCCCGGCAACTGTACTTGCTATGCGCGCATCCCTAACTAGACCCGAGATAGCTGGTCCCGAATCTAGTAGGATTTGCTAGGTTATCTAAACCTAGGGACCGACTATGGGAGCCCAGCCCAAGGACTACTGAGAGTCCTGCATACTAGGTTATCTAAACCTAGGGACCGACTATGGGAGCCCAGCCCAAGGACTACTGAGAGTCCTGCATACTAGGTTATCTAAACCTAGGGACCGACTATGGGAGCCCAGCCCAAGGACTACTGAAAGTCCAGTACAGTGCCACTGATAAAAGTAAAATACTTGTTATCTTTTAATACTTCTAATATATAATGCCTCGGCATTTTAACGAGCACCTTGTGTGCCAAAATCCCTAAAGTCTTGACTTTGGGATCTACTTAAGGCCTTGGCTTTTTTCTTTCTTTTCTTTATCTTTCTTATACTTGTTAATACCTCTAATAAAAGAATGCTTCTTTAAAAACTGAAATGTTTAAACAAATTCTAACTTTGAAATGCATAAACAAAAATCTGCATACTATGCTAATCAAAATTCTGCATACTATTCTAATCAAGATTCTGCATTCTATGCTACACTATTTTTGCATACTATGCAAACATAAAATCTGCACTATAAGCTTAATTAAAATCTGCACTATAAGCCTACATAAAAATCTGCACTATAAGCTTAATTAAAATCTGTACTATAGGCTTAATTAAAAATCTGCACTATAAGCGCTTAATTAAAATCTGCAATATAAGCTCTACATAAAAATCTGCATTATAAGCTTAATTAAAATCTGCACTATAGGCTTAATTAAAAATCTGCACTATAAGCGCTTAATTAAAATCTGCAATATAAGCTCTACATAAAAATCTGCATTATAAGCTTAATTAAAATCTGCACTATAGGCTTAATTAAAATCTGCACTATAAGCGCTTCTTATGCTTCGAATTCAAGAAGAACAAAGGTCCGAAACTACTCCTACTGCAGGTGAGAAGCACTTACCTTGATTCTTGGACTCACAACCGAACAAAAAGGGCATCTAGGACCTTGGCCGCTCGCCGGAGATGATACCCTAACTCCCTTTCATTTTCTGCCCGAGCTCCGCCATCGTACGCAGAAGAGAAGGAGAGAATGGTTTAAGTCACGGGAAAACAGAGCATCAACTTATCCCCTTTTATAATCCAATATTCTGTTAATTATCTTAGATAAATTTGCTACTTTTTCTAAACAAACAAATCCAACATCAACTTATCCCTTTTATAATCCAATATTCTGTTAATTATCTTAAATAAATTTGCTACTTTTTCTAAACAAACAAATCCAACATCAACTTATCCCTTTTATAATATTCTGTTAACTATCTTAAATAAATTCGCTACCTTTTCTAAACAAACAAATCCAAGATCAACTTATCCCTTTTATAATCCAATATTCTGTTAACTATCTTAAATAAATTCGCTACCTTTTCTAAACAGAAAAATCTATTTGCCCACCTGGTCAGTCGTGTTTTGACCGAGTCAAAGGTCGCGGGTTCTATTCTCGGCTTGGACATTTTTTTGTCGAAACTTCCTTCGTTTAATAAAAATACCAAACGACCTCCAAAAATTACATAAAAATACTCTAAAAATTTCTAAAAATCCCTAGAATATTTCTATAGCATTTTTAAATATTTTAAAATTACTTTTAGGACTCTAATTGAGGAAATTTGGGGCGTTACAATTACAGTCTTATTAGTCGACGGATAACTTGGATCAGTCGACCGATCCAAATATGTTAATGGCAGAGATAAGATCGAATCAACTTAGGAAAGGAAATTCTAGATTATGTCGAAGGATTAGTGCGATCAATGGACAAAATAACATGATTTACGAGATTCGAAGGATCGAATCAAAGAAAAGAAGGAAAGGCACAAGGGTTCAGTAGACAAATAGTTGAATTAGTCGACTGAAAGGTTCAATCTATGGAACAGTGGATCAGTCGACTGAACAATTTCTATAAAAAGGGCTTGGTGGCCGAGCCGAGAATTAACTCATTCATTCATTTCAATCACACTCACTATTTCATTTCTGTTGTTGCTACATGTGCAAGTTTTGTTATTACTATGTTGAGAGGTCATCCAACAACCTACGCCTAAGACTTAATTTTCATTGTTAGTATACTTTATATTTGTACTTGCATTGTAATTGCTCATCTTATATATCTGTACAGAAGGATCAGAAACACGATAAAAGGGAGGGTTGAATATTACTCATTAAAAATCTTTTCATTTATCAAAGTAAGCAGCAGCATAGAATATAGTAAGCAATACAAGTGACTTGATTGGTTAATTGGTTCGGACCCTATGTCGATTCCTACTCCAAGACTCATAATCCTTGATCGCACAGTTGGATAATCTACTAAAAATCTCCTTTCCAAAACCATCAGAGAAGAGGTAATTCATACAAGAGTTTTACAAGAAATTATATAAGTGTTAAACTTAAATTTACCGACAAATAATATTTGATATGAAGATCGTCAGAGCTTGTTTATTGTCGTAGCTTGCACAGAAGTATAGATCAGTAGTAGCACGAATAGGGAGGAAGAAGATAGGAAGATTCACAGAGTTGTTCTAGCTCAGACCTCGAGCTGTTCTTTTATAAGACACATTTGGTCGATCAAAAATCTGTTCAGTCGACCAATCACCCTATAGGTCGACTAATCAACCAGGAACTTCTCCCAAAGTTTCTTCGTGCAGCTCTAGGAACTTCTCCCAAAGTTCCTTTGTTGATTTGTAATCTCCGATCCGATTTACTTCTTGGGGTGGAAGTACGCTGAGTAGGTGGAACTCGTCTCTTCCGTTCGCTACGAAGTCTGCTTGCTCCTTCTTAGTCCATTGATGTTCATCCTTTTCATTTCCTTGCGAGTCTTTGAAAGCTATAAACCCATATTTAATAATTAACAGTTTTGAAAAATACCTCCATACGTTTCATCCAAGACGCAAATTCTCCCTTGAAATTCGGTATGAATATCGTTGGTCTAGCCATCGTTTCAGTGCTTTAGTCGGCGGTTAGTCCTTCTGAGGTAACTTGGCTCTGATACCAATTGTTGGAGTACTGGTGGTCGGCAAGATGAGGGTGAATTGTCTATCAACAAAAAAAACACCCTTCCATTCTTTCAACTCTAATTAAAAGCAACAATAATAATAAATTAACTTAACAACTAAAAAGACGAGGCACAAGATTTACTTGGTTACAACCAAGGTGATTGTTAATCCAAGGACAATGAAAAAGCTCTAAAAGATCTTCTTCGGTGAAGGCGGAGAAGCCTCTTACGCTCGTTAATTGCTCAGACAGTTGCTAAGAAATGAATCCTGGAGTTGATACATATTTCCTAGGTCCAGGGGTCTTTTTATAGCCCCTATAGAATCTTATCTGTAGTTTGAAGGCACCTCCAATAGAGGTTCAAGGCACCTTCAAGGGATGGAATTTTATCTGCCGAGGATAAAACATTATCCTCGGTAACGTTCACCTCCGCCAGGTCTAAGGCGCCTTCAATCAAGGTTGAAGGCACCTTCCATGGTGGGTTGAAGTCGCCTTCAACCCTGTTGAAGGCACCTTCCCACTGAAAGGCACGGAGGCTCCTTTAATCCCTATTGAGGGCACCTCCAGCTGCTCCGTAGCTCTCTTTTAGCTCTTCCGCTGCTCTGATCGCCTGGGTGATTTAGTCTATCTAAAATAGGGCTCTCTCGAACCCAAATTTTGGCATTCTCCTAGAGCAGGCTTCCTCCTTGCCTTCTTGTCCCTCGAATGCCACATACGTTCTTCTTGTCCATTAGTGTACTCTTCCGCAACATCTCATCCCTCAAATGCACCGAGCATGTCGGCTCCCTTTCCGTGTCATCCTTCTCACTAGCTGCGTCTTTCGCTCAACTTATTGTGTTCCTAAGCTCCTGCACACTTAAACACAAGCATCAAATACACAGGACCTAACTTTAACTTGGTTAATCGCATCAAAACTACCACGAGGTTCTAACAATCTTCCCTTTTTTGATGTCATCAAACTCAAGTTAAGTTAGGGTAAACCAAAAAAAGAAATAGTTTTAGTTTTTATAAAAAATTTGCAAGTAAAAAGATTTTTCTAAGTAAAGGAAATTTTTCTAAGTAAAAATTTGCAAGTAAGAAAAATTTTTCTAAGGAAAAATTTGCAATTAAGAAAAAAAATTCTAAGCAAAAATTTGCAAGTAAAAATTTGTAAGAAATTTTTTTTCTAATTGTTCTTTCTTCTCTCTCTTTTGATCACATTAAAAAATGAGGTTCATTAAAAATTCTAAGGAAAAAAAGTTTAGAAAAATATTAAGGTGTAAGCTCAAAAATTTCTAACTATTAAAAAAATATCATTGATAAAATAATAAAAAAATTTTAAATAATTTCTGATAGAATTTTGACAAACATTGAAAATATTAGTTAATTTAAATGCTTAACAGTTAGTCCATTAAACATTCATTTCATTAATTGACTTTCAGGTTATGGTAAGACACTAGGTCTTTTTGGTTATTGGAGCAACAACCACTTTCTAGACAAATCCTCTTAAAGAAATTAAACATTTAATCTTCTCTATGAAAACTCAAAAGAAAATTTAATCCAAATCTAATTTTGGAACTCAATATAGGTTCCTTCCTACTGGATTAATTAAAAATTTGGGGGTATGTAACTTCTGGGGATTTTTCTAAGTTGACCCCTGTTAAATCATAAATACCAGTTTAGCCTATTGATAGGTCCAACATTTGAATGATTATAGATATTTCTACATGCATAATTTTATTTGAATAATTATATTTATTCTTTTAATTTTTTATTTTCTAACTTTAAACTATCAAATAATTCTAATGGGCATGCCTTGGCTAATTATCTATTCAAATCAGAATTTTCATTTTCTAATTTGCATAAATTTTTAGAAAGTATTTTGATAAATTGGAAAGATTGTTCGGGTGAAATAGAATATACTTCACTTGTTGGTTGGTCCCAGGAAGATCGTACCGGTTCCACTGTACAAAAATTTTGTACAAGTGTTGAACCTTTTGTAAACAACCTATTGTATTCTTTAGAAGTTAAATTAGGAATCGTAAACGGAACTTAACATTGTTGATTCCAAATTTAACTTATTTATTCTTAATGGTTGAGACTTGGATCGTAAGCAGAACTTAACACTATTAATCCAAATCAACCTATGTTATAAATTCAATTAAATATTTATTTCCAAAATTGGCTTCCAGGACTGCATGGCGAGGCATATGACCTTTTTGGGTATGGGAGCATCCACCATCGCCTAGACAAAGCCTTTTAAGGAAAGCTAATATTTAATTTCCTTATATAACTCTAGGTTTAACCAAAAAGAATAATCGAATCACAAATTCAAAAAATAAAAAAAACACAAACTCGAATAACAAATTCGAAAAACTAGAATCTAATGTCTCTTGTGTTTGGAATTCTTACAAAGAAAAATAACTAGCATGATGCGGAAAACAATTACTAGTTATACCTTTTTTTTATATGCTAATAACCTCGAGATCTTCTGCCGTATTCCTCGCCTCGCCTTGGACGTCGTGTGGGTGACGATCCTCCAAGATGAACACCACCCAAAAGCCTTCTTCCTCCTCTAATATTCGGCCACCACCACCACCAAGGAAAAGAGAGCAAGGGGAAAAGAAATAGGGAGAAGGCCGACCACAAGAGGGAGCTTCAACAAGAGAATAAGAATTGATGATTCATGAGGCCTCCCCTCCCTTTCTTTTATATTACTTGCCCAAGGTAAATAAGGAAAGATTTTTACAAATTAAAATCTTCCTCTTATTTTTCTTTTTTCCTTTTAATTTTTCCTTATCCTTCTCTTAATTGATTGGTCGGCCCCTTGCTTGGACACCAAGCAAGGGTGGCCAGCCCTTAAAAGAAGAAAGAAATAATCTTGTAAAAATTTTATAAGCAAAGAAAGAAAGCTCTTATAAAATTTTACAAGCTCTCTTTTAATTTCCTAAAGTGGATGTTAAAAAAGGAAAGTTTTAAAATTTAAAACCAAGTTTTAAAATTTAAAACTTCTCTTCTAAAATTTCCTTTTTTAACAAGGTTACAAAAAAGGAAAGTTTTAAATTTAAAACTCTCTTTTAAAAAACCATGAGGAAGGTTAAATAAGGAAAGCTTTAAAAACTTTTAAAACTCTCTTTTAAACCATGTGGCCTAATTCCAATAAGGAAAGTTTTTAAATTTTAAAATTTCTCTTTTAAAACTTATAGATGTCTACTGATCCTGTCTGAGAAACTTGACAAAACGGAAAGCTGGAAGAAAACCTACTGCTGATGAAGAATAATACCTGTGGAATATCGATCCGAGAAACCCAAAGTGGATCTGGGAGAATGAAGTCACAGAGTGCCCACCTTGCGCGAAGGTCCAATGACGAGAGAGAAACCTGACTAAAGAAAACCGAGATCTGGAGCTTCCAAGGCTTCCTGCGCACAAGAGACCAACAAACACTATCGTCAGTGACCTAAGATCGGGGTGGGAATCCCTGGCTAGGCCCTCCGACGCTCATGTCAGTGATCTCTCTTGGTGTGGAAGAAGGAAGAAGAAGATGAACAGTAGTTGAAAACTAGGGTTATCAGTGTGAACACCAATGTGAACTTACCTTGCCCACGGAGAGGATTCCCCCTTTTATACCACTTCATATAACCTCCGTAGTCATGAAGTGGATGCCGGTTCGTTAGAGTTTGTTATGAGATGACGTAAGCCGTGTACTTGTGGAAAATGACTTTTAAGGAATCTTTTTTGTACCCAGATGTACCTTCTTTGTCGTCTAGTACCTGTAGAAAATCCTAGAAGCATTCCTCCCGCCAAATTAGCAAACCTATTATACAATCACAAACTACAAATATCTTCATTAAACTATTTTATGAGTATTCTTGAAATATTTACTTCTGCCCTATCTCATAAGTTATATTAGAGTGCATCTATCATCCCTGCTTGTTCGTCCTATCTTTGCTATATCATAGACAGCTTAGTATTACATTGTGCCTTGTATCGGCCGAAATCGAACCCATACCAAGTTCGATCGGTTATTATTACTGCTCAATTAATCATTTAGTCTGATCCCATAAAGCTTTAGATCTTTTCATACTAGGATGAATATGTACACCAAATCGATACTATCTCGATTTTTCTGTTTAAACCTATAAACTCGACCGACATTAGCTTATCTTTCTCACGATATTTCTCGGGTGATATTGGTCTGGATCTCCCTAAGTTTGTTATCTTGGCTGATATTGGGCTACATTTTATTAAGTATGTAATCTCGGTCGATACTAGCCTACCTTCCCAGGGGTATATCTCGATCGATATTGACCTACCTTCTCAAGGTATTACCCGGCCGGGATTGGCCTACCTCTTTTAAGGTATACCTTGGCCGATATTGATCTATCTTTCCTAAGATATTACCCAACCGATATCGGACTATCCTTCTCAAAGTATTACCCATCGGGATTGGCCTACCTCTTTTAAGGTATATCCCGGCCGATATTGATCTATCTTTTCTAAGATATTGCCCAACCGATATCCAACCATCCTTCTCAAAGTATTACCCGGCCGGGATTGGCCTACCTCTTTTAAGGTATAATCCGGTCGATATTGATCTATCTTTCCTAAGATATTGCTCAACCGATATCGGACCATCCTTCTCAAAGTATTACCTGGCCGGGATTGGCCTATCTCTTTTAAGGTATATCCCGACCGATATTGATCTATTTTATTAATTCTACTATCTCCTTTTCTCTTTCATCAGGGGCCTATTAAACCTAACCCATATCACTAGCCTTCCTTTCAAGTCTAGTCGAAGGAGGTGTAGCCGACTGACTAGACATAAGTCTAATTTTGTTTCTTTGCCTGTTTTTACCCGTGACTCTGCCATGGGTACTGTAGTGACCTTATGAATTTTTTGTACAACAATCCTGTGAACCCAAGTACAATGATCCCGTGAACCCCAGTATAGTGATCCAGTACAGTGATCCCTTAAGTCCTTTGATCCTTTAAATAGGGTTGCGACCCTCTCTTCGTCCACCACTTGCCCCAGTTCTTTTCCTTCCTTGCTAATTTCTTCCCACCGAGAGTATGGTCTTAGATCCCCCTTTCTGGGGGCGACTCTTGTTGGACAAGGCGAGATCTATACATGAGTTTATTCAAGTTTTTGTTCTAGCTAACTCTCTGGTCCAAGAAACTATCATAAAAAATGAAGTTTCTAGAGATTTAGAATCTCCAACCGAAGGCACGACTGCTCTGGAGACCCAACAAGCTTCAGAGGAGTTCCCACTACTCATGGAGGGCCAACTAAATAGCCCATGGATGTCACGACGAGGGCATAGCCCATGTTATTTGCAGGCTAAGGCGACCTCTCTGAAAGCAGAGCTCAAGGGCTCAAGTAGAAAAGGGACTCTTTAGTCACCTTTCTACCAAGGCGTAAATAAATCTGCCCTTCCTTGTTCATGGGATCACTCTGATTCATAGTTTCCTTTGTCCCGGGCAAAATGTTCCCACTTATGCAGCCCAGGCAAGCTTCTTCCGTGCCAGGCAAAACATTTCCACTTATGCGCCTTGACAAGCTTGGCTTTTGTGGGATTGAAATCTTCTAAATACTCTAAGAATTTAGATTAATAATCTACACTAGCATCCTAGGATTTAGAATTTTTAAGAGGAAAATGTAATGTCATGCATCTACTTATGTCCTAAATGTAAAATCGAATGATTTTTTGTATCAAAGTAAGTGATTCTTTTGAGTTTCTTCAGTCTATGAGAATAGATAGGTTTCTCGATTTATTTAAAATACTTGGCTTCTCATGACACTGTCTCATTCATGTTAAACATGTTGGCTCGACCGATGCTAGTGTATCGGTTATAAGTAGGGTTATCCTGACCAATATTAACTTGTCTGCGATAGACAAGGTTATCTCGACCGATATTAGCTTGCTCCCTATAGATAAAGTTATCCCGATCGATATTAACCTGCCTATTATGTTAGTTAGAGCCCTAGAGCCAATCATTTGATGATTGTTGTATGGACTCATTGTATCATATTCTTGTATATAAATAAAGGCATTTGTTTTGGGTATTATACTTATTTGTATTAGTGCCAAATAACTAAGTATAATAGTGTCCTTGAGTAGAAGGTTCTTACCTATATCAATCGGTTAGTTGAATCGATGGTGAGATGATATAGGGAACACTACTCTTAATCATTCATAGTCGAGTATTAACATTTAGGGACAATGTTAATGCGATGAGACTAGCATGTAGGTCAACTCGATGACTTGATCTCACAAGTCATGGATATGGAGATATCAAGTTGACACATGAGTATGCATTGGAGAATGTATACTGAATGACCCACCATGAGAAAGTATCATGGATCATTATATGAGTGTCATATACTTTCTCATGTGGCTATTAGTATGACTACTAGTCCTTGGACCTAAAGTCACCATGGTTCCCTACATAAGGAGTTACGTACTTTGGCTTCGTCAAACGTCACCCGTAACTGGGTGGACTATAAAGGTGATTACTGTGTATGTAACAAATTATGCGGAGGGATGTGAGTGATGTAGATGAGATCTATCCCTCCTATATGACGGGAGTGATATCGATATTCTTGATAGAGTGAGACCACGAAGTGCATGCCCATGCCCAAATGAGTCAATATGAGATATTGAGCTCATTTGATTGAGTGAGTCTACTTGGAGTTCAAGATTTAGATTGATTAGAGGATGACACGGTCTATGCCTCATATAGATCAATCTAGATGTCTAGGATAGAAGGACAATGTCATATATTGTGAAGAGTCACAATTAGTAGTCACAAGGTAATGTTGGATCTCAACATTCTTATAACTTGGGTAGTAATGATGTGTTGCTAGATACCGCTCATTATTTATGCTTCTAAATGGGTTTAGGAGCATTGCCAATGTTATAAGAACCTATAGGGTCACACACAAAGGAAAATTAGATGGAGATTAGGTTAATTTGATGAACCTAAAGGATTAGGTTCATGTGATGAACCAAATTGGATTAAGAGTAATCCAAATTGTGCTAATTGAGTTGGACTCAATTTGGTTCATGTATTAAGTGAGTCTAATTTGGACTTAGACTCATTTAATTAATTTAATTCAATGAATAGAGATTTATTAAATTAAAATTGACTTGAACCAATGGTTAGATTAGATCAACCAAGGAAGAGAAGTGGTCAAGTTTGACTTGATTTGAGAGGAAGATGAAGGGTCAAGTTTGACTTGACCATTTGCCACCTCATTGGTGAGTTGGCATTAAGTGGCTAATGGTGATGTGTCACATCATTAAGGCTAGCACATGTGGGTGTCACCTCATGAGGGAGATCAAGAGTTTTTGACTCTTGAAATTCCATGGAGTATATAACTCCTCATGAAAAGTGGCCGACCACTTTAGTACTTGTGAGGAGTTTCATTTTGTGCGGTAACTCCATCTTCTTCTTCCTCAAGTTCTTTCTTCTCTCCCTCTCTTCCACCCTTGGCCGAAACTTCATAGAGTGCTAGCACACTCTAAAGTTTCTCTTCCATCGATTTGTTCGTGTGGATACACATAGAGGAGTATCTACCTTGATACTCTCGAGATCCGACGAACTTAGGACGAGTGGGATTACGCGAAGGGCTTCGCTTCAAAGGTATACCTTCTGATCTTGTAGATCTAGTGTAGATCTAGGAGTAGAAAACATGTATATGAAATTTTATTCTTCGCAAGGATCCGGTGGCGGGAGATTTCGGGGTTTCCGCAACGCAAAAAGCAGTTTTTGCGGCCCGAAAAACCCAACAGTGGTATCAGAGACACATGCGAAGCGTATACATGTTTTAATTTGTATTTTTATGAAAATTACAGATCTGTAACTTTCTGTAAAATTATGATTTTTATAGTTTTTATGGGTATTTTTCTCGTAGAAGCGAAGCACAAGTGTTTAGACACTTGTAGGCTTCGACTACCGAGAAGATCTTTCCGAAACGGTAAGGTTTCACCCCAAATATTTTTGGGACAGCGGGCTAAGGCGCTGTAGGATCACTAAGGAACACTCGCGATGGTTATATCGCGGGTAGGGGTACTGCCCCTGACCCCGCAAGGGGATTCGTTCCGCGATTGCGCCCCAAAAAACGCTAAACGGGACCGCCGGGAATTTTTACTCATAAAAATTATAAAAATTGTAAGAAAAATTACAGAAATTTATAAAAATTATATAATTTAGAATTATGTATTATTTTGTGATGGTCATGGCCCAAAAGACCCAATTAGATTAGAAATTATGTTGTAATTCGTAATACGGCTTGCGTGCCGTCGTGTGATTGTGTGTGTTGTATATTTGATACGCGACCTGCACGTCGTGCATTTATATTTATTTTTTCTTGTTGTAAATTAGTTTAGACTCGAATGTAACTCGAGTTTCACCATTGTAATGTACAAAAAATGGAGTGGTGGAAGGTCCACTCGAGACGGAGTTACGAGGAGGGCGCGAGCAACACAAGGTGGTCAAAGGAAGGAGCTTGAGAAGCTGTTGACCTTAGGTTGACCATCTGATCTTCTCATTGGCTTGAGAAGATCGTAGTAGGGCCATGACTAATCACAAAAATTATTTAATTAATTTCTTGTGTGTGTATATGTGATGCATGCTAGAATAAGTAATTAATTAGCGCCTTAACGATTCGATTCGATCAATCGCGTACATGATGCGCCCTAATGATTAGATTAGATCTAAATCGAGTATATGATACACCTCGTCGATTAGATTAGATCTTAATCGTGACAACTCGTAATGCCTACCATGTCGTGATACCTATCACTACCTCGATCACATGTAGTTGATGAATCTGCCAAAGTAGAGCAACACATATTATCTTGGTAGGGTACGGAGGGACGATCTTGGTCCCGCCTATCAACGCATGGGTGAGTAAAACTCAATTAGATTGAGTATAACTAGTTAAATCAAGTTTAACTGTAGCCATTTATCCAATAGTTGGAAGATAGGATAAAATCACATTTATATTAACTCTTGGGCGTATTAGCCAAAGCTAACTTGAGTTTTAATATAAATGCGGATCTTGATCTTATAAACAAGAGTTTCATAGAGATGTAATTGGTAATTAGTTACCTACCGATCATACTAAGTCTTGGGCGATTTAGCCAAAGCTAACTCAAGGCGTAGTATGATGTGGATCTTGTCCCACATGAATTATAGAATTCAGTGGGAGCATCATTTAATTAAAAGGCCTAATTAAATGATTACTAGAATATGATGTTTATTTATTTTCTGCATTTTTATGTTGTAGATTACCATAACGTCAAACACGAACACCTTCTCTCTGCGTTCTGTCCTTGATAAGGACAAGCTCAACGAAGCAAATTTTCTAGACTGGTACAGGAACCTGAGAATAGTTCTCACCCAAGAACGTAAATGTACGTTCTGGAGCAGCCTATTTCAGAGGCTCCTCTTGCCAATGCCACGCGAGCTGACAAAGATGCTTATAAGAATCATCAAGATGACGCATTAGATGTGTCATGTCTTATGCTCGCAACCATGAACTCTGAGCTTCAGAAGCAACATGTGTTAATGGGTGCTTATGATATGGTTGAACATCTTCGTCAACTATATTAAGGATAAGCACGGCACGAGAGATTTGAGATCTCAAGGGCACTATTTCAGTGCCAAGATGTTAGATGGGGCTCCCGTAGGTCCATATGTACTCAAGATGATTGGGTACATAGAGAATCTACAGAGGTTGGGATTCCCACTTGGCCAAGAGCTGGCCATTGACTTGATCTTGTAGTCTTTGCCAAAGAGCTACAGTCAATTTGTCATGAACTACAACATGAACGAAATTAACAAGCCACTGCCCAAACTGCTTAGTATGTTACGAACTGCTGAGCTCAACCTTAAGAAGGTTAAGCCCAACTCTATTCTGATGGTTCAGAAACACAAGGGCAAGGGCAAGCCTAAAGGCAAGGGAAAGTCCCAAGCCAAGGGAAAAGGCAAAGCACTGAAACCTAAAGGAGGGGTCGCCAAGGATGCTACCTGCTTTCACTGCGGTTAAACCGGGCAATGGAAGAGGAATTGCAAGGTGTACCTGGAAGATCTTAAGAAGAAGAGAAGTGAGACTTCCACTTCATGTATATATGTTATAGAAGTCAATCTATCTATTTCTTCATCATGGGTATTAGATACCGGATATGCTTCTCACATTTGTACTAATGTGCAGGCGCTGAGAAATAGCAGGGCATTGACGAAGGGCGAGGTGGACCTACGCGTAGGCAATGGAGCACGGGTTGCTGCTGCTGCTGTTGCTGTAGGGACTTATTTTCTATCTCTGCCCTCTGGGCTTGTATTAGAGTTGGATGATTGTTGTTATGTGCCTGCTTTGACTAAGAACATTATATCAGTTTCTTGTTTGGACAAGAAAGGTTTTTCATTTATAATAAAGAACAAATGTTGTTCAGTTTATTTAAATGATATGTTCTATTGTAGTGCACCTCTGATGAACGGACTCTATATTCTAGACCTTGAGAGCCCTATCTATAACATAAGTACCAAGAGGTTCAAGTTAAATGACATGAACCAAGCCTATCTCTGACACTGTCGCTTAGGTCATATAAATGACAAGCGCTTATCCCAGCTCCATAAAGATGGTTTGCTGGACTCATTTGATTTTGAATCATATGAGACATGTGAGTCATGCCTACTAGGCAGGATGACCAAGACTCGCTTTAGTGGACACAGTGAGAGAGCGACTGACTTGTTAGGTCTTATACATAGTGATGTATGTGGCCCTTTCAATGTCGCTGCTAGAGGTGATTATAGGTACTTCATTACATTTATTGATGACTTCAGTAGATATGGTTATGTGTACCTGATGACACATAAGTCAGAATCCTTTGAAAAGTTCAAAGAATTCAAGAATGAAGTACAAAATCAGCTTGGCAAGAGTATTAAGATACTTCGATCAGATCGAGGTGGGGAATACCTTAGCCATGAGTTTCGTGACTATCTAGCTGAGTGTGAGATTCTATCCCAACTCACTCCTCCTGGAACACCACAGTGGAATGGTGTATCTGAAAGGAGAAATCATACCCTATTAGATATGGTACGGTCTATGATGAGTCACACAGATCTTCCTACATTCCTTTGGGGCTATGCTCTAGACACAGCAGCCTTCATTCTCAACCGAGTTCCATCCAAGGCTGTAATAAAGACACCATGTAGGATATGGACTGGGAGAGACGTCCAGGTGTCTTTTATGAGGATTTGGGGTTGTGAAGCTTATGTTAGACGTCAAGTCTCGGACAAATTGGGACTCAAATTCGACAAGTGCTATTTTATCGGATATCCCAAGGAAACGAAGGGATATTACTTCTACGTTCCCAGTCAACACAAAGTAGTTGTGGCTAAGACTGGGGTATTTCTAGAAAGGGATTTTGTTTCTAGAAAGACTAGTGGGAGTACGTTCGATCTTGAAGAAATTCAAGATGTGGACCATAGCACTGAAGTCTCGATGGAAGTTGAACTGGAACCATAAAGTGTTGTGGATGATGTTGTTCACAAGGAGTTGAGGAATCACAACCAGTTCAAGTAGACATACCTCTTCGCAGGTCTGATAGGTACGTCGTCAGCTTGAGAGATACTCATTTCTCTTGTCTGACCATGATGATGTTGTACTCATAGAGGATGAGCCCACCTCCTATCAGGAAGCTGTGATGAGACTAGATTCCGAGAAATGGCTAGAAGCCATGAGATTCGAGATGCAATCCATGTACACTAACCAAGTATGGAATTTGGTTGATCCACCTGAAGGGGTCAAACTCATTGGGTGTAAGTGGGTCTTTAAGAGAAAGACTGACATGGATGGACTTATCTATAAGGGTCTCTTGGTAGCTAAAGGTTTCAAGCAAATTCATGGTATTGACTATGATGAAACCTTTTCTCCAGTAGCGATGTTTAAGTCCATTCGGATTATGCTTGCTATTGCAGCATACCATGACTATGAGATATGGCAGATGGATGTAAAAACCGCGTTTCTGAATGGAAACCTGCTCGAGGATGTGTACATGACACAACCTGAAGGTTTTGTAGATCCACAGCATACTGGCAGAGTATGCAAGCTGCATAGGTCCATTTATGGACTAAAGCAAGCTTCTCTGAGTTGGAATCTTCGATTTGATGATGCAATCAAACAGTTTGGTTTTATCAAGAATGAAGATGAACCTTGTGTCTACAAGAAGGTTGTAGGGAATATAGTTGTCTTCCTCATATTGTATGTGGATGACATACTACTCATTGGTAAAGACATCCCTTTGCTGCAGTCTGTTAAGACTTGGCTAGGGACTTATTTCTCAATGAAGGACTTGGGTGAAGCATCCTGCATTCTTGGCATACAGATCTATAGAGATAGATCTAAGAGATTGCTTGGCCTAAGTCAGAATACATATATTGATAAGGTACTCCTACGGTTTGCCATACAGAACTCCAAGAAGGGATTTCTGTCGATGTCACATGGCATGAGTCTTTCGAAGACTCAAGGTCCCTCTTCTAGAGAGGAGAGAGACCACATGAATCAGATTCCTTATGCTTCAGCCATAGGATCTTGTTGGAACCCCAAGGTGTTTTGATGTGATCAAACAAGCTAAGTTAGGTCCTGCGTTTGTTTAACCCTTGTGTCTAAGTGTGCAGGAGCTTAGGAACACAGGAAGTCGAGCAGAAGACGCGGCTAGCGAGAAGGACGGCACGGGAGAGAGCCGACGGGCTCGGTGCGTCTGAGGGATGAGGTGTCCGCGGAAGAGTACACCGGTGGACGAGAAGAGCGTGCGCGGCGCTCGAAGGACGAGAAATCGGGAAGGAAGGCTGCTCGAGGAGAAGGCCGGAACATGGGTTCGGGTGAGCCCTATTCCGGAAGGCCAAGATCACCCAAGCTAGCGGAGCCGGAGCGAACAGACCCGGACCGAGACTGGGACTTAACGGAGAAGTGATCCTGGACAAAAAGTCAATCGCAGTTGACTTTTTGCTTCGGGGCGCCCGGAACCATTCCGGGCGCCCAGAGCATGATTTTGACCAGGATCGAGATTTTCACAATCTGACCGTTAGGGGATAAAGTTTAGCCCCCCGGGGGCGCCCGGAACCCTTCCAGGCGCCCGGACCAATACTATAAATATAGCCTTGGTCCAGAAGCAATTATCAATTAAGAACAACTACTTGTAATCCAGTGCTTTCATTTGTGTTATTTCTTTCTATGCTTTCAACGCTGTAAGAGGCTACTCCGCCCAGAGGAGAATTAATTAGTGCGCCTTCTTTGCCTTGGATTAGCAATCCTCTGATTGCAAACCAAGTAATTCCTCTATGTCTATTTTCTGTTTTAATTAGTCTCTACTCTTTTAATTACAAGTTCTTTTAAGTTAGTTGAATATCCGAGAAGGGTTTTTGGTTTTATTTTGTAGGGCAATTCACCCCTCCCCTCTTGCTGGCCTCCAAAGGGACCTACAAGTGGTATCAGAGCCAGGCGCTTCAGGAGGACTAACCGCCGATCGAAGCAACAAGATGGCCGGACCAAGCATCGTTCCACCAAAATTCGAGGGGAACTTCGCAGACTGGAAGTGTCGTATGGAGGTATTCCTAAAAACAGATTTTGAAATTCGATTTATTATGAAATACGGTTTTGTAGCTCCAATAGATAAAGATGGAAAAGAAAAAGAAGAGAGCGATTGGACAAAGAAGGAGCAGAATGAGTCGGTAGCAAACAGCCGTGCGGAACATCACCTGCTGAGCGTGTTACCGCCTCAAGAGGTCAACCGCATCGGAAACTATTTATCTGCTAAAGAACTTTGGGAGAAGTTCTTGGAACTCCACGAAGGCACGTCCGAAGCAAAGCTCGCTAGAAGGGACATCCTCCGCAACAAACTGATGAACATCCGTCTGGAGAAAGGTGAGAAAGTAGTTGGTTTACACGCAAAGGTAAAAGAACTAGTTACTGGTCTCGAGAATCTCGGTGAAACGGTAACAAACCGGGACACTATACGCTACGCGCTCAACGCATTTCCAAGAACTCCGGAATGGACATCAATCGTCGACGCCTACTACATCTCAAAAGACCTGAAGGTAAGTACTTTAGAAGAGTTGTTTTCTACCCTTGAATTACACGAAACTAGATGTGCAGAGATATTAAAGGACACAACCAAGACTATGGCAATGAACGCAACCAATAAGGATGAACCCGAGTCAGACTCCGAAGACGATCAAGAAGCGTACATGGTAAGAAACTTTAAAAAGTTTTTTAGATCTAATAAATTTAAAATGCAGAATAATAAGAATCAAAAAGGTAGAAGAAAGGTACGGTGCTACCAGTGTCAGAAGGAGGGACACCTAAGGGAAGACTGCCCAGAACTCAAAAAGGCCAAAAGGAAGTCTCCCAAGAAACACAACCTAAAAGCAACTTGGGACGACACTTCTTCATCTGAATCAGAAGCTCAAGAATATGCCGGAATAGCACTAATGGCAAGCTACGATAGACAAAGTATATCAGAACCTAGCATCGATGAAGGGGGAGCGACCTCGGATGAAAGCAGTGAAGTAGGGGGAGATTCAGGTTTCAAGTCCGACATGGTAAGTGAGGTATGCCTCTTACCCCCTGATAAGCTTTACTCTGGTATCAAAGCTATGACTAAATCCATGTATAAATTAGAAAATAAAAATGCCAAATTAGAAAATGAAATTTTAGAAACAAAGAGAATTTTGGCAAAATCATGTCTTATAGAGGATTTTGAAAAATTGAAAATTGAAAATGAAAAACTAAAAGAAGAAATAGAAAGATTGAAAAAATCTAATGGTTCAAATATTCCTACTTTTAGAAATTTAAATTGGTATTATAGATTTCATCAAAGTCAAATTAGAAATATATCAAAAATCTATATACCTAGGAAATACTTGGTTAATCCTGTAGGTAGGAACCTTTACTGGATTCCAAAAACCTGTTTAACTTAAAATTAAAGTCAGACTTAGTATTTTCAGCAAGGAAATTAAACAACTAATTTCTTTATGAGGCTTTGTCTAAGGAAGTGGTTGTTGCTCCAATAACCAAGAAGGCCTAGTGCCTCGCCATGACCTGGAAGCCAACTATCGAAATGAAAAGTTTAATTGACTAACTGAAAAAACATTAATTTAAATTACTTAATGCTTTAAAAGAGTTATTCAATTTGTGTTAGAAAATATTTAAAAACTTTCTAACTTAACTTAGAAAATTTTCATTATCTTAGAAATTTTCATGAAAATTGACTTAGAATTTTTTTTAAAAGTTAACTTAGATTTTTTTTTAATTGCCTTATCATTTTTTAAAAAAAAATTGACTTAGAATTGTTTCTTATGAATATTCACTTAGAATTTTTTTTTTTAAAAAAAAATTAGATAAATTTTTTTTGAGAATGCTGAGATAAGTTTTAAACTTAAATTTTTAACACTTATGACTGTTCTTATCTGAAAAATATTTTTTTTTTTCAAACGAAAAATTCTGAAGAGTGTCTTTACTAAACATTTTACACTTAAAGTCTTGTTTGAATTTACCTTAGACTTGTTTATAACCCCAATTTTTATGTGATCAAAGGGGGAGAAGTATGTTAAGTCTAGGGGGAGGTACTATAATTTTTCAATTGAAAAATATTTGGACTTATTTTAAAATAAATTGTTTTTATTGCATATGATTACCCTAACTTAACTTGGGTTGCTCACATCAAAAAGGGGGAGATTGTTGGAACCCCAAGGTGTTTTGATGTGATCAAACAAGCTAAGTTAGGTCCTACGTTTATTTAACCCTTGTGTCTAAGTGTGCAGGAGCTTAGGAACACAGGAAGTCGAGCGGAAGACGCGGCTAGCGAGAAGGACGGCACGGGAGAGAGCCGACGGGCTCGGTGCGTCTGAGGGACGAGGTGTCCGCGGAAGAGTACACCGGTGGACGAGAAGAGCGTGCGCGGTGCTCGAAGGACGAGAAACCGGGAAGGAAGGCTGCTCGAGGAGAAGGCCGGAACATGGGTTCGGGTGAGCCCTATTCCGGAAGGCCGAGATCACCCAAGCTAGCGGAGCCGGAGCGAACAGACCCGGACCGAGACTGGGACTTAACGGAGAAGTGATCCCGGACAAAAAGTCAACCGCAGTTGACTTTTTGCTCTGGGGCGCCCGGAGCATGATTTTGACCAGGATCGAGATTTTCACAATCTGACCGTTAGGGGATAAAGTTTAGCCCCCCGGGGGCGCCCGGAACCCTTCCAGGCGCCCGGACCAAGACTATAAATATAGCCTTGGTCCAGAAGCAATTATCAATTAAGAACAACTACTTGTAATCCAATGCTTTCATTTGTGTTATTTCTTTCTGTGCTTTCAATGCTGTAAGAGGCTACTCCGCCCAGAGGAGAATTAATTAGTGCGCCTTTTTTGCCTTGGATTAGCAATTCTCTGATTGCAAACCAAGTAATTCCTCTATGTCTATTTTCTATTTTAATTAGTCTCTGCTCTTTTAATTATAAGTTCTTTTAAGTTAGTTGAATATCCGAGAAGGGTTTTTGGTTTTATTTTGTAGGGCAATTCACCCCTCCCCTCTTGCCGGCCTCCAAAGGGACCTACAATCATGTATGCCATGCTATGTACTCTCCCTGATGTCTCGTATGCTTTGAGCATGACGAGCAGGTACCAGTCAGATCCAGGTGAAAGTCACTGGATAGCGGTCAAGAATATTCTTAAGTACTTGAGAAGGACTAAAGAATATTTCTTGATATATGGAGGCAATGACGAGCTAGCTGTAAAGGGTTATAGTGATGCCAACTTCCAAACCGACCAGGATGATTATCAATCACAGTCAGGGTTCGTGTTTTGCATAAATGGTGGTGCTGTGAACTGGAAGAGTTCAAAGCAGGACACAGTAGATGATTCTACGACGGAGGCCGAGTATATTACTACATCAGAAGCAGCAAAGGAGACAGTTTGTATCCACAAGTTCATCACTGAACATGGGGTGGTTCCTAGCATCGCTGACCCTATTGAGCTTTATTGTGACAACCATGGAGCAATTGCACAGACTAAGGAACCTCGCTCACACCAGCGGACCAAACACATACTACGGTGCTTCCATCTCATTCGAGAGATTATCGAGAGAGGAGATGTGAAGATTTGCAGAGTACCCACAGAGGCTAACATAACAGATCCCTTGACCAAGGCTTTGGCACAGAGAAAGCATGATGGTCACACTGGGTCATTAGGCCTTAGAGCCTACACTGATTGACACTAGTGCTAGTGGGAGATTGTTAGTTAGAGCCCTAGAGCCAATCATTTGATGATTGTTGTATGGACTCGTTGTATCATATTCTTGTATATAAATAAAGGCATTTGTTTTGGTTATTATACTTACTTGTATTAGTGTCAAATAACTAAGTATAAAATAGTCCTTGAGTAGAAGGTTCTTACCTATATCAATCGATTAGTTGAATCGATAGTGAGATGATATAGGGAACACTACTCTTAATCATTCCTAGTCAAGTATTAACATTTAGGGACAATGTTAATGTGATGAGACTAGCATGTAGGTCAACTCGATGACTTGATCTCAAAAGTCATGGATATAGAGATATCAAATTGACACATGGGTATGCATTGGAGAATATATACTGAATGACCCGCCATGAGAAAGTATCATGGATCATTATATGAGTGTCATATACTTTCTCATGTGGCTATTAGTATGACTACTAGTCCTTGGACCTAAAGTCACCATGGTTCCCTACATAAGGAGTTACGTACTTTGGCTTCGTCAAACGTCACCCGTAACTGGGTGGACTATAAAGGCGATTACTGTGTATGTAACAAATTATGCGAAGGGATGTGAGTGATGTAGATGGTATCTATCCCTCCTATATGACGGGAGTGACGTCGTAATTCTTGATAGAGTGAGACCACGAAGTGCATGGCCATGCCCAAATGAGTCAATATGAGATATTGAGCTCATTTGATTGAGTGAGTCTACTTGGAGTTCAAGATTTAGATTGATTAGAGGATGACACGGTCTATGCCTCATATTGATCAATCTAGATATCTAGGATAGAAGGACAATGTCATATATTGTGAAGAGTCACAATTAGTAGTCACAAGGTGCTGTTGGATCTCAACATTCTTATAACTTGGGTAGTAATGATGTGTTGCTAGATACCGCTCATTACTTATACTTCTAAATGGGTTTAGGAGGATTGCCAACATTATAAGAACCTATAAGGTCACACACAATGGACAATTAGATGGAGATTATGTTAATTTGATGAACCTAAAGGATTAGGTTCATGTGATGAACCAAATTGGATTAAGAGTAATCCAAATTGTGCTAATTGAGTTGGACTCAATTTGGTTCATGTATTAAGTGAGTCTAATTTGGACTTAGACTCATTTAATTAATTTAATTCAATGAATAGAGATTCATTAAATTAAAATTAACTTGAACCAATGGTTAGATTAGATCAACCAAGGAAGAGAAGTGTTCAAGTTTGACTTGATTTGAGAGGAAGATGAAGGGTCAAGTTTGACTTGACCATTTGCCACCTCATTGGTGAGTTGGCATTAAGTGGCTAATGGTGATGTGTCACATCATTAAGGCTAGCACATGTGGGTGTCACCTCATGAGGGAGATCAAGAGTTTTTGACTCTTGAAATTCCATGGAGTATATAACTCCTCATGAAAAGTGGTCGGCCACTTTTGTGCTTGTGAGGAGTTTCATTTTGTGTGGTAACTCCATCTTCTTCTTCCTCAAGTTCTTTCTTCTCTCCCTCTCTTCCACCCTTGGCCGAAACTTCATAGAGTGCTAGCACACTCTAAAGTTTCTCCTCCATCGATTTGTTCGTGTGGATACACATAGAGGAGTATCTACCTTGATACTCTTGAGATCCGGTGAACCTAGGACGAGCGGGATTACGTGAAGGGCTTCGCTTCAAAGGTATACCCTCTGATCTTGTAGATCTAGTGTAGATCTAGGAGTATAAAACATGTATATGAAATTTTATTCTTCGCACGGATTCGGTGGCGGGGGATTTCGGGGTTTCCGCAACGCAAAGAGCGATTTTTGCGGCCCGAAAAACCTAACATATTATAGACAGGGTCACCTCGATCGATATTCTCCCATTCTTTATAATAACATTAAAACAACGCTTTATGCTAAATGAGTCTCCTCATTTTTTAATTTTTGTCCTTGGTCCAGGTTCTGTCAGACTCAATCCATCCTTCTTTATTGCGCACAGTAAACTATGCCCCTTTTTCTTTAGAATTCCTTTGATCATGATGAGCTTTTCAATGGTAAGAGAATGTTGGAGGCTCAAGACGAGGCCTCACCAACCCTTGCGTGATACGATTTGTCGCGTCCAACATAAATGCCCACTTATGATTATATGACACGTGTCTTCCCTCTTTTTTAGTGTAACACTGGCATTTGCCCTTTTTCCTATAATCCACGTTGTCTATTGAAAAGAGGTGTTTTGATCCAACGATAGTTGTATGTCTTCTAAACCCTAAACCCTTCATCTTCTCATTGACTCTGTTCCTTTCTTCCCTGCCTTAGTGTTTCTTCTTTTGCTGCAGTCTTTGATCAATTCTCGTGATTACTGCTTTCCAGTGATCTTTTTCCTTGACTCCAGTAAGTAGTCTATTGCTCTGCTAACTTTTACTTCTATCTATGGCCGAAGAAACAATTGCCCCCTGGTATGCACAAATTTCATCCTCTTTTGACAAGAATTCTAGGTTCACTATTCGCAACCAGTATGAAATCCCTAGGGAATATAGCATCTTGATTCCTAAACCAAATGATCATCCTCATCGTCCCACCGCTAACTGCGTGACCTTTTTCAGGGATCAATTGATAGGGGGTTTAAGGTTTCCCATTCCTTCTTTTTGTTGGACCCCGTGGTGTTTTGATGTGATTAACCAAGTTGGTTAGGTCCTGCTTTGTGTTTGATCCCTGTGTCTGAGTGTGCAGGAGCTTAGGAGCACAGGAAGTCGAGCGGAAGACGCAGCTAGCGAGAAGGACGGCACGGGAAGGGAGCCGATGGGCTCGATGCGTCCAAAGGACGAGAGAGCTGCGGAAGAGTACTCCGGTGGGCGTGAAGAGCATGTGAGGCGTTCGAGGGACGTTAAGCCGGGAAGGAAGGCTGCTCGAGGAGAAGGCCGGGGATTGGGTTCAGGTGAGCCCTATTCCGGTTGGCTGCAATCACCCAAAGATCAGAGCATTGGAAGTCAAAGCAAGCTGGAAATGAAGCCAAGAAGCTGAGCTGCCAGCTTGAAGGCGCCTTCAACTAGGTTTAAGGAGCCTCCAGCTTGAAGGCATCTTCAGCCAGGTTGAAGGCGCCTTCAACCCAGTCAATCCGACCGTTTGCCTTCGGATAGAGTTCTATCCTATCACTCGCTTAGAGGCGCCTTGGACCCTCGTTGGAGGCGCCTTGGAGCTTCGAGATCAGATTTCCAGAGGCTATTTAAAGGACCTTGGAGCTAGAAATTCAACAACAACTCAAGCAATCATTGTGTAGCCATTCCTAGCAATAGTTCTAAGCTTCCAAAGTGTAAAAGGCTTCTCCGCCTTCAGAGAAGGACAATTTTCTACTGAGCTCTTCATCACCCTAGATTAACAACCGTCTTGGTTGTAACCAGGTTAACTCCCGGTCTTCTCTGTCTTTCTATATTTTCGTATTGCTTTATTAGTTTATCAATATTGCACTAATTGAGTTGAAAGTACGAGGAGGGTATATTTTATTTTTTGTTTACAGCAATTCCCCCCCCCCCCCCCCCCTTGTCGGCCTCCGCTGCACCTACAATTAGTATCAAGCCTGATCGCCTCAGAAGGACTAACAGCTAACTGAAGTACAACGATCAAGACGATTGCCGGAGCAAATATTGATCCCTCGAAATTCGACGGAAACTTCGTGGCATGGAAACACCGGATGGAGGTATATCTTAACACAGATTTAAATATTTTATTAATAATGAAATTTGGTTATGAAGCACCAAAGACAACGAATGGAGAAGAACTCGAGATGCACCTCTGGACCAATAACCAACGTGACGAGTTTATGGCAAACACTCGGGCTGAATTTCATCTTCTAAGCGTACTACCAGATGAAGATCTCGTTAAAGTTGCCGACTACCGAAGTGCAAAAGAACTTTGGGAAAAGTTCTTAAGACTCCATGAAGAACAAATTGAAGTTGAATCCGACTCCTCGATGGACACTGACCCTACGTCAGAAGAGTCCGAAATCGAGGTAAGTGCCGAGACAGAACCAGTAACCAAACTCCAACTTGAAGACCTAGAATGCTCATCACAAATGAGCATCGATGAAGGGGAAGAAACATCAGAAGATGAAAACAACGTAACAAGGGGAGAATCAACCGCCGACAAGGTAAGTCAGGTATGTTCTCCACCTCTTGGCAAATTAATTGATTCAATTGAAATATTATCGAAAGGTTTTCGTAAATTAAAAATTATTTCGTCGAAAGAATATTTTGAATTAAAAACTGAAAAACTATTAAAGAATATTGAGTTAAAAGACACAATTTGTCAATTAAGATATTTTGACAAACTAACAATAGAAAATGTACAATTTTCTGCATGCTCAATATTTTTTGCTACAATTATAAAAAACTGTGAATTAAGAAATTATGAGAAGTTAAAATGGAAATTTAAAAATCATAATATTTGATCTTAGTTGAAATATTAGACTTAGCGCTTTCAGAGAAGAAAATTAAACAGTAAATTTCTTTATAAAGCTTTGTCAAGGAAGTGGTTGTTGCTCCAATAACCAAGAAGGCCTAGGGCCTCGCCACGACCTGGAAGCTGAAATATTGAAATGAAAGGTTTAATTAACTTTCTGAAAAAGCATTTAAAAATTAGAATTAAATAATGCTTTGAAAGTTTAATCAAATATTTTTGAAAATTTTTGTTTATAAATTCATTTGTAGAAATATTTTTTCTGGAAAGTTCTGTTTGAAAATTCATTTACTTAGAATTATTTTTTAGAGTTCCCTCTAATTAGGACCCCATTTTTGTTGTGATCAAAGGGGAGCGAAAAGTACAAGTTTAGGGGGAGTTAGGAAAATTATAATTTTACCTATTTTTTAAAAAATGTGTTGTAATTTTATTTATTGCAACAGTTATGCTTAATTGTTTAGTTTAGTAATTTTTCTTTAAAATTACTTTTTATGTCTATTTTTTTCCTAACTTGAACTTGGGTTGATGCACATCAAAAAGGGGGAGATTGTTGGACCCCGTGGTATTTTGATGTGATCAACCAAGTTGGTTATGTCCTGCTTTGTGTTTGATCCTTGTGTCTGAGTGTGCAGGAGCTTAGGAGCATAGGAAGTCGAGCGGAAGATGCAGCTAGAAAGAAGGACTGCACGGGAAGGGAGCCGACGGGCTCGGTGCGTCCGAAGGACGAGAGAGCTATGGAAGAGTACTCCGGTGGGTGTGAAGACCATGCACGGCGTTCGAGGGACGTTAAGCCGGGACGGAAAGCTACTCGAGGAGAAGGCTGGGAATTGGGTTCGGGTGAGCCCTATTCCGGTTGGCCGCAATCACCCAAAAGATCGGAGCATTGGAAGTCAAAGCAAGCTGGAAATGAAGCCAAGAAGCTGAGCTGCCAGCTTGAAGGTGCCTTCAACCAGGTTGAAGGCGCCTCCAGCTTGAAGGCGCCTTCAGCCAGGTTGAAGGTGCCTTCAACCCAGTCAATCCGACCATTTTCCTTCGGATAGAGTTCTATCCGATCACTCGCTTAGAGGCGCCTTGGACCCTCGTTGGAGGCGCCTTGGAGCTTCGAGATCAGATTTCCAGAGGCTATTTAAAGGCCCTTGGAGCTAGGAATTCAACAACAACTTAAGCAATCATTGTGTAGTCATTCCTAACAATAGTTCTAAGCTTCCAAAGTGTAAAGGGTTTCTCCACCTTCAGAGAAGGAGAATTTTTCTACTGAGCTCTTCATCGCCCTAGATTAACAACCGTCTTGGTTGTAACCAGGTTAACTCCCGATCTTCTCTGTCTTTCTATATTTTCGTATTACTTTATTAATTTATCACTATTGCACTAATTGAGTTGAAAGTACGAGGAGGGTATATTTTATTTTTTTTTACAGCAATTCACCCCCCTCTTGTCGGCCTCCGCTGCACCTACACTTTTCTAATTGACGTGAGCCAGTACTTTAACATTCCTTTGCAACAATTCGCCCCTAACGCCTTTCGTTATCTGTGTGGTACTTACATGTTGTTTCGTCTGTTAGATATACCTCCTACTCCTCAGATTTTTTTCATGTTTTCTTACCCGAAATGTTCAGAGCCCGGTGTTTTCCTTTTCCAATCCCGAACTAAAATGGTCCTCTTTGAGGATATGCCCTCTTCTCTAAAAGCTTGGAAATCTCACTTTTTTTTTGTGAAGTTTCCTGGGCCTATTCCCATGGTCCCATGCTTGGAAATCTTCTCTATCTCCCTTACTCGATGTCAAGGAACTTCACCTTCATCCTTCTTTTCCTCTTTATTGCGAAAAATTGTTATGCCGCCGCCTTTCCATCCTTAAATGGCTACGAGTTGATTTTCTGTATCTATTTGGCTTAAGCCCTGTCAAGCCTGATACATTAGGCTCCTTAGGTAAATTTCTAGTTTTCTCCTTATTGATTTTTACTAACTAAAACCCTTCGTTCTATTTTGTGCAGTGGCTGGGTTTTATGCTGCTTTGATTGATGAGGAGCTGTATTTGGAGGAAGCTCAGCTGCACGTAAAAGAGCAAGAGCTCTTTGCCGCCCTTGACTAGCCTTCCTCGGCTGAGGTTTTGGTTCCTGTGGCAGAAGCCTCCAGCTCTCAAGTGGTTCCTGAGGCTCCTGAGGGTCCTTCTGTAGAAATTCCTGTCATTCCTTTGCCAACTGTTTCTTCGCCGATGGGTGTTGCTTCTCCAGCAGCCACTTCCCTTCGTATTATCGAGCTTACATCCCCTATAAGCTCAGAAAAATCCTTAGCTGAAGTTGCTCCCAACAAACGTCCGGGACGTAAACATACTAGGGCTCCTCCTTCCAAAAGGAGACTTATCATTCCCGCCGACGAACTTGTTTCAGAAGGTTTTGTTCCTGCTGACCTTCCTTCTGATAAACCTACTTTGGTTGAGCTTTACCCTTCTCTCATTTTTCCTGCCTCACCTTCTTCCAGTACCAGTGCCCCTGGTGGCGTTTCTTTCACTTTTCCATTGTCTATTCCAGAATCTGGATCTCTACCCTCCTCACCTTCTTCTTATCTTGTTTTTGCCCCTCCTTCTATTCCAACCTCCTCTTTCTCTGCGGGTTCTTCCTCCATTCCCGTCCTCCCTATACTACTGGGAGGTTCCTTTGCTAGTGCTTGGGAGAAAATCCGTCCTCTTTTTGAAGAACTTACTACTCCTGAAACAATTGATCGCTTCTCCTACAAGGAAACTCAGGTATGTTTATTAGTATTTATTTATTATTCATCAGTGACTATGTCATAATCCTTTATTACATCTCTAGCGATGGATAGCAAACATGGGTTTGTCTCGGCTAATGCACAATTTATATAACGAGAACAAGAGGCTGAAATCTGAGAATGGAAAACTGAAATAACAGGTTACTGAGTTGTCTTCTGCCACACTTTCCATTGAATCCAAGAAACAACTTGAAGCCCAAATTGAGAGTCTCCAATCGCAATTTAAATCAGCTACAAACCTCAATAAGGAATTGACTTCCAAGTTAGAGAAGTGATGTGCGTAGATTATATACTCTTTTATGCATGTTTTTACGCACATTTACATACTTTGAGCATGCTTGATCTATGCATTTTTATACTTCCAGCTTTCCTTTTAGCATATTTACTCTTTTGGTTCGGAGATCTGCTTTTTGTGCATTTTCTGTACACAGGAGTCGATTTGGTGAAGAATCTACATCTTTGGGCATGCATTGGAGGAAACGAAGGGAGAAAGCACCGGGCCGTGTACCTCACACGGCCCTGCACTGGTATGGAGCTCGGGCCGTGTGGAGTTTGGCACCAACAGAAGAGGAAGATGACATGGCCGTGTCAAGATTTGAAGCCAACCAGAGCAGAAGCCTTACAGGGCCGTGTGGATCTACACGGCCGTGTGAGATTTCCAGAGACCAAGCAGGCTGCGGCCGTGTGCACCACACGGCCGTGTAGCATTTCCAGAGACTAAGCAGGCTGTGGCCGTGTGCACCACACGGCCGTGTATCATTTCCAGAGAGCAGAAGGGTTCTGGCCGTGTGGAGTCACACGGCCGTGCGGATTTGGCAGAGAGGGAACTGGACATGGCCGTGTGAATCTCACACGGCCGTGTCACGGGGCCGTGTGGCGCCCGATTCCCTCCTCTATTTAAACCCTTCTTCATGAATTGAAAGGGGATCTCTCCCCCTTTGGGAGAAAGCAAGATTTGGTGGTTTCCTCCCATTCTTGGGAGGATTTCTGGGCGATTCTAAGGGAGATCTCGACGATTCCGGCTCCGGAGCGAGGATTGGATCCGAAGACAAGGCTTCTTCATAGATAAGTTTTCTCTTTTCCCCTCTTCTTGTTTTCTTGGATAGGGGATTCAAGGAATGCTTGTAATTTCTATTCTTTTGGGTTTTCTTCCTCGATTCATGGAGTAGATCTTGTATTCTAGGATTAAGGGAGTATTTGTATGATGGATTGATGTAATCTCTTATGGATTTTCCATTTTCTTGTTTCAATGACATTATCTTGCTTGTATCAATTAGATCTTGAATGATTGATGGTGGTTTGTACTTAATTCTCATTCTTGATTGATTGTTTGGATTTCTTATGGACTTGGTAAGGATAAACTCTCACTCGATCATCCGAGGGATCCACGTGACAGGTGCAAGCCCGTGTAAGGACGTTTGAGAGATAATCTTGAAGAGGAAATGGGAATATTCAAGAGAGTAGGATGGATTCTATGATTAGCTTCTTGTATCTTTATAGATTAATAAGTTGTGGCTTCTATGTTGATATCTAAGGAAGGCATAGTAATAGGTGCGCTTCTGTGTAAGGACAACGTAGGTTCATATCTGATTAATCCTATTTAGATACATTTCTCAGTCCTTAGCCGGTTGTCTATTGCAAGAGGGAACCGGCAACTTTCTACATATTTGGCAATTGAGGAATAAGAATTGGTGAACCTTTTACATTCAAGAAATCTTACAAAGAAACCGAAACTCCTAGAATCTCCCTTTATCATAACTCAAAACACTAAACTCTTGTTTGTTGATCTTTAATATTAGATTTGTTTACCTTTACTTTGCTTTTGAAACGATTGGATAGTGGTTTAGCTAATTCGCATTGAGACATTTCTAGTACTTATTCCAGTCCCTGTGGATACGATAATCTTTTATATTACTTGCGACATTTCCGTACACTTGCGGAGCGTAACAAGAAGCAGATAGTTGAGACCAACAAGCTAAAATCTGATTATGAGTCTGCACTAGCTGATAAACTCAAGGCTCTTCATTTAAAAGATAATGAAATAGCTTCTTTGAATACTTCTCTGAACACGATTAAAGCAGAGGCCTCTACCAAAGATGCCGAGCTGAAGACTTCCCAAATAGCTTTGGTTGTCTACAAGGCTGGCGAAGATACTCGCTTCAAGGATCGGGCCACCATCATGATTAACTCTACTGAGTTCAACAGACCCATCGTAAAGTCTATTCCGGCAGCTTATATTGCTGGGGTTGCGGGAGCAATTAAACAATTGTGAGAGCAGGGTTTTCTATCTCGTGATCCCCCTCTTACTTTCTTAGATAAACATAGACTCCTAGCCGATAAGCCTGACGATTTATTTCCTCAGTTATCTATAGACTGACCTATTTACTTTAATCCTGATTGTTGTAAGGCCGAACTGCTACTGCTCATGACAATTCTTGTTCTAGACCGTTTTATTTTTTGTGAGGTTAAACTTCTTCTTTGCATCTGCCACCAAGGATTGTTTATGTTAAAGAACTTGTTAAACCATTTGGTCTACATTTTGTCCAATACTTGTATCTTTGGTATTTATATGTTTCAACATTATACATATATATATATAAAAAACTTGTTCCTTTTCATTTAGAGTGGTTTAGTTCCTTTTTGTATTTATTCCATAATTATGACTAGTTTACTGTCTTTCAATCGATGCATTACTAATCTTGATCGATTTATTATAGCATTCTCATCCCGGCCGATTTATCATAAGGTTCTCAATCCCGATCGGTTTTATTATAACCGCTCAATTTACTATAGCACTATAGCTTGACCGATTTATTATATTATCAGTCTTGCTCGATTCACTATAGTTTGATCGATTTAATATTAGTCTCGACCGATCTATTATGACCGACCGAACTATCACCATATTAACAAATATCGCTCGGGATTGAAATAGTATCCCTTACTTTGGTCTGGTATGTTCATACGGGATTATTGTTTACTTAGATAGATGATCTTAAGCTACCCACTTGCCCTCTTACCAAAACGACTTTCCTCATGCTTCTTCGATTCCTTTAAAATTAAGTGCAGAGAAAAAATGAGACTTACCGCATTTTTCCGAGGATGATCACTAATCTTAGCATCTTTTCCTCGGGATTCGGCTTTCTTTTTTGAATTCGATCCCATTCCTTGATGACACCATCTCCTTTTATGGCGGTTATGTGCCCTTATGTTTTTCCTTACTGAATTTATATTTCTCCTTTTTCTTACCCTCATTTGTATCTAAATTTTTCCTGAAATGTCATTGGCCTTTGGGTTTTTCCCTCTTTCTAGTTCTTCTTCTACTTTCGTTTGAGGCTTTTGGGTATAAGGCACAGAGGAAAGCAAGGGTTTAAGCCACTTTCTTCTGCTTCGATTATTCCTTCTTCTTCCTCCATTCTCTTTCCTTCTGCCATTCTTCCATGGACACTTCTTCCAAAACATGGTTTATTTCGTGCACTTTTGACCTTACAGAACCAGAAGAGGTGGATTTACAAGTGAGCTATGGCATTCCTTCCTATATGGTTCGTCCCACTCCTCAGGATAGTCCTCATCTTCCTCCCCTAGGAAGCATATCCATCTTTAGAGATCAAGTTTTACAAGGTTTTCGATTCCTCCTCACCCCTTTTTCGCTGATGTGAGTATCTACTTTGACATTCCCCTTAATCAATTTATTCCTCAATCTTTCTCTATCCTCATGGGTTTTGTTGGGGTGTCTAAATTATTAGATTTCCCTTTATCTACTGATCTTTTTCATTACTTCTTCCTTCCCCGTCGAGTAGACATTGGCGTTTTTAAATTTCAATCTCGCCCGAAGGCTATTTTATTCAATAGGATTCCCCCTCAAGGGGAATGACGCCAGAAATTTTTCTTCACGCGTCTCCCTTCTTCTCTCCCTTTTCCTATCAGCTGGATATAAGACCTTCCTCCGATTCCTAGTACTGACAATTTCCTCAATGATCCCTCCATTTCTCTCGCTTTATCTAAACTAAAGGGAGCAAAATTTTCCTTATCGGCCTTGATTGCAGAAGGTTTAATGTTTCCATTCGGAATAAGTTCTATCGACACTCCTCTGGAGGTATCTTTTGGTATGTTCAGACATTCTTGACTACGTTTGTCAACCGTTCGCTAATTATTTTCTAGTGCTGACAACACTTTATTTTTTTACATTTCAGCTGATGCTCTTCTTCCCGCTTTTATGTATAAGAACACCACTATGACCAAATCTTTTTTGAATAATCTCGGTGGAGAGTAGTTGCAGGCTCGTCGAGGTAATCTTGTTTCTTCTACCTTGGGTCTATTGTCTAAGGAAGAGCTAGAAGCGAAAGTCATTGCTAGTATGGAAGAAGAAGAGGAACAACCTTTCGTTGCCTTAGTCAAGAAACCCAAGCTTACGACGGATATTCCTTTTCGTGATACTTTTGGTACTTTTGTATAAACCCTCATTGTTCCCGCACCTATTTCGTTTGAGAGAGGTAATGCACCAATGCCCCCTACCCACATTGTTTCCAATCTTTCTCTTAGGTTGATAAGGCCAACTTTACTTATTCCTTCCTCTTCTATTGTTGTTTTAGCTACTCCTGCCTCCCAGATGGCTACTACCACTTCTACTTCCTCTCAACCTCTTTCCTTAGCCTTACCTTCTTTGACTTCTAGATCTCGGGCTAAAAGAACACCTTGCCGGAGATCTTCTCCAAGTCCAGTGTCTTCAGCAATTCATACTTCCACATTTAAGTCGACTCCTCTTGCATTGCCACCTTCCGTCCCCTCTAGTTCTTCCTCTGCTGCTCTAGTTTCTACTACTTCTTTCCCTCCTATTGTATCTTCTTCTTCTCGGCCTCCTTCGCCTTCAGTCCCCTGCCTTTATTCAGACAAGCTGTGAGTCTACCTTCTCAAATGGGATAGGCCTCCGATCCCCCTAGTTATGGTTCCCTACAACTACAAGGCTTGTTGGTTGAATCTTGGCTACATAGCCAAGAGCAATTGAAGGGCACTAATCTTTCAGAGCGGGTTGACAGTCACAGTCACCAAGCTGTTGCTGTAAGTATTTTTAATTATATGTTATTAACTTCTTATCACCTTTTCTAACCGCATTATTATTTTGTTTAGTTCCTTGCTTCAAGTTTTTACATAGACCAGCTACTTATGGCTCGGGACTGGGAGAACAGCAAGTTAAAAGCTCAAATAGAAACATTGAAAACTGCTCTTCCTCCTTCTTACACTGACATGACTCAATTGCGTGAGAAGGTAGCCTCACAAGATCAACAACTAGAGGCTATGAAAAAAGAGTTACAGGAATTACAATAGTCATTGAGAAACAAAGAGCTTGAACGGAGAACCCTGGAGCTACAAGTGGATCGATTGCGCTCCAGTCTCCAGGTGGAAATTGCTTTGAAAGACAAAGCTCTCTCAGATGTTTCTCATAAAAGCCTTGTTTTAGAGAAAGTGGAGAGACTTCATAATGTCTTTCTTTATGAGCTGGCTCAAGATTTAGCCTCAAAAGATTTTGCTATTTTACAGGGACATGAGCAAAGGAAAACTCAGGATGTTGAGATATCATCACTCCAGAAGGAATTAGAGCAGCTTTAATTAGAAAGAGACTCTCAAAGATCAAAATACTAAACTTCAAACTGAATTTCAGAGTTACAAGGAACAAGAAGAAAGCCGATGGGAAGATACACACTTAACTTATCTAAGTTCTCCGACGTTTGTCAATGAATATGTTCGTCGAATCATAGGGCTCTAAACCATTCTGTGGAAGGGGTTATTTAGCAATTGAAAGAAGGCGATTATCTACCCCGAGAACCCCCTTCTTTATTCATAAACCGTCGCAGGCTTAATCAAGAATTGCCCGAGAATTTGACTAATCATTTTGAGTAGGTATAACCATGTATTTATAAGAGACTTATAATTAACATACTTGTAATTAAAAGACTTATAATTGAGTACTTGTAATTAAAAGACTTGTACTTACCTGTTTTTTCTGGCTTGTCTTAGCTTGATATTGCTTCCTTCGACATGCTTTTGAGAGTTAAGAATGAATGCTATCTTGTTTAGAAATTCTTCATTATTTTTTGAACTTGAGCCTTGCTTTGATAAGCTTCTTCATCTGTAATACCTTCATTATCCATATGATTTTGAGCAATAAAAATTTTCCGTAAACCCTTTGAACCTTAATCGGGCATGACCAGGCATCAAGAATTCCACAAACTTAGGTGTTACTAAGGGATATGTAATTCTTGAGCAAATTCATATGAAGAACTCCAGAGAATTTATGTGCTTTGATTGAGCATAAAATCCCGAGCAATCTTAGAAAAGGAGCTCCATATAGCCGGGGCTTCTGGTCGGGCAAGTAATTTTAAAGAATTCTTCTCAGACTATGAATCCAGCTGTGCCTCCCATCTTGACTATCTTATTGTGAAGAATTTTATTGGGATCTGAGTTTATGATCGGGCGTGTAATCCCAATTGATATGGGCCGATAATTTATTGTGCTATGTCATATATGGATCAGGTGTTCAATCTTGCAGGATCTCTTTCATAATAATTTAAAGTCTCCAGTTACTGTCATGAAGACCTTTCCAGGTTACTTCATGAGATTTCTTGGTCGACTATGCATTTATGATAGTTTAAAATCTCCGGTTCATCCCATAAAGACCCGTCTGAGCTACTTCACGAGATTTCCCGATCGATTATGCATTTATGATAGTTTAAAGTTTCCGGTTCCTCCCATGAAGACCTGTCTGAGCTACTTCATGAGATTTCTCGATCGACTATGCATTTACGATAGTTTAAAGTCTTCGGTTCCTCCCATGAAGACCCGTCCGAGCTACTTCATGAGATTTTCCGATCGACTGTGCATTTATGATAGTTTAAAGTCTCCGATTCCTCCCATGAAGACCCGTCCGAGCTACTTCATGAGATATCCAGATCGACTATAGACCCGTCCGAGCTACTTCATGAGATTTCCCGATCGACTATGCATTTATGATAGTTTAAAGTCTCCGATTCCTCCCATGAAGACCCGTCCAAGCTATTTCATGAGATTTCTCGATCGACTGTGCATTTATGATAGTTTAAAGTCTCTGGTTCCTCCCATGAAGACCCGTCCGAGCTACTTCATGAGATTTCCCGATCGAATGTGCATTTATGATAGTTTAAAGTCTCCGGTTCCTCCCATGAAAACCCGTCCGAGCTACTTCATGAGATTTCCCAATCGACTGTGCATTTATGATAGTTTAAAGTCTCCGGTTCTTCTCATGAAGACCCGTCCGAGCTACTTTATGAGATTTCTCGATCGACTATGCATTTATGATAGTTTAAAGTCTTCAGCTCCTCCTATGAAGACCCATCCGAGCTACTTCATGAGATTTGTCGATCGACTATACATTTATGATAGTTTAAAGTCTCTGGTTCCTCCCATGAAGACCCATCCGAGCTACTTCATGAGATTTCCCGATCGACTATGCATTTATGGTAGTTTAAAGTCTCCGGTTCCGCCCATGAAGACCCGTCCGAGATACTTCATGAGATTTTCCGATTGACTGTGTTTTCATGAAAAACTAAAATGCTTGCACTAACCTTGTAATGGTTTAATGTCTTTGAGATTTTCTTAAGGAAATGGGATAGGTCCTTCCTTAAAGCTCCCCATGGTCGGTCGCTTGAACAGACTACAAATGTTCGCCTCATAATTGTCACGCTGTTTGAACCACATTTATTTCTCAGGCGATATTTGGCATGTATTGTATTTATCGAGAGGAATAGAGTACATAAACTATAAGCGTACTTGTCATTAGTTCACAGGGAAATTGCTTCAAATAATTTTAATTTGTTCTTTCAGACGTATTCTTGAATGATATGAGCTTGTTAGGTTCGGTAGGATTGTAAATGATTCGTGCTCCAGGGACGCTCAAGAATTCTACCTTCAGCATCTTGAAGATAATATGAACCTGATGCCAATTTTTCTATCACCTTGTAAGGTCCTCCCCACTGTGGTGCTAACTTGCTGACATCCCCAACGGGCTTAACGCGTTTCCATACTAGATCTCCTACTTGAAAAAATCTTGGGATAACTCTTCTGTTATAATTTTGCCTCATTCGTTGTCGATATGAGGTGAGATGAGTTGCATCTTTGTCTCTAATTTCCTCTATTAGGTCTAGTTCCATGAGTCATCGACCGACATTGTCTTCATCATATAACTGGTTTCTATCAGATTCTACTCCTACCTCGATGGGAATTACTGCTTCTCCCCCATAAACTAATTGAAAAGGAGTAATTCCTGTAGCTTCTCGGGGTGTAGTACGATATGCCCAAAGAACACTGGGTAATTCATCTACCCAGCTACCTCCGACATGATCCAGTTTGGTTTTTAAACCCCTTATAATTTCTCTATTGGTTACCTCTGTTTGACCATTACTTTGTGGATACGCCACAGAGGTGAATGCCTAAATAATACCGTAACTTTTGCACCAGTCTAGGATTCTGTCTCGTTGAAATTGCCTTCCATTATTAGAAACTAATTTATGAGGAATACCGAATCTGCATATGATATTTTTCCATAGGAATTTAATAACTGCATCTTCAGTGATCTGAGCAAGTGGTTCCGCTTCTACCCATTTAGAGAAATAGTCCATTGCTACTAATAAAAACCTTCTTTGTGCAGTTGTCATAAGAAATGGGCCCACTATATCCATGCCCCACTGATGAAAGGGGCAGGAGACTATAGAGGTCCTTAATAATTACGTACGATGATGTGGAATATTCTGATGTTTCTGACAAGAAATACAAGTTCTTACCAATTTATTAGAATCCTCGTGTAGAGTGGGCCAGAAATATCCTGCTAATAGAATTCTGCGAGCTAAGGATCTCCCTCCTATATGACTGCCACACGAGCCTTGATGAACCTCCTGTAGGATAAATTGTATATCTTATGTGCCAATACACTTGAGCAAAGGTCTAGAGAAAACTCTTTTATATAATTGCTCCCCTATCATAGTATACTGAGTAGCTCTCTTCTTAAGTATCCTTGCTTGTTCCGCATCATTTGGAAGAATGCCTTGCTGCAGATATAATGTGATTGGTGCCTTCCAGACACCTTGTATTTCTACGTCAGCTTGTCTTTCAATACAAGATATTAACAGGGTCTGCTCCACTGGCCGATCCAAATTCCATGGTGTTATAGCAGAGGCCAATTTAGCTAATTTATCTGCTACTTGATTTTTAGACCGAGGAACTTTTTGTATATTCACTTCTTGAAACTGAGACTTCAACTTATCAAATGCCTCAACATATAACTTGAGCCTATCATTATTAATTTCAAAGTTACCTGATAATTATTGGGCTGCTAATTGAGAATCAGAGTAGATAAGAACCCGAGCTGCTCCTATATGCCGAGCGACCAGTAATCCGGCTATCAATGCTTCATATTCTGCTTCATTGTTGGTGGCTCTATAATTCAACCTGACAGAAAGTTGAAGTCTATCTTCCCTTGGAGATATAATAAGAACACCAATTCCGCTACCTTGTCTGGTTGAGGAGCCATCCACATAAACTTTCCAAGTATTTTCTTCCTCGGGGCCTTGAACTTCTATAATGAAATCTGCTAGAGCTTGTGCCTTGATGGCCGAGCGGGGCTGATATTGTATGTCATATTCACTAACTTTGGTCGTCCATTTGATCAACCGACCGGATGCCTCCGGGTTGAGCAGCACCCGTCCGAGAGTACTGTTGGTCAATACAACAATTGCATGTGCTAAAAAATATGGGCACAACCTCCGGGCAGTCAACACTAATGCATAGGCCAACTTTTCGAGTGTAGTATATCTACACTTGGCTCCTTTTAATAAATGACTGGAAAAATATACAGGTTGTTGTTCTTTCCCTTCCTGCCTAACTAATATAGAGCCTACAGTGTTTTCATTAGCTAACAAATATAGGCTTTATCACACTATAGGCTTAGCTAATACAGGAAGGGTAGACAAGTAATCTTTTAATTCCTGGAAGGCTTTATCACATTCTTCGTTCCATTGAAATTTGTTCACCTTCCAAAGTATTTTAAAGAAATGGAAGCTACGATTGGTCGACCTGGAAATGAATCTAGACAAGGTTGTAATCCGACCGGTAAGTCTTTGAGCTTCCCTCATGTTGCGCGGTGGCTCCATGTTCTGAAGTGCCTTGACTTTGCTCGGGTTGGCCTCTATTCCCCGCTCGGACACCATATACCCCAGGAACTTTCCCCCATTTGCTCCGAATAGACATTTACCCGGGTTTAGCTTGAGCCCATATTGCCTCAATGTCTTGCAAGTCTCCTCTACATCCCTGCACAGATCAATAGCTTGAAGAGACTTAATTAAGATATCATCGACATATACTTCCATATTTCTTCCAATCTGCCTCTGGAAGACCTTATTCATAAGTCTTTGATAAGTTACTCCTGTATTTTTTAGTCCAAAGGGCAAAACATTATAACAATAAGTACCCTCAAATGTTATGAAACTGACCTTTTCTTGATCCTCCTTAGCTAGGGGACCTGATGATAGCCCTAATAAGCATCTAGCATAGAAATGTATTCACACCCAGCTGTAGAATCTACCAATTGATCGATCCGGGGTAGCGGATAATAATCTTTTTGTTGGTTGCTACTCGGAAAATCTAATGGTTCCACTGTACAAAAATTTTATACAAAGGTCTAAACCTTTTCCTAGCTACAATGTGTTCTTTTAAATTAAACTTGGATCGCCTGCAGAACTTAACACGTTTGATCCAAAGTTTAATTTATTTGTTCTTTTAGGTTTAGACTTGGATCTCCTGCGGAACTTAACACGTTCGATCCAAATCACCTAGGTTATTAATTTCATTAAATATTAATTTCAAAAATTGGCTTCCAGGACTGCATGGCGAGGCACATGGCCTTCTTGGATATGGGAACAACCACCACCGCCTAGACAAAGCCTTTTAAGGAAAGTTAATATTTAATTTCCTTAAATAACTTTAGGTCAACCAAAAAGAACAATCAAATCACAAGGAAAAGAAAAATAAAAGAACACAACATCGAAAACTAATTCGAAATACTAGAATCGCTTGCCTCTTGTATTTGGTATTTTTACAAAGAAATAAAACTAGTATGATGCGTAAATTAAATACTAGTATACCTTTGCTTTTGCAAATAAAAACCTCTAAGTCTTTTACCGTATTCCTCTTCTAATCCCGGACGTTGTGTGGGCAACGATCTTCCGAGACGAGAACCACCAAGGCACCTTCTTCTTCCTTCCTTCAAGTTTCGGCCAAGCATATCTTCTAAAGGATGAAGAACTTTTTTTCACCAACCAAGCTCCAAGGGATGCAAGCTTTCTCTCCTTCTTCCTCAAGCTAGATCCGACCACCTCCTCTAAGCTCCAAGAGATAAAGGATTTCGGCCACACAAGAGGAAGAGAGAAAAGAAGAAGGGCCGACCACACCAAGGAAGAAAAGAGAGAGAAAATAGAATAGAGTCGTTCGTCATGAAAGCACCTCTACCATCTCTTTTATAATCCTTGGTCTTGGAAAATAAGGTAATTTAAATAAAAACTTCCTTAATTCTTTTGCCATGAAAAGGAAAATTTATTTAATTAAAAATAATTTTCTCTTCTCTAATTTATTTGGTCGACAACTCTTCTCCCCAAAACAAGGAAAGTTTTAATTAATTAAAACTTCCTAATTTGTCTCCAGAAATTTATAAAAAATTTCTTCAATAATTTTTATCCCTTCATGATTGGTTAATAAAAAGGCAATTTTATAAATTAAAATCTTTCTTTTAACATGTGGATAAAAAGAAAGTTATCTGTAAAAATTAAAATCTATTTTAATCTACAAATAAGGAAAGATATCAAATCTTTTCTTAATCTTTTGTAGAAACTTATAAAAGAAAATATTTAATTTTTTAAACACTCTTTTAAATCATGAACATGGTTAAAAAAGGAAAGTTTTCTTAAAATTTAAAATCCACCTTTTCAACAAATAAGGAAATATTTCAAATTTTAAACTCTCTTTTAAACATGTGGATAATTTACAAATAAGGAAAGTTTTTACCAAAAATTAAAACCATCCTTTTAATCTACAAATAAGGAAAGAGATTAATCTCTTCCCTTAATCTTTTGTAGAAAACTATAAAAGGAAATTTTTAATTTTTTAAACTCTCTTTTAAAACCATGATATCCACATAAGAAATAAAAAATTCTTTTTAATATTCTAGTGGCCGACCACCTAAGCTTGGGACCCAAGCTTTGGTCGGCCACCAACTTGGCTCATCCACTTAGTCTTGGCCGGCCCTAGCTTGGGTTCCAAGCTAGCTTGGCCGACCCCATTGGATGGGTAAGAAGGTGGGTATGTGGTGGGTATAAATCTCTATATACAAGAGGCTACGATAGGGACCGAGAGGAGAAATTGGTTTTGGTCTCTCGATGAAATTAAGCTTCCCGTGTTCGCCCCGAACACACAACTTAATTTCATCAATAATAATTCATTCCACTAAAGAACTATTATTGAACTACCGCACCAATCCCAAATTACATTTTGGGCTCCTTCTTATTATGAGTGTGTTAGTCTCCCTGTGTTTAAGATAATGAATGTCCACTAATTAAATGAGTTACTGACAACTCACTTAATTAATATCTTAGTCCAAGAGTAGTACCACTCAACTTTATCGTCATGTCGGACTAAGTCCACCTGCAGGGTTTAACATGACAATCCTTATGAGCTCCTCTTGGGGCATTCTCAACCTAGATTACTAGGACACAATTTACTTCTATAATCAACAACACACACTATAAGTGATATCATATCTCAACTTATCGGGCTTATTGATTTATCGAACTAAATCTCACCCATTGATAAATTAAAGAAATAAATATCAAATATATGTGCTTGTTATTATATTAGGATTAAGAGCACACACTTCCATAATAACTGAGGTCTTTGTTCCTTTATAAATTCAGTATAAAAGAAACAACCTCCAATGGTCCTACTCAATACACTATAAGTGTACTAGTGTAATTATATAGTTAAGATAAACTAATACCTAATTACACTACGACCTTCCAATGGTTTGTTCCTTTCTATCTTGGTCGTGAGCTACTGTTTATAATTTATAAGGTACTGATAACATGATCCACTGTGTGTGACACCACACACCATGTTATCTACAATATAAATTAATTGAACAACTACATTTATTATAAATGTAGACATTTGACCAATGTGATTCTTATTTCTAGATAAATGTTTATACCAAAAGCTAGGCTTTTAGTATACATCTTAACAATCTCCCACTTATACTAAAAGACTAAGCTGCTATATCTGCTGCCATACAACTGATTCCCAACCTTTCAACATGGCCATCAAAAGCTCTTGCCTTAAGGGCCTTAGTGAAAAGATCTATAGGTCATCATCTGATGCAATCTAGGCAGCAACAACTTCTCCTTGTTTATACGATTTCTCGTATTGGGTGATACTTGCGCTCTATTGTGTTTACTTGCCTTATAGACTCATGGTTTCTTCGAGTTTGCTACTGCACCACTATTATTACAATAAATTGTAATAATCTTTCGACAAACTAGAAATCATATCTAAGTCTATCTTGAGGTTATTGAGTCATTCAGCTTTTATGACTACCTTAGAGGCTTGCCATATACTTAACTTCTATGGTGGAGTCCATAAAAACACTTATGCTTATCATTCTTCTATAGTTATGACTTTACCTCCTAAAGTAAACACAAAACCCCGAGGTTGACTTAATATTGTCCCTTTCCGATTGGAAGTCAAAATCCGTGCAACCCATAGGGACCAAATTAACTGCCTTGTAAGCTAGCATATAATCTCTAGTGCCTCTAAGGTACTTCAATATATGCTTTACTGTAGTCCAATGTCCTTGTCCAGGGTTACTTTGATATCTGCTACAGATTTCTGATCTCGTGCATAGCATACATTGGGCTTCCGACATCTGAAGCATAAAGAATTACCTTCATTTCCTCTATCTCCTTTGATGTCTTCAGAGACATCTCTTTAGATAAAGCTACTCCAAGCCCAAAAGGTAAGAAACCTTTCTTGGAGTTCTGCATGCTTAAAATGAGCAAGGAGTTTTTCGATATATGAAGCTTGAGATAAGTAAAATATTCTTTTCTTGCGATCCCTTATTACTTTAATCCCAAGAATATATACATTCTCCCAAGTCCTTCATATCGAATTGTTTGGACAACCATACCCTTACTTTTGACAACACTTTGATATTGTTTCCAACTACCAAAAATGTTATCTACGTATAGTACAAGAAATACCACCACATTTCCATCACACTTTTTGTATACACAAGACTTATCCGGTTACCAAATAAATCCATAGGTCTGGAATACTTTGATAAACCAGATGTTCCAAGACCTTGAAGCTTTGCCTCAGTCCATAGACTGATTGAGCTTGCACACAAGATGCTCTTTGCCCTTTGCAATGAACCCTTCTGGTTGCTTTATATGGATGCTTTCTTCAAGACTTCCATTAAGGAATGTTGTCTTGACATCCACTTGCCAAATAGATAAAAGAATCTGGATAGACTTAAGCATGGCTACCAGTGAAAAAGTTACCTTTTTCATCAAGCCTTGCTTTGAAAGTTTCTACCTTCCTGTCTATCCATCTTTTCCTATTGTAGACTTATTTTCACCGAATGGCTTTTACACCATCTGGTGGTTCTACAAGCTTCCAGATTTTATTAGAATACATATATTCTAATTCTGTATTCATTGCACTTTGCCAAAATGGTGCATCTTTATCTTAGAGTGCTTCATCATATGTCCGAGATCAGGCTCATGTTCATTTGGGATCAAATCCAAAAGACTCTCCCAAAACATGAATCTTTTAGGTTGTTTGACAACCCTCCTAGTATGATTAGACACTGTCTATAATTGTGTATCAATTGTGATACGTGTTGCAGTTTCTTGTGATATTTCATCTTGTACAATTGGTACTAGATTAGACGTGTCCTTTATTAAGAACAAATTTACTTATGGGCTTGTGATTCATTATATAGTCCTCTTCTAAAAATCAGTCATTGATACTAACAATGACCTTCTGATTTTTAAGACTATAAACCTACTTTCGTTTCTCTAGGATAACCCACAAACAAGTGAATTCCTATCCAACTTATCATTGTCTCTCTTCAGCATATGTGCTGGACTACCCAAATCCGAATATGCTTCAAAATAGGTTTACGCCTATTCAGCAATTCTATATGAGTAGAGAGTTCTGACTTGGAAGGTACTATGTTCACTTCCATTTCCAGAGTATATCCTTAAAACAAATTTGGTAAATAATTCATCATCAATCTACTTATTTCCATAAGAGTCCTTTCTGCTACACCATTCTGTTGGGGTGTACTAGGTGCAGTTAGTTGGGATTGAATCTCAACTTCTAATAAGTGACTCCTAAATTCTCCCAAGAGGTACTTGCCACTACGATCTCACCGTAGCGTCTTGATACTTTTACTTTGACATTTCTCCGCATCAGCCTCATACTCTTTGAACTAATCAAAACACTTAGACTTGCGACACATCAAGTAAATGTATCCATATCTCAAATAGTTGTCTATAAAATAGATGAAATATTCGAAACAACCTCTTGCCTGGATAGTCAAAGGTCTTCACAAATCAGAATGAACCTATTCCTATATATCTTTGGCTCCAAACCCCTTAGACTTAAAAGCTTCTTGGTTATTTTTCCTTCCAAGTAAGACTCGTAGGTTGGAAAATTTTCCTCTACCAATGAACCCAAGAGTTCATCGATTATTATCCTTTGAATCCTACTCAAGTTAATATAACCTAGCCTTAGATGCCAAAGATATGTTTGGTTCATTTTGAAGGTTCTTTCTCTTATTAAAGTTAGAGGATGTGTTATCAATTTCCATTTATTGCATCGTGGGAGTTATTGGATTATAAATTGTCAACCAACGTACCAGAATAGATATCTTTTCTATTTTCTTGATAACCACTTTGTTATCAAAAATAGACACAATATCTATTCTTTAATAGTTTAGAAACTGAAAACAAGTTCTTTCTAAACTTAGTACGTAAAGACAATTTCTAAAATCCATATTATATTCCTATTAGAGGATAAGCATCTCCCACTGCAATAGCTACCACCTTTTGCAGTAGTGCCCATGTAAACGGTGATTTACCTTTCATATAGTTATCGGGTTTTCTAGAACCCCTGCAATGAATTGCAGACATTATCAGTGGCTCCTATATCTACACACCAGGTACCGGTAGATAATACCACTAAACATGTTTCAACTAATAAATTAAATACACCTATATTGTTCTTAGTTCTAAGAAGACAGTCTACCTTAATGTCCAAGTCCTATTTCCAATCATTACAATTGGGACTACTAAGTCTTTTCTATAGTATAACAACTAGGGAATTGACAAACATTTTAAATCCTAAGAATCACAAAAATATTTGGTCAAGATCAATTCCTTAAAATCCCCATGAATTTTGTATGCCACGATAGTGTGGACGTATACAAAGTCAAAGAGGAGATTTTATCCATTAATTTTATTATCTCGTCAACTTTACTTTATGACGAATAAAATTAATAGTTGATTTGTCTTTGATCAAATATTTGGTCAAAACTTTTGAATTTAAAATAACATTGACTCCTCAAATAATATTATTTAAATTTACCAACACCTCAAACACCGTGAATTTTGCATGCCACGATAGTGTGGACGTATACAAAATTTAAACATTTGTAAGAGGAGGGTTTCACCCATTAATTATCTTGTCAATAAGTCTTTATGACAAATTAATAGTTGGTTTTCTTCGGTCACACAAATAATAGCAGTGACTCCGATGGGGAGGATACTATTAGACGTGCCTAAGTGTATACCATTACTTGACACTAAGTCCATTAATAAGATTGTGCCCCTTCCGATGGGGAAGATCACACACTCTTAATTAACTTCTTATAGTCATCCAAAATGGAAGTTTAAGCTAGTGATCCGCAAACAAGCTCATCTGATATGGAGGAAGCCACTTAGAGCCAACGCGCAAGCTTGTTGCATCACTTATAAACCAGTAATGGAGACCGTGGAATTTATTTAAAAATAAATCCCTCTCCCACTTAGTTATTTAAAGTGAGGAATTTTGACTATGCTAGCATACTTAGCATGCATACTAACAAGCACACACAACATGGCATAAAAAGCAATAAATAGAAAAACTAATTTTCAACTATTATAGCTTTTATCTATTGTTGTCCTCCGTGTGTCGCCAACCCTAGCTGCTGCCATCTTTGGCCACCGCCACCTGGTCTAGTTGTCGCATCCATCTTGCTCCTTGTTCCGCTGCGCCTCTGGTCCTCAAAAGGTTCCACGCCTTGCAAGATTAGATCCGCGACATAAATAGAATTTTACATTTTTCGATCCTATATTCCTCGAAGGAATGTACATGTAAACTAGATCGAACATAAAATAAAATTTACATCCATTGATCCTATATTCCATAAAAGGAATGTATATGTAACTAGATCAAAAAATACAATCCTAATAAAACTAAATACAGCTCCTACTGTATTTTATAATACAATTATGCACACACAATAAAAAGCCCTTGACATGTCCAAGAGTCCAATCACACACATAATAACTATAAGCCATAATAGTTGGATCCTGTATCCACAAAGTTAGCACATCCTACTATTAACCTGCCTAAATTATGTATGACATGTGCATAATTAAACTAATACCAAATACACAGAGGTAAAACCCTAGCTCTGATACCAATTGTTGGTTGCTACTTGGAAAACCTAATGGTTCCACTGTACAAAAATTTTATACAAAGGTCTGAACCTTTTCCTAGCTACCATGTGTTCTTTTAAATTAAACTTGGATCGCCTGCAGAACTTAACACGTTTGATCCAAAGTTTAATTTATTTGTTCTTTTAGGTTTAGACTTGGATCTCCTACGGAACTTAACACGTTCGATCCAAATCACCTAAGTTATTAATTCCATTAAATATTAATTTCCAAAATTAACTTCCAGGACTGCATGGCGAGGCATATGGCCTTCTTGGATATGGGAACAACCACCACCGCATAGACAAAGCCTTTTAAGGAAAGCTAATATTTAATTTCCTTAAATAACTTTAGGTCAACCAAAAAGAACAATCAAATCACAAGGAAAAGAAAAATAAAAGAACACAACATCGAAAACTAATTCGAAATACTAGAATCGCTTGCCTCTTGTATTTGGTATTTTTACAAAGAAATAAAACTAGTATGATGCGGAAATTAAATACTAGTATACCTTTGCTTTTGCAAACAAAAACCTCTAGGTCTTCTACCGTATTCGTCTTCTAATCCCGGACGTTGTGTGGGCAACGATCTTCCGAGACGAGAACCACCAAGGCACCTTCTTCTTCCTTCCTTCAAGTTTCGGTCAAGCATATCTTCTAAAGGATGAAGAACTTTTTTTTCACCAACCAAGCTCCAAGGGATGCAAGCTTTCTCTCCTTCTTCCTCAAGCTAGATCCGGCCACCTCCTCCAAGCTCTAAGAGATAAAGGATTTCGGCCACACAAGAGGAAGAGAGAAAAGAAGAAGGGTCGGCCACACCAAGGAATAAAAGAGAGAGAAAATAGAATAGAGTCGTTCGTCATGAAGGCACCTCTACCCCCTCTTTTATAATCCTTAGTCTTGGCAAATAAGGAAATTTAAATAAAAACTTCCTTAATTCTTTTGCCATGAAAAGGAAAATTTATTTAATTAAAAATAATTTTCTCTTCTCCAATTTATTTGGCCGACCACTCTTCTCCCCAAAACAAGGAAAGTTTTAATTAATTAAAACTTCCTAATTTATCTCCAGAAATTTATAAAATATTTCTCCAATAATTTTTATCCCTTCATGATTGGTTAATAAAAAGGAAATTTTATAAATTAAAATCTTTCTTTTAACATGTGGATAAAAAGAAAGTTATCTGTAAAAATTAAAATCTCTTTTAATCTACAAATAAGGAAAGATATCAAATCTTTTCTTAATCTTTTGTAGAAACTTATAAAAGAGAATATTTAATTTTTTAAACTCTCTTTTAAATCATGAACATAGTTAAAAAAGGAAAGTTTTCTTAAAATTTAAAATCCACCTTTTCAACAAATAAGGAAAGATTTCAAAATTTAAACTCTCTTTTAAACATGTGGATAATTTACAAATAAGGAAATTTTTTACCGAAAATTAAAATCATCCTTTTAATCTACAAATAAGGAAAGAGATTAATCTCTTCTCTTAATCTTTTGTAGAAAGCTATAAAAGAGAATTTTTAATTTTTTAAACTCTCTTTTAAAAGCATGATATCCACATAAGAAATAAAAAATCCTTTTTAATATTCTAGTGACCGACCACCTAAGCTTGGGACACAAGCTTTGGCCGGCCACCAACTTGGCTCATCCACTTGGTCTTGGCCGGCCCTAGCTTGGGTTCCAAGCTAGCTTGGCTGACCCCATTGGATGGGTAAGAAGGTGGGTATGTGGTGGATATAAATCTCTATATACAAGAGGCTACGATAGGGACCGAGAGGAGAAATTGGTTTTGGTCTCCCGATGAAATTAAGCTTCCCGTGTTCGCCCCGAACGTACAACTTAATTTCATCAATAATAATTCATTCCACTAAAGAACTATTATTGAACTACCGCACCAATCCCAAATTACATTTTGGGCTCCTTCTTATTATGAGTGTGTTAGTCTCCCTGTGTTTAAGATAATGAATGTCCACTAATTAAATGAGTTACTGACAACTCACTTAATTAATATCTTAGTCCAAGAGTAGTACCACTCAACTTTATCGTCATGTCAGACTAAGTCCACCTGCAGGGTTTAACATGACAATCCTTATGAGCTCCTCTTGGGGCATTCTCAACCTAGATTACTAGGACACAGTTTACTTCTATAATCAACAACACACACTATAAGTGATATCATATCTCAACTTATCGGGCTTATTGATTTATCGAACTAAATCTCACCCATTGATAAATTAAAGAAATAAATATCAAATATATGTGCTTGTTGTTATATTAGGATTAAGAGCACACACTTCCATAATAACTGAGGTCTTTGTTCCTTTATAAAGTCAGTATAAAAGAAACAACTTCCAATGGTCCTACGCAATACACTCTAAGTGTACTAATGTAATTATATAGTTAAGATAAACTAATACCTAATTACACTACGACCTTCCAATGGTTTGTTCCTTTCTATCTTGGTCATGAGCTACTGTTTATAATTTATAAGGTACTAATAACATGATCCTCTGTGTGTGACACCACACACCATGTTATCTACAATATAAATTAATTGAACAACTATATTTATCATAAATGTAGACATTTGACCAATGTGATTCTTATTTCTAGATAAATGTTTATACCAAAAGCTAGGATTTTAGTATACATCCTAACACTTTTGGGCAAGCTTTGTTGATATCCCGGAAATCAATACATACCCGTCATTTGTTTCCTGGCTTAGAGACCAAGACCACACTAGCTAGTCAGCTAGGAAACTGTACCTCCCTGATGTAGCCAGCTTCCATGAGTTTAGTTACTTCTTCCTTGATGATTTGATTTTGTTCTGCACTGAAATTTCTTTTTCTTTGCGTGACCGGCCGAGCATCTGGACAGACATGCAAAGAATGCTCCATTACTGAAGGAGAAACACCCGTGACCTCTTTGGGCGTCCAGGCAAAGACATCATTATTCTTCTTCAAGCACTACGCCAGCTCAACTTTCAGTGTAGGATCAAGATCGGTCGCGACATAAGTAGTAGCTTCAGGTCGACCGGTCTGAATATGGACTTCTTCCTTTTCTTCATAAACTAGAACAGGTGGATTTTCCTGAATGGCATTGACTTCGATTCTTTGAATTTTTCGAGCAGCGTTAGCTTTGTTGGATTTTTCGGGCCGCGAAAATCGCTTTTTCACGTCGCGGAAACCCTGAAAGCCCAAGCCACGGATCCGTGCGAAGAATAAAACTTTCGAAAAATACAAGTACGAGTTTCTAATCTAGATCTACACTAGATTTACAAGAGGAAACCCTTTATACCTTCGATGCGTGCCCTTTTCGTATCCCGCTCGTTCAAGGAGATGCCGGATCTCAAATTATCAAAGTATACAACTCTCTAGAAGTATCCACACGAACTAATTAGGTGGAAAAGACCAAACAATAGGTGTGCTAGCACCTAGATGATGTTAGGCCAAGAGAGGAGAGGGAGAGCAAGGAGAGAGCAAGAGGAAGAAGATGATGTGAATTGCCTTGAATGAAAAATGAATTCTCATTCACCACCAAAGTAGCTGACCACAAGCACAAGTGTAACTCCCATTCTCATTAAATGTGGCCATTAAAGAGAATAGAATTGTAACCTCCATGAGGTGGCACACACATGTGCTAGCCATGATGATGTGGCACATCATCATTGGCCACTTAATGTCAAGTCACAAATGATGTGGCATAAAGTCAAGTCAAACTTGACTCTTCCTCTTCCTCTCAAGTCAAGTCAAACTTGACTTAATCTCTCTCATGGTTGATCTAATCCAACCATTTAATTCAAGCCAATTTAATATAATGAATCTAATTTATTTAATTAAATTGATTCAATGAGTCATAATCTAAATTAGACTCATTGAACACATGAATCAACTTGAGTCCAACTCAATTAGCCCAATTAGGATTACTCTTAATCCAATTTGATTCATCACTGAATCTAATCCTCTTGGTTCATCATATGAACCTAATCTCCATCTAATTGTCCTTAGTGTGTGACCCTATAGGTTCTTGTAACGTTGGCAATGCCCCTAAACCCATTTAGGAGCATAAGTAATGAGCGGTATCTAGCAACACATCATTACTACCCAAGTTACAAGAATGTTGAGATCCAACATCACCTTGTGACTACTAATTGTGACTCCTCACAATATATGACAAGTGTCCTTCTATCCAAGACATCTAGATTGATCAATGCGAGGCATAGACCATGTCATCCTCTAATCAATCTAAATCTTGAACTCCAAGTAGACTCACTAAATCAAATGAGCTCAATATCTCATATTGACTCATTTGGGCATGGTCATGCACTTCGTGGTCTCACTCTATCAAGAATATCGATGTCTCTCCCGTCATATAAGAGGGATAGATCCCATCTACATCACTCACATCCCTCTGCTTAATTCGTTACATACCTAGTAATCACCTTTATAGTCCACCCAGTTACGGGTGACGTTTGACGAAACCAAAGAACATAACTCCTTATGTAGGGATCCATGGTGACTTCAGGTCTAAGGACTAGTAGTCATACTAATATCCACATGAGAAAGTACATGCCACTCATATAACGATCCATGATACTTTCTCATGGCGGGTCATTCTGTATACATTCTCCAATGCATACCCATGTGTCAACTTGATATCTCTATATCCATGACTTGTGAGATCAAGTCATCGTGTTGACCTACATGCTAGTCTTATTGCATTAACATTGTCCCTGAATGTTAATACTCGACTAGGAATGATTAAGAGTAGTGTTCCCTATATCATCTCACTATCGATTCAACTAACCGATTGATATAGGTGAGAACCTTCTACTCAAGGAAGCTATTATACTTAGTTTATTTGGCACCAATACAAGTAAGTATAATAACCAAAAACAAATGCCTTTATATAAGAATATGATACAACAAGTCCATAATACAATCATCAAATGATTGGCTCTAGGGCTCTAACTAACAAGCTTCAGTCCGGACGATCTCTACATAACATTTACGAGATGTCTTCTGATCACCTCGCACTTCCCCAACCTGGTCATCAACAGGAAATTTTATTTTTTGACAGAAAGTATAAATGACCACCCTAAACTTATTTAGGGCTGGTCGACCCAATATTACGTTGTAGGCAGATGGAGCATCCACCACCATGAAATAAGACCTTCTTGTCCTCATTAGGGGCTCCTCCCCCAAAGATATGACCAACTTTATTTAACCGAGCGGTTGTACTTCATTACCAGTGAATCCATATAAAGGAGTCACCATCTGTTGAAGTTCACTCGGGTCGATCTGTAATTGATCAAAAGCCTTCTTAAAGATAATATTCACAGAACTACTAGTATCTATAAAGGTACGAGAAACAGTATAATTGGCTATCACAACCTTAATTATTAATGCATCGTCATGGGGTATTTCTACCCCCTCAAGATCTCTGGGTCCAAAACTAATTTCTAGACCGGCTGCTCATTCCATGCTTCACCCGACAACATGAATCTCGAGTCTTCTTGCGTGTGCTTTTCTGGCCCTATTGGAGTCTCCGTCAGTGGGCCCGCCCGCAATCATATTGATATTGCCTCAGGCGGCATTACTCCTGTTTTCTTCTTGTCGGGCTATCATGGTTTCAAGCTGAGTCTTCTCTAGTACCTGACTTGTACCAGCCGGGATAGGTGGTGCGCCTTGTTGAGGCTTGACCAGGCGATATTCCAATTTGAGCGGACTTTGCTGCCTAGTTTGCTCTGATATTGTTACCGATAATAGTTTTGCCTCTGATAGCAATCCCTGTTTGCTCTTTTATTTTTCAAAATAAAACAGTCTTCAGTATGATGACTGCTGGTCTTGTGATAAGTGCACCATCTTCTTGATGCCTCTGGCTGTATCTCCATATGTTGTACTACTTGTGGACGATATTCTGGATGACGATGAGGTGGATGAATTACTCGTGGCCCCCTTAGTGGAGGAATAGGAGCAGGAGCTTTCTCCTTAACCAGAGTAGCAGAAGAAGTAGTGCCTTCTTTTCTGCAGGTAGCTTGAGCTTCTTCAACAGTAATGAATTCAGTGGCTCGTTCAATTAAGGAATCAAAATTCGCAGGAGGATTTCTCACTAGATCTTTAAAGAAATCATTATCATTTAGACCTTGAGAGAAGGTACTTACTAAGATTTCAATAGTAGCATTGGGTACATCGATAGCCACCTGATTGAATCTTTTGATGTAGGCTCTGATAGACTCCTTAGATGCTTGTTTAATTGAAAATAAACTCCAAGCAGTCTTATGATACCTCTTGTTACTGGAGAAATGGTGTAAAAAAACCTTCTTGAAATCCTTAAATTTTCGGATAGATTTTTCTGGCAATCTCTTGAACCAACGTTGTGCAACTCCTCCGAGTGTAGTAAGGAGCATCCGGCATTTCACCCCATTAGAGAATTGTTGTAATAATGTTACATTCTCAAATTTCAATAGATGATCCTCTGGATCTGTAGTCCCAGTGTACTCGCCAATCTATAAATTTTGGTACTGCTTAGGATGCGGATCAACCAGCACGCTTTGAGAGAATGGAGAAATGACTTTTTCCGGCGAGCTATCACTATTTATCATTTTAACTTTGCGCTTTTCTCTGTCTGGTGCTTCGCTAGAGGATTCCTGAAATATAGGCCTTCGTCCTCCCTGCTCTAAAGGAGTATGAAGAAAGGATCAAGGATGCCTTGTGGGAGAAGCTGTGGCTGGAGGAAAATATACATGCTCTTCTTCTTCCGACTCCTTTCCCTTTCGGTGCTCAGTAGTTGAAATTGCTGGATTATGAGCTACTTGCAGAGTGGCTCAAGTATGAGCTTGTTGCTGTTGTTGTTGTTGTTGCAAAGCCTTCTGCACATGAGTGTTGATGAGGAAATCTAGATCCTCATGGCTAACGATGAGTAGATTTGATTTTCCAGCCTCTTCCATCTTGTAGTCTCAGATTCAGGTGAAGTTCCCACAGACGGAGCCAAATTTGATCCTGTTTGAGAATCTTGACAAAATGGAAAACTGGGAGAAAACCTACTGCTGATGAAGAATAATACCTGTGGAATACCGATCCGAGAAACCCAAAGCAGATCTGGGAGAATAAAGTCACAAAGTGCCCTCCTTGCGAGAAGGTCCAATGACGAGAGAGAAACCTGACTGAAGAAAACCAAGATCTGAAGCTTCCAAGGCTTCCTGCGCACAAGAGACCAACCAACACTATCGTCAGTGACCTAAGACTGGGGTGGGAATCCCTAGCTAGGCCCTCTGACGCTCAAGTCAGTGATCTCTCTTGGTGTGGAAGAAGGAAGAAGAAGATGAACAGTAGTTGAAAACTAGGGTTATCAGTGTGAACACCAATGCGAACTTACCTTGCCCACGGAGAGGATTCCCCCTTTTATACCACTTCATATAACCTCTGTAGTCATGAAGTGGACCCCGATTCGTTAGAGTTTGTTATGAGATGACGTAAGCCATGTACTTGTGGAAAATGGCTTTTAAGGAATCTTTTTTGTACCCCAGATGTACCTTCTTTGTCGTCTAGTACCTGCAGAAAAATCTAGAAGCAATCCTCCAGCCAAATTAGCAAACCTGTTATACAATCACATACTACAAATATCTTCATTAAACTATTTTATGAGTATTCTTGAAATATTTACTTCTGCCCTATCTCATAATTTATATTAGAGTGCATCTATCATCCCTGTTTGTTCGTCCTATCTTTACTATATCATACACAGCTTAGTATAACATTGTGCCTTGTATCGGCCGAAATCGAACCCAGACCAAGTCCGGTCGGTTATTATTACCACTCAATTAATCATTCAGTCTGATCCCATAAAGCTTTAGATCTTTTCATACTAGGATGAATATGTACACCCAATCGATACTATCTCGATTTTTCGGTTTAAACCTGTAAACTCGACCGACATTAGCTTATCTTTCTCACGATATTTCTCGGGCAATATTGGTCTGGATCTCCCTAAGTTTGTTATCTTGGCTGATATTGGGCTACATTTTATTAAGTATGTAATCTCAGCCGATATTGGCCTACCTTCCCAAGGGTATATCTCGATCGATATTGACCTACCTTCTCAAGGTATTACCCGACCGGGATTGACCTACCTCTTTTAAGGTATACCTTGGCTGATATTGATCTATCTTTCCTAAGATATTACCCGACTGATATCGGACTATCCTTCTCAAAGTATTACCTAGCCGGGATTGACCTACCTCTTTTAAGGTATATCCCAGTCGATATTGATCTATCTTTCCTAAGATATTGCCCAACCGATATCGGACCATCCTTCTCAAAGTATTACCCAGTCGGGATAGGCCTACCTCTTTTAAGGTATATCTCGGCCGATATTGATTTATCTTTCCTAAGATATTGCCCAACCGATATCGGACCATCCTTCTCAAATTATTACCCGTCCGGGATTGGCCTATCTCTTTTAAGGTATATCCCGGCTGATATTGATCTATTTTATTAATTCTGCTATCTCCTTTTCTCTTTCATCAGGGACCTACTAAACCTAACCCATATCATCTACAAAGAGAAGATTTTAAAAATTCAAAACACCCCCTCATCTTTGAATTATTGTGGTCGACCCCTTTACAAAGCTTGTGGTCGGCCCCTTTAGGGAAGGTTGTGGCCGGCCCTTGGCTTGGTCACCAAGACTTGGGCCGGCCCCCTCTTGGACACCAAGATGGGCTTTTTATGAGTGGATTTGAGGCTTCATTGAGGCTATGACAGGGACCTAGAGGAGAAATTGATTTTGGCCTCCCGATGAGCTCAAGTATCCCGTGTTTGCCCTGAACATACAACTCAAGTTCATCAATAATAACTCATTCCACTAGAGAGTTATTATTGCACTACCGCACCAATCCCAAATTACATTATGAGCTCCTTCTTATCATGAGTTTGTTAATCTTCCTCCTGTGTTTAAGATATCGAATGTCCATTAATTTAATGAGTTACTGACAACTCATTTAATTAACATCTAGCTCTGAGAGTAGTACCACTCAACTTTATTGTCATGTCGGACTAAGTCCACCTGCAGGGTTTAACATGACAATCCTTATTAGTTCCTCTTGGGGACATTCTCAACCTAGATAACTAGGACATAGTTTCCCTCCATAATCAACAACACACACTATAAGTAATATCATTTCCCAACTTATCGGGTCTATTGATTTATCGAGCTAAATCTCACCCTTTGATAAGTTAATGAAATAAATACTAAATATATGTGCTTATTATTATATTAGGATTAAGAGCACATACTTCAATAATAAATAAGGTCTCGTTCTTTTATTAAGCCAGTATAAAAAGAACTTGCCTTAAATGGTCCTACTCAATACACTTAGAGTATACTAGTATAATTTATTAGTCAAGATAAACAAATACCTAATTACACTGCGACTATTCCAATGGTTTGTTCCTTTCCATCTTAGCCGTGAGCAACTGTTTACAATTTATAAAGAATTGATAACATGATCTTCTGTGTGTGACACCACACACCATATTATCTACCATATAAATTAATTCAACAACAACACTTAACATAAATGTAGATATTTTTGACCAAAAGTGATTCTTTATTACAAAATAAATATTTACAAAAGCTAGGCTTTTAGTATACACTCTTACAATCTTCCACTTATACTAAAAGACTAAGTTGCCATATCTGTTGTCATACATCTGATTCCTATTCCCTCCACATGCCGATCAAAAGCTTTTGCCAGAAGGGCCTTTGTGAAAGGATCTGCCAGGTTATCTGCTGATGCAATCTTGGCAATGACAACTTCTCCTCGCTTGACGATGTCTCGTATCAGGTGGTACTTGCGCTCTATATATTTACTCGCCTTATGGGCTCATGGTTCCTTCGAGTTTGCAACTGCACCGCTATTATCACAATAAATTGTGATGATTTTGGGCAAACCAGGAATCACATCTAAGTCCATTAGGAAGTTCCTGAGCCATACAACTTCTTTAGCTGCCTCAAAGGCTACCACATACTCAGCTTCCATGGTTGAGTCTGATACGCATTTCTGCTTAACACTCCTCCATGCAATGGCTCTACCTCCTAAAGTAAACACATATCCTGATGTAGACTTACTGTTGTCCATATCTGATTGGAAGTCTAAATCCTTGTAACCCGTAGGGAGCAAATCGTCTGCTTGATAAACTAGCATATAATCTCTGGTCCTTCTCAGATACTTCAATATATGCTTTACAGCAGTCAAATGTCCTTGTCCAGGGTTACTTTGATATCTGCTAACCATGCCAACGGCAAAGTAGATATCCGGTCTCGTACACAGCATTGCATACATTATGCTTCCCACAGCCGAAGCATAAGGAACTACCTTTATGTCCTCTATCTCCTTTGATGTCTTCGGAGACATCTCTTTAGATAAATCCACTCCATGCCTAAAAGGTAAGAAACCTTTCTTGGAGTTTTGCATGCTAAAATGAGCAAGGATTGTATCTATATATGAAGCTTGAGATAGGCACAACATCCTTTTCTTGCAATCCCTTATGACTTTGATCCCAAGAATGTGTGCACATTCTCCTAAGTCCTTCATATCAAATTTTTTGGACAACCATATCCTTACGTCCGATAACACTTTGATATTGTTACCAATTAACAAAATATCATCTACGTATAGTACAAGAAATACCACCACATTTCCGTTACACTTCTTCTATACACAAGAATCATCCGGACACTGAATAAATCCATATGACTAGATTATTTTGTTAAACCAGATGTTCCCAGATCTTGAAGTTTGCTTTAGTCTATAAATGGACCGATTGAGCTTGCACACTAGATGCTCTTTGCCTTTTTCAATGAAACCCTCTGGTTGCTTCATATGAATGTTTTCTTCAAGACTTCCATTAAGGAAAGCTGTTTTGACATCCATTTGTCAAACCTCATAATCCATATGAGCAGCAATGGATAAGAGTATCCGGATAGACTTAAGCATCACTACCGGTGAAAAGTTCTCCTCATAATCGATTCTCTCTTTCTAAGTGTACCCTTTCGCAACAAGCCTTGCTTTGAAGGTTTCTACCTTCCCGTCTGTCCCTCTTTTCCTTTTGTAGATCCACTTGCATCCAACGGCTTTTACACCATCTGGTGGTTCCACAAGCCCCCAGACCTTATTAGAATACATGGATTCTATTTCGAAATTCATCGCTTTTTGCCAAGATGCAGCATCTATATCTTGGAGTGCTTCGTCATATATCCGGGGATCAGGTTCATATTTATCCGGGATCAAGTCCGAAGACTCTCCCAAAAATATAAATCTCTCAGGTTGCCTCACAACCCTCCCACTACGACGAGGCACTATCTGTGGTTGTGTATCATGTGCGACACGTGTTGCAGTTTCTTGTGGTACTTCATCTTGTACTGTTGGTACTAAAGTAGACGTGTTCTCTCTAATTTCTTCTAGAACAATTTTACTTTTGGGCTTGTGATCCATTATATAGTCTTCCTCTAAAAATTGGGCATTAATGCTAACAATGACCTTTTGGTCTTTAGGACTATAAAATAAGCCACCTTTCGTTCCTCTGGGATAACCCACAAACACGCAAACTTTTGTACGAGATTCTAACTTATCAGCATCTAGTTTCAGCACATGTGCTGGACTACCCCAAATCTGAATATATCTTAGACTGGGCTTTCGCCCATTCCATAATTCTATGGGAGTAGAGGACACTGATTTAGAAGGTACCAAATTCAGATGTGCGTTGTCGTTTCCAGAGCGTATCTCCAAAACGAATTTGGTAATTCTGAATAACTCATCATCGATCTAACCATCTCCATAAGAGTCCTATTCCTTCGTTCTACCACACCATTCTGTTGGGATGTACCAGGTGCAGATAATTGGGATTGAATCCCTGCCTCTAATAAGTAATTCCTAAAGTCTCCTAATAGGTATTCGCCACTACAATCAGACCGTAGTGTCTTGATACTTTTACCAAGATGTTTCTCCACATCAGTCTTATACTCTTTGAACTTATCAAAGCACTCAGACTTGCGGCGCATCAGGTAAATGTATCCGTATCTTGAATAATCGTATATAAAAGATATAAAATATTTAAAACCACCTCTTGCCTGGATAGACATAGGACCACACAAATTAGAATGAACCAGTTCTAACACATCTTTGGCTCTATACCCCTTGGCCTTGAAAGGTCTCTTGGTCATCTTACCTTCCAAGTAAGATTCACAGGTTGGAAAATTTTCCAACTCCAATGAACCCAAGAGTCCATCAGCTATGAGTCTTTGAATCCTACATAAGTTAATATGATCAAGCCTTAGATGCCAAAGATACGTTTAGTTCATCTCCGAAGGTTCCTTTCTCTTATTGGAATTAGAAGATGTGTTATTAATTTCCATTTGTTACTTTGTGGAAGAAATTGGATTTAAAGTATATAAATTGCCAACCAATGCACCAGAACAGATAATAACCCTATTTCTCTTTATAACCACATTGTTATTGAAAGAAACAGAATATCCATCCAAATACAATTTAGAAACTGAAATTAAATTCTTTCTAAAACTGGGTACATAAAGACAATTTCTTAAAACCAAACTTCTATTCCTATCAAAAGATAAGTAGACGTCTCCCACTGCAACAGCCGCCACCTTAGTAGCATTGCCCATATAGACGGTTATCTCTCCTTCAAATACTCGTCGGGTTTCTTAGAACTTTGTAAAGATTTGCAGATATGATCAGTGGCTCCCGTATCTACACACCAGGTGCTGGTAGATAACACTGCTAAACATGTTTCAACTACTAGAGTATGAGATATACCTTTATTATTCTCTTTCCTACGAGGAGAGTCTGCCTTCCAATATCCTGACTTCTTGTAGATGAAGCACTTGCCCTTCAACTTCTTCATACCAGCTTTAGGTCCCCCAGAGGTTTATTCACCTTCTTTGCTAAGACAACCTGTTTCTTCTTCTTCTTGCCTTTCGGTTTAGAAGTAGAACCATTTTCAGCATAGTGAATCTGAGAATTATGATGAAATAGCCCTTATGCTGCCTGAAGTTCTATCAGTAGTTCCGGCAATGAATACATCCTTTTATTCATATTATAGTTCGGCGAAAATGCTCAAAACTTCTGGGTAGCATTTGGAGAATAATATCGACCTGGGATTCCCCATCGATTTCTCCTCCAAGGATTTGTATTTCGTTCAAACAAATCATCATCTTAAGGATATGATCCCTTATGGGAGTCCCCTCCTGCATGTTGGTTGTCATTATTTTTCTCATAGCTTCTTGCCTAGCAGCCTGATCTTGGTGACCAAAGAGATCCTTTGAGATTGTTTATTATATCATAAGCTGTTGGTAAATCTTGATGTTGATGTTGCAATACATTTGACATTGAAGCCAAAATGTAACACCGCGCCATCTCATCTACTTTTACCCATTTCCTATGATACTCAATCTCCTCTTGGGTAGATTCACCATTAGGCGGATTAGGCCAAACCTTAGTCAGTACAAACTTATAGCCCTCGGCAGTTAGAACAATGTCCAGGTTTCTTTTCCAATCAATATAATTGGGACTAGTAAGTTTGTTCTCTTTCAGTATAATGGTCAGTGGGTTGAAAGTCGTCCTAAGAATCATAAAAATAACTTTGGTCAGGACTCTAAATTTAAAATAATATTGATTCCTTAAACAATACTATTTAAATTAACCAACACTTCAAATCACCGTGAATTTTACATGCCACGATAGTGTGGACGTATATAAGATCAAACATTTGAAATAGGAGGTTTTACCCATTAATTTTATTCTTGTCAACCTAACTTTATGATAATAAAAATTAATAGTTGGTTTTCCTTCGGTCACACAAATAATAGCAGTGACTCCGATGGGAAGGATACTATTAAATGTGCCTAAGTGTACACCATTACTTGATACTTAGTCCATTAATTCAGAGTGTGCCCTTTCCGATGGGGAAAATCACACGCTCTTAGTTAATTTCTTATAACCATCCAAATGGAAGTTTGATCTAGTGATCCATAGACAAACTCATCCGATATGGAGGAAGGCACTCAAAGCCAACACGCAAGTTTATTTGCATCACTTACAAACCAGTAATGGAGACTGTGGAATTTATTTAAAATCCCTCTCCCACTTAGTTATTTAAGGTGAGGAATTTTAACCTATGCTAGCATATATCACATGCACATCCACACACATTACAGTAAATAAAAGCAATAAATTTGGAAATTAATTTTCCAACTATTATGGCATTTTCCATCACAGTTCTCTGTGTGCTCCAACCCTAGCTGCTGCTATCTTTAGCCACCGCCTCCAAGTCTGATCGTCGCATCTATCTTGCTTCTTATTCCACTGCACTTCTGGTCCTCAAAAAGTACCACGCCTCGGAAGCATCTGATCCGTGACAAAATTAGAATTTTACATATATCGATCCTATATTCCACGAAGAATGTACATGTAATCTAGATCGAAAACAAAATTCTAAAATCCTAGGACTAATACAGCTCCTACTGTATTAGTTAAATACAATCATGCACTCACACAAATAATGCCCTAGACATGTCCAAGGGTCCAATCACACACAACATCTATAAGCCATAATAGTTGGAGCCTGCAACCAAAGAGTTAGCATATCATACTATTATCCTACCTAAATTATGTATGACATGTGCATAATTAAATTGAAAACCAAACACATAGAGGCAAACTCTAGCTCTGATACCAATTGTTTGTTGGTCCTAGGAAGATCGTACCGGTTCCACTGTACAAAAATTTTATACAAGTGTCGAAACTTTCCTAAACAACCTATTGTGTTCTTTAGAAGTTAAATTAGGAATCACAAACGGAACTTAACATTATTGATTCCAAATTTAACTTACCTGTTCTTAATGGTTGAGACTTGGATCGCAAGCAGAACTTAACACTATTGATCCAAATCAACTTATGTTATAAATTTAATTAAATATTAATTTCAAAAATTGGCTTCCAGGACTACATGGCGAAGCACATGGCCTTCTTGGGTATGGGAGCATCCACCACCGCCTAGACAAAGCCTTTTAAGGAAAGCTAATATTTAATTTCCTTATGTAACTCTAGGTTTAACCAAAAATAACAATCTAATCACAAATTCAAAAAATAAAAAAAAAACACAAACTCGAATAACAAATTTGAAAAACTAGAATCTAATGCCTCTTGTGTTAGGAATTCTTACAAAGAAAAATAACTAGCATGATGCGGAAAACAATTACTAGTTATACCTTTTCTTTGTATGCTAATAACCTCGAGATCTTCTGCTGTATTGCTCGCCTCACCTTGGACGTCATGTGGGCGACGATCCTCCAAGATGAACACCACCCAAAAGGCTTCTTCCTCCTTTAATATTCGGCCACCACCACCACCAAGGAAAAGAGAGCAAGGGGAAAATAAATAGGGGGAGGGCCGGCCACAAGAGGGAGCTTCAACAAGAGAATAAGAATTGATGATTCATGAAGCCTCCCCTCCCCTTCATTTATATTACTTGCCCAAGGTAAATAAGGAAAAAATTTTACAAATTAAAATCTTCCTCTTATTTTTCCTTTTCCCTTTTAATTTTTCCTTATCCTTCTCATAATTGATTGGTCGGCCCCTTGCTTGGACACCAAGCAAAGGTGGCCGACCCTTAAAAGAAGAAAGAAATAATCTTGTAAAAATTTTGTAAGCAAATAAAGAAAGCTCTTATAAAATTTTGCAAGCTCTCTTTTAATTTCTTAGAGTGGATGTTAAAAAAGGAAAGTTTTAAAATTTAAAACCAAGTTTTAAAATTTAAAACTTCTCTTCTAAAATTCCTTTTTTAACATGGTTACAAAAAAGGAAAGTTTTAAATTTAAAACTCTCTTTTAAAAAACCATGAGGATGGTTAAATAAGGAAAGTTTTAAAAACTTTTAAAACTCTCTTTTAAACCATGTGGCCTAATTCAAATAAGGAAAGTTTTTAAATTTTAAAATTTCTCTTTTAAAACTTGTAGATGTCTACAAAGAGAAGATTTTAAAAATTCAAAACACCCCCTCATCTTTGAATTATTATGGTCGGCCCCTTTACAAAGCTTGTGGCCGGCCCCTTTAGGGAAGGTTGTGGCCGGCCCTTGGCTTGGTCACCAGGCCTTGGGCCGGCCCCCTCTTGGACACTAAGATGGACTTTTCATGAGTGGATTTGAGGTTTCATTGAGGTTATGATAGGGACCTAGAGGAGAAATGAGTTTTGGCCTCCCGATGAGCTCAAGTATCCCGTGTTCGCCCTGAACACACAACTCAAGTTCATCAATAATAACTCATTCCACTAGAGAGTTATTATTGCACTACCGTACCAATCCCAAATTACATTATGAGCTCCTTCTTATCATGAGTGTGTTAATCTCCTTGCGTTTAAGATATCGAATGTTCATTAATTTAATGAGTTACTGACAACTCATTTAATTAACATCTAGCTCCGAGAGTAGTACCACTCAAATTTATTATCATGTCGGACTAAGTCCACCTGCAGGGCTTAATATGACAATCCTTATGAGCTCCTCTTGGAGGCATTCTCAACCTAGATAACTATGACATAGTTTCCCTCTATAATCAACAACACACACTATAAGTAATATCATTTCCCAACTTATCAGGCCTATTGATTTATCGAGCTAAATCTCACCCTTTGATAAATTAAAGAAATAAATACTAAATATATGTGCTTGTTATTATATTAGGATTAAGAGCACACACTTCAATAATAACTAAGGTCTTGTTCTTTTATTAAGCCAGTATAAAACGAACTTACCTTAAATGGTCCTACTCAATACACTTAGAGTATACTAGTGTAATTTATTAGTCAAGATAAAATAATATCTAATTACACTACGACAATTTCAACGGTTTGTTCCTTTCCATCTTAGTCGTGAGCAACTGTTTATAATTTATAAAGAATTGATAACATGATCTTCTGTGTGTGACACCACACACCATGTCATCTACGATATAAATTAATTGAACAACTACACTTAACATAAATGTAGATATTTTTGACCAAAAGTGATTCTTTATTACAAAATAAATGTTTACAAAAGCTAGGCTTTTAGTATACACTCTAACATCACTTGCCTCATGAACTAATGCTCCCCCTTCATCAAAATTTTCCTCTGATGATCCTCCCCCTTCATTGATACTCATTTTTGAGCTACTTTTGTCTTCTTCTTAGTGGTCAGCCAGTAGAGCTAGTCCAACATAAGCTTCGATCTCGGATTTGAATGACGATGATTCATCCCATGTGGCCTTCAAATTCTTGTGCTTTGGTCTGTTGCCCTTGCCATTCTCCTTCTTCTTTAGTTTGGGGCAGTCATCCTTGATGTGCCCTTTTTTGTTATAGTTGTAATATCGAACCTTCCTTTTATTCTGATAGTCCCTTTTCTCTACGACTTAAATTTATAGATTGAATAAATTTATTAAATTTCCTTACCAATAGTGCTGCTTCATTTGCATCGATGGATATTTCAGAGTCTAAATCTGGTTCGCCCTTTTGGTTGGCTTTTAGTGCTATGTTATAGGTTGTCTGTTCTCCTTTGTTTCGTAAGTCTGCACATCTTGATTCGTGAAGTTCAAAAGTGGAAAAAAGATTTTCTAATGAACTAACTTCGAGGTCTTTAGATATGTAAAATGAATTGACTATAGATGTCCACTCGACTGTCCTATGAAATGTGTTTAAAGAATACCTTAATGAATCTCAGTTCATTATTTTTTCTCTGAGATTCGTTAGTCCGGTGATGAGTTCTTTGATCCTCAAGTGCAGATGTGCAACTGTTTCACTTTCTTCCATTCGGAGGTTTGTCAGCTGGTTCGGAAGTATGTCCCATCTCATGAGCTTTGCTTCAGAAGTTCCTTTGTGTAGCTCCAAGAACTTCTTCTAAAGTTCCTTTATTGATTCGTAATGTCCGATCTGATTTACTTCCTGGGGTGGAAGTATGCTGAGTAGGTGGAATTCGGCTGTTCCGTTCACTATGAAGTCTGCTTGCTTCATCTTAGTCCATTGATGTTATTCCTTTTCAATTCCTTAGAAGTCTTTGGGAGCTACAAAATCATATTTAATGATTAAAAGTATTTCAAAATCAGTTTTGAAATATACCTCCATGCATTTCTTCCAAGACACAAATTCTCCCTTGAACTTCGGTGGGAAGATCATCGGTCTGACCATCATTTTGGTGCTTCAGTCGGCGGTTAGTTCTTCTGAGGTAACTTGGCTCTGATAGCAATTGTAGGGCTGCTGGTGGTTAGCAAGAGAGGGGTGAATTCCCTATCAACAAAAAACAACACCCTTCTCGTTCTTTTAACTCTAATTAAAAGCAACAATAATAGTAAATTAAATTAACAACTAAAAAGATGAGGAACAGGATTTACTTAGTTACAACATATGTGGTTGTTAATCCAAGGACAATTGAAAATCTCTAAAGATTTCCTTCGGTGAAGGCAGAGAAGCCTCTTACACTAGTTAATTTCTCAGACAGTTGCTAGAAAATGAATACTGGAGTTGATATATATTTCCTAGGTCCAGGAGTCTTTTTATAGCCCCTGTAGACTCTTATCTATAGCTTGAAGGCACCTCCAATAGAAGTTTAAGGCACCTTCAAGGGATGGAATTTTATCTGTCAAGGATAAAACATTATCCTCGGTAACGTTCACCTCCGCTAGGTCTAAGGCGCCTTCAATCAAGGTTGAAGGTGCCTTCCATGGTGGGTTGAAGGCACTTTCAACCCTGTTGAAGGTAACTTCCCACTGAAAGGCGAGGAGGCTCCTTTAATCCCTATTGAGGGTGCCTCCAGCTGCTCCATAGCTCCCTTTAAGCTCTTCTACTGCTCCGTTCGCCTAAGTGATTTAGTCTATCTGGAATAGGCCTCACCTGGACCCAATTTCTAGCATTCTCCTTGAGCAGGCTTCCTCCCTGGCTTCTCATCCCTCTAACACTACATATATTCTTCTCATCCATCAGCATACTCTTCCATAGTACCTCGTCTCTCAGATGCACCAAGCCCGTTGGCTACCTTCCCGTGCCATCCTTCACACTAGCTACATCTTGCACTCGACTTCTTATATTCCTAAGCTCATGCAAACTTAGACACAAGGATCAAATACACAAGACCTAACTTTAATTTAGTTGATCACATCAAAACTACCACGGGATTCTAACAAAATGAAGATCTGTGAGTTATGCACGCGTGGTCGCTAATAGAGCCTGATTCTGAGTTTTGATTCAAAAGTTATGACTATTTAAAATTCAATGGGTCATATGATCCTGCAACATAGAGTTAGATAATAGTTATTGATCGTGCAATACAGAGTTAGATAATATATATTTAATATACATAAGTATGATAGTTAGAAATGTCTTAATCTCAACTTCTAAACCTCCATTAATTTCTTCAATTGGATCAGCGACCTAGGATTTGTCTCTTCCTGAGACACGACTTTCCATCGCTCCACTCCAATTGTTTATCTCAACTTACCAACTAAATATCAGGTTCTCCAGACCTGCTTGGACTTTACTGCCTAGCCGTGACTAGGGCCTTTTCGGTTGAGTAAACTATTGGTGCAATCTATTGGGATGTATATTATAAGCCTAGCTTTTGAAACATCTATTTGAAATATTTTGAAATGAGAATTACTTTGGTCAAATGTTTGTATTTTATATTTATATATATGTCAATCCAGTTGTCCATTTAATTTATATTGTAGATAACATGATGTGTGATGTCATACAGAAGATCATGTTATCGGTTCTTTATAAATTATAAATAGTAGCTCACAACCAAGATGGATTGGAACAAACCATTGGAACGATTGTAGTGTAATTTGGTATTAGTCTGTCTTGACTATAAAATTACACTAGTACACTATGTGTGTATTAAGTAGGACCATTTGAGATTGTTCGATTTATACCGACTACATAAAAGAATAGAACCTCTATTATTATGGATGTGTGTCCTCTTAATCCCTATATAATAATAAGCATGTATACTTAGTATTTATTTCTTTAACTTATCAATGGGTGAGATTTATTAGTTAAATCAATAGGCCCGATGAGTTGGGAAATAGTACTGTTTATATGGTGTGTTGTTGATTATAGAAGGAATCTGTGTCCTAATTATTTAGGCTGATGATGTATCCTTGAGGAGCTCATAAGGATTATCATGTAAACTCTGCAGGTGGACTTAGTCCAACATGATAATAAATTTGAGTGGTACTACTCTTAGAATCATATGTTAATTAATTGGGTTGTCAGTAACTCAATTAATTAACGGACATACGATATCTTAAACATAGGGAGATTAACGCACTCATGATAAGAAGGAGCTCATATTGTAATATGGGATTGGTGTGGTAGTTCAATAATAACTCTTTAGTGGCATGAGTTATTATTGATGGACTTGAGTTAGGTGTTCGGGCCGAACACAGGAAGCCCAAGCTCATCAGGAGGCCTAAACCAATTCCTCCTCTAGGTCCCTATTGTAACCTCTATATAAAGTCTCGCATCCACCCATCCACAACTTGGGTTTGGTTTGGTTTTTCTCTACCTTCCTAGGGCCAACGGCAAGGGCTATAAAAAGGATGCCCCCTAAAACCTAATTTTCCCATAATTCTCCCCTCCTCCTTGCTAGAGTCAGCACCCCCTCCTCCTTGCTTAGGATCGGCGCCCCTCCTCATTGTCAAGAGCTGGCGGCCCCTCCTCATTGCTAAGGGACGACGACCCTCCTCCTTGCTAGGGCCGACGGTCCTCCTTGCTAGGGTCAGCGCCCCTTCTTGCTAGGATCTCTTGGTGGCTGGCGGATTGGAGAAGAGGAAGAAGAGGAGAAGACACCCCATCCTAAAGCTTCACTTGGTGGTCGGTAGTTTGGATCCAAAGAGGGGAAGGGTGTTTGTTGTCTTAGTAGATCATCACCCACACTACGTCAAAGAAGAGGAGAGGAATACAGCAAAAGATCAAGAGGTTTTTAGCTACAAAGAAAAGGTACAACTAGTTCTTTAATTTCGCTGCGTGATTAGTTTAGTTTTCTTTGTATCGATTTTGAATACCAACACAAGAGGCCAGTGATCTTGTACTTTGATCAAGGTGTGCTTTGATCCTTCAAGAACTTGCCTGATTGATCAATCACATGTCTGATCGAACATGCGGGTTGCTAGGAAAAGTTTTGTACTTGTATAATTTTTGTACAAGAAAATTGAAACAGAACGGAATTCCAACACCCTTCAAGTGGTATCAGAGTAAGTTTTCTGGCTCTGTGTGATTGGTTTTCAGTTAAATTATGCACTGTTTATATATGAATTTAGGTAGGATAATAGTAGGATGTGCAAGAAACATTAACTCTGTGATTGCAGGCGTCCTAGTTCCAACTATTATGGCCTTTTATGTTTATGTATGATTTGAACCCTCGGGCATGTCAAGGTTGTTTTGTGTTGTGCATGATTGTTATAATTAAATGCAGTCGATTGCTATATTATTATTTTTTTTACATTCTGTTCAATCTAGATTACATGTAAATTCCTTTGTGGAATATATAATCGATAAATATAATTTTTTATTTCTTTTGTTGCGGCTTGTATCCTTGCTATGCGTGGTGCTATTTTGAGGACTGGAGGTGCGGTGAAGAAGGAAGCGAGATAGACGCGATGGCTTGATCCATTGGCGGCATATTGGAGGATAGTGATGGATGAGGCCATAATAGTTGGAAATTTTATTTTCATATTTATTGCCTTTATATGTTGTTTTTATGTGTTGTGATGCTGTTTTTATTTGTTGTGATGTGTGTGCATGTTAAAATTCCTCAATTTAAATAACTAAGTAGGAGAGAGATTATTTAAATAAATTCCACGGTCTCCATTACTGGTTTGTAAGTGATGCATTCAAACTTGCGCGTTAGCTTTAAGTGCCTTCCTCTATATCGAATGAGTTTGTTTGCGAATCACTAGATCAAACTTTCTCTATGGATGATTACAGGAAATTATTTAGGTATGTGTGATCTTCTCCATCTGAAGGGGCACAATCCTAATTAATGGACTAAGTATTAAGTAATGGTATATACTTAGGCGCATTTAATAGTATCCTCCCCATCGGAGTCACTGCTATTATTTGTGTGACCGAAGATGAACCAATAATTAATTTTATTTGTCATAAAGATAGGTTGACAAGATAATCAAATTAATGGGTAAAATCTCCTCTTACAAATATTTGAATTAGTATACGTCCACACTATCGTGGCATACGAAATTTACGGTGTTTTAAGGTGTTGGTGAATTTAAATTATATTGTTTGAGGAATGAATATTATTTTAAATTCTAAAGTTTTGACCAAATATTTTATTTTGTGATTCTCAAGATTTCAAAATGGCTTTCAATCCTCTCGCTATTATTTTAAAAGAAAATAAACTTACTGGTCCAAATTATATTGATTGGAAACGAAACTTGAGAATTGTCTTAACTATTGAAGAATACAAGTTCGTACTTCTTGAGGTCTGTCCTAGCGTGCCTGATAAGGATTCTAGTGAAGAGGAGATAGAGAAACATAGGAAATGGATCAACGCAGATGAGATGGCTCAGTGTTACATTTTAGCTTATATGTCAAATGTGCTGCAACATCAGCATCAGGCCATACCCACTGCCTATGACATGATGCTCAATCTCAAGGAACTCTTCAGACACCAGAATCGGGCTGCCAGGCAGGAGGCCATGAGAAACTTAATGATGACCACCATGACTGAGAGGATATCCGTAAGGGATCATATCCTTAAGATGATGGCTCATTTGAATGAGATGGAAGTCCTTGGAGCTGAAATCGATGGGAAAACTCAGGTCGATATCATTCTCCAAACACTGCCCAAGAGTTTTGAGTAGTTCCGCCTGAACTACAACATGAACAAAAGGGTTTATTCATTAGCGAAACTTCTGATAAAACTCCAAGCGGCAGAAGGGCTATTTCGTCAAAGTTCTCAAGTTCACATTGCTTAAAACATTTCTGCCTCTAAGTCGAAAGGTGGAAAGAAGAAGAAGAAACGATTTGGTTCGGCAAAGAAAGTGATTCGACCTCAAGGGACTGGGCTGCAGGCAGGTGTGAAGAAGTCGAAGGGCAAGTGCTTCACATGCAAGCAATCTGGACATTGGAAGGTGGACTATCCTCGCAGAAAGGAGAACAATAAAGTTATATCTTAATCATTAGTTGATGAAACATGTTTAGCGGTGTTATCTACCAGTACCTAGTATGTAGATACGGGAGCCACTGATCATATCTGCAATTCATTGCAGGGGTTCCAGGAAACTAGACGACTACATGAAGGAGAGATCACCGTCTACATGGGCAATGCTACGAAAGTGGCGGCTGTTGTAGTGGGAGATGTTTATTTATCTTTGATAGGATAAAACTTTGATTTTGAGAAATTGTCTTTACGTACCATGTTTTAGAAAGAAATTGATTTCAGTTTCTAAATTATTTATGGATGGATATTCTGTTTCTTTTGATGGCAAAGTGGTTGTCAAGAAAAATAGGATGGTTATCTATTCTGGAGTGTTGGTTGTCAATTTGTATACTCTTAATCCAATAACTCCCACGATGCAACAAATGAAAATTAATAACACATCTTCTAATTCTAATAAAAGAAAGCAACATTCAGAAATGAACTAAACATATCTTTGGCATATAAGGTTGGGTCATATTAACTTGAGTAGGCTTCAAAGGTTAATAACCGATGGACCTTTGGATTCATTGGTATTGAAAAATTTGTCTACCTGCGAGTCTTGCATGGAAGGAAAAATGGCCAAGAGGCCTTTTAAGACAAAGGGGTATATAGCCAAAGAAGTGTTGGAATTGGTTCATTCTAATTTATGTGGGCCTATGACTATCCAGGCAAGAGGTGGTTTCGAATATTTTATCTCTTTTATAGACGATTATTCGAGATATGGGTATATTTACTTGATGCGTCGTAAGTCTGAGTCCTTTGATAAGTTCAAAGAGTACAAGGATGATATGGAGAAACGTCATGGTAAAAGTATCAAGACACTACGGTCTGATCGTGGTGGAGAGTACCTCTTAGGAGAGTTTAGGAGTTACTTATCAGAGGTCGGGATTCAAACCCAATTTTCTACAACTGGCACACCCCAACAGAATGGTGTGGCAGAACAAAGGAATATGACTCTTATGGAAATGGTTAGATCAATGATGAGTTATTTAGAATTAGCAAATTTATTTTGGGGATATGCTCTGGAAATGACGGCATACATTCTGAACTTGGTACTTTCTAAGTCAGTATCTTCTACTCCCATAGAATTATGGAATGGGCGTAAGCCTAGTTTGAAACATATTCGGATTTGGGGTAGTTCAGTACATGTTCTGAAGGGAGACGCTGATAAGTTGGAATCACGTACAGAAGTTCGCTTGTTCGTGGGATATCCTAGAGGAACAAAAGGTGGTTTGTTTTAAAGTCCTAAAGATCAGATGCTCATTGTTAGCACCAATGCTCGATTTTTAGAAGAATACTATGTAATGAACCACAAGTCCATGAGTAAAATTGTTCTTGAGGAAATAAGAGAGGACACTTCTACTTTAGTACCAACGGTACAAGATGAGATACCACAAGTAATTGCAACACGTGTAACAAATGATGCACAATTATAGGTAGTGCCTCGTCGTAGTGGGAGGGTTATTAGACAACCTGAAAGATTCATGCTTTTGGGAGACTCTTCGGACTTGATCCCTGGTGAACATGAAGTTGATCCCTGGACATATGATGAATCACTCCAAGATAAAGATGCAGCATCTTGGCAAAGTGCAATGAACTCTGAAATAGAATCTATGCATTCTAATCAGGTTTAAGAGCTTGTAGAACCACCAAATGGTGTAAAATCCATTGGATGTAAGTGGGTCTACCAAAGGAAAAGAGGAATAGATGGGATGGTGGAAACCTTTAAAGCGAGGCTTGTTGCGAAGGGGTATACTTAGAAAGAGGGAATCAATTATGAGGAAACTTATTTGTCGGTAGCCATGCTTAAGTATATCCGGATTCTTTTATCTATTGCTGCTCATATGGATATGAGGTTTGGAAAATGGATGTCAAGACAGGTTTCCTTAATAGAACTCTTGAAGAAAACATCTTTATGAAGCAACCAGAGGGATTCATTGCGAAGGGCAAAGAGCATCTTGTATGTAAGTTCAATCGGTCCATTTATGGACTAAAGCAAGGTTCGGGATCTTGGAACATCCGGTTTGATGAAGTGATCCAATCTCATGGATTCATTCAGTGCCCAGATGAGCCTTGTGTATACAAGAAAAGTGATAGAAACGTGGTGGTATTTCTTGTACTATACATAGATGACATTTTGCTCATTGGCAACAATCTCAAAGTATTGTCAGACATAAGGGTATGAGTGTCCAAGCAGTTTGATATAAAGGACTTGGGAGAATGTGGACATATTCTTGGGATCAAAGTAATAAAGAATTGCAAGAAAAGGATGTTGTGCTTATCCCGAGCTTCATACATCGATATTATCCTAGCTCGTTTTAGCATGCAAAACTCCAAGAAAGGTTTTCTACCTTTTCGACATGGAGTGCCTTTATCTAAAAGGATGTGTCCTAAGACACCAAAGGAGATAGAGGAGATGAAGGCAGTTCCTTATGCTTCAGCTAAAGGAAGCTTAATGTATGTGATGCTATGTGCAAGACCGGATATATGTTTTACCGTGGGCATGGTTAGTAGATATCAAAGTAACCTAGGACAGGGATATTGGACTGCCGTAAAGCATATATTAAAGTACCTGAAAAGAACTAGAGATTATATGTTGGTTTACCAGGCAGATGATTTACTCCTTGTGGGTTACACGGATTCGGACTTCCAATCAGATAGGGGCAATAGTAAATCAAACTCGGGGTATGTGTTTACTTTGGGAGGTGGAGCCATAGCATGGAGGAGTGTTAAGCATAAATGCGTTTCAGACTCCACGATGGAAGCTGAGTATATGGTAGCCTCTGAGGCAGCCAAAGATGTTGCATGGCTTAGAAACTTCTTGATGGACTTTGATGTGATTCCTGCTTTGCCCAAAGTTATCACAATTTATTGTTGACAATAGTGGTGCAGTAGCAAACTCGAAGGAACCATGAGCCCATAAGGCAAGTAAACACATTGAGCGCAAGTACCACCTGATAAAAGACATCATAAAACGAGGAGAGGTTGTTGTCGCCAAGATTATATCAGCAGATAAACTGGCAGATCCTTTCACTAAGGTCATTCCGGTGGGAGCTTTTGATAGTCATGTTGAAGGGATGAGAATCAGATGTATAGCAATATTTATGGCAGCATAGTCTTTTAGTTTAAGTGGGAGAATGTTGGGATGTATACTATAAGCCTAGCTTTTGTATGAACATATGTTTTGAAATATTTTAAAATGAGAATTACTTTGGCCAAATGTCTGTATTTTATATTTATATATATGTTAATGCAGTTGCCCATTTAATTTATATTATAGATAACATAGTGTGTGGTGTTATACATAAAATCATGTTATCGGTTCCTTATAAATTATAAATAGTAGCTCACAACCAAGATGAATTGGGACAAACCATTGGAACGATTGTAGTGTAATTTGGTATTAGTCTATTTTGACTATAAAATTATACTAGTACACTATGTATGTATTGAGCAGGATCGTTTGAGGTTGTTCGATTTATACTGACTAAATAAAAGAACATAACCTCTGTTATTATGGATGTGTGTCCTCTTAATCCCTATATAATAACAAGAATATATACTTAGTATTTATTTCTTTAACTTATCATAACTGAATATGTAACTGTAACAAGCATATAACAATCAGATAGGGGCAATAGCTGAGTATGTGGCGGCCTCTGAGGCAGCCAAAAAAGCTGTATGACTCAGAAACTTCTTGATGGACTTAGATGTGATTCCTGGTTTGCCCAAAGTTATCACAATTTACTGTAATAACAGTGGTGTAGTAGCAAACTCGAAGGAACCACGAGCCCATAAGGCAAGTAAACACATTGCGCGCAAGTACCACCTGTTACAAGACATCATAAAATGAGGGGAGGTTGTTTTCACCAAGATTACATCAGTAAATAACCTGGAAGATCCTTTCACTGAGGTCCTTCCGGCGAGAGCTTTTGATAGGCATGTTGAGGGGATGGGAATCAGATGTATTGCAGCATAGTCTTTTAGTATAAGTGGGAGATTGTTGGGATGTATACTATAAGCTTAACTTTTATATGAACATCTGTTTTGAAATATTTTAAAATGAGAATCACTTTGGTCAAATGTTTGCATTTTATATTTATATATATGTCAATGCAGTTACCCATTTAATTTATATTGTAGATAACATAGTGTGTGGTGCCACACAGAAGATCATGTTATCGGTTCCTTATAAATTATAAATAGTAGCTCACAGCCAAGATGGATTGAGATAAACCATTGGAGCGGTTGTAGTGTAATTTGGTATTAGTCTGTTTTGACTATAAAATTATACTAGTACACTATGTGTGTATTGAGCAAGACCATTTGAGGTTGTTCGATTTATACTTACTACATAAAAGAACATAACCTCTGTTATTATGGATGTGCGTTTTCTTAATCTCTATATAATAACAAACACATATGCTTAGTATTTATTTCTTTAACTTATCAATGGGTGAGATTTATTCGTTAAATCAATAGGCCCGATGAGTTGGGAAATAGTATTGTTTATATGGTGTGTTGTTGATTATAGAAGGAATCTGTGTCCTAATTATATAGGCTGATGATGTCCACTTGAGGAGCTCATAAGGATTATCATGTAAACCCTGTAGGTGGACTTAGTCCGGCATGATAATAAAGTTGAGTGGTAGTACTCTTGGAATCAGATGTTAATTAATTGGGTTGTCAGTAACTCAATTAATTAATGGGCATATGATATCTTAAACACAGGGAGATTAACGCACTCATGATAAGAAGGAGCTCATATTGTAATATGGGATTGGTGTGGTAGTTCAATAATAACCCTTTAGTGGTATGAGTTATTATTGATGGACTTGAGTTAGGTGTTCAGGCCGAACACAGGAAGCCCAAGCCCATCAGGAGGCCTAAACCAATTCCTCCTCTAGGTCCCTGTTGTAGCCTCTATATAAAGTCTCGCATCCATCCATCCATAACTTGGGTTTGGTTTGGTTTTTCTCTACCTTCCTAGGGCCAACGGCAAGGGCTATAAAAAGGATGCCCCCTAAAACCTAATTTTCCCATAATTCTCCCCTCCTCCTTGCTAGCGTCGACATCCCCTCCTCCTTGCTTAGGGTCGGTGTCCCTCCTAATTGCCAATAGATGACGGCCCCTCCTCATTGCTAAGGGTTGGCGCCCCTCCTCCTTGCTAGGGTCGACGCCCCTCCTTGCTAGGATCTCTTAGTGGCCAGCGAATTGAAGAAGAGGAAGAAGACGAGAAGGCACCCCTCCTTGCTAGGGTCGGTGCCCCTTTGCTTTGAAAATGAAAACTTGATTTTTCTCTTGAAGAGTAAATAAGTATCGATTAAAATATTTGAGAAATTGAGCTTAATTGAATTGACACAACTAGGATAGAAGGCAAAATGTGCTAAGTTGGGATTTTGACATATTTTAAAAAAAGGGGAGCTTTTAGATCAAATTAGGTTTAATTTAGCAAAAATGGATTAAGGACAAAACTTAGATAAAAATTTACATATTCTTATTTATACTAAATTATCATGCTTTGTTTTCTCTATCACATGACATGCTATCATGACATCATATTTGATATTCATATTTCATCATGAAAAATGCCATGATATTTTTGATACATCTCATACATGTATCATTTCATGTATGATGTATTTAGAGTGCATTTATGGAAAGTATGCATGTGATGTGTATCATGATCATTTTCATGCATTATTTTAATTCCTTGTAATTAAGAATAATGATATTAATTATCAAATAACATCCTAGGTGGATGATCAAAATTTAAAATGTCTAGTTAGAAACGCATGATCCATTAGATTAGGAAAAACTAATATCTACATCTTACAAGGACAATAAGTTAGCTTGTATGTGTTTTGATACAAGTGAGATGTTAGGAGGATGAATAAAACTCAAGATATTAATTTAGTGCATATATTTAAGTTTTAGTTTTATCAAAACACATAGATTATGTGTTATCCAATTATAGGGAAAGTAAGTGTACAAGTCATGTGCATTTAACTCAAAGATCATAGTTGGAATTGGTTTTAAAAAATAATTTCAAAAATACTTTAGAAAACCTTTGTAAAGTCTATCTTTTGATAGAAATCACTATTGAATAGTTAGATACAGACTTAAAAGAAATATTGAAGTTTTTAATGGTTTCCAATGACGTGTCAATATTTGAAAATGAGGGTTATTTTTATATAAAATTATTTTTCCCAAATAGTATATGAAATAAGTATTGTTTACCTAAAGATTCATAATTTTTAGAGTTTTGTAGAATTATATGCATTTCTAAAATTCACTCTGAAATCAAAATAAGAAATTCAGTTGTAGTAATTGATTGGATCAATCAATTAACACACCCCAATTGATTAGGGAAATCGATTGGAGTGAATTTCTATAAGCACAGAGACTCGCAGAATCGATTAAGTGATCAATTAAAATGTACTAATCAATTAGGTCAATCGATTAACACTTCAGTAATCAATTGAAACCCAACTTCAATTGATTTAGAGAAGCTATAATCGATTGGTAGCTGAAATCTATTGATTAAGAATACTAATTTTGGATACAATGGTCAAATTTCAGTCCACTAAGCCTCGTTTAGTCGAGTTAACCATCCCTAACCCTCTAAAGTGATTTGATAATGTTAGAACAATTAGGGCCGACAAGAAGGGGCTGAGTTTATTTGTCAAAAAGTAAAACAAACACCTTTCTCATCTGTTCAACTCAGATTAGCAGCAATAGTATAATTAAAATAAATGACAAGAAAATGAAGGAAGAGGCACAGGGTTTACTTGGTTACAACCTAAGTGGTTGTTAATCCAAGGACAATGAAAGATCTAAAAATCTCTTTCGGTGGAGGTGGAGAAGTTTCTTACACTCATTAATTGCTCAAACTATTGTTAGGAAAAGAATACAGGAGTTGTTGTCTATTTCCTAGGTTCAAGGGTCTTTTTATAACTCCTGAAAAATCTTATCTGTGACTTGAAGGCGTCTTCCATAGGGATGGAAGATGCCTCCAGTGAGGTACCAAAGGATAAGCTTTATCCTTTGGCAACAACTAAAATCAGCCTGGTCGGGCGCCTTCCATAAGGTTGGAAGGCGCCTTCGTACTGTTCATAGAAGGCGCCTTCCACAGTGAAGGTGCGGGGTCGCCTTCAATTCACTTTGAAGGCGCATCCAGTAGCAATTCCAGCCTCCTTTCGTGTTAGTTGGTCCTAGGAAGATCGTACCGGTTCTACTGTACAAAAATTTTGTACAAGTGTCGAACCTTTCTTAAACAACCTATTGTGTTATTTAGAAATTAAATTAGGAATCGCAAATAGAACTTAACATTATTGATTCCAAATTTAACTTATCTATTCTTAATGGTTAAGACTTGGATCGCAAACGATACTTAACATTGTTGATCCAAATCCACCTATGTTATAAATTCAATTAAATATTAGTTTCCAAAATTGGCTTCCAGGACTACATGGCAAGGCACTAGTCCTTCTTGGGTATGGGATCATCCACCACCGCCTAGACAAAGCCATTTAAGGAAATCTAATATTTAATTTCCTTATATAACTCTAGATTTAACCAAAAGGAACAATCGAATCACAAATTCGAAAAACAAAAAAAAAACACAAACTTGAATTACTAATTCGAAAATCTAGAATCATATGCCTCTTGTGTTTGGAATTCATACAAAGAAAAACTAGCTTGATGCGAAAAATAATTACTAGTTATACCTTTCTTTGTATGCAACAACCTCTTGATCTTTTTTCTTATTCCTCGCCTCCTCTTGGACGTCGTATGGGCGACGAACCTCCAAGATGAACACCACCCAAAAGCTCCTCCTCCTTTCTCTAAGTTTCGACCACAACCACCACCAAGGAACAAAAGAGAGCAAAGGGAAAGGAAAGGGAGAGGGTCGGCCACAAGAGAGAGCACCAACAAGAGAATAAGAATTGATACATCATGAGGTCTCTCCTCCCCTTCTTTTATAATACTTGCCCAAGGCAAATAAGGAAAGATTTTTACAAAAAAATTAAAATCTTCCTCTTGTTTTTCCTTTCCTCCTTTTTAATTCCTTTTTTCTCCTCTTGATAGATTTAATGGCCAACCCCTTGCTTGGTCACCAAGCAAGGGTGTCCAGCCCTTAAAAGAAGAAAAAATATCTTTGTAAAAATTTTATAACCAAAGAAGGAAAGCTCTCATAAAATTTTACAAGCTCTCTTTTAATTTCCTATTGTGAATTTTAAAAAAAGGAAAGTTTTAAAAATTAAAACCAAGTTTAAAAATTTTAAACTTCTCTTCTAAAATTTTCTTTTTTAACATGGTCACAAAAAGGAATGTTTTAAATTTAAAACTCTCTTTTTAAAAAAAAAACCATGTGGATGGTTTAAAAAGGAAAGTTTTAAAACTTTCTTTTAAACCATGTGACCTAATTCAAATAAGGAAAGTTTTGTAAATTTAAAATTCCTCTTTTAAAACTTGTAGATGTCTACAAAGAGAAGATTTTAAAAATTCAAAATGTCGCCTAACCTTTGAATATTGTGGCCGGCCCCCTTATTGCTTGGGCACCAAGCACGGGGTCAGCCCCTTTGAGGAGGAAGTGGCCGGCCCCATGGCTTTGTCACCAAGCCATGGGCTGGCCCTCTCTTGGATACCAAGATGGACTTTTCATGAGTGGATTAAGGCATTAATGAGGCTATGACAGGGACCTAGAGGAGAAATTGGTTTTGGCCTCCCGACGAGCTCAAGTATCCCGTGTTCGCCCCGAACACACAACTCAAGTTCATCAACAATAACTCATTCCACTAGAGAGTTATTATTGCACTACCGCACCAATCCCAAATTACATTATGGGCTACTTCTTATCATGAGTGTGTTAATCTCCCTGTGTTTAAGATATCGAATGTCCATTAATTTAATGAGTTACTGATAACTCATTTAATTAACATCTAGCTCCGAGAGTAGTACCACTCAACCTCATCGTCATGTCAGACTAAGTCCACCTGCAGGGTTTAACATGGCAATCCTTATGAGCTCCTCTTGGGGACATTCTCAACCTAGATTACTAGGACACAGTTTCCTTCTATAATCAACAACACACACTATAAGTAATATCATTTCCCAACTTATCGGGCCTATTGATTTATCAAGCTAAATCTCACACTTTGATAAGTCAAAGAATTAAATACTAAATATATGTGCTTGTTATTATATTAGGATTAAGAGCACACACTTCCATAATAACTAAGGTTTTGTTCTTTTATTAAGTCAGTATATAAAGAACTTACCTTAATTGGTCCTACTCAATACACTTAGAGTGTACTAGTGTAATTTATTAGTCAAGATAAACTAATACCTAATTTCACTACGACTATTTCAATGGTTTGTTCCTTTCCATCTTAGTCATGAGCAATTATTTATAATTTATAAAGAACTAATAACATGATCTTCTGTGCGTGACACCACACACCATGTTATCTACAATATAAATTAATTGAACAATTACACTTAACATAAATGTAGATATTTTTTACTAATGTGATTCTTTATTTCAAAATATATGTTTACAAAAGCTAGGCTTTTAGTATACACTCTAACAATCTTCCACTTATACTAAAAGACTAAGTTGTCATATCTGTTGTCATACATCTGATTCTCATCCCCTCCACATGCCGATCAAAAGCTTTTGTCGGAAGGGCCTTAGTGAAAGGATCTGCCAGGTTATCCGCTGATGTAATCTTGGTGACGACAACTTCTCCTCGCTTCACGATGTCTCGTATCAGGTGGTACTTGCGCTCTATATGTTTACTCGCCTTCTGGGCTCGTGGTTCCTTCAAGTTTGCAACCGCACCGCTATTATCACAATAAATTGTGATGACTTTGGGCAAACCAGGAATCACATCTAAGTCCATTAGGAAGTTCCTGAGCCATACGACTTCTTTGGCTGCCTCAGAGGCTGCCACGTACTCAGCTTCCATGGTTGAGTCTGAAACGCATTTCTGCTTAACACTCCTCCATGCAATGGCTCCACCTCCTAAAGTAAACACATAGCCTAATGTAGAGTTACTATTGTCCCTATTTGATTGGAAGTCTGAATCCGTGTAACCCATAGGGAACAAATCATCTGCTTGGTGAACTAGCATATAATCTCTAGTCCTTCTCAGTTACTTTAATATATGCTTTACAACAGTCTAATGTCCTTGTCCAGGGTTACTTTTATATCTGCTAACCATGCTCACGGCAAAATTGATATCTGGTCTCGTACACGGCATTGCATACATTAGGCTTCCCACAGCCAAAGCATAAGGAACTGTCTTCATGTCCTCTATCTCCTTTGATGTCTTCGTAGACATCTCTTTAGATAAAGATACTCCATGCCGAAAAGGTAAGAAACCTTTCTTGTAGTTTTGCATGCTAAAACGAGTAAGGATTGTATCTATATATGAAGCTTGAGATACCACAACATCCTTTTCTTGCGATCCCTTATGACTTTGATCCCAAGAATGTGTGCACATTCTCCTAAGTCCTTCATATCAAATTGTTTAGACAACCATACCCTTACATCCGTTAACACTTTGACATTGTTGCCAATTAACAAAATATCATCTACGTATAGTATAAGAAATACCACCACGTTTCTGTTACACTTCTTGTATACATAAGACTCATCCGGACACTGAATAAATCCATATGACTGGATTACTTTGTTAAACCGAATGTTCCAAGATATTAAAGCTTGCTTCAATCCATAAATGGACTGATTCAGCTTGCAGACTAGATGCTCTTTGCCTTTTTCAATGAACCCCTCTGGTTACTTCATATGAATGTTTTTTCATGACTTCCGTTAAGGAAAGATTTCTTGATATCCATTTGTCAAACCTCATAATCCATATGAGTGGCAATGGATAAGAGTATCCGGATAGAATTAAGCATAGCTACCGATGAAAAGGTCTCCTCATAATTGATTCCCTCTTTCTGAGTGTACCCTTTCGCAACAAGCCTTGCTTTGAAGGTTTCTACCTTCCTGTCTGTCCCTCTTTTCCTTTTGTAGATCCACTTGCACCTAACGTCTTTTACACCATCTAGTGGTTCTATAAGCTCCCAGACCTTATTAGAATACATAGATTCTATTACAGAATTCATCACTTTTTGCCAAGATACTGCATCTTTATCTTGGAGTGCTTCATCATATGTCCAGGGATCAGGTTCATGTTTACCCGAGAACAAGTCCGAAGACTCTCCCAAAAACATGAATCTCTCAGGTTGTCTTACAACTCTCCCACTACGACAAGGCACTGTCTGCGGTTGTGTATCATGTGTGACAAGCATTGCAGTCTCTTGTGGTACTTCATCTTGTACTGTTGGTACTAAAGTAGACGTGTCCTCTCTTATTTCTTCTAGAACAATTTCACTTATGGGCTTATGGTTCATTACATAATCTTCCTCTAAAAATCGAACATTGGTGCTAACAATGATCTTCTGATTTTTAGGATTATAAAACAAACCACCTTTCGTTCCCTTAGGATATCCCATAAGCAGACAAACTTCTGTACGTGATTCCAACTTGTCAGTATCTCCCTTCACCACATGTGCTGGACTACCCCATATCCGGATATGATTCAGACTAGGCTTACGCCCATTTCACAATTCCATGGGAGTAGAAGAAACTGTTTTAGAAGATACCATATTCAGAATGTACACTGTTGTTTCCAGAGCATATCCCCAAAATAAATTTGGTAATTCTGAATAATTCATCATCGATCTAACCATTTCCATAAGAGTCATATTCCTTCATTCTGCCACACCATTCTATTGGGGTGTACCAGGTGCAGACAATTGGGATTATATCTTTGCTTTCGATAAGTAATTCCTAAACTCTCCAAAGAGGTATTCGCAACCACGGTCAGATCGTAGTGTCTTGATACTTTTACCAAGATGTTTCTCTACATCAGCCCTATATTCTTTGAACTTATCAAAGCATTCAGACTTGCGGCGCATCAAGTAAATATATCCGTATCTTGAATACTTGTCCATAAAGGAGACAAAGTATTCATAACCACCTCTTGCCTGGATAGACATAGGACCACACAAATCAGAATGAACCAGTTCTAAAATATCTTTGGCTCTATACCCCTTAGCCTTAAAAGGTCTCTTGGTCATTTTACCTTCCAAGCAAAATTCACAGGTTGGAAAGTTTTCCAACTCTAATGAACCCAAGAGTCCATCGGCTATAAGCCTTTGAATCCTACTTAAGTTAATATGACCAAGCCTTAGATGCCAAAGATATGTTTGGTTCATTTCTGAAGGTTCTTTTCTCTTATTAGAGTTAGAAGATGTGTTATTAATTTCCATTTGTTGCTTTGTGGGAGAAATTAGATTTAAAGTATATAAATTGTCAATTAATGCACCAGAACAGATAATAACCATATTTCTCTTTATAACCACATTGTTATTGAAAGAAACAAAATATCCATCCAAATGTAATTTAAAAACTGAAATTAAATTCTTTCTAAAATTGGGTACATAAAGACAATTTCTTAAAACCAAACTTCTATTTGCCTTTCGGTTTAGAAGTAGAACCATTTTCAGCATAGTGAATCTGAGAATTATGACGAAATAGTCCTTCTGCTGCCTGAAGTTCTGTCAGTAGTTCCGCCAATGAATACATCCTTTTATTCATATTATAGTTCAGGCGAAAATGGTCAAAACTTTTGGGTAGCGTTTGGAGAATAATATCGACCTGGGTTTCCCCATCGATTTCTCCTCCAAGGATTTGTATTTCGTTCAAACAAGCCATCATCTTAAGAATATGATCCCTTACGGGAGTCCCCTTCTGCATGTTAGCTGTCATTAATTTTCTCATTGTTTCTTTCCTAGCGGCCCGATCTTGGTGACCAAAGAGATCCTTGAGATTGTTTATTATATCATAAGCTGTTGGTAAATCCTAATGCTGATGTTGTAGTACATTTGACATTGAAGCCAAAATATAACACTATGTCATCTCATCTGCCTTTACCCATTTCCTATGATTCTCAATCTCCTCTTGAGTAGATTCATCATTAGGCACATTAGGGCAAACCTCTGTCAGTACAAACTTATAGCCTTTAGCAGTAAGAACAATGTCCATATTTCTTTTCCAATCAATATAGTTAGGACCAGTAAGTTTGTTCTCTTTTAGTATGATGGTCAGTGGGTTGAAAGTCATCCTAAGAATCACAAAATAAACTTTGGTCAGGACTCTAAATTTAGAATAATATTGATTCCTCAAACAATACTATTTAAATTTACCAATACCTCAAAACACCGTGAATATTGCATGCCACGTTAGTGTGGACGTATACAAATTCAACATTTGTAAGAGGAGGATCTTACCAGTTAATTTTATTATCTTGTCATCCTAACTTTATGACAAATAAAATTAATAGTTGGTTTTACTTTAGTCGCGCAAAAAAATAGTAGTGACTCCATTGGAGAGGATACTATTGAATGCATCTAAGTGTATATCATTACTTGATACTTAGTCCATTAAATAGGATTGTGCCCCTTCAGTTGGAGAAGATTACACGCTCCTAAATAATTTCCTATAACCATCCATAAAGGAAGTTTGATCTAGTGATCCACAACAAACCCATCCGTTGTGGAGGGAGGTACTTAGAGCCAACACGCAAGCTTGTTGCATCACTTACAAACTAGTAATGGAGACTGTGGAATTTATTTAAAATTCCTCTCCCACTTAGTTATTTAAGGTGAGGAATTTTAACCTATGCTAGCATATATCACATGCACACACACACATCACAGTAAATAAAAGCAATAAATTTGGAAATTAATTTTCCAACTATTATGGCATTTTCCATCACTGTTCTCCGTGTGCTCCAACCCTAGCTACTGCCATCTTTAGCCACCACCTCCGGGTCCGATCGTCGCACCTATCTTGCTTCTTATTCCGCTGCGCTTCTAGTCCTCAAAAAGTACCACGCCTCGCAAGCATCAGATCCGCGACAAAATTAGAATTTTACATATATCGATCCTATATTCCACGAAAGAATGTACATGTAATCTGCATCGAAAACAAAATTATAAATCCTAGGACTAATACACCTCCTACTGTATTAGTTAAATACAATCATGCACTCACACAAATAATGCCCTAGACATGTCCAAGGGTCCAATCACACACAACATCTATAAGCCATAATAGTTGGAGTCTGCAACCAAAGAGTTAGCATATCCTACTATTATCCTGCCTAAATTATGTATGATATGTGCATAATTAAATTCAAAACCAAACACACAAAGGCAAACCCTAGCTCTGATACCAATTGTTGGTTGGTCCTAGGAAGATCGTACCAGTTTCACTGTACAAAAAATTTGTAAAAGTGTCGAACCTTTCCTAAACAACCTATTGTGTTCTTTAAAAATTTAATTAGGAATCACAAACGGAACTTAACATTATTGATTCCAAATTTAACTTATCTATTCTTAATGGTTTAGACTTGGATCGCAAACGATACATAACATTGTTGATCCAAATCCACCTATGTTATAAATTCAATTAAATATTAGTTTCCAAAATTGGATTCCAGGACTGCATGGCGAGGCACTAGTCCTTCTTGGGTATGGGATCATCCACCGCCGCCTAAACAAAGACTTTTAAGGAAATCTAATATTTAATTTCCTTATATAACTCTAGGTTTAACCAAAAGGAATAATCGAATAACAAATTCAAAAAACAAAAAAAAACACAAACTCGAATTACTAATTCGAAAATCTAGAATCATATGCCTCTTGTGTTCGGAATTCATACAAAGCAAAAACTAGCATGATGCGGAAAATAATTACTAGTTATACTTTTCTTTGTATGCAACAACCTTGTAATGACCACACCTCCCTACTACTACTCTCTAGAGGTGGACGCTACTTAACTACTAACTCTACTTAACCGGTATGATCGAAACCATGAGGAGTCTCTACCGAAAAATTTCGGCAACATCTCCCCTGTACCGGTGACCATAAACTGAGATACATATATAGTATACATCATCCACAGGTGGTTGGAACATATATCAAACACCCACGCAATTAAATAAGTGTCAAACACCAAAATATACCTACTTACTAAACAGAACTCATCTTAACATGCAATCTAAAACAAGAATAAACTCGAATGACATGGAGTATAAAATACAATCTCAAATGTTTACAATCTCAATAAATCTTATCCACTAAAACACGAAAACTCAATAACATCCCAAGTCTCTCCCATAGGCCTGGCATCACACACCATCCGCACATCCTTGTCGCCTTCCTTTATCTGTAGTAAGAGGAAATGAAATTGCTTAGTAAGCGCTATCTCACTCACAAAATTCGAATATGCATGTGAATATACTAAAATCTAAAAACTGAATGCTCAAAAGAAAAACTACTCATGCTCATCTACTAGTAAAAGAACATACTGAAAAGCTAAACATGTAAAGCAAATCTATACAATCATGCTAGCATAAAGAACTAAACTTGCTGAATTTTAAACCTATGTGAAGCTTATTTCACTAGTTTAAAATTTATACTTTTATACTTATGTGAAACTTATTTTACTTGTTCAAAATCTTATACTTTTAATACTTCAAAATAATAATCAACTTCTCTTGTGCCCAGGCTTAGTACCAAAGCGCGCTCCCTAATAGAAACTGGGGTAGCGAGCCACCAATCCTACGAGGGTAAAGACCTCGGTCTTACCAGGGCCAAGACCTCGGAATTGGTCACTTGGATTTATTTAATGACAACCTCAGAAGTCGGGTACTAACCTCTTAAAAATAAAATACTTGCTATCATTTATTACTTCTTCTTTAAATGTCTTGACATTCTAACAAGCACCTTATGTGCCAAAATCCCTAAAGTCTTGACTTTGGGATCTACTTAAGGCCTTGGCCTTTTCCTTTCTTATACTTTAGCTTTCTTATACTTGTTAATACCTCTATTAAAAGGATGTTTCATACAAAACTGCACTAAAATGCTTATTAACATTGCACTGAAATGCTTAACAGAATTGCATGGAAATACTTAATAAAACTGTACTGAAATACTTATTAAAACTGCACTAAAACTAAATCTGCATACAAGCTTAATCAAATCTGCCTACAAACTTAATCAAAATTCTGCACTATAAGCTTAATCAAAATTCTGCACTATAAGCTTAATCAAAATTCTGCACTGCTCTACTTAATAAAAATCTGTACTGCTCTACTTAATAAAAATATGCACTGCTTTTCTTAATAAAAATCGGCACTGCTCTTCTTAATAAAAATTTGCACTACTCTACTTAATAAAAATCTGCACTGCTCTACTTAATAAAAATCTGCACTTCTCTTCTTAATAAAAATCTGCAAGTCTAAATAAACTGCTGGAAGATCTAACTAAATACAAACTAAGGCTGTCCATAACTGTAAATTTAACCATATCATACATCTCATCTAAACTGTCAATTTATCATAAGTAAGCAATGTATCCTTTTTTGAACTTCAAACTATGCATCAACATTGAAATTATCCTAAGGAAATAATGGACCACAACTACTCATTACATGCATTTCTCCATTTTCTTCAGTTATGTCCAAATAAAACTATAAAACTCTATATAAACTGATCATGCCCATTAAGATCCCAAACAAGAAGATCTACATCAAAAAGATTCCGAATTTCTACTGCAAAGCCTGAAGAAATCCAAACCATATACCTAACTAAACAATTCACTCATATCCAATACGTAGCACAAACAACACTGAACCTGCTGGAATTTAAAACCTACATAATGCTTATTTCCAATTAGAAACCTATTCCTACACATGACAGTAAGAAAGAAACACTAATACTAGATGTTACAAGCATGGAGATCAATTCTGTTAATAGCAGTAATCCATGAAAACAACACACATGCTCAAAATCCAACCTACCTCATGCTCATTGTTAGCCACAAACCAAAACCGGAAGGCCGAATATAAACTAATCAGAAACAAAGAGAACGTCTAAATCTGAAATGCAATCATAAGGCAGAAGGATCTAAATTACATGCCTAACCTATACAAATTCTCCTTTCTCTGTTCCCTTGAAGCTCACGGCAGAACTTCAAATTTTCATGTTCTCTACTTAAAACTCACGGCAACAAATCCAAATCAATCACTTTCATGGCATGATTCGGAAACAAGAAGTAACAAGAGGAAACAAGGTCCGAAGCAAACAATCACAAGCTAAACAACAAACCCTATTTCCTTTCTTTGAGGTACACGGCAGAAAGCTAAAGACTAAAAGAAAATCTTACAACATACTTCGAATTCAAGGAAAACAAGATCCAAAACTACTCCTACCATAGGTGAGAAGCAACTTACCGAGATGTTCTTGGACTTACAACCGAAGGGGAAAGCTCCTAGGGCTTCGGAGAACTCGAGCTCTTGGTCTCTTCTTGTGCTCACGACTCCTCCTCGACGAGAGGATCACAATGGTGTGAAGACCTCACGGAGAAGGGTGCTCGCCGGCCGCCGGAAACGCCCTAACTGCTTGGTGCATTTTCGCCCTAGCAGGAGCTGTCGCACGCCGTTCGCGAGTGAGAGAGGAGAGGAAGGGAGAAGTTTTAGGTCACGGGGAAAATAATACCTAAGTTCTCTCTTTATAACTAGGGTATTCTGTTATGGTTTAAGAATATTTCGCTTCCCTTTTATTACAAAACATCCGTTGGAACGCCTGGCAAGTCGCGTTTTGACCGGGTCAGAGGTCGCGGGATCGATTCCTCAGCCGAACCCCCTTTTTCCCATTTATTTTCTATTTTCTATTAACTATTACTTAAATAAATTTCATTCCCCTTTTAATCAGCAACGCCTGCTTGCACACTCGGTCCGCCAGATTCGCTTAAGACTTGGTTCGGCCGGAGGTCACGGGTTCGAATCTCGGCTTGGACATTTTTTTGTCGAAACTTCTTTCATTTAGTAAAAATACCAAACGACCTCCAAAAATTGTATAAAAATACTCTAAAAATTTCTAAAAATCTCTAGAATATTTCTATAGCATTTTCAAATATTTTTTAACCACTATTAAAACACGTAATGAGGAATTTTGGGTCGTTACAACCCTCTTGATCTTCTATTGTATTCCTCGCCTCCTCTTGGACGTCGTGTGGGCGACGAACCTCCAAGATGAACACCACCCAAAAGCTCCTCCTCCTTTCTCTAAGTTTCGGCTACAACCACCGCCAAGGAACAAAAGAGAGTAAGGGGAAGGGAAAGGGAGAGGGCCGGCCACAAGAGAGAGCACCAACAAGAGAATAAGAATTAATACATCATGAGGCCTCTCCTCCCCTTCTTTTATAATACTTGCCCAAGGCAAATAAGGAAAGATTTTTTTTAAAAATATAAAATCTTCCTCTTTTTTTTCCTTTCCTCCTTTTTAATTCCTTTTTTCTCCTCTTCATAGATTTAATGGTCGGCCCCTTGCTTGGTCACCAAGAAAGGGTGTCCAGCCTTAAAAGAAGAAAAAATATCTTTGTAAAAATTTTATAAGCAAAGAAGGAAAGCTCTTATAAAATTTTACAAACTCTCTTTTAATTTCCTATTGTGAGTGTTAAAAAAAGGAAAGTTTTAAAAATTAAAACCAAGTTTAAAAATTTAAAACTTCTCTTCCAAAATTTCTTTTTTAACATGGTCACAAAAAAGGAAAGTTTTAAATTTAAAACTCTCTTTTATAAAAAAAACCATGTGGATGGTTAAAAAAGGAAAGTTTTAAAACTTTTAAAACTTTCTTTTAAACCATGTAACCTAATTCAAATAAGGAAAGTTTTGTAAATTTAAAATTCCTCTTTTAAACTTGTAGATGTCTACAAAAAGAAGATTTTAAAATTTCAAAATGCCCCCTAACCTTTGAATATTATGGTCGGCCCCCTTCTTGCTTGGACACCAAGCAAGGGGTTGACCCCTTTGAGGAGGAAGTGGCCGGCCCCATGGCTTGGTCACCAAGCCATGGGTCAGCCCTCTCTTGGACACCAAGATGCGATTTTCACGAGTGGATTAAGGCATTAATGAGGCTATGACAGGGACCTAGAGGAGAAATTGGTTTTGGCCTCCCGACGAGCTCAAGTATCCCGTGTTCGCCCCGAACACACAACTCAAGTTCATCAACAATAACTCATTCCACTAGAGAGTTATTATTGCACTACCGCACCAATCCCAAATTACATTATGGGCTACTTCTTATCATGAGTGTGTTAATCTCCCTGTGTTTAAGATATCGAATGTCCATTAATTTAATGAGTTACTGATAACTCATTTAATTAACATCTAGCTCCGAGAGTAGTACCACTCAACCTCATCGTCATGTCAGACTAAGTCCACCTGCAGGGTTTAACATGGCAATCCTTATGAGCTCCTCTTGGGGACATTCTCAACCTAGATTACTAGGACACAGTTTCCTTCTATAATCAACAACACACACTATAAGTAATATCATTTCCCAACTTATCGGGCCTATTGATTTATCAAGCTAAATCTCACACTTTGATAAGTCAAAGAAATAAATACTAAATATATGTGCTTATTATTATATTAGGATTAAGAGAACACAGTTCCATAATAACTAAGGTCTTATTCTTTTATTAAGTCAGTATAAAAAGAACTTACCTTAATTGGTCCTACTCAATACACTTAGAGTGTACTAGTGCAATTTATTAGTCAAGATAAACTAATATCTAATTACACTACGACTATTCCAATGGTTTGTTCCTTTCCATCTTAGTTGTGAGCAATTGTTTATAATTTATAAAGAACTGATAACATGATCTTCTGTGTGTGACACCACATGCCATGTTATCTACAATATAAATTAATTGAACAACTACACTTAACATATTGACCAATGTGATTCTTTATTTCAAAATAAATGTTTGCAAAAGCTAGGCTTTTAGGATACACTCTAACATTTCAGTCTTCTACTGCTCTGATCGCCTTGGTGATCACGACCATCCAAAATAGGACTCACCCAGATTCATTTTTCGGCCTTCTCCTCAAGCAGGCTTCTGCTCTGGCTTCTCATCCCTCGGAACATCACGCACGTCCTTCTCATCCACCGGTGTACTCTTCCACAACACCTCATCCCTCGGATGCACCAAGCCCGTCGACTCCCTTCTCGTGTCATCCTTCTCGCTAGCTGCGTCTTCCACTCGACTTCTTATGTTCCTAAGCTCCCGCACACTTGGACACAAGGGTCAAATAAAACCTAACCTAACCTGGTTGATCACATCAAAACTACCACGGGATTCCAACAATCTCTCCCTTTTTGATGTGCATCAATCCAGGTTCAATTTAGGGTAAAAATAATGCAATAAAAGTATTGTAAAGAAATTGTAATACTAACTTTTTAGGAACATTAAGTATAATGTTGTAAAATTTAAAATTTTATAATGTTTGCAAAATTCAAATTTTATAATGTTGCAAAATTTAAAATGTTAAAGTTAAAATACAAAATTAAAAATGTTAAAGTTAAAATACAAAAAACATGATAAAGTTAAAATTCAAAATTTGAAAATCTCCCCCTAAAAATCTCCCTCTAAACTTGTACCTATTCCTCCCCCTTTGATCACATCAAAAAAATAAGAAAATAATATAAAAATTTAGAAAGTTTTGAAGTTAATTTTGAGGGGTACTTAATAAAATAGTAAACAGAATGGTTAAAAATTTTCATAAATTCATACTTTGTATTTAAAAAAAATTAATGAAAAAATATTTTGAAAAAAATCTAACTTTGTTAACAGAGTAAATCATTTTAACAGTTAGTTAATTAAATATTTATTTTGATAATTGTCTTCCAGGCTGTGGCGAGACACTAGGCATTCTTGGATATTGGAGCAACAACCACTTTCTTAGACAAAACCTTTTAAAGAAATTAATATTCAATTTAACTCTTTTATAATTAAAAGAATTTTTGTCTAGGTATGATCTTAGAACCCAATATAAGTTCCTACCTACTGGATTAATAAAAAATTTTAGAGTTATATAATTTTTAGGAATATTACTAATTTGTCTCTGGTGATGTCTAATATACTAGTTCGAATTATTATATCTCCTAATATTTTGATTTTTTTAAGCATGCATAACTTTTCAAGTATTCTATTTCTATTTTCAGTTTATCATTTTCTATTTTTATATTATCAAACAAATCTAATGGACATACTTTTGCTAATTATCTTTTCAAATCATTATTTTCTTTTTCTAGTTTTACTAAATCTTTAGAAAGAACTTTAATGAACTGAAAAGATTGTTCTGGTGAAAGAGCGCGTACCACACTTACCTTAAGTTCTTATGCTCCTCCTTCATTGCAGCTTTCCTCTAATGATCCTCCCCCTTCGTCGATGCTCATCTCTGAGTTGGTTTCATCTTCCTTTTGATGGTCTGCTATTAGGGCTAGTTCGGCGTAAGCTTCGATTTCTGAGTCAGAGGACGACAATTTATCCCATGTGGCTTTTAGATTATGTTTGGCCGAGCTGGCTTTTGATTCTTTTCATTATCTTTGTTCTTTAGTTTTGGGCAATCATCCTTGATGTGTCCTTCATTGCAGTTGTAGCATCGGACCATCCTTTTGTTTCGATAATGTTTTCTCGTTTATGATTTAAATTTATTAGATTTAATAAATTTATTAAATTTTCTTACTAGTAGCGTCGCTTCATCTTCGTCGATTGATGCTTCAGAGTTAGGACCTTCCTTCTTGGCTCTCGAGGAAAGATTGTTGTTTGACTTTTTTTTTTCTTTAGAATATGTACATCGAGATTCATGAAGTTTAAAAGTGGAAAACAAATTCTCTAGTGTACTTACCTTGAAATCCTTAGAGATGTAGTATGCATCTACTAAGAATGACCATTCTGGAGTTCTTGGGAAGGCCTTGAGCGCATACCAGATTAAATCTTAGTTCTCTACTGATTCTTTGAGATTATTGAGCTGAGTGATGAGTTCTTTGATTCGTGCTTGGAGTTGTGCTACCTTTTCTCCATTGTTCATGTCACGCCCCCAGAGGAGACCGTACCGAAAAATTTCGGCAACATCTCCCCTGTACGGGTGACAATCTGAGGCATACATACATACAATATACATCAGCCACATACGGCTGGAATATATCAACACAACCATGCAGTTATATAACCAGCCCACTCGGCTGGAACAGAAATAAGCACAACCACGCAGTTATATAAATATATGAATCAGCCCCCACACGGCTGTACTAAAAATCAACCACAGCGAAAATCACAAACAACGATCACAAAACACAAATCAACTGACTGCGAGCCGGCTCGGCTTGACACAATAATATCAAACCAAATACAAAAGAATACAAATACATAAACAAGTACAAAACCCAAAATACAAATAACGTAAGTAATACCGAAATCGTAAGGCCGTCCTCGAATGTGACGTGGAACTGGCGGACAGGATCTCCAGGCGACTCCATAACTCCTTTACCTGTTACCTGGTGAAATTACCAATATGCGGGGTGGTGAGTATAAAAACTCAGCGGGTAATAGACAGATAGTGCATGAGTATGGTAAAGAACTAGAGATGCAAAGGTATACAGTCTCGTGTGGAAATAGCAGATACTACAGTGATATCATAATAAGTGTCCATACCTGAAACCATATCCTAGGCTAGTGGTAGAAGGTAAAGTGTAGCAAAGTCCTGCTACAGTACTGCTCATAACTACATGGTATCATGTGAGGTATATACATGTCAACAGTAAGTAGGCCAGTGTCTAAACACATATCACAGGTATAAATCTCAACCTATGTAAGCATAACAGCATAAATAAACAACAACAGTATAATCTAGCAACAGTAGCATAGATAAGCAACAACAGCATAAGTAAACAACCAGCAGATATAATAACAACAGCGTATGTACGGATGGTCACCCCGCCCACCTCTCTGCACCACGACCCCTGTATGGTCAGAGGCCGGATCGATGACAATTGTACCACCCAAAGGCCGCCACTACTCTCGGGTGACCGAATGGACAGGTGCATAGTAGCGAATAGCTACGTCTGCGACGGGTCCCTGCTGCCACAACTCCAGCCGCCACTACCCATGAGTGGTGAGTGGGAGCAGACAAGACAAGCGACGCTCAGCTACCACTACCCATGAGCGGCCGAGCGTGCGGCCCAGGCCAACGACCGTCTCAACCACAAGGGAGCCAAAGTCGTCGGCTATGCATGCAATGACATGATGCGAAAATGCAGCAGTCATCATATATATATAAACAGAAACAGGTATGCTACATGAAGCCAGCATGCTCAGCAAGGTGTGTAAATAAACAGAAATCAAAGCAGGTAAACATGGTATCAGGTGTCCATATATCCAGTACCTACTATCTAATGTCTGGTATCTGGTATCCAATACCTAGTACTATAGTATCTGCTAAATATCATGAATAGCAACGAGAGACTGTATAGATACAGAAACGAGTAGCTCAAAGATCGAGTGGAAGTATCAACCGCAGGAAGAATAAGAGTGGAGTCAAGATAGATACAGCAACTATCTGAACATAAAGCTCATGCACTAGGATCAAAATACTAAAGACATAAAGCAAGAAGTACCCGCCTTTATCCGCCAATCATGCTAAATAGTTCCATGTCGAAACGCTCGTCTCGAGTCAAAATCCTGCAAACCATATGATGTACATTTTAACAAATTACCCATGCAACACTTAGCTAAACCCAAAGTCCAAACTAATAGAGGAAAAACCCTAATCGCATGATCATTATCCAAATAGATGATAAACTCATCCTTAATCCACCAATCAATCCCTTAATTCTCAACAATTAATCACTAAGCAAATCCCATCATAAACCCTTATAAATCCACTCATCCACCCAATAATCACTCAGATCAACATATCAAGCATCATACCCAACCTACACAGTTCATCCGCGTGATCCGATGAGGTTTAATCATGTCATCTACAAATCCAATGTAAAACTAAATTCAACTATGTAAAACTAATACACAACTTACCCTAGTTTGATCCACAATTACTTATAGAAACAATCCCATCCATAATAGCAGGTAGAAGTGAAGCTCTCCTAATAACCCACAGCCGAGGGATTGTTACTGCCGGTACGTGGCTCAAGCTATAGATCACCCACAAACAATGCTGGTTGGATCCACAAATGGCTCTAAATCTGTGTTGGTTGGAGCTGTGAAGGCCAAGAATCAATTAAGCGTTACCAACCTGATATAGAGCATGAAACCAGATCCAACTAATCCAAACCTTGCAAGACTTGCCCCAAATTCAGATTCATACATACTTCAATACACTTACCTCCAATCCGATGAAGGTAACTCCCGGTTGCCAGACAACCTCCGTAACGGCATGTGGCATTGGTGATGGGGCTGCGGCATTCAGCACATCGGAATACCGCTGTGATGGCAAGCCAAGGCGGATGATAAGGTGACACCACAGTTAGGGCACAGATTGGCCAAAGTCGCATGGTCCGATGATCGGAACTGCGATGTGCGGAAGTCCAGCGGCTCTCGTGCCGAGAAGAAGGAGGTGTGCTCGATTTAGGGCACCGGCGGTGTGAAGAGGGCGACGGCAACAGACAGGGACCGCGATGTCGATAGTTGCTAGCAATGGGCGCTGGCCTCTCACGAATAGGGTTCCACGACAACGAGAGAGGGAGAGGAAGAAGGCGACATCGGGTGACGGCGACGACGTTCGGGTGCTGCGGCAGACGGCGACATCCGGCGTCAGGCTGTGGTGGCCGACGACAGCACGAGGAGGATGATCGGAGAAGGCAGCGCGTAAGGGAGATGAGAGGGGTCGGGAATGAAGGAGAAGAGGTGGTCGATGGGGATAAGGAGAGTGGGGGCGGCGGTGAAATCTCGGCGACAGAGAGCAAGAGGGAGGAAGGGAAATCGGCGCCTTCAAAGGTTAGGGCACGGTGAATAAAAATAATAGGTTAAAAACTTAGGTTCAATCAATTAAACTCTAAGTTGGTTTCCTCAATCAACTCCCACTAAAGGGTATTCCAAACAGGCTTCCTCTAAACCCAATAATTGATCCCCTTAAAATACGTCATACGAGCTCCGATTAAATCCCAGAAAATTCCTAAAAATTCCTGAAAAATCCAATAAGATTATTTGTCAAATAACCTTATTATTTAGCTACTATTTAGGTACCGTATTTTACATTCTCCCCCACTAATAAAAATTTGGTCCCCAAATTTACTGCTTAACTCAGGGATCCACATCTAAGTGTAACAATCCAACAACATACTCATATACAGCTCCATCCAAATATCCTTATCAAACCTCTAATTGCAAAGGATGACTCTGTGGGTTATGAGGTCATCCTGCTTCCGCTACTCTCACTCTGCTGTCTAGCCAACTCTGAGTAAATCAATCATTTCCAAAATCCTCAACACCAAGTATCAGCAAATCCTCTAACATCCACATTAAGCTCTTAGTCTAAAGATGAAAAGAGATTCTAAAACAGAACTTTATACTCAATGTCTGCTGTAAAATCTGCCACTATCGTGATGCAAATCATGAATCTCCATCCAATTCAATTCTCAGAGATATACCTTGAGGTTCTGTAACCTCTCTACCATATAATCCTACTACTCGATCTAAAGAATCCATCCTACAAATCAATAACTAGAGAGCAAATTCATCAACCAATCACTGATTTCCCAACACATCCTATCCTCTTTGTGTCTTGGTAATCCTCAATAAAACCCATCATAACATGAGCTCAACTCCATTCCAGTATCCGAATCTACTGAAATAATCTTACTAACCTCCGATGTTCAGCCTCCACTTGCTGACATACTAGACATCAAGCTACAAAATCAGCGATGTCTTTTTTATGTCATTCAACCAATAGAACCGCTCTAAGTCCCTATACACCGGGTGTCACCCGGATGTATCACAAATCCATATCGAGGTGTTTTCCTACAAAAACTCCTCCCGGATAAGAAATGACTCAGGATCACACCTAACCTCCCACAGATATAAAGTATCTCGTAAGTGTTTAGCAACTAGCTCCACACTTTTCCACGTCAGTGGGGGTTATCTATCCAAATGTACCCTCAAGGTCATCCTACTATGTACATATAGTCCATGGTTAAAGTCTCCATAGAATAGGATACATCGATCCTCTACAGACTAGTCAAGCCAGCAATGGTATGCAACTAACTCAGTCAACTCTCCGTCTGTACGAGTCCTGAACTCAAACGTAACTTTTAGGTCATCTAACCAGCACACATAACCCAAGGATTAGAATCTCTATAAAATAGAGTGAGTCGGTCTCCTACTGGTCAAACCAACAAAATAAATCGATCAACTACTGTCTGATCCAACAAAAGTAAATCCATCATCTACTGATAAGACTAACTAAGGTAAATCGATACCTAACTACCCAAGTCAACCAGGATAAAACGGTCCTCTACTAACCAAACTAACAGGTGTAGATCAATCCTCTACTACCCAAGTCAATAAGAGTAAATTGGTTCTCTACGAACCAAGGCAATACGAGTAAATTGGTTCTCCACGAACCGAAGCAATATGATATTTAGCAGATACTAACCACTACTAAACTAGTGATAACAGAAATTAATAACACTAGTGGTATGGTAAAAGAAGTCCTATGAGACTGTATCCCTTGATCTCTAGTAGGGTCAACCGTGATCAGTGATTGACCCAACACATTTAATGTATGCTACAAACAACTGGACAGGTACTAACAAAAGCATACTAATACATAACATAACTAACATAACTAACATAACAACTATGCATGCACTAACCGAAATGTAAGATAACAATATGCAAACATACCTCCTATAGCTTGGAGAATCCTGTCGCTGCCTGGTCCCAAAACCCGAAAAGTCACATCGAGAAACCAAATCACGAAAAAACCAAACGAAAATAGGCCTCGTAAAACCTATGGCTCTGATACCAATAAATTGTCACGCCCCCAGAGGAGACCGTACCGAAAAATTTCGGCAGCATCTCCCCTGTACGGGTGACAATCTGAGGCATACATACATACAATATACATCAGCCACATACGGCTGGAATATATCAACACAACCACGCAGTTATATAACCAGCCCACTCGGCTGGAACAGAAATAAGCACAACCACGCAGTTATATAAATATATGAATCAGCCCCCACACGGCTGTACTAAAAATCAACCACAGCGAAAATCACAAACAACGATCACAAAACACAAATCAACTGACTGCGAGCCGGCTCGGCTTGACACAATAATATCAAACCAAATACAAAAGAATACAAATACATAAACAAGTACAAAACCCAAAATACAAATAACGTAAGTAATACCGAAATCGTAAGGTCGTCCTCGAATGTGACGTGGAACTGGCGGACAGGATCTCCAGGCGACTCCATAACTCCTTTACCTGTTACCTGGTGAAATTACCAATATGCGGGGTGGTGAGTATAAAAACTCAGCGGGTAATAGACAGATAGTGCATGAGTATGGTAAAGAACAAGAGATGCAAAGGTATACAGTCTCGTGTGGAAATAGCAGATACTACAGTGATATCATAATAAGTGTCCATACCTGAAACCATATCCTAGGCTAGTGGTAGAAGGTAAAGTGTAGCAAAGTCCTGCTACAGTACTGCTCATAACTACATGGTATCATGTGAGGTATATACATGTCAACAGTAAGTAGGCCAGTGTCTAAACACATATCACAGGTATAAATCTCAACCTATGTAAGCATAACAGCATAAATAAACAACAGCAGTATAATCTAGCAACAGTAGCATAGATAAGCAACAACAGCATAAGTAAACAACCAGCAGATATAATAACAACAGCGTATGTACGGATGGTCACCCCGCCCACCTCTCTGCACCACGACCCCTGTATGGTCGAGAGGCCGGATCGATGACAAACTGTACCACCCAAAGGCCGCCACTACTCTCGAGTGACCGGATGGACAGGTGCATAGTAGCTGAATAGCTACGTCTGCGACGGGGTCCCTGCTGCCGCAACTCCAGCCGCCACTACCCATGAGTGGCCGAGTGTGACACGACAGGACAAGCGGCACGCTCCAGCTACCACTACCCATGAGCGGCCGAGCGTGCGGCCCAGGCCAACGACCGTCTCAACCACAAGGGAGCCAAAGTCGTCGGCTATGCATGCAATGACATGATGCGAAAATGCAGCAGTCATCATATATATATAAACAGAAACAGGTATGCTACATGAAGCCAGCATGCTCAGCAAGGTGTGTAAATAAACAGAAATCAAAGCAGGTAAACATGGTATCAGGTGTCCATATATCCAGTACCTACTATCTAATGTCTGGTATCTGGTATCCAATACCTAGTACTATAGTATCTGCTAAATATCATGAATAGCAACGAGAGACTGTATAGATACAGAAACGAGTAGCTCAAAGATCGAGTGGAAGTATCAACCGCAGGAAGAATAAGAGTGGAGTCATGATAGATACAGCAACTATCTGAACATAAAGCTCATGCACTAGGATTAAAATACTAAAGAGATAAAGCAAGAAGTACCCGCCTTTATCCGCCAATCATGCTAAATAGTTCCATGTCGAAACGCTCGTCTCGAGTCAAAATCCTGCAAACCATATGATGTACATTTTAGCAAATTACCCATGCAACACTTAGCTAAACCCAAAGTCCAAACTAATAGAGGAAAAACCCTAATCGCATGATCATTATCCAAATAGATGATAAACTCATCCTTAATCCACCAATCAATCCCTTAATTCTCAACAATTAATCACTAAGCAAATCCCATCATAAACCCTTATAAATCCACTCATCCACCCAATAATCACTCAGATCAACATATCAAGCATCATACCCAACCTACACAGTTCATCCGCGTGATCCGATGAGGTTTAATCATGTCATCTACAAATCCAATGTAAAACTAAATTCAACTATGTAAAACTAATACACAACTTACCCTAGTTTGATCCACAATTACTTATAGAAGCAATCCCATCCATAATAGCAGGTAGAAGTGAAGCTCTCCTAATAACCCACAGCCGAGGGATTGTTACTGCCGGTACGTGGCTCAAGCTATAGATCACCCACAAACAATGCTGGTTGGATCCACAAATGGCTCTAAATCTGTGTTGGTTGGAGCTGTGAAGGCCAAGAATCAATTAAGCGTTACCAACCTGATATAGAGCATGAAACCAGATCCAACTAATCCAAACCTTGCAAGACTTGCCCCAAATTCAGATTCATACATACTTCAATACACTTACCTCCAATCCGATGAAGGTAACTCCCGGTTGCCAGACAACCTCCGTAACGGCGTGTGGCATTGGTGATGGGGCTGCGGCATTCAGCACATCGGAATACCGCTGTGATGGCAAGCCAAGGCGGATGATAAGGTGACACCACAGTTAGGGCACAGATTGGCCAAAGTCGCATGGTCCGATGATCGGAACTGCGATGTGCGGAAGTCCAGCGGCTCTCGTGCCGAGAAGAAGGAGGTGTGCTCGATTTAGGGCACCGGCGGTGTGAAGAGGGCGACGGCAACAGACAGGGACCGCGATGTCGATAGTTGCTAGCAATGGGCGCTGGCCTCTCACGAATAGGGTTCCACGACAACGAGAGAGGGAGAGGAAGAAGGCGACATCGGGTGACGGCGACGACGTTCGGGTGCTGCGGCAGACGGCGACATCCGGCGTCAGGCTGTGGTGGCCGACGACAGCACGAGGAGGATGATCGGAGAAGGCAGCGCGTAAGGGAGATGAGAGGGGTCGGGAATGAAGGAGAAGAGGTGGTCGATGGGGATAAGGAGAGTGGGGGCGGCGGTGAAATCTCGGCGACAGAGAGCAAGAGGGAGGAAGGGAAATCGGCGCCTTCAAAGGTTAGGGCACGGTGAATAAAAATAATAGGTTAAAAACTTAGGTTCAATCAATTAAACTCTAAGTTGGTTTCCTCAATCAACTCCCACTAAAGGGTATTCCAAACAGGCTTCCTCTAAACCCAATAATTGATCCCCTTAAAATACGTCATACGAGCTCCGATTAAATCCCAGAAAATTCCTAAAAATTCCTGAAAAATCCAATAAGATTATTTGTCAAATAACCTTATTATTTAGCTACTATTTAGGTACCGTATTTTACAGTTCATCCGCAGGTTTGTTAGCTGGGTTCGAAAGATGTCTCGCCTCGCTAACTTTGATTTCAAAGTACCTTCATGGAGTTCTAGAAACTTCTCCTAGAGCTCTTTAGTGGAATCGTAGCTACCAATTCGATTGACTTCCTGGGCAGAAGGATGCTGAGCAGATGGAATTTTACTTTATGATTCACCATGAAATCGGCTTGCTCCTTCTTCATCCACTGGTATTCTTCTTTGTCTTTCAGAACTACAAAACCATATTTCATAATTAACATAATCTCAAAATCCATTTTAAAGAATACCTCCATCTGGCATTTCCATTGCGTGAAGTCTCCCTCAAATTTTAGTGGGTGGATGTTTTCACTAGCCATCGTCTTGTTGCTTTAGTTGGCGGTTAGTCATTCTGAGGCAATATGGCTCTGATACCACTTGTTGGAGCAATTAGGGCCAACAAGAGGGGGTTGAGTTTATCTGTCAAAAAGTAAAACAAACACCTTTCTCCTCCGTTCAACTCAGATTAGCAGCAATAGTATAATTAAAATAAACAACAAGAAAATGAAGGAAGAGGCGCAAGGTTTACTTGGTTACAATCTAAGTAGTTGTTAATCTAAGGACAATGAAATCTCTAAAAATCTCCTTCAATGAAGGCAGAGAAGCCTCTTACACTCGTTAATTGCTCAAACTATTACTAGGAAAAGAATATAGGAGTTGTTGGCTATTTCCTAGGTCCAGAGGTCTTTTTATAGCCCCTAAAAAATCTTATCCATGGATTGAAGGCACCTTCTAGAGGGCTGGAAGGTGCCTCCAGCAAGGCGCCAAAAGATAAAGATTTATCCTTTGGCAATGGCTCAAATCTGCCTGGTCGAAGGCTCCTTCCAAAGGGCTGGAAGCGCCTTCATATTGTTCATCCAAGGCACCTTCCATAATGAAGGTGTAGGGGTGCCTTCAATTCACTTTGAAGGCACCTTCAGTAGCAATTCTAGCCTCCTTTTTATCTTCTGCTGCTTTGATCACCTATGTGATCACGACCATCTGAAATAAGGCTCACTCAGACCCATTTTTCGACCTTCTCCTTGAGTAGGATTTCGCTCTGGCTTCTTGTCCCTTGGAACGTCGCGCACATCCTTCTCGTCCATCAGTGTACTCTTCCGCAACACCTTGTCTCTCGGATGCACCAAGCCCGTCGGCACCCTTCTCGTGTCATCCTTCTCGTTAGCTGCATCTTCCACTCGACTTCTTGTGTTTTTAAACTCCTGCACACTTAGACACATGGGTCAAATAGGACCTAATCTAACCTGGTTGATCACATCAAAACTACTATGGGGTTCCAATAGATAAGTATTTAAAGGTAATTTTATTGATGAAAATAAGAAAGGGATAGTTAAAAGTGACTAACTTAGAGTTTATAAGGAGGTTTATGTTGGTGGAAAAAGCACCAGATGATCAAACCTAAGTTTTGATTATGGCAAAGGGTTCAAAATTAAGCTGTCTTGTGATCTAACAAGTGTGACTAAGTGTGCAGGAAATTCCTAGTTGAGGCTAGGCAGGTGGAAAGTCCTAGCTGCCATTAAGAAGTAAACTCTTGGTCTGGGGACTGGGCAAAGTCTTGGCAGGTTGAGGACTTTGGGTGAAATCCTAGAGTCAAGAACACTAGGTGAAAATCGTAGAGGTCGCAGACACCAGGTGGAAGACTGGACGAGTCATGGATCAGATGTTCAGTATGAAGTCTTGAAGTCTCAGACATTGAGCAAAAGTCTAGACGGTCTGGAGGATCAGTTTGGAAAAAACTTTATTTCTCCTGAGAGGAGTAGGTGAGGACTCGTTCCTTATTGAAGGAACAGTAGGTATTGATTTGACCTAGGGTTTTCAGGAAATCTGAAAGTTAGAATCGGACAGTCCGAAGACTATCCAGAAATTTTATTAGTCATATTTTATTGTGTTACCTTTGTTTTGTAGGGTATGTTTGGTATTTTTTTTACTAACATGTGTTGTAGGAAGTGAAATGCACAAAATAAACTCGGATGAACACTGTTCAAGGTGCCTCCAGGGCTATTGGAGGTACCTCAGGTGTCTTGGATGAAGGCTGCGCAGAGAGGCATGGAGGCACCTTCCATGCACTTAAAGGTGCCTTAGAGACTGGATGGAAGGCGCCTTCCATAAGCTTGAAGGCGCCTTCTGATAGATAAACAACACAGGCTGCAGAAGTTATCATCTCCGACGTTGTAGGAATAATTTTCACAACTGGAGGCACCTTCCATGGGGTTGAAGACGCCTTTAGTAGTTTATAAAAGTCTTACTCGAGTAGAGGCTTAGAAAGATTTCCAATTCACATTCTTTCCTTGTGTGCTACTCCAAAGACAATCCAATGAAGCTGTAACGTTGCTCCGACAACCAGAAGCTTGCAATTCAACACCATCGTTGTCAGTATAATTTTAAATTATTATAATTAAGTTACTGTACTTATAATTCTCTATTTGTAAATATTTTTTGAAATTATAGTGATTGTCCAACGAAAGTGATCAATGATCATAGAGCTTGGAGTAAGAGTCATCACAGGCTCTGTACCAAGTAAATCTTGACTTGTGTTCTTGTGTGATCTTCTTTCTCTTTTACTTTTCTTTCCGCTGCACGGTTTACTCTCGATTATTTTTAAACGAACATGAAATCCATGAGTACTATTCACCCACCTCTAGCGCAACAATCCTACAATTAGTATCATAGCGGGGCCGCTTCAAATCAGTGAAACCACCATTTATGAAAATTTTTGTGGTATTATTTTTAAATTTTTGGGAGTTGATCGAAATCGGTACAATTACCCCTTTCGATTTTTTTTTGCAATCAAGTTTTTTTTACTTCTCGAAGTTGGTGCTATTGGGTTGCAAGGTTGCAAACAAAGTTTTACATTGAAAATATATGGAAAAGATCATATATTTATAAGGAAAAAATATCTTCATTGGTATGATGCCTTTTAGGTAAAGCCCAAAAATAAAAACCACGAGTGATTAGGCCAAAATTAAAGTGGACAATATTATGCTATTATGGAGATATCTAAATTCTTTTTGATCCTAACAATTGGTATCAGAGCTCGATCTGTCAGAAGATCTAATCGCCAACTGTACACAAGAGTTATGGTTTAATTGAGGCATGTGAGTAGAATATTGACCTCGAATAAAGGAAGTGAGGGCTCTCGTGCCTGAATCAAAGGACCAAACACCACACAGGAAGTCTTAGTTATGACTAGGCAAGGAAGTCTTAATAGGTCTAGTGCACCGAGGGGAAGGAAGACCTAGTGGGTTGAAGATCGGACGTGGGAAGTCTGTGGTCCTATGTTTGAAAGGGGGTTTTTTGGGTTGCAAGGTTTTAAACAAAGTCTCACATTGACAATACATGGGAAAGATCATAGATTTTTAAGGGAAAGATATCTTTATTGGTATGAGGCCTTTTGAGTAAAGCCCAAAAATAAATATCATGAAGGCTTAGGCCCAAACTGGACAATATCATGTCTTTGTGGAGATATCTAAATTCCTTTTGATCCTATCCCAAACCCCGGGCGCTGGGACTCCCTCCGAGCACCTAGACTATGATGTAGGTCTGACCAATCCTTATGCTCCAGCTTAGAGAACAAATGATATTTGGTCGTCCGGGTGCTTGGACCAGCTCTGGGCGCCCAAACCATGAGGGTATCTGGCCCTGGCCTAGGCTGCTGCTCGGCGAAGGCATTCCGGGTGCCCGACTCCTTCCGGGCGCTCGGACCCCCATTTTTCCCATTTTCAACTTCTTGCAAAATAAGGTTTTCCAGGCACATAATATGTAAAGAACAATAAGATTTGACAGCCTTCGAACTATCCAATCCTGACTTTGAGTTTTGCTGAAACTCTAGGTCGAACCAATGCCTATTGTTCCCTCTTCGGGGACCGCATCCTCACTTACTCCTCTCAGGAGAAATTACCTTTTGCCAGATCGGTCCTCCAAATTGTCTGGAGTTTTGCTCAACATCTGAGACTTCAGGACTTCTCCGCTGAACATCCGATCCCTGACCCGTCTAGTCTTCCTCCTGGTGTCCGCGACCCCAAGGACTTCCACCCAGAATCCACGATCCTAGGATTTCACCTGACGTTCTCAACCTTCTAAGATTTCACCTAATCCCCTGGACTAGGACTTCATTGCTTCACCGCAGTTAGGATTTTCTTTTGCCTAAGATCACTTAGGACTTTCCTGCACACTTAGTTTAACTTGTTAGATCAAAAGATAGCTTAACTTTGAACCCCTTTGCCGTTATCAAAATATAGATTCGATCGTTTAGTGCTCCCTGCACCAACAATCTCTCCCTTTTTTATTATGACAATCTGGTTCAAAAGTTAAGTAAAAGCATACAAAATAGTAAAGTATTAAGAACAAGTAGATAGAAACTTTTTTCAAAAACTAAGAATTCTTTAAAAGGTTAAAAAAACTCCCCCTGAAACATTGTATTTTCTTAGCTTTTTCTTTAACAAAAAACTTAGCTCCATTCTTAGATTTTAAGAACTTTTATTAAGTACTTATCCTTTGAAAAATATTTGTTATATACAATTTATTAAGTACTTAGCTTTCAAAAGGATTTTTATAAACACTCTAAGTACTTAATTAACTTAGAAAGATTTTGATAAAAATTTTAAGTACTTAATTAGCTTAAAAATATTTTTATAAAAAACTTTAGTTAAGTACTTAGCTTTGAAAAAATTGTTTTATTTAACTTAACTTCTATTATTCCTCATTTAACTTAACTTTTATTATTTCTCCCCCTTTGACATATATCAAAAACAATCTTAGAGTTTAGAGAAAAAAATTTGAATCTCCCCCTTAATACTAAAATTTTAGGTGAATGATTTTAAGTTTGAGGGGGATGTTCCTGTTTCTTATCCTAGAGTCCAAGAATGTAAAGTAAAAAAATTTTGAAAGAAACTTTAAAACATTTATCTACTTTCCTTAGATTAAATATCTAACCTTTAGTTACTAGTCATTTACCATAAGATAGTGGCATTCACTTGGTTAGTCAAGTTAAGTATGTGATCCTATTAGTTTTAACTAAAATGAATAACTCAACTTGATCAATTTGAGTTGGTATTTATAGCTTAGACTTATGTTGATGCACAGATATAAATATTCTAAAGTCTAGGCAATACTCTATACCTTATGTTGAGAGGTTGGAATATGGATGTGAAAGCTCTTTGGGATTTATAAGGCTCGATGAATCATCTCCATATCATAGTTGTCAAAATCAGAGTGAGTAATGTGTACCAAGGAGCAAACATTTCTTGGCCCATGGATGGATGAAGGAAAAACAAAGGAAGATCAGAGAAGGCACTTACTAATGCAAATCACAAGAAAAGGAACGTAGTTGATGGAAATCGCTAATGGAGAAGATGGAAGAAGATGGAGCGCAAGTGGTTTATCTCTAAGATACTTAGGGTTTTAAAACATAAGTCGTGAGAGATTCTTTAAGCTCGACCATCTGATCATAACAGTTTGATTGGTGGTAACTGTCGGATCAGAGAGGAGGGAAGACAGCCGGTGCGTATGAAAAGATGTGTGTCAACTGTCATAGCAGAGAATGAGGAGTTCGTGGGATAGGTGGTGAGTGCCCAGGAAATGACATTTATGATAGACAAGACAACAAAATCATTTCAATAAAGAATGTCCTCTCGGGTATGATCAATGCACTACCTAGCATATTAAGCGTCTGACACATATTTTTCCAAGAAATATGAAGTTGGTGGTGACAATAATGGGCGATAAGAAGCATGGTCAATTGGTTAGACCAGCCGATCGGACAAAAATAAAACTCAGGTCTAGTTAATTGGCTATGAACCTCCTTCGACTAGACTTGAAAAGGAGACTAGTGATACCGGGTGTTACGAGTGGCCCCGAGGGTAATATGGGATCAAGGGTCAAGATGATGTGACAGTTAAAGTCAAGATGAGATGGGTGTCAAAATTAAGTATACGTAGCTGAATGAGTCACTTTCACTAGGGCTCAACGCCCATTTCTCAGGGGCAAGGCAACTCTTAGTATATGGTTGGCCGGCCCAAAGTGCCAGTCGGACCTTCTAGAACTCAGCTCCTCACTCCTCAAGGGCATGACCTCCCGTATATAGTCGAACGACCTAAGAACCGGTCGGACTTACAAGGCTCAACTCCCTATTCTTCAAGCACAAGTCTCTTAGCATACAACTGGTCGACCCTAAAGCTGGTCAGACTTAAGGGACTTAGTGCTCCACTCTCCAGTACTAAGATACACAAAATAAACTTGGTCGACTCTAGTACTGGTCGGGTAAACAGGGCCCAGTTCCTTGCTTCTACAATACATCTATCAACATATAGTCGGTTGACCCAATAGTCGATCAAACTTACAGAGCGTAGCTCTCTATTTCTCAACACCAAGGTACACAGTATATATCCAGTCAACCCAATCGTCAGTCGAATTGACGGGGCCTAGCTCCCAACTTCTCATGCACAAGCCACAGCTGCTCAGCTATAAGGCTGGTCAAACTGCCTCTAGGAAACAACATTGTCAAAGAATAATAGCTACTCGTTAAGGAATATTCTGCTACCACAACGTATGCATGCAATGGAACCTTCTTCTGAGGGTGGTCGTACAACTTCCATTACCTAACATTACTTGATATATTCTGACATTAAACATTTTTAGCCACCTCATTAATACAGTGGTGACAAAAGATGGTTCATATGCTTGTAATAGAACCTTCCTCGAAGGGTGGTCACACATATTCCATTACTCGACATATTCTGACACTAAACATTCTTTGACACCTCATGATTTTAGAGGTTCTGAGGGTTAGTACAAAAAGGAGGGTCCTTTCCGTTAGTTAGGTATGTTTTTACTACTCTCACACTCAAGCACTTGCATCTACTATTCATCTTCTTCTCCATTAGACTACTATTCTGACTTGAGCGTTGGAGTCCTTGTGCCAGGGACCCCCTTCCTGGTTCTTGCTCTAACGTCCCATTTACTCTCTCTAGTGTGCATAGAAAGGAGTACCCGGTGTCATCTTTCCTCCACTTCAGAGTCTTCTCATGGTCAACAATAGTGCCACCTACCCAGCGTGCCATCTTCACCAATTTTAGAGAGGATCAATCATGATAGTAAATTTTTCAAATCATGCTCATGGAGCTTATTTAAGACCATATAAAGCTTTTTTCAGTCTACAAACTTCCTTATGTTTATGAGAAACACCAAGAAGGGGAACCAGTAAAACTCTTCTTCAAGATCACCATTCAAGAAGGCATTTTTAACATCTATCTTAGATATATAACACTAGCAGATCGATACAACAACAATAAGTGCACAAATAGCAGTCATTTTTGCAACAGAAGCAAAAGTCTCTTCATAATCAAGTCCACACTATTGAGAGAAACCTTTAGCAACTAATTGTACTTTATACCTATCAACAGATCTATCAGACATAGTTTTAATTTTATATACCCAGCGAGACCCAATTGCATGTTTGCCTAGTAGTAGAGGAACCAATTTCTAAGTGTGTGTCTTAGATAGAATAGAGAGTGTTGGACCCGTGACCCGTTTTTTTTTTTTTTTTTTTTTTTGGGGGGGGGGGGGGGGGGAATAAAAGGTTAGTACTTCTCTTACTTTCGAAACTTAGCAAGGAACACATGTTAGTTTTAAAAAAAATACAAAGAAAGTAAAAGACACAAAGATTTTACTTGATTTACAATCGAGGAGGTTGCTAATCTAGGCCAGTGGAAGCTCACTAAATTTCTCATTCGATGTAGGTGGAGAAGCCTCTTACAAATGTTGAAAGTACTAACAAACTAATCAGAAGAAAGAATTGAAAGTACAAGTGTGTTCTTTTAAATTCGAGAATCAGAACTCTATTTATAACCCACTGCCTAAACTTGCCATTTGCTGATGTGGTAGCACCCGGGCACCTGGACCCGGTCCGGGCACTTGGTCCTAGTCGCCTCGATACACTCTGCAACACTTCCTGAAAAGCATATATTGGTCCTGGGCACCTAGACGCAGTCAGGGTGCTTGGATTCGATTGACGTGGCTCTGTGCTAATCCTCTTCACCGCAATAGCTGTCTAATGTGGCCCGAAGGGATTCAAGTGCCTGGACTAGGTTCGACGTCTACACTCCGGGTGCCTAGACTTGGTCCAAGCACTCAGACACAATTAACTTAGTAGTTGACTTTTTTCCAATCACTTTGGTGAAGTTTCAGCCATCCAGAGTTGAGCTCACCTTAACCCAACTCCAGCCTTCTCCTCGAGCAGTCTTGCTCCTCGGCTTCTCATCCCTCAGAAGCACCTCATGAATCCATTTTGTCAGTTGGTGTACTCTTCTGTAGCCTTGGTCCTTTGAATGCACCGATCCCGTTGACTCATTTTTCATGTCAACCTCCTCGCTAGCTATGTATTTTACTCGACTTATTATGTTCCTAAGTCCCTGCACACTTAGATACAAGGCATCAAAAATGCAGAGCTTAATTTAACTTGATTGATCACATCAAAACCAACCCAGGGTATTTACAATCTCATCCTTTTTAATGTGCATCAATCCAAGTTAAGTTAGGAATAAACCAAAATAAAATAATTTAAACAAGTAAATTTACATTTATAACAGATAATAAAATTTGCAATAAAGTCAAGGAAATAATATAAAATTTTATACCCCCTCCTTAACTTAGTCTATCTAACTTTCTCTCTCTTTGATTACATCAAAAAGAATGTTAGGGAAAAATTTGAAGAAAAATTAGAAAATTTTTTGAAATTTTTTCTAGGGGTGTGAAACGAAATAATCCAAGATTTTGGAAAATTAATTTTAAAGTTTCAAAAAATACTAAAATTTTTTATCAATAATAACCATAATTAATCAAAGTATGATGAAAATTTTCGTGCACAAAATATTTTTATTTTAATCATAATAAATATTTTGAGCAAATAAAGTTAGCTTTGAAAACAAAATATTTATAATTAGTTATGGAGTCCTAAAAATCTTGCTAATTTTTCTACTTATTCAAAATACAATGATGATTTTCTTAAAAATTAGGTTTTTAGAAAATCCCTATAACAATGTGATTTCATTGCTGAAATTTGGTCAAAGAATTGTTATGCCTCAAGGCACCTGTTCTAGGCCGGAGGTTGTTAGAATTAGCCCTTAAAGTCAATTATGAGATAATATACTGTTAGTATTAGCCCTAGTACTAATTATGAGATAATTAACAAGAGTATTTTTTGTATCATATTTCATTAATTAATAAAAGGTAAAGTTAGTTATTATATTTACTTGAGTTCAGTGTCGGATGAATAAGTATAATAATGTCCTAGGGTTGTAGGTTCTGGTTTACAACATATCAATTGGTTGAATTGATAGTGGAATATTATAGATACATATATAGAATGTTACTCTTAACTATTCCTAGTCAAGCATTAATATACAAGGATAATATTAATACGTTGAGACTAGCATGTAGATTAATAGATGATTTAATCTCATAAGTCATAAATATGAGATATCAGGTTGACGCATGAGTATATATTAGAGAATATATACTGGATGACCCGCTATAAGAATGTTTCATGGATCGTTATGTGAGTATCATAAATATTTTTATAATGACTATTAGTATGAATAGTCCTTAGACCTGAAGTCACTATAGTTCCCTACATAAGGAGTTGTGTACTTTGGTATCGACAAGCGTCGCCTGTAACAAGGTGGACTATAAAGTCGATTACTGAGTATACAACAAGTTATATAAAGGGATGTGAGTAATATAGATAGAATATATCCCTTTTATATGACGGAAGCGATATTTGTGAGCCCCTTGATTAGTAGGACACAAGAATGCAAGGTCATGCTCAAATGAGTCAATATGAGATATTGAACTTATTTGATTGAATGTGTCTACTTAGATATCAAGAAACACAAAGATTGATAAGAGAATGACACGGTCTATGCCTCGTTGATCAATTTAGATATCAAGGATAGAAGGATTGAATCATACAAGATAATAGACATGGAAAGGTTAGGTCAGATCTCGACAATCACATCACTTGGGTGGCAATGATATCTTGCTAGATGTCACTCATTGCTTATGTATCTAAAATAGTTTTAGAGACATTTCCAACCTTACAAGAATCTATTGGGTCACATGTAACGACCACCCTTCTTACTACTACTACACTCTAAGGATGACCGTTACTTGACTACTAACTCTACTTAATCGGTATGATAAAAAAAAATCATATGGAAAACCCTACCGAAAAATTTCGGCAGAGTCTCCCCTGTACCGGTGACCATATCCGTAAATACATACAGAGTATACTCAGCCACAGGCGGCTGGAACATATAATTTCACAACCACGCAGTATAATAGCACAATAAAAATATGAAACTACTCTAGCAATGGCAAACAACCATATCACTCCAACAATAGGAGGTATCAAACTACAAATGCGGAAATAAACTCAATTTCAATATAACATTAAAAGAGAACTAAAGGAAAAGTCTTGACAATTTTGCCAGCTAATTCTGGATCTCTCCATAGTCCTGGCATCACACACACTGTCACAGCATCTCCTTGTCGCCTTCCTTCTTATACTTTTCCTTTTCCTTTATCTGCAGTAGGAGGAAAATAGTATCTATAAGCTAAAAGCTTAGTGAGCGCTATCCTACTCACTAAAACTCGATATGCATGTATATAAAAACATGCTAAAACTGAATGCTAACATGTAAAGCCACTCATGCTCATAACTAGCAAAGAAATCGACTAACAGAAAAGCTAACATGTATAGCTACTCATGCTCATAAATAACAAAGGAATCAGGCTAACTGAAATACTAAACATGTATAGCTAATCATGCTCATAAATAGCAGTAAAGGAATCATACTAACTGAAATACTAAACATGTATAGCTAATCATGCTCATAAATAGCGAAGAAACTAACTGAAAAACTAACATGTAAAGCTAATCATAGAACTATCATGTATATCAATAGGAAACTGAACTGATACATTAGCTGATCTAATTAATGCTAAACTGAGTCTAACTTGTATTCACATAACTAATTTGTGAAGTTTTGAAAACTATTTACATAATAGATCAAAATAATAATCATGCTGCTGATGGGCCTGGCAACTGTGCGCGCATCCCTAACTAAACCCGGGATTGCAAGTTCCGAGTCTAGTAGGGTTTACTAGGTTATCTAAACCTAGGGACGACTGTGGGAGCCCAACCCATTGGATATCTAATCCAGTACAGTGCCACTGCTGAAAATAAAATACTGATTTCATAGCTAATTTTCTTATCTTGCTTTTACTAGGTTATCTGAACCTAGAACTAGGTTATCTGAACCTAGAGGCGACTGTGGGAGCCCACCCATTGGATCGTAGTCCCATATAAGCTGAAGCAAGACTAAATAAGTTATTTTAAATGCTTCTACTGCATTTACTGAGCTATTAAAATGCCTACTGTAGCATTATATTGAGCTAAGCATTTTATCAAGCACTTGGTGTGCACTAGAACACACCCTACGTACTAAAAATCTGTATACAAAGCTTAACATAAATCTGCATATTAAGTCTATCAAAATCTGCATACTAAGCTTATCTAAACTCTGCATGTTATAAAAAATAGAGCAAAAGAGAGCTAACTTAGACTTACTAAACATGTTGTAAGATAAACAACCGAATGCTACTTTGAACTTCCTAAACATGCTATAAATAAAGCAAAAGAATACAACTTCAAGCTTCTTTAACGTGCTATAAAATAGGCAACAGAATGCTACTTCAAACTTTCTAACATGCTATAAATAAAGCAAAAGAATCCAACTTTAAGCTTCTTAAACATGCTGTCCAAAAACTAAATCTCTAATCAACTTTGATTCTGTACAACGATTCTGTACAACATGACCTGAAAGCAAGGAAGGAAACTATAATAGAAATGTAGAGCTCAGACTGTATACTAATGCTTGCAAGAACTAATCTAGGAACTAGCATAGATGGTTGGAAACTAAAATGAAACCCAATGAAGATCCATCTGATGCAAATTCGACATACTGCCAAGCTACATGATCCAGTTGCAATCCCAATGGTAGGAAACAAAGGCATCATTAATCAAGGTTAAATCCTCTACACCCCTTTTTTTCCTTCCTAAAGGCCACGGCAGGTTCAACAAGAACAAAGAGAAACAAAAACTTGATCTCCTGCAAGCTTAGATTCGGCACAACCCAAATCCAAATTACTCACAAGATAATCTGCATATACAATACTAATTACAAGGCTTGGAAGGAATTCTAATCCACCCGCTTGAACTGATCTAACTCTTCCCTTTCTTTCTTTAAGGATCACGGCAGCAAGCAAAAACAACAAAAGCTCCATGAAACATGCTCCGAAATCAACACAAGAACTAACATAAATCCGAAACCACTCCTACAACAACTTAGTGAAACAAAATCACCTAGTCCGAATGAATCTACCAAAATCAAACTACAAATCCCGAAAGCAAACAAAGAAGAATCAAAGATCGCGGAACTACTCCTACTGCAGGTGAGAAGCAACTCACCTTCGTTTCCTTGATTCACAGCCGAAGGAGGGACCTTCTAGTGCTTCTAGGGCTCGGGTGAACTTGAAATCGGGGCCTCTTCCTCGCTCACGGCTTCCTTCTTGACGAGCGACCTCGGATCGATGAAGAACTCCCGGAGTTCGCCCCTCGCCGGCCGCCGGAGGGATGCCCTAGCTGCGGCTTGTTTCCGCCCGGGCTGCCCTTGTCGCGCGAGAGAGGGAAAGGATTCGGGAAAAAAGAAAACTTAATTCTTTTCTTATATCTAGGGTTTCAATCATAACATATATATATAGATCTCGCACCCTACCTTTTCACGAAATACTCGTGGAAGAGTTGGTTGTCTGCGGTTTTGACCAAGTCAAAAGCCCCGGGTTCAATTCTCGGCTGCTACCTCTTTTTCTTCCTTTTATTTCTATTATCTAACTACGGCTTAAGAATATTTCGCACCATATATATTTAACAAAACTTGCTTAGACCAGATGGTTGGCTGCATCCGATTAGAACCTGGTTCGGGTCCGAGGTCTTGGGTTCAAAACCCGGCTTCAACACTTTCTTTTTAAAACTTCTTTCTCTTGGTAAAAATACCAAACGAACTCCAAAAATTCTGTAAAAATACTCTAAAAATTTCTAAAAATCTCTAGAATTTTTCTATAGCATTTCTAGATTTTTTATAAGGACTTTTAGAACTCGAAATAGGGAAAATTGGGCCGTTACAATTCTCCCTCCCTTATAAAAAGTTCGTCCTCGAACTTAGAATAATTCTGGGTATATTTCGGTCTCATGTTGTCTCCACGCTCCCCTAGTAACTTTCTCGTGCTTCTGGTTCTACCAGATGACTTTTACTAATGACACTTCTCTGTTTCCTAGTATCTTGTCTGCTCTGTCCACTATCTGTGTCTGCTCTCATAGCTAAGATCCTCTTGGATCTACACTGTTTGAGGCTGAATCACTTGGCTAAGGTCGTGAATACACTTCTTTAGCATGGAGACATGAAATACATTGTGTATTGCTGGCATATCTTGAGGTAAGTCTAGCTTGTAAGCTACCTCCCCAATTCTCTCTGTGATCGGGGTAAGGTCCTACGTATCGAGGACTTAACTTGCCCTTTTCCTCTTGGGTTCTCCGATGTACTCGAACTGTGCTTCTGCTTCAGGTTGGAATACGACTTTCTGTTTACGGCACTCTATGGAGGCACCGTATCTGATCAGGAAGTTCATTCCAAATATGACATCGTAGTCAGTCATGTCTAGCACTATCAGATCACAAAAGAGTTCTCTGTCTGCTATCATGACTGGCACTGTTCTGAACCAGTGCGTGGATGCCATAACTTCTCCCGAAGGTAATGTTGTCAGAAACTGACTACTGAGTACCTCTGGGGGTATTGCTAACTTTTCGGCGAATGCCCTGGCTATATAAGAATGGGTTGCCCCAGTATCAAATAGAACAGTAGCACTATACTGTAAAATGTTAATCTGACCTGTGACAACTGTCGAGGCATTGGCTACGTCCTCTCTGGTGAGTGAGTAGATCCTCGCATTCGCCATAGCTGGAGGGGCTTCTAATCTGCCCTGGCTGATAAGTGGACCTTCTAGAGCGGCCTGCATATGATATAACTGAGCTGGCTGGCCTGCATACTGAATCTGCTGTGGCTGAGGAAGACCGGTCTTGTTCGGGCACTGCTTGGCCATGTGCCCTTCTTGTCCACATTCAAAGCATCCTCGTGTGCCCTTGCGACAAACCCCTGGGTGGAATTTCCCACAAGTAGCACACTTTGGATAACTGGGTCGCTTGCTAGATGGTCCTCCTTCTGGGTCACTCCCTGATTTGCGCTTGCTGTTGGAGTTCCCTTTCCAATTAGAGCTGTGGCCTTGCTGTTTTTGATTGTGAGAGTTTCCTTGGCCTTTAGACTCTGAGGAGACTTGCTTCTGCTGCTTTATGTTGTTCTAGTAATGCTCTGTAGTCAAGGCACTGCTCACTAACTCCTCTGTGGTTTGTGGCCTATGTATGCCACCAGCCACGTTCACTGCTATCTCGGGCCTCAGCATCTTGAGCATCAACCGGACTCGTTCCTTTTCTGTGCTGACTAATTCGGGACATAGACGAGCCAGTCTATTGAATTTCTTCACGACTTCCTCAACTGATAGGTTGCCCTGACGAAACTCCGTGAACTCGTCGTAGTGGCGGTTTGTGACCCGCATGTGAAAGAACTCCTCGAAGAATTCTTTCTCGAAGTCAGCCCATGTCATCTGGTTCACTGGGCGCTTCGCTCTGACTCTCTCCCACCACATGCGTGCGTCTCCTGTTAGGCAGAAGGAGGCACACTTCACCTTCTCGTGTTCTGGCCAGTCCAGAAGCTCCATCGTGCTCTCCAGTGTTTTGAACCAGGCTTGTGCATCCCATGGTTCACTAGTGCCTGAGAAGTTCTCTGGCTTGACTCGTTGCCACTGGATCAGATAGGCTTCCTTTCTTGGCTCAGCTGCTGGGACTGCTGGTGCTGGTACTGGTACTGGCGTTGGCGCTGTAGGCTGGGCTGGTGGAACCTCTAAGACTTCTGGAGTCGTCAGATTTGGTTCCGGGGTGACTGTGGATGTACTCTGTTGATTAGCCTTTAAGGTGGCTATTTCCTATTGCTGTTCAGCTAGCTGCTGTAAGGTCTGGAGGAGGCACTGAACTGCCTGCCTCTTGCTGGGGCTCAGTAGCTAGTGCCCTTCTAGCTGGGCGTCCTCGTGCCATTTCTAAAGACATCGAGAACATAACATAACTAATGTAATCACAGTTATATGACTACTGATATCACGTTTAAAAACTATCACATACTAACAAGTAGTAGGCAAATAAACTTGAACTGTAATAACAAAACAAGGAGCATAAATTAAGTAGAGGTATTCTTACTTGGAAGACGGCAAGGCTGATGCTAATGTGTGTGATGCTGGAGAATGGGAACTGCTCTGATACCAACTGTAACGACCACCCTTCTTACTACTACTACACTCTAAGGATGACCGTTACTTGACTACTAACTCTACTTAACCGGTATGATAAAAAGAAATCATATGGAAAACCCTACCGAAAAATTTCGGCAGAGTCTCCCCTGTACCGGTGACCATATCCGTAAATACATACAGAGTATACTCAGCCACAGGCGGCTGGAACATATAATTTCACAACCACGCAGTATAATAGCACAATAAAAATATGAAACTACTCTAGCATTGGCAAACAATCATATCACTCCAACAATAGGAGGTATCAAACTACAAATGCGGAAATAAACTCAATTTCAATATAACATTAAAAGAGAACTAAAGGAAAAGTCTTGACAATTTTGCCAGCTAATTCTGGATCTCTCCATAGTCCTGGCATCACACACACTGTCACAGCATCTCCTTGTCGCCTTCCTTCTTATACTTTTCCTTTTCCTTTATCTGCAGTAGGAGGAAAATAGTATCTATAAGCTAAAAGCTTAGTGAGCGCTATCCTACTCACTAAAACTCGATATGCATGTATATAAAAACATGCTAAAACTGAATGCTAACATGTAAAGCCACTCATGCTCATAACTAGCAAAGAAATCGACTAACAGAAAAGCTAACATGTATAGCTACTCATGCTCATAAATAACAAAGGAATCAGGCTAACTGAAATACTAAACATGTATAGCTAATCATGCTCATAAATAGCAGTAAAGGAATCATACTAACTAAAATACTAAACATGTATAGCTAATCATGCTCATAAATAGCGAAGAAACTAACTGAAAAACTAACATGTAAAGCTAATCATAGAACTATCATGTATATCAATAGGAAACTGAACTGATACATTAGCTGATCTAATTAATGCTAAACTGAGTCTAACTTGTATTCACATAACTAATTTGTGAAGTTTTGAAAACTATTTACAGAATAGATCAAAATAATAATCATGCTGCTGATGGGCCCGGCAACTGTACTTGCTGTGCGCGCATCTCTAACTAAACCCGGGATTGCAAGTTCCGAGTCTAGTAGGGTTTACTAGGTTATCTAAACCTAGGGACGACTGTGGGAGCCCAACCCAATGGATATCTAATCCAGTACAGTGCCACTGCTGAAAATAAAATACTGATTTCATAGCTAATTTTCTTATCTTGCTTTTACTAGGTTATCTGAACCTAGAACTAGGTTATCTGAACCTAGAGGCGACTGTGGGAGCCCACCCATTGGATCGTAGTCCCATATAAGCTGAAGCAAGACTAAATAAGTTATTTTAAATGCTTCTACTGCATTTACTGAGCTATTAAAATGCCTACTGTAGCATTATATTGAGCTAAGCATTTTATCAAGCACTTGGTGTGCACTAGAACACACCCTACGTACTAAAAATCTGTATACAAAGCTTAACATAAATCTGCATATTAAGTCTATCAAAATCTGCATACTAAGCTTATCTAAACTCTGCATGTTATAAAAAATAGAGCAAAAGAGAGCTAACTTAGACTTACTAAACATGTTGTAAGATAAACAACCGAATGCTACTTTGAACTTCCTAAACATGCTATAAATAAAGCAAAAGAATACAACTTAAAGCTTCTTTAACGTGCTATAAAATAGGCAACAGAATGCTACTTCAAACTTTCTAACATGCTATAAATAAAGCAAAAGAATCCAACTTTAAGCTTCTTAAACGTGCTGTCCAAAAACTAAATCTCTAATCAACTTTGATTCTGTACAACGATTCTGTACAACATGACCTGAAAGCAAGGAAGGAAACTATAACAGAAATGTAGAGCTCAGACTGTATACTAATGCTTGCAAGAACTAATCTAGGAACTAGCATAGATGGTTGGAAACTAAAATGAACCCCAATGAAGATCCATCTGATGCAAATTCGACATACTGCCAAGCTACACGATCCAGTTGCAATCCCAATGGTAGGAAACAAAGGCATCATTAATCAAGGTTAAATCCACTAAACCCCTTTTTTCCTTCCTAAAGGCCACGACAGGTTCAACAAGAACAAAGAGAAACAAAAACTTGATCTCCTGCAAGCTTAGATTCGGCACAACCCAAATCCAAATTACTCACAAGATAATCTGCATATACAATACTAATTACAAGGCTTGGAAGGAATTCTAATCCACCCGCTTGAACTGATCTAACTCTTCCCTTTCTTTCTTTAAGGATCACGGCAGCAAGCAAAAACAACAAAAGCTCCATGAAACATGCTCCGAAATCAACACAAGAACTAACATAAATCCGAAACCACTCCTACAACAACTTAGTGAAACAAAATCACCTAGTCCGAATGAATCTACCAAAATCAAACTACAAATCCCGAAAGCAAACAAAGAAGAATCAAAGATCGCGGAACTACTTCTACTGCAGGTGAGAAGCAACTCACCTTCGTTTCCTTGATTCACAGCCGAAGGAGGGACCTTCTAGTGCTTCTAGGGCTCGGGTGAACTTGAAATCGGGGCCTCTTCCTCGCTCACGGCTTCCTTCTTGACGAGCGACCTCGGATCGACGAAGAACTCCCGGAGTTCGCCCCTCGCCGGCCGCCGGAGGGATGCCCTAGCTGCGGCTTGTTTCCGCCCGGGCTGCCCTTGTCGCGCGAGAGAGGGAAAGGATTCGGGAAAAAAGAAAACTTAATTTTTTTCTTATAACTAGGGTTTCAATCATAACATATATATATAGATCTCGCACCCTACCTTTTCACGAAATACTCGCGAAAGAGTTGGTTGCCTGCGGTTTTGACCAAGTCAAAAGCCCCGGGTTCAATTCTCGGCTGCTACCTCTTTTTCTTCCTTTTATTTCTATTATCTAACTACGGCTTAAGAATATTTCGCACCATATATATTTAACAAAACTTGCTTAGACCAGATGGTTGGCTGCATCCGATTAGAACCTGGTTCGGGTCCGAGGTCTTGGGTTCAAAACCCGGCTTCAACACTTTCTTTTTAAAACTTCTTTCTCTTGGTAAAAATACCAAACGAACTCCAAAAATTCCGTAAAAATACTCTAAAAATTTCTAAAAATCTCTAGAATTTTTCTATAGCATTTCTAGATTTTTTATAAGGACTTTTAGAACTCGAAATAGGGAAAATTGGGTCGTTACATCACATACACAAAAAAATATGTTAATTTAGAGATGAGTTCATATGATGAATTATTGGATTAAATCTAATCTGAATTAAACTCATTGAGTTGGACTCAATTGGATTTAACTATTGGATTGAGTCTTTTCGAATTAGAATCATGGAGTTAATTCAAATAGATAAGGATAAATGAGTTATACTCATTGGGTGAACTCGAATTCACCAAAGAAGAGAAAAGGTCCATTTTGAATTGATCAATGAGTTAGACTCATTGGGTGAACTCGAATTCACCAAAGAAGTGGAAAGGTCAATTTTGAATTCATTGGATGAAAACCAAAAGACTTAATTGGATTAATGGAGAGTTAATGCCAATTAAGATAATTGATTGAATGAATACAAAAGGGGGTTTTGATTCATTTTGTGTACAACAACACTTGTGTTCTTCCTCCTCTTCTTCTCTTTCTTCCTCTTTGGTCGAAACCTCCTAGTTTTGGTTGCTAGCACAACCTTAGGTGGCTTTTCCTTCTCCGAGTTTGTGAGTTCGTGACATGAACGGAATGTGTTTGTGTGGATACTGAAAGAGGCATGAACACTTAATCGTACTGAGATCCAACTAGGACAAAATTACTGTTAGGAGTTCGTGTTTATGCAACAAAGGTATAACTCTCATCACAACTAGTATACTATTTCCTTCGCATGGATCTTCTAGAAAGGATCTTGTATTTATTCCGTTGCGCTTGTATTATTTTTGTTCTCAAGATCCCTACATTGACAAGGGAACTTTTGTATCATATTTCATTAATAAAAGGTAAAGTTTATGGTTATTATATTTATTTCAGACTTGTGTCAGATGAATAAGTATAATAATATCCTAAGGTAGTAGGTTCTAATCTATAGCATATCAATTGGTTGAATTGATAGTGAGTGGTTATATATATATATATATATATATATATATATATATATATATATATATATATATATATATATTTATTTATTTATTTAACTATTCTTAGTCAAGCATTAATATACAAGGATAATATTAATACATTGAGACTAGCATGTAGTTCAACTGATGACTTAATCTGACAAGTCATGGATACATGATATCAAGTTGGCACATGGGTATATATTAGAGAATATGTACTAAATTGGCCTGCCATGAGAATGTTTCATAGATCGTTATATGAGTATCATAAACATTCTCATAGTAAATATTGGTATGAATATTCCTTAAACCTGAAGTTACTACGGTTCCTTATATAAGGAGTTATGTACTTTGGTATCAGCAAACATTACCTATAATAAGATGGACTATAAAGTCAATCGTTAGGTATCACTACAACAAAAATGTTAAAAGACAACACCTCTACGACAACGGTTTTAAGAGAAAGCGTTGCGTATTTGCTCAAAGACAACGGTTTTGGCCAAAACCGTTGTCTTTGAACTCCCCATTAAATATAAAAGACAACGGTTTTGGGAAAACTGTTGTCATTGAACGATTTCTTTTTGAATCAACAACACTTTTCACAACAATTTTCTAAAACCGTTGTCTTTAAGCGCTTTTATTAAGGGCTACGACAACAGTTTTGATAAAACCGTTGTCTTTGGCTTTATTCGTTTCGTCATTTCCGCTCGCAGTTTTGCTTTCCCACTCTGCAAAAATCTTTTCGCGTCGTGTTTTCCCCTTAGCGTTCCCAAACCCTAAACCATTTTTCTTTCCTCTCCTTGACTATCTCTTCACGCCATGACACCAAATGGAGTGATCCGTTTCATTGCTCTCCTGCTCGTGACGAAGGCAAGAAGCTATCGCTCTTCCTTTGTGATTCTTCACCGGTCACTTCAACGGAGATTTTCCCACTTCTCCGTGGCCCCGGTAGCCACTTCACCTTCTTTCTCCGCGCCGTAGAAGCTCCTCGTCCGTTGCTTACATAAACCGTTGCCCCCTCTTCTCTGGTGGACTTTCGCTTCCGAGGCTCGGATCGACGCCGCTATGTCTCTTCCCCAGCTCTGTCCAGGTTTGGGTGGCGAACTCCTTGGCCGAACTGTCCATGGAGAGATTCTGGCTGAATCTAAATCCTTTTCGGTTCAGGCTGCTACGTCGGGATCGATTCCCCTAATAAAGGTGATGCCTGTGAGGTTTTATTGTTTGCTTGGCTCCCTTTTTGTTGGATTTAGGTGCTCTCTTATTTGGGAAAGGGCTTCTGAACCTTACTACCCGTGCTCAGTCCCATCCCACCCCCGCGAAGATATCGTTGCCTCAAGCTCTTAGTGCTTATGTGAGCTTTGTGGTTTTGGAGCCCAATCCTACTTCAACTGGGATTATGTTTCTGGGAAGTTGAAAAAAACCGCACCAAGAATCAAAAACCGCAGTGGATTTCCCAATCCACTGCAGTTGTTGATTCTTGGTGCAGTTTTTTTCAAGTCCCTTGATTCATTTTGATTGATGGTCCTTGGCCTTGTTTTAATTACTTAGCTCTGCAATTTTCCTTTTAGTATACTGTTATTAGAGGATTTGCCCGGTTTGTAAATGTTGGGGATGGAAGGGGAGAGACGCCTCTACATCTTGCAGCACGGCGAAGATGGACTGAGTGTGTCCGTGTACTCTTAGACCATGGGGCTCTTGTTTCTTCTTCCACTAGGGAATATGGGTATTTTGACTGATTTTTATACTCGATCATTTGCCATTATGTTTATGTGTCAATTTTCTATTTTGAGATCGAAATCCATATTTTTCAGTCATTCTGGGAGCACTCCTCTACATTTGGCAGCTCACGGAGGAAGTTTGGATTGTGTTCGCACATTGCTTGCATGGGGAGCCGATCGGCTCCAGAGGGATTCATCTGGGTGGGCATATTTCATCTTTTCAAATTGCCTATACTCTTGGAGAAATTGGAACTGCTAGCTTTATAATTGAAATCTTGAACAAACAGACAGTGTAGATTCTTTGTTAATTGGTTTTTTGGTGATTATCTTCCAACAACCATGAAATCTCTTTTTAGGAATTTTTTAGGCAGCATTTAGCCTTTTTATATTTTGGCTGTCTTTTGTTAGTTGAGATGAATTATAATGAATCAAAATTTTTCATACATCAGGAGAGTCAATTTAAGGAGTCTCTCTCTCTTAATTTTCTACTTATCTACTAACAAACTAATTAAAATTTCTGTGTTCATGGAAGTTATGTCTTTGTTTCACTGTTATTAAACATATGTTGATCCATATTCCACAGGCGAATACCTTATTCTGTAGCTATAAAGTACAATCATGGAGCTTGTGCAGCTTTGCTAAACCCATCAACAGCAGAACCTCTTGTTTGGCCTTCTCCATTAAAGTTCATCAATGAACTTGATCCAGATGCAAGAGCTCTTCTAGAAGTAGCTCTGATGGACGCTAACAAGGAAAGCGAGAAAATAATATTGAATGAAAGAAAAAAATTGTTATCTCCTGCAAATGTGGATGAAGCATTTCATGATGATGCTTCTGAGGTATTACAACATCTCCTTGATTAAGCATTTCTAATGATTTCCAACTTATAATGGATTTTAGGCTAGTAGATCTTGCGGCACCACAGAGGCTTTGGTGAACTTTATGGCATTTTAATAGTTATTTCACTTGTTGAACATATCTGTCTAACAATGGACAACGGTGCATTGTTCGCATGATTGTGATAAGAGATCATAATGATTGAGCTAAGTTTGAGCATGTCTTTAACCTTGTTTAAAGCACAATGATGGATACTTTATGCTGTACACTTGAATAAATTGTTGATCTTGCACGGTCCTATTCCATAAAGAACTGCACTGAGCTAACAATATTGTATGCGTTTTCATCTATTCATATATTTTTTTTTATCGATTATAGTTATTGGCAATGAGAATTTACTATATATTGTTGCATGAAGTTGTCACATTACTTATTTTTCAAGGTATCTGAGAGCTAATTACCTTCAAGGGAACATTCCACCCAAGATTGGAGAACTTGTGCACCTTACCATCTTGTAGTTTTTACATCCCCTTGTTTTCTTTTGTTATATAGTTGTTTCTTTAATCCATTTTCTTGAGCTTGATGTAAAAAAAATGTAGGGACTTGTCAAGCAATTTGCTCAGGGGCACAATTCCTCCATCTATTGGCTCTATGAACCCATTATGATTTCTATGAGTCTTCATGTGATTATTGGTGGCTAGGCAGTTTGTTGTTGCAGAGTTAACTATTTGACTATGATTTTTTTAACAACTGTAGGAATTTATCAACAAATTTCTTGTCTGGTGAAGTTCCAATCGTTGGAATCCTTGTAACTTTCCAAAGCACTTCATGAGTAACTCTTCTATTCTCTCTGATGCTTCATTGGCTTGCTCCATTAATTGTTACATGTTATCCAATTGTTTTCTACTTGGGAAACTGAAGTTTTTTTCCCCATTACACAAGCGTTCTCTTCTATCTTTTTATTTGACATATAGTGCATAACTAGCGTTCTGGGTGAAAATATCTTATTAGTTCTACTCAGTGTTAGAATGTGTTATGTTAGCACTTTGCATTTGACCTTTTAGTGTTTGTTGGATAAGTTTTATGGCATTGCCAACCTTAAAGTATCATGCTTTGATTTGAATATGCCACTGGGCTAAATTGAACTCAATGAAGAACCATATGATTTATATGATTGAGATCGTTGCAAATTGCCAAATAGCTGTGGATGTTATGCAATTTCATTTCCTTCTATACCAGTTGCTAATTTCCAATAACATCACTACAACAAAATCGCTCATAGACATCAGTGGAACAACAACGGTTTTAGGCTAAAACCGATGTCTTTGAGTATTTTACACCGGTTTTTCTAAAAACCCGTGTCTATGAGCGCAGATTTTAGCTCATAGACATCAGTTTTTTAGGCGATGTCTATGAGCGCCCTTTTTTTGGTTAATAGACATCGATTTTAACATCAGTTTTTAAAATCCGATGTTAATGAACCCAAATAAAATATTTTAATTTTCCCCACAAGCCAAAATCTGCACACTGTGAATTCCCTCCAAACCTAAATCTTTATCCCGCCCTTCCTCCGCGCGACCATCTCTCTCGCGATAACCTAAACCGAAACCTAAACCTCCGACCATCCGACCATCCGACCATCTCTCTCAGCCTAAACCTAAACCTCCGACCATCTCTCTCAACCTCATCTCCCTCTTCCCCCCTTCCTAGATCCTCTTCCGATCAGGATCAAGACACGACGAACTTGCTTCTCCGTCCAACCACACCGCATCTCCTCCAACTCCTCCATTTGGTTGAGAAGAGGAGGCCTTCTTCGCATTCCAGTAGTTTTTGCTTCATCCATCTCCGGTCCATCATTCACTGCCACCGCTCGAGCCCTTCTTCACATTCCGGTAATTTTTCCTTTATACATCATCGCTACTAAATTTCTTCCTCATCTTCGACAGTTTCATCTTCTTGATCTCTTGTTTGCAAGTATTAATCGATTGATGCATGCAATGTGTTTGATGAATTTCCTCAAACACTACCTTGAGTTGATTTGATCATTTTTGTTTGATAGATTGAGGAGTTGTTAGTTCCTGTTGCTAAGTTGGTTTTATGTAATCCTTGAACTATCAAGTTTCTTTTATGTCTAGGCTAATTGTTTTCACTGAAATGTCATGGTTTCTGGTTTAGAAATTTATTGGTATAATGATGAAGTAGTTGGTTTCTGGTATAAAATTTATTGGTATAATGATGAAGTAGTTGGTTTCTGGTTTATGAAATTTATTCGTATCCTTTCCTTGGTAAGCGTAGTTGGTTTCTTGGAGGACCCGCATAGTTAATTTATTTGTATAATGATGGATTAAGAATTTTGTCTCATTGTTGTAATTGTCTTGATATTTTTGATTGATTCTAGATTCATTAGTACAACAAAATGGACAAGGCATGGATGGCAAAGGATAGATTATCACATGAGTTTGAACTTGGACTAGAATCTTTCTTGCAATTTGCTCTGCAACATGCTACTAATCCTACTAATATACCTTGTCCTTGTACGAAATGTGGCAATCTATGGAACACTAATATTAACAGCATAAGGGCACATGTGCATAGTAATGGTATAGACTTAACATACAAAAAATGGATATGACATGGGGAAGAATATGTATTAGGAGATTTAAAGAAAGAGAATGATGCAGCTAGAGAAAGTGAAAACTCTTTTGCTGATAAACCTATAGATATGGTACACGCTGCATATGAAAGTTCAGAGAATCCAGATCAATTTATAAAATTACTTGAGGATGCTGAGAAACCCCTGTATGTTGGGTGTACTAAATTTACAAAGTTATCTGCAATTGTGCAATTATATAACTTGAAAGCGAAATACAACTGGAGTGATAATAGTTTTACTGAACTACTTGTATTGTTTGGAGAAATGCTTCCCGTTGACAATGAATTGCCTTTATCTTTATATGATGCAAAGAAAAGCTTATGTGCAATGGGGATGACTTATAAGAAAATACATGCTTGCCCTAATGATTGTGTCTTATACTGGAAGGAGTATGAGGATTTTACCGATTGTCCTACTTGTGGGGTGTCAAGGTGGAAGTTGGCCAAGAATTCTAGGATAATTGAAGGAGTCCCTGCAAAACTTTTATGGTACTTTCCTCCTATTCCTAGATTTCAAAGAATGTTTCGGAGCAAGGAAATATCTAAGGAGTTAATTTGGCATGCTAATAAAAGAGTATGTGATGTCTATATGCGACATCCAGCTGATGCACCTTGTTGGAGACTTGTGGATCATAATTGGCCAAATTTTGCTTCTGAGACAAGAAATCTAAGGTTGGCTATAGCAGCTGATGGGATCAATCCTCATAGTTTGATGAGTTCTACATATAGTTGTTGGCCAGTTATAATGATCACCTATAACCTTCCTCCATGGTTGTGTATGAAGAGAAAATATATGATGCTCACATTGTTGATTTCTGGTCCCAAACAGCCAGGAAATGACATTGATGTGTACTTGGCGCCTTTGATTGACGATTTAAAAGAATTATGGAAAGTTGGTGTTGAAGCATATGATGCACACCGAGAAGAAAGATTCTTGCTTAGAGCTGTCCTATTGTGGACAATTAATGATTTTCTGGCATATGGAAACCTGGCAGGATGCACTGTAAAAGGATATCAAGCATGCCCTATCTGTGGTGAGGAAACTTGTGCAAAAAGGTTGAAGCATAGTAAAAAAATGTCATTTACAGGTCATAGACGGTTTCTTCGTAGAGATCATCCTTATCGAAGGCAGAAGAAGGCATTTGATGGGACGCAAGACTTTACTATGGCCCCAAAACCACTAAGCGGTGATGAAGTTTTAAAAAAACTAGAAGGAATTACATGCCGATGGGGAAAAATTAGAGCAAATTTTCAATCAAAGGAAAATGATGGTAAGTCCTGCTGGAAAAAAAATCAATATTCTTTGAACTTGAGTATTGGAAAGATCTGCATGTTCGACATGTTCTTGATGTGATGCACATAGAGAAAAACGTTTGCGAAAGTTTGATTGGTACATTACTTGATATGTCAGGAAAGACAAAAGATGGAATTGCAGCAAGAAACGACCTAGTGGATATGAAAATTAGGGGAGAATTAGCACCACAAAAAGGGGAGAAAAGGACATTTTTGCCCCCAGCATGTTATACATTAAGCAAGGATGAGAAAAGAAGACTTTGTAATTCATTGTTCGGAATTAAGGTACCCACGGGTTACTCCTCCAACATCAAAAACTTTGTCTCAATGAAGGACCTAAAACTGGTTGGTCTTAAATCACATGACTGCCACACCTTAATGCAACATTTGCTTCCAATTGCCATCCGTGGTATTCTACCCAAGCATGTCAGAAATGCTATCACAAGGTTTTGTTTCTTATTCAATGTGTTATATAACAAAGTAATAGATGCCTCAAAGTTGGATAAAGTACAAATAGAAATTGTGACGACGTTGTGTCTGTTTGAAAAGTATTTTCCACCTTCATTTTTTGATATAATGGTTCACTTAACAGTTCATCTCGTGCGTGAGGTCAAGTTGTGTGGACCAGTTTGGTATAGATGGATGTTTCCATTTGAAAGATATATGAAAACATTGAAAGGTTATGTGCAGAATAGAAATCGACCAGAAGGATGCATGGCTGAATGTTATATTGCTGAAGAAGCTGTAGAGTTTTGCTCAGAATTTCTATCCAATATAAACACGATAGGGATTCCATCAAAGCATCGTGAAACAATACTCACTAAGTCCTTGTCAGGTTCCAAGGTGCACTTATGTTGTCACGATGAGTGGGAACAAGCACATCGGTATGTATTGGAAAATGAAGCTGAGGTTGATCCTTACATTGTGTAAGCCCTCTAATTCAGTAATAATCTCCTGAAATTGTTTAAAAAATATATGATTAATCTCTTCAAAATTTTTTGATTAGGGAACATATGACACACTTGAAGCAAAAATTTCCTATTAAAGGTGCAAAGTGGTTACAAGATAAACACCACCGAAGTTTTATTTCTTGGTTCCATGAACATGTAAGTACCATAAATATTAGCATGTTTATTATTGAACACAAGAACTTTAAGACTTTTAATAATTAAACCCCCTTATGATGAATTGTAGGTTACAAATACAACATCATCTTCCTCCAATTAATTATCAAAAAGAGTGAAGCTGTTGGCAAATGGACCTAGCAAGCAAGTGCTAAAATACTCTAGTTATATGATCGATGGGGTCACTTATTACACGAAAGAACGTGATAATGTTACAGTTGTTCAAAACTCGAGTGTAAGCTTGCTGGCACAAACAATGCAAGTTTCAAGTTCAAAGGATAAGAATCCAATTATAACAGACATGATGTATTATGGTGTGATACAAGAAATATGGGAGCTCAATTACCATGATTTTCGAGTTCCAATGTTTAAGTGTGATTGGGTAGAGAATAACACTGGTATTAGAGTAGATGATAATGGTTTCACCTTGGTAAATCTTAAGAGAATGGGATTCAAATCCGACCCATTTATCTTGGCCACTCAAGCAAAGCAAGTATTTTATGTAGAAGACCCTCAAGATCCCACATGGTCTATTGTACTTTCAACTACAAATAGAGAGTATTTTGAATACATTACTGATGATAAGTTGGGAGATCCTTCAATCGACTACCAATGCTTCACAAAAGGGATGCCATCAATGGATATTGACGAAACTGATGACAATGAACCATCCTGTATTCGTGGAGATTGTGATGGGATTTGGGTTGACAATGAGAATTTTTAGTTTGGTAACTTTATGTATGGTTTATATATGTGACTATTTACTTTATTTTGGTAACTTTGGTTCATTGTTTGATAGTAGTTTTTTTTTAAAATATACGAATGTTTACTTTGTTGTGATTTTGAATGATATGCTCTGCTCTATTTCAAATTCTCACTGTTATGATTAGGTTTTCGACACAATGAACACTAGAAAAAAGGCCCATTTAGCACGTGAAGATGATAAGTATTCACACACAAATGCAAAAGACAAAGAACAAGATCAAAAAGAGGGTGCTGAGGATAGCCAGGACATAGGATCAGACGGGACGGCCCAAACAACAAGATCAAAAAGAGGTCGTACACAAATGAATAAGCTTGTTGTTCAAAGGATTCAGGGAGTCAAACAAAGTGTCAAATTTAATGAGTATGGACAGCCAGTTGGCGAAAAGGCTTCTGAATTGCAAAGTTTTATTGGTGTGCTTGCTCGAGAAAAAGTTAATATTAATTACAACTCTTGGAAGCAAGTGCCGAATGAAGTTAAGAACATGATATGGGAATCCGTCAATGTAAGTAACATGAAACTTTCTTATGTGATGCATTTTTTTCTGTTCTGTTATTTATATACTTAAGATATTTGTTTGTGTAGTTGACATACCAACTGGACCCAAAATGGAGGAATGGGTGTTTGATCTCTGCAAACACCAAGTGGCGTCAGTATAAAACTCACCTCACCAGGAAATTCATCAAGCCAAATAGAAATAATCCGAAGCTTCTCAATAAGGTACCTCAAGGGCATTGCATTTCACGTGAAGATTGGAGTAGTTTTGTGATTAATCGGATGTCTGAAGACTTTATAGTAAGTTGTTTAAGGTGGTCTTTTTAAATTCTAGTTGATATATGTGGTTATAATTCATCTATCACTATGTAGAGGAAAAGTGAACTACAAAGTCATAGAAGCAAGGCAAACTTATACCCTCATCGTCTTTCTCGAAAAGGATATGCGGGTTTGTATGAAGAAATAGTAAGTATTTAGTTAACATTAATAAATTCCTACTTATGGTTGTCATAGTTGGTGTTGAGTACGTTGACTTCATGTGGTTTTTGGTATCAGTCCAGTGTTTTATGTGATGACGAAGAGATAAACAGAGCCATCCTCTGGAAGAAAGGGCGACTCAACAAAGCTGGGGAATATGTTGGCGATGAGTTGAAGCAAACAGTGAATAAGATTGTAAGCAAAAGTATACATAAATTGCTTATTTTGTACATATATGATATATGTATATATTTAAAGTTATTGTATTTGGATGCATGACAGGATGATTATATTGTCCAAAAGAAGGATGGTAAGATGCCCTTTACCAAACCATTTGAGGATATTCTCACGAAGGCCTTGAATTCTAACGAACATGGTGGACGTGTGAGAGGCATAGGAGCAAATGTCACTCCATCATCCTTCTTCAAGCTTGCAAGAGGGAAGGTGCAAATTGATAAGGCTGCCTATGAAAGGCAACAGAAAGAGTTTAAGGAGGCAAAAGCTATGCTTTCTGATCAAGGTGACAGAATAGAAAAATTGGAAGAAATGGTCTTGAAACTTTCTGGTCGAGAATTTGAGAGTGAGGAGAAGGGTATCTGCTCAGTTAAACCACAATGCCTCCTCGATATAAAACCTGAAGTTGAACGTCATACGCGCCTCTCAAATGAAGGCCTAGAAGAACATGATGATGATGATGTGAAAATTATTGAGAAGGATTCGGCTTTACAGGTTAAATTTATATTTCACGTTGATATTATTATCCCATCGTTAGTATGTAATGAATCTGGCAGTGATGTTGAAGATTCATAAATTGTTTGTCTTATAGGGAAAAGCAGTGATGTTGTTATTGCAGCCTAACGACAAGACTGTTGCATATGGGACAATTGTCTCTGTTAATGGACCTGGCAACTTTATTGATGATGTTCCATTACCTGTGAATTGCATGAGGATTTCCATTGATAAAGCAATTGATCAATCAGCACCACTGCTTGTTGCAATCCTGTCTGCATGTCAGAGTATTGGGGATGCTGGCTTGGCCTGTGCACTTAATCAGCATGCGGGATGAGGTAAATGTGATAAAGTGTTGTCTAAATTTTGTGTACATTTAAAGTATGTCACATATCTAATATATATATGGTTGCATCTACATATGTAGAAGACCAGGAAGAAACAAGTTGACAACAGACAAGAGAAGTCTAAGTTACAATCGTCCAATGTGCCAAGACCTTTACACATCTTATATAGTTATTTTCAGCATCTTGATGAAACAGAGAATGTGATTTTGGAATTAGTTCCTGATGTATTTGGCATGGAGCGCACAGTCCATGTTAATTGCGATGACATATTTCCCTTTTGTGAATTGAAGCCAATCACAGACACTTGCATAGTTGTGTATATGTGGTAAGCTTTCAATTGAATTGGACTTTATTTATGTGTTTCATTAATTTAGATTTCATCATTTTTTTGGGATATTTTCTGTCTCACTAGTCTCCTCTCTTGTAATCCTTGTCGTCTTTATGTTTGACATTTTGATGAATCATGGCTTGTCTACTATATCTCATTACACAGATTCACCAAATGTTGCCTCCCTATGAATGCATGCTGCCTCAAGTTTTTGTACAACTTCCCAGTCACCTAGAATTTCAATCTTTCATACAGATGAAACACTTTGTACTCTTTGTACACCATATTGAGTGATCAGGAATCAGTTTGGATCATTCACTCAAACTAGGAAATTATATCTCTAATTTACAGATTTGTGAACTCAATAGTTTCAGAAAGCATATGGTGAATTATGATAGAGAGAACATGTTGTTGTGGCACTGTACTAGGTATTAAAGTCTAGCGATAGAATGATTTAAGCTGCTTACCACCTCATGGATGCAGACACACTTGCCACGGGTTCCCGAAAGGCATGAAGCATTTTAAAGCATAAATATGAATTATTACCATGTCTACTTGATAGCAAGATTATCTAATCACATGGATGTTAGTACCAAAACCTGTGGAAACATTATTGACAAACCAAACTATGTATAAGGGAGAAATATAGACAACATTAGAGTTCCGAGATTGAATGCCCTGGAACCACATTTTAATATCAGCTCTCGACGTTTAGAATGTGTAGCCTAGTGACATTCTCATCCATTGCGTGGTTATTGCAAATAACCATTCTTGAGCTCAGATCCACTCTTTGTAGGCATCTATATAGAAAGATGCAGGAAAAGATGTTGCTGCAAGATTTCAGATTGGTGGATCCAGTGCCTGTGGAATATGTACCATCAAGAAATCAGAATAGAGATTTCATCCAAGAACAGTTGAATAAAAGGGCTTGTTACTTGAGCAGTAGGCTAATTGGTACCTCATCTGGTCAATTGGTTGTTGTGCCATGCAACGTTGGGTGAGTAAGAATAACATTATATATCACTCTCACTTGCATATTTTGAGAACTTGCAAGATGCATATATACACTAATTATATTTCTTTGTGTAGTTTTCACTGGATTTTGACTATCATCAATGTTGAGAAGGAGATTATTTTTTTGTTGGATCCTCTTAGTCACCGCATTCGTGATCAAGATTGGAAATATGTTGTCAACATGTAAGTTTTTTGGCTTCTTTTCTTACCTTTGTTGAAACATGTAAGTATTTTGATGTGGCAATACAATTCCCACGGGTTATATGCATGTAGGGCCCTGAAAATGTATAATGCGGAGGCTGGAAGGAAAGGGAAAAAACAACCAACATGGGTAGCTGTCAAGGTATGTCCTTTTGATTAGCAACTGTTTCACTATCCTTGAAGGAGTTATTCCAATATTTCTTTTCTAACATAGGCTCCTCAACAACCGGATGCGGAGCAATGTGGTTTTTATATCATGCGATATATGAAAGATATAATTGAAAATTTTGGAGTTGACCACAAGGATTCACTTCCAGCAATGGTAATAATACAATATTTACCCCTGGTGATTTTGATAATTTCGATTTAGTTCCCCTGGTGCTTGCTATGATTTTTTGATACAAACCGGATGCTATGCTTTTGTTACAATGATTTTTTTTTATACAAACCGAATGTTATGCTTTTGTTACAAACCAGATACTAGTTGGAGACTAAATGATTGCCTAAGAAGAAAGGAATTAGAGATTAGGAGATGCAGTGAGTAGAGTGGCTGGATAAGCTATCTTAAATGGTAACCTCAGGAGATGCAGTGAGTAGAGTGGTCTTCTGACTTTGTGTTTTTCAGTTAAGGGTCTACTAGTTTACTTATCTCTTCTGGGTTTTGAAGATACTTTGTGGCCTGTATAACATAGAAGAACAATGAGCCGTGGATATATAGCATGAATCTACTAATATGAATCACAAACTGTTGGATCAAGAAGGATATATCTTGAGACTAGCGAACCCAAAGGGCAAACAATGTTATGTCTTTTCCAACTAATGAATCTCCAAAGGGAAGATAATGTTGAAAGAAACTTGTGATTTGCAGAGAGGCTATGGTTTCCTCAGTTGGGATGTGATAAGGTAGCTAAATAGAGGTAATACAACCTTTAACTTACCCTGACTATTGTATGAACTGATTAGAGGGCTCGTTGAGAATTAAGCTTCTAAACTACATGGAACAAATGATTATCGGAAGTTTGTAGGAAATAAGAACAAATTTGGGTTTATGCCCTCAGTATCTGTTACAAGAAGCTGATGCTGTTTTTGAGTATCAAATATTTTCAAATATGCATCTTACCCAATTTATCAGACACCCTCTTTCCTTGCAATATGGAGGTCTTCCACTGATTATTTCCAGTAAAAATACTCCAAAAGCAAAGATGTTAGCTTGAATTTCCATTTCTTGTTGCTCTCGAGGAACATTATATTCTGGAAGAGAGACTCTGCTGAAGTAACCAGCACTTTTCTTAGATTCTGAGAAAATAATTTCCAGCTCTCAAAATCAACCAACTGCAAAAGAAATGTAAGAGGGTTTTATAATCTTAATCCATTCCGCTAATACAAAGATGTGAAAAAATAGAAACCAAGTTAGCAGCAAAAATCACTGAAGGAATTATCTGGGAAAGATGAAAGCCACAAAAAAAGCTCAGACTTGAGTCATGATTTGCTGCAGTTCCACTTAATTAACACTTTCACTGCATATCAACCCACCTTGTGTTTGCCTGCTTCATTGATTGCGTGGTGATGGTGAATTTTATAGCTTTTGCTCCTTATTGTATTATGTCTATTAGCCATGTGTATACAAAGGGCACAGTTGCATTCTTGCTTATGAGATTTGGAAGATGGCATCAGAGGTAGTACAATAAATAGTATATCTCTTCATTTGCTTGTTAACTATGAACATTTTCTTTGTTCTTCTATGCTTCCTTCACTGTTATATTCGTTATCTTCCACAGCAGCCTTTAAAAACTCAGTATTCTATTTTATTTGATACATGCACACATTTGTTTTAGTTATTTGACATATGGTGGATTTATGTGTTTTTACAGTTTACAAATCTCAAGTACTCCAGAGTTGAAATTGATGAAGTGCGGTTCGAGTGGGCTGAATGCATGCTAGATTACATTTGAGACAGTTGTACCGTGATGTGTTAACAGAATCTTATACTTTGATTTTGATATCTATTAGTTAGCTTTTGATGTAAAAAGAATGTTTGGGTATTTTATGGATATTGTTGTAAGAAGATTATTTATATAATTTGTGAATATTTGTGTATTTTATGGATATTATTGAATGAAGAATATTTGTACAATTTGTGAATATTTGTGTATTTTTTTTGTTATTATCGGTTTTAAAATCAAATCTGTGCTGTTAAAAAATATACATATTACATCGGTTTTCCACCGATGTAAAACCGGTGTTATAAAGTAATATTACATTGGTCATTTACCGCTGCCAAAACTGGTGTTATTAACATACAATATTACATCGGTTTTACACCGTTGATGAAACAGTGTCGTTAAGTGATACTACACCGGTTAATAACCGATTCGAAGACCGGTGTCGTTAAGTGATACTACACCGGTTTTAACCCGATGTCTAAAATGACAGACTTTTAACATCGGCTTCATAGACATCGGTCGAAAATCAAATAGACACCGGTGGAAAACTGATGTCTATGAAGGTTTTTGTTGTAGTGCATGCTACACAAATAAGACAACAGTAGTGCAAAGCTTAATTGTATCATCAATCCGTATGTGTTTCAGCAGGTTAAGATAATTCTTATTCGCTTACATGTATATTTTATCTTTTAATGTCTTTATAATTTGTTTATTTTTATCAGCTCCTATAGCTTAATTCTGCAGATTTGATTGCCAAGGGAAATTTGTATACTCGGTCACGTGAAGATGCAGCCAGTAAGTTGCTGAAAAGGCTTTAAAGATTCAGTTGGGAAGAGGATTTTAGCTGGCATATTATGGATTTTGATTACACAACTATTATTTTCTCATTTTGATGTGTGTAGTTGATTTTTGAAATTTGAAGATAACATTTTCATGGATTGAATGTAGTAAATATTTAGTTTTGTATTGGTAGTTTGTTCATATTAAATAAAGATTGGTTGTTTGTTATTATCATGTTACAATATGAATATTAAAGACAACAGTTAGAAATATTGTAAAAAGTACGTAACCACAACAGATTTTTTTTTATAAAAAGTGATAAAAGACAACAGTTTTATCTGTTGTAAAATATATTAAAATTATCTACCACAACGGTTTTAAAATTAATCTATTGTAAAAAGAGTCTACCACAATGATTTATTTCTGTTGTCGAAATTATCTACCACAACGGTTTTAAAACGTTGTCGTATCCTTCATAAACAAATTTTGAGCAAGTAAACAACAACGGATAAAAACCGTTGTCAAATGTCTACAAAGACAACGGATTCAAAACCATTGTCGTAGGGAAATACATTCTACAACGCCCTCAGTTACAACGGTTTTTTGACCCTACGACAACGGATATTATCCGTTGTCGTTTGCAGTTTTTGTTGTAGTGTATGCAATAAGTTATGTGAAGGGATGTGAGTAATGTAGATGAGATCTATCCCTTCTATATGATGAAAGTAATATCTGTGGGCTCCTTGATTTAGTAAGACACAAAAATACATGGTCATGCTTAAATTAGTCAATATGAGATATTAAACTTATTTGATTGAGTGTGTCTACTTAGGGATCAAGAAACACAAAGATTGATAAGGGAATGACATGGTCTATGTCTCATGGATCAATCTAGATATCAAGGATAGAAGGAAAGTCATACAAGATAAAAGACATAGAAAGGTTAGGTTAGATCTCGATATTCTCGTCACTTGGGTAGCAATGATACATTGCTAGATGTCACTCATTGCTTATGTATCTAAAATATTATTTTATAAACATTGTCAACATTATGAGAACCTATTGGGTTACACACAAAGAATATATTGATTTGGAGATAGGTTTATTTTAGTTTGACTAAAATATGATGGATCGTAAGATTATAGGATTAAGTTTAATCAAAATTTAACTTATTGAGTTAGACTCAAATGAATTTGGATTTGACTCATTGGCTTATTGGGTTAATTATGACTTATTGGGTTAATAGTTATTCCAATATATTAATATCCAACTCACTAAAGAAAATTAATATCCATTAATAGAGATTAATAAAGTATTAATGAAAAGGGAGACCAAAAGGTATAAACCTTTTGAATTACAATTGTACATCAGGTGATTTGCAGAATGTTGATTCGAGATAGGCGTCTCAACATGGGATTGTTTAGTACTTCTTACCTTGATTCTTTAGTACTTTAACCTTAGTGCATGAGCTAGATATTCGGATAGATGATGTATTTACCTTAACTCCACTCATATTTTTCCTGAGTTTGATACTTATCCACTTGATCTTTGAGCTGTTTGGATCCATATCTATACAATCTCTCATTGTCATCTATAATATTTAGCCGATACTATATACCATATTTACTTGTTTTTATTATTGTTTATTCATGTACCCTATTGAGCATGCTAGTTTTGTTGTACTATAGTTGATTGCTATTTATATATGTGATGATTGTTGCATATTGTTCATCATGTCATTACATGCATAACGACGACTATATCTCCCTTGTGGTTGAATGAGTCATTAGTCAGCATTACACACTCGGGCACTCATGGGTAGTGGTAGCTGGAGCAGATGTCGCTTGTCCTGTCGTGCTTCCACTCAGTTACTCATGGGTAGTGGTGACTAGAGATGCGAGCAGCAGGGACCTTGTGCTATGTAGCTATTCAGCTACTATGCAAACTATCCACTCGATCACTCGAGAGTAGTGGCGACTGGAGTATTATATAGTTGTCATTGATCTAGCCTCTCGACCTTATAGGGGTTATGGTATAGAGGGGTGGGCGGGGTGACCATCTGTGCATACGCTTTTGTTATTATACTTACTTATGCTGTGGATTGCTTACTTATGCAGTTATTTTATTGTATCCATGTGATATGTTTATAGGATTGTAAGGAATTTAGATATCTCCATAATTACATGATATTGTCCACTTTGGGCCTAAGCCCTCATGGTTTTATTCTTGGGCTCTACCCAAAAGGCTTCATACCAATGAAGATATCTTTCTCTTACAAACTCATAATCTTTCCCATGTGTTTTCAATGTGATACTATGTTTGCAACCTTGCAACCCTAACAATCCCCCCCCCCCTCAAACAAAGGACCAAGGATTTTCCACGTCTGATCCTCGACCCACCAGGTCTTCCTGCCCCTCGATCCACCCGACCTACTAGGACTTCCTTGCTTATCCCCAACTAGGACTTCCTACCTAGTGTCTGGCCTGTTAGAGTGTATACTGAAAGCCTAAGCTTTTGTAGACATTTATTTTGAATAAAGAATCACATTTGGTCAAATTATCTACATTTATTTGTAATTGTTCAATTAATTAATATCGTAGATAAAATAGTATGTGGTGTCACATACAGAAGATAATGTTATCAGTACCTTATAAATTATAAACAGTAGCTCACGATCAAGATAGAAAGGAACAAACCATTGGAAGGTCGTAGTATAATTAGGTATTAGTTTATCTTAACTATATAATTACACTAGTACACTTAGAGTGTATTGAGTAGGACCATTAGAGGTCATTTCTTTTATACTGAATTTATAAAGGAACAAAGACCTCAGTTATTATGGAAGTGTGTGCTCTTAATCCTAATATAATAACAAGCACATATATTTGATATTTATTTCTTTAATTTATCAATGGGTGAGATTTAGTTTGATAAATCAATAAGCCCGATAAGTTGGGAAATGATATCACTTATAGTGTGTGTTGTTGATTATAGAAGGAAACTGTGTCCTAATGATCTAGGTTGACAATGTCCCTAAGAGGAGCTCATAAGGATTGTCATGTTAAACCCTGCAGGTGGACTTAGTCTGACATGACGATAAGGTTGAGTGGTACTACTCTTGGACTAAGATATTAATTAAATGAGTTGTCAGTAACTCACTTAATTAGTGGGCATTCGACATCTTAAACACAGGGAGACTAACACACTCATAATAAGAAGGAGCCCAAAAATGTAATTTGGGATTGGTGCGGTAGTTCAATAATAGTTCTCTAGTGGAATGAATTATTATTGATAAAATTAAGTTGTGTGTTCGGGGCGAACACGGGATGCTTAATTTTATCGGGAGACTAAAACCAATTCCTCCTCTCGGTCCCTATCGTAGCCTCTTATTTATAGAGTACTATACCCACCTATACCCACCTTCATACCCATGTTATAGGTTCCGGCTAAGCTAGCTTGGGGACCAAGCTAGGGTCGGCCAGGCCTTAGTCCATGGGTGGCCGGCCCTAGCTTGAACCCAAGTCTAGGTGGCCGGCCATTAAAAATACAAAAGGAATTTTAATTTTAAATTTTTCCTTATGTGGAATACATGATTTAAAAGAGAGTTTAAAAATTAAAATATTTCCTTTTATAAGATTCTACAAAAGATTAAGAGAAGAGTTAAATCTCTTTCCTTATTTGTAGATTAAAAGGTTGATTTTAATTTTGGTAAAAACTTTACTTATTTATCATCCACATGTTGAAAAGTTAAATTTTAAAATTATAGAAATTTCCTTTTATAGCATCAATCATGAAGGGATTATTAAAGAGGAATTTTATTTTAAAATTTCTCCGGAAGTAAATTAGGAAGCTTTAATTTTTTCTAGTGAAAAATTTCCTTGTTTACTTATTTGATGTGGCCGGCCATATACACTAAGAAAAGGATTTTAATTTTAATTAATTAAAATTTTCCTTTTCAATGGCAATAGAATTAAGGAAGGTTTTATTAAATTTTCCTTATTTGCCAAGGCTAAGGATTATAAAAGAGGGGGTTTGGGTGCCTTCACAAGACACAACCTCTATTCTAATTTCTCCCTCTTTTCTTCCTTGGTGTGGCCGGCCCCTTCAAGTTCTCTCCTCTCCTTGGTGTGGCCGAACCTCTCATCTTCCTTGGAGATCAAGTGGTGGCCGGATTTTAGCTTGGAGAAGAAGGAGAGAAAGCTTGCATCCCTTGGAGCTTGGTTAGTGGAAAAAGATCTTCATCCTTTGGAAGTTTTGTGCTTGGCCGAAACTTGAAGGAAGGAGAAGAAGGTGCTAGGTGGTCCTCGTCTCGGAAGATCGTTGCCCACACAACGTCCGAGATTAGAAGAGGAATACGGTAGAAGATCTAGAGGTCATTATTCACAAAGAAAGGTATAACTAATAATAGTTTTCCGCATCATGTTAGTTTTTGTTTCTTTGTAAAAATACCAAATACAAGAGGCATGCGATTCTAGTTTTTCGAATTAGTTTTCGAAGTTGTGTTCTTTTGTTTTTTCTTTTCCTTGTGATTTGATTGTTCTTAGTGGTTAACCTAGGGTTACTATGGGAAGGTTAAATATATATTTTCCTTAAAAGGCTTTGTCTAGTCGGTGGTGGTTGCTCCCATATCCAAGAAGGTCATGTGCCTCGCCATGCAGTACTGGAAGCCAATTTTGGAAATAGATATTTAATTTTCTTCATGACCTAGGTGATTTGGATCGAACGTGTTAAGTTCCGCAGGAGATCCAAGTCTAAACCTAAAAGAACAAATAAATTAAACTTAGGATCAAACGTGTTAAGTTCCGCAAGTGATCCAAGTTTAATTTAAAAGAACACATGGTAGCTAGGAATAGGTTCAGACCTTTGTACAAAATTTTTGTACAGTGGAACCGATAGGTTTTCCTAGTAGCAACTAACATGGTCCTCTTGATCTGAATATAGGAGCCCCCACTTTCTTTGTTCGAGATCAATATTATATCCACATACCCACATGGCTCAATCAGACCATATCTCAGACCATATCTCTTATGCACAGTCAACAGTTAAACCTCAACGGTTAAACCTTCTGGCAGTCTAGGCTCTTATACCAATTGTAGGATCATAAGGAATTTAGATATCTCCACAATTGCATAATATTATCCACTTTGGGTCTAAGCCCTCATAGTTTTGCTCTTGGGCTCTACCCAAAAGGTCTCAAGTCAATGGAGATATCTTTCTCTTATAAACTCATAATCTTTCCCATGTGTTTTCAATGTGGGACTATGTTTGCAACCTTGCAACCCCAACAATGTTTACATATGTTGATTTATATACATGTTGCATATGGCTCGACACTATCTTACTTATTGGTAGTATGTATATACTTCACATGTTACCCTTGTAGTTATGAACAATATTATTATAGATCTTCACTACCCCTGACTTTCTATTACTAGCTTAGTATATGGATTCAGGTATGTACATTTATTATGATATCTCTATAGTTTATGATACTTTTCTTGATGAAACTGTATACCTTTGGCTCGCTAGATATATATATATTATGACCATACACTATTTATCTATTACTCGCTGAGTCTTAGCACTCACCATCCCATGAACTGGTTTTCTTTCGCCAGATAGCAAGTAAAGGATTTATGGAGTCGCCTGGAGATCATGTTCGCCAGTCACATGCCACAACGAGTGACTTCTTCTGTTATTGCTTCCGTTCGAATTATTGGCTTTGGACTTGTTCATGTATATGTATCTTTTGTATGAAGTTTAGCTTTGTGGCTTCCTGTAATTATTTTAATGTGGTTCCAAGCCGAGCTAGCTTGCAATTAGTTGTTTTGTAATTTTGCGTTCATTATTCTGTGACTTCCGCTATGTTTACTTACAAACGTGTGGGTTGCTTATTATACAACTGTATAGTTATATTTTTTTTATTCCAACCATGTGGGTTATGTATATAATTGTATGGTTGTGTATGTTCTAGCTGTGTGGGTTGTTGATTGCTTATGAGTAATTTTGTGGCATTGTATATATGTTTCAATTGTCATTGCTATAAGGGAGGTGTTGTCCGATTTTCTTCGGGTAACCTTACCTTCGGGGTGTGACAATTAGTTTAACTTTTTGTTTATTCCCTTGATCGTTTTAGGGTTAAGATTTTCATAGAATTCTTACTTTTTTTTTTACTTAAACCCTTATCTTCCCTTTTGGCATTCATCAAAAATGGATATGTAAATCAGTTCCACCAAAAGTATAAAATATTTAAATAAGCCAAGTAAGCTTGTAAAATAATAAAGGTTTTCAGGGGATTTTTTTTAAAAAAATCAAAGATAGTTGTTAAATATGTAAATGCCAAGAATTTTTTAAGTAAAACTTTTTCAAAGGAACTTTTTTCAAGAATAGTCAGAGTAATTTTCTTTTAAGTAAGAAAATTTAGAAAATGATTGATAAGTTTAAATTTTGAAAATTCCTTTCTAAGCAAATTTTCAAAAGATATTTCAACCAATTTTTAAAAGAATTTTCTAAGTATTTTCTAAAATAACTTTCAAAATATTTTTCAAACTAAGAAACTTTGCAAGTATTTTTAGAAGAGGTTTGTCAAAGTAAATTTCAAAATGTTACTCAAAGTAATTTTTAAAATGTTAAAAAATTTGTTAAAGTACTTTTCAAAGTGTTTTTCAAACAAAACCTAAGAGTTTTTGCAAAATATTTTTAAAGTAATTTTTAAAATACTTGGAAAGTAATTTTTAAACACTTTTCAATTTTTTAAATATAAAAGGTTTGCAAGTATTTTTCAAAACATAATAAATTTGCAAACATTGTAAAAATATTTTAAAAGTATCTTTCAAAATAAATAACTTTTAAAGCAATGTTTTTCAAAGAAATTTTTAAACAGTTTTCAAAAGTCTTTAAATATTTTCAAAGAAATTTTTAAAATAGTTTTTAAAATATGTTTGAAAATATCTTTTAAAATATTTTAAAACAGTTTTCAAAACATATCCTCCCCCTTAACCTGATATTATTTGAAAAATAATCATCTAAAAAATTTATCCTTAAATGTCTAACCTTTAGTTACTAGCTAACTATCAGAAGACAGTAACGTTCACTTGATTAGTCAAATTAAGTACATTTATTCAGCTAGTTATTCACTTACAAGGATTACTTAACTTAATCAATGTATTTTAGTATTTTTCACTCAGACTTATATTGATGCACTAAAATAAGCATATGAAGTTCAAGCAATACCCTATGTGTCTCACACCATTCTAAGTTTTTGAATACACAAGTAAGGTAATCCTAGTGTGCATGTGAGATGATGGCTGCATAAAACTATAGGATCATGCTTTCTAGGGAAAACCCTAGGCTAAATCCATAATAAATTTTTAAACATTAAAAAATGGGAGTTAAGCAAAAAGAGACAATTATCCTAGAATTTAAAAAGTATTTGAAGAAAGAGACATCCTATCCTTTAGTTAGATATTCAAGGGCAATTAAAAGTTTACTAGATTATTAAAAGTAAGTAAATAACAAATATCTAGCAACTAGATAACTCAAGCAAATAACATGTACAATTGCACACATAAAACACACTAATGTCTAATGGTCATCAGCTGGTGGAGGTGGGGATGGTCAGTTATATGTAAAGCCTAAAGAATGACCTGTATCTGTTGTTCTATCTACTAAAATCTAGTAGTCATCTCATCACGAAGATTGGTGAAACCCTCAAAGATTGACTGCTTGATTGAGGCAGAAGACTCCTCCAATCTAGCAAGGCGCTCATCTACGAAATATGAGGACAATGGCTGAGTAAGGGTCGGAAAGGGTGTAAAGAAATCGTCCAAATATGTGAATTCTAGCATCTCCTCCTCCATGGCCACAACTGCCTCATTGACCTCAGTTGGAATGACTGACAGAATACCCTTGTTGGCCTTGTCCAGAATGGTTGGTGGAATATCCACTCTCCAAGTCAGTCCCCCTAAGTAGTAACCTCTATATGTACTAATGTCAGCTCGCACTAACGGACCTCATCATACTCACTAAGGGGAGTGAGTGTGCCCCCTGGTTCATATCTACTCCTATGGTCAAAAACATGAATGTCAAAATGTGATAGTAGGGTATATGGACTCGTCCCTTAATGATGATGCTAGATGCATAAATATCATTCTGAAATATATGCAATGCAACGTCAATGTCTAACATCTAGCACAGTGAATAAAGAAAAAATAAGTGGAATGGTTGAATCGTCGCAACATCACGAGATGTGATCGGTAGAATGCAGGTGGTAAGGACTCGATATAAGATATAGTCTTGCACCCTAAGGGAGAGAGATCTAAAGTCTGTCACGGTTATCCCAAAAAAATACATATGGATGGTATCCAAAATAATGTGGGAGTAGGGTTTGTCAAATGGCAAGTCCCTACTTGGGTAACACAAAAATGGACATGCGGACTCCCTAAGTTCTAAACAGTCATACAGTATGGTAGGTGAGAAACTAAAGTATTTACCAGCTTCTCTGGTAGAGTATGTTATATCATCTATCTTAACTAAACTATTATAAAATTATGCACATAAGTCTAGGTTGACCGAATGACTACGGTAAACTAGTTGATCTAACTTATAGTAGTCTATGATTTCTATGATAGGGGTACAATAACATGTAAAAAATATTCAACTTAAGTACCTAGTCTTTAGTGCAACATATGTATGATCTAGAAAATCTAACTTAAGCCACTCAGTGGGGAATCTGTCATCGACAGAGGGGACAGTACTAGAACTAGCATTGGATAAATTAAGGTTTCGTCGTTTCCTAAAGTGATAAATACATGTAAGATTCAAGAAAAACCCATAAATATAAAGAAATAAATATGTAGCTAGAGTTAGGAGGTACTAGGAGGCATATTGAGGCTTTAATACGTAAAAGAGGGAGAAAAGGTGGCTAGAGGGCGATTGGAGGGCAACTAGTGAATGAACAAAAATGGTGACTAAACTCTCTGTTCACTACTAAAAATGAGATTAGAGTCGCCTTCAACCTGATGGAAGCCACTTCCAATGACTTATGGAGGACGCCTTCAAAGTCTTTGAATGCACCTTCAAAGTGTTTTGACTGGATTTTTCTCGCCTTTGTGTGAGACACCTCCGACTTAACAGGAGGTGCCTCGACTTTTTTTACTTAAATTTCTAGATTTTATCATATACTTATTAATTAGATGTAGGTTCAAATTAATTTAAAATTTAAAATTAAATTTAATTAAGTTTTTGTGTTTAAGTGAGTTTGTGTTTTTAATTGAGTTTTAATTAAAAATTTAACTTCAAAGTTTAAATTTTAAGCTTAAAAATTAAGTTTAATTGACTTTTAATTCAGTTTAAATTAAGTGTTAAATTAAGTTTTCATTAATTTTAATTAAGTTTAACTTAAGTTTTAAATTAAGTTTTAAATTAAGTTTTAATTACTTTTAATAAGTCTTAAATTAAGTTTTAATTAATTAAATTTAAATTAAATTTTAAATTAGGTTTAAAGTTTTTAATTGATTTTAAATAATTTAATTAATTTATTTTAAAGTTAAAAAAGATTTAGTTAATGCTAATTAATTTTAAAAAATAATTCAAAATTTTAAAAAATAATTATTTTTAAAATGTTTTAATTAGTTTTAAAAGTTTTAATTAATTTTAAAAGATTGATTAAAATAGTTTAATTAATTAATATTTGAAGCTTAGTTATTTTTTTAATTAATATTAAGTTTTAATTAATTTAATTAGAAAATTAAGTTAATTTAATTATAAATTTAAATTAATTTAATTAGAAATTTAATTATATCCTTATTTATCTCACCCGATCTATATTTTTAACCAAGGGTATCCTATAATTTTATGAGATGATTTATGTTTTTATTTTAGATGATTATTTGATTGTGTGTTAGATTTAGGTTTAATCGTCAGTTATGTAACGACCCGACCCTCTTGGCCCATTTGGCGGCCCATTTGGTGATCTCTCATGTCGTCGACCGTCGGCCCATATGTCGTCGGCCTATTTGGCGACCTCTAATGTCGTCGACCGACGACCCTTGGTCGTGTCATTACTCACTAAGACTTTCCACCCCTGGTCAGTGGATTTTTGCCTCTCCCAGGATTCGAACTCTAAACCTCCAGGCTTAAGTATTAGAGTTTATGAATCCTAATAACCAAGTGAGATCATCTCACTTGGTTACCAGGATTCATAAACTCTACTACTTAAGCCTGGAGGTTTAGAGTTCGAATCTTGAGGGAGGCAAAAATCCACTGACCAGGGGTGGAAAATCATTGTGAGTAACGGCACGGCCAAGGGTCGTCGGCCGATGACATAAGGGCCGACGGTCGACGACATGAGAGATGACCAACTTTCCCTATTTCGAGTTCTAAAAGTCTCTAAAAATATTTAGAAATGCTTTTAAAATATTCTAGAGATTTTTAGAAATTTTTAGAGTATTTTTACGTAATTTTTGGAAGTCGTTTGATATTTTTACGAAACGAAAGAAGTTTTGACAAAAATAACCAAGCCGAGGTTTTAACCGGAAACCTCGGGTTAAGTAGAGGTTCGCTTAACCAACAGACCAGCCACGGGTTTCTTAGTAAAATCCGAACCAAATAGTATTTAAGTTATAATTGGAACCGAATTAGACCTAGTTATAAAGGGATTAAGTTTTCCCTTTCTCGCCGAAAACCTACCTGCCCTTTCCTTCTCCTCACGCGTGCGTCGGCGCTTCTGGCTTCGGACGGAAATGCAGCAAGGCTAGGGCATTGCGTTGGCCGGCGAGCACTCTTCTCCGAGAGGTCATCACACCATCGAGCTCCTCTCATCAAGAAGAGACGCGAACACAAAGGAAACGCTGAGGTTTCAAGCTCCACCGAAACCCTAAGAGCCTCCTTCCTCCTTCGGTTGTAAGTCCAAGCAAACCGCGGTAAGATGCTTCTCACCTGTAGTAGGATAGCTCCGAATCTCTTTATTCTTCTTCTTGTTTCGAAGCACACATGAACCCTAGAATAGTTTCCTCACCGTGAACCCTAGGTTCAATTAGCATGTGACTTGATGAGCACATTCGGGTTATATGGAAGCTAGCAGATTTTTCGAATAAGTTTTGTATAGGTTTCAAGTTTAAACAAATTTTATTTTTGAAAGTCTATGTGTAGCGTTGTTGGTTCTTTGTTTCCTTGCCGTGGCATTGAACATGAAGAAGAATTATTGTTTTTAGTTTTCGTATGAGACAGTTCTATGTTTTTAAGTTGCTTGTGCCCTTAACCAGATTTAATTTAAGGACAGATTTAATGAGCATTTCAGAGTAGCTTTAGTTTTTTTTTCATTGTTGCCAGTTGAGCATGTGCAGCCTTCGGTTTCTGTTAGCTGAACACCAGTAGCTTCCATTTGCTATTAGATATGCATGCAGGTTTCCTAAATTTCACTGGTTATTAGTTGGGCACGAACAACCCTCAATCCAAGTACATAGTGTTAGCTTTCTTGCTATATAATAAACATGTTTAGCCTGTTTAATAACATTGCAAATTTAGTTTATATGGATATACATGAGCAGATCTTTTAGTTTCCATTTACTATTGATTCTTTTTTCTTTTCCTTTACTGTTTACAAGCATGAACAATTTTCTTATTCCTTTGCTATTTAGTTTTTTCTTCTTCACTCTGCTATTAGTTTGAGCACGAGTAACTCCAGTTTAGTTCCCTTAAGTAGAGGCAGATCCATTTTACATTGTAGCTTAGTTTTCCTTGCTAATATCATGCACCTGATTAGTTTTAAGTTGGTATTTTAGCCTTGGATTGTAACGACCACCCTTCTTACTACTACTACTACTCTCTAAGAGTGACCGTTACTTAACTACTAACTCTACTTAACCAGTACGTTACTTAACTACGAGAAATCCCTACCGAAAAATTTTGACAGAATATCCCCTGTACCGGTGACCAAATCAACAAAACAAACAATCTATACTCGGCCACAGGCGGCTGGAACATATATTTTCACAACCACGCAGTATAACAACACAAATAAAAGAAGGAAACTACTCTAGCAATAGCAAACAACTATATCACTCCATCAATAGGACCCAACTACAAGTGCGGAATAAACTTAATTACAATCTCAACTCATAATAACACTAAAAGAACTCTAAACAGAAAAGTCTTGACAATTCCTTAGCAAACTCTTGATCTCCCCATAGTCCAGCCATCACACACCATCATCACCACCACCTTGTCGCCTTCCTTGCTAAATCTTTTCCTTTCCTTTATCTGCAGTAGGAGGAAATGCAGTCTATAAGCATAAAGCTTAGTGAGCGCTATCTACTCACAAAAACTCGATATGCATGTACATAAATAAAAACATGCTAAAACTGAATGCTAACATATAAAACTACTCATGCTCATAAATAGAAAAGGAATCATACTAACTGAAATACTAAACATGTATAGCTAATCATGCTCATAAACCGATAAAGGAATCATACTAACTGAAATACTAAACATGTAAACCTACTAAACATGTAAAGCTACTCACGCTCACAAGAAGAAAACTATAACTGCATGTTGAAAGCAAATAAAGCTAAACATGCTGAATAATCTAATAGCAAGAAACAAATAAAACTACTACTGCATGCTTTAAATAACAAGAAACTAAACTTTCTAATTCTAAACATATTTGAAGCTTGTTTCATTTGTTTCAAAACTTATACTTTAATACTTCAAAATAATAATAAACTTCTTTTGGGCTCGGCATTGTACCAATTTGCGCGCATCCTTAATAAGAGTCGAGGTAGCTAATCCCGAAACTACTAAGGTACTTCTAGGCGATCTTGTGCCTAGGGGCGATCTAGGAGCCCACCCAATGGACCTTATGTGCTGGACCTTGTGTCCGGTACATGCCATTAAAAAGTAAAATACTTATTTTCTTTTTAACTATTACTTCCTTATACTTGTTATTCTTCAATTCTCTTATAATAAAATGCCTTGGCATTTCTTTGAACACTTGATATGCTACTGATCCCAATTCTTAAAATTAGGGATCCTATTAAGACCTTGGTCTCTCTTTCTTATAACTTCTTATAAATCCCTAAAGGATTTAGTAAAACTCTTATTCTTCCCACCTACAGGTAGATCCTAGAGTTTTTATAGAGCAACAGGTTTCTTTAAGCATGTATCAACAGAATCAAGCAAAAGAAAGCAAATCAAACTTCTTTTAGCATGCTACAATAAACATAAATCTGCACTAATGCTTAACAGAAATCTAAAATTGAGGTTCATGGCAGCATAACAAAGAAATCTAAATCAGGAAATCTCTATCTGAAATGCTAACTATAAAGGCTGTTCAAACTTAAATCTATCAGCAATAAAGAAAACTAACTACATGCTCAAAATTTAATCAAGCTATCTTATATTCATTGCTTATTTAAACCAACCCAAAACTGATAAAACTTGTAAAGGAAACATGAGCATTCTGAGCACAGTATCACCATCTCATCAACCTCTTTTAACTCTGATTAAGGCTTTAATATTGTTATCTACTAAAAAGTATGCTGCTGCTATCAAAAATTGATGCATGAACATTAGAGCATATAAGGAACCAAAACATAATTCAATGCAAAAATAATTCCTTAAACTACCTTTTAATTCCAAGCTATCCTAATGTTGTTCAGGAAGAAAATCCAGAAGCAAGACAACAAGAAACACTTACTACTCTTACCTTTCTATTCATCCTAATGCTGTACAAAACTAAAGCAAGGAGACAAGTCATTAAAAAAAAAACCAACAAACCTCCCAAATAAGAGTTATCCACACCCATTGCATGGCACAAACCCAAATCCGAATTACACAACAATAAAATGATCCCATAATCAACCTAGCAAAATTCGGATTTAATGGTCATAGCAGCAACTACTACAAGCAACCCGAAACCACAGCTCTTCCCCTGTTCCAGATCAGTTGCCCTATATCAAAAAGAACAAACATGCCTAATTCATACCATTAGTTCCCCTCTTTGAAGTACACGGCAGTAAACACACAAGCAAGTTCACAACATGCTTCAAAAAAATCAAAAGACATAAGGAACTTCAAACAAATCCGGAAGCAAGGAGAACAATTCGAAGCTCCGAACTACTCATACTGCAGGTGAGTAGCAACTCACTTTAGGCTTTCCTTGACTTACAACCGACGACAACTTCTAAGGTTTGCGGAGAGATGAAGGTTTTGGCTCTTCTTTGTGCCCGCGCGCACTCCTTGCCGAGAGAAACTCGAACTTGTGAAGAATCCGTGGAGAAGGGAGCTCGCCGGCCGCCGGAAAACCAACCCTAGCTGCTGCTGCGTTTCCGCCCGAGAGGAGCGTCGTCGCGTGAAGGAGGAGAAGAATTTTGAGAGAAAATGTTTTGATTTTTCCGAAAATCCAAAACCTAATTCCCTTTCTTATATTCGGGTTTAATCAAAACTATGCTATAAATGTAATTCTCTCCATATAAGGTTAACAAAACCGTGTAGCTCGTCTGGTTGGGTTGGTTTTGCTTGGGTCACAGATTGCAGGTTCAAAACTCGCTGCAACCCCTTTTTTTCTGAGTATTCTCTATTACTAACTTCTACCTTATATATATTTTATTCCATATATAATTAACAAAACAACTACAAACTTGTTGGTTGGGCTGGGGTTCAGCTGAGGTTCGGCTCGGGTCAAGGTCTCGGGTTCGAGTCTCACCTTCAACATTTTTTATCAAAACTTCTTTGTTTTTGTAACCCTACTAAACGACCTCCAAAAATTACGTAAAAATACTCTAAAAATTCCTAAAAATCTCTAGAATATTTTAAAAGTATTTCCAAATATTTTTATGGACTTTTTAGAACTTGAAATAGGAAAAATTTGGGTCGTTACAATCCCCCATACCTTATAAAAAGTTCATCCTCGAACTTAGAATAGTTCTGCATACTTCTGTCTCATACTGTCCTCCCGCTCCCAAGTGACTTCCTCGTGCTTCTGATTCTGCCAGATGACCTTCACTAGTGGTACTTCTTTATTTCTTAATCTCTTAACTGCTCTGTCCACTATCTGTGTAGGTCTGCTCTCATAACTAAGATCCTCTTGGATCTGCACTGATTGAGGATGAATCACTTGGCTAAGGTCGTTGAGACACTTCTTTAGCAGAGAGACATGAAATACATTATATATTGCCGACATGTCTTGTGGTAAGTCCAGCCTATAAGCTACTTTCCCAATCCTTTCTGTGATCAGGTAAGGTCCTACATAACGAGGACTTAATTTGCCCTTCTTGCCAAATCTCATCACTCCCTTCATAGGAGCGACCTTGAGAAAGATTGAATTCCCTACTTGGAATTCAAGTGGCCTACGGCGTGTGTCAGCATAACTCTTCTGTCTACTCTGGGCAGTCTCAATCCTCTGTCTGATCTTCTGGATAGCCTGAGTAGTCTCATCTATCAGTTCTGTCTGAATGCCCAGTTCTACTTCCATTTCTTTTCTCTCACCTGCTTCTTGCCAGCAAATGGGTGATCTGCACTTCCTGCCATACAGTGCCTCATAAGGTGTCATCTTGATGGTGGTCTGATAGCTATTATTGTAGGCAAACTCAACTAAGCATAGATACTTGCACCAACTTCCTTTGAAATCTAGTGCACAAGCTCTGAGCATATCTTCTAGAATCTGATTTACTCGCTCTATCTGTCCATCAGTCTGAGGATGGAAGGCTGTGCTAAACTTGAGTTTGGTGCCTAGCGCATTCTGAACGCACTCCCAAAAGTGTGAAGTGAAGCGCCCATCTCTATCAGAAATGATAGATTTAGGAACTCCATGAAGTCTGACTACCTCTTTAACATATAGCTGGGCCAACTGCTCTATAGAGTGAGACACCTTGATGGCTAGAAAATGAGCAGACTTGGTCAATCTGTCCACTATCACCCATATCGCATCATATCCATTTGTGGTTCTTGGGAGACCTGTTATGAAGTCCATGGATATGTCTTCCCACTTCCACTCTGGTATAGGAAGAGGCTGTAGAACTCCTCCTGGTCTCTGGTGTTCTGCCTTGACCCTCTGACATGTCAGGCAGGTACTGACATATTTAGCTACATCTCTTTTGAGTCCTGACCACCAGAACCTCTGTTTCACGTCTTGATACATCTTGGTAGAACCAGGATGCATGGAATAAGGTGTACTATGAGCTTCTTCTAAAATTTTCTTTCTCAGCTCTTCATCATTGGGGACATAAAGGCGGCTCCCCTGATAAAGAATTCCACTGTCTGATACTCGAAACTCCGAATTTCCTTCTTCTTGTATCCCTTGCTTGATCTTTTGGATATCTGGATCTTCACTTTGCTTTCTCTGTATATCTTCAAGTAGGGTTGACTCTAAGGTCAATGCAAAGAGTTGCACATAAATAATTTCCATTCCAAAATCTGACAACTCCTTCTGCAGTGGTAGGGCTAATGATGACAAAGACATCAGGGATGCACTGGACTTTCTGCTTAGTACATCTGGCACTTTATTAGCTTTGCCTGGATGGTAGAGGATTTCACAGTCATAATCTTTGACCAACTCTAGCCACCTACGCTGTCTCATGTTTAAGTCCTTCTGAGTGAAGAAGTACTTAAGACTCTGATGGTCTGTGAAAATTCTGCACTGAATGCCATACAAATAATGTCGCCAGAGTTTTAGTGCAAAGACCACAGCTGCCAGCTCAAGATCATGAGTGGGGTAGTTCTTTTCATAATCTTTGAGTTGTCTGAAAGCATAAGCTATCACTTTTCCTTCCTGCATGAGTACAGCTCCTAAGCCCATCTTGGAAGCATCACTATAGATGTCAAAACTCCTGTCACTTTCTGGAACTATCAGGATAGGAGCACTGGTCAGTTTCTTCTTGAGCTCTTGGAAACTCTGCTCACATTTATCTGACCATTCAAACTTCTTGTTCTTCCTGGTGAGGGTTGTTAGTGGAGAGGCTATTCTGGAAAAGTCCTCCACGAATTTCCTGTAGTACCCAGCTAAACCATGGAAGCTTCTGATCTCCCTGTCGTTCTTGGGTCTGCTCCAGTTATTGACCGCTTTTATCTTGACTGGATCCACTTGGATGCCTTCTTTAGAAATTATGTGACCTAGAAATGCCACCTGATCTAACCAGAACTCGTACTTTGAGAATTTAGCGTAAAGCTGCTTTTGCTGAAGGGTTTGCAATACTATTCTCAAGTGCGTGTCATGCTCCTCTGGGTTCTGGAATAGATTAGAATGTCGTTGATGAACACAATGACAAATTTGTCAAGGTATTCTCTGAACACCCTGTTCATCAGATCCATGAAAACTGCAGGTGCATTAGTCACACCAAAAGGCATGACTACGAACTCGTAGTGTCCGTATCTGGTCCTGAAAGTCGTTCTGGGTATGTCTCTTTCCTTCACTTTTAGCTGATGGTACCCAGAGCGCAGATCTTTCTTTGAGAATACTGTCGCCCCTCTCAACTGATCAAATAAGTCGTCGATCCTGGGAAGGGGGTACTTGTTCTTGATTATCACTTGATTCAGATCTCTATAATCTATGCACATCCGCATAGATCCGTTCTTCTTCTTGATGAACAACACGGGAGCTCCCCATGGTGAATGACTAGGACGGATGAAGCCTTTGTCAAGCAGCTCCTGAAGTTGTTCTTGTAGTTCTTTCAGCTCTGCTGGAGACATGCGGTATGAAGCTTTTGAAATTGGACCGGTACCAGGAACCAGTTCAATCTCAAACTCCACTTCTCTGTTGGGAGGTAGTCCAGGTAGCTCTTCTGGGAATACCTCTGGATACTCACAGACTACCCGAACATCTTCCTTCTTGAGTCTTTCTTGTTATCTTTGTCCTTCCAGTTCTGATTACTTGACTGGGGTCTCTATTTCCCCACTGTCTTGTCTTCAATCTTGACTGACTTGTGTTGCGTTTGTTGTGCCTTGATGCTGTTCAGATAGTGCTCACTAATGCCCTGCTGGCCAGCTCTTCACCAATCTATGGTCGGTGAGTTTCACTACTCACATTAGGTGTTATTTCTGGTCTCAGCATTATGAGCATCAGTCTGACTCGTTCTTTCACTATACTTACTAACTCTAGGCAAAGGTGAGCTAGCCTGTTAAATCTTTTAACCACTTCTTCTACTGGTAGGTTACCTTGACCGAATTATATAAGCTCCTCATAATGTTTATTGATGATCCGTTGACGGAAGAATTCTTCGTAAAACTATGTCTCGAAGTCAACCCAGCTCATCTGGTTGACTGCTCTCTTACTCTTAACTCGCTCCCACTACATACAAGCATCTCCAGATATGCAGAAAGAGGCACACTTAATGGTATCAACCTTCTCGACCTCTGGTCAGTCAAAAAGCTCCATTGTGCTCTCAAATGTCTTGAACCAAGCCTGGGCATCCCAGGGCTCAGTCGTGCCTGAGAATCTTTCTGGTTTCAGCTTCAGCCACTGGATGAGGTATGCTTCTTGTCTTCTAGGTGTTGTGGCGACTTCTAGGACAACCGATAGGACTTCAGTCACTACTGGGGTCTCCACATTAATGGTTGGGGGTGTGGGAGGAGCTGGCTTCTGATTGGCCATTAGATTGGAAATCACTTGCTGTTGCTCGCTACTTGTCTCTGAAGTTGAGTAACAACTTCAGAGAGAGTAGGCCCATGGGTTCTGGGCTCTTCGTTCTCCTGAACTCGGTCCTCAGTACGAACGGTACAGGGACATCCTCTTCTTGACCTCTAATTATGCAGAGGAAAAGGCTTGATAGCTTCTCTAACCCTTCTAATCATACTTATATATGAATATAGAAAAGAGAAACAAAATCTTCTATCTTACTTAAGCATTCAAAAATAAATACTCTATACTGCAGTTAATAATAAGGAAAGCAGAATAAAGAAAGAATTTAAATACTTTCTTACTTGGAGACGGCAAGGATGATGCTGATGTGTGTGTGATGCTGGAGAATGGAAACTGCTCTGATACCAACTGTAACGACCACCCTTCTTACTACTACTACTACTCTCTAAGAATGACCGTTACTTAACTACTAACTCTACTTAATCGGTACGTTACTTAACTACGAGAAATCCCTATCGAAAAATTTCGAAAGAATCTCCCCTGTACCGGTGACCAAATCAACAATACAAACAATCTATACTCAGCCACAGGCGGCTGGAACATATATTTTCACAACCACGCAGTATAATAACACAAATAAAAGAAGGAAACTACTCTAGCAATAGCAAACAACTATATCACTCCATCAATAGGACCCAACTACAAGTGCGGAATAAACTTAATTACAATCTCAACTCATAATAACACTAAAAGAACTCTAAACAGAAAAGTCTTGACAATTCCTTAGCAAACTCTTGATCTCCCCATAGTACAGCCATCACACACCTTCATCACCACCACCTTGTCGTCTTCCTTGCTAAATCTTTTCCTTTCCTTTATCTGCAGTAGGAGGAAATGCAGTCTATAAGCATAAAGCTTAGTGAGCGCTATCTACTCACAAAAACTCGATATGCATGTACATAAATAAAAACATGCTAAAACTGAATGCTAACATATAAAACTACTCATGCTCATAAATAGCAAAGGAATCATACTAACTGAAATACTAAACATGTAAAGCTACTCACGCTCACAAGAATAAAACTATAACTGCATGTTGAAAGCAAATAAAGCTAAACATGCTGAATAATCTAATAGCAAGAAACAAATAAAACTACTACTGCATGCTTCAAATAACAAGAAACTAAACTTTCTAATTCTAAACATATTTGAAGCATGTTTCATTTGTTTCAAAACTTATACTTTAATACTTCAAAATAATAATAAACTTCTTTTGGGCCCGGCATTGTACCAATTTGCGCGCATCCTTAATAAGAGTCGAGGTAGCTAATCCCGAAACTACTAAGGTACTTCTAGGCGATCTTGTGCCTAGGGGCGATCTAGGAGCCCAACCAATGGACCTTATGTGCTGGACCTTGTGTCCGGTACATGCCATTAAAAAGTAAAATACTTATTTTCTTTTTAACTATTACTTCCTTATACTTGTTATTCTTTAATTCTCTTATAATAAAATGCCTTGGCATTTCTTTGAACACTTGATATGCTACTGATCCCAATTCTTAAAATTAGGGATCCTATTAAGACCTTGGTCTCTCTTTCTTATAACTTCTTATAAATCCCTAAAGAATTTATTAAAACTCTTATTCTTCCCACCTACAGGTAGATCCTAGAGTTTTTATAGAGAAACAGGTTTCTTTAAGCATGTATCAACAGAATCAAGCAAAAGAAAGCAAATCAAACTTCTTTTAGCATGCTACAATAAACATAAATCTGCACTAATGCTTAACAGAAATCTAAAATTGAGGTTCATGGCAGCATAACAAAGAAATCTAAATCAGGAAATCTCTATCTGAAATGCTAACTATAAAGGCTGTTCAAACTTAAATCTATCAGCAATAAAGAAAACTAACTACATGCTCAAAATTTAATCAAGCTATCTTATGTTCATTGCTTATTTAAACCAACCCAAAACTGATAAAACATGTAAAGGAAACATGAGCATTCTGAGCACAGTATCACCATCTCATCAACCTCTTTTAACTCTGATTAAGGCTTTAATATTGTTATCTACTAAAAAGTATGCTGCTGCTATCAAAAATTGATGCATGAACATTAGAGCATATAAGGAACCAAAACATAATTCAATGCAAAAATAATTCCTTAAACTACCCATTTAATTCCAAGCTATCCTAATGTTGTTCAGGAAGAAAATCCAGAAGCAAGACAACAAGAAACACTTACTACTCTTACCTTTCTATTCATCCTAATGCTGTACAAAACTAAAGCAAGGAGACAAGCCATTAAAAAAAAAAACCAACAGACCTCCCAAATAAGAGTTATCCACACCCATTGCATGGCACAAACCCAAATCCGAATTACACAACAATAAAATGATCCCATAATCAACCTAGCAAAATTCGGATTTAATGGTCATAGCAGCAACCACTACATGCAAACCGAAACCACAGCTCTTCCCCTGTTCTAGATCAGTTGCCCTATATCAAAAAGAACAAACATGCCTAATTCATACCATTAGTTCCCCTCTTTGAAGTACACGGCAGTAAACACACAAGCAAGTTCACAACATGCTTCAAAAAAATCAAAAGGCAGAATGAACTTCAAACAAATCCGGAAGTAAGGAGAATAATTCGAAGCTCGGAACTACTCCTACTGCGGGTGAGTAGCAACTCACTTTAGGCTTTCCTTGACTTACAACCGACGGCAGCTTCTAAGGTTTGCGGAGAGATGAAGGTTTTGGCTCTTCTTTGTGCCCGCGCGCTCTCCTTGCCGAGAGAAACTCGAACTTGTGAAGAATCCGCGGAGAAGGGAGCTCGTCGGCCGCCGGGAAACCAACCCTAGCCGCCGCTACGTTTCCGCCCGAGAGGAGCGCCGTCGCGTGAAGGAGGAGAAGAATTTTGAGAGAAAATGTTTTGATTTTTCCGAAAATCCAAAACCTAATTCCCTTTCTTATACTCGGGTTTAATCAAAACTATGCTATAAATTTAATTCTCTCCATATAAGGTTAACAAAACTGTGTAGCTCAGCTGGTTGGGTTGGTTTTTTTTTCGAGTATTCTCTATTACTAACTTCTACCTTATATATATTTTATTCCATATATAATTAACAAAACAACTACAGACTGGTTGGTTGGGCTGGGTTCGGCTGAGGTTCGGCTCGGGTCAAGGTCTCACCTTCAACATTTTTTATCAAAACTTTTTTCTTTTTGTAACCCTACTAAACGACCTCCAAAAATTACGTAAAAATACTCTAAAAATTTCTAAAAATATCTAGAATATTTTAAAAGTATTTCCAAATATTTTTATGGACTTTTTAAAACTTGAAATAGGGAAAAATTGGGTTGTTACATGGATTTCCAGGTTTCTAAACATGAACAACCTTTGTTAATTAAGCATGCGACTCGTATTTTTACTTGCTATTAGATGAGTAGGAGTAGCCTTGAATCTTGGCAGAATTTTATGTGATCCATTAAACCTTTTGAGGATTATGAGTGTCTATAAGCAAGAAAAAGACCAAGCTCTAGTTAGAAAAGATAACAAGTAAATTAAAGTAAGAGGCTAGTACCCGACTTCTGAGGTTGTCGTTAAACAAATCCAGGTGACCAATTCCGAGGTCTTGGCCCTAGTAAGACCAAGGTCTTTATCCTCATAGGACTGGAGGCTCGCTACCGCAGTCTCTATTAGAGAGCGCGCATAAGATGGTGCTAAGCCTGGGCCCAAGAAAGAGAAGAAGAAAGTTAAATACTAATTTTAAGTGTAAGGCTGTAAGTAAATGAAACAAGTATCACCTATGTTTGAAACCAGCAAAGTTTAGTTCTTTTAATTCTAAGCATACAGTATTAGTTTTCATTTGCTTTCTTATGAGTTTATTGAGCATGATTAGCTTTATTTCCAGTATGCAGATTTATTCTTGTATATCATGAGTATGTAGTTTATTTTAATGCTATGCTATTAGATGAGCATGTTTAGCCTTTTCTTTTTAGCATTTCAGTTTTAGTATCCTTTGCATCTTATGCACTTTCGAGTTTTTGTGAGATAGATTAGTACTTACTAAGCGTTTCACTTAAAGATATTTGGCCATTAGATGACCTTTGTGCTCCTAGACCTAGACTATGCTCATTTTGCCCTTTTATGATATTTTCCATCCTTTTTAGGGTCTTTTCCATTTTATCAAGCCTTGACCTCAAGACTTGATTTTCTATCACTAAGTCCTTAGTTTTTGGTTTTTCATTTAATCCATGAGCATTTTTATTCTTGGGCTTGTATCTATTATCCTTAGTGTTCTTGTCCAAATGTCTATCTACCTTCCTAACCTTAGGTTGGGTAGTCTTAGCATGTAGGGCCACATGCTTTTCCTTAATGCCCTCATGCTTTTTATTCTTATGGTAAATTGCATTAAAATGATAAAAATTTGAACTATCATACTTTTTACCATAACGTAAAGGGGTAGGCTCAATAAATGTTACCTTCTTCTTTACCTTGGAGGCTCCCCCTTGACTAGTGCCTCCTTGAGCCTTGACCATCTTCTTCCCCTTGGGGCATTGACTTCGGTAATGCCCTTTTTGTTGACACAAGAAGCACACAATGTGCCCCTTGCTCTTCTTTGTCCCGGGTGTGGTCTCCTTGGGCTTCTCCTTGCCCTTTTGTGTCACTTGACCCTTCTTCTTGGCCAAGTTGGGACACTTGCTCTTGTAGTGCCCACTTTCCCTACACTCAAAACATATTATATGATTTTTATTTTTAATTGAGACATTTATACCTTCTTGTGTAGGGATGGCACTTGCTCCTCCAATTGATATTTCTTGAATTTTGGAGGTGGCACCATCTTCTTCTTCTTCACTTGACCCGGATGCGGAGGCCTCTTCTTGCTCCGGGTTCATTGATCTACACTCCCCCTCAATCCTAGAGGTGGAGGCTTCATCATCTTGTATATGGAACAAGGAGTATGCTCCCTCCTTGTTCTCTTCATTGCACTCCCTTGAAGATGAAGCTTCTTCTTGAACTTCTTCTTCGGAGGTTGAGCATCTCTCAACCTCGGAGTCCTCCTCTTGGTTTTGCTCCAAAGAGTCACCCTCTTTGGATTCTTCTTGCTCTTGTACAGTGGAGGGGATCTCTTCATGAAACTTGGCCAATTTACTCCATAATTCCTTTGCATCTTCAAATTCTCCAATTTTGCAAAGGATGGTGCTTGGCAATAAATTGACCAAAAGCTTGGTCACTTTGTCATTGGCCTCGCACCTTTGGACTTGCTCTTGGCTCCACTTGCTCCTCTTGAGAACTTTGCCCTTTGAGTTTGTTGGAGTCTTGAAGCCTTCCATAAGAGCAAACCATTGCTCTATCTCCATCATAAGAAAATTTTCGATTCTTGATTTCCAAGAATCGAAGCTCGTGGAAGTGTATGGAGGAGCCACCCTTGTGTCAAATCCAAGTCCATCTTGGAATTGCATCTTGAAGTTGAGTTTCTTGAAATCTTTGACTTTTGATGAATTTGCTTCAACTTCTTCACCCTCTAGCTCTTCTTGTTATGCTTGACCCTTCCGACGATGATTCCGGTGAAGAGCGGCCTCGCTCTGATACCACTTATTAGGACCGAAAAGTAGCTAGAGGGGGGGTGAATAGCTTCGCGTGTGCTCGTCGTGCTTCGTTGCTTGTTTCTTCAAAGTGATACGCAGCGGAATACAAAGAAACAAACTACAACAATGCTAACAATAGGATTTTACTTGGTATCCACCTCACAAGAGGTGACTAGTCCAAGGATCCACGCACACACACACACCTCCACTAATAAACACTCCTTTTCGGTAACTACCGAAGGTGGAGAAGCCCTACAAGAATCTCAATACAAGTAGAAGAAAGGGTAGTAAAGAATAAGCAAAAGCTTACAAGAGATGCAGTAAAAACCCTAGCTTCTTCTTCTTCTCGTTGCAACTCGCCTCTTGACTTGGATGAACCTCCAAGAACCTTCAAGAACTGGCGGTGAGGAGCTTAGAGAGTGCTGGGGAGGAGCTGTGATGAATCTGGAATGAATCGGTGAAGTTGTGCTGAAGGAATGACAGCTATAAACGACGCTAACGGTCGAATCCCAATCGATTGGATTGCTCCCAATCGATCGGGAGGCTTTGGATCGATCCACGGATCGATCCAGCTATTCTGTGAAAGATGCGGATCGATCCACGGATCGATCCGGCGCTTATCGCGCGGCAGCGTCCCAATCGATCGCGATCGATTGGGACCTCTGATCGATCCACGGATCGATCCGGGTTCGCGGGGACTCACCGGATCGATCGGCGGATCGATCCAGATCTTCTGGATCGATCCACTAATCGATCCAGATCTGCTGGATCGATCCACGGATCAATCCAAACCTGCTGGATCAATCCACGGATCAATCCAAACCTTGGTTTTTGTCCAAAACCAAGTCTAAAGCCCCCTAAACCAACATCTAGTCAACCATGACTTGTTGGTACATATGACCTAGCATCCGGTCACCCTTGACCAGCTAGGACTCTCTCACCAAGTGTCTGGTCAATCCCTTTGACCCACTTGGACTTTTCTCTTCTTGCCAAGTATTCGGTCAGTCCCTCTGACCTACTTGAACTTTTCTTTCTCGTGCCAAGTATCCGGTCAATCCCTTTAACCTACTTGGACTCTCACCAAATGTCTGGTCAACCTTGACCCATTTGGATTTCTCTTGCCTGGCTTCACTCACCAGGACTTTCCCAATTGCCTAGCTTCACTCACTAGGTCTTTCACCTGGCTTCACTCACCAGGACTTTCCCAATTGCCTAGCTTCACTCACTAGGTCTTTCACCTGGCTTCACTCACCAGGATTTTCCTCCTGCCTAGCTTTACTCTCACTAGGACTTCCCAATTGCCTAGCTTCACTCACTAGGTCTTTCACCTGGCTTCACTCACCAGGATTTTCCTCCTGCCTAGCTTCACTCACTAGGACTTCCCAGTCAAGTATCCGGTCATCCTTGACCTACTTGACTCTTCTTCAATCAACCTTGCATTGTCAAACATCGAAACCCAAACCAAGACTCAAGCTTGGTCAACCAGGTCAACCTTGACCTAAGCGATGTTGCACCAACAGTCTGGACTATGGGAGAGATCTGGGAACATAGTTTAGTTATTTTGAGTTTTGATGAAAACCTTTGAGACTGTATCATTATTCTGAGTCTTTGAGATTTTCTTTGGTTCTAAATTGCATGCTATGATGTAATTGTTAGTAAATTAGTACCTTGATGTTTTCTTGAGTTATAGTTTTGATATGTTTTTGTTAGTATAGTTATGTTATAAATGCATGAGTGTTTGATATATGTTCCAGCCGCCTGTGGCTGTGTATACTGTGTATGTATTGATGTTTATGGTCACCGGTACAGGGGAGACTCTGTCGAAATTTTTCGGTAGGGATTCCTCGTGGTTTCGATCACACCGGTTAAGTAGAGTTAGTAGATAAGTTACGGTCATCCTTAGAGAGTAATATAGTATAGTAAGAAGGGTGGTCGTTATAGTTGGTATCAGAGCAGGTCTCATTCTCCAGCATCACACACATCAGCATCATCCTTGCCGTCTTCAAGTAAGAAAGTATTTAAGTTCTTTCTTTATTGCTTTCCTTTATTATTATTTGCAGTATAGAGTAATTGTTTATAAGCGCTTAAGTCAGATAAGAGTTTTTGCTGTTTTCTTTATTCATATACAAATATGTATGTTTAGAAAGGGTAGAGAAAATATCAAGCCTTTCCTTTGCATAATTAGATGGCAAGAAGAGGACGTCCCCGTACCGTTCGTGCTGAGGACCAGGTTCAGGAGAACGAAGGCCCAGGCTCAACTGAGCCCAATCTCTCTGAAGTTGTTGCTCAACTCCAGAAACAAGTAGCAGACCAGCAGCAAGTAATTGTCAATCTGATGGCAAATCAGCAATCAGTTCCTCCCCCTCCCCCAGCTGTCACTGCGGAGACTCCAGCGGTAACTGAGGTTCCACTAGCTGCCTAGAGAGTCATCATAGAATCTCAGAGACAAGAAGCTTACCTCATACAGTGGCTGAAATTGAAACCAGAAAGATTCTTAGGCACAACTGAGCCCTGGGATGCCTAGGCTTGGTTCAAAACACTGGAGAGCACCATGGAGCTTCTTGACTGGCCAGAAGTCGAGAAGGTCAAGTGCGCCTCTTTCTACCTGTCAGGAGATGCTCGCATGTGGTGGGAGAGGATAAAGACCAAGAGGGCAGCCAATCAGATGAGCTGGGTCGATTTTCAGTGAGAGTTTTATGAAGAGTTCTTTCACCTACAGATCACCAACAAGCACTATGAGGAATTTATAGAGTTCAAACAAGGTGACCTGTCAGTGGAAGAAGCAGCCAAGAAGTTCAACAGGCTAGCTCGCCTCTGCCCAGAGCTGGTAAGTACACAGAAGGAGCGAGTCAGACTGATGCTCAGAATGCTGAGACTACAGATAGCACTGAATGTGAGTAGTGGAGCTCATCATCCCCATACTGGTGAAGAGCTGATCAGTAGGGCATTAGTTGCTAAGCACTACCTGAATGGCATCAAAGCGCAACGAGAACAGCACAAGCTAGTGAAGATAGAGGACAAGTCAGTGAGGAGACAGAAATCGCAGTCAAGTAAACAAAACTGGAAGGGCAAGGGTAGTAAAAGAAAGTAGTGGAACTCATGAGGTAACCAGAAGGGAGGACCAGCCAACAAGCAGACCAAGTTCCCTCCCTGTCCCAAATGTGGGAGAATGCATCCAGGAGCCTGTCTTTTGGGCAAGACTGGGTGGTATTCCTGTGGTCAGGAAGGACACATGGCTAAAGAATGTCCTAACAAGCTCAAAGCACCTCAGCCACAGCCATTGCAATATAGAGGTCATCCCGCACAGTTGCACCACATGGAAGCAGCATTAGAGGGACCCTATATCAGTCAGGGAAGGTTGGAAGCTCCACCAGTTCCAGCCTTTGACAGCGCCAGAGTATTCTCCCTCACCAAAGAAGAAGCTTCTTGTGCCTCCACGGTTGTAACAGGTCAAGTAGTTATCTTCCAGCATTTAGCTACTGTACTATTTGATACTGGAGCGACCCATTCTTTTGTATCAGTACCTTTTGCCAATAAATTGCAAGTACCTACCGACAGTATGAACTCTAAGTTCCTGACGACCCTACTTTCGGGGGAAGTCATGGAATCTAACCAGTGGCTTTGGGTTGTACCAGTCAGAATTTCAGACCGAGAGTTATATGTTGATCTGGTAGTCCTCACCATGCAGGATTTCGATATCATTTTTGGTATGGATTTCCTCAGCAAGTACGGTGCTTCAGTGGACTGCAGCAGAAGGAAAGTAATCTTCAGTCCAGAGGGTGAACCACCTTTTGAATTCACGGGAATGCCAAGGAAGAAGACCCAAAAACTTCTCTCTTCTCTAGCAGCTCACCAGATGTTAGCTAAAGGGTGTGCTGGTTTTCTTGCATACATAGTAAATGCAGAAGAATAGAAAGGACTCAAGCAGTAGGATGTTCGGGTAGTATGCGAGTATCCAGAAGTATTTCCAGAAGAGCTACCTGGACTGCCTCCCAGCAGAGAAGTGGAGTTTGAGATTGAATTGGTTCCTGGTACCGGTCCAATTTCAAAAGCTCCATATCGCATGTCTCCAGTAGAGCTGAAAGAGTTACAAGAGCAACTTCAAGAGCTACTTGACAAAGGCTGCATCCTCCCTAGTCACTCACCTTGGGGAGCTCCTGTGTTGTTTGTCAAGAAGAAGGACGGATCTATGCGGATGTGTATAGATTATAGAGCTCTGAATCAAGTGGCAATCAAGAACAAGTACCCCCTTCCCAGGATCGACGACTTATTTGATCAGTTGAGAGGGACAACAGTGTTCTCAAAGATAGACCTGCGCTCTGGGTACCATCAGATGAAAGTGAAAGAAAGGGATATACCCAGAATGACTTTCAGGACCAGATACGGACACTACGAGTTTGTAGTCATGCCTTTTGGTGTGACTAATGCACCTACAGTCTTCATGGACTTGATGAATAGAGTATTTAAATAATACCTTGACAAATTTGTCATTGTGTTCATTGATGACATTCTAGTCTATTCCAGAACCCCAGAGGAGCATGACATGCACTTGAGGATAGTACTGCAGACCCTTCAGCAAAAGTAGCTTTATGCTAAATTCTCAAAGTGCGAATTCTGGTTAAATCAGGTGGCATTTCTAGGTCACATTATTTATAAAGAAGGTATCCAAGTAGATCCAGCCAAAATAGAAGCGGTCAACAACTGGAGTAGACCCAAGAACGCAGGGAGATCAGAAGCTTCCTTGGTTTAGCTGGGTACTACAGAAAATTTATGGAGAACTTTTCCAAGATAGCTTCTCCACTAATAGCCCTCACTAGGAAGAACAAGAAGTTTGAATGGTCAGACAAATGTGAGCAGAGTTTCCAAGATCTGAAGAAGAGACTGACCAGTGCTCCTATTCTGACCGTTCCAGAGAGTGACAAGAGTTTTGACATCTACAGTGATACTTCCAAGATGGGCCTAAGAGCTGTTATCATGCAAGAAGGAAAATTTATAGCTTATGCTTCCAGACAACTCAAAGACTATGAGAAGAACTACCCCACTCATGATCTTGAGCTGGCAGCAGTGGTCTTTGCACTAAAACTCTGGCGACATTACTTGTATGGAGTCCAGTGCAGAATCTTCACAAACCATCAAAGTCTTAAGTACTTCTTCACTCAAAAGGAGTTAAACATGAGACAACGTAGGTGGCTAGAGTTGGTCAAAGATTATGACTGTGAAATCCTCTACCACCCAGGCAAAGCTAACAAAGTGGCAGATGCACTAAGCAGAAAATCTAGCGTATCCCTGATGTTCTTGTCATCATTAGCCCTGCCACTGCAGAAGGAGTTGACAGACTTCGGAATGGAAATTATTTATAGGCAACTCTCTGCATTGACCTTAGAGTCAACCCTGCTTGAGGATATAGAGAGAAAGCAAAGTGAAGATACAGATATCCAAAAGATCAAGCAAGGGATACAAGAAAAGGGAAATTCAGAGTTTCGAGTATCAGATAGTGGAATCCTCTACCAGGGGAACCACCTTTGTGTCCCCAATGACGAAGAGTTGAGAAAGAAGATTTTAGAAGAAGCCCATAGTACTCCTTACTCCATGCATCCTGGTTCCACCAAGATGTACCAAGACTTGAAACAAAGGTTCTGGTGATCTGGACTCAAAAGAGACGTTGCTAAGTATGTCAGTACCTGCCTGACATGCCAAAGAGTCAAAGCAGAACACCAGAGACCAGGAGAAATGTTACAACCTCTCCCAATACCAGAGTGGAAGTGGGAAGACATATCCATGGACTTCATAACAGGTCTTCCACGAACTACAAATGGATATGACGTAATATGGGTAGTAGTGGGCAGATTGACTAAGTCTGCTCATTTTCTAGCCATCAAGGTGTCCCACTCTATAGAGCAGTTGGCGCAACTATACGTTAAGGAGGTGATCAGACTTCATGGAGTTCCTAAATCTATCATTTCTGATAGAGATGGGCGCTTCACCTCACACTTTTGGGAGTGTGTTTAGACTGCACTAGGCACTAAACTCAAGTTCAGCACGACCTTCCATCCTCAAACTGATGGACAGACAGAGCGAATAAATCAGATTTTAGAAGATATGCTCAGAGCTTGTGCGCTAGATTTCAAGGGAAGTTGGTGCAAGTATCTATGCTTAGCTGAGTTTGCCTACAATAATAGCTATCAGGCCACCATCAAGATGGCACCTTATGAGGCGTTGTATGGCAGGAAGTGCAGATCACCCATTTGCTGGCAAGAAACAGGTGAGAGAAAAGAAATGGAAGTAGAGCTGGGCATCCAGACAGAGCTGATAGATGAGACTACTCAGGCTATCCAGAAGATCAGACAGAGAATTGAGACTGCCCAGAGTAGACAGAAGAGTTATGCTGACACACACCGTAGGCCACTGGAATTCCAAGTAGGGGATTCAGTCTTTCTCAAGGTTACTCCTATGAAGGGAGTGATGAGATTTGGCAAGAAAGACAAATTAAATCCTCGCTATGTAGGACCTTACCTAATCATAGAGAGGATTGGGAAGGAAACTTACAAGCTAGACTTACCACAAGACATGTCAGCAATACATAATGTATTTCATGTCTCTATGCTAAAGAAGTGTCTCCATGCCCCTAGCCAAGTGATTAAGCCTCAGTCAGTGCAAATTCAGGAGGATCTTAGCTATGAGAGCAGACCTACACGGATAGTAGACAGAGTAGTTAAGAGACTAAGGAATAAAGAAGTACCACTAATAAAGGTCATCTGACAGAACCATAAGCACGAGGAAGTTACTTGGGAGCGTGAGGACAGTATGAGACAGAAATATCCAGAGTTATTCTAAGTTCGAGGACGAACTTTTTATAAGGTATGAGGGAATGTAACGACCCAACTTTCCCTATTTCGAGTCTAAAAGTCCCTAAAAATATTTAGAAATGCTTTTAAAATATTCTAGAGATTTTTAGTAATTTTTAGAGTATTTTTACATAATTTTTGGAAGTCATTTGATATTTTTACGAAACGAAAGAAGTACTTTTGACAAAAATAACCAAGCCGAGGTTTAAACCGGAAACCTCGGGTTAAGCAGAGGTTCGCTTAACCAACAGACCAGCCGCTGGTTTCTTAGTAAAACCCGAACCAAATAGTATTTAAGTTATAATTGGAAACGAATTAGACCTAGTTATAAAGGGATTAAGTTTTCCCTTTCTCGCCGAAAACCTACCTGCCCATTCCTTCTCCACACGCGTGCGTCGGCGCTTCTGGGTTCGGACGGAAATGCAGCAAGGCTAGGGCATTCCGGTGGCCGGCGAGCACTCTTCTCCGAGAGGACATCACACCATCGAGCTCCTCTCGTCAAGAAGAGACGCGGACACAAAGGAAACGTCGAGGTTTCAAGCTCCACCGAAACCCTAGAAGCCTCCTTCCTCCTTCGGTTGTAAGTCCAAGCAAACCGCGGTAAGATGCTTCTCACATGCAGTAGGATAGCTCCGAATCTCTTTGTTCTTCTCCTTGTTTCGAAGCACACATGAACCCTAGAATAGTTTCCTCACCGTGAACCCTAGGTTCAGTTAGCATGTGACTTGATGAGAACGTTCGGGTTATATGGAAGCTAGCAGATTTTTCGAATAAGTTTTGTATAGGTTTCAAGTTTAAACAGATTTTAGTTTTGAAAGGCTATGTGTAGCGTTGTTGGTTCTTTGTTTCCTTGCCGTGGCATTGAACATGAAGAAGAATTATTGTTTTTAGTTTTCGTATGAGACAGTTCTATGTTTTTAAGTTGCTTGTGCCCTTAACCAGATTTAATTTTAGTGCAGATTTAATGAGCATTTCAGAGCAGCTTTAGTTTTTTTTCATTGCTACCAGTTGAGCATGTGCAGCCTTCGGTTTCTGTTAGCTGAACACCAGTAGCTTCCATTTGCTATTAGATATGCATGTAGGTTTCCTAAATTTCACTGGTTATTAGTTGGGCACGAACAGCCCTCAATCCAAGTACATAGTGTTAGCTTTCTTGCTATATAATAAACCTGTTTAGCCTGTTTAATAACATTGCAAATTTAGTTTATATGGATATACATGGGCAGATCTTTTAGTTTTCATTTACTATTGATTCTTGTTTCTTTTCCTTTAATGTTTACAAGCATGAACAATTTTCTTATTCCTTTGCTGTTTAGTTTTTTTTCTTCACTCTGCTATTAGTTTGAGCACGAGTAACTCCAGTTTAGTTCCCTTAAGCAGAGGCAGATCCATTTTACATTGTAGCTTAGTTTTCCTTGCTAATACCATGCACCTGATTAGTTTTAAGTTGGTATTTTAGCCTTGGATTTCCAGGTTTCTAAACATGAACAACCTTTGTTAATTAAGCATGCGGCTCGTATTTTTACTTGCTATTAGATGAGTAGGAGTAGCCTTGAATCTTGGCAGAATTTTATGTGATCCATTAAACCTTTTGAGGATTATGAGTGTCTATAAGCAAGAAAAAGACCAAGCTCTAGTTAGAAAAGATAACAAGTAAATTAAAGTAAGAGGCTAGTACCCGACTTCTGAGGTTGTCGTTAAACAAATCCAGGTGACCAATTCCGAGGTCTTGGCCCTGGTAAGACCAAGGTCTTTATCCTCATAGGACTGGAGGCTCGCTACCGCAGTCTCTATTAGAGAGCGCGCATAAGATGGTACTAAGCTTGGGCCCAAGAAAGAGAAGAAGAAAGTTAAATACTAATTTTAAGTGTAAGGCTGTAAGTAAATGAAACAAGTATCACCTATGTTTGGAACAAGCAAAGTTTAATTCTTTTAATTCTAAGCATACAGTATTAGTTTTCATTTGCTTTCTTATGAGTTTATTGAGCATGATTAGCTTTATTTCCAGTATGCAGATTTATTCTTGTATATCATGAGTATGTAGTTTATTTTAGTGCTATGCTATTAGATGAGCATGTTTAGCCTTTTCTTTTTAGCATTTCAGTTTTAGTATCCTTTGCATCTTATGCACTTTCGAGTTTTTGTGAGATAGATTAGTACTTACTAAGCGTTTCATTTAAAGATTTATTTTCCTCCTACTGCAGATAAAGGGAAAGCTAAAGTATACGAAGGAAGGCAACAAGGAGATGCATGAGGGGCATGTGATGTCTGGACTATGGGAGAGATCTGGAAACATAGTTTAGTTATTTTGAGTTTTGATGAAAACCTTTGAGACTGTATCATTATTCTGAGTCTTTGAGATTTTCTTTGGTTCTAAATTGCATGCTATGATGTAATTGTTAGTAAGTTAGTACCTTGATGTTTTCTTGAGTTATAGTTTTGATATGTTTCTGTTAGTATAATTATGTTATAAATGCATGAGTGTTTGATATATGTTCCAGCCGCCTGTGGCTGTGTATACTGTGTATGTATTGATGTTTATGGTCACTGGTACTGGGGAGACTCTGCCGAAATTTTTCAGTAGGGATTCCTCGTGGTTTCGATTACACCGGTTAAGTAGAGTTAGTAGATAAGTAACGGTCATCCTTAGAGAGTAATATAGTATAGTAAGAAGGGTGGTCGTTACAAGTTAATTAAATACTCATTTCCAAAATTGGCTTCCAAACAGTGGCGAGGCACAAGGACCTTCTTAGGTATCGGAGCAACGACCACTTTTTAAGACAAAGCCTTTTAAAAAAATTATTCATTTAATTGACTTTTTGAGAACCCTGGTCTAACTAGTCTAGGATGTGGCAAGGTAATTTCGGTTAGTTCCACTTAGCTAAGTAGACCAAGAAGAGTACGCCTTACCCTACTTGACTCTATACTAAGTTTTCCTAACATATTATCATCTCGCCCCACCATGGTACTATAGTTGGACAAGAGTCAAATTATCTTTATAGTCTAGACATAGTTACCCAACTAGGTAGACTATTATTTTGGAGGTGCCAACTAATTTAGTATCTCCCCCTAATTTATTGAACTTAGATTTTGTTTTAAGTTTAGGTTTATGTCAATTTATTTTGTAGTTATAGTAAATTTGATTATAGCTTCAGTTTGGATTTGATTTGTTAGAGTTGAATTTGTTATTTAAGTTTGGATTTGAGTTATTAGGTTTATCTTGTTTTGTTTTTAGGTAGTAGATTTCATTTTTGGGTATATAATATTAGTTTGGTCCTACTTTTTTAGTTAGAGAAGTTTTTGGAACCCAAGCTTTGGTTTAATTTTTATTTTAGCTTATTAGTGAGATAAAAGTTTGTTTGTTGAGCTGGACTTGTATCCGAGACCGGATTTGTTATACACAGCTCATTGGAATCCAAGTATTATATTTAGATACTTCGATCTGGTTATGAACTTTTCTAAAAGTTCTCTAAGTTTTACAACTTCATTTTTTAAATTGAAATTTTCCTCCTCAAGTTTTATAACTTGAGTTGGATTTCTAAATTGAATTGGTTCAGTTGTTAGGTTTGATTTGATTTGTTCTTTAAGGTTTTGATTTTCCTTAAGGAGTGTTTCATTTTGTTTTTCATATCTAGACAATTTCCTATTCATGCATGTAATAATTTTGAAAAACTTAGCAGAGAAATTTGGGCATACCTCATCGGAACCTTCAGAAATGAGTATACATTCATGGCTTGACTCATGTTCGGATTCGTTGTCTTGATCTGATTTGCTTTTAGATTTTGGTCTGGATGTCATTAATGCGAGGTAGTTGTTCTTCTTTGGTTTGTCGTTGTTTGATTCTTCCAAAGATGATTCATCCCAAATTACTTTGAGGGCCTTTTTCTTCCTCAACTTCTTTGGTTTATCTTCTTTGAGATTCAGACATTCATGCTTGTAGTGTCTCTTTTTGTTGCACCCGTAGCAAGTGATACTTGACTTGTTGGAGTTTTACTTGATCATCTTTTGAAGGCCTTTCTTACTTAAGTCCTTCTTTCTAGTGAACATCTTCCTTACCATGTTCACAAGCTGCTCTTCTTCATTTGGGTCAAGGTCAAACTCAGATTCAAGCTCAAGTTTAGACCTGGTCTTCCCTCCTTTGAAGAACCTGTAAACAAGGCTATACCTTTCTCAACCAGTTTAGCATTAGTTTGCTCATAGAGTTCTAATTCACTAAATAACTCATCTAATTTTACTTTCGATAAATTCTTTGAATTTTATAGGCATCAATGTTGGGTTTTTCGGGCCGCGAAAACCGCTTTTCGCGTCGCGGAAACCCCGAATCACCCAAAGTCGTAGATCTGTGCAAGGAAAATCGAACGAAATACAAGTATGAGTTTCAAAACCTTTAGATCTACTCCTAGATCTATGTGTTAAGAAGTATACCTTGAAGCGTGCCCTTACGCGTTCCCGCTCATCCAAGGAATTGCCGAATCTCTAGACCGTCAAGCGTCGGTCCTCTAGAAGTATCCACACGGACACGTAGGTGGAGAAAACCTCACACAAAGGTGTGCTAGCACCTTGGTAAGATTCGGCCAAGCAAGGAGGAGAGGGAGAGGGAGAGCTTGAGAGGAAGAAGGAAGAAGATACACACTTGAATGAAAAATGAAATTCCCATTCAAACCAAAAGTGGTCGGCCACTCTAAATGGTGAAGCTCCCAAATTAATTGCATTAATTGAAATTAATATTAAGCCATTAAAGAGAATGGCTTTGTAACTTCCATGAGGTGGCATCCATGATGATGTGGAGTAACATCATTGGTCCACATCAATGCCAACTCACCAATGAGGTGGCATAAAGTCAAGTCAAACTTGACTTTTAATCTTCCTCTCAAATCAAGTCAAACTTGACCAAATCTCTTCCATGGTTGATCAAATTCAACCATTTGATTCAAGCCAACTTAATATAATGAATCTAATTCATTTAATTAAATTGATTCAATGAGTTAAAATCTAAATTAGACTCATTGAACATATGAATCAACTTGAGTCGAACTCAAGTTAGCCCAATTAGGATTAATCTTAATCCAATTTGATTCATCAAATGAATCTAATCCTCTTGGTTCATCATATGAACCTAATCTCCATCTAATTGTCCTAAGTGTGTGACCCTATAGGTTCTTGTAACGTTGGCAATGCCCTAAACCCATTTAGGAGCATAAGTAATGAGCGGTATCTAGCAACACATCATTACTACCCAAGTTACAAGAATGTCGAGATCCGACATCACCCTGTGACTACTAATTGTGACTCCTCACAAAATGTGACATTGTCCTTCTATCCTAGACATCTAGATTGATCAATGTGAGGCATAGACCGTGTCATCCTCTAAACAATCTAAATCTTGAACTCCAAGTAGACTCACTCAATCAAATGAGCTCAACATCTATGTTGACTCATTTGGGCATGGCCATGCACTTCGTGGTCTAACTCTTTCAAGAATACCGATGTCGCTCCCGTCATATGGGAGGGATAGATCCCATCTACATCACTCACATCCCTCTGCATAATTCGTTATATACCCAGTAATCGCCTTTATAGTCCACCCAGTTACGGGTGACGTTTGACGAAACCAAAGTACATAACTCCTTATGTAGGGATCCATGGTGACTTCAGGTCTAAGGACTAATAGTCATACTAATAGCCACATGAGAAAGTATATGACACTCATATAACGATCCATGATACTTTCTCATGGCGGGTCATTCAGTATACATTTTCCAATGCATACTCATGTGTCAACTTGATATCTCCATATCCATGACTTGTGAGATCAAGTCATCGAGCTGACCTACATGCTAGTCTTATTGCATTAACATTGTCCCTGAATGTTAATACTCGACTAGGAATGATTTAGAGTAGTGTTCCCTATATCATCTCACTATCGATTCAACTAATCGATTGATATAGGTATGAACCTTCTACTCAAGGACGCTATTATACTTAGTTTATTTGGCACTAATACAAATAAGTATAATAACCAAACAAATGCCTTTATTAATATACAAGAATATGATACAATGAGTCCATACAATCATCAAATGATTGGCTCTAGGGCTCTAACTAACAATCAACTATAAATTCCCACAGTGCATTTCGAGGAAAAGAGTTGAGAGCGTACCTTATCACATCACGGTTCCCGAGTTAATGCCCGATCAGGTGAAGATCATTGAAGATGTTATTTATTCTAGCGTGGAGTTGACTTGCGGTCTCACCATTCTACATTTTAATGTTAAATAAATTATTTAAAAGTAAGTCTCTCTTGGTTACCTTTGAGTCGGTTGTGTCCCTGTTTAGTTCTACTAGCTTGTCCCATAGCTCCTTTGTAGTGTCGTACAGTCAGACCCGGTTTAACTCATCCTTTGTCAGTTCATATTGAATGGTGTTTATAGCATTCAACTCAGTTTGCACCTTCTTCTTCATCTCTGCTTTCAACTCAGTTTGCACCTTCTTCTTCATCTCTGGGTTCCAAATTTTCTGGAAGAATGATTATGTTATTGTTGTCCTTTAGAGTTGTGTATCCTTGCCGAATGCAAAATCACTGCTCGATATCCATCTTCAAGTACACTTCTATTCTTCTCTTCCAGTAAGAGAAATTTTCTCCGTTGAATAGCGATGGACAAATGATGCTATAGCCTTCACTTTGGCCCATTTAGAAAATGAACCTTTGTGCATAAAAAGAAGTAATAAGAAAGATCTCAAGACTAGGTCTTGTATTAGTAGTGTGGAAGATAAAAAAAGATAAGGCTCGAATGGTGTTGCACCAAGTTTGAGCATTTGAAAATTTTGAAATGAAAAAAAAAATTATCTGAAGAGATAATTTTGTACCAATTTAGATAAATTTGAAAAACTTAAAACTGAGACGAAAAGTGAAACAAAAGAAATCAAAAAAAAATAAGCCCCCTGCTCAATTGGTGATTGCACCAATTCAGAGCAAACAGGGTTCTGATACCACTTGTAGGATCGAGGCACGTGAGAGGGGGTGAATCATGTGTATTTTTAAAAATATTTTTTTTTCAAAACTAAAAAGAAGGTGAATACACAGCAGAATTAAAAGTAAGAACAAACACAGAAAAACGCAAGCATTTTACTTGATTTGGAGCCTTTGTCGACTTCTACTCTAAGACCCACGATCCCTCAGATAATATTGATGGAAAATCCACTATAAATCTCTTCTGGAACTGCCAGAAGAGATAATCGAGTACAAGAATGAAAATGACAGTGTAACAAACTTACACTTATGCAATTATAAAAGTAAATTCACAAATTAAAATTTTGTTACCAACACTAAAATGATTGACTCTGAACAAGATCGTAAGTTGGTGTTTGTCTGTCAGTGAATGTTGTAGAGCAATGACGTAATAGTAGTTGTAGGACCGTTGGGCCGGCTGGAAGGGGAGTTGTTGGATATCCTGCAAAATCAAAAACAAGAACAACCCTTCCTCGAACTCTTTAATCTAACACTTGTAAAATAAACAAAGCAGATAAATAAAACATTAAAAAGACGAGGCACAAGATTTACTTGGTTACAACCGATGTGGTTGTTAATCCAAGGAAGGTTAAGTGCACTAGAATACTCCTTCAGGCGGAGAAGCCTCTTACAACGTTGAAGCACAGAAAACAGAAGCTTAATTACAACTCTAAAGCACACAAGCGTTGGAAATGAATTACTGGAGTTCGTTGAAAAGCTTCTAGACCAGGCTATATTTATAGCCTTGGTCGGGGCGCCCCGAAGGGGTTCCGGGCACCTTGGGGGGGATAAAACTTTATCCCCAACGTTCAGATCGCGTTTGACACGATCTGGTCGATTTTCAAGGTCCGGGCGCCCGGAGCCATTCCGGGCGCCCCGGGTTGTTCCAGGCACCCCGGACTGCTCCGGGCACCCCGGGTTGGTCCGGGCGCCCCGGACAGTTCCGGGCGCCCTAGGCTGGTCCGGGCGCCCCGAACCCTAAGTCAAGTCCTGTTGACTTTTTTCGCCTCGGTTGGGTGATCTCTGCCATCCGGAAAAGGGCTCACCCGAACTCAACTTCCGGTCTTCTCGAGCGGGCTTCCCTCCGGCTTCTCGTCCATCAGAATCGCCGCGTGTTTCCTTCTCGTCCATCGGCGTACTCATCCACAGTCTTCGTCCCTCGGACGCACCGCGTGTCGTCCTTCTCGCTAACTGCGTCTCTTGCTCCCCGAGCAATCTTCTGCTCCGACTTTCGTCCCTCGGAACTACCGCACACTTCCTTCTCGTCCGCCGGTGTACTCTTCTGCAGCACCTCGTCCCTCGGACTGCCATCCTTCTCGCTAGCTGCGTCTTCCACTCGACTACCTGTGTTCCTAAGCTCCTGCACACTTAGACACAAGGTTAGAACAACACAGGACCTAACTTAACTTGTTGATCACACCAAAACAACCTTGGGGTTCCAACAATCTCCCCCTTTTTGATGTGATCAACCCAAGTTAAGTTAGGGTCAAAAAATAGACATGAATAATAAAATAATATATTTTGCAATAACATGCAACAGGATAGAAAAAAATTAAATTTCAAAAAATTTCAATTTTCTACCTCCCCCTAGACTTATACTTTTTCTTCTCCCCCTTAAATCACATAAAAAATTGGGGTTGCGAGACAAATCTAAGGGTTGACACTTTCTAAGTCAACATGATTTTCTGAAAAATATTTCTGGAAAATATCTCTAAGCCAAGATGATTTTCTGAAAAATATTTCTAAGTCATTAAGAACTTTTAGAAAATTTTGAGAACTTTGAAAATTTTGCAATAATTTTCACAAAAGCAATCTCAAAATCAGAGAAAATTTCTAAGTTAAATAATTTTTCACAAAAAATTTGAAAAATTTCTAGATTTTTGTAAAAAATTATTTTTGAAAAAGAATTTAAGGCGGAAAATAACTTTTGACTTATTATATATATTATATTTAAGCAGAATTCATTCTAAGTTACTGCCACATATCTATATTTTCATTTTAATCTGTCATTATTTTTTAGATCACAATTTTTCAGATTTAAAGCAGACAGTATTAAACATGCAGAGAATTGTATCATGTTAATTTCTATTATTAGTTTGTCGAGAATCTTTAATCGACAAGCTATTGTTCGAAATTCTTTCAACTGATTATTATTTAATGATTTTTTATTTGTTAATTCGCAAAACTCTTTCGAGAAAGTAATTTGTAATTTGAAAAAATATTCTAAGAAAATTTTTGACAAAATTTCTAATTTTCATAATTCTTTCGAAAAAATATTTTACAATTTACAAAAGTCTTTCGACAAAATTTCTAACTTGCAAAACTCTTTTATCAAAATATTTTGTAATTCGTAAGAATCTTTCGTCGAAACATTTTGCAGTTCGAAGAATTCTTTTGATAATATTTTTAATTTGCAGAATTCTTTCAAAGTTATTGGTAAACCAAAAAACTCTTTCAATGATTCGATTTTTAAATCGCAAAAATTTCCAAGAAACTTTTCATTTTCAGGCAATATTTCAATAAATTTATCCAATTTCTCAGAAGGTGGAAATCATACCTGACTTACCTTGTCAACGGTTGATTCTCTCCCTGTTGAGTTGCTTTCTTCCAATATCTCTCCCCCTTCATTGATGCTCACCTGGGATGAGCTTTCTGTGTCCTCGGGATGGAGATCGACTATCTCGGCAGTTTCCTCATTCTCGGACTATTCTGTCGGCGGCTCAGTGTCCATCAAGGAGTCGGATTCGGCTTCAGCTGGTTCTTCGTAGATCTTCAAGAACTTTTCCCAAAGTTCTTTTGTGTTCTTGTATTCTCTGATTCTGTCGAGATCTTCTTTTGGTATTACGGTTAGAATGTGAAATTTAGCTCGCGTGTTTTCCATAAACTCCTCACGTTGCTTGTGAGTCCAGAGACGTTTATCGATTTCTTCTCCGTACGTGTTCTTCGGTTTTTCATAACCAAATTTCATTATTAAAGAAATACCAAAATATGAATTAAGGTATACCTCCATTTTTTGTTTCCAGATGGAAAACTCCCCCTCGAATGCAGGTGGGTAGTCGCTAGCTCCGACCATCGTTTTGTTGCTTCAGACGGTGGTTAGTCCTTCTGAGGCATCTCGGCTCTGATACCACTTGTAGGACCGTTGGGCCGGCTGGAAGGGGGGTTGCTGGATATCCTGCAAAATCAAAAACAAGAACAACCCTTCCTCAAACTCTTTAAGCTAACACTTATAAAATAAACAAAGCAGATAAATAAAACATTAAAAAGACGAGGCACAAGATTTACTTGGTTACAACCGATGTGGTTGTTAATCCAAGGAAGGTTAAGCGCACTAGAATACTCCTTCAGGCGGAAAAGCCTCTTACAACGTTGAAGCACAGAAAACAGAAGCTTAATTACAACTCTAAAGCACACAAGCGTTGGAAATGAATTATTGGAGTTCGTTGAAAAGCTTCTGGACCAAAGCTATATTTATAGCCTTGGTTGGGGCGCCCCAAAGGGGTTCCGGGCGCCCTAGGGGGGATAAAACTTTATCCCCAACGTTATGATCACGTTTGACGCGATCTGGTCGATTTTCAAGGTCCAGGCGCCCGGAGCCATTCCGGGCGCCCTGGGCTGTTCTGGGCGCCTCAGACTGCTCCGGGTGCCCCGGGCTGGTCCGGGCGCCCCTAACCCTAAGTCGACTCTGGTTGACTTTTTTGCCTCGGTTGGGTGATCTCTGTCATCCGGAAAAGGGCTCACCCGAACCCAACTTCCGGTCTTCTCGAGCGGGCTTCCCTGCGGCTTCTGGTCCCTTGGAATCGCCGCGTGTTTCCTTCTCATCCACCGGCGTACTCATCCACAGTCTTCGTCCCTCGGACGCACCGCATGCCGTCCTTCTCGCTAGCTGCGTCTCTTGCTCCCCGAGCAATCTTCTGCTCTGGCTTTCGTCCCTCGGAACCACTGCACGCTTCCTTCTCGTCCGCCGGTGTACTCTTCCGCAGCACCTCGTCCCTCGGACTGTCGTCCTTCTCGCTAGCTGCGTCTTCCACTCGACTACCTGTGTTCCTAAGCTCCTGCACACTTAGACACAAGGTTAGAACAACATAGGACCTAACTTAACTTGTTGATCACACCAAAACAACATTGGGGTTCCAACAGTAGTATGGTGTGTTCAGAGCAGCAGAAGAGTCATAGTATCTCGGGAATGAGTTCTATAAATTCTGTTGGTCGAACATTGCTTTTAAAGAGTGTTGAGGGTGCCTCCAACCTCATCTGAGGTGCCTCCAACCTCAAATATGATCCCTTAAACTTTGATTGTGATAAGTCACATGGACTGTGACTTCTATCCACTCGAAGGTGCCTTCTAGGTGCTCTAAGGTACCTCTGCGCAGCTCTGAGGCACCTCCGGTGCACTCCAGGGTGCCTCCCCGTCATGAAACTTTATCCTCAAAGTTCATCCGCATGCAGGTGCCTCCTCTGGATCTAGGGTGCCTCCGCATAGCTATGAGGTGCCTCCTCAATCCTCCAAGGTGCCTCGGACACTATTTATCTGAGGCTTTACTTTATTTATACTCCTATAAAAATTCTTTAGTCTAATAGGAAGATATTTAACCTATAAAATAGAATTAGCATAATTTAATAAGATTATTAATTAAATATCATCCTCTAGATCAGGATCTAGTCTTGGTCTCAACTTAGACTTCTTAAATGGATCTAAGCTAGACTAACGCCAAAGCCCCTAACTGGGACTTGTCCTCACTAGATCACTCTCTAATAGTGATTTACCTGACTTATTATGCAGAATCACATGACTCTCCTTTGACCCACCAAGTCTTCCTATTAGTTGTCAGGTCCGCAGACCCAACTAGACTTTGGCTAACTGTCAGGTCCCACAGACCCAACTAAACTTCCAATCAGATATCAGGTCCTCAAGCCTATCTGGGCTTCCCACCAGCTATTAAGTCTAACAGACTTAATTAGATTTCATCCTGGTGTCAAGTCCTCCAAACCCGTCAAGTTATGCACACTTGGTAAGAATATTAGATCACATAGAACCTAACTATAACCATTTATCATTCATCAAAACTTAAGTTTGACCATTAGTGCTTACTACACCAACAGCTCTAACTAGTGACGCTGATATTAATGTTTAAGTTTGACATGCTAGATTTTGACATATTGGATAAGAACACATTAATACATTAATTAAAGGGGGCATGCTAGGTGTCCATGCTAAGATTAATTTGTCTGTGTGTGAAAATTATCTTGTTGAAAAAGCAACTAAGAAACTATTTGGTAAGCCTATTAAAGATAAATCACCATTACAATTAATTCATTCAGATATTTATGGTTCAATAAATGTGAAAGATAGACATGGAGGTACATATTTTATTACATTTATTAATGACTTCACATATTTTAGTCATGTGTATTTCATTTCTCATAAATATGAAGCATTAGATTACTTCAACCAATATTTAAACAAAGTTTAGAATCAATTAGATCATAAAGTTAAAATCTTGTGCATTGACCGTGAGGGTAAATATTTGTCTGACAGGTTCAAGATAATGTGTAATAATTAAGGGATTATTAGACAACTAATAATCCCAGGAATTCTATAGTAAAATGGGATTGTTTAAAGAAAAAAAATAAACTTTTCTAGATATAGTTAGGTCTATGATGACTCAAGGTAATTTGCCAATTTTCCATTGAGGAGATGCATTATTAATAGTAACTTATATCCTTAAATGAGTGTCTTCTTAATCTATTTTATCTACTCTAAATGAAGGTTGGACAGGAAGAAATCATATTTGAGTAATCTAAGAACTTGGGGTCAATTATCTATGTTCATGATAAGACTCATAAATATAGAAAATTATGACCTAGGGGTAAAAATTATATTTTTATAAGATATTTTGATACCTCCAAGGATTATATTTTTATTGGTGAACAACAAGATGGAAACATATCCGAAATAGAGTCGAGAGATGCAACTTTTCTCGAAACTGAGTTCCCAACAAGAGATGATGTTAATAAAACTATTCCTTTATTTGCAATAGAGGAGGATGGTACTTTATCAATAAATTAGGCATCACAAGTGATGCCTGAATCTAGTCAACCTAATAAGAGTGATTTTTTAATTAATGATATAATTTTTCAACAATTTAATCTATGAAGAATTAGTCGTAAGATTATTCCTCGAAAAATGTTTAATATTGAGAATGAAATATTAATGATTCTCCCAGTTGACGATAAAGAATCTCAAATAATTATGGAAGCATTGAGAAGCCCAATTAGAGAAAAATAAAAAGTTGCAATAGATGAAGGAATTATGCCTATGAAAAAGAATCAAATTTAGGAATTAGTCGATCTATCTCCAAGAAAAAGGCTATTGGGAATAAATGAATTCTTAAAATTAAGAGGAAAGCAGGTGATCAATTAATCAATAGAAAGCTCATCTAGTTGCAAAAGGATATACCCAACAAGAGGGAATTGATAATGAAGAGACATTTTCTCTTATTGTAAAATTTATATCAATTTGTGTCATTTTGGCTAGAGTAACATATTTTGACTTGAAATTGTTAGTTAGAGCCCTAAAGCTAATCATTTGATGATTGTATGGACTCATGTATATCATATTCTTGTATATTAATAAAGGCATTTGTTTGGTTATTATACTTATTTGTATTAATGCCAAATAGACTAAGTATAATAGCGTCCTTGAGTAGAAGGTTCATACCTATATCAATCGTTTAGTTGAATCGATAGTGAGATGATATAGGGACACTACTCTAAATCATTCCTAGTCGAGTATTAACATTCAGCGACAATGTTAATGCAATAAGACTAGCATGTAGGTCAGTTCGATGACTTGATCTCACAAGTCATGGATATAGAGATATCAAGCTGACACATGGGTATACATTGGAGAATGTATACTGAATAACCCGCCATGAGAAAGTATCATGGATCGTTATATGAGTGTCATATACTTTCTCATGTGGCTATTAGTATGACTATTAGTCCTTAGACCTGAAGTCACCATGGATCCCTACATAAGGAGTTATGTGTTAGTGCAACCTTAGGTCAAGGTTGACTTGGTTGACCTGACTCGAGTTGACCTGACTCGAGTTGTGTTTTGATGTTTGACGATGTTTGACGAGAAAAGAGTTGTATTCTTGATATGGGACAAGAATAGATGTTTGGGAGATTATTGGTGCAACCGTAGGTCAAGGTTGACCTAGTTGACCTGATTCGAGAAAAAGTCCAAGTATGGAGACTTGGCAACGGAAAAGTCCAAGCAGGGAGCTTGGCACTGGAAAAGTCCAAGTATGGAGACTTGGCACTGGAAAAGTCCAAGCAGGGAGCTTGGCACGCGAAAAGTCCAAGTATGGAGACTTGGCACGGGAAAAGTCCAAGTATGGAGACTTGGCACGAGAAAAGTCCAAGTATGGAGACTTGGCACGGAGAAGTCCAAGCAGGGAGCTTGGCACGAGGGAAAGTCCTAACTGGGATGTTAGGCAGTTGGAAAGTCCTGGTGAGTGAAGCCAGGCAGTGAGAAAGTCCTAACTGGGATGTTAGGCAGTGTGGAAATCCTGGTGAGTGAAGCCAGGTGAAAGTCCTGGTGAGTGAAGCCAGGCAAGGGAAAATCCAGATGGATCAGGGATGATCGGACTTCTGGTGTTGGAAAGTCCAAGTAGGTCAAGGGAGTGATCGGATACTTGGCACGAAGTGGAAAATCCAGATGGATCAGGGATGATCGGACATCTGGTGTGGAAAAGTCTAAGTGGGTCAAAGGGATTGACCGGACACTTAGCGGGGAGTGTTAGCAGGTCAAGGGAGTGACCGGATGCTAGGCATGATGTACCAACAGGTCAAGGTTGATCGGATGTTGGTGTGGAAGCCTTAGGTTTAGGGCTGAGAAGTTTGGATCGGGCTGCAGACCGATCCAATGATACATGGCTCATTTGATCGGTCTGGTGACCGATCAGTGACTGATCAGTATGCTACTGATGGTTATATGATCGGTCCGAGACCGATCAGGAGGCGCAAACTAGCAGAGAAGAGAAGCCTGATCGGTCTACGGACCGATCAGAAGGTTCCCTGATCGGTCTGTGGACCGATCAGGAGGTTTCCTGATCAGTCCATGGACCGATCAGGGACGGAACAGAAGCGAAGGCTTCTTCCCTGATCGGTCTGTAGACCGATCAGGGTTCTAGCCGTTGCGACACAACGGCTAGTTTCTTCGCTGTTTCTTCTTCGCAGGTATAAGGAGACGAGGGCATCTTTTGTGCGGAATACTCTTCTCTTTCCTCCTTAGAACTTCTGTTCTGCTGCTGAAGTTTCAGCTTCGACTGAGCTTTGTTGAGCTCACTTCCGAAGCCCCGCGTGAGCTTCTTTCGGCTGAGTTGCTTGTTGGCATTCGTCCGTGAAGTTGTTGCTTCCAGGACTTCAGTCGACGACAAGAAGGCAAGCTTGTATTGTTACATTCATTGTATTTACTTCTTGTATTCTCTTGTACTCTTAGCTTGCCATTGCAAGTGATTGTGGCGAGGTTTCTCCACCCACAAGGAGTTGATATTAGCCGGTTCTCCGGGGACTCATCCACCGACGGATTGATAGGGCTCGTCCACCTTACGGACACGCCGAGGAGTAGGAGTATCATCTCCGAACCTCGTTACATCCTTGCGTTGAGGTTTGATTTCTTCTCCTGTTTTCTTTCTACATTTAGTTTCCGCTGCGCTAACCCTAGTTTGTAGAAAGAAACGCGAGCAATTGGGGTAGGCTATTCACACCCCCCCTCTCTAGCCGTACGAAGAGATCCTAACAAGTGGTATCAGAGCGAGGCCGCTCTTCGTCGGATCAACACCCGTGGGAGCAAAGCTAGAGAATGGATCTCTATGGAGAAGACATCACCATTCCACCCTTCTACGAATGCGGCGACTTCGCGTATTGGAAGGTAAGGATGAAGTACTTTCTTATGACTAACATAATGAATTGGTTTTGTGTACAAGAAGGTTTTACTCCTCCGGTGGATAAGGAAGGAAAACCACTTGAGAAGAAGGAGTGGACAAGAGAACAAATTCACAAATCCGAAATCAACGAAGAGGTAACGAGAATAATTGAATTTTCATTGCCTACTAACATCTTGTGTAAGATAGGTTACAACAATGCCAAGGAATTATGGGATAACTTGGCCAAGTTCCATGAGGGAAGCTCAAATTCAAGCCATGAAGAGGAGCTAAGTGAGCCAAGTAGCTCACATCATGGAGGAGAAGATTTAGAAGTTGAGGGCCACTCAACATCTAAAGAAGAAGAGGAGGAGAGTTCCTCTTCAAGATCGGAGCAAGAAGAAGAAGCTTCTACCTCCGGAAGGGATGAAGATGAGAGCGTTCATCCATCCTCAACCCTAGGTAACTCAAGCATTTTAATTTCTAGCAAATTACACATAATGTGCTTCGAGTGTAGGGAATTTGGGCACTACAAGAGCAAGTGTCCAAAGAGGGTTAGAAAGACTCCACCGGCACCAAAGGTCAAGGAAGCCGGCGTCCCAACACGCAAAGGCAAGAAGCACGTGGTGTGCTTTCAATGCAAGCAACGGGGACACTATAGGAGCCAATGTCCGAAGGGGAGGAAACCTCACAAGGACAAGGGATGCACATCGATAGGGGGAGCTAAGGAAAACCCTAAGGTATCTTTTAAGGCTCATTCGTGCAATTCTAGTAGGATACATGCTAGTAATTTTATTGCATTAGTCAATAATGATAAGCATGTTAACACTAGAAATCAATACATGTGCTTAGGTGCTAAACATGTCAACCTAGATAGGGATACTACTAGGAATGCTAACCCTAGGATTAACACTTCTAAGGTTAAGGAAAACCTAGGTAAAAACCCTAAATCAACTAGACACATGCCTAGGAACACCTCAAGAAAGAATGACAAATCAAAACTTGAGGTAATAGAAAAGGAGAATCAAGTCTTGAGGTCAAGGCTTGATACCCTAGAAAAGGCCCTTAAAAATTTAGAGAAGTCAACTCTAGGGCCTAAGGGTCAAAAGTCCCAGGACAAGAAAGGTTTGGGTCACAAATCTAAGTCCCAAGTGGTCAAGCCCACTTACCACAATGTTCCATTCGATTATGGAACAAAACCTAGGGCTAGGAAGACCACCACCAAGGTCACAAGGGGAGTCACCCCTAGAGTTGATCTTGATGAGTCCCAAATGACCAAGGCTTCAAAGTCTAAGAGGGTCATTAGGAGGGTTGCTAGGGAAGTCATCCCTAGTGAATATTTAGTGAACCCAATGAGCTCACATAGATATTGGGTTCCTAGGAGCATCTTCTCTATCCCATAGATGGGTTAGAGAGTGTCAACTCCAATTAGAAGGGTAGTTAACCCAACTTTGAGGAAATTGACACTCAAAGGAGCATTTTCAAGGTTTTGATAACCTTTGAAAATGAAAAAGAATTATTATTTACTCCTTGAAGAGTAAATTGTGCCATATTTGAAAAATATCGATTTTAATCTTATTTGGCACAATTTAAGAAAACCTAGAGAAATACCATAATTGGGATTTTGGTTTTCTCTTAGGGATATATGGGCAATCTAGGGTTAGATTTTAAGTTAGCTAAGGCTAAGGATACTTAGATAGGGAATTTAGGTATTTTATTTATGCTAACTTGTCATGATTGGTTGCCATATGCCATGTCATGACATCATGTTTAGTTTTATTATCATTTGAAATGTTATGATAATGCTTAGGCTAGTTTATATGTCATGCTTTATTTAAGTTTTCAAACTTTATGCCATGACATCATGACATTGGCACATATTTTTACTCATGATATCATTATATGTCATGTCATCATCTCTTGCATTATAATCAATGAAATTGATTTAAGGACAAACATATAATTTGATATTGAGATCAAATTGGTGTTTAGAAAATGCATGAGAACTTAACCTAAGTTGACCTTAATCCATATCTCACATCAAATTGACTTGAATGTGGTTTGATACACCTTAGATGTGTGTGAGATATTAGGATCATGAGTTAGGATCAAGGTGCATAGTCCTTGTACCTAGATGACCCTAATTCAAGAAATTAAGGATCATAGGGAAAGCTTGTGTACAAGTCATGTACATCTAGCCCTAAGATTATGGTCCTAAATTCAAATGATTTTAAAAGCATTTTAAAATTGATTTGAAAAACTTTGATGAAGCTTTCCTAGTGATAGCATTCATCATTGAACATTGTGATACAAAGTTGAGTTAAACTTGAACTATTTCAAAGTTTTTGAACTTTGTATCAAGATTGAAAAATGGAAACTATTTACATAGAAAACTATTTTTCCTTGATAGTGTATGATATGAGGAATGTATCCTCAAAATTTCACAATTTTTCGAATTTTCTGGAATTTTCTAGGAGTTTCTGAATTTCGGGAAGGAAATTTCAGAAATCTCCTGTCAGAGTCTGGATCGGTCTGGGGACCGATCCAGGGAAGTCCTGATCGGTCTGCGGACCGATCCAGTGAAGCATGGATCGGTCTGCAGACCGATCCAGTAAGATCCAGAAAGCTTGGTGCGATCTGGTGAAGGACTGATCGGTCTGGGGACCGATCCAGGGGGTTTTTGATCGGTCTGAGGACCGATCAGTGCGTGCCAGTTTCTGATTTTCAGCAGGTGTCTGAAATTTCAGTTTTTTTTTGGGAGTTGAGTTTCGGGTTTCTAAAGGTTTGAAATTCTCCAAGACATTGTTGGTGCAATGGTTAAGGGGGAGTTGACCTTTAGGGGGAGTTTTTACCTAATTGTCAAGGGGGAGTTGACTTTTAGGGGGAGTTTTTACTCCTTAAGACTTTTGAGGATTAGTGATATGGGATTATCACTAAGTTGATTGTTGAGTTTAGTATCAAGGGGGAAATTAAGAGTTTCAATGAAAGGTATGGGACTTTCATTAGGAAGAAACTCTTGACCTTGATACCCTCCGTTTTCTTTTTGATGTGTGTCAAAAAGGGGAGAGTGTTCATTGGAAAATTATTGGAGAACCCAAGTTAGGTTATCGGGTTAACTTAAGCTAGGAGAAGAATGTCAAGGAATGTTCGAGGAAGAACATTGGAATTCTTTTTGATGTGTGTCAAAAAGGGGGAGAATTATTGGAGAACCCAAGTTAGGTTATCGGGTTAACCTAAGGGGAGAATGTCCAGAGAATGTTCAAGGAAAGAACATTGGACATTGGAAGATGGTTGGAAAACCTAAGTTAGGTTATCGGGTTAACCTAACTTGATTATGGGTTTTGTCAAACATCAAAAAGGGGGAGATTGTTGGTGCAACCTTAGGTCAAGGTTGACTTGGTTGACCTGACTCGAGTTGACCTGACTCGAGTTGTGTTTTGATGTTTGACGATGTTTGACGAGAAAAGAGTTGTATTCTTGATATGGGACAAGAATAGATGTTTGGGAGATTATTGGTGCAACCGTAGGTCAAGGTTGACCAGTTGACCTGATTCGGGAAAAAGTCCAAGTATGGAGACTTGGCAACGGAAAAGTCCAAGCAGGGAGCTTGGCACTGGAAAAGTCCAAGTATGGAGACTTGGCACTGGAAAAGTCCAAGCAGGGAGCTTGGCACGCGAAAAGTCCAAGTATGGAGACTTGGCACGGGAAAAGTCCAAGTATGGAGACTTAGCACGGAGAAGTCCAAGCAGGGAGCTTGGCACGAGGGAAAGTCCTAACTGGGATGTTAGGCAGTTGGAAAGTCCTGGTGAGTGAAGCCAGGCAGTGAGAAAGTCCTAACTGGGATGTTAGGCAGTGTGGAAAGTCCTGGTGAGTGAAGCCGAGCAAGTCCTGGTGAGTGAAGCCAGGCAAGGGAAAATCCAGATGGATCAGGGATGATCGGACTTCTGGTGTTGGAAAGTCCAAGTAGGTCAAGGGAGTGATCGGATACTTGGCACGAAGTGGAAAATCCAGATGGATCAGGGATGATCGGACATCTGGTGTGGAAAAGTCTAAGTGGGTCAAAGGGATTGACCGGACACTTAGCGGGGAGTGCTAGCAGGTCAAGGGAGTGACCGGATGCTAGGCATGATGTACCAACAGGTCAAGGTTGACCGGATGTTGGTGTGGAAGCCTTAGGTTTAGGGCTGAGAAGTTTGGATCGGGCTGCAGACCGATCCAATGATACATGGCTCATTTGATCGGTCTGGTGACCGATCAGTGACTGATCAGTATGCTACTGATGGTTATCTGATCGGTCTGGAGACCGATCAGAAGGAGATCAGTGGCAAACTAGCAGAGAAGAGAAGCCTGATCGGTCTACGGACCGATCAGAAGGTTCCCTGATCGGTCTGTGGACCGATCAGGAGGTTTCCTGATCGGTCCATGGACCGATCAGGGACGGAACAGAAGCGAAGGCTTCTTCCCTGATCGGTCTGCAGACCGATCAGGGTTCTAGCCGTCGCAACACAACGGCTAGTTTCTTCGCTGTTTCTTCTTCGCAGGTATAAGGAGACGAGGGCATCTTTTGTGCGGAATACTCTTCTCTTTCCTCCTTAGAACTTCTGTTCTGCTGCTGAAGTTTCAGCTTCAACTGAGCTTTGTTGAGCTCACTTCCGAAGCCCCGCGTGAGCTTCTTTCGGCTGAGTTGCTTGTTGGCATTCGTCCGTGAAGTTGTTCCTTCCAGGACTTCAGTCGACGACAAGAAGGCAAGCTTGTATTGTTACATTCATTGTATTTACTTCTTGTATTCTCTTGTACTCTTAGCTTGCCGTTGCAAGTGATTGTGGCGAGGTTTCTCCACCCACAAGGAGTTGATATTAGCCGGTTCTTCGGGGACTCATCCACCGACGGATTGATAGGGCTCGTCCACCTTACGGACACGCCGAGGAGTAGGAGTATCATCTCCGAACCTCGTTACATCCTTGCGTTGAGGTTTGATTTCTTCTCCTGTTTTCTTTCTGCATTTAGTTTCCGCTGCGCTAACCCTAGTTTGTAGAAAGAAACGCGAGCAATTGGGGTAGGCTATTCACACCCCCCTCTCTAGCCGTACGAAGAGATCCTAACATTATGTACTTTGGTTTCGTCAAACGTCACCCGTAACAGGGTGGACTATAAAGGCGATTATTGGGTATGTAACAAATTATGCAGAGGGATGTGAGTGATGTAGATGGGATCTATCCCTCCCATATGACGGGAGCGACATCAATATTCTTGATAGAGTTAGACCACGAAGTGCATGGCCATGCCCAAATGAGTCAACATTAGATGTTGAGTTCATTTGATCGAGTGAGTCTACTTGGAGTTCAAGATTTAGATTGATTAGAGGATGACACGGTCTATGCCTCACATTGATCAATCTAGATGTCTAGGATAGAAGGACAATGCCATATATTTTGTGAGGAGTCACAATTGGTAGTCACAAGGTGATGTTGGATCTCAACATTCTTGTAACTTGGGTAGTAATGATGTATTGCTATATACCGCTCATTACTTATGCTTCTAAATGAGTTTAGGGGCATTGCCAACGTTACAAGAACCTATTGGGTCACACACAAAGAACATGTGGATGGAGATTAGATTCATATGATGAACCAAGAGGATTAGATTCATTTGATGAATCAAATTGGATTAAGAGTAATCCAAATTGGGCTAATTGAGTTGAACTCAAGTTGATTCATGTATTCAATGAGTATAATTTAGATTATGACTCATTAAATCAACTTAATTTAATGAATTAAATTCATTATATTAAGTTGGCTTGAATCATTTGGTTGGATTAGATCAACCATGAGAGAGATTTGATCATGTTTGACTTGATTTGAGAGGAAGAGAAAAAAGTCATGTTTGACTTGACTTTTTGCCACATCACTAGTGAGTTGGCAAGATGTGGACCAATAGGATTGCTCCACATCATCAATGTGTGCCACCTCATGGAGGTTACAAGCCTCCATAGCATTTAATGTGGCCGGCCCACATAAAATGAGGAGGTTACACTTATTGCCATGTCATTTAGTGAGGTGGCAAGATGTGGACCAATGGTGTTGATCCACATCATCCTAGAGTGCCACCTCATGGGGGTTACAACTCTTAATGGTCTCCACATTAATTGGAATTAATGTGGAGGTTACACCTCCTAGAGTGGCCGGCCACTTTGTGAATGAATGGGAATTCATTTTTCATTCATGTGGTGTATTCACTCTTCTTCTCCCTTGAGTACTCTCTCTTCTCTCCATGGTGGTTGCCGTAAGGTTCCAAGAGTGGAGAGGGTGATTTGAGTTAATCCAAGAAGTCCAAGAAGAAAGGTAATACTTTAGAGGAGTGTATTGTATTCTCTTCCTTGCTTTCCTTTCTTCTTCCATTCCCATCAGAGAGCCCTAGAAAGTGCTAGCACACTTGGGGTCTCTCTTCTCCATCCTTGAGTGCTAGAGAGCACTCCTTGTTCGTGTGGATATCACTAGAGAAGTATCTACTTTGATACTTTGGAGATCCGACGTGTACCTTGGACGAGCGGGATAAGCGAAGGGCACGCTTCGAAGGTATAACCCTCATCTAGTGTAGATCTAAAGGTTTTTACAAACTCGTACAAGAAAAAGGTTTTTCGAAAATTTTGTTTACGAATCTTTGCACGAGATCCATGGCTTTGGGTGACTCGGGGTTTCGTGACAAGAAAAGGTTTTTCGACAACTGGGTATCAGAGCCACGTGCAAAGACTTGTACGAGTTCGTTTGTATTTTTATGAAAAATATACCTTCTGTGATTTTCTGTAAAAATTGAGTTTTTAGAGTTTTTATGAGTAATTTTTCCGTAGAAGCGAAGCACAAGTGTCTCGGCACTTGTAGGCTTCGGCTACCGGAAAGTTTTCTTTTAAACGGCTTCGTTTTGCCCCAAATCCGTTTGGGACAGCGGGGTCGGGTGCCATTAGATCGCAAAGGAGCAACTCACGATGGTTAGATCGTGGGTAGGGGCATTTCCCCTAACCCCGCAAGGGAATTTGCTCCGCGATTGCACCCGAAATCGCTAAAAACTAACCCGCCGGGAAGATTTTTCCGAAACGGCAATGTCTCGACCCAAATCGTTTTGGGACAGCGGGTTTAGGCGCTGTTGGATCGCAAAGGAACCCTCGCGATGGTTAGATCGCGGGTAGGGGTGCTGCCCCTGGGCCCAGCAAGGGGATCCATTCCGCGATTGCGCCCGAAACCGCTAAACGGGACCGCCGGGAAATTTTACTTATAAAAATTATAAAAATTATTTTTAAAATTACAGAAAAATTATGAAAAAAAATATATAATTTTGAATTATATATTAAATTTGTGATAGTCATGGCCCAAAGACCCAATTTGATTGGACAATGTGTTGTAATTCATAATACGGCCTGTGATGTGCGTGCTTGTAATTTTATTTTATTTTCGCGACCTGCGTGTCGTGCCTCTCTCTTATATTCTGGTTGTAAATTAGATTTATACTCGAATGTAACTCGAGTTTCAAATTGTAATGTACAAATTGGAGCGGTGGAGGGTCCACACGAGACGGAGTTCCGAGGCGGGCACGAGCAACACAAGGTGGTCAAAGGGAGGAGCTTGGAGAAGCTGTTGACCCTAGGTTGACCATTCGATCTTCTCATTGGCTTGAGAATATCATAGTAGGGCCATGACTAAATCACAAATAAATTAATTAGTTAATTGCTTATGTATATGATGCATGTTTAATAAGTAATTAATTAATTAGTGCCTTACGATTAGATTAGATCTAAGTCGTGCACATGATGCACCCTTGCGATTAGATTAGATCTAAGTCGTGCACAAGATGCATCCTTTTTCGATTAGATTAGATCTAGATCGAACCAACTCTAAATGCCTAACCGTACCGTGATACCTATCACTACCTCGATTACATGTATTGTTGAATCTGCCAAAGCAGAGCAATACATATTATCTTGGTAGGGTACGGAGGGACAATCTTGGTCCCGCTTATCAACGCATGGGTGAATACAAACTCAATTAGATTGAGTATTCCTAGTTGCTCGGTTAGATCGAGTCAACTATAGGCATTCTTCCAACGGTTGGAAAAGATAGGTCAAAATCACATCTATATTAACTCTCGGGCGTATTAGCCAAAGCTAACTCGAGTTTTAATATAAATGCGGATATTGATCCTATAAACAAGAGTTGCATAGAGATGTAATTGGTAATCGTTAGCTACCGATCATACTAAGCCTTGGACGTATTAGCCAAAGCTAACTCAAGGGTTAGTATGATGTGGATCTTGTCCCACAAGAATTATAGTATTCAGTGGGAGCATCATTTAGTTAAAGGCCTAATTAAATGATTTTAAAATAATATGATATTTATTTCTGCAAATTTTCTGTTGTAGATAACCATGACGTCGAACACGAATTCCTTCTCCCTGCGATCTATCCTTGAGAAGGACAAGCTCAACGGAGCGAATTTCCTGGACTGGTACAGGAACTTGAGAATAGTTCTCACCCAAGAACGTAAACTGTACGTTCTGGAGCAGCCCATTCCGGAAGCTCCTCCTGCCAATGCCCCGCGAGGCGACAAAGATGCTTACAAGAAGCATCAAGATGACACATTAGATGTGTCCTGTCTAATGCTCGCGACCATGAACTCAGAGCTTCAGAAGCAACATGAGTTGATGGGTGCTTACGATATGGTTGAGCATCTTCGCCAACTATATTAGGGACAAGCGAGGCATGAGAGATTTGATATCTCTAAGGCACTGTTTCAATGCAAGATGTCAGACGGGGCTCCTGTAGGTCCTTATGTACTCAAGATGATTGGGTACATAGAGAACCTACAAAGACTGGGGTTCCCACTTGGCCAAGAGCTGGCCACTGACTTGATCTTGCAGTCCTTGCCGGATAGCTATAGTCATTTCGTTCTCAACTATAACATGAACGAGATTGACAAGTCACTGCCCGAGCTACTTAGTATGTTACGAACTGCTGAGATTAACCTTAAGAAGGTTAAGCCCATTCTGATGGTCCAGAAGCATAAGGGCAAAGGCAAGCCCAAAGGTAAGGGAAAGTCCCAAGCCAAGGGCAAAGGCAAGGCACTGAAGCCTAAAGGAGGGGTCGCCAACGATGCTACCTGCTTCCACTGCGGTCAGACCGGACACTGGAAGAGGAACTGCAAGGTATACTTGGAGGATCTTAAGAAGAAGCGAAGTGAGACTTCCACTTCAGGTATATATGTTATAGAAGTCAATCTATCTATTTCTATATCATGGGTATTAGATACTGGATATGCTTCTCACATTTGTACTGATGTGCAGGCACTGAGAAATAGCAGAGCATTGGCAAAGGGCGAGGTGGACCTACGAGTAGGCAATGGAGCACGGGTTGCTGCTGTTGTTGTAGGAACTTATCAGCTATCTCTGCCCTCTGGGCTTGTACTAGATTTAGATGATTGTTGTTATGTGCCTGCTCATACTAAGAACATAGTTTCAGTTTCTTGTTTAGACAAGAAAGGATATTCTTTTATAATAAAAGACAAATGTTGTTCTGTTTATTTAAAAGATATGTTCTATTGTAGTGCACCACTAATAAACGGACTCTATATTATAGACCTTGAGAGCCCTATCTATAACATTAGTACCAAGAGGTTCAAGTCAAATGACATGAACCAAACCTACCTCTGGCACTGTCGCTTAGGTCATATAAATGACAAGCGCTTATCCCAGCTCCATAAGGATGGTTTGCTGGACTCATTTGATTTTGAATCATATGAGATATGCGAGTCATTCCTACGAGGCAAGATGACCAAGACGCCCTTTAGTGGGCATAGCGAGAGAGCAACTGATTTGTTAGGACTCATACATAGTGATGTATGTGGCCCTTTCAATGTCGCTGCTAGAGGCGGTTATAGGTACTTCATCACGTTTACTGATGACTTCAGTAGATATGGTTATGTGTATTTGATGACACATAAATCTGAATCCTTTGAAAAGTTCAAAGAATTCAAGAATGAAGTACAGAACCAGCTTGGCAAGAGTATTAAGGTACTTCGATCAGATCGAGGTGGTGAATACTTAAGCCATGAGTTTCATGACTACTTAGCTGAGTGTGGGATTTTATCTCAACTCACTCCTCCTGGAACACCACAGTGGAATGATGTATCCGAAAGAAGGAATCGTACCTTATTAGATATGGTAGGATCTATGATGAGTCACACTGATCTTCCGATATACCTTTGGGGTTATGCTCTAGACACGGCAGCTTTTATACTCAACCGAGTTCCATCCAAGGCCGTGATAAAGACACCATATAGGATATGGACTGGGAGAGATGCCCAGGTGTCTTTCATGAGGATTTGGGGTTGTGAGGCTTACGTTCGACGTCAAGTCTTAGACAAGTTAGGACCCAAATCTGACAAGTGCTACTTTATCGGATATCCCAAGGAAACTAAGGGATATTACTTCCACATTCCCAGTCAGCACAAGATAGTTGTGGCAAAGACTGGGGTCTTTCTAGAAAGGGACTTTGTTTCTAGAAAGACTAGTGGGAGCACATTCGATCTTGAAGAAGTTCAAGATGCGAACAATAGCACTAATGCCTCGATGGAAATTGAACTGGAACCACAAAGTATTGTGGATGATGTTGTTCCACAAAGAGTTGAGGAACAACAACCAGTTCAAGTAGACATACCTCTTCGCAGGTCTGATAGGGTACGTCGTCAGCCTGAGAGATACTCATTTCTCTTGTCTGACCATGATGACATTGTGCTCATAGAGGATGAGCCCACCACCTATCAGGAAGCTGTGATGAGACCAGATTCCGAGAAATGGCTAGAGGTCATTCTCGGAGCTGGAATCTTCGATTCGATGATGCGATCAAACAGTTTGGTTTCATCAAGAACGAAGATGAGCCTTATGTCTACAAGAAGGTTGTAGAAAACATAGTTGTCTTCCTCATATTGTATGTGGATGACATACTACTCATTGGGAAGGACATCCCTATGCTTCAGTCTGTCAAGACCTGGCTAGGGAGTTGCTTCTCAATGAAGGACTTAGGTGAGGCATCCCAAATTCTTAGGATACAGATCTATAGAGATAGATCTAAGAGATTGCTTGGCCTAAGTCAGAGTACATACATTGACGAGGTACTCCTACGGTTTGCCATGCAGAACTCCAAGAAGGGATTTCTGCCGATGTCACATGGCGTGAGTCTTTTGAAGACTCAAGGTCCCTCTTCTGGAGAGGAGAGAGACCGCATGGATCAGATCCCTTATGCCTCAGCTATAGGATCGATCATGTACGTCATGCTATGTACTCGACCTGATGTCTCGTATGCTTTGAGCATGACGAGTAGATACCAATCAGATCCAGGTGAAAGTCACTGGATAGCGATCAAGAATATTCTTAAGTACTTAAGAAGGACTAAAGAATATTTCTTGATATATGGAGGCAATGATAAGTTAGCTGTAAAGGGTTACAGTGATGCTAGCTTCCAGACCGACCAGGATGACTATAGATCGCAGTCAGGGTTCGTATTCTACTTGAATGGTAGTGCTATGAGCTGGCAGAGTTCACAGCAGTTCTACAACGTTTCCATCTTATTCGAGAGATTATTGATAGAGGAGATGTGAAGATTTGCAGAGTATCTATAGAAGCTAACATCGCAGATCCCTTGACCAAGGCTTTGGCACAGAGGAAGCATGATGGTCACACTAGGTCATTAGGCCTTAGAGCCTATCATTTGATGATTGACACTAGAGCTAGTGGGAGATTGTTAGTTAGAGCCCTAGAGCCAATCATTTGATGATTGTATGGACTCATGTATATCATATTCTTGTATATTAATAAAGGCATTTGTTTGGTTATTATACTTATTTGTATTAATGCCAAATAGACTAAGTATAATAGCGTCCTTGAGTAGAAGGTTCATACCTATATCAATCGTTTAGTTGAATCGATAGTGAGATGATATAGGGAACACTACTCTAAATCATTCCTAGTCGAGTATTAACATTCAGGGACAATGTTAATGCAATAAGACTAGCATGTAGGTCAGTTCGATGACTTGATCTCATAAGTCATGGATATAGAGATATCAAGCTGACACATGGGTATACATTGGAGAATGTATACTGAATGACCCGCCATGAGAAAGTATCATGGATCGTTATATGAGTGTCATATACTTTCTCATGTGGCTGTTAGTATGACTATTAGTCCTTAGACCTGAAGTCACCATGGATCCTTACATAAGGAGTTATGTACTTTGGTTTCGTCAAACGTCACCCGTAACAGGGTGGACTATAAAGGCGATTACTGGGTATGTAACAAATTATGCAGAGGGATGTGAGTGATGTAGATGGGATCTATCCCTCTCATATGACGGGAGCGACGTCAATATTCTTGATAGAGTTAGACCACGAAGTGCATGGCCATGCCCAAATGAGTCAACATTAGATGTTGAGTTCATTTGATCGAGTGAGTCTACTTGGAGTTCAAGATTTAGATTGATTAGAGGATGACACGGTCTATGCCTCACATTGATCAATCTAGATGTCTAGGATAGAAGGACAATGTCATATATTTTGTGAGGAGTCACAATTGGTAGTCACAAGGTGATGTTGGATCTCAACATTCTTGTAACTTGGGTAGTAATGATGTATTGCTAGATACCGCTCATTACTTATGCTTCTAAATGAGTTTAGGGGCATTGCCAACGTTACAAGAACCTATTGGGTCACACGCAAAGAACATGTGGATGGAGATTAGATTCATATGATGAACCAAGAGGATTAGATTCATTTGATGAATCAAATTGGATTAAGAGTAATCCAAATTGGGCTAATTGAGTTGAACTCAAGTTGATTCATGTATTCAATGAGTCTAATTTAGATTATGACTCATTAAATAAACTTAATTTAATGAATTAGATTCATTATATTAAGTTGGCTTGAATCATATGGTTGGATTAGATCAACCATGAGAGAGATTTGATCAAGTTTGACTTGATTTGAGAGGAAGAGAAAAAAGTCATGTTTGACTTGACTTTTTGCCACATAACTAGTGAGTTGGCAAGATGTGGACCAATAGGATTGCTCCACATCATCAATGTGTGCCACCTCATGGAGGTTACAAGCCTCCATAGCATTTAATGTGGCCGGCCCACATTAAATGAGGAGGTTACACTTATTGCCATGTCATTTAGTGAGGTGGCAAGATGTGGACCAATGGTGTTGATCCACATCATCCTAGAGTGCCACCTCATGGGGGTTACAACTCTTAATGGTCTCCACATTAATTGGAATTAATGTGGAGGTTACACCTCCTAGAGTGGCCGGCCACTTTGTGAATGAATGGGAATTCATTTTTCATTCATGTGGTGTATTCACTCTTCTTCTCCCTTGAGTGCTCTCTCTTCTCTTCATGGTGGTTGTCGTGAGGTTCCAAGAGTGGAGAGGGTGATTTGAGTTAATCCAAGAAGTCCAAGAAGAAAGGTAATACTTTAGAGGAGTGTATTGTATTCTCTTCCTTGCTTTCCTTTCTTCTTCCATTCCCATCCGAGAGCCCTAGAAAGTGCTAGCACACTTGGGGTATCTCTTCTCCATCCTTGAGTGCTAGAGAGCACTCCTTGTTCGTGTGGATATCACTAGAGAAGTATCTACTTTGATACTTTGGAGATCCGACGTGTACCTTGGACGAGCGGGATAAGCGAAGGGCACGCTTCGAAGGTATAACCCTCATCTAGTGTAGATCTAAAGGTTTTTACAAACTCGTACAAGAAAAAGATTTTTTGAAAATTTTGTTTATGAATCTTTGCACGAGATCCATGGCTTTGGGTGACTCGGGGTTTCCGCGACGCGAAAAAGCGGTTTTCGCGGCCCGACGAACCCAACAGAAATTACATCAAATATATGTAAAATCATCTTTCCTTAATGGTACTCTTGATGAGAAAATTTATATGGCACAACCAAAAGATTATATTACTGAAGGACAAGAGAATAAAGTATATAGACTTAAAAAGTATATATATGGTCTAAAGTAAGCATCAAGAAAATGAAACATAAGATTTAATGAAGTCATTTTATCTTATGATTTTGAAATAATCTATTAGGATCATTGTGTTTACATAAGAAATAAAAAAGGAAAGTTTATCATCGTATCATTATTGTTGATGATATGATAATAGTTGGAAGTAACATAAAATTTATGGTAGAAGTTAAATCATGGCTTTTATCACAAATTTGACATAATAGATATAGGAGAAGTTGAGTACATCTTAGGAGTAAAGATAATCAAAAATCGATTAAAAAGGCTTTTGAATTTGTCTCTAGAGGCTTATATCATTAATAAATTACAACACTTCAATATATCATATTGTAATATTGAACAAACACCTATAGTGAAAGTTATTATTCTGAGCAAATATATGTCTCCCAAGACTTTTAATAAAATAGCTAACATGGAGAAAAAAAATCATATGTTAGTGTTATTGGTAGTTTAATGTACAATATGTTATGTACATGATGTGCATAGATTATATATCTTTTTATGCATTATTTGACGCGTATTCACTTACATTCTCTAAGCATGATTTATGATATCACACCCTGTTTTATCATTTTTTCAGCATAATTGATCTTTTGTCCAAAGATATGTGTTGTGCTTATTTTCATTAATAGGACAAGATTGGAAAAAAAATAGAGTAAAACAAAAAATGGGCCAACCATGGAAGAAAAGCATCAAACAAGGTCATGCCAGCCTCGACATAGCCATGTACTAGTTGACATAGCCATGTCTTTTGGAGACACGACCATGTCTTTTAAAGACATGACCGTGTCTCCTAAAATTAGCTAGGGTCTCCTCTAGCAACTCCCACAGGCAAGTCATACCCCAAAGGTACGGTCATGCCTCTTTGTAACAAATCCAACACCAGGATTATGTCTTTTGACACGGCCTGTGACCTATTTTTTATGCAATACACAAGTAGGTCATGCCTAAAGGCACAACCATGCCAGATTTCCCAAGGAACCCACAAAAGGATTGTACCTAAAGGCATTGTCGTGCCGCCCACTTGCCATAATAGACACAACCTGGTCATGCCTTGTTAGTTAGAGCCCTAGAGCCAATCATATGATGATTGTTGTATGGACTTAATGTATTATATTCCTATATACTTATAAAGGCATTTCTTTATAGTTATTATACTTACTTGTATTGGTGTCAAATAACTAAATATAATAGCGTCCTTGAGTAGAAGGTTCTTATCTATATCAATCGATTGGTTGAATCGATAATGAGATGATATAGAGAACACTACTCTTAATCATTCCTAGTCAAGTATTAACATTCAGGGACAATGTTAATGCGATGAGACTAGCATGTAGGTCAAATCGATAACTTGATCTCACAAGTCATAGATATAGAGATATCAAGTTGACACATGGGTATGCATTGGAGAATGTATACTGAATGATCCGCCATGATAAAGTATCATGGATCGTTATATGAGTATCATATACTTTCTCATGTGACTATTATTATGACTATCAGTCCTTGGACCTGAAGTCACCATGGTTCCCTACATAAGGAGTTGCATACTTTGACTTCGTCAAACGTCACCCGTAACTGGGTGGACTATAAAGGTGACTACTGGATATGTAACAAATTATGCGGAGGGATGTAAGTGATGTAGATGGAATCTATCCCTCCTATATGACTAGAGTGACATCATGATTCTTGATAGAGTGAGACCACTAAGTGCATGGTCATGCCCAAATGAGTCAATATGAGATATTGAGCTCATTTGATTAGAGTGGGTCTACTTGGAGTTCAAGATATAGATAGATTAGAGGATGAGACAGTCTATGCCTTAATTGATCAATCTAGATGTCAAGGATAGAAGGGCATTGTCACAAATTGTGAGAGTCATAATTAGTAGTCACAAAGGTGATGTTGGATCTCAACATTCTTGTAACTTGGGTAGTAATGATGTGTTGCTAGATACCGCTCATTATTTATGTTTCTAAATGGGTTTAGGAGCATTGTCAACGTTCCAAGAACCTATAGGGTCACACACAAATGGCAATTAGATGGAGATTAGGTTCATATGATGAACCAAGAGGATTAGGTTCATGTGATGAACCAAAATGGATTAAGAGTAATCCAAATTAAACTAATTGAGTTGGACTCAATTCGATTCATGTGTCAAATGAGTCTAATTTAGACTTGGATTCATTGAGTCAATTTAATTCAATGAATAGAGATTCATTAAATTAAATTGACTTGAATCAAATGTTAGATTTGATCAACCATGGGAGATAAGAGGTCAAGTTTTGACTTGACTTAAGAGGGAAGATAAAGGGGCAAGTTTGACTTTACCAAATGTCACATCATTTGTGACTTGGCATGAGGCCAGCCAATGATGATGTTCCACATCATCAAGGCTACATCAAGTGTGTGTCACCTCATGAGGAAGACCAAGAGCCATGACTCTTGGTATTCCATGAGTGGTCGACCACTTAAAAGGGGAATAAGTGCAACTGTGTGCTAACTTTAATTCTCTCTTCTTCTTCCTCTCTACTCCTCTCTCCCTCTCCTCCATTGTCGTGACCATCCAAGAGTGCTAGCACACTCTAGGTGGTTTTTCTCCATCTCTTGTCTGTGTGGATATGTGTAGAGGAGTGTACGCTTGACACTCTACGAGATCCGGCTACCGTTTGGACGAGCGGGATAAGCGAAGGACATCGCTACAAAGGTATAACTTCTATCATGTAGATATAGTGTAGATCTAGGAGAAAACTATGTATATGTAAATTTTTATCTTCGCACGGATCCGTGGCAAGAACTTCGAGGTTTTTCACAACGCAAAAAAGTGGTTTTTACGGCTCGAAAGTTTCAACAGTGGTATCAGAGCCACGTGTGAAGCATATACTAGTTTTATTTGCAATTTTATCTAAGATTTGCAAATCTATAAATTTCTGTAGATTTACTAAATTTTAACATTTTTATGAGTATTTTTCTCTTGGGAGCGAAACAACAAGTGTATAGTCACTTGGAGGTTTTCGGCCACTAAGAAAAAAAAAATTTTCAACGAGTTGGTCTCAGCCAAATCGATGATCTAAGTGATTTTAGGTGCTGTAAGGTCTATGTAACACTCATAAAAATTATTTTTTGTGAGTAGGGGTGCTGCCCCTAATCCTGCAAGGGGAATTGTTACTTGACCTCGGTTGAAAAATCAACAAGCGAGATCGCCGCTAAGTTACGGCTCATAAAGGATTGTTAGAATGGTAGTAAATTTATGAAAATTTATGAAAAATGCATATTTTGAATATGTGTGTGATGTGTTCATGGTTATGGCCCAAAAGACCCAATATGATTAGAAATTATGTGTTGTAATTCATAATACGGCCTGCGAGCCGTCATTTGGTTGTGAGTATTGTATTTTGTTACACGACCTGTGTGTCGTGCCCTCCTTCTTTTAATATTCCTGTTGTAAAAGAATTTTAGACTCGAATGTAACTCGAGTTTCACTTTTGTAATGTAGAATTGAAGATGGAATTACAAGAAGGAAGCCGATGACACAAGGTGAACAAAGGAAGACCTTAGAGAAGGTGTTATCCCTAGGTTGACCATTCGATCTTCTCATTGGCTTGAGAGGATCGTAGAAAGGTCATAACCATGTCACATTATCTTTGTATATTGATATATTCTTTGTGTGTATGTGATGTATGCTAATGTAGGATAATTAGTGCCTTAATGCGTATATGATACGAATTCATGATTAGATTAGATCTTAATCAAGTCAACTCGATATGCCTATCAAGTTTTGATACCCATCACTACCTCGATCATTTGTTGTTGTTGAATCTACCAAAGCAGAGCAACACATATTATCTTGGTAGGGTACGGAGGGACAATCTTGGTCCCGCCTATCAAAGCTTGGGTGAGTACAAACTCAATTAGATTGAGTATAACTAGTTAACTCAATTGGATCAGGTATAACTATAGGCATTTTCAACAGTTGGAAAATAGGATACAAATCACATTTATACTAAATCTTGAGTGATTTAGCCAAAGCTAACTCAAGTTTTAGTATAAATGAGGATCTTGATCGTATAAACAAGAGTTACATAGAGATGTAATTGATAATTAGTTATCTATCAGTTATACTAAGTCTTGGGCGATTTAGCCAAAGCTAACTCAAGGCGTAGTATGATGTGGATCTTGTCCCGTGAGAATTATAGCTAATTGGTATGAATCTAGTAGTATAGTTTGACCACATCCATGACTTGATTCTATAAAAGTCCTATAATTCAGTGGGAGCATCATTTAGTTAAAGGCCTAATTAAATAATAAATGGAATGTGATATTTACTTTCTGCATTACTTCTGTTGTAGATTTTCATGTCGATAAACACAAACACTTTCTCCCTGCGTTCTGTCCTTGACAAGGACAAGCTCAATGGAGCTAATTTCCTGGACTGGTACAGGAATCTGAGAATTGTTCTCACACAAGAAAGAAAACTATACGTCCTGGAGCAGCCCATTCCGGAGGCACGTCCTGCCACTGCCACGCGAGTCAACCGAGATGCTTATAAGAAGCATCAAGATGATGCATTAGATGTGTCATGCCTCATACTCGCGACCATGAACTCCGAGCTTCAGAAGCAACACGAGTTGATGTCTTATGATATGGTTAAACATCTTCGCCAACTATATCAAGGACAAGCGATGCATGAGAGATTCGAGATCTCCAAGGTACTGTTTTAGTGCAAGATGCAAGATGAGACTCCCGTAGGTCCATATGTGCTCAAGATGATTTGGTACATAGAAAACCTATAGAGGTTGGGATTCCCACTTGACCAAGAACTGGCCACTGACTTGATCTTGCAATCCTTGCCAGAGAGCTACAGTCAATTTGTCATGAATTACAACATGAACGAAATTGACAAGCTACCGCCTGAGCTGCAAAGCATGTTGAGAATTGCTGAGCTCAACCTTAAGAAGGTAAAGCCCAACTCCATTTTGATAGTGCAAAAGCATAAAGGCAAGGGCAAGCCTAAAGGTAAGGGAAAGTCCCAAGCCAAGGGCAAAGGCAAGATAATGAAACCTAAAGGAGAGGTTGCCAAGGATGCTACCTGCTTCCACTACGGTCAAACCGGGCACTGGAAGAGGAACTGCAAAGGATACCTGGAAGATCTTAAGAAGAAGAGAAGTGAGACTTCTACTTCAGGTATATATGTTATAGAAGTCAATCTATCTATTTCTGCATCGTGGGTATTGGATACCGGATGTGCTTCTCACATTTGTACTAATGTGCAGGCACTGAGAAATAGCAGGGCATTGACGAAGGGTGAGGTGGACCTATGAGTAGGCAATGGAGCACGGGTTGCTGTTGTTGCTGTAGGAACTTACTATCTATCTCTGCCCTCTGTGCTTGTGCTAGAATTAGATGAATGTTATGTGCCTGCTCTCACAAAGAACATCATTTTAGTATATTGTTTAAACGAGAAAGGTTTTTCGTTTATAATAAAGAACAAATGTTGTTCCTTTTATTTAAACGATATGTTCTATTGTAGTGCACCTCTGATGAACAGACTCTACATTCTAGACTTAGAGAACCCCATCTATAACATAAGTACCAAAAGATTCAAGTCAAATGATATGAACCGAACCTATCTCTGGCATTGTCGCTTAGGTCATATAAATGAGAATCGCTTAGCTTATCCCAGCTCCATAAAGATGGTTTGCTGGACTCATTTGATTTCAAATCATATGAGACATGCGGGTTATGCCTACTTGGCAAGATGACCAAGACTCCCTTTAGTGGACACAGCGAAAGAGCGACTGACCTGTTAGGACTTATACATAGTGATGTTTGTGGCCCTTTCAATGTCGCTGCCAGAGGTGGTTATAGGTACTTTATTACATTAACTGATGACTTCAGTAGATATGGTTATGTGTATCTGATGACATATAAGTCACAATCTTTTGAAAAGTTCAAAGAATACATGAATGAAGTACAAAACTAGCTAGGCAAGAGTATTAAGATACTTCGATCAGATCGAGGTGGAGAATACCTTAGCCATGAGTTTCATGACTATCTAGCTAAGTGTGGGATTCTATCCCAACTCACTCCTCCTGGAACACCATAGTGGAATGGTGTATCTGAAAGGAGGAATTGCACCCTATTAGATATGGTACGATCTATAATGAGTCACACAGATCTTCCTATATCCTTTTGGGGATATGCTCTAGACACAGCAGCCTTCACACTTAACCGTGTTCCATCCAAAGTTGTGATAAGACGCCATATAGGATATGGACTGGGAGAGATGCTCAGGTGTCTTTTATGAGGATTTGGGGTTATGAGGCTTACGTTCGATGTCAAGTCTCGGACAAACTGGGACCCAAATCTGATAAGTGCTATTTTATTGGATATCCCAAGGAAATGAAGGGATATTACTTCTACATTCCCAATCAGCATAAAGTGTTTGTGGCTAAGACTGGAGTATTTCTAGAAAAGGACTTTGTTTTTAGAAAAACTAGTAGGAGTATGTTCGATCTTGAAGAAGTTCAAGATATGGACCATAGCACTGAAGCCTTGATGGAAGTTGAACTGGAATCACAAAATGTTGTGGATGATGAGATTGTTCCACAAGGAGTTGAGGAACAACAACCAGTTCAAGTAGACCTACCTCTTCGTAGGTCTGATAGGGTACGTCGTCAACCTTAGAGATACTCATTTCTCTTGTCTGCCCATGAAGACGTTATACTCATTGAGAATGAGCCTTCCTCCTATCAAGAAACTGTGATGAGACCAGATTCTGAGAAATGGCTAAAGGTCATGAGATCCGAGATGGACTCCATGTACACCAACCAAGTGTGGACTTTGGTTGATCCACCTAAAGGCGTCAAACCCATTAGGTGTAAGTGGGTCTTTAAGAGAAAGACTAACATGGATGGACTTATTTATAAGGGTCGTTTGATAGCTAAAGGTTTTAAGAAAATTTATGGTATTGACTATGATGAAACCTTTTCTCCAGTAGTGATGTTTAAGTCCATTCGGATCATGCTTGCGATTGTAGTATACCACGATTATGAGATCTGGCAGATGGATGTCAATATCGTATTTCTGAATAGAAACTTGCTCAAGGATGTGTACATGACACAACCTGAGGGTTTTGTAGATCCATTGTATACTGGCAGAGTATGCAAGCTGTATAAGTCCATTTATGGACTAAAGCAAGCTTCTCGGAGCTGGAATCTTCAATTCGATGATGTGATCAATCAGTTTGGTTTCATCAAGAATGAAGATGAACCCTGTGTCTACAAGAATGTTGTTGGGAATACAGTTGTCTACCTTGTATTGTATATGGATGACATACTACTCATTGGAAATGACATCCCTTTGCTGTAGTCTATAAAGACTTGGCTTGGGAATTGTTTCTCAATGAAAGACTTAGGTGAAGCAGCCTGTATTCTGGGCATAAAGATCTATAGAGATAGATCTAAGAGATTGCTTGGCCTAAGACAAAGTACATATATTGACAAGGTATTACTACGGTTTCCCATGCAGAATTCCAAGAAAGGATTTCTCCCGATGTCACATGGTGTGAGTCTTTCGAAAACTCAAAATCCCTCTTCTAGAGAGGAGAAAGACTGCATGGATAAGATCCCTTATGCTTTAGCCATATGGTCTATCATGTACGTCATGCTATGTACTCGTCCTGATGTTTCATATGCTTTGAGCATGACGAGCATATACCAGTCAGATCCAGGTGAGTGTCACTGGATAGCGGTCAAGAATATTCTTAAGTACTTAAGAAGGACTAAAGAATATTTCTTGATATTTGGAGGCGATGGCGAGCTAGCTGTAAAGGGTTACAGTGATGCCAGCTTTCAAACTGACCAAGATGATTATAGATCGCAGTCTAGATTCGTGTTTTGCTTGAATGGTGGTGTTGCGAGCTGGAAGAGTTCGAAGCAGGACACAGTTGCTGATTCTATAATAGAGGCTAAGTATATTGCTGCATCAAAAGTAGCAAAGGAAGCAGTTTGGATCCGCAAGTTCATTACTGAGGTTGGGGTAGTTCCTAGCATAGCCGATCCTATAGAGCTCTATTGTGACAACAATGGAGCAATTGCTCAGGCTAAGGAACCTCGCTCACACCAGCGAACCAAACACATACTACGGCGCTTCCATCTCATTTGAGAGATCATCGATAGAGGATATGTGAAGATTTACAGAGTACACACAGAGGCTAACGTCGTTGATCCCTTGACCAAGGCTTTGGCACAGAGAAAGAATGATGGTCACACTAGGTCATTGGGCCTTAGAGCCTATATTGATTGACACTAGTGCTAGTGGGAGATTGTTAGTTAGAGCCCTAGAGCCAATCATATGATGATTGTTGTATGGACTCGATGTATCATATTCCTATATACTTATAAAGGCATTTCTTTATAGTTATTATACTTACTTGTATTGGTTCAAAATAACTAAGTATAATAGCGTCCTTGAGTAGAAGGTTCTTATCTATATCAATAGATTAGTTAAATCGATAATGAGATGATATAGAGAACATTACTCTTAATCATTCCTAGTCAAGTATTAACATTCAGGGACAATGTTAATGCGATGAGACTAGCATGTAGGTCAACTCGATGACTTGATCTCACAAGTCATGGATATAGAGATATCAAGTTGACACATGGGTATGCATTGGAGAATGTATACTGAATGATTCACCATGAGAAAGTATCATGGATCATTATATGAGTGTCATATACTTTCTCATGTGACTATTATTATGACTATCAGTCCTTAGACCTGAAGTCACCATGGTTCCCTATATAAGGAGTTGCATACTTTGGCTTCGTCAAACGTCACCCGTAACTGGGTGGACTATAAAGGCGACTACTGGGTATGTAACAAATTATGCGGAGGGATGTGAGTGATGTAGATGGGATCTATTCCTCCTATATGACTGGAGTGACATCATGATTCTTGATAGAGTGAGACAACTAAGTGCATGGCCATGTCCAAATGAGTCAATATGAGATATTGAGCTCATTTGATTAGAGTGAGTCTACTTGGATTTCAAGATATAGATTGATTAGAGGATGACATGGTCTATGCCTCAATTGATCAATCTAGATGTCAAGAATAGAAGGACATTGTCACATATTGTGAGAGTCACAATTAGTAGTCACAAAAGTGATGTTGGATCTCAACATTCTTGTAACTTGGGTAGTAATGATGTGTTGTTAGATACCGCTCATTACTTATGTTTCTAAATGGGTTTAGGAGCATTGCTAACGTTACAAGAACCTATAGGGTCACACACAAAGGGCAATTAGATGGAGATTAGGTTCCTATGATGAACCAAGAGGATTAGGTTCATGTGATGAACCAAATTGGATTAAGAGTAATCCAAATTAAACTAATTAAGTTGGACTCAATTCGATTCATGTGCCAAATGAGTCTAATTTAGACTTGGATTCATTGAGTCAATTTAATTCAATGAATAGAGATTCATTAAATTAAATTGACTTGAATCAAATGTTAGATTTGATCAACCATGGGAGACAAGAGGTCAAGTTTTGACTTGACTTGAGAGGGAAGATGAATGGTCAAGTTTGACTTGACCAAATGCCACATCATTTGTGACTTGGCATGGGGCCAGCCAATGATGATGTTCGACATCATCAAGGCTACATCAAGTGTGTGTCACCTCATGAGGAAGATCAATAGCCATGACTCTTGGTATTCCATGAGTGGTCGGCCACTTAAAAGGGGAATAAGTGCAAGTGTGTGCTAAGTTTAATTCTCTCTTCTTCTTCCTCTCTACTCCTCTCTCCATCTCCTTCATTGTCGTGACCATCCAAGAGTGCTAGCACACTCTAGGTGGTTTTTCTCCATCTCTTGTCAGTGTGGATACGTGTAGAGGAGTGTACGCTTGACACTCTATGAGATCCGGCTACCATTTGGACGAGCGAAATAAGTGAAGGGCATCGCTACAAAGGTATAACTTCTATCATGTAGATCTAGTGTAGATCTAGGAGAAAACTATGTATATATAAATTTTTATCTTCGCACGGATCCGTGGCAAGAACTTCGAGGTTTTCCGCAATGCAAAAAAGCGGTTTTTGCGACTCGAAAGTTCAAACATGCCTCACTTTGGCCATGGCACACATGCCCTAGTCGTGCCATTAGGCATAGCCGTGTGGGTAAATAGCCAGGGGTCGTGCCCCCGTTTATAAAAGGAGATTTTTCTCTCCTTTCTTGGAGGAGAGTTTTTCCATTTAGGGAGACCCAAGAGATAAGTTCCAGAGCATTGCCTGGTGATTTCTTGAAATCTGTGGTTGCATCTATCATCTTGTCCTCTTCTACAATGTGGATTTATTCCTAAAGACTCAAATCTTCAATCAGGTAAGTTTTCTTCTCCTTACTCGTAGTTTTGAGTTGTAGCTTGCCAATTTTCATGTTTTAGGTTATATTTCCTCTGCGTGCATCACACAAGCAAACCGTGCCAGATTTCATGGGAAATCCACAGAAAGGTCATGCCTAAAGGCATGGTCGTGCCACCCACTTGCCGCAATAAACACAGCTTGGTCATGCCTTGAGACACAACCATGTCATGTCATGAGGCATGACCATGCCTCACTTTAGCTATGGCACACACTCCTAGGCCATGCCAATAGGCATGGCCGTGTGGGCGGACAGGCAAGGGTCGTGCCCCCTGCCTATAAAAGGGGATTTTTTTTTTCTCCCCTTTCTTGGAGAAGGGTTTTTCTTTTTGGGGAGACCCAAGAAACCAATTCTAGAGTACACCCCAGTGATTTCTTGATGATATGTGGCTACATCCATCATCCAGTTCTCTTCTACAGTGTGGATTTGCTCCCGAGAACTCGGATCTCCAATTAGCTAAGTTGTCTTCTCCTTACTCATAGTTTTGAGTTATAGATTGCCAATTTTCATATCTTCGGGTTCTATTTCCTCCACTATGGAGTAGATCTTCATTGTTCGATTGATGGAGTAATTGTGATGTGTAGTTGATGTAAACTCTATAGATATACTAATTTCCTATTTCAATGATATGTGTATACTTTGTTCTTGTTTGGTTGAATGTGTGTGTGACGTTTAATTGCTTATATGAGTTCTTTGATTGAATAGATGTATATATTAGCCACCACGTAGAGAGAATGTTCGAGATGCATACTGAGGACTCTTAGTGACAGAGGGTATCCCTTTAACCGGACATCTCGAGTATTGCCTTAAAATATAGGTCAATTCTCTACAAGGGATAGTCTAATTAGTGCTTAATGGGTTTTCTCCAATTCTATGTTAGGAAGAGATCCGTATAACTTAGACTGTATGACTGGGAGGCCTTGGTGATAGAGGATATCCCTTTAATCAGATTTTCTATGTTACCTCTTTTACTTAATAGCATTAAATACCAATGGGATAGACACTCCGATGAGACTGCTACAGAGTAGCACTGATATTTAGTTAGACTTCCTATAAAGCATAAACATATAGGATAAGAAATTAGCTACTCATAGTATATTAATAAGCATTACATTAAAACCAAAGTCCTAGAACCGCCTTACAAAGTTAACCTTCCCTGCTCTCTTACTCTCTTGTTCTTACTCTAGCTCCCCCCCCCCCCTCTCTCTCTCTCTCTTTCTCTCTCTCTCAATCACTAGTTCTTAAGCTTTCAAACAACTTCAAATGTCTAGGTAATTCGCTTTGCGAAGTCTCTAGTGCTTAGTCTTCAATCCATGCGAGATCAATATTTTTACTACTTGATGATAAACCATGCACTTACGGATTTGACAACAGTATACAATATATCAAGATGAGATCATTTATGAATTAATCGGAGTAATGTTCACACCATTTACTAAACTTGTTAAAGGCTAAATTAGGTATTGTGAATGTCTAGATCAAAATATGTATGATATTAAAATTAAGAAAACCATGCACTCTTTATTAGTAAAGAGAAAAACCTCGTAGCATGTGATTCATACCACATGTGTTATAGCGACAATAAGGGTAGTAGGAGAATGGATCTCTGTTTCTCTATTATGTGAGACCTTGAGATTATAAGATAATCTTAGTTTTACCCTAAGTGACTATTTAGTTATCTATTTGAAGTTTTAATCAGTGTCTACTATTTTAGTATATATCCTATTGACTATGGATAATTCGTTCTATGTAACATGACTAAGAAAGTGAAATAAATATATTCTAATTAAAATATATATATATATATATATATATATATATATATATATTTACATCTTTGACATTAATTCACTAGTCAACCAATTATATATTTTTTTATTGAGTACATTAAATATGATTGTGAATAATTATATTAATTGGAGATATTAAACATACTCTCGACATAATAATCAATATGAGGGATTAGAAATATTTGTATTAGTGTAAATAATTTAATCTAGAATAAATGTAAAATATTGATGTCTCTAATTTATCTTAAAGAGTGGTTATCTAAAGTGTGACAAATTTCTTAGCATTAATTGCTCAGTATGTTTGTTGTCGCATGAATCATTTTTCTTAATATATAAATTGGATGTTCTTATTTGATCTTTGTGACTTAATTTGGATGAGTGGGAGTTGTTGGTAGTGAAAGGCTATTGGAACTCTTGGTTGATTTGGTGACTAAGAATAGTATTCTTCTTGGTGAGAGGAAGAAGGAAGAACATCCTATACCATGAGGAATTTGATTTATGAACATTGAAAGATTATTTGATCTCATGATTGAACATCCTATACCATGAGGAATTTAGTTCATTCTCTGGCCCGTTTCCCTCCCCTCAGATAAATGGGCTGGGCCCTAAAGTTAGAATCCACATAATAAAGGACGCCAAAGAATATCAGTTAGTAGAGGAAATGAGCTCACGACTCTCACTGCTGCCGTCCCTCCGCCCGTACGCTACTTACGCTGCCGTCTCCTCCGGCCCCGCTGACTCCACCGTCGCTGCCGCCCGCCCCCCAGTTCGAGGAAGCACCTTGATCAGATCCTCGATGGATGGTGGCGACGCGAGGTCGGCAGTTCATATGGGCGGGTTCCTCTCGATGAGGCGCTACGACCCCCCTTCTTGGTCATCGCATCTCCGACCACTCCCCTCCCACACATTTTCTCTTGGCCACGTACTTCATTTCGTCCTTCTATGACTCCCGTATTATCTTCCTTCCCTCTTTTTATGAGGTTGCAATTCAACTGATATTGTTTGGTTTTCTTTAGCTTCCAACTCCCATCCACAGATGGAATCTCCCTCATTTGTCTGATGGCGTGGAAGTCTGGATAAAGGTAACATTTGTTACCAATCATCGATTCCTTCTGGGTGCCATTAGTTTTGTAATATTGACAGAAAGTTTGGGTCTTGCAGCGTGATGATCTTTCAGGAATGCAACTCAGCGGCAACAAAGTGAGGAAGCTGGAGTTCTTGATGGCCGATGCCATCGAGAACGGAGCTGATTGTGTCATTACGGTGGGAGGGATCCAGAGTAATCACTGTCGTGCTACTGCTGTTGCTGCTAGATATCTAAATCTTGATTGCTATCTGATACTACGCACTTCCAAGGTAAGTTCTCTCAAGCGTTTAAATTAGTTTTCCAGAGGAAACTATGGATCTCAAAAATTAAACTTTGCAGGCTCTAGTGGAGAAGGACCCTGGTTTGGTTGGTAATCTCCTTGTTGAACGATTAGTTGGTGCTCATATTGATCTTGTGTCCAAGGAGGAATATGCTAAGATAGGCAGTGTGGTTAGTTCTCTTCTGCATGCAATTCTGTCTATTCGAGAGAAATTTGCACGAACTCCCAATGGAGTGTAAATGATCATTGTTAAATACTCACTTAATGACAGTGTAAACGTAAACACTTTACTGGTGCTCTAGTACTTTGACTAATCATTTTTACCTTATAATCGCCATTTTGTTGGTGATTTTGCACGAACTTGACACATTCCAAGCAACAGAGTGACCCCAAACTTAGAATTATGTTTTTCTTGCTAATTTGAAAGGTATCAAATGATCCTTATTGTTGGATACGACTTAATTTTATTATTCTATCAGAGTAGAGTGTGGCAAACTAAACATGAACTTTTCCCCTTAGAACTCCTACTTCTAATGAAGACTTGTCTGACATGTAGATTTCTGATTAGCTCGTGAAATGTTCCTGTGTAGATGATTTATCATGGATGAATTTATTGTCCTTATCCTTCTTGCTAGTCTAGTCTTTAAACGAAAATATCTATTTATTTATTTTTATTTACTGATCATGCTACAATGATCTTTCCTAGACCCTTGCTGACTTGCTAAAGAAGAAGCTAATGAAGGAAGGGAGAAATCCATATGTTATTCCTGTCGGCGGATCAAACTCTTTGGGGTCTTGGTGAGTTCTAGCATGGAATAAACCGTTCAATTTAGCTTTCTTTTATCAGGACCTGTGGTATCTCTCTGCAAGCAAGAGAACTTTTAACATCTAAAGGCATAGGATTTTTGACCTGTCTTAGTCACCTTTTAAACATTTTTTACTGTTAATTAGTGAGACAAAGGATAATCATTATGAAGATAATAACTTATCTGAAATATCATATCTGCCAAATTGAAAGTTTGGGTGGGTGAAGTTAAAACAAGCATTATTTATGATTTTTTGTATATTAAATTTTTGTTCGTTATTTAACACAAATTAACAATAGTGTAAAATTGTAGTGGATATTTCTGTTATGACTATAAGCAAAAGGATGTGGTCTAGTTAGGTTAGTATTGTGTTTCATTCGACCACAAATATAACAAGGTCTACAACAATAATCTCATGAATATGACTTGTTAATTGAGTTGGTCTCTTGATGCGAATAATAATAGATCATTTTAAAATAAATTGGTCAATAGAATAAACTAGATCATGGCCTAGTCTTTAATTATATTCTTTTTAAACCTTAAACTTAGTTTATGTGCATTAGTTCTTAGAATGCCAGGCTAGTGTTGGGTTTATGAAAGAGATCCTACCCTCGTTTTATCAATTTCAGTTTAGATTAGTTCACTTCCTTTAAAAATGGTCATGCCCACTGAACTTGATTGAAACCACTTTAAAATCAGTTTTAGATTGGTACATTACCAACATAACTGGTGATGTGGACTTTTACCACTTGACATCTTAAAGGAAATCAAAATGGGGAAATGTAAATACTAAAGGACACATATCAAGATCAGCCCTTCACAGTATTTGTAGCTATCATTCCATTATTCCAATTCCAAATTATATTTGAAAGTTGAAAACTTGCTTTTCCTAAAAATACATTGTTTGTGGCTATTCTATGTGTTGCCTGAGACTGCTCACAGGTGAGCCACTGAGCAGCCGCCTTGCGCGTTGACGAAGTCGCCGGGCATAGGAGAAAAGCCTTGATGTTTGGATGCTTGCAAAGCTTAAGAGATGGTTAGAATGGAGGCTAGGGGTGCCTGGCTCACCACTCTGACACTCAAGTCAAGTCTCTAGCGAGGGAGCGGGGAAGAATGAATGTAGAAGAATAGTAGTAAATTGAGGGTTCTTGTATGCTCATCCCTTTGCCTGTGGGAGCAATCTCCTTTTATAGTACTGCTAAGGGAATGGAATAGTATCTCTCTCCTCCAGGGTTTGATTGATGAGCCATCATACCCCGATAGGGAAAGTGTCATATCGTCGTGTTAGAGGGGCATGTCGCCCATACTATAGAAGATCGTGTAGGGTCACACCATGTTCCACGTGTTATGATTAACAATGGGTTGTCCCACATGCTATGCTAGCTCATGTGCTTTACTATCCCACGTGCTATTGACCAGCTGGGGTAGTTGGGCTAGAGGGTTTGGTATGTTAAGCGGAGAGGTGTCGAATCAGTGGAACCGAGAGGAGATGAGCAAGATCATCGAGTCAGCGAGGTCGAGTGGAGATGAGCAAGAGTGTCAGGTCGGCCTTTGTGGGAAAGACTCATCGGTGAGGTCAACGATTCCGCTAGTTGGTAGTTGAGGAGTCTATGTTCACCAAGTTAAGGACCCGCCACGTGCACCCTTATTTACCTCCGCATCACTATGTATTCAAACAATTCATGTTGACTTAATTGTTGTTTATTTCTTCAGCAGCACTAACTATAGCTTAATTAGGTTCTACATTTATAGGAAATTAGGAGTCACAGTCCACCTTGCATTTGCAGTCACTCCACCTTTATAGACCAGTATTTAGTGAGATTGTTCCAACGTTTTTGCTTGATTTATTTAATTGCTCAAGATATTTCTAAATTGGTTTGAGAATTGATCACTGACAACTGACAAATAATTAGGGGCTATATTGAAGCAATAAATGAGATTGAGCAGCAAATTCAAAGCAATTGTGGTGTACCTCAATTTGATGACATTGTTGTTGCATGTGGCAGGTGTTTTTCTTGCCTTGTGACATATTATAATTATTTATGCAACATTGCTTTAATTTATTTTTTTTAATGTTTCTGCTTTTTGGATGCCATATTCTTTTCATGAACCTGACAGTATTATCCACCACAGTGGAAAACATACTAGTAAAATGATGACATGTAATTGACATCAACATCCGTATTTCGAGGTTTGCACGGCTTGTACCTTAGCCAATACACCTTTTGTTCCTGCAGTTGTTTCTATGTGTTCAATGAGCTTTATTCATCCTTGTTCTCTGTGGTTTTGTTTGTTCATATTGACCTTGCTTTCCGGGCGCAGTTAAAGGTTTTGTGCATTCATTTTGATGAATCTATTCATTGAATATTTATTATAATTTTAACGCTGGCCGACAATCTAACGTAATCCTCCTCCTTTATTCGGGCTTGGGACCGACCATGATTAATTTGTCACAGTGGAGTTTGATATTGCTTGTAATCTAAGTTAATTTCAATTTTCATATTGTGTGGATATCGACAATCATATATTTCCCAGTTGGGAATATTTAGCAATGTAATAGGCTACATGTCTTATTTTCTATTTATCAGTTAAATTTTACTTTGTTGTCTATTACATTTTATGGAGAAAGAGAGTCTTGGCATAACGGTAAAGTTATTGCTTTGTGATCAAAAGACCACGGGTTCGAATTTTGGAAATAGCCTTTTGCAAAAGGCAGGGTAAGGCTGCGTACAATCACATGTTCGAATTCTGGAAACAGCCTCTTGCAAAAGGCAAGATAAGGCGGTGTACAATAGATCCTTGCCTAGGACCCTGTATGGCGGGAGCTTTGTGCATCGGGCTACCGCCCCCAAGCGTAGCACAAATGGTGGGCGCATGTCATCTCTGGCGTAATGGTCAGGGGTCGATTCTCAGGAACTGACGACCTGTGATTTACCCCACCATGCGCCTATCGCCTGTGTACCTGCATGTACCTCCCTCTATATCCACGAGGCCGGTACTACGGGGGTCACTAAGGTAGCGGATCTACTTTTTGTGCACCGGGCTACCCTTTTTATTTTTTTTTATCGGTTATATTTTATGGATAATCACAATGCATATTTTTGTACGTAGATATGTGATTTTATGCTTAAGTTATACAACTTTTACTTCCAACCTTTTAGTGGTGGAACAATTGCTGGACTCTCTCTGGGATCAAAACTGAGTAATTTGACGGCAAAAGTATGCTTTGTTCTCCTTATTTTTAAATCTCATTTTTTTTAATAATGGTTCACTAGCTTTTATGTTTCTGATAAACTCACACTTTGTGAATCAGGTTCATGCATTTTCTGTCTGTGACGATCCCAATTATTTCTACAACTTTGTTCAAGGTCTAATTGATGGTCTCAGAGCTGGTTCTGATGCACGTGATTTAGTTGAAATTCAGGATGTGAGTTTAAGGTTTCTTGATCAACAATTCAAGTTGTTGATATTTCTCTTTCTCAACACGGTGTCTTACAGAACTGTTTTTATTATCTCAATATTGATATTCAATGCTTTTCATTCTCTTGATAGCAAAATGAAGCTATGACTTTATGAACCACATTGAACTATTAACCTATCAGTCTGAAAGAACATGATAAACTATAAAGTTGTAAGTCATAATTATGACATTTGAAAACTTATCCGAACATATTCTTTAGGATAATTTATGTGCATAACTTATGTGCATCTTATATAATCAGTTAGAACTGAATGCATTCTTCAATTCAGTAATTGAATGTTATGTTACCGCAAGTATACGGTTACGTCGTCAGTGATATAAAAGAATGTCAAACCCACATGACTGGTTATAAGCACTAGTGATCTCTCACGTAGAATTAGCTAAACAATTGTCAATTGCAAGTTACGTCCTAAGTAAGAGAAACAAGATTGAGAAGAGGAAAGAGAGAGAGAAACTTAGTTTGGGGGATGTTCTAGGGGTTCGGTTTCATTGTGATGTTTATCAAGGTAGCATGGTTCACCAATTACCTATCCTCAATTTACATGCACTTGCAGGAAGTTAGATTCATTACCGGCTCTTGCAGTGGCCAAGAAGAATGCTATCTTGATCCATATCCTATGCTACTAAATGGTAATGATTCCTATGAAGTCCGATAACGGGATACACCTGTCACAAGTGCCCCTCGTCATAAATCACAAGAACACACCAACACTCACTAACATAGAGATAGAAATATCAATTATTTTCAATTCCCAACTTCCTTATGGAGAGTTGTTTTTAAACTCAATTAATGAAGTCCATAATATAATTAATGAAGTTCACAATACAATGCATTTTATATGTATATAATATTGATTTTAAACTCAGTTAATGAAGTTCACAATATAATGCATAACATGAGAAAAATTATGATTGGATTACAATTAGTGGGTATCTCTCTATCTGTAATTATGTATATATTGAAATATTTTCGAATTAATGAATTGATGAGATTAGACATCTTAAATTATGTAAGATTAGCATATGTTATGCTCATTGGTTTATTCAAGCAGTCGGTCCTCGGTAGAAATATTAGGATATTGAGAGTTAACATATGGATGTTGGTTAAAGATAATTAGTCCATTCAATGTGACCTGCTATGAGACTTCATATGATTCTCTACATGTCGATGAAGATCTCATAGTTCGAGTGCAAGTTTCCTTGGACTTGAGGTATTCGAGTCATCTTGGTCATGAAAACTTATACTTTTACATTTTATCAAACATCTCTTGGGAGGTGTAAGTTTGGGATGATTGGGTATAAGTCAATATGCCCGAAGGTGTTTGAATAGCCACAGAGGATTCACCACTCCTTTTATAAGGAGACGTATATCACATAAGTCTTTGGTCAAAGCATTATACGAGAATGATCTTCTTGAACACGTGTTTGAGAAATTTGAATCCATAAGATAATAAACTATTATTTGGGCTAGGTGTGACGTAGTCAGCCTAGTGAAGACTACATATAGACCATGTTCTGAACTAAGTGGGTGTAGGATGAGGGAAAGAAATAGGCGATTATAGCTAGTTCAGAATAGTTCTAGGATCAACTGTAATTCTTCAGTTAATTGGGGATCATGATGTATTGATGGTTAATTATGGATGACCAACATAAACTGGGAACCTATTGGGTCACGCACTACAAGTTTATCCGAAAAACTTAAAACAAATTTGAGAATTGGATTCTTAGATTGAGAGAGATTAAGTCTGGTAGGACCAGACGAAGAGGAAATATGGATGAATTTGTTGGACTGGAAGCGATGGTGGGTCGTGTCTCTTATAGGCAAGATTGAATCCCTTTTGGTTTAGTTATGAACTAAAATTGGTTTGGTTTAATAATGAACCAAAAGTTGTTTGGTTTTGAACCAAGCTTATTGAAAGTGGATCGGGTTGCTATTGAGTTTTGGGTTTGGGAGATGACTTGCTCCCTAAGTTATTTTGAAAAGGTATATATACCCCTTCATCAGAAGAAAAGATTAATTAATTATTCATTGGAATTAAACCTAATAGTGATTAAGTTTCCTCTTCCTCTCTCTTATTGTTGTCGCCCACACAAGAGGTTGCCTTCTCTTGTGTTGCCGCAAGGTGCCACCGGACTTGATCTCACCGGCTGCAAGCCTCCCACCATCAGCCTTCCCTCCAGCGTCCCTACTGCCAGTCTCCAAGCAGTCGGACAGAAGTAGAACCGTCCGGAAAGCAACTCCAAGTTGCTTTGCTGTCCCCGAGCTTGCCGTCGGCTTCCTCCTTGCCACCGGCCACCCAGCCGCTAGTCTCACAGTCACTGAGAACAGCTATCGTGCTGCCGAACAGCAAGACAAAAGGTTGCTTCCCTTCTTGCTTTGTGCCGCCGAACAGCAAGACGAAAGGTTGCTTCCCTTATTGCTTCGTGCCGCCGGTTGCCCTCACCCTGGATACAAAAGCGAGCTGGGGTTCTTTCTCAGATCGCATCATTTCTTCGTTTGGCTAGTACCAAATCGGAGATGAAAACTTGTGTCTTAGTGAAGCCGTCTCGAAGATATCGTGACGTGGATATCAATAGAGGCAGTACTTGTGAGGATTGCTAGTTGAAATCATTTTCTCTACAAGTCATCACGCTAGTATAATCTAAACAGAGTTTTATTTTTCTATAATTGTATACATGTGTGAATCCTGTATATATGTGATGCGTGTCCTAATAATTTAGGAAATTATTATGGATCTGCTACTCGTTTTCAAAATAAATTTTTAAAAATATGCATAGAAACACCCAACAAAGACCACAAAGATCAAACAATTCTTGAGATATCCCACTTTTCAATGACCAAGGCCCTGGCTCATAATACACCTTTTGTGACATCGTTGCAATAAGGAAATTGACTAGTGACTCGTCCTATAATTGTCTTCTAGTGAGTGGAGACTAGACGGAAAATGATTTATATTGAACAATTGAAAGCTAAATCTAATTATACCGTGTTACTTAAAAGTTTCTGCTTTCTGAACAAATTGAATCACCAACTTTAATCCAGTTGAGATATTTGATCTCCTTTTCCTGGTGCACTAAATTCTAAAGCAATTCTGTAGCTAATTATGTCTGTTCTTTGCAGGCCAAGGGCTTAGGATATGCTATGAGCACTGCAGAAGAGCTAAAATTTGTTAAAGATATAGCAGCAGCTACTGGAGTTGTTCTTGATCCAGTCTATAGGTGCTTTGTGTGAATATTTTGTTCTTTTCAATTGCTAATATTATTAATTTTAGCCACATAGATTTATCAAGTAAACATCGTTGGGCAAAATACCCACTATTGACCATACGTTCACTTAGGCAAGCTTTTGTGCCACTGAATCTTAGTTAATGGGTCACTCTACCATGTACACGATATTACTCAAACTTATTACAAATATTCAACACGGATATTGATCTAGCTGTCCATCTCAGTATCTATGAGTTTTTAGTTTACATATGATCTATAGGGGTTCAGCGTCCTACCAGTGTTAATGTTAGAGTACCAGATGCTCAACGTAGGTACTAGAAATGGATAGTTCCAAGTATTATAGGTGCAGTGATATTTCTTAAGTCGCTCCTATATTGTTCTACTCAATGTTAATGTTAGAGTATATGATATTCAACATAGGTACTAGAAATGGACAGTTAAGTTTTATTGATGCAATGCTATTTCTTAGATCTCTCTCCCCGTGTATTTGTTATGTGTGCAACTTAGTGAACGAGACAAATATATTCAATGTTTCACATGCTTTTGTATTCATTTCATATTGATCGTCATAACTTTTGCACATCTTCCATGTGGATTACATCCTTCAGATTCTTGCAATATAATATATCTCCTATCAGGAATTTGGAGATGTTGTAGTTGGTTGAATCAAGTTTACATTGTGTAATCTGACTATTGACCATCTCTCTCAATGCTATTCTAATGCAACCAAAATGAAATTGCTTTCTTTGTAGAAAGAAACTGATGATCTTGGATGTACATTAACTTCTGTTATTTTCTTGTATAACACAATAATGTGCCCCTAGGGCGCATGACATCTCCGGAGTAATGGTCAGGGTCGATTCTCAAAAACTGACGACCTCCGTCTGACGCCTATGTACCTACATGTACCTCTCTCCATATCCGTGGGACCGACACCAAAGAGACCGTTAATATAGCGTATATACATTTGTATAACACAATAATGCAGTAGGAAAATAGTGCACCCTAAGAAAGATCAATCAGAGACTGTACATACAAACAGCAAACAATAATTATTGCATATCAAGAACTCACCATATTTATGTTTAAAAGACCTTCGACATATCCACGGTTTGTCTCTATTATATGCTACCTGAAGTGTTTCAGTTATAAACTGAACATGGACAACTTTTGTTATTTTAAATTCCAGTAGAGTGCAGCAAATCCAAATGGACATTTGCTTGGCTTAGTTCCAATATGACAGATACTTTTAAAAGAAAAGCAAAAGAAACATTATCTATACATTCTCCATGTTATTTATTCGAAGAGACAAATCTTGTTTCAGTTATTTCTTCCATATTATCTTCCTATTTAAGGACCTAAAAAATTGCTGATTAAACTACTGATTGTAGATCTAGGCCTTCAGTGATAGCGCTGTGATTATGCATCTAACCCGTTGGCGGTTGTGTTCTTTAGTGGAAAAGCTGCCTATGGTATGCTTAAAGATATGGCTTCGAACCCAGCAAAGTGGACAAATCGGAAGGTTCTCTTCATACACACAGGCGGTCTTCTTGGTTTGTATGATAAAGTCGAGGAAATGACGTCTCTAGTAGCAGATTGGAGGAAGATGGAAATAGATGAATCCACTCCGCGCGAAGATGGAATAGGAAAGATGTTCTGAGGAGGTACATGTTCAATCTTCATTATGAATAGGCAAACAAACCATGTGTGGCACAATGGATGGAATATTTAGCAATGGAGTTTATATTAACTCAAATGAATAATACATCTTTATTATGATTTAAATTTCACAGTTGTTTCTTGGTGCGATCATTTTGATTAAGAAAATTACTCAGTAATTTTTATTAATAAAGTAGCTCTAATTATTTAAATTAGGAAGAGCACCATTTTAATTGTTATGGAATAAGAAACAGCGGATTTTTACTAAAGGCCTATGTTAAATATGATATTTATCAAAAATATATGGTAGTTTTGTTTATACCAAACGGCGTATAAAAAAATAAAATTTCTCTTTTATCCCTCCCATCAGCCTACCAACCTTCTCTTCTCAATCATCATTTTTCAAGTATCCAAGTCATATTTTTAAGTGAAAATTATTTTATGGTTTGGATGCACGTCTTTTCATCCTCTCTCTTCCTAGTTTTATAAATTCGAAATGATTATGAACCTCCTCCACTTGTCATACCTCCTCGTGTTATTTGGCAGGATTGCAAAAGACTATTTAGTTCCATGAGAAGAGTTCAAAGGACAACAGTGATTAAGACCCTCGGCGTTGAAAGAGAAGAGTTCAAAAGACAACAACGATTAAAAATCTTGGCGTTGAAGGATAAATTTCTAGCAAGAGTGAAATTAGTAGAAGAATACTGTTAAAGATTTAGTGATGTGTGTATAAATTTACTACTGTAAAATGGGGTTATCATGTAAAAAAAAATTATAGTTTGGTAGTAAAGGGTGATGACAAAAATCATGTTTATGGTTTCAATGGATGTGTGGGGAATAAATATTCAACAACACCTGCAATATAATGTACTCCAATACTTAATCGATTTACAAGGTGCTCCACTATGATGCTTTATTTTAGCTAGACATTGCTCATGCATATTAGGTTAATATGGTAGATATTAACACGTTGACCCTGATATGCGATCATATCAGACTCACTTTCATCCTTGATTAAAATTTTAGTTTGATACCATATCTACCTTCTCTTGCTCAACCCTTCGTAGTGATTAGGAGTTTGCATAAATCCAATTATCTTAGGTCCATCAATGTGTTTTGACCAAAATCCATTGATGGACCTAAACTTGTTTGATTATACTCATTTAACGTGTTGTTAGTTTATAGTGTTGTAAGGAGTTAAATTGTTTTATCCGTTGTTTATTTAGGGCTCTTAGTGGTGGTCCAACGTTATGAGAAGTTTCTACTTCAATGCGGGTCTGATATGGGATCATATCAAGCCTAACATGATCTTTGGTTAAAACTTTGCTTTTACACCATATATACATTTCCCTCGCTCAACCCTTCCTAGTGGTTGAAATTATTCAAAATTACAAAAACCCTAGGTCCATATCAGTTGGATTGTGTCACAACCACTGATAAATTATGAAAATCTAATATGTACATCATATATATCATTACTTGGTCTTTGCTAAATTAGTATATACAACAACACTTGATTATGTAGTTATAAGTTTGCTAAATTAGTTTGTAATTTATTTTTTAGGGACAATCATATTACTAAAAACATTCTCTCTGAGATATGGAATACGCTTGATGTAAATTCTTGCATGGGATATGGAACTAATGTAGGAGAATTGTCCAGAATAAATATTCCATCATCTTCTGAGTATAGTGGTGTGCAGAACACAAATAGAAAATACAAGCAGCAATTTGACATTTGATCTAAATAAAGAAGCAAGTATTCTAGAAGATGAGGTTCTAAATCCTTGTACAACACTTGGTGATTACTTTGAACCTACTTGTGAGGAGGAAGAGCATTATACCGAATTAGAGAGGAATTATAATGCAATATAAATGTACAAGAATTCTTAACTGATGATATGCAGATTGAATAATATAAAATTCCCTAGAGCAGTACAGTGTCTTAGAGGAAAAGTTCTCAATAGCTGATGATTCATATATTTTAAATTCTTGATTGCTCCAAAGGTCAATTGAAGAGGCAACAGATGAGCATGAATTTTGTGTTGGATGAATTTTTCCGTCTCGACAAGAGTTCAAGAATGCACTTGTGAAACATGTCATGGTTAAACATCTAAGATATAATCTAGCTGACATCTGGAAAAATAAAGTAGAAGTCGTCTACTTCAATCAACCATGTACATGGAGAGTATTTGCCTGAGGTTATGTAGAGTTTACTGTTATGAAATATGTAAAGGACTGCTAATGTGGCACCATTAGGGAAAGTGTTGATTATCAAAAATGCTCTTCGTCTTTTGTAGCATCTTTTGTTGAAGAGCAATTTGTTGATAATGAATAGTATAAACCAAGTATGATTATTTCATATATAAAAACTATGTTTGGATTGACCATATCATATAGAAAAACATACAAAGCTCGGGAGAAAGCGATGAAGAAGGTCGTTGGAGATTATGACCAAGCTTATAGAGATCTTCCACTATATCTATGTGAGTTAAGAGTCAGGGATCCCGAAACCTATGTGGCACTACACAAGAATAGTGATAATCAGTTTCAGCGCTGTTTTTGGGGTTTTAGAGTTTGTCGAAGATTATTCAGGTCTTATCTTCGTAAATTGATTGAAATTGATGCTACACATCTAAGAGGGAAATATCCGGGTGTGTTGTTGATGGCTATTGTAATGCCCGAAAATTCTCAAATTAATTTTAGAAATAATCTATTATTTTTCTGGAATTTTAGAATATTTTTATAGAATTTTTAGAGTAGCAGAAGTAACAAAATTAAATAAAAACGTAAAATAGTCTAAGCGGGAATTGAACCCGAGACCTATGGATCCAATGACTTATAGGGTGACTTCAGTAACCAAGGGGCCCCAGCAGGGGTGTGCTGAAAGAAGAGCAGAACAATTATACTTAAGGTTTAGTTGGGGTGTATTAATCACTTAATATAAATAGGGAAATTAAGTGGAGAGTTATTATTATTTTTGGATCGGCAACTCTCTTTTCCCTCAAACCCTCACCGCCGAATCCCTTTTTCCTCCTCACCCTCTCGGCGCCCAAGCCCAAGAAGCCTAGGGTTCCGTCCCTAGGATCGTAGAGGCACCTTTCGGCGACAATTCCAGCACGAGGACGCTCCCCTCCGTGAGAAGAAAGTGTAGACGTAAGAAGATCGTCGAAAAGATCTTCTCCTCCGGAAACCTAGCGATCGGAATTGTAAGAAATCTAGCGCAGGATGTAAGTAACCCCTCACCTGCAGTATAAGTAGCTAATTGTAGGTTTTTTATGTCTTAGTTCGCATTTATGTTCTCAGTTTAACCATATGCAGAATTAGAGCACACCAAGTGCTCGATAAAATGCCTAGTATAGTTAAATACTACAGTAGGCATTTTAATAGCTCAATTAAATGCCCTAGATGCATTTTAAATAGCATACATAGCCTTGCTTCAGTTATATGGGACTACGGTCCAATGGGTAGGCTCTCATAGTCGCCTCTAGGTTTAGATAACCTAGCTCTAGGTTCAGATAACCTAGTAAAAGCAAGATATGATAACTCAGTTATAATCAGTATTTTACTTTATCAGTGGCACTGTACTGGACTTCAGTTGTCCTTGGGTTGGGCTCCTATAGCCGTCCCTAGGTTTAGATAACCTAGTACTCTACTAGATTCGGGACTTGCTACCTCGGGCCTAGTTAGGGAAGTGCGCACAGCAAGTACAGTTGCCGGGCCCATCAGCAGCATGATTAGTATTTTTATCTACTTATGAAAATAGTTTTCAAACTTCACAAACCAGATATGTGAATACCGCTTAGCTTCGGTTTAGTTTCTTATTGTGATAACAAATAGCTTATCTTATGTATTGATTTAGTTAGGTTGCCGATACAATGAATAGCTTGTGTTCAGTATTTGTTTAGAATGACTCATTTGTTGATATGCCATGTTCTAGCGTTTCCAGCATGATCATTAGCATGTATTTCGAATAACATCTTCTGAAAGCATGATTTCTTCGAATGCATGTTTTGTGAGGTAGATGGTTTCTTACTAAGCTCCCAAGCTTATAGTTTCATTTTCCTTATACTGCAGATAAAGGTAAAGGAAAGATGGTTTAGCGGAGGCTGGAGGACAATGCAACCAGATGCATGATTTCTTCGAATGCATATTTTGTGAGGTAGATGGTTTCTTACTAAGCTCCCAAGCTTATAGTTTCATTTTCCTTATACTGCAGATAAAGGTAAAGGAAAGATGGTTTAGCGGAGGCTGGAGGACAATGCAACCAGATGTGTGTGAGAAGGAACTTGGAATGAAGATCTTTGTGAAACTAGCAAATTTAAGAACTCAGTATTTCTTATAGTGTTACTTTTCCGCACTTTTAGTTGTGTGAGTGTCTTGAATTATGAAAGTTATGTTTAGATTACTCGTTGTCTGGATATTAGATAGCTAACCATGAGAAATGACATGCCTAGTATTAGTGTTGTGTTTGTAGTTGAATTTCTGAAGGTTCTGTACGAGGTCGGGTCTAATTTCTACAGAAATCAGAAACTCAATCGATCAGCCGATCGATTGGAAGAAGTCTCCACGTACAGAACGCCATTGAGTCGATCAGCTGATCGATTGAGGATTCCTCGATCGATCAGTCGATCGATCGAAATGCGATCTGTCACGTACAGAGAGCTGATGAGTCGATCAGCTGATCAATCAGCCATGGATCGATCAGCCGATCGATCGGGAAATTTGCTCCTGCGAACAGAGAGCTTCTGAATCGATCTCTGGATCGATTGGCCAGACTGGATCGATCAGCTGATCAATCCAGACGGGACTTCCGTGCACAGTAGCACGTTGGATCGACCAGTGGATCGATCAAACCACTCCAATCGATCAGCCGATCGATTGGAAAGTCTGATTCCAACTAGAAGTGGCTACTTTCAGCTTTTGGATCAAATAGAAAGTTTAGGTTCCCTTCCTTAGCTTATGTATAACTTCAGAAGTGTATTCTGAATATAAATGTCAGATTTTATAGCAAATAGCATAGAGTTTTAAATTAGTTCAGTTTTCCGCCCAAAATAGTTTAGCTTAGCATAATGTAACCCCTGGCATCGCAGCTTAGACAGTAGGAGGCGGGGCGTTACAGAGTGGTATCAGAGTAAGTTTCATACTTCCTCACACACACATCAGTATTGAACCTGCAACTTCTAAGTAAGAACACCTCTCACGTTATTTATGTGTTGCTTTCATGTTTATAGATAACTAAAGCTTGTTGATATATGATAACATCTAACGTGATAATATTAGTCATGTACCTAAGATTGTATTAGTTATGTATGTCCTTCATTTCCTTAGAAAATGGTACGAGGACGCCCAGCTAGAAAGGCACCAGCTACTGAGCCCCAGCATGAGGCAGGCAGTTCAGCGCCTCCCCCAGACCTTACAGCAGTAGTGGCTCAATTACAGAAGCAACTAGCTGAACAGCAACAGGAGATAGTCACCATAAGGGCTAATCAGCAGAACACTCCCACTGTCACTCCAGAACCTAACTTAGCAACCCCAGTAGTGATAGAGGTTCCACCAGTCCAACCTGCAGCACCAGTAGCCCCAGCAGCAGGGGAAAGAAGAGAAGCTTATCTGATCCAGTGGTAGAAAATCAAGCCAGAGAATTTCTCAGGCACTAGTGAACCATGGGATGCCCAAGCCTGGTTCAAAACACTGGAGAGTATGATGGAGCTTCTGGACTGGCCAGAGCATGAAAAGGTGAAATGCGTTTCTTTCTGCCTGACAGGAGACGCACGTATGTGGTGGGACAGAATTAAAGTGAAGCGCCCAGTGAACCAGATGACATGGGCCGACTTTGAGAGAGAATTCTTTGAGGAGTTCTTTCACATGCAGGTCACGAACCGCCACTACGACGAGTTCACTGAATTTCGTCAGGGCAACCTTTCAGTTGAGGAGACTGTGAAGAAATTCAACAGACTGGCTCGTCTATGCCCAGAACTAGTCAGCACTGAAAGAGAACGAGTCCGGTTGATGCTCAAAATGCTAAGGTGGGAAATAGCAATGAATGTGGCCAGCGGCATTCATAGGCCGCAAACCACAGAAGAATTGGTAAGTAGTGCTCTGACCACCGAGCATTACCAGAACAACATCAAACAGCAGAAGCAAACCTTTTCAGAGTCAAAAGGTCAAAGAGGCTCAGGTACTCAGAAACACCAGGGCCACAGCTCTAACTGGAAAGGGAACTCCAGTAACAAACGAAAGCCAGGGAGTTACCCAAAATAAGGACCAGCTAGTAAACAGCCTAGCTATCCCAAGTGCTCGACTTGTGGGAAATTCCACCCCGGAGTTTGTCGCAAGGGCACGCGAGGATGCTTCGAATGTGGCCAGGAAGGGCATATGGTTAAGCAATGCCCGAACAAGACCAGTCTTCCCCTATCGCAGCCGATCCAGTACGGAGACAAACCAGCACAGTTACACCAGATGCACGCTACTTTAGATGGTCCACACATCAGCCAGGGCAGACTAGAAGCTCCCTCAGCCACGACGAATGCGAGGATCTACTCACTCACCAGAGAGGACGTAGCAAATGTCCCGACAGTTGTTATAGGTCAGATTAGTATTTTACAGCAAAGTGCAACTGTCTTATTCGAAACTGGAGAAACTCATTCTTATATATCCAGTGCATTTGCCGAAAAGTTAGCAATACCTCCAGATGTACTCAGTGGTCAATTTTTGACAACACTACCGTCAGGAGAGGTTATGGCATCCACGCACTGGCTCCGAGCAGTGTCAGTCATTATAGCAGACAGAGAGCTTTTTGGTGATCTGATAGTGCTAGATATGACTGACTACGATGTCATCTTGGGAATGGACTTTCTGATCAAGTACGGTGCCTCCATAGAGTGCCGTAAACAGAGAGTTGTATTCCAACCCGAAGCAGGAGTGCAGTTTGGGTACATTGGAGAGCCAAAGAGGAAAGCCAAGAAGTTTCTCTCAGCTCTGAAAGCATAGAAACTACTGGATTCAGGATGTACGAGATTTCTAGCACATGTAGTCAGTACCAGTCAAGACAAGGATCAAAAGCTAGAGGAGGTCCGAGTCATACGAGACTACCCAGCAGTTTTCCCTGAGGAGTTACCAAGCCTAGCACCAGACAGGGAGATTGAATTTGAGATAGAACTCGTCCCCGGTACAAATCCCATCTCCAAAGCACCTTACCGCATGGCTCTAGCAGAACTGAAGGAACTTCAGGAGCAACTACAGGAGCTGCTTGATAAGGGCTTCATACGCTCTAGTCACTCACCATGGGGAGCACCTGTATTGTTCGTGAAGAAGAAGGACGGGAGCATGCGCCTGTGTATAGACTACCGGGCACTAAACCAAGTCACAATTAAGAATAGGTATCTTCTTCCCAAGATAGATGACCTGTTCAATCAGCTAAAGGGAGCAGCAGTGTTCTCTAAAATAGACCTCAGATCGGGATATCACCAAGTGAGAGTTAAAGAGGGTGATATACCCAAGACGGCTTTCAGGACCAGATACGGACATTATGAGTTCGTAGTCATGCCCTTTGGTGTGACGAATGCTCCAGCTACCTTCATGGACCTCATGAACAGAGTATTCAGAGAATACTTAGATAAGTTTGTTATCGTGTTCATCGATGACATTCTTATTTATTCCAAAACTCAGGAAGAACACGCAGAGCACCTGAAGATAGTACTGCAAACCCTTCAGCAGAACCAGCTGTACGCCAAGTTCATGAAATGTGAATTCTGACTCGATCAGGTATCCTTTCTGGGTCACATCATCTCCAAGGATGGTATCATGGTAGACCCCAGTAAGATAGAAGCTGTGAGTAACTGGAAAAGACCTAAGAATGCCAGTGAAATCAGAAGCTTTTTGGGACTAGCAGGCTATTACAGAAAATTTATAGAGGATTTCTCCAGGATAGCCTCCCCACTGACAGCTCTCACCAGGAAGAACAGAAAATTTCAGTGGATAGAGGACTGTGAGAACAGTTTCATGGAGCTAAAAAGAAGATTGACCAGTGCTCCCATTCCGGCTTTGCTAGAAAATACAGACAGCTTTGATATTTACAGTGACGCCTCTAAATTGGGACTAGGAGCAGTACTGATGCAAGAAGGTAAAGTGATCGCCTATGCATCCAGACAACTCAAGGACTATGAGAGGAACTACCCTACTCATGACCTTGAGCTTGCAGCAGTTGTCTTTGCCCTCAAAATTTGGAGCATTACTTATATGGAGCTCAGTGCAGAGTGTATACAGATCATCAGAATCTGAAGTACTTCTTCACTTAGAAGGATCTGAATATGCGATAGCGCAGATGACTCGAGCTGGTCAAAGACTACGACATAGACATCCTCTAACACCCAGGAAAAGCTAATAAGGTGGCAGACGCACTTAGCAGGAAGTCCAGTGCTACCTTACTATCCCTAGCAGCCATGTCACCGCCCCTACAAAAGGAGATTACAGATTTTGGTCTCGAACTTATAGTTGGACAGCTCTCTACTATGACCTTAGCATCTACCCTGCTTGGTGACATTCAGACAGCTCAGGGTCAGGACCTTGAAATTCAGAAAATCAAGCAAGGGTTAACAGAATTAGAAAGTGGAGAGTTCAGAGTATCTGATAGTGGGGTATTGTATTTTGGTGATAGATTATGTGTTCCGGATCAGGAGGAACTACGAAGGAAGATCCTAGACGAGGCTCACAGGATTCCTTATGTGATGCATCCTGGCTCCACCAAAATGTACCAAGACCTAAAGAAACATTTTTGGTGGCCTGGGATGAAAAGAGGCATCGCTAGATATGTTAGTACCTGTCTGACCTGCCAGAGGGTCAAGGCAGAACACTAGAGACCAGGAGGAGTTCTGCAGCCTATTCAGATCCAAGAATGGAAGTGGGAGGATATCTCCATGGATTTCATAGTGGGACTACCCAGAACCACGAATGGTTTTGATGCCATCTGGGTAATAGTCGACAGATTGACTAAGTCAGCTCACTTCTTAGCTATCAGGATATCCTACTCCATGGAGCAGCTAGCTCAGTTGTATCTCAAGGAGATCGTCAGACTGCATGGAGTCCCACGGACCATCATTTCAGATAGAGACGGTAGATTCACGTCACACTTCTGGGAGTGTGTACAGTCAGCATTGGGCACCAGGTTAAACTTTAGCGCAGCTTTCCATCCTCAAACAGATGGTCAGACAGAGCGAGTAAATCAAGTACTCAAAGATATGCTCCGAGCATGTGCCCTAGACTTCAAGGGAAGTTGGTGCAAATATCTGTGTTTAGTAGAATTTGCATACAACAATAGTTATCAGGTCACTATCGGCATGACACCCTACGAGGCTCTCTATGGGCGGAGGTGTAGATCTCCAATCTGCTGGTATGAGAGTGGTGAACAGAAAGAACTAGAACTTCAGACAGATCTAGTAGCAGACACCACAGCAGCTATACAGCAGATCCGCCAGAGGATAGAGACAGCTCAGAGCCGCCAGAAAAGCTATGCTGATACACGGCCCCGACCCTTAGAGTTTTCAATTGGGGATACAGTATTCCTCCGAGTGGCTCCCATGAAGAGAGTAATGCGTTTTGGGAAGAAGGGCAAATTAAGTCCCAGATATGTGGGACCATACCTTATCACCAGAAGAGTTGGCAAGGTAGCATATGAGCTAGAGCTACCCCAGGAGATGTCAGCTATCCATAACGTATTTCATGTCTCAATGCTGAAGAAGCATATCCCAGATGTCACTCAGGTGATTGAGCCCCAGTCGGTACAAGTCCGTGAAGACCTCAGCTATGATAGTTGGCCTATTCAGATAATAGACCGAGCAGTTAAGAAATTGTGGAACAAGGAGGTACCATTAGTAAAAGTCATTTGGCAAAATCACACAACATAAGAGGCAACTTGGGAGACAGAAGCTAGTATGAGGCAGAAGTACATAAAGTTATTCTAAGTTCGAGGACGAACTTTTATAATGTATGGGGGATTGTAATGCCCAAAAATTCTCAAATTAATTTTAGAAATATTCTATTATTTTTCTGGAATTTTGGAATATTTTTATAGAATTTTTGGAGTAGCAGAAGTAGCAAAATTAAATAAAAACGTAAAATAGCCTAAGCAGGAATTGAACCCGAGACCTATGGACCCTATGACTTATAGGGTGACTTTAGTAACCAAGGGGCCCCAGCAGGAGTGTACTGAAAGAAGAGGAGAACAATTATACTTAAGGTTTAGTTGGGGTGTATTAATCACTTAATATAAATAGGGAAATTAAGTGGAGAGTTATTATTATTTTTGGATCGGCAACTCTCTTTTCCCTCAAACCCTCACCGTCGAATCCCTTTCTCCTCCTCACCCTCTCAGCGCCCAAGCCCAAGAAGCCTAGGGTTCCGTCCCTAGGGTCGTAGGTGCACCTTTCGGTGACAATTCCGGCACGAGGACGCTCCCCTCCGCGAGAAGAAAGTATAGACGTAAGAAGATCGTCGAAAAGATCTTCTCCTCCGGAAACCTAGCGATCGGAATTGTAAGAAATCTAGCGCAGGATGTAAGTAACCCCTCACCTGTAGTATAAGTAGCTAATTGTAGGTTTTTTAGGCCTTAGTTCGCATTTATGTTCTCAGTTTAGCCATATGAAGAATTAGAGCACACCAAGTGCTCGATAAAATGCCTAGTATAGTTAAATGCTACAGTAGGTATTTTAATAGCTCAATTAAATGCCCTAGATGCATTTTAAATAGCATACATAGTCTTGCTTCAGTTATATGGGACTACGGTCCAATGGGTGGGCTCCCATAGTCGCCTCTAGGTTTAGATAACCTAACTCTAGGTTAAGATAACCTAGTAAAAGCAAGATATGATAAATTAGTTATAATCAGTATTTTACTTTATCAGTGGCACTGTATTGGACTTCAGTTGTCCATGGGTTGGGCTCTCATAGTCATCCCTAGGTTTAGATAACCTAGTACCCTACTAGATTCAGGACTTGCTACCTCGGGCCTAATTAGGGAAGCGCGCACAGCAAGTACAGTTGTCGGGCCCATCAACAACATGATTAGTATTTTTATCTACTTATGAAAATAGTTTTCAAACTTCACAAACCAGATATGTGAATACCGCTTAGCTTCGGTTTAGTTTCTTATTGTGATAACAAATAGCTTATCTTATGTATTGATTTAGTTAGGTTGCCGATACAATGAATAGCTTGTGTTCAGTATTTGTTTAGCATGACTCATTTGTTGATATGCCATGTTCTAGCGTTTCCAGCATGATCATTAGCATGTATTTCGAATAGCATCTTCTGAAATCATGATTTCTTCGAATGCATGGTTTGTGAGGTAGATGGTTTCTTACTAAGCTCCCAAGCTTATAGTTTCATTTTCCTTATACTGCAGATAAAGCTAAAGGAAAGATGGATTAGCGGAGGCTGGAGGGCAATGCAACCATATGTGTGTGAGAAGGAACTTGGAATGAAGATCTTTGGGGAAACTAGCAAATTTAAGAACTCAGTATTTCTTATAGTGTTACTTTTCTGCACTTTTAGTTATTTGGGTGTCTTGACTTATGAAAGTTATGTTAAGATTACTCGTTGTCTGGATATTAGATAGCTAACCATGAGAAATGACATGCCTAGTATTAGTGTTGTGTTTGTAGTTGAATTTTTGAAGGTTCTGTACGAGGTCGGGTCTGATTTCTGTAGAAATCAGAAACCCAATCGATCAGCCGATCGATTGAGCAGTCCTCAATCGATCAGCCGATCAATTGGAAGAAGTCTCCGCGTACAGAACGCCATTGAGTCGATCAGCTAATCGATTGAGGAGTCCTCGATCAATCAGTCGATCGATCGAAACGCGATCTGCCGCGTACAGAGAGCTGATGAGTCGATCAACTGATCAATCGGCCATGGATCGATCAGCCGATCGATCGGGAAATTTGCTCCTATCGAACAGAGAGCTTCTGAATCGATCTCTGGATCGATTGGCCAGACTAGATCGATCAGCCGATCGATCCAGACCGTACTCCTGTGCACAGTAGCACGTTGGATCGACCAGTGGATCGATAAAACCACTCCAATCGATCAACCGATCGATTAGAAAGTCTGATTCCAACTAGAAGTGGCTACTTTCAGCTTTTGGATCAAATAAAAGGTTTAGGTTCCCTTCCTTAGCTTATATATAACTTCAGAAGTGTATTCTGAATATAAATGTCAAATTTTATAGCAAATAGCATAGAGTTTTAAATTAGTTCAGTTTTCTGCCCAAAATAGTTTAGCTTAGCATAATGTAACCCTCGGCCTAGCAGCTTAGACAGTAGGAGGCGGGGCGTTACAGCTACAACAATTGATGCTAATGACAATATCCTCCAAATAGCTTTTAGAATCGTTGAAGTTGAATGTGAGTATGCTTGGGAGTGGTTTTTGGATCATACGAAGAGATTCTTTGCTGTTGATGCACAGTCAATGAGCATAGCATTAGATAGATATCGCGACATTATATCAGCAGTTAGAAAAGTTTATCCAATTTTCCATTATGCTTTCTGTTGTCACCGCATGTATTTTAATATAATAACAGATACTGATAGTAGGTCAGCTTTAGATTTTTTTGGGTAGTAGCACGAGCAAACACAACACTCCAATATAATCTCATAATGCAGTTCATACTTGAAAAATATCGAGATGCTTATAAGTGACTTCAAAACATTGACCATAAAAGATAGGCTAATGCATACTTTGTAGGAGAAAGTACACAATGCTAACCACCAATTGTATAGAGAGTTTAAATGCTTTGTTCAAGCATACACGTGAACTTCCCATAAACATGTTAATTGATAATACCAGAAGAAAGGTAACTCAATGGTTCTTTAACCGTAGGGAGGAAGTCTCGAAATGGTATGTTGCTTTAACACCTCATGCTACCAAAGAAATAGATTCAAGGAGAAAGCTAGACGATATAAAGTCCATCCCTACTCTTAATCTGAAATGGGGGTAGAGACATGGGGTGCTTCATTCTTTGTTGATTTGGAAAGAAAATATTGTAACTGTAGGGAGTTTTAAATTTCAAGACTGCCTTACTCACATGCTATTGCTATCATCATTCACTGGAACATGGATATACTCTCATATTGTGAGTATTATTTTCATTCACAAAATTAGAATGTGGCATACATGGATCATATGTACCCCTATTGAAGCAAGGAATTTTAGCCTAGGGGCGTAAACAATATTATAATTCTATGTCCCCGTAGCCTTATGCAGCCGGGTAGGCAAAAGAAGGCATAGATCGAATTGAAATATAATGGGAAGATAAAAATCAAATCTAGCCAGTGCAAACAACTGGACCATAATCAAAGGACTTACAGAGTGCCATCAACCCCTAGTTCTTGACTTACTTGTATATATATATACAAGAATAATCTACTTGATTTATATAGTTTGTAAGCAAGAGGAGTGGATCCATATATTTTGTATACAGTACATCCATAGTGTTATAAGAAAATAGTTGTACAAAGTGATGTTACTGTTATATCTTTGTATGCAGTATTTATTTTTAAATATAGTGATATCTATGATATGAGAAGTGTAAACTAATCCCAGTAAGGTAGAACTAATACTTCATACCATGTCTCTATTTTGTAAAATAAAAGCTCGCTAGTAGTTGTGAATATTCAGAAATATAATAGGCTCAGCCCAACTGTGCATTTCAACTCAACAAGTTAGGGTTGGAAATTTTAAAGTCTTGTAAATTTATTTTCAACTCTAACTAAGTTATGACTTAAACAAAATGAGTGTTGTTGTGCTTGAAAAATAAAATAGGACTGCGATTGTTGTTCATTGAATACAAATCAAGTGCATTGTTCTATGCCAAATGGCGCAGCTCAAGAACTTCATCGGTAGTAGTTAAAATTAAGTTTTGACACCATATCTAGCTTCTTCTCTCTCAAACCTTCCTAGGAAATGTGAATTTGAAGAAATCCAAATAGACTAAGGCCATTAGTGGATTTCAGCCAAAATCCATTGATGGACCTAGACATGTCCAATTGCATCCATTTTAAGTCTTGTGAATTTCTGGTGTTGTGAGGACTCCAACAGTGCTATATATTATTTATTTAAAGCTCTCCCGAGGTGCTCCAACTTGGCGATAAATTTTAGTATAATTATGGGCATGGTATCAAAAAAGGAGTAATATATAAAATAAAATAAATAGATAAAATAGAAAATAAATAAATTAAAATTTTAAAAAATTAATAAAAATACAAATAAAATACGTGTATATATATATATATATAATATTAAAGAAAAATAAAAAATAGGAAAAAAAGTAGAGTATATAGATTAAAAAAATCATATAATGAAATGAAATATATCTATAAAATATAAAATGTATTTTTATAATTGATACGGTGGTAAGGGGGGGGAGGGGTCGTCCAATTCGGGTTAGAAGCGGGGTTAGCTGCCAACGTAGAGATCAAAGTCAAGGTGATCAATGCTAGAGAGTCAACGATATCGCCCATAGTGGTCGAGCAGAGATTGACTGCAATTGTCGATCGGGTCAGGCAATGCCCGATCGGTAGATGGCTTCCGAATGGAATGCTACGGCCAAATCATCGGGCGCTCAGTACGGATCGAGGAACGAGACCGTAGCGCTTGTCCGATCGGGCGGAGATAGTCTACTGAACCCAGTTACTGCAGGGAAGAGTAGCCAAGGCCGACCAAGTGGAGGGGTCCCCAGCCGAGCGGCTACCCCGCTTGGCCAAGCAGAGGGATCATTGACGTATCTCTTAATATCCTTCTGGGAGATAGTACCACTGACACAAGACATGGTCAACAGGCGGATCGTACGACAGAAGCTTCTACTGTCTCATCAGGGATTTACATGCCTTGTTAAGGTATGGTGTCAGAGATACTTTTCTGACATGTCCTTTCATGAGATGGTTGGGAAAGCATGCACGTGCCTTGGAAAACGTGTGCGTCACCCGCTAGGGCGCTATATAAAGGGGGGGTCATGCACCAGTGGAGGTACGCATTATTTACTATTCACGAAAATAGGTACATATATATAAAAATCGGTTTGAGAGGTAAGACTCTCAAACCGCATGTCAAACCCATACAAGCATCAAGAGTTTAATCCTTAACATCTGAGGTAAACTCCACAATTAGCCCTCTGTCTTGTCACAAGACCAACACCACATGAGCACATGACACCCAATGTGGTGGACACATCACACTTGCATGCAATAAAAAACAAACCACACATGACAATACACGTTCTTAAGCCCACAATTAGACTTTGCATTCACACTTTCATCAAGAAAAACTACAAAATCAAGCACCATGTAGTTACCAAGCCATGCACAGATGCAAGCCAAAGCCATAAGCAAAGTTTGGACAACAAGCCAGAGCCATGGATGCAAGCCAAATCCAAATGCAATCTTCGGACATCAAGCACAGAACAACATCAGCATTGTAGTTTCCATTTCCTTCATGTTCAATCAACATTATACCTTCAAACACCATCCAACAATGGCCTACAACCTACAAATGAAGAGCTCTAAAGAGGTTTCAAGTCCACAAACTGGTGGGTATGTATTTAGACCTTCTAAAATAGCCAATCCACATCTGGTGCAATGCCTTGGTACCAACACCTATTTCTAGCTTCCCACATATAATAGATTGAGCTAGAGATAGCTAGATGTTGGGCCTTCATCTTTCTACCACCACCCTTGTAATGTCTCCTAAAAATTTGATACAACTCCTCAAAGGATTTGAAGTTGTGCTTGATCTCCAACCATCGCTTCACCTTGCACCAAAGTTCACAAACCACCGGGCATTCAAAGAAGACATGTTGATTTGATTCTTCTTGTTGTTGGCACATGCCACAATCCTTGTTTGGCTCATACTTCATTCTATCCTTGGTCCTCAACCTCCCATGAGCTAGCATCCATAGTGTGAAGCGATGCTTTGGCATGATTTTTGACTTTAACACCATAGATTTCCATGCAACTTCCGACCCCCTTGGCATGAAGAAATTGTATGTATTTTTAACTCCATTTTCTATCCCAACAAACCAATCCATCGTCCTCATATTTGCACTTCCAACACCATTTGAGGTTCTTAAGATCTTGTTCTGAATTTCTATAAGCCTCTTGATCAAAGGGGATCCGAAGCTTTGCTTTCCCATGCCCAAAAATCTGCACCTTTCATATAATGATGGTGTACCCACTTAATCCATATAGATTCTGTTTTGGACTTGATATCCCATAAGATTTTGCTCAACAAAGCCTCATTCCATGCAAGTAGATCTCTAAGGTCATATCCCCCTTCTTGCTTTGGTAGAATTTTTTTTTCCCAAGATATAAGAGGGTATTTGGAGGACCAAACAAACGTATGGAAAATGGCTTTAATCTTATCTACAACTCCACAAGGAATTGGAAGCATTGAAATCCAAAAGCATTCCATTCCTTGTAGAACCGTACTTATCAATTCCAATCTTCCTGCATATGATAAAGTATGCTTGGGCCAAGCATTTATCTTTCTTGTAATAGCATCTAGTAGTGACCCATAATTAGCGATACTCAATTTTTCTGCCGCCAATGGAATACCCAAATATCGGAAAGGGAAGGAACCTTCTTGAAAACCCAAAAGATCAAGATTTTGGGCCTTCACTCTTGCATCTACACCGACCATAAAAATCTGCATTTTTTATGGATTTGCTTTTAGTTCTGAGGTCCTTCCAAAGAAATCCAAGCAATCCACTAAATGTTGTGTAGAAGATGTATCCGCTCGGCAAAATATCATAAGATCATCCACATAAACAAGGTGTGTGATGCCCACCTCCTTGCACATTGGGTGGAAGTGAAATGATGACAATTTGGAGGTGGCTTTTGTTAGTTAGAGCCCTAGAGCCAATCATTTGATGATTGTATGGACTCATGTATATCATATTCTTGTATATATATATTAAGGCATTTGGTTTTTGGTTGTTATGCTTATTTGTATTAGTGCCAGATAAAATAAGTATAGTAACGTCCTTGAGTAGAAGGTTCTTACCTATATCAATTGATTGGTTGAATCGATAGTGAGATAATATAGGGAACACTACTCTAAATCATTCCTAGTCGAGTATTAACATTCAGGGACAATGTTAATACAATAAGACTAGCATGTAGGTCAACTCGATGACTTGATCTCACAAGTCATGGATATGGAGATATCAAGTTGACACATGGGTATGCATTGGAGAATGTATACTGAATGACCCGCCATGAGAAAGTATCATGGATCATTATATGAGTGTCATATATTTTCTCATGTGGCTATTAGTATGACTACTAGTCCTTAGACCTGAAGTCACCATGGATCCCTACATAAGGAGTTATGTACTTTGGTTTCGTCAAACGTCACCCGTAACTGGGTGGACTATAAAGGCGATTACTGGGTATATAACGAATTATGTAGAGGGATGTGAGTGATGTAGATGGGATCTATCCCTCCCATATGACGGGAGCGACATCGGTATTCTTGATAGAGTGAGACCACTAAGTGCATGGCCATGCCCAAATGAGTCAACATTAGATGTTGAGCTCATTTGATCGAGTGAGTCTACTTGGAGTTAAAGATTTAGATTGATTAGAGGATGACACGGTCTATGCCTCATATTGATCAATCTAGATGTCTAGGATAGAAGGACACTTGTCATATATTGTGAGGAGTCACAAGGTGATGTTGGATCTCGACATTCTTGTAATTTGGGTAGTAATGATGTGTTGCTAGATACCGCTCATTACTTATGCTCCTAAATGGGTTTAGGGCATTGCCAACGTTACAAGAACCTATAGGGTCACACACTAAGGACAATTAGATGGAGATTTGGTTCATACGATGAACCAAGAGGATTAGATTCATTTGATGAATCAAATTGGATTAAGAGTAATCCAAATTGGGCTAATTGAGTTAGACTCAAATTGATTCATGTATTTAATGAGTCTAATTTAGATTATGACTCATTAGATCAATTTAATTTAATGAATTAGATTCATTATATTAAGTTGGCTTGAATCAAATGGTTTGATTAGATCAACCATGAGAGAGATTGAGTCAAGTTTGACTTGACTAGAGAGGAAGAGGAAGAGTCAAGTTTGACTTGACTCTTTGCCACATCATGAGTGAGGTGGCAAGATGTGGACCAATAGTGTTGTTCCACATCATCTTGCTTTGCCACCTCATGGAGGTTACAAGCCTCCATTGCATTTAATGTGGGTTGGCCACATTAAATGAGTGGAGGTTACTCCTTTGCCACATCATTGTGAGGTGGCAAGATGTGGACCAATGGCAATGGTCCACATCTTCATGATGTGCCACATCATAGGAGTTACACAACACCTCTTAATGGCCTCCACTTAATTGTAATTAAGTGGAAATGGGGTTACACAACAAAATGTGGCCGGCCACTTTAGAGGTGGGAATGAAATTCATTTTTCATTCAACTCCTCATTTACTCCTTCTTCTTCCTTGTGCTCTCTCCTTGCTCTCCCTCCTCTTCCTTGCCGTGACCTATCAAGGTGCTAGCACACCTTTGTTTAGGTTTTCTCCATCAAGAATTGTTCATGTGGATACTTCTAGAGGACCGACGCTTGACGGTCTAGAGATCCGGCAACTCCTTGGACGAGCGGGAACGCGAAAGGGCACGCTTCAAGGTATATTCTTAACACATAGATCTAGGAGTAGATCTAAAATATTTAAAACTCGTACTCGTAATTTTTCGTTCGGCTTTCCTTTCACGGATCTACGGCTTTGGGTGATTCGGGGTTTTCACGGCCCGAAAAACCCCAACAGTGGTATCAGAGCCACGTGTAAGGCTTGTACGAGTTTAATTTTTTGGTTTTATGAAAACTAAAGTTTCTGTAATTTTCTGTAAAATTATGATTTTATAGTTTTTATGGGTAATTTTTCCATAGAAGCGAAGCACAAGTGTCTCGGCACTTGTAGGCTTCGGCTACCGAAAAGATTTTTCCAAAACGGCTTCGTTTTGCCCCAAATCCGTTTGGGACAGCGGGCTTGGGTGCCATTAGATCGCAAAGGAGCAACTCACGATTGTTAGATCGTGGGTAGGGGTACTGACCCTAACCCCGCAAGGGGATTTGCTCCGCGATTGCACCCGAAATTGCTAAAAATGAACCCGCCGGGAAGATTTTTCTGAAACGGCAATGTCTCGGCCCAAATCGTTTTGGGACAGCGGGTTTAGGCACTGTTGGATCGCAAAGGAACCCTCGCGATGGTTAGATCGCGGGTAGGGGGCGCTTCCCCTGGGCCCCGCAAGGGGATCCGTTCCGCGATTGCGCCCGAAACCGCTAAAATTGTAAAAATTAATTTTAAAATTATAGAAAATTATGAAAATATATAATTTTTAATTATATATAAATTTTGTGATAGTCATGGCCCAAAAACCCAATATGATTGGATTGTGTTGTAATTCATAATACGACCTGCGTGCCGTTATGTGTTTGCGCGTGTTGTATGTTTTTATTTTTTTTTTTCCGCGACCTGCGCGTCGTGCCTTCTCTTATATTCTTGTTGTAAATTAGATTTAGACTCGAATGTAACTCGAGTTTCAAATTGTAATGTACAAATTGGAGCGGTGGAGGGTCCACACGAGTGGAGTTGCGAGGCGGGCACGAGCAACACAAGGTGGTCAAAGGGAGGAGCTTGGAGAAGCTGTTGACCCTAGGTTGACCATTCGATCTTCTCATTGGCTTGAGAAGATCGTAGTAGGGCCATGACTAAATCACAAATAGATTAATTAGTTAATTGCTTATGTATATGATGCATGTTTAATAAGTAATTAATTAATTAGTGCCTTACGATTAGATTAGATCTAAGTCGTGCACATGATGCACCCTTGCGATTAGATTAGATCTAAGTCGTGCACAAGATGCATCCTTTTCGATTAGATTAGATCTCGATCGAGCCAACTCTAAATGCCTAACCGTGCCGTGATACCTATCACTACCTCGATCACATGTATTGTTGAATCTGCCAAAGCAGAGCAATACATATTATCTTGGTAGGGTACGGAGGGACAATCTTAGTCCCGCCTATCAACGCATGGGTGAATACAAACTCAATTAGATTGAGTATTCCTAGTTACTCGGTTGGATCGAATCAACTATAGGCATTCTTCCAATAGTTGGAAAGGTAGGACAAAATCACATTTATATTAACTCTCGGGCGTATTAGCCAAAGCTAACTCGAGTTTTAATATAAATATGGATCTTGATCCTATAAACAAGAGTTGCATAGAGATGTAATTGGTAATCGTTACCTACCGATCATACTAAGCCTTGGGCGTATTAGCCAAAGCTAACTCAAGGGTTAGTATGATGTGGATCTTGTCCCACATGAATTATAGTATTCAGTGGGAGCATCATTTAATTAAAGGCCTAATTAAATGATTTTTAAAAGAATATGATATTTATTTCTGTAAATTTTCTGTTGTAGATAACCATGACGTCGAACACGAATTCCTTCTCCCTGCGATCTGTCCTTAAGAAGGACAAGCTCAACGGAGCAAATTTCCTGGACTGGTACAGGAACCTGAGAATAGTTCTCACCCAAGAACGTAAACTGTACGTTCTGGAGCAGCCCATTCCGGAGGCTCCTCCTGCCACTGCCACGCGAGCAGACCAAGATGCTTACAAGAAGCATCAAGATGACGCATTAGATGTGTCCTGTCTTATGCTCGCGACCATGAACTCTGAGCTTCAGAAGCAACATGAGTTGATGGGTGCTTATGATATGGTTGAACATCTTTGTCACCTATATCAAGGACAAGCAAGGCACTGGAAGAGGAACTCCAAAGGATACCTGGAAGATCTTAAGAAGAAGAGAAATAAGGTTTCTACTTCAGGTATAAATGTTATAGAAGTCAACCTCTCTATTTCTTCGTCGTGGGTATTAGATACCGGATGTGCTTCGCACATTTGTACTAATGTACAAGCACTGAGAAATAGCAGAGCATTGACAAAGGGTGAGATAGACCTACAAGTAGGCAATGGAGCACGAGTTGCTGCTATTGCTGTAGGAACTTATCATCTATCTCTTCCCTCTGGGTTTGTACTAGAATTAGATGATTGTTGTTATGTGCCTGCCTTGACTAAGAACATAATTTCAGTTTCTTGTTTGGACAAGAAAGGATTTTCGTTTATAATAAAGAACAAATGTTGTTCTGTCTATTTAAACGATATGTTCTATTGTAGTGCACCTCTGATGAACGGACTCTATTTTCTAGACCTTGAGAGCCCTATCTATAACGTTAGTACCAAGAGGTTCAAATCGAATGATATGAACCACACCTATCTCTGGCACTGTCGCTTAGGTCATATAAATGACAAGCGCTTATCCCAGCTCCATAAGGATGGTTTGCTGGACTCATTTGATTTTGAATCATATGAGATATGCGAGTCATGCCTACGAGGCAAGATGACCAAGACTCCCTTTAGTGGGCACAGCGAGAGAGCGACTGATTTGTTAGACTCATACATAGTGATGTATGTGGCCCTTTCAATGTCGCTGCTAGAAACGGTTATAGGTACTTCATCACATTTACTGATGACTTCAGTAGATATGGTTATGGTTTATGAATCCTTTGAAAAGTTCAAAGAATTCAAGAATGAAGTACAGAACCAGCTTGGCAAGAGTATTAAGGTACTTCGATCAGATCGAGGTGGTGAATACTTAAGCCATGAGTTTCGTGACTACTTAGCTGAGTGTGGGATTTTATCTCAACTCACTCCTCCTGGAACACCACAGTGAAATGATGTATCCGAAAGGAGGAATCGTACCTTATTAGATATGGTACGATCTATGATGAGTCACACAGATCTTCCTACATATCTATGGGGATATGCTCTAAACACGGCAGCTTTCATTCTCAACCGAGTTCCATCCAAGGCCGTGATAAAGACACCATATAAGATATGGACTGGTAGAGATGCCCAGGTGTCTTTCATGAGGATTTGGGGCTGTGAGGCTTACGTATGACGTCAAGTCTCAGACAAATTAGGACCCAAATCCGACAAGTGCTATTTCATCGGATATCCCAAGGAAACTAAGGGATATTACTTCTACATTCCCAGTCAGCACAAGGTAGTTGTGGCAAAGACTGGGGTCTTTCTAGAAAGGGATTTTATTTCTAGAAAGACTAGTGGGAGCGCGTTCGATCTTGAAGAAGTTCAAGATGCGAACAATAGCACTGATGCCTCGATGGAAATTGAACTGGAACCACAAAGTGTTGTGGATGATGTTGTTCCACAAGGAGTTGAGGAACAACAACCGGTTCAAGTAGACATACCTCTTCGCAGGTCTGATAGGGTACGTCGTCAGCCTGAGAGATACTCATTTCTCTTGTCTGACCATGATGACATTGTGCTCATAGAGGATGAGCCCACCACCTATCAAGAAGCTGTGATGAGACCAGATTCCGAGAAATGGCTAGAGGCCATGAGATCCGAAATGGAATCCATGTACACCAACCAAGTATGGACTTTGGTTGATCCACCTGAAGGGGTAAAACCCATTGGGTGTAAGTGGGTCTTTAAGAGAAAGACTGACATGGATGGACTTATCTATAAGGGTCGCTTGGTAGCTAAAGGTTTCAAGCAAATTCATGGTATTGACTATGATGAAACCTTTTCTCCAGTAGCGATGTTTAAGTCCATTCGGATCATGCTTGCTATTGCAGCATACCATGACTATGAGATATGACAGATGGATGTCAAAATCACGTTTCTGAATGGAAACCTGCTCGAGGATGTGTACATGACACAACCTGAGGGTTTTGTAGATCCACAACATACTAGCAGAGTATGCAAGCTGCATTTATGGACTAAAGCAAGCTTCTCGGAGCTGGAATCTTTGATTCGATGATGCAATCAAACAGTTTGGTTTCGTCAAGAATGAAGATGAGCCTTGTGTCTACAAGAAGGTTGTAGGGGACATAGTTGTCTTCCTCATATTGTATGTGGATGACATACTACTCATTGGGAAGGACATCCCTATGCTTCAGTCTGTCAAGACTTGGCTAGGGAGTTGCTTCTCAATGAAGGACTTAGGTGAAGCATCCCGCATTCTAGGGATACAGATCTATAGAGATAGATCTAAGAGATTGCTTGGCCTAAGTCAGAGTACATACATTGACAAGGTACTCCTTCGGTTTGCCATGCAGAACTCCAAGAAGGGATTTCTGCCGATGTCACATGGCGTGAGTCTTTCGAAGACTCAAGGTCCCTCTTCTAGAGAGGAGAGAGACCGCATGGATCAGATCCCTTATGCCTCAGCTATAGGATCGATCATGTACGTCATGTTATGTACTCGACCTGATGTCTCGTATGCTTTGAGATACCAGTCAGATCCAGGTGAAAGTCACTGGATAGCGGTCAAGAATATTCTTAAGTACTTAAGAAGGACTAAAGAATATTTCTTGATATATGGAGGCAATGATGAGCTAACTGTAAAGGGTTACAGTGATGCCAGCTTCCAGACCGATCAGGATGATTACCGATCGCAGTCAGGGTTTGTGTTTTGCTTAAATGATGGTGCTGTCAGCTGGAAGAGTTCGAAGTAGGATACAGTAGCTGATTCTACAACAGAAGCCGAGTACATTGCTGCATCAGAGGCAACAAAGGAGACAGTTTGGATCCGCAAGTTCATCACTGAACTTGGGGTGGTTCCTAGCATCGCTGACCCAGTTGAGCTCTATTGTGACAACAATGGAGCTATAGCACAGGCGAAGGAACCTCGCTCACACCAGCGGACCAAGCATATACTACGGCGCTTCCATCTCATTCGAGAGATTATCGATAGAGGAGATGTGAAGATTTGCAGAGTACCTACAGAGTCTAACATCGCAGATCCCTTGACCAAGGCTTTGGCACAGAGGAAGCATGATGGTCACACTAGGTCATTAGGCCTTAGAGCCTATACTGATTGGCACTAGTGCTAGTGGGAGATTGTTAGTTAGAGCCCTAGAGCCAATCATTTGATGATTGTATGGACTCATGTATATCATATTCTTGTATATATATATTAAGGCATTTGGTTTTTGGTTGTTATGCTTATTTGTATTAGTGCCAGATAAAATAAGTATAGTAACGTCCTTGAGTAGAAGGTTCTTACCTATATCAATCGATTGGTTGAATCGATAGTGAGATAATATAGGGACACTACTCTAAATCATTCCTAGTCGAGTATTAACATTCAGGGACAATGTTAATATAATAAGACTAGCATGTAGGTCAACTCGATGACTTGATCTCACAAGTCATGGATATGGAGATATCAAGTTGACACATGGGTATGCATTGGAGAATGTATACTGAATGACCCGCCATGAGAAAGTATCATGGATCGTTATATGAGTGTCATATATTTTCTCATGTGGCTATTAGTATGACTACTAGTCCTTAGACCTGAAGTCACCATGGATCCCTACATAAGGAGTTATGTACTTTGGTTTCGTCAAACGTCACCCGTAACTGGGTGGACTATAAAGGCGATTACTGGGTATATAACGAATTATGTAGAGGGATGTGAGTGATGTAGATGGGATCTATCCCTCCCATATGACGGGAGCGACATCGGTATTCTTGATAGAGTGAGACCACTAAGTGCATGTCCATGCCCAAATGAGTCAACATTAGATGTTGAGCTCATTTGATCGAGTGAGTCTACTTGGAGTTAAAGATTTAGATTGATTAGAGGATGACACAGTCTATGCCTCATATTGATCAATCTAGATGTCTAGGATAGAAGGACACTTGTCATATATTGTGAGGAGTCACAATTAGTAGTCACAAGGTGATGTTGGATCTCGACATTCTTGTAATTTGGGTAGTAATGATGTGTTGCTAGATACCGCTCATTACTTATGCTCCTAAATGGGTTTAGGGCATTGCCAACGTTACAAGAACCTATAGGGTCACACACTAAGGACAATTAGATGGAGATTTGGTTCATACGATGAACCAAGAGGATTAGATTCATTTGATGAATCAAATTGGATTAAGAGTAATCCAAATTGGGCTAATTGAGTTAGACTCAAATTGATTCATGTATTTAATGAGTCTAATTTAGATTATGACTCATTAGATCAATTTAATTTAATGAATTAGATTCATTATATTAAGTTGGCTTGAATCAAATGGTTTGATTAGATCAACCATGAGAGAGATTGAGTCAAGTTTGACTTGACTAGAGAGGAAGAGGAAGAGTCAAGTTTGACTTGACTCTTTTCCACATCATGAGTGAGGTGGCAAGATGTGGACCAATAGTGTTGTTCCACATCATCTTGCTTTGCCAACTCATGGAGGTTACAAGCCTCCATTGCATTTAATGTGGGTTGGTCACATTAAATGAGTGGAGGTTACTCCTTTGCCACATCATTGTGAGGTGGCAAGATGTGGACCAATGGCAATGGTCCACATCTTCATGATGTGCCACATCATAGGAGTTACACAACACCTCTTAATGGCCTCCACTTAATTGTAATTAAGTGGAAATGGGGTTACACAACAAAATGTGGCCGACCACTTTAGAGGTGGGAATGAAATTCATTTTTCATTCAACTCCTCATTTACTCCTTCTTCCTTGTGCTCTCTCCTTGCTCTCCCTCCTCTTCCTTGCGGTGACCTATCAAGGTGCTAGCACACCTTTGTTTAGGTTTTCTCCATCAAGAATTGTTCATGTGGATACTTCTAGAGGACCGACGCTTGACGGTCTAGAGATCCGGCAACTCCTTGGACGAGCGAGAACGCGAAAGGGCATGCTTCAAGGTATATTCTTAACACATAGATCTAGGAGTAGATCTAAAATATTTAAAACTCGTACTCGTAATTTTTCGTTCGGCTTTCCTTGCACGGATCTACGGCTTTGGGTGATTCGGGGTTTCCGCGACGCAAAAAGCGGTTTTCGCGGCCCGAAAATCCCAACAGCTTTGAGTTTCCTTGATAACACCTCAATACATAATCCAAACAATAGGGGAGAAAGGGGATCCCCTTGCCTAAGTCCTCTTTGTCCACTAAAGAAACCATAAACTCCACCATTAAGAGAGATAGAGTAAGAGATCATTGTGACACATTCCTTGATCCAATTGCAATATCATTGGGAAAAATCAAAATCAATGAGTGTCTACATAAGGAAATCCCAATCCACCATGTCAAAAGCTTTTTTATCCACTTTGATCATGCATCTAGGAGAAACTCTTTTCTTTGCATATTTCCGGAGCAATTCTTGAGTCAAATATATGTTGTCACCTATGGAACACCCCTTTATAAACGCTACTTGAGCCGGATCCAATAAGAAATCCATAACTTTCGATAACCGGCCAGTAAGTATCTTCGACATAACTTTGTAGAATACATTATAGCATGAAGTTGGTCTATAGTCTGCTACCCCCACTGCATGGTCTCCTTTCGGCACAAGTGAAATTAAGGAGTGGTTCCATTGTTTTAGTAGTTTGCCACTTTGAAAAAAATTCCTGCACAGCTGCAATAAAATCGTTACCAATAATATCCCAAGATAAAGTAAAGAACTTCGAATCGTAGCCATCCGGACCCGGGGCTTTTCCACACCCAATATCATGCACAGCAGCTTTTATTTCTTCTATAATAATCGACTTGCTTAGATTCTCAGTTTGCCCCAAGGTTAGCTTCCTTCTGGTGACCTCATTGCTGTCCAAAAATCTGCACACCTTTTTTTTGACCAAGTAAACCATGAAAGTAGTCAACAAATTTCTCTGCTACTTCACCTATGCTTGTGTTTTGATCCCCATTTCATTTCTTGAGTGTGATGATTGCATTCCTCTTGTTGTTTCCCTTCATCACATCATGGAAAAACTTTGTGCATTTATCCGCACTCTTCAAGTATACATTCTTGGCCCTTTGTTGGTAGAATTGTCTTTCCGCTTCGGCTAATAGATTTGCTTTCTTCCTTATGTGAGTGTACTCTATAGGAGTTGGGCCACCATCTAGAATGCCTCTTTGGACCTCCTCTAATTCTTCTTTTTCTCTTTTTGCCTTCTCCGAGATGTGTCCAAAGTTATTCTTGTTTAGCTCCCTCAAGCACCTTTTCAAGTGGAACATCTTTGCCTTGAGAACATATTGAGCATTTCCTTGTATAGGGGTTTCCCATGAGTCCTTCACAATCTTCTCAAAGACTTCATGCAATGTCCACATGGTAATAAATTTAAAATCTCTATTTGAAGACCTGTCTTTGGACAATGTGTGCACAATAGTATATGAATGGTCTGAGAGACAACCCGGTGCCGTAAACTCTACATATCCATCAAAATCTGCCATCAACCAAAAAGAATTAACCAAAGCTCTATCTAGCTTGCAAGAAACGTTACCATTAGACCATGTAAAGACATCCAATGGAATGGAGATCCACCAACCCACAAGTTTGTGTAAAAATCTGCATATCTCTCATTTCATGATTTGTAATCGGAGAACCACCTTTCTTTTCATCAATAGACAAGAATGAGTTAAAATCACCCATAACCATCAAAGCATCAATAATATTATCTCCCAAATCTACAAGTGCCTCCCATAAAGGTCTTCTTGTAACACTTGAATGAAGCTCATAGACAAAAGTTACAAAGAAGCTCCTGCTAGAGATGCGACATCGAATATGACAATGTATATATTGATTAGTAGTCATAATAATATCCAAATCAACCTTATGCAAATCCCAAAGAACTAGTATGCGGCCATGATTAGAAAGATTGAAATTATGTGCATGTTCCATACCTGAGAACCTCCTTTGTAATATAGGACTTAGTGACTCTTCCTTGAGTTTTGTTTCCATCAATGCCATGAGTTAAATGTCTTTTTGCTGAAGGAGATGTTGTACCCCCTCCATGATTTAGGGGGTTGTGAAAGCCCCTAATATTCCAAGAAGCAACCTTCATTTTTTACCATTACGGGCTGCTGGCACCCGTAGTCTTGTGCCAATTATAGGGGCAGGCATACTACTTTCCGTATCCCCACTTGCAAATGATGTAGCAGTAGGCAATGAGGAAGATGTTGATGCCTCCGATACCGTATGAATGGTCTCACTTGCTGCCCCATCTTCTTATGATGTAGTGGAGGAAGAAATAGAGGAGGATGAGCTCCCTTCACTTGAAAGTGCCAGTTGTTGGACTACTTTCGATAGCTGCCCTTGCTTGGTATCTTTAGGTACCTCTTCATTTGTTTCCACCTCTTGAGGGGGTTGTTGTTGTGGCATTTGATCCTCTCCTTGGTGGCTTTCATTCTCACAATTTGGAGGAATTATATCCACCGGTATGGGACTGTTCACAATGACGATTGCAAGCTCTTGTTGATCAACTGCCACCTTAACATTTGGTCCTTGTTGCATTGGTCGCCATTGTTGTCTTGTACGATTCCTATACCTCGTTCTTGTCCCCCAACGACCTCTAGCTGATTGAGATCTTGGTCTCCCATATCCTTGCACATTTGGATCAGTTTGAGGGTTATTTTGTTACTGCCCAACCGGTGTAGCCTTTCCACGATAATTCTCCGATCGATGACCCAATTTGTTACATGTTTGGCAAAAGTCCGGAACCATTTCATATATGATTTTCAAATCCACTTGAACACCAGTAGGGAGGGTGATAGGGACTTCACGAACATGTTCACCAATAGCCGGAATCTCCACCATAAGCCTTGCATACTCCAATCGTTCCCTTGTCCTTGTCAAATTGTCGGTGTACAATGGCTTGCCAACTTCCGATCCAATCTTGCTTAGGACAAGTTGTCTCCAACAATTTGGTGGGAGGCCATGAATTTGTATCCACACCGGCATAAACCGTCCATCTTCATCAAACATAAAACACTTGGGCATTATCTTCAAGAATATCAAAACACCGAAGGCAAAGTAAGGTCCTCCTTGAAGAACTCTTTGACGGTCTTCATCTTTATCAAACTTATATACCACCCAACCACTCTTGTGTAGGAAGAATTTGTGAGGGGTCTTCCATTGAGAACCAATGTATCAGACTCCATCTCTGCCCAGATGATGACCCATGAAGCATCCAACCAAACAAAATCCCATTGCATCCTCCACATTGTTTATGTCTTCAAAACGGAAGTCTAACCTTTCTCCTTTTGCTTTGTACTGATCTAGGTCCATAGCAAGCTTAGTTTTGCGATTGTTTTTGAAAAGCCTAGCCCAATCTTGCTTCTTTGGTAGCTGATTAGTCCTCGCATTGTTCACAGCATCATTCCTTCGGTCCGGTAGAGTGTTAGGCGCTGGAGCTTGCTGTTCTTCCACCTCCGGCAAGGTCTCCACCTCCTCCACCGGTGGTGGTGGTGGTGGTGGAGGGCTTCCTTGGGCATGTGGTGGCTGAGGAGAAGACCCTACACGTTGTAGGGTGGCCACCCCATTAGATTCCTTAGCCACATCAACATGATCGTCCAACTCAGCAATGTCTGATTTGTCCACTTATCCACTTGTTTTTGCCACATAGGATGCTTCATTTGCCACCTCATCTTCATTTTTCACCTCCCTAGGCCCCTTTTGACTAGAGTGTCTCTTGCTCTTCCCCTTTCCTTTAGCCATGAAGAAGAGGAGACCAGCTGTACCTTCGAAATGCTTCACCGCCCAAGTTGGCCAATGAGATCCCTTGACATTTGTTGTCTTTGACCAAACCTTAGGTGAGTTGGCAGCCTCCAAACCTCCCCCAACCACTTGGAAGAACAAGAGTGGAGGGGAGGGCCGATCCTGGCTGGAGAAGATGGCCAAAGCCGGAGCAGTTCGCCGAAGATGCAAAAATCTACCATATGGCACTAGAGTGAGGGGAAATCAACTATAGGGACACTTACCTTGCTGTTTTAGCCTCAAAACATCCATAAGAAAGCCCTCCACAGGTTATGAAAGACACACACAGCGAGAACGAGCCCTCGTCCTACCAGTGAGGAGGATAGAAACCTCCGCTGGTCATGATGGAGGGTTGTCCACGCAAAGAAGCCACCGGAGCACCAAGAATCCTAGAGAGAAGTTGGAGCTTCTCTCACTAAAACCTCCCGACCCTCACACTTGCGGTTACTGTTGCTCCATTTTCTTCCATCTTTTCAGTGACTAACTTGAGCCTCAGAGGGCCAATGCCAGAGACCCCTTCCCTTGCTCGGCATTAACGTTTCATGTTTGCAGAGCGAAGCGAGGTCTACGCGCGGTCAACCCAAAAGCCACATCCCCAGCTAACCTTCTTCACGATTTTCGGACAGGATCATATTGGCATCATCTGTCAGAACGTAGCCTGCATTCGATACATGGAGATGGAGGATGTTGGATGACTCACCATGGTGACCCTAACAAAGGAGGAGCTAGATATGCTGATACAAGCCCAAGCAGTAAAAATGGTGGAGCAACAACAGAAACAAGCGATGTCCGAGCGCTAAGTACATGAGCCCGCGGCATCAGTAGTGGGTCAGTAGGCCGGATACGAGGACCGAGCGGATCATGTGTCCGTTCAGGGACAGAATAAGAAGCCGACCGGCACATACGGGGAAGCACCCAATGTGTCGATCCCCTTTCATCGCGCGTTGTTCCAGACTCCCTCAGAGGAACAGTGTTGTGTGGAGAGAGAACTGGGATCCTCTTCAAACGACAAGCTCGTTTGAGATGCAAGGAAAGGGAAAGCGCCCAGAAATGATGATTCAGCCGAGCGGATCAACCGACAATTATCTCAGGAGATTCTAGACGGCCCCTTGCCCTGACATTATACCCCGCTGATGATCGGGAAATACAATGGAATGACCGATTTGGACGACCACTTGGCGAAGTTCGATAACGTGACCACGCTCCATCAGTACATCGATAGAGTGAAGTGTCAGATCTTCCTTACCACTCTTTCTGGATCAGCGCAACGCTGGTTCAAACTCCTACCAATCGGATCAATTCACAGTTTTAAAGATTTCCGAGCGGCATTCTTGCACCACTTCGCCAGCAGTCGCTGCTACCAGAAGAGAAGTGTTAATATGTTCACGTTGAAGTAGGGGCCCAAGGCGGCATTGAGGGCTTACATTAAGCGGTTCAACCAGGTAGTCATGGATATTCTATCGGTCTCCTCAGAGATATTGGTAAATGCCTTTGCATAAAGGCTTACCGAGGGGGGATTCTTCCGCTCCCTCATCCATAGACCGCCAAAGACTTCGACCACCTACTCAGGAGGGCCACTAAATATATAAATGTGGAGAAAGCCCAAGCGACACTTAGGAAGGAAGCACCTGCCGATCATACTGCTCCCATGGAATGACGGTCGACCACCAATCATCAACTGTCAAAAGGCCCACGATCGGGAGCAACACAGTCACACCAAGAGCTAAGAACACATGATGTGCAACATGTAGCAGCAAGTCGCCCGAAAGCTACAAGAGGTAAGTCATGGATGCCGTTGTTTTGTTCCTTCCATCAGTCGGCGACACACAATACACGCGACTGCTACGACCTGACACCAATTTCAAGCAAACCGGCTCCACGGGGATATCACCGTCGGTCACCATCTCCTGATCGACATCATCGACGCCAATCAACCGAGCGACGGGATGAAGACAGACTGGCGGACAAATAACGCCATCGTCAGCCTCAAAGAAGAAATAACATAAGTCTGGTCCAAGCTTTTGCTGAACAGAATAGACCCTCAGCTCGAGAGGAGGAAAACATGAGCAATGCAGCTCGAGGTGAAATTGGAATGATTGTCGATGGGTCTACCGGTAGTTATTCCAACCGAGCGAGAAAGTGACACGCCCAGCGGCTATAGATACATGTTGTTGGATGCAGCAAGGAGAAGACCGAGGGACCCAAGATCAGTTTCGACCCCCGAGACTTAGAGAGAGTAGAGATCCCTCATGACGATGCCTTGATCATCCGAGTGGTAATAGCTAACTATAACATTCACCGAACTTTTATTGATACAGGTAGCTCGGTGAATATAATCTTCAAGAAAGCATTCGATCAGCTGCAAATTGACAGGAGCGAACTGCAGCCCATTACGACCCCACTCTACGGTTTCACAGGCAATGAAGTGTTGCCGATCGGCCAGGCTTAGGGATGACAATGCGGTGGAGCAGGGCGGGGCAGGACTGGGTTTGACATCCCCATCCCCATCCCTAAATTCCATCCTCGTCCCCATCCCCACTTTTTCGAGTTCAGGGAATCCCCGAACTCTAACCAACGAGATCAAATCCTCATCCCCGCCCTCATCCCTGCTCTCATCCCAAAATTAATTTTATATTATTATTATTTTATTATTAATATTTTAAAATTTTTTAATATTAATATTATTATCAATATTATTTAATTACACTATTATTAATATTTTTAAAAATAATATAATAATAATAATAATATTATTATTATTATTATTATTATTATTATTATTATTATTATTATTATTATTATTATTATTATTTTCAGGACGGATTCGAGGATGTGGACAATATCCTCATACCTGTTTCGAACCTGCCCCCATCCCCGAATAAATCGGGGATCCCCGTCCCTGTTTTGGGTTTTCCTCGTGGGGCCTGAACCCGCGGGAAAAATTGTCATCCCTATCCAGGATTGGATGATCATATCGCTAGGAGAGGAACCTCTCAAGAGTATCAGAACTACAAACTTTACTGTGGTGGACGCGTCATCGGCCTACAATGTCATATTGGGGCGATCGACTCTTAATGAGTTCCGAGCGGTGGTGTCCACCTTCTGCTAGAAGATAAATTTTCCTGTGGACAATGAAGTAGGCGAAGTTAAAGCAGACCAATTGGTCACTCGGCTGTGCTACGTCGAGATGGTGAAATCCAAAGCAAGGGCCCCGCGGAAAGTTCCGCGTATGGAAGTGAACACTATTATAGAAGAAACTCCCACACTAATCTATGAGGAAAAGGAGGAGGTTCACATTCATCCCAGCCTATCGGAAGCCACTACATTTGTCGCCACTGACCTGACAAATGAAAAGAAGGTAGAGCTGGTTGCCTGCCTTAGGCAAAATCATGATGTGTTTGCCTGGTCGATACACGAGCTCCGGGGTATCTCACCAAGCGTAGCTCAATACTGTAGGATCGTTGCGGCCGGCTTAGAAGGAGGTTGGATATCCTGCAAGAATAAAAAGAAAGATAACCCTTCTCGAACTCTTTAAGCTAACACTTGCATAATAAACAAAGTAAATAAATAAAATATTAAAAGACGAGGCACAAGATATTTACTTGGTTACAACCGATATGGTCGTTAATCCAAGGAAGATTAAGCACTAAAACTCCTTCAGGCGGAGAAGCCTCTTATAGCGTTGAAGCACAGAAAACAGAAGCTCAACTACAACTAGAAGTGCACAAGTGTTGGAATTACAAGTAATGAGTTCGTTGAAAAGCTTCTGGACCAAGGCTATATTTATAACCTTGGTCGGGGCGCTTGGAAGGATTCTGGGTGTCCTGGGGGGATAAAATTTTATCCCCAACGTTCAGAACGTGAATGACGCATTCTGGTCAAATATGCTGGTTCGGGCGCTTGGAGCCATTCCGGGCGCCCCGGAGCAAAAAGTCAACAGTGGTTGACTTTTTATCCAGGACCTCTTCTCCGGTTCAGTCCCGCCTCGGTCCGGGTCTTCTGCTCCGGATCCGCTAGTAATCTGAAGATTCAGAGCTCCGGGTCGTCGGTGTCAAGTCGCAGCAATTCCGGGTCGTCTTGTTAGCAGCTAGTTGCAAAGGGATCGCTTGGAATTCGTTGATTGAAGGTGCTGCTTGAAACCCCCTTTTAAACAGTGCTCAAGGCACCCTAAGGCCCTTCCAAGGCGCCTTAAACTAGCCGAGTCGCCCGCGTGGATTAAGCTTGAACTGGTCGTGACTTATCTCTTCAAGGCGCCTTCTGTGCTCTCCAAGGCGCCTTCATCCACCAGTCCAAGGCACCTTGAGCTTCCTTCAAGGTGCCTCCAAGCTTGCTTCGTGGATAGCTCAGGCTTTGCACCCGAGGCGCCTCTAAGCCCCATGGAGGCGCCTCGGACACTGTTCATCCGAGGTGTACTTTGTGTTTTTGGTACCTGCAAACATGTTAGTGTTGGGTTTTTCGGGCCGCGAAAACCGCGTTTTCACGTCACGAAAACCCCAAAAGCCCCAGCCACCGGATCTATGCAAAGAAAAATAAAATAAAATACGAGTACGAGTTTCTAAACTTTGATCTAAATTAGATCTACAAAGGGGAAACCTTTTTATACCTTTGATGCGTGCCCTTTTCGTATCCCGCTCGTCCAAAGAGATGTCGTTTCTCTTGTTGTCAAGGTAGACAACTCTCTATGTGTATCCACACGAACACACTAGATGGAGAAGACCAAACAAAGGTGTGCTAGCACCTAGGATGTTCGGCCAAGAAGGAGGAGAGGGAGAGGAGAAGGAGAGCAAGAAGATGATGGAGTTACCAAATAAATTGAATGAAAAAATCAATTTTTCATCCACACTAAAGTGGTCGGCTACACATGGAGAAGTGTAACCCCCTTTCTCATTTAATGTAGCCATTAAAAGGGAATTTGTAACGTCCATAAGGTGGCACACACATGTGCTAGCCTTGATTATGTGGCACATCATTATTGGCCACTCAATGCCAACTCACCAATGAGGTGGCATAAAGTCAAGTCAAACTTGACTTAATCTCTCTCATGGTTGATCTAATCCAACCATTTAATTCAAGCCAATTTAATATAATGAATCTAATTCATTTAATTAAATTGATTCAATGAGTCATAATCTAAATTAGACTCATTTAACACATGAATTAACTTGAGTCCAACTCAATTAGCCCAATTAGGATTACTCTTAATCCATTTTGATTCATCAAATGAATCTAATCCTCTTGGTTCATCATATGAACATAATCTCCATCTAATTGTCCTTAGTGTGTGACCCTATAGGTTCTTGTAATGTTGGCAATGCCCCTAAACCCACTTAGGAGCATAAGTAATGAGCGGTATCTAGCAACACATCATTACTACCCAAGTTACAAGAATGTTGAGATCCAACATCACTTTGTGACTACTAATTGTGACTCCTCATAATATATGACAAGTGTCCTTCTATCCTAGACATCAAGATTGATCAATGTGAGGCATAGACCGTGTCATCCTCTAATCAATCTAAATCTTGAACTCCAAGTTGACTCACTAAATCAAATGAGCTCAATATCTCATATTGACTCATTTGGGCATGGCCATGCACTTCGTGGTCTCACTCTATCAAGAATATCGATGTCGCTCCCGTAATATAGGAGGGATAGATCCCATCTATATCACTCACATCCCTCTGCATAATTCGTTAGATATCCAGTAATTGCCTTTATAGTCCACCCAGTTACAGTTGACGTTTGACGAAACCAAAGTACATAACTCCTTATGTATGGATCCATGGTGACTTCAGGTCTAAGGACTAGTAGTCATACTAATAGCCACATGAGAAAGTATATGACACTCATATAACAATCCATGTTACTTTCTCATGGTGGGTCATTCAGTATACATTCTCCAATGCATACCCATGTGTCAACTTGATATCTCTATATCCATGACTTGTGATATCAAGTCATCGAGTTGACCTACATGCTAGTTTTATTACATTAACATTGTCCCTGAATGTTAATACTCGACTAGAAATGATTAAGAGTAGTGTTCCCTATATCATCTCACTATCGGTTCAACTAACCGATTGATATAGGTGAGAACCTTCTACTTAAGGACGCTATTATACTTAGTTTATTTGGCACCAATACAAGTAAGTATAATAACCAAAAATAAATGACTTTATTTATATAAGAATATGATACAATAAGTCTATAATACAATCATCAAATGATTGGCTCTAGGGCTCTAACTAACAATCTCCCACTACCACTAGTGTCAATCAGTGTAGGCTCTAAGCCCCAATGACCTAGTGTGACCATCATGCTTCTTCTGTGCCAAAGCCTTGGTCAAGGGATTTGCGATGTTAGCCTATGTAGGTACTCTGTATATCTTCACATCTCCTCTCTCGATAATCTCTCAAATGAGATGGAAGCGCCGTAGTATATGTTTGGTTCGCTGGTGTGAGCGAGGTTCCTTCGCCTGTGCTATAGCTCCATTGTTGTCACAATAGAGCTCAATAGGGTCAGCGATACTGGGAACCACCCCAAGTTCTGTGATGAACTTGCGGATCCAAACTGCCTCCTTTGCTGCCTTTGATGCAGCAATGTACTCGGCCTCTGTCGTAGAATCAGCTACTGTGTCCGGCTTCGAACTCTTCCAGCTCACAGCACCACCATTAATGCAAAATACGAACCCTGACTACGATCGATAATCATCCTGGTCGGTCTGGAAGCTGGCATTATTGTAACCCTTTACAGTTAGCTCATCATTGCCTCCATATATCAAGAAATATTTTTTAGTCCTTCTTAAGTACTTAAGAATATTCTTGACCGCTATCTAGTGACTTTCACCTGGATCTGACTGGTATCTGCTCGTCATGCTCAAAGCATACGAGACATCAGGTCGAGTACATAGCATGGCGTACATGATAGATCCTATCGCTGAGGCATAAGGAATCTGATCCATGCGGTCTCTCTCCTCTCTATAAGAGGGACCTTGAGTCTTCGAAAGACTCACGCCATGTGACATTGGCAGAAATCCCTTCTTGGAGTTCTGCATGGCAAACCGAAGGAGTACCTTGTCAATATATGTACTCTGACTTAGAGTTGACATGATTTAGAGTTGACATGATTTAGATCTAATCTAAACGATGATACGTATCATATACTCGATAGATCTAATCTAATCTAATCGAAGGGTGAATCATGTGCACGACTTAGATCTAATCTAATCGTTAGGCACTAATTAATTACTTAATCATGCATCACATATACACAATCAATTAATTAAATTAATTTGTGATTAGTCATGGCCCTAGTACGCCAACGTTACAAGAACCTATAGGGTCACACACAAAGGGCAATTAGATGGAGATTAGGTTCATATGATGAACCAAAAGGATTAGGTTCATGTGATGAACCAAATTGGATTAAGAGTAATCATAATTAAACTAATTGAGTTGGACTCAATTTTGTTCATGTGTTAAATGAGTCTAATTAGATTTGGATTCATTTAGTCAATTTAATTCAATGGATATAGATTCATTAAATTAAATTGGTTTGAATCAAATGGTTAGATTTGATCAACTATAGGAGAGAAGAGGTCAAGTTTGACTTGACTTGAGAAGGGAAGATGAAAGGTCAAGTTTGACTTGACCAATGCCACCTCATTTGTGAGTTGGCATAGAGTGGGCCAATGATGATGTTCCACATCATCAAGGATAGTACATGTGTGGGGTTCTAACAATCTCCCCCTTTTTGATGTGATCAACCCAAGTTAAGCTAGGGTCAAAAATAGATATGAAAATTAAACAATTTATTTTGCAATAACGTGCAACAAGATAGAAACATTAAATTTCAAAAATTTCTAATTTTTAATTTTTTACCTTTTCAATTTTCTACCTCCCCTTAGACTTATACTTTTTCTTCTCCCCCTTTGATCACATAAAAAATTAGGGTTGCAAGAAAAGTCTAAAGGTTGACACTTAGAAAATTATAAAAATCTATCTCAATGATTTTCTAAAAAATATTTCTAAGTCAAGACAAATTTCTAAGTCATTAAGAACTTTCTAAGAAGTATCTAATTTTCGCCATCAAGAAAAAAAATCTTTCTAAGCCCAAAACTTTATGCAAGAAAATTCAAGACAATTTTTTAGAACATTTAAAAAAATTTCTATGCATTTATTATTTTTTTAAAATTTTTTAATTCTCATGATTTTATCAGAAAATTTTAAAATTTTATTTTAATTTATCATAACTTCTTAAATCACAATTTTTCAGATTTAAGATAACAAATATTAAACATGCAAGAAATTGTATTGACAAACTAATTGGTAAAAATTCGTTTAACAATTTTTCTAATTTGAAAGATTCATTCGACAAAATATTTTGTAACTTGCAAGAATCTTTTGGCAATATTTTTGATTTGCAAAATTCTTTTGACAAAATAATTTGTAATTCACAAGAATCTTTCGTCAAAACTTTTTGCAACTCGAGAAACTCTTTCGATAATATTTCTAGTTTGCAATAATTTTTCGTCAAAATATTTTGTAATTCGAAAAATTCTTTCGATAATATTTCTAATTTGCAAGAAGTGTTCGGCAGTTGATTTTCTAATCCGAAAAACTCTTTCGATGATTCAATTTTTAATTCACAAAAATCTTCAAGTAATTTTTCGATTGGTTGAACCAATTGTTCAGAAGGTGGAGGCCATACCTGACTTACCTTGTCGGTCGTTGGTTCTCCCCCTGTTGAATTACTTTCTTCCGAAGATTCTCCCCCTCCATCGATGCTCATTGAAGAAGGGCTTTCTCTGTCCTTGGGATGGACTTTGGGTATTTCGCCAGTTTCTTCATTCTCGGACTGTTCCGTCGGCGGCTTGGTGTCCATTGAGTTGTCGGCTTCCAAAGGTTCTTCGTAGAGCTTCAAGAACTTCTCCCAAAGTTCTTTTGCGCTTTTATATTCGCCAACTCTATCAAGATCTTCATTTGGTATTACGGTTAGAATGTGAAACTCTGCCCTACCGTTTGCCATTGACTTGTCACGTTGCTTCTTGTTCCAGAGGCGTAGATCGAATTCTTCTCCATTCGTTGTCTTTGGTGCTTCATAACCACATTTCGATATTAAAGAAATACCAAAATCTGAATTTAAATATACCTCCATTTGTTGCTTCCAGGAAGAAAACTCCCCCTCGAATGCTGGTGGGTAGTCGCTAGCTCCGACCATTGTTTTGTTGCTTCAGACGGCGGTTAGTCCCTCTGAGGCGTACTCGGCTCTGATACCACTTATAGGACCGTTGTGGCCGGCTTAGAAGGGGGTTGGATATCCTGCAAGAATAAAAAGAAAGACAACCCTTCTCAAACTCTTTAATCTAACACTTGCATAATAAACAGAGCAAATAAATAAAATATTAAAAGACGAGGCACAAGATATTTACTTGGTTACAACCGATGTGGTTGTTAACCCAAGGAAGATTAAGCACTAAAACTCCTTCAGGCGGAGAAGCCTCATACAACGTTGAAGCACAGAAAACAGAAGCTCAACTACAACCTTGTGATTTACAGCCTTGGTCGGGGCACCTGGAAGGGTTTCGGGCGCCCTAGGGAGGATGCAACTTTATCCCCAACGTTCAGAACGTGAATGATGTGTTCTGGTCAAATATGCTGGTCCGGGGCGCCCGGAGCCATTCCGGGCGCCCCGGACTGCTCCGGGAGCCCGGAATGGTTCCGGACGCCCAGAGCAAAAAGTCAACAGTGGTTGACTTTTTGTTCGGGACCTCTTCTCCAGTTCAGTCCCGCCTCGGTCTGGGTCTTCTGCTCCGGATCCACTCGCTTGGGTGATCTCTGTCATCCGGAATAGGGCTCACCCGAACCCAACTTCCGGTCTTCTCGAGCAGTCTTCCGCTCCGGCTTCTTGTCCCTCGGAATCACCGCGTGCTTCCTTCTCGCCCACCAGCGTACTCATCCACAGTCTTCGCCCCTCGGTCGCACCCCATGCCGACCTTCTCGCTAGCTGCGTCTCTTGCTCCCCGAGCAATCTTCGGCTCCGTCTTTCGTCCCTCGGAACCACCGCACGCATCCTTCTCGTCCACCAGGGTACTCTTCCGTAGCACCTCATCCCTCGGACGCACCGCGTGCCGTCCTTCTCGCTAGCTGTGTCTTCCGCTCGAGTACCTGTGCTCCTAAGCTCCTGCACACTTAGACACAAGGTTAGAAACACACAGGACCTAACTTAACTTGTTGATCACACTAAAACAACCTTGGGGCTCCAACAAGTACGAGCTTCACGTCCGACCAGACGCTTGCCCAATAAAGCGGCGGAAGAGGGACTTCAGCTCGGAGCAGAATCAGATTATCCAACCGAAGATAGAAAAGTTACTGGAAGCATACTACATCCGCGATATACAATTCCTGAGCTGGTTGGCTAACGTCGCGCTGGTTTCCAAGTTGGGCAACAAGTGACGAGTCTACATTGACTTCTGCGATACGAACAAAACTTGCCTAAAGGACTTCTATCTGTTGCCTCGAATTGATCAAATGGTGGACTCCACGATAGACTATGAACTAATCTGCATGCTCGACGCGTACCATGACTACCACTAGGTGCCGCTCACTCGTGAAGATCTGGAGAAGGTCAGCTTCATTGCGACCGACGGGACACATTGCGACAACATCATGCCATTTGGACTGAAGAATGTCGGCACCACCTATCAAAAACTGATGAACAAGGTGTTCCGATGGCAGATCGGCCGCACCATGGAGGTATATGTCAATGATATATTAATAAAATCTCTTCGAGTCATTGACCTTTTCGCAGATATTGAAGAAACTTTCCAAACCCTTAGGGCTTATGGAGTAAAGATGAACCCGAACAAATGCCTGTTCAAAGCAAGGAGTGGGTGCTTCCTCTTGTTCTTATACTTTAGGTCTTATACCATTCTTTGTAAGCAAAAATAACCTCTTGATCTTCTACTGTATTCCTCTTCTAATCTCGGACGTTGTGTGAGCAACGATCTTCCGAGACGAGAATCACCAAGCTCCTTCTTCTCCAAGAGAAGTAGAGGACCGGCCACCACCACCAAGCTCCAAGGGATGTTTCCTTTCTCTCCTTCTTCTCCAAGCTAGAATCCGGCCACCTTCAAGCTCCATGAGATGATGAGGTTCGGCCAATGAAGAAGAAAGAAATGGAAGAAGAGAAAACCAATATGGTCGGCCACCACCAAGGAAGAAAAGAGACGAAGAAAAATAATAGCGTTGTTCTCATTGAAGGCACCTCTTCCCCCTCTTTTATAATCCTTGATCTTGGCAAATAAGAAAATTTTAATAAAAACTTCCTTAATTCTTTTTCCATGAAAAGAAAATTTTTAATTAATTAAAATCAAATTCCTTTTCTCAATTACAATGGCCGGCCACTTATTTCCCCAAAACAAGGAGAGTTTTAATTAAAACAAAAATTAAAACTTCCTAATTTGTTTATAGAAATTTATAAAAAGTTTCTCCAATAATTTTTCCCTTCATGGTGGATTATAAAAAGGAAACTTTATAAATTAAAATATTCCTTTTAAATATGTGGATAATTTTTAAAAAGGAAAGTTATCTCTAAAATTTAAATCTCCTTTCAATCTACAAATAAGGAAAGATATCAAATCTTTTCTTAATTTTTTGTAGAAATTAATAAAAGAGATTATTTAATTTTTAAACTCTCTTTTAAATCATGAACATGGTTAAAAAAGGAAAGTTTTCTCAAAATTAAAATTTCCTTTCAATCTACAAATAAGGAAAGATTTTAAATCTTTTCTTAATCTTTTGTAGAAAGCTATAAAAGGAAATATTTAAATTTTAAACTCTCTTTTAACACCATGATATCCACATAAGAAATAATTTTAATTAAAAATAAATTCCCTTTTAATATGGTCGGCCAATCAAGCTTGTGCTCCAAGCTATGACCAGCCAATTAACTTGGCTCAACCTTTGGGTCTTGGCCGGCCCTAGCTTGGGTTCCAAGCTAGCTTGGCCGACCACCAAAGAGTGGGTAAGAAGGTGGGTATGTGGTGGGTATAAATCTCTATATACAAGAGGCTACGATAGGGACCGAGAGGAGGAATTGGTTTTGGTCTCCCGATGAAATTAAGCTTCCCGTGTTCGCCCCAACACACAACTTAATTCCATCAATAATAATTCATTCCACTAAAGAACTATTATTGAACTACCGCACCAATCCCAAATTACATTTTTGGCTCCTTATTATGAGTGTGTTAGTCTCCCTGTGTTTAAGATGTCGAATGCCCACTAATTTAATGAGTCACTGACAACGCACTTAATTAATATCTTAGTCCAAGTGTAGTACCACTCAACCTTATCGTCATGTCGGACTAAGTCCACCTGCAGGGTTTAACATGACAATCCTTATGAGCTCCTTTTGGGGACATTATCAACCTAGATCACTAGGACATAGTTTCCTTCTATAATCAACAACACACACTATAAGTGATATCATTTTCCAACTTATCAGACTTATTGATTTATCGAACTAAATCTCACCCATTGATAAATTAAAGAAATAAATATCCAATATATGTGTTTGTTATTATATTAGGATTAAGAGCACAAACTTCCATAATAACTGAGGTCTTTGTTCTTTTATAAAGTCGGTATAAAAAGAAACGACCTCTAATGGTCCTACTCAATACACTCTAAGTGTACTAGTGTAATTATATAGTTAAGATAAACTAATACCTAATTACACTACGACCTTCCAATGGTTTGTTCCGTTCCATTTTGGTCATGAGCTCCTGTTTATAATTTATAAGGTGCTGATAACATGATCCTCTGTGTGTGACACCACACACCATGTTATCTACAATATAAATTAATTGAACAATCTACATTTATCATAAATGTAGACATTTGACCAATGTGATTCCTATTTCTAGATAAATGTTTATTCCAAAAGCTAGGCTTTTAGTATATATCCTAACAATCTCCCACTTATACTAAAAGACTAAGCTGCCTTATCTACTGCCATACATCTGATTCCCAACCCTTCAACATGTCCATCAAAAGCTCTTGCCTTAAGGGCCTTAGTGAAAGGATTTTCCAGGTTATCACTTGATGCAATCTAGGCGACAACAACTTCTCCTCGTTATACGATTTCTCGTATTGGGTGGTACTTGCGTTCTATTGTGTTTACTTGCCTTATGGACTTATGGTTTCTTCGAATTTGCTACTGCATCAAATTATTTTGGGCAAACCAGAAATCATATCTAAGTCTATCTTGAAGTATCTGAGTCATACAGCTTCTATGGCTACCTCAGAGGCTGCCATATACTCAGCTTCTATGGTAGAGTCCGAAAAAGCACCTATGCTTATAACTCTTCCATAGTTATGACTTTACCTCCTAAAGTAAACACAAAACCCCGAGGTTGACTTACTATTGTCCCTTTCCGATTGGATGTTAAAATCCATGTAACCCACAGGGACCAAATTATCTGCCTAGTAAGCTAGCATATAATCTCTAGTGCCTCTAAGGTACTTCAATATATGCTTTACCGCAGACAAATGTCCTTGTCCAGAGTTACTTTGATATCTGCTAACCATGCCTACGGTAAAACAGATATCCCGTCTCGTACACAGCATTGCATACATTAGACTTCCTACAGCCGAAGCATAAGGAACTGCCTTCATGTCCTTTATTTCCTTTGATGTCTTCTCAGACATCTCTTTAGATAAAGCTACTTCATGCCTAAAAGGTAAGAAACCTTTCTTGGAGTTCTGCATGCTAAAACGAGCTAAGATTGTTTCGATATATGAAGCTTGGAATAAGTAAAATATATTCTTTTCTTGCGATCCCTTTGATCCCAAGAATATATGCATTCTCCCAAGTCTTCATATCAAATTGTTTGGACAACCATACCCTTACTTCTGACAACACTTTGATATTGTTTCCAACTACCAAAAATGTTATCTACGTATAGTACAAGAAATACCACCACGTTTCCATCACACTCTTTGTATACACAAGACTCATTCGGTTATTATTAAATAAATCCAAAGGTCTGGATTACTTCATTAAACCAGATTTTCCAAGACCTTGAAGCTTTGCTTCAGTCCATAGACTGATTGAGCTTGCACACAAGATGTTTCTTTGTTCTTTGCAATGAACCCTTCTGGTTGCTTTATATGAATGTTTTCTTCAAGACTTCCATTAAGGAAAGCTGTCTTGACATCCACTTGCTAAATCTCATAGATAAAAGAATCCGGGTAAACTTAAGCATGACTACCGGTAAAAAGGTTTCCTTTTTCAACAAGCCTTGCTTTGAAAGTTTCTACCTTCCTGTCTATCCCTCTTTTTCTATTGTAGATTAATTTTCACCTAATGACTTTTACACCATTTGGTGATTTTATAAGCTCCCAGACTCTATTAGAATACATATATTCTAATTTTGTATTTATTGCTTTTTGCAAAGATGCTGCCTCTTTATCTTGGAGTGTTTCGTCATATGTCCGGGGATCAGGTTCATGTCTACCAGGGATCGAGTCCAAAGACTCTCCCAAAACATGAATATTTTAGGTTACCTAACAACCCTCCCACTACGACGAGACACTTTCTGCAATTGTGTATCATTTGTGATACGTGTTGCAGTTTCTTATGATATTTCATCTTGTACAGTTGGTACTAAGTTAGACGTGTCCTTTAATTTCCTTAAGAACAATTTTTACTCATGGGCTTGTGGTTTATAGTATAGTCCTTTTCTCAAATCGAGCATTGGTGCCAACAATGACCTTCCGATTTTAAGGACTACAAACCTCTTTTCGTTTTTCTAGGATAACTCACAAACAAGTGAACTCATGTCCAATTTTTCAGTGTCTCTCACGTGCTAGACCACCCAAATCCGAATATGCTTCAGACTAGGCTTACGCTCATTCTACAATTCTGTGGGAGTAGAGAGTTCTGACTTAGAAGGTACTATGTTCACTTCCGTTTTCAGTGTATATCCTTAAAACGAATTTGGTAATTTTCTAAATAACTCATCATCGATCTAATTATTCCATAAGAGCCTTATACCTTCTTTCTACTGCACCATTCTGTTGGGATATACCAAGTGAAGTTAGTTTGGATTGAATCCCTACTTCTGATAAGTGACTCATAAATTCTCCCAAGAGGTATTTGCTACTACGATCTCACCGTAGTGTCTCGATATTTTTACTTTGACATTTCTCCACATTAGCCTCGTACTCTTTGAACTAATCAAAGCACTTAGACTTGCGGTGTATCAAGTAAATCTATCTGTATCTCGAATAGTTGTCTATAAAATAGACGAAATATTCGAAACTACCTCTTGTCTGGATAGTCATAGGACCACACAAATCAGAATGAATCAATTCCATTATATCTTTGGCTCCATATTCCTTAGACTTAAAAGCTTCTCGATTATTTTTCCTTCCAAGTAAGACTCTTAGGTTGGAAAGATTTCCACTACCAATGAACCCAAAAGTTCATCAGCTACCAATGAATCCTACTTAAGTTAAAATAACCTAGCCTTTGATGCCAAAGATATAATTGGTTCATTTCTGAAGGTTGCTTTCTCTTAATAGTTAGAAGATGTATTATTAATTTCCATTTATTGCATCGTGGGAGTTATTGGATTTATAAATTGTTAACCAACGTACCAGAACAGAAATCTTTCCTATTTTCTTGATAACAAGTTTGTTATCAAAATAGATAGAATATCTATTCCTCTATAGTTTAGAAACTGAAATCAAATTCTTTCTAAACTTGGTACGTAAAAATAATTTCTTAAAAACCATATTTTATCCCTATCAGAGGATAAGCATCTCCCACTGCAACAGCTATCACTTTTGCAGTAGTGCCCATGTAGACGGTGACTTCCCCTTCATATAGTTATCGGGTTTCCTGGAACCTCTGCAATGAATTACAGACATGATTAGTGGCTCCTGTATCTACACACCAGGTACCGGTAGATAACATCACTAATCATGTATTAACTAATGAATGAAATACACCTATTTTGTTCTTAGCTCTAAGAGGACAGTCTACCTTAAATGTCCAAGTCTTATTTCCAATCATTACAATTGGAACTACTAAGTCTATTCTATAGTATAAAAACTAGGGGATTGACAAACATTTTAAATCCTAAGAATCACAAAAATATTTGGTCAAGACCAACACCTTAAAATCCCCATGAATTTTGTATGCCACGATAGTGTGGACGTATACAAAAACAAAGAGGAAATTTTATTCATTAATTTTATTATCTCGTCATCCTAACTTTATGACCAATAAAATTAATAGTTGGTCTATCAAATATTTTGGTCAATAACTTTGAATTTGAAATAATATTGATTCCTCAAAACAATATCATTTAAATTCACCAACACCTCAAACACCGTGAATTTTGCATGCCACGATAGTGTGGACGTATACAAATTCAAACATTTGTAAGAGGAGGGTTATACCCATTAATTATCTTGTCAATAAGTCTTTATGACAAATAAAATTACCTCAAACACCGTGAATTTTGTATGTCACAATAGTGTGGACGTATACAAAAACTCGACATTTGTAAGAGGGGGTTTTAATTTTACTATCTTGTCAACTTATCTTTTTGAAAAATTAATAGTTGGTTTTCCTTTGATCACACAAATAATAACAGTGACTTCGATGGGGAGGATACTATTAGACGTGCCTAAGTGTATACCATTACTTGACACTAAGTCCATTAATAAGATTATGCCCATTCCGATGGGGAAGATCACACACTCTAAATTAATTTCCTATAGTCATCCTAAATGGAAGTTTGATCTAGTGATCCACAAACAAACTCATCTGATATGGAGGAAGGCACTCAAAGCCAACGCGCAAGTTTGTTTGCATCACTTACAAACCAGTAATGGAGACCGTGGAATTTATTAAAATAAATCTATCTCCCACTTAGTTATTTAAAGTGAGGAATTTTAAGTTATCCTATCATACATCACATGCATACACACACATCACAGTAAATAAAGCAATAAATATGAAAATTATTTTTCAACTATTATGGCATTTTCCTGTTACTATCCTCTATGTGCTCCAACCCTAGCTGCTACCATCTTTAGCCACCGCCATCGAGTCGAGTTGTCTCATCCATCTTGCTTCTTATTCCGCTGCACCTCTGGTGCTCCAAAAGTACCACGCCTCACAAGAATCCGATCCGCGACAAAAATAGAATTTTACATATATCGATCCTATATTCCACAAGGGAATGTACATGTATTCTAGATCGAAAATAAAATTCTAAAATTCTAAGGTTAATACAGCTCCTGCTGTATTAGTTACATACAATCATGCACACACAAAAATAATGCCCTTGACATGTCCAAGGGTCCAATCACTCACAACATCTATAAGCCATAATAGTTGGAGCCTGCAATCACAAAGTTAGCACATCCTACTATTATCCTGCCTAAATTATGTATGACATATGCATAACCTAATTTAAAAACCAAACACACAGAGGCAAATCCTAGCTCTGATACCAATTGTTGGTGAGTCCTAAGAAAATCGTACCGGTTCCATTGTACAAAAAAATTTTGTACAAGTGTCGAACCTTTCCTTAAATAACCTATTGTGTTCTTTAGAAGTTAAATTAGGAATCGCAAACGGAACTTAACATCATTGATTCCAAACTTAACTTATCTGTTCTTAATGGTTTAGATTTGAATCGCAAGCAGAACTTAACACTATTGATTCAAATGTACCTAAGTTATTAATTCCATAAATATTAATTTCCAAAATTGGCTTCCAGGACTGCATGGCAAGGCACATGGCCTTCTTGGATATGGGAGCAACCACCACCGCCTAGGCAAAGCCTTTTAAGGAAAGCTAATATTTATTTCCTTAAATAACTCTAGGTTAACCAAAAAGAACAATCGAATCACAAATTCGAAAAAGAAGAAAACACAAACTCGAAAAACTATTTTGAAAACTCTAGAATTATATGCCTCTTGTGTTTGGTATTTCCATAAATAACTGTACAAAGAAAACTAGTATGATGCGGAAAATAATTACTAATTATACATTTCTTTGTAAGCAAAAATAACCTCTTGATCTTCTACCATATTCCTCTTCTAATCTCGGACGTTGTGTGGGCAACGATCTTCCGAGACGAGAACCACCAAGCTCCTTCTTCTCCAAGAGAAGTAGAGGACCGGCCACCACCACCAAGCTCCAAGGGATGTTTCCTTTCTCTCCTTCTTCTCCAAGCTAGAATCCGGCCACCTTCAAGCTCCATGAGATGATGAGGTTCGGCCAATGAAGAAGAAAGAAAAGGAAGAAGAGAAAACCAATATGGTCGGCCATCACCAAGGAAGAAAAGAGAGGAAGAAAAATAATAGAGTTGTTCTCATTGAAGGCACCTCTTCCCCCTCTTTTATAATCCTTGGTCTTGGCAAATAAGAAAATTTTAATAAAAACTTCCTTAATTCTTTTGCCATGAAAAGGAAAATTTTAATTAATTAAAATCAAATTCCTTTTCTCAATTCCAATGGTCGGCCACTTATTTCCCCAAAACAAGGAGAGTTTTAATTAAAACAAAAATTAAAACTTCCTAATTTGTTTTCGGAAATTTATATAAAATTTCTCCATTAATTTTTCCCTTCATGGTGGATTATAAAAAGAAAATTTTATAAATTAAAATATTCCTTTTAAATATGTAGATAATTTCCAAAAAGGAATGTTATCTTTAAAATTAAAATCTCCTTTCAATCTACAAATAAGGAAAGATATCAAATCTTTTCTTAATCTTTTGTAGAAATTAATAAAAGAGATTATTTAATTTTTAAACTCTCTTTTAAATCATGAACATGGTTAAAAAAGAAAAGTTTTCTCAAAATTAAAATTTCCTTTCAATCTACAAATAAGGAAAGATTTCAAATCTTTTCTTAATCTTTTGTAGAAAGCTATAAAAGAAAAGATTTAAATTTTAAACTCTCTTTTAAAACCATGATATCCACATAAGAAATAATTTTAATTAAAAATAAATTCCCTTTTAATATGGTCGGCCAATCAAGCTTGGGCTCCAAGCTAATGGCCGACCAATTAACTTGGCTCAACCTTTGGGCCTTGGCCGGCCCTAGCTTGGGTTCCAAGCTAGCTTGGCCGGCCACCAAAGAGTGGGTAAGAAGGTGGTTATGTGGTGGGTATAAATCTCTATATACAAGAGGCTACGATAGGGACCGAGAGGAGGAATTGGTTTTGGTCTCCCGATGAAATTAAGCTTCCCGTGTTCGCCCCGAACACACAACTTAATTCCATCAATAATAATTCATTCCACTAAAAACTATTATTGAACTACCGCACCAATCCCAAATTACATTTTGGGCTCCTTCTTATTATGAGTGTGTTAGTCTCCCTGTGTTTAAGATGTCGAATGCCCACTAATTAAATGAGTTACTGACAATTCACTTAATTAATATCTTAGTCCAAGAGTTGTACCACTCAACCTTATCGTCATGTCGGACTAAGTCCACCTGCAGGGTTTAACATGACAATCCTTATGAGCTCCTCTTGGGGACATTATCAACCTAAATCACTATGACATAGTTTCCTTTTATAATCAACAACACACACTATAAGTGATATCATTTCCCAACTTATCGGGCTTATTGATTTATCGAACTAAATCTCACCCATTGATAAATTAAAGAAATAAATATCAAATATATGTGCTTGTTATTATATTAGGATTAAGAGCACACACTTCCATAATAACTGAGGTTTTTGTTCTTTTATAAAGTCAGTATAAAAAGAAACGACCTCTAATGGTCCTACTCAATAGACTCTAAGTGTACTAGTGTAATTATATAGTTAAGATAAACTAATACCTAATTACACTACGACCTTCCAATGGTTTATTCCTTTTCATTTTGGTCGTGAGCTACTGTTCCTTTCAGGAGATGAAAGCGTCCACGGTGTCTTGTCCGTTCGACCAGTGGGACATGGATATCGTCGGGACATTTCCAATAGCAACTGGTCAATGAAGATTTCTACTCATCACAGTAAATTATTTCTCAAAATGGGTAGAGTCTGAACCGCTAGCCAAGATAACCAAGCATATGATCATCAAATTTATATGATAAAATATCTTATGTCAGTTCGACATCCCTCGCTGGCGCATCTCGGACAACAAAAGACAATTCGTAGGATAGAGGCTCAAGGAGTGGTGCGAAGGCTATGGCATTGTGCAAGCTTTCACCTCAGTGGCTGACCCCTATAGTAACGTCCAGGCGGAAGTCACTAACAGGGAAATCCTCAGAGGTTTATGAGCTCGGTGTAACGCCCCAAATTTCCTCATTTGGAGTTCTAATAGTGGTTAAAAATATTTAGCAATACTTTAGAAATATTCTAGAAAGTTTTAGAAATTTTTAGAGTATTTTTATGCAATTTTTTGAGGTCGTTTGGTATTTTTACTAAACAAAGGAAGTTTCGACAAAAAAAATTTCAAGTCAAGATTCAAACCCGAGACCTCCGGCCGAGCCAAGCCTTAAGCGAATCCGGCTGACCAAGTGTTCCAGCAAGCATTACTGATTAAAGGAGAAAAATTTATTTAAGCAGTGGTTAGTTAATAACCGGAAATAATAGGAAGGAAAAGGGTTGTTCCTAACGGACAAGACACCGTGGACGCTTTCATCTCCTCGGTGGAACAAAATGGAAAGGAACAGTAGTTCACGACCAAAATGAAAAGGAACAAACCATTGGAAGGTCGTAGAGGCCGAACCGCTAGCCAAGATAACCAAGCATATGATCATCAAATTTATATGATAAAATATCTTATGTCAGTTCGACATCCCTCGCTGGCGCATCTCGGACAACAAAAGACAATTCGTAGGATGGAGACTCAAGGAGTGGTGCGAAGGCTATGGCATTGTGCAAGCTTTCACCTCAGTGGCTTACCCCTATAGTAACGTCCAGGCGGAAGTCACTAACAAGGAAATCCTCAGAGGTTTATGAGCTCGGTGTAACGCCCCAAATTTCCTCATTTGGAGTTCTAATAGTGGTTAAAAATATTTAGAATACTTTAGAAATATTCTAGAGATTTTTAGAAATTTTTAGAGTATTTTTATGCAATTTTTTGAGGTCGTTTGGTATTTTTACTAAACAAAGGAAGTTTCGACAAAAAAAATTTCAAGTCAAGATTCAAACCCGAGACCTCCGGCTGAGCCAAGCCTTAAGCGAATCCGGCTGACCAAGTGTTCCAGTAAGCATTACTGATTAAAGAAGGAGAAAATTTTATTTAAGCAGTGGTTAGTTAATAACAGGAAATAATAGGAAGGAAAAGGGTTGCAGCCGAGATTTGAACCCATGAGCCAAGCCTTAACCCATGCGCGGTTGACCAAGTGTTCAAGCCGTCAGTTCTGTTTAGAAAAGATAGGAAAATTTACTTAAGGAAGGTAACAGAATATTGGATTATAAAAGGGATGAGTTAATGTTGGATTTGCGGTGACCTAGCTTTTCCTTTCTCCTTTTCCCTCTTCCTCTCGCGTGCGCGGTGCTTCTGCTCAAGCGGGACCGGAGCCAAGATTAGGGTTTTCTTCGGCGTCGGCTTAAGGTGCTCTTTGAGGGGTCCTCTCCACCATCACGACCTCTTCGCTGAGGAGAGCTCGGTGGCACGAGGGAGAGCCAGAATCTTGAGTCATCCGAAGCCCTAGCAGTTTCTTCGCACTACAACAAAAACCCTCATAGACATCGGTTTTCCACCGGTGTCTATTACATTTTCGACCGATGTCTATGAAGGCGATGTAAAAGGTCTGTCATTTTAGACATCGGGTTAAAATCAATGTAGTATCACTTAATGACACCGGTGTTCAAATCGATTATTAACCGATGTAGTATCACTTAACGACACTATTTCATCAACGATGTAAAACCAATGTAATATTATATGCTAATAACATCAATTTTGACAACGATATACAACTGATGTAATATTAGTTAATAACACCGATTTTGCAGCGGTGGAAAACCGATGTAATACCAGTATTTTTTAACAGCACAAATTAGATTTCCGAAACAGTGAAAAACCGACAATAACCAAAAAAAATACACAAATATTCACAAATTACACAAATATTCTTCTTCCAACAGTATCCATAAAATACACAAATATTCACAAATTACATAAATATTCTTCTTACAACAGTATCCATAAAATACACAAATATTCTTTTTACAACATCAAAAGATAATAGATATTGTACACATCAAGGTAATATTCGCAATTTACATTTCATGCAAATGCATGCATCATCCAAAGTTTTCAAAAATCAAATACCTTTCCTACTCAAATGTAATCTAGCATGCATTCAGCCCACTCGAACCGCACTTCATCAATTTCAACTCTGGAGTACTTGAGATTTGTAAACTATAAAAATACATAAATAATATATTAGTAAATCAAGATCAAAAATCATAATTGAAAAAGCAGTAAGAGCACCAGGTAACAAGATGAGTAATTGGAATGCTTAAAAAGAGAAACGTTCATCAATTATCTCAACCACAAATAAATAGAAAGAAGAATCAATGATGTAAGAAACTGATATAGTCCAACACCAGCACAAATTCAAAGAAGAAATTACCTATCTTTGTAAGCTGAAGCCAAATTTGCATGGGCTTCAGGCATAGTTGGTCTGATATTCACAGCACGTATATAATCCTGAATTGCTTCAGTAACTCTACCAATCTCCTTAAATGTGTTCCTTCTATTAACAAGACCATCAGCAGCAGTCTGCGAAGAACTTCATTGTAACAGACTATCACTTCTGCATAATTTCCCTAGTGTAATACAAGATAACTATCAATTTCCAACTAGGGGCAAAGACAGCAAAGAAGAAGATAGACAAATTATATGACTTTCTTCCATTAAATGAGGCAATATGCAGTAACTCTCAAACTAGCGATGAAAAAGACAGATATAGTACTCTACCTGTTGCTTGTATATAATAGCCAAGTTGTTGAAGGGCGCAGATATCCCTGTTGTAACTGCTAAAGTTGCCTTATAGAATGATGCAGCAACACTCATCATGTTGCTGCATGAAGAGAAGTTTCATTAAGGAGCAAAAATAAACTATCCGCATAGTTGTCATCAAACATTTCTAAAGCTTACCAGTCCATGTATATGTTGCCAAGGCTTGACAATGCTTGTGGATGGTTAGGTTGTAAAGCAAGGCATGACTTGGGAAAAATTATTAAAATGAAGTTATTCAACAAAGAAAAAAAACTTAAGAGAATAAAAATATCCAAATTAAAAAGTCACCCTATAGAAGTTGATAGCCTCTTCCACATGTCCAGCGTCTTTGAGAGCATTCCCCTTTTAATGTGCAAGAAAGTCGATCATTAACTAACCTGGCTCACCATCAAGAAGGATACCACATTTTGACATATTAAACCATTATCAACTTACCATATTATTGTAAGCTTCAATAAAGGTAGAATCACAGTTGATAGCTTGCTTGTAATGCAGAATTGCCATGTCAAGTTAACTTTGTTCATAATAGATGCCAGCAAGGTTTCCTACGTCCAGATATCCCCAATGCATAGTTGACATAATAAACTCTCTTCAGAGCATAGTTTGCAGCAAAGTTATCCACAAAATCAAAAAGAGATTTACAGTCCAGTGGAAAAATAGGAGTTATTGCATTACGTAGCATATTCCAGTGAAAGTATTCTGCAATAGCAATGTTATGAAGAACCTGAAATAAATAGAAAATGATTAAAAGTTCACACAAACAAGAACTACACATAGTAAATAAACTTCTCTTCTTTTGTATGCAAGTCAACAACAAATCATCATGTACTTTAAAAATGAGTAAGATATTAGTTAAAATAGAAATAATTAGAGGAAAAAATAGACATGTTTCATATAGCAGCCAATTAATACATTCTGACATGGAGAAACAACATCAAACCCTTAGTTGCAACTATTAAGGAGACCTAAAGACAAACAGTGTAAAAGTCTTCACACAAAAAGTAGAAGTATGGATATCAAATATGCAATTTCTTCTTTCATATCAAACCCAACAAAGAATCATTGGATCACTGTCATCTTTGGGAAGCAATGAGATTTCAATTAAAATAGAACAAATTTGAGGAATTTTACATTCTTGATTTGTATAATAACTGGTCAATTGATCTTCATATGGAGAAGAACCAAGTAAAATATGGTCAGTGTAAAATCCTTATGAGTTGAAGTCGAATTATATTTCAACTAAAATACAGATTAAATCAATGACAAATGATAATCAAAGTGAAGAAATAAACAAGTAGACAATAGGTTCCATTATCACAACAGTTCACAGAACTTAAACATTCTAAAAACACTAAATCTAAGAATTTATTTGTGGTAAAGAATCTAAACTTGCTGCGCATGAAATATAATGAATCTGGAATGCAAATGCTAAACACCCTAGGAGTTGAAGTCTTATGAATGGTCAGGTGCAAGAAAAGGTGAGGAGGGCCCCTTGAGGTTTAATCTTAACAACTTAGCATCTAATATTTGGACGCTAAAGTTAATGCAGGCTGATGACTTTGACTCTGAAATCTACAATATCCACAGTTCACACATGATTACAGTACACTCTTCTTCATAGCAAACAACACAGAGTAGGAAACTACAAGTTCCGTTATGCAAGGTTGACCATAGAGAAAGTTAAAATCCTGTTACTCTTACTTGTTGGTCTCACCGTAGAATTACATCTGTCGTGCATTTGCTGCAATTTCATAAAAGATATCCTTAGGTCATTAAGCCATGTGCAAGCTTTGTTCATCTTTTCACCATTTTTAAGCCCCAAAATCTTATATATTTTTCATTATAAAGGACTTTTCGTTTGCTCATAGCTTGAATATGTGGTAGCGTTGATCAAGCAATTTCTTAGATTAGGTTCAAATGACATCAATCTATATGACTGAGGTAAGACGAGCCTCATTCTATTGTTCCTCACTAATAGCTTGTGTGCCTATAAAGCATTGACAACTCAAAATGAATAAAACAACTCTTTCTCACTATCAAATAATTGACAAGAAATAATAAAAATTTTTAAAGTAACTCACTATCAAATAATTGACAAGAAATAATAAAATTTTTAAAGTAACTAACTCAAAATAACTTGACATGAGAAGATATGTCAAACAATCTGTCATCTTCCATGGTCCAACTAAGAATTCTTATACTATAGTGAAAACCAACCAACCAAAATAAAAGAAGATAGGTCAAACAACCACTCTGACCATGATGTTGACTCTCTTTAAGAAAACCATCAGCTTGGAGCATTTTACCATATTTTCATGGTATAAGATTGGCAAATTAAAAGGAAATAAGAGAAAAGGAAATAAGAGCCCCTTGCTTTGATTTTATAAGGTTCATGATCTCCAATTTCAATTTAGCAAATAATCGTGGTGGAATCAAATGATCCTCATTACCAAACTCATCCAATTTAGGATCATGCATATCTAAAAATTGCTTAGGAGTTACCTGACCATAGAAAAAACCAACATATGATATCACTCTTACAATCTCCCTTATAATAGTAATGACAATCTTTGGGGATGATTCAAGCAACTCTTGGCACAACCTTACATTACTCCTGGAACAGAAACCACCAACAAATGCAGCATCAGAAAAGCAATAACTTTTTGAGTGGTCACTACCAAAATGATTCATATCATTTGATTAGTTCTTCAAAGCCAAAAATGCAGTTCATAAAATGAGACCTATTACAGTATTCAAAGAAGGCAACAATACTATTTTGTGAGGAAGTAACATCTCGTTCGAAGATAGCAGATGAGCGAAAAGGATCTCCAATGCAAAGGCTAGAAGGTGAAGGGATAATTCTCGAAAAAATTGGGAAGGAGGCATGTAGCAGAACTATGGATCTTCGTGGAATTGCAACTACATAAGAAGGAAGATTCATATTCGCAACAGCAGTGTAGTTGCCTCCTGTGGATCTCCAAGGCCACGAGTCGTTGCCTCGTGAACTTTGCTTTCAGCGGCCTCCTCGCGAGTGCTGCTTGCGGCGGCCTCCTCACGAGAGCTGCGTACGATGGCCTCCATGCCAGTGTTGCTTGCGGTGGCCTCCTAGTGAGCGCTGCTCGTGGCGGCCTCCTCGTGAGCGCTGCTCGCGGAGGCCTCCTTGTGAGCGCTGAGGCAACAATGTCGGCCGATAGTGTAAAAAAAAATCTCAAATAAGCATATTAATGGACAAGAAGGTTACCTGCGACTTAGAAGAGGAAAGGGAAATGTCTTTAAGGCTCGCTAGAAAGAGGCGGCAGAGAAGAAGCAGTTTGTTTCTAGGGCAAATGGGAAATGCATCTTTTATATTTTAGGTCGAGTAAAACTTCAGGCTTCGACCAAGTAAACAAGGGAAAAGATTGCAAATAAAAAAAAGGTCAGGTTTTGGCCAAATAAAAAATTAACTTAGAATTTTGACTCAATAAAAAAAATAAAAAAAATAAAAAAATAATAATAATAATGACAGAGGAAAAACACTATACGATGGGCACAAGATGTCGTCATTGTTGAACCATCAATAATGACAATATTTGATACCGTCGTAAATTTTTCTAGATTATTGAATATAATTTGAGACAAAAAAAAAATTACTGTCTTATTTGAATATCTTATATAATTATATTTTTAACCATCTTTATAAGGTGTCTTATTAAGTTGAATTTGAGACAAAATCTTAAATATTGTCTTAAATTTAATATCTACATGTAAAAATTTGAGACAACTAGTATTACTGTCTTAATTACTTAGTATTTGAGATGAGTTTTATCACTGTGTTAAAAATTTTGTCTCAAAAGCATAGTTTTCTAGTAGTGGTGGAGGTCAGAAAACGGCGAGGCGGAGGCGAGCTCCTTGGCGAAACACTTGCTGCGGCAGCATCGTAGCACATCCTCCTCCGTCAACGAAAAAGACGTCATCTTTCGTAGATCTAGCATGGGAGCATAAGGCAATGGTCTCAGCTTCATGTGCTTTCCCGGGAGCGGATTCTTCCCTCACCCATATTCTATGAGAATGGATGTCAAGACATTAAACCAAGACATTCAGTTTAAAAAGGATTACGAATCTAAGTAACATAGTCCACGGGGTGGACCTGCCTTCTCAAAGTAAGATGTCCCAGGAGGCTGCCTAAGGGGGAAGAGGGAGATGAGGCTGAGAGAGATGGTTGGACGGCCAGCGGCGAGGAGAAAAATGGTGGCGGCATTGCGACGGTATATGGTGGACGGTGCGATAAAGGTTTAGGTTTAGGTTTGGAGGAAAGAGTGAAATGTTGCAAATTTCGGCTAAGTATTGATAGGAAAATTAAATTATTTTATTTTATCATAGACACCGAATTTTAAACCCCGCTGTTAAAATCGGTGTCTATTAACGAAAAAAAAGACGCTCATAGACATCGGCTAAAAAAACTGATGTCTATGAGCGAAAATATGCACTTATAGACACTGGTTTTTGGAAAAATCGGTGTAAAATACTCAAAGACATCGGTTTTTGCTTAAAACCGTTGTTGTTCCACCGATGTCTATGAGGGTTTTTCTTGTAGTGTCGGGAGCAAGTCCAAGAACGCAGGTAAGCGTTTTCTCACCTGCGGTAGGAGTAGTTCGGATTTTTGGTAGCTTCTTGTTTCTCTCGGAGCTTGTTGAAAACCCTAGAGTAGTTTTGGGATTTGATTGCTCCTGTTGCTTTTGGGCAATTCAGGTTTGGATGCAGAGTGGTTGGATTTGAATCCTGTTTTGGTTTCTAGCACAGCTATGTTTTTGTGAATTTTATTCATTGACCATGGGATTCATTGAGTCTACCGTGTTTTGAGTTTTGGTTGCCTTTGGTTTTGCTGGACGTATTGTTTCCTTTTGAAGTTTATGTAAATTATGGACAGAATGCTGATGGTTCTGGTTTACCTTCTTACTTATGGAAATATTAGACTGGTTTCGTACAGAAATGAAGTAGTTAAATGGTTTTTCCATTGTGCTTATCTCTGGTGTTGACTGTGGTCGAAATTGTAGATCAAAATTTGTTTCGATGATTGGGCTTGTGTTGATGCTTTCTTCTTTGTTATGCTCTACTGAATTGTTGTGGGATTTGGGTGATTTTAACTTGAGGTTGATCGGTTTCTCTGGCTAGCTGCAGGTTTAGTGCGAAATTAATTGTGGATGATTTGTTTCCATAGGTAGACAAGGTTGTTGCGTGATTCTGTTTGAGGCTCTATTCTCTTGAATATTGGTGGACTTTGTGTTTCTTTTTCATTTGAAATAACTTTAGTTTCACAGTAGATTTGGGGTAGATGCTAGGGAGTTGGCTTTGCCTTCCTGTTCTGTGATGTATCGGCTTCATAGAAGGTTTGATGGAGGTGTTATGTTTTGGTGAGGTGACTTGTTTCTTTTAAGATGGTTTTGATTCTGGATGAATTTAAAGAGGAGTTTTGGATGTTTATTCTAGTTCTCTATCATGCATGCTAGTTTATGGATTGATTCTTTCAAGTGTTGGTATACATTTTGAGTACTGAATTTTACTCTAGTTCCTTTCATGTGTACAAGCCCTTAATTGTTTCTTCCCAGGGTTGTTACATAAGCTATATGCTAATTTATAGTGTGGCTCCCCTACATGTTTGCATGCTTCAGTTAGAAATTTTCTTAATAGTTATGCTTACGAAATTTATGCTATAGGTGCTGGACTTTAATCTAGTTCTCTACCATGTGCGCTAGCTTCTAGATTGAATTTTGATGAGTTCTTGTTTTCCTTGATAGGATTGAAACTCTAGACAGGATTAAGTAAGTTGAGACTTGATTTCTATATTGAGTTTAGTTCTTCAAGATAACTTAAAACTTCTAGGTAGATTTGGGGTGCACGTACCATGAACCAATAGTTTGCTTATGTTTATCCCTACAGAATTTTAGTGCAGTTTTTATTAAGTATCATAGTGCATATCTTGTTAAGTATTATGTACTTTGAGTTTAAGAAAAGTATAAGAAAGAAAAAGGCCAAGGCCTTAAGCAGATCCCAAAGTCAAGACTTTAGGGATTTTGGCACACAAGGTGCTAAAGAAAATGCCGAGGCATTATATATTCAGAGTATTAAAAGATAACAAGTATTTTACTTTTATCAGTGGCACTGTACTGGACTCTCAGTTGTCCTTGGGTTGGGCTCCCATAGTCGTCCCTAGGTTTAGATAACCTAGTATGATGGACTCTCAGTTGTCCTTGGGCTGGGCTCCCATAGTCGTCCCTAAGTTTAGATAACTTAGTAAACCCACTACAACAAAATCTCTCATAGACATCAGTGGAACAACAACGGTTTTAAGCTAAAACCGATGTCTTTGAGTATTTAACACCGGTTTTTCTAAAAATCGGTGTCTATGAGCGCAGATTTTAGCTCATAGACATCGGTTTTTTAGGCGATGTCTATGAGCGCCCTTTTTTTCGTTAATAGACACCGATTTTAACAGCGGTTTTTAAAATCCGATGTTAATAAACCAAAATAAAATATTTTAATATTCCCACAAGCCAAAATCTGCAACACTGTGAAGTTCCCTTCAAACTTAAATCTATATCCCGCCCCTTCCTCCGCGCGACCATCTCCCTCGCGATAAACCTAAACCTAAAACCTCTGACCATCCGACTATCTCTCTCAGCCTAAACCTAAACCTCCGACCATCTCTCTCAACCTCATCTCCCTCTTCCCCCTTCCTAGATCCTCTCCCGATCAGGATCAAGACACGACGAACTTGCTTCTCCGTCCAACCACACCGCATCTCCTCCAACTCCTCCATTTGGTTGAGAAGAGGAGGCCTTCTTCGCATTCCAGTAGTTTTTGCTTCATCCATCTCCGGTCCAGCATTCACTGCCACCGCTCGAGTCCTTCTTCACATTCTGGTAATTTTTCCTTTATACATCATCGCTACTGAATTTCTTCCTCATCTTCGACAGTTTCATCTTCTTGATCTCTTGTTTGCAAGTATTAATTGATTGATGCATGCAATGTGTTTGATGAATTTCCTCAAACACTACCTTGAGTTGATTTTATCATTTTTGTTTGATAGATTGAGGAGTTGTTAGTTCCTGTTGCTAAGTTGGTTTTATGTAATCCTTGAACTATCAAGTTTCTTTTATGTTTAGGCTAATTCTTTTCACTGATATGTCATGGTTTCTGGTTTAGAAATTTATTGGTATAATGATGAAGTAGTTGGTTTCTGGTTTAAAATTTATTGGTATAATGATGAAGTAGTTGGTTTCTGGTTTATGAAATTTATTCGTATCCTTTTCTGGTCTAGGCTAATTCTTTTCTGGTTTTAGATTCATTAGTACAACAAAATGGACAAGGCATGGATGGCAAAGGATAGATTATCACATGAGTTTGAACTTGGACTAGAATCTTTCTTCCAATTTGCGCTGCAACATGCTACTAATCCTACTAGTATACCTTGTCCTTGTACGAAATGTGGCAATCTATGGAACACTAATATTAACAGCATAAGGGCACATGTGTACTGTAATGGTATAGACTTAACATACAAAAAATGGATATGGCATGGGGAAGAATCTGTATTAGGAGATTTAAAGAAAGAGAATGATGCAGGAGAAAGTGAAAACTATTTTGCTGATAAACCTATAGATATGGTACACGCTGCATATGAAAGTTCAGAGAATCCAGATCAATTTATAAAATTACTTAAGGATGCTGAGAAACCCCTGTATGTTGGGTGTACTAAATTTATAAAGTTATCTATAATTGTGCAATTATATAACTTGAATGCGAAATACAGCTGGAGTGATAATAGTTTTACTGAACTACTTGTCTTGTTTGGAGAAATGCTTCCCGTTGACAATAAATTGCCTTTATCTTTATATGATGCAAAGAAAAGCTTATTTTTGATGGGGATGACTTATAAGAAAATACATGCTTGCCCTAATGATTGTGTCTTATACTGGAAGGAGTATGGGGATTTTACCGATTGTCCTACTTGTGGGTTGTCAAGGTGGAAGTTGGCCAAGAATTCTAGGATAATTGAAGGAGTCCCTACAAAAATTTTATGGTACTTTCCTCCTATTCCTAGATTTCAAAAATGTTTCGGAGCAAGGAAATATCTAAGGAGTTAATTTGGCATGCTAATAAAAGAGTATGTGATGCCTATATGCGACATCCAGCTGATGCACCTTGTTGGAGACTTGTGGATCACAATTGGCCAAATTTTGCTTCTGAGGCAAGAAATCTAAGGTTGGCCATAGCAGCTGATGGGATCAATCCTCATAGTTTGATGAGTTCTACATATAGTTGTTGGCCAGTTATAATGATCACCTATAACCTTCCTCCATGGTTGTGTATGAAGAGAAAATATATGATGTTCACGTTGTTGATTTCTGGTCCTAAACAGCCGGGAAATGACATTGATGTGTACTTGGCGCCTTTGATTGACGATTTAAAAGAATTATGGGAAGTTGGTGTTGAAGCATATGATGCACACCGAGAAGAAAGATTCTTGCTTAGAGTTGTCCTATTGTGGAAAATTAATGATTTTCCGGCATATGGAAACCTGGCAGGATGCACTGTAAAAGGATATCAAGCATGCCCTATCTGTGGTGAGAAAACTTGTGCAAAAAGGTTGAAGCATAGTAAAAAAAATGTCATTTGCAGGTTATAGACGGTTTCTTCGTAGAGATCATCCTTATCGAAGGCAGAAGAAGGCATTTGATGGGACGCAAGACTTTACTATGGCCCCAAAACCACTAAGCGGTGATGAAGTTTTAAAAAAAAAGTAGAAGGAACTACATGCCGATGGGGAAAAATTAGAGCAAATTTTCAATCAAAGGAAAATGATGGTAAGTCCTGCTGGAAAAAAAAATTGATATTCTTTAAACTTGAGTATTGGAAAGATTTGCATGTTCGACATGTTCTTGATGTGATGTACATAGAGAAAAATGTTTGCGAAAGTTTGATTGACACATTCCTTGATATGCCAGGAAAGACAAAAGATGGAATTGCAGCAAGAAACGACCTAGTGGATATGAAAATTAGGGGAGAATTAACACCTCAAAAAGGGGAGAAAAGGACATTTTTGCCCCCAGCATGTTATACATTAAGCAAGGATGAGAAAAGAAGACTTTGTAATTCATTGTTCGGAATTAAGGTTCCCACGGGTTACTCCTCCAACATCAAAAACCTTGTCTCAATGAAGGACCTAAAACTGGTTGGTCTTAAATCACATGACTGCCACACCTTAATGCAACATTTGCTTCCAATTGCCATCCGTGGTGTTCTACCCAAGCATGTCAGAAATGCTATCACAAGGTTTTGTTTCTTATTCAATGTGTTATGTAACAAAGTAATAGATGCCTCAAAGTTGGATAATGTACAAATAGAAATTGTGACGACGTTGTGTCTGTTTGAAAAGTATTTTCCACCTTCATTTTTTGATATAATGGTTCACTTAACAGTTCATCTCGTGCGTGAGGTCAAGTTGTGTGGACCAGTTTGGTATAGATGGATGTTTCCATTTGAAAGATATATGAAAACATTGAAAGGTTATGTGCGGAATAGAAATCGACCAGAAGGATGCATGACTGAATGTTATATTGCTGAAGAAGTTGTAGAGTTTTGCTCAGAATTTCTATCTAATATGAACACGATAGGATTCCATCAAAGCATTGTGAAACAATACTCACTAAGTCCTTGTCAGGTGCCAAGGTGCACTTCTGTTGTCACGATGAGTGGGAACAAGCACATCGGTATGTATTGGAAAATGAAGCTGAGGTTGATCCTTACATTGTGTAAGCCCTCTAGTTCAGTAATAATCTCCTGAAATTGTTTAAAAAAATATCTGATTACATCTCTTCAAAAATTTTTGATTAGGGAACATATGACACACTTGAAGCAAAAATTTCCTATTAAAGGTGTAAAGTGGTTACAAGATAAACACCACAGAAGTTTTATTTCTTGGTTCCATGAACATGTAAGTACCATAAATATTAGCATGTTTATTATTGAACACAAGAACTTTAAGAATTTTAATAATTAAACCCCCTTATGATGAATTGTAGGTTACAAATACAACATCATCTTCCTCCAATCAATTATCAGAAAAAGTGAAGCTGTTGGCAAATGGACCTAGCAAGCAAGTGATAAAATACTCTAGTTATATGATCGATGGGGTCACTTATTATATGAAAGAACGTGATAATGTTACAGTTGTTCAAAACTCGAGTGTAAGCTTGCTCGCACAAACAATGGAAGTTGCAAGTTCAAAGGATAAGAATCCAATTATAACAGACATGATGTATTATGGTGTGATACAAGAAATATGGGAGCTCAATTACCATGATTTTCGAGTTCCAATGTTTAAGTGTGATTGGGTAGAGAATAACACTGGTATTAGAGTAGATGATAATGGTTTCACCTTGGTAAATCTTAAGAGAATGGGATTCAAATCCGACCCATTTATCTTGGGCACTCAAGCGAAGCAAGTATTTTATGTAGAAGACCCTCAAGATCCCACATGGTCTATTGTACTTTCAACTACAAATAGAGAGTATTTTGAATACATCACTGATGATAAGTTGGGAGATCCTTCAATCCACTACCAATGCTTCACAAAAGGGATGCCATCAATGGATATTGACGAAACTAATGATAATGAACCATCCTGTATTCGTGGAGATTATGATGGGATTTGGGTTGACAATGAGAATTTTTAGTTTGATAACTTTATTTATGGTTTATATATGTGACTATTTACTTTATTTTGGTAACTTTGGTTCATTGTTTGGTAGTAGTTTTTTTTTAAAATATACGAATGTTTACTTTGTTGTGATTTTGAATGATATGCTCTGCTCTATTTCAAATTCTCACTGTTATGATTAGGTTTTCGACACAATGAACACTAGAAAAAAGGCCCATTTAGCACGTGATGATGATAAGTATTCACACACAAATGCAAAAGACAAAGAACAAGATTAAAAAGAGGGTGCTGAGGATAGCCAGGACATAGGATCAGACGGGGCGGCCCAAACAACAAGATCAAAAAGAGGTCGTACACAAATGAATAAGCTTGTTGTTCAAAGGATTCAGGGAGTCAAACAAAGTGTCAAATTTAATGAGTATGGACAGCCAGTTGGCCAAAAGGCTTCTGAATTGCAAAGTTTTATTGGTGTGCTTGCTCGGGAAAAAGTTAATATTAATTACAACTCTTGGAAGCAAGTGCCGAATAAAGTTAAGAACATGATATGGGAATCCGTCAATGTAAGTAACATGATACTTTCTTATGTGATGCATTTTTTTCTGTTCTTTTATTTATATACTTAAGATATTTGTTTGTGTAGTTGACATACTAACTGGACACAAAATGGAGGAATGGGTGTTTGATCTCTGCAAACACCAAGTGGCGTCAGTATAAAACTCACCTCACCAGGACATTCATCTAGCCAAATAGAAATAATCCGAAGCTTCTCAATAAGGTACCTCAAGGGCATTGCATTTCACGTGAAGATTGGAGTAGTTTTGTGATTAATCGGATGTCTGAAGACTTTATAGTAAGTTGTTTAAGGTGGTCTTTTTAAATTCTAGTTGATATATGTGGTTATAATTCATCTATCACTATGTAGAGGAAAAGTGAACTACAAAGTCAAAGAAGCAAGGCAAACTTATACCCTCATCGTCTTTCTTGAAAAGGATATGCGGGTTTGTTTGAAGAAATAGTAAGTATTTAGTTAACATTAAATTCCTACTTATGGTTGTCATAGTTGGTGTTGAGTACGTTGACTTCATGTGGTTTTTTGCTTACAGTCCAGTGTTTTATGTGATGACGAAGAGATAAACAGAGCCATCCTCTGGAAGAAAGGGCGGCTCAACAAAGCTGGGGAATTTGTTGGCGATGAGTTGAAGCAAACAGTGAATAAGATTGTAAGCAAAAGTATACATAAATTGCTTATTTTGTACATATATGATATATGTATATATTTAAAGTTATTGTATTTGGATGCATGACAGGATGATTATATTGTCCAAAAGAAGGATGGTAAGATTCCCTTTACCAAACCATTTGAGGATATTCTCACGAAGGCCTTGAATTCTAACGAACATGGTGGACGTGTGAGAGGCATAGGAGCAAATGTCACTCCATCATCCTTCTTCAAGCTTGCTAGAGGGAAGGTGCAAATTGATAAGGCTGCCTATGAAAGGCAACAGAAAGAGTTTAAGGAGGCAAAAGCTATGCTTTCTGACCAAGGTGACAGAATAGAAAAATTGGAAGCAATGGTGTTGAAACTTTCTGGTCAAGAATTTGAGAGTGAGGAGAAGGGTAGCTGCTCAGTTAAACCACAATGCCTCCTCGATATAAAACCTGAAGTTGAACGTCATAGGCACCTCTCAAATGAAGGCATAGAAGAACATGATAATGATGATGTGAAAGTTATTGAGAAGGATTCGGCTTTACAGGTTAAATATATATTTCACGTTGATATTATTATCCCATCGTTAGTATCTAATGAATCTTGTAAAGCACTATCTGTTGAAGATTCATGAATTGTTTGTCTTATAGGAAAAAGCAGTGATGTTGTTATTGCAGCCTAACGACAAGACTGTTGCATATGGGACAATTGTCTCTGTTAATGGACCTGACAACTTTATTGATGATGTTCCATTACCCGTGAATTGCATGAGGATTGTCATTGATAAAGCAATTGATCAATCAGCACCACTGCCTGTTGCAATCCCGTCTGCATGTCAGAGTATTGGGGATGCTGTAGGTGGCCATGTGGCTTGGCCTGTGCAATTAATCAGCATGCGGGATGAGGTAAATGTGATAAAGTGTTGTCTAAATTTTGTGTACATTTAAAGTATATATGGTTGCATCTACATATGTAGAAGACCAGGAAGAAACAAGTTGACAACAGACAAGAGAAGTCTAAGTTACAATCGTCCAATGTGCCAAGACCCTTACACATCTTATATAGTTATTTTCAGCGTCTTGATGAAACAGAGAATGTGATTTTGGAATTAGTTCCTGATGTATTTGGCATGGAGCGCACAGTCCATGTTAATTGCGATGACATATTTCCCTTTTGTGAATTGAAGCCAATCACAGACAGTTGCATAGTTGTGTATATGTGGTAAGCTTTCAATTGAATTGGACTTTATTTATGTGTTTCATTAATTTAGATTTCATCATTTTTTGGGATATTTTCCAATTGTAGGCATCTATATAGAAAGATGCAGGAAAAGATGTTGTTGTAGGATTTCAGATTGGTGGATCCAGTGCCTGTGGAATATGTACCATCAAGAAATCAGAATAGAGATTTCATCCAAGAACAGTTGAATAAAAGGGCTTGTTACTTAAGCAGTAGATTGGTACCTCATCTGGTCAATTGGTTGTTGTGCCATGCAACGTTGGGTGAGTAAGAATAACATTATATATCACTCTCACTTGCATATTTTGAGAACTTGCAAGATGCATATATACACTAATTATATTTCTTTGTGTAGTTTTCACTGGATTTTGACTATCATCAATGTTGAGAAGGAGATTATTTTTTTGTTGGATCCTCTTAGTCACCGCATTCGTGATCAAGATTGGAAATATGTTGTCAACATGTAAGTTTTTTGGCTTCTTTTCTTACCTTTGTTGAAACATTCCAGTATTTTGATGTGGCAATACAATTCCCACGGGTTATATGCATGTAGGGCCTTGAAAATGTATAATGCGGAGGCTGGAAGGAAAGGGAAAAAACAACCAACATGGGTAGTTGTCAAGGTATGTCCTTTTGATTAGCAACTGTTTCACTATCCTTGAAGGAGTTATTCCAATATTTCTTTTCTAACATAGGCTCCTCAACAACCGGATGCGGAGCAATGTGGTTTTTATATCATGCGATATATGAAAGATATAATTGAAAATTTTGGAGTTGACCACAAGGATTCACTTCCAGCAATGGTAATAATACAATATTTTCCATTTTGCATATAAGCCCTAAAGATAATTTGTTTCATTTTCCAACACTGTTTTAGTATCATAATTGATACAAACTCATTGATTTTGATTGATTATGAACGTCTCTTAGCTTTTGAGATCTTACTGCTGCTATGCTTTTCCCCTGGTGCTTGATGTGTTTCTATGTTACAATGATTTTTTTGTGAACAACCGGATGCTTTTCCCCTGGTGATTTTGATACTTTCTATGCTTTTCCCCTGGTGCTTGCTATGATTTTTTTTTGATACAAACCGGATGCTATGCTTTTGTTACAATGATTTTTTTGATACAAATCGGATGCTATGCTTTTGTTACAAACCAAATACTAGTTGGAGACTAAATGATTGCCTAAGAAGAAAGGAATTAGAGATTAGGAGTTGCAGTGAGTAAAGTGGCTGGATAAGCTATCTTAAATGGTAACCTTAGGATTAAAGTATTGATTACATTTTTTTGAACCTGCTCAACTTCCTCTAAATATCTAACACATTGATACTCGAATTTAACCTAACCTATTAAGATAACACATTGATACTCGAATTTAACCTAACACATTGATACTCGAATTTAATCAAACCTAAAGGGTACCCATTACCATATTTAGCTATAACAATGAATTTCAAGTTCAACTAGAAGTAAGAGTGAGTGTCAATATGCCTGTGGGTATCTCCTACATGAAGCAAATGAATAAAAACTACAAGTAAAGTTTACCTACGTACCCTGTTATGACTTCAGAAGAACATGCTGAATTTTCCATGTATGCTGGCCTTTAATATAGAGGGCTACGAGAGGATTATATCTTAGGTCAAGACACTCCAAATCCATCATAAACCAAAGGGAAAATAGTTTCTACTTACTAGAGGATTGAATGGACCCAAAAGGAAGCTCTAACTAGAGGATTGTTGTTTTGGGTGCTGAACTAAGGAGGCAGCTACCTTCTTGCTGCATTCTTTGCTGCTGTGGTTGGTAGCAGAAATCACAGAAAATAGGGGGCTTTGTGTAGGATATTCAGGATACCAAGATGGCATCAGAGGTAGTACAATAAATAGTATATCTCTTCATCAGAGGTAGCTTTGTTCTTCTATGCTTCCTTCACTGGATTTGTTGTGTAGTCATATTTCTTTGTTCAACCATTATCATGCCTAGTAAGTTGTTTTATGATGCTGTCGGTTCTTATCAATATGTACACTTGAATTAGAATGAGCAAATTATCTATGTTATATTCTAAGTAGCATATATAAGTGTCATATATAAAAGTTTTAGATTCTATGTTATATTCGTTATCTTCCACAGCAGCCTTTAAAAACTCAGTATTCTATTTTATTTGATACATGTACACATTTGTTTTAGTTATTTGACATATGGTGGATTTATGTGTTTTTACAGTTTACAAATCTCAAGTACTCCAGAGTTGAAATTGATGAAGTGCGGTTCGAGTGGGCTGACTGCATGCTAGATTACATTTGAAGTGCGGTTCTACCTTGATGTGTTAAAAGAATGTTCTACCTGGATTTTGATATCTATTAGCTAGCTTTGGATGTAAAAAGAATGTTTGGGTATTTTATGGATATTGTTGTAAGAAGATTATTTATATAATTTATGAATATTTGTGTATTTTATGGATATTATTGAATGAAGAATATTTATATAATCTGTGAATATTTGTGTATTTTTTTTATTGTCAGTTTTTCATTGTTTCGGAAATCAAATGTGTGTTGTTAAAAAATATACATATTACATCGGTTTTCCACCGCTGCAAAACCGGTGTTATTAACTAATATTACATCGGTCATTTACCGCTGCCAAAACTGGTGTTATTAACATACAATATTACATCGATTTTACACCGTTGATGAAACGGTGTCGTTAAGTGATACTACACCGGTTAATAACCGATTCGAAGACCAGTGTCGTTAAGAGATACTACACCGATTTTTACCCGATGTCTAAAATGACAGACTTTTAACATCGGCTTCATAGACATCGGTCGAAAATGAAATAGACACCGGTGGAAAACCGATGTCTATGAAGGTTTTGTTGTAGTGACCCTACTAGATTCGGGACCAGCTATCTCGGGTCTAGTTAGGGATGCGCGCATAGCAAGTACAGTTGTCGGGCCCAAGAAGAAAGTTGATTATTATTTTGAAGTATTATAAGTATAAACTTTTGAACAAGTAAAATAAGTTTCACATAAGTATAAAAGTATTAAAGTATAAGTTTTAAACAAGTGGAATAAAAGAATAAGTTTAGAACAAATGAAATAAGTTTCATTTTGTTTTAAATCAGCAAGTTTAGTTTTCTTTTATGCTAGCATGTTATTTAGATTAGCTTACTTTTCTTTGCTATTAAAAGAACATGAGTAGCTTTACATGTTTAGCATTTCAGCCTGTTTGATTCCTTTACTATTGGATGAACATGAGTAGTCTTCAGTAAGCATTCAGTTAGTTCATGTTATAGATATATGTATATGCATATTGAGTTTTTGTGAGTTAGATAGCGCTTACTAAGCATTCGCTTATAGTTTGCATTTCCTCTTACTGTAGATAAAGGAAGACGACGAGGAGGTATGGATGGTGTGTGATGCCAGGACTATGGGAGAGACTTGGGATGTTGTTGAGTTTTCCGCATTTTAGTGATTAATAAATATTGAGATTGTATTTTGAATGCCATGTCATTTGAGATTGTTCTAGATAGTATGCTAAGATGAATTCAGTATAGTAAGTATGTATTTTTGGTGTTTGACACTTATTTAACTGCGTGATGATGTTATTTCTTTTGTGTGTTTGATATATGTTCCAGCCACCTGTGGCTGATGTATATTATGTTTGTATCTCAGTTTAAGGTCATCGGTATAGGGGAGACTCTGTCGAAATTTTTCGGTTGAGACTCCTTGTGGTTTCGATCATACTGGTTAAGTAGAGTTAGTAGTTAAGTAACGGTCACCCTTAGAGAGTAGTATAGTAGTGAGAAGGGTGGTCGTTACACTCGGCTCGACCATGCTGGAGGTAGCTAGGTCGATGAACTCCCCAGCGTATTATAGGCCCATCACATCACACCAAAAGAGGCGACCGACATCACCCCGTTTCATCTGGTATATGAAGGTGAAGTGGTGGTTCTAGTGGAAGTCGGAGTAAAGTTTGATCGTGTGTAGCTCTACGACGAGGGAAATGTCGAACGGAGACTCAAGGATCTCGATTTGGTAGATGAAGCATGGGATAAGGCCGCCGTCTGGCTCATAGTGTACAGGCAACATATGAAGCAGAACTACAACCGGAGGTTAATCCCATGGTCATTCCAGGTCGACGACTTGGTATGGAAAAGGGTGAAGCCGGTCGACAATGTCACCAAGCTAGAAGTCCCATAGGGAGGACCCTACAGAGTCATTCAGAAGCTCCGCTCGGGGAGCCTACTATCTATAAGATGAACATGGGAGAAAGCTAGAGCGGCCTTAGAGCGCAAACCATCTCCAGCCCTATAGGGTCGGGTGAGAGGTGCGTAGTTAAATTCAGATAAGATTGTATAAGCATATGTCATGTAAATGTAGGAGAACAATCAATAAAATTCACAAGTGTCCCATACTCTTGCACTGATCGGCCAAGTTAAAAGTCGAATGGTGACTATAAACTGTTGGCATTGCGGGATCGACAAGAGGGGAGGGGTGAATTGCTTATAATAGAAAAATAAAACTCTTCCTCGTTCTTCAACTCAGATTAGTAGCACAGAAATTAAGTAACTAATAAACCAAAAAGACACAAAGGAATTACTTGGTTACAACCTAGGTGATTGTTAATCCAAGGTAAAAGAAAGTTCTGAAAGATCTCTTTCGTGTAGACAGAGAAACCTATTACACTCTTAAAAAGCTCAGGAATGTGTTAGGTAATGAAAGCTAGAGTTTATACATATTTTCTAGGTCCAGGGGTCTTTTTATAGCCACTGAAAAATCTTATTTGAACGCTGAAGGCGCCTCCAAAGGGGTTAGAGGGTGCCTCCAGCAAAGCGTAGTGGATAAAGCTTTATCCATTGCCAACGTCTAGTTTGACTAGCCGAAGGCGCCTTCCATAGCCTTGGAAGGCGCCTTCGCACTATTCATCGAAGGTGCCTTCCAGCCATGGAAGGCGCCTTCCATAGAAGGTGCGAAGGCGCCTTCAACAGCCTTGGAAGGTGCCTCCAGCAGCACTTGCAACTTCATTTCGCTCCTTTGCTGCTGCAATCTTCTGGGTGATTTCGGCCAATGGAATAGGGCTCACCCGAACCCAATTTCTGACCTTCTCCTCGAGCAAGTTTCCGCTCCGGCTTCTCGTCCCTCGAATGCCGCATACGTTCTTCTCGTCCACCGATGTACCTTCTGTAGCCCATTCGTCCCTCGGATGCACCGAGCTCGTCGGCTCCCTTCCCGTACCATCGTTCTCGCTAACTACATCTTCTGCTCGACTTCCTATGCTCCTAAGCTCCTGCACACTTAGACACAGGGATCAAAATCAAACAAGACCTAACCTAACTTGGTTGATCACATCAAAACAACAACAAGATCCAACAATCTCCTCCTTTTTTATGTGTACCTTCTGTAGCTCATTCGTCCCTCGGATGCACCGAGCTCGTCAGCTCCCTTCCCGTACCATCATTCTTGCTAACTACGTCTTCTGCTCGACTTCCTGTGCTCCTAAGCTCCTGCACACTTAGACATAGGGATCAACATCAAATAGGACCTAACCTAACTTGGTTGATCACATCAAAACAATCACAGGATCCAACAATCTCCCCTTTTTTTATGTGCATCAACCCAAGTTCAAGTTAGGGTCAAAACAAACAGTAATAAAAAAATTTGCAAATAAAATACTTTAAATATAAAGATTACAATAAAGAAATTGCAACACTAAGTATGAAATAAACTGATTTATCAAAATTCAGACTTATAATAGAGTTAGCAAAAATTTAAAATTTTGATAAAATTCTAACTCCCCCTAAACTTGTACCTATTTCTCCCCTTTTGATCACATAAAAAAAATAGGATAAAAATATGAAAAATTTAAGTTTTAGAAAAAAAAACTTGATTTAGTAAAAAACAAGTAAAATAATTTCTAATTTATGGAGTTTTCCAAAAATTGACAAATATTCAAAGTAATTATCATAATTAATTTCACAAGCTTATCAGTTTGTCAATTAAATATTTAATAATCAGCTTCCAGACTGTGGCGAGGCACTAGGCCTTCTTGGTTATTGGATCATCAACCACTTCTAAACAAAACCTTTTAAAGAATTTAAACATTTAATTTTTTATGAAAGCCTTAGAAAAAATATTTAATCTAAGTAAGACTTTGGAACCCAATATAAGTTCCTTCCTATTGGGTTAACTAAGAATTTGGGGGGTACATATTCTCTGGGAATTTTTCTAAGTTGTCCTTGGTGATGTCTAATATACCAATTTAATCTACTATAAATTCTATGTTTTGATTTTTGAAAGTTATTTGGTTTCAAGCATGCATGATCATTTTTTAATTTTTTTAATTTCTATTTTCAACTTTTCATTTTCTAATTTTATATTATCATACATTTCTAGAGGGCATGCCTTTACTAAGTTCAATTTTAACTCAGCATTTTCCTTTTCTAATTTCACTAGATCATTAGTAAGAATTTTAATAAACTTAAAAGATTACTTGGGAGAGAGAGCACGTACCTCATTTATCTCAATTTCTGATGCTCCCCCTACATCGTTGCTTTCTTCTGATGATCCTCCCCCTTCATCTATGCTCATCTCTGAGTTGGTCTCATCTTCTTCTTGATGGATTGTCGTTAGGGCTAGTTCGGCGTATGCTTCGATTTCAGATTCGGAGGATGACGACTCTCCCACGTGACTTTGAGATTATGTTTGGGCCGAGCTGGCTTCTTATTCTTTTTCTAGTCTTTGTTCTTCAATTTCGGGCAGACATCTTTGATGTGTCATTCTTCGTTGCAGTTGTAGCATCGGGCCTTCCTTTTGTTTTGGTAATCCCTCTTTGTCTGCGATTTAAATTTATTAGATTTAATAAATTTATTGAACTTTCTTACCATTAGGGTTTGTTCGTTTTCATCAATAGATTCGTCGGAGTCTGAATCATTTATTCTTGCCTTCAGAGCAACATTCTGACTCGATCCCTTTCTTTGTCCTGCACACTGAGATTCGTGTAATTCGAAAGTAGAGAAAAGACTTTCTAAATTACTTACCTCGAGATCCTTGGATATATAGTAGAAGTCTACTATAGTTGTCCATTCAGGTGTTCTTGGGAACACATTTAAAGCATACCTTTGTGCGCCCCAATTTGTTACCATTTCTTCGAGGTTTGTTAGTTCGGTGATCCGCTCCTTGATTCTTCCATATAGTTGTGCTACTGACTCTCTTTTTTCCATTCGGAGGTTCGTCAGTTGATTCCAGAACACGTCCCATCTCGCAAGCTTTGTTACGGAAGTTCCTTCGTGCAGTTCTAAGAACTTCTCCTAAAGTTCCTTTGTCGAGTTGTAATCTTCGATTCGATTTACTTCCTGGGGTCGAAGTACGCTGAGTAGGTGGAACTCGGCTCATCTGTTTGCTATGAAGTCTTCTTGCTCCTTCTTGGACCAATGATATTCTTCTTTTTCTTTTCCTTGGGGGTTTTTGAAAGCTACAAAATCATATTTAATTATTAGCATAATTTCAAAGTCGATTTTGAAAAATACCTCCATGTGTTTTTTCCATGAGACGAAATCCCCTTCGAACTTTGGCAGATAGATCGTTGGTCCGGCCATCATCTTGATCTTGATGCTTCAGTCAATGGTTAGTCCTTCTGAAGTGGTTGGGCTCTGATACCACTTGTTGGCGCAGCGAGACCAGCAAGAGGGGAGGGGTGAATTGCTTGTAATAGAAAAATAAAGCCCTTCCTCGTTCTTCAACTCAGATTAGTAGCACATTTATATGAATGAAATTAAGTAACTAATAAACCAAAAAGACACAAAGGAATTACTTGGTTACAACCTAGGTGGTTGTTAATCCAAGGCAAAAGAAAGTGCTGAAATATCTCCTTCGTATAGGCGGAGAAGCCTATTACACTCTTAAAAAGCTCAGGAATGTGCTAAGAAATAAAAGCTAGAATTGATACATATTTCCTAGATCCAGGGGTTTTTTATAGCCCTTGTAAAATCTTCTCGGAAGACTGAAGGCGCCTCTAAAGGGGTTGGAGGGCGCCTCCAGCAAGGCGCAGTGGATAAAGCTTTATCCACTGCCAACGTCTAGTTTAACTGGCTGAAGGTGCCTTCCATACCCTTGGAAGGCGCCTTCGCACTGTTCATCGAAGGCACCTTCCAGCCATGGAACGCGCCTTCAGCAGCCTTTGAAGCCGCCTCCAGCAGCACTTGCGGCTCCATTTCGCTCCTTTGCTGCTGCGATCTCCTGGGTGATTTCGACCACTTGAATAGGGTTCACCCAAATTCAATTTCCGACCTTCTCCTCAAGCAGGCTTCCGTTCTGACTTTTTGTCCCTCGAATGTCGTGTACGTTCTTCTCATCCACCGGTGTACTCTTCCGCAACCCTTTCGTCCCTCGAATGCACCAAGCTTGTCAGCTCCCTTCCCGTGCCATCCTTCTCGCTAGCTACATCTTCTACACAACTTCCTGTGCTCCTATGTTCCTGCACACTTAGACACAGGGATCAAAACCAAACAGGACCTAACTTAACTTGGTTGATCACATCAAAATAACCACTGGTCCTAAACCCCTATCTACGTCAACAGTCGAGTGGCGACTATAAACCCCTGTCTACGTCAACAGTCGAGTGGCGACTATAAACCCTTCTCTACGCCATCAACAGTCGAACGATAACTATAAACCCCTGTCTACGTCATCAACAGTTGAGCGGCGACTATAAACCCTTGTGTACGTCAACAGTCGAGCGGCGTCTATAAACCCCTGTCTACGCCATCAACAGTTGAGCGACAACTATAAACACTTGTCTACGCCATCAACAGTCGAGTGACGACTATAAATCCCAGTCTACTCCATCAACAGTCGAGCGGCGGCTATAAACCCGAGCGTACAACAAATAAAGTCGAGCAATAGCTACGAAACCCGAGAGTAAATTTAATAAGGAGTCAAGCAGCAGCAGTTCTTCGCTAAAATGAGGCCGCTTGGTCCACGCTAAAGTGATCACCCGGACGTCTCAGCGACTAGTTACATAGGCGATCGGCAAATCAGGGAATCATACTTAGAAAATTTTCGCAAAACGCTAAAACGGTATATAGCCCCACGAGGTCGAACGGCGATGCATGAAGGAGTGCTTGCAAAATTTAACAAAGTGAAGAAGTGTTGGATGAGCATTCATTTATTGACACTTAGAAAATTTTTAACAAAAAAAACTGGAGTACAAAAGGTGGCCTGCAAAACAAGGATGGGAGCTACTCGAGATAGTTTAACACATCGTCTGGTAGCAACTCGGTTAGCTTCTCCCGGTTGATGATTTTGCTGGTCAGTGTGGCAGGGAGATAGCCGTCGTCCTTCAGCTGGTCAAGGGTTTCATCAATGGCGAAATTGAAGAGGTGAAGCGCCCGGTCTGTGAACCGATCGTTAAAGGAGTCCAAGCGGAGGTAATCCCACTTGAAAACCTTGAACCGGCTAGGCTCACCCTCTTGATAAATCTTTAAGGTTGTTCGAGATGACTCCAACATGGCCTTCAGCGAGGCCAGTTCAGTATCTTTGGCGGTGAGCTGGACCCACACCGCGGCTTGCTCAGCCAGTCGGCTCTCCCGCTCGGCACATAAAGCTACCTCCACTTCCTTGAGATTTTGAACCAAGACCCGAGCCACTTTATTCTTAATATCCAAGTCTTCAATGACTTAGAGCTTCCTGGCGTTGGCAGAATTGATCTTTGGCTCAAAGGAGTTAGTCTGCTTTTCAGCCGTTTTGGCTGTACGACCTACTTGGCACTCTTGCTCCTCTCTTCCTGTAACCGTTTGGAGCTCCTCTCCAGATTGGCCTTCAATTGGGTCACCTCGCCAGTCAACTGCCCCAGACGTGCTCGAGAGGCCTCTGATTGTCCGCTCGGGGCTTGTAGCTGGACTTCGTGTTCCAGGAAGGCTAGCCTCTGGCACATGGCCATACTTTCGACCCAAAACTGTAATAAAGTGGGTTAGTCAATGTCGATCGGCAAATAGACAAACGAAAAATGAGGATAAGGTACTTGCCCCAGTGGCCTTTTTGGGTATGGTCGTCCGTGAGCTCCTATGGGGAGATGGTCGCCACACGAGCCCTAGCATCGACCCAGACTTCTGCAAGTGGTCCTTGTATCTTGATCTAGTGATCGGGGGAGGGGGGCTCGGTGTCGTCGGATGGCGCCACTCATCCATGGGTAAGTGAATGATGGCTGTTATAAGCCTCCGGCTACTCGGACCTGAAGGATCGGACATTGCTTGGCCGGTGAACCTTGGCAAGGGAGAGGATTAGATGTGGATACTTTTGCTATCGACGAGGAGTGTGGTGGCATGTACACGATGGGCAGGGCACAAATAGTCCCCGACGGTAGACCGGACAACGAGGGTGTTTGGCCAGATGACAGTGAAGTAGGGAGCGCGGTGGCTCCTTGCTTGAGAAGGGCGGGCGATGGCTCACTCCGTTCGGAGGGAGGGTGAGAGCCAGCACGGGTGGAGGTCTATGGCGCGGGGGTCGCCGAGAGGAATGAACCCTCCCCACGATGCCTCTTGCGACAGACTAAAGGCTCGTCAGATGTAGCTGTAGCAGATTCCGACGGCACAATGATCGGCGCCAGAGATGGCCGTTCAGGAGGAAGGTTGGTTGTAGCAGCAGCGGCATCGTTTATCGTTGTATGACCTCCTTCGCTGGCCACAACTATATTTTGTCACACCTCGCCGAGCGGATTGTCGGATTAGGTGACCGGCTATAGGCCACGACTCTCTAACTTGGCGATGCCCACGACATTAATTTCTACTTCTACAAGTCTACTCATGCCGACCAGATGTGCCCTCAACATGATTTGAGCTGTAAAAAATGAAGACAAATCAGTTAGATTCGAAGATGAGAAAAAGAAAGAGCATACCTAGGGTGAGCGGCAGCCTCGTGCAGATTGGGCTCAGGCCAAACACGTATAGGACACTCTCCAACAATAGTCGATGGATATGATACTTTTGACCGGCCAAACTAGATACTGCTTGGAGAGAGTCTAATCGGCTTAAATATCGGTTGAGCGACAGAGGCTTCATCACTTCCATCTGCCAATTGGTCGGGAAGTCGGGGTCGATCGGGAAAATGAACAAAAAAATAATGTTCCCTCCAGTGTTTATTGGAGGATGTCATCTTATCAAAAAAGACGGAGCCGACTCGGGCTTGGAACAAAAAGGTCCCCGACTATGACAATTTAGAATATTAAAAGTAATGGAAGATTCGGGGCACTAGAGGGATGCTTTGGAGATGAAACAGCAGGACGACCCCGCACAACAGCCTAAAGGAGTTAGGCACTAATTGGTACAAAGAGATATGAAAGTATTTACAAATGACCGAGAAGAAATGATGAACAGGAAAACGAAGACCAGCGCAAAATTGTTCCTTAAAAAATGGTAAGAAGCCGGCTGGGGGTAAATGGGGTCGATCGTAGGCTGAAGGGATTGCAATTTAGCAGTCGGAGGGGAAGCGGTATGTAAGTTTCATTTGTTCTATCTCATCCCCGTTGAACTTAGACCCGGTAGAAGTATACCAAAGCCTGGGGATGAGCATAGGGGGTTGCAAAGGGTCGGCCAATGAAATCAAGAAGAAGCAAATCACAGACTCAACGGAAGAAGGAAGGGAAGGCTTACTGAGAAAGGTCGTCGACGAAGATGAAGAAAGAACATCGAGGAACGTGCGTGAGGAAGAAAACTCAAGGAAGTGCGAAGGGGACAGCGAGCAAATGAGGGTTTATAAGCCTCGCAAGCAATCGCTCCGAGTTATCCGATCAAGCGTTATGTAAAATCCAGATAAGATCTGGCTATGGAATTTGAAAAGATGTCTGTCACATCATCATGGGATATCTACCTATCACATCGAGCATATGGCGGCAGAAAGTGGGACACATGGCAGCCAATTACAGCAAAGCATTAATGGGGCTTAATTAAAAGGCATAGGCGGCGTGCTCGACCATAATGATCAAAGATTTGTACAATCTTCCAGAAATTTAGATGACGCCAGCCATTATCAAGGGGCGCTCATATGAGAAAGCGTAGAGAAATGGAAAAATTCGCTAAGTGTTGTCTTCAACTATCCCGATCGACACAAAACTCAGATTAAGGAATGGTCGAGTGGTGAATCCAAACACAGGTCAACAAGAAAGCTTCGATGCTTATTACAGACGAATGGATAGTCAAGCTCAAGTTAATAACAAGAGGTAGAGCAGTAATTTTGAAGCTATGAGCCGATCGGCGGCCCGAATATAGAGAATGCCCGATCAACGGAAGGTCACATGAGACACTGCTCATCCAGTCAGTCAGACTTATATCCTCCTTCGACTAGACTTAAGGGGAAGGCTTGTGATGGGGTGGTAAGGGGAGCCCATCCAATTTGGATCATAAGCGAGGTTAGTTGCCAACATGGAGGTCAAAGTCAAAGTAGTCAATGCCAGGGAGTCAGCGAGTTCACCCATAGTGGCTGAGCGGAGGTTGACTACAATTGTCGATCGAGGCAAGCAATGTCCGATCGGCAAATGGCTTGTCCGAGCGGAATGCTAAGGCCAAATCGTCGAGCGCTCAGTACGGATTGAGGAACAAGATCGGAGTGCTTGTCCGGTCGGGCGGAGGCTGTCTACTGAACCTAGTTATCGCAGGGAAGAGCAGTCGAGGCCGACGGAGTAGAGGGGTCCCCAACCGAGCAGAGGGATCATTGACGTATCTCTTAATATCCTTCTGGGAGATAGTGTCACTAACACAAGGCATGGTCAACAGGCAGATACGGCGGAAGCTTCCACTGTCTCATCAGGGATTTGCATGTCTTGTTAAAGTACGGTGTCAAAGATACTTTTCTGACATGTCCTTTCATGGGATGGTTGGGAAAGTGTGCCCCTGCCTTGGGGAGTGTGTTCATCGCCCGCTAGGGCTCTATATAAAGGGGGGCTATGCACCAACAGAGATACGCGTTATTCACTATTCACGCTTGCGCTTACTATTGCTCCGTTTTCTTCCATCTTTCTGATGACTAACTTGAGCATCGGAAGACCAAAGCCGGGGGCCCCTTCTCTGGCTCAACACTGACATTTCTTATGTTGTAGAGAAGAGCGAGGTCTACACGCGGTCAACCTAGAAGCCACATTCCCAGTTAGCCTTCTTCACAATTTTCGAACAAGATCAATAATATTAAAAAAAAAGAGTAATATATAGAATAAAATTGTAACGACCCAAGTTTTTTTTTTAAACATATATATAATGCATAACCTGCGGCGTCACTTCTCATATTTCCATAATGGTTCCTTACTTCAAATAAAATTACATAGGCGATTCGAAAGAAAACATAACTACATGCGGAATTAATCTAGAAGGCTTTCGGGTTGTACTGCCCTTGTTCTGAGCTGACTCACTAGTCAATGCCTCCTATCCCATTCATTTCATTGTTTGAAAAAAAAAAAGAGTATAAACTATGAGTCGAGAGACTCAGCATGTTCAAAATAATGTTATGTATTAGTTAGCGTCTATAATCTACTGTACCAAGGGAAACCACATCAAAGGTAACTTAGGTCTTACTTACTGGCACATCATGAACATGAGCGTAGACGTCTACTTAGGCATACAAGCTTAAGCATGTACGTAAGCTAAGTATACAATAGACACAACCAGGAGCATGTATATAAACATAGGCATAAGCATACTAGCTAGCATAAACGTATATAATATGGATGAACAAAAGCATAAGCATGTAATTAAACTAAGTATGAAATAGATATAATCATGAGCATGCATATAAACATAGGCATAAGCATACTAGCTGGCATAAAGTGTACATACTATGGATAAACAGAAGCATAAGCATGTAAATAAGCTATACATGGAAAATATCATAATCACATAGAGTTAGTGAGCTCCCGGGCTAAGGGCACCGGTCACACTCAACTACATAGTTTGGTGAGCTCCCGGGCTAAGGACATCTGTCACACTCTACCACATAAGATTGGCGAGCTCCCGGGCTAAGGACACTGGTCACACTCGGCCACGTAGATTTGGTGAGCTCCCGAGCTAAGGACACTGGCCACACTCAACTACATAGTTTGGTGAGCTCCCAGGCTAAGGACACCGGTCACACTCTACCACGTAAGATTGGCGAGCTCCCAGGCTAAGGACACCGGTCACACTCAGTCACATAGATTTGGTGAGCTCCTGGGCTAAGGACACCGGTCACACTCTACCACGTAAGATTGGCGAGCTCCCGGACTAAGGACACCGGTCACACTCGGCCACGTAGAATGGGTGAGCTTCCCAGGCTTAGGTCCCCAGTACATAACTTAACCCATAATAAGATTTGACAAGCTCCCCGGGCTTAGGTCCCCGGATCATAACTTGGTAAGTTCTCCAGGCTTAGGTCCCCGGATCATAACTTGGTAAGCTCTCCTAGCTTAGGTCCCTGGATCATAACTTGGTAAGCTCCCCTGGCTTAGGTCCCTGGATCATAACTCCGTAAGCTCCCCAGACTTAGGTCCCCGGATCATAACTCAGTAAGCTCCCCGGGCTTAGGTCCCCGGATCATAACTCGATAAGCTCCCTGGGCTTAGGTCCCCGAATCATAACTTGGTAAGCTCCCCGGGCTTAGGTCCCCGGATCATAACTTAATACACTTGAACATGTGCATAAGCATAGCCATGATTACTACTCAAGCATGGAACATAAATATATTTTTGTATATAAATGTAAACAGGTTCATTTCATGAGCACTTAAATTATCATGATGGGAAAAAAACATAAGCCTATCCACAAACCTACTATAGCAAATTCCAAGAAAAGAACATACACTTAAACATTATCATGGGCATAGACATGAAGATAAACTTAAACATGATCTTGAGTATAAACGTGAACACGAACCCAAAACACGGTTATCCATATTCATCATCCCTTACTTGAACATCAATTACTTATACTCAAACAGTTATATACACGTGGCATTATTATACAACAAAATTCCTAGCATAAGCAAGGCTAAACTTAACCATACATGAGCATAAATTGTCTACGATTAAGTTGTGTTTCTCATTAAATATTTCATAAGCCTCATATATGCCAATAACACTTTGTAATGTAAACCAATCCCCCTCATATAAGGCATAAATAATCATGGTTGTCCAAAAATATATAATCAATGCGCGCTAAAATTTATAAACCTATCTCACCCCTAACCATTCTATTAACACGTCAACCCCTAATATCTAAACAGTAATTTGGAACCTTAATGTCCATGTCCACACCAACTTTATGAACCGATTTAACCTGATACCTGTAGATAATTTTTCCATAAAAATCCATAACATGTAAGGTCATAAAACACATCCATCCATATAATTGGTGTGCTAGAGTTCCATATAATTGGTGTGCTAGAGTTTGTGAGATGTGTATACTTGTCTTTATTTATTTATATTTTTTTTAATCCATTACATGCATAGTTATGAAACATTCCTGTCCGTATAATTGGTGTCATACATAATTGATTTCATAGCAATTTAAACCTTGTAATCCGAAGCCTATTTTGACCATGAAGTTATCTAAGCATATTTCATTTCATGCATCCTAAACCAAAATCAGATTAACGTATATAAAAAAGAAATCCTAAACATGGTTATGGTCCTAGCATCTTAAACCAAACCTAGCATACACCATAGAGCAATTCAAAACATGGTTATGGTCATAACATCTTAAACCCAATCTAGTACATGGAATCTAATATTATCAAGGAGGAATATAATGGTAACTAACCAAACCCCAGTTCAATACACCTACCTAGGAACCTAACATCTATAGTTTATAGGAACCAATAAATTCATAAGATGGGAAGAACATGCACAACCTTCCTAAAGCGAGATCATGATAGGTAACCATTACAATTTAGTGAGGGAACTACCCTCCTCCAGAAATCCGAAATACTCCATCTACGCAGACCTTTAAAAACATAAGAAGAGAATTTAAACTTGAGCATCTTACCTCAACCCATGGTACCCGAAGTCACAAACCATAGAAACTAACTAAAGCATTACAAGTTAGGGAACATGCCTTATGTATTTAGCTCCTAAATCCTTGTCTTCTGTTGAAGCTCTAGCACCGATAGAGAAACAAAAAGGGGGTAGGAAACATTCTTAGGGCCGGTGGCAACATTCAAGGTGAGGCTTTTGAGGGTAAGGTTTATATAGAAGTGAGAGCTTAGGACCTTGTCTTCCTTCTTATATGCTAAGTCATTAATTGCATTAATTTTATACATATTTATATCCATATACTAATTTTATATTTATATATATATATATATATATGGTAATATATTTAATTCATATTATAGTTTCTTAATACTAAGTCATTAATTTGATTTTTGAATCAAATTATATATTTCTATATACTAATTTCTTATATATAAATATCCATGTATGATATGAGTTAGGTTTAGTAGATCCCCGGTGAAAAGGGGAAAAGAGATAGCAGAATTAAGCGAGTATGAATATCGGCCGAAGTAATAGGTTTTATAGGCCAATATCGGCCGGGACAACAAGTTTAAGGAGATATAGGACAATATCGGCCGAGATGACACACTTCAGAAAATATATGCCAATATCGGTCGGGATAACAGAATTAAGAAGGTAGGCCAATATCGGTCGAGATATACCTAGAGAAGGATAGAGCAATATCGGTCGGGATATACCTGGAGAAGGTAGGCCAATATCAGTCGGGATATACCTGAAGAAGGATAGAGCAATATCGGTCGGGATATACCTGGAGAAGGATGGAGCAATATCGGTCGGGATATACCTGGAGAAAGATAGTCCAAATCAGTCAAGATAATACCTAAAGAAGGATAAAGCAATATCGGTCAGGATATACATGAAGAAGGATAGAGCAATATCGGTCGGGGTATACTTTAAAAAAGATAGGCTAATATCGGTCAAGATTAAGCGTTGTAAGATAGATAAGTCAAGATTGTTTGAGTTAGCACATCTTAACATAAACTAGTATTAGTTGAGTGTATACGATCACCCGGGTATGAAAAGATACAAGGCTTTACGGAATTTATAGTATATTACTAGACGGTCAGAACCTATGATGAACAACAGTAACAACCAGCCCAGACATAACTTAGGTTCAATTCTGTCCAATATAAAGCATAGTATAATATCGAACTGGCTATAACATAGTGAAGACAGGGTAAGCAAACATGAACGATAAATATAACTCGATATAAGACAGGGCAAGAACAAATGGGCCAAGAATATTCATGAATAACTTATGTGATGGTATAACAGGTTGACTAATTTGGCGAGAAGAATGTTTCTAGACTCTTTTGCAGGTACTAGACGACAAAAAAGGTACATCTGGGGTACAAAAAAAATTCCTTAAAAGTTATTTTCCGCAAGTACATGGCTGACGTCATCTCATAACAAACTCTAACAAACCGGGGTCCACTTCATGACTACGGAGGTTATATGAAGTGGTATAAAAAGGAGAATTCTCTCCATTGGCTAGGTATGCTTACGCAAATGCTCACACTCACAACCTCGGTTTTCAGTTACTGTTCATCTTCTTCCTTCTTCAACACTAAGAGAGATCACTAACTTGAGCGTCGGAGGGCCTAGCTAGGGATTCTCACCCGATCTTAGGTCACTGACAATAGTCTTGGTTGGTCTCTTGTGCGCAGGAAGCTTTGGAAGCTCCAGATCTTGGTTTTCTTCATTGAATCCTTCCTTTCGTCTTTGGATCTTCGCACAAGGAGGGCATTCTGTGACTTTATTCTCCTAGATCCGCTTTGGGTTTCTTAGATCGGTATTCTATAGGTATTATTCTTTATCAGTAGTAGATTTCTCCCAGCTTTTTATTTTGTCAAGTTTCTCAGACAGGATCAAATTTGGCGCCGTCTGTGGGAATCTTCACCTGAATCTGAGATTGCAAGATGGAAGACACTGGAAAATCGAACCTACTCACTATTAGTCGTGAAGATCTGAATTTCCTCATCAACACTCATGTACAGAAGGCTTTACAGCAACAACAGCAACAACAGCAACAACAACAAGTTCATACTGGAGCTACTCTGCCAGTAGCTCATAATCCGGCGATCTCGACTACTGAGCACCGAAGGGGAAAGGAGTTGGAAGAAGAAGATCATGCATATTTCCCCCCGGCCACTCCTTCTCCGACCAGGCGCCCTCGAGCTTTCCTTCATACTCCTTTAGAACAGGGGGACGAAGGCCTGTATTTCAGGAATCCTCTGGCGAGGCACCTGACAAAGAGAAACACAAAGCTAAGATGATGGTGGCTAGTGATAGCTCGCCGGAAAGAGTTATTTCTCCATTTTCTCAAAGTGTACTGGAGGATCCGCTTCCTAAACGGTATCAAAATCTTCAGATCGGCGAGTACACTGGAACTACAGACCCAGAAGATCATTTGTTAAAATTTGAGAACATAGCAATTTTTCACAGTAAAGGGGAAAAGACGGGTGAAGGTGAAACTCCTTAACATTAAGCAAAGGAGGTAAAGAGGATTTCCAAGCATGAGACCAAGGAATAGGTCCAGGAAACTTTATGAAGAAGAAACGAGATTTCCATCCTTTAAAAGAAGAAGGCATATCATCAAAAAGGACCATCTTGGTCCGAGACTGGAAGAGAAAAACACCCGGCTCTGCTAACTTTGGATAGGAAAACATGAAAACATTTTGAGGAGTAGGAGGAATGTCAAGTGTATGAAACAACATGTACAGGCCACACAAATAACGAATGGCATTGGGCACAAATTGTTGAAGGGGAATGCCAAAGTATTGGCTTACATCAATTAGAAAGGGTGGAAAGGAAAACCTTAAACCCCCTATCAATTGATCCCTAAAGAAAGTCACATAGTTAGCAGGAGGACGGTGAGGATGCTCGTCTGGTTTAGGGATTATGATATCATATTCCTCAGGAATTTCATATTGCATACGGATAGCAAGCTGAGCATCCTTGTCGAAAGAAGATGAAATTTGAGTACACCAAGGAGCTATTGTTTCTTCAGCCATAGATAGAAGTAAAGGTTAACGGAGCAACAGGTTACTTACTGAGAACTAAGAAGAGCACGGGAAGACGGCAAGCGTGATGATGGATCAAAAGAATGCAGTCAAAGAAAAAAACGCTAAGGAAAGGAAGAAGGGGCAAAGTCGACAAGAAAATGAAGGGTTTAGGGTTGAAAGAATGTGCAACCACCGTCAGATCGGAATACCTTTTTTCAACAGACACCGTTGATTATAGAAGTGTGCCAGCATTGGTATTACAGAGAGGAAAGAAAAGACACGCGTCAAATGACCATAAATGGGCATTGATGAGGGACGCGACAAATCGAATCATGCAAGAGTTGGTAACACCTCGTCATGCACCTCCAACATTCTCATACCGTGAAAAGACCAATCATAATCAAGAAAATGCTGGAAAAAGGGGCGTAGTTTACTAGGGGCAATAAATAGAGATGGATAAGATCTGACAAAGCCCTGGTTAGAAGGAAAAAAGGAGAAAATAAGGGTCAATCATGTAGAAAATATTGACCAAGCTAGTGTAATCATACAAAGGAAATCAATATCGGTCGGGATAACCTTGTCCATAATGAATAGGCTAGTATCAGTCGAGATACTCTTGTCTATAATGGATAGGCTAATATCGGCCGGTATAACATGGTCTACAACAGACAGGCTAATATCGACTGGGTCAACACGTGCATAAGAGACAGGTCAATATCAACTGAGTTAATACGTCTATAAAAGATAAGTCTGCATCATCCAAGGTTAAAGGGATTGATTGAATATAACATATCGATTGCATTTGAGGCATTTAGCCTTATATAGTCAAATAGGTATTACATGTACTTAGCAGGCAAAGCCTGATCGAGCATACAACATTGCCCTAGCTATGTAACTCAACTAAACATAGACTTATGTCCAGTCAGTCGGCTGATACTTCCTTCGGCCAGACTTAAAGGGAAGCTCGTTGGAACGTGAGCCTTTGAACTTCTCAAAAACTTCAACCCATCTGAAAATAAACCCGGTCGGGTTGGAGAAGTGGGAATATTTTACCTGGCAGGGGGATAGGGGGAAAAATCTGTCATCCAACGGAATTGCCCTCCCCCCTCCTACTCGTTTAGAAGAGCCAGTGTATTCTTTTACGCTTGGGAGAAAGTAGGAAAAAGAGTGGTCTCATGAACAAAGGAGGTGCAAACTTGTTCAAGGCCCTTCAGACGTGTCATGAAACAATCCACTTCCTGCTTGAACATTTTGAGCTCTGCTGCCAGAGTGTCCACCTTAGCCCACAGACGACTTGAGCTTTGCTGCCATCGGGAAGATAACAGGCTAGCTATGTGAGCCTCCTCGGTTAACGAGAGCACTTCTGAAGCTTGTTGAGTCTGGAAAGCAGGCATTTCTTTAGCTTGAAGTTCTATATCTCGGTGAACTTCGTTCTCAGAGGCTATCCCCAACCATACTTGAGACTGGGTGACCAACAGAAATACCCCCAGTTCTCGAGCCAGAGAGTTAACTGGATCCAAAGCTCGGCAACTTCATCTATAGATTTCACCTTGTCTAACAAGAGCTACCCCCGGAAAGGGGGGTCTAAAACCATACTCTCGGTAAGGGAAGACGGACAAGGAGGAAGAGAGCTGAGATAAGTGAAGAAGGAAGGGAGGATCGCAACCCTATTTAAAGGGTTAAAAGACTCACGGGATCACTATACTTGGGTTTATAGGACTGCTGTACCAAGAGTCACAAGAACTGCTATAGAGAAGGTCACGAGTCTGCTGCAGTGGCCGTGGCAGAGTCACGATTAAAGATAGGCAAAGAAACAAAAATAGACTTAGGTCTAGTCAGTCGGCTACACCTCCTTCGACTAGACTTGAAGGGAAGGCTAGTGATATAGGTTAAGTTTAGTATGTCCCCAATGAAAAGGGGAAAAGAGATAGTAGAATTAAGCGAGTATGAATATCAGCCGGGATAACAGGTTTTATAGGCCAATATCGGTCGGGACAACAAGTTTAAGGAGATATAGGACAATATCGGCCGAGATGACACGCTTCAGAAAATATAGGCCAATATCGGTCGGGATAACAGAATTAAGAAGGTAGGCCAATATCGGTCGAGATATACCTAGAGAAGGATAGAACAATATCGGTTGGGATATACCTGGAGAAGTTAGGCCAATATCAGTCGAGATATACCTGAAGAAGGATAGAGCAATATCGGTCGGGATATACCTGGAGAAGGATGGAGCAATATCGGTCGGGATATACCTAGAGAAAGATAGTCCAAATCAATCAAGATAATACCTAAAGAAGGATAAAGCAATATCGGTCAGGATATACATGAAGAAGGATAGAGCGTGAAGACAGGGTAAGCAAACATGAACGATAAATATAACTCGATATAAGACAGGGCAAGAACAAATGGGCCAAGAATATTCATGAATAACTTATGTAATGGTATAACAGGTTGACTAATTTGGCGGGAAGAATGTTTTTAGACTCTTTTGTAGGTACTAGACGACAAAGAAGGTACATCTGAGGTACAAAAAAGATTCCTTAAAAGCTATTTTCCGCAAGTACATGGCTGACGTCATCTCATAACAAACTCTAACAAACCGGGGTCCACTTCATGACTACGGAGGTTATATGAAGTGGTATAAAAAGGAGAATTCTCTCCGTTGTCCAGGTATGCTTACGCAAATGCTCACACTCACAACCTCGATTTTCAGTTACTGTTCATCTTCTTCCTTCTTCCACACTAAGAGAGATCATTGACTTGAGCGTCGGAGGGCCTAGCCAAGGATTCCCACCCCGGTCTTAGGTCACTGACAATAGTGTTGGTTGGTCTCTTGTGCGCAGGAAGCTTTGGAAGCTCCAGATCTTGGTTTTCTTCATTGAATCCTTCCTTTCGTCTTTGGATCTTCACACAAGGAGGGCATTCTGTGACTTTATTCTCCTAGATCTGCTTTGGGTTTCTCGGATCAGTATTCTATAGGTATTATTCTTTCATCAGCAGTAGGTTTTCTCCTAGCTTTCCGTTTTGTCAAGTTTCTCAGACAGGATCAATGTATATATCACATATACATGGTAATATATTTAATTCATATATAGGTTCTCTTCTTATATGTTAAGTCATTAATTGCATTAATTTTATACATATTTATATCCATATACTAATTTCATATATATATATATATATATATATATATATCACATATACATGGTAATATATTTAATTCATATATAGTTTCTTAATAATCATTAATTTGATATTGGATCAAATTATATATATATATATATATATATATATATATATATATATATATATATATATATATATATATATATATATATATATGCATGTTTCATTAAATTTATTATATATATATATATATATATAGAGAGAGAGAGAGAGTTTTGATCTCCTGCACGACGCGCACAGTGCGCGACTGTGCACATTGCGCAGGAGATCAATTAATAACTTTTTTTATATTTTTTAATATTTTAAATTAAAAAAATTAGCATTTCCTTATATAAATTTTTAATACATTAATATATCTCCTCAACATATTACAATACTCAATAAATACTTAAATTAATTTTATTTTAATATTTTTTTAAAACCAAACACTATAACCTAATTGGGAAGGCTAAAGCCTAGAGGTAAAAATTTAAAAAAAAATAGCTTTGATACTATAACCCAAAGTCTGAACCCTAGAGGTAAAATCTAAAAAAATAGCTTTGTTACTATAACCCAAAGCCCGAACCCTAGAGATAAAATCTAAAAAAAAATAGCTTTGATACTATGACCCAAAGCCTAAACCCTAAATAGCTTTGATACTATAACCCAAAGCCTGAACCCTAGAGGTAAAATCTAAAAAAAATAGCTTTGGTACTATAACCCAAAGCCTCAACCCTAGAAATAAAATTTTAAAAAAATATTTTAATTATTTTTTTAATTCAAAAAATAAAAATAAAAAAAAAACTAAAATCAGTGTTATCCTGCGCGTGCGCACAGTTGCACACTGTGCGGGCGCACAAGATATCAACTTTATATATATATATATATATATATATATATATATATAATATTATTTATATTAGTCACTAATTTGATATTGAATCAAATCTCCTATACATATCCATATATATATATATATATATAATTTCACGTTGAAGATATATCCATATCTTCAATTAAAATCTCCTATATATATCTTATAATTTTCCTATTCCCATTATTTATACTATATACTTTATATTTCCTATATATATCCATGGTTATATAGATTTTTATATAAAAACTAAGTCGTCAATTTAATATAATTTTATATGGATATCCATATATATAATATAGATATATAATTCATATATTATATGATTAAAATTTCTTAATCATTATTTATACTATATTTGTTACACGTTACCTACATAATATAATAATCTTATATATATATATATATATATATATATATATATATATATATATATATACTAGTGTAATCGTACACACGCGTTGCGTGTGTAATATAATAATATATAAATTATTTGGGTTTTTGAAAATTCAAATTGTTTGGATTTTCTAGTGTCACATTAGAGAATCCCAGCAATAAACTATTGTAATGGACTTCGCTATGCAAAAAATTATTTTAATTTAATATTATACTTATCTTAATAAAAGAAACTAAGAAAAGTATATTTTTTAACATCGTCGGCCTAAAATATTTATAGAAGCTTTTTGATCATAGTGTTGTCAATTCTAAGATGTGAGACTAAAGAGAACTATATTTTTTATATAAAACAACCAAAGAAAATTACTAATAAACCTTTGAATTATTTTTAGTGTAAATAGAAAAAAGGACAGTAACGTAAATTCATTTTAGGCTTCACCAAAGTTAATTAGTAAAGGGGAGAGATTTTTAATAAAATAGTAAGATATATATTTATTTATTTATTTATTTATTCTTATTTAAATTATAGGGTTTATATTATATATATTATTTATACTTTCTTTCTATATACAATACACGCTACATAAAATTTTAGTCTTATATTTTTTTTATTCTTGTTTAATTATATATTCTATATGATATTTAATATACCCTATTATTTTCTTAATTTGATTAATCTAAATTCCATAATTAAAGGTTAACTTGATTAATCCTAATTAACTCATCTATTTAAATTTATAATTCTTAATAAAATATGAATTCTAATTAAATTTCAATTACTCAAATAAATATCTTTAATTAAATAACTTCAAAATCTAATTAAATTACATTTAATCCAATAAATCTCCTTAATTAGATAAATTCAAATTCTAATTAAATTATAATTTAACCCAATAAATCTGATTAATTAATTAAGTAGTTTCGGACACTAAAAAATAAATAGATAAAATAGAAAATAAATTAATTAAAATTTTAAAAAATAAAAAAAATAAATTAAAATATATGTAATAATATTAAAATTAAAAATAAAGAAAAATAAACTGAAAAAAAATAGAGTATATAGATTAGATTTTAAAAATCATATAATGAAATGAAATATATAAATAAAATATAAAATATATTTTTATAATAATGGATTAATATATAGAATAATTTAAAAAGATTAAATAGAAAATAAATAACTTAAAAGTTAACAAATTAAAATAAATTATTTTCCGACGTTAGGTCTGATATTGGGAGATATCAAGTCAACATTTGAATCACAGACAAACTCACACTCTCCTGCTTCAGCTGTCATCGTCTTCTCAAAGGCAACCTACATAGCTCCATTCGAGGGGTGCCTCTAGCATCACTGGCATTCGACCATTGGTTTTGTACATAGCTCTGTTGTTTATTTAGTAGTTATTTCTATAATAGTTTTACCTAGAGTTTATGTTATTGTTAAGGGTATGTTAGAAAAAGACCATAGCCATTATTATGGAATCTAAGAGTTTTTTTGTGTGTGATTGTTGATTTATGGTTGCTAAGTTCGGAATGGCTACAAAAGGAGCGTCGACAAGTGGAAGTGCTGCTCAACCAAGTTATCAAAGTTATGTCAACAGAGGAAGAACTAAAAGAATGAAGTGGAAAAGTATCCTTTGTCATTTCAGGAAATTTATTTCTTCTGTTAAACTGACTATAGAATAAGAGCAGATAATTCAAGGCATGCCCTTTTCATAGATCCTCAACCTCCCTATTAGTTCTTTTATAAAACCTCAGGTCCATAATATGTTTGATAATTGGAATAAGGAGGAACAAAACTTCATCTTCCATGGGAAAAAACTAAAATTTACAAATGTAGATGTTGCACTGATTCTTGGCCTATCCAACAATGGAGAGATAGTTCGTCTCGATTTAAATGACGCCTCTAGCCCACTGTATATAAAGTTTTTCCAAGAGTTTGATTATTCTACCAAACATTTAGAGAAACTTATAAGAAAGTCAATATCAAATGACAAGTTGTATTATCAGTTGTATATCCTGTATTTGTTTTAGCAACTATTCTATTTTGTGGTAGTAGCAGCGTTCTTAGAATACCTGTGTTATCCCTAATTGACTGTTTAGATGATTTTAACAACTTAGCTAGGTTTAACTGGTGCAATGCGGCATGCAGTTTCATGACTCCTCAATTAGAAGCCATTAGCTTGGAGCTTACATTAAGACCAAAACCACTTGTTGTTGATTCACCACCCAAGGCCCCTTTGCTCAAGGGATTTCTAAATATTTTGATAGTAAGTTAGATTATATTTATCTCACAATATTTGTTATGAATATTATATATTTTTATAATCACATTATAGGTATGGGTGTGTGAGCACATCAGTATCATTGATCCAGACCATCCTATACAATTTCCTAACTATAGTGGAGTTGACCTAACTATCATGTTGGCATAGTCAAAAAGTTGATAGATCGTGTGACTGTAGATAAAATTATTATAGATTTAATTCCAGCAAAGTTGTTAAATCAATTGAAATTTTAAAGCAATAATTACATAGAGTTGTTAAAAGTTTAGAGGATACTGATGTGCGTAAATATTATGATCGTTTATGCATGTTTTAACGCACATTCACTTGCTTTATTTGTATATATTCTTCACATGATCATCTCTCCTATTATTTATTCAGTATTAGTTACTCTTTTGTTAGAGATTTTCTCTTTGTTTGATTTTGTGTTGACAGGGATAACTCTTGGAGCGAAAATGGCGATTGTCGATGCATCGGAGCAAAAGCAGCAAACTTGACACTAACCGTGCAACCCTGCACGGTCGTGTGGCCATTCCCGAGAGAGAGCAGCACACGATCGTGCCTCACGACCAGAGACAAAGGATGACATGGCTGGACGGATCTCGCACGGCCATGCGACTCTACTCGAAGAAGGAGAGGAGATGGTCGTACGGATCTCGCACAGTCATGGCACGGGTTGTGAGTCGCCCGTTCCCTACCCTAAACCCTTCCCCTTGAGGAGGGGGGGGGGGGGGGTCGGAAAAAGGGCGATACACCTTGGTGTCATTCCACGCCATCCCGAACCTCTATTTGACGATCCGAGATCGCCTCCATCACCACATCAACTCCAGAAGCAAAGGATTAGATCCGAAGATCACTCAATGTCATTGAATAAGCATCTCTATTCCCTCTCTCTTCTTGCCTGGGGATTGAATGTTTAATTATACTATGTCTTTGGATTTTTCTCCTACGTCTATAGAGTAGATTCTTTGTTCTAGGATCAGGGAGTAGTTGTGGATAGGTTATGATGTAAGATTCATGCTTATGCTTTCACTCTTTGAATGATTTCGCTTGTCTTATTTTAATTTGATATGCATGAGACTTGTTTGTCATGTCGTATTAATTGATTGTGTTGGGATTGCTAATTTCGTAAAGAGAGGATTTTAGATCGTATACTTGAGGGGCCCTAGTGACAGGGGTAACCCGTTCACGGACATCTAAGATACTCCCTTGAAAGGAGAGGTTATTCCTCCACAAGGAAGTAAGAAACCAAACCAAATCCCTATCTCTATCCTTAATGATACCGGCCAGGTTTACGTTCTTGTGATCTACCGAGGCACCCTAGTGACAGGGGTTAATCATAATAGGATTTCATAGGGATCTTCTCTGTTTAGTGCTTAGGGGTAGTAGTCATAACTTTCGACGAGTATATGTTGATTGATAATGAGGAAAGGATAGAACATGATGCATTAGTTACCACCACAACGAAACCGAACTCCTAGAGCTCTTCCTAAACCAAGTAAAACTCTCTTTCTCTTGCCAGTTCTCACATCTACTTCCCAAGTTCTTTTCTTCACAAGAAACAGTTCACTTACAACCATTGGTAGTTTAGCTAATTCTACGTGAACAGTCACTAATTCTTATAATCAGTCCTTGTGGGATCGATAATCTTTTATTATTAACGACGTATCCATGCACTTGCGGAAGCATAACAAGTTTTTGGCGTCATTGATGGGGACATCGCTTATAACATTAGTGATAATCATATTGGATTAGACTAGACCTTTTTTTTATTTCACTCTACTTTCTGCATTTTTATAATATATACTAGTGTGATCGTGCACACGCGTTGTGTGTGTAATATAATAATATATAAATTATTTGGGTTTTTGAAAATCTGAATTGTTTGGATTTTCTAGTGTCACCCTTATGAACCAAGAATTAATTATTTGGGTAAGATTCGTAAGACCCATGCAATAGTGACGCTAGAGAATCTAGCAACAAACTACTGTAATAGGTTTCCTTATGAAAAAAATTATTTTAATTTAATATTATATTTTTCTTAGTAATAAAAACTAAGAAAAGTATATTTTTTAACATCGTTGGCCTAAAATATTTATAGAAGTTTCTTTGATTATAGTGTTGTCAATTCTAAGATATGGGACTAAAGAGAACTATATTTTTTTATATAAAACAACCAGAGAAAATTAATGATGAGAAAAATTCATAATAATACGCTGTAGCTGAGTCTTGAACTCTAGAACACTGATTGTTTCGCTTGTGGAATTACTAATATACTTTGGAATTATTTTTAGTGTGAATAGAAAAAAGGACATTAATGTAAATACATTTTAGGCTTCACCAAAGTTATGTTGGAGTGTATACTAAAAGCCTAGCTTTTGTATAAACATTTATTTAGAAATAAAGAATCACATTGGTCAATATCTGCATTTATTTATTAAATGTAATTGTTCAATTAATTTATATAATAGATAACATGGAGTGTAGTGTCACACTCAGAAGATCATATTGTCGGTTCTCTATAAATTATAAACAAGTTGCTCATGACTAAGATGGAAAGGAACAAACCATCATAATAGTCGTAGTGTAATTAAGTATTAGTTTATCTTAACTAATAAATTACACTGATACACTTTAAGTGTATTGAGTATGATCATTTAGGTAAGTTCTTTTTGTACTGACTTAGTAAAAGAACTAGACCTTAGTTATTATGGAAGTGTGTGCTCTTAATCCTAATATAATAACAAGCACATATATTTAATATTTATTTCTTTGATTTATCAAAGGGTGAGGTTTAGCTCGATAAATCAATATGCCCGATAAGTTGGGAAATGATATTACTTATAGTGTGTGTTGTTAATTATAGAAGAAATCTGTATCCCAGTTATCTAGGTTGAGAATGTCCCCAAGAGGAGCTCATAAGGATTATCATGTTAAACCCTGCAGGTGGACCTAGTCCGACATGACAATAAAGTTGAGTGGTACTACTCTTGGAGCTAGATATTAATTAAGTGAGTTGTCAGTAACTTACTTAATTAGTGGGCATTCGTAATCTTAAACATAGGGAGACTAACACACTCATGATAAGAAGGAGCTCATAATGTAATTTGGGATTGGTGTGGTAGTGCGGTAATAACTCTCTAGTGGAATGAGTGGTTATCGATGAACTTGAGTTGTATGTTCAGGGCGAGCACGGGATACTCAAGCTCATCGGAAGGCCAAAATCAATTTCTCCTCTAGGTCTCTGTCGTAACCTCATTATAGCCTCAAGTCCATCAAAATGTAAGGCTCATCTTGGTGTTCAAGAAGGGGGTCGGACCATTGCTTGGTGACCAAGCAATGGTCGGCCACATCCTCTTATAGGGGTCAGCCCCATTGCTTGGTGACCAAGCTTGTAGGGGCCGGCCAAGATTAATTCAAATAGGAGGGGTGTTTTGAATTTTTAAAATCTTCTCTTTGTAAAAAACTATAAGTTTTAAAAGAGATATTTTAATTTTTAAAACTTTTCTTATTTGAATTAGGCCACATGTTTTAATAGAGAGTTTTAAAAGTTTTAAAACTTTCCTTTTTTAACCATCCTCATGGTTTAAGAAAAAGAGGAGATAAGTTTTAAAATTAAAATTTTCTATCATCATGTTAAAAAGGAAATTTTATAAGAGAAGTTTTAAATTTTAAAACATGGTTTTAATTTTTTAAAAACTTTCCTTTTTTAACTCTAGAAAAGAGAGCTTGTAAAATTTTATAAGACTTTTTTTCTCTTGTAAACTTTTATAAAAAAAATAGTATTCCTTTCCTAAATATGGTGGTCGGCCACCTTGCTTGGTGCCCAAGCAAGGGGCCGGCCAAGCTTAATCCTAAACCAAATAGGATTGATCACAACCATTGATTGGTGATTGATTCAATCAAGAGGAAAGAAAATAAAAAATAAAAAGGAAAAAGGAAAAACTCTTGGATGATTTTATTTTTTGTAAAAGGTTTTTCCTTATTTGCCTTGGGCAAGTAATATAAAAGAAGGGGTGAGGGGGCTTCATGAGATACAACTCTTATTCTCTTGCTTGGAGACCTCTTAGTGGCCGGCCCTCTCCCTTCTCCCTTTCCCTTTGCTCTCTTCTCCTTGGGGGTGGTGGTGGCCAAATTCTAGAGGAAGAGGAAGGACTCGTTTGGGTGGTATTCATCTTGGAGGATCGTCGCCCACACGACGTCCAAGGCGAGGTGAGGAATATCGCAGAAGATCTCGAGGTCATTAGCTTACAAAGAGAATGTATAACTAGTAGTTTTCTTCCGCATCATAGTAGTTATTTTCTTTGTAAGAATTCTAAATACAAGAGGCAATTAGATCTAGTTTTTCGAAATAATTTTTTTGAGTTTGTGTTTTCTTCTTTTTTAAATTTGTGATTCGATTGTTCTTTTTGGTTAACCTAGAGTTATTTAAGGAAATAAATATTAGCTTTCCTTAAAAAGCTTTGCCTAGGCGGTGGTGGTTGCTCCCATATCCAAGAAGGCCATGTGCCTCGCCATGTAGTCCTAGAAGCTAATTTTGGAAATTAATATTTATGGAATTAATAACTTAGGTAGATTTGAATCAATAGTGTTAAGTTCCGCTTGCGATTCAAATCTAAACCATTAAGAACAGATAAGTTAAATTTGGAATCAATGATGTTAAGTTAAGTCTGCGATTCCTAATTTAATTTCTAAAGAACACAATAGGTTATTTAAGGAAAGGTTTCATACTTGTACAAAAAATTTTGTATAGTGGAACCGGTACATTTTCCTAGGACTAACCAACAATTGGTATCAGAGCTAGGGTTTGCCTCTGTGTATTTTTAGAATTCAAATAGGTTATGCATATGCCATACATAATTTAGGCAGGAAAATAGTAGGATGTGCTAACTCTTTAGTTGCAGGCTCCAACTATTATGGCTTATTGATATTGTGTGTGATTGGACCCTTGGACATGTCAAGGGCATTATTTGTGTGCATGATTGTATGTATAAAATACAGCAGGAGTTGTATTATTTTTAGAATTTTATTTTTTCAATCTAGAATACATGTACATTCCCTCGTGGAATATAGGATCGATATATGTAAAATTCTATTTTTGTTGTGGATCAGATTCTTGCGAGGCGTGGTATTTTTGGAGCACCAGAGGCGCAGCGGAATAAGAAGCAAGATGGATGCGACAACTCGACCCCATGGCGGTGGCTAAAAATAGCAGCTACTAGGGTTGGAGCATACTGAAGACAGTGATGGAAAAGGCCATAATAGTTGGAAAATTAATTTCCAAATTTATTGCTTTTATTTACTGTGATGTTTATATGCATGTGATGTATGCTAGGATAGTTTAAAATTCCTCATTTTAAATAACTAAGTGGGAGAGGGATTTATTTTAATAAATTCCACGGTCTTCATTACTGGTTTGTAAGTGATGCAAGCAAACTTGCGCGTTGGCTCTGAGTGCCTTCCTTCATATCGGATGAGTTTGTTTGCGGATCACTAGATCAAACTTTCATTTAGGATGACTATAGAAAATTAATTAAGAGCGTGTGATCTTCCCCATTGGAAGGGGCACAATCTTATTAATGGACTTAGTGTCAAGTAATGGTATACACTTAGGCACGTCTAATAGTATCCTCCCCATCGGAGTCACTGCTATTATTTGTGTGACCGAAGAAAACCAACTATTAATTTGTCAAAAAGATAAGTTGACAAGATAATAAAATTAAAACCCCCTCTTACAAATATCGAGTTTTTGTATACGTCCACACTATCGTAGCATACAAAATTCACGATGTATGAGGTAATTTTATTTGTCAAGATGACAAGAAAATAAAATTAATGGGAAAAACTCCTCTTATAAATGTTTGGTTTTGTATACGTCCACACTATCGTGGCATACAAAATTCACGGTGTTTGAGGAAATTTTATTTGTCAGGTTGATAAGATAATAAAATTAATGGGTAAAATCCCTCTTACAAATGTTTGAATTTGTATACGTCCACACTATCGTGGCATACAAAATTCACGGTGCTTGAGGTAATTTTATTTGTCATAAAGATAGGTTGACAAGGTCATTAATGGGTATAACCCTCCTCTTACAAATGTTCAATTTTGTATACGTCCACACTATCGTGGCATGTAAAATTCCCGGTGTTTGAGGTGTTGGTGAATTTAAATAATATTATTTGAGGAATCAATGTTATTTTAAATTCAAAGTTTTGACCAAATATTTGATAGACCAATTATTAATTTTATTTGTCATAAAGTTAGGATAACGAGATAATAAAATTAATGGATAAAATCTCCTCTTTGATTTTGTATACGTCCACACTATCATGGCATACAAAATTCATGGGGATTTTAAGGTGTTAAATATTTTTGTGATTCTTAGGATTTAAAATGTTTGTCAATCCCCTAGTTGTTATACTATATAATAGACTTAGTAGTCCCAATTGTAATGATTGAAAATAGGACTTGGACATTTAGGTAGACTGTCCTCTTAGAACTAAGAACAAAATAGGTATATTTTATTCATTAGTTAATACATGATTAGTGGTGTTATCTATCGGTACCTGGTGTGTAAATATGGGAGCCACTGATCATGTCTGCAATTCATTGCAGAGGTTCCAGGAAATCCGATAACTATATGAAGGGGAAGTCACCGTCTACATGGGCACTGCTGCAAAAGTGGTAACTGTTACAGTGGGAGATGCTTATCCTATGATAGGAATAAAATATAGATTTTCAGAAATTGTCTTTACGTACTAAGTTTAGAAAGAACCTGATTTCGATTTCTAAACTATTAAAGAATAGATATTCTGCCTATTTTGATAACAAACTTGTTATCAAGAAAAATAGGGAAGTTATCTGTTCTGGTACGTTGGTTGACAATTTATAATCCAATAGCTCCCACAATGCAATAAATGGAAATTAATAACACATTTTCTAAATAAGAGAAAGTAACCTTCAGAAATGAACCAATCATATTTTTGGCATTTAAGGCTAGGTTATATTAACTTGAGTAGGATTCAAAGGATAATAACCAATGAACTCTTGAGTTCATTGGTAGTGGAAATCTTTCCAACCTGCGAGTCTTATTTGGAAGGAAAAATAACCAAGAAGCTTTTAAGTCTAAGGGGTATGGAGCCAAAGATATGTTGGAATTGGTTCATTCTAATTTGTGGAGACCTTTGACTATCCAGGCGAGAGGTTGTTTCGAATATTTCGTCTCTTTTATAAACGACTATTCGAGATAAGGATACATTTACTTAATGCGCCACAAGTCTAAGTGCTTTGATTAGTTCAAAGAGTACTAGGCTGATATGGAGTAACATCAAAATAAAAGTATCAAGACACTACGGTGAAATCGTAGTAACGAGTACCTCTTAGGAGAGTTTAGGAGTCACTTATTAGAAGATGGGATTTAATCCCAACTAACTGCACCTGGTACACCCCAATAGAATGGTGTAGTAGAAAGAAGGTATAAGGCTCTTATAGAATAATTAGATCGAAGATGAGTTATTCAGAAAATTACCAAATTTGTTTTAAGGATATACACTAGAAACGGAAGTGAACATAGTACCTTCTAAGTCAGAACTCTCTACTCCCACAGAATTACAGAATGGGCGTAAGCCTAGTCTGAAGCATATTCGGATTTGGGTGGTCTAGCACGTGAGAGACACTGATAAGTTGGACATGAGTTCACTTGTTTGTGAGTTATCCTAGATAAACGAAAAGAGGTTTATAGTCCTTAAAATCGGAAGGTCATTGTTGGCACCAATACCCGATTTTAGAAAAAGGACTATACTATGAACCACAAGCCCAAGAGTAAAAATTATTCTTAAGGAAATTAAAAGACACGTCTAACCTAGTATCAACTGTACAAGATGAAATATCACAAGTAACTGCAACACGTATCACAAATGATACACAATTGCAGAAAGTGCCTCGTCGTAGTGGGAGGGTTGTTAGGCAACCTAAAAGATTCATGTTTTGGGAGAGTCTTTGGACTCGATCCCTGGTGGACATGAATCTGATCCCCGAACATATGATGAAACACTCCAAGATAAAGATGCAGCATCTTTGCAAAGAGCAATAAATACAGAATTAGAATATATGTATTCTAATAGAGTCTGGGAACTTATAAAATCACCAAATGGTGTAAATGTCATTGGGTGAAAATAATTCTACAATAGGAAAAGAGGGATAGACAAGAAAGTAGAAACTTTCAAAGCAAGGCTTGTTGGAAAAGGAAACTTTTTCACCGGCAGCATGCTTAAGTCTATCCGGATTCTTTTATCTATTACTTCTCATATGGACTATGAGATTTGGCAAGTGGATGTCAAGACAACTTTCCTTAATGGAAGTCTTGAAGAAAACATCCATATATAGCAACCAGAAGGGTTCATTGCAAAGAGCAAAGAGCATCTTGTGTGTAAGCTCAATCGGTCTATAGACTGAAGTAAAGCTTCAAGGTCTTGGAACATCTGGTTTAATAAAGTAATCCAGACCTATGGATTTATTTAATAACCGAATGAGTCTTGTGTATACAAGAAGTGTGATGCAAACATGGTGGTATTTCTTGTACTATACATAGATAATATTTTTGGTAGTTGGAAACAATATCAAAGTATTGTCAGAAGTAAGGGTATGGTTGTCCAAACAATTCGATATAAAGGACTTGGGAGAATGCATATATTCTTGGGATCAAAGTAATAAGGGATCACAAGAAAAGAATATTTTACTTATCTCAAGCTTCATATATCGAAACAATCCTTGCTCATTTTAAGCATGCAAAACTCAAAGAAAGGTTTCTTACCTTTTTAGCATGGAGTAACTTTATCTAAAGAGATGTCTCCGTAGACATCAAAGGAGATAGAGGAAATGAAGGCAGTTCCTTATGCTTCGGTTGTCAGAAGCCTAATGTATGCTATGCACGAGATCAGAAATATGTTTTGCCAAGGGCATAGTCAGCAGATATCAAAGTAACCCTGGACAAGGACATTGGACTGCAGTAAAGCATATATTGAAGTACCTTAGAGGCACTAGAGATTATATGCTAGCTTACAAGGCAGATAATTTGGTCCCTGTGGGTTGCACAGATTTTGATTTCCAATCAGATAGGGACAATAGTAAGTCGACCTCGGGGTTTTGTGTTTACTTTAGGAGGTGAAGTCATAACTATGGAAGAGTGATAAGCATAGGTGCTTTTTCGGACTCCACCATAAAAGCTGAGTATATGGCAGCATCTGAGGTAGCCATAAAAGCGGTATGGCTCAGATACTTCAAGATAGACTTAGAAATGATTTCTGGTTTGCCCAAAAATTATTACAATAATAGTGGTGCAGTAGCAAACTCGAAGAAACCATAAGTCCATCAGGCAAGTAAACACAATAGAGCGCAAGTACCACCCAATACGAGAAATCGTATAAATGAGGAGAAGTTGTTGCCGCCTAGATTGCATCAGGTGAAGACCTATAGATCCTTTCACTAAGGTCCTTAAGGCAAGAGCTTTTAATGGATATGTTGAAATGTTGGGAATCAGATGTATGGCAGCTTTAATGGGAGCATAATCTTTTAGTATAAGTGGTAGATTGTTGGAGTGTATACTAAAAGCCTAGCTTTTGTATAAACATTTATTTAGAAATAAAGAATCACATTGGTCAATATCTGCATTTATTTGTTAAATGTAATTGTTCAATTAATTTATATAGTAGATAACATGGAGTATGGTGTCACACTCAGAAGATCATATTGTCGGTTCTCTATAAATTATAAACAAGTTGCTCATGACTAAGATGGAAAGGAACAAACCATCATAATAGTCGTAGTGTAATTAAGTATTAGTTTATCTTAACTAATAAATTACACTGATACACTTTAAGTGTATTGAGTAGGATCATTTAGGTAAGTTCTTTTTGTACTAACTTAGTAAAAGAACTAGACCTTAGTTATTATGGAAGTGTGTGCTCTTAATCCTAATATAATAACAAGCACATATATTTAATATTTATTTCTTTGATTTATCAAAGGGTGAGGTTTAGCTCGATAAATCAATATGCCCGATAAGTTGGGAAATGATATTACTTATAGTGTGTGTTGTTAATTATAGAAGAAATCTGTGTCCCAGTTATCTAGGTTGAGAATGTCCCCAAGAGGAGCTCATAAGGATTGTCATGTTAAACCCTGCAGGTGGACCTAGTCCGACATGACAATAAAGTTGAGTGGTACTACTCTTGGAGCTAGATATTAATTAAGTGAGTTGTCAGTAACTTACTTAATTAGTGGGCATTCGTAATCTTAAACACAGGGAGACTAACACACTCATGATAAGAAGGAGCCCATAATGTAATTTGGGATTAGTGCGGTAGTGCGGTAATAACTCTCTAGTGGAATGAGTTGTTATCGATGAACTTGAGTTGTGTGTTCGGGGCGAGCACGGGATACTCAAGCTCATCGAAAGGTCAAAACCAATTTCTCCTCTAGGTCCCTGTCGTAGCCTCATTATAGCCTCAAGTCCATCCAAATGTAAGGCTCTTCTTGGTGTCCAAGAAGGGGGTCGGACCATTGCTTGGTGACCAAGCAATGGCCGGCCACATCCTCTTATAGGGGTCGGCCCCATTGCTTGGTGACCAAGCTTGTAGGGGCCGACCAAGATTAATTCAAATAGGAGGGGTGTTTTGAATTTTTAAAATCTTCTCTTTGTAGAAAACTATAAGTTTTAAAAGGGAGATTTTAATTTTTAAAACTTTTCTTATTTGAATTAGGCCACATGTTTTAATAGAGAGTTTTAAAAGTTTTAAAACTTTCCTTTTTTTAACCATCCTCATGATTTAAGAAAAAGGGGAGATAAGTTTTAAAATTAAAATTTTCTATCATCGTGTTAAAAAGGAAATTTTATAAGAGAAGTTTTAAATTTTAAAACATGGTTTTAATTTTTTAAAAACTTTTCTTTTTTAACTCTAAAAAAGAGAGCTTGTAAAATTTTATAAGACTTTTTTTCTCTTGTAAAATTTTATAAAAAATTATTATTCCTTTCCTATATATGGTGGCCGGCCAAGCTTAATCCTAAACCAAATAGGATTGATCACAACCATTGATTGGTGATTGATTCAATCAAGAGGAAAGAAAAGGAAAAATGAAAAGGAAAAAAGGAAAACTCTTGAATGATTTTATTTTTTGTAAAAGGTTTTTCCTTATTTGCCTTGGGCAAGTAATATAAAAGAAGGGGTGAGGGGGCTTCATGAGATACAACTCTTATTCTCTTGCTTGGAGGCCTCTTGGTGGCCGGCCCTCTCCCTTCTCCCTTTCCCTTTGCTCTCTTCTCCTTGGTGGTGGTGGTGGTCGAATTCTAGAGGAAGAGGAAGGACTCTTTTGGGTGGTGTTCATCTTGGAGGATCGTCGCCCACACGACGTCCAAGGCGAGGTGAGGAATATCGCAGAAGATCTCGAGGTCATTAGCTTACAAAGAGAAGGTATAACTAGTAGTTTTCTTCCGCATCATACTAGTTATTTTCTTTGTAAGAATTCTAAATACAAGAGGCAATTAGATCTAGTTTTTCGAAATAGTTTTTTCGAGTTTGTGTTTTCTTCTTTTCCGAATTTGTGATTCGATTATTCTTTTTTGTTAACCTAGAGTTATTTAAGGAAATAAATATTAGCTTTCCTTAAAAGGCTTTGCCTAGGCGGTGGTGGTTGCTCCCATATCCAAGAAGGCCATGTGCCTCGCCATGCAGTCCTGGAAGCCAATTTTGAAAATTAATATTTATGGAATTAATAACTTAGGTAGATTTGAATCAATAGTGTTAAGTTTCGCTTGCGATTCAAATCTAAACCATTAAGAACAGATAAGTTAAATTTGGAATCAATGATGTTAAGTTCCGTCTGCGATTCCTAATTTAATTTCTAAAGAACACAATAGGTTATTTAAGGAAAGGTTTGACACTTGTACAAAAAATTTTGTACAGTTGAATCGGTACGTTTTCCTAGGACTTACCAACAAGTTAGTTAGTAAAGGGGGTAGATTTTTTTAATAAAATAGTAAGATATATATATATAATTCTGCACTTGGATTATTCAATATTCTTTTATATATACTTTGCATGCGAAGAGCTAATCTTTCAGGAAAACTTCTGTCGTTCAATCCAGAAATTGATAGAACTTTCCTGAGGAGAAGAAACTTGCAAAAACTCCTAGCAAAACAAGAAGCTTCAGAAATGGCTAACAAGCTTTTGAAGGACTACGCAACATCTTATGCATGAGGGCTTCGGTCTAACATCACCCGACCACCAATTGTGGCTAACAATTTTGAAATCAAGCCTGTAGTGATCCACATGGTTCAGCAAAATCAATTTGGAGGAGGACTACACGATGATCCCTATCATCACTTGGAGCTTTTCTATGAGATCTGTAGTACTATGAAAGTGAACGGGGTCCCTCCAGAAACAGTAAGGTTACTTCTTTTTGGATTTTCCCTGAAAGACAGAGCCAAGTAGTGGCTTATTTCTTTACCAGCAAACAACATTACATCTTGGGAGCAGTGTGAGCAGAAATTTCTGGACAAATTTTACCTGCCAAGTAAAACTGCACACATGAGGAATTTAATTACAATCTTCAAACAAGCAGACTCAGAATCGTTATTCGAAGCATAGGACAGATTCAAGAGTATGCTGAGACAGTGCCCTCATCATGGCCTTGAGAAGTGGTTGTGCTACACACATTCTACAATGGAATCAATTATCATACGAAGGTGTCCTTCGATTCTGCAGCAGGAGGGGCATTGATGAACAAGAGTCTTGATGAAGCTGAAGACATAATAGAGAATGTGGCCCAGAATCATTATCAGTGGACAACTTAAAGATCTGGAGGTTCCTTTCTTGGGAATCCAATAAAGGCATTAGGAAAATTTGACATAGATGCAGTCACGCTCATGTCTGCAAAACTGGATGCTCTGACCAAGAAGCTTGAGACCATGGGGAACAAAACAACCAATGCAATAGTGTGTGTGTGTGTGTGTGTGAAACTTGTGGAAGTTCGAATCATGCTCAAGATACTTGCCCCCTTGGGCCAATACAAGCACAAATACATCAACTTGAATAATGTGATGCGATAGTCGGTTATAACCAAAGGCAAAATAATCCCTACTCCAACATATATAACCCTGGGTGGAGGAACCACCCAAATTTTTCTTATCGGGGAAATCAAGATCAAGAACCAACAAAGCCAAGCTACCAACCTGGGCAACAAAACCACCAATCTGGACCACAAACTTATCAACAACAGCAACGTTCACAACTGTCCAGAATTGAAAAGATGCTTGAAGAAGCTCTCTTGGAGCAAAAAGATATGAAGAATAAAATCAAGCAATTAAATCAAAGAATGGAGAATTCTGAAAAGCATCAAAAGATGCGAGATAGCCAAATCGCTCAGATAGCCTAATCCTTTTCAAGAGCACCGAGAGCATTTCCGGGAAAGTCCGACATAAACTCAGTGGAATATTGCAACCGCATTGAGCTGAAGAGCGGACGGACTTTGGGAGATCCCCAAATGGGTGCTCAAAAAGGAATTGATTCAGAGGAAGAGATATCTCCTCTCATGCCTACTTTAGTCTAGAACAAAGATATGGAGGAGATTACCAAGAAGGTTGAAGGGACCCTCCAGCTTCCCACACAAAGTCAGACGATTCTGTTCCCTCAAAAGCTAATAACATCCCAAAAAGATGAAGAGTTCCACCAATTCCTAAAGAAGATTAAAGAAATCTGCATTGAAGTACCTCTAATAGACACACTGCACTAAATGTTGAAGTTCGCCAAATTTTTAAAAGGTATTCTTTCTAACAGAAGACAGAAGGGCGACTTCGAGATTGTAGCATTGACAACAAAGTGCAGCGCTCTTTTCACGGTAAACACTCCCCCGAAGCTCCAGGATCCAAGAAGTTTTTCTATACCGAGTAAGATTGTCTTTGAGCTCATCCATAAGGCTTTCTGCAACTTGGGAGCGAGTGTCAGCCTACTTCCATACTCGTTATGCAAGAAACTAGGACTCCAGAATATCAAACTTACTACTATGGTACTACAATTGGTTGACCATTCATGTAGATACCCAATGGGTATAGTGGAAGATGTGCCAGTAGAGATAGGTGGATGCATCGTTCCCATAGATTTTGTTGTCTTGGATATGGAGGAGGATCCAAGATCTCAATCATCCTAGGAAGACCATTCTTTACCACCGTTGGAGCCCTCATCGATGTGAAATGTCACAAATTATCCCTAGAGATCGGTAAAGAAAAGTTGGAATTCGATTTATCTGATTATCCTAATTACATCTCTTCTTTTCAAGAAAATGCCAGCAAGTCGAATGTACACAAAGCTAAGGAATGCAGTTTCCATGGGAGGCCGCTGGACATGATGCATGATTCGGCAAAACTTGAGAGGTCGCCCCCAACAGGCAATAAAAAATATATTTGTCCTGCACGAGTGAAACTGAAGGCGCAAACTGGAGCATTAACCCTAGGAGGAGAGTCATGCTTCCATGGGTTTAGTCCATATTAACTGATACGAGGTCGAGCTAAAGACCTAAAACAAGCGCTTCTTGGGAGGCAACCCAAGGGTTTCGTTTCAATTCATTATCCACCTGTCGTTCTAGTTTAGTTCAATCAAGTGTTTTTATTCTTGGATCTTTGTTTTCAGGGTGTGCATTAGCCTCCATGAGTTGTCCATGATCGTTTCATGGGCGTGTGGGCGTCGGAGGGGTCAAAAAGGAGGAGAGTGAAACACTACGTGTGTAAAGGAGTCAGCTGTGTGACTTCACACTACCGTGCAAAGATGACAGAGGAGGAAAGGTCACAGGTCGTGTGAACCCACACGGTCGTGTGGCCTTTGCAGAGAAGGAACAATACATGGTCGTACGGATCTGGAACGGTCGTGCAAAGCTACCCGAGGAGAAGAGTGCAAGGGTCGTGTCAATTGACACGGTCGTGCGATCTTGGCTAAGTGGAGGAAAGAAGGGGGCGTGCTAACAGGCACGACCGTGCAGCGACCCCATCAACCAGGTCGTGTCTTTAAGACACGACTGTGCCCTACCCGTGTGCACCGCCAACCAATCTAAATAACCCTACTTCCCATCACTTTCTCTCCAATAAACCTTTTCTTCCCCACTACACCTCATCAACCTTCATTACCTACATCTAAAACTCATCTTTACTGAGATCTAGATCTAGATCTAAGTTTTCTTCAAGCCCCAAATCCGAAAAGAGAGGAACAATTCCCCTATCCTTCTTCTCTCTCCTCCTCTATCTTCAAGATCCACATCCACCCACAAGAACGCCCTCAAATTCACCTTGCATATCATGTCTCAAATCCTGAAGAGACTCTGAAGAGGAAGCAGTGGAGCTGGCGAAGGAGATGCACTGGGAGGAGACAAAGGCAAGGGAAAGGCTTCTTCATCCAAAGGCAAAGGCAAAAGGGTGGTACGCGACGAAAGTAATGACAACAAATTTAATATTGTTTTTAGAAATCAAGAACATAAAGCTAGATATGATATTCTTGTTGCTAGGAAAATTGTGTGCACTAGATATATGGATCCAACCACCATGGAAATGTTAGAGCTTAGGAATGACATAGATTGGATGATTAGCTTCTTTGATTGGCATGACATGATGTACACATGTCTATCGACTTACCCCCACCTAGTCCTAGAATTTTTAAGTTCAATTGATGTTCAATTTTCTTCTGAGGATAACTACATTGGGGGCATAACTTTTAGGTTGATGAACAAAGAAATTTGGTGGGCGTTTAATGATTTTAATATTTGTTTTGGTTTACCTACTGGAGATGCCCGTGGATTTGATGGTACTATAGACTGGAATGGATTTTGGGCTTCAATCACGGGATCAAAGAACCCTTATGAACTCTCTAAAGCATAGGCATCACGCATGCAAAATCCTACTTTTAGATAACTTCACCGTGTGATGAGCAAGACAATCTTTGGTCGAGGTGAGAGTGATGGGGTGGTTAGGAAGGTGGAGCTTTATTCTCTTTGGGTGATGCTAAATAAAGTTGAATTTTATTCTGAGTTTCATTTCTTACAAAACTTATTAAGAGCAGGTAAAGCATCTTTGGGGATGATAGTGTTTGGCGATTTAATCACCCAAATAGCAATAAATCTGGGTTATGAGCTTGATGGGTTGGAGATTGTTCATGGTAATGATAAGATTGACATCGACTCTTGTCTTGCAATGAAGATGATCTGTTGGGACGAAAATGGGTTTGCTTTTCCTAGGAACGATGGTTTCCCATTACCCCTTCCTTGTCCCAAGCGCACTTCAGTTCGCAACCCCGCGAACTGGGTAATCATTGATTCAAAACCCGAGTTTGTTCCCTCCCTTGTAGAAGATACCGAGCACCACCAAGAACCCTCGTCAGCAGGACTCTCGCAACCCTCCGGACATCCGGAACCACTCTTTCTCCTATGGTACGGGACCTTCAAGATTTGATTTTTTTATTTCCGTGCCTCCTTAGACTCGCTTCATGAGAAGCACGCTACCCAACAATAATTAATGGAGGGTCGGTTCAAGTTGTCTGATGACCAGTATAGGGAGGTATAGGACCATTTTTAGTTTACTAGAGACTTTCATAGCCAGGTGACAGGATTTGTTCAGGATTATGAGGTTGACCAGGAAAGAATGAGGAATTTCATGGATAATATGGATATTACTAAACAACAAGTAGACGCTCTTTACCAATATCACCAGCACATTAGCCATCTCCCTAGTATGCCTAGATTTCTCTCCGGCACACGACGAGGACCCCCTTATCCCCCTCCCCCACCACCGTTTGATTTCATCGGGACATTGAAATGCCTAAGCCTGGGGGGTGTTGTGCTTGCACAACCTGAGTCGAGTCAAGTCTTTTTCCTTGTCCTTATGCATATTTATTTATTTTTCTTTATCTACTTGCATTTTATTCTATTTTTTTAGTTTCATATTTCACTTTCTTTTCCCACTTGTAGTTTTTCATCGTATTTATTTTGAATAGTTTTGAGGCATATTTGAGAGCATCAAACCTTCACTTCTTCTGTTGACTTGTCCAATAGCAAAATTACTAGCACGTGTATTTTCTTAGTTCATGTGTCGTAGAGATAGTGTTAGTATGTTTGGTGTACCTCCTTTCTCTATCTTTAGTAGCATGAAATAAGCTAAGTATTGTACGGAGTTTAGTATGAGTTTTGGTTTAACCTTAAGGATCTTACTTTCACTTCACTTAAGCTTGAATAGTAGAAATATTTTGAAATAGTTATGATTCATCCAATTTGTTTAGTACTTGTGTTCCCATGGGGATTCCTTAGTTATATTTTGGTTACTAGATGACCTCAGATCATAGAAGCTCATTCGGAAAAAATTTAAATCCGAACATTTGCATCTTGCATTTGTGATTAGTGCTTCTATAGCACCAAAAAAAATAATAAAAAAGTTGAATAAGGGATAAAAAATAGTTGTCATGAGTGGAAACTAACAATTTACCCCTTTGAGACCGAGTTAGGTTACTGGGGAAATAAATGTTATGTTTCTCTTAATTCCGAGTAGTATCCTTTGAGACCTTGTGTAATTTAAGGGAAACAAACCAAGTGTGTGGCAGGTAAGTGCCTATCACCAGGAGCATTAGGAACTCAATTGTATGACGACTTGACTAGGACAGAAAATTGAAACTTGAAGAGCTTGAGTCACTTATTACATCGAGCACAAAGAACTTATGCTTAGGTCATACTTAGGTTACTCCATAAACATGTTTATCAATGAAACTAGTTGATAGAGTTAGGCGAATGCACTAGGGATCATGATACACTATAGGAACTCATGAACATAGATTGCAGCGTTTTGCTTGAAGACAAGCAAAAGTTCAAGTCTGGGGTGTGATGTGCGTAGATATTATGATCGTTTATGCATGTTTTAACGCACATTCACTTGCTTTATTTGTATATATTCTTCGCACGATCATCTCTCCTATTGTTTATTCAGTATTAATTACTCTGTTGTCGGAGATCTGCTCTTTGTTTAGTTTTTTTATTGACAGGGATAACTCTTGGAGTGAAAACGGCGATTATCAATGCATCAGAGCAAAAGCAGCAAACTTGACACCGGTCGTGCAACCCTGCACGGCTGTGTGGCCATTCCCGAGCGAGAGCAGCACACGGCCATGCGACCTTGCACGGTCATGCCTCACGACCAGAGACAAAGGATGACATGGCCGTACGGATCTCACACGGTCGTGCCACTCTACCCGAAGAAGGAGAGGAGCTAGTCGTGCAGATCTCGCATGATCGTGGCACGGGTTGTGCGGCGCCCGTGCCCTAGCCTATAAAAGGGCTCTTAACCCTTCCCCTTGAGAAAAGGAGGGGGGGGGGAGGGGGGGTTGAGTCGAAAAAGGGAGATACACCTTGGTGTCGTTCCACGCCGTCCCGGACCTTAGTTTGACGATCCAAGATCACCTCCATCACTGCATCAACTCCAGAAGAAAAGGATTGGATCCGAAGATCACTCGACGTTATTGAATAAGCATCTCTATTCCCTCTCTCTTCTTGCCTGGGGATTGAATGTTTAATTATACTATGTCTTTGGATTTTTCTCCTACGTCTATGGAGTAGATTCTTTGTTCTAGGATCAGGGAGTAGTTGTGGATAGGTTATGATGTAAGATTCATGCTTATGCTTTCACTCTTTGAATGATTTCGCTTGTCTTGTTTTAATTTGATATGCATGAGACTTGTTTGCCATGTCATATTAATTGATTGTGTTGGGATTGCTAATTTCGTAAAGAGAGAATCTTAGATCATATACCCGAGGGGCCCTAGTGACAGGGGTAACTCGTTCATGGACATCTAAGATACTCCCTCGAAAGGAGAGGTTATTCCTCCACAAGGAAGTAAGAAACCAAACCAAATCCCTATCTCTATCCTTAATGATACCGGCCAGGTTTGTGTTCTTGTGATCTACCAAGGCACCCTAGTGACAAGGGTTAATCGTAATAGGATTTCACAGGGATCTTCTCTGTTTAGTGCTTAGGGGTAGTAGCCATAACTTTTGATAAGTACATGTTGATTGACAATGAGGAAAGGATAGAACATGATGCATTAGTTACCATCACAACGAAACCGAACTCCTAGAGCTCTTCCCAAATCAAGTAAAACTCTCTTTCTCTTGCCAGTTCTCACATCTACTTCCCAAGTTCTTTTCTTCTCAAGAAACAGTTCACTTACAACCATTAGTAGTTTAGCTAATTCTACGTGAACAATCACTAGTGCTTATAACCAGTCATTGTGGGATCGATAATCTTTTATTACTGGCGACGTATCCGTGCACTTGTGGAAACATAATAGATACTAATAGCAACATGGTAATGGTCATAAATGAAAAGGATAATCTCTTAACAACAAAGGATATTTTAATTGCTGAGATAGAGTGTATGCTTAAAGAAAAAGATCTACAAATAAGTAAACTTCGTGAGTTACAGGATACGAGTGCCAAAATGGTTGACACTAGCAATGTTGTTGTGGACAACAGAATTTTAATTGTAAAAAGCAAAATCATGGTCGATGCCGAAAATAAAATCAAAGAGCTCCAAAAAGTCTTGCAAAGCAAGGTCTCAGTAGAACCACGAGCATCCCCTACCACAGATAAAGAGAGCATAGAACCTAATCCGTCAAAACTACCAATTAATTTTGGACTAGGCCCCAAAAGAAAGAAAACTTAGAAAAAATATATATCAGATTGTAAAAAAAAAAAAAAAAAAGGAAAACAGATTGTTTAGGATGTAGAACCAGAAGCTCCTACCCCCATCTAAGATTGAAGACACATGTTCATCAAATATAGAAATAAAATGTGATGAACTTAAGAAGCTTAAGACCAAAATATTGAAGGTAGGTTCGATTGTAGGTAATTCGCTATTTTGTAATCCTTAATGACATATTAGTATTTGAATTTTTTCAACAAACGAAGACATTTTTAAGAAGAATAAAGATGGTGTGATAGTAGATGCATTATTGAAGCTGAGCTAATTAAAGTAAGTTAGTTGGTAGCATAATTGCATAATCATGTAAACCAATGATGGTTATTGGAGTTGAATAATAATTATTAGTGCTAACTTTTTTTTATTTTTGATTGATTATGTAGGGTTACGGTGCTTCCAATATGGTTCAATGATGCTTTCTCATTAGATATACAATCTTTTATGAAGATATTTGATTGGACTCAATTCAGCAATGGGGATTGCATAAATGCTTATTGGACTATTCTAACTAATGAAGCCAAAACCTCTAACTCACCATACTACCCATCCATATTTTGTGGGGTTGGATTTGAAGTACATATTTGATCACCTGATCTTGTTTTTATATATATTGGATGTAGTCAACTAAAATTTTATCTTATTTACATAGGAAATATTTAAAATGATTCACGTGGACGCATTGAAACAAAGTGCTAAAATTGATGAAGATAAGCCCATTAGATATATTTTTGTCCTCTAAATAATGAAGATAATTGATCCGGCGGTAAGAACAGGGGACCCCCATTTTGAGGGGTCAACGCCACGTGGAAGTCAAAGGTCCAGGTAGCCGACCGGAGAAGGATGGGTCGACCTCCCGGTCGGTCGATCGATGAATAACTGGTGGCGAAAGGCGTCGCGATAGGGGTCGGGGTTCCGGCGCTCGATTGAACAGTAACGAAGGGCCGAGCGGAAGTCATGCTCAGCCATAGACATAAGGTAACATACTGCTAGCAGTCCCCACATAGCACCTTACCGAGGATCTCCCCAGCATACTGATGCATACGGAGGGTCGGACGTGAGATGAGTGCCGGCTGGCCGGACGGGAGATGAGCGCCGGCCGGCCGGACGGGAGATTAGTGCCGGCCGGCCGGACGCCCCGGCATGGAGTAGGGAGAGAAGGACAAGGAACATCTTATGACAGCTGTCAAGTCCTATGACTAGGCCATACTCCAAATCTGGCGGCAAGGTGTTCTGCTGTCCCATCGAAGACGTGCTTGGACTGTAGCAGTATGGTGTCAGGTAAGCTTTCTGACAAACACCTACCGAGGTATGGGCTAAGGACACGTATATGCCTCGGTAGGTGTGCGTGAGCCCTTTCACCACTCTATATAAGGAGCCTTATACTTCGCCGGAGGTAGGCATTCTACAATTTTTGGAGCCACTGCTTTGTTGCTTGCTTGCCTGACTTGAGCGTCGGAGGGTCGCCGCCGGGAACCCCTTCCCGGCTCGACTTCTGTGCAGGTTCACCGAAAGTTCATGCAACCCGACGGAGATCTACATCAGCGACTCGGAGAGCGCCACGTGCCCAGCATCCGTTGATTCAGCTTTCGGACAGGATCAATTTGGCGCCGTCTGTGGGAACGCTCCTGCATCTGAATGGAAACAATGGACGAGGCTGGACGACAGCACACGGTGACGCTTTCCACGGAGGAACTTGACGCTCTGATCGAGTTGAGGGCCGCTAAGCTTGTGGAACAAAAACAGAAGGCACCATCTGAGCGGCCCGAGCAGCAAGCCACATCAGCATCAGGTGGCCGAGCGGAAGCACCACAGACCATGGTTCCATTCCATCGAGCTCTATTCCACACTCCTGAAGCCGCAGCAACTAATCGAGAACGGGGATCTTCTTCGAATGAAATGCCAAGACGAGATAGCAGAAAAGGGAAAGCCCCCCGAGCGGACGCATCGCCCGAGCGGATCAACCGTCAATTTTCAGAGGCTATTTTACAAGACCCTCTGCCCAAGCACTATGTGCCTCTGATGATCGGCGAGTACAATGGAACCAGTGACCCGGACGATCATTTGGGTAAATTTGATAGCACTGCAACCCTGCATCAATACACAGATGGGGTGGAGTGTCGAGTTTTCTCACCACCCTCTCCGGATCGGCTCAACGGTGGTTTCGGAGGTTGCAGGACGGATCTATCACAAGCTTCAAAGACTTCCGTACGACCTTCCTCCACCACTTCGCAAGCAGTCGGCGCTATCAAAAAACCAGTGTTAGTCTGTTTGCCATCAAACAGGAAGCCCGCGAATCGCTCCGAGCCTACATCCAGCGGTTCAACAGAGTGGCCATGGACATTCCAACGGCCACCTCGGAGACCATGATGAATGCCTTCACACAAGGCCTCGTGGATGGGGACTTCTTCCGATCACTCATTCGGAAGCCGCCCCGAGACTACGACTACATGCTACACCGGGCCAACGAATACATCAACGTGGAGGAAGCGCAAGCGTCCCGGAAAAAAGAAACTCCAGTCGAGCGGGCTCCTCCTGCCGAACGGAAGCCGCACACTGCTCATCAGCCACCCAGAGGACCAAGGGCCGAAGCAATCCGCTCCCCCCATGCTAGGTCCCACGTGCAAGAGGTAGCTGCCGCACGGCCCAAGCCAAAGAAGAGATGGAACCCCAATGTTCTGCTCCTTCCACCGGACGGACACACATAACACCAGGGATTGCCGTAGTCTTCCTCTAATCGCCCACCCCGTTCCCAGAGGCGGCGGTCGTCGGTCGCCATCAGCCGACAGGCGACAGAGGCCTCGTGAAGCCGATCGGACGGTAGCTGACAGACGACAACAACAGACTCCCGAGCGGCATCGCTCTCCGAGGCGGGAGAATCTCCGGATGTCTAGGGAACGTCCCCGACCGTCCGCTCGGGAAGAAGAAAATAGAAGCAATATTTCCCAAGGCGAGATCAACATCATAGCTGGTGGGCCGACCGGAGGAGACTCCAACCGAGCAAGGAAGGCGAGCGTCCGGCAGCTCCAGATCCATGCAGTCGGCTGCAGCCAAGAGCGGGCGAGTGGACCCGAAATCAGTTTCGGGCCCGGGGACTTGGAAGGAGTTGAAGTGTCCCACGACGACGCTCTACTCATCAAAGCGGTAATAGCCAACTACACTATTCACCACATTTTTATTGACACAGGAAGCTCGGTCAACATCATATTCAAAAGGCGTTCGATCAACTGCAACTTGACCGCGCCGAGCTGCTGCCCATGACAACCCCCCTCTATGGGTTTACGGGCAATGAAGTCCTGCCGGTCGGACAGATCCGACTGGCTATCTCACTGGGAGAAGAGCCGCTCAGGAGGACGCGGACAGCAAACTTTGTGGTGGTTGACTCTCCCTCATCATACAACGTCATTTTGGGACGACCGGCGCTCAGCGAGTTCCGAGCGGCCATCTCCACCTTCCACCAGAAGATCAAGTTCCCCGTCGAAGACAAAGTGGGAGAAGTATGGGGAGATTAACTAGCAGCTCGGCGATGCTACGTCGAGATGGTCCGAGCAGAAGCCAATTCCGCTCGGAAGTCGCCACGGATCGAGGTGAACGCTATAACTGAGAATCCTCCCTCTCTAGTTTATGAAGAAAAAGAGGAAGTGCAGATTCACCCGACCCGAACGGAGGCCACAACGTTCGTTGCGTCCGACCTGGAGGCAGGCCAGAAACAGGAAGTGATCAAATGTCTCCGGAGAAACTGTGATGTCTTCGTCTGGTCAACGCACGAGCTGCCCAGAATTTCGCCAAGCATAGCGCAGCACGAGCTACATGTCCGACCGGACGCTCAGCCGGTGAAGCAGAGAAAAAGGGATTTCAGCGCCGAACAGAATGTCATCATCCGGGCGGAAGTTGAGAAGCTTTTGGAGGCCAGCCATATACGCGAGGTTCAGTTCCCGAGCTGGCTGGCGAACGTAGTATTAGTCGCCAAGCCGGGCAACAAGTGGAGAGTGTGCATAGATTTTCGGGATCTCAACAAAACTTGCCCGAAAGACTTTTATCCTCTGCCGTGAATCGATCAGCTGGTGGACTCCATCGCAGGCTGCGAGCTGATATGTATGCTCGACGCTTACCAAGGCTATCATCAGGTGCCGCTCACCCGTGAAGATCAAGAAAAAGTCAACTTTGTTACAGCCGACGGCACCTATTGCTATAATGTGATGCCGTTCGGATTGAAGAACGCGGGAGCCACATATCAGCGGCTGATGAACAAAGTGTTCAAGGAGCAGATCGGGCGAAATCTGGAAGTATACGTGGACGACATTCTTATCAAGTCCGTCCGAGCGGCCAATCTCTTCGAAGACATGGAGGAAACTTTCCGAACGCTACGGAAATATGGAGTCAAGATAAACCCCCAGAAGTGTCTTTTCGGAGCAAAAGGAGGGTGTTTCTTGGGTTACATAGTGACCGAGCGGGGTATCGAAGCAAATCCCAGCAAGGTGAAAGCTCTACAAGATATGTCGCCTCCAAGAAATCTGAGGGAAGTGCAGCGTTTGACCGGACGGATAACTGCTCTGTCCAGATTCATCTCCAAGACCGCCGACCGGAGCCTGCCCTTTTTCAAAATATTGCGCAAGGCCACTATATTTCACTGGGACGAAGAATGCAATCGGGCGTTCGAAGAACTGAAGGCATATCTGAATTCTCTATCTGTGCTAGCCAAGCCAGCCGTAGGTGAGCCTCTTTGTATCTATTTATCTTCAAATGAGCAAGCAGTCGGCTCAGCATTAGTGAGGGCGAGCGGAGAAGAGCCTGTATATTTTCTGAGCCATATTTTAAAAGATGCTTAATCTCACTACACTGGGCTCGAGAAGTTAGCCTTCGCTCTGGTCCTTGCCGCTCGGCGCCTTCGTCCATACTTCCTGGCGCATACCATCATTGTCAAAACCAATAGCCCACTCGGACGAGTATTATTGAATCCAGAAGCGTCCGGATGGCTTATTAAGTGGACAACGGAGTTGAGTGAATTCGACATTCAATATCAACCCCGCTCGGCAATCAAAGCGCAGTCCTTAGCAGATTTTGTAACTGAGGTGCAGAATTCGGAGTCGGAAGCTATGTGGAAAATATTTGTGGACGGATCATCCACTCGGCTCGGAAGTGGGATTGGACTACTACTGCTCTCTCCCTAGGAAGAAAAGATACACTTATCCGTCCGGCTGGATTATAGAGCTACAAACAATGAAGCTGAGTATGAAGCCCTCATAGCCGGCTTGCAGGCAGCTCGGCATGTGGGAGCCGGACGGGTGACTATACATTCAGATTCTCAGTTGGTTGCTCAGCAGCTCTCTGGTACTTTTGAGATTAACAACGCTCGGCTCAAACTCTATGCTGAAGCCTTTGAGAAGCTCAGAGCCAATTTCAGAGAGGTCATCATCCAAAAGATACCCAGAGCGGAAAATCAAGGGGCCGATGAGTTAGCCAAACTTGCAAGTGCAATAACGCCGTTCGTCACCCAGTCGCCAATCGAACAAGTGTCTTTGGTGGCGCACGTCGACCGGATGGAAGCCCTCACATTCCCAAGTGATTGGAGGACACCCATCATGGAGTTTCTCCGCTCGGGAGCTACGCCATCCGATCACCATGAAGCCCAACTTCTCAGGAGAAGGGCCGGTCGGTTCACACTTATTGGAGATCAACTCTACAAGAAGGCTTTCTCCCGCCCGCTGTTGAAATGCGTGAGCTCGGAAGACGCGGCGTACATCCTCCAAGAAGTGCACCAAGGATCATGCGGAGGACATCCGGGCGGGCGATCATTGGCTAAAAAGATACTGCTGACCGGATACTTCTCCGCTCAGACCGTCGCGACGTGCCTTTCTTGCCAGAAGTATCATAATTTCTCACACCGACCGGCAGAAGAAATGAAAGCAGCCACTGTGTCCTGTCCCTTCGACCAATGGGGAATGGATATTGTGGGTCGATTCCCTATGGCGACCGGGCAGCGAAAATTTTTACTAGTGGTTGTTGATTATTTTTCCAAATGGGTGGAGGCCGAGCCGCTAGCCAAGATCACCGAGCAGATGGTCAAGAAGTTTATCTGGCATAACATCATCTGTCGATTCGGCATCCCCCGTCGACTTATTTCCGACAACGGGCGGCAGTTCACAGGAAAATTGCTTGAAGATTGGTGCAAAAGCTACGGCATCGAACAGCACTTCACGTCCGTGGCATATCCCCAAAGCAATGGTCAAGCCGAAGTAGCCAATCGGGAAATTCTTCACATTTTGCGGGCTCAGCTCGACCATATGGGAGGTAGCTGGGTGGATGAAGTGTCAGGCGTCTTATGGGCCATCCGAACGACACCGAAGGAAGGAACTGGAGTCATGCCCTTCCGTCTGGTGTATGGCGGCAAAGCGGTTATTCCTGTCGAAGTTGGCGTCGAGTCCGCTCGGATCCAGAATTATGATGACGACAACGCCGAGCGGAGGAACATGGAGCTGGATTTGGTCGAAGAAGAAAGAACCAAGGTGTCCGTCCGGCTGATGGCGTATCGTCAAAGAATGAAGCAGAGTTACAACCGGCGCGTAATCCCCAGATCATTCCAGTCGGCGATCTTGTCTGGAAGAAAGTGAAGCCGGTCGGCGACGTCGGCAAGCTAGAAGCTCCTTGGGCGGGCCCCTTCAAAATCATCGGAAAGCTCCGCTCGGGCGCTTATTATTTGGAGGATGAAGACGGGCGGCAACTGGATAGGCCATGGAGCGCGAATCATCTCCAGCCTTATCGAGTTGGGTGAAAGGTGCACTGATGTAACTCATTTTTGTATATATTTTGGGTCGTCTATGTACTTGTAATGCAGGAAGCAAAAATGATTAAAGGGCAAATAGCTTCGCCGAACGGCCGCTTCAAAGTTAGCCTTAGAAGGCCGTCGAGCTCCGACGTTAAAAATCGAGAGACGAGCCGGCGTCTATAAACCCTCCGAGCGGAAGACCGTCGAGCTCCGACGTTAAAAATCGAGAGACGAGCCGGCGTCTATAAACCCTCCGAGCGGAAGACCGTCGAGCTTCGACGTTAAAAATCGAGAGACGAGCCAGCGTCTATAAACCCGCCGAGCGGAAGACCGTCGAGCTCCGACGTTAAAAATCGAGAGACGAGCCAGCGTCTATAAACCCGCCGAGCGGAAGACCGTCGAGCTCCGACGTTAAAAATCGAGAAATGAGTCGGCGTCTATAAACCCTCCGAGCGGAAGACCGTCGAGCTCCGACGTTAAAAATCGAGAGACGAGCCAGCGTCTATAAACCCTCCGAGCGGAAGACCGTCGAGCTCCGACGTTAAAAATCGAGAGGCGGCGTCTATAAACCCGAGGCGGAAGACCGTCGAGCTCAGGCGTTAAAAATCGAGAGCAGTGGCATCTATAAACCCTCCGGCGGAAGACCGTCGAGCTCGGCGTTAAAAATCGAGAGGCGGCGTCTATAAACCCGCCGAGCGGAAGACCGTCGAGCTCCGACGTTAAAAATCGAGAGACGAGCCGGCGTCTATAAACCCGCCGAGCGGAAGACCGTCGAGCTCCGACGTTAAAAATCGAGAGACGAGCCGGCGTCTATAAACCCGCCGAGCGGAAGACCGTCGAGCTCCGACGTTAAAAATCGAGAGACGAGCCGGCGTCTATAAACCCACCGAGGGAAAGACCGTCGAGCTCCGACGTTAAATATCGAGAGACGTGCCGGCGTCTATAAACCTGCCGAGCGGAAGGCTGTCAGGCGCTGACGGTAAAATTCGACGTTAAAAGGCGAGCAACCGGAGTCTATAAATCCTCCGGACGGATAACTTTCTGCAAGGTCCTGCTCGGTTATAAAGGCCAACCTCTGATCGGGCTTGCCGATAAGGCGAAAATAAAGGCAACGTGCGGCCGAGCGGCTCCCTTATAAAATATACTTGGCGCAAGAAAATTAGGACCGAGGCAAAAGTTGAAGATTTGATGCTAGTCGAACAAACAAATAACAAAAGAAGAGGATTCGTTTGCGCAGAACAGAGGACCGACAAAATTTATAATATTCGCCCCGAACGGCAGGCATACAAAAGATTGCACACTTAGAGAAATTACATAAACCCCTCATTCACTATCATCAAAGTTAAAGAGAGAGTCGGGGATGGAGCCCATCATGGCCGCCAAATCTTCGGGGTGGACGAACAGCTCGGAAGGAATGTGGCCTTTGGTCTTCAGATATTCCACTGCCACTTTGATCGCCTCTTCAAAAGTTAAGGATAGCTTGTCGCTAAACTTTTCGCCAAATTCATCCGAGCGGACGAATGCTTTACGCACCTCCGTCGACCGACCAGGCTCCCCGTCCTGATATTCTTTAAAAGTAGCTTTAGAAGTGTCGAGGGCAGCTTGAAGATCTTTCCGAGCCCCTTCCGCTTAAGCTTGGTCGGCCGAACGGCCCTCCCATTCAGTCTTGAGCAGGGCGTCTAATTCCTTCACTCTCTGCTCTAGCCCCCGGTTCTCTACCTTCATCATATCCATGTCTTCGATGGCTTTAAGTTTCTGGGTGGTCGCGGTCTTTATTTCCTTGTCCCACTGCTTGACCAAAGCTTCGAGTCGAGCCACCTCACTCGACAAATCGGAGGACTTACCCCGCTTGGCTTCCAACAGTTTTTTGGCCTTCTCCAAAGCGGTCTTTGACTGTCTGCTTTCTCCCACGGCTCTGAGCTTTTTCAGCTCGTCCTCCAGTTCGGCTAGGCGATTGCTGATAGCAATCTGCTCCACCCAATTCTGCAAACGGACAGGAGAAAGTTAGAAACTAAATCCAAATAACTAACAAGGCAAAGAACATACCCCAGTCGCCTGTTGTAGATTGCTGTCGCCTAGCTGACCGGGAGTCATCATTGTAATTCGGAGCCGAGCATCCTCCCATGCTTTGGCAAGAGGACCCGTGAGGGTGATCTGCTGCTCGGGGACCACTGGCCGATCAGCAGCCACCATATATTCCTCCGACGAAAGGCGTAGGATAGTTTTTATCAATCTCGGGCCGCTCGGATCACCCTGTGGCACAGCTACTTTACCGGACGGCTCACCACTTGCAGAAGGAAGGTCGCCCAATCGCCTAAGGCGACGCATGGTTCGCGGAGGACTGGCGGGCGGCACCTCAGAGGTAGCCCTTGGAGAGCCGCGCGGCGTGGGGGTACTCTCTATAGAGACCGTCCCGGACAACACTGGAGCTTCATCGCCCCGCTCGGACTGTGGTTCATCAGATGGAGTTGGTTGAGAGGCTGGTTCTGGCCGTCTTCGCTTCCGAGTTGCCAGGGGAGCTTCATCAACCGAACGGCCCTCTACCCCGACTTGAGTAGAAGGCTCTACATCGCCTGCAGCCTCACCGAGAGAGGCAGAAGCGTCTAAGGCTTCGGGGACATTCGGAGTCCCCTCATCCTCGCCGCTGGCCGGACCAGCTGAGTCTAAGCTCAGCTCGGCGATCTCCCTATTCTTGGCCGCCTCGATCTCAGCGGCTCGCAGTTTCAGCCGCTCAGTAGCCTTTGCGCGCCACATAACTTCGGCTGTAGAAACAAAGAATAAATCAGTTAGAACAAAAGAAACGGGAAGATAAGAGAACTTACTCATGCTGCAAGGCAGATTGGCTAGGATAGAAGACAAGCCAAATATATACAGTACTCCCGGAAGGAGCAACTTGTCTATGTGATAGCGCTGGCCGACCAGCCGGTCGACTGCATGAAGGTAGGCCGGATCGCCCCTAAACTTGCCGAGCTCCGGTTGCGCTGGCATCGCCGTCTGCCACTTGATTCAGAAGGCCGGTGGCTCGAGAAAGCGCATATAGAAAAAATGCTCCTTCAAGTGTTTTTTGGAGCTCGGCATATTATCAAAAAGGACGAAACCTATCCTAGATTGGAAAACAAAAGTACCCCACTCGGCTTGCTTAGGGTAGTAGAAGTAGTGGAACACTTTGGGGTCCAACGGGATGTTGTTCAGCTTAAACAGAACTACCACCCCGCTCAGCAGCCTGATTGAATTCGGAACTAGCTGGCATAGCGGGATGCGAAAGTAATTGCAAACTTGCAAGAAAAACTTATGGGGTGGAAAGCGTAGCCCGGCCAAAAATTGGTCTCGAAAGAAAAGAACGATGTCGGGCGGCGGTTCATGAGGCCGGTCGGCGGGAGTGGCTAATACTATGTGGTGGTCGGCAGGGATTTCATAGGTCCGAGTGAGGCGCAGTGCGTCCTCCTCATCAAACCTACTCTCCATGGTCATGTACCAGAGACCAGGAGTGACGGCGGTCGATTGGGAAGTACTAGTCATGGTCGAAAGTAAAAAAGAAATGTGGGACGAAAAGGAATGGGAAATAAAACAAAGAATGAAGGTGGCAGAATGAAAGAGGCAACCGACAGAAAGAAAAGGGAGGAGAAAGCGAGGAGAAGAAAGGCTTACGAGCAAAAGGATGGTTACAAGGAGCCTCGGGGTCGTCGGAGAGTTGAGAAGCGAGGTCGCCGGAGAAGAAAGAGCAGCGGGGCGTCGGGGATCGATAAAGAAGAAATGCGGCGGAGAAGAGAGGTCCCGAGCTTTATAATGTCGGCTTCGAGCAGCCTCCACCGTCCGATTCAGGTCATAAAGAACGAGGCCATCATCCAGCCGTTCATTTCAAACGGCGGTTGTCCCATCGGACGTAACGCCACCACCATACGCTGACAGAAGCGAGATCGCCACGTGTCAGTAGGACACGGGTCGCATTTAATGAGCGCCCCTTACCGCGCGCAGCACACGTGATTGGTAGTAGGGGAGAGGATTCTGCATGGATTCCAAGGGAGTACAAGGCACGGGCAAGACACCGCCGAACGGATGTGCGTCCCTAAGCCTGGCCGAGCGGACTAATGCAGCGGTCGTTACTCAGTCTGATCGGCAGTCCAGTCAGTCGGACTTCGCCTCCTTCGACTAGACTTGAGGGGGAGGCAAGTGATCCGGCGGTTAGAACAGGGGACCCCCATTTTGAGGAGTCAACGCCACGTGGAAATCAAAGGTCCAGGTAGCCGACCGGAGAAGGATGGGCCGACCTCCCGGCCGGTCGATCGATGAATAACCGATGGCGAAAGGTGCCCCGACAGGGGTCGGGGTTCCGACGCTTGATTGAACAGTAACGAAGGGCCGAGCGGAAGTCATGCTCAGCCATAGACATAAGGTAACATACTGCTAGCAGTCCCCACATAGCACCTTACTGAGGATCTCCCCAGCATACCGATGCATACGGAGGGCCGGACATGAGATGAGTGCCGGCTGGCCGGACGGGAGATGAGCGCCGGCCGGCCGGACGCCCCGGCATGGAGTAGGGAGAGAAGGACAAGGAACATCTTATAACAGCTGTCAAGTCCTATGACTAGGCCATACTCCAAATCTGGCGGCAAGGTGTTCTGCTGTCCCATCGAAGACGTGCTTGGACTGTAGCAGTATGGTGTCAGGTAAGCTTTCTGACAAACACCTACCGAGGTATGGGCTAAGGACACGTATATGCCTCGGTAGGTGTGCGTGAGCCCTTTCACCGCTCTATATAAGGAGCCTTATACTTCCCCGGAGGTAGGCATTCTACTATTTTTGGAGCCACTGCTTTGTTGCTTGCTTGCCTAACTTGAGCGTCGGAGGGTCGCCGCCGGGAACCCCTTCCCGGCCCGACTTCTGTGCAGGTTCGCCAGAAGTTCGTGCAACCCGACGGAGATCTACATCAGCGACTCGGAAAGCGCCACGTGCCCAGCGTCCGTTGATTCAGCTTTCGGACAGGATCAATAATCATTGGCATCTAATGGTCATAGACCTAGAGGAAGGTCATATAATTCATTATAACTTTCTCGGCGTCACAGAAAATTATACTGCTATTTTTGATAAAACTGTAAGTATTATGTTTTATATATATATAAATACAATAAGTGTTGGATATGTATTAATTACTAATGTCATTTATGTGTAGGTGTTATTTTTTAAGGAACTAAACTTGTCATACTATCACATATGGCATCATGGATTAGCACCTTTATCTGGGAGAAACTTTAAATTGATTCAAGTAAATGGCCCCACACAAAGTAAATCGTAAATATTTATTTATGTTCCATTATCTTTACCTCAAAATAAATTGTTACAAGTTTAATATTATTTTCTTGTAATTTAGATTGTGTTTTTTTATGATGCGCTATGCAGAGAGTTTGATATTTCAGAGATCAATGGACTTTATACAAGATGAAATAAGAGCTTATAGATTTAGTCTTGTACATAAAATAATAACCGACAAAAATTTTAAATTATATATTTATAATTAAAAACATGTGTAATATGTTGTTCTTGTAATGATATACTGTTTGTTTAAAGTCAAATTATGTTGTATCACATTTTAGATGAACGGTTGGAAAATTTTTAAACTACATTTCTGTGTTTTAGAGTTTGATGGTTTTAATTTACCCTGTCAAATTTTTATTTACAAAAACATCAACCACTAATTTAAATTATCCCATATCCAATGTTGGACCTAACCTATTTGAATTTCTATACAAATTCACAATCTGTAGTAAGTTTTTAATTTATCAAATGACAAGATGGTCTCAAGTTTAGATATCAGGATTAAAAATTTGGTAGTGATCGGTTGAACAAAAAGGTCAAGGTCCCAACCTATCATGCCAACATTGGGCCTGATATGATACCATATCAGGCCCACAATCAGGCTAAAATTTTTCATAACGTTCGATCTCCACTAGAGATCTTTAAATCAGTAATGTATAACACCATTGGAGTCCTTGCAATATCAGAAACTCACAAGACTTAAAATGGGTGCAATCAGAGATGTATAGGTCCATCAGTAGATTTTGACCAAAACCCACAAATGGCCCTACGGTACTTAGATTTCATTAAATTCATGTTCCCTATGAAGGTTTGAGAGAGGAGAAGCTATATATGGTGTTAAAACTTAGTTCTAACTACTACAAATAAAGTTCTTGCTTTGTGTCAGTTGGCACGGAACATGTGAACCTTATGGATTTTAATGAACAACATTTAATTTACAAAAATAACAACCACCAATTTATTTTTAAGTCAAAACTTAGCCAGATATTAAAGGTATATCATAATACTATTAGAAATTTTCAATTACACATTGTAGACTTCAAACCCACTATTGGACCTAACCTACTTGAATTTATATACTAATTCACAATCCGTAGCAAGTTTTAAGTTTATCAAATGATAAGATGGTCTCAAGTTTTAGATATCAATTGCAGCAAAAGGCGAAGCCCTCGCCCCCAGGGCCCCCACCGACCGGACCCACGGCCATCGTGAGGGAGGTAAATCGTAGCACCCGAGCTAATATGAGACGGACCGGGTGGGATACAGGGATAGGGGATTTATTCCCCCGCTGCCACTGAGTTTCGACCCGGCGGCCTCATTGCAGCAACTCCCGTCCCATACCGGCTCGGATGACCCACGGGGTCACAAGTTTTAGATATCAAGATCAAAAACTTGGTAGTGATCGGTTGAACAAAGCGGCCAAGGTCCCAACCTATCAGGCCAACGTTAGGCATGATATGATACCATATCAGGCCAATGTTGGACCTGATATGATACCATATCAGGCCTAGCGTGGGTCTAATATTATACCATATTAGGCCTATATTGGACCTGATAGTATTTTATATTAGGCCTACAATTAGGCTGAAATTTTTCGTAACATTCGATCACTTCTAGAGAGCTTTAAATCAGTAATGGAAAGCACCGTTGGAGTCCTTGCAATATTAGAAACTCATAAGACTTGAAATGGGTGCAACTAGAGATGTCTAGGTCCATCAGTGGATTTTGACCAAAACCCACAAATAGCCCTACGGTACTTAGATTTCTTTAAATTCATGTTCCCTATAAAGGTTTGAGAGAGGAGAAGCAATATATGGTGTCTAAACTTAGTTCTAAGCACTACAAATGAAGTTCTTGTTCCTTGCCAGTTGGCATGGAACATGTGGACCTTATGGATTTTAATGAACGACATTTAATTTATAAAAATAACAACCACCAATTTATTTATAAGTCAAAACTTAGTTAGAGATTAAAGCTTTATTACAATACTATTAGAAATTTCCAATCACACGCTGTAGACTTCAACCCCACTGTTGGACCAAGCCTATTTGAATTTCTACACTAAGTCACAATCCATAGCAAGTTTTTAGTTTATCAAATGACAAGATGGTCTCAAGTTTTAGATATTGGGATCAAAAACTTGGTAATGACTAGTTGAACAAACTGGCCAAGGTCCTAACCTATCAGGCCAACGTTGAGCCTGATATGATATCATATCAGACCCACGTTGAGCCTGATAGTATTCCATATCAGGCCCACAATCAGACTGAAATTTTTCATAACATTTGATCACCTCTAGAGAGTTATCAGTAATGGATAGCACCATTGAAGTCCTTGTAATACGAGAAATTCATAAGACCTGAAATGGGTACAATTAGAGATGTCTATGTCCATTAGTGGGTTTTAACCAAAACCTACTGATGGTCCTATGGTACTTGGATTTCTTTAAATTCATGTTCCCTATGAAGGTTTAGGAAAAGAGAAGCTATATATGATATCAAAACTTAGTTCTAACCACTACAAATGAAGTTCTTGATCCGTTCCAGGTGGCACGGAACATGTGAACCTTGGAGTTATGGGGATAAAAATCATTTTTTTTTACTCATAACTTAGCTATTTTGGAGTTCCCAAATTACATGCCTAATTCATATTTCCAAGCAGACCTTGTAGACTTGAAACCTAGTGTTGGACCTAGCCTATTTAGATCTCTGTAAAATCCCATCCGTTACCAAGTTTTTAGTTTTCAAAAGAGAGATACGATGTGAAGTATAAGTTATGTCTCTTTTCACTGATTAGCACCAGCATGGCAATTTGAATATTGTGATTTTTAGTTCACTACACAGTAGTACTATTATTCCTGTGACAATTTAGTATACACTTCTCATATCATACATACCACTGTATTAAACAACAAATAATAGATACAAAGATATAAAACTAACAACACTACTTAATTGTACCTGTACATTCCCTACCCAACTTTTTTGTTTACAATACTATAGATAATTAATCCAATGTTTTACAGAACTTATCCCTCAAAATTAAAATAGTTACATCAATTCTAATTTTTTTTCATGTCTCATTGTTTGAAGTTCATCTTCAGATGGTATAGAAAACATCGAATGTATTGTATCACAAAAAAGCCACAGTCAATGATATTGTAAATAACATCACCAATTTAATATTCAATATTTTATATCAATATTTTCTATTCACACTTTTTATTCTTGACTCACCTAGCTTCTTGTTGTGGACATTCTATTGTGTGATACACCCATTGGTCGAAGGGATGATACCTTTCAAAACTTGGATCAATAGTAACAAGGTGCTCATGACTATATTGTTTTAAATCTGATACCTATAAGATTGAACAGAAAATTAAAATTTTAGATCAACTATCATTTATACTACATTGCAAACATACACATAAATATTGGATGCTAACCGCTACTTCAAATTCATATTTCGATTTACTTCCACTTGCTAGAGAATTGTAATGATTAAATGTCATTGATGTGGTGTCCACCATCAATAAGTGGGAGTGTGCATTATCACTACACAAAGGTATAAAAATATACCTAAACTCTTCATCTCCTGTATCTGTCTTTATCACTTGTTGTAAGCCAAACTTGCTTGAGGATTTTATTTATAACTACCAATATGTAAAGTCATACATACTTAACAAAATAATAAAATTTATTCAAATATTGTATATTCTCAAATCATTTAGATTTCTTACTATGAAGAAGGTATAACAATATATAAATTTATTGTATATCCTACCAGACGAGGATGCCCCCTAAATAAAATTTTACAATACGTGTCAATTACCTCACCTTTTGTCAAAATCTCTCCATTCACACCAGATAAGATCATTTAAACCAATGGGTGGTTTCTCCCAAACTAATTCATTTGTAAACCTACAAAATAAATCAATGACTATAAATCATAAAATTAAATTATAGAACCATATAATTATCTAAATTAGAAAAGCATATAATTATCTTAATTTATCACTTAATTAAATCAACTATGTATTTTGCATACTTTAGGTTCTCCAACTATTTTAACAAGTATGTCACATCTTCGTCTTATTTTTTCTTCTTTGAAGTCTTAAATTACTTCTTCACAAACTATGTCCATAAACATAAAACACATTTAATTAATGAATTAAATCAAACAAAATACTATTTTATATGCAAATACAGACTTACAACAATGGCTTATTTCCTCATTTTATTAAGTTAGGCAATCCTAGCTGCACCCTTCTCTACCTCTTCTTCAGAATTACCTTCCATTAATATGACGATGTCTCTTTCTTCTTCCATATCATCCACATCAAATTTTCATTTCCCCTTCTCCACAACATCAGGTTTTTTACAAATTTTTTACCCTCTACTTCTGTTGAAATATTCTCCACAGGCTCGCATATTTGTATATTTCTCCGATGCCTCTTAGGTAAAATATGGAGCCACAATGGACTATCAATTGTATCCATGTAATCATAGCGACTTCTATCACGTCTTCTCCTACTTCTTGTTCCAAAAGCTACTGGTTCACATTAAGGATCGTCTACAAGATCACTTGATTGAGATTGCATGTTTTTATTTTCTATTATTTCAAGTAATTCTTTCACTCTATCATTTAAATGCATGTTCTCCACTATTAGCTCCTTAATTTGGTTTGTTTGAATAATCCAGTTACAACATTCCTTATTGCTTTGACTTCCTGCTTCGTTGTCTTCAAATTATGATATCCCCATTGGACGTGGAATGTCATCAACGCCATTAAGGTTCTCAACCAATGATTTCTCATATTGGATAAGGATTAGGTCCATCATAACCTATCAAATTATTAAAACAAATGTTTAAAAAAAGTATATTAACCTAACTTAAGTGACAGTATTCAAATTTTACCTCTTCAGATGAAACTCGATCGAACAAATCCCTCGCCTTACTAATATGTGAAGGAATATTCCTCCACTTATTTATTTTTGCTCCTTCAATTTTGTATGATTTTTGGATTTGAAGATGCTCCAAAAATCATACCTAATTCATCATCACAAGTGTTAGATATTCATACATGTTCATAAAATATTGTTAAATTTAACATCAACTATAAACTCATTGCCAAAAGACCAACAAAGTCCTTTGGGTAAGGGAGGTTGGTGTTGGAATGTATTGTCTGAGTTGATAAAAATATGTCCCCATTCTTAGGTAATTGTGGAGTCATAAATTCATGGATGGTTTCAACCCAGTTGAATCTAATAAGATTTTTAAAATTATCTACTATATCTATAAAATATAAAGGGACCTTATATGTACTAGAAAAAACTAAGACACAAGCAAATATATACAAAATGTAGAATTTGTAAAATAATAAAATATCTTTTTTTTCTTCAACACAATTGCCATAAAATTTAAGTAACTCCTCATATCTTGATTTGGTAGCTTCTTTTTTATTTGAGAAGTAAGTTAGAAAGAGGTCACCCGATGCTTTAGTTGAATTGATGGGAACCAAAGCACCTCGGTCTGCAATACCAAGCAGCAAAGAAATGTCTCTTCTTGTGAAGGCAATTGGTACACTAAACAACTTAAATAATTAGTTGACTTCAACGAACAAATAAATAAGTATTAGGCCCACGGTGGGCCTGATATGGGCTTGTATCAAGCCCACATTAGGTGTAAAATACCATAACTAATTAAATAATAAAGTTTTATGGACGAATAACATTAAGAGAATTTTTAGAAATTTTTAGAAATTTCCTGGGGATTTTTCGGAGCTCGTATGGTGAGTTTGCGAGGATAAATTAATAGGCTTGGAAGTGTTGGGACCGATGTACCCGCTAGAGGGGGGGTGAATAGCGTTTCGTCGCGCTTACGTCAGTTTACTTCGTCTTGTTGTTGTGCAGCGGAATACTCGAAGACAAACACTTACAATGCTAACACCTAGGATTTACTTGGTATCCACCTCAATAAGAGGTGACTAATCCAAGGATCCACACATGACACACTATCTCCACTAATGAAAACCTCCTTCTCGGTCGCAGCCGGAGGCGGAGAAGCCTCGTACAAACTCACATACTACACAAACACAAATACAAGAAGAAACTCTAAGAATACAAGTGAATACACCTTTCTTCTTGCTACTTATTGTTGCCTCTTAAACCTTGAAGATGCTCTTCAAGTGCTTTCAAGAATTGGCGTGAGTGCTAGAGAAATCGTTGTGAAGATCGCTGTAAGCTCGTAGGAGAAGATTGCAAAGATCTACGAAGAAAAACGCTCCACGACGGCTATATCCTGTGCTCCCAATCGATTGAAATTAACCCCAATCGATCGCCACGTCAGCTCCACACAATCCCAGCCATCCATCATCTACATCCTGCGCAACGGTCGAATCCCAATCGATTGGCCAATTGATTGGGACAGTCTGAATCAATCGGTGGATAGATTCAGACGCTTTCTGTGTTCTTACGATAGCGCGAGAACTCCCAGCTCCAATCGATCGACCGATCGATTGGAGATTCCCAATCGATTTCCCGATCGATTAAGAAAGCCTCTATGCTGGCGACTCATGCTCCCAATCGATCGACCAATTGATTGGGTCATTCCTTCCTTCGCAGCACACTCCAATCGATCAGCTGATCGATTGGACCCTGGTTCAATCGATTGCTCAATCGATTGACTAGCCTGGACTTGACTCAATCTCAAGCCAAAGTCTCCAACCCAACTCCTAGTCAACCGTGACCTGTTGGATCTTCATGCCTAGCATTTGGCCACACCCGACCAACCTCGAACTAGCCTTCTAGCCTCCTCCATCATCCTTGCGTCCCTCGGATATCTCCTCATCCTTCACGCCTTGCCTTCAGGAGCTTCCTTCGGCCTCATCCTAGTTGTCGGGTCTTCCTTGCCAAGTCATACTAAGACTTACCTTGCCAAGACCACATGCTTGGACTTACACCCTTTACCAAGATCACACTTGAACTTTCTAATTGTCTGGCTCCTCACCAAGACTTTCTCCTTTGCCAAGTTCACACTTGGACTTTCCAACTGCCTGGCTCCTCACCAGGACTTTCCACTTGCCTGGCTCCTCACCAAGACTTTCTAATTGCCTGGCTCCTCACCAGGACTTTCTCCTTTGCCAAGTTCACACTTGGACTTTCCAACTGTCTGCCTCCTCACCAGAACTTTCCACTTGCCTGGCTCCTCACCAGAATTTTTCAATTGTTTGGCTCCTCACCAGAACTTTCTCCTGCCTAGCTCCTCACTAGGACTTTCCCGTTGCCTGGCTCCTCACCAGGACTTTCTCCTGCCTAGCTCCTCACTAGGACTTTTCCGTTGCCTGGCTCCTCACCAGGAATTTCCAAATGCCTAACATCCAGTTAGGACTTTCCTAGTCAAATCTCCTGTCAACCTTGACCTACTTGACTTGTATTCTCATCAACCTGGTCAACCCTTTGACCATCTCCATAGCCGGACGATTTCTCCAACAATCTCCTTATATTGTCAAACATCAAAACTCAAATCCCGACTCAAACTTGACTCAACTCAAGCTTAGTCAAACTGGTCAAACTTGACCTAGGGAAATTGCCCCAACAGGAAGAGCCTATTTGGAATACCCAATTAAGGTAGGAATTGATTAAGGAATAACTTAGGCTTTAATTTAATCAAAACCTAAGTTTTCCTCTTAATTTTTCTTTCCTTAATTTTTCTTTCCTTATCTTCCCTTTCTCTTCTTATTTTTACCCGACTTTCCCCTCTCCCTCTCCATCGTTTTCTTCTCTTTTCCCTTTCTCCTGCCCGACGTCGACCACCTCTCCTCTTCATCTTCTCCGCAATTCTTTTTCTCCACCTCCACTGCCGCCGGCGACGAGAGCCAACCGAGGGTTGCCTTCCCTTTGCCCTAGTTCCTCCCGCACCTCATCTCCTTTTCTTCCTCTCTTCTGTTTGAGCAGCACCGATTGCCGCCTCGGTGCTCTGCCGACGTCGCTGCCGTTTCTCGACCCGAACAACGCCGCCGTCATTGTGCTCTAGCCCCTGGCCGACCTGCTTCTCCCTCTCCTCCCTCCTCGCCGGCACTTGAGCAAGAGTTGGTCGACTCCCTCTCCTCCCTAAGCTAGCGACACCACTGACCTTTTCCCTTTCTTCACGTCGTTGTGGTCTATGTTCTCCTCGCGCTGACGCCTCTTCAACGAGCGCCAAAGGCCACAGCCGGTGCCCTAGGTGTCGCCCTCTTCCTCTGCAGCACGCCGCAGCCGCACGGAACAACGTCAACCGCCTCTACACTGTGCCCTAGTTCCCGATGCTGATTTCTTCCTCTCTGCTGAGGATTGTGTTGCTGCCGTCCACTGCGGACACACACCAAATTGTATGGTGGAACGATTAGGGTTAAGGAAATTAACCCTAATTGACCTATGGATTAAATATAGTTAAGGTTAATGTCTACGGTTGATTAGGGTTTTCCCTAATTAGGATTGGGTATTTTATTTGGCTGATTAATTCATATGAATTTAGCTAAATAAAATATATATTGATTGATGCAGGATTCTGATTCAAGACGAGCATCTCGACGACGAATTGATTGATATGATTTTCTATTGAGGCGGGTACTTCTGACTTATCTCTTTGATATAGTCATTTAAATATGCATAATAGTTTATTGCTATTAGTAATGATTATGTTTGAATTTGCTCGGTATGTCACTACTCATTTCTAGTAATCTGTCTTGATTATTAGCTGTTATGCCTTCATACTTATTTTCTCTTGATTGATGTCATGCTTACTCTTGTTGGAATAGTGACATACATTGCCCTACTGTTTAGTAGCCTAGTTATTTGACATATCTACTATGTGTACCTGGATTTATGTTTCCTAGATCATTATATGATTTATATCCTTTTTAGTGCATCTTATATGGAGGTGTATACTGTTTGTATCTACATGTTTAGTGTCATGCACCATCTTGCACGATTGCATACTGAGTGATTGTCAGCTCCATTATTGTTGAACACATCGCCAGTTACATGATCTGCACACACAACCACTCATGGGTTAGTGGTATATCAGGTAGGGTGTGTGCAGTTTGTTCTGTGAGGATCCGTTGGTCCGCTCATGGGTAGTGTGATAGCAGTGTGGTAGCTGGCAGGAATCTCTCCTCTCGACTGTCTTAGGGAGATGAGAGTATTACGCTCCCCCACTTTGTTTGGGGCAGGAGGATAGGTGTACTCCGACAACATCCTGTCCACTCAGTCACTCAGGAGCAGTGATGGCAGAGTGCACAGTTGTTATAGCCCTACCCACTCGGTCTCACCATCGTGTGTGAGATTGATGACTGGCGTCAAGGGTGACCATGTCATTTTTGCATCATATGCATGGATTGCATTTATTTTTGTGCTTGTTGCATTATGTATGCTGCATTTGTTTGGTTGCATATGATTGACATGCATACAGGTGACATTTTGTATCTGTCTGACGACCCTTATATCCCGGATAGGAGGTTCTGGTGAGTACAGTTTCTTCCGCCTTTTTCAGTCTACATTTTCTACCTTTGTTCAGAAAGTTGTACCGCATGATTATTACTATTAGTTATAACCTATTATGCATGTCTATCTGGTATCCGCTGAGTTCTTGGACTCACCCTGTTGATATATTTTTTTCAGATATCAGGTAGATATTTGTGGAGATGCTTGGAGTATCCTGTCTGTCAGTCCTATGTCACATCCAAAGACCGCTTCGAGTGTTGTTCACGTTTTTCGTATATTTGGTATTTGATGTATTTAGCGTTGTTATTGTATTTGTGTTGTTGTGGTTGTTGTGTAAAGTCTAGCCGGCTAGCAGTTGTTGTTTTAGTTTGTATGATTTTTCTTTATTGTTTTCCGCTGTGTTGGTTTTTAATACAGCCGGGTGGGTTATTAAATATATATATAACTACGTGGTTGTGTTTATTTTGTTCCAATCGTGTGGGCTAATGATATAAACTGCGTGGTTGTGTATATATTCCAGCCGTGTGTGGCTTATACATATTTTGTATGTAATAATATTTCAGATTGTCACCCGTACAGGAGAGATGCTGTCGAAATTTCTTCTGACTGGAACTACCTGGAGCGTGACATTAGGCCTAATATTGACTCGTATCAGTCCCACGTTGACCCATGATATAAGATCATATCAGCCCCTCATTTGCTATAATACCTCACTATCAGGGTCATTAGCTAACTAAAATATTAACATTTTCAAAGTATTTTATTTTACTGTACAACTACTTCATGAATAAACTCTACCTAAAAATCTAAAGGTTTGAGAAGTTGAATTCCAATTTTGAAATATATTGGTCAATATACCACGAATATGTTGCATATCTTGTATGTCCAAGAAAATACTTAAGGGTGACTATTTGATTATCGTTATATGTCGATCATGTAAAATAATATAAAGTGACCTAAAATACTATTTTAATGTAGTTTTTGTTCAACATCAACTGAACCCTACAATTTAAAAAATTTAAATTTTTTAATCAAACTCGTTGAGCTTTTCAAAAATAGAGAGTTTCTAAAGTAATACATTTATAGATAATTGAAATATAGAGGATGATACAATTGACCCACTTCTTTACATCATTATGAAAAGAGATTATTATCAAAAATTCTAAAACCCTTCACTACATATTCATGATCAGTGTGAATTATAAGAGAAATATTTGATGTCACCTGAAAGGACACACGAAAATACTTAGATAGAATTTCAGATTTTCCGTGGAAAGATAGTTTCATCATTAAAATAGAATTGTAATCAAAGAGTTATAAAGAATGATAAAATATGTACAATTGAGAGAGGAGGAAAAAAAAAATACCATTTTATTATCATTATTATTTTTAAATCAAAATAATTTAAAATATAATTCTAATTCGAATGTATGAAAAATGACGATCGAGAAGAGAAGAGGCTGGCGAAAGGATTAAAATAAAAATTTTACATTATTTTCTGTATCTATTAAATGCACAATTACAATCCATAGTGCTCCTTGCAATAAATTGGCGAAGAAACAGACAACTTTTTATTTGAACCCAATGATGCGCTGCAGCAGTCGCCCGTTCATGACTTGAGCCACGTCTCTCCTCTCTCCTCTCTCCTCTCTCCTCTCTCCTCTCTCCTCTCTCCTCTCTCGTGGCGCCACTGTTCCACCGATATTGACAGCGCCAAGAAAAACATAGACAAAGCCAAGCATCCATGAATACGCACACCAACCACAGCAAAGGCGAGCCAGAGCCAGCAATGCTGCAAACCCACGCGCACTCTCAAAGGATCTTCCAGCCATCTTACCACCGCACTCTCTCTCACTCTTGCCTCCATCAAACAGAACCATCGAGTGTTACACTGACGGAAATGGAACTTCGTTTTAACTACACACAAGTGACCACAAATGAAGATTAAGAGAACCAAAACAAATATATGAAGGAAAAAAAAACAACACATCCACGGCTCAAAGTGAGCTCCAAACGAAGAGTTTCGTTTTAGAGCTAGCACGAACAGCATAACGATCCCAGGCTGGAAATCAGATCAACTAAAAGAAGAGGAGAGAGCATGCGCAGCGGGCACATGAGGAATAAATCAAAGCGAGGTAGATGCAGCAATATCCTATCATGGAAGAGAAGCCATGGCCGAGGTAGCCAAGACCACTGCAGCGACGGTAGCCAGTGTCCAGATCTGCATCGTCGACGAGGACGACGCTTTAACCTCCGCCTTGTCTGCGGCCGCTGAAGGAGCGTCCGACGGCGCTACATCCGGTGACGAAGTTGGGGGAGCCGGAGGGGAATGATGCTTCTTGTGTGACTTCGTCGACGGGGCTTTAGCCGACGGTGCGGGAGCAAGGGTTGGCGCCTCGACGGGGGTGGCTGATGGGGTGGGAGCCGGGGAGGGTGCCGCGCCGAAGAGCTCGCTGGGAAGGAGAATGTTACTGACCGTGAGGATGCAGACGGGGGTGTCGTCGAGAACCGTGCTGGCGATGCGGGAAGAGTCAACCCCGGTGTCCAGCGACACGTCGTCGCCGTGAGAGACGACAGAGAGATCGTACTTTCCGGCGGCGCTTGACGCGAGGGTGGTGAGACGGCCGGCGACGGACTTGAGCGACGCCTTGGGGGTGTAGCTCGGGATCGCGTGGTACTGAAGGAGCGTCACCAGCTCTGCGCTGCTGAGGGAGTTCAGATCCGGCGATCCGGGCGCTTTGAACGCGTCGTCGTTGGGCGCGAAGAGAGTGAGGCCCTTGCCCATGGCGTCCTGGAAAATCTTAAGCACGCCGGAGGTGACCAGCAGCCTTGCGAAGTTCTTGCAACCGGCCTTCTCGAGCAGGCCGGTGAGGTTGGAGGAGGCGGCAGTGGGCGCGTCGAGCAGGCCCGGGAAGACGATGGGAGCGGAGACGGCGAGGACGGATAGATTGTAGGGTATCTGCTGGATGGACTTGGCGTAGGTGCAGTCAAACTTGGAGCCAGGGGAGGTGGAAGCGAAGCCAACGCGGCCTCCACGGAGGTCGGTGACGTTGACGGCGCCAAGGTTTCCGGCCGCGTTGCCGGTGGTCTGTAGGAGGGTGGTGGAGAGGGTGGAACCGCTGGGGAGGGCGTGGAGTTTGACGGGATCGAAGTAGTCCAGCAGCGTGAGTAGGCGGAGGGCGTTCTTGATGGCGGCGAGAGGGCGCTTGGCGACGAGGGCGGACATGGCGGCGTTGTCAAGGACGAGGCAGGTGACCGTCTCGTGGTCGTTGATCTCATCGCACACCTTCGTCTGGGTCAGGTAGCTGTTGTATTGCGAGTACTCCGGATATCCTTCGAGGATAGCGGTGATGTTATGGGCGGTGCAGACAGCCGCCGTCCAGGAGAGCAGCAAGAGGGCGTAGGGGAGAGCTGCGAGCTTCTTCGTCGCCACGGTGCTTGCCATTGCCGAGGAGATCTGCGCGCTGGACGGGCAGTGGTGTCGGTGACAGTGTGAGCGAGTGAGAGTAAAGAAAAGAGATGCGGGATGGCGAAAAAGAAGAGCGTGCTGTGGAGGAGGAGGGACGTTGGAGTGGGGTTACGCTAACTGTGGTTGAGTTGCGGGGTAGGTTTTTTGTGCGGCCGACCTTTTTCAGATTTTGCCCATCACGTGATTGCCGCCGAAAGACGGGAGGAACGAAGGGTAAGTTCTTTTTTCAAATAATTAAATAAAAAAAATGTAGATTATAGTACACACGTACTGGTAATAAAAAAATCAGAAGTTAGGAAGGAATGAGTATTTAAATGTGGGTGGTTATTCGGTTGAAATTTAATTAAATTAAATTAAATTAATCCAATTGAATCTATTTTTTTTAATAAATTGAATTGAAATAATTTTTGATAAAAATTGAATTAAGTCGAATTGCATTTTTAATAAAATTAAATAAATCGAATCGATTTGGTTTTTTTAAAAAATTTAATTTGACTTAATAAAAAATTTATTTATTCTAAAATTTATGATTAAAAAATTAATTTAAATTTAAAAATTCAATCTATTCAATTTATTCGATTTAATCGAATAAAAAATTTAAAATTAAAATCGAACTGAATTAATTAATTTTTTAAAAAATAAAATTAAATTTATGAATAAATTGAATTGAATTTTTAAATTCTATCAATTTAATCGATTTATTCAAATTAACCTAACTTTTACTCGAGGATTTTTAACTTACAATTTTTTTTAATAAGTACTAAGTTTAAATGAAAATCGAGGAAGACATACTGGTAGTTAGCTTATGATGTCAAATATTTAAATCAATTGAAATTAGATTGAAAATCGAGGAAGACATACTGCTAGTTAGCTTATGATGTCAAATATTTAAATTAATTGAAATTAAATTGACTTGACTAAATTATTCATTATCAAACAGACTAAATCAATTAGAATTATATAAAATAATTATCTTCGACAATTTATCAAAAGACGTATTTAAAGTTATGAATTAACCAAAAAATATATCATACTTTTATATTTACCAAATAATACATTCAATTTTCTATTCTTTCCATTCTACCCCTCAATCATTTGTCGATCTCTTTTTTTTATTCATGTAATTTTTTTTCTCTTCCCTCTCTTCAATGCACGCATCCTCTCTTCTCTTTCCTCCCATCTTCTCCTCCCTCACTCTTTTGGAGATATGCATGCATGTAAAGCATATTATGGGTCTGATATTATTTTATATCAGGCCCACGGGATTAGAGTTTAATGTGCTTTTTTTAATAACATTTTAACACCTTCGGAGAAGTCGAAATATGAAATGGACAGCACCGTTGGACTCCTTACAGTCTTAAAAATCTATATGACCTAAAATGAATACAATCCGAGGTATCTAGGTCCATTAGTGGGTTTTGACCAAAATCCGCTATTGGGCCTAGAGACCTCATATTGCACCCATTTCAAGTCCTATGGATTTCTGAGGTTGCAAGGAGTCCAATGGTGCTGTCCATTTCATATTTCGACTTCTCCGAAGGTGTTAAAATATGATCAAAAGAATCGCCCAAAATAACCTAATGTGGACCTGATATGAACGTTGGGCCTGATATGAACCATATCAGGCCTATGTTGGGTTGTTTTAACTGATTTTTTCTTTAACATTTTAACACCTCCGAATCAGTCAAAATATGCAATGGACGGCACCATTCAATTTCTTGCCACCTCAGAAATCCACAGGACTTGAAATGGGTGCAATCTGAGGTGTCTAGGTCCATCAGTGGATTTTGACTGAAACCCACTGATGGACCTAGAGACCTCAGATTGCACTCATTTCAGTTCCTATGGATTTATGAGGTTTCAAGGAGTTAAAATATGCTATCAATTGTTTATTTTAGCTTTTCGAAGGTGATATAATATATTAAGAAAGAATTTGTAAAAATTTTCACGTTGGACCTTAAACATGTATCAGAAGTTAATTCTTTTCCCCTATCAAATATCGACAACTAGTCAATGCTTATTTACTAGGGTTGTACATCAATTATCAGTCTTCATGTTCATCTTTCAATAACATATTGATTATTACTTTAACTCGGGATGAAAGTGAACAGATTTATTATGCGACACAATTTTTTAGCAACACAGCTAAAGCAACATTTGCTAAGTTAGTAGGCATAAGTGAGGAGCATAAGATATTGATGCTCTTTCACTAACGAACTTTGAGGAAGAATCATAATACAGTAAACATGTATCAGCAAGGATAAAAATCACAACACAATAATCATGGAGATTTTTCCATATTACATTATATCACCTCCGAGAAGTCGAAATAAACAATTGATAGCATATTTTAACACCTTGAAACCTCATAAATACATAGGAATTGAAATGGGTGCAATCTGAGGTCTCTAGGTCCATAAGTGGATTTCGGTCAAAATCCACTGATGGACCTAGAGACCTCAGATTGCACCCATTTCAAGTCCTGTGAATTTATGAGGTTACAAGGAATCGAATGGTGTCGTCCATTGCATATTTTGATTGATCCGAAGGTGTTAAAGTGTTATAGAAAAAATCAACTAAAACAATCCAACATGAGTTTGATATGGTTTATATCAGGCCCAGTATCAGGCCCACGTTGGGCCTAATATGGAACCATATCAGGCCCAACGTGGGCCTGATATGGAACTATATCAGGCCCATTGATGCTGCACACCTACAAAAACTGCAGAGGATTTGCCAAAAACTATGCTAACAGGATTGGTGTGTAGCACAATAAAACCAGCTCTTATATAATCTTTTAATGACACCAACCTCTCTTTCTGTTGGAGTAAATTTCCAGGGCATTCCATCAGCAACATCAGCATTAAACTAAACAATCACATCCCTGCCAACTTAACTATTTCTTTTACATTTAAGCTTTCATTTACAATATTGTTGCATGTCCAACTTAACGGTAAATTAGAGAAAAATCTCCAATCACAATGTTAACTTTGCATGCAATCTCCATGTCCAAAAAACTTTGTTTCTACTCCCCGCATGCAAAGTATTACTTATTTCAACTCCCTCATGCAAATATTGATACCTAAATTACCCCTCAAATTTTTTAGGTACAAAAATTCTAAAATTGAGTACAAAAAGTCCAAAAATGAGTATAATTCTTCTTAAAGTCAGTACTTTATATTAAAAATCGAGTATATTTTCTATTAAAATTATCTCTCTTATTTTTTAGGTATAAAAAGTCTAAAAATTAGTATAATTCATGTTAAATTCAGTACTTTACACTATAATCTAGTACTCTATACTAGGATCGAGTATATTTTCTATCGAAATTAACCCTCATATTTTTCAGTACAAATAGTCTAAAAATGAGTATAATTCCTATTAAATTCAGCACATTAAACTAAAATCGAGTATATTTTGAGGTGAAAAAAGAATCGTACTCAATTTGATAGAAAATATACTAGATTCTAAGTTAATATACTCAATTTAAGAGGATTTATACTGATTTTTAGACTTTTTGTACCTGAAAATATCATGAGCAATTAGGTAAAGATGTTTGATTGGGGAGTGAAAACAAAGATTTTCATGGATCGGGACTGCATGCAAAGATTTGTTTGTCAATAGGGACTGCATGCCCCAACTTAACTATTTCTTTTTTCTTATCATTAATGTTTGACTAAATAAATCCTCATTCTAATTAACTTAAAATATTTAATTTCCTATGGTCTGAGTTTACTTCAACTAAATTCACCAATTAGCAAAATATGCTCAGCAGATGATACACATCAAGGGGTTTAACATTAACAATCTAGTAAGTATGCTAAGTACTAATGTAAAGAACTAAAAGAAAAATGGCATAAGCATACAGTTCGAAGCACTCAACAATTCACTTTTTTTTTGAAGCTTTAACACTAGTAACATACAGTTGAAACATACGGTACTGGACATAAGCATATAGTTGAAGCATACATCACTGATCCGAAGGTGTTAAAATATTATAAAAAAATAAATTAAAACAGGCCAACGTGAGCCTGATATGGAACCATATCAGGACCAACGTGGGCCTGATATGCAACCATATCAGGGCCAACGTGGGCCTGATATGCAACCATATCAGACCCACCGTGGGCCTGATATGGTTCCATATCAGGCCCATTGATGCTACACACCTAGGAAAACTGCAAAGGGGTTGTCAAAAATGCAGAGGGAATTCGAGGTGATCATTCTTTCCTTATCTTTAGAAAACTACAATTGAGGCAGTTGTTGTTCATTGATAGAGCGGTTTTAGAGGAATTAAATAAGAAAACTATTTATTTTCCTATAGAACAGTTCTCCTTGGTTCTGAATAAGTTTGGAAAGCATAGTAGATCAAGTTAGTTTTGTTAGTCAATTTTTTTTCAAAATTTTGGTGATTAATAAAATGTCTAATGATTGGAAGAAATTCTTCTTATATGAATAAAATACACAAATTGTTTAATAATAGATCAAATGAATGATTCATTATCAAAATTCAAGAGTTAATTTGAGAGGAAAATAAGCAAGGGAACAAAGATTTTTTAAATAAATTAAGATTTTATAATAGAGAATTAACCAGATATGTTATTTATTTAATTTGGCAACTCATCAAGAAATGCCAAGAAAATAATAGTATTGGGATATCTGCACATGGTTTATTTTGTTTACAAAGAATTTATTTGTGTTGGATCTGATTAAAGGAATATGTGTTAAAACTTCAAAAAAAAAAAAAAGTGAATTGTTGAGTGTTTCCAACTGTATTCTTATGTTATTTTTCTTTTAGTTCTTTACATTAGTACTAAGTAGACTTACTAGATTGTTAATGTTAAACCCCTTGATGTGTATCTGTTAGAGTGTATACTAAAAGCCTAGTTTTTGGTATAAACATTTATCTAGAAATAAGAATCACATTGGTCAAATGTCTACATTTATGATAAATGTAGTTGCTCAATTAATTTATATTGTAGATAATATGGTGTGTGGTGTCACACACAGAAGATCATGTTATCGGTTCCTTATAAATTATAAACAGTAGCTCACGACTAAGATGGAAAGGAACAAACCATTGGAAGGTCGTAGTGTAATTAGGTGTTAGTTTATCTTAACTATATAATTACACTAGTACACTTAGAGTGTATTGAGTAGGACCATTTGAGGTCATTCTTTTTATACTGACTTTATAAAGGAACAAAGACCTCAGTTATTATGGAAGTGTGTGCTCTTAATCCTAATATAATAACAAGCACATATATTTGATATTTATTTCTTTAATTTATCAATGGGTGAGATTTAGTTCGATGAATCAATAAACCCGATAAGTTGGGAAATGATATCACTTATAGTGTGTGTTGTTGATTATAGAAGGAAACTGTGTCCTAGTGATACTAGGTTGATAATGTCCTCAAGAGGAGCTCATAAGGATTGTCATGTTAAACCCTGCAGGTGGACTTAGTCCGACATGATAATAAGGTTGAGTGGTACTACTCTTGGACTAAGAAATTAATTAAATGAGTTGTCAGTAACTCACTTAATTAGTAGATATTCGATATCTTAAACACAGGGAGACTAACACACTCATAATAAGAAGGAGCCCAAAAATGTAATTTGGGATTGGTGCGGTAGTTCAATAATAGTTCTCTAGTGGAATGAATTATTATTGATAAAATTAAGTTGTGTGTTCGGGGCGAACATGGGATGCTTAATTTTATCGGGAGACCAAAACCAATTCCTCCTCTCGGTCCCTATCGTAGCCTCTTATTTATAGAGTACTATACCCACCTATACTCACCTTCATACCCATGAGAAAGGGGCCGGCCAAGCTAGCTTGTGGTTCAAGCTAGGGCCGGCCAAGCCTTGGTTCATGGGTGGCCGGCCCTAGCTTGAACCCAAGCTTAGGTGGCCGGCCCCATTAAATTAAAAGAATTTTAATTTTAATTTTTATTATGTGGAAGATATAATTTATTACAGAGAATTAAAATTAAAATATCTCTCTTTAAAAGATCTACAAAAAGATTAAAAGAAAGAGATTAGATCTCTTTCCTTATTTGTAGATTGGAAAGATATTTTATTTTTTCTCTCTGAAGAATTATTCACATGTTGAAAATTAAAATTATAGAAATTTCTTTTTATCAACCATGAAGGGATTTTAAAAGGAAATTTTATTTTTTAAAATTTCCAAAGACAAAAAAAGGAAGTTTTAATTGTTGATTAAAATTATCCTATTTGCTCTAGATGAGGTGGCCGGCCACATACAATTAATTAGGAAAATTTATTTAATTTTTTCTTAATTAATTGTTGTCAAGAAAAGTTAAGGAAATTTTATTATAAATAAATTTCCTTATTTGCCAAAGCCAAGGAATATAAAAGAAGGGGTAGGGGTGCCTTCATGGTGAACAACCTCTATTATTTTTCTCCCTCTTTTCCTTGGTGTGGTGGCCGGCCCTTTCTCTCTTCTCCTCTTGTTGGCCGAAACCTATCTTCATGGTGGAGCTTTTGTTTGTGGCCGGATCAAGGAAGGAGAAGAAGGAGAGAAAGCAAGTCTCATCTCTAGCATCCCTTGGAGCATTAGTGGTGGCCGAAATTATTCATCCTTGAAGAATATTATTGTGGCCGACCATCCTCTTCCTTTCTTCCTCTTTTGTGGTGGCCGAAACTTATCTCTTGCTTGGAGTTCTTGTGGTGGCCGGATACTACTTGGAGAAGAAGAAGAAGAAGGAGAGAAAGCTTGTATCCCTTGGAGCTTGGTTGGTGTTTTGTTCTTCGTCCTTGGTGAAGCTTCTTTTTGTTGGCCGAACCTAGCTAGGAGAAGAAGAAGGTGGTTGGTGGTTTCTCATCTCGGTAGATCGTTGCCCACACAACGTCCGAGGTTAGAAGAGGAATACGGTAGAAGATCAAGAGGTTTTTCTACAAGGTATAACTAGTAATTTTTCTTTCCGCATCATACTAGTTATTTATGGAAATAATACCAAATACAAGAGGCTTACGATTCTAGAATTTCGAATATATATTTCGATGTTGTGTTCTTTTGTTTTTTCTTTTCCTTGTGATTTGATTGTTCTTTTCGGTTAACCTAAAGTTATTTTAGGAAATTAAATATTAGCTTTCTATAAAAGGTTTTGTCTAGTCGGTGGTGGTTGCTCCCATATCCAAGAAGGTCATGTGCCTCGCCACGTCAGTACTGGGAACCGATTATGGAAATTAATATTTAATGGAGTTAATAACTTAAGGTGACTTGGGTCGAACGTGTTAAGTTCCGCAGGAGATCCAAGTCAAAACCTAAAAGAACAAATAGATTAAGTTTTGGATCAAACGTGCTAAGTTCCGCAGGCGATCCAAAATTTAATTTAAAAGAACACATGCTAGCTAGGAAAAGGTTCAGACCTTTGTACAAAATTTTTGTACAGTGGAACCTCTAGGCTTTCCGAGTACCAACCAACAGTATCATCTGCTAAGCATATTTTGTAAATCAGTGAATTTAGTTGAAGTAAACTCAGACCATAGGAAATTAAAGATTTTAAGTTAATTAGAATGGGGATTTATTTAGTCAAACATTAATGATAAGAAAAAAGAAATAGTTAAGTTGGACAAGCAACAGTGTTGTAAATGAAAGCTTAAATGTAAAAGAAATAGTTAAGTTGGCAGGGATGTGATTGTTCAGTTTAATGTTGATGTTGCTGATGGAATGCCATGGAAATTTACTCCAACATAAAGAGAGGTTGGTGTCATTAAAAGATTATATAAGAGCTGGTTTTATTGTGCTGCACACCAATCCTGTTAGCATAGTTTTTGGCAAACCCTCTATAGTTTTTGTAGGTGTGCAGCATCAATGGGTCTGATATAGTTCCATATCAGGCCCACGTTGGGCCTGATATGGTTCCATATTAGGCCCAAAATGGGCCTGATATAAACCATATCTAACCCATGTTGGATTGTTTTAGCTGATTTTTGTATAACACTTTAACACCTCCGGATTAGTCAAAATATGCAATGGACGACACCATTCGATTCCTTGTAACCTCAGAAATTCACAGGACTTGAAATGGGTACAATCTGAGGTCTCTAGGTCCATCAGTGAATTTTGACCGAAACCCACTTATGGACCTAGAGACCTCAGATTGTACTCATTTCAGTTCCTATGGATTTATGAGGTTTCAAGGAGTTAAAATATACTATCAATTGTTTATTTTGGCTTCTCGGAGGTGATATAATGTAATATGGAAAAATCTCCATAATTATTGTGTTGTGATTTTTATCCTTGCAAATACATGTTTACTGTATTATGATTCTTCCTCAAAGTTCGTTAGTGAAAGAGGATCAACATTTTATGCTCCTCACCTATGCCTGCTAACTTAGCAAATGCTGCTTTAGTTGTGTTGCTAAAAATTTTGTAGCATAATAGATCTGTTCACTTTCATCCCGAGTTAAAGTAATAATCAATATGTTATTGAAAGATGAACATGAAGACTGATAATTGATGTACAACCCTAGTAAATAAGCATTGACTAGTTGTCGATATTTGATAGGGGAAAAGAATTAACATCTGATACATGTTTAAGGTCCAACGTGAAAATTTTTACAGATTCTTTCTTATTATATTATATCACCTCTGAGAAGCCAAAATAAACAATTGATAGCATATTTTAACTCCTTAAAACCTCATAAATCCATAGGAACTGAAATAGGTGTAATCTGAGGTCTCTAGGTCAATTAGTGGGTTTCAGTCAAAACCCACTGATGGACCTAGAGACCTCTGATTGCATCCATTTCAAGTCCTATGGATTTCTGAGGTTGCAAATAATTGACTGGTGCCGCCCATTACATATTTTGACTGATTCAGAGGTGTTAAAATGTTATAAAAAAAATAGCTAAAGCAACCCAACGTAGGCCTGATATGAACCATATCAGGCCCAATGTTCATATCAGGTCCACATTAGGTTGTTTTAGTCGATTCTTTTGATCATATTTTAACACATTCGGAGAAGTCAAAATATGAAATGAACAACACCGTTGGACTCCTTACAGTCTCAGAAATCTATAGGACCTGAAATGAGTACAATCCGAGGTATCTAGGTCCATCAGTGGGTTTTCGTCAAAACCCACTATGGACCTAGATACCTTGGATTGTACTAATTTCAGGTCCTATAGATTTTTGAGACTGTAAGGAGTCCAACGGTGCTGTCCATTTCATATTTCGACTTCTCCAAAGGTGTTAAAATGTTATTAAAGAAAGCACGTTTAACTCTAATCCCGTGAGCCTGATATAAAATAATATCAGACCCATATTATGCTTTACATGCATGCATATCTCCAAAAGAGTGAGGAAAGAGAAGATGGGAGGAAAGAGAAGAGAGGATGTGTGCATTGAAGAGAGGGAGAGAAAAAAAAATTGCATGCAAAAAAAGGAAAGAGATTGACAAATGATTGAGGGGTAGAATGGGAAGAATAGAAAATTGAGTGTGTTATTTGATAAATATCAAAGTATGGTACGTCTTTTGATTAATTCATAACTTTAAGTACGCCTTTTCGTAAATTATCGAATTATCTTTGATATATATTACAAGTTATAAAATTGTAATCAATACAGCTACGTATATGTATTTAAAAATATATATATTTTATAAGGATGAATGGGATGGAATGGGATGGAATGGGATGGGTCATTGGCCCATTGGATTAGTATGTCCCGTCAAATAATTTAAATGGATTATATTAAAATTTTATCCATTCATTTTAAGATAGGTCTAAATGAATTGATCCGTCTGTACACTCGCACAGATCAATTTGTGGCAAGCTTGTATTGATATGCGGATTGAGAAAAAATTATTTAAAATTTTAAATGAAAATAAAAAATTCAATAGGTATATGGACTTAACTGTCTAATTTATAACCCAAACTTAAAATTGTCGATCTTTTTATATATTTTTTTAATATATATATTTTTTATTGGCTTATGGGTTGGTCGGTAGGAGTTACGAAGATGAAAGAGTGTCTCTTTCCCTTCACCTTCCTCCTTTATGAGTGGCCCTTCATCTTCCTCGCCTTTATATATAAGGCGTCTAAGGAATCGAAAGGGTAAAAGATGGTGAGCAAGTAATTGGCAAGGAGAACATCCAGTAGAAAGGGATTTGGCTCGTGGAATCGTGAAGAACTTTCTGATTTGTTCATGATCCTTTTTCTGATGACAAGTTATTATTCAATATCTTCTTCGATTTTCTTCTCCGAGCATCATTGTGAGTTTTTTGTTTTGTACAAAAAATGAAAATCAAGATCTACTACGGGAAATCACTGTGAGTTTTACCGATTTTGTATTTCTGTATTTTTTTATGCATTTAGAATCAACAATGGTATCATAGCAAGGTTGAATGCATGATAGATCTTTTTGCTTGCTATATGATTATGTTGTCGTGAAAGCATAAGATCTCTTATTCTTGTAGATCATGTTACTATAAAAGGATATGTGCAAGATATGTCAATAGATATATTCAAATGGTATGCACTTGTTCATCGCCCCGTGGAATCGTCGATGAAGTTTGCTCTATCGGATTCCGCCATCACTGAGCTTGTCCTTGGACACAATTGCGATCTGCAACATCACTGAAGCCCGAGCACAGCAGATGATAACCATGGAGTTTGTCTTCATTTATGACCTCTGACCGGTGGACAATTAGGAGGTTAGTCCTCCGATTATAATCAACGAGCGAGCGAAGAGGGTCGGAGGTGATGGCGGTGTGGGTGCTGGCGACGAAGAAGAGAAAAGCAGCGTGGGTGATAGCGAACAAAAATCGAAGCATTAGGTTTCATACCAAGTATTAAGTTTCATGCATATGTTTCGGCAAAGTTTTTTTTGGCAACCATTAAGTTTATTTTTAATTCATTATTTCATTATACTAAGGTTTATTAATGCATAAAAAAAAACTTTTGAAACTCATGCCGGTTGAAATTAATGTCAACACTAGTAACGTTAGTGTAATTTTTTAATTAATGCATGTTGCAATTAATTAGAAAATAGTTTAATTAATTTACGATTCAATTAAATTGGAAATTGAATTTTATTTTTTAATATTTTAATTAATTGGGCATAGACTTGAATAATTAGGTCATTGAGACCCTGGTCTAGTTCAAACTATTGGTTAGTTAAACCAGATTAGTTTGGTCCAGTTAGACCGAGGTAAGGTTTAAATCATTGGTTGATTTAACTAGATCAGGTTAGTCCTTTTAAACCCCTATGTAGCTCAAATAATTGGTTGGTTTAACCAAATTAGTTTCGTTCAATCAAACCACATTGAATCTAATTGGACTGAACCTTTCCAAATTTGATCAAGTGGACTAGATTGTTCTAATAAGCCAGATTGGATCAAAATTGGATCAAATTATCCAATGAGCTAGGATTGATTAAATAAACATTGACTTGATCAATAAGTCTGGTTTAGACTTAAATGAACTTAGGTTAAACAATAACAACTAAAGATCCCAATTAGATTAGTTTTAATGAGGGAAGGGGACTTACGATCTAATTACCCAATCGGCTGGTCCAATGTGTTAGTCAACTGGAGCTCCTCAAATAAAGAAAATTTATTTTTCTTATTTTCTTAGTTATTCTATGTGTTGGTTCTATGCATATATGTCAATTAAAATAAACTAGTTTTGTTATTGGTTTGTTAATTTTGTACTGACATTATTATTTTCAATTCTAGATGTACACGATGACTCATCGCGACATGCAATGCAATGAGCTGAGAGAGGAGATTGAGGAGATTAAGTATGATTCGGTTCACGGAGTCGAACGGCTTATTGGATGACTTTATCAATTGTCTTGAAAACTCGAACAAGAAGACTTTCTAATCCTAGATAATTATAGAATCTAGGTTTTGGCCTGATTGCAGCCAATATACCTCAATGAAGTAGTACACCATTTATGGAGACTCTTCGAAGGGTGAATCTCATATGCACAGTTGTGTATGGGACTATGTCACCATGTGGATCAAGAGAATCCCGAAGAGTTTGAGGAAGATCCACAAGAGGATCTGAATGTAGATCAAACAAAGAATCCTAAAATTGGTCTACCTGAGATTGCTCTTATCGAGTCTAGGACGAAAGGGATAGTATTGGCCTCTGTACTAGCGTTTGTCTTAGTGGCAGTGGTATTAACTTATCTAGTTTATTAGAATATTGTTGTTATTACTGTCATTTTGTATGAGCATATTAGCTCATTAAGTTTAATAAAATCATGTAGTCACTACTACAAAAAAGTTAAAAGACAATGGATAAAATCTATTGTCGTTGACACTCTAAAACCGTTATAACTAATGGTGTTGTTAAAGGTACCCTCAACAATAACGAATTTTAAATCGTTGTCTTTTAATACCAACAATAACAGTTTCACAATGTTTAAAAATCATTGTCTTTTAAATACGATAGACAATAGCTCTGCAATGATTTTAAACTATTGTCTTCTAATATCATAAACAAATAGAAGATGAATGAAAATCAAATCTACTTCAATCAACAATATATTATTAAATAAAAAACCAATATAAGTATGCAAATTATCATCTTTACACTTCTAGAACAAAAATAATTACTCGTACACAAAGAAATTTTAATTAGAAGACACTCAAAACTACTTCTCTCAACTATATCTTATTGCATGAGCTTAAAGGATTTTGGTAGATGCTACTTATCCTCTCGCCTTGAATGTTCTTTGTTCATTGGCTTTAACCATCTTTTCTCTTAAATCCCAAAGTTTTCTTGCTAGTTCTTCATACTTGGCGTGGTTACTCGTATCCTCATCATTGCAATCGTCGAAGTACTTATCAGTCACACCCTTGAGGTTAGATGCAATCCTTCATGTCAACTCCATTATAGCAGTGCACTCAGTAAGTTTCTTGCTCTGCAAATTAAAGAGAGTTTAGTTCTTAACATAATATAGTTATAACATAGATCTATCTCAAGTAGTTATCTTACCCAAGGATGATTTTTTACATCAATAGTGTATCTAGAAATAAAGATAATTGAAGCAGCAACTAAAGATGTCAAGAAGCTAAGGCATCCATAATCCAGCGACTCAACTAGAAAATGTCCTAAAACAAGGAACTAGATGATTGTTACAGTCAACTAGCTGTGAATCAAAAATATTAAAAGAAATGCAATGTAAATCAAACATTTGTATCCATAAATATTAATTATTAATAATAAAAATACACATCACAGCTCAACCAATCAGAGAGTAACAAAGATCAAGTCCAACATAATATTAAGCATTAATGCGTGTTGGTCCGGGTTGGGCGGCTGGAGAGGGTTGAGTTGCCTAAAACACTTAAACCAATACCTTCTCAAACTTTTCAACTTAGGTTAGCAGCAATAGCAAATAAAATAAAACAATAAAAAACTAAAGAAAGAGGCACTAGAATTTACTTGGTTACAACCTAAGTGGTTGTTAATCCAAGCCAAATGAAAGCTCTTAAAAAGTCTCATTTACTGAAGGCGAAGAAGCCTCTTACACTCGTTAATAGCTCAGACTATTGCTAGGAAATCAAATACATAAGTTGTTATTTCTTTCCTAGGTCCAGGGTCCTTTTATAACCCTTGGAAAAACTTATCCTTAGGCTAAAGGCGCCTTCCATAGGGCTGAAAGGCGCCTCCAGCGTGGCACAGGATAAAACTTTATCCTTTCCGCCAATTGCCATATTGCCTGGTCGAAGGCGCCTTCCATGGTTGGTTGAAGGTGCCTTCAGCCATTGAAGGTGCCTTCAGCCATTGAAGGTGCCTTCTTCCTGAAGGTCACGGAGGCGCCTTCAACTCTTGTTGAAGGCGCCTCTAGCAGCTCCATTACTCTACTTGAGCTCTTCCGCTGCTCCATTCGTCTAGGTGATTTTGGCCAAATGAATAGGTCTCACCCGAACCCAATTTTTGGCCTTCTCATCGAGCAGACTTCCGCTCCGGCTTTTTGTCCCTCGAACGTCATGCATGTCCTTCTTGTCCACCGACGTACTCTTCTGCAGTGTCTCATCCCTAGGACGCACCAAGCCCATTTGCTCTCTCTCATGCCGTCCTTATCGCTAGCTGCGTCTTCCGATCGACTTCTTGTGCTCCTGAGCTCCTGCACACTTAGACACAGGGATCAGAACATAACAGGACCTAATCTAACTTGGTTGATCACACCAAAAATAACCTTGGGATTCCAACAATGCGAACTTGTGGAATACATATTATTTGAAGAAATGTATAATGAGTTAAAAATGCAAGTATTTTGAAAACATAATTTACCAAATAAAATCTAAAACGTAAAAATCCATGATACCTTAAGTAGAATATTCTTCATCAAATACTATCTTTCCAATCCTAGCCAAAGCCTCCTCTTCAAAGTATTCTCATCCTTCTAGTAAAATACTTAGATATTTGTAAATATTACTTTGTATCATCAGTTTCATGTTTTCCCATTCATATTGAGATAACCTATTCCCATCCATAAACTTAGCTTGTTCAAATAATCAAGCCATTAAAAAGAAATTAAATTACCATCAATGATTTTAGGATTTTTCGAGAGTAGACTTTTCTAAGCCACTAGAATGTTGGCAGTAGCAGAATCAATGCAAAAGTAATCAAGCAAAAGTTAGAAAAACATAGAGAAAATTAAATAAACTACTTTTTTTTGCACTTAAAAGATTGAAATGATTAATTTCTAAAATATATGTTGCTTCATTAAGATTTATACAATTCATCAATGTTAAAAAAAGCATTTGTATTCCTACAAGAGTAGTTGCTTAAATAAAAGACATTCCTATTTCTGAACATTCCATATACTCTTCAAATGGATGTAGGATTAGAGTTGAATATAGAAACGTTATTGAAATTTATTGATTTAAAAATTATACAAAAGATTAATTAGGTTATATTGAGTTAAAATTATTATTAATCTTGTGAAAGATCAATTTATGCAAAGGCACCTAGAACATACATCTTATGGCATCAAAGTTGGCGAGAGGCGAGTAATCGCTTCCTCGACGGGGACGGCAAGCAAGGATAGCAAGGGAGAGGAGAGGCGGAGGGGCTTAGAGTTAAAGGAGTGAAGCATGCCATAGCGAGGAGCGTCATTAGGGCGAAACGAATGAAGGCGAAGGTAGATCAGTCTGTCCGTGAGAGGAGTCTTGTCAGCACGGGGCCAAGAAGTTGAAGAATGTGAAGGGATTAGTGAAGGGTCAAACTCCTCACCGTCGAGTTGCAGGAGTTGAACGCCTCACCATCGAGTTGCCGGAGAAGCGTCAGGGTGATGGAGGTGAGTCTTTGATGAAGGAGACGGGTCTTTGACGAAGGAAGGGAGGGTTTTTTGGCAATCGAGACTTTGTGAAATATTTAGGTTTAAGGAAATTAATATTTTAACTAAAATATCTATTGTCTTGTAACCTAAGAAAGTGGAAAAAGACAACAGTTAGAAAAATCATTGTCGTAGCCCTTGCAATAACAGTTAAACACAATGATTTTAAAAATCCATTGTCGTAGCCCCTCCAAACAACACTAAAAGACAAAAACCATTGTCTTTGTTAAAAAAGCACAAAAAGACAACAATTTTTGTTAAAACCATTGTTAAAAGCTCTAAAACAATGATTTTCCCTCAAAATTATTTTCTTTTAATTGTTGTTGATTGTAGATTTTCTTATAGTGAGTAGAAACTGTTATTATGTACGAACAGTACTACTTTATGAAATGTTATGTTATATGTTTACAAACTAGAAAAAGAATGTTATATGTTTACAAACTAGAAAACGAATGTTATATGTTAACAGTCTTAAAATAATAATTAGTTCATTTAAATGATGAGTTCATTTCATGATTTGTTCACTTAATAATTAGTTCATTTGATGAGATGTGTATAATAGTATTCATCAATGTTGGTTAGATTGGATTATACAAATGATAAATGGAAATGTAGTTACTATTTGATTTTATAAAACAACTCAAATTAACATTGAGTCAATCATAAATTATATACATGTGAAATACATTGAATAACTAAATAATATGTTTATTTATAGATTATGGCAACTAAGAACATCATGGCTGAACTCAATAAGGGAGAGAAATTATATAGGGACAATTATAAAATCTGATACCTCAAGATATAATATATTTTTTAGAAACAAGAAGTTCCAGAGACTCTAAATTAGTTTATGGAAGAACCTGCTGATGGTTCTACATCACAACACAAATATGACTTTGATGTAAGGGAATAGGTTGCTTAAAAACACAAACGCGCAGTGGAAAAACTTATTTCCTCCAGAAGATCCATGCGAAGGGAAACATAATCTTATACTAAGTTAGATCTAAAGACATGATAGAGTTATACCTTTGAAGCATGCTCACGATCTCCTGACAGCTCGGATCACAGCATGATCAAGCGTTCGCGCATTTACGGTATCCACATGAACAAACCTTGCCTTCGTTTGTCTCACAAACTCAACAAGATGGAGAAGGAAACACACAAGGTTGTGCTAGCAACCTCAAATGTATGTTTCGGCCAAGCAAGGAAAGGAGGAAGAAGAAGAAGCAAAAGTGACCTTTCACCTTCTCAAGTGATCAAATATTATGAAAAATATCATCCAAATGATATCTATAGCTATCCCATGGAATACCAAGAGTCTCCACCCTTTCATCTTCTAATCCAATGGCTCAAAAGCAACCATTCAATTCAATGGTTGAATTTTAACCATTCAACTTCCTTGGTGAACTCAAGTTCACCCAATGTGTCTAACCCATTGATTCCCATGCAATTCGACTCAATCCAATAATTGAATCTATTTGAGTCTAACTCAATGAGTCTAATTCGGATTACACTTAATCCAATGAGTGGGTTCATTCGAGTCTAACTCAATGATTAATCCAAAAAGCCTAATCATCTCATGATTGGCTCTTAGGGCTAATTACTAACATTTGATGCCTATAAAGCATGGAAAAATGACTTCACTGATAAGAGAATATTGATTAGTTCAATGGTGGATGACCTGGTATTTGAGTATGAGACATTACCATTGACTCATGTTGTCTAGACAACCCTTAAAGAGAAGTACAGTGGATTAAGTCTTAGTAAGCTTTATCAATTGATAATTAAGTTTGACAGCTATAAAAGATGCTCAAATGTTACCATGGCTAAATATCTGAGGGAAATGAGTAATATGATTCGAGAGCTTAAGTTAACTGATGAACAACAAGTTTAAGAATTAATTCGTTCCCTTCCTAATTCTTGGAAAATGATGAAACAGAATCTGACACATAGTGAGAGTATTAAGACTTTTACTAATATCTTGTGTCATGTTGAACTTGAGGCGGAGAGAATAGAATCTGCAAGGATTACTGGGCAAGATTTTGTAGTTAAAGGTTCTGGTTCCAAGAATAAGAAAAGATAGTTTAAGAGAGGAAAGGGAAAAGGAAAGGAAGCTGGTGCTGTTGCTGGGCAAGACCAAATCAAGAAGAAAAAAAAAAGAAATATTGGAAAAAACCTAAGAGAAAGCTGACTTGCTATAGCTGTGGCAAGAATGGTCATTTTGCTCGGGATTGTACTAAGCCAAAAGAAGTATATTAATGTTTATCTTCTTTTCATGAGCAACATGTTGCTAATTCAGTGTTGTTTGTTGATTCTTATGCTTTGTGGATTATAGATTTAGGAGTAACGAATTATGTAACTTATGATCCAACTACATACGTGGAGTACTGTTGGGTACCAGCTGGAAATAAATAGATATATGTGGGAAATAATATAATAATTGAAGTCAAAGGAGTTGACACTTGCAAACTCAACCTACGTGTTGGACATACTTTGTTTTTGCATGGTGTCCTCTTGTATGCTCCTAATATTCGACGGAATTTGATTTTCATTAATAGTTTTCTTGATTTAGGTTATTGTATAAATTTTTATAGTCGTTGTGTGGAACTAAGAATTAACTCTACGTTAATAGGATATGGTTATGTATTGAATAGTTTCATGGTTCTTGATATAGAACCAGGTATTGATTATGACAATGATGGTTATTTTTCAAACATTGTTCTTACTAGTAATGTTAATATTAATGATGAAGTTTGACATGCTAAACTGGGACATATTGGATAAGAACGAATGAATAGATTAGCTAAAGAGGGTCTGATCGACAATTATGATAAGTTAATTTATCTATATGTGAGCATTGTCTTGTTAGAAAAGTAACTAGAAAATCATTTGGTAAAACTATTAGAGTTGAATCACCATTATAATTAATTCATTCAAATATTTGTAGTCCAATGAATGTGAACACTAACAATAGAAGTTCATATTTCATTACATTTATTGATGACTTCACACGATTTAGTTATGTGTATTTGATTTCTCATAAATTCACTATAAGAAATTTGGAATTCCACCACACTCAATAGATAATGAATTTTTAAAAAACTATTATCTTTTTGTCATTTAACAATGGTTTTATTAAAAACTATTGTTGTTGACCATTTTTTTAAAAGACAATGGTTTTTAAAAAATCTTGTCTTATGTATGTCAAAGATAATAATTTTTAAAATTGTTGTCTATAAGTTTATTTTTTTAGACCTACGACAATAATTTTAAGTAATCATTGTCTATTAACATTGCTTACATAGTAATAGACAACGATTTTATTAAACTATTATTTGTGTGCTACGTTTTTTTACTCTATTAAATTGTTGCTTGCATTAAGTTGATACTGGTGAATTTTGATCAAGATCTGAAAGTCTCTGGTCGTCTGTTCAAATCTGAGATGATTCAAAAGATGGGAGAAGTACAGTAGCATGGTCGATCACGTTTTTCTTTTCTCTTCATCGCCCAACTCTGCCACACTTCTGCCACACTTCGGCCGACGACTACCATCTCTACCATCACAACCGCCGGCCGGTCTGCTCATCCCAACAGCACCCTCAACCAATTGGAAAAGATTCTCTCCACCGAATCCATCTCAGGTGACCCTCTTCTCCGATCAGATCCGAGATGAGAGGAGAAACCCAATCGCCCCTACCAGATCTCATTTCATCTTCACGTTTGTCGCCAGTGGTTTCCTTTGGAAGACTCAGATTTGAGTCTTCTTCACACAACCACCACTGAAGTTCCCTCCCAGATTCGGGAGCCATCTACTCCGTTCCATAGCCCTCTCCCGATTTGGAGAGGAGTCACCACCGTCATCTCATCTTTGCCCACCCTTCCTAGCTCTAGTACATGCCCTTACATGTTTCGGACAGCAGATTCATCTCACAGCAGATTCTTTGTTCGTTGTGTTGCTTTGTTTCATTTGGTTGTTAGTTGATCTCCATATTTGATTCATTGTAGTAGATCCAATGTTTCATGCCTAAGATGTCATGTATTAAGTTTCAATTGTTTGACGCTAACCAAGTGTTCGATAAATTTCCCCAAACACTACTTGAAGTTGATTTGATCCGAATACATTGATGTGTTGATCGCTAGAATGAATTCATGTTTGGATGCTTGTAATTGATTTGGTTCCCATGATTAGGATTTCATGTAGTGAGTTTTGATTGGATGATGCTTGCAAGGTGTTTGATGGAATGTTTTCCTTAAGTAATTAGACTTTTGTTTGGTAATTTCTTTAGTTAGTTGTTTGCATTACTTGTTAATGTTAAATCCATTATGTTTGTACCCTTCCTTTGAATGCAATTAGGATAGATTAGCTTAGGTTACATTACATGCTCTAGGTTTGTTGCTTTGATTTAAATCTATCTTGCTGCTTTTATCGCACTATATTGATTATGTTTTGACTTGATAGATAGTGTAACTGGCAATTCAAAGTGGGAATGATCTGCTTCTGAAAGGAGGAAAACAAGCTAGGTGTTCAAATGTAATTCTTCATAAGGTTTTAATTAATTTCATATATTCATATAAATATTGTTGTCTGTCTCTCTACGCTGCCTTTAAAAATAAAGATTTATGTTATTTTAGGTAATCACTGCAGTCATTCCTAATACGATTGGTGAAAAACGTATCATGTTCATGACTTCAAAATAGTATATTCTAGATTTTCTTAAGGTGAGGATAAAAATTTGATGATGAATATACTTTATAAGTTGTTAACATCTAAATTGGTATTCTATGCATCAACTTGATGATGTAATAGATATTTTGATTCCAAGAGAAAATAATAGACCTATTTCTCAGATAAAAAGCTCAGATTTGTGTTTTGTCACTCCTTTTACCTCGTAGTTACAAAGCAATGGAGATTCATGTCATATGATTTATTATACTATGTATATATGGAATTTTCCATGTTTATGTTGATAAATTTGTGAAGATGGAAATGGCAAGGCATATCATAGTGGAGTCAAAGTTGGATTATCCAACTACCTGTAATGCAATGGTAATTCAAGTTTACTTTATTTTTTTGCCAATGCTACAAGTACATTATCACTAATTACATGCTTCTTTTATTTAGGAAACACTTCTCATTCACGAGGATTTATTAAGCAACGATGATTTCCAGGAGCTTGTTCTGGAACTTAAACACGAAGGTACTTTGTTTCTCCACCGGACTATCCTATTAAACCAAAATCATTTTATGTGATTGAAGGATTATTATATGTATATTTTATACAGTACTGATGAAATGAGTTGGAGAATTGATGTTGTGATGGATTATTATATGTATATTTTTTTCGCTTACATTGTATATTTTACATTCAGGAAGTTTTGAGAGAGATATTGATTATATTTGTAAATTTGAACACTAGAATAAGATATGTGCAAGAGATTAATAAAATCTTATTAAAAAATGAATAAAACACGGTAATATAGGTTTCTTGCTTTCTAATTTTTGCTACTTTTCTATAAAAATAAACACACATAAGTACCTTAAAAATATTTGTGTAATTTGCTTGATATTTATATTGTCATCAATCCATTTGATGTGTTTGCATTCATTTTCTAAGCTAGTGTTGCTACATACATTTTATATGAAGTTTATGTTCCATCACTCTTAAGTACTTCTAAATTTATGTTTCTTTTATTAAGGGACTTCTATTATTGCTACTTAGATTTTGTAAACTAGTAGTCCTTTATTTATGTTGGTAGTTATTAGATTTAGAATCTTATTTATGGTTTTACACTTTTCATACCATGTGTTGAAACTAAAGAGGGGTTAAAATAAATTTGTGAAAACTTAAGAGGAACACCAACAATACTTTATATCAATCTGTTAGGTATATAATTATGATTTCTAATTTGTAATATATATATTTATTTGAGCAAAAGTCCTCAAAAGTATTGGGAAGAATATCAAAAAGTCGAAAAAATGAAGACTTTAGCAGGTTAAGAAGCAATGGGAGCTAGTGTTGCCTCTTCATTAGCATCTAAGCAAAAAATCTAATGTTGATGTATTGCTCTATCATTGGTTTATTAGTGTCATTACTTGTTATTATGTTGGTTGCTTATAAAATTTTTCCAGAATGTTGTAAATACTATTTTTGAATGTTAAAAAAGTATATATTAAAATTTATTTTTAAATTTTATATTTTAAATGATTTATAATAGTAGAAAATATTATATTAAATATTATTTATTTTTTATTTTTATCTGAAAAAAGACAATGATTTTTTATCGTTGTAAAACTGTTGTCTTTGCCTTCAAAGACAAATGGTTTTTAACTGTTATCTTTAAGCACTCCCTTTAACAATACGACCTTTAACAACAGTTCTAAAGGGGCTACAACAACGGTAAAAAACTATTGTTGTTAGGCATTTTTCTTGTTGTTATTTGAAGTATTAGATTACTTCAAACGTTATTTGAATGAAGTTGAGAATTAACTAGAACATAAGGTTAAAACCTTATGCACTGACTGTGAAAGTGAATATTTGTCTTATCAGTACAAGACAATATATAATGATAAAAGGGATTATCAGACAGCTCACTATCCCTAAAACTCAACAACAAAATGGAGTTGCTGAAAGAAGAAATCAAACTCATCTATAGGGGAGATGCGTTATTAGCCGCAATCTATATACTTAATCGAGTCCCTTCTAAATCTGTTTCATCTACTACATATGAATGTTGGACAAGCAGAAAATCAGATTTGGGTAATTAGAGATGATACGGGTTATGATAGGATGACCTGTCAAATGAAGGAGTCAGGATCGAGAAAGATAAGAGAGGTATATAGTCAAAGTGCCTTCGCGCGCTCGATCGGGCAAAGCCCGACCGAGCATAAATGCACTTAGCCTTATAAATAGCTCTCAACATATTACCGACTGATTGATCGAAGGCCGACTGAGAACCAGTGCGCGTATACACGCTTGGTCAGGCAAAGCCCGACCGAGCGTAGAGGCATTTAGTTTTATAAAAGCTCTTAGTATATTACCAGCCGAGTGAAGGCCGAGCAGGTACCTATGTGTGCTTGCATGCGCTTGGTCCGGCAAAGCCTGATTGAGCGTAAAGACATTTAGCCTTATAGAAGCTCTTAGCATATTATCGGTTGACCGAAGGCCGAGCGAAAGCCAATGCACATATACGCGCTTGGTTAGGCAAAGCTCGACCGAGCGTAGAGGTATTTAGCCTTATGGAAACTCTTAGTATATTACCGATCGAGTGAAGCCCGAGTGGGCACCAATGAGTGTCTGCACGCGCTCGGTCATGCAAAGCTCGACCGAGTGTAGAGGCATTTAGCCTTACAGAAGCTCTTAGTATATTACCAGCCGAGTGAAGGTCGAGCGGGTACCAATATGTGCCTGCACGTGCTTGGTCCGGTAAAGCCCGACCAAGCGTAGAGCCATTTAGCCTTATGAAAATTCTTAGTATATATTATCGGTCGAGTGAAGGTCGAGTGGGCACCAATGAGTGTCTGCACGCGCTCGGTCAGGCAAAGCCTGACCGAGCGTAGAGGCATTTAGCCTTATAGAAGCTCTTAGTATATTACTGACTGAGTAAAGGACGAGTGGGCACCAATGAGTGCCTGCACGTGCTCGATTAGGCAAATTCCGACCGAGCATAGAGACATTTAGCCTTATAGAAGCTCTTAGTATATTACCGGCCAAGTGAAGGCCGAGCGGGTACCAATGTGTGCCTGCACGCGCTTGGTCCAGCAAAGCCTGACTAAGCGTAAAGACATTTAGCCTTATGAAAACTCTTAGTATATTACCGGTCGAGTAAAGGCCGAGTGGGCACCAATGAGTGCATGCATGCACTCGGTCAGGTAAAGTCCGACCAAACGTAAAGACATTTAGCCTTATGGAAACTCTTAGTATATTACCGACCGAGTGAAGGTTGAGTGGTGACTAATGAGTGCCTACACGCGCTCGGTCAGGCAAAGCCCGACCGAGCATAGAGGCATTTAGCCTTATAGAAACTCTTAGTATATTATCGGCCGAAGGAAGGTCAAGCGGACACCAATGTGTGCCTACACGCGCTTGGTCAAGCAAAGTCCGACCAAGTGTAAAGGTACTTAACTTTATAGTAGCTTATGGTATATTATCGGTCGACAGCTTATAGGCAGTATGCGTTCGACTTGATAAAGTTTGACCGAGCATAAGAGCACTTAGCCTCCTAAAGTTCATAAACATTCTCGGCTGAAACATACTTAGCAGGAGATATTCTCAATATATGTACGACCGGCTTGAACGATTGGTCGAAACATACTTAACAGAAGTATATGAGTATGACAACCCGACAAACTTAGCGGAAAATATCTTCTAAAAGCTTTTACAGTTATAATGACTGTTCATATGCATATCTCATCATAAATATGAGTCACAAACGACAAAAGAGGTACATCTGGGGTACAAAAAAATTTCCTTAAAAAGATTATTGCATGAAGCTCGGGAGATGACTTCATCTCCTAACAAACCTTAATGAACCGAGGACTACTTAACGACTACAGAGGCCACATGAGGTAGTATAAAAAGGGGGCTCCTCTCCATTGGCAAGATACGCAAGTTCTAACATCTAAACTCTGTTTCAAAGTACTTCAGTTATTGTTCTTCATCTTCATCTTCTTTTTCTTTTTCTTCTTCTTCTTCTTCTTCTTCCACCCTTGAGAGAGAAACTGACTTAAGCGTCGGAGGGTCTAACCAGGGATCCCCACTATTGGTGCGGGAAGCACCAGATGATCGAAGTTATGTTTTGATTATGTCAAATGGTCCAAAGTTAAGTTGTCTTGTGATCTAACAAGGTTGATTGAACTTGTAGGAGAAGTCCTAAGTGTTCTTAAGCAAAAGTCCTAGTAGATTCTAGGCAGGTAGAAAATCCTAGGGGCTGGTAACTCTAGGTCCTAGAGGGTTGTAACCCTAGGTGATGAAAAGTCCTAGGCTCCTAGCTGTGGTTAGGCAGGTGGAAAACCCTAGGGGGTGGTAACCCTAGGTGGAAAGTCTTGACGGGTCGAGCGCTTCGGACAAAATCCTAGAGTCGGGGACTCTAGGTTGAAATCTTGGTGGTCACGAACCGAGTGAAAGTCTGGACAAGTCGTGGAGCAGACGTCCAACATGAAGACCGGAAGTCTCGGGCATTGAGCAAAAGTCCAGTCGGTCTGGAGGACCAATCTGCCAACAAGTAAACTCTCCTGAGAGGAGTAGGTGAGGACGCATTCCCCGGTGAGGGAACAATAGACATCGATTCGATCTAGGGTTTTCGGAGGTAAAATTCGAAGTTGAAACCGAACAGTCCGAAGACTGTCAAAATAACTTATTATTTCATATTTTATTATGTTAACTCTATTTTGCAAGATATGTTTTATATTTTGGACTAACGCATCTTGCAGGGAGAGAATGACTTAAAAGCCTCGGATGAACAGTTCCTGAGACACCCTCCATAGAGCTTGGAGGCGCCTCGGGTGCCTTGGTTGAATGCCTCGGGCAACAAGGCGCGAATGTGCCTTCTAAGGAGATGGAAGGCGCCTTGAACGCTAGATGGAGGGCACCCTTCATAGAGCTTGGAGGCATCTTCAGGTGGATAAGCAGTGGACGCCGTGGAGCTTATCGATGCTGCGAAATCGGGATAAGTATCCCCACTGAAGGCACCTCCTATGGAGGTTAGAGGCGCCCACAATGGCTTACTTAAGCCTGGTTCGAGCAGACACAAAGTAACAATCAAAGCTAGCAATCTTTCTTCCGTGTGCTGCTAACAAAACGATCTGACAAAGTCATAACACTACTCCGACGACCAGAAGCTCTCAATTTCAAACATCATTGTTATCAGTATAATATTTGGTAGCACTTTAATTCTTATACTCTATTTGTAATATTTCGGACTGATAGTGAATTGTCCAAATTAAACACTCATCGTCATAGGCTCTGAACCAAGTAAAATCAACTTGTGTCATTGTTTTCTTTAATTGTTCTTATTCCGTTGCATTTACTCGATTCTTTTAAAATGAACGAATTAGCCACGAGTGCTATTCACCCCCCTCCCCCCCTCTAGCGCTTTACAATCCTACAATTGGTATCAGATCGAGGTTGCTTTGATTTGGTGAAATCAGCAATCAAGTAGGGGGTTCCTTTTTCAAAAACAAAATTACATATCCTTTTTTCTTAGAAAAGATTCTTATGTCTTTCATTTTTTTCTCCAAAACTATTTTTGAAAAAATTATTTTCATCTCTTCACCATTTATTAGTATTGACAAAATATTACATTTAACAAAATTTGAAATAATATTTTTTATTAATATTTTATTATTTTTTCGAAATTAGTAAATTTTATTTTTATCTTTTTCTCGCACTACTAATCCAATACCAAGTCTTGGAACATTTGTTATTATTTTTTTTTTTGTGCGAGATTCTTCTTTAATGGCTCACCAAAAGGGTATAGCACTACATGCCCTCCCCTCTTCTCAGTGAAGACTTCGGCTACTAGAAGAGCTGAATGGAGTACCACCTTAAGAAGTAAGTCAAGATGTGGATAATCATCCAAATTGGTCTCGAACTCCCACTCGACGGCGCTGGAAAGTCAATATCATGCCAGAACTAGGACACAACCTTAATGAAGAAAATTGAGGCATCAGCCAAAGCAACATGTATTCTTTAATGCGGCCTAACCAAAGAAGAGCTGAACCGAGTCGACCCATTTTCAAGCACAAAAGAACTATGGGAGAAGTTGATCGAGCTGCACGAGGGAACTTCGGACACGAAGGTAACCAAACGTTATTTAATTTTAAATAAACTGTACAATATAAAAATGCAGAAAGGAGAGTCGGTAAGCTAACTTCACGCGCGGATTCAGGACCTGCTGAACGACCTTCATGCAATCGGTTATAAGGTGGAAAATCGCGACATCATCAGGTATGTACTTAATGCATTTCCGAGGAATATCTTGTGGGTATCAATGGTGGATGCTTACAAAGTATCCAAGGATCTTTCTTTAATTAGACAAGACGAACTTTTTTCTGAATTTGAACTTCATGAACAAACTAATACTACTCAGACCAAGAAAGGTATTGCTTTGATTGCAGGAACAAGCAGAATGCAGGAATCAAAAGCAAAGTGCATAATCGAACCCGAGTTCGAAAATGAATCGGACTCAGAAGATGACGACGATGAAATTACAGCTGAGCTCGTAAAACTGGTATGAAAAATGTGCAAAAATAAGAAGGTGACTCAATTGAACAAGAAGGTCAAGTCTGGAGTTACCTGCTACGGCTGCAACCAAAAGGGACACTACAAGCTGGAGTGTCCGAACTAGAAGCAAAGAAGAAGGAAGGTCTTGAAAGCAACGTGGTCCATGTCCTCTGATTCTCTGAAGATTTCGACGAAGAACACGAGCAAGCAAGCTTCCTTGCTCTACCAGTACAAGCATATGTTGTCGAAACAGAGTCTGAATCAGAAATCGAAGCCGAATCAAAAACTAAGTCTGAAAGAAGTCACGGATCCGTATTCATTTCCGGAGGGCCAAACAATATTGTAAGTTCCCTAATTTCTGGTACTAAAATTGATGAATCACAAAATTTAGTTTCATATTTTTTTAAGAAAGTTGGCAAAATCCAACCTCCGAGTTAAGTCACTCCAAAAGTAAGTAACTGTTGGAACCCCAAAGTTGTTTTGGTGTGATCAACAAGTTAAGTTAGGTACTGTGTGTTTTTAACCTTGTGTCTAAGTGTGCAGGAGCTTAGGAGCACAGGTAGTCGAGCGGAAGACGCAACTAGCGAGAAGGACGGCACGCGGTGCGTCTGAGGGGCGAGGCGCTGCGGAAGAGTACACCGGTGTACAAGAACGAAGTGTGCGGTGGTTCCGAGGGACGAGAAGTCGGAGCGGAAGACTGCTAGAGGAGCAACAGACGCAACTAGCGAGAAGGTCGGCACGGGGTGCGGCCGAGAGACGAAGACTGCGGATGAGTACGCTGGCAGACGAGAAGGAAGCACGCGGCGATTCCGAGGGATGAGAAGGTGGAGCGGAAGCTTGCTCGAGAAGACCGGAAGTTGAGTTCGGGTGAGCCCTATTTCGGATGGCAGAGATCACCCAAACGAGCGGAAGACTCGGTCTGAGGCGAACGGAGCTGGAGCAGAAGACCCGGGCTAAAAAAAGTCAACGGGGTTGACTTTTCCAATCTGGGCACTCGAAACTGTTCGGAGCGCCCGGAGTTGACTTTTTGACCAAATCACGTCAATCGCAATCTGAACGTTGGGGGATAAAGTTTTATCCCCCAGGGCGCTTGGAACCCCTTCGGGGCACCCCGACCAAGGCTATAAATACAGCCTTGGTTAAGAAGATTTTCATCGATCACAAGCAATTCATTTCCAACACTTGTAGGCTTTGATTTAGAGTTGAGCTTTTGTTTTCTGCGCTTCATCGTTGTACGAGGCTTCTCCGCTTGAAGGAGTTTTTAGTGCGATCATTTCCTTGGATTAACAACCTCCCCGGTTGTAATCAAGTAAATCTCGGTGTGCCTCGTCCTTTCTGTTTTACTGTTTAAATTATAATTTATGCAAGTATTTTGTTGAAAGATCAAGAAAGGTTTTTTTTTTTTATTTTCAGGCTATTCAACCCCTCTTCTAGCCGGCCTAGTGGCCCAACAAGTGGTATAAGAGCTGAGGCGCTTCAGGAGAACTAACCGCCGAACGAAGCAACGAAATGGCCTGAGCTAACATCTACCCACCAACTTTCGAGGAGGAGTTCGCTTTTTGGAAGTGACGAATGTAGGTTTATTTTAAAACTGATTTTAGTATTTTATTAATTATGAAATATGGTTATGAAGCACCGAAGAACACGAACGGAGAAGAAATCGAAAAACGCCTCTAGATTGACGAGTAGCGCGACGAATTCATGGCAAATGGTAAAGCTGAGTCCAGTCTTTTGAGCGTGTTACCTGCCAAGGATCTCGACAGAGTTGGAACGTACAAAAGCGCAAAAGAACTTTGGGAAAAGTTCTTAAGACTTTACAAAGAACCACTTGAAGTCGAATCCAACTCCTCGATGGACCTCGAGCCACCGACAGAAGAGTCCGAGATCGAGGAAATTGCCGAAACAACAATCATAGCTGAAGACCCACCTAAAGACGAAGAAACCTCATCCGAGATGAGCATCGATAAAGGGGGAGTGTCTTCAGAAGAAAACAAATCAACAGGGAGAGAATTAACAGCCAAAAAGGTAAGTCACGTATGACCTTCATCTCTTGACCAGTTGATTAATCCAATCAAGACATTATCGAAAGAATTTTTTGAAATAGAAGTTATATTATCAAAAAAAAATTTTGAATTAGAAAATTTATTATCAAAGGATTGTTGCAAATCAAAAATTTTGTTGTCAAGATATTCTTGTGGATTAGAAAAATTATTAACTAATATTAAGTTAAAAGAAACTCAATTAATAGCTGGTCAATTAAAGAATCTCGACAAACTAATAATAGATATAATATGATATAATTTTCTGCATGCTTAATATTGTTTGCTTCAAATATGAAAATTTGTAATTTGAAAAATTATGATAGATTAAAATGGAAATTTAAATATTACAATATTAGAGAATTGGATCTAAATTAAAAAAAATTAAAAAAATGTTTTTAAACATGTTTTGGAAATTTTTCAGAAAAATTCTCCTTCGTAATTTTTTTTTTAAAAAAATCTCAGAAGATATTTTTGCCTAAGTTAAATTTATTTTTCTATTGTAAAATATCTAACTTAGAATTTTGTTTAACTTAGAAATTTTCCTTTCATTTAGAAATAATTTTCTAAAAGTTCATTGAAATAATTTTTAAAAGTTTCTAAGTTTTAACCCTTAGATTTTTTCCAGAATCTCATTTTTTATATGATCAAAGGGAAAGAAGGAAAAATATAAGTCTAGGGGGAGATAGACCGAAATTAAAAAATTCTATCTATTTGCATTTAATTGCAAATTTAGTTAGTTTAATTTTTATGTCTATTTTTACCCTAGCTTAACTTGGGTTGCTCATATCAAAAAGGAGGAGATTGTTGGAACCCCAAGGTTGTTTTGGTGTGATCAACAAGTTAAGTTAGGTCCCGTGTGTTTTTAACCTTGTGTCTATGTGTGCAGGAGTTTAGGAGCACAGGTAGTCGAGCGGAAGGCGCAACTAGCGAGAAGGACGGCACGCGGTGCGTCCGAGGGGCGAGGCGCTGCGGAAGAGTACACCGGCGGACGAGAACGAAGTGTGCGGTGGTTCCGAGGGACGAGAAGCCGGAGCAGAAGACTGCTCAAGGAGCAACAGACGCAGCTAGCGAGAAGGTCAACACGGGGTGTGGCCGAGGGACGAAGACTGCGGATGAGTACGCTGGCAGACGAAAAGGAAGCACGCGGCGATTCCGATGGACGAGAAGGTGGAGCGGAAGCCTGCTCGAGAAGACCGGAAGTTGGGTTCGGGTGAGCCCTATTCCGGATGGCAGAGATCACCCAAGCGAACGGAGCCGGAGCAGAAGACCCGAGCTGAAAAAAGTCAACGAGGTTGGTTGACTTTTTCAATCGGGGCACCCGGAACTGTCCGAGGCACCCGGAGTTGACTTTTTTACCAAATCACGTCAATCACGATCTGAACGTTGGGGGATAAAGTTTTATCCCCCCAGGGCGCTTGGAACCCCTTCGGGGCACCCCAACCAAGGCTATAAATACAGCATTGGTTAAGAAGCTTTTCATCGATCACAAGCAATTCATTTCCAACACTTGTAGTCTTTGATTTAGAGTTGAGCTTCTGTTTTCTGTACTTCATCGTTGTACGAGGTTTCTCCGCCTGAAGGAGTTTTTAGTGCGATCATTTTCCTTGGATTAACAATCTCCCCGATTTTAACCAAGTAAATCTCGGTGTGCCTCGTCCTTTCTGTTTTACTGTTTAAGTTATAATTTATGCAAGTGTTTTGTTGAAAGATCAAAAAAGTTTTTTTTTATTTTCAGGCTATTCAACCCCCCTTTTAGCCGATCCAGTGGCCCAACAAGTGGTATCAGAGCCGAGACGGTTCAAGAGAACTAACCGCCGAACGAAGCAACGAGATGGCCGGAGCTAACATCTACCCACCAACTTTCGAGGGGGAGTTCACTTTTTGGAAGCGACGAATGCTGGTTTATTTTAAAATTGATTTTAGTATTTTATTAATTATGAAATATGGTTATGAAGCACCAAAGAACACGAACGGAGAAGAAATCGAAAAACGCCTCTAGATTGACGAGTAGCGCGACGAATTCATGGCAAATGGTAAGGATGAGTCCAGTCTTTTGAGCGTGTTACTTGCCAAGGATCTCGACAGAGTTGGAACGTACAAAAGCGCAAAAGAACTTTGGCAAAAGTTCTTAGGACTTTACGAAGAACCACTTGAAGTCGAATCCAACTCCTCGATGGACATCGAGCCGCCGACAAAAGAGTCCGAGATCGAGGAAATTGCCGAAACAGCAATCATAGCTGAAGACCCACCTAAAGACGAAGAAACCTCATCCGAGATGAACATCGATAAAGGGAGAGTATCTTCAGAAGAAAACAAATCATCAGGGGGAGAATCAACAGCCAAAAAGGTAAGTCAGGTATGACCTTCATCTCTTGACCAGTTGATTAATCCAATCAAAACATTATCGAAAGAATTTTTTGAAATAGAAGTTATATTATCAAAAGATTTTTTCGAATTAGAAAATTTATTGTCAAAAGATTGTTGCAAATCAAAATTTCTGTTGTCAAGATATTCTTGTGGATTAGAAAAATTATTAACTAATATTAAGTTAAAAGAAACTCAATCAATAATTTGTCAATTAAAGAATCTTGACAAACTAATAATAGATATAATATGATACAATGTTCTGCATGTTTAATATTGTTTGCTTCAAATCTGAAAAATTGTAATTTAAAAAATTATGATAGATTAAAATGGAAATTTAAATATTACAATATTAGAGAATTGGATCTAAATTTAAAAAATTAAAAAAAAGGCTTTTAAACATGTTTTGGAAATTTTTCAGAAAAATTCTCCTTCGTAATTTTTTTTAAAAAAATTCTTAGGAAATATTTTTGCCTAAGTTAAATTTATTTTTCTGTTGCAAAATATCTAACATAGAATTTTGTTTAACTTAGAAATTTTCCTTTCACTTAGAAATGTTTTTCTAAAAGTTTATTGAAATAATTTTCAAAAGTTTCTAAATTTTAACCCTTAGTTTTTCTCGGAACCCCATTTTTTTATGTGATCAAAGGGGGAGAAGGAAAAATATAAGTCTAGGGGGAGATATACCGAAATTTAAAAAATTCTATCTATTTACACTTAATTGCAAATTTAGTTAGTTTAATTTTTATGTCTATTTTTACCCTAGCTTAACTTGGGTTGCTCATATCAAAAAGGAGGAAATTGTTGGAACCCCAAGGTTGTTTTGATGTGATCAACAAGTAAAGTTAGGTCCCATGTATTTTTAACCTTGTGTCTAAGTGTGCAGGAGCTTAGGAGCACAGGTAGTCGAGCGGAAGACGCAACTAGCGAGAAGGACGGCACGCGGTGCGTCCGAGGGGCAAGGCGCTGCGGAAGAGTACACCGGCGGACGAGAACGAAGTGTGCGGTGGTTCCGAGGGACGAGAAGCCGGAGCAGAAGACTGCTCAAGGAGTAACAGACGCAGCTAGCGAGAAGGTCGGCACGGGGTGCGGCCAAGGGACAAAGACTGCGGATGAGTACGCTGGCAAACGAGAAGGAAGCACGCGGCGATTCCGATGGACGAGAAGGTGGAGCGGAAGCCTGCTCGAGAAAATCGGAAGTTGGGTTCAAGTGAGCCCTATTCCGGATGGCAGAGATCACCCAAGCGAGCGGAAGACTCGGTCTGAGGCGAATGGAGCCGGAGCAGAAGACCCAAACTAAAAAAAGTCAATGGGGGTGACATTTCCAGCCGGGGTGCCCGGAACTGTCCGGGGCGCTCGGACCCCTCCGGGGCGTCCGGAGTTGACTTTTTGACCAAATCGCGTCAATCGCTATCTGAACGTTGGGGGATAAAGTTTTATCCTCCCAGGGCGCCCCGACCAAAGTTATAAATACAACCTTGGTCAAGAAGCTTTTCATCGATCACAAGCAATTCATTTCCAACACTTGTAGGCTTTGATTTAGAGTTGAGCTTCTGTTTTCTGCGCTTCATCCTTGTACGAGGATTCTCCGCCTGAAGGAGTTTTTAGTGCGATGATTTTCTTTGGTTTAACAACCTCCTCGGTTGTAACTAAGTAAATCTCGGTGTGCCTCGTCCTTTCTGTTTTACTGTTTAAGTTATAATTTATGCAAGTGTTTTGTTGAAAGATTGATAAAAGTTTTTTTTTATTTTCAGGCTATTCCACCTCCCTTCTAGTCGGTCCAGCGGTCCAATAGTAACAATCCTTAAAGAGGAAATTAACCTAAGTCCTTTGACTGAGTCACTTCAAAATAAAAGTTCAACCCAAGTTTAACAACTTAAGGAAGAAAATTTCAATTTGAAAACTCAAGTTAAAGGACTTAAGAACGCGTTGGAACGGTTCACCTTGGGTTCGAAGAATCTTGATCTGAGTCTTTGAAAACAAAGAGTCGTTTACAACCGGTTTGGACTTGGATTTAAGGCTAAACAAAAATACAGATCTTACTAATCACTTGTAAATAGAAAATTAGTCCAAACATGTTTGAACTTGATTAATTAAGTTAGACTTGGTTAATATAGGGTCCCCAAGGATCAAATTCACTATCTTGATAGACCCTATCGAGGCTATGATCCAGGGGGAGCCGATAGAAAGACCATTTTTATCGATAGATAGATTTGTTTGATGCTTGTTTTACTGCTTTCACTATACATGCTTAGACTAGGATAGATAAGAATCTCGGCTTGATTCACACTTGACTAGTTAGACCAAGGAGTTTCAGAAAGGAAATTAAATATCCAATTTTTTTTAAAAGGCTTTGTCTAGAAGTGGTGGATGATCTCATACCAAGAAGACCTAGTGTCTCGTCACAGTCTGAAAGTCAATTATTGAAATAAATATTTAATCGACTAATTGTAAAATCTTAGTCTAACTCAATTGTAAATCAATCCTTAGATTGTAATCTAAAATTGAATATTAAATTAACCATCTCACAAAACTATTAAAGTTCCCTGATTAAAAATCTAGAAAAGGACGAGATGAACCTAGGTTTAAAATAGTTAATCAAACCTAAATTAATTAAACTCAATTCAATCAAGTTAACTCAATTAAAATTCAATTAAATTTAAAATACAATAAATTTTAAAATCTAATTAATTTCAAAGATATTAATTAATTTCAAAAATATTAATTAAATTCAAAATCTAATTAATTTCATAAGTATAATTAATTTTATAATTTTAATTAACTTCAAATCTTACTAATTTTCAATTATTAATTAACTTTCATATCTTAATTTTCACATGATAGTTAATTTCAAACAATAATTTCAAAAGCTTAATTAATTACAAAACTCAAATGATTTTAATCTTAATTATTTTCAAATGTTTAATTAATCCTCAAATTTTAATTATAAATTCAAACTTATATTCCAAAAATTCAAATTCAAAATTTAAATTTATTTCAAAATTTGAAATTCAAACTCATTGAAAATTCAAAAATCTCAATTTCAATATTTTTGAATATTGATAAAATTAAAATAAAATTAACTCAGTCTCATACAAACTCATAAGTTTTATATATTTGATAACTTAGAAAGGGTGAGATGGAAAATCAGAAAAATAGGAAACTATCTTGGAAAATTAGAAAAATAGATAATTTCTTTTATCTTATACATGTTTGGACTCTAGGATTCTCAAAATATTTTTAAGACATTAATCAAGGGGGAGTGAAGGAAGTCAAGTTAAGTATTTTTTTTTTTTTTTGAAAAGTTAAAGTATTCTTTTTCAAAATTTTAAAGTTAAACTTTTCTTTTTACTTTTTGAAAAGTTAAAGTTTTTTTAAAAAAGAAATTCAGTTTTCCTGTTTAACTATTTTTTTAAAATAATCCTTAAATATTTTATTTAGAAAAGTAAGTTTAAATATTTTTGTATCTAGAAAAATAAATTTTTTTTCAAAAAAAGGGTACTTAACTAAGCTTCTTATCAAAATTATTTTTAAGCTAAGTACTTAATTAAGTTTTTTATCAATTTTTTTTAACTAAGTACTTAACTAAGCTATTTATAAAAATTCTTTTTAATCTAAGTACTTAATTGAGCTTTTGTCAACATCTTATTAAACCTAAGTACTTAACTAAGTTTTGATCAAATTTTTTAAAACTAAGCTTTTATCAAAATCTTTTTTTAAGCTAAGTACTTAACTAAGTTTTTTATCATTTTTTTTAAAAGCAAAGTACTTAACTAAGTTTTTTATCATTTTTTTTTAAAAGCAAAGTACTTAACTAAGTTTTGATAAAACTAAGTATTTGATAAAATTTCTTTTTAAAAGAATTCATCTTCTTAGCTAAGTATTTTTTTCTTACAAGGAATTCTTTTTAAAGTTAAATGTTTTATTAAAAAAATTTCAAACCTAAGTGTTTATCAAAATCTTGTTAGAGCTAAGTTTTTCTCTAACTCTTTTTCAAAAGCAATTATTTTCAAAGCTTAAGTTTAGCTAGGTTTTTGTTGAAAAAATTAAGTATTTTGCTTTAGTCTTTGTGACTTGATCGATTTTCATAAAAGATCAATCAAAAAGGTTTTTAGGTTTGTCTCAACAGACTTATATCACTAAGATGCTACAACACTTCAATCTGTCAGATTGCAACATTGTATCACAAGACTCCTGAAAAATAGCCAAAATGAAGAAAAAAATATATGTCAGTGCTATTGGTAGTTTAATATACACTATGTTGCATACTCGTCCTGATATAATCTATGTTGTTGTCTTAGTTTGGCATTTCCAGTTAAACCCAGGATTAAGACACTAAAGAGGAGTGAAGAGGATATTAAAATACCTCAAAAGGATAACAGATTATTATATCTATTTCTAATGATCTAAGATGAGCTTGAAGGACTATACAGATGTAAATTGAGAGAGAGACTTGGATGATAGAAAATTCACATCTGACTTCTTAATAAATGGTGGCACCATTTCATGGAATAGCAAGAAGCAGGCTTATATAGCCTTGTTGACAATGAAAGCTGTGTGGCTTGTCTTATATAGCCTTGTCGATAATATAAGCTATATGGTTGGGCTTGTGTAGCCTTGTCGATAATTAAACCTGTGTGGTTTATGCAGCTGATGTGCATAAAGCTATCTAGTTTAGAAAGTTCCTGAAGCATCTAAAGATTGTTGAGGATAGTGGAAGTCCTGTTACAATCATTATAAGAAAAAAATCCTAACAACAATAAGTTTTCACCGTTGTCGTAGCCCCTTTAGAACTGTTGTTAAATGTCGTGTTGTTAAAGGGGATGGTCAAAGACAATAATTTTTATCCGTTATCTTTGAAGGCAAAGAGAACAATTTTACAATAGTGAAAAATTATTATCTTTTCCTTCAAAGATAATAGTTTTTCACTGTTGTCTTTGAGCGTGTGCCTTTAATAACAGGACATTCAATAACAGTTTTAAACTGCCTATAACAATGATGAAAAATCGTTATCTTTTTTTAATAAAAATAAAAAATATATTAAAATTTAATATATAATTTTCCAGTATTATAAATCATTTAAAATACTAAATTTGAAAATAAAATTTAATATACAAGTTTCTAATATTCAAAAATAATCCTGATATCCATAAGCAACCAACAAAATGATAACTAACGATATTATTAAAACAAAGGTAGAGCAACACAACATCCTAATCCTAGAAGAGTAACACAACATCGTAATCCTGATATCCAATTTTGAAGAATTGGATCATTCAAATTACTTTTGCCATGTACAACACTAGAAGAGTAATAAGAAACTGCTTCTTAATTCTCCTAATCCTTCATCTTCAATATACAAGTTTCTAATATTCAAAAATAATATTTACTAGAACTATACCAAGAGTCTTGAGAACCTCCATTCCCTTATGAGGCATTTTGTAAATTTTGGTGGGCATAGACCTCATGGTTCCTAGCCCATTATTTGTATTTTCAGTGATATCACCATTTGTACGTGTATCCACTAGGATTGAGAGCTGGTCAGAGGCAACAGAGACAAAAGGGTCTCCCTAATGACTTTGAATTAGTTTTCTGATGTGTCTAAAAAAGGGAAAGTTGAGATTGATGTTGCTGCTGGTCATAAACTTTTCTATCATATCCCATTGATGAAACTACTGTCCCATTAGAAGAATAAGCACTATATACAGGATATCCGTAACCTTGATACATGTCTCCATAGACTCCCTATTACCAATAGGGAAACATTTATTTATAATGCATGAAGACAAACACACTTAGTGTTTAATAGCAACAGGGCATGTTTGCTTTACTACGAGCTCGAGCATAAATAGTGAGAACTTAACTCGCTTCCAATACATGAGAAAAATAATTTGATTAGTGAAGCGCAATGGAAATAGAAGAACCAAGTTACTCTAAACGATTACATACGAGAAGCATTTTTTTTCTCTCTAACAAGTATAGCATCCAAAATAACTCTATGGAAGAGCTTAAAAAAACTGTCTCACAGAGGATGACTCCAAAGATGATTCTAAAAATCTAGACAAAATATAATATGCAAAGTTAGGAGAACAGACTCATGTTTCTGAACAAGTTAATTTGATTTACAACATTTGCACATATCAGTTATGAAGTAGATAAACATTGTACATATTTTAGTGTAAGTTATATGTCACACCTGCATGCCATCTTGATTCATGCATGTGGAGTAACCATTCCACTCTTTGAAAGCATGATCATATCCTGAAGAATGCAACACAAATAACAATCATATAGATAGGAACAAAAAGATAACAAATAAGCGCAATAGCTAAGTAATATTAAGTATAATTCACCACCTCCATAGAAATAGGTTGGGGGTGCATAACAAGCGGGTACATAATAGTTGCCACCATTCATGGAACATGCAAACACTCTGAAGAAAACTAATACCTTTGATGCATCGACATTACTCGTTTCAATATGGATGGGAGAAACCTAAATTTCAAAATAATTATTTATTAACACCAGCTATAACATCTAGACATAGTTTCTGCAAGAAAAACTTAAAATGAATAGAACTATCACCTGCTTGTTGGCGTCAACGCTATCTTTGGACTTTAATGGAGGATCCAAAGATAGGTTCTACAGTAAATTTGAAGCTTCTGCAATGTAATGTTAAGGACAAAACCAACTAAACAAAACAATCTTTTTGATGAGCGCTAAACGAAGAAACTTCTTGTCTTAGACCTAAAACATGCACATAGACAACAGTTTAATACAACTGTTATCTATTACCATATAAGCAATATTAATAGACAACGGCTGATTAAAATTGTTGTTATAGACTACATAAAAAAGCTAGACAACAGTTTTAAAAAACTGTTATCTTTGACATATATAACACAACATTTTTTAAAAAATTGTTATCTTTTTTCAAGAAAAAATAGCCAACAACAACAGTTTTTAATAAAACCGTTGTTAAATAAAAAAAATAACAATTTTTTGAAAAATCGTTATATATTAGGTATGGTTGAATCCCAAATTTCTTGTAGTGAGTGTAATGTGATAGTTAAGTTACTATAACTTTTTCTAAAGATCCCAAATATCATAGCAAAGATAAGCTATAAAAATTAAATATAATTTTGTAAGGGATATTGTTGACAAGAAAAACATAGTTCTTGAGTACATCCCTACATGCAATATGCTTGCAGATTATTTTACTAAACCATTGATCGAAAAGTTATTTCAAGGATATGAGAAGTCTTTGTGATTTGGTAAAATGTTATGATCTATTCAGTGTATATATTGTTACATTTTGTATTGAGGCCTCAATGAGTATATTAGCATGTTGAGATTGGTCTACTCACATGGACAATCATTTCTATTTGTTAAGTATAAATAGAGGTAAGACCGTTACTTATGGGACAACTTATGTAGTTGTGAATAGAGACAATCTCATAAGTTTAGGTCGCCTTGATAATTGTGCCAAGATGAGATCATTTATGTAATGATCGGAGTAAGTGAATCTATAATTTACTGAAGCTGCTTAATACTATATTGGAATTCATATATTAAACTCAAGATTAGACATTAAGTATGTCAAGATCAAAAATTATACGATGTTAAAATTTGAGAAAAATATGCGCTCTTTCTAGTAAAGAGAATAATATCGTAGCATGTGATTCATACCACATGTGCTATTACGACAATAAGGGTAATAGGAGAATAGATCACTGCTTCTGTACTATATGAGACTCTTAAGATTATAAGTTGATCTCAGTCTTACCCTAAGTGTCTATTTAGCTATCTACTTGAAGTTCTTATCAGTATTTGCTACTTTAGCATGCTTCCTATTAGCTATAGATGATTCGATCTATGAAGCATAACTAGGAAAGCGACTGATTAGAATGAATAGATCTTTGATGTTATTCACTGGTCGACCCATTTCTGTTATGTATAGAAATGATTGCGAATATTAGAGATGTTGAATATGCTCTCGACATAATAGTCATTATAAGGAATTAGAAATGTTCATATTGATATAAATAATTAATCTGGGGTTAAGGCAAGTTATTGATGTCTCTGATTCGTTCTATAGAGCAGCTATGTACGGTATAATAATTTTCTTAGCAATAATTACTCAGTGTACTTGTTGTCGCACGAACTATTTTCCCTAAAGTATGGATTGAATGTTCTTATTTAGTCTCTGTGACTAATTAGTATTTTGTTTTAGTTTTTGTGACTTGATTATAATATAGTCTATGTGATTTACATAGTCTTTGTAACTAGATGATCTTTATGGATTGACTTCAATGAATAAGAGATGTAAGAGTTGTGAAGATGAAAGGGTGTCCTTCCCCTTCACCTTCCTCCTTTATCAGCGCCCTTTCATTTCCCTCACCTTTATATATGAGGTGTCCAAGGAATCGAAAGGGTAAGAGGTGGTGAGCAAGTAATCGGCAAGGAGAACATCTAGTAAAGAGGGATTTGACTCGTAGAATCTTGAAGAGCTTTCCGATTCGTTCGTGATCATTTTTTCGATGATAAATTATTTTTTTATATCTTCTCCGATCTTCTTTTCTGAGTATCACTGTGAATTTTTCATTTTGTACGAAAAGCAAAGATCAAGATTTACTATGAATTACCATTATAAGTTTTACGGATTTTATATTTTTGTATTCTTCATGCATTTAAAATCAACACGGTCGCCTAACTCTTAACCCCTTGGATAGGAGATTTCTCAACCAGTCAAGAGGCAAGCTGACTCATTTCACCCTGTCATATGATGAGTTTATGATGCATCGATTCACAGTCATAGATTTATTCGTTTAACTGCTCTAGATGGAACGCTCTTTTAATAAACAATAATAATAAAAGAAAGATGCTTATGTGATATTTAAAAAAAACGCTGTTTTTTTGGTGATAGATGTCCATATATTTTAATTTTTTTTGGAACAAACTATAGATGTCCATCTATTTCATCTAAGAGTAGGAGGATAGAGAAGGATAGAGGGCTCATGGTTGATGTTAGAATGCCCGAGGCGAGTGGAGCTATGGATGCTTGGAAAAACTGACTCTCTTTTATGTTTTTTTTTTTCCATTTTCCTTTAAAAATGCAATGCACTTATCGTCTTGAATCTTGATGATACATGTATACTAGTGATCGTGCATACGCGTCGCGTATATAATATAATACATTGAAATTACATTGATATTTTATAATGAAATTATATTAATTAAAGTATTTTAGCATTAAAATACTAAAGTAGAGTCATTAGTAGAGTCATTAGGGTAAAGTAGTCTTTGATTAATTTAATTTAATATTATACTTATCTTAGTAAAAAAAATTAAGAAACGTATATTTTTTAACATTGTCGGCCTAAAATATTTATAGAAACTTTTTTGATTATAATGTTGTTAATTTTAAGATGTGAGACTAAAGAGAACTATATTTTTTTATATAAAGCAATCAGAGAAAATTAATGATGAGAAAAATTCATAATAATATGTCGTAACTGAGTCTCGAATTCTAGATCACTGATTGTTTCGCTCGTGGAAATTACTAATAAATCTTGGAATTGTTTTTAGTGTGAATAAAAAAAAAGGATATTACGTAATTTTAAGTTTCACCAAATTTAATTAGTAAAGTAGAGAGATTTTTAATAAAACAATAAGATGGTATAGTGTTACCAACTATTTATTTTGTTAGTAAAGGGGGGAAATTCTCAAGGCAACAACCAACTGTTTATTTTGTTTCCTACTTTCATTTCCCGCTGTGTGTCTTGGGCTCAGGAGAATCATTGGGCCTCCTGCTAAGTGGCCTGCGTGGGCAAAGCGCATGGCCCCTTATAAAATCTGTTGACGTCTTTATCTGCGTTTTCTTTTCGGCCACGCTGGCCTACGGCACCAAAACGAAGCAGACAACAGTGCAGGAAGGCCTTTTGGCATATTTAATGCAGGCTACAAAAGCATGGCGGAAAGCCACTGAAGACCAGACATCATGACGGCGGACGCTCGGCTGAGCTTTCAAGTGATCATGAAAGGCAAGCCAAGCAGGAGTGGACAATGGACATGACCATCAACGAGAGTATATTTAGGGCTTTAGGACGCTAATGAGTCTGCTCCCGATTGCATATTAAAAGGGGGGAAAAAAAGCAACAAATAAGTGAAGGGGGATGGGAATGTTGGCTGGCTTCGAGAAATCTTCCTTGAATTCTTCAGAAACAGGCCCCATGTTTTCCGACCTTGAAACTCAATCTCCTGTTTTCTTAAATTCAAAGATCTGCTGATTGGTATTATGCCCTTGATTTCAGAGGGATCTCGGTATAAAATAATAACTTAATTCTTTTAAATGGAGCATTGCCTTGTGCATGAAGCAGAGACCATATAGCAAAATGCCTGCTGCGTGAACTGTCTTTATGTGGTGAGAGTCGTAATCAAAATATATTCCCTCGTAGCATTTATGATCTACCATGTTTCGGCTGTTTTCCTACCAATTCTACTCTTTGAATCCTACTGTAATGCATAATATGTTGGACAAGCGCGTTCAAGGAGATTTCATGAGAAAATTTGAATTTGAAATTGAAATTATACAATAAAAAATAATCTTATTTGTTAGATGGTCTGAACTGATAATTTGAAGTTATTAACGGGACTGATTTCGGTAATTTGAGAAAAGTGTCAAGTCTGAGTTCGGAAGTTATCTGATTACTTATTTGACTTGTTCGAATCACCAAATGCCCTGAGTGCCGAATCGGCCGAGTGCTCCAAAGGACTAGCAAAACTCTTCCAAATGAAAGCTAGTTTTTCCAAGTGGATGTCAAATGTTGTCGTATGCAAATTACTCGAGCAGATTGCCGAGTTAGGAAAGGAAGATAATAAGTCGGGAATGAAGGTTGAGTATTCGTGAAAATATTCTCAAGTTGATGTCGCAGCCAAGTTAGGAGTGGAATCTCCCGACTCTCTGAATCGGGAAGAAGCATCCTCGACTATTGAGTGTTGATCAAGTTTGAGTAGGTTGTTGTACCCAATCGGAAAGTGAGGTCGAGGTTTGCGTTTGACACAATGTCCTTGAAACATATTTGTCCCACCAACGATAGTGCTTAAAGGTTGTCGTGGATCGTCTATTTCTCATGATCCAACGACAAATCATGATCATTACTAAGCATTGGTGACAAACATTTGATGAGCGTAGGTTATACTTGTACACTAGTTAACTTATTCAGTATAATTCAAACCCTTGATTTACATCTCCTATACCCACTTAGAGTTTCTCTTATATATATATATATATACTATACTATACTAATTATTGATAGTCATATGTAATTTATGTTCTTCGTATTAACTCAAAAATAGATGGACAAAATACTAGGATAAATAAATCATCTTTTTACCATGCGAATTATTGTTTTGCCCATTTATATAATGTGTGAGAAAATATAATCTTTTGTTACAATGTACAAAATTTGGCTAAAGTCTCAATCTTGGTCTAGTCCAATACCATAAGATTCCGCAGCAACAAAACTGCGGCCGTCTTATCATTCTACTCGCAACAGAAACCAACCGAATACATCTCCCAACCAATTCATCCTGGCTAAAAGTTTGGCTGCATCGAGGAGTCCCCTCAACTCGTACCCATCAAATTGGCCACGCAATAATTTGCATTCATTCGAAAGCACATGCAATCAGTCCATCCGCAAAGGTTAAACAAAGCTTTACCCCGGTTCGACTCCCTGCCTGATCCGGCTCACCCCACGAGCCATAAATGACAATGCGATGGTGGGCTGGCGGGTGGGTAGGCGCACACACATACGCTACAATTATGCCTTTTTACCCCTTCCTTCCCCATCGGAATCGAATCAGAGACGGCCATGAATGCGATTCGCAGCACAGTTGGTTGCCCCCACGCTACAGTACTTGGCTAGGCCGAGGCGTGGCCCCGGGACGGTAAAGTGAAAACGAGTGGCAGGAATGATGGCAAAGCTCGTCCAACTTGGCGATCCAGTGTTTTTGGTCGATAAACCGAAAGATAAAGCGACATCGACCAACGGTTAACTCAGCCTGACCCGTAAATGATATTCAATTACTTGATTCCCTCACTCCCAGCGAGGATAAGGAACCGCCGCTTCAGGGCTCCTCCTCCTCTCTCTCTCTCTCTCTCTGCTTTTCAAAACGAGAGCGGAAGGGAGGAAAAACAAGAAACGAAAGCGGTCAAAAAAGGGACAGAGTTGCTCGTTGTTGTGTTCGTCTTCCTCCTTCAGCCCCTGCTGCTGCTCCCGTGGCCACAATGCACTTCTTCACGCTTCTGCTGCTGTTTCCCTTACTTGTTTCCGCCACCCCGCCTCCGTCTCCGCCGCCGCCGCCGCCTCTTACGCCGGCGGGGCGCAGCCGGGAAACCCAGGGGGAGATCGACGCGCTTACAGCGTTCAGGCTCGCGCTCCGTGACCCTCTCGGCGCGCTCGACGGCTGGGACGAGGGGTCTCTCTCCGCGCCTTGCGACTGGCGCGGCGTCGCTTGCGAACCTAACGCCGCCCGCGTCGTCGAGCTCCGACTCCCTCGCCTTCGCCTCTCCGGCCTCATCTCTCCTCGGCTTGCTGACCTCCGGCTCCTGCAGCGTCTGAGCCTCCGGTCGAACCAGTTCTACGGGTCTATTCCGCCGGCATTGGCCTCTCTTGGCAACCTCCGCTCCCTCTTCCTCCAGTCCAATGCCCTTTCCGGTCCCATCCGCGCCTTCCCACTCTACAACCTCTCCTCCCTCCAAGTCCTCAGCTTTGCCGGTAACCTCCTCATTGGCTCTGTGCCCGCCGCCTTTCCTCCGGGTATCCGCTACCTCGACCTCTCTTCTAATGCATTCGCCGGCCTTGTCCCGGCCAACCTCTCTTCCGCCGCCACGCAGCTCCAGTTCCTCGACCTCTCCTACAACCGCCTCCGCGGCATTATTCCCGGAGACCTCGGCCGTCTCCCCGCGCTTTCTTTCCTCTACCTCGACGGCAACCTTCTCGAAGGCACCCTCCCGGCGGTGCTCGCCAACTGCTCCTCCCTCGTTCACCTAAGCATACAGGGAAACAACCTCCGGGGCATCGTACCTTCGGCCATCGCGGAGATGCCCAACCTTCAAGTGCTGGCTCTCGCTCGGAATCACCTCTCCGGCGCAGTGCCGGCCTCCATCTTCTACAATTCCACCCTCACTGGTAGCTCCTCCCTCCGGATCGTGCAGCTCGGCCTCAATGAGTTCACAGAACTGGCTATCCCGCCGCCGGACGAGCGCCTCTCTGCATCCCTACAAGTTCTGGATGTCAAGGAGAACAAGCTCACCGGGCCATTCCCTGCGTGGCTTGCCAATGCCTCTGGGCTAACTGTCTTGGATCTCACAGGCAATGCTCTCACCGGCTCCCTTCCGCCGGGTATTGGAAGGCTTGCGTCGCTGCAAGAGCTCCGGTTGGGACGGAACTTCATGACCGGTCAACTTCCCAGGGAGATCGGCTTGTGTGGTGCAATACAAGTTCTTGATCTCGAGAAGAACAGGTTCTCGGGCCACATACCGGATTCTCTTGGGAGCCTCAGCCGCCTGAGGGATCTATATATGGGTGGCAACTTCTTCTCCGGTCGGATTCCACTGAATCTGCTAAACCTCTCGAAACTGGAGACATTATCCCTCCATTCAAACCACATTTCCGGCATTCTCCCGCAGGAACTGACGCAGCTCACCAATCTCACTACGCTCGACCTCGCCGGCAATGGCATCTCTGGCGAGATTCTGTCCTCGATCGGGGAGCTCCTTGGCCTGCAGGTGCTAAATCTGAGCAAAAACGGCCTCTCTGGCGCCATTCCAGCGAGCATCGGTAGGCTTCTAAACCTTAGGTCACTCGACCTCAGTGGTCAGAACCTTTCCGGCGATCTTCCTCCTGAGCTCTTCGGACTGCCCAGCCTTCAGGTGATATCGCTTGCAGATAACTCATTTTCTGGCCAAGTCCCCGAAGGTTTCAGCAGCCTATGGAGCTTGCAGGTTCTCAACCTCACCGGCAATGCTTTCTCTGGTACAATCCCGACGACCTACGGCTACCTCCAGTTGCTTAAAGTTCTGTCAGTCTCCTACAACAACATCACCGGCGAGATTCCAGCTGAGCTCGCCAACTGCTCCAATCTCACTGTTCTCCAGATTCGCTCCAACCATTTGTCCGGATCCATTCCGAAGGACCTTTCTCGTCTCTCCATACTCACGGAGCTCGACCTCGGTCAGAACAATCTCTCCGGCGATATCCCGCTGGAACTATCCAATTGCTCAGCATTGGTGAGCCTCAAATTGGACGGTAATCATCTCTCAGGCGACATTCCCGGCTCGATCTCGAATCTTTCCAAGCTCCAGGAGCTCGACCTCTCTGACAACGAGTTCTCTAACCTCCTTCCCTCATCTCTCGCCCGTATCTCCGGCTTGGTGTACTTTAATGTGTCGGATAATAACCTCAGCGGAGCGATCCCAGAGGTGCTCGGTGCCCGTTTCAGCGACCCGTCATTATTTGCTGGGAACCCAGAACTCTGCGGCCAGCCATTGGAGAAGTCGTGTCGGAGAAGCAAAAGGAGCTATCTCATCCTAGTGATCGGCCTCGCGGCGGCGGCGGCCTTCATTCTTGTCCTGTTGTGCTGCTGCTTCGCTTACACTCTGCTGCGGTGGCGGAGGCGCTTCTTAGATAGCCGGGCCGGGGTAAAGAAACGGAGCCCTGGGAGGGGCAGCGGATCGAGCCAAGAAAGCGGAGGAGAGACCAACGGCGGGCCGAAGCTGGTGATGTTCAACAACAGGAACACTTACGCCGATACCGTGGAGGCTACGCGTCAGTACGACGAAGAAAATGTCCTGAGTCGCGGTCGCCATGGACTGCTGTTCAAGGCGTGCTACAACGATGGTACTGTGTTGTCCATCCTGCGCCTGCCATCGACGTCCGCTGACGGCGCCATCGTGATTGAGGAGGCGGCGTTCCGCAAGGAGGCGGAGTCGCTGGGGAAGGTGAAGCACCGGAATCTTACCGTGCTTCGCGGTTACTACGCCGGACCCCCACCGGATGTTCGATTGCTAGTCTACGATTACATGCCGAACGGCAACCTAGCCACTCTGCTGCAGGAGGCGTCCCACCAGGACGGCCACGTTCTCAACTGGCCGATGCGCCATCTCATTGCCCTCGGCGTTGCCCGCGGTCTCGCCTTCCTCCATGCCTCCGGGGTAATCCACGGGGACGTCAAGCCGCAGAACATCCTCTTCGACGCCGATTTCGAGCCCCACCTCTCTGATTTCGGCCTGGAGCCGATCGTGGTGACTGCAGGAGCAGCCGCGGCTGCCGCAGCCGCATCCACGTCCGCGACGCCAGTGGGCTCGCTGGGGTACGTCGCCCCCGACGCCGCCGCGGCGGGACAGGCGACGCGAGAGGGGGACGTGTACAGCTTCGGCATCGTGCTGCTGGAGCTTCTGACGGGAAGACGGCCGGGGACCTTCGCGGGCGAAGAAGAGGAGGACATCGTGAAGTGGGTGAAGCGGCAGCTGCAGCGGGGCCAGGTGGCGGAGCTGCTCGAACCAGGTCTTCTGGAGCTGGACCCGGAGTCGTCGGAGTGGGAAGAGTTCCTTCTGGGCGTGAAGGTCGGCCTTCTCTGCACCGCCCCCGACCCGCTCGACCGGCCGTCGATGGCCGACATCGTCTTCATGCTCGAGGGCTGCCGCGTCGGCCCCGACCTCGCTTCCTCCGCCGACCCCACCTCCCAGCCTTCTCCCGCCTGACCGATTTTTTTTTTCCCCCTTTTTCGTCATTTTTCTCAATTCTTGGTTTTTCTTTTTTCCCCGCAAAATTAGTTGTTGGCGCGGTCAAATTGACTAGCACGTGCTTCGCACGCGTTCTCCCTCCCGCCATGTTCGAGGTCGTAACTCGTAGCCGTTGAGCCTGCGGGCTGCTACTGTCCATCGATTCCCTTCTATTTTAAATCCCGCTAAACGGCTGCACTGTTTCGTGTCAGAACTCGTGCTCCGCTTCCTGTTCTTGTTCTGTTGATCTGACCCATTTGGCATCGGCCGCCATCCGACGGCTGACGCTAAGCTGTCATTTCTCTGTCAATAATTTTATTTTATTTATTTATTTTAATACATTGATTGGCGGGGAGTTGGATGGATCTGACGCTTCCTCCTCTCTCCTTGATTTAAGGGTCTACGGCTCTATTTCCAATTTTAAATTGGGACGACGCGACTCCCTAGACGCCAGTGCCTGGCCGCTTCCGGGGCCTAGTGGCTCGTGGTTTGGAAAAAGCTGGCCCGGAAATTCGGCCGGCGAGCCAGGGCTGGCTCGGTCTGCAGCGTCGGTCGAAACGACAAAAGCGGCGCAGGTGACCGTTTTATGTCGACCACTTGTTTTTCGGCGCCAGTCTGACCGATATTGGGCCGGGAAAAGTCAATCATGGGCCTCGGGAGACATTTGTGGGTGACTGCTCCACTATGGATGGTTAACGGGCAAAAATGCCTTTTTCGGTTTTTTTTACTGATTTTAAAAAGTGTCCTCTACGTGTGTGTAATCTATTTTAAAAATTAATATTTTTATTTTTGGTAAAAGATGAAGCCATCAATTTAACGATCTCTCCTCACCTCTCTAGTGTTTTAAATTTTGCCCTTCATTAACGAGTTGGAGGCTTGGGCGTGTCATTTAAGTTATAGAAATATTAATTTCATAGTAATAGAAATACATATCCTACCGAGATAGAATTTATAACTTACTATCCTCTTGCCTAGCAGTCAAAGATTTACCTCTGTGGAAAGACTGATTCATTCGGATCGACACGAGGATCAAACTCCATTGCATTGCCGGAATCCATGTTGTATATTTGAAGCTGATTGACCTCTTTGCTTCTCTCATGGTACAACCCTCTTCCCGCTGAATCCCCTTTCTCCTCGGTCCACAGAGATAAAATGTAGGATTGATGCTAACAATTCATCACGAAAGAAAGGACTCATCGAATCGGGATCGCTTAGCAGGCAGACAATTTAACATGTTGTGAACACACGAGCCTCCCTGGACCTTTTATTCGATGAGGTTCTTATCCTCGGCCAAAACTTTGGGATATCTCTTTTGTCTGAAAACTGAAAAGAAACACTGTTCTCAAATCGACCAAATTTTATTTAATTGAGACGCAGAGAGCAACACACGTCTGATTTTATCAATCAATCACTAGCATTAGTTTGGCAGGTTCTAAATAGGGTTGAGTAAAAATTTGATAAAATTAAATTAATCGTTTCAAATCAATTCGAATTTGAAAATTCAATTCGATTAATTTATTTTTTATTTTTTTTTATTTAATTTTAAATTTTATAATTCAGTTAAATAGAATAATCATATTAATTTAATTTTTTATTTAAAAATATAATTAATTAAATAAAATTTTATTTCATACAATTAAAAATTTTAAAATTTTAATTAATTTAATAAAAATCAAATTAATTAATATTTTATCAACTCGATCTATCCCATTCAATTGGAATCGATTCAATTTTAATTAAATGCTCAGTCCAATTCCAAAGCTACAACTGCAGCACCAGCACCGCAAAGGTACAGAGCGGGCACTGGTGCGAGCGCTACGAGACACAACACATGTGACACCAGACAACAATTGAAAGCAGAGACGCACTGTTCTTATTTTAATGCCCTGTTTTCTCTCCGCCCATCCAATCACCATTCACCAATAGCATTCTAAATCCAAATTGGCTTCGTATAATGACGATCTTGGACTACAAAATTTTTGCATCCTGGGATATTTGATTCTTCTGATGGATCTACAACTAAGCCACAATGGTTTATCTCTTTGAAAATGGGAAAAGGAGATACAAAAATCATATGGATTATCATCTATTATCCACAGAACATGCCTATAAAGTTAGCTCAATCGGTTTGCCATGGGGGATGATCATCATTTCTAGTTTGAGGTGGTTCTGGTGTCCATCCAGGCTTCTCGTTCCAGTACATGTCATAATATATGTGACCAGGGCTGCGATTCTCCACGCAACACCATAACCCCACGTACCGCTTCACGCGATTTCTGAATTTTGCTTCCCTTTCCTGAGCAAACTTATAACATTATATTGCAAATAAAAATGAAAAGAAATGTTAAATCACAAGTGAAAATGTTTGTGTTAGCTTACAGTGCTACTGAACCCTTGGAAGGTGTCCTCCATGGATGAAAAGCGCAAAACTTTTACATCCTTGTATTGGGAGAATGTTTGTATATACTGCAAGAAAGCCATTTAAGTAAGCTTCTAACTCTCAGCACAAAATTTTTAAAAGCTCTTGTAGTTCTTTGTTTTCCAAGTAGTTCAGTGAACAAAAAATTAGAGACTTGCCGGATGTTGCCGCCTGACTACAAGCAAATGAATAGTTTGCAAATGTCAACAACATGAAGATAGGGTCTTTAGAGCTTCTACTGAGCAAACATCATTTTTTTAAATTTCCTTTACCCGTATCAAGTAATTTCAAGGTAGAGATAAATGATACAGATAGCGTAATCCAAAACTAAAATATGTGTGTAAACTAATTAAAGTTCATGGTGCCTGGTGCCGGACACATGTATCAAATTGAGAGATGTCATATGAATTGTTAAGTGAATTTGGTAGGGATTTAATTTTTGTTGATAATTAAATGTTGTAGCATTAATTATGTTACTGGTCATGTCTCTTAGAAAAGAGTCATCAATCTAGTGACTAGAGACATGTACATGCATTAGATGCAAGGGTCACTCTTGTATCTAGTTTGCATTCACAGCAAAAACAATGTAACATTACATCCTTTGTTTACTGGACATTTTACTGGAAATGATCCTTAGGAAAAGGAACTAAAAAATTAAACTAAAAAATCTGTACCATTTGCTCAGTGCTGTTCCTTGGAAATCGTATGAATCCATGGTTAGTTGATCTGTTTGGAATATCGCATCCACTGGAATGAGGATCGCACAATTGAACATCAAGAACAGACTCCTTCACCTGAATTAATCAAGCGAAAAAAAATGTTCATTCAATTTGAAGAAAATATATGGCTACTTAAGAAATTCATAAATTGTTAATTAACTTCTTATTGACAGATCTTGATAAATTAAACATTACATGTTTGGGCACTAAAGGATTCTGCAGGAACGAATACTCCCTGAAGTCTATTTGTGGACCAAATTCTGCTTCAGAAAGGTCATTGAGCATGACATTGATCTGCAGAGAGGAACACATACACTTGTCACCGAGTGAAAATTAGTAGAGGGTAAGAAAGGCATCAACAGTGGAGTCTTAATTTAAAAGATAAGGACTAAGCTATGTGAATATCATTTTATGGAATTTTATAAAATTCACTAATTTTATGTTTTTGAACTTAGATCAGCCAAACTTTGGATTTGGTCGACCAAAATATCTTTTGCTAACTTGGGTTGACCTCGTCTATCTCAGGCAATTTTGATCAACCAAACGTAAAAGTGGCTGATCAAAACATAGTTATGTTTATGAACAAAAATAGCCTATAAATACCTCAAACAAGTGGTCCATAGGGCAAAGAAAAGGTTGTCTGGTCAGTGTGCCTTCAAGAATTCCAGGATGTCCAAACCATATTCTGTCAAACCTGCACCATAATGGAGGCATTACCTAGACATAGACAAGGACTATAAGTTAGACTAATCTGTATAATTATGTTAAATTTAAGAGTTATAACAAATAATAATTAATCTTAATATAACAAAAAAAAATTCCCATCAATGCCCTGCAATCCTCCACTACCTATATAAAAAAATAATATAATGCAAATTCACAAAAAAACCTTGTATACTTACAATATTGCAAATAGGCCCTCAGCACTCCCTCTCAAGCTAGTTTAAATATCATACAGCCCCATGTTGTTATAGATATACTGAATTTTGGGATATCACACTAACTCGTCTTTGGAAATAAGAAAAATGAAATCTTCTCTATAGGAAAATGATAATCTAACTATTTGTTTTATGCCCTCATCAAAAAACTAGATTGGAGGTAATGAGCATGACAACTTGATGACCCCAATGCATATTCATCAGGACCAAAACCTAAATTAATAGCAATTTAAATAAAACAAGCTCATATGTGGCAAAGATCATAACCTTGTGTTTTGCCTAACCATTACAACTTGCTTATTTTTTGAGATCTCATATTCTCTCCTAGAAGAACTCAGTAGCCTGATCTAGATCATCTATTTGCAGTGAGAAACTGCTTAATCTATATCAATGAATCTTGTTATTTGAAGGTGTCCTCAGCTACAATATAAACAAGCTTTGTTAGGGGACTATTGAGATTCCAAAGTATCCTGAAAGGTGCCTTCCAATGACCTTGACACAAAGTTAATAAATTGGCAAACTAATTTCACAGGAATGAGATGTCAGATCTACATATGAGATATTTGGATCAGATAATAGTTCTACAGTCCTAATATTATCTGATATTTGGCAAAAGCATTAATAGGTTTGTTTAACATACCAGCATCAAGAATATATGTTTTTGCTATACATAATGTCTTCTCCTGAATAACTTCAATACCTAGAAAAAATCTCTTATCATCTAAATCTTTAGAATGAAAGTGCGCATAGAAATAGGCATGATTTAAAATCTTGTATCATGCCAAGTGACATTCAAAATCAATTGCCAAAAAATCTAGGTATCAACTATGTTGCATCGGAAAATATCAATATTAAAAAATTAAACAAAATAAAATTTTAAAGTATAAAATGATGAAAGAATCAAAAAACATGAACATTACACTGAACTAAAAGCTAAGAATGCTTTAACTGATAGTAGTAAATCAGTACACTTTATAGTAATTACTTATCAGGTTAATAAAAGGAGAAAAAATTATGTAGGTAAGTCTTTTATAACACAGGTTAAATTAACAGAAAATTTGAAAGGAAATCTCCTTCAACAGCAGATACTTGTGTGTATATACGTGCAAAAGCTTTAGGTACAAATTAATTTCTATTGATGGTGTGAAACCTCACCAGTGTTCTATTCAATAAAGAGGCAACAGCAAATGCAGTCCTTATCAGCTTCATCTGAAATAATACAGAAGATTTACTGGCCTACTTGATCACTTTGAAACATCAAATAGACAAGAACCAACACTAATCATCATAATTTAGAATCGAGATTTTACCTGATAATTCATGAGTGAGAAGTGAGAATGTAGGGTATGCGGACCATTCAGCAACAAAGTCTTAGGAAGACCTGGGTTAAATGATAAGAAACCTCCTGCAAAACCCAGAAAATCAAAGGATAATGAATGTAAACAAATAATGACTCACCCAAATCACTGCAGATATCCCATCAGTCTCATTGATGATAAAAAAACATTAAACTAACCAAAAAACTCCATCAAAGAGAGTAGCAGTCTCCCTTGATTGAGTTGGTATACTGATTTAAAGATACCAGGCATTCAAGGTAAAATGGTGAAACTGCTGGGTCAGCCGAATTACACATACCATGCAACTGAATGACCAAGATAACACCATGATTTCAATGCTGCTTGATAGCAGTCGACATGGTCAAAACACACCATTCCTACACTGACATATACAAATACTATATCACTCCTCTTTGCTATTGTTAGTTAAGACTAGCCATGTCACTTATTCAACTAGAAAAATTTGATGATGAAGTATCAACCACAGTTAAGAACCCATTCCTTGCAGACCGAAATAGCTAAACCATCTTGTTCCACTAGCCAACTAGTATGTGGAGACACAATAACATAGGAGACATTTCCTGTGCCAAGTAATATTTTGAGTTCAATAATTTATCGGAATGATATGTTTCGATCGTTTCACCGACTCAGTATAAGATTTCAAAGCATGAATGACATTGTCTCCAGCTGTTTAAGCAAGTTATCTTCACAGATGCCCTTTTTGCAAACGTCATTTTCTTCACCACGACTAGAATCTCGTAGTTCATCAAGACACAAGGCTAATTCTTCTTTCCTATTAACACTGCCAACTCATTGACAGTGAGCATCTCCAGATCTGACGAAATTCTCTTCCTTAGCTGCATTGAGACCCAGCAAGGCAATCTCCTTCTACTAGCTCAATCGAGGTTTCCTCACAGTGAGCATCCACCCCTCCAGCCATAGTTCTTTCTTTTTTGCATCCATAGTTCTTCTTGCTTGGGTACCAGCACATCTCATTCCGACCAAGGACAGATACCTTGGATCAGAAAAAACTTTAAACTTTGATATTGATGATATATAAGATGCATGACATTTCAGTATATTGACTGCCACAGTTATTGTTGCATTCCACACAACATGATTCCAAAGTGTTTCAATTAATATCTATGTGAGATATTCAAATAGGCATACTTGACATGTGATAATAGCTTCCTCACTTCAGATTAACACTAACCCACAACTAAAATAGATTTAAAAAATAATGAAAAAATTAATAAGTAAACAAAAAAAGAATATATTTGAATTAACTCCTGTAATCCATGTGGTATTATCTGTCTCGATTGCTAACTGGGACACTGTTAGTGTCACTTCATCAGCAATGCAGAAGGACAAGAATTTTACATCAGTACTCCATCCAATTAGGTTATCTTAGCATTTGACATGTCCATAAGAAAAAAATCAACATTGATTTAACCAGCTGATGGCAAGCTAAAATTGAACCTTGTTAAAAGAAGATTTGTGTAAAGTTGACACAATAGTAAAAATAGTTACATTTGAATTATCAAGATATTTATCTCACATTTATACATTTACCAACTAAAAAATAAGCATACACAAGAAAATTGGATACGATATGAAAATTTTTCCTTCTAAAAAGCATTAGCAGCATAGTTACTTTCAAATCCTTCAGAAATTAATTGTTTTCCAAAAGACTTGGTTGTGCACAACATGATTTTAGGTCGGCACTCAACTATCAGTGCACAACACTTTTTAGTTGGTGCAGTAAAAATAAAAAACAAATGCTTCAGAACAGTTGAGATGGAACATCTAACATAGAATGAAGAAGAAGAATCTTGTTATACAGGAAAAAGGAATACCTGCAGAATCATAGTATGCAGGTTGGTCATAGAAAAGCATAGCCTCCCGCAATCTATGGCGCTTTCCTTCAGTACCAGCATACTGGAAGGTGGTGTGAACTGCATATGGCTCTAACCTAAGCTGCTGGTGAAGAGCCTACTAATACATTTGAAAGAATTGTTGTAGAGGAAAAGATAGTTATTATGTAAATTAGCAGCATAAGATATAATGCCAAATTTGAATAAGCAGCAATGAGTTACCTGGACAAAGTATGTGTGGCCACTGCAGAAAATACTGGCTGGTAGTATACCCAGCTTTAGGGACCCATCAAAAGCATATACCAGGCCGTTTGATCCTTCAACAGATGGACCTAAAACTTTGTGAACGAGATTATTAAAGCCGGCCTGGTCCCATATAGTTTCATCATTTAAAAGCAAATCTTTCCAGTCCTTTGCTAGCTTTTTTGCAGGAACAGTAGGACGCCAATGGAAAATTCCAACATTATAGGCCCCAGTTACTACGAATGATAAGAGAGGTGACTTTTAGATAAATAATTCTGGAATTATAAAAGTTAAATTATGACTCAAAAATTGTATTCACATCTTGTTCCATGCTAAATAATGTATTGCACAACAAATGAATGCCAATTGGTTGGGTTCACACAATTTTGACATAAACCAGCACCCAAATTTCACTAACACAGAGCTGACACAATACCTAATAAACAATCAAAAAAATATTCAAAAGCACTTCAAAATTTGCTACATCCTGATTCAACGGCAGTCTTGTTGCAAGCAAACGCCAGTTTCACCAACCTCAACCCTAAACTGGGTTAAAGAAACCAACTAGGGTAATTACTTCCCTATCCACCCCAAATCTGACTACTGGGTAATGAAATCAGGTTAGAGAAGCAATTATGAACATGAATATCACCAAGAAAACCTGACCTCCTGCCATCTTATTACCGCGCACTTTGCATCACACCACAATAAATGCTGGTTTTATTATCCAATCACAATGTGGTGCCAAGTCCTTGTATATATCAGATCGGACTTTTTATGGTTACTATAAAGTTCTCTTGTTAGAATTTGACATCAGAATGACCGTTTAAAATCGTAAGAGGACCTTTCTCATGAACATCTAGAGAACAAATACAACATATTTTTTAAAACACATTTTCACAACTGCAATAAGTTCCCACTAAACTAATGCAATTGTGAAATGGTTGTCATATACTCATTTTCTCATATATATATTATATATATATATTAAAAAAACTATCAAATTGTGTCTAGCATATGTTGATTTTGCTACTGGGATCATAAACTTTAAATGCAGATGGGCCACGACTAAGGAAACCTAGTCAAACTTCAAATAGCATTTATGTGTACCAAGAATAGTAATAAATGAACAGACTTAAAGAATAAATTAAATAATAAATAACGAGGGCATAAGTTGATTTAGGTAATGCCCAATAGGTACAATGGCTTTCTTTTCAACTGAACACTCTATTCAGCTTGTTAGAAGTTTGTTTTAATATGACCTTCTAAAAGTTAAGATTTTCATCTTAAATAGCAGTAGCCTTGAATTTTATTGCTTAATTAACCTATTCAATGTTAGTTGGGCATAATCATTTTACAAGTTAGATTTTCATTATAAATAGCAGTTGTTTATATATTTATATACATATAAAGTGAAGAAAAATATTATAGCACCAGACATAAATATAATTGTGCACCCACCAACCTAGAATCTTATCTTTGCCACTGTATAGCATCTCATTTATTGTCAAAGCAAGGTTTCGTCCAAGACGGTACAATTAGAATTTGGTTTGATATTAGAAGAACATACCTTCCTGCCAGACTTCCAAACTATCATCGGTGACTGTTGGTACAATCTGATCACTTGATGTTAAGATATCAGCTTCAGGAAAGCGAGCAATATATGGAAGTGGATTCTGTTCCATGAAGAACGAAAATACTACAATGTTTATAATAGGAGAAGAAAACCAAAAAAAATGCCTTCAATGAACAACAACCACAGATTTAAAATGTTTCTTATCAACAGAAACAAAAGAGAAATTCTGTTCAACTTCCAAGAATATGTCATGATTGATACAAGGGTAGAATAGGGGCAGGACCTAAGATTTGTATAAGAAACCATACAAAATTCAATATGAGCAATATAGCACATAATGAGATTAATACAAAAAATGATATTACAATGGGAGGTACAAATTAATACAAAAAATGACACAACCAATATATAAGCATATCATAACATCATGAGATTACTATCTCATGATAAAATTGATTAAACGTACATTTCAATAAATTAGGTTGTATTCTAGTGGAAAGGAGAGGAGAGAAGAGCACAGTTTTCAGGTGCCTCTCCTTCATTTACCTCGGCAAAAATCCAGGAAGAAGAAGCTTCTGCAGTATTCCGCAAATCTTATACCAATTTCCTAACTACATTTAAATTTCTAGCTCTATTGCCACATTTGTACAAAAGATCAAAAGGGAAGGTTACTATGTTTTCAGCTAAAGTAAGATAGACCAGACTCTTTTTTATCTTTTAGAGTGACTAGTGGCCACATTCTGGTGATGTAATTCGTCTAATGTATTGGTTATGTCACTCAAACTTGTGTGCAAATTTCCAACAAGAGTGAACATTCAAGTGTCTTTGACAGCTATTTCTAAAAGATCTTACACATTGTGGCAATAGGGATATTGAACATCTGGCACGTATCATTGGGGTAGATGAAGAGTTCAAGTATCGATCCGTGATTAACTTATTCTAGTTTCATAATTCTGCAAACATGTAACATCCAAACCCTAGAAAATAAAAAATTACAAACGGTAAAACAGATACCTTTAACCAAACCATATCTGTATCACACATTAGTATCTCATAGCCAAAAGGTAGGAGAGCATTTATCAACAACACTTTTTCCCTTCCCATTTTATGGAATGTAGGGGAACCCCAGCCAACATCAATTGTTGCCATTTTACTACCCATGTCAAAGACAGGAATGCCTTTCCAATAAAGAGATTCCAGTAGTTTGATGTCCATAGCACCTGTTCCAAAAAGACAAAGTCAATTATTATAAAATTATTCTCAATAACATACTAGAAATTTTATAAGGTAGCTAACTCACCAACAAGAAGGTTACTGATATCTAGATCTGTTAAGTGTTTGACCCAATTCACGATAAAATCCATGAATGCATGATTTCCAAATGTCACAATAATAATGTTATCTTTTGCACGATGCTTCACCATATCCTTAGTTAGCTGAAACAACTTCATGTCCGGCATTTTAGTATCAAGTGGCAGATCCCAGATAGCTCTTGTGAACATGTTAGGAGGCTCAATTCGTTGCTTTGGCGTTCTAGTAACTGTAAGATTAAGATCTATCCAAGACATTAACATTAAAAAAACTGTAAAAACTCATGAACGACATATGAAGTCAAAAAGTTATTTTGTACTGCAGAACACAATAGCACAGGTTCTATTTCATTCAGTTAAAAAATTAAACCGTTATAAACTTATAAATAACAAGAAATATAAGTGATTTTACAAACTACCCGGCGGAGGCGAAAGAGGAGGAAGGGATGAGAGTGGCGCAGACGACGCAGAAGGAAAGAGCCAGGTGCCGGAGAAGTAGAACGGCTTTCCGTTCCCCCCATCGCCGGAGAGGGAGGAGAGTATGACCAGGGCAGAGAAGACGATTCCGGCAACGACGGCGGTGTAGATTGCTAAGAAGATGGGCTTGCCCTCGGGGAGCGAATTGCACGGCGCCATGGGGATGAGGGCAGGAAGATCTCGCAGGCCCTAGTTGCTAATCTCCTTCGCCAGCCGACTTTCATGGCATTGCTTCCACGCCCCGCTTGCGAACCTGATTGCGACGATCACACCCACAGCAATCGACCATGGCTTGACCTTTCAGTGTGCCCAGCTGAAGATCCAGAACATGGAACCAACTGTAAAATATACGATAAATTACTAAACTTATCATCCTCTTTTAATTCATTGTATATCTTTTGACCAAAAATAAATAAATAATACATTTTAATTTGTTAAAGTAATCAGACAGTGCATAAGTATATAAATTATTCTATAGCCAGTTTTAATTAAATTATTATTTTGCTGAACAGCGACTTGCTTTAAACGTACAAAATTTATAATATTTTAATTTTTAATTGTCAGGTGATACGAGAGGAAGTAATTATAGGGTTAACTTATATTGCTAGGTTGAAAGGAATTTTTTTTTTCTAAGGTATCTATTTATCGAGAATTAATTTCTGTCTCTAACGAATTTGATATCCACACTAAGGTATCTATTTTTTTTTCTAGGGTTAACTTAGTTTTTTTTGGTATGTAATATTATATTATTTCCTTCGTGTTGATCTTGGAATAAGATAAATTGACGGAGACGTTGGAACGAATGTATTTATTTTTTGTCATCTTGATATCCACATAAGACAATGCACAGATATTTGAGAATTCATGAAAGGCGCATATAGATTTAGAAATTTCATAAAACCCGCATCATATTATGAAAATGACCAAAGAATGCACATCTAGACTATTTAAATTTTGATAAATTACCACTGCATAGCTTTTGACCTAACATAAAATAAATAATACATTTTAATATATTAAAGTAATCAGACAGTGGAAACCATAAGTATGTAAATTATTCTATAGCCAGTTTTAATTAAAATATTATTTTTATTACTATTTATTTGTTTACTGAACAATGAGTTGCATTAGAGGTTAGAGGTACAAAATTTATAATTTTTGTTATTTTAAAGCATGCATACGTTATAATAATTATTTAGTCAATGCATAACTATTGATTGTAGCAATGCAGGACTATTCGATAGCAACATAAAACGATTACGATCAACTCAAGCATTTTTTACGATTCATTCTTTATGTAAAAAAAATAAATTATAAAGTCAATTTATAATCGAGCGTTAAGTGATTTGAAAATAGTAAAAAAAAATTTCCTGAAGATATGCAGACCACCAGGAATTGATCTCTATCTCATTATAATAAATCGATCATTCTCTATTCAATTGGGAACAATGCATAACTATTTGTGAACTAATGAAAGTCGTATGTAGATTTAAAAAATTCCTAAATCACATATCATATTTTGAGAATAACAAAAGGCGTACAAACTTCAGTGGTCTTCCCGTTCTATTCCTCCTGCCAACATTAGATTTTCATATGTCAAAATTATAAGTTTTAACTAAAACACATTAATAGATTTAGGTTATTTGGATTTCTATAAACTTGTACCCATACTGTAGGATTGGGTGAGAGGAAGGTAGATATGATGTTACTGTTGGGATCTAGCGCGTCAAAGACACGGAAACGCAGCGGAAAAATACTAGATCCTCTATCCAGCAGATCCATGCGAAGGGAAGAAACAGTTTCTATTCATAATCTATACTAAGCTACATGATAGGATTATACCTTTGTTGTGTGCCCTTCGCAATCCCAACAGCAACCTTTCTTTAGATGCAGATCTCAGCGCGTTCAAGCGTCCGCGCCTCTACGGTATCCACACGAACAAGTCTTGTCTTCGCTTGTCTCACAAACACAATAAGACAGAGAAGAAATCACAAGGTTGTACTAGCAACTACAATGGTGATTTCGGCCAAGAAAGGGAAGGAGGAAGAAGAAGAATGTCAAGGGTCTCAACACGTGTTCCTTTTACTCAAAATTATCATCCAAATGATATTTATAACTATCACATGGTATACCAAGAGTCTCCACCCTTTCATCTTCTAATCTAATGGTTCAAAATCAACCATTCAATCCAATGATTCAATTTTGACCATTCAACTTCCTTGGTGAACTCAAGTTCACCCAATGAGTCCAACCCATTGATTCTCAAGCAACTCGACTCAATCCAACAATTGGATCCCTTTGAGTCTAACTCAATGAGTCAAATTCGGATTATACTTAATCCATTGATTCATAACATGAACTCATCTCCATATCAACTTGTTCTTTGTGTGTGACCCTATAGGCTCTCGTAACGTTGGCAATGTACCCAAATCAACATTTGCGATACATAAACAATGAGTGACATTTAGCAAGGCATCATTGCTACCCAAGTGACGAGAAAGTCAAGATCCGACCTAACCTGTCTGTGGCTATCATCATGTATGACTTGGTCCCTCTATCCTTAATATCTAGATTGATCAATGATGCATAAACCGTGTCATCCTCTTATCAATCTTTGTGTTTCTTGATCTCCAAGTAGGCACACTTATCAAATAAGCTTAATATCTCATATTGACTTATTTACGCATGGTCATGCTTTCTTGTGTCTTACTAATCAAGGGGCCCACATATATCGCTTCCATCATATGGAAGGGATAGATCTCATCTACATCACTCACATCCCTCCGCATAATTCATTGCATACCTAGTGATCGACTTTATAGTCCACCCTGTTACGGGTGGCGTTTGACGATACCAAAATATACAACTCCTTATGTAGGGAACCGTAGTGACTTCAGGTCTAAGGACTATCCATACCAATAGTCACATGAGAATATTTATGAAACTCATACGATGATCCATGAAACATTCTCATGGTGGGTTATTCAGCATATATTCTCTAATATATACTCATGTCAACCTGATATCTCATATCCATGACTTGTGAGATCAAGTCATCCGTTGACCTACATGCTAGTCTTAATGCATTAATATTGTCCTTGTATATTAATACTCGACTAGGAATAGTTAAGAGTAGTGTTCTCTACAATATCTCACTATCAATTCAACCAATTGATATATTGTAGATAAGAACCTACTACCCAAGGACATTATTATATTTATTCAATCGACACTGAACTGCAATAAATATAATAATCAACTTTTGCCTTTTATTAATAATGATATATGATACAATATGAGTCATTTACAATCATCTCATAATTAGTACTAGGGCTAATACTAACAGTTACACCTTAGCTCTGATCAAGGAACACTATGGGTCTGGTGTGGAGAGATCAGACCCAACTTGATCTTGATCCCTCCATATAAGCACAACATGGTCTTGGTCTCTAGGAGCAGACCGGGACTAAGTTGGGCTTGGCATCCAAGCACCAGACCCATAGTGTTTCTTAATCAGAACAAAGTTTTTATACTATATCTACCTTCCTCTCACTCAACTTTATCTGACTAGTGCAAGTTTACAGAAATCCAAATAGCCTAGGTCTATTAGTGAGTTTCGGTTAAAGCTCGCCAATCGACCTAGAAAGCTCATATTATACTCATTTCAGGTCTTGTGGATTTCTAAGGTCGCAAGAAGTCCAAAAGGTATCCTCCATTACTTATTTTGAGCTCCTTAGAGGTGCTTCAATATTATGCTAACTTTTAGCTAGCATGCTTAGGCTTGGTCTCTTGGAATCTACGACCACGTTGGGTCTGATCTTAGAGTAGACCAGGACTAAGTTAAGCCTGCTTTGAGAGCAAAACTGGCCACCAAGGTAAGTCGAGAAACACTGACAGTGAACGACCCATCAACCTAGTGTTTTAGATCAACCGCTCATTAAATAAAATTCATCCATTAATTTGTTAAACCTGAGACTTGATCCTTAGATGCTTGGGAAACTGAAAAGACACCCTACTGCTACATAATTTCCTAGGGCAATAATATAATATATAATTGCAATAAAAGGTAATAAACCTCACCACGGTGGCCCCTATAGTATTAAGACTAAAAGATTTTAGATATCTCCATAATAGCATGATACTGTCCACTTTAAGCCTAAGCCCTCATAGTTTTGCTCTTGGTCTCTTCCCAAAATGCCTCATACCAATGGAGACATTTTTTTTCTTATAAACTCATGATCTTTCCCATGTATTTTTAATGTGGAACTATATTTGTAACTTTGAAACCCCAACATATAGAACTGCCTCATGCAATCTAAAGGGAGGTAAATTACGAGAGGCTTCGCCCAAGATAGTGACCCTTTACATGGGAGGTCAAGTGACCCCATGATACATTTTGTGTAAGTACTCCAAATTAGTTTTGATGTGATCAACCAAGTTAAGTTAGGCTCTACGGTTTTGATCCCTTATGTCAAAGTGTGCAAGGACTTAGGTGTTAGATTTTAAAGGATGTCCTAAGGCAATCGCCTTATAGTTTTTACTATTTATTTGAAAAATATAGATTCATTATTTGGGTGCATATTCTCTATATGTATGATTGGATTTTAAACTCACGCATTGAATATTTACGATACGATTCATAGCATAAGAGAACTTATGATTGAATCACAACTTGTGAGTATCTCTACATGTAAAATTATGAATGTATTGAAATATTCCCTAGTCGATGAATTGATGAGTTCGGACATCATTAATTCTGATAGACTGACACAGGTTATATTCCTTGGTTCGGCCAAGCAGCTATTTTCTCACAAGCTAGTAGGGATGACAATTTCACCCAAATCCAATTGAGGATTCGACATTCGACCCGAATGGAGGAGGGTATGGAGGGACTATCAATACTCGATACCCGACCCGAATATCCGATTAAATAATATATATACATATATTAAAGAAAATTTTCTTTTTCCAAAATGAACTTACTATTTTTGTTGATATTAGGAGGAGACTATATAGATGTTTAATCTATTTTTTAATTATATATATATATATATATATATATATATATATATATGTTGTTAATTTTAATATATTTTTATTGAATGATAATAGTTGGATAGAAAGAAGAAAAATTATAACTATAGAAGATATCCGATCATTTAATGGGTATGAGTATACCCATCGGAGATCCTATACACAATGGGTATGGGGACGGAGGATATAGAATCCGACCCGAACCCGACCCATTGCCATCCCTACAAGCTAGAGACATTGGGATGTCAAGAGTTAAACGTGCATATTAGTTATGGTAACTAGTTCATTGGAGTGACCTACTGTAAGACTTTATATGTTTCTCTACATATATAGATATGTTAATGAAACTCTCTTTACAGCTCGAGTGCAAGTTTCATTCAACTTGAGGTATACAAGTCACCTTAGTTATAGAGGCTTATACTTTTACATCTTAAGTAAGAATCTCCTTGGAGATGTAGACCCGGGATGATTGAGTATAAGTCAAAGTGTCCGAAGGTGTTTGGATAACCCACAGAGGATTCATCACTCCTTGCGAGGAGGTGTATACCTTATGGCCCCTTGTTAGGATTATTACTCAAAATCTTTGGCCAAAGCATTACATGTTAAGAGTACAAGTCTTAGACACATGTCAGAGTAATTTGAATCCGCAGAATGAGGAAATATTACTTGGGCTAGGTGTGGCGTAGTTAGCCTAGTAGGGACTGACACATAGACCATGTCCTGAACCAAGTGGGTATAAGACGAGTGAAAAAAATGAGACACGACTTATTGTAGTTGTTGAAAGGTTTGGAAGTGATTCTGAGATCAACATATGATTTTCTGGTTAATTGGGGATCATGATGTACTACTAGGTGTCGCTCATGATCGTTCCATAATTAATGGTTAATTATAGACAACCAACATAACTGGGAACCTATAAAGTCACACGCACTATGAGTTTATCTAAAAGACATAAAATGAGTTTGAAAATTAGATTCTCAGATCGAGAGAGATTAAGTCTGGTTGGACCAGATGAAGGGTAAATATGAAATCAGAATAGTGCAACAGAAGTGCGGATGAGCCACGTCTTTTGTAGACTAGTTGAACACTCTTTAGTTAATTAATGAACTAAATTGGTTTGGTTCTTTAATTAAAAGAGGTTTGGTTTTGAACTAAGATGGTTTAGTCTTGAACCAAACTAAAGGCTATTGGTATGGATTGCGAGTTAAAAGATACGGGTTTGGATTTGATCCAAATCTGATAAGAAGATTACATATATATAATATATATATATCATGCCGCTGACAAAAGGGAAAAAAGGGATTTTGCCTTTTCTACGTCACCGCTGCCGCTCAACTCCGCCGGTTAATGTCCGATGCCAGCTAGCGGCTTCCAACAAACCACCAGGCGCCTCGACGCCGATTGAACCTGTTTGCCGCTGCAAGACACCATTGCTTCCCGCATGCTGCTGGCAGCTCTGACGCCGTCGGATCCGTGGTTTCTACCTAGCCTCATCGGCACTTGCAACCTTTCCCGCCAAAGGGGACATCAAAGGTTGCTACTCCTCTATGCTCCCATTGGCTATGGATCTGCTCCGCCGCCTAGCAGAGGCTGCTGCTACCGGACTTGAAGAGTTTCTACTGGACTTGATGTGGGGTTGCTGGATCAGTAATAGTTGCTGCCGAAAATTCCAGCAAAGGATGAAATTTGTTTAGCCAGCCAGAATTAACGCTCCTCGCCGGAAGCACTGTTTCGACCAACAACTATTACTTCCGGAATAGAGTTGATGTCGGACCCGCTTTCCCATTTTAGGCAGTGGGGTTTTGCTTCTGAACAATGGTAATAATGGTTGTTATCACCAGTTGATTTGTACCGCTTGGTTGCAATTGTTGTCGGATACAAATCGGACTGTGATCCCTCTCTCAGATCGAACCGTCTCCCACCTTCGACTAGTACCGAAGTGGAGACACGACTTGGACTTATTGAAGTCATTTTGAAGATAGCTCTGTGTGGATACGAGTAGAGGTGAGGCTTCCAAGTGTCTCTTGGTTGATCTCCTTCTCACTCCAGATCATCCAATGGAATCTTCTACGCATCATCCGTCAGGTATACTTAGTATAAATTTACTTTTTGTAAAATTTTAATTATGCGATCATGTCTGGCATGTTGTATCCTTCTATACATGTGATGTGTGTGATATAATAATTAGGAATTATTATTGTTTTTATTTTCCGCTGTGCATGTTTACAAAATACATTTTAGCACGCGCGCGCATCGGGGCTACCCAACATTAAGAACATAAGAAGTTGAGCGGAAGATACAAAGAACGAGAATGATGACACGGGAAGCGAGTTGACAAGATCAATGCATCCAAGAGACGAAAGCGTATACCAGTGGATAAGAAGGATTCACGCGGTATTTCTGAGGGATAAGAAGCCGGGGAAGAAGACTGCTCGAGGAGAAAGCTAGAGTTGAGTTCAGGTGAGCTCAACTCTAGACGGCCAGAGTATCACCCAATAATCGGACAAGAAAATAGTCAACTTTGGAGTTGACCGTGTCTAGGCGCCCTAACTGGATCTAGGCGCCTGGAGTGTTTAGTCATGTTAACGAGTCGTTGGTCGAAGAGGATCAACACAGAGTCCAAGTCAGCCGAGTCAAAGTGCCCGGACCAACTTCAAGCACTCGAGAAGCCTTGATCTATTGGAAAGAAACTATTGTAGAGTGGATCGAGTCGACCAAGTCTAGGCACCCGGACTAGGTCCAGATGCTCGGGAAGCGCCACGTCAGCAAACTGCTAGTTGCAACCAGTGAACAATAAATAGAGCTATAGTGCTTGAAGTTTGTATAACACAACTTATACTTTCATTTTGTAATTATGTTTTTGTTGTTCTAGCTTTCAACATTTGTAAAGAGATGTTGTAACGGAAAAAAAACATCTATAAAGAGACTAATCTGGTTGTTTCGAAGGAGATCTTTTTTTGGGAGTTTTCACTGCCTTGAATTAGCAATCTCCCCAGTTGTAAACCAAGTAAATATTTGCCTTTTCCTTTAATTAATGTTTTTATTGTTTTTAACTAATTAAGTGTGTCCTTACTAAGATCGATAGTAAGAGAAAAATTCTAACTTGATTTGCCTCATTCACCCCCTCTAGCCGGCCTACGAGGACATGCAATTGGTATTAGACTCTAACCACTTTAGAAGGATTAACCACCTATTAAAACAATAATATGATGGTCGGATCAAGCATTCATCCACTGAAATTCGAAAGAAATTTTGTGATATGGAAAATGGAAATAGAGGTACTTTTTAAAACTAATTTTAAAATTTTACTAACTATTAAATATGGTTTTGTGTCCCCAGAGATTAGCACGAAGAAGAAAAAGAAGAGCATCCATGGATGAAAAAGGATCCTGTTGATTTTGTGGCCAACGACAAAGCAGAATTTTATATGCTAAGTATTCTACCACCACAAGAAGTCAATAGGATCGACACCTATAACTCCGCTAAAGAGCTCTAGGAGAAATTCCAAGAACTACATGAAGGAACCTTAGAGGCAAAACTCACAAGATGGGCCTTGCTCCGAAACCAACTCAGTAACCTCCGGATGGAAAAGGAAGAAATGGTAGCTCATCTACATGCAAGGATTAAGAAGTTGATCATCAGACTCATGAACCTCAGAGAAACGATGACAAATCGGGATTCGCAAAGATATACTTTAAATGCTTTCTTGAGAATACCTGAATGGATGTCTATAGTGGACTCGATCCTATTACATTTCTAAGGATCTCGAGGTAAGTAGTTTAGAAAATTTATTTTCGATCTACTTTTAAATTACACGAGTCGAGATGTACATGTTTAAAAAATAAAGAAGAGAAGTCAACTTAGAACCTAGCACTTAAAGCTAAGAAGATCAAGATGGAGTCAGAATCATCACTCAACGAAAACGAAAAAAGTTATATGGTAAGAAATTTTTTAAAGTTCTTTAAGTCTAACCATTTTGATAAGAAACATACCAATAAGGTTCTCCTAAGAAAAAGGAAAGTTAGATGATACAATTGCCAAAAAGAAGGGCACATTAAGGATAACTACCCGAAATTGAAAAGAAAGAAGAAAGAAAAGGACAAAGAGTCAAGACGATTGAAGCACAAGAATCTAAAAGTTATATAGGACGAGTTATTATTGTAGGACCGTTGGGTCGACTAGAAGGGGGGTTGAATAGCCCTTTTTAAAATCAAAAACAAAAGCAACCCTTCTCGAACTCTTAAACTAACACTTGTATAAAATTAGCTAAGCAGAAATACAAGAAAGAAATGAGGCACCGTGTTTGACTTGGTTACAATCGGGGAGGTTGTTAATCCAAAGAAAGTGATCACACTAAAAACTCCTTCGGGCGGAGAAGCCTCTTACACCGGTGAAAGCACAAAAACAGAAGCTAAACTAGAACAGTGAGCGCACAAGTGTTTGGAATGCTAATTACTGAGTTGATTCAAAGCTTCTGGACCAAGGCTATATTTATAGTCTTGGTCGGGGCGCCTGGAAGGGTTCCGGGCGCCCTCGGGGGGATAAATTTTATCCCCCAACGTTCAGATCGAGTTTTGACTCGATCTGGTCAAAATACTGGGTCCGGGCGCTCGGAAGGGTTCCGGGCGCCCCGGAGCCCAAAGTCAACCAACGTTGACTTTTTCATCCGGGGACCACTGCTCCGGTTTGGTTCGGCTCGATCCGGGTCTTCAACTCCGGATCCGCTTGCTTGGGTGATCTCTGCTATCCGGAATAGGGCTCACCCGAACCCAAGTTCCGGTCTTCTCGAGCAGGCTTCCCTCCGGCTTCTCGTCCCTCGGAATCGTTGCGTGTTTCCTTCTCGTCCGCCGGCGTGCTCATCCGCAGTCTTCGTCCCTCGGACGCACCGCGTGCCGTCCTTCTCGCTAGCTGCGTCTCTTGCTCCATGAGCAATCTTCCGCTCCGGCTTTCGTCCCTCGGAACCACCGCACGCTTCCTTCTCGTCCGCCGGTGTACTCTTCCGCAGCACCTCGTCTCTCGGACTGTCGTCCTTCACGCTAGCTGCGTCTTCCACTCAACTACCTGTGCTCCTAAGCTCCTGCACACTTAGACACAAGGTTAAATACACACAGGACCTAACTTAACTTGTTGATCACACCAAAACAACCTTGGGGTTCCAACAATCTCCCCCTTTTTGGTGTGATCAACCTAAGTTAAGCTAGGGTTAAAATAGACATAAAATAAAGTTAAGTAAATTAACTTAATTTGCAATTTAAGTACAAAAAGATAGAAAAAATTAAATCTATCTACCTCCCCCTAGACTTATACTTTCCCTTCTCCCCCTTTGATCACAAAAAAAATGGGGTTCCAAGAAAAACAATCTAAGGGTTAAAGATTTAGTAAATTTGAAAAAATATTTAAAATAAATTCATAAAAATAATTTTAAAAATATTTTATATTTTTTTAGAGCTTTCTCTAAGACGATGCCCCCAATATTCTTATTCGTTTTTCTAATAAAATTTATCATCTCAATAAAATTTTCGTGATTATTAGAAGATAGAGATTCATCATGCCCTCTAAATGTGCATGCTTAGCTTATTAACTGAGCCATCGAATGCTTTCAATAGTTACTATAAGCCACAATTTGTTCTTCTTCTTTTCTTCTGAAGATTGTGCATTCATCACTTTATCAATATGATGAGGTATATTCATCAAATTATCAAGATATTCCATAGCATTATTATGTGGTGAAGTATTGAATCCTATATGCATAAAAAATGCACATCTATCACCATCATTTACTCACTTCTAATATTTGAATCCATCCATTGTAAATGCAGGATTACGAGGATGCTTATGATCAATCAAGAAGCATGGAAAATAAAATGTAGCATCTTTCAAAGGAGAATACTCTAACCAAGTAAATTTTTTAAACGAATGACTTTGGAATCGTCGATTTTGACTTCTGAATTTGGTCGGTGGATACTCATGTTGGGACCGATGTGCCCGCTAGAGGGGGTGAATAGCGTTTCGTCGCACTTGCGTCAGTTTGCTTCGTCTTGATGATGATATGCAGAGGAAATAAAATACAAGACTCACACAATGCTAACACCTAGGATTTACTTGGTATCCACCTCAAGAAGAGGTGACTAATCCAAGGATCCACACACGACGTTATTGTTGGAACCCCAAGGTTGTTTTGGTGTGATCAACAAGTTAAGTTAGGTCCTGTGTATTTAACCTTGTGTCTAAGTGTGCAGGAGCTTAGGAACACAGGTACTCGAGTGGAAGACGCAGCTAGCGAGAAGGACGGCACGCTGTGCGTCCGAGGGACTGCGGAAGAGTACACCCGGCGGACGAGAAGGAAGCTGGTTCCGAGGGACGACAGCCGGAGCGGAAGATTGCTCGGGAGCAAGAGACGCACTAGCGAGAAGGTCGACGACCGAGGGGCGAAGACTGCGGATGAGTACGCCGGACGAGAAGGAAACACGGCAATTCCGAGGGACGAGAAGCCGGAGGAAGCACGCTCGGAAGACCGGAAGTTGGGTTGGGTGAGCCCTTTTCGGGACCAAGATCACCCAAACGAGCGGATCCGAGCGGAAGAACCGGACCAAGACGGACTGAACCGGAGCAGCGGGCCCGGATTGGAAAAAGTCAACTATGTTGACTTTCAGGGTCCGGGCGCTCGGACCCAGTCCGGGCCCCCGGAACCCTTCCGGGCGCTCGGAATGCAATATTGTCCAGACCACGTTTGATCGTGATCCGATGCAAAAGGGATAAAGTTTTATCCCCAGGCGCCGGAACCCTTTCAGGCGCCCGACCAAGGCTATAATCTGCCTTGGTCGAAGCTAATCGATTCGAAATTGTAAACAACACTTGTGTGCTTCCATTTCTTTGATTAGCTTCTTTCTTTTTGTGCCTACACTGCTGTAAACGAGGCTTCTCCGCCTGAAGGAGTTTTTTTAGTGCAACAATCTTCCTTGGATTAACAACCTCCCCGGTTGTAACCAAGTCAAAACCGGTACCTCGTTTTTATGCTTTATTTTCTGCTTAATCTATTCTTTTTCAAGTGTTAGCTTAATTGCTCGAGAAAGGGTTGTGTTTTACTCAGGGCTATTCAACCCCCCCCCCCTTCTAGCCGGCCGCATCGGTCTAACAGTTATCTCCATTAATGAAGCACTCCTTCTCGGTCGCAACCAGAGGCGGAGAAGTCTCGTACAAACTCACACTACAACACAACACTTCCACAAAAAGAAGAAAGACAAATACAAATAAATACACTCTTCCTCTAGCTTACTTGTTGCTTGTAGTAGCCTCTTGAACCTTGGGGATGCAACCCAAGAGCCTTCAAGAACTGGCTGTGAAGATCTAGAGAAATCGCTGTGAAAGTCGGAGAGAAATTGCAGGAAAGAATGTAAAGTTCTGCGGAGAAAACGCTCCACCCAAGCTTTAAAAAGTGCTCCCAATCAATCGAATTCATCCCCAATTGATTGTCACGTCAGCACCGCTCCATCGCAGTCGTCCATCACCCACATCCTGCACAATGGTCACTTCCCAATCGATCGACCGATCGATTGGGACTGCCTAAATCGATCGACCGATCGATTCAGCGCCTTTCTGTGCTCTCGCGATCGCACGAGAGCTTCTGCTGTCCAATCGATCGACCGATCGATTGGCAGCTCCCAATCGATCACCCGATCGATTGGGAAAGTCTCTATGCTCATGATTTCACATCCCAATCGATCGGCCGATCGATTGGGCCTTCCCACAATCGTAGCACAGTCCAAATCGATCGACCGATCGATTTGGACCTTGTTCAATCGATCGCCCGATCGATTAAATACTCTGAACTTGACTCAAACTCAAGTCCAAAGTCCCAAACCCAACTTCCGGTCAACCGTGACCTTGTTGGGTCTCCATGCCTAGCATTTGGCCACACCCGACCAACCTCGAACTAGCCTTCTAGCCTCCTCTATCAGCCTTGCGTCCCTCGGATATCTCCCCATCCTTCACGCCTTGCCTTCAGGAGCTTCCTTCAACCTCATCTTAGTTGTTGGTGTTGGTCCCTTTGGAGGCCGGCAAGAGGGGAGGGGTGAATTGCCCTACAAAATAAAATCAAAAACCCTTCTCGGATATTCAACTAACTTAAAAGAACTTGTAATTAAAAAGGCAGAGACTAATTAAAACAGAAAATAGACACAGAGGAATTACTTGGTTTGCAATCAGAGGATTGCTAATCCAAGGCAAAGAATGTGCACTAATTGATTCTCCTCTGGGCGGAGTAGCCTCTTACAGCGTTGAAAGCACAGAAAGAAATAACACAAATGAAAGCACTGAATTACAAGTAGTTGCCTTTAATGTACGGATCAGTACTTTATTTATAGTACTGGTCCGGGCGCCTGAAAGTGGTTCCGAGCGCCCCCGGGGGGATAAACTTTATCCCCCAACGGTCAGATTGCGAAAATCACGATTCTGGTCAAAATCATGCTCCGGGCGCCCGGAAGCATTCCGGGCGCCCCGGACAGCTCCGGGCGCCCGGAATGGTTCCTGGCGCCCCGGAGCAAAAAGTCAACTACGGTTGACTTTTTGTCCGGGATCACTTTTCCGTTAAGTCCCGGTCTCGGTCCGGGTCTGTTCGCTCCGGCTCCGCTAGCTTGGGTGATCTCGGCCTTCCGGAATAGGGCTCACCCGAACCCATGTTCCGGCCTTCTCCTCGAGCAGCCTTCCTTCCCGGTTTCTCGTCCCTCGAGCGCCCCGCACGCTCTTCTCGCCCACCGGTGTACTCTTTCGCGGACACCTCGTCCCTCAGACGCACCAAGCCCGTCGGCTCTCTCCCGTGCCGTCCTTCTCGCTAGCCGCGTCTTTCGCTCGACTTCCTGTGTTCCTAAGCTCCTGCACACTTAGACACAAGGGTTAAACAAACGTAGGACCTAACTTAGCTTGTTTGATCACATCAAAACACCTTGGGGTTCCAACAATCTCCCCCTTTTTGATGTGAGCAACCCAAGTTAAGTTAGGGTAACCATATGCAATAAAGACAATTTATATTAAAATAAGTCCAAATATTTTTCAATTGAAATTATAGTACCTCCCCCTAGACTTAACATACTTCTCCCCCTTTGATCACATAAAAATTGGGGTTATAAACAGGTCTAAGGTAAATTCAAAAAATATTTTGCAGATAAGAACAGTCATAAAAATTTAAGTTTAAAACTTATCTCAGCATTCCCAAAAAAAAATTTCAAAATTTTAAAAAAATTCTAAGTGAATATTCATAAGTAACAATTCTAAGTCAATATTATTTTTTATTTTTTTTTAAATGATAAGGCAATTTTTTTTTTTAAAAAAATCTAAGTTAACTTAAAAAAAATTCTAAGTCAATTTTTATGAAAATTTCTAAGATAAAAAAGATTTCTAAGTTAAGTTAGAAAGTTTTTAAATATTTTCTAACACAAATTGAATAACTCTTTTAAAGCATTAAGTAATTTAAATTAATGCTTTTTCAGTTAGTCAATTAAACTTTTCATTTCGATAGTTGGCTTCCAGGTCGTGGCGAGGCACTAGGCCTTCTTGGTTATTGGAGCAACAACCACTTCCTTAGACAAAGCCTCATAAAGAAATTAGTTGTTTAATTTCCTTGCTGAAAATGCTAAGTCTGACTTTAATTTTAAGTTAAACAGGTTTTTGGAATCCAGTAAAGGTTCCTACCTACAGGATTAACCAAGTATTTCCTAGGTATATAGATTTTTGATATATTTCTAATTTGACTTTGATGAAATCTATAATACCAATTTAAATTTCTAAAAGTAGGAATATTTGAACCATTAGATTTTTTCAATCTTTCTATTTCTTCTTTTAGTTTTTCATTTTCAATTTATCAAAATCCTCTATAAGACATGATTTTGCTAAAATTCTTTTTGTTTCAAAAATTTCATCTTTTAATTTGATATTTTCATTTTCTAATTTATACATGGATTTAGTCATTGCCTTAATCCCAGAATAAAGTTGATCAGGGGGTAAAAGGCATACCTCACTTACCATATCGGATTTGAAGCCTGAATCTCCCCCTGCTTCGCTGCCTTCATCTGAGGTCACTCCCCCTTCATCGATGCTAGGTTCTGATATACTTTGTCTATCGTAGCTTGCCATTAGTGCTATTCCGGCATATTCTTGAGCTTCTGATTCGGATGAAGAAGTGTCGTCCCAAGTTGCTTTTAGGTTGTGTTTCTTGGGAGACTTCCTTTTGGCCTTTTTGAGTTCTGGGCAGTCTTCTCTTAGGTGTCCCTCCTTCTGACACTGGTAGCACCGCACCTTTCTTCCACCTTTTTGATTCCTTTTATTCTGCATTTTAAATTTATTAGATCTAAAAAACTTTTTAAAATTTGTTACCATGTATGCTTCTTGATCGTCTTCGGAGTCTGACTCGAGTTCATCCTTCCGGGTTGCGTTCAGTGCCATAGTCCGGGTTGTATCCTTTGTCGTTCCTGCATACCGGTTTCATGCAATTCAAGAGTAGAAAACAACTCTTCTAAAGTGCTTACCTCCGGTCTTTTGAGATGTAGTAGGCGTCGACGATTGATGTCCATTCCGGAGTTCTTGGAACGCGTTGAGCGTGTAGCGTATAGTGTCCCGGTTTGTTACCATTTCACCGAGGTTCTTGAGACCAAGAACTAGTTCTTTTACCTTTGCGTGTAAACCAGCTACTTTCTCCTCCAGACGGATGTTCATCAGTTTATTGCGGAGGATGTCCTTCTAGCGAGCTTTGCTTGGACGTGCCTTCGTGGAGTTCCAAGAACTTCTCCCAAAGTTCTTTAGCGGATAAGTAGTTTCCGATGCGGTTGACCTCTTGAGGCGGTAACACGCTCAGCAGGTGATGTTCTGCTACCGACTCATTCTGCTCCTTCTTTGTCCAATCGCTCTCTTCTTTTTCTTTTCCATCTTTATCTATTGGAGCTACAAAACCATATTTCATAATAAACCGAATTTCAAAATCTGTTTTTAGGAATACCTCCATACGACGCTTCCAGTCTGCGAAGTTTCCCTCAAATTTTGGTGGAACAATGGTTGGTCCGGCCATCTTTGTTGCTTCGATCGGCGGTTAGTCCTCCTGAAGCGCCTTGCTCTGATACCACTTGTTGGTCCCTTTGGAGGCTGGCAAGAGGGGAGGGGTGAATTGCCCTACAAAATAAAATCAAAAACCCTTCTCGGATATTCAACTAACTTAAAAGAACTTGTAATTAAAAAGGCAGAGACTAATTAAAACAGAAAATAGACACAGAGGAATTACTTGGTTTGCAATCAGAGGATTGCTAATCCAAGGCAAAGAATGTGCACTAATTGATTCTCCTCTGGGCGGAGTAGCCTCTTACAGCATTGAAAGCACAGAAAGAAATAACACAAATGAAAGCACTGAATTACAAGTAGTTGCCTTTAATGTACGGATCAGTACTTTATTTATAGTACTAGTCCGGGCGCCTGAAAGTGGTTCCGGGTGCCCCCGGGGGGATAAACTTTATCCCCCAACGGTTAGATTGCGAAAATCGTGATTCTGGTCAAAATCATGCTCCGGGCGCCCGGAATGGTTCCGGGCGCCCCGGAGCAAAAAGTCAACTACGGTTGACTTTTTGTCCGGGATCACTTTTCCGTTAAGTCCCGGTCTCGGTCCGGGTCTGTTCGCTCCGGCTCCGCTAGCTTGGGTGATCTCGGCCTTCCGGAATAGGGCTCACCCGAACCCATGTTCCGGCCTTCTCCTCGAGCAGCCTTCCTTCCCGGTTTCTCGTTCCTCGAGCGCCGCGCACGCTCTTCTCGCCCACCGGTGTACTCTTCCGCGGACACCTCGTCCCTCAGACGCACCGAGCCCGTCGGCTCTCTCCCGTGCCGTCCTTCTCGCTAGCCGCGTCTTCCGCTCGACTTCCTGTGTTCCTAAGCTCCTGCACACTTAGACACAAGGGTTAAACAAACGTAGGACCTAACTTAGCTTGTTTGATCACATCAAAACACCTTGGGGTTCCAACAGTTGGGTCTTCCTTGCCAAATCATACCAGGACTTACCTTGCTAAGACCACATGCTTGGACTTACACCCTTTGTCAAGATCACACTTGGACTTTCCAATTGCCTGGCTCCTCACCAGGACTTTCTCCTTTGCCAAGATCACACTTGGACTTTCCAATTGTATGGTTCCTCACCAGGACTTTCCTTGCCTGGCTCCTCACCAGGACTTTCTTATTGCCTGGCTCCTCACCAAGACTTTCCCTTGCCTAGCTCCTCACTAGGACTTTCCCGTTGCCTGACTCCTCACCAGGACATTCCAAATGCCTAACATCCAATTAGGACTTTCTCAGTCAAGTCTCCTGTCAACCTTGACCTACTTGACTTGTATTCTCATCAACCTGGTCAACCTTTTGACCATCTCCATAATCGGGCGATTGCTCCAACAATCTCCTTATATTGTCAAACATCAAAACTCAAATCCTGACTCAAGCTTGACTCAACTTCAAGCTTAGTTAAACTGGTCAACCTTGACCTAGAGAAATTGCCCCAACAATCTTCCCTTTTTGATGTTTGACAATACCTCTAAGTTAGGCTAAATCCCATAGTCTTAACCTCCTCTTCATCACAAGGCTAAATCCCATAGTCTTAATCGCTTCTTTACACCAAGGCTAAATCTCATAGCCTTAACCTCTTCTTTACACCAAGGCTAAATCTCATAGCCTTAACCTCTTCTTTATCACAAGGCTAAATCTCATAGTCTTAACCTCTTCTTTATCACAAAGCTAAATCTCATAGCCTTAACCCTTTCATGACAAGGAATGAATGAAGGTTTGCTTCATTCTCTCCCTTTCCTAGAGGACAAACTCCCCCTGCTTGGGATGAAGGCCTAACTTAACCTTCCATTCTCCCCCTTTGTCACACATCAAACCAGAAAACAAACTCTTCTTCATAAGAATTAAACTCTACGTTGTTTACAACCTCATATGTTGTTAACAATCCTACAATGAAGATCTCATATTCTTCATTACCGCCAAAGCTCCCCCTTGAGCTCTACTTCACTTCACAATGCTCATCCTAGAGCATGCATCAACTTCCCAATGAAACTCCCGTTCATTGTATTCAATGCTCCCCCTTCAGCAGTAATCGTCTTCACAATGCAAGAGCATTTTTCACTTTACCAATGAAGGTCTGATCCCCTTCATTAATCCAATGCTCCCCCTTTAGCAGTAACTTACTCCACAATGCTCATCCGAGAGCATTTATCATGCTAGCAATGAAGATAACCAATCTTCCATTGTCTCCCAATACTCGACCCTGAGTATTATCCTTCACAAAGGTTTAACCCTCTTCGAAGGTCCTTGAAGATAAATTTTCATGCATTCAAGGAGTAGCTCCCCCTAAAAATATGGTCAAACTTCTGTCATTGCACCAACAATGACTTGGAGTTCCTAAACAATTAGGAAAACCAAAACTTAAAGTTTTGAGGTTCAAAATTCAATAATGAAACTAAACCCCAACCTAAACTTCACCTAAGTCTACCTTAACAAATCAATACTTGTTTTCATCATGAAAGCTCCCCCTAAATGTATACAAGTATATTCCAAAGGGTTAGGAATGGTTAATGACCCTTAAAAATCAAAACTTGAAGTTTTGAGGTTCCAAAATTTGAAATTGAAACTAAACCCCATCCTAAACTTCACTTTGATTTATCTTAATCAATCCATACCTGTTTTCATCAAGAAAACTCCCCCTAAATATATACAAATATATATCAAGGGATTTGATATGGTTATTGGAACTTGAAGTGTCTTAATGTGCTGAAGCAGGCTTTTCCAGCCATAATCAGACTTCCCAATCGATTGAAGTTGGGACTCAATCGATTTAAGCTACTTCAATCGATCCATTGATCAATTCCGCAAGCTATTGCTCATAAAAATTCCCTCTGAATTGATCGGCTGATTGATCCAGCCTAGGTCAATCGACCGGCTAATCAATTCACTGATCTTCTGTTTGCGATTTCAGCGAAATTCAGAAACTCCCCAAAAATTCTACAAAATTCTAAAATCATGAAAATTCATGTAGACATTATTTAGGATATATTCTATCAAGGAAAAATAGTTTTATATGAAAATACTTCCTATTTTCAAAGATTGACACAAATTTGAAAACTCTTGAAAACTTCAATATTTTCTCCTAGTTTGTGTCTAACTTTTCAATGATGAATACTATCAAAAGATAGTCTTCACCAAGGTTTTCAAAAGGATTTTAAAAACATTTTAAAAACCAATATCCAATCATGTTCTTTGGGCTCAATGCACATGACTTGTACATTAGCTTTCCCAATGATTGGAAAACACATAACTATGTGTTTTGATGAACCTAAAATTCAATAAGATGCACTAAATCAACATCTTGAGTTTTGTTCACCATCCTAACATCTCACTTGTATCTAATGTGTACTAAAACACATACAAGTCACCTTATGATTCTTTGTGCGATGTATATTTGGTTTTGCCCTAAACTAAAGGATCATGCATAACTATCTAGGCATTATGAAACTTGTGATCATCCACCTGGGATGTCACTTGGTGTCATCCCACTTGTTGAGATATTTACCATTCATGATAAATGTCTTTTATCCTTAATTATAAGAAAATTAACATAATGCATGATGTTAAATGACATACATCAAGATGAGTAATTTTTCAAAAGAAAGACATGCTACTACTACATGATGTATGTATGACATGACATGATATTTTTATTTTTTTTCATAATAAAAATGAATGCAACATATGATGTCATGACATGTGATAGGCAATCAATTATGGCACTTTAGCATAGATAAAATATACCTAGATAGACTATCTGAGTATCCTTAATTCCTTAGCTAAGCCTTTAAATTCTAATCCTAGATTGTCTATTTCTTGAAGAAATGTCAAAACCCAACTTGGCATGTCGTTTATCCTTTCCTATTTGTGCCAATTGAGATTAATAATTAAATCCTCAAAATTTTGTTTGGCACATGTTACTCTTCAAGGCTTAATCACATTTGATTAACGCATGGGTTTTCTCTTAATTCCTTAAGAAAGTATCAAAATTCTAACTTGATTTTTCTTATACTTTTCTTAAGTGTGTCAATTTAGATTAAGTTTAACTCTTCAAATTTTGGCACATATATTACTCTTTCAAAGAGTAACCCTTAATCCTTCTCATTTTCAAAGGTTAGTAAAACCTTGAAAATGCTCTTCAAGTGCCAACTTCATCAAGGTTGGGTTCACTACCCTTCCAATTAGAGTTAACACTCTCTAGACCCATCTAAGGTGTAGAGAATATGTTCCTAGGAACCCAAAATCTATTGGTACTCCTTGGATGCTCTATGTACTCACTAGGGATGACTTCCTTAGATACCTTCCTAAGGACCTTTCTAGGCTTCTTAGAAGTCTTGGTCACTTCTACTAGGTCACTCCTAGAGATAACTTCCCTTGTAACCTTCTTTGTGACTTTATTTGGCCTTTTTGGAGCCTTAGTCACTTTTACTAAATCAACTTTAGGGATGATCTCCCTTGCGACCTTCTTTGTGACTTTGTTAGATTTCTTAGAAGTCTTAGTCACATTGGTCTTGTCAAAAGTACTCTTAGGGATTCCTTCCCTAGTATCTTTGACTTGACCTCTACACCTAGGGTTGGTCTGATAGCTATATGGAACCCTATGAAAGGAATTCACATCCTTCTTGGCTTTAGGTTTGTATCCCACACCCCTATAGCCATTGGATGACTCTTGTCTAGCTTTTTCTAGGTTATGCTCATTTTGACCCCTAAGTATGTTTTCCATTCTTGCTAAGGTCCTCTCTAAATTATCAAGTCTTGTCCTCAAGACTTGGTTTTCACTCCATAAATCCCTAGATGTTGGTTTTTCATTGAATCCTTGAGCATTTCTATTTTTAGGCATATATCTATAATCCTTAGAGTTATTGTCTAAGTGATTATCTACCTTCGTAACCTTAGGTGTGGTAAGTCTAGCATGAGGAGGAATATATTTATCCTTAGTGCCATCATGATTCCTACCTTCATGATAATTAGAATTAAAATGATAAGAATTATTTCTAGCATGCTTTTTATCATGTATCAAAGGAATAGGTTCATTAAATGATACCTTGGTTTTTACCTTGGAAGTTCCCCCTAGACTTGTGCTTCCTCCTTTGACTTTGGTCATTTTCTTCCCCTTTGGACATTGACTTCGATAATGTCCATGTTGGTTGCACAAGAAACATACAATGTGTTCCTTGCTCTTCTTGTGGGGATTGTCTCCTTGGGCTTCTCCTTGCCCTTGGGTGCTACTTGGCTCTTCTTCTTGGCTAACTTGGGGCACTTACTCTTGTAGTGCCCATGCTCCCTACACTTAAAGCAAATGATATGGTTTTTATTTTTTACAATTGAAGTTTCTATACCTTTGCTTATAGGGATGATGCTTGATTCTCCATTTGATGTAGCTTGAATTGTGGAGGTTGCATCATCATCTTCTTCTCCTTTTGAGGATGTGGGTGCTTCCACCTCTTCAACCCTTGAGGATGTGGATGCTTCCACCTCTTCCTCTCTTGAAGATGTGAATGATCTCTCCTCATCTTCCTTCTTCTCCTCTTTCTTTTCCTCCTCGAATGTTGCCCTCGTGTTAACATCGGATTGGTCCTTTTCTTCTTGGATCAATGAGCCCTTCTCCTTGGGCTCATCCACTTCTTGAAATTGAGTGGGGTTCTCATGATAGGCAATGACCTTTTTCCAAAGATCACTTGCACTCATGCATTCACCTACACTCAAAATGATATTAGAATGTAATAAATTTAACAAGATTTTTGTTACCTCCTTATCCACCTCCGCTTACTCCCATTGTTCCTCAGTCTAATGTTGAGGTCGGAGGGGCTTCCCCTTTTTATCCTTAAGGGCTTCAAATAGGTCTTCCAATGAAACCCATTGGTTTCAATCCATTTGAAACCATGTCTCCAACCACGTCCTCCAATAATTGAAGTCTTCTTTATTGTATGGAGGTGGAATTCAGATATCCTATCCGAGTAGTCCTTCGGACTCCATCTTCTTCTTCCTCTAGCTTCTTGCTCTCTTGGTGGTTAGTCCGTAGAAGAGCGACCTGACTCTGATATCAATTGTTGGGACCGATGTGCCCGCTAGAGGGGGGGTGAATAGTGTTTCGTCGTGCTTGCGTCGGTTTGCTTCGTCTTGATGATGATATGTAGCGGAAATAAAATACAAGACTCACACAACACTAACAACTAGGATTTAATTAGTATCCACCTCAAGAAGAGGTGACTAATCCAAGGATCCACACACGACGCTATCTCCACTACTGAAACACTCCTTCTCGGTCGCAGCCAGAGGCGGAGAAGCCTCGTACAAACTCACACTACAACACAATACTTCCACAAGAAGAAGAAAGACAAATACAAATGAATACACTCTTCCTCTAGCTTACTTGTTGCTTGTAGTAGCCTCTTGAACCTTGGGGATGCAATCCAAGAGCCTTCAAGAATTGGCTGTGAAGATCTAGAGAAATCGCTGTGAAAGTCGGAGAGAAATCGCAGGAAAGAATGCAAAGTTCTGCGGAGAAAATGCTCCGCCCAAGCTTTAAAAAGTTATCCCAATCGATCGAATTCATCCCCAATCGATTGCCACGTTAGCACCGCTCCATCGCAGTCGTCCATCACCCGCATCCTGTGCAATGGTCACTTCCCAATCGATCGACCGATCGATTGGGACTGCCTGAATTGATCGGCCGATCGATTCAGCGCCTTTCTGTGCTCTTGCGATCGCGCGAGAGCTTCTGCTGCCCAATCGATCGACCGATCGATTAGCAACTCCCAATCGAACGCCCGATCGATTGGGAAAGTCTCTGTGCTGACGATTTCACATCCCAATCAATCGACCGATCGATTGGGCCTTCCCACAATCGTAGCACAGTCCAAATCGATCAACTAATCGATTTGGACCCTGTTCAATCGATCGCCCGATCGATTGAACACTCTGAACTTGACTCAAACTCAAGTCCAAAGTCCCAAACCCAACATTCGGTCAACCGTGACCTGTTGGGTCTCCATGCCTAGCATTTGGCCACACCCGACCAACCTCGAACTAGCCTTTTAGCCTCCTCCATCAGCCTTGCATCCCTCGGATATATCCCCATCCTTCACGCCTTGCCTTCAGGAGCTTCCTTCAGCCTCATCCTAGTTGTTGGGTCTTCCTTGCCAAATCATACCAAGACTTACCTTGTCAAGGCCACATGCTTGGACTTACACCCTTTGCCAAGATCACAATTGGACTTTCCAATTGCCTGGCTCCTCACCAGGACTTTCTCCTTTGCCAAGATCATGTAGGATCGAAAAGAATTTAGATATCTCCACAATAGTATGATATTGTCAACTTTGGGCGTAAGCCCTCATGGTTTTGCTCTTGGGCTCTACCCAAAAGGCCTCATACCAATGGAGATATCTTTTCTCTTATAAACTCATGATCTTTCCCATGTGTTTTCAATGTGGGACTATGTTTGCAACCTTGCAACTCCAACAATTCCCCCCTCAAACAATGGACCACAGGGTTCCCACGTCCGATCCTCGATCCACCAGGGCTTTCCTGCCCCTCGGTCCACTCGACCTACTAAGACTTCCTTGCCTAGCCACAACTAGGACTTTCTGCCTAGTGTCCGGTCCTCTTGATCCGAACATAGGAGCCTCCACTTTCTTTGTTTGAGGTCAATATTGTATCCACATGACTCAATCAGATCATAGCTCTTGTGCATAGTTGGCAGTTAAAACTTCTGACAGTCCATGCTCTGATACTAATTGTAGGATCGAAAAGAATTTAGATATCTCCACAATGGTATGATATTGCCCACTTTGGGCGTAAGCCCTCATGGTTTTGCTCTTGGGCTCTTCCCAAAAGGCCTCAAACCAATGGAGATATCTTTTCACTTATAAACTCATGATCTTTCCCATGTGTTTTCAATGTGGGACTATATTTACAACCTTGCAACCCCAACAGATCACACTTGGACTTTCCAACTATCTGGCTCCTCACCAGGACTTTCTTTGCCTGGCTCCTCACTAGGACTTTCCCGTTGCCTGGCTCCTCACCAGGACTTTCCCTTGCCTAGCTCCTCACTAAAACTTTCCCGTTGCATGGCTCCTCACCAGGACTTTCCAAATACCTAACATCCAGTTAGGACTTTCCCAGTCAAGTCTCCTGTCAACCTTGACCTACTTGACTTGTATTCTCATCAACCTGGTCAACCCTTTGACCATCTCCATAACTAGACGATTGCTCCAGCAATCTTCTTATATTACCAAACATCAAAACTCAAATCCTAACTCAAGCTTGACTCAACTCAAGCTTAGTCAAACTAGTCAACCTTGACCTAGGGAAATTGCCCCAACAACTCATTCTTAATAGGTTGATATGACTCCATCTTAATATAAGCTCGTCTAATTTCATCCCTTTGATTAACAGGATATTTTCATATCGGAGTACGTAATTCTGGATCAGGTTTAAAAGAACTGACATCAACAGTCATTATTGGAGATTTGTTACTGTTGATTACTTGAATTTGATATAACAATATTGGATGAAGAATTCTCTTGACTTATCAATGTCTACTCTTTTGCTTTAAAAATGAGTTAATAGTCTTTATTTTTCTCATTCCTTTCGTTTTTTTGTATTAAAGTGAATAAATATAGAAATTACCATCATCTACTGATAAGGAACTATCCCTTAATGGCGAATCAAATACAACATGATACGAAGTCATATGTTGCTAATATCAAGGGCAGATCTAAGATTTTAAGTTTGGGGGTCGTATACTAAGTGACAAAAATAATTATTAAATATATTATATAATAATGACCTCTCCAAACTTTTAAAATGCATAATGTATATTTAGTTGAAATGTGAAAAATAAAGGAGAAAAAAACTTAAATTTAGTCCTACAAAGATTCGAACTCAAGAGGTGTGTTAAAATAAAATTAAAACTTACCATCACACCAACTATATATATATTTTAAATTAGGGTAAAATAATATATATACTAATAAATTTTTTTAAACTTCTCTATAAAATTATATTATTGGGGGGGGGGGGGGGGGCGTGGCCCCCTCATGTCCTAATGTAGATCCGCCCCTGACTAATATCGAAACAATAATAACTAAAAATAACCAAGTATATAAATAAAAGTAACCAATTTAATTATCTAATCTATATGTCATCTAATCATTTTATCTAACATGGGCATTGTAACCAAGTATATAAATAAAAAATTTACAGAATTATTCATTGATTCTTGAAGTAGACAAAGAGGGAAAAATTACCAATTCATCATGGGCACTTGTAGGCTATAAAGGAGTTGCCGGTGGTGGAGGTCCTCTTTGATGGTCGATATCAACTTTCGCTTGCTAGCAGACGTCTCAGAGCTTTAAATTATAGTCAAACACATTTGAGCATAATAACAAAACAACTCAATTCGGAGGAAACATGAAAGATTAATATATAATAAATGTACCTAGTGAGAAGCTCAGAGATTGGGTGGGTGGAGAGGATGGCGGAGAGGTCTTCGTTGGCAATTGTCTATATATCTGGTTGCAGGTCCTCGTAGGTAACCATGGGACCTTGGCCTTGAAGGTGCCACGATCGGTGGTGTCATCGAGCATGTACCTCCGCATATACTTTGTCTCAGCGTTGCACTTTAGTATCTCCGCCAGCAAGGAAAACAACGTCGGCACTGGCGTAGGCTGTCACGCGACAAGTAGAGAGTTGCGTCGTCATTGTGGCAGCATCGTTATGGAGGCGACGACATGAGGTGAAGTAGTGCACGGTAAAAAATAGGTTTAATTTGGTGGGAGCGTGGGGCTAAAAAAAATTCTATTTTTAAAATGGGTGGGGTTGGAGCCCACCCTAGCCCAAGGGTGGCTTCACCCCTGCATTGCAAGTTATCTAACCCAATACAAAGGGCCACTGTGCTGGGTGAAATTTGTTGTGATTTGTCTTCCTTCCATATTACATGAGACAGTCTTGGAGGGGCATAGGTAGGGGTGTAAATGAACCAAGCTGCTCATGAGCTATTCGAAGCTCTATTTGATAAAAGCTCGTTTGAGTTCGTTTAATGAGACTCATTAAGATAAACAAATCAAGCTCAAGCTTCACAATATTCTGCTCGTTAGCTCGTGAACATGTTTGTTAAGCTCATGAATCAACTTTTAAATAAAAAAATAATAATAATTTTGATATTGAATTTATAGATTTTACACTCTACTTATGAAACATGTAGACAAATATATTAAATTTATTTATTAGAATGAAATTATAAATTTTAATAAGAATATTATAATTTTATCTACATATATAATTTAGTTTTTAATGAATACTTAAATTTATAATTTATATTTATTAAGCTCGTTTAGGCTCGATAAAAACTTGAATAAGCTCGTGAGCCATGAATATATTCGTTAAATAAAGCTTGAGCTCAGCTCGATTGTAAATGAGCCAAACTCAAACATTCAAGAGTTCAGCTCGGCTCGGCTCGATTACACCCCTAGGTACAGGGTAAGGATTATCACCTTTGTTGCAATGATCCTAGCCACAGTTGTGCCAAATAACCCTGCTACTTAGGGAGCCACTGAGTACTTAATTTACCTTCCTTTATTTTATCTTGGAGTTGGGTGATGAGGGGCACTTGGTGTGAGTGTTGTCACGTTTTGCATCAATGATCCAAAAACAAGTGCCCCCACGAGGTAGCTGAGTTGGTACTAGGGGTGAAGAGTTGCTCTAATGGGTTTCGGGTTCAAATCATGACAACAACAATGGAGTTGTCCTGTGCAAGTGATTCCCTCATCTAAAAGGCCACTCGATAGGTAAAAATATCTTCTATGATTTGTTGGTATAATTTACACTAATGATCTAACTCAGGTTTTGGTAAATGATAAATGGATTGATGTTAGAGTATTTGTGGTCTAATTGCTTTACCAAATGTGCAGGAGTTGACAGTTCTGAAGGACATGATACTAGGTTAAATCCAGCTAGGTTTACGAGACCCGATAGCTGGTATGAAGTCTATGTTGGTGCGGCTAGCACTAACGATTTAACCTAGGTTTTGATGAATGACAAAAAGGTTAAGTTAGTCTTGTTGTTGTCTGACACTTTGATCGAGTGTGCAGGAAAAGTCCAGCTAGGTCGACGGGCTGACCGGATAGCTGGCGAGAAGTCCAAGCGGGTCGACGGGCTGACCGGACGCTTGGCAAGAAGTCTAGATAGGTCGACGGGCTAACCGGATAGCTGGCAAGAAGTCCAAGCGGGTCGACGGGCTGACCGGACGCTTGGCGAGAAGTCCAGACGGGTCGACGGGCTGACCGGACGTCTGGCAGGTAAGTGAGGTAAGTCACTGGAGGGGAGTGACTGTGAGGACGCGTTCCCGGGAAGGGGACATTAGGCGTCGATCTGGCTTAGATCCATTTCGGATGTCTAAGTCGAGATCGTGACTAGATTCCGGTCTCGGAAAGACGGAATCTAAGTCATACTACCTTATGCTAATTCATACTATTACAAATGTGCTAATAATCTGTTTTGCAGGATATATATTGCCTCGGACTAACTTTGTTTTGCAGGAAAAAGGAGATTTCTGGAACAAGGTGGTCCGGGCGCCCGGAAGGCAAATTATATCCAGCCGAGTCGTCGCCACGTGGAGCATCACGGTTTGTGTAGCTACGTCGCATTCCAGGCGCCCGGAAGGGATCCAGGCGCCCGGAACAGCATATAAAAGAAGCCCCAGGCAGGAGCTTCAAAAACACAATCAAGCTGAGAATTCTTCTGCTGCTGGTCTTGCTGCTCAACGTTCAGTGCGACGCCAACAAAGCTCCGACACTACGCTCCATTCTTTTCCCTTCTTGTCAGTATTTTGTTTTTAGTTTTCATTAGTATTCACTGTACGATTCTTTTGTTATCATTATTTCGAATTGCTAGTGATTGCCCAACGAAAGTGGTCAAGGACCACGGGCCTTCGAGTAGGAGTCGTCACAGGCTCCGAACGAAGTAAAACAACTGTGTCTATTTTACTTTTTCGCTGCGCCTATACTCTTGTTTTTCGAATCGATATTCACCCCCCCTCTATCGAATCTAACGGTCCTACAAGTGGTATCAGAGCCAAGTTCCGCTCTGATTTGGTGCAACCACCAATCAGACAGGGGGTGAATTTTCTTTTGTTTTTTTTTGGTGTTTTACGTTAACTTATATTTCTTTAATCAATTTAAATTAGTGCAACACGAATCTAGTTTTTTTTCTCTTCCGACTACTAATCCAAGACCAAGTCTTGGGATATTTTTGGTTATTTACCTGTGCACGGAATGTCCCAACAAGAAGGATTCAAGTGCGACCTCCACTCTTCAACGGAGACGACTTCCCTTATGGAAGAAGCGCATGGAGGTCTACCTCAAAACCGACTTTGACCTGGATGAGCATTACAAGACCTTACAAAATTCCAGTGGACAATGCCGGGAATCTAGTGGATCCTGAAGACTGAAGAAAAAGGCGTCAACAGAAAACAAAGCGATCAACACTCTACAATGCGGACTAACAAGAGAAGAGCTAAGCAGAGTCGGTCCACACAAAAACGCTAAAGAACTGTGGGACAAACTGATCGAGCTGCACGAAGGAACAAGCGACGCTAAGGTAACAAAACGAGACCTGCTTTTAAATAAAATTTTTAATATAAAAATGCAGGAAGGAGAAACAGCGAATCAACTCCACGCGAGGATCAAGGACATCCTCAACGGGCTCCATGCGATAGGCCACCAGATGGAGAACAGAGACTTGATAAGGTACGCATTAAACGCCTTTCCACGTAACAGTTTGTGGGCATCAATAGTGGATGCCTACAAAATTTCTAAGAATCTTTCTAAATTAAAATTGGATGAGCTTTTCTGTGAATTAGAATTGCACGAACAAACTAATGCTGGAGCCGAGAAAGGTGTAGCCTTATTTGCAGGTTCCTCCAAGAAAAGCAAGCCTGAAGTTGAAGAAGAATCTGACCAAGACTCCGAAAACGAAGAACACCTGGTGAACTTGGTAAGAAAAATGTTCACCAGGAGAAAGAGGAGCTTCAGCAAAAAGGATCTTCAAGATCTCTCCCTCAGAACAAAAGAACGTGACTTGCTACGGCTGCAACAAAAAGGGACATTACAAGAACGAATGCCCAAAACTAAAGTTCGACAAACCAAAACCAACAAAAAGGAAAGCACTCAAAGCAACGTGGGACGACTCCTCGGACGAATCAGAGGAAGAAGAGCAGAAACATCAGAGCCACCTCGCACTGATGGCCCGCGAAGCCGAAACTGAAAATGAGTCGGAAGATGAAGACGGGTCTGAACCCGAAACAAGCCACGAGTCCGTACTCGTTTCCGAAGGCTCGAATGAGGTATATCTTAATTTAAACAAAAAGTTCTTTAGAATCATTTCTTGTTTAAATAGTAAATTAACCAAAGTAGAAAATGAAAACAAATTACTTCTTGAGGAAAATCAAAACCTCAAGGAACAATTAAAAAATTCAAATCCAACTCAAGATCTAACACTTGAGGAGGAGAATTTATCATTAAAAAATGAAATAAACAATTTAAAGGAGATGTTAGAAAAATTCACAACAAGATCAAAAAATTTAGACTTAATCCTAAATAATCAAAAAGCATGTTATAATAAAACCGGACTAGGATATAAGTCGAATTCAAATAAAACCTTCAAATCATTAATAACCCAATACAAGTCAACCAATCTAGCTTGGGTTCCGAAAGCGTGTCTAACCACACAAGTAGGACTTAATCAATATTATATACCTAAAGAAAAAATACATTATATAAATAAACCAAACCAAAATCCAAAATACAAACCTAAATCAAATTCAAAATCTAAACAGTTTAAAAAACAACAAAATTATCACCAAGTTAACTATAACTATAAAAAGAATCGACACAAGCCTAAAATCAAAACTTAAATTAATGGCCAATAATTCAGGGGGAGGCTCCAGAATAGCTGGCACCTCCAAAACTAACTTACCCGACAGGGTAACCCAAAACTAACAAACCCGGCAGGGCAATTAGAATTAGAGACCAAGTTTAAACTTGAATCATGGTATTGGTGAAATTTTTGGATGATAGTACGTTAGGGAAACTTGGGCATCGCATGTCTAGAAAGATATGGTTTCGATCAGTGGTTTCGAACTGGTGCATTTGGCCAAGTTTAACCAGTTAGACCAAGATTTAGTACTAAGTTCCGTGGATAGGACTATTCGGAAAACCTCGAAAGGTTGGTTATTTCTAAAGATGTCCTTGTGACTCACCAAGCTTAGAAGTTTATCCGAAGAATGCCTATTTGTGGAAACCAACGCTAAGTCTGAATCTAACACAAGTTAAACCAAAACTCTGTAATCAAACCAATTTCATCTCACAAAATCATAGGATTTCTTGATTGATAATATAGATCGGGTGAGATGAATAAGACTTTAAAATTAATTTTAAAATTTTAAACTTAAATTAATTTTTTAAATTAATTTTAAACTTAAAAATTATTTTCAAAATTTTAATTTTAAACTTAAAAATTATTTTCAAAATTTTAAACTTAAAAATTATTTTCAAAATTTTAAACTTAAAAATTATTTTCAAAATTTTAATTTTAAACTTAAAAATTATTTTCAAAATTTTAAACTTAAAAAATTATTTTCAAAATTTTAATTTTAAACTTAAAAATTATTTTCAAAATTTTAAACTTAAAAATTATTTTCAAAATTTTAATTTTAAACTTAAAAATTATTTTCAAAATTTTAATTTTAAACTTAAAAATTATTTTCAAAATTTTAAACTTAAAAATTAATTTTTCAAAATTTTAATTTTAAACTTAAAAATTATTTTCAAAATTTTAATTCTAAACTTAAAAATTATTTTCAAAATTTTAATTTTAAACTTAAAAATTATTTTCAAAATTTTAAACTTAAAAATTATTTTCAAAATTTTAATTTTAAACTTAAAAATTATTTTCAAAATTTTAATTTTAAACTTAAAAATTAATTTCAAAATTTTAATTTTAAACTTAAAAATTAATTTCAAAATTTTAATTTTAAACTTAAAAATTATTTTCAAAATCTTAATTTTAAACTTAAAAATTAATTTCAAAATTTTAAACTTAAAAATTATTTTCAAAATTTTAATTTTAAACTTAAAAATTAATTTCAAAAATTTAATTTTAAACTTAAAAATTAATTTCAAAATTTTAATTTTAAACTTAAAAATTATTCTTAAAATTTTAATTTTAAACTTAAAAATTATTTTCAAAATTTTAATTTTAAAAATTATTTTCAAAATTTTAATTTTAAAACTTAACTCCAAAACCTAAAACTCCAAAAAAAAAAAAAAAAAAAATGCAGTCAAAAACCAGGGGCGGGCGCCCCTGGAAGGGATCCGGGCGCCCGGAGTCCCCTATAAATAAGGGGCAGCAGGCGCCCCCAATTTTTGCACCACTCACTTTTGCCAAGGTTGACTTCGAACCTCAGTGCGAAAGTACTTTTAACTAAAATTTTCTTACGGTGAAGACGCTATCGCGATTCAACCGAGGTCGTCAGATCTATATTTATCGATGGCTCCTCGGTAAAACCTCTTCCCCTATCTAAAATTTTATTTGAAATTATCTTTGCAAACTCTCTTAGAATATCTTTTTTTTAAACAGTAAGAAACGAACAAATACTGGTGCTGGACCCTCCAATGCTAGTACAGACCCTAGGTTTCCCACAGACGAACTTAGGATTAAGTTTGAGTCCACCATTTATAAGGCCATAAGGACTACCTACATAGATAGATCGTTCTTTCTAAGGTCATGTCCCTCTGCTTTAGAGGTTATAGGCTACTATAACTTAACGAACCTTGTCGAATGTACCAGTCCAATAAACATAAATCTGTGTGCCGAATTTTGCAATAACCTAGTAAAAGTAGACGATTTCACCTATACCACTAGGGCAGTAGGCACTGATATCGTATTTTCCCCCACGACTATCCGAGAGTTTTTAGAGTTGCGTCCATCTACTTGCTCCTTTTTTTGCTATCCTCCGAGGGATCTACCGTTCGAAGATCCCTACTCACATATTACTCTCGATACGATTTATTCGTATTTTTTCGGGGGAGAGAGAGATCCCACTGTGACACAGTTTGTGTAGGACTACGCTCTTTATAGGGTTGTAGTCCTTTGCATTTTACCACTGACTACTCGGGACATCGCTGTGATGCGCCCATTCCATTCATTCTTACTTTATGCCCTGATTCATAGGTTAGACATTGACATTAGCCTACACATCTTCTCCACCATCATCTATTCAGCTGGATTTGTGACTGACAGTCGAGTCCATATACCATTTGGTCACATTCTGACAACCTATATGTCCTCGTTGCACATTGATGTCACTAGGGGAGACGTTGCCCATATGACCGAGTTCGATGTTATAGCCGCTCGAAACTTTTCCCTAGCCGGCATCCACATAGATAGAGATGACGGGACTATGTCTTGGCGGAGGGGGGCACAGCACCAGCCCGATCCAGACGCACAGGTGGACGAGTTCATGCTCGCACTATTTCCAGAGGAAGTTGCACCGGCTCCACCACCACCCCCAGCTCGAGCACCACGACACGCTCCCCACACTCTAGCCGACCGTATGACCGGACTAGAGAGAGCTATAGTGAGTCTCCAGCAGGACAACTCCGATTTTCATCGGGACATACGGCGAGAGGTTGCCGAGTTACGAGCTGCCGGAGACACTCGACACACTGAGCTGATGGCACTTCTTCGATCCTTGGGATCTGGACCACCCCCTTCATCATCTCAGTAGCTTTAGTGATGACCTACTTCTGTAGCTAAAACTACTTGTAAAATATTTTGGATTTATCTAGTGATATTTCAGACCTACATTGATTATGTTCTATCTCGGTAGACTATAATTTTTTCTAAAAACTAGTTTTTTAACTTATAAGTTAAAACTGTATGTTTTCAAAAACTTACCATTTTTAGATTTTCAAAAACAGTTTTGGCCGTAGACTAGTTTTTGAATCCTTAGAAAGCATATACCCATAGGACTAGCTTTTGAGCATCTCACCAACACCCTAGGTTTACCTTGCTTGTGTTTGACAAACATAGAAAGGGGTGAGATGCATACGCCAACTGTCTGGACTTAAGATGCTTATTTCAGTGCATCAACATAAGTCTGGACGTTAAATACAACTCAGATATTAATCAGATTAAAGTTAATCAGTCAAGTCAAATATAAACTGATTGCTTGTAATCAACTTAATCTGACTAACCATGTGAAAGCTACTATCTTCTGATAGCTAGTGAGTACCTAATTGGTTAGACAGCTGGTTAAAGTCAAATATCAAGTTCAGGGGGAGAATTAACTCAAATTTTGTGTGTTTGAAAAATGCCTTTTAAAACCTAACCTATGTTTGAACATTGATTTACAAAATTTAAATTTAACTAAGTTTATTCCCACCCAATTTTCAAACTTAATTTGAAAAAATAACTATTTCCAAATTTAGCCTTTATCAAATCAGCCTTAAAAATTAATTTTGGCAAAAATTTTATTTCTTGAAAAATTATTTAATTTTTGCTTTGTTTTGAAAAATCGAAATTGAAAAATTTACCTAGTAGATGTTATTTAAACATAAAAAGTAAATTTGAAAATTTCCACACGCTTGAGAGTTAAACTTCAAAACTCAACCTGTCTCACCCAAGTCAACTTGACTATTTTTCTGACTTGGTGTTAAAAATTGCAATTTTATCTATCAAAATTTGATTACCTGTTACAGTAACTCTTCACTATGATTATTTACCTTTGTTCATTTTTTTGATGAATGCCAAAGGGGGAGGAGGGTTAGGTGGTTAAGTTAGCTAAACCAATTTGAAAACACAAACTAACTTTAAAACCACACAAATGCATGTTGTTTCTTGCATATGCTTTCACTAACTTAACCAGGTTGTCATTCCATCAAAAAGGGGGAGATTGTTGGTGCGGCTAGCACTAACGATTTAACCTAGGTTTTGATGAATGACAAAAAGGTTAAGTTAGTCTTGTTGTTGTCTGACACTTTGATCGAGTGTGCAGGAGAAGTCCAGCTAGGTCGGGGCTGACCGGATAGATGGCGAGAAGTCCAAGCGGTCGACGGGCTGGACGCTTGGCAAGAAGTCCAGCTAGGTCGACGGGCTGACCGGATAGCTGGCAAAAGTCCAGACGGGTCGACGGGCTGACCGGACGTCTGGCAGGTAAGTGAGGTAAGTCACTGGAGGGGAGTGACTGTGAGGACGCGTTCCCGGGAAGGGGACATTAGGCGTCGATCCGGCTTAGATCCATTTCGGATGTCTAAGTCGAGATCGTGACTAGATTCCGGTCTCGGAAAGACGGAATCTAAGTCATACTACCTTATGCTAATTCATACTATTACAAATGTGCTAATAATCTGTTTTGCAGGATATATATTGCCTCGGACTAACTTTGTTTTGCAGGAAAAAGGAGATTTTTGGAACAAAGTGGTCCGGGCGCCCGGAAGGCAAATTATATCCAGCCAAGTCGTCGCCACGTGGAGCATCACGGTTTGTGTAGCTACGTCGCATTCCAGGTGCCCGGAAGGGATCCAGGCGCCCGGAACAGCATATAAAAGAAGCCCCAGGCAGGAGCTTCAAAAACACAATCAAGCTGAGAATTCTTCTGCTGCTGGTCTTGCTGCTCAACGTTCAGTGCGACGCCAACAAAGCTCCGACACTACGCTCCATTCTTTTCCCTTCTTGTCGGTATTTTGTTTTTAGTTTTCATTAGTATTCACTGTACGGTTCTTTTGTTATCATTATTTCGAATTGCTAGTGATTGCCCAACGAAAGTGGTCAAGGACCACGGGCCTTCGACTAGGAGTCGTCACAGGCTCCGAACGAAGTAAAACAACTGTGTCTATTTTACTTTTTCGCTGCGCCTATACTCTTGTTTTTCGAATCGATATTCACCCCCCCCCCCCCCTCTATCGAATCTAACGGTCCTACAGTCTAGATAGGCCGTTGGACCCAATATCTGGCGGGAACACCGGTTAGACCCGCGGGACCTGACAACCGGCCGAAGTCCAGTTGGGTCTGCGAACCTGACACCTAGTGGGAAGACCTGGTAGATCAAAGGTAAGTTAAGCGATTGCAGTTGATAGGTAAGAGGTAAGCAACTGTAGGAGAGATCCAGTGAGGATATATTTATGGTTGAGGGAACTATAGGGATCGGTCCAACTTAAGTTCATTTGGGAACCTAAGTTGAGACCTTGACTAGATCCTGGTCTTGGGGAAATAGAATCTAATTACTACTACTATCTTATTGTGTTGTACTAACTTTATTTTATAGAATAAACATATTTTTATTTGTCTAGACTAACTAATTTTTACAGGAAATGACTACTAAAAAAAGGGGACTCCGGGCGCCTGGTCTGAGTGGTCGGACTCAAGGCACCTGGAGATGGTCCGAGCGCCTGGACGCTCGCTTGAGTTGTCTGGCTAGGCACCTAGGTGATCCGGGAGCCTGGGGTTAGTCTAGGCGTCCGGACCACAAATTTTATCCAGAAGCTGAGTTAGAGCGCGACAACTAGTCGAACCCACGTCGACGGCTTAGGCGCCCGAAAGTGGATAAAGTTGACGGATCAAGTTTTGACAAGATATTGCCATATTAGCAATGGTCCAGGTGCCTGGAGGGGTTCTTGGCACCCGAAATTGACTTATATAAAGGACTTCGACTAGCAGCTTCAGTATAACATCCGCTACAAGTTTCATTCTTAAGTGTTGCTCTGAAAAGGCTCTAACGACACTGAAAGACTACTCCGAAGTTCGAAAAATGAAATATTTTAATTTCCTTTCTATTTATCCGTAACAATTAATTTCAATTCTTGTATTCAATCTTTGTAACTCATTATTCGATCTGATAGTGATTGTCCAACAAAAGTAATCTGTAACGCCCGAGAATTCTCGAAACTGCATTATAAATATTCTACGATTTTTCTGGAATTTTTAGATATTTTTCCGGAATTTTTCGAGTAGCGGAATCAGCAAAAATAATTAGAAAACGTCTAGGGATAATGTTAGTAACCAGTTGAACCCAGCAAGGCCGTGCTGAGAGAAAGGAGAATCAAATATATTTATAATTGAGTTGGGCCAAAATACCCACTTAATATAAATAGGAAAACATAAGTTGGTTTGGTTTATTTTTAGAGTTTGGTTCGGCAACTTCCTTCTCCTCACCCTAACTCACGCCGATCCCCTCTTCTCCTCCCTCTCTCGGCGCCAACCACAAAGAGATCTAGGGTTCTCTCCCTAGGGCCCCAAGGTCACTTTCCGGCGACGATTTCAGCACAAGGACGTTTCCCTCCGCGAGTAGAGCACGTGGACGCGAGCGTATCGTCGAGAAGTCGTCTTCACCGGAATTTCTGGCGATTAGATTTGTAAGAAATCTAGCACACAAGTAAGAAACCCCTCGCCTGTAGTATAATAGCTACCGTTTGATTTTCTGTGCATCCGTTTAGTTATATGCGTATGTTTTCGACACTTAGGGTGTATTTAACCCTCCTCGCAGGTTTAGGGATTTAGTGAGTACCTTTAGATGGGCCGGACACGACTTTTCTCCTTCAGTTGGAGGTTTAGATGCTGTTGGGTGCCTAAAGGTAGTCTCCCTAATAGAGAGGGGAGTTAAAGCACACTAGGTGTTCGATTAAATAACCAGCTCAGAAAAGAATGCAACTTAGGCAATTTTATTAGCGCAGTTGAATGCATTAGAAGCATCTAAATTAGTAGATCAGTTTATTCTAGCTTATATGGGACTACGGTCCAATGGGTAGGCTCCCACAGTCGCCTCTAGGTTCAGACAACCTAGCTCTAGGTTCAGATAACCTAGAAACAGCAATTTAGAACAGTTTAGCTATACTCAGTATTTTACTTTTCAGTTGGCACTGTACTGGATTAGATATCCATTGGGCTGGGCTCCCATAGTCGGTCCCTAGGTTTAGATAACCTAGTAGCTCTACTAAATTCGGGACTTGCAACCCTGGGTCTAGTTAGAGATGCGCGCATAGCACGTACAGTTGTCGGGCCCATCAGCAGCATGTTTAGTATTTTCACTTACTATATGTATATGGTTTTCAACCTTTCACAATTAGTGCGTGAATTCAGTACAGTTCTAGCAGTAGCTCAGTATTAGCGTAGCTCAGTTCTTAGTATCAGCTTAGTTTTTCCCTGTGAATATGCATAATGACTTTATGTTCATCTTTAGATGTGCCATGATTGTATGCTTATATGCCATGTCATGCTTAGTTATTTCAGTATATCCAGCCTATGTTTTAAACAGCATGATTTAAAATCATATTTGCATCGTTGCATGTTTTTGTGAGGTAGATGGTTTCTTACTAAGCTTTAAACTTACAGATTCTATTTTTCCTTATACTGCAGATAAAGGTAAAGGAAAGATGGACTAGCGGAGGCTGGAGGTCAATGCACTGATGAGGATGTGTGTGGATGGAACATGGGATAAAGATCCTAGGGATCCAACAATTTCAATTAAGCATATGAACTTTAGTATTTCTATTACTCTTTGTTTTAGCATGTTAAACGCCATGAGCTAATGAACCATGCTTTAGATTGTGCTTAGAACGTTAAATACATGATGTTAGAATGTTAATTGTCATCGTTAGAGTGTTTCCTAGCCACCTTAGAACTGGAAATGTGGTTGAGGCACGAAACAGTGCTGAAATCAGACATTGGGCACGAAATCAGTAACTCGAATCGATCAGCTGATCGATTCGAGGATTCCCAATCGATCAGCTGATCGATTGGGCAATCTGTTCCGCGAACAGTAGGCCTCCGGATCGATCAGCCGATCGATCCAGCCATTTCCATCGCGAATAGAGAGCTCTGGGATCGATCACCGGATCGATTGACCAGCCGGGATCGATCAACCGATCGATCCAAATTATTGCCCCGAGCACAGTAGCGTGCTGGATCGATCACTGGATCGATCCAACTTATGTCCCGCATACAGTAGCCGTCTGGATCGATCCCTGGATCGATCCGACTATTCCAATCGATCCATGGATCGATTGGGAGGTCCGATAACAGCTGGGAAACATATATTTCAGTTCCTTGACCATAGGAGATGTAGTATATGTTAGGTATACTTAGATTACACTCCTTAGTACATGTAGCACCAAGAAATGTTAACAGCTTAGCAAAATTTTAATTAGTACAGCTTCCGCGTCTAGTTTAAGTAATGGTCAGGGAATAGTTTAGCATAGCATAATGTGACGATAAGCCTTACAGCTTAGTTAGTAGGAGGCGGGTCGTTACAGAGTGGTATCAGAGCAGTGTTCCATACTTCATACACACACATCAGCATTGAACCTGCAGCTTCCAAGTAAGAATAGCTCTACTTTATTTATGTATCTTGCTTTCTTGTTATAGCTCATGTTTATATGCCTACTGCTTGTTAGTATGTGATAGTTTTAAACATGATATCAGTAGTTATATAACTGCGGTTACATTAGTTATGTTATGTTCTCTATGTCTTTAGAAATGGCACGAGGACGCCCAGCTAGAAGGGCACTAGCTACTGAGCCCCAGCAAGAGGCAGACAGTTCAGTGCCTCCTCCAGACCTTACAGCATTAGTGGCTCAGTTACAGCAGCAGCTAGCTGAACAGCAACAGGAAATAGTCACCTTAAAGGCTAATCAGCAGAATACCCCCACAGTCACCCCGGAACCGAATTTGACGACTCCGGTAGTCTTAGAGGTTCCACTAGCTCAGCCTACAGCGCCAGCGCCAGCACCGGTACCAGCACCAATAGTCCCAGTAGCTGAGCTAAGAAAGGAAGCCTATCTGATCCAGTGGCAGCGGGTCAAGCCAGAGAACTTCTCAGGCACTAGTGAACCATGGGATGCACAAGCCTGGTTCAAAACACTGGAAAGCACGATGGAGCTTCTGGACTGGCCAGAACACGAGAAGGTGAAGTGTGCCTCCTTCTGCTTGACAGGGGACGCACGCATGTGGTGGGAAAGAATCAGAACGAAGCGCCCAGTGAACCAGATGTCATGGGCTGACTTCGAGAAGGAGTTCTTCGAGGAGTTCTTTCACGTACGGGTTACAAACCGCCACTACGACGAGTTCACTGAGTTTCGTCAGGGCAACCTTTCAGTTGAGGAAGCCGTGAAGAAATTCAACAGGTTGGCTCGTCTATGCCCAGAGCTAGTCAGCACAGAGAAGGAACGAATCCGGTTGATGCTCAAGATGCTGAGGCCAGAGATAGCAGTGAACGTGGCTGGTGGCATACATAGGCCACAAACCACAGAGGAGTTAGTGAGCAGTGCCTTGACCACAGAGCATTACCAGAACAGCATAAAGCAGCAGAAGCAAGTCTCCTCAGAGTCCAAAGGCCAAGGAAACTCTCACACTCAAAAACAGCAAGGCCACAGCTCTAACTGGAAAGGGAACTCCAACAGCAAGCGCAAATCAGGAAGTGACCCAAAAGGAGGACCATCTAGCAAGCGACCCAATTATCCAAAGTGTGCTACTTGTAGGAAATTCCATCCCGGGGTTTGTCGCAAGGGCACACGAGGATGCTTTGAATGTGGACAAGAAGGGCACATAGCCAAGCAGTGCCCGAACAAGACCGGTCTTCCTCAGCCACAGCAGATTCAGTACGCAGGCCAGCCAGCTCAGTTATATCAGATGCAGGCCGCTCTAGAAGGTCCACTTATCAACCAGGGCAGATTAGAAGCCCCTCCAGCTATGGCAAATGCAAGGATCTACTCACTCACCAGAGAGGACGTAGCCAATGCCTCGACAGTTGTCACAGGTCAAATTAGCATTTTTCAGTATAGTTCTACTGTTCTATTTGATACTGTGGCAACCCATTCATATATAGCCAGGATGTTCTCTGAAAAATTAGAAATACTCTCAGAGGTACTTAGTGGTCAGTTTTTGACGGCATTACCTTCAGGAGAGATCATGACATCCACGCACTGGCTCAGAGCAGTGCCGGTCATTATAGTAGACAGAGAGCTCTTTTGTGATCTGATAGTGCTAGAGATGACCGACTATGACGTGATCTTTGGAATGGACTTTCTGATCAGATACGGTGCTACCATAGAGTGCCGTAAACAGAAGGTCATCTTCCAACCTGAAGCGGCAGTGCAATTTGAATACAGCGGGGAACCAAAGAGAAAGGCCAAGAAGTTTCTCTCAGCTATGAAAGCACAGAAGCTACTGGACTCAGGATGTACAGGATTCCTAGCACATGTAGTCAACGCCAGCCAGGACAAGAACCAACAACTAGCAGAGGTTCGAGTCGTATGTGACTACCCAGCAGTCTTCCCTGAAGAGTTACCAGGCTTAGCACCAGACAGGAAGATTGACTTTGAGATAGAGCTCATTCCTGGTACAAATCCTATCTCCAAAGCACCGTATCGCATGGCTCCAGCAGAACTGAAGGAACTTCAGGAGCAACTACAAGAGCTGCTTGACAAGGGTTTCATACGCCCGAGTCACTCACCATGGGGAGCGTCTGTATTGTTCGTGAAGAAGAAGGATGGAAGCATGCATAGACTACGGATCCTCAACCAAGTCACGATCAAGAACAGTATCCCTTCCCGAATCGATGACTGTTCGACCAGCGAGCAGCAGTGTTCTCTAAGATAGATCTCAGATCAGGTTATCATCAGGTGAAGGTTAAAGAAGGGGATATACCCAAGACAGCATTCAAAACTAGATACGGACACTACGAGTTCGTAGTCATGCCCTTTGGTGTGACCAATGCTCCAGCTACATTCATGGATCTCATGAACAGAGTATTCAAGGAGTATTTAGATAAGTTTGTTATTGTGTTTATCGATGACATTCTTATCTACTCAGGAACTCAGGAAGAACACTCAGAGCACCTGAAACTAGTATTGCAGACCCTTCAGCAGAACCAGCTATATGCCAAGTTCACGAAATGTGAATTTTGGTTAGATCAGGTGTCCTTCCTGGGTCACATCATCTCAAAGGATAGTATTATGGTAGATCCCAGCAAGATAGAAGCGATAAATGCGAAAGAGACCTAAGAACGCCGGAAATCGGGGAGCTTTCTGGGATTAGCAGGATATTACAGAAGGTTTGTAGAGGACTTCTCCAGGATAGCCTCCCCACTGACAGCTCTTACCAGAAAGAACAAGAAATTTCAGTGGACAGAGGACTGTGAGAACAGCTTCAGCGAGCTAAAAAGGAGATTGACCAGTGCTCCCATTTTGGCTCTACCAGACGACACCAGCAGCTTTGACATTTACAGTGATGCCTCTAAGTTGGGACTAGGAGCAGTACTGATGCAAAACGACAAGGTGATCGCCTATGCCTCCAGACAACTCAAGGATTATGAGAAGAATTACCCTACTCATGACCTCGAGCTTGCAGCAGTAGTGTTCGCTCTCAAAATTTGGAGACATTACTTATATGGAGCCTAGTGCAGAGTGTATACAGATCATCAGAGTCTGAAGTACTTCTTCACTCAGAAGGACCTGAATATGCGACAGCGCAGATGGCTTGAGCTGGTCAAAGACTATGACGTAGACATCCTCTACCATCCAGGGAAAGCCAATAAGGTAGCCGACGCACTTAGCAGAAAATCCAGTGCTACCTTATTATTTCTTACAGCCATGTCACCGCCCCTACAGAAGGAGATCATAGATTTCGGTCTCGAACTCATCGTTGGACAGCTCTCTACTATGACCTTAGAGTCTACCTTGCTTGGTGATAGTCAGTCAGCTCAGGAGCAGGACCCTGAATTTCAGAAAATCAAACAAGGGCTAGCAGAATCAGAAAGTAGAGAATTCAGAGTGTCCGATAGCGGGGTGTTGTATTTTGGTGACAGACTCTGTGTTCCAGATCAGGAGGAGCTATGGAGACAGATTTTAGATGAGGCTCACAGGACTCCCTATGCGATGCATCCAGGTTCCACCAAAATGTATCAAGACCTGAAGAAACGTTTTTGGTGGCCCGGGATGAAGCGAGACATCGCCAGATATGTTAGCATCTGCCTCACCTGTCAGAGGGTCAAGGCAGAACATCAGCGACCAGGAGGAGTTCTGCAGCCTATACAGATTCCAGAATGGAAGTGGGAGGATATCTCCATGGATTTCATAGTGGGACTGCCCAGAATCACGAATGGTTTTGACGTCATCTGGGTAATAGTCGACAGGTTGACTAAATCAGCCCACTTCTTAGAGATTAGGATATCCTACTCCATGGAGAAGTTGACTCAGTTGTATCTTCAGGAGATCGTCAGACTACATGGAGTCCCACGAACCATCATTTCAGACAGAGACAGCAGATTCACATCACACTTCTGGGTGTGTGTATAGTCAGTGTTGGGTACTAAGTTAAAGTTCAGCACAGCATTCCATCCTCAGACAGATGGTCAGACGGAGAGAGTAAATCAGGTACTCGAAGATATGCTCCGAGCGTGTGCCTTAGACTTCAAGGGAAGTTGGTGCAAATATCTGAGCTTAGCAGAATTTGCATACAACAACAGCTATCAGGCCACTATCGGCATGGCACCTTACGAGGCTCTTTATGGGCGGAGGTGTAGATCTCCAATCTGCTGGTATGAGAGTGGTGAACAGCAGGAACTAGAGCTTCAGACAAATCTAGTTGCAGATACCACAGCAGCTATACAGCAGATCCGCCAGAGGATAGAGACAGCTCAGAGCCGCCAGAAGAGCTATGCTGATACGCGGCGTAGACCTTTAGAGTTTTCAGTTGGGGATTCAGTGTTCCTCAGAGTAGCTCCCATGAAGGGAGTAATGCGTTTTGGGAAGAAGGGCAAGCTTAGTCCCAGATATGTGGGACCATACCTTATCAGCAGAAGAGTGGGCAAGGTAGCATATGAGATAGAGCTACCCCAGGAAATGTCAGCTGTCCACAACGTATTTCATGTCTCTATGCTGAAGAAGCATACCCCAGATGCCACCCAGGTGATTGAGCCCCAGTCGATACAGATCCGCGAAGACCTCAGCTGTGATAGTCAGCCTATTCAGATAATAGACCGAGCAGTTAAGAAATTACGGAACAAGGAAGTACCATTAATCAAAGTTATTTGGCACAGTCACACAGCAGAGGAGGCAACTTGGGAGACAGAGGCCAGCATGAGACAGAAGTACCCAGAGTTGTTCTAAGTTTGAGGACGAACTTTTTATAAGGTATGGGGGGTTGTAACGCCCGAAAATTCTCAAAACTGCATTATAAATATTCTACGATTTTTCTGGAATTTTTAGATATTTTTTCGGAATTTTCCGAGTAGCGGAAGCAGCAAAAATAATTAGAAAATGAAAACGGCCTTAGCGGGAATTAAACCCGAGACCTATGGTCTAGGGATAATGTTAGTAACCAGTTGAACCCAGCAGGGCCGTGCTGAGAGAAAGGAGAATCAAATATATTTATAATTGAGTTGGGCCAAAATATCCACTTAATATAAATAGGAAAACATAAGTTGGTTTGGTTTATTTTTAGAGTTTGGTTCGGCAACTTCCTTCTCCTCACCCTAACTCACGCCGATCTCCTCTTCTCCTCCCTCTCTCGGCGCCAACCACAAAGAGACCTAGGGTTCTCTCCCTAGGGCCCCAAGGTCACTTTCCGGCAACGATTTCAGCACAAGGACGTTTCCCTCCGCGAGTAGAGCACGTGGACGCGAGCGTATCGTCGAGAAGTCGTCTTCACCGGAATTTCTGGCGATTAGATTTGTAAGAAATCTAGCACACAAGTAAGAAACCCCTCGCCTGTAGTATAATAGCTACCGTTTGATTTTCTGTGCATCCGTTTAGTTATATGCGTATGTTTTCGACACTTAGGGTGTATTTAACCCTCCTCGCAGGTTTAGGGATTTAGTGAGTACCTTTAGATGGGTCAGACACGTCTTTTCTCCTTCAGTTGGAGGTTTAGATGCTGTTGGGTGCCTAAAGGTAGTCTCCCTAATAGAGAGGGGAGTTAAAGCACACTAGGTGTTCGATTAAATAACCAGCTTAGAAAAGAATGTAACTTAGGCATTTTTATTAGCGCAGTTGAATGCATTAGAAGCATCTAAATTAGTAGATCAGTTTATTCTAGCTTATATGGGACTACGGTCCAATGGGTAGGCTCCCACAGTCGCCTCTAGGTTCAGACAACCTGGCTCTAGGTTCAGATAACCTAGAAACAGCAATTTAGAACAGTTTAGCTATACTCAGTATTTTACTTTTCAGTTGGCACTGTACTGGATTAGATATCCATTGGGCTGGGCTCCCATAGTCGGTCCCTAGGTTTAGATAACCTAGTAGCTCTACTAAATTCGGGACTTGCAACCCCGGGTCTAGTTAGATATGCGCGCATAGCACGTACAGTTGTCGGGCCCATCAGCAGCATGTTTAGTATTTTCACTTACTATATGTATATGGTTTTCAACCTTTCACAATTAGTTCATGAATTCAGTACAGTTCTAGCAGTAGCTCAGTATTAGCGTAGCTCAGTTCTTAGTATCAGCTTAGTTTTTCCCTGTGAATATGCATAATGACTTTATGTTCAGCTTTAGATGTGCCATGATTGTATGCTTATATGCCATGTCATGCTTAGTTATTTCAATATATCCAGCCTATGTTTTAAACAGCATGATTTAAAATCATATTTGCATCGTTGCATGTTTTTGTGAGGTAGATGGTTTCTTACTAAGCTTTAAGCTTACAGATTCTATTTTTCCTTATACTGCAGATAAAGGTAAAGGAAAGATGGACTAGCGGAGGCTGGAGGTCAATGCACTGATGAGGATGTGTGTAGATGGAACATGGGATAAAGATCCTAGGGATCCAGCAATTTCAATTAAGCATATGAACTTTAGTATTTCTATTACTCTTTGTTTTAGCATGTTAAACGCCATGAGCTAATGAACCATGCTTTAGATTGTGCTTAGAACGTTAAATACATGATGTTAGAATGTTAATTGTCATCGTTAGAGTGTATCCTAGCCACCTTAGAACTGGAAATGTGGTTGAGGCACGAAACAGTGCTGAAATCAGACATTGGGCACGAAATCAGTAACTCGAATCGATCAGCTGATCGATTCGAGGATTCCCAATCGATCAGCTGATCGATTGGGCAATCTGTTCCGCGAACAGTAGGCCTCCGGATCGATCAGCCGATCGATCCAGCCATTTCCTTCGTGAACAGAGAGCTCTGGGATCGATCACCGGATCGATTGACCAGCCGGGATCGATCAGCCGATCGATCCAAATTATTGCCCCGAGCACAGTAGCGTGCTGGATCGATCACTGGATCGATCCAACTTATGTCCCGCATACAGTAGCCATCTGGATCGATCCCTGGATCGATCCGACTATTCCAATCGATCCGTGGATCGATTGGGAGGTCCGATAACAGCTGGGAAACATATATTTCAGTTCCTTGACCATAGGGGATGTAGTATATGTTAGGTATACTTAGATTACACTCCTTAGTACATGTAGCACCAAGAAATGTTAACAGCTTAGCAAAATTTTAATTAGTACAGCTTCCGCGTCTAGTTTTAGTAATGGTCAGGGAATAGTTTAGCACAGCATAATGTGACGATAAGCCTTACAGCTTAGTTAGTAGGAGGCGGGTCGTTACATAATCGATGATTGCGGGCCTTGGAGTAGGAGTTGTCACAGGCGTTGAACCAAGTAAAATTTGTTGGTGCGGGAAGCATCAGACGATCGAACCCAAGTTTTGATAATGGCAAAGAGTTCAAAGTTAAGTCGTCTTGTGATCTAACAGTTTGAATGAACTTGTAGGAAAAGTCCTAAGTGTACTTAGGCAAAAGTCCTAGCTGCGGTTAGGCAGGTGGAAAACCCTAGGGGGTGGTAACCTTAGGTCATAGGGGGTGGTAACCCTATGCGAAAAGTCTTGGCGGGTCGAGAGCTTAAGGCAAAAGTCCTAGGGGATGGCAATCCTAGTTGGAAAGTCCTGGTGTCGCGAACCAGGTGGAAGACTGGATGGGTCGGGAAGCGGAAGTCCAACAGAAAGTCTGGAAGCTTCGAACGCTGAGCAAAAGTCCAGTCGATCTGGAGGATCGCACTGGCAACAGGTAAATCTGCTGAGTGGAGTAGGTGAGGATGCGTTCCCCGTAGAGGGAGCAGTAGGCGTCGGGTCGACCTAGGATTTCCGATTAGAAATCCGAAGTCAGACCCAGATAGTCCGATGACTGTCGACTATCATTTGTTATATCATTTCTGTGCTAACTTTGTTTTGCAGGGTATGTGTTTGGGACTAACACATTTTGCAGGAACAAAGATGCAACTTTGGCCTCGGATGAACAGTGTCCGAGGCGCCTCCATGGGGCTTGGAGGCGCCTCGGGTGCAAGCCGAAGCCAGCTGTCCCGAGGAGCTGGAGGTGCCTCAGATGAAGTTGGAGGCGCCTTGGACCAGGGCTTGAAGGCGCCTTGAGGAGGCTTGAAGGCGCCTTAAACCTGATAAGGTGCGACCAGGTTTGCGCTGATCCACCCGTGTGACTCGGCGGCTTGGAGGCGCCTTGGACAAACTTGGAGGTGCCTCCAGCACAGTATAAAAGAGGGGTCGAGGCAACAGCTAAAAATAACAACTTTCGAGCAATCCTAACGCTACAAGCTACTAACAAGACGATCCCGAAGTGCTGCAACATCATCTCGACGACCCGGAGCATCAGCTTTCATTTCTTTGTTGTCGGTATTAAGTTGATTACTATTTTTCTCTGTACTTAGCTTGTAATATATTTTAGAGATTATAAGTGTTGCCCAACGTAAATGATCAACGAGCGTGGGCCTTGGAGTAGGAGTCGCTCAAGGCTCCGAACCAAGTAAACTCCTCGTGTCTCTATGTGTGATATTCTCTTTATTACTTTCTGCTGCGCTTATTATCTCGATTAGTTTTATAATTCCAAAACGAACGAAATAGCCACGAGCACTATTCACCCCCTCTAGCGCTTTCAATCCAACAATTGGTATCAGAGCGGGGTCGCGTTGATTTGGTACAACCACCAATCACGCAAACTTTTTCGTGGTGTTTTCGATTTTACGGAGTCAATTAGAATCTAGCTTAATAGCTACATTCTAATTATTTTTTCGAATCGATTTTAGCTCGAAGTTGGTGCAACACCACTCGAGCTCGTCATCTTAACTTTATTTCCCGCACTGCTAATCCAAGACCTAATCTTGGGACATTTCTGTTTTTCTTTTATTTTGCATACTATCAATGGCCCAACAAGAGGGTTTCAGCACCGTTCGTCCCCCGCTCTTCACCGGAGAAGATTTCGGGTATTGGAAGGGATAAACATTCCTCAAAATCCAGTTCGAAACATGGATGATCATCAAGACTGGACTGCAACTTCCAACCGACGAAGATGGCAAGCCTACAGCCTGCGAAAAATGGGAACCATCCCTAATCAATAAAGTGGAAGCTGATGCCAGAGCTACCTGCACCCTCTAGTGCGGACTGACCAAAGAAGAGCTCAACAGAGTTCGCCCGTTCTCCAGCGCAAAAGAGCTATGGGAGAAGCTGATCGAACTCCACGAGGGCACCTCTGACACCAAGGTTAGTAAGAGGGATTTGTTATTTAATAAATTATATAATCTAAAGATGCAGGAAGGAGAGACAGCAAGTCAACTCCATGCTCGCATACAAGACATTCTCAACTCCCTCCATGAGATCGGGCAGAAAGTTGAAAATCGGGATATTATAAGGTACGCTCTAAATGTTTTTCCAAGGAGTACATTGTGAGCATCAATGGTAGATGCCTACAAAGTCTCCAAGGACTTATCTTCCATTAGACTAGATGAATTATTTTCTGAATTCGAATTGCATGAATAGACTAATATACAGCCAACCGAGAAGGGTATTGCTTTGGTTGCAGGTACTAGTCGAACACGCGAACCAAGATCACGGCGAAGAACTTAACCGGAGTCGGAAGACGAACCTGACTCAGACAATGAAGACGGCGAATTGACCTCTGAACTCATGAATCTTATGAAGAAGCTCTACAAGAAGAAGAAGAGCTTCAACAAGAGAGACCTAAAGAAAGCAGTTCAATCCAAGGAGAGTCAACCAAACTCGAAAGTCAAGTTCGAGGTAACTTGCTACGGGTGCAACCAGAAAGAGCACATCAAGGCCAACTGCCCAAATCAGAAGGATGCAAAGAAGCAGAGGAAAAAGAAGGTGCTGAAGGCAACATGGGACGAATCCTCAGAAGAAGACACCGACGACAAACTCGATCAGACGAGTCTCCTCACACTAATGGCCCGGGACCAGATCGTTGTGTCCGAGAGCGAGAGCGAATCGGAAGCTGAGTCCGAACGAAGCCACGGATCCGTATCCGTTTCCGAAGGGCCAGACCCCGCTGTAAGTATTCCTCGACTTAATAATTTAGTTAATTATTTATTACGTAAATTAGCAAAATCAAACCTTAAGGTCAAGTCACTTTTAAAGGAAGTAGTAGTCCTTAAAGAAGTGACTAACTCCAAGACCTTGCCTGACCCAGTTCAGACTAGAAGTTCAACTCAAGTCCAAAAACTTAAGGAAGAAAATTCTAGTCTGAAATCAGGTCAAGGATTTGGAGAAAACTTAGAATGGTTCTCTTTGGGCTCCAAGAACCTTAACATAATTCTTGAGACACAAAGAGCCGTTTACAACAAAACTAGGCTAGGATATAAAACCAAAAGAAAACATAGATCTTATCTATCCTTAGTAAACAGGCCTAATAGTAAATCAGTCCAAACATAGGTACCCAAGTCCAACCTGATCAATCAAGCTGGACTTGGTCAATATTGGATCCCCAAGGATCAAATACAGTACCTCGATAGACCATATCGAGGCTATGATCCAGGAGGAGCTAGTAGAAAAACTATATTAATAAAAAGAATTTAATTAAATTAAATCAAAATCAAACTAAAATTAAAATTCAATTTAAAATTCAAATTAAATCAAAATCAAATTAAAATTAAAATTCAATTCAAAATTTAAATCAAATTTACAAATTTAATTCTTACAAAATCTTAAAAATCCAAGGGAATGCTCCAAAATAGTTAGCACCTCCAAACTTAATCCACCCGACAAGGGTAACCAAGAGTAGACTACCCGGCAGGGTAATTAAGGTTAGAATAAAAAAATATTAGGGTTAACTTGATTCACGGTACTGTGAAGTATTAGATGATAGTATGTTGGGGAAGCTTAGTCATCGCATGTTTAGGAAGATATGGCTTCAACCTGGTGCATTTGGCTAAGTGGAACTGACCGAAGCTATCCTTTATGGATCCTAACCAGTTAGACCAAGATTTTGTACTAAGTTCAATGGGTAGGACTATTTGGAAAACCTCTAAGGCATGATTACTTTAATGATGTCCTTGTGACTCACCATAGCCCAGAAGTTTATCCAAAGAATGCCTATTTATTGAACCCAAATCTAAACCTCAATCTAACACAAAGTTAAACCAAACCCTAAAATTGAACCTAATTCATCACACAATATTATAGGATTCCCTGATTGAAAATTTAGATCGGGTGAGATGACTAAGGACAAATTAAAATTAAATCAAAATAAATTAAAAATTAAAAATTAAAATTAAATAAATAAAAAAATTAAATTAAATTAAATTAATTAAAAATTAAAATAAATTATAAATCAAAATTAAAATTAAATCAAAATTATTTTTTTTAAAATTAAATTAAAACATTTTTCAAAATTAATTTAAAAATAACTTAAAGAATTTTTTAAAAAATTAAATTAAAACATTTTTCAAAATTAATTTAAAAATAACTTAAAGTGTTTTTTAAAAAAAATTAAATTAAAACATTTTTCAAAATTAATTTAAAAATAACTTAAAGTATTTTTTCAAAATTAAACTAAAACATTTGTTCAAAATTAATTTAAAAATTAACTTAAATAATTTTTTAAATTAACTTAACTTAAATAGTCTTTTAAATTAACTTAACTTAAATATTTTTTATTAATTAACCTAAATATTTTTTTAAAATTAAATTAACTTAAATATTTTTTCAAAATTAAATCAACATAATATTTTTTCAAAATTAAATCAACTTAATATTTTTTCAAAATTAAATTAACTTAAAAATATTTTTTAAAAATTAAATTAACTTAAATATTTTTTCAAAATCTAATTAACTTAAATATTTTTCAACTTAAATATTTTGCAAATTTAATTAACTTAAGTATTTTGAACTTAAAATATTTTTTCAAAATTTAAACATTTTTCAAATTTAATTAATTTAGACATCTTTCAAAAAAAAAAAAATTAAACTTGTTTTCAAAATTCAATTAATTTAATATTTCTTCAAAATTTAATTTTTAACTAATATTTTCTAAAATTAATTAATTTCTTTTTTCCTAACCTTTCTCAATCTAATTAACTTAACATCATGCAAACTTTAATTAACATAATAATTTTTCATAAAAAAAAAACGTGGTGTCTCTCGGAGACGCCTCCCACACAAGGGAGGTGCCCTAAACAGCGGCGGGAAAAGTCCCGCCGACTTAACCTAAGGCGCCTCGGATCATCTCCGCGGCGCCTCCAACAGCTCTTATAAGGCGCCTCAAACAACCTTTAAGGCACCTTCAACCCGCGATATTGCCACGAACAGAAGGCTTTCTGTTCGTTTTCTGCCGAAGCCAAACACGAGTTTCCCGTGCGATTTCTCCCCAACCAAGGCGCCTTCAACCCAACTCTTCCTCCTCTACTCCTAGCAATGCCTCCTAGGTATAGTCTAATCCACCCTTACTCATCTACTACATGATTTTAGTATTAGTTTTTGCTATTTTCTTGAATATTGTCAAAAATAGGAAACGTCGCATTGTTGATCCTACACCGGCTAGGGCCCCTTCTACGAACCCTAGATTCCCCTCAGAGCAGCATAGGGTAGATTTTTCTAGGTTTACATTTGAGTATATTAAACCTAGGTATGTAGGTAAGACATTTTTTACCTAGTTCTGTCACCCCGTCGTCCAGATGATAGATTACTATCAATTAGGGAGACTGGTTTACTGCAACAATACAGTAAATCAGGACTTGTGTGCACAGTTCTATCAAAACCTCAAGAAGGTTGATGATAGTACGTATTCCACCATAGTTGGTGGAACTGACATCCAGTTTACCCACTATCTGATTCGTACGAGTTTAGAGCTTAGGGAGTCTGCATGCACCTTCCTGTGCTACCCGGGTAGGGATCTACCGTTCGGTGATCCCTATTACCATATCACCTTAGACACCATCTACACGCACTTTTTTGGAGAGGAGAGACCATTTGGACTGATGAGTTCAAGTCGACTCTTCTTAGGGTTCAGGACTACGTTATGTACAGAGTCCTGACTGCATGCATTTTGTCGATCACATCTCGTGACGTCACGAAGATGCGATCCTCTCACTCATTCTTTTTGTACGCCCTGAGTCAGCGCCTAGATATAGACATTGCACTGCATATGTTCTATAACATTATACATGCATCTAATACAGTCACGTCCGGAGTAGTCCACATGCCCTACTGTCATATCTTGACTCAAATTTTCTCCACCTCTAGGATAGACACGGCCATAGGGACACTCATCCCACTTACACTATACGATGAGTTAGGGCAGCGTAGTCTTCGATTAGTCGGTATAGAGGTCACTACTGAGGGGATTCTGGCCTAGAAGGGTCGGCCACAACCAGCAGCTGATCCTATTGCTCCAGAGGTCGAGGATGCACCGGGCGAGGGAGAGGAGTGACCCGACTTCTTAGCAGAGGAGTTTTTCCGCAGATCCATTACCTTCCACCTCTGTCGGGCCCTCCACATCAGTCAGTCCTTCGACTTCAGCATCACTCTCTGTCGAGGACAGACTCGCTCGTCTTGAGGTTCAGTCCATTGAGACTCAACGCGCTGTTCGAGATAGCCATCGCTTCCTCCGATCCCTACGATCTGAGATAGTTGCGGGATTTGCTTCTCTCCTGTGGGAGATACGTCGCCAGGGCCAGGCTACACCCGAGCAGCCCCCTGCACCACCTCCAGCTGACGACCCTCCTGCTGATGACCCTTCTCTTTGATTCTATGCATTGTATCTTGGATTGTGGACACAGACTCTTTCAGTTCCTAGTCTAGTGATACTCATGTTACTCTGCTCATTTATGCTTACCAGTCTTTTGATATTATTATTCTTGGTATGTATTAGGTAGAATAGATTTTAATTTTCAAACAAATTTCCTACAATCTTCACTTTAAAATTCTTATTGTTATGTAAATATGTGTTTTTCAGAAATTCTTCTAGGAAAAATTTTGTTTTCAAAATTCCAATTTTACTAGATTTTCAAATTTGGACTTAGCGTAGGCTCTACCTTAGAAATCATGTTCCCCTAGAATTCAACCAGAGCATCTCACAAACACCTAGGCTTACCTTGATTGTGCTTAAAAAACTTAGAATGGTGTGAGATACATAGGGTACAACCTGGACTCAAGAATGCTCATATCTGTGCATCAATATGAGTCTGGGCGTTAAATACCTAATTTACAGTAATTAAGTCAAGTCATCCAGCCCTAGTCAAATCTAACTAGATCTATTGACTTAACTTGACTAACCAAGTGAAATTTGTTGTCCTCTAGGCAATCAACTAGTATCTAGATGGTTAGACATGTAGCCAAGAAATTAAGTGTTTGATTCTTAGGGTTACTCAACTTGCACATTAGGGCTCTGATACCTTACTAAAAGAACTCAGTTAACTTGCAATCAATTTAACTTGACTCATGCTTGGACATTAAGGTTTAAACTAATTGCTTCTCCTTGGCCATTAAGTATTTTGGAATTCATTATTCGTTTAACTATTTTTTAAAATAAAAATAGTCTTAGACTTTCTTAATATTTTTTTACTTTTCAAAGTCTTTTAAAAATTTAGTGAAGTTTATTTATTTTTTTTTAAGTTATTGTTCAAAAAGTTTGTTCAAAATTAAGAAAATATTTACCAACAAAGATTTTTCAAATCTATTTAACAGAGTTTGAAAATTTATTTTTCCCAAAAGATTTCAAATAAGTTTCAAAATTGGCTAAAGTTATTTTTCAAAGTAAACTTTTTACTAGCTCTTTAAATTTAGTTGGAAGAAAATTATCTCTTTAGACATTTAGCTAAGAGTCTTACAATGAAAATTAATTATAAAAAGCTAAGTGTTTGAAAAGTTCTTTAAATTAGCCAAATATCCTTTCTTTAAAGCTAAGTGTTTTCTTTAAAAGTTTTTTTCAAACTCAATTCAATTTTCGTACTTAAGAAAATCCCTTTTTAAGACTTTTAAGTTTAATGAAAAATCTTTAAATAAAGTCTTTAAAAGCTTAAGTTTTCAAAATTTTGGCTAAACAACGTTGTTTTGCACTTAAATCATTTTCACTTAGCAAAATTTTACTAAGTTTTCCTACAAAGTTTTCTCTACAAAGTTTTAAAAACCAGGTGTTTTAAATGTTATTTTTGGGCTTTAACATTTTTACTAAGTTTTTTCTACAAAGTTTTTGATATATGGCAAAGGGGGAGAGTAAGACAAAAAATTCAAATTAAGGATGAGAGTAGGACAAAAAATTCAAATTAAGGATAAGAGTAGGACAAAAAATTCAAATTAAGGATAAGAGTTCTCGTATTAAGGGGGAGCCTTAACTTTAAAAATTTTAAATTTACCTTACGTTTCATAAAGTTTAAAATTTCTTTAGCTTGTACTTAACTTGTTACTTAAGTATGCTTATGTTTATGCTTAAACTTCTTATTTAAAAGCATGCTTATGTTTATTTATGCATTTTGCTTTACTTAACTTTGAATTTGAGTTGCCATAATAAAAAAGGGGGAGATTGTTGGTGCGGGAAGCATCAGACGATCGAACCCAAGTTTTGATAATGGCAAAGGGTTTAAAGTTAAGTCGTCTTGTGATCTAACAGTTTGAATGAGCTTGTAGGAAAAGTCCTAAGTGTACTTAGGCAAAAGTCCTAGCTGCGGTTAGGCAGGTGGAAAACTCTAGGGGTGGTAACCCTAGATCATAAGGGGTGGTAACCCTATGCAGAAAGTCTTGGCGGGTCGAGAGCTTTAGGCAAAAGTCCTAGGGGGTGGTAACCCTAGGTGGAAAGTCCTGGTGTCGCGAACCAGGTGGAAGACTGGATGGGTCGGGAAGTGGAAGTCTGGCAGAAAGTCCGGAAGCTTCGAATGCTGAGCAAAAGTCCAGTCGATCTGGAGGATCGCACTGGCAACAGATAAATCTCTTGAGTGGAGTAGGTGAGGACGCGTTCCCCGTAGAGGGAACAATAGGCGTCGCGTCGACCTAGGGTTTCCGGTTGGAAATCCGAAGTCAGACCCGGACAGTCCGATGACTGTCGACTATCATTTGTTATATCATTTCTGTGCTAACTTTGTTTTGCAGGGTATGTGTTTGAGACTAACACATTTTACAGAAGCAAAGAAGCAACTTTGGCCTCATATGACAGTGTCCGAGGCGCCTCCATGGGACTTGGAGTCGCCTCGGGTGCAAGCCGAAGCCAGCTATCCAGAGGAGCTGGAGGCGCCTTGGACCAGGGCTTGAAGGCGCCTTGAGGAGGCTTGAAGGCGCTTGAAACCTGATAAGGTGTGACCAGGTTTGCGCTAATCCACCCATGCGACTTGGCGGCCTGGAGGCGCCTCCAGCACAGTATAAAAGAGGGGTCGAGGCAGCAGCTAAAAATAACAACTTCTGAGCAATCCTAATGCTACAAGCTGCTAACGAGACGATCCCGAAGTGCTGCAACATCATCCCGACGACCCGGAGCTTCAGCTTTCATTTCTTTGTTGTCGGTATTAAGTTGATTACTATTTTTCTCTTTACTTAGCTTGTAATATATTTTTGAGATTATAAGTGTTGCCCAACATAAACGCTCAACGAGCCTGGGCCTTGGAGTAGGAGTCGCTCAAGGCTCCAAACCAAGTAAACTCCTCATGTCTCTGTGGGTGATATTCTCTTTATTACTTTCCGCTGCATTTATTATCTCGATTAGTTTTACGATTCCAAAACGAATGAAATAGCCACGAGCGCTATTCACCCCGCCCCCTCTCTAGCGCTTTCGATCCAACAAAATTTGGCTTTGTTAACATTATATTCGTTTTCTTTATTCCACTGTGTAATTTGTTTTTAAATCACGATTTTCGACGAATGTTATTCACCCCCTCCCCCTCCTCTAGCATCTTTATGATCCAACAAATAGTATCAAAGCAGGTACCACTCTGAATTGGTGCAACCACTAATCAGGCAGGGGTAATTTTCAAACTCTCTTTTAATATTTTTTTCGATTTTGAGCTTTTCGATATAATCCAAATTGGTACAATTACCTCTTTGGATGATTTTTTTCTTGCAAATTACTCTGAATTGATGTAACACCAATCTAGTCTTAATACCTTTATTATCTCCCACACTTCTAATCCAAGACCTAATCTTGGGATTTTTTTCTCTCTTCTCTATGTGCAAGGTTCTATCTCTAAATGGCCCAAATCGAAGGATACATCATCATTCATCCCCCGCTCTTCAACGAGGATGACTTCCCATATTGGAAGAAGCAGATAGAAGTGTATCTGAAGACAAACATTGACCAGTGGTTCAGCATCTACAAGGGATACAAGCCTCTGATCAACAACAACACTGGTATTCTGATGGGCCTTGAAAATTGGACTTCGGAAATGAAAAAGAAGGCGCAAACCAACTTCAAGGAATTGAACACAATCTAGTGCGGACTTATGAAGGAGGAACTGAATTGAGTCAGCTTGCAAGAAAATACAAAGGACCTCTGGGATAAACTCATCAAGTTACACGAAGAAATAAATAATGCAAAGGTAACCAAAATAAATTCACCTCTGAATAAATTTCTTAACATAGAAATGCAAGAAGAAGATAAGGTGACTTGTGATGAAGAATCAGACATCGTCACAACTACCTCGCACTAATGACAATCATACCGGAATCAGAAAGCGAGACGGAACAAGATGACAAGTCCAAATATGAATCAAGTCACAAGTCCACACTCGTTTCCGAAGGTTCGAATAAGGAATCTAAATGGATATTAGACAATGGTTGCTCTCGACACATGACCAGTGATCAAACAATATTTACAAAATTAACCTTCAAAAGACTAGAAAAAGTTGCCTTTGGAAACAACGGTGAGCTAAAGGTAATTAGAATAGGTAACATTGGACTATAATCTAATTTCATTATTAATAAAGTACTCCTTGTTAAAAATTTTAAATTTAACTTACTCAGTGCTAGTTAATTATGTGATTTAGAATATAAGGTTAGGTTTACATTCAATAAATGCTTAATTAAACATATGAAAGACTCAACAATAAAATTAAAAGGACTTTGGAATAATAATATTTATACAATTAACCTAGCTAGCTCCTCACTTAAGTACCACTTGACACAAAAAGAGGAAACCTAGCTGTGACATAGGAGAATGTCACACACTAACTTTATAAACCTCACTAAATTAAATGACTTAGTTAGAGGACTACCAAAACTACCTAACTTAGATTTAACAATTTGTAATGCTTATCAACAAAGAAAATAGACCAAATCAACCCACAAACTAACTAATCAAACTCAAACCAATTCAACACTTGAATTATTACATTTAGATTTATTTGACTCACATGGAATTAAATATATTAATAAAACTTTATACTATCTAGTAAGAATTGATGATTACTCAAGATTTACTTGGATAAAATTCTTAAAAAATAAAAACAAAATATTTGAAATATTTAGTAATTTTTGTAAACAAACTGAAAATGAAAAAGACTCAAAAATCAAAAGAAATAGGAGTGATAACAATGGGAAATTTAAAAATCATAGGTTTACTAAATTCTACTTAGAAAATAGGTACCATCAATAATTCCCATGTCCTAATACATCTCAACAAAATAGAATAATGGAAAAAAATAGAACTCTCCAAGAAGCCATTAGAACAATGTTTAACGAATATCAATTACCAAAATATTTCTGGGTATAAGCTGTTAGTATAGTTTGCTATGAACAACAATAAATAAGAAACATAATAAAACTCCATTTGAAATTTACTATAATAAATTACCTAGTATTAAATAATATACGGTATTTGGATGTCATGTTTACATATTAAATATTTAGGAAAATTTATCTCAAAAGTATAAAATAAAATATTTGTAGGGTATTCCCTAAATAGTAGATGATATAGAGTTTATAATAAAACAACTCTAAGAATTGAGGAAACAACCAATATAAAATTCGACGAAATTACTAACTATAAAGAATCTAACTTAACTCAACCTCAATACCAACTAATTGATTTTGCTAGAGCTAGCACTGATCTAAGGGGAGCAAGTGAAAATCCAATAGACGAATATGAAGTTTAATAAAATCAATCACAAGAAAATGAGCAAACATAAACTGAGCCTTGAACAATAATAGTGAGCTGCTCAGACCACCTAATTGAACAAATTATAGGTGACCAAGACCTAAGAGTTCAGATTAGATTATCTTTCAAAAACCTAAGTTAAATATTTGTAATTTCTAAAATTGAACTCAAAATAGTAGAAGAATCCCTATTTGACCCATACTAGATCATAGTCATGTAGAAAGAACTAGCTGTTGGTTGCTACACTTGGATACCGTTCTAGTTCCCCTGAACAAAATTTGTACAAGCATAGAACTATCCTAGCTACCCATGTGCCCTACTGAAGTTAAATTTGGATTGCAAACGATGTTTAACATTATTAATCCAAATTGTCCTTCAGAAGTTAAACTTGGATTGGAAACAATACTTAACATTTTTACTCCAAGTTTAACCGATGTGGTCTTCCTAAGTTAAACCATATTACAGAAGTTAATTAAATATCTATTTCAAAGATTGGCTTCCAAGTTAAACATGGCAAGGCACTAGGCCTTCTTGGTTATGGGATCATCCACCACTTTCTAGACAAAGCTTTTCAAAGAAATTGGATATTTAACTTCCTACAGTAACCCTAGGTTTAACTACAGAGACATCAATAGAAGCACAAGATCGAAACGTAAAATCGAAACACTAAATCGATAGCACGAAATCAAAACATAAAATCGCTAGCCTCTTGTGTTGGTATTTCAGAATCCATGCAAAGAAAACTAACTAATTAATTCGAAGCGGAAACCATTAATTAGTTATACATTTCTTTGTAGCTAAAGACCTCTTGATCTTCTGTTGTATTCCTCTCCTCCTCTTGGACGTTGTGTGGGCAACGATCTACCAAGATGAAATCCACCTGAACCACTTCTTCTCCTCCAAGACTCTCAAGCCACCAAGGGATGCCAAAATAGGAAACTCCTTCTCTTCTTCTTCTCCTCCAAGTAGTCGGCCATCAAGGAGATGGAACTTCTTTGATGTGCTGCCAGCCTTGAGAGAAAGAAAACAAGGAGAAAGGAGAGAAGAAAGGACCGGCCACCAAAGGAAAAGAAGAGGAGCCGACCACAAGAGAGAGTTTCGGCCACAAGGAAAATAGAAGAGGAGGCAAGGCTAGGTTAGTTTCATAAGACACCCTCTACCTCTCTTTTATAATCCTTGGTCTTGGCAAAAAAAAAAATTTTAATAAAAATTAAAATATCTCTTTTAAATTTCCTATTGTACATGGCAATAAAGGAAAGTTTTAAAATTAATTTCTCTCTTTTAAAACATGTAGACAACTACAAAAAAAAAGGAAAGATTAATTAAAACTTCTCTTTTTAAAAAACATGACTACAAAAAAGAAAAGTTTTATCAAAAATTAAAATTTCTCTTTTAAACATTATAGATAACTACAAATAAGGAAAGATTTTAACAAAATTAGAATCTCTCTTTAATCCTTTGTAGATAGCTATAAAAGGAAAGATTTTAAAATTTAAAACTCTCTTTTTAAAACCATGAGGATGGCTATAAAAGGAAAGATTTTAACAAAAATAAAATCTTCCTTTTATTTCTTTAGTGGACGCTAAAAAGGAAAATTTTAAATCTTTCTTTTAACAAAAAAGAAAAGATTTTAACAAAATAAAGTATCTCTTTTAACCATTGTAGATAACTACAAATAAGGAAAGATTTTAACAAAATTTTATTTTAAAACAAAACTTCCTTTTCTTCCACTAGTGGTCGGCTACATCTTGGACACCGAGATATGCTTGGGCCGGCCACCTCTTGGACTCCAAACAATGCTTGGTCGGCCCCCCTTGCTTCAAGCAAGGATGTGTCTGACCCATTACTTGGGTAAGAAGTGGACTTTATGGATACAAGGCTTTATAGATGCTACAATAGGGATTGAGAGGAAGAATTGGTTTTGGTCTCCCGACGAGCTTGAGCTTCCTGTGTTCGCCCCGAACAACCAACTCAAGTTCATCAATAATAACTCATACCACTAAAGAGTTATTATTGAACTACCGCATCAATCCCATATTACATTATGGGCTCCTTCTTATTATGAGTGCATTAATCTCCCTATGTTTAAGATATCGAATGCCCATTAATTAAATGAGTTACTGACAACTCATTTAATTAATATCTAGCTCCAAGAGTAGTACTGCTCAACTTTATTGTCACGCCGGACTAAGTCTACTTGCAGTGTTTACATGACAATCCTTATGAGCTCCTCAAGGGGACATCATCAACTTAGATTACTAGGACACAATTTCCTTCTATAATCAGCAACACATCATATAAATAATATTATTTCCCAACTTATCGGGCCTCTTGATTCAACGAGCTAAATATCACTCATTGATAAATTAAAGAAATAAATACTAAGTATATGTGCTTGTTATTATTTTGAGATTAAGAGCACACACTTTCATAATAACAAAGGTCCTGTTCTTTTTTACAGTCAGTATAAAAAGAACAACCTCAAATGGTCCCGCTCAATACACTCAAAGTATACTAGTGTAATTTTATAGTCAAGATAAACTAATATCAAATTACACTACAATCATTCCAATAGTTTATCCCATTCCATCTTGGTTGTGAGCAACTATTTATAATTTATAAGGAATTGATAACATGATCTTTTGTGTGACACCACACACCATGTTATCTTCAATATAAATTAAATGAACAACTACATTTAGCATATAAATGTAGATATTTGATCAATGTGATTCTTATTTCAAAATAAATGTTCATACAAAAAACTAAGTTTTTAGTATACATCTTACATTAGCCTAGTTTGAAAGAAATGAAGTTTGAGATTTAGTACCTTTACCCAATAATAAAAAGGTAATAGAAACAAAATGGGTATTTAAAAATAAATTAAGTGAAAATGGAGAAATTGTTAGAAACAAAGTTAGACTAGTAGCTAAAGGGTTTATTCAAGTAGAGGGACTTGACTATGATGAAATATATGCTACAGTAGCTAGATTTGAGTCTATTAGAATGCTACTTAGCTATACAACCCATAAAGGATTTAAGCTTTATCAAATGGATGTTAAATCCACCTTCTTAAATGGGTTAATAAAAGAAGAAGTTTATGTAGGTTAACCAATTGAGTTTGAAAGTATAGATCATCCTGACCATGTGTTTAAACTAAAGAAAGTCTTCTATGGTCTTAAACAAGCACCTAGGGCTTGGTATAAAAGGTTGACCTCCTATCTAATTTCTAAAGGGTTCAACCAAGGTCAAATTGATCCAACTCTATTTGTAAAATCAGTCAAACAAGATATCTTTATAGCCCAAGTATATGTAGACGACATAATTTTTGCTTCAACCAACTCAAATTTTTTACAAGAATTTATAACATTAATGGAACAAGAATTTGAATGAGCTTAGTCTAGGTAAACTAACTTATTTCTTAGGATTACATATTAAACAAACTAATAAAGAAAATTATGTCTACCAACAAAAATACATCAAAGAATTACTTAAAAAATTTAGAATGAAAAATATCAAAGAAATAAAAATACCAATGGTAACTAACACAATCTTAGATAATGATCCAAATGGAAAATTCGTAGATCTAAAATACTATAGGAGTACCATAGGTAACCTTCTATATTTAACTGCAAGTCGACCTAATATTTTATTTGAAGTTAGTATGTGTGATAGACACCAAACCTATCCTAAGGAATCTCACATAACTAATGTAAAAAGAATATTTAGATATTTGAAAGGCACACCAAATGTGAAAATTTGGTACCCTAGAACACCTAATTTTGAACTACTAGGTTAGTCTGACTCAGATTATGTCAGTTGTAAACTAGATCGTAAAAGTACAAGTGGTGGATGTCAATTACTTGGACCATCAATTGTCAACTGATTTAGTAGAAAATAACACTGTGTTGAAGTCGAGTACATAGCAATGGGTGAGTGTGTAGCACAACTAGTATAAATGATGCACACATTAAAAGACTTTAACTTATAATATAAAAATGTAAAAATCTATATTAATAACATCAGTTCCATTAACTTAACTAAAAATCCAGTGTATCATTCAAGAACCAAACATATTAAAATTAAACGTCATTTTATTAGAGATCATGTCACCAAAGGAGACATTGAACTCAACTATGTTGAGTCTAAGTCAAATTTAGCTGACATTTTCACTAAACTATTACCAGAATCTAAATTCAGTAATCTACGAAGACGATTGGGAATGTACACGATAGACTAGGACTTTTATTATCAAATAAATTTTCAAGTGATTTGCAAATTCTAGGAAAATTATTTACTTATTTTTCTAAAAATTTTCTATTTCTCTAGTGTTGCAAAATTGTTTTGGCCTTAGTCTAGATCAAACTCATAGAAAGCATGATTCTATAGATCGAGGAATCGAGTATCTCACAAACATACTAGGTTACCTTGATTGTGTATTTAAAAATAAAGAATGATGTAAGATGCGTAGGCATTTTGCCTAGACTTCAGATGCTTATATCAGTGCATCAACATAAGTATAAGTGAGAAATACCAAAATACAATGATCAATTTAAGCAATCCTTCTTAATAAACAATAAGCTGGATCACATTTTGTTTAACTTGACTAACCAAGTGAACACTACTATCTTCTAGTAGATAGTTAGTAACTAACAGTTAGACATGTATTAAGGATATTGGTAATTGAATGATTATTTTTAATAAAGATATCAGATTAAGGAGGAGGATTTGCTTGGATAACTTAAAAATATTTTTTTAAAAAAATTACTTTGAAAAATACATAACTTTAAAGTTTTTGAAAAATTAGTTTTAAAAAAAAAATGAGAAAATTCTTTTGAATCCATACTCTCAAGAGTACTTTTAAAATATTTCTTTCTTAATTTTTTAAAAACATTTACTAATTTTTTTTTGGAAAATGTTTGCCAATTTTTTTTTTTTAAAAACTACTTCCTTAGAAATTTTTTGAAAATGTTTCTTTTAAAATTTCCCTTTGAATTTTTTTTCAAAATATTTTTTTAGAAAATTTTTCTTTAAAATTATTAAAAATCTCTCTTAGAAAATTTTTATTTAAAAATATTTTAAAATTCTTATTTAAAATTTTTTTTCTTTATAATTATTTTGATAAACTTACTTTGAAAATTTTTTAAAGACAAACTTTTTGAAAAAACTTTACACAAAAGTTACTTTGAAAATATTTCTTAAAAAAGTATTTTTTAAAAAATTATTTCGTTAAAATTACTTTGAAAATTATGTTTTTTTAAATTTATTTTATAAATATTTATTCATAAATTTTTGAAAAATTTACTTAGGAATTTTTTTTTTAAGAAAAACCTACTTAGCCAATTTTTAAAAAAGTTTACTAAGAATTTTTTTTTGAAAAGTATACTTAAAAAATTTTCAAAAAGTTTAATCAGAAATTTTTTAGTTTACTTTGAAATTCTTTCTCAAAAGCTTACTTTAAAAAGTTTTTTTTTAAATTTACTCAGGCACTGTTGAAAATTTTACGTAGAATTTTTTTAATACACTTAGAAATTGTTTTATACTTAAAAAGTGTTCATAATGCAATTTTTTAAAAACTGAAGTGTTATTCAAACCTCTTCTTGTGAAAGGTAAATAATTGAAAGGGAGATCCAATAAAAGCATGTTTCCGATTGAGGAAATTATAGGTATTAGTCTAACCTAGGTTCATTTAAGAAATCTAAATTAAAATCTTGATTATATCATGCTCTCGGAGAGATATGATATAATTACTACTACTATCCTATTGTGTTGTGCTAACTTTATTTTGCAAGATAAATATATTTTTATTTACTTGGGCTAACTCATTTTTACAGGAAAGGAATGCTGAAAAAAGAGGACTGGGAGCGTCCAGAAGGAATCCGTGCGCCATGACTCCGAGCGCCCGGAGTTGGTCTGGGCGCTCAGACCATCCTCGCCCGAGAGGCTTGGCTAGGCACCCGGGCGGTTCAGGCGCCCGAGGTTGGTCCAGGGGCCCGGACCACAAATTTCATTTAGAAGCTGAGTTGGAGCACGATGACGGCCAAATCCACGTCGACAGTCTAGGCGCTCGGAGGAGGTCCGGGCGCTCGAAAATGGATAAACTTGACGAATCAAGTTTTGACGAGGCCACATCAGTAATGGTTCAGGTGCCAGAGGGATTCCAGACACCCAGAATGGGCCTATATAAAGGACTTCAACCAGCAGTTTCAGTATAACATATGCTACAAGTTTCATTCTTGCATGCTGCTTCGAAAGGCTCTGGTGACACCGAAAGACTGCTCCAAAGTTTGAAGAACGAAAGATTTCAATTTCCTTTCTATTTGTCGGTAATAATTAATTTCAATTCTTGTACTCAATTTTTGTAACTCATTATTTGAACTGATAGTGATTGTCCAACGAAAGCGATCGAAAATCGCGGACCTTAGAATATGAGTCGTCACAGGCTCCGAATTAAGTAAAATTTGACTTTATTAGCATTGTATTTATTTATTTTATTATGCTGGGGAACTTGTTTTAAATTGTAATTTTCGACGAACGTTATTCATCTCATCTAGCGTCTTTATGATCCAACATGATTTACCTCCATTCCATATGCTCTGGGGTAGACATTGAGGGCCCCTGGGGCTAGAGGATGGATCCTCTGGTCTGGAAATTACGAACTAGAGGATAGTTCACAGCATGGATTAGTTAAATTTGATGGACCCCACCTGTTTAACAGGTAGGGTCCATCACAATCACCAATCAGATTTTGCAGACTACCATCTAATCCGTAAATTACGGACCAAAGGATCCCGCTTGCCGGGGCTATGGAACACCGATAAAAGTGCTCAGTTGTCTCCCAAACACCTATGGTTCAATTCTCAACTATAGCACATTTGTAGAGATTTTTTTTTTTTTTCTAAATGAGATAAGTAGGATGTTGAACTTCTGACGGTAAATTAGAGAAAAATCTCCAATCATAATGTTAACTTTGCATGCAATCCCCATGTCCAAAAAATTTTGTTTCCACTCACTGCATGCAAAGTATTACTTATTTCAACTCCCTCATGCAAATATTGTTACCTAAATTGCCCCTCAGATTTTTTAGGTACAAAAAGTCTAAAATTAAATACAAAAAGTCCAAAAATGAGTATAATTCTTCTTAGAGTCAGCACTTTATATTAAAATCGAGTATATTTTTCTATTAAAATTGTCCCTCTTATTTTTTAGGTATAAAAGTCTAAAAACAAGTATAATTCCTGTTAAATTCAGCACTTTACACTAAAATCCAACACTCTATACTAGGATCGAGTATATTTTCTATCGAAATTAACCCTCATATTTTTCGGTATAAATAGTCTAAAAATGAGTATAATTCCTATTGAATTCAGCACATTAAACTAAAATCGAGTATATTTTGAGATAAAAAAAAATCGTACTCAATTTGATAGAAAATATACTACATTCTAAGTTAATATACTCAATTTAAGAGGATTTATATTGATTTTTAGACTTTTTGTACTTAAAAATATCATGTACAATTAGGTAAAGATGTTTGACTGGGGAGTGAAAATAAAGATTTTTATGAATGAGGATTGCATGCAAAAATTTGTTTGCCAATAGGGATTACATGCAAAATTACCCAACTTCTGAACCGCCCATCATTAACTAGCTTGATTAATTTTTTTTTTTTTTGATAGACATTGAGGGACGAAGGGTGATTACATTTATAGTGCAAGGTTATAAATATAAACATCAGTTATAAATTTGATTCCCAATTCTCGATTATCTCCAAAACTTAATTTCGTTAATTAATTAATTTTTAATTTTATACATAAAATTTTGACATTGTTTTAAAAAATAGAATTTTTTTATCAAAATTAATTATTATAAATAATTTTAATAATAAAAAATAGAAAATAAAAATGACAATCTCACACTTAAGAATTTAATTTATTAAATTTTTATAATTAATTGGGATTTCTTAAAAAGTCGTTTAGATTTTTTATACATGTCTGTTAGGTTTTTTTTATTAGTTTAAACAATAAATCGTCTCTATAAAAAGGGTTTAAAGGTCGGACGTTTTGAGACAGGATCGGAAAAAAGCCTTGAGATACCGCCGAAACCTACTTCCGGCGAAACCTACTTTCGGCGATGGGCAAGGCGATGGAAACCGGGTTGGAATACTTCTCTTTGCTCTCTTACGTATGCCAGGAACTGGAATCCCACGTCGGTTCCGGCGACAAGGTTCTTGCAGAGTTCATCACCGATCTCGGCCGCAACTCTGAGGCCGTCGACGACTTTGAATCCAAGCTAAAGGAGTTTGGGGCTGGCAATTTTCCGGACTACCTCGTTCGTTCCCTCCTCACCACGATCCATGCCATCCTTCCCCCCACCTTCAAGACCAGCAATAAATCCGCCGAAAAGGCTTTTCCTGACGAGAAATCATCCGCCTTCACCGCTCTCTCCCGCCCAGACGGCCGCTATCGAACCAGGGAGCTCCGTTTGGAGATCGAGATGGACGCCGATCGCAATGCGGAGGACGAGCGCAGGAAATCTGATCGGGATAGGGGCTGCAAACGTGACCGTGAGCGGAATGAACGGTACAGAAACTATCGTGATAAAGAACGACATAGGGGCAGAGATAGAGATCGGAGTCGCGACTGCAACAGAGATCGGGAAAGAGGCAGATATGGAGAAAGGGAAAGAGACAGAGAGAGGGATCATAGATGGAAGAATCATAGAGTTCTTGACGAAGATGAAGAAGAGGAGGAGCAGCACAAAGAGAGGAGGCATCCTGCTCAACCTCGCAGAACTTCTGATGAACCAGAGCTTTATGCAATCTACAAAGGAAGAGTTTCGCGGGTTATGGACATTGGGTGCTTTGTCCAGCTGAATGATTTGAGGGGAAAGGAAGGTCTGGTTCATGTCTCACAGATTGCCGGTAGGAGGATTGCCAATGCAAACGATGCAGTTAAGAGGGGCCAAGAAGTTTTTGTGAAGGTCATTCCAGCGTCAGGGCAGAAGCTTAGCTTATCCATGAGGGATGTAGATCAGAAAACTGGCAAAGATCTTCTTCCGATGAGGAAAAGCTCGCAGAATGAAGCACATATGGTGAACCCAGCAAGTGGGAAAGGAGGCCCGGCGAAGAGGTTAGGTCTTTCAGGGGTTACTATTGTTGAGAAGGATGAAGATGGACCGTCAAGGCGGCCGCTCAAGAGAATGAGCTCGCTTGATAGATGGGAGGCAAATCAGTTCAAAGCTGCTATTGGTATGCATGCCGGTGACTATGCAATGTTCGATGATGATGGAGATGGGATCTTGTATCAGGACGAGGGTGCTGAGGAGGAGATAGAGATTGAGCTCAATGAGGATGAACCTGCCTTCTTGCAGGGGCGGAGTCGTTTTTCGATTGATATGTCGCCTGTCAAAATTTTCAAGAACCCGGAGGGATCTTTGGGCAGGGCTGCTGCACTGCAGTCGGCTCTCATCAAGGAGAGAAGGGAGTTAAGGGAGCAGCAGCAGAGGACAATGCTAGACTCAATTCCTAAAGATCTCAATCGTCCCTGGGAAGATCCAATGCCGGAAACTGGCGAGCGGCATCTTGCACAGGAACTTAGGGGAGTGGGATTGTCAGCCTATGAGATGCCGGAATGGAAGAAAGATGCTTATGGAAAAACGGTAACGCTTGGGCAGAGATCAAAGTTGCCAATACAGGAACAAAAGCAGAGCCTTCCTATTTATAAATTGAAAAAGGAGTTGGTTCAAGCTGTGCACGACAATCAGGTTCTTGTTGTGATTGGTGAGACTGGCTCAGGGAAGACAACACAGGTGACTCAGTATCTTGCTGAGGCAGGATACACAACAAGAGGGAAAATTGGGTGCACACAACCTCGAAGGGTGGCAGCCATGTCTGTTGCAAAGCGGGTGGCTGAAGAATTTGGTTGTCGCCTGGGTGAGGAGGTTGGTTATGCTATTAGGTTTGAAGACTGTACTGGCCCTGAGACTGTGATCAAATACATGACAGATGGTATGCTTCTCCGGGAGATTTTAGTTGATGAAACTCTATCACAGTACTCAGTAATTATGTTGGATGAAGCTCATGAAAGGACCATCCATACTGATGTTCTCTTTGGGTTGCTAAAGCAGCTTGTGAAGCGAAGACCAGATCTTCGGTTGATTGTGACATCTGCTACACTGGATGCAGAGAAATTCTCTGGCTACTTCTTTAATTGCAACATTTTCACCATTCCTGGAAGAACTTTCCCAGTGGAGATACTTTATGCTAAGCAACCGGAAACCGATTATCTGGATGCAGCACTAATCACTGTTTTGCAGATACATTTGACGGAACCTGAAGGAGATGTACTTCTCTTCTTGACTGGCCAAGAAGAGATTGATCATGCCTGCCAGTCTCTGTATGAGAGAATTAAAGGGTTAGGAAAAAATGTGCCTGAGTTGATAATCTTGCCGGTATACAGTGCACTTCCCAGTGAAATGCAGTCCAGAATTTTTGAACCTGCTCCTCCTGGGAAGCGGAAAGTAGTTGTGGCTACCAACATTGCAGAAGCTTCATTGACCATCGACGGTATTTACTATGTCGTGGATCCTGGCTTTGCTAAACAAAATGTCTACAACCCCAAGCTTGGGCTTGATTCACTAGTTATTACTCCCATCTCACAAGCATCAGCAAAGCAGCGAGCTGGCCGTGCTGGGCGTACTGGTCCTGGTAAATGTTTCCGACTATATACAGAGAGTGCTTACCGAAACGAAATGTCTCCAACAACAATTCCAGAAATCCAGAGGATCAATCTTGGCATGACAACTCTTAATATGAAGGCTATGGGTATAAATGACTTACTATCCTTCGATTTCATGGATCCTCCATCACCTCAAGCCCTCATTTCTGCTATGGAACAACTATATAGTCTTGGAGCCCTTGATGAGGAAGGGCTTCTGACAAAATTAGGTAGAAAAATGGCTGAGTTCCCATTGGATCCTCCTTTATCAAAAATGCTTCTCGCTAGTGTGGACCTTGGATGCAGTGATGAAATTTTGACCATCATAGCAATGATTACGACTGGGAACATTTTCTACAGACCGAGAGAGAAACAAGCCCAGGCAGATCAGAAAAGAGCAAAATTCTTTCAGCCAGAAGGGGATCACTTAACACTGCTGGCTGTATACGAGGCATGGAAAGCTAAAAACTTTTCAGGGCCTTGGTGCTTTGAGAATTTTGTGCAGTCCCGTTCGCTTAGGAGAGCTCAGGATGTGAGGAAACAACTTCTTACTATCATGGACAGGTATGTCATTCATTATCTAACAGACTTGTTTGCCATGTCTATCACATTCTTTGCTAATTCACCACTAAATGTCTAATTTTCATTGTTTTTTACTACTAGCATTACATTATATTTGTCAAAATTGGCTCATGATCGACCAGTTAAGTCTGAATAGTCTATGCAAACAGTCATTTGAGAAAGTCATTATCCGTATAATACTAGACGTAAATATTTTGGGTTTATTGTCCTTGTCAAATTGTGATATTGTTCACACTTTGATGCAGCTTGTCATTGCCAGACTTTTAACTGATAATTTATCTCACATTTCAGATATAAGCTCGATGTTGTTAGTTCTGGAAAAAATTTCACAAAGATAAGTAAGGCCGTCACAGCGGGTTTCTTCTTTCACGCAGCAAGGAAGGACCCTCAAGAAGGGTACAGGACGCTAGCCGAAAAGCAATCTGTGTACATCCACCCCAGCAGTGCTCTATTTCAAAGGCAACCAGACTGGGTGATCTATCATGAGCTCGTCATGACAACCAAGGAATACATGAGGGAAGTTACGGTCATCGACCCCAAGTGGTTGGTGGAATTAGCTCCAGCACTTTACAAGACATCAGATCCTACCAAGATCAGTAAACGTAAGAGGCAGGAGCGTATCGAGCCGCTCCACGACCGATATCATGAGCCTAACTCGTGGCGTTTGAGCAAGCGCCGAGCTTGAGGCTGTCTCCGGCAATTTCTCTTCTAGTTTTAGAAAGTTTTTTGTTGTCATTTTGTAATGTGATCTATGGAATAGAAGTTTTAGCCCTTTTTTTTTTTTTTGTAAATCTTCTTTGGCTTTTCCTACGCAACTGTGATTGCTGTATTTAGTGAATTAGTGGTTAAAACTATATACGACTGGAATTATATTCCAAGGAAGATATTTTTGACATTTTTGTCAGTAGATTATTATGCACTTGTAGGTGTTTTTTTAAAAAAAATTCTATTTTAGTTAATACTAGATATTTAGCTTACGTTGATTAGTTTTTAGATAATTGTTTTGATTTTATAAAAATTTAGAATAAATTAAAAAATACTCAGCATTTTATTAGCATTGTTAGGTGAATTATTTATTAATTCATGAGATTTATTAAACATTAAGCATGTCTCCGGACATTTGTAGGCGTAGAAAAGTGGGATGTACCCCCTTTTGTTTTCCAACAAATTAAAGTAATTTGGATTGAAAAAGCTTCTTTTATTGAAATATATTTAAAGATGAATTTTTTATTAATTTGAAATAAAAAAATATTCTAATTTCTTAATTTGACCTACAATGTGGGTAGATATTTTGACTTACAATAAACAAATAATATTTTTTAATATATTAAAGTAATCACAAAATAGAAACGATAAGTATATAAATTATTCTATAGTCAATTTAAATTAAAATTACTATTATTAATAATATTTATTTATTTGCTGAACATTGAGTTGCTTTAGATGTAAACAATTTATATTGTTTTAATTTTTGTTATTTTATAATAATTATTTAATCAATGCATAACTATTTTAAATTTTTTGATAATTTTTTAATTTATAATATTTTATGATTTTTTTTAAATGCATAGCTGATGTACAGGTTTTCAAATTTTACAGCAAAATTTTTATATTTATTTTAAAAAAATATAGATAGATATTTTTGATAAATTTTTTAAAATGTAAAGCTTAATTTTCTTAATTTTTATGATACACTTTAGAATTGATAATTTTTTAAAAAATATATTATTTTCAAAAAGTTATAAGTTAGGTATTCATTTTTAAAATATGCAATTGTATATATTATATTTGATTTTTTAAGCAAGTGAGTATTATTTATTTATTTATTTATATATTTTTATAATTTATATATTTTCATATGTCATTAGGATAAATCCGAAAAAGCACCTAGAGATATGACAATCACGGACTTTCTAAAATTAATCACGACAAATGTTCTGATTGACGCCATTGTTGCCTTGCCACTTGGTGAAGGAGGACAGTGGTCAATGACACGTGGAAGTCAAAGTCAAGAGAGTCAGCCCAATGGTCTTGTCGATCGGATAGGTCACTTCGCCGATCGGTCTGGATAGCGCCCAGGCCGGACGAAAATAACTCGATCGCAGGCCGGGGTTTCCGATGCTTAGAGGTTCTCGTATAAAAGAGTCGATGCGCTGAGCGGCTCGTCCGCTCGGCCGAGCTACCCAACAACTAAGGCTGTATGCCCGTCCGAGCCTGCGACCGAGTGACTCGCTCGCTCGACCCAGTATGTTTTTCACTCCCGGACGCCAAGAAGGCCGAGCGGCCTTCCCGCTCAACCTAGTAACGGACAAGAGACAGAAGAGGACAAAACGGACAGCTAGCGATATCTTTCTCGAGACATGCGTCGTCGACAGACAGCATGGTCGGCGACCGGAGATATGCTCAGACGGTTGCGGTATGGCGCCAAGCACACTTTTCTGACACGTCCATTTTGAAGTATGCTTTAAGGAGCGTGCACGCCTTGGGAAGCATACGCACGCTCCCCCGGGATCCTATATAAGGACCCCTAGACTTCAACGGAGGTATGCGCGATTTTTCACTGTAGCTACAGTCTCGTTACTCTGCCTCTACTTCATCTTGCCATCGCCTGACTTGAGAGTCGGAGGGTTGTCACCGGGAACCCCTTCCCGACTCGGCTTTATTGTAGGTTCGCCGGAGGTCCACGTCATCTTGAAGGCCATCCGGAGACATCATAGAGAGCCACGTCCCCAGTACCCGTCGACTCGACTCTTGGACAGGATCAAATTGGCGCCATCTGTGGGAACACACCTGAATCCGAGCCGAGAAGATGGAGGAAGCTGGACGTTCACACACTGTGACGCTCTCTCCCGAAGAACTCGACGCGCTCGTCCAGGCGCGAGCGGCAAATATAATGGGGTAGCAGCAGAAGGTGCAAGCCACCTCGGCATCCGGCGGCCGAGCGGCATTGGAAGACTGACCGGAGCAATTTTCTACCTGGGCGTAGAATAAGGGGCAGACCGGCACGCTAGGAGAGGTGCCGCCCGCTCCAATCTCATTCCATCGGGCTCTATTCCAAACTCCCTCCGAACTCATCCAGGCCAACCAAGGGTCATCCGATGAGGCTCCCGTTCGGGACGTTAAGAAGGGCAAGGCGCCTCGGACCAATGCTTTGCCCGAGCGAATCAATCGCCAGTTCTCAGAGGCGATTCTACAGGATCCGCTCCCGAAGCACTATGCCCCGCTGGCAATTGAAGAGTATAATGATGCGACTGACCCAGACAACCATCTCGGTAAGTTCGACAACATTGCTACTCTCCATCAATACACTGACGGAGTTAAATGTCGAGTCTTCCTCACTACATTATCCGGCTCAGCGCAACGATGGTTCCGGAGACTGCCGGACGGGTCAATTCGGAGCTTCAAAGACTTCCGGACGATATTCCTCCACCACTTAGCTAGCAGCCGACGCTATCAGAAGACCAGTGTCAACTTATTTTCTATGAAGTAAGGGTCAAGAGAGACCCTCCGAGCCTACATCCAACGCTTCAACCAGGCAGCCATGGATATCCCTACGGTCTCATCCGAGACAATGATGCACACTTTCACTCAGGGCTTAGTCGACGGGGATTTCTTCCGCTCGCTCATCCGAAAGACGCCCCGCGACTACGACCACATGCTGAAGAAGGCAAACGAATATATCAACGTGAAAGAAGCTCAGGCGGCCAGGAGGAAAGAAGCCCCATCCAAGCCTTCAGCTCCGGTAGAGCGGAGGCCGCAAGCCAGCAACCAGCCACCAAGAGGGCCTCGTGTCGAGGGAATGTGCCCTCATCAGGAAACAAGGCCGTACGCTGTCCAACATGTGGCAGCCAATCGACCCAAGCAAAAAGGAAAGGTATGGACTCCCATATTTTGTTCGCTTCATCAGTCAGCAACCCACAACACCCACGATTGTCGGAGTCTTGGCCCGATTGCTCACCCGGGGTCGAGAAGCTATCAACGCCGATCACCTTCACTCGATCGACACCATTGACACTAGAGTATCGGGCGGCGGGTGGCTAGGGAGTCCCCCGAACGGCAGCATCATCATCAACTAGGGGTCAATCCCCGAATCTCGCAGGACTAAATGAGACCGTCCACTCGGGAGAAAGAAAACAGGAGCAACACTGCTCGGGGCGAGATCAACATCATTGCTGATGGACCAACAGGAGGTGACTCAAACTGGGCCAGGAAGTCACACGCTCGACAGTTAAGGATCCATGCAGTAGGGTGCAGTCAAGAGTGGGCGCAGGGCCCTGAGATTAGCTTTGGACCCAGAGACCTTGAAGGAGTAGAAGTACCGCATGACGACACACTCATCATTCGAGCAGTAATAGCAAATTATACTATTCACCGAATATTCATTGATACAGGTAGCTCGGTCAACATTATTTTTAAGAAGGCGTTCGATCAACTGCAAATGGACCGAGCCGAATTGCTGCCCATGACAACCTTGCTGTACGGATTTACTAGCAATGAAGTTCTGCCAGTCGGGCAAACCCGGTTGGCCATCTCGCTAGGAGAAGAGCCGCTGCGGAGGACGCGGACCACAAACTTCATTGTGGTCGATGCCCCCTCCGCCTACAATGTGATACTGGGGCGACCGACTCTCAATGAGTTCCAGGCGGGCGTTTCCACTTTTTGCAAAAGATCAAGTTCCCCATGGAGAACAAGGTGGGAGAAGTCCGGGGAGATCAGCTGGTCGCCCGGTGATGCTATGTGGAGATGATCCGAGCAGAATCGAGGTCCGCTCGGAAAGCGCCGCACCTAGAGGTAAACACCATAAACGAAAAGCCTCCGACTTTAGCTTATGAAGAAAAGGAAGAGGTGCAGATCCAGACGAGCTGACCGGAGGCCACCACATTCATTGCATCCGACCTGGAGGCGGGCCGGAAGGAAGAGCTGATCAAGTGCTTACGGCGCATCCACGACGTCTTTGCGTGGTCAACACACGACCTACCAGGCATCTCGCCTAGCGTCACGCAACATGAGCTCCATGTCCAGTCGGATGCACGGCCCGTGAAGCAGAGGAAGAGGGATTTCAGTGTCGAGCAGAACGTCATCATCCGAGCGGAGGTCGAGAAACTTCTAGAGGCCGGTCATATACGAGAGGTGCAATTCCTGAGCTGGCTTGCAAATGTGGTGCTAGTCTCCAAACCAGGTAACAAGTGGAGGGTCTGCATTGACTTCTGGGATCTGAACAAGGCATGCCCAAAAGACTTTTATCCCATGCCCCGAATCGACCAAATGGTGAACTCCACCGCTGGGTGTGAGCTAATATGCATGCTGGATGCCTATAAGGGATACCACCAAGTCCCGCTCGCCAGAGGTGATCAGGAGAAGGTAAGCTTCATCACGACGGATGTCACCTACTACTACAATGTGATGCCGTTCGAACTGAAGAACGCCGTGGCTACATATCAGCGGCTCATGAACAAGGTGTTCCGGAAGCAGATCGGGTGGAACTTGGACGTATATGTCGATGACATACTTATTAAATCACTCCGAGCGGCCGACCTTTTTGCAGATATAGAGGAGACCTTCCAGACACTGAGGGCGTACAGAATCAAGCTGAATCCCCAGAAGTATTTATTCGGAGCGAAGAGCGATCGCTTTTTGAGCTATATCATCACCGAGCGGGGCATAGAGGCAAATCCCAGCAAAGTGAAGGCATTGCAAGACATGTCACTTCCCAGAAATCTGAAGGAAGTACAACGCCTTACCGGTCGGATAACAGCCCTTTCACGGTTCATATCCAAAACGGCCGATCGGAGCTTGCCCTTTTTTAAGATTCTGCACTGAGCCACCAAGTTCCATTGGGATGAAGAATGTGATTGGGCCTTAGAAGAATTGAAGGTTTATCTGAACTCTTTACCTGTATTAGCTAAGCCGACTATCGGCGAGCCACTCTGCATTTACTTATCCTTAACCAAACATGCTGTTGGCTCAGCATTAGTACGACCAGACGACGAAGAACAACCAGTGTATTTTCTGAGTCACATTTTAAAGGATGCTGAATCCCGCTACACTGGCCTCGAGAAGCTTGCCTTCGCATTGGTCCTCGCCGCCTAGAGACTCCGGCACTACTTTCTCGCACACACAATTGTCATCATGACGAACAACCTTTTGGGAAGAGTACTTCTTAATCCCGAGGCATCCGGATGATTGATCAAGTGGATAATAGAGATCAGTGAGTTCGACATACAGTATCAACCCCGGATAGCCATTAAAGCCCAATCATTGGCAGACTTCGCCACCGAAGTGCAAAACCTCGAGCCTGAGGCCACTTGGAAGGTATATGTGGACGGGTTGTCCACAAGGCAGGGAAGCGGCATCGACATTCTGTTAATTTCACCACAAGATGAGCGTATGCATCTATCCGTTCGGCTAGACTATCGCGCTACTAACAATGAGGCAGAGTATGAGGCCCTCATAGCTGGTCTGTAGGACGCTCGGCACGTAGGAGCTAGTAAGGTTCTAATTTATTCAGACTCACAGTTGGTCACTTAGTAGCTCTCGGGAGCCTTCGAGATAAACAACGCAAGGCTGAAGATGTACACGGAGGCCTTCGAAAAGCTCAAGGCCAACTTCAACGAAGTCAGTCTGCAGAAACTTCCTTGAGCGGATAACCAGACGGTGGATGAATTGGCCAAACTTGCGAGCTCGATATCACCGATCGTCATCCAACAATCGATTGAGTGGGTATCCTTAATAGCTCACATTGACAGGATGGAGGGCCTCGCGTATCTGAGCAACTGGAGGACGGCCATAGTGGAATTTTTGCGATCGGGAGCTACGCCGTCCGATCGGGGAGAAGCTCAGTTGTTGAGAAAGAGGGCTGGTCGGTTCACCCTCATCATGGGGCAGCTTTACAAAAAGACTTTTTCCATACCGCTGCTAAGATGTGTCAGCTCGGAAGATGCGGAATACATTTTATAGGAAGTGCATCAAGGATCCTACGGAGGACATCCGAGCGGTCGTTCGCTGGCAAGGAAGATTCTGCTGGCCGGGTACTTTTGGCCAACTCTCTAGGAAGATGCTGCTCGGATCGTCGCTACTTGCCTGTCCTGTCAGAAGTATCACAAATTCGCCCATCGACCAAAAGAGAAAATGAAGGCGTCTACAGTATCCTACCCGTTCGACTAGTGGGGCATGGACATTGTGGGACAATTCCCTATGGCGACCGGGCAGTGAAAGTTTTTGCTCGTGGTGGTGTACTATTTCTCCAAATGGGTCGAGACTGAGCCACTGGCAAAAATAACCGAGCAAAAGGTCCAGAAGTTCATCTGGCAGCACATAAAATATTGGTTCGGCATCCCACGTCGGCTCATGTCCGACAATGGACGGCAGTTTGTCGGACGACAGCTCCGAGAATGGTGCGAGGGGTACGACATTCAACACTTCACTTCCGTAGCCTATCCACAAAGCAACGGGTAGGTCGAAGTCGCCAATCGGGAGATCCTTAGGATTCTTCGAGTTCGGTTCGACCATGTCGGAGGCAGCTGGGTAGATGAGCTCCCAGGCATATTATGGGCGATCCACACTACCCCTAAGGAGGGAACGGGGGTTACGCCTTTCCACCTAGTGTACGGAGGGGAGGCTGTCGTTCCCGTGGAGGTCGGAGTAGAATCTGATCGGGTGCAACAATACGACGTGAGTAACGCCGAACGGAGGCAGCTGGAACTGGACTTGATAGACGAGGTGCGAGCCAAAGCAGCCGCCCGACTAATGACGTATCAACAGAGAATGAAGCAGAATTATAACAGGCGAGTGATTTCTAGGGCATTCCAGGTCGGCGACTTTGTATGGAAGAAAGTGAAGCCGGTTGGTGATGTGAGCAAGCTGGAGGCTCCTAGGGCGGGGCCCTTCAAAGTCATCGAGAGGCTCTGATCCCGCCTACTACCTGGAAGATGAAGACGGACGACAGCTGGAACGACCATGGAGCGCTATACATCTCCAGCCGTACCGGGCTGGGTGAAAGGTGCGCCAATGTAATCAGTTATGTGTATTTCCGTTCTTTGGTACCCTTTGACTGCAGGAATGAAATCATGAAACACAAGGGTATAACAAGTTCGCACCGAACGACTATGCTCTATCAAACCGTCGAGCGGAGACGTTAAACTCTAGAGTCGAACCGGTGACTATAAACCCCCCGGCCTGAAGACTGTCGAGCGGCGACGTTAAACTCTAGAGTCGAACTGGCGACTATAAAACCCCCGGCTTGAAGACCGTCGAGCGACGACGTTAAACTCTAGAGTCGAACCGGCGACTATAAACCCCCCGGCCTGAAGACCGTCGAGGGTGACGTTAAACTCTAGAGTCGAACCGACGATTGTAAACCCCCCAGCGTGAAGATCGTCGAGCGGCGATGTTAAACTCTAGAGTCTAACCGGCGACTATAAACCCCCCGGTCCGAAAACCGTCGAGTGACGACATTAAACTCTAGAGTCGAACCGGCGACTATAAACCCCCCGGCTTGAAGACCATCGAGTGGCGACGTTAAACTCTAGAGTCGAACCAGCGACTATAAACCCCCCGGCCTGAAGACCGTCGAGCGGCGACGTTAAATAACAGAGTCGCGCGGCGACTATAAAGCTCTGCCTTGGCATCATTTCAATCTGACATGGGTCCTACGGAAAAGGGGTGGTCCTGTACTCGCTTGTCAAGTAGCAGATCGAAGATCAAAAGACGAGGCTCTCACGAATTCGACAGCGATCAAGGGAGCAGGTAACTCGCTCGGATACACATAGCGATAGAACAAGCAAACAATGGAAAGCCCAAGTAAGTTCATTAATCAAAATAGTCCGAGCGACCAGAACATGCAGTAAGATAGGTTGAACGACCAGTACATAACAGCAAGTTTACTCAAGATAACCAAAAATATCATCAGGGATCGTGGTAAGGAGCTCGACATGATCCTGGATCGAAATATTAAAATCCTCTGGAAGATGGCCCTTTGTCTTCAGATAATCAGCTGTGGCGGTGATGGTGAGCTCGAACGCATGGACGAGCCGAGCGCAGGCTTTCTCAACAAATTTCTCCGAGTGGATGTAGTTCTACTGCGTGACAGCGAACTGGATCGGCTCGGCCTCTTGATATTCTTTGAGGGCGGCTCGGGAGGCCTCAAGTGCATCCTGAAAGGTCTTCAGGTCACCCTGGAGAGCGATCACCTTCGCCGAGCAGCCCTCTTTCTCGGCGGTGAGCAGATCAGTTAACTCCTTGACCTTCTGCTCGAGCACTCGGCCTCGACATTCTTTGCCTCCAGGTCGGTGACAACCCTATTCTTTCTGGTGTTGGCCTGCTCGATCTTTTTGGCATAGGTCTTGACCTCGGGTCTAGAGCCGATCCACCATAGTCTGCAGGCCAGAGGATTTGTACTGCTCGGCCTCAAGGAACCTCTTGGTCTTGTCAAGCTCCGCCTTTAACACGGCGTAAGGGGGGCCTTGAGGGGGAGCCCCACCAAAGACCTTGAGCTTTTTGAACTCCTCTTCTAGGAGCACCAGGCGGTTGCTTACCGCAATGCTTTCCACCCAATACTGCAACCAGATCGGAAGGGAAAGGGTCAGTGCCGAACCGAAAGGAAAAAGAGAAGGTTATAATAACAGTTACCCCGGTGACCTGTTGTATGTGGTTGTTGCCGAGCAGCCCGTGGGCATCAGAGCCACGCGCGCTCGAGCGTCCTCCTAAACTTTCGCGAGGGGTCCCCGGATGGTTATTAAGTGTTCGGGGCTCGCCGGCTGTTCGACCGTCTGTAGATATTCCTCTGTCGGTAGGTGGAGTAAGGCCTTGATAGTCCTGCGCCGGCCCGGGGTTGACTGAGCAGACGCTGAAGGGGCAGAAGACTGGCCGACTGGATCGGAACGGATGAGGGATTGCCTGATTGTCCGTTGAGCAGGAGGAAGTGAGCTGAGGGGCTGAGCAGCAATGGGGTCGGAAGGCCAATCGCCTTGAGAGGGGGTTTGGTCGGAAGATAGCGTTTCCACAGTCGCCGGAGCCAATGAATGGGGATCGTCCATCTGCTCGGACACGTGTACGGCTGAGGTGGCCGAGCAGGTTTGTGTGCTCGTTCGGCGGCATTTGCGTCCAACCAACGGAAGTTCATCATCGGAAGACCCGACTTCCTCGGGCCGAATGGCCGGTTGAGTACCTGACGGAGCGGTCTCTCCTGCTGCATCGGTAGTAACGGTTCGAGTGGCAGATGCATCGCCCGCCGTCTGCGCATCTTCGCTCTCTCCTTCATGAGAGCCGACCGGGGCGATGCTGAGTCTCTCCGCCTCCTACGCTGCAGCCGCCTCTATCTTGGCAGCCTTGCGTTTTAGCATGCCGAGCACCACCGATTTCATCATGGTCGCAGCTGCAAGAAAGAGAAAAGAAATCAGTTAGACCCAAAGAAAAGGAGAGAAAGTTATTTCTTACCAGGGCCGTTCAGAAGCCGCGTTCGGATCAGGCTTAAGCCAAACAGATACAACATCCCTTCGGGCAGCAGCTTGTGAATGTCCAGCTTCAGCCCGGCCAGCAGGTTAGCCGCGTGTAGAAAAGCGGGCTCGGTCCTATACCTTTTCAAGTCGGGGGGAGGTGGCAGAGCAGTTTGCCATTGGGTTCGGAAAGGTGGCGACTCGGGAAGACTCAAAAAGAAAAAAATAGTCTTTCCAGTGCTTATTGGAGGTAGGCATCTTATCAAAGAAAACCAAGCCGATCCGAGATTGAAACAAGAAGGTGCCTATCTCGGACTGCTTAGGATAATAAAAATAATGAAAAATCTGAGGCTTAAGGGGGATGTTGTGCATTCGGAAGAGCACAACTACGCCACACAGCAGCCTAAAGGAGTTAGGCACAAGTTGACCGAGCGGAATATGTTGGTGCGGGAAGCATCCGACGATCGAACTCGTGTTTTGATAACGGCAAAGAATTCAAAGTTAAGATGTTTTTTAGTCTAACAAGTCTACTTGAGGATTTCAGGAAAGTCCTAGCTGCAGTTAGGCAAAGGGAAAACCCTAGGGGGCGGTAACCCTAGGTCATAGGGGGTGGTAACCCTATGCGGAAAGTCTTGGCAGGTCGATGGCTTCAGGCAAAAGTCCTAGGGGGTGGTAACCCTAGGTGAAAAGTCCTGGTGTCGCGAACCAGGTGAAAGACTGGACTAGCCGGGGAAGCGGATGTCCAGCAGAAAGTCCGGAAGCATCGAGTGCTGAGCAAAAGTCCAGTCGATCTGGAGGATCGACTGGCAACAGGTAAATCTCCTGAGTGGAGTAGGTGAGGACGCGTTCCCCGCAGAGGGAACAGTAGGCGTCGGGTCGACCTAGGGCTTCCGGTGGGAAATCCAAAGTCAGACTCGGACAGTCCGAACACTGTCAATTATTATTTACTATGTTTTATCAGATTCTAACACTATCTTGCAGGGTATTTTGCTCGGACTAACCTTTGTTTGCAGGTGAGGAGCTTGCTGGAAAAAGGCTGTCCGAGCGCTCGGGATGGATCCGGGCGCCCGGAACAGGTCCGGGCGCCCGGGACCAAACTTTATCCCTGCCGCGACTTCGCCACGTGGAGCATCCCGGTTGGTTGGCCACGTCACACTCCAGGCGCCCGGAAGGGATCCAGGCGCCCGGAACCGCATATAAAAGGAGGGTTGAGGTGCATCTTCAAATACAACAATTATCTAAGCAATCTCCTTGCGACAAGCTGCTAACGACTCAATCCAGAAGTGCTGCAACGACACCCCGACAACCCGGAGCTTCGGATTTAATCTTTTTGTTGTCAGTATAATCTTTTTACAGCTTTGAATTGTAATTAGTTTGTAATACTCTTAACGAACTTATAGTTGTTGCTCTTAGGACCAAAAGTAGCTAGAGGGGGGGTGAATAGCTCGTCGCGTGCTCGTTGCTCGACGTTCCTTGTTTCTTTTCATTTATTCCGCTGCGTTTTATTACTCGATGTTTTCCGATAATCGAACGAAATAGCCACGAGCGCTATTCACCCCCCCCCCCTCTAGTGCTTCTCGATCCAACAATTGGTATCAGAGCGGGGTAGTCTTGAATCAGTGCAACCACTTTTCGAGACAAGTTTTTCGTGGTTTTGTTCGGAATCGATTAGAATTTAGCCTCATAGCTATATTCTAATCTCTTTTTACGAATCGATTTTCTGCTCAAAGCTGGTCAATACCACTTGATCCTGTTATTTTTTCCTTCCTCCCGCACTACTAATCCAAGACTTAGTCTTGGAATAGATCTTGTTGCTTCTGTTTTTTTTAGATCTAAATGGCCCAACAAGAAGGATTTAGCACCGTTCGTCCCCCATTATTTTCCGGAGAAGACTTTGGATATTGGAAGGGGCGAATGGAAATTTATCTAAAGATCCAGTTCGACACCTGGATGATCGTGAAAACAGGATTGCAACTACCAACTGATACAGACGGTAAGCCTATATCCTGTGAAAACTGGGAGCCAGCATTTATCAAAAAGGTGGAAGCCGACGCCAAAGCCACCTGCACAATCCAGTGCGGCCTTACCAAAGAAGAGCTCAACAGAGTCGGTCCATTCTCCTCCGCAAAGGAATTATGGGAGAAATTGATCGAACTACACGAGGGCACCTCAGAAACCAAGGTGAGTAAACGTGATTTGTTACTAAATAAACTATATAATTTGAAAATGCAGGAAGGCGAGACGGCAAGTTCTTTGCACGCCCGAATTCAAGATATCCTGAATTCTCTACATGGAATCGGACAGAAGGTAGAAAATAGAGATATAATAAGGTATGCCCTTAACTCATTCCCTAGGAGTACACTATGGGTATCAATGGTAGATGCCTATAAAGTCTCTAAGGATTTGTCCTCCTTGAAATTAGACGAATTATTTAGCGAATTCGAACTCCATGAACAAACTAATGCACAGCCATCCGAGAAAGGGATTGCTTTGGTTGCAGGAACGAACCGAACACGGGAATCAAGAGGACGGCGAAAAATTGAATCAGAATCAGAAGATGAACCTGACTCAGAAGATTCAGAAGATGAACTGACCAGCGAACTTGTGAATCTTGTAAAGAAGCTCTACAAGAAGAAGAAGGGCTTCAACAAGAAAGATCTAAAGAAGGCAGTCCAATCCAGGGAGGCCCAACAAAACTCCAACGTGAAGTTTGAAGTCACATGTTACGGGTGCAACCAGAAAGGGCATATCAAGGCCAACTGTCCCAACCAAAAGGAGGCCAAAAAGCAAAGAAGAAAGAAGGCCCTAAAGGCAACCTGGGATGAATCTTCTTCGGAGGACGAAGACGACAAACTCGACCAAACGAGTTTACTCGCATTGATGGCCCGGGACCAGATCATCGAATCCGAAAGCGAGTCAGAAGCCGACTCCGAGCAAAGCCACGGATCCGCATCCGTTTCCGAAGGGCCAGACTCCGCTGTAAGTATTCCTAGGCTTAATAATTTAGTCAATTATTTACTTCACAAATTAGCCAAGTCAAATTTGAAAATTAAGTCACTTTTAAAAGAAGTAACCATTCTTAAAGGAGTAACTAACTCAAAATCTTTAACTGAAGACTCAACTCAAGTACAACAACTTGAGAAAGAAAATTCAAATCTGAAAAATCAGTTAAATGATTTAAAAATTACTTTAGAAAAGTTCTCTCTGAGCTCCAAGAATTTGGATCTAATTCTTGGGACACAAAGAGCCGTCTACAATAAGACTGGGCTAGGATATAAAAGTAAAAAGAAATATAAATCGTATTTATCCTTAATAAACAAACAAAGTAGTAAATCAGTCCAAGCATGGGTCCCCAAGTCCAAATTGATAAATCAAAGTGGACTTGGCCAATACTGGGTTCCGAAAGATCAAATATACTTCCTCGACAGACCATATCGAGGCCGTGATCCAGGGAAAGCTAAAATGAAAACGATCAAAATTCAAAATTCAAAATTCAAAATTAAATTAAAAATCTAAAATCAAATTCAAAATTCGAAATTAAATTTAAAATCTAAAATCAAATTCTAAATTCAAAATTTGAAATTAAAAATCAAAATTATAAATGAAAAATAGAAGGAGGGTCCAAACTAGCTAGCACCTCCAACTGAACTACCCGACAGGGTAACTGAACCTAATTTACCCGGAATGGGTAAGACAAGAATGGATTACTCGGCAGGGTATTTAAGGTTAGATTAAAACGGGATAAGTTTAACTTGAACCACAGTACTGGTGAAGTTTTTGGATGATAGTACGTTAGAGAAACTTGGGCATCGCATGTCTAGGAAGATATGGCTTCGACCTGGTGCATTTGGCCAAGTGGAACTGACCGAAGCTACCCTTAAATGGATCCTAACTAGTTAGACCAAGTTTTAGTATTAAGTTCAATGGGTAGGACTATTTGGAAAACCTCAAAGACATGGTTACTTTAATGAGCTCCTTGTGACTCACCATAGCCCAGAAGTTTATCCAAAGAATGCTTACTTGTTGAATCCAAAGCTAAACCTGAATCTAACACAAGACTAAACAAAACCCTTAAATTGAACCTCAATTCATCTCACAAAAATTATAGGATTCCCTGATTGAGGAATTAGATCGGGTGAGATGACTAAGTAATTTCAAAATTATTTATTTAAAAAAAAAAACTTAAATTTCAAAATTATTTTAAAAACTTAAATTTCAAAATTATTTTAAAAACTTAAATTTCAAAATTATTTTAAACAACTTAAATTTCAAAATTATTTTAAAAACTTAAATTTCAAAATTATTTTAAAAACTTAAATTTCAAAATTATTTTAAAACTTAAATTTCAAAATTATTTTAAAAAACTTAAATTTCAAAATTATTTTAAACAACTTAAATTTCAAAATTATTTTAAAAACTTAAATTTCAAAATTATTTTAAAAACTTAAATTTCAAAATTATTTTAAACTTAAATTTCAAAATAATTTTAATACTTAAATTTCAAAATTATTTTAAAACCTAAATTTCAAAATTATTGTTATCTTGAATACAATAGAATAGAAAATTTAAGGAGACAATAAACATAGTGTCTGCTTCAATCACGCTATCTTTAAATCCTTTAAAAAGAAACCAATTCAACTACTTCATGTGTAGGAATTGGATCAATGGATGTTGGATAGTGGATGCTCCAGACATATGACTGGAGACAAGTTGAAGTTTACCAAACTCAAGTACAAGAGTCTAGGATCAGTTGCATTCGGCAACAACGGTAAACTTAAAGTAATCGGAAAATGTAATATTGAACTTAGTTCCGATTTCGTTATTCGAAATATTTTATTGGTTGACAATTTTAACTTTAATTTACTAAGTATAAGTCAATTGTGTGACAGCGGATATCTAGTTAATTTCGATAAATCCGGATGTCTAGTTAAAAATATTGAAAATCCAGAAATTAAACTTAAGGGACTTAGAAAAAATAACATCTACACAATTAATTTATCAATATCCTCTATAAAGTGTCTTCTGACACAACAAGAGGAAACCCAACTGTGGCACAGAAGGCTGGGTCACACACACACAAGACTTATTTAAAAAATGGTCTAGTTAGAGGTTTGCCCAAATTAAAATTTATTGAAAATTCAATCTGTGATGCATGTCAAAAAGGAAAACAAATCAAGTCAACCCATAAGTCAACTAACCTAGAGAGATCCAACACCATACTTGAGCTCCTTCACCTTGATCTATTTGATTCACATGGAGCCAAATCACTAAACAAGAACCAATATTGCTTAGTAATAATTGATGACTACTCCAGGTACACTTGGGTAAAATTTCTAAAAACAAAAGATGAAACCTATGAAATATTTAGTAATTTTTGCAACTTAACGAAAAATGAAAAAGATACTAAAATTAAAAGAATAAGAAGTGATCACGGAGGGGAATTTGAAAATCATAAGTTCACCCAATTTTGTAAAATAAATGGATACCAACATGAATTCTCATGTCCTAGAACCCCCCAACAAAATGGACTAGTAGAACGTAAAAATATTACACTACAAGAAGCCGCTAGGACAATGTTAAACGAATATGAGTTAAGTCACCAATTTTGGGCTGAAGCAATAAATACGGCAAATTATATTCAAAACAGAATTTTAATAAACAAATATCACAACAAAACACCGTATGAACTCTACTATCATAAAATTCCCAATCTAAATTATTTAAAAGTATTTGGTTGTAAAGTTCACATTTTAAATACTAAAGATTACTTAGGAAAATTTACACCCAAATCTAACCAAGGAATCTTCTTAGGATACTCCTCTACTAGTAGAGCCTTTAGAGTATATAATCAAAATACATTGAAAGTTGAAGAAACAACTAATGTAATATTTGATGAAGAATACAACTTACCTAATATAAATGCAAATATTAACACTAATCCAAGAGATGTAGATGATGATGAAATCCAAACTAATCTTAATGAGTCTGAAGAACCAGTTTCTGACTTACAAATAAGACCAACTAGAACAAGCACCTCTCACCCACCTGACCAAATTTTGGGTGACCCAAACCCAGGAGTCAGAACTAGATCGTCCTATAGAAACCTTAGTCAGATTGCTCTAATTTCTAAAATTGAACCTAAAACTATAGAAGAAGCCTTGCCTGATCCAGACTGGATCATTGCAATGCAGGAAGAATTAGCCCAATTTGAGAGAAACCAAGTCTGGGACCTTGTACCTAAACCCATAGATAAATCAATAATAGATACTAAATGGGTCTTTAGGAATAAGTTAGATGATCACGGTGATATAGTAAGAAACAAGGCAAGATTAGTAGCAAAAGGGTTTAGTCAAGTTGAAGGCCTAGATTATGATGAAACCTATGCTCCAGTAGCTAGACTCGAGTCCATTAGGATGTTATTAGCTTATGCAGCCAATAAAGGATTCAAATTGTACCAAATGGACGTTAAGTCAGCCTTTTTAAATGGTTTTATCAAGGAAGAAGTCTACGTAAGCCAACCTCCAGGGTTTGAAGACATAGACTATCCTAATCACGTTTTTAAATTAAAAAAGACACTATATGGACTAAAACAAGCTCCTAGAGCATGGTATGAAAGATTATCTAATTACTTAATATCCAAAGAATTTAACCAAGGACAAATTGATCCTACTTTGTTCGTGAAAACTATAGGAAAAGATATCTTTATAGCTCAAATCTATGTTGATGACATAATTTTTAAGAAATGATTGTTTTTAAGAAAGGATTGTTACTTAATATCCAAAGAAAGGATTGTTTTTTAAGAATACCTATGACTTTCTTTCAGCCATTTATCAATGCATGTTCGATGAAATTCATGATTGCAAGGCAACAACCGCATGCAATCTCCTTCTTCATACTCCACAAGGCAAATATAGCATCTGTTCAAAACAAATAATAAAAAAGAGAACAATGAAACTTCGAGTTAAATACCCATTCATCATATACAAAATAATTTCCAGGGAGCTCTTTAGACAAATAAGTAAATTTAAAATTTAAAAAAAAACAGAAAGATAGATCTATAACATTTAAGAAAATAAGCAATTAGAAACCATAATCCAAATAATCCTACCTGGGACCTTATCCTTCTTCTCCTTTCAAGGAAAGTTGATCTGTGCTAAAAAACATCATGATTCCCAACTCTCCGCTGTTGAGCATCTGCAGCATTCTCATCATTGCTATTCATAGATTTAGATTCCTGATAAGACACACTACTTGAGGAATCAGGCATCAAATCATTAGTCCTTCTAGGAAAGTTCCACTCTTAGTGAGTGGCACCCTAGAATATTCCCTGACTCATAAGAGTTATTCTTTGATAGGAGATTACGATTCTCTGACACTGTTATCATTTAGTGTTATCTGTCCCGCTCGAGTTCAGCTGTAGACAGTTCGAGATGATTGCTACGATGTGATGCAAGGATTGAGCCCACATGACCTTGTTAGGGTCGAAATATGCTGGGGGGGAGGTGAATAGCTCACTGCGTTCGTCGTTGCTTGCTTCTTGATGATGATATGCAGTCGAAAGAACAAAAAATAAAAATACAACGCTAACACAAGGATTTACTTGGTATCTACCTCAAGAAGAGGTAACTAATCCAAGGATCCACATGCGACATACACTCCACTATGAAAAACACTCCTTTACGATAACTACCGAAGGCACAGAAGCTTTGTACAAACCCACACAACAAATACAACACATGCAAGAAGAAAATACAAAAGATACAAATGAAGACTTCTTCTTCTTACTTACTTGTGGTTTGTTGTTGCCTCTTGAACCTTGGAAGTTAGCTATGTTAGGATCTTCGGATGGCTAGAAAGGGGGGGTGTGAATAGCCTCCTCTAAAAGCTTAAAGAATTTCTTCCTACAAATCGTTAGCACAGCGGAAATATGCAAACGAAAAGATAATACAAGAAAAAGAGACAAACACCACTAACACCAGTATGTACGAGGTTCGGGGATAACTTGCTCCTACTCCTCGGCGTGTCCGTAAGGTGGACGATCCCTTGATCTTTCGGTAGATCACACTCCGGATAGATTCCGGCTAAAGATTTCCTCCTTCTCGGTGGAGTAACCTCTCCACAAAGTCTCAGAAGATATGTAAATAAAGCACAAGACTTACAATGATCAGTGGCTAAAGAGAATGAAGAATATGCTCACAGCCACGCGAAGACGACAGTGAAAGCAGAGCGCAAGAAGGAAGCAGCTTCTCAGCCAAGAGCTCAAAGCTTAGCACACTCGCTTGATCGACAGAGAGTTTTTCTTTCTTAGTTTCTTCTACGAAAAATCTCTTCATCCTTCTTCTTATGCCTCTGCTTTTCCACTGCGTTCAGCCTGTATCGAATCGCTGTCAACCTGCACCGAATCGCTGCTGCAAGCTAAGGTGTCGCCAATCACTCTTCCTCCTCATCTGGTTCTCTGAACTCACACCAATAAACAGGAGTCAAGCTGATTGCCAGCTGATCGCAGCCAGATCGCAGCCAGTAAACGTTGATGCTCCAATTGCACCATTTGCAGCGAAACACAGTAGAAAGAACACTTTGTCTTATTCTTCTGATGGAGCTTGATTTGAATTTAAGCATTGGCACGATACTTGCAACCTGCAGATTTAAAAAGCTCACAGCAGATGGTTAAATCAGACAAATCAGAAGTTGCAGAGAAACAGCAGAAACTGCAGACCATTATTGTGGATCGGTCAGCAGACCGATCCACAGCCTCTTTGACCGATCCACAGCCTGATCGGTCCAGGAGGGCTCTGATCGGTCTGTGGACCGATCAGGCTATAGGTGGATCGGTCCACAGACCGATCCCCCTATCCTCTCTCCCGAACTCTGTTGCCTCCTGATCGATCTACAGACCGATCAGTAATTCTCGGTGAGTTCACAGAGAGTTACTAATTGGTTACTGATCGGTCTGGTGACCGATCAGATAACCATAGTATCACTGGATCGGTCAACAGACCGATCCAATGCTTATGTAGGTTTAGAGCTTCCCAGCCCTAAACCCTAAAGCCTTCATGATCTAGAGAACGAGCTACCGAGCCCTCTCTGACCTAGTCCGGAGAATGAGCTACCGAGTCCTCTCTGACCTAGTCCGGAGAACGAGCTACCGAGCCCTCTCTGACCTAGTCCGGAGAGCGAGCTACCAAGCCCTCTCCGACTTCGTCCGGTCCAGAGAACGAGCTACCGAGCCCTCTTTGACCTAGTCTGGAGAACGAGCTACCAAGCCCTCTCCGACTTTATCCGGTCCAGAGAACGAGCTACCGAGCTCTCTCTGACGTAGTCCGGAGAACGAGCTACCGAGCCCTCTCCGATTTCGCGTGCCAAGTTTCCATACTTGGACTTTTCCCTTCCACCTGATCAACCTTGATCAGTAATCAATCTGAGTTTAATTAATATCTGATACAAACTTAAATCAGTGTCAACATCAAACAACAGCTAGGTCAGACTGTATCAATAATCTCCCCCTTTTTGTTGTTTGACAACACGATTTAAGTTTAGATCAGAAATGCTCATATTTCCATAATTTTAGGAGAATCAAGATCCTCCCCCTAAGACGGATACAACACTATGTAAGGAAGTCAATAATCCTCAAGGTTATCCTCTCCCCTAAAATCAAAACTTCATTCATCTTTAAACTTAGTCATCTTCTCCCCCTTTGTCAAACACCGAAAAGGTGTGAATTAGGTAATAAGACTTAAAGGACTCCCCCTTAACCAATACTGTCTCTTTCTTAATTCACATAGAATTCCCTCTAAGTGTATTATCGGACAGTAAATAAGAGACAATCAAGATATGGCATATGAAAAGCATATAAATAGCCAATAAGAACTGAAACATAAAGAGAAGCAAGTAATAGAAAAACGAGTAGCATAAATATATGAAAACAGCTAATATCCAGGTCAGACACATGTATCTATCAAACAGTATCCGAAACATAGGCAATCAAAATGACCAACATAAAACAAGGTGTATCAATCAACATTCAGGTGGTGATATGATCGGATGGCTGTCCGATCAGGAGAGATCCTGGCCGATCAGGGAACCTCCTGATCGGTCAGGGAATACCCTGATCGGTCGGTGGACCGATCAGGGAACCTCCTGATCGGTTCCTGGACCGATCAGTAAACAAACAGAGAGTTCTGGATCGGTCGACAGACCGATCCAGCCTCTCCTGATCGGGCTGTAGATCGATCAGTGTCTGACAAATTGAAGATTCTCCATTCAGTAACTGAAATTCGTAGAAGTTTTCTATCAAAAATTCTGAAGATTCAGAACTCAAGAAGTTCAGAAACTTCCAAATTCAGAACCTAGAACCTGAAGAATCTACAAACATAAATATTTCCGAAAGATGAGCTCTTATGGTCTGAAATTGTTCAGAACCGGAAGGTTCCAAACAAAAAAAAACTCAGACCAACTCCAAACGCATAGAGTTCAGACGTTTTGAACTTTAAGGTTTCAAAACCAGAAAAACTTCTGAAACTATGATCCATAGTGAACCAAGGTATTAATCAAGACTCAGGCTATTTATTACCTGGTTCAAAACACATCCTTGCTATGATCAGTTTCGAGTTTGTTAAAATATATCCAAATTGCTATCATTACTTCAACAACTTGTCATATTTTCAATCAAAATCATGAAAGGTATCAATCAACACATCAACCAAAGTTAGATAATTTCTAGGTAAAAGTCCAACCAAGTTTCCTTGGTTGGAATATATGAGTAAGATCTAGGAACCAAATACACATGAATTATGTAATGGTCTTCCCCATACTCGATTTATGTCTCTTCAACCTAATTATTCAAGGGATGCATGATACATTTTGAATAATTTGGCTGATCCTAGCATCTCACCCCATTTCTAGCAAACAATAATAATTTGTTAAACCTTATAGTTTGTGTGAGATGTGCCCCAAGTTGCCCAAATTACTTTCCCAATTTCTCTTGTCGTTTTAATTGTCCTTATTGTTCATGATGAAGTCCTAATGGCCTATTGAGCCAAACACATTCCCAATTCTCTCCTTAAATGACTAAATTCATTTTCCGAAAGGGGTTTGGTGAAAATATCGGCTAGGTTTGATTTTGACTCAACATATGTGAGTGCAATGTCTCCCCTAGCTACGTGATCTCTAATGAAGTGATGACGCACTTCAATGTGTTTGGTCCTTGAATGATGGACTGGATTTTTCGTTAGGTTTATTGTGCTGATGTTGTCACACAACACTTGCACTCCCTTATACGAAAGCCCATAATCTTCTAGGGTGTGGATCATCCACAACAATTGTGATACACTCTCTCCCATGGCAATGTATTCAGCCTCGGTCGTGGAGAGAGCAACGTATTGTTGCTTTCGACTTGACCAACTAACCAATGATGAACCTAAAAATTGGCAACCCCCACTAGTGCTTTTCCGATCCAATTTGCACCCAGCATAATCGGAGTCGGTATAACCTATCAAATCAAAAGACTCAATACGAGGATACCAGAGACCTACTCTAATTGTGCCCTTAAGGTATCTCAGGATTCTCTTAACTGTAATCAAATGAGATTCCTTGGCATATACTTGATATCTAGCACACATGCCCACAGCGAAAAGTATGTCCGGTCGACTAGCTGTGAGATATAGAAGACTACTGATCATGCTTCTATATTGCGTTAGATCAACTGGTTTTCCATTCTCATCATTATCAAGGCGAGTGTTTGTCGCCATTGGAGTGGATACTTCCTTAGAGTCACTCATTTTGAATTTCTTGAGCATCTCTTGAGTGTATTTTGTCTGATGGACATAAATGCCATCTCGAGTTTGTTTGATTTCAAGTCCAAGGAAGAATGTCAATTCTCCCACCAGACTCATCTCAAACTCACTTTCCATGTGAGTGATAAATTCATTCAAATAGCCTTTGTTATTTGAGCCACAAATTATGTCATTAACATACACCTGGGCTACAAATATGTTTTCACCATCTCTACGCAGAAATAGTGTTGGATCTATTTGACCTCTTACAAAATCCTTTTCTAGTAAGTAAGTTGACAACCTTTCGTACCAAGCTCGAGGTGCTTGTTTAAGCCCATAAAGAGCTTTCTTGAGCTTGTACACGTGGTTTGGAGCTTCGGTATTCACAAACCCCGATGGTTGTTCAACAAAGACCTCTTCTTTAATTAAACCGTTTAAGAAGGCCGATTTAACGCCCATTTGATAGAGCATGAAGCCTTTATGTGCAGCAAAAGCTAGCATTAAACGAATGGACTCTAATCGGGCCACGGGAGCATAAGTCTCATCATAATCGAGGCCTTCGACTTGACTATAGCCCTTGGCTACAAGTCTTGCCTTGTTTCTTACGACTTCTCCCTTTTGATTTAACTTATTTTTGAAGAGCCATTTGGTTCCAATAATGGTGGTCTTCTTAGGTCTAGGAACTAAGTCCTACACTTGGCTCCTTTCAAATTGACCTAACTCATCTTGCATAGCTATGATCCAGTCAGGATCGTGTAATGCCTCACCAACTAATTTTGGTTCGATTTCTGAGATCAAGGCGACCTCATTAGACTCATTTCTAAAGAATGATCTAGTCCTAACCCCTTGTTGTGTAACAACCCATCCTTCTTACTACTACTTTCTAAGGGCTACCGTTACCTAACTACTACTCTACTTACTAGTGTCACTGACGCTATTATTAAAATCAGTTAGATTTATCATGGTTCAGAAGAATTCCTACCGAAAAATTTCGGCAGAGTCTCCCCTGTACCGGTGACCAAATCCATAGTACATAAGATATATACACAGCCACAGGCGGCTGGAACACACTTTTCACAACCACGCAATTATAAAAACAACAGTAAAAGAAAGAATTACTCCAGTAAAAACAACCAACTATATCACTCCACAAATACTTAAAGTGACTAAATGCATATGCGGAAATAAACTCAACTACAATCTCACAAACTTCATAATAGTGTTAAAGAAAAGAACTAAATCATAAACTCTGATCAAATAGGTCCTGCAGGTTTGGTAGCACTCTCTGGATCTCTCCATAGTCCAGTCACCACACACCTTCATCACCACCACCACCCTGTCGTCTCCCTTCATATCTTAGCTTTTCCTTTATCTGCGGTAGGAGGAAAGAAAACAAAACTATAAGCGAAAACGCTTAGTAAGTACTAATCTATCTCACAAAAACATCGAAGTGCATAAAAGTAATGCAATAATACTGAAACTGTAATGCTAAAGCAAAGCTGCATGTACTCATGGTATACAGAAATAAGACTGAATACTAAACATGCTCACTAACTGACAGGAAAGTAATGAAACTACTGCTGTAGGCTTAGAATTGAAGAACTAAACTTTTATTGATTCTAAGCATAAACTTGTTTCATTTTCTTATATCCTTATAATAGAAATTAATCTTTTAATTTCTCTTTCACTTTCTTCTTCTTGTTCTTCTTTTCTTTTCTTATACTAGAAATTAATCTTTTAATTTCTCTTTCACTTTCTTCTTCTTGTTCTTCTTACTTTTCTTTTCTTTTCTTTTCTTTTCTTCTTTGGTTTTCTTTTCTTTGGGCCCAGGCTTAGTACCATCTTTATTTTGCGCGCTCTATAATAGTGACTGAGGTAGCGAGCCTCTAGTCCTATGAGGTAAAGACCTTGGTCTTACCAGGGCCAAGACCTTGGAATTGGTCACCTGGATTTGTTTAACGACAACCTTGGAAGTCGGGTACTAGCCTCTTACTTTAGTTTACTTGTTATCTCTTCTAAACTAGACCTTGGTCTCTTTCTTTTTACTCGGTTTTCTCATAATCCTTTATTAGAGTTTATTGGAATCCTTTAGATATACCTAACAAGTGTAGGATTACAATTAACTAAGCATGCTATATAAAAACAATACAATGGAAACAAATCTAAACTCTCTCTAAGAATGTTATAAAACAAAGCAATAGAAAAGAAAATCTGAACTTTCTAAACATGCTGTAAAACAAAGGAAAAGAAAGCACATCTGAACTTACAAATCATGCTCTAGAATAGAGCAAAAGAGAGCTAGTTTGAACTTTTAAAACATGCTGTGATAAGAGCAAAAAAAGCTAATCTAATCTTACTAACCATGCTATAAAATAGAGCAAAGAAAGCAACTTTAAACTTACTAATCATTCAAGCTCACTTGTTTGCAAGGAAATAAAACTGCAAAGCTAAAGGAGAAAGCCGGTTGTCCATGCTTAATACTTTTTCTTCAAAAGAACTAAACTGAATCACTGACCTAAAATTAATCATACTCATTAATTTATCAAAGGGACCACATCTGACACACTAACTACAAGGTTGTTCTTACTTGTGGATTTAGTCTTCATACTTCCACAACCACCTACAACGTACGGGCAATGCACAGATGCCACAACACTAGGCTGAAATGCAAGGGAAAGAAACCTGCCGTTCATGCTTGCCGGATAATAAGGGTTTCACCCAAAAATTTAAATGAAAGGGAAAAACTGTTCGGCCATGCTAAAGCAGCAACTAAAGGTTTACTACATGCTCAAGGAAAATAATTTAGGAAATCTGTTCGTGCCCTTAACTAACACTAAATCTAAACAGTATGGGAATTTACTGCACATACTAAAGGAAACTAGAAGCTTAATGGATAATAAAATTCTGAAATGTTTCATTTGTTGTGATAAACCTTTGACTGCTACAATGTCACCTCAAAGCCTAATCTGGAATACACCAAGGCTGTTCAACCAATTAAAGCTTGCTGGAAGATCTAACTAAATACAAACTAAGTCTGTCCATAACTGTAAACTTAACCACATCATACATCTAAACTGTCAATTTATCATAAGTAAGCAATGTATCCTTTTTAGAACTTCAAACTATACATCAACATTGAAATTATCCTAAGGAAACAATGAACCACAACTACTCATTACATGCATTTCTCCATTTTCTTCAATTCTGTCCAAAAACTATAAAACTCCATATAACTGATCATGCCTATTAAGATCCCGAACATGTCTAAATCTGATGTACTAATCATAAGGGTGAAAGGATTCAAACTACATGCTCAAGCTATACAAATCATCGGATTGCACAGCAACTCCAGGAAAATTACTCGTGCTCACAACAGCAAAGTAAAGAGAAACTGCTCATGCTTGCAAACAACAAGGAAAAATTATCCAACAAAGGAAAATTATACCGCAAGGGAAAGGTCTAAACAACATGCTAGAATAAAAACCAAACTTGCTGGTTTTAAAAACTTCTCATACTCACGGCAAGAAAGCATCTAAATCCACCATACATGTTCTTCTTTTAAACTCACGGCAGCAAAGGATGTGCAGGTTAATTCGAATCAAAAAGAAAAACTAAAACCTAAATCAAATCTGTCCTTCATGCCTAAACTGAACTAACTCTTATCTTCTTTCTTTAGGGTTCACGGCAGCAAACCAAAAACCAAAATTCTTCACGGCAAAATTCAAGAAAACAAGGAAACACCAAAGTAAATTCGGAGCAACTCCTACCACAGGTGAGTAGTACTTACCGACGGTTCTTGGACTTACAACCGAGAAGAGGAAGGGGATTCTAGGGTTCGGGTAGCTCCAAATCTCGGCCTCTTCTCTTGCCCGAGCGTTTGCCTTGCCGAGAGAAGCTTGGTTTGTGAAGAACCCTTGAAGAAGAATGCTCGCCAGCCGCCGGAACGCAACCCTAATTTCGGCTTCGTCTTCGCCCAAGCAACGCCGACGCTGCCGCACGCGAGAACGAGAGGAGAGGGAAGTGTTTTGGCTCGGGAGAAAAGGAATTAGGTCTTTTTAAAACTAGGGTTTCCTATTACTAACCATAGCTTAAATATTTGTCGCTGCATATCTTATTAACACCGACCGCTGGCGCAGTTGGTCCGTTGGATTTCGCTCGAAGCCACAGGTCTGTGCTTCGATTCTCAACTGCGCCCCTTTTTCTCCCACTTATTTTAAATGTTTCAACTATAGCTTAAATATCTATCTCTACTTATTTGGTTAACAAAACCCGTGTAGCTCAGCTGGTTAGCTGCGTCCGGTTAGGTCGGGTTCGACCTGAGATCATGGGTTCAAGCCTTACTTTCAACGGTTTTTGTCAAATTTCTTTCTTTTTGTAAACATACTAAACGACCTCCAAAAATTACGTAAAAATACTCTAAAAATTTCTAAAAATCTCTAGAATATTTTAAAAGCATTTCAAAATATTTTTATGGACATTTGGAACTCGAAATAAGGAAAATTGGGTCGTTATAATCCCCCATACCTTATAAAAAGTTCGTCCTCGAACTTAGAATAGCTCTGGATACTTCTGTCTCATACTGTCCTCCCGCTCCCAAGTGATTTCCTCATGCTTCTGGTTCTGCCAGACGACCTTCACTAGTGGTACTTCTTTGTTTCTCAATCTCTTGACTGCTCTGTCCACTATCTGTGTAGGTCTGCTCTCATAACTAAGATCCTCTTGGATCTGCACTGACTGAGGCTGAATCACTTGGCTAGGGTCATGAAGACACTTCTTTAGCAGGGAGACATGAAATACATTATGTATTGCTGACATGTCTTGTGGTAAATCCAACTTGTAAGCTACTTTCCCAATCCTTTCTATGATTAGGTAAGGTCCTACGTAGCGGGGACTTAATTCGCCCTTCTTGCCAAAACTCATCACTCCCTTCATAGGAGCGACCTTGAGGAAAACTGAATCTCCTACTTGGAATTCCAATGGCCTACAGTGTGTGTCAGCATAACTCTTCTGTCTACTCTGGGCAGTCTCAATCCTCTGTCTGATCTTCACTTTACTCTCTCTGTATGTCCTCAAGCAAGGTAGACTTTAAGGTCAACGCGGAGAGCTGTCCGTAAATAATTTCAAGTCCAAAATTTGACAACTCCTTCTGCAGTGACAGGGCTAATGATGACAGAGACATCAGGGATGCACTGGACTTTCTGCTTAGAGCATCTGCCACTTTGTTAGCTTTGCCTGGGTGGTAGAGGATCTCACAGTCGTAATCTTTGACCAACTCCAACCACCTGTGCTGTCTCATGTTTAAGTCCTTCTGAGTGAAGAAGTACTTAAGACTCTGATGATCTGTGAAGATTCTACACTGAACTCCATACAAATAGTGTCACCAGAGTTTCAGTGCAAAAACCACAGCTGCTAGCTCAAGATCGTGAGTGGAATAGTTCTTCTCGTAGTCTTTGAGTTGTCTGGAAGCATAAGCTATGACTTTTCCTTCTTGCATGAGTACAGCTCGTAAACCCATCTTGGAAGCATCACTGTAGATATCGAAACTCTTGTCGCTCTGTGGAACAGTCAGAATGGGAGCACTGATCAATCTCTTCTTTAGCTCTTGGAAATTCTGCTCACATTTATCTGATCATTCGAATCTCTTGTTCTTTCTGGTGAGGGCTGTTAGTGGAGAGGCTATCCTGGAAAAGTCCTCCATGAACTTCTTGTAGTACCCAGCTAAATCAAGGAAGCTTATGATCTCTTTGACCAGTTGGCCAGCGGCAGTGATCGCAGCAGTGGCCTCAGTTGGCCAGCGGCAGGGATCGCAGTAGTGGCAATTGTTGCTCGTGACTCCAAGGCTTGAGAGGCGGCGGCTCCCAGTGGCCAACAGTAGCGGCTCATGCGAAGGGAAGGATGACGCCCGGCATTTGAGCGACAGAAGAGGAGACAGGTAATAACGACACGGCAGCGGCGACAGCGTGCGACGACGAGCAGTAGCCGACTGCTCGGGTAGAGGAGAGGAGTCAGCTGGTGTCAGTTGTTCTCAAGGACAAATCATCCTTGGTGACGGCGGAGCGCGCAAGGTCATCGCACGTCGAGCGTGTGGCGCTGTGTGGGACAGCGCAAACGTGGCTGTGTGTTGTGCGGCGAGATCGGGAGGGTAGTGGCGGAACATCCAGGATCCTCTAGATCATAACTCCTGGTGACCAGGGGTTGCTAATAGGTGATGGATCAGGGGTTGTTAATAGGTGGGATCCTATGGATCCTACTTGTATAACAGATGGGGTCCATGAAATTCCACCTATGAATGAAGTGGTCCATCCTCTGGACCGCACTTGTGCGGTCCAGAGGATCCGGCCTCATAGCGGAAGGGGAGGAGAACAAGAGATGGGGCACTGACCTTGGCTGTTGAAAAGGATAGCGGAGTAGCGACGATGACCAATCACAGCAATTGATCGCATGAGGCTAACAACAGTAGGAATCCTCTGGTCCATAAATTGCGGACCAGGAGATGGTCCACTGATGAGGACCTTTGATTTGGATGGACCATTTTTAAATAGGTGGGATCCATCCAAATCAAAGGTCCTCATGTAATAGACCATCTCCTGATCCGCAATTTGCGGACCAGAGGATCTGCTCTCGGCTAACAGTGGATCTGTCCGAGAGAAGAAACGGCTCAGGAAATGTTTTGATTTAATAAGCCTAACTCCAACTTAATGAGTATTCAAAACATTTTTTTAAAAAAGGCTAATCCATTTATTCCCATTAAATACTTAAATATTTATTTTAAAATTTTAAAAAATTCTATAAATTCATATAAAATTATTTTCCTATAAATTCCTCATCAAATTAAATTTATTTTTTCTAAATAAATTTAATTATGTCTGATTTTAATCATTAAAAAATTAATTAATTTAAAAATACAAATAAAATAAAAAAGTATGTGAATATTAATTTTTCAAAAACATAAAATATTTAATATTCAATACATTCAAAAGCATAGAATAAAAATATTATTGAAGTTGTGCTCTTCGATTCTTCTTAGAATCAAACTCATTAATTATTATATCATTATAAATATTTTCCACCAACTCCGATTCAATATAGATGACCATAGAATCTATTAAAAACTCTTCTTCCATCTTGTTACAAAGAGTTATTTTAACAAGTTTCATAGCTAAAAATGCTCATTCTGTTATTGCTGTAGAGACGGGAAGAGTTAAAACAAGTCGAATCAACCTGTCAATTAAATAAATATATTAGATTCAATATATATGTAAATGATATAGTTATAATATATAAACTAACAAATGCGAAAGACTTTCCTGTCAATCAAATTATAGCTTCCCGATTTATTTGTTTCAATTAATCTTTGACATAATTCAGAAATAGTTAATAAATTCTAAAATCTTTCATGGCCAACAACATCAATCTTATAGTGATCCAATTGCATTCTCAAGTGGTGTAAATCTTGTGTATCAAAATCAAGAGGATAGAATTTCTCAACAAGTCAATAGATGTGATCAACATTAAAAAGCTTAAAGTTTTCTTTAGGTTCTAATGAATGACTAAGCTTAAGAAGTTCGACTGTCTCATCCTTAAATCTACTATTAAGCTCTTCAACTTGGAAATCTATTGCAGCAGTAAATACATCAAATCGATAGTGGTACTCAACTATGATTAAATCATTTTGTTGACAAAAATGGCTTGTAGCAGGTTTATAATGAGCTTTTATGTGAGGTCTCTCAATGTCATATTTGGCATAAACTTCTTTCACATAACTAAGTAGAATAACAAATCCTTCTTCTCTTAAAGTATGAAGCAAAGTTTTAGTAGTTGAAACATAATCCATTACATTTAAAATATAAGGATTTCTCTTGCAATGATTGACAAATTAGATTTGTTAACCCCATTATCTTTTACATCAAATGTAATATGAATATGAAATCAAAAGACTTCATCGCTATCAATAAACCACTAGCTTCACCACGAATGGAGTTAGAGGACCCATCATACACCATGTTTTCTAGCACGGTAATCATAGAGCTATACATATCAATTATGTTACAAATTTTGTCAAAATTAGAACTCTAACGAGTCTTTCTAGAACGTGGTAAATTTCTAATTTGATTACATCCTCTACCAGTATCATGTTCACCAATAGCTACCATATGCACCTTCAACTCTTTGAGTAGAAAGTAACTAAACATGACGTTTAGGAGATACGTTAAAGAGATTACCAATGGAATTCAATTTTGAAAAGAATAACCAAATGGATACTTTTTTTTAGCAGTTGCAGTTAATGCTAGTTGAAGTCGATGATCGAAATAATGTACATAATATGCACATAAACAATCTTTCAAGAAAAGAGCTTGTAATCCATTCCAAGAGCCACGCATATTGCTAGCACCATCATATCCTTGTCTCTGTATGTTGTGGATATGCAAGTCATAACAACCAAGAGTATCAGATATTTCTTTCTTATGTGTTACAGTAGTTGTATCAGTCACATGTACAATGGCAAAGAACCACTCTTGCAATACAATAGCCATCTACTCTTTGTTAGATGTATCTCTTGCTTCATCAACTAAAATTTTCATCCTAGATTTCTTTACGAATCTTAGTTCTCACTTGATTGGCAAGAATATTCAAAATATCTTTCTAATATCTAGTGAAGTATATTTTACATTTTTTGGAGCTTTCTCTAAGACGATGCCCTCAATATTCTCATTCATTTTTCTCATAAATTTTATCATCTCAATAAAATTTCCGTGATTATAGAAGATAAAGATTTATCATGCCTTAATGTGCATGCTTGTAAAGTGAGACATTGGATGCTTTCAATAGTTGTTGTAAGCCGCAATCTGTTCTTCTGCTTTTCTTTTGAAGATTGTGCATTCATCACTTTATCAATTTGATGAGGTATATTTATCAAATTATCAAGATATTCCATAGCTTTATTATGTGGTGAAGTATTGCATCCTATATGCATAAAAAATGCACATCTATCACCATCATTTACTCACTTCCAATATTTGAATCCTTCGTAAATGTAGGATTATGAGGATGCTTATGATCAATCAAAAAGCATGGAAAATAAAATGTAGCATCTTTCGAAGGAGAATACTCTAACCAAGTAAACTTTTTAAACCAATGACTTTGAAATCGTCGATTTTGACTTCCGAATTTGGTCGGTGGATACTCAATCTTAATAGGTTGATATGACCCCATCTTAATATAAGCTCATCTAATTTCATCCCTTTGATTAATAGGATATTTCCATATTGGAGTACGTAATGCCGGATCAGGTTTAAGAGAACTGACACCAACAGCCATTATAGGAGATTTGTTAGAATATTGATTACTTGAATTTAATATATCAATATTAGATGAAGAATTCCCTTGACTTGTTAATTTCTACTCTTTTGCTTTAACAATTTGAGTTAATAGTTTTTCTTTTCTTCATTCCCTGAGTTTTCTGTATTAAAGTGAATAAATATAAAAATTATCATCATCTAGTGATAAGGAACTACCCCTTAATGGCAAATCAAATACAACATGATACGAAGTCATACGTTGCTAATATCGAAACAATAATAACTAAAAATAATCAAGTATATAAATAAAAGTAACCAATTTAATACTCTAATCTATATGTCATCTAATCATTTTATCTAACATGGGCATTGTAACCAAGTATGTAAATAAAAAATTTACAGAATTATTCATTGATTCTTGAAGTAGACAAAGAGGGCAAAATTACCAGTTCATCATGGGCATTTGTAGTCTATATAAAGGAGTTACCAGTGACCGAGGTCCTCTTTGATGGTCGATATCAGCTTTCTCTTGTTAGCAGACATCTTGGAGCTTCAAATTACAGTCAAACACATTTGTGCATAATAAATAAAACAACTCAATTCGGAGGAAACATGAAAGATTAATATATAATAAATGTACCTGGTGAGAAACTCAGAGATTGGCTGGGCGGAGAGGATGGTGAAGAGGTCTCCGTTGGCAATTCTCTATATATCCAACTGCAGGTTCTTGTAGGTAACCATGGGACCTTGGCCTTGAAGGCGGCACGGTCGGTGGTTCCATCGAGCCCGTACCTCCACATATATATAATTTGTGTTAGCGTTGCGCTTTAGTATCTCCGCCAGCAAGGAAAGCGGCGTTGGCGCTAGCGTAGGCTGTCACGTGGCAAGTAGAGAGCTGCGCCATCATTGTGGTAGCATGAGGTGAAGTGGCGCATAGTAAAAAAAAATAGGTTTAATTTGGTGGGAGCGTGGGGCTAAAACAATTTCATTTTTTTAAATGGGTGGGGTTGGAGCCCACCCTAGGGTGGTTCTGCCCTTACATTGCAGGGCATCTGACCCAATACAAAGGGCCACTGTGCTGGGTGAAATTTATCATGATTTGTCTCCCTTCCATATCACATGAGACAGTCTTGGAGGGGCACAGGGTGAGGATTATCACCTTTGTTGCAATGATCCTAGCCACGGTTGCGCCAAATAACCCTTCTACTTAGGGAGCCACTGAGTACTTGATTTATCTTCCTTTATTTTATCTTGGAGTCGGATGATGAGGGGCACTTGGTGTGAGCGTTATCACGTTTTACATCAAAGATCCAAGAACAAGTGCCCTCACGAGGTAACTGAGTTGGTACTTTGGGTGAAGAGTTGCTATAATGGGTTTCGGGTTCAAATCACAACGATAACAGTGGAGCTGTCCCGTGCAAGTGATTCCCTCATCTAGAAGGCTACTTGATAGTTAAAAATATCTTCTATGATTTGTTGGTGAAATTTGTACTAATGATCTAACTCAGGTTTTGGTGAATGATAAATGGATTAAAGTTAGAGTATTTGTGGTTTAATTGTTTTACCAAGTATGCAGGAGTTGACGGGCCTGAAAGACCTGACACTAGGTGAAATCCAGCTAGGTCTATGGGACCCGATAGCTAGTGCGAAGTCTAGATAGGCCGCTAAACCCGATATCTAGAGGGAAGTTTGGTTGGGACCGCGGGACCTGACAACCGGCCGAAGTCCAGTTGGGTCTACGGATCTGACAACTGGTGGGAAGACCTGGTGGGTCAAAGGCAAGTCAAGCGACTGCAGTTGGTAAGTAAGAGGTAAGAAACTAGAGGAGAGATCCAGTGAGGATGCATTTTTGGTTGAGGAAATTATAGGTATCGATCCAACTTAGGTTTATTTGGGAACCTAAGTTGAGACCTTGACTAAATCCTGATCTCGGGGAGATAGAATCTAATTTCTATTACTATCTTATTATGTTGTGCTAACTTTTTTTTACAGAATAAACATATTTTTATTTGTCTAGACTAACTCATTTTTGCAGGAAATGACTACTGAAAAAAGGGGACTCTGGGCGCCCGGTTCAGATGCCCATACTCAAGGCGCTTGGAGATGGTCTGGGTGCCTGGACAAGCCTCACCTGGGTTGCCTGGCTAGGCACTCGGGTGATTCGGGTGCCCGGGGTTAGTCTAGGTGCTCAGACCACAAATTTCATGTTGGTGCGGAAAGCATCCGATGATCGAACTCGTGTTTTGATAATGACAAAGGATTCAAAGTTAAGGTGTTTCGGATTCTAACAAGTCTACTTGAGGATTTCAGGAAAGTCCTAGCTGCGGTTAGGCAAAGGGAAAAACCCTAGGGGGTGGTAACCCTATGCGGAAAGTCTTGGCAGGTCGATGACTTCAGGCAAAAGTCCTAGGGGGTGGTAACCCTAGGTGAAAAGTCCTGGTGTCGCGAACCAGGTGAAAGACTAGACTAGCCGGGAAGCGGATGCCCAGCAGAAAGTCCGGAAGTGTCGAGTGCTGAGCAAAAGTCCAGTCGATCTGGAGGATCGACTGACAACAGGTAAATCTCCTGAGTGGAGTAGGTGAGGACGCGTTCCCCGTAGAGGGAACAGTAGGCGTCGGGTCGACCTAGGATTTCTGGTTGGAAATCTGAAGTCAGACCCGGACAATCTGGAGACTATTATAAACATTCTTTAATATTCATACTGTTATCTTGTGCTAACTTTGTGTTGCAGGATGTTGTTTGAGACTAACATGTCTTGCAGGTACAAAATAACGAAGATTTACCTCGGATGAATAGTGTCCGAGGCGCCTCCATGGAGCTTGGAGGCGCCTCGGGTGCAAAAGCTGACCTGGTTGCGAAGCTTCAATGGAGGCGCCTTCATGAGGGTATAAGACGCCTTGGAAGGTGCCTTGAGGAAGGGATAAGGCGCCTTAAAGGGATGAAGTTCGACCAGATCAGATTTGATCCACGCGGAAGACTCGGCAGCATGGAGGCGCCTTGAACAGCCTTCAAGGCGCCTTGAACACCCTTTATAAGGGGGTTTTGACCAGCACTTCAATCAATCAAGTTCCAGGCTTTCCTTCTTCAACGTGCTGCTAACAAAGTCATTCCGAAGTGCTGTTGCGACATTCCGACGACTCGGAGCTCCAATTTTACTCTTTCTTAAGTTGTCGGTAAAAAGTTATTTCAATACTTTCATTGTAATTTGTAATTGTTATCAAGCTTATAGTTGTTTCCCACCGGAAGCGATCAAGGATCGCGTGCCTTCGAGTAGGAGTCGCTTTAGTCTCCGAACGAAGTAAATCTTCCCTGTGTCTCTGTATTTGACTGTTTTTATTCCGCTGCTTATTACTCTGTTAATTTCTCGTACGATTTACGATTCCGATAATCGAATGATTTAGCCATGAGCGCTATTCACCCCCCCTCTAGCGTGATCTCGATCCAACAATTGGTATCAGAGCGGGGTTGTTTTGAATTGGTGCAACCACCATTCAAAATAGTTTTTTTTCGTGGTATTTTGTTTCGAAGTCAATTAGAAATTAGCTAATTAGCTAAAATTCTAATTCCTTTCAAATCGGTGTTGCTCAAAGTTGGTCAATACCACTTGGGCTCGTTATTTTTTCTTCTTCTTCCCGCACTACTAATCCAAGACTCAGTCTTGGAATAGATCTCCTTGTTTGTGTTTTTTCTTAGATCTAAAATGGCCCAACAAGAAGGATATAGCACTGTTCGTCCCCCACTATTTTTCGGAGAAGACTTCGGATATTGGAAGGGGCGAATGGAGATATATCTGAAGATCCAGTTCGACACCTGGATGATAGTCAAGACAGGATTGCAACTACCAACTGATACAGACGGTAAGCCGACATCCTGTGAGAACTGGGGGCCAGCCTTTATCAAAAAGGTGGAAGCCGACGCCAAAGCTACCTGCACCATCCAGTGCGGTCTTACCAAGGAAGAGCTCAACAGGGTTGGTCCGTTCTCTTCCGCAAAGGAGCTTTGGGAGAAACTGATCGAACTTCACGAGGGCACCTCGGAAACCAAGGTAAGTAAGCGTGATTTGTTACTTAATAAACTATACAATTTAAAAATGCAGGAAGGCGAGACGGCAAGTTCGTTACATGCTCGAATTCAAGATATTCTGAACTCCCTTCATGGAATCGGGCAGAAGGTAGAAAACAGAGACATTATAAGGTATGCTCTTAACTCATTTCCTAGGAGTACATTGTGGGCATCGATGGTAGATGCCTACAAAGTCTCTAAGGATTTGTCTTCCTTAAAATTAGATGAATTATTTAGTGAATTTGAACTGCATGAACAAACTAATGCACAGTCATCCGAGAAGGGTATTGCTTTGGTTGCAGGTACGAGTCGAACACGGGAATCAAGAGTACGACAAAAAATTGAATCAGAATCAGATGACAAATCCTACTCAGAAGATTCAGAAGATGAACTGACTAGTGAACTAGTGAATCTCGTGAAGAAGCTCTACAAGAAGAAGAAGGGCTTCAACAAGAAAGATCTGAAGAAAGCAGTTCAATCCAAGGAGGCCCAACCGAACTCAAAGGTAAAGTTTGAAGTCACTTGCTACGGATGCAACCAGAAGGGGCATATCAAAGCCAACTGCCCAAATCAAAAGGAAGCCAAAAAGCAAAGAAGAAAGAAGACCCTGAAGGCAACGTGGGACGAATCTTCCTCGGAGGACGACGATGACAAACTCGATCAGACGAGTTTACTCGCACTGATGGCCCGGGACTAGATCGTCGAGAGCGAGAGCGAGTCAGAGGCCGAGTCCGAACAAAGCCACGGATCCGCATCCGTTTCAGAAGGGCCAGACTCCACTGTAAGTATTCCGAGGCTCAATAATTTAGTTAATTACTTATTACGCAAGTTAGCTAAGTCAAATATTATGATTAAATCACTTCTAAAGGAAGTAGCTGTCCTTAAAGAAGTGACTACCACTAATTCCTTACCTGATCAAGTTCAGATTGGAAATTCAACTCAAGTTCAAAAACTTGAGGAAGAAAATTCTAGTTTGAAAAATCAGGTAAAAGATTTAAAAAATACCTTAGAACGGATTTCTCTGGGCTCCAAGTATTTGGACCTAATTCTTGGGACATAAAAAGCCGTCTACAACAGAACTGGGCTTGGATATAAAAGTAAATATAGATCTTATCTATCCTTAATAAACAAACATAGTAGTAAATCAGTCCAAGCATGGGTCCCCAAGTCCAAATTGATCAACCAAGTTGGACTTGGCCAATACTGGGTTCCGAATGATCAAATACACTACCTCGATAGACCATATCGAGGCAATGATCCAGGGAAAGCTAAAAGAAAAACGATCTTAAAAATTTAAAATTCAAAAATTCAAAAATTCAAAATCAAATTAAAAATTTGAAATTAAAATTCTAAATTCAAAATTCAAATCAAATTAAAAATTTGAAATTATTCTAAATTCAAAATTCAAAATCAAATTAAAAATTAAAAATTAAATTATAAAATTCTAAATTCAAAATTCAAAATCAAATTAAAAATTTGAAATTAAATTCAAAATTCAAATCAAATTAAAAATTCAAAATTCAAAAATAGATGGAGGATCCAAACTAGCTGGCACCTCCAACTGAACTACCCGACAGGGTAACTGAACCTAATATACCCGAAATGGGTAAAACAAGAATAGATTACCCGGCAGGGTAATTAAGGTTAGATTAAAACGGGCTAAGTTTAACTTGAACCACAGTACTGGTGAAGTTTTTGGATGATAGTACGTTAGGGAAGCTTGGGCATTGCATGTCTAGGAAGATATGGCTTCGACCTGGTGCATTTGGCCAAGTGAAACTGGCCGAAGCTACCCTTAAATGGATTCTAACTAGTTAGACCAAGGATTAGTATTAAGTTCAATGGGTAGGACTATTTGGGAAACCTCGAAGGCATGTTTACTTTAATGAGCTCCTTGTGACTCACCATAGCCCAGAAGTTTATCCAAAGAATGCTTACTTGTTGAACCCAAAGCTAAACCTGAATCTAATACAAAGTTAAACCAGTCTCTTAAATTCAACAATAGTTCATCTCACAGCAATTATAGGATTCCCTGATTGAAAACTTAGATCGGGTGAGATGATTAAGAAATTAAATTATGAAAATTGACTTGAAGTTAAATCAAGTTAATTAACAATTAAATTGAATTATTTTAAAAGCTTAAATTTCAAAATTATTTTAAAAACTTAAATTTCAAAATTATTTTTAAAACTTAAATTTCAAAATTGTTTTAAAAACTTAAATTTCAAAATTGTTTTAAAAACTTAAATTTCAAAATTGTCTTAAAAACTTAAATTTCAAAATTGTTTTAAAAACTTAAATTTCAAAATTGTTTTAAAAACTTAAATTTCAAAATTATCTTAAAAACTTAAATTTCAAAATTGTTTAAAAAACTTAAATTTCAAAATTGTTTTAAAAACTTAAATTTCAAAATTGTTTTAAAAACTTAAATTTCAAAATTGTCTTAAAAATTTAAATTTCAAAATTGTTTTAAAAACTTAAATTTCAAAATTATTTTAAAAACTCAATTTCAAAATTATTTTGAAACTAATTTTAACTCTTAAAATTAATTAACTATAAGATCATTAATTAAAAATAGTCGTAGGCTTAAGTGTTTGCTGAACTACTCCGAATACAGTTGAGTAAGATAGAAAATCTAAGGAGTCTACTTCAATTAAGCTATCTTTAAATCCATTAAAAATCAATTCAAACTACTTCATGTGTAGGAATTGAATCAATGGATGTTGGATAGTGGATGCTCCAGACATATGACTGGAGATAAGTTGAAGTTTACTAATCTCAAGTACAAGAAGTTAGGATCAGTTGCATTCGGCAACGACGGTAAACTTAAAGTAATCGGAAAAGATAATATTGAACTTAGTTCCGATTTCATTATTCGAAATGTTTTATTGGTTGAGAATTTTAACTTTAACTTACTAAGTATAAGTCAATTATGTGACAGCGGATATCTAGTTAATTTTGATAAATCTGGATGTCTAGTAAAAAACATCGAAAACCCTGAGATTAGACTTAAGGGACTTAGGAAGAATAACATTTACACAATTAACTTATCTATATCCTCAATAAAGTGTCTCTTGACACAACAAGAGGAAACCCAACTATGGCACAGAAGACTGGGTCACACTCACAGAAGACTCATTTCAAAAATGAGTCAAAATGGTCTAGTTAGAGGTTTGTCCAAATTAAAATTTATTGAAAACTCAACCTGTGATGCGTGTCAAAAAGGAAAACAAACCAAGTCAACCCACAAATCAACCAACCTAGAAAGAACTAACTCCTTACTTGAGCTCCTTCATCTTGACCTATTTGATTCACATGGAGCCAAATCATTAAGCAAGAACCAATATTGCCTAGTGATAATTGATGACTACTCTAGATACACATGGGTAAAATTCCTAAAAACAAAAGATGAAACCTATGAAATATTTAGTAATTTTTACAAATTAATGGAAAATGAAAAAGATACTAAAATTAAAAGAATAAGAAGTGATCACGGGGGGAAATTGAAAATCATAGGTTTACCCAATTTTATAAAATAAATGGATACCAACATGAATTTTCATGCCCTAGAACCCCCCAACAAAATGGTCTAGTGGAACGTAAAAATAGAACATTACAAGAAGCCACTAGAACTATGTTAAACGAATATCATTTAAATCATCAATTTTGGGCTAAAGCAATAAATATGGCAAATTATATTCAAAACAGAATTTTAATTAACAAATCTCACAATAAAACACCATATGAACTCTACTATCATAAAATTCCCAATCTAAACTATCTAAAAGTATTTGGGTGTAAAGTTCACATTTTAAATACTAAAGATTACTTAGGAAAATTTACACCCAAGACTAACCAAGGAATATTCTTAGGATACTCCTCTACCAGTAGGGCATTTAGAGTATATAATCAAAATACCTTGAAAGTTGAAGAAACAACTAATGTAGTATTTGATGAAGAAAACAGCTTACCTAATATAAACGAAAATATTGACATTAATCCAAGAGCTATAGAAGATGATGAAATGCAACCTAATCTTAATGAGTCAGAAGAACCAATTTCTGACCCACAGATAAGACCAACTAGGGTAAGTACCTCTCACCCACATGACCAAATTTTGGGTGACCCAAATCTTGGTGTCAGAACTAGATCATCCTATAGAAACCTTAGTTAGATTGCCCTTATTTCTAAAATTGAACCTAAGACTATAGAAGAAGCCCTACCTGACCCAGACTGGATCATTGCAATGCAGGAAGAATTAGCACAATTTGAGAGAAACCAAGTCTGGGACCTTGTACCTAAACCCATAGATAAATCAATAATAGACACCAAATGGGTTTTTAGGAACAAGTTGGATGATCACGGTGATATAATAAGAAACAAAGCTAGACTAGTAGCCAAAGGGTTTAGTCAAGTTGAAGGCTTAGACTATGATGAAACCTATGCTCCGATAGCTAGACTCGAGTCCATTAGGATGTTATTAGCATATGCAGCAAATAAAGGGTTCAAATTGTACCAAATGGATGTTAAGTCAGCCTTTTTAAATGGATTTATCAAGGAAGATTTCTACGTAACCCAACCTCCAGGGTTTGAAGACATAGACTACCCAAACCATGTATTTAAATTAAAAAAGGCGTTATATGGACTAAAACAAGCCCCTAGAGCATGGTATGAAAGATTAACTAATTACTTAATATCCAAAGACTTCAACCAAGGACAAATCGATCCGACCTTGTTCGTGAAAACTATAGAAAAAGACATCTTTATAGCCCAAATCTATGTTGACGACATAATTTTTGGCTCAACTAACTCAAAATTTTTAAAAGAATTTGTTAAATTAATAGAAAGTGAATTTGAAATGAGTATGGTTGGGGAACTCAACTTTTTCTTAGGCTTACAAATAAAACAAATCAAAGATGGAATATACATTTATCAAACTAAATATGCTAAGGAGTTAATTAAAAAATTCTGCATGGAAAATTCAAAAATTATAAATGCTCCAATGGCAATCAACATAAACATTGATTCTGACCCTGAAGGAAAACTAGTAGACCCAAAATACTATAGGAGTGCAATAGGTAGTTTACTTTACCTAACTGCAAGCCGACCCGACATATTGTTTGCAGTAGGTATGTGCGCAAGATACCAATCCTGTGCAAAAGAGTCATACCTAACATATGTTAAAAGAATACTTAGGTATATTAAAGGAACTCTAAATGTAGGACTTTGGTACCCAAGAACTTGCACCTTTGACCTTTATGGCTATTCTGATTCAGACTATGCAGGGTGCAAGTTAGATAGAAAAAGTACAAGTGGTAGCTTCCAAATTCTAGGTCAGTGCCTAGTAAGTTGGTCAAGCAGAAAGCAACATTGTGTTGCTCTATCCACTACAGAAGCTAAATACATAGTCCTAGGAGAATGTGCATCTCAGTTGTTATGGATGATGCATACATTAAAAGACTATCAACTAGAATATAAAAATACAAAAATCTTTATTGATAATATCAGCTCAATTAATCTGACCAAAAATCCTATTCACCATTCTAGGACTAAACACATAGAGGTAAAACACCACTTTGTAAGGGATCACGTAGCTAAAGGTGAAATTGCACTCAACCATGTTGAGTCCAAGTTCAGTGCACTTAGAAGGCAAATAGGAATGTGTTGGGTAGAGTAGGTGTCTTATCTTGTTTTTTTTATGATTGTCTTTCAAATTCTAGGAAAAATAGTTTTCAAAATTCTAATTTTTTTTAGATTGTTCAAAAAATGGAATTAGTCTAGGCTTTCTCCCTAGAAATTATGTTCCCCCTAGAATTAAGGCAGAGCATCTCACAAACACCTAGGTATACCTTGATTGTGATTGAAAAACATAGAACGGCGTGAGATGCATAGGGTATAGCCTGGACTCAAGTATGCTTATATCTGTGCATCGATATGAGTCTGGGCGTTAAATACGCAATATACATTAATCAAGTTAAGTCTTCCAGCTCTAGTTAAGTCTATCTGGACCAAAGTAACTTAACTTAACTAACCATGTGAAAGCTATTGCTCTATAAGCAATCAGCAAGTAGCTAAAGGTTAGACAGTTGGTAAATTATACTCAATTTTCTAGTTAAGCATGTTTGATCTTTAGGGCTCTGATACCTAGTAAGTTAATCTATTGAACATGACTCATGCTTGGATTTAAGGACCAACTGAATTTGAATGAATAACCTAAACCAAATTTAAATATTGTTCAAACTTAAGTTTACTGTTAACCTAAGTTTTCAAATTCAATACTTATAAAGAGCTAAGCTAAGTTCCAATCTTAATTTTTGATAAGAAATAAGAAATGACTGTTAAGTGGTTTCAAAATCTAGTTATTCAAATGTCTATTGTTGCTTATTTTTGATATATGGCAAAGGGGGAGAGTAGCAAAAATGTAAAATTTAAATTTAAATTAATATAAAAAGGGGGAGCAACAGTTAAGGGGGAGCAACAGTTAAGGGGGAGCATATAGTTTACTTTAGCAAATTTGCTTTGGTAAATGTGTTCATCTATTCTTAGCAAATTTGTCTGTGTTAAAAATGTTTATCTATTCGTTTGTTTACTTAACTTTGAATTTGAGTTACCATAATCAAAAAGGGGAAGATTGTTGGTGCGGAAAGCATCCGACGATCGAACTCGTGTTTTGATAATGGCAAAGGATTCAAAGTTAAGGTGTTTTGTATTCTAACAAGTCTACTTAAGGATTTCAGGAAAGTCCTAGCTGCGGTTAGGCAAAGGGAAAAACCCTAGGGGGTGGTAACCCTAGGTCATAGGGGGTGGTAACCCTATGTGGAAAGTCTTGGCAGGTCGATGACTTCAGGCAAAAGTCCTAGGGGGTGGTAACCCTAGGTGAAAAGTCCTGGTGTCGCGAACCAGGTGAAAGACTAGACTAGCCGGGAAGCGGATGTCTAGCAGAAAGTCTGGAAGCGTCGAGTGCTGAGCAAAAGTCTAGTCGATATGGAGGATCGACTGGCAACAGGTAAATCTCCTGAGTGGAGTAGGTGAGGACGCGTTCCCCGTAGAGGGAACAGTAGGCGTCGGGTCGACCTAGGATTTCCGGTTGGAAATCCGAAGTCAGACCCGGACAGTCTGGAGACTATCATAAATATTCTTTAATATTCATACTGTTATCTTGTGCTAACTTTGTGTTGCAGGATGTTGTTTGGGACTAACATGTCTTGCAGGTACAAAATAACGAAGATTTACCTCGGATGAACAGTGTCCGAGGCACCTCCATGGAGCTTGGAGGCGCCTCGGGTGCAAAAGCTGACCTGGCTGCGAAGCTTCAATGGAGGCGCCTTCATGAGGGTATAAGGCACCTTGGAAGGCGCCTTGAGCAAGGGATAAGGCGCCTTAAAGGGATGAAGTTCGACCAGATCAGATTTGATCCACGCGGAAGACTCAGCAGCATGGAGGAGCCTTGAACAGCCTTCAAGGCGCCTTGAACACCCTTTATAAGGGGGTTTCGACCAGCACTTCAATCAATCAAGTTCCAGGCTTTCCTTCTTCAACGTGCTGCTAACAAAGTCATTCCGAAGTGCTGTTGCGACATTCCGACGACTCGGAGCTCCAATTTTCCTCTTTCTTAAGTTGTCGGTAAAAAGTTATTTCAATACTTTCATTGTAATTTGTAATTGTTATCGAGCTTATAGTTGTTGCCCACCCGAAGCGATCAAGGATCGCGGGCCTTCGAGTAGGAGTCGCCTTATGCTCCGAACGAAGTAAATCTTCCCTGTGTCTCTGTGTTTGACTGTTTTTATTCCGCTGCTTATTACTCTGTTAATTTCTCGTACGATTTACGATTTCGATAATCGAACGATTTAGCCACAAGCGCTATTCACCCCCCCTCTAGCGCGATCTCGATCCAACATTTCATCCAAAAGCTGAGTTGGAGTGCGACGATTGGCCAAACCCACGTCGACGGTTTAGGTGCCCGGAGGGAGTTCGGGCACCCGAAAGTGGATAAATTTAACAGATCAAGTTTTGACGAGAGATTGCCATGTCAGCAATGGTCCAGGCACCTGGAGCGGTTCCAGGCACCTGGAATGGACTTATATAAAGGACTTTAACAAGAAGGTTTAGTATAACATCTGCTACAAGTTTCATTCTTACGTGCTGCTCCGAAAAGGCTTTGATGACACTGAAAGGCTGCTCTAAAGTTTGATGAAAGAAAGATTTAAATTTCTTTTCTATTTATCGGTAACAATTAATTCCAGTTCTTGTACTCAATCTTTGTAACTCATTATTCGAACTGATAGTGATTGTCCAACTAAAGCGATCGACGATCGCGGATCTTGGAGTATGAGTCGTCACAAGCTCTGAACCAAGTAAAACTTAGCTTTGTTAGCATTGTATTTGTTTTCTTTATTCCGCTGCATAATTTATTTTTAAATCATGATTTTCGACGAATGTTATTCACCCCCCCTCTAGCATCTTTATGATCCAACAAGTAGTATCAAAGTGGGCACTGCTCTAAATTGGTGCAACCACCAATCAAGCAGGAGGTAATTTTCAAACTCTCTTTTATTTTTTTTTTTGATTTTAAGCTTTTTGATACAATCCAAATTGGTACAATTACCTCTTTGGATAAATTCTTTTGTTACATATTACTCTAAATTAATGCAACACCAATCTGTTGGTGCAATATCCCAGGTCAAGATTGACCTGGTTTGACTAAGCTTGAGTTGGATCGAGTTTGAGTCTTGTTGATTGTGTTTTGATGTTTGATAATATATGGAGACTGACAGTACGTGGAGATTGTAGGTGCAATTGTCCGTTCGGGGAGATTACTAGAGCAATTCCCCTCTGGTTAGGGTCTGGCCAGATTGGTGTGAAGAAGAGTCAAGTAAGTCAAGATTGACCGGATACTTGAATGGGAAGTCCTGGTGAGTGAAGTCAGGTGAAAGACCTAGTGAGTGAAGCTAGGCAGCATGAAATCCTGGTGAGTAAAGTCAGGTGAAAGATCTAGTGACTGAAGCTAGACAGTATGAAAATCCTAGTGAGTGAAGCTAGGTAAAAGTCCTGGTGAGTGAAGCCAGGCAGTATGAAAATCCTAGTGAGTGAAGCTAGGTGAAAATCCTAGTGAGTGAAGCTAGGTGAAAGTCTTGGCGAGTGAAGCCAGGTAGTATGAAAATCCTAGTGAGTGAAGCTAGTTAAAAGTCCTGGTGAGTGAAGCCAGACAGTATGAAAATCCTAGTGAGTGAAGTTAGGTGAAAATCCTAGTGAATGAAGCTAGGTGAAAGTCCTGGTGAGTGAAGCCAGGCAGTATGAAAATCCTAGTGAGTGAAGCTAGGTGAAAGTCCTAGTGAGTGAAGTTAGGCAGAAGTTAAAGTCCTAGTGAGTGAAGCTAGGCACGTGGAAATCCATGTGGGTCAAGGTTGACTGAACACCTGGTGTTGAAAAGTCCAAGTAGGTTAAATAGTTGATTGGATACTTGGAACGAGGAAATGCAAATGGGTCTAGGTTGACCAGACATCTAATGGAAGTCCAAGTGGATAATGGAGGACCGGATACTCGGTACAAAGAGAAAAAGTCTAAGTGGATCAAAGGGATTGACTCGACACTTGGTGAGGAAGTTCTAGCAGGTCGAGGGTGACCGGATGCTAGGCATGTCTCCCAACAGGTCATGGTTGACCAGATGTTGGGTTTTTAGGGACTTGAGACTTGATTAGGGCAAATCAACATGGCTCAATCGATCAACTGATCAATTGAACCATGTCTAATCAATCAGTTGATCGATTGGATGAGTCCCGTGACAAGTCTTCCTCCCAATCGATCAGTGGATCGACTGGGAGGCTGTCACCGCTCATACAGAAGCCCTCCCAATCAATCAACTGATCGATTGGGAGCCTAGAAATCGAGCGAGAAGCTATGAATCTATCGGGTAATCGACTCAAGCGATTTCCAAAGAGCACAGTGGCACTCTAAATCGATCAACCGATCGATTCAAAGCCTCCCCAATCGATTGAGAACAATTCAATCGATTAGGATCTGACTGTTGCGCAGTTTTTAGTCGTTGGCGAGCGATTTTCTCCTCTATCCTTGGGTTTTCTTCTCCGCGACTTCAGCGATTCTTCACAGCGCTTTCTCCACCACTCACCTCTAGTTCTTGAAGCTTCCTGGAGCAAATTGTTGTTGCACTTCCAAGGTCAAGAGGCATTCCAAACATGAAGGAGAAGCTAGCTAGGATTCATTATATAAAATCTTGTAAGATTTACTTGTGTTTGCTTCCTCTTTTCTTCTTGTTTGTTGTGTGAGTTTGTACGAGGCTTCTCCACCTCTGGCTGTGACTGATAAGGAGTGTTTTACTAGTGGAGTGTGTGTCACGTGTGGATCATTGGATTAGTCACCTTTTCTTGAGGTGGATATCAAGTAAATCATCGTGTTAGCGTTGTATTTTTGTTTCTTGTTCATTCCGCTGCACATCATCACCAAGAAGCAAGCTACGACTAGCGCGACAAGCTATTCACCCCCCCCCCTCTAGCATATTTCGATCCTAACAAGTGTATCAGAGCAAGGCCGCTCTTTACCGGAATCATCGCTGGAAGGGGCAACAAGACTAGAGGGTGAAGAAGTTGAAGCAAATTTCATCAAGCCAAAGATTTTATCAAGAGCTCAACTTCAAATGGAATTCAGAGATGGATTCGGATTCGACAAGAGGGTGCCTCCACCATTCACTTCAACAAGTTTCGATCTTTGGACATCAAGGATCGAAAATTTCTTGATGGTGGAGATAGAGCAATGATTTGCTCTAATGGAAGGCTTCGAAGCTTCAAAAAATTCAAAAGGCAAGATCCTCAAGAAGAGCAAATGGAGCCAAGAGCAAATTCAAAGGAGCGAGGCAAATGATAAAGTGACCAAGCTATTGGTCAATTTATTTCCAAGCAATATTTTGGCTCAAGTTGGAGAATTCAAGGATGCCAAGGAGCTTTGGAGCAAATTGGCAAAGATTCATGAGATCCCCTCCACTGTACCAAATCAAGAAGAATCTAAAGAGGGTGACTTATTGGATCAAGATTGTTACGTATCCGCAAGTGCATGGATTTGTTGTCAGTAATAAAAATATCGATCCCACAGGGACTAGTTATAAGCACTAGCAATTGTTCACTTAGGATTAGCTAAACTACCAATGGTCTTGAATAAGCTAAGGAAAAGAGGTCAAGAGAGAGAATCGAGAGTCTCAAGGTCGAAATGTTCACTTGGTGATGAGGAGTTCTAGGGGGTCGATTTCATCGTGGTAGTATTGATATGTCTCATTTTATCCTACTCTCGTTGTCCTTTATCATGCGATCGCCGGAAGCTAAAGCGGGTATTCTTAAGTGCCAGAATAGAGTAGGTCCCTAAGAAGTCCTGTCATGGTTTACCCCTGTCACTAGGGCACCTCGGCAAATCTTGAGGACATGACTCTAATTGGTAAATTAAGAATAGTGAGTAAAAGCTAAGTTTGGTCTCTCGCTTTCTTGGGGAGAATTTGCTTCTCCTCTCAAGGAAGTATCCTAGATGTCCGTGAATGGGTTACCCCTGTCACTAGGGCTCCTCGGGTATACGATCTAGGGATAATCCTCTACAAGGCTAACAAGTTCTTCACAATCAACAACAAGCAATTAGCAATTGAAACAAAGCATGAAAGATCATCCAACAAGTATAAACATAATACGAGTTTTACATCAATCCGTACCACGACTACTCCCTAATCCCAGAACAAGGGATCTACTCCATGAGTGCTAGAGAAATATCCGAAAACATAGTGTAGACAAATATATAATCTTCAGAAAGAAAGAAGGAATATGCTTATCAGATGTCGAAGAGTGGCCTTTGGATCCAATTCTCTGCCTTTGGAGTTGATGTGGTGGTGGAAGATCACTGGACGGAGGTCCAAGGTGGCGTAGAATGACTCCAAGATCTTGTTCTCCCTGACGGCTCCCCTCCCCCTGCAAAAAGGGTTAGAACCCCTTATATAGCTTAGGGTTTGGCCGCAACGGCATTGCCGTGTAAGGGTGGCACGACCGTGCCCTTCTCCGGCTCTGGGGTGGCTGCACGGCTGTGCAGGGTCTCACGACCGTGTAGTCTCTGGGCTCTGTCTCCTGGGGCACGACCGTGCAGGGTTGCACGACCATGCAAATCTTCTTCTCTATTTGGGGTGGCACGGCTGTGCAAGGTTGCATGAACGTGTGCTGACTTGCTTCTGTTTTGGTCGCACGGTTGTGCAGGGTTGCACGGTCGTGCACCCTTCCTCTCCTGTTTGGCCACATGACCGTGCAAGGTTGCACGACCGCATTGTCTGGTTGATTTCGGTGCATCAATACTCTCTGTTCAAGCTCCAAAAATCTTCCCTGTCAACAAAAAACCAAACAAAGAGCAGATATCCGAACAAAATAATATATATGATGAATACAAGATAAAAGATGTTATCATGTAAAGAATATATGTGCATAAGTCAAGTGAATGTGCTCTAAAACATACGTAAAAGATCATAATATTTGCTCACATTAAAGATCAATAGGAAGAGGACTCCATAGTTGAGAGATGCTCAACTTTCAAAGAAGAAGTCCAAGAAGTTTCATCTTCAAAGAAATGCAATGAAAAGGGCAAAGAGAGAGCATAATCTTTGTTCCATATACAAGATGAAGATGAAGAAGCCTCTACCTCTAGGATTGAGGGGGAGCGACCTTTGTTGACATCGGATCAAGAAGAAGGAGAAGCTTCTACATCTGGGTCAAGTGGAGAAAAAGATGATGCATCCTCCAAAAATCAAGAGACATCAAATGGAGGATCGAGTGTCATCCCTACATGTGGAGGTATAAATATTTCAATTAAAAATAAAAATCATATCATGTGTTTTGAGTGTAGGGAACATGAGAACTACAAGAGTAAGTGTCCTAAATTGGCTAAGAAGAAGGGCCAAGTTGCACCAAAGGGCAAGGAGAAGCTCAAAGATACCGCCCCTACAACAAAGAAGAGCAAGGAGCATATAGTGTGTTTTTTTGTGTAATCAAAAATGACATTATTGAAGCCAATGTCTAAAGGGAAAGAAAGCGGTCAAAGTCAAAGGAGGAAGCACAAGTCAAGGGGGAGCTTCCAAGGTAAAACCCAAGATCATTTATTGAGCCTATCCCCTTAAATTATGGTAAATAGTATGCTAATTCTAGTTTATATCATTTGAATGCTATTTACCATAAAAATAGGAGGCATGATAGGATAAATGAAAATTATGTGGCTATTCATGCTAAGACTACCACACCTAGGTTTAGGAAGGTAGATACGAATTTAGACAATAACTCTAAGGATTTTAGTTATAAGCCTAAAAATAAAAATGCTTGAGCGGTCTTCCGGAAAAGGGCTCACCCGAAAAGGGCTCACCTGAACCCAAGTTCCGGTCTTCTTGAGCGGGCTTCCGCTCTGGCTTCTCGTCCCTCGGAATCGCCGCGTGTTTCCTTCTCGTAGGCCAGCGTACTCATCCGCAGTCTTTGTCCCTCGGTCGCACCCCATGCCGACCTTCTCACTAGCTGCGTCTCTTACTCCTCGAGCAGTCTTCCGCTCCGGCTTCTCGTCCATCGGAACCACCGTATGCTTCCTTCTCGTCCGTCGGTGTACTCTTCCGCAGCACCTCGTCCCTCGGACGCACCACGTGTCGTCCTTATTGCTAGCTGCGCCTTCCACTCGAGTACCTGTGCTCCTGCACACTTAGACACAAAGTTAAAAATACACAGGACCTAACTTAACTTGTTGATCACACCAAAACATCCTTGGGGTTCCAACAATCTCTCCTTTTTTGATGTGATCAACCCAAGTTAATCTAGGGTAAAAATAGACATTAAAATAAACTAACTAATTTGTAATTAAGTGCAAAAAAGATAAAAATTTGTCTACCTCCCCCTAGACTTATACTTTTTCTTTTCCCCCTTTGATTACATAAAAAAATTAGGGTTCCAAGAAAAAAATCTAAGGGTAAAAACTTAGAAAATTTTGAGACATTTTTTAAAAAAATTACAATAATTTTCACATAAACAGTCTCTAAAAAAACTTTCTAAGAAAATTTTCTAAGTGCAATTATAAAAGAATTTTCAAAAAAAATTCTAAGTTGGGAAATTGCTAAGTTTTCACAATCAAAATTATTTTTGCGAATTTTCTAAGCAAAAAACTTAAGCAAGAATATTTTCCAAAAAAACTATTTTTAAGAAATTTCCAAAAAAATATTTAAAAAGACTTTCTAAGCATTATTTAATTTTTAACTTTAATGCTTTATCAGAAAGTTAATTAAACATTTCATTTCTATATTTGGCTTCCAGGCAGTGGCGAGACACTAGGCCTTCTTGGTTATTGGAGCAACAACCACTTTCTAGTCAAAGTCTCATAAGAAAATTTAATGTTTAATTTTCTTCTCTAAAAGCTCTAAGTCTAATTAACATTTCAATTTAGATCAAATTCTCTAAATTTATGATATTTAAATTTCCATTTTAGTTTATTATAATTTCTCAAATCACAATTTTTCATATTTGAGGCAAACAATATTAAGCATGCAAAAAATTCTTTTGACAAAATAATTGGTAAAAAAATCTTTCGACAATGTTTCTAGTTTGCAAGATTCGTTTGACAAAGTATTTTGTAACTCGCAATAATATTTTGGCAATGTTTCTAATTTGCAAAATTCTTTCAACAAAAGATTTTCTAATCCGAAAAACTCTTTTGATGATTCAATTTCTAATTTGCAAAAATCTTCAGGCAACTTTTCAATTGATTTATCCAATTGTTTAGAAGGTAGAGACCATACCTGACTTACCTTGTCAGCTATTGATTCTCCCCCTATTGAGTTGCTTTCTTCAGAAGATTCTCCCCCTTCATTGATGCTCATCTGGGATGAGCTTTCTGTGTCCTCGGGATGGAGTTCGACTGTCTCAGTAGTTTCCTCGTTCTCGGATGGTTCTGATGTTGACATGGTGTCCATCGAGGAGTTGGATTCGACTTCAGTTGTTTCCTCATAGATCTTCAAGAACTTTTCCCAAAGTTCTTTTGCGCTTTTGTAGTCTCTGATTATGTCGAGATCTTCATTTGGTATTATACTTAGAAGATGAAATTCAGTCCGAGCGTTTGCCATAGACTCGTTATGTTGCTTGTCGTTCCAGAGATATTTCTCGAGTTCTTCTCCATTCGTTGTCTTTGGTGCTTCATAGCCAGATTTCTTTATTAAAAAAAAAAATACCAAAATCAGTGTTTAGATATACCTCCATTTGTTACTTCCAAAAAGCAAACTCCCCCTCGAATGATGGTGGGTAGATGTTAGCTCCGGCCATCGTTTTGTTACTTCAGTCGGCGGTTAGTCCTTTTGAGGCGTCTCTGCTCTGATACCACTTGTAGAACTATTGCGGCCGGCTAGAAGGGGGGTTGGATAACCTGCCAAACACAAAACAAAAAACCAACCCTTCTCGAACTCTCAACAGAACATTTTCATAAATAAATTAAACAAATAAACTAAAAGTAAGAGACAAAAGAGATTTACTTGGTTACAATCGGGGAGGTTGTTAATCCAAGGAAGATGAAGCACACTCGAATATCTCCTTTAGGTGGAGAATCCTCTTACAGCGTTTAAGCACAGAAATAGAAGCTCAACTCTAAACTAAAGCACACAAGCGTTGGAATTACAAATCTTGAGTTCGTTGAAAAGCTTCTGGACCAAGACTATATTTATGGCCTTGGTCGGGCCACCTGGAAGGGTTCCGGGTGCCTTGGGGGGATAAAACTCTATCCCCCAACGTTCAGATCGAGATTGACTCGATCTGGTCAAAACTCAACTTCCGGGCGCCCGGAGGTCCAGGCACCCGGAATTGATCAGGGTGCCAGGACCTGAAAGTCAACTCAGGTTGACTTTTTGGTCCGAGCTCTCTGCTTCGGTTCAGCTCGCCTTTGGTCTGGGTCTTCCACTCCGGATCCACTCGCTTGGGTGATCTCTGCCATCCGAAAAAGGGCTCACCCGAACCCAAGTTCCGGTCTTCTCGAGCGAGCTTCCGCTCCGGCTTCTCATCCCTCGGAATCACCGCGTGTTTCCTTCTCGTCTGCCAGCGTACTCATCCGCAGTCTTCGTCCCTCGGTCATACCTCGTGCCGACCTTCTCACTTGCTGCGTCTCTTGCTCCTCGAGCAGTCTTCTGCTCTGGCTTCTCATTCCTCAGAACCACTACACGCTTTCTTCTCATCTGCCGGTGTATTCTTCCACAGCGCCTCGTCCCTCGGACGCATCGCGTGCCATCCTTTTCGCTAGCTGCATCTTCCACTCGAGTACCTGTGATCCTAAGCTCCTGCACACTTAGACACAAGGTTAAAAACACACGAGACCTAACTTAACTTGTTGATCGCACCAAAACAACCTTGGGGTTCCAACACCATATAGTTAAGGAACCAACTCTAGGTCTAGGGGTCAAGTCAAGGATACAAGGGAAGTTGCCCCTAGGAGTATCTTGCAACATTAAATGTGACTAAGACTTCTAAGAAGTCTAAGAAAGTCACTAAGAAGGTCACAAGGGAAGCAATCCCTAGAGTTGATCTAGAGAAAGTGACCAAGGCTTCTAAGAAACCTAGGAAGGTCATTAGGAAGGTAACTAGGGAAGTTATCCCTAGTGAGTACCTAGAGCATCCAAGGAGTACCAATAGGTTTTGGGTTCCTAGGAGCATTTTCTCTACCCCTTAGATGGGTTAAAGAGTGTCAACTCAAATTGGAAAGGTAGTTAACCCAACCTTGATGAAGTTGACACTCGGAGAGCATTTTTAAGGTTATTGTTAACCTTTGAAAATGAAATGGATTATTGACTACTCTTTGAAAGAGTAAAATGTGTCAAAACTTGAGAAAATTGATTTTAAATTAAATTGGCACAATTGGAAAAATCATAAGAACTACCAAGTTGGGATTTTGGTATGTTCTTAGGGAATTAAAGGCAAATCTGGGCCTTAATTTAAAACATTTACTCTTTGGATGAGTAAAATGTGCCAAAAAATTGAGGAATTATATTTTTTAATTGGCACAAATTTAATCATGGGTTAAAGAAATGTCAAGTTGGGTTTTCACATTTTCTTGAGAAAATGAGGGCAAGCTAGGATTTAATTTTTAAATTAGCTAAGGTTTAAGGATACCTAGATAGATAATCTAGGTACTTCTTTTAAGAAAAATTACCATGTAGTTATATGCTATGACATCATGTGTGCACTCATTTTTATTATGAAAAATATAAAAATACCATGTCATGTCATACATACATCATGTAGTTATGGGAAACTTTCTTTTGAAAATGATTCATTTTGATGTATGCCATAACTCATCATGAATTATTTTTAATTCCTTGTAATTAAGGATAATGACATTTACTAACAGGTAACATCCTAGGTGGATGTTCATAATCCAAAATGCCTAAATAGATATGCATGATCCCTAGTTTAGGGCAAAACCAAACTTTACATCTCACAAAAAACTATAAGGTGACTTGTATGCATTTTAGTACATATTAGATAAAAGTGAGATGTTAGGATGATGAACAAAACTCAAGATGTTGATTTGATGCATTCCTTTGAGTTTTAGGCTCATCAAAACACATAGTTATGTGTTTTCCAATCATTGGGAAAGCTAATGTACAAGTCATATGCATTGAGCCCAAAGAATATGGTTGGATATTGGTTTTGAAAATGTTTTTAAAATACTTTTGGAAAACCTTGATGAATGTTATCTTTTGATAGTAATCGTCATTGAAAACTTAGACACAAACTAGAAGAAAATATTAAAGTTTTTACAAGCTTTCAAGTTTGTGTCAATCTTTGAAAATAGGAAGTATTTTCATAGAAAACTATTTTTTTCATGATAGTATATACCCTAAATAATATCTACAATAATTTTTATGATTTTTAGAATCTTGTAGAATTTTTAGGGAGTTTCTGAAATTCACTGAAATCAAATTTCAGAAAATCAATGCTCCAATCGATCACCCGATCGATTGGAGTACCTCAATCGATCTGGTGATCGATATAGAGGGATGTTATCTCGAGCAAAAGCTCACTGGATCGATCCTTCGATCGATTCACACTTCCTGAATCAATCCATGGATCGATTGAATCGGGTTCAATCGATTCAGACCCCAACTTCAACCGATTGACGCGCTTATTTTGGCTGTGAAAGCCTGCTTTCAGCGATTTAAACTATTTTTAGTCTAGGTAACCATTCATAATCCCTCAACACACATATGTATACTTTTAGGGAGAGTTTTCATGATAAAAACACGGATGGATTGGTTAAGGAAGACTAAGTACAAGTTTAGGTTGAGGTTTGACTTCAATTTTGAATTTTTGAACCTCTAAACTTTTAAATTTAGGTTTCCTAAAGGTTTAGGGATTCCAAGTTATTGTTGGTGCAATGACATAAGTTACGAGCATGTCTTTAGGGGGAGCTACTCTTTAAGGACATGAAAATTTATTTTTCATACACCTTGGAAGATGGTTAACCTTCTTTAGTGAAAATGCTCAAGGTTGAGCATTTGAATACAATGGAGAGTGGATATCTTCATTGTGTAGTTGTGTATGCTCTAGGATGAGCATTTAATGCAAATGAAGGCTATGAGACCTTCATTTAAATTGTCGGATTGGTTATTGCTCAAGGATGATCATTGAATACGATGAAGGATATGAAACCTTCATTGTGGTGTTGTGAACAACGAGTGAAGTTGTACACAATGCTTGAGTAACTCTTTAGGGGGAGAGTTTTTTGATGTATGCCAATAGGGAGAGAATGTAGGATTTAAGTTAGACCTTCATTACCTAAATAGGGAGGTTGCCCTCTAAAAAAGGGGGAGAATAAAGGGAATCCTCATTCATATATTGGCATGAAAGGAAGTTGAGGCTATGGGATTAGCCTAACTTAAAGGTATTGTCAAACATCAAAAAGGGGGAGATTGTTGGTGCAATATCCCAGGTCAAGGTTGACATGGTTTGACTAAGCTTGAGTTGGCTCGAGTTTAAGTCTTGTTGATTGTGTTTCGATGTTTGACAATACATGGAGACTGACAGTGCGTGGAGATTTCAGGTGCAATCGTCTGTTTGGGGAGATTGCTGGAGCAATTCCCCTCAGGTTAGGGTATGACCAGATTGGTGTGAAGAAGAGTCAAGTAGGTTAAAATTGACCGGATACTTGATTGGGAAATTCTGGTGAGTGAAGCCAGGTGAAAGACCTAGTGAGTGAAGTTAGGCAACATGAAATCCTAGTGAGTGAAGCCAGTGAAAGACCTAGTGAGTGAAGCTAGGCAGTATGAAAATCCTAGTGAGTGAAGCTAGGTGAAAGTCCTGGTGAGTAAAACCAGACAGTATGAAAATCCTAGTGAGTGAAGCTAGGTGAAAATCCTAGTGAGTGAAGCTAGGTGAAAGTCCTGGTGAGTGAAGCCAGGTAATATGAAAATCCTAGTGAGTGAAGCTAGGTAAAAGTCCTAGTGAGTGAAGTTAGGCAGAATTTAAAGTCCTGGTGAGTGAAGCTAGGCACGTGGAAATCCAGGTAAGTCAAGGTTGACTGAACACCTGGTGTTGAAAAGTCAAAGTAGGTCAAATGGTTGACCAGATACTTGGAACGAGGAAATACAGATGGTTCAAGGTTGACCAGACATCTAATGGAAGTCCAAGTGGGTCATGGATGACCGGACACTCGGCACGAAGAGAAAAAGTCCAAGTGGGTCAAAGGGATTGATCGGACACTTGGTGAGGAAGTCCTAGCAGGCTGAGGGTGACCAGATGCTAGGCATGATGTTCCAACAGGTCATGATTGACCAGATGTTCAGTTTGTAGGGACTTGAGACTTGATAAGGGCAAATCAACATGACTCAATTGATCAACCGATCGATTGAACCATGTCCAATCGATCGGTTGATCGATTGGATGAGTCCCGCGACAAGTCTTCCTCCCAATAGTTAGTGGATCGATTGGGAGGTCATCGCCGCTCATACAGAAGCCTCCCAATCGATCACCTGATCGATTGGTCCAATCGATTGGGTGATCGATTGGTCCAATCTATCGGGTGATCGATTGGGAGCCTGGAAATCGCGTGAGAAGCTATGAATCGATCGGGCAATCGATTCAAGTGATTTCCAAAGAGCACAGAGGCGCCCTGAATCGATCAACCGATCGATTCAAAGCCTCCCCAATCAATTAAGAGTAATTCAATCGATTGGGATCCGACCGTTGCGCAGTTTTTGGCCGTTGGCGAGCGATTTTCTCCTCAATCCTTCGATTTTCTTCTCCGTGACTTTAGCGATTCTTCACAGCGCTTTCTCCACCACTCACTGACAGTTCTTGAAGCTTCTTGGAGCAAAGTGTTGTTGCACTTCCAAGGTCAAGAGGCATTCCAAACAAGAATGAGAAGCTAACTAGGGTTCATTGTATAAAATCTTGTAAGTTTACTTATATTTGCTTCCTCTTTTCTTCTTGTTTGTTGTGTGAGTTTGTACGAGGCTTCTCTGCCTCTGGCTGTGACTAAGAAGGAGTGTTTTACTAGTGGAGTATGTGTCGCATGTGGATCCTTGGATTAGTCACCTCTTCTTGAGATGGATACCAAGTAAATCCTCGTGTTAGCCTTGTATTTTTATTTCTTGTTCATTCCACTACACATCATCACCAAGAAGCAAGCTACGACGAGCGCGACGAGCTATTCACCCCCCTAGCATATTTTGATGCTAACATAATCGAGTCTTAATTGTTAGAGTGTATACTAAAAGTCTAACTTTTTGTAAATATTTATTTTTAAAATAAAGAATCACATTGGTCAAATATCTACATTTATATTCTAAGTGTAGTTGTTCATTTAATTTATATTGTAGATAACATAGTGTATAGTGTCGCACATAGAAGATAATATTATCAGTTCCTTATAAATTATAAACAATAGCTCACGACCATGATGGATGGGAACAAACCATTGGAAGGTCGTAGTGTAATTAGGTATTAGTTTATATTGAATATATAATTACACTAGTACACTTAGAGTGTATTGAGTATGATCATTTGAGGTAGTTTTTTTTTATACTGACATCATCAAAGAACTAGACCTCTGTTATTATGGAAGTGTGTCCTCTTAATACTAATATAATAACAAACACATATATTTAGTATTTATTTCTTTAATTTATCAATGGGTGAGATTTAGTTCGATAAATCAATAAGCCTGATAAGGTGGGAAATAATATTACTTATAGTGTGTGTTGTTGATTATAGAAGGAAACTGTGTCCTAGTGATCTAGGTTGATAATGTCCCCAAGAGGAGCTCATAAAGATTGTCATGTAAACCCTGCAGGTGGACTTAGTCTTGCATGATGATAAGGTTGAGTGGTACTACTCTTGGAGCTAGATATTAATTAAATGAGTTATCAGTAACTCATTTGGTTAGTGGGCATTCGATATCTTAAACACAGGGGGATTAACACACCTATGATAAGAAGGAGCCCAAAATGTAATTTGGGATTGGTGTGGTAGTTCAATAATAATTCTTTAGTGGTATGAATTATTATTGATGAAATTAAGTTGAGTGTTCGGGGCGAACACGGGAAGCTTAATTTCATCGGGAGACCAAAACCAATTCCTCCTCTCGGTCCCTATCGTAGCCTCTTATTTATAAAGACTTATACCCACCAAATACCCACTTCCTACCCACCTTGAGGTGGTCGGCCAAGCCAAAGGTTGAGTCAAGTAAAGGTGCCCGACCCTAGCTTGGAGTCCAAGCTTGGTGTGGCCGGCCATATAAAAATAAAAGGGATTTTATTTTGAAATCTTTCCTTATGTGAAAGCCATGATTTTAAAAGAGAGTTTAAAATTTAAATCTTTCCTTTTATAGCTTTCTACAAAAGATTAGATATCTTTCCTTATTTGTAGTTAAAAGAAATTTTTTAATTTTGGAGAAAACTTTCTTTTTTTGTAATCATCCACATGTTTTAAAAGAGAGATTTTAATTTATAAAATTTCCTTTTATAACCAACCATGAAGGGAATTAAAAAAGAGAAATTTTTATTTTAAAAATTTTTGAAAGCAAATAAGGAAGTTTTAATTTTGTGTTTAAAACTTGCCTTATTTGGAGCTCTTGTAGGGGTCGGCCACATGATGGGTTAAAAGGAATTTTTAATTAAATTTTCCTTATTAACCAATAGCAAAGAAAATAAGGAAATTTTAATTATAATTAAATTTCCTTATTTGCCATGACCAAAGATATAAAAGAAAGGGTAGGGGTGCCTTCATGGGACACAACTCTCTTCTATTTTCCTCTCTTTTCTTCCTTGGTGTGGCCGACTATCCTCTTCTCCTCTCCCCTTCTTTTTGGTGGCCGAACCTTATCACTCTCAAGGAGACTCTTGTGGTGGTCGGATCCTACTTGGAGAAGAAGAAGAGGAAGGAGTTTCTAGCATCCCTTGGAGCTAGAAGGTTGGTGGCCGAAACTTGCAAAGAGGAAGGAGGCTTGGTGGATTCTCATCTCGGTAAATCGTTGCCCACACAACATCCGAGATAAGAAGAGGAATACGATAGAAGATCAAGAGGTCGTTGTTTATAAAGAAAGGTATAACTAGTAATTGTTTTCCGCATCATACTAGTTTTCTTTGTATGAATTCCAAACATAAGAGGCTAGAGATTCTAGGTTTCGAATTTATGTTTCGATTTGTGTTTCTTTTTCTTTTTCGATCTTGTGATTCGATTGTTCTTAATGGTTAAACCTAGGGTTACTGTAACGAGATTGAATATTAAATTTATTTAAAAGGCTTTGCCTAGTCAGTAGTGGATGCTCCCATACCCAAGAAGGCCTAGTGCCTCGCCACGTTTTGTCCTGGAAGTCGATTTTAGAAATAAATATTTAATCAACTTTGTAACATGGGTGGACTTGGATTAATAATGTAAAGCATAGTTTGCGATCCAAGTCTAAACTATAAGAACATATAAGTTAAACTTGGAATCAATAATGTTAAGTTCTGTTTGTGATCCAAGTTTAATTTCTAAAGAACACAATAGGTTGTTAGGAAAGGTTCGACACTTGTACAAAAAATTTTTGTATAGTGGAACCGGTACAATATTCAGAGTAGCATCCAACAATTGGTATCAGAGCTAGGGTTTACCTCTGTGTGTTTGGTTTTCAGTTAATTATGCACATGTCATACATAATTTAGGCAGGATAATAGTAGGATATGCTAACTCTGTGGTTGCAGGCTTCAACTATTTTGGCTTATGGTTATTGTGTGTGATTGGACCCTTGTACATGTCAAGGGTATTTTATTGTGTATGCATGATTGTATTTAACTAATACAGCATGAACTGTATTAGCCCTAAGATTTTACATTTATGTTCGATCTAGACTTGATGTACATTCCCTTGTGGAATATAGGATCGATGTATATAAAAATTTTATTTTTGTCGCGGATCGTATCCTTGTGATGCGTGGTGCTATTTGAGGACTAGAAGCGCAGCCGATAAGGAAGCTTGATGGACCCGATGATAAGAACCCTAGGGCAGGTGGCACACGGAGGACATTGATAGAAGAAGCCATAATAGTTGGAAAATTAATTTCCATATTTATCGCTTTTATTTACTGTGATGTGTGTGATGTGTGATGAATGCTTGCATAGTTAAAATTCCTCACCTTAAATAACTAAGTGGGAGAGGAATTTTTAAATAAATTCCACGGTTTCCATTACTGATTTGTAAGTGATGCAAACAAGCTTGTGTGTTGGCTCTGAGTGCCTTCCTCCACAATGGATGAGTTTGTTTGCGGATCACTAGATCAAACTTCCTAAAATGGATGGTTATAGGAAATTATTTAGGAGCGTGTGATCTTCTCCAACTGAAGGGGCATAATCCTATTTAATGGACTAAGTATCAAGTAATGGTATACACTTAGGCACATTCAATAGTATCCTCCCCAACGGAGTCACTACTATTATTTGTGTGACCAAAGGAAAACCAACTATTAATTTTATTTGTCATAAAGTTAGGTTGACAAGATAATAAAATTAATTTCTCTTACAAATGTTTGATTTTGTATACATCTACACTAACGTGGCATACAAAATTCATGGTGTTTTGAGGTGTTGGTAAATTTAAATAATATTATTTGAGGAATCAATATTATTCTAAATTTAGAGTCTTGACCAAGGTTTATTTTGTGATTCAAAGGGCCTTCGACCCACTTGTTGTTATTCTCAAGGAGAATAAACTCACTGGTCCCAACTATATAGATTGGAAAAGAAACCTGGACATTGTCCTAACTGCAGAAGGCTTTAAGTATGTACTGTTAGAGGTTTGCCCTAATGCACCTTATGAGAACTCTAGTGAAGAGGAGATTGAGTATCATAGGAAATGGATAAAGGCAGATGAGATGGCGCAGTGTTACATTTTGGCTTCTATGTCAAATGTGCTGCAACATCAGCATTAAGATATACCTGTTGGTTGGTCCTAGGAAGATTGTACGGGTTCCACTGTACAAAATTTTGTACAAGTGTCGATCCTTTCCTAAACAACCTATTGTGTTCTTTAGAAATTAAATTAGGAATCGCAAATGGAACTTAACATTATTAATTCCAAATTTAACTTATCTGTTCTTGATGGTTTTGATTTGGATCACAAGCGGAACTTAACACTATTGATCCAAATCCACCTATGTTATAAAGTTAATTAAATATTTATTTCTAAAATCGGCTCCCAGGTCAAACATGGCGAGACACTAGGCCTTCTTGGGTATGGGATCATCCACCACTGTCTCGACAAAGCCTTTAATAGAAATTCAATTAATATTTAATTTCCTAAAATAACATTAGGTTTAACCGAAAAGAACAATCGAATCACAAATTCGAAAAACAAAAAAAACACAACTTTGAAACAAATCTGAAATTCTAGAATCATATGCCTCTTGTGTTTGGAATTCTAACAAAGAAGAACTAGTATGATGAGGAAAATAATTACTAGTTATACCTCTTCTTTGTATGCTAATAACCTCGAGATCTTCTGCCGTATTCCTCACCTCCTCTTGGACGTCGTGTGGGTGACGATCCTCCAAGATGAACACCACCTAAAGCTCCTCCTCCTTCTCTAGTATTCGGCCACCACCACCACCAAGGAACAAAAGAGAGCAAGGGGAAAAGAAAGAAGAGAAGGGTCGGCCACGATGAAGAGCTCCAACAAGAGAATAAGAATTGATAATCCATGAGGCCTCCCCTCCCCTTCTTTTATATTACTTGCCCAAGGCAAATAAGGAAAGACTTTTTACAAAAATTAAAATCTTTCTCTTGTTTTTCCCTTTCCCCTTTTATTTTTCCTTTTCCTTTCTCTTGATTAATTCAATCATTGATTGAATCAATCATTGATTGGCCGACCCCTTGCTTGGGCACCAAGCAAGGGTGGGCGACCCCTTAAAAGGAAGAAAATAATTCTTGTAAAAATTTTATAAGCAAAGAAGGAAAGCTCTTATAAAATTTTACAAGCTCTCTTTTAATTTCTTAAAGTGGATGTTAAAAAAGAAAAGTTTTAAAAATTAAAACCAAGTTTTAAAATTTAAAACTTCTTTTCTAAAATTTCCTTTTTTTATCATGGTTACAAAAATAGAAAATTTCAAATTTAAAACTTCTCTTCCTTTTTTCTAAAAACCATGAGGATGGTTAAAAAAGGGAAAGTTTTAAAACTTTTACACTTTCTTTTAAACCATGTGACCTAATTCAAATAAGGAAAGTTTTATAATTTTAAAATATCTCTTTTAAAACTTGTAGATATCTACAATGAGAAGATTTTAAAAATTCAAAACACCCCTCCTAGTTTGAATTTTATTGGTCGACCCCTTCTTGCTTGGGTACCAACCAAAGGGTCGGCCCCCTTTGAGAAGTAAGTGGCCGGCCCCTATGGCTTGGTCACCAAGTCATGGGTCGGCCCCCTCTTGAATACCAAGATGGACTTTTCATGAGTGGATTTAAGGCTTCATTGAGGCTACGATAGGGACCTAGAAGAGAAATTCGTTTTGGCCTTCCGACGAGCTTGAGTATCCCGTGTTCACCCCGAACACACAACTCAAGTTTATCAATAATAACTCATTCCACTAGAGAGTTATTATTGCACTACTGCACCAATCCCAAATTACATTATGGGTTCCTTCTTATTATGAGTGTGTTAGTCTCCCTTTGTTTAAGATATCGAATGTCCATTAATTTAATCGAGTTACTGACAACTCACTTTAATTAATGTCTTAGTCCAAGAGTAGTACCACTCAACTTTATCGTCATGTCGGACTAAGTCCACCTGCAGGGTTTAACATGACAATCCTTATGAGCTCCTCTTGGGGGCATTCTCAACCTAGATAACTAGGACACAATTTTCCTCTATAACCAATAACACACACTATAAGTAATATCATTTCCCAACTTATCGGGCCTATTGATTTATCGAGTTAAATCTCACCCTTTGATAAGTTAAACAAATAAATACTAAATATATATGCTTGTTATTATATTAGGATTAAGAGCACACACTTCCATAATAACTAAGATCTAGTTCTTTTATTAAGTCAGTATACAAAGAACTTACCTAAAATGGTCCTACTCAATACACTTAAAGTGTACTAGTGTAATTTATTAGTCAAGATAAACTAATATCTAATTACACTACGACTATTCCAATGGTTTGTTCCTTTCCATCTTAGTCGTGAGCAACTGTTTATAATTTATAAAGAAGTGATAACATGATCTCCTGTGCGTGATACCACACACCATGTTATCTACAATATAAATTAATTGAACAACTACACTTAACAAATAAATGTAGACATTTGACCAATGTGATTCTTTTGTTTCAAAAATAAATGTTTACAAAAGCTAGGCTTTTAGTATACACTCTAACAATACCCACTGCCTATGATATGATGAGCAATCTCAAAGAACTCTTCGGACACCATAGTCGGGTTGCTAAGCAAGAGGTAATGAGAAATTTAATGACAGACACCATGACTGAGGGGACGCCCATAAGGGATCACATCCTCAAAATGATGGCTTACTTAAACGAAATACAAATACTTGGAGCAGAAATCAATGGGGAAACCCAGGTCGATATTATTCTCCAAACGCCGCCCAAAAGTTTTGAGCCAGCCTGAACTACAATATGAATAAGAGGAATTATTCATTGGCGGAACTACTAACAGAACTATAAGCAGCAGAAGGGTTATTTCGTCATAATTCTCAAGTTCACTTTGTTGGAATGGTTTCTAATTCTAAACCGAAAGGAAAGAAGAAAAAGAAACAAGCTGGTCCGGCAAAGAAAGTGAACCAATCTCTAGGTACTGGACCAAGAGCTGGAGTGAAGAAGCCGAAAGGCAAGAGCTTCATATGCAAACAAGTTGAACATTAGAAGGCAGACTGACCTCATAAGAAAGTGAACAATAAAGGTATATCTTATTTTTTAGTTGTTGAAACATGTTTAGCGGTGTTATCTACCAGTACCTGGTGTGTAGATACAGGAGCCACTAATCATGTCTGCAATTCTTTGCAGGGGTTCTAGGAAACCCGACGACTATATGAAGGAAAGATAACCGTCTACATGGGTAATGCTACTAAAGTGGCAGCTGTTGCAGTGGGAGACGTCTACTTATCATTTGATAGAAATAGGATTTTAGTTGTAAGAAATTGTCTTTATGTACCTAGTTTTAGAAAGAATTTAATTTCAGTTTCTAAACTAATTTTGGATGGATATGCTGTTTCTTTTAATAACAAAGTTATTATAAAGTGAAATAGGGTTATTATCTGTTCTAATGCATTGGTTGGCAATTTATATACTTTAAATCTAATTTCTCCCACAAAGTAACAAATGGAAATTAATAACGCATCTTCTAATTCTAATAAGAGAAAAGAACCTTCAAAGATGAATCAAACATATCTTTGGTATCTAAGACTTGGTCATATTAACTTAAGTAGGATTCAAAGACTCATAGCTGATGGACTCTTGGGTTCATTAGTGGTGGAAAACATTCCAACCTGTGAATCTTGCTTGGAAAGTAAAATGACCAAGAGACCTTTTAAGGCCAAGGGGTATAGAGCCAAAGATGTGTTAGAATTGGTTCATTCTGATTTGTGTGGTCCTATGTCTATCCAGGCAAGAGGAGGTTTCGAATATTTTGTCACCTTTATAGATGACTATTCGAGATACGGGTACATTTACTTGATACGTCGCAAGTCTGAGTGCTTTGATAAGTACAAAGAGTACAAAGCTGATGTGGAGAAACGTCATGGTAAAAGTATCAAGACACTACGGTCAGATCGTGGTGGCAAGTACCTCTTAGGAGAGTTTAGGAGTTACTTATCAGAAGCTGGGATTCAATCCCAACTTTCTGCACCTGGTACACCCCAACAGAATGGTGTGGCGAAACGAAGGAATAGGCCTCTTATGGAAATGGTCAGAATTACCAATTCGTTTTGGGGATATGCTCTGGAAATAGCAGAGTACCTTTTGAATATGGTACTTCTAAACCAATACCCTTTACTCTAATAGAATTATGGAATGGGCGTAAGCCTAGTCTGAAACATATTCAAATTTGGGGTAGTCCAGCACATGTGCTGATGGGAGACACTGACAAGTTAGAATCATGTATAGAAGTTTGTCTGTTTGTAGGATATCCTAAAGGAACGAAAGGTGGTTTGTTTTATAATCCAAACACAAGAGGCTAGAGATTCTAGGTTTCGAATTTATGTTTCGATTTGTGTTTCTTTTTCTTTTTCGATCTTGTGATTCGATTGTTCTTAATGGTTAAACCTAGGGTTATTGTAAGGAGATTGAATATTGAATTTTTTTTAAAAGGCTTTGCCTAGGCAGTGGTGGATGCTCCCATGCCCAAGAAGGCTTAGTGCCTCGCCACATTTTATCCTGGAAGCCGATTTTAGAAATAAATATTTAATCAACTTTGTAACATGGGTGGACTTGGATTAATAATGTAAAGCATCATTTGCGATCCAAGTCTAAACCTATAAGAACAGATAAGTTAAACTTGGAATCAATAATGTTAAGTTCTATTTGTGATCCAAGTTTAATTTCTAAAGAACACAATAGGTTGTTAGGAAAGGTTCGACACTTGTACAAAAAATTTTTGTACAGTGGAACCGGTACTATATTTCGATTAGCATCCAACAATTGGTATCAAAGCTAGGATTTGCCTCTGTGTGTTTGGTTTTCAGTTAATTATGCACATGTCATACATAATTTAGGCAGGATAATAGTAGGATATGCTAACTCTGTGGTTGCAGGCTCCAACTATTATGGCTTATGGTTATTGTGTGTGATTGGACACTTGGACATGTCAAGGGTATTTTATTGTGTGTGCATGATTGTATTTTGTTAGGACCAAAAGTAGCTAGAGGGGGGGGGGGGTGAATAGCTCGTCGCGTTCGCTCGGTGCTCGGCGTTGCTTGTTCCTTCAAATATGTGCAGCGGAAAATACAGAAACAAACACACAACGCTAACACGGTTGGTTTTACTTGGTATCCACCTCACAAGAGGTGACTAATCCAAGGATCCACACCAACACACACACCCTCCACTAAATAAAAATCTCCTTTGTGGTAACTACCAAGGGCGGAGAAGCCCTACAATACTCAATACAAGAAGAGAGGGAAAGGATACAAGAAATACAAGCTTACAAGCTTACAATGAGTACAAAACCCTAACCCTAGCTTCTCTTCTTAGCTTTGATCCGCCTCTTGACTTGGAGAGCTTCCAAGATCCTTCAAGAACTGGCGATCTGAGCTTTGTGGAGGAGTTGGCGAGAGCTCTGGAGTGAATCGGAGAAAAAATCTTTTGCAGCCATCGAACGCCGGTATCGACGCCAGCGGTCGGATCCCGATCGATTCGAATGTTCCCAATCGATCGGGAGGCTTTGGATCGATCCACGGATCGATCCGGCGCTTATGTGCGAGCGGCGGATCGATCCACGGATCGATCCGGCGCTTATGAAGCAGCGGCGTCCCAATCGATCCAGCGATCGATTGGGACCTCTGATCGATCCACGGATCGATCCGAGCTTCTGATTGGGACAGTCGGATCGATCCACCGATCGATCGAGCTGGATCGATCCATCGATCGATCCGACTTGGTTTTGTCCAAAACCAAGTCCTAAACCTCCCAAACCAACATCCGGTCAACCTTGACCTGTTGGTATGTCATGCCTAGCATCTAGTCACTCCCTTGACCTGCTAGGACTCCCTTACCAAGTGTCCGGTCAATCCCTTTGACCCACTTGGACTTTTCTCTGTGCCAAGTATCCGGTCAATCCCTTTGACCTACTTGGACTTTTCTTTCATGCCAAGTATCCAGTCAATCCTTTGACCTACTTGGACTTCCCAGCACCAGATGTCCGATCATCCTTGATCCATCTGGATTTTCCCTTGCCTGGCTTCACTCACCAGGACTTTCACCTAGCTTCACTCACTAGGGTTTTCATCTGCCTAGCTTCACTCACTAGGACTTTCTTCACTCACCAGGATTTTCATCTGCCTAGCTTCACTCACTAGGACTTCCTTCTGCCTGGCTTCACTCACCAGGACTTCCTTCTGCCTGGCTTCACTCACCAGGACTTTCATTTTGCCTAACATCCCAGTTAGGACTTCCCAGTCAAGTATCCAGTCAACCTTGACCTACTTGACTCTTCTTCAATCAATATCTTATTGTCAAACATCTAAACCCAAACCAAGACTCAGCTTGGTTACCCAGGTCAACCTTGACCTGAGGGATATTGCACCAACAATCTCCCCCTTTTTGATGTTTGACAATACCACAATAACACTTACAATCCCATATGTAAGTTAGGCTAATCCCATAGCCTCCTTCTTCATGCCACTAGGTAATTAAAGCATAAATTAAGCTCTTCATTCTCCCCCTAAGAGGGCAAACTCCCTCTAGGTAATGAAAGCCTAACTTACTCCCTTTCATGAGTCCTTTCATTCTCCCCCTATGACCTTCCCATAGGTAATGAAGGACTAAGCTTAACCATACATTCTCCCCCTATTGGCACACATCAACCCATCGTTGGACACACATCAACCTATGCTCCATTGGGCACACTTCAACAAATCCATTTGTTGAAGACTCTCCCCCTGAAGAGTTGCTCATCGTTGTTCACAACATCACTCGTTGTGATCAACACGATAATGAAGGTCCCACACCCTTCATTTATCCTTAACTTCTCCCTCAATGTAGACAACTACCCAACCTTGAGCATTATCTACCACTTGAGTGTCCACTTGAAATAATGAGGATATCCACTCCCCATTTCTCCCCATTTCAAGTTTAAATGCTCAACCTTGAGCAAGTCCACAACAGAAGGTTAACCACCTTCCAAGGTTCATGAAAAATAATTTTCATGTCTTTAAAGAGTCCCTCCCCCTAAAGACATGGTGGTAACTTCTGTCATTGCACCAACAATGACTTGGAATCCCTAAAACATTAGGAAACCCAAATTTAGAAGTTTTGAGGTTCAAATATTCAAAATTTGAAACACACCTCAACCTAAACTTCAACTTAGCCTTCGTTAACCAATCCATCCTTGTTTTCAACATGAAAACACCCTTTGTATGTATACAAATGTATTTAAGGGGTTTGGAATGGTTACCTAGACTCAAAGAGGTTCAAAGATGCTGAAATCAGGCCTTCCCAGCCAAAATCAGCAACTTGGATCGATTGGAGTTGGGTTCCAATCGATTGAACCTTTCTGAATCGATCCACGGATCGATTCAGACTCCCTGGATCGATCGGCTGATCGATCCAGCGAGCTTCTGCTCGCGGGAATTGCCGTTTGAATCGATCCATGGATCGATTCAGGAACTCCAATCGATCCATGGATCGATCGGAGCTCTGATAGTTGCTGAAATTTCATTTCAGTCAACTTCAGAAACCCCTAGAAAATTCTACAAAAATCCAAAAATTATGAAATTTCGTGTAGACATTATTTAGGGCATACTTAATCATGGAAAAATAGTTTTCTATGAAAATACATCATATTTTCAAAGATTGACACAAACTTGAAAACTTGCAAAAACTTTAGTGTTTTTCTTCAAGTTTGTGTCTAACTATTCAATGGTGATTACTATCAAAAGATAGCCTTCACCAAGGTTTTCCAAAAACATTTTAAAAACATTTTCAAAACCAATATCCCATCATGTTCCTTGGGCATAATGCACATGACTTGTACATTAGCTTTCCCAATGATGGGAAAACACATAACTATGTGTTTTGATGAACCTAAAACTCAAAAGAATGCACTAAATCAACATCTTGAGCTTTGTTCATCATCCTAACATCTCACTTGTATATAATATGCACTAAAACACATACAAGTCACCTTAGAGGTCTTTGTGAGATGTAGATTTTGGTTTTTGCCCTAATCTAGGGATCATGCATATTTATCTAGGCATTTTAGAAATGTTAGACATCCACCTAGGATGTCACTTGTCAATAAGTATCGTTATATGCCATTTGTCCTTAATCACAAGGAATTAAACTTAATGCATGATTATGTTATGGCATACATCAAAAGAAAATAATTTTCAAAAGAAAATAGCCTATTACTACATGATGTATGAATGTCATGACATGGTATTTTTGGATTTTTCATAATAAGACATGAATGCAAAAACTAGACATGATGTCATGGCATATGATGGGCAAACAATCATGGCAAGATTTAGCATAAATAAAATATACCTAGATTAGCTATCTAAGTATCCTTAAAATCTTAGCTAAACTTACACCTTAAACCTAGATTGCCCTAAAATGCTACAAGAGAATGCCAAAGCCTAAATTTGGCATTTCTAATTTCCTTGATTTAATGTATGCCAATTGAAAATAAACATGTCCTCAAATGTTGGCATATTCTATTTTTCCACAAGAGTAGCACTTTTAAATTAAGGCTTAGTTTGCCTTTAATTTCCTAAGAACATACCAAAATCCCAACTTGGTAGTTCTTGTGTTTTCTCAAATTTGTGCCACTTTAAAATAAAATCAATACTTCTCCAATTTGGCACATTTTACTCTTTCAAGGAGTAAATAATAATTCCATTTCATTTTCAAAGGTTAACAAAAAAAACCCTGAAAATGCTCCTTGAGTGTCAATTTCCTCAAAGTTGGGTTAACTACCCTTCTAATCGGAGTTGACACTCTCTAACCCATCTATGGGGTAGAGAAGATGCTCCTAGGAACCCAACACCTATTGGTGCTCCTTGGATGCTCTAGGTACTCACTAGGGATAACTTCCCTAGATACCTTCCTAGTGACCTTGTTGGGCTTCTTAGAAGCCTTGGTCACATTTTCTAGGTCGACTCTAGGGATAACCTCCCTTGTGACCTTGTTTGTGACTTTCTTAGACTTCTTAGAAGTCTTAGTCACATTTATTGCAAAAATACTCTTAGGGATGACTTCCCTAGTATTTTTGTCTTGACCACTAGACCTAGGGTTTGTTCCATAACTATATGGAACTCTATGGTAAGAGGGCACATCCTTCTTAGCCTTTGGTTTGTATCCCAAACCTCTATGGCCATTGGATGACTTTTGTACCCCTAAACCTAGGTTATGCTCATTTTGTCCTAATAGGATATTTTCCATCCTTTTTAGGGTCTTTTCAATTTTATCAAGTCTTGACCTCAAGACTTGATTTTCTCTCAATAAGTCCTTAGTATTTGATTCATGAGCATTTTTGTTTCTAGGCTTGTATCTTACATCCTTAGAGTTATCGCCTAGGTTTTTACCTACAATCCTAGCCTTAGGTGTAGTAGTTTTAGCATGAAAAGCTATATGTTTTTCCTTAAAGCCCTCATGCTTCCTATTCTTATGGTAAATCGCATTAAAATGATAAAAGTTAGAACTATCATGCTTTTTACCATAATGTAAAGGGGTAGGCTCAATAAATGTTACCTTCTTCTTTACCTTGTAGGCTCCCCCTTGCCTAGTGCCTCCTTGAGCCTTGACCACTTTCTTCCCCTTGGGGCATTGACTTCGATAATGCCCTTTTTGTTGACACAAGAAGCACACAATGTGCTCCTTGCTCTTCTTTGTCCCGGGGGTGGTCACCTTGGGCTTCTCCTTGCCCTTTTGTGCCACTTGGCCCTTCTTCTTGGCCAAGTTGGGACACTTGCTCTTATAGTGCCCATGTTCCCTACACTCAAAACATATTATATGATTTTTATTATTAATTGAAATATTTATACCTTTGCTTGTAGGGGTGGCATCTTTTCTTTGGATCCGGAGGTAGAAGCTTCCTCTTGATCGGACCTTGATTCTCCTCCATTTGATTTTTCTTGACTTGTGGAGGTAGAAGCTTCTTCCTCCTCTTCTTCTCTTGACCCGGATGTAGAAGCTTCTTCTTCTTCTTGATCCGGTGTCACCAAGGATTGCTCCCCCTCAATCCTAGAGGTGGAGGCTTCATCATCTTGAATATGAAACAAGGAGTATGCTCCCTCCTTGTTCCCTTCGTTGCATTCCCTTGAGGATGAAGCTTCTTGGATTTCCTCTTCTTCGGAGGTTGAGTATCTCTCAACCTCGGGGTCCTCCTCTTGGTCTTGCTCCAAAGAGTCACCCTCTTTGGATTCTTCATGATCTTGTACAGTGGAGGGGATCTCTTCATGAAGCTTGGCCAATTTGCTCCAAAGCTCCTTGGCATCTTCGAATTCTCCAACTCGAGCCAAGATGTGGCTAGGCAATAAGTTGACTAGAAGCTTGGTCACTTTGTCATTTGCCTCGCCCCTTTGAATTTGCTCTGAGCTCCATCTGCTTTTCTTTAGAAGCTTGCCCTTGGAGTTTGTTGGAGCTTTGAAGCCTTCCATTAGAGCAAACCATTGCTCTATCTCCATCATAAGAAAATTTTCGATTCTTGATTTCCAAGAATCGAAACTCGTAGAAGAATATGGTGGAGCCACCCTTGTGTCAAATCCAAGTCCATCTTGGAATTGCATCTTGAAGTTGAGCTTGATAAAATCTTGAACTTGAAGAATTTGCTCCAACTTCTTCACCCTCTAGCTTTTCTTGTTATGCTTGACCCTTCCGGCGATGATTCCGGTGAAGAGCGGCCTTGCTCTGATACCACTTGTTAGGACCAAAAGTAGCTAGAGGGGGGGGGTGAATAGCTCGTCGCGTTCGCTCGGTGCTCGGCGTTGCTTGTTCCTTCAAATATGTGCAGCGGAAAATACAGAAACAAACACACAACGCTAACACGGTTGGTTTTACTTGGTATCCACCTCACAAGAGGTGACTAATCCAAGGATCCACACCAACACACACACCCTCCACTAAATAAAAATCTCCTTTGTGGTAACTACCAAGGGCGGAGAAGCCCTACAATACTCAATACAAGAAGAGAGGGAAAGGATACAAGAAATACAAGCTTACAAGCTTACAATGAGTACAAAACCCTAACCCTAGCTTCTCTTCTTAGCTTTGATCCGCCTCTTGACTTGGAGAGCTTCCAAGATCCTTCAAGAACTGGCGATCTGAGCTTTGTGAGCGCTGTGGAGGAGTTGGCGAGAGCTCTGGAGTGAATCGGAGAAAAAATCTTTTGCAGCCATCGAACGCCTGCAGCTATAAACGACGCCAACGGTCGGATCCCGATCGATTCGAATGTTCCCAATCGATCGGGGAGGCTTTGGATCGATCCACGGATCGATCCAGAGCGCCTCTGTGCTCTGGAAACGCGTCTGGATCGATCCACGGATCGATCCAGCGCTTATCGCGCGAAGCAGCCGCGTCCCAATCGATCCACTGATCGATTGGGACCTCTGGATCGATCCACGGATCGATCCAGAAGCTCTCTGTTCGCTGGGACAGGTCTGGATCGATCCACTGATCGATCTAGCACTTGGTTTTTGTCCAAAACCAAGTCCTAAACCTCCCAAACCAACATCCGGTCAACCTTGACCTGTTGGTATGTCATGCCTAGCATCTAGTCACTCCCTTGACCTGCTAGGACTCCCTTACCAAGTGTCCGGTCAATCCCTTTGACCCACTTGGACTTTTCTCTGTGCCAAGTATCCGGTCAATCCCTTTGACCTACTTGGACTTTTCTTTCATGCCAAGTATCCAGTCAATCCTTTGACCTACTTGGACTTCCCAGCACCAGATGTCCGATCATCCTTGATCCATCTGGATTTTCCCTTGCCTGGCTTCACTCACCAGGACTTTCACCTAGCTTCACTCACTAGGGTTTTCATCTGCCTAGCTTCACTCACTAGGACTTTCACCTGGCTTCACTCACCAGGATTTCCATCTGCCTAGCTTCACTCACTAGGACTTCCTTCTGCCTGGCTTCACTCACCAGGACTTCCTTCTGCCTGGCTTCACTCACCAGGACTTTCATTTTGCCTAACATCCCAGTTAGGACTTCCCAATCAAGTATCCAGTCAACCTTGACCTACTTGACTCTTCTTCAATCAATATCTTATTGTCAAACATCTAAACCCAAATCAAGACTCAGCTTGGTTACCCAGGTCAACCTTGACCTGAGGGATATTGCACCAACATATTTAACTAATACAACAGGAGCTGTATTAGCCCTAGGATTTTATATTTATGTTCGATCTAGACTTGATGTACATTCCCTTGTGGAACATAGGATCGATGTATGTAAAAATTTTATTTTTGTAGCGGATCGTATCCTTGCTAGGCGTGGTGCTATTTGAGGACTAGAGGCGCGGCATATAAGGAAGCTTGATGGACCCGATGAGAAGAACCCTAGGGCGGGTGGCACACGGAGGACAGTGATAGAAGAAGTCATAATAGTTGGAAAATTAATTCCATATTTATCGCTTTTATTTACTGTGATGTTTGTTATGTGTGATGAATGCTTGCATAGTTAAAATTCCTCACCTTAAATAACTAAGTGGGAGAGGGATTTTTAAATAAATTCCATGGTCTCCATTACTAGTTTGTAAGTGATGCAAACAAGCTTGCGTGTTGGCTTTGAGTGCATTCCTCCACAACGGATGAGTTTGTTTGCGGATCACTAGATCAAACTTCCTAAAATGGATGGTTATAGGAAATTATTTAGGAGCGTGTAATCTTCTCCAACTGAAGGGGCACAATCCTATTTAATGGACTAAGTATCAAGTAATGATATACACTTAGGCACATTCAATAGTATCCTCCCCAACGGAGTCACTACTATTATTTATGTGACCGAAGGAAAACCAATTATTAATTTTATTTGTCATAAAGTTAGGTTGACAAAATAATAAAATTAATGGGTAAAACCTCCTCTTACAAATGTTTGATTTTGTATACGTCCACACTAACGTGGCATACAAAATTCACAGTGTTTTGAGGTGTTGGTAAATTTAAATAATATTGTTTGAGGAATCAATATTATTCTAAATTTAGAGTCTTGACCAAGGTTTATTTTGTGATTCTTAGGTTTTCAAATGGCCTTCAACCCACTTGCTGTTATTCTCAAGGAGAATAAACTCATTGGTCCCAACTATATAGATTGGAAAAGAAACCTGGACATTGTCCTAATTGCAGAAGGCTTTAAGTATGTACTATTAGAGGCCTGCCTTAATGCACCTAATTAGAACTCTAGTAAAGAGGAGATTGAGTATCATAGGAAATGGATAAAGGCAGATGAGATGGCGCGGTGTTACATTCTGGCTTCTATGTCAAATGTGCTACAACATCAGCATCAAGATATACCCACTGCCTATGATATGATGAGCAATCTCAAAGAACTCTTCGGACACCAGAGTCGGGCTGCTAGGAAAGAGATAATGAGAAACTTAATGGTAGCCACCATGACTGAGGGGGCACCCGTAAGGGGCCACATCCTCAAAATGATGGCTTACCTAAACAAAATAGAAATACTTGGAGCAGAAATCAATGGGGAAACCCAGGTCGATATTATTCTCCAAACGATGCCCAAAAGTTTTGAGCAGTTCAGCCTGAACTACAATATGAATAAGAGGAATTATTCATTGGCAGAACTACTGACAGAACTACAAGCAGCAGAAGGGTTATTTCGTCATAATTCTCAAGTTCACTTTACGAGAAAGGTTTCTAATTCTAAACCGAAAGGAAAGAAGAAAAAGAAACAAGCTGGTCTGGTAAAGAAAGTGAACCAATCTCTAGGTACTAGACCAAGAGCTGAAGTGAAGAAGCCAAAAGGCAAGAGCTTCATCTGCAAACAGGCTGGACATTGGAAGGCGGACTATCCTCATAAGAAAGTGAACAATAAAGATATATCTTATTCTTTAGTTGTTGAAACATGTTTAGTGGTGTTATCTACCAGTACCTGATGTGTAGATATGAGAGCCATTGATCATGTCTGCAATTCATTGCAGGGGTTCCAAGAAACCCGACAACTATATGAAGGAAAGATAACCGTCTATATGGGCAATGCTACTAAAGTGACAGCTATTGCAGTGGGAGATGTCTACTTATCATTTGATAGAAATAGGATTTTAGTTTTAAGAAATTATCTTTATGTACCTAGTTTTAAAAAGAATTTAATTTCAGTTTCTAAACTAATTTTGGATGGATATGCTGTTTCTTTTAATAACAAAGTTATTATAAACTGAAATAGGGTTATTATCTGTTCTGATGCATTGGTTGACAATTTATATACTTTAAATCTAATTTCTCCCACAAAGCAACAAATGGAAATTAATAACGCATATTCTAATTCTAATAAGAGAAAAGAACCTTCGAAGATGAATCAAACATATCTTTGGCATCTAAGACTTGGTCATATTAACTTAAGTAGGATTCAAAGACACATAGCTGATGGACTCTTGGGTTCATTAGTGGTGGAAAACTTTCCAACCTGTGAATCTTGCTTGGAAGGTAAAATGACCAAGAGACATTTTAAGACCAAGGGGTATAGAGCCAAAGATGTGTTAAAATTGATTCATTTTGATTTGTGTGGTCCTATGTCTATCCAGGCAAGAGGAGGTTTCGAATATTTTGTGACCTTTATAGATGACTATTCGAGATACAAGTACATTTACTTGATACGTTGCAAGTCTGAGTGCTTTGATAAGTACAAAGAGTACAAGGCTGATGTGGAGAAACGTCATGGTAAAAGTATCAAGACACTACGGTCAGATCGTGGTGGCGAGTACCTCTTAAGAGAGTTTAGGAGTTACTTATCAGAAGCTGGGATTCAATCCCAACTTTCTGCACCTGGTACACCCCAACAGAATGGTGTGGCAGAACGAAGGAATAGGACTCTTATGGAAATGGTTAGATCGATGATGAGTTATTCAGAATTACCAAATTCATTTTGGGGATATGCTCTGGAAATTGCAGAGTACCTTCTGAATATGGTATCTTCTATATCAGTACCCTTTACTCTAATAGAATTATAGAATGAGTGTAAGCCTAGTCTGAAACATATTCAAATTTGGGGTAGTCCAGCACATGTGCTGAAGGGAGACACTGACAAGTTAGAATCACGTATAGAAGTTTTTCTGTTTGTAGGATATCCTAAAGGAACGAAAGGTAGTTTGTTTTATAATCCTAAAAGTCAGAAGATCATTGTTAACACCAATGCTCGATTTTTAGAAGAAGATTATGTAATGAACCATAAGCCCATGAGTGAAATAGTTCTAGAAGAAATTAGAGAGGACACGTCTAGTCTAGTACCAAGAGTACAAGATGAAATATCACAAGAAACTGCAACACGTGTCACAAGTGATACACAGTTATTGACGGTGCCTCGTCGTAGTGGGAGGGTTGTGAGGTAACCTGAAAGATTCATGTTTTTGGGAGAGTCGTCGGACTTGATCCCTGGTGAACATGAACCTGATCCCCGGACATATGATGAAGCACTCCAAGATAAAGATGCAGTATCTTGGCAAAGAGTGATGAATTCCGAAATAGAATCTATGTATTATAATAAAGTCTGGGAGATTGTAGAACCACCAGATGATGTAAAAGCCGTTGGATGCAAATGAATCTACAAAAGGAAAAGAGCGACAGACGGGAAGGTGGAAACTTTCAAAGCAAGGCTTGTTGCGAAAGTGTATACTCAGAAAGAGGGAATCGATTATGAGGAAATATTTTCACCGATAGTCATGCTTAACTCTATCCGGATTCTCTTATCTATTGCTGCTCATATGGATTATGATATTTGGCAGATGGATGTCAAGACAGCTTTCCTAAATGGAAGTCTTGAAGAAAACATCCATATGAAGCAACCAGAAGGGTTCATTGAAAAGGGCAAAGAACATCTAGTTTGTAAGCTTAATCGGTCCATTTATGGACTGAAGCAAGCTTCAAGATCTTGGAACATCCGGTTTAATGAAGTGATCCTGTCTTATGGATTTATTCAATGCCCAGATGAGTCTTATGTATACAAGACGTGTAACAGAAACGTTGTGGTATTTCTTGTACTATATGTAGATGATATTTTATTAATTGACAACAATGTCAAAGTATTATTAGACATAAGGGTATGGTTGTCCAAACAATTCGATATGAAGGACTTAGGAGAATGTGCACATATTCTTGGAATCAAAGTAATAAGGGATCGTAAGAAAAAGATGTTGTGCTTGTCCCAAGCTTCATATATCGATATAATCCTTGCTCGTTTTAGCATGCAAAACTTTAAGAAAGGTTTTCTACCTTTTAGGCATGGAGTAGCTTTATCTAAAGATATGTCTCCGAAGACATCAAAGGAGATAGAGGACATGAAGGCAGTTCCTTATGCTTCGGCTGTAGGAAGCCTAATGTATGCTATGCTATGTATGAGACCAGATTTCTGTTTTGCCTACATGGTTAGCAGATATCAAAGTGACCCTGGACAGGGGCATTAGACTATTGTAAAGCATATATTGAAGTACTTGAGAAGGACTAGAGATTATATGCTGGTTTACAGTCGGATGATTTGATTCCTGTGGGTTATACGGATTCTGACTTTCAATCGGATAGGGGCAATAGTAAGTCTACTTCAGGTTATGTGTTTACTTTAGGAGGAGGAGTCATAGCATGGAGGAGTGTTAAGCAGAAGTGTGTTTCAGACTCCACCATGGAAGCTGAGTATGTGGCAGCCTCTGAGGTAGCCAAAGAAGTTGTATGTCTTAGGAACTTCTTAATGGACTTAGATGTGATTCCTGGTTTGGCCAAAATTATCACAAGTTATTGTGATAATAGTGGTGCAGTAGCAAACTCGAAGGAACCACAATCTCATAAGGCAAGTAAACACATTGAGCATAAGTACCACCTGATACGAGACATCGTAAAGCAAAGAGAAGTTGTTGTCGCCAAGATTGCATCAGCGGATAACCTGGCCGATCATTTCACTAAGGCCCTTTCGGCGAAAGCTTTTGATCGACATGTTGAAGGGATGGGAATCAGATGTATGGTAGAATAGATGGCAACATATTCTTTTAGTATAAGTGGTAGATTGTTAGAGTGTATACTAAAAGTCTAGTTTTTTGTAAACATTTATTTTTGAAATAAAGAATCACATTGGTCAAATATCTACATTTATATGCTAAGTGTAGTTGTTCATTTAATTTATATTGTAGATAACATAGTGTGTGGTGTCACACACAGAAGATAATGTTATCAGTTCCTTATAAATTATAAATAGTAGCTCACGACCAAGATGGATAGGAACAAACCATTGGAAGGTCGTAGTGTAATTAGGTATTAGTTTATCTTGAATATATAATTACACTAGTACACTTAGAGTGTATTGAGTAGGATCATTTGAGGTAGTTTCTTATTATACTAACATCATAAAAGAACTAGACCTCTATTATTATGGAAGTGTGTGCTCTTAATCCTAACATAATAACAAACACATATATTTAGTATTTATTTCTTTAATTTATCAATGGATGAGATTTAGTTCGATAAATCAATAAGCCCGATAAGTTGGGAAATAATATTACTTATAGTGTGTGTTGTTGATTATAGAAGGAAACTGTGTCCTAGTGATCTAGGTTGATAATGTCCCCAAGAGGAGCTCATAAGGATTGTTATGTAAACTCTGCAGGTGGACTTAGTCTGTCATGATGATAAGGTTGAGTGGTACTATTCTTGGAGCTAGATATTAATTAAATGAGTTGTCAGTAACTCATTTGGTTAGTGGGCATTCGATATCTTAAACACAGGGAGATTAACACACTCATGATAAGAAGGAGCCCAAAATGTAATTTGGGATTGATGCGGTAGTTCAATAATAATTCTTTAGTGGTATGAATTATTATTGATGAAATTAAGTTGAGTGTTCGGGGCGAACACAGGAAGATTAATTTCATTGGGAGACCAAAACCAATTTCTCCTGTCGGTCCCTATCGTAGCCTCTTATTTATAAAGACTTATACCCACCAAATACCTACTTCCTACCCACCTTTAGGTGGCCGACCAAGCAAGCTTAGAGCCCAAGCTTGGGTCGGCCAAGCCAAAGGTTGAGTCAAGTAAAGGTGGTCGGCCCTAGCTTGGAGTCCAAGCTTGGTGTGGCCGGGTATATAAAAATAAAAGGGATTTTATTTTGAAATCTTTCCTTATGTGGAAGCCATGATTTTAAAAGAGAGTTTAAAATTTAAATCTTTCCTTTTATAGCTTTCTACAAAAGATTAAGATAAAGATTAGATATATCTTTCCTTATTTGTAGTTAAAAGGAAGATTTTAATTTAGGAGAAAACTTTCCTTTTTTGTAATCATCCACATGTTTTAAAAGAGAGATTTTAATTTATAATTTTTCCTTTTATAACCAACCATGAAGGAAATTAAAAAAGAGAAATTTTTATTTTAAAAAATTTCTGAAAGTAAATAAGGAAGTTTTAATTTTGTGTTTAAAACTTGCCTTATTTGGAGCTCTTGTAGGGGGCGACCACATGATGGGTTTGTTGGGTTCTTCGGGCCGCGAAAACCGCTTTTCGCGTCGCGGAAACCCCGAATCGCCCAAGCCACGGATCTCGTGCAAGGAAAACCAAACGAAAAATACGAGTACGAGTTTCATAAAAATAGATCTACTCCTAGATCTATATGTTAAGAGTTTACCCTTGAAGCGTGCCCTTCGTTTAGTCCCGCTCGTCCAAGGAAGCGTTGGATCTCGAGAGTGTCAATGTAGACACTCCTCTAGTGATATCCACACGAACAAGGAGTGGTCTTCTACCACTCAAAGATGGAGAAGAGAGCCCCAAGTGTGCTAGCACTTTTCTAGAGCTCTCGGATGGGAACAAAAAGGAGAAAAGAGAGAAATAGAAGAGAGAATCACATACACTCCTTTAGTACCCTCCTTTGTGACCTTCACTTTCCCTTGTGCTCTTGGAAACAACTCAACATCTTCTCCTCACCATGATAGCCACGACCACAGCAACTCAAGAGGAGAGGAGAACCCAAGAAAGAAGAAGGAATAATGACACCACATCAATACCCAAAACAAAAACCTCCACACCATCTAATGTGTGGCCAGCCACACCATAAAGCCCCTCATTAATGTGGCCGGCCACATTAAAACCAATTGGATGTGTAACCTCCAATGAGGTGGCATACCATTATGAGGTGGTGATGTGGCTAATGATGTGGCTAGGTTGGTCATGCCAAGTAGGATGAGTCAACCTTCATGATGATGTGGCAAGACATCAAGTCAAACTTGATGTTTCAACTTCCATTTGGTCAAGTCAAACTTGACCAATTCTCTTCCTTGTTGAGTTAAATCCAACCTTTGATTCAAGTCAATTTTAATTTAATGAATCTAATTCATTAATATAAATTGACCCAATGAATCAAATTTAAATTAGACTCATTCAACATTTGAATCTAATTGAGTCTAACTCAATAAGTCTAATTTTGAATCCAATCTTTGGTGCATCATATGAACCTAATCCAATTGGTTCATCATATGAACCTAATCTCCATCCACATGTTCTTTGTGTGTGACCCAATAGGTTCTTGTAACGTTGGCAATGTTTCTAAACTCTTTTAGAAACATAAGCAATGAGCGGCATCTAGCAATACATCATTGCTACCCAAGTTACAAGAAATGTTAAGATCCAACATCACCTTGTGACTACTAATTGTGACTCCTCACAACATGTGACATTGTCCTTCTATCCTAGACATCTAGATTGATCAATATGAGGCATAGACCGTGTCATCCTCTAATCAATCTAAATCTTGAACTCCAAGTAGACTCACTCGATCAAATGAGCTCAACATCTAATGTTGACTCATTTGGGCATGGCCATGCACTTAGTGGTCTCACTCTATCAAGAATATTGATGTCGCTCCCGTCATATGGGAGGGATAGATCCCATCTACATCACTCACATCCCTCTGCATAATTTGTTACATACCCAGTAATCGCCTTTATAGTCCACCCTGTTACGGGTGACGTTTGACGAAACCAAAGTACATAACTCCTTATGTAGGGATCCATGGTGACTTCAGGTCAAAGGACTAATAGTCATACTAATAGCCACATGAGAAAGTATATGACACTCATATAACGATCCATGATACTTTCTCATGGCGGGTCATTCAGTATACATTCTCTAATGCATACCCATGTGTCAGCTTAATATCTCTATATCCATGACTTGTGAGATCAAGTCATCGAGCTGACCTACATGCTAGTCTTATTGTATTAACATTGTCCCTGAATGTTAATACTCGACTAGGAATGATTTAGAGTAGTGTTCCCTATATCATCTCACTATCGATTCAACTAATCGATTGATATAGGTAAGAACCTTCTACTCAAGGACGTTACTATACTTACTTTATCTGGCACTAATACAAATAAGCATAATAACCAAAAACCAAATGCCTTAATATATCTATAAGAATATGATATACATGAGTCCATACAATCATCAAATGATTGGCTCTAGGGCTCTAACTAACAGGGTTAAAAGGAATTTTAAATTAAATTTTCCTTATTAACCAATGGCAAAGAAAAGAAGTAAATTTTAATTATAATTAAATTTCCTTATTTTCCATGACCAAGGATATAAAAGAGAGGGTAGGGGTGCCTTCATGGGACACAACTCTCTTCTATTTTCCTCTCTTTTCTTCCTTGGTGTGGCCGGCTATCCTCTTCTCCTCTCCCCTTCTTTTTGGTGGCCGAACCTCATCACTCTCAAGGAGACTCTTGTGGTGGTTGGATCCTACTTGGAGAAGAATAAGAGGAAGGAGTTTCTAGCATCCCTTGGAGCTTGAAGGTTGGTGGCCGAAACTTGCAAAGAGGAAGGAGGCTTGGTGGATTCTCATCTTGATAGATTGTTGCCCACACAACGTCCGAGATAAGAAGAGGAATACGATAGAAGATCAAGATGTCGTTGTTTACAAAGAAAGGTATAACTAGTCATTATTTTCCACATCATACTAGTTTTCTTTGTATGAATTCTAAACACAAGAGGCTAGAGATTCTAGGTTTCGTATTTTGGTTTCGATTTGTGTTTCTTTTTATTTTTTGATCTTGTGATTCTATTGTTCTTAATGGTTAAACCTAGGGTTACTGTAAGGAGATTAAATATTGAATTTCTTTAAAAGGCTTTGCCTAGGCAGTGGTGGATGCTCCCATACCCAAGAAAGCATAGTGTCTCGCCACGTTTTGTCTTGGAAGCCGATTTTAGAAATAAATATTTAATCAATTTTGTAACATGGGTGGACTTGGATTAATAATATAAAGCATCATTTACGATCCAAGTCTAAACCTATAAGAACAAATAAGTTAAACTTAAATCAATAATGTTAAGTTCTGTTTGCGATCCAAGTTTAATTTCTAAAGAACACAATAGATTGTTAGGAAAGGTTCAACACTTGTACAAAAAATTTTTATACAGTGGAACCGATACGATATTCCGAGTAGCATCCAACATTAATACCTTTATTATCTCCCACACCGCTAATCCAAGATCTAGTCTTGGGATTTTTTTTCTCTCTTCTCTGTGTGCAAGGTTCTATCTCTAAATGACCCAAATCAAAGGATACAACACCGTTCGTCCCCTGCTCTTCAATGAGGATGACTTCCAATATTGGAAGAAGTAGATAGAAGTGTATCTGATGACAGACCTCGACCAGTGGCTTAGCATCTACAAGGGATACAAGCCTCCGATTGACAACAACACCGATATTCTGATGGACCTTGAAAATTGGACTTTGGAGATGAAAAAGAAGGCATAAACCAACTTCAAGGTATTGAACATGATCTTGTGCGGACTTATGAAGGAGGAATTGAACTGAGTCAACCCACAAGAAAATACAAAGGACCTTTGGGACAAACTCATTGAGTTACACGAAGAAATAAACAATGCAAAGGTAACCAAAATAAATTCGCCTCTAAATAAATTTCTTAACATAGAAATTCAAGAAGAAGATAAGGTGCATTGTGATGAAGAATCAGACATCGAAGATCGGAAGCATCACAACTACCTCACACTGATGGCAACCGGACTGGAATCAGAAAGCAAGATGGAACAAGATGATGAGTCCAAATATGAATCAAGTCACGAGCCCTCACTCGTTTCCAAAGGTTCGAACGAGGAATCTAAATGAATATTGGATAGTGGTTGCTCTCGACATATGACCAGGGATCAAACAATGTTCACAAAATTAACCTTCAAAAGACTAAGAACAGTTGTCTTTGGAAATAATGGTGAACTAAAGGTAATTAGAATAGGTAACATTGGACCATAATCTAATTTTATTATTAATAAAGTACTCCTTATTAAAAATTTTAAATTTAACTTACTCAGTGTTAGTCAATTTGTGATTCAGAATATAATGTTAGGTTTACATCCAATAAATGCTTAATTAAACATATGAAAGACCCAACGATAAAATTAAAAAGACTTAGGAATAATAACATTTATACAATTAACATAGTCAGCTCTTCACTTAAGTACCACTTGACACAAAAAGAGGAAACTAAGTTGTGGTATAGGAGAATGTCCTACACTAACTTTATAAACCTCACTAAACTAAATGGCTTAGTTAGAGGACTACCAAAACTACCTAACTTAGACTCAATCATTTGTAATGTTTGTCAACAAGAAAAATAGACCAAATCAACCCATAAACTAACTAATCAAATTCAAACCAATTCAACGCTTGAATTATTACATTTAGACTTATTTGGCTCACATGGAATTAAATCTATTAATGGAAATTTATACTATCTAGTAAGAATTGATGATTACTCAAGATGTACTTGGGTAAAATTCTTAAAAAATAAAGATAAAATATTTAAAATATTTAGTAATTTTTGTAAATAACCTAAAAATGAAAAAGACTCAGAAATTAAAAGAATTAGGAGTGATAACGGTGTGAGATTTAAAAATCATAGGTTTACTAAATTTTGCTTAGAAAATGGGTACCATCAAGAATTCTCGTGTCCTAATACACCTCAACAAAATAGAATAGTGGATAATGTTAGGGTCGATTTGTAGCTAGAGGGGGGTGAATAATTTGTCACGCTTGTTGTCTTGGTTCGTGATGATGATATGCAGCGTAATTACCCACGAAACACACTTGCAATGCTAACACGAAGAATTTACTTGGTATCCACCTCAAGAAGAGATGACTAATCCAAGGATCCACACATGACACACTCCCCACTATGAAAAATACTCCTTCTCGGTAACTACAAGAGGTGGAGAAACCTCGTACAACACTTACACAACATACAACTCAACGCAAGAAGAAAAATACAAGCACACAAAGTAAAAATCCTCTTCTTGCTTGACCTTGTTGTAGTTGATCGCCTCTTGAACCTTAGAAGTGCAACAACACTTTGTTGGATTGAAAAGAATTTAGATATCTCCACAATAGCATGATATTGTCCACTTTGGGCCTAGACCCTCATGGCTTTACTCTTGGGTTCTGCCCAAAAGGTCTCATGCCAATGGAGATATCTTTTCTCTTATAAACCCATGATCTTTCCCATGTGTTTCCAATATGGGACTATGTTTGCAACCTTGCAACCCCAACAATCCCCCCCTCAAACAAAGGACCATAGGCTTCTTACGTGTGATCCTCGACCCACCAGGTCTTCCTGCCCCTCGGTCCACCCAACCTACTAGGACTTCCTTGTCTAGTCGCAACTAGGACTTCCTGCCTGGTGTCTGGTCCTCTTGATCCGAACATAGGAGCCCTCACTTTTTTTATTCGAGGTCAATATTGTACCCACATGGCTCAATCAGACCATAGCTCTTGTGCATAGTCGGCGGTTAAACCTTCTGGCAGTCGGGGCTATGATACCAATTGTTGGATCGAAAAGAATTTAGATATCTCCACAATAGCATGATATTGTCCACTTTGGGCTTAGACCCTCATGGCTTTGCTCCTGGGCTCTCCCCAAAAGGCTTCATGCCAATAGACATATCTTTTCTCTTATAAACCCATGATCTTTCCCATGTGTTTCCAATATGGGATTATGTTTGCAACCTTGCAACCCCAACACACTTGTCCCCAAGAGCTTCCAAGAACTGGCGGAGAGTAGGTGGAGAACGTCTCATGAGATGGAGAAGAAAGGAGATATTACATTTGAACTCATCGTCGCCTTTATATCTGCGCTTCTAGGGCTCCCAATCGATTGGGTCTCCTCCCAATCGATTGCCACGTTAGATCCCAGCGATCTCAACCTTCCAAAACTTGCATCCTGCACAACGATCATATCCCAATCATTTGAACAATCGATTAGGAAGATTTGAATTAATTGGTCGATCAAATCAGAGCGCCTCTGTGCTCTGCTGGAAAATGTATGAATCGATTGACCAATCAATTTATGCTTCCTCGTGTCTGCGCGAGAAAAATCAGCCCATAATCGATCAGCCAATCGATTGGCAGTGCCCAATCGATTGTCTGATAGATTAGGGGTTGTTCTGTGCTCGCTTTCAGGCACCCAATCGATCGGCTGATCGATTGGGCTACTGTTTGTCGTAACATTGTGCCTAATCGATCAGTTGATAGATTGGGCTTGGTCCAATTTGATCGCTTGATCAAATTGACCAACCCTAGCTCGCCCGAGTCAAGTCTAGGGCTCCCAAATCCAACATTTAGTCAACTGTGACTTGTTGGGACTCCTCGTGCTTAGAATCTGATCAACCTTGACCTACTGGGACTTCTTCACCAAGTGTTCGGTCAATCCTTTGACCCACTTGGACTTTTCTCCTCGTGCTAAGTGTCCGGTCCTCCATGACACATTTGAACTTTTCTCCTCGTGCTAAGTGTCTGGTCCTCCATGACCCACTTAGACTTCCTTCCACCAGATGTCCAGTCACCCTTGACCCATCTGGATTCCCTTGTGCCAAGTATCCGGTCACTCTTTTTACCTACTTGGACTTCCCAATACCAGGTGATCCGGCGGTAAGAACAGGGACCACCCCTCTGAGGGAAGTTAACGCCACATGAAGTCAAAGGGTCAAACGGCCGACCGGAAAGGGGAGACCGGTTGGCCGAACGGGGTCTCAGCGGAATCAAAAACAACCCGACGGGGAGTCGGGTCTTCGACGCTCATGGGGAAAGGGGTCGTCGGGCCGATCGGGGAGCCCACTCGGCCGAAGGCATAAAGTAGCATTACTGTGAACAGTCAGCAGAGCACACGACCGGGAATCTCCCGAGCGGACCAGCATATACGACCGGCCGGACGTGAGGAGACTGCCGACCGACCGGACGCTCGGCATGGGGTAAGAAGAGACAAAAGGACAAGGGAACATCTTCTGACAGCGGGTATGCTCAACGATCAGGCCATACGCAGGATCTTACGACAGAGGGTTTCGCTGTCCCATCAGAGATGTGCTCGGACTGTAGCAGTATGGTGTCAGGTAAGCTCTTCTGACATACCCATACTGAGGTATGGTTAGAGGACACGTATTCGCCTCGGTATGTGTGCGTGAGCCTCTTCACAGCTCTATATAAGGGGCCTCACACTTCGCCAGAGGTACGCATTCTCCCATATTTGAAGCCACTTTCTCGTCTTCTTCTTGCCTGACTTGAGCATCGGAGGGTCGTCGCCGGGAACCCCCTCCCGGCCCGACTTCCTTGCAGGTTCGCCGGAGGTCCACACGACCGGTCGAAGATCTACGTCAGCAGTTTTGAGAGTGCCATGTGCCCATCGTCCGTTGATTCATCGTTCAGACAGGATCAATTTGGCGCCGTCTGTGGGAACGCTCCTGCATCCGATCGGAAGCAATGGACGAAGCTGGACGACCGCACTCGGTGATGCTCTCCACAGAGGAGCTCGACGCTCTGATCGAGACAAGAGCAGCTAAGCTTGTGGAACAAAAACAGAAGGCACAAGCTGAGCGGATGGAGCAACAGGCGACGTCCGCATCGGGAGGCCGAGCGGAAGCACCCGCGTCCACGGTTCCATTTCATCGGGTCCTATTCCGCACGCCTCCTGAAGCCGCAGCAGTTAATCGTGATCGAGGATCTTCATCAGACGAAGTGCCAATACGAGACAACAGAAAAGGCAAGGCCCCCCGAGCGGACACCTCCCCCGAGCGGATCAATCGTCAATTCTTGGAGGCCATCTTGCGTGACCCTCTGCCAAAGCACTATGTACCCCCGACGATCGGTGAATACAATGGAACCACCGACCCAGACGATCACCTGGGTAAGTTTGACAACACAGCCACCCTTCATCAATACACAGATGGAGTAAAGTGCCGAGTGTTCCTTACCACTCTCTCGGGATCGACGCAACGGTGGTTTTGGAGGCTGCCGGACGGATCCATCACAAGTTTCAAGGAGTTCCGCACAGCCTTCCTCCACCATTTTGCAAGCAGTCGGCACTACCAGAAGACTAGTGTCAGCTTATTCGCCATCAAGCAAGAGCCCCGAGAGCCGCTCAGAGCGTATATGCGACGATTCAACCAGGTGACCATGGACATTCCAACGGTCACCTCAGAAACGATGATGAATGCGTTCACGCAAGGCCTCATGGACGGAGACTTCTTCCGCTCGCTCATTCGGAAGCCGCCCCGAGATTACGATCATATGTTACACCGGGCCAATGAATACATCAATGTGGAGGAAGCACAAGCGGCCCGAAGGAAGGAAGCTCCAACCGAGCGGGCGCCCACTGCCGAGAGGAAGCCGCACACTGCTAATCAGCCGCCCAGAGGACCGCGAGCTGAAGCAGCCCGCCCCCAGCAACATGCAAGATCCCACGCCATTCAAGAAGTATCTACCGAGCGGCCCAAACCCAAAAAGAAGGTATGGACCCCAATGTTTTGCTCATTTCACCGGACAGATACGCAAAATACAAGAGATTGCTGAAGCCTTCCCTTGATCGCCCACCCCGTGCCCCGAGGTGGCCACCGACGATCGCCATCGTCCGACAGGCGGCAGAGACAGACTCCCGAGCGACATCATACTCTGAGGCATGAGGACAATCCCCGAAGGTCTAGGGAGCAGCCTAGGTCGTCCGCGCGGGAAGAAGAAAATAGAAGCAACACTTCCCGAGGCGAAATCAACATCATTGCTGGGGGACCGATCGGAGGCGACTCCAACAAAGCAAGGAAGGCAAGCGTCAGACAGCTTCAGATCCATGCGGTCGGCTGTAGCCAAGAGCGGGCGAGCAGTCCCGAAATCAGTTTCGGGCCCAGGGACTTGGAGGGAGCTGCTGCCCATGACAATCAGTTTCATCGATACAGGAAGTTCGGTCAATATTATATTCAAGAAGGCCTTCGACCAACTGCAAATAGATCGAGTCGAGCTGCTGCCCATGACAACCCCCCTCTACGGGTTTACGAGCAATGAAGTTCTGCCGGTCGGACAGGTTTGACTGGCTATTTCGCTGGGAGAGGAGCCGCTCAGAAGGACGCGGACTGCAAACTTCGTCGTGGTCGACTCTCCCTCAGCATACAACGTTATCTTGGGGCGACCGGCGCTCAACGAGTTCTGAGCGACCGTCTCCACCTTCCACCAGAAAATCAAGTTCCCGGTGGAAGATAAAGTGGGAGAAGTGCGAGGAGACCAGCTGGCAGCTCGGCGATGCTACGTCGAGATGGTCCGAGCTGAATCCAATTCCGCTCGGAAGGCGCCCCGGGTCGAGGTAAATGCCATAACAGAAAAATCACCCTCTTTGGTGTATGAAGAAAAAGAGGAAGTGCAGATTCACCCGACCCGAGCGGAGGCCACCACATTCATTGCAGCCGATCTGGAGGCGAGCCAGAAAAAGGAAGTAATCAAATGTCTCCAGAAAAACTGTGATGTCTTCGTTTGGTCGACACATGAGCTACTCGGAATTTCGCCAAGTATAGCGCAGCACGAGCTCCATGTCCGACCGGACTCTCGGCCGGTGAAGCAACGGAAGAGGGACTTCAGCGCCGAACAAAATGCCATCATCCGAGCGGAAGTCAAGAATCTCTTGGAGGCCGGCCACATACGCGAGGTTCAATTCCCGAGCTGGCTGGCAAACGTGGTATTAGTTTCCAAGCCGGGCAACAAGTGGAGAGTTTGCATCGATTTCCGGGATCTCAACAAAGCATGCCCAAAATATTTTTATCCTCTACCCCGGATCGATCAACTGGTGGACTCCACAGCTGGCTGCGAGTTGATATGCATGCTCGACGCCTATCAGGGCTACCATCAAGTGCCGCTCGCCCGAGAAGATCAAGAGAAGGTCAGCTTTGTTACAGTCGATGACACTTACTGCTACAATGTGATGCCGTTCGGACTGAAGAACGCGGGAGCAACTTACCAGCGCTTGATGAACAAAGTGTTCAAGGAGCAGATCTGGCGAAATCTGAAAGTGTACGTGGATGATATTCTCATCAAGTCCGTCCGAGCGACTGATCTCTTTAAAGACATGGAGGAGACTTTCCGAATGCTGAGGCAGTATGGAGTTAAGCTGAACCCTCAGAAGTGTTTGTTCAGGGCAAAAGGCGGGCGTTTCTTGGGCTATATAGTGACCAAGCGGGGCATCGAGGCAAATCCCAGCAAGGTGAAAGCATTACAAGATATGCCGCCCCCAAGAAATCTGAGGGAAGTACAACGCTTGACCGGTCGGATAACAGCCTTTTCCAGATTCATCTCGAAGACGGTCGATCGGAGTCTCCCATTTTTCAAAATCTTGCGCAAGGCCACTAAGTTTCATTGGGATGAAGAGTGCGATCGGGCGTTCGAAGAACTGAAGACATATCTGAACTCTTTGCCCGTGCTAGCAAAGCCAGCTGTGGGTGAGCCGCTTTGTATCTATTTATCTTCAACTGAGCAAGCAGTAGGCTCGACATTAGTGAGGGCGAGCGGAGAAGAACCCGTGTATTTCTTAAGCCATATTTTAAAAGTCGCTGAATCTCGCTACACTGGGCTCGAGAAGCTGGCTTTTGCATTGGTCCTCGCCGCTCGGAGACTTCGCCCCTATTTCTTGGCACATACTATCATCGTCCGGACGAATAGCCCTTTGGGAAGAGTGATTTTGAACCCAGAAGCGTCCGGTCGGCTCATCAAATGGACAACTAAGTTAAGCGAATTTGATATTCAGTATCAACCCCGTTCGGCGATAAAGGCGCGGTCCTTGGCAGATTTTATCACCGAAGTACAAAAGTCAGAGCCCGAAGCTATGTGAAAAATATTTGTGGATGGATCATCTACTCGGCTCGGAAGCGGAATTGAGGTATTATTGCTCTCTCCACAAGAAGAATGAATGCATCTGTCCGTCCGACTGGACTATAGAGCCACAAACAACGAAGCGGAGTGCAAAGCCCTCATAGTCGGCTTGCAGGCAGCTCGTCATGTAGGAGCCGATCGGGTGACAATCCATTCGGACTCCCAGTTGGCCGCTCAACAACTCTCGGGCACTTTTGAGATTAACAACGCTCGGCTCAAACTTTACGCTGAAGCCTTCGAAAAGCTCAAGGCCAACTTCAGAGAAGTTATTATAGAGAAGATACCCCGAGTGAAAAATCAGGCAGCAGATGAATTAGCCAAACTGGCAAGTTCAATATCACCGGTCGTCATCCAGCTGCCAATTGAACAAGTGGCTTTGATGGCTCACGTCGACCGGATGGAGGGTCTAGCGTTACCGAGCGATTGGAGGACGGCCATCATGGAGTTTCTTCGATCGGGGGCAACACCATCTGATCGGGAAGCAGCCCAGCTATTAAGGAGGAGAGCCGGTCGGTTCACGCTCATTAGAGACCAACTCTACAAGAAGGCTTTCTCTTGCCCACTGTTGAAGTGTGTAAGCTCGGAGGATGTGGAGTACATCCTCCACGAAGTGCACCAAGGATCATGTGGGGGACATCCGGGCGGACGATCGCTGGCCAAGAAGATCTTGCTGGCCGGATACTTCTGGCCAACCCTGCAAACAGACGCCGCTCGGACTGTCGCGACGTGCCTCTCCTGCTAGAAGTACCACAACTTCTCCCACCGACCGGCGGAAGAAATGAAAGCATCTGCAGTATCATGTCCGTTCGATCAGTGGGGAATGGATATCGTGGGTCTGTTCCCTATGGCGACTGGTCAGCGGAAGTTTCTGCTGGTGGCTGTCGACTATTTTTCCAAATGGGTGGAGGCCGAGCCACTAGCCAAGATCACCGAGCAGATGGTCAAGAAGTTTATCTGGCAACATATAATCTGTCGGTTCGGCATCCCTCGCCGGCTCGTATCTGATAACGGATGACAGTTCGCCGGGAAGCAGCTCGAAGACTGGTGCAAAAGTTATGGCATTGAACAACACTTCACTTCCGTGGCGTACCCCCAAAGCAACGGCCAAGCGGAAGTAACCAACAGAGAAATCCTTAGAATTCTTCGGGCTCACCTTGACCATATAGGAGGAAGCTGGGTGGACGAGCTGCCAGACATTTTATGGGCTATCCGCACGACCCTAAAGGAGGGAACGGGCGTCACGCCATTCCATTTGGTGTACGGCGGCGAAGCGGTTATTCCGGTCGAAGTTGGCGTCGAGTCCGTCCGGATCCAGAATTATGACGATGATAATGCCGAGCAGAGGAATATGGAGTTGGACTTGATCGATGAAGAGCGTGCCAAAGCGTCCGTCCGGTTGATGGCATACCGACAAAGAATGAAGCAGAACTACAACCGACGCGTGATCCCTAGAGCATTCCAAGTTGGCGACCTTGTTTGGAAGAAAGTAAAGCCGGTCGGCGACGTTGGCAAGCTGGAGGCTCCTTGGGCGGGCCCCTTCAAGGTCATCGAGAAGCTCCGCTCGGGTGCTTATTATTTGGAGGATGAAGACGGACGGCGGCTGGACCGACCATGGAGCGCGAATCATCTCCAGCCGTACCGAACTGGGTGAGAGGTGCGCTAAATGTAATTTTATATATGTTTTGGTCGTCCATGTCCTTGTAATGCAGGAAGCAAAATGATAAAAGATGGCAAATATCTTCGCCGAACGGAAGTGTTAAAATTAGTTTTAAAGGCCGTCGAGCTCCGACGTTAAAAATCGAGAGTCGAGTCGACGACTATAAACCCTCCGAGCGGAAGACCGTCGAGCTCCGACGTTAAATATCGAGAGTCGAGTCGGCGACTATAAACCCTCCGAGCGGAAGACTGTCGAGCTCCGACGTTAAAAATCGAGAGTCGAGTCGGCAACTATAAACCCCCCGAGCTGAAGACCGTCGAGCTCCGATGTTAAATATCGAGAGTCGAGCCGGCGACTATAAACCCCCCGAGCGGAAGACCGTCGAGCTTCGACGTTAAATATCGAGAGTCGAGCCGGCGACTATAAACCCTCCGAGTGGAAGACCGTTGAGCTCCGACGTTAAATATCGAGAGTCGAGCCGGCGACTATAAACCCTCCGGCCGGACGAAGGCAATAAAGAGGACTTTGTGAGCAAGTACCCAAAAGTACTCGCCGTCAATACCGTTCGACCGCCTATACGCTCCGCTCGGCCAAGTACCCAAAGGTACTTCAACATCCAGCGAGCAACTTCTTCTATCGAAGCAAGACATATTCAGCCGAGCAGAATAGCTACGCAAAATACTTCGCGAAAAATCCTTTTCGAACACAAGAGGTGTGATAAGAGCTGAGCGGGACAACACTCATATTGAGTAGCAAAAGAGAAAGCGAGTAAAAGGATAACATTATATAAATTAAGGCCGAACGACCGAATTACAAAAAAAGGGAGAGTCTTTGGCCGAGCGGCCGAATTACACATATACTTCCTATTCTAAATACTCGTAGAGATCCTTCGGGATGTTGTTGAGGAGTGTTGCCTGGTCCTGAGCGGGGATAACAGCAGAATCGGGAAGTTGCCCTTTGGACTTCAAATATTCTGTCGTGGCATTCATGGCAAGTTCAAAGGCCATGTACATCCACTCGCAAACTTTCTCCGAAAATTCGGCCGAGCGGATGTAATTCTGTCTCAGGGCGGCGACCCGATTTGGCTCAGCCTCTTGATATTCTTTAAGTGCCGCTCGGGAAGCATTGGCGGCTGCCTAGTGTTCTTGTAAAATAGCCTCGAGTTTCGTCACCTCATCCGAGCGGGTAGTCTTCTCGTTGGCCAGTTGATCCATCAATTCTTTAACTTTTTGCTCCAGCCCCCGAGCCTCTACATTCTTCTTCTCCAGATCGGAGATAGCTGTTTTCTTTCGCTCGGTGGCCAGGCTTATCTTGCGATCTAGTGATTTGTTCAGGCGATCAAGTTCGGCTAGATTGTGCGCCTGGTCGGCCGTCTTCTTCCGCTCAGCCTCGAGTAAATCTTGAGTCTTTTTGAGCTCTTTTTGCAGATCGGCGTAGGATGGACCTTGTGAGCCGGAAGGGCCACCCGGAGCCTTCAACCTCTTTAATTCTGCGCCCACCATCGCCAGACGACTGCAAACGGCGATCTCCTCCACCCATCTCTGTCACGAGCAAAGTTGTTAAAAGCCGGTCGGAGAGAATGCGTAAAAGACTAGAGAAAACAAACTTACCCCCGTAACCTGTTGCATGTGGCTGTTGGCCAGATTACTGAGGGGAATCATGGCGACGTGTGCCCGAGCGTCGGCCCACATTTCAGCTAAGGGCCCTTTCATTGTGATCAGGTGCTCGGGCGTTGTTGGCCGATCGGCTTCGGGCATTAATTCCTCGGTGGGGAGATGCAGGGAAACCCGGATGGTGCGACGCCGACCGGGCGTTGTCTGGGCGGAAGCCGGGGAAGGATCAGAGGCCGGCGCCGAAAACTGTGACAAAATCGCTGAACGTTGGACTTTGCGGGGAGCAGGTGGAAGGGCGCTGATCGGAACGGCCTCAAGGGGGTCCGCAGACGCGTCTAGTTGGGAGGGCGTCCGATTGGAGGAGATCACCTCTACCGGCGCTTTGCCGTGAGAAGCGTAGGTGGTCCGCTCGGATGGATGGACCGCAGATGTAGTTGAGTGGAGTGGCGTTTCCGCTCGGCGCCTCTTTTGTCGGAGGGGGCACTCTTCTTCTTGAGCCGAGCCCTCCTCTCGAACGGAAGGCTCTTGACTAGCAGTTGCGCTAGCCGCTGGCTCCGGGAGAGAAGCCTGGGCGGCCAACTCCCCAGCATTTGTCTCGCTCTCGCCTTCGTTGGAGCCGACCGGCTGAATGCCCAATTGCTCCATCTCTTTGGCCGCCGCGGCCTCGAGCGTCGTTGCCTTCTTTTTCAAAATGCCAGCCATCACCAACTCCATGACAATGTTTGCTGCAAAGGAAAACAGAGAAAATCAGTTAGCAATTAAAACGAATGCACAAAGTAAAATTCTTACCGAAGCCGCTCGGAAGGGGGGTCCTGATCGGACTAAGACCGAATATATACATCACCCCTTCAGCAGGAATTTGTTGATGTCAAACCTCAGACCGGCCAGCATGTTGGCGGCATGAAGATAGTCCGGTCGGGTTTTGAACCTTTTGAGCTCTGGTGAGGTTGGTGGTCCGATCTGCCACTTCGTTAGAAAGGGGGCCCGCTCGGGCATACGAAGGTAGAAGTAGAATTCTTTCCAGTGCTTATTGGAAGAAGACAGTTTATTGAAGAAAACTAAACCAGGCCGAGCCTGGAACATATATGTGCCCAGCTCGGACTGTTTAGGGTAATAGAAATAATAGAAAACCTCCGGTCGGAGGGGGATATTGTGGATTTTGAACAGGACAACGACGCCGTATAAAAGGCGGAAAGTATTGGGGACTAGGCTTCCGAGCGGAATGCCGAAAAAGTTGCAAACTTCAACAATGAAGGGATGAATGGGAAATCGCATACCGGCTGTGAACTGGTCGTGGAAAACACAAAAGGCTCCGCGCGGCGGTTTGTGTGTCCGAGCGGAGGAAGTGGGTAAGATGATTTCGAAGTCAGATGGGATGCCAAAATTATCCATCAAAATATCGGCGTCGCGCCGATCGAAGCGCGACTCCATGGTAGTATACCATGGGCCGAGGGTTTGGTCTTGAGGCTGAGAGGAACTGGCCATTGCCCGAATGGACGAAATCAAAAAAGACGAAAGGCAGAGGATAGAAGAAAGGAGATGGCAAACGAAACAGTGTCCCGAGGACCAAAACTCGGGAAAAGAGAGGCAACGAAAACAAAAGAACCAGAGATAGAACAGAAAAAGGGCCTTATAGAGAAGAAGGAGGATCGACGAAGAACGCGGGATCACCGGAAAGGGAGAATCGAAGTCGCAGGAGCTCTGAAATGCCGAAGCTTCTAGGCACGCGAGAGCAGAAATGCGGCGAAGGTGGAGAAAGCGAAGGCTTTATAGGGTTGAGCCCGAGAGGCCTCCACCGTCGGATTCAGGTCGCGAGAACCGAAGCACGCATCGGGCCGTCCATTTCAAATCGCCTCGGTCTCGTCGCTTGCGACGCCGCCGCCGTACGATGACGGCAGCAATGCCACGTGGCATTCCACCACGGGAGAGCATTTAATGAGTGCCTTATCGAGGCACAGAGTGCGTGCTTGGCCTTAATGACGGAGATTGGCATGAATTTCGAGGAGATCCGAGGGATGGTGGCGTTGACTGAGGCCGTAGTTAGCACCACATCGGTCGAGCGGATGATGGTTTCTTGGATGAGCCGCTCGACCTTAATGATGGAGATTAGCGAAAACTTCGAAAAGATACCGAGGAGGGTTGGCGTTGACTGGCGTTTTAGCTGCTCCTGTGGGGGCCGAGCGGAGGATAGTTTCTTTTGGACGCCGCTCGGCGAAACTGATGGTCCAGTCAGTCGGACTAATCACCTCCTTCGACTAGACTTGAAGGGGAGGCAAGTGATCCGGTGGTAAGAACAGAGACCCCCCTCTGAGGGAAGTCAACGCCACGTGAAGTCAAAGGGTCAAACGGCCGACCGGAAAGGGGAGACCGGTTGGCCGAATGGGGTCTCAGCGGAATCAAAAACAACCCAACATGGAGTCGGGTCTCCGACGCTCATGGGGAACAAGGTCCTTGGGCCGATCGGTGAGCCCACTCAACCGAAGGCATAAAGTAGCATTACTGTGAACAGTCAGCAGAGCACATGACCGGGAATCTCCCGAGCGGACCAGCACATACGACCGGCCGGACGTGAGGAGACTGCCGACCGGCCGGACGCTCGGCATGGGATAAGAAGAGACAAAAGGACAAGGGAACATCTTCTGACAGCGGGTATGCTCAACGATCAGGCCATACGCAGGATCTTACAACAGAGGGTTCCGCTGTCCCATCAGAGATGTGCTCGGACTGTAGCAGTATGGTGTCAGGTAAGCTCTTCTGACATACTCATACTGAGGTATGGTTAGAGGACACGTATTCGCCTCGGTATGTGTGCGTGAGCCTCTTCACAGCTCTATATAAGGGGCCTCACACTTCGCCAGAGGTACGCATTCTCCCATATTTGAAGCCACTTTCTCGTCTTCTTCTTGCCTGACTTGAGCGTCGGAGGGTCGTCGCCGGGAACCCCCTCCCGGCCCGACTTCCTTGCAGGTTCGCCGGAGGTCCACACGACCGGTCGAAGATCTACGTCAGCAGTTTGGAGAGCGCCACGTGCCCAGCGTCCGTTGATTTATCGTTCGGACAGGATCACCAGGTATCTGGTCAACTTTGACCCACCTCAATTTCCACGTGTCTGGCTTCACTCACCAGTACTTTCCATCTGCCTAACTTTACTCACTAGGCCTTTCCATCTGCTTAGCTTCACTCACTAGGACTTTCACCTAGCTTCACTCACTACGTCTTTCCATCTGCCTAGCTTCACTCACTAGGACTTTCCATCTGTCTGGCTTTACTCACTAGGTCTTTCACCTAGCTTCACTCACTAGGATTTTCACCTGGCTTCACTCACCAAGATTTTCCCACTGCCAAGCTTCACTCACTAGGGCTTTCACCTGACTTCACTCACCAGGATTTTCACCTGGCTTCACTCACCAGAATTTTCCCACTACCTAGCTTCACTCACTAGACCTTACCATCTGCCTGGCTTCACTCACCAGGACTTTCACCTAGCTTCACTCACTAGGCCTTTCCATCTGTCTGACTTCACTCACCAAGACTTTCACCTATCTTCACTCACTAGGATTTTCCATTTACCTAGCTTCACTCACCAGGACTTGCACCTGGCTTCACTCACCAAGATTTTCACCACTAAGTGTCCGGTCAATACTAACCCACTTGGATTTCTCTCCTGCCAACCTTCCTGTTGGACTTGCCTTTGCCTAACCTCCAGTTAGGACTTTCCCAGTCAAGTATCCGGTCAACCTTGATCTACTTGACTCTTCTTCATATTTAACTGGTCGAACCTTAACGAGAGGGGAATTGCAACAACAATCTCCCCAATCGGACGAGTGCATCTGCAATCACCATATATTGTCAAACATCGAAACCCAAATATCAAGACTCAAGCTTGAGCCGACTCAAGGTTAGTCAACTTGGTCAACCTTGACCTAGGGGATATTGCACCAACAATCTCCCCTTTTTTGATGTTTGACAATACTTTTAATTTAGGCTAATCTCATAGCTTCAACTTCTTCTTCATGCCAAAGCATGAATGAGGGTTTCCTTCATTCTCTCCCTTCCCTAGAGGGCAAACTCTCTCTTTAGGTAATGAAGGCCTAATTTAAACCCTACATTCTCCCCTTATTGGCACACTAAAAAAATCTCCTCTTGAAGAGTTACTGTAATACCCCGGTTCTGAGATTCTGGTTAAGTATGGCTTAAAAAGTTAGATGGTACTATCCATATCATCAAGGTGTACCTTCATTTTTGGAAGCCCAAACTTAAGAACTCCAAAGCTAAGTGTGCTTGACTTGGAGAAATCTGAGGATGGGTGACCTCCTGGGAAGTTTTCTAGGGTGCATGCGAGTGAGGGCAAAGCACGCTGAAAGGACCTCCGGTGGTCTGTGGAGCTAGTCGTCAACCCGATGGGCAATTCTGGTGGCGTTCCTGGTTCGGTTCGGGTGGGGCCCGCCCAGGCCGAGGCGTTACAAATGGTATCAGAGCTAGGTCAGGAGTGCGTCTGACTCCAGATCAGAAGGTTGCGTGTTTGATTCATCTGGAACGCCCCGGCCCGGGCAAGCCCCACCCGAACCGAATCGGGAACACCACCAGAATTGTCCATCGGGTTGACGACTAGCCCCACAAACCACCGGAGGTCATTTCAGCGTGCTTTGTCCTCACTCGCACGCACCTAGGAAAACTTCCCAGGAGGTCACCTATCCTCAGATTTCTCCAAGTCAAGCATGCTTAACTTTGGAGTTCTTAAGTTTGGGCTTCCGAAAAGGAAGGTGCACCTTGGTGATATGGATAGTATCATCTAACCTTTTAAGCCATACTTAACCAGAATCTCAGAACCGGGGTATTACAATCACCCCCACTTAAAGACATAGCATCCTCGCTGTGTAACCACGAATCACACCACAGACAAATCCCAGAATCTCCCTCGCTAGGTGGTGCCCTGGGTGCTCCTGCCACAGGCGCACTCACGGTTGCAACCTGGCTCTGATACCATCTGTAACGCCCCGGCCTGGGTGGGCCCCACCCAAACCGAACCGGGAACGCCACCAGAATTGCCCATCGGGTTGACGACTAGCTCCACAAACCACCGGAGGCCCTTTCAGCGTGCTTTATCCTCACTCGCATGCACCCCGGAAAACTTCCCAGGAGGTCACCCATCCTCAGATCTATCCAAGTCAAGCACGCTTAACTTTGGAGTTCTTAAGTTTGGGCTTCCGAAAAGGAAGGTGCACTTTGGTTATATGGATAGTACCATCTAACCTTTTAAGCCATACTTAATCAGAATCTCAGAACCGGGGTTACAGTTACTCAATGTTGTTCACAACCTCACATGTTGTTCACAATGCCACAATTAAGGTCCATACCCTTCATTGTCTTCTGTGCTCACCCTTGAGCATTAATCACTTCACAATGCTCATCCTAGAGCATTCATTATTTCAACAATGAAGGTCTCATACTCTTCATTGTATCCAATGCTCACCTTTGAGCATTAATCCACTTCATAATGCTCATCCTAGAGCATCCACAACTCAATAATGAAGATATCCACTCTCCATTATTTTTCAATGCTCAACCTTGAGCATTTACTCTAACGAAGGTTAACTACCTTCCATGGTGTTTGTAAAATAATTTTCATGTTCTTAAAGAGTAACTTCCCCTAAAGACATGCTCCAAACTTTTGTCATTGCACCAACAATGACTTAAAATCTCTAAACCTTTAGGAAACCCAAAACTTGAGGTTTTGATGTTCAAGTATCAATATTTGAATGCAAAACTCAACCTAAACTCTAACATAGTATTCCTTAATCATTTCTCCTTGTTTTCATCATGAAAACTAACCTTAAATATATATAAATATATTCCAAGGGGTTAGAATCTCCGCCCATGATGACCGGTCATGGTCGGTCCCAAGCCTGGATAAAGGAGGAGGGTTGCGTTAGGTTGCCAGCCAGCGTCAAACTATGGCAAATATTCAATGAATGAATCCATTAAACTATTGTGCTAATGCTAGGTTGTTCCCCGGAAGGAACGTGTTGCAGGGTCCGACTGTAACGTCTTGGCAAGGACCGCTACATCTCCAGAACTCGGGTGTAGTGATAAATATGCAAGAGTTCGCGTTACAGGGTCCGACTGTAACGTCTCAGCAAGGATCGCTACATCTCCATGAGAACTTGGGTGTAGTGTTAAATAGGCAAAAGTTCTCACACCATAGGTTAGATAAGAACAAATATGATAGGAAAACTAATAATCTAAGATTTGGAACATGGAATATAGGAACTCTCACTGGTAAATTAATGGAGGTAGTAGATATGATGATTAGGAGAAAAATTAGTATTTTGTGTGTACAAGAGACAAAATGGATAGGCGAGAAGGCAAAGATGATAGAGAACTCGGGTTTTAAGTTATGGTACACTAGAAAGAGTAAAGCAAGAAATAGAGTGGGTATCATTGTAGATAATTTGTTAAAAGATGAAGTTGTAGGAGTAGTTAGAAAAGGATATAGAATTATAGCCCTTAAGATAATAGTGGCGAAAGAAACTATGAACATAATTAGCATATATGCACTACTAGTAGGATTAGATGAAGCTACCAAATCAAGGTTTTGGGAGGACTTAGATGAAATATTGCAAAATATTCCATCAAATGAAATGATTTTAATAGGAGGTGATCTAAATGGGCATGTCGGAGTGAAAAATGGGGAATATAAGAGAGTGCATGGGAGTTACGAGTTTGGAACGAGGAATGAGGAAGAGAAAACTATATTAGATTTTGCGATAGCATATGACCTTATATTAGCTAATACGTTTTTAAAAAAAAGAGAAGAACACTTAATCACATTCAAAAATGGGAATAATAAATCGCAAATTGACTTTCTTATGGTTAGGAAGAAGGATAGAAAGATTTGTAAAGATTGCAAAGTCATCCCAGGAGAAAGCTTAACTACCCAACATAGGGTAGTAGTGTTGGATATACGCCTCAAACATAGTATCAATAGAAAGAAAATATATACAATTTCTAGAATTAAGTGGTGGAAGTTAAAGGATGAGAAACAAAATATATTTAAGGAGAAGGTAGAAGTATAAGCATTAGGTGAAATATACGATGACTCTAATACAACATGGGATAAGATGGTATCAAAGTTGAAAATATTAACTAAGAGTGTACTTGGTGAGTCAAAGGGACATGCACCACTAAGTAAAGAATCTTGGTGGTAGAATGAGAAAGTACAAGAGAAAGTGAAGGAAAAACGAATAGCTTATAAGGAATTATATATTTGTAAGAACGAGGAAAACTTAAAAAAATATACAATAGCCAAGAAAGAAGCTAAGAAAGTAGTGAGTGAAGTAAAAAATGAAACTTTTGAACGGTTATATCAAAAATTGGATACAAAAGAAGGGAAAAGAGATATTTATAGAATAGCTAAAGTGAGAGAAAGGAAAACAAGAGATCTTAGCCAAATAAAATGTATTAAAGATGAATGTAATAGGGTATTAGTAAATGATGGAGAAATAAAAGAGCGGTGGAAGAGGTATTTTTCATCAACTTTTTAATGAAGGTTTAGGTGACCAACTTAACTTAGGTAATTTAATTAGGTCATATGAGCATAGAAATTTTAATTTTTATCGTAGAATTCAAACTTCAGAAGTAAAACAAACTTTAAATGAGATGCACAATGGAAAAGTCGTTGGACCAGATGATATTTCGATAGAGGTATGGAAGTGCTTAGGGAAACAAGGTATTGAATGGCTTACAAAATTATTTAACATGATATTGAAAACGAAAAGAATGTCTGATCAATGGAGGATAAGTACTCTAGTTCCCTTATATAAGAACAAAGGAGACATACAAAATTGTGCAAACTATAGGGGTATTAAACTAATGAGTCATACTATGAAACTTTGGGAAAAAGTAATAGAAAAAAGATTAAGGAAGTAGACCACAGTGACAAAAAATCAATTTGGGTTCATGCCTGGAAGGTCGACAATAGAAGCTATACATCTCCTTAGACAATTAATTGAAAAATATCGGGAGTAAAAACAAGATCTACACATAGTATTCATTGACTTAGAAAAAGCTTATGATAGAGTCCCAAGAGAAATTATATGGATAATTTTAGAAAAGAGAGGTGTTAGCGTAACATATATTGAACTAATTAAGAATATGTATGAGGATGTAACGACCAGAGTAAAGACTTCAGGCGGAGTAACTAAAGTATTTCCAATAAAGATAGGGTTACATCAGGAATCAACCCTAAGTCCCTATCTTTTTACACTAATTATGGATGAACTCACTGCGCACATTCAAGACACAGTACCGTGGTGCATGTTGTTTGCAGATGATATTATCTTGGTAGATGAGACACGTGAAGGAGTAAATGCTAAGCTAGAATCTTGGAGGAAAACACTAGAAGGGAAAGGTTTTAAGCTTAGTAGATTAAAGACAGAATATATTGAATTTAAATTTAGCAATATTAGAAGTAATGAAACAATTGTTAAGATATGAGAGGACGAGTTGCCTTGAACCGAGAGATTTAAATATTTAGGTTCATTTTTACAAAATGATGGAGGGATTGAGAGAGACGTCTTACATAGAATACAAGCAGGATGGGTGAAATGGAGGGGAGCGTCGGGTGTTTTATGTGACCGTAAAGTACCTCTTAAACTTAAAGGTAAGTTCTATAAAACTACAGTTAGACCTGCTATGTTATATGGAGCTGAATGTTGGGCTATGACTCGAGCACATGAGCATAAGATGAGAGCTGCAGAGATGAGGATGTTAAGGTGGATGTGTGGACATACGAAGATGGACAAAATAAGGAATGAGAGCATTAGAGAGAAAGTCGGAGTTGCATCTATTGAGGATAAACTCCGAGAGACACGTTTAAGATGGTACGGACATGTACTTATACGACCAATAAATGCTCTAGTTAGGCGATGTGAAACTATGATAAACATGCATATCAAACGAGGAAGAGGAAGACCAAAAAAGACTTGGTTAGCAACAATAAAATAAGATAAAATTTATTTAAATATAGATGATGATATAATAGGAGATAGAGCTCAATGGCGTAAAAGGATTCATACAGCCGACCCCACCTAGTGGGAAAAGGCTTGGTTGTTGTTGTTGTTATTGTTGTATTCCAAGGGGTTAGGAATGGTTAATGAAATGAAAAATGACTTAAAGTGCTGAAATCAAGTTTTCCCAGCCAAAATCAGTCTTCCCAATCGATTGGGGTTGAGACTCAATCAATTGACACTGTTTTAATCGATTGCCTGATCGATTCCGCAAGCTTCTGTTCACGGAAAATCTACTTGAATCAATCGCCCGATCAATTTAGCATTGTTGAATTGATTGGTAGATCGATTTCACGAGCTTCTGCTCGTGAGAAAACACATCTTAATCGATCGCTCGATCGATTGAGGCTTCCCAATCAATCGGCTGATCGATTGGGTTTCTGAATTTTTGAAATCCAATTTCAGCCAAAATTCAGAAATGTCCTAGAAATTCTACAAAATTTTTAAAATCATGAAAATTCTTGTAGATATTATTTAGGGTATATACTATCATAGAAAAATAGTTTTTCTAAGAAAATACTTCCTATTTTCAAATATTGACACAAAATTGAAAACTTGTAAAAATTTCAATGTTTCTTCCAGGTTTGTGTCTAACTTTTCAATGATGATTGCTATCAAAAGATAGTCTTCATCAAGGTTTTCCAAAGTATATTTAAAATAATTTTCAAAATCAATTTCCAACCATGTTCTTTAGACTCAATGTACATGACTTGTACATTTACTTTCCCAATGATTGGAGCACACATAACTATGTGTTTTAATGAAATTAAAACTCAAATAGATGCACTAAATCAACATCTTGAGTCTTATTCATCATCCTAACAGTTCACTTGTATCTCATGTGCACTAAAACATATATAAGTCACCTTATAGTCTTTGTGAGATGTAGATTTTGGTTTTACCCTAAACTAGGGTTCATGCATATCTATCTAGGCATTTTGAATTATGAACATCTACCTAGGATGTCACTTGTTAGTAAATGTCATTGTCCTTAATTACAAGGAAATTAAAATAATGTATGATGATGTTATGACATACATCAAAATAAATAATTTTTAAAAGAAAACATACTATAGCTACATGATGTATGTATGACATGACATGATATTTTTGTTGTATTTTTCATAATAAGCATGAATGTAAAATATGATGTCATGACATATGATGGGCAAACAATCATAGCAATTAGCATAAATAAAATATACCTAGATAATCTATCTAAGTATCCTTAATCCTTAGCTAAACCTAAAATTGATCCTAGATTTGCCCATATCTTCCCAAGAAAATGTCAAACCCCAACTTGACATTTCTTTTGCTCTTGATAAGTTCTGCCAATTAAAGTTCAGTCCAAATCCCCAAATTTTGTCATACTTTACTCTTTCAAAGAGTAAACAATTAATCCTTTACATTTTCAATGGTTAACGAAACCTTGAAAATGCCTTTAAGTGCCAACTTTATCAAGGTTGGGTTAACTAGCCTTCCAAATAGAGTTGACACTCTCTAATCCATCTAGGGTATAGAGAATATGCTTCTAGGAACCCAAAACCTATTGGTGCTCCTTGAATGCTCTAGGTATTCACTAGGGATGACTTCCCTAGATACCTTCCTGATGACCTCCCTAGGATTTTTAGGAGTCTTGGTCACTTTCTCTAGGTCAACTCTAGGGATAGCTTCCCATGTGACCTTCTTGATGACTTGCTTAGACTTCTTAGAAGTCTTAGTCACATTGGTCTTTGCAAAAATAGTTCTAGGGATAACTTCCTTTATATTTTTAATTTGACCCCTAGACCTAGGGTTGGTTCCATAACTATATGGAACTCTATGATATGAAGTTACATTCTTCTTGGCCTTAGGTTTGTATCCCAAACCTCTATAGTCATTTGATGACTTTTGTGTTCCTAAACCTAGGTTATGCTCATTTTGCCCCTTAAAGATATTCTCCATTCTTTTTAGGGCGTTTTCCAATTTTTCAAGCATTGATCTCAAGGCTTGGTTTTCCAACCTTAAATTCTTAGATTTGATTTTTTTTATTCCTATGAGAATTTTTGTTTTTAGGCCTATACTCTAAATTCTTAGAGTTCTTACCCAAGTTTTTATCTACCTTTCTAACCCTAGGTGTGGTAGTTTTAGCATGATAAGCTACATTCTTTTCTTTAATTCTATCATGCTTCCTATTTTTATGATAAATAACATTAAAGTGAAATAGACTAGACTTAGCATGTTTTTTATCATGTGTCAAAGGAATTGGTTCGACAAATAATACCTTGAGCTTCTTTTTAGAATCTCCCCATTAACTTGAGCTTCCTCCTTTGACTTTGGCCGATTTCTTCCCCTTAGGACATTGACTTCGGTAATACCCTTTTTTATTATAGGAAAAGCACATTATGCGCTCTTTGCTTTTCTTTGTCATGGGGGTGGTCTCCTTGTGCTTTTCCTTGCCCTTAGGTGTCACTTAGCTCTTCTTCTTGGCCAATTTGGGACACCTACTGTTGTAATACCCTTGTTCCCTACACTTAAAGAAAATAATGTGATTTTTATTATTCAAACTTGAAATTGTTATACCTTTGTTTGTAGGGGTGGCACATGATCCTCCATTTGATTTTTCTTGATTTGTTGAGGTGGCATCATCTTCCTCTCTACTTAACACGGATGTCAAAGCTTCTTCTTGCTTCAATGTCAATGAATATCGCTCCTCCTCAATCCTAGAGGTGGAGGCTGTAAGTGATCGATGGCCGGCTAGAAGTGGGTTGGATAGTTAGGTCACCCCCAATTTGCTTTTTTCTCTACAAGGTGTTAGTGCGTAGCGAAAATACGAAAACTAAAACAATGAAATCAACCAAGTAAGAACACAAATGCTAACACGATTCCTTTATGTGGTTCAGAGATTTCTTGCTCCTACTCCATGGCGTATCCTTGAGGTGGACGAACCCTTGATCCTTTGGTGAATCAGTCCTCGACAATCTTCGGCTAGCTCTTTCTCCTTCTCGGTGGAGTACAACCTCTCACAAGGCTCTCTTCCTCTTACAAGATGGAACTTAGATTTGGGAGGAAGAGAATAGGCTTTGGAAGCTTTGGATAATGACAAGGAATGATTCAACAATAATCAGTAACCTCCTTCAAGTCCCAAAGTTTCATATAAATAAGAGGAGAGAGTAGATTATCATATCAACTCATCTCGGCACCAGTTGACTGGCAAAACCATTAGTCGACTGGTGCTACCGTTGGAGGTAGCCAACGGCTACTTCGCAACACCAACGGTTTGCCAACGATCATTTACCAGTCGACTGGTAAACTATCAGTCGACTGGTCACTGCTGGCTAAGCGAATAGAATGCTTCTGTTCGCTGCAAGTTGACTGGTGCAGTCGACTGCTAAAACTAGCAGTCGACTGGTGCAGTCAACTAGTCCAGTCGACTGCACCTGGTTACACACTCACACACATTCTCTCCGAAGTCGCCCTTGAAGTCCTCTTCATCAACCTTCGTCCCTCATATGCACCCGAGCTCACGGCTCCTCTCCATGTCATCCTTCACGTTGCATTGAAGTCTGCTTCCCTCCGCTCCACTCCGTTGCTCCTAGTCTGGTGGTCCCTCGGATGTCTTCCACACCATCCTTCACCGACTAAAGGATCCGAGCCCTAGGATGAGCTTCCCAAGCTTAGCTGCACCAAGCTTCTCATGTGTGTTTCACCAAGTCTTGCAAGACTCAAACACACATATCAATCACATATGAAAGCCTAACTTAAACTCTTTGACACGTGCATCAAAACCATGATCGTACCGATCAAACCTAGGTTGATTGCACCAACAAAGGCTTCTTCATCTTCATCCTCTTGCACATTGAACAAAGAGTATGTTGCCTCTTTGCCCTTTTGGTTGCATTCCATTGAGGATGAAACTTCTTGGACTTTTTCGTTGGAAGTTGAGCATCTCTCAACTTCGAAATCCTCTTCCTCTTGGTCTTGCTCCAATGAGTCACCCTCTTAGGATTTCTCTTGGTTTGGTGCAGTGGAGGGTTCTTTATGAAGCTTGGCCAATTTGCTCCATAGTTCATTTGCATCTTTGTATTCTCCAATTTTGCAAATGATTATGCTCGGCAATAGACTAACCAATAATTTGGTTTCCTTGTCATTTGCCTCACACCTTTAAATTTGCTCCTTGTTCCATTTGCTATTCTTGAGAATTTTGCCCTTTGAATCTTTTGGAGCTTCAAAGCCTTCCATTAGAGCAAACACTTGCTCTATCTCCATCATGAAGAAATTTTTAATTCTTGATTTCCAAGAATCGTAGCTTGTCATTGTGAATGGTGGATGCACCCTTGTGTCATATCCAAGTCCATCTTGGAATTCCACTTGAAGTTGAACTCTTTTGAAGTCTTCGACTTTGTCGAACTTGCTTCAACTTCTTCTTCCTCTAACTTGTTTCCCTTTCCGGCGATGATTCCGGTAAAGAGTGATCTCGCTCTGATACCACTTATTACGGTCGACTTGTAGCTAGAGGGGGGGTGAATAGCTCGTCGTGCTCGTTGTCTTGCTTCGTGATGATGATATGTAGCGGAATTACCCATGAAACACACTTACAATGCTAACACGAAGGATTTGCTTGGTATCCACCTGAAGAAGAGATGACTAATCCAAGGATTCACACACGACACACTCTCCACTATGAAAAACACTCCTTCTCGGTAACTACCAGAGGTAGAGAAATCTTGTACAACGCTCACACAACATATAACTCAACACAAGAAGAAAAATACAAGCACACAAAGTAAAAAAAAACCTCTTCTTGCTTAACCTTGTTGTAGTTGATCGCCTCTTGAACCTTGGAAGTGCAGTAGCACTTGTCCCCAAGAGCTTCCAAGAACTGGTGGAGAGTAGGCGGAGAAAGTCTCATGAGCTGGAGAAGAAAGTGTTGGTGCAGTCGACCTCTAGGGTTTCGATATTAGACAATATGACCAAGGGTTGACCCAAACAGGACTTGATGTTTGGGAGAGAAAAGTCTAGTCAGGACTAGATGACTAGTAAAGATAAGTTCTTACCAAAGGTTAGGTAGTGGAAGTCCCGGTGAGTGAAGTCGGGCCCTAGTGAGTGAAGCTAGGTAGTGGAAGTCCCGGTGAGTGAAGTCGGACCCTAGTGAGTGAAGCTAGGTGGTGGAAGTCCAGGTGAGTGAAGCCAGACCCTAGTGAGTGAAGCTAGGTGGAGGAAGTCTTGGTGAGTGAAGACAGACCCTAGTGAGTGAAGGTAGGTGGAGGAAGTCTTGGTGAGTGAAGCCAAACCCTAATGAGTGAAGCTAGGTGGAGGAAGTCCTGGTGAGTGAAGCCAGGTAATGGAAGTCCTAGTGAGTGAAGCTAGACAACCCTAGGTTGTACTTGAATTATGTTAACACTATTTTTATCTATTGTGCTAACTTAGTGTTGCAGGGAAGTTCAGCTAGGTCGACGGGCTGACCAAGTAGTTGGCACGAAGTCTAGACGGGTTGACGGGCTGATCGGATGTCTGGCAGGTAAGTTGAGGTAAGTCACTAGAGGGGAGTGACTGTGAGAACGTGTTCCCAGAAAGGGAACTTAGGCGTCGATCTGACTTAGACCCATTTTGGAACTCTAAGTCGAGATCTTGACTAGATTCTGGTTTTGGAGAGACGGAATCTAATTACTATATAACCCTTTTATAATTATACTGTGCTAACACTTTGTTTTGTAGGGTAGTTTGCATTTTGCCACGGACTAACACTTTTTTATAGGTAGCAGGAAAAGTGGAGGTCCAGGCGCCCGGAATGGATCCGGGCACCCGGAGGTCTAGGCGTCCAGAAGGGATCCAAGCGCCCGGATGCAAGTTCTATCCTCAAACGAGCGTCGCCACGTGGAGCTTCCTAGTTGGCTCAGCTACGTCACATTCAGGGCGCCCCGAAGGGATCCGGACGCCCCGAACCTCCTATATAAGGAGGGTCAAGGGTGGAGCAAAAAAATAACAACGAGATCTTCTATTGTCTGCTCTACTGTGCTCCTGCGACGCCACGAGGCTACTCCAACAAAAGTGTTTTTCCTTATTGTTATTGTCGGAATCTCTTTTAGCATTTCCTGTAATTAAATTGTAATACCTTTTCGAATTGCTAGTGATTGTCCAACGAAAGCACTCGACGAGTGCGGGCCTTGGAGTAGGAGTCGCCGAAGGCTCCGAACCAAGCAAATCAACTTGTGTTAGTGTTGCTCTTTCTTTTCGTTTTAAATCACTATTCACCCCCCTAGGAGATATTACATTTGAACTCGTCGTCACCTTTATATCTGCGCTTCTAGGGGTCCCAATCGATTGGGTCTCCTCCCAATCGATTGCCACGTCATATCCCAATGATCTCAACCGTCCAAAACTTGCATCCTGCGCAATGGTCGTATCCCAATCGATTAAACAATCGATTGAGAAGATTTGAATCGATCGGTCGATTGATTCAGAGCGCTTCTATGCTCTGCTGGAAAAGGTATGAATCAATTGACCAATCGATTCATGCTTCCTCGCGTCTACGCGAGAAAAACTAGCCCCCAATCGATTGGTCAATCGATTGGTGGTGCCCAATCGATCGGCTGATAGATTGGGGACCGTTCTATACTCTTAATTCAAGCACCCAATCGATCGACTGATCGATTGGGCTACTGTTTGTTGCAACACTGTGCCCAATCGATTAGCTGATAAATTAGGCTTCGTCCAATTTGATCGCTTGATCAAATTGACCAACCCTAGCTTGCCTGAGTCAAGTCTAGGGCTCCCAAACCCAACATCTAATCAACCGTGACCTGTTGAGACTCCTCGTGCTTAGCATCCGATCAACCTTGACCTGCTAGGACTTTTTCACCAAGTGTCCAGTCAATCCTTTGACCCACTTGGACTTTTCTCCTTGTGTCAAGTGTTCAGTCCTCCATAACCCACTTAGACTTTTCTCCTCGTGCTAAGTGTACGGTCCTCTAAGACCCACTTAGACTTCCTTCCACTAGATGTTTGGTCACCCTTGACCCATCTGGATTCGTTGTGCCAAGTATCAGGTCACTCCTTTGACCTACTTGGACTTCCCAATACCAGGTGTCCAGTCAACCTTGAACCACCTGGATTTTCACGTGCCTGAATTTACTCGCCAGGTCTTTCCATCTACCTAGCTTCACTCACTAAACCTTTCCATCTGCCTAGCTTCACTCACCAGGACATTCACCTAGCTTCACTCACTAGGTCTTTCCATCTGCCTAGTTTCACTCACTAGAACTTTTCATCTGCTTGGCTTCACTCACCAGGACTTTCACCTAGCTTCACTCACTAGGATTTTCACCTAGTTTCACTCACCAGGATTTTCTCACTGCCTACCTTTATTCACTAGGGCTTTCACCTGGCTTTACTCATCAGGATTTTCACCTGGCTTAACTCACCAGGATTTTCCTATTGTCTAACTTCACTCACTAGGTCTTTCCATCTGTTTGGCTTCACTCGCCATGACTTTCACCTAGCTTCACTAACTAGGATTTTCCATTTACCTACCTTCACTCACCAGGACTTTCACCTGGCTTCACTCACCATGATTTTCACCACCAAGTGTTCAGTCAATACTAACCCACTTGGATTTCTCTCCTGCCAACCTTCCTGTTGGATTTGTTTTTGCCTAACCTCCAGTTAGGACTTTCCTAGTCAATCTTGACCTACTTGACTCTTCTTTACATCTAACTCGTCAAACCTTGACGAGAGAGGAATTGCAACAACAATCTCCCCAATCGAACGATTGCATCTGTAATCTCTATATATTGTCAAACATCGAAATCCAAATATCAAAACTCAAGCTTGAGCCAACTCAAGCTTAGTTAACCTGGTCAACCTTGACCTAGGGGATATTGCACTAACAGAAAAAAAAAATAGAACTTCCTAAGAAACCACTAGAACAATGTTTAACGAATATCAATTACCAAAATATTTTTGGGCAGAAGTTGTTAGTATAGCCTGCTATGAACAACAATGAATAAAAAACATAATAAAACTCTGTTTGAAATTTACTATAATAAATTACTTAGTATTAAATACTTTAAGGTATTTGGATGTCCTATTTACATGTTAAATATTTTAGAAAATTTATCTCAAAAGTAGAAATAAAATCTTTGTAGGGTATTCCCTAAATAGTAGATGATATAGAGTTTATAATAAAATGACTCTAATAATTGAGGAAACAACCAATGTAAAATTCAACAAAATTACTAACTCTAAAGAATCTAACTCAACTCAACCTCAATACCAACTAATTGATTTCGCTAGAGCTAGTACTGATCTAGGGGGAGCAAGTGAAAATCCAATAGACGAATATGAAGTTTAACAAAATCAACCACAAGAAAATAAGCAAACACAAATTGAGCATAGAACAATAATAGTCAGCTAAGACCACCCAATTGAATAAATTATAGGTGACCAAGATCTAAGAGTTCAGATTAAATCATCTTTCAGAAACCTAAGTCAAATATCTTTAATTTCTAAAATTGAAGCCAAAACAGTAGAAGAATCCTTACTTGACCCATACTAGATTATAGCCATGTAGAAAGAACTAGTATAGTTTGAAAGAAATGAAGTCTGGAATTTAGTACATTTACCTAATAATAAAAAGGTAATAGAAACAAAATGAGTATTTATAAATAAATTAAGTGAAAATGAGGAAATTATTAGAAACAAAGCTAGACTGGTAGCTAAAGGGTTTAGTCAAGTAGAGAGACTTGACTATGATGAAACATATACTATAGTAGCGAGATTTGAGTCTATTAGAATGCTACTTAGCTATACAGCCCATAAAAGATTTAAGCTTTATCAAATGGATGTTAAATCCGCCTTCTTAAATGGGTTAATAAAAGAAGAAGTTTATGTAGGTCAACCACATGGGTTTGAAAGTATAGATCATCCTGACCATGTGTTTACTAAAGAAAACCTTCGATAGTCTTAAACAAACACCTAGGGCCTGTTATGAAAGGTTGACGTCCTATCTAATTTCCAAAGGGTTCAACCAAGGTCAAATTGATCCAACTCTATTTGTAAAATCAGTTAAACAAGATATCTTTATAGTCCAAGTATATGTAGATGACATAATTTTTTGTTCAACCAACTAAGAATTTTTGCAAGAATTTATAACATTAATGGAATAAGAATTTGAAATGAGCTTACTAGGTAAACTAACATATTTCTTAGGATTACATATTAAACAAATTAATGAAGAAAATTATGTCTACCAACAAAAATATATCAAAGAATTACTTAAAAAATTTAGAATGAAAAATATCAAAGAAATAAAAATACCAATGGCAACTAACACAACCTTAGATAGTGATCCAAATGAAAAATCCGTAGATTTAAAATATTATAGGAGTGTCATATATAACCTTCTATACTTAACTACAAGTCGACCTAATATTTTATTTGCAGTTAGTATCTGTGCTGGATACCAAACTTGTGTTAAGGAACCCCACTTAACTAATGTAAAAAGAATATTTAGATATTTAAAAGACACACCAAATGTGAAATTTTAGTACCCTAGAACACCTAGTTTTGAACTACTAGGTTAATCTGACTCACATTATGTCGATTGTAAACTAGATCGTAAAAATACAAGTGGTGGATATTAATTACTTGGACCATCACTTGTCAGCTGATTTAGTAGAAAACAACATTGTGTTTCTTTATCTACTACTGAAGCCGAGTACATAGCAATGAGTGAGTATATAACACAATTATTATAGATGATTCGCATATTAAAAGACTTTAACCTAAAATATAAAAATATAAAAATCCATATTGATAACATCAGTTCCATTAACTTAACGAAAAATTCACTGTATCATTTAAGAACCAAACATAATGAAATTAAACATCACTTTATTAGATATCATGTTGTTAAAGGAGACATTCAACTCAACTATGTTAAGTCCAAGTCAAATTTGGCTGACATTTTCACTAAACCACTACCAAAATCTGAATTCAGTAATCTATGAAGACGACTGGGAATGTGCATGATAGACTAGGACTTTTATTATCAAATAAATTTTCAAGTGATTTGCAAATTTTAGGAAAATTATTTACTTATGTTTTCTAAAAAAAATTATTTCTCTAATGTTGCAAAAAAATTTTGGCCTTAGTTTAGATCAAGCCCTTATAAAGCATGATCCTATATATCTAGGAATTGAGCATCTCACAAACATACTAGGTTATCTTGATTGTGTATTTAAAAACATAGAATGACATAAGATGTGTAAGCCTTTTGCCAGGACTTTAGATATTTATATCAGTGCATTAACATAAGTATAAGTGAGAAATACCAAAATACAGTGATTAAGTTAAGCAATCCTTCTTAATAATAATAATCTGGATCAAATTTTGCTTAACTTGACTAACCAAGTGAACATTATTATCTTTTGGTAGATAATTAGTAACTAACGATTAGACATGTATTAAGGATATTGGTAATTGAATGATTATTTTTTAATAAAGATATCAGATTAAGGAGGAGAATTTGCTTAGACAACTTAAAAATATTTTTTTAAAAAAAAATACTTTAAAAAATACATAACTTTAAAATTTTTTAAAAATCAATTATTAAAAAACTTGGAAAATTCTTTTGAATCCATACTCTCAAGAGTACTTTTAAAATATTTCTTACTTAAATTTTTTAAAAAACATTTACCAAATTTCTTACTATAGTTTGTGGTTACTATTATTAACTGCGTGGTTGTGACAGCCAGAGGCTGAATATCTATATAAACTGCGTGGTGATTGTTTTTAATTTATTGTTATTATTCCAGCCGCCTGTGGCTGAGGTATGTGAGGATGTAGAAAAGTTTCAGATTGTCTACCGTACAGGAGAGATGCTGCCGAAATTTTCTCGGACAGGGACTCCTCTGGGGCATGACAATTAAGTTATAAAAAGGGATAAGTTGATGCTCTGTTTTCCCGTGACTTAAACCATTCTCTCCTTCTCTTCTACATACGATGGCGGAGCTCGGGCAGAAAACGAAAGGGAGTTAGGGCATCATCTCCGGCGGTTGGCCAAGGTCCTAAAAGCCCTTTTTGCTCGGTTGTGAGTCCAAGAAGCAAGGTAAGTGCTTCTCACCTGCAGTAGGAGTAGTTTTGGACCTTTGTTCTTCTTGAATTCGAAGCATAAGAAGCGCTTATAGTGCAGATTTTTAATTAAGCCTATAGTGCATATTTTAATTAAGCGCTTATAGTGCAGATTTTTAATTAAGCCTATAGTGCAGATTTTTAATTAGGCTTATAGTGCAGATTTTAATTAAGCCTATAGTGCAGATTTTAATTAAGCTTATAGTGTAGATTTTTATGTAGGCTTATAGTGCAGATTTTAATTAAGCCTATAGTGCAGATTTTAATTAAACTTATAGTGCAGATTTTTAATTAGGCTTATAGTGCATATTTTAATTAAGCCTATAGTGCAGATTTTTAATTAAGTTTATAGTGCAGATTTTAATTAAACCTATAGTGCAGATTTTAATTACGTTTATAGTGCAGATTTTTAATTAAGCCTATAGTGCAGATTTTAATTAAGCTTATAGTGCAGATTTTTATGTAGGCTTATAGTGCAGATTTTAATTAAGCTGGTAGTGCAGATTTTTAATTAAGCCTATAGTGCAGATTTTTAATTAACCTTATAGTGCAGATTTTTATGTAGGCTTATAGTGCAGATTTCTTAGAGCTTAAAATACAGATTTCTTTAGAGCTTGTAGTGCAGATTTTTGGTGGAATTTATAGTGCAGATTTTTATGTAGGCTTATAGTGCAGATTTCTTAGAGCTTAAAATACAGATTTCTTTAGAGCTTGTAGTGCAGATTTTTGGTGGAATTTATAGTGCAGATTTTTGGTGGAACTTGTAGTACAGATTTTTGGTGGAACTTATAGTGCAGTTTTTAAAGACAAAGATTATAGTGTAGTTTGGTTAAGTATTATAGTGCAGAATTTATGTTTGCATAGTATGCAGAAATAGTGTAGCATAGAATGTAGAATCTTGATTAGTATAGTATGCAGAATTTTGACTAGCATAGTATGCGGATTTTAGATAAGCTTAGTATGCAGATTTTAGATAAGCTTAGTATGCAGATTTTAGATAAGCTTAATAGGCAGATTTTAGTTAAGCTTAATATGCAGATTTCTGTTTAAACTTGTATGCAGATTTTGTTTAAGCATTTCAGTATTAGAATTTGTTTAAACATTTCAGTTTTGTAAGAAGCATTCTTTTAAAGAAAAGTATAAGAAAGATAAAGAAAAGAAAGAAAAGGCCGAGGCCTTAAGTAGATCCCAAAGTCAAAACTTTAGGGGTTTTAGGCACACAAGGTGCCTATTAAAATGCCAAGGCATTTAAAGAAGAAGTAATTAAGATCATAAGTATTTTACTTTTAAGAAGAGGCTAGTACCCGACTTCCGAGGTTGTCGTTAAACAAATCCAGGTGTCCAATTCCGAGGTCTTGGCCCTGGTAGACCGAGGTCTGCTCTTTTAGGATTGGTGGCTCGCTACCCCAACCTATTAGGGAACGCGCATAAGATGGTACTACGCCTGGGCCCAAGAAGAAGTTGATTATTATTTTGAAGTATTATAAGTATAAGTTTTTGAACAAGTAAAACGAGTTTTACATAAACATAAAGTATTAAAGATTAAGTTAGAACAAATGAAATAAGTTTCATATAGTTCTGAAAATCAGTAAGTTTAGTTCTTTATTCTACCATGTTTATCTAGTGGATGAGTAGTTTTCATGTTTACCTATTAGATGAGTAGCATGATTAGCTATTAGAATTACATGAGTAGATTCCTTAGCTTTTCTTTGCTATTAGTTTGACATGAGCAGTTATGTTTATGCTTTATTTCTTTTTAGAGCATATAGTTTCTAGTTCTTTTCGTATACATGCACATTCGTGATTTTGTGAGTTAGATAGCGCTTACTAAGCAAATTTTGCTTATAGATTGCACTTCCTCTTACTGCAGATAAAGGAAAGGAAAAGTTATAGCAAAGGAAGGCGACAAGGAGGTGCGGATGGATGTGTGATGCTTGGACTATAGAAGCCTTGGGACCTAGCATAAGAATTTATTAAGATTGTCATTTATTAAGAATGTATTAGATGAGTCATTTAGTCTTCCGCTGCTAGTTAATTGTAAGTTTTGAGTTCTCCGAGAGTTTTAGAAATTACTATCAACATGTGAATAAGGATAGTTAAGTAAAGTTAGTAGTCCAGTAGCGCTCCGCCATCACAGTCCAGTAGCTAGGAGGGTGGGGTGTTACAGTTGGTATCAGAGCAGTTCCTATTCTCCAGCATCACACATCAGCACCATCTTTGCCGTCTTCAAGTAGGAAAGTATTTAAGTTTTCCTTTTATGCTTTCTTTATTATTTGCAGTATGGAGTAATTGCTTAAATGCGCTTTAGTAAGATAGAAGTTTTGTCTCTCTTATATTCATATACATAAGTATGTTTAGAAAGGATAGAGAAGATATAAAGCCTTCCAAGGACCCCTAATGGGCACAATGCGATATGAATAATAAAAGACCGAGAAGTTAAGAGACTAAGGAACAAAGAGTACCATTAGTGAAAGTCATTTAGAACCAGAAGCACGAGGAAGTTACTTATGAGCGTGAGGACAGTATGAGACAGAGATATCCAGAATTATTCTAAGTTCGAGGATGAACTTTTTATAAGGTAAGGAGAATTGTAACGCCCCAAATTTCCTCAATTAGAGTCCTAAAAGTAATTTAAAAATATTTAAAAATGCTATAGAAATATTCTAGGGATTTTTAGAAATTTTTAGAGTATTTTTATGTAATTTTTGGAGGTCGTTTGGTATTTTTACAAAACGAAGGAAGTTTCGACAAAAAATGTCCAAGCCGAGAATTGAACCCATGACCTTTGACTCGGTCAAAACCCTGCTGACCAGGTGTGCGAACAGATTTTTCTATTTAGAAAAGGTAGTGAATTTATTTAAGATAGTTAACAGAATATTGGATTATAAAAGGGATAAGTTGATCTTGGATTTGTTTGTTTAGAAAAGGTAGCGAATTTATTTAAGATAGTTAACAGAATATTATAAAAGGGATAAGTTGATGTTGGATTTGTTTGTTTAGAAAAAGTAACAAATTTATTTAAGATAATTAACAGAATATTGGATTATAAAAGGGAAAAGTTGTTGTTGGATTTGTTTGTTTAGAAAAAGTAGCAAATTTATTTAAGATAATTAACAGAATATTGGATTGTAAAAGGGATAAGTTGATGTTGGATTTGTCTGTTTAGAAAAGATAGCGAATTTATTTAAGGAGTTAACAGAAATACTAATGTAAAATACCGGAAAAAGGCGAATATGAATAAGGGAATTTTTCGAAATTTTTGGAAATTTTTCGGGAATTTTTCGGAGCTCGTACGGACGAGTTGACGGGGATAAAAAGGGGATCCGAAAAAGCCTGTTTAGGCGACCCGTTTAAGCGAGGAAATGTTTATATTTACATTTTCTTTTCTTTTATTTCTTTTTATTTTCTTTTTATTCCCGTTTTCTTCCTCGCTGAGACCCCCCCGCGTGCCTGAGCGGTTCCCTTTCTTCTCCTTCTCGTTTCTTCTTCTTCTCTGCCGCCACTCCGACGCGGAGCTGAGCGATCCTCCGGCAGCCACATCTTCTTCCTTCTTCTTCCCCCGTCGCCGACTCCTAGCCCTAACCGGCGCCGACAATTTCTTCTCCACTGCCCGCACCGGCGTCCTCTCCGATCTCCTCACGGCGCCACCTTTCCTCTGTGCCCTAGCCAGCCCCGGCCGACCAGCGACTTCTCCTCCCTTTCTCTGATCCGACGAGCCACCGTCGACCGAAGTCTTCTTCCTCTTCCTCCCTGTCTAAGCGGCGACGATGCACGGAGCACCGCCTTTTCCCTGTGCCCTAGCGTCGGCTCGCTGCCAAGCCTAGCATCTCCACCGACGTCGAGCAGTGCCGGCGACTCACCCCGTGCCCTAGCCGAGCCCTTGCTGTGGAGTTCACAGCCGCCAGCCACCGAGCACCTTCGATTACTGCCATCGTGCCCTAGCTACCCACCGGCGTCGCACGGAGCAGCGTCGCCTCTCGCTGTGCCGCCTCTCCGCTGTTCTTGATCATTCCTTCTTTGTGGTGAAGTTAGGTCACAGTTGGGGTAAGTTGGATTCTTGGTAAGGAATTTTGTGTTATGTAATTGGATATCTTGATTTGGTGATGTTCACATCTTATTAATCTGACAGTGGGGAAAAGATTTTCCGTAGGTTTGCTTTACTGTGGATTTATTCTAATTCCAGCAGCAACTATCTCTTGGCGTTGGATCAGTGATTACAGCTGTGGAATTTAAGGTAAGGTTTAGGGTTTTGATCTTCGTTTAGGTGATTTCTAGTTGTGTTAGCAATACTTGTTAACTTAAGTTTAGAAATAAATCTAAAGGTGTAATTAGGGTTAATGAAGCTAACCCTAGTTGGTCGATGGATTAGAATTTAGTTTGGCTAATAGTTGTATGATAAATTAGCTAAACTAGACATTACGTTTGATGCCACAGGACTTTGACGCGAGACGAGTATCTCGGAGTCAGATTGGACCTTTCTATTTTCGGAGGCGGGTACTTTTGACTTATTGTCTTTGATATGCTTAGTAATGAAAATAATATGTTGCATTAATTGTGTTTCCTATTTGTTTCGGTTAATCACTGCCCAATACATGTTACCTGTTTGATTGATTGTTTGTTTGCATCTCGTATTGATCTTGTACCCGATCTATCATTCTCATGGGTAGTGATATAACCATGTTTCACATGTTCAGGACCTAGGTTTGATACCTTATTGATCAGTATATCTTGATATGATTTATTCACTATGGTGCCCATTGTTATATGTCCAGAGGTTGGTTTAGTATATTACCATGCTTAGTGACATGCACCATTTGCATGATCGCATGTTGTGCGATAGATTGCTCCATTATTGTCGAGCACTTTGCCAGTTTTCATCACTGTTCGGTGCTCCGTTGTGACGCTCATGGGTAGCGTGACACAGCGTGGTAGCACGTCAGTTTGACTCTTCCGGTGCTCCGTTGATCCGCTCAGGGGTAGTGTGACGCAGCGTATAGCACGTTAGAGATTCCTCCTCGTCATAGCGTACCGGGAGATGAGAGCATTGCGCTCCCCCATTTATGATTTGGGGTAGGAGTATGTATGTACTCCGACAGCATCCCGTCCACTCGATCACTCATCAGGAGTAGTGTTGCTGAGTGCACGGTTGTCACAGCCCTACCCACTTAGTCCCACTTTTGTTGTGAGTTGGCTGACTGGCGTCAGGGGTGACCATGACATTGGCATCATATGCATGATGCATTTATTGTTTGTGATTGTGATTGTTGCATTTATATGCTGCATATTGTTTGGATACCTATGTTTGACATGCATACAGGTCTTCTATACCTTTCAGACTGTTTGTCATTATACCGGGTCCTGGTTAGTACAGATTCTCTCCTGTCTACTTCGGTTTGCATTTACCTTTATTTTTATCAGGAGACTGTACGCATGATTAGTGCTAGGTGTTATTTCTTTACTTTGCATATCAATTGTACCAGCTAAGTGTTGGACTCAACCCGCCTCCATTGTTGATATTTTCAGGTTGATGCTGTCCGGAGGGAGTTCCAGTCGCTAGTCCTCACTGCACGTAGTGCTGGTCCCTACAGACCTCGAGGATATGTTTGGTTTTCTTTGGTTTCTTTTCTGTTCTAGACTGTTTTGAACATGTTATGTTTTGGATTATTCTGCTTATGGATATTGTATGGATTTTATTATTGCGATGGATTTGGATTTGGATTTTATTCTACTACATGCCTGCCTGGACGGCAGAAGAGGTGAGTTTCGTCGGATTTGAGCTTTACGAGTGTAGTTGAGTAGGGTGGATTTCGAGTCAGAGTACTATAGTTTGTGGTTACTATTATTAACTGTGTGGTTGTGACAGCCAGAGGCTGAATATCTATATAAACTGCGTGGTGATTGTTTTTAATTTATTGTTATTATTCCAGCCGCCTGTGGCTGAGGTATGTGAGGATGTAGAAAAGTTTCAGATTGTCCACCGTACAGGGGAGATGCTGCCGAAATTTTCTCGGACAGGGACTCCTCTGGGGCGTGACAATTTAGTGGTATCAGAGCCAAGTTATACGATCTTTTGTTTTCGTATTTTTGATGTTTGGGATAACCTGATACCAATTTATTTACTGGGTATCAGAGCGCCAAGTTTTGCGATACTTGTTGGATTTTTGTATTTTGGATTTTCGAGATTTATCTGATACCAATTTATAGTGGTATCAGAGCAGGGTTATGATACCTGCTTTTGGTGTTCTGGAGATTTATCGGATACCCGTTGTTGGTATTCTGGATATTTGGGTTAGCCAGGTTTGCGAGTCAAACTGGGCATTTTCGGATTTTTGATATGGTTATGTTTCGGATTTCCGTTTCGGATTTATTTGGATTTCCGACGATATTCTCGTTTGGAATTTTGAGGTAAGATGTTGGGGACTGGACAGCGACGGAACATCTCCAGACGACATATAGGTATGATGTTTAATTTGATAGTTATGACATGTATTAGCACTTTATCTTTAGTACATGTCTGGTTGTTGTAGTTCGTATTACATATGATGGGTTAGCCACTGATCTTGGTCAACCCTAATAAAGATCAAGGATTATAGTCTCTGGTGATTTTATATGTCTTACCACCAGTAGTTTTAGCTTCTGTTACTACTATTAGGAGATGGAGGCACATATCAGCCTCTGCTATTGTTAGCTGGGTAATGGATGATACCTATATATTCCTGTGGACTTAGCCAGTAGAGTTTTTATACTCGTATCTTTTGGATATTAGAGTATCTGATACGATGAAAATTGGTCATTGGAGAGTTATCATGTTTGATCATTGTTGAGAATGATTTGAGGTTGAGGGATATTGGGAGATCAGATATTGTGATGTGTTGATTTCTAATGATTTGTGAGGGTAAATGTTTTGTGGTTGTCTGATGATCTATTACTAGATATTTGTTTGATGATCTATTAGTGGATAACTATTTTGATGATCTATTATTTGGGTTGTTGTTGATGGTGACATAGTGAGTGTCATGTATGATATTCACAGGTTTGATGTTTATAATTGGTGATCAGATTATAAATCAGGTGCTAGAGAGTTTATGGTTTAGAGTGCCTATGAGATTTTAATAAATCTGGTTAGTTGTGGTTAGTTAACAGGATGATAAAATTGATGTTTACTTCCTCTGATATTGGACTATGTTGATAAATAATGATTTGATGTTTTGAATGTTAACTTGCTCTCATGGGGAGTAGAGACTGATTCATCTGATATTATGTGGACTGATATTTTTGAAGATAAAAATGAGAGTGTCTTGATGTTCTTGAATTCTGACTGTCTTTTGGGTCATACACATTTATACATATGATTATTGTGGGTTTCTAGTAGATTATACCCGAGTGGTTAGGCATTCATGTCTGATTGTTTATTGGAGGTATTTGTCAATTAAAAAAAACTATGTTGTGGAATGTGCACATATGTTTTATTAGATGTATCTTATCGATCTAATCTGAGTTGTGATATGTGCAGATGTGTTGGGTGTAATATTTGAGGTATCTTGTTTATTATATGATTGTTTTGAGAGTATACTTGTGTCGATTATGATTTGTTGGAAGTATTACGTTGATTATGTTGGTGCAACCTTAGGTCAAGGTTGACCTGGTTGACCTGACTCGAGTTGACCTGACTCGAGTTGTGTTTTGATGTTAGACGATGTTTGACGAGAAGAGAGTTATATTCTTGATGTTTGACAAGAATAGGTGTTTGGGAGATTGTAGGTGCAACCTTAGGTCAAGGTTGACCTGGTTGACCTGATTCAGGAAAAGTCCAAGCAGGGAGCTTGGCACGCGAAAAGTCCAAGTATGGAGACTTGGCACGAGGAAAAGTCCAAGCAGGTAGCTTGGCACGCGGAAAGTCCAAGTATGGAGACTTGGCACGGGGAAAGTCCAAACAGGGAGTTTGGCACGGGGAAAAGTCCTGGTGAGTGAAGCCAGGCAGTCGGAGAAGTCCTGGTGAGTGAAGCCAGGCATTCGGGAAAGTTCTGGTGAGTGAAGCCAGGCAGTTTGAAAGTCATGGTGAGTGAAGCCAGGCAGATTGGAAATCCTGGTGAGTGAAGCCAGGTGAAAACCCTAGTAAGTGAAGCTAGGTAAAAGTCCTAGTGAGTGAAGCTAGGAAGTTTGGAAGTCCTGGTGAGTTAAGCCGGGCAAGGGAAAATCCAGATGGATCAAGGGTGATCGGACATCTGGTGTTGGAAGTCCAAGTAGATCAAGGGAGTGATCGGATACTTGGCACGAAGAGGAAAGTCCAAGTGGGTCAAAGAGATTGACCGGACACTTGGTGGGGAGTCTTAGCAGGTCAAGGGAGTGACCGGATGCTAAAGCATGATGTACCAATAGGTCAGGGTTGACCGGATATTGGTTTGGAAGGTTTGGGACTTGGTTTGGGCAAAAACCAAGCTCTGGATCAGTCTGCAGACCGATCCAGTGATACGTTTGTGTATCTGATCGGTCTGGGGACCGATCAGACAACAAAAAGAAGGCACGCATCGATTCTGTGAGCTTACTGATCAGTCTGGGGACCGATCAGCATGGGGCCTGATCGGTCTGCAAGACCGATCAGGCAATATCCTGATCGGTCTGCCGACCGATCAGGTGACAATCTTGAGGAGTGCGAGGAACCGCACTCAATAAGCCCTGATCGGTCAGCAGACCGATCAGGCCATACCCTGATCGGTCAGCAAACCGATCAGGCCATACCCTGATCGGTCCCCACGACCGATCAGAGCACGATCAGTAGCTAGCGGAGTTCGGGAGAAAGCGCTGATCGATCTGTGGACCGATCAGACACACTCCTGATCGGTCTATGGACCGATCAGGGCACTAGCCGTTGCGACGCAACGGGTATATTCCTTCGTGTTTTTCTTCGCAGGTATAAAAGAAGCTACTGGGCTTCGTTGCTGCTACTGCTTCCTCCTTAGAACTTCTGTTCTTGTGCTCTAGAGCTTGTGCTCTTACCTGCCATCAGAGCTTTGCTGAGCTCCTTGCAGCTGAAGCTTCGCGTGAGCTTCTCGACTGGATTTTCGTCAGCTGCTGCTGGTGTGAAGCTGCTGCTTCATCACTCTAGTCAACAAGAAAGGCAAGCAAGTGTTTCATATTGTCTTTTGCTTTCTTGTATCTGTTGTACTCCTATCTTGCTTGTGCAAGAAACATTGTATCAAGGTTTCTCCACCCAGAAGGAGTATATTGTATTAGCTGGTTCTCCGGGGACTCATCCACCGACGGATTGGTAGGCTTCGTCCACCTTACGGACACGCCGAGGAGTAGGAGTTCATCTCCGAACCTCGTTACATCGGTTTGTTTGAGGTTTGTCTTCTTTTCCTTCGTTTCTACGTGTTATTTTCCACTGCGCTAACCCTAGTGTGTAGAAACGCAACGATTTGGGGTCGGCTATTCACACCCCCCCTCTCTAGCCTCCGTACGAAGGATCCCAACAAGTGGTATCAGAGCAAGGTTGCTCTTCGTCGGATTAACACCCGGGGGAGCACAAGCTAGAGAATGGATCGACTCGGAGAAGACATTACGTTTCCACCCTTCTACGAGTGCTGCGACTTCGCGTATTGGAAGGTAAGAATGAGGTATTTTCTTATGTCTAACCTTGAAAATTGGAGTTGCGTTGAATTAGGTTTCAAGCCTCCGATGGACAAGAAAGGAGAAACCCTAGAGTAGAAGGAGTGGACCAAGGAGCAAATCCACCAATCAACCATCAATGATGAGGTAACGAAAATCATTGAATTCTCTTTACCTAATGATGTTTTGTGTAGGATAGGTGGATATAACGATGCCAAGGAGTTGTGAAATAACTTGGCAAAGTTCCATGAGGAGAACTCCACTTCAAGTCATGAAGAGGAGTCAAGTGAGCCAAGGAGTTCACATCATGGAGGAATGGATTTAGAAGTTGAGGGCCACTCAACATCTAAAGAAGAAGAGGAGAGTTCTTCTTCAAGTTCGGAGCAAGAAGAAGAAGCTTCTACCTCCGGAAGGGATGAAGGAGAGAGCGTTCATCCATCCTCAAACCTAGGTAACTCAAGCATTTTAATTTCTAGGAAATTACACATAATGTGCTTTGAGTGTAGGGAATTTGGGCACTACAAGAGTAAGTGTCCAAAGAGGGTTAGGAAGTCTCCACCGGCGCTAAAGGTCAAGAAAGCCGGAGTCCCGATACGCAAAGGCAAGGAGCACGTGGTGTATTTTCAATGCAAGCGAAGGGGACATTATCGGAGTCAATGTCCGAGGGGGAGGCAATCTCACAAGGACAAGAGACCGAGCACGTCGATAGGGGGAGCTAAGGCAAACCCTAAGGTAACATTTAAGGCACACTCTTGCAATAATAATAAGACTCATGCTAGTAGTTTTATTGCAATTGTCAAGAATGATAAGCATGATAATTCTAGGAACCAATATATGTGCTTAGGTGCCAAAGATGTTAGTCTAGATAAGGATAACACTAGGAAAGCCAACCCTAGGATTAACTCATCTAAGGTTAAGGGAAACCTAGATAGAAATCCCAAATCATCTAGACATATGCCTAGGAATACCTCAAAGAAAAATGAAAAATTAAAAATTGAGGTATTAGAGAAGGAGAATCAAGTCTTGAGGTCAAGACTTGATACTTTGGAAAAGGCTCTTAAGAACTTGGAGAAGTCATCTCTAGGGTTTAAGGGTCAAAAACCAATGTCCAAGGACAAGAAAGGTTTGGGTCACAAACCTAAGTCCCAAGTGGTCAAGCCCACTTACCATGATGTTCCATTCGATTATGGAACAAAATCTAGGGCTAGGAAGACCACCCCCAAGGTCACAAGGGGAGTCACCCCTAGAATTGGTCTTGATGAGTCCCAAATGACCAAGGCTTTAAAGCCTAGGAGGGTCATTAGGAGGGTTGCTAGGGAAGTTATCCCTAGTGAATATTTAGTGAACCCAATGAGCTCAAATAGGTATTGGGTTCCTAGGAGCATCTTCTCTACCCCATAGATGGGTTAGAGAGTGTCAACTCCGATTAGAAGGGTAGTTAACCCAACTTTGAGGAGGAAATTGACACTCAAGGAGCATTTTCAAGGTTTTTGGGAACCTTTGAAAATGAAATGGAATATTTACTCCTTGGAAGAGTAAAATGTGCCATCATGGAAAATGATGATGTTAATTTCAATTGGCACAATTTGGGAAAATCTAGAGAACTCTTGAGGAAAAATGAAACATGCCAAGATTTGAGGATAAATTTGATCTTTAAGTGGCATGAATGAATCTAGAGTTCAAGAAGTGTCAAAATTAGGATTTTGGCATATTAGGGCAATCAAGGGTTAAAGCTTAAGTATTATCTAAGGCTAAGGATACTTAGATAGGTAATCTAGGTATGTCTTATTCATGCTAAATCTTGCCATGATTGTTTGCCCTCACATGTCATGACATCATATTTAAGTTTATCTTTTGAAATGTCATGATAATGCTTAGGTTAGTTTTATGTCATGTTTATTTAAGTTCCAAACTTTATGTCATGACATCATGACATTGGCACATGCTTTTATTTATGATATTATTTCATGCCATGTCATCATCTCTTGCATTAATGATCAATTTAAATTGATTTAAGGATAGAAACACAATTTGATATTGAGATCAAGTTGGTGTTTAGAAAATGCATGAGAACTTAGCCTAAGATGACCTAAACCCATATCTCACATCAAAATTGACTTGGATGTGTTTGATACACTTTAGATGTGTGTGAGATATTAGGATGATGAGTTAGGATCAAGGTGCATAGTTCTTGTACCTAGATGAGCCTAATTCAAGAAAATGGGGATCATAGGGAAAGCTTGTGTACAAGTCATGTGCATATAGCCCTAAGATTGTGGTCCCAAATTAAAGGGTTTAAGATCATTTCAAAATTGATTTGAAAAACCTTGGTGAAGCTTTACTAGTGATAGCATTCATCATTGAACAAAGTGATACAAAGTTTTTGAAACTTTGAGCTACTTCAAAACTTTTCGAAATTTGTATCAAGATTTGAAAATGGAAGTTATTTTCATAGAAAACTATTTTTCCTTGATAATATATGTTATGAGGAATATATCCTCAAAATTTTAAAATTTTTGGAATTTTCTGGAATTTGTTGTGAGTTTCTGAATTTCGGGAGAAGGAAATCAGAACTCGAGTCTGTCCAAGGCTGGATCGGTCACTGGACCGATCCAGGGAAGGATCAGGCGCGCTGAATTTGCTGAATTTCGACTGTGGTCTGAAAGTTCAGCTGTGGGAGTTGAGTTTCGGGTTTCTAAAGGTTTGAAACTCTCCAAGACATTGTTGGTGCAATGGTCAAGGGGGAGTTGACCTTTAGGGGGAGTCTTAACTAATTGTCAAAGGGGAGTTGACTTTTAGGGGGAGTTTTCACTTCTTAAGACTTTTGAGGATTAGTGATATGGGATTATCACTAAGTTGAGTGTTGAGTTTAGTATCAAGGGGGAAATTAAGGGTTTCAATGAAAGGTATGGGACTTTCATTAGGAAGAAACTCTTGACCTTGATTCTCTCTTTTTGATGTGTGTCAAAAAGGGGGAGAGATGTCCCAAGGAGGAGAGTGTAGGTTTTGGAAGAATGTTCAAGGAAGAACATTGGAAAACCTAAGTTAGGTTATCGGGTTAACCTAACTTGATTTTGGATTTTGCCAAACATCAAAAAGGGGGAGATTGTTGGTGCAACCTTAGGTCAAGGTTGACCTGGTTGACCTGACTCGAGTTGACCTGACTCGAGTTGTGTTTTGATGTTTGACGATGTTTGACGAGAAGAGAGTTATATTCTTGATGTTTGACAAGAATAGGCGTTTGGGAGATTGTAGGTGCAACCTTAGGTCAAGGTTGACCTGGTTGACCTGATTCGGGAAAAGTCCAAGCAGGGAGCTTGGCACGCGAAAAGTCCAAGTATGGAGACTTGGCACGAGGAAAAGTCCAAGCAGGTAGCTTGGCACGCGGAAAGTCCAAGTATTGAGACTTAGCACGGGGAAAGTCCAAACAGGGAGTTTGGCACGGGGAAAAGTCCTGGTGAGTGAAGCCAGGCAGTCGGAGAAGTCCTGGTGAGTGAAGCCAGGCATTCGGGAAAGTTCTGGTGAGTGAAGCCAGGCAGTTTGAAAGTCATGGTGAGTGAAGCCAAGCAGATTGGAAATCCTGGTGAGTGAAGCCAGGTGAAAACCCTAGTAAGTGAAGCTAGGTAAAAGTCCTAGTGAGTGAAGCTAGGAAGTTTGGAAGTCCTGGTGAGTTAAGCCGGGAAAGGGAAAATCCAGATGGATCAAGGGTGATCGGACATCTGGTGTTGGGAAGTCCAAGTAGATCAAGGGAGTGATCGGATACTTGGCACGAAGAGGAAAGTCCAAGTGGGTCAAAGGGATTGACCGGACACTTGGTGGGGAGTCTTAGCAGGTCAAGGGAGTGACCGGATGCTAAAGCATGATGTACCAATAGGTCAGGGTTGACCGGATATTGGTTTGGAAGGTTTGGAACTTGGTTTGGGCAAAAACCAAGCTCTAGATCGGTCTGCAGACCGATCCAGTGATACGTTTGTGTATCTGATCGGTCTGGGGACCGATCAGATAACAAACAGAAGGCACGCATCGATTCTGTGAGCTTACTGATCGGTCTGGGGACCGATCAGCATGGAGCCTGATCGGTCTGCAAGACCGATCAGGCAATATCCTGATCGGTCTGCCGACCGATCAGGTGACATCTCAGGAGTGCGAGGAACCGCACTCAATAAGCCCCGATCGGTCCCATCAGCATAGAACCTGATCGGTCCCCACGACCGATCGGAGCATCAATAGCTAGCGGAGTTCGGGAGAAAGAGCGATCGATCGTGGTGATCGAGACACTCGATCGATGCGTGGACCGATCGGGGCACTAGCCGCGCGCAACCGCTTTATTCCTTCGTGTTTTTCTTGGCAGTATAAAAGAAGCTACGAGGGCTTCGTTGTTGCTACCGCTTCCTCCTTAGAACTTGTTCTTGTGCTCTAGAGCCGCTCTTACCGCCATCGAGCTTTGAGCTCCTCGCGAAGCTTCGCGTGAGCTTCTCGATTGGATTCTCGTGAAGCTGCTGCTTCATCACTCTAGTCAACAAGAAAGGCAAGCAAGTGTTTCATATTGTCTTTTGCTTTCTTGTATCTGTTGTACTCCTATCTTGCTTGTGCAAGAAACATTGTGGCGAGGTTTCTCCACCCAGAAGGAGTATATTGTATTAGCCGGTTCTCCGGGGACTCATCCACCGACGGATTGGTAGGCTTCGTCCACCTTACGGACACGCCGAGGAGTAGGAGTTCATCTCCGAACCTCGTTACATCGGTTTGTTTGAGGTTTGTCTTCTTTTCCTTCGTTTCTACGTGTTATTTTCCGCTGCGCTAACCCTAGTGTGTAGAAACGCGACGATTTGGGATCGGCTATTCACACCCCCCCTCTCTAGCCTCCGTACGAAGGATCCCAACAGATTATACTCTTGGCATAGGTGTACATATGTCAGGTGAGTGTTGTTGAGGTGTATTGTTGATTGTACCTATGTTAATATATGCACACGGGTTTGATAGGTATTGTTCGAGGTATCACACTGATTTATACCTGTGCTATGAGTGTGTTTGGTGTGTACAAATTGGAGGATTATGTCGATTATACATATGTTGTGTGTGCATGTGTACCAGGTGTATGGTGGGTAGCATCATGATGATTCTACCTATGTTGAATGTAGAATGCTGAGTGTCTACATTATGTTATTGGTTGTATAACCCTGTCAACTAATTCTCCTATTAGTGGGTGACCAACCCCCTAGGATGATGATAGAGTTAACTATGGATTTGATTTGTCTACTAGGTTGTTTATACCTTTGGCTGCCCACAGTGATATGTGGTTGAGTGATCTCGTGCAGCCTCTAGTTAGATAGTTAGGTGCCTTGGACACTTATGGATCGTTTGTGGTGGAGCGGAGTTTCCACATATACATATTTCGGATTGCTTGTAGCGGAGCATTGCTCCCCTATCTATTGCAGATACATGTTATAGATTATTTGTAGTGGAGTGTTACTCCTACATATTGAGGATTTCTTGTGGTAGAGCGTTGCTCCCACATATGTGGTATTTTCTGTGATGGAGCGTTGCTCTCACACTGGAGGATCTATGCTTAGATGATTTATATCGTTGGTGATCATATTTCAGATTTATTGTCAGGGATCTTATGGTTAGAAATGTCTGTGATATGGACATTATGTGTCATGATTTTACCATTAGGGTTTGGGGAGCCTTAGATGTTTTCAGAGACTTGATGATTTTGGTATTCCCAGGATGTTTGGATCGGTTTCCATTGTCTTTGTTGATGATGTTGTGATCTATTTTGGAGTTACGGTGAGTCACGCACATAAGCTTTGCATAGTTCCAGAGATGTTTCGGTGGAAACGTCTAGATGTGAAGATCAGTAGTGCGTATTTTGGTTGTCTTCTGTGAGATGTTTGAGACACATGGTCACCAGTAGGAGTATACCGTGGTTCCACAGGAGGACGAGGTTGTTACCGTTGGGAGTAGACGGAGTCTATAGAAGAGGCTCGCAACTTCCTTTGTTTGGCTCGATATTTCCGGAGATACGTTGAGGGTTTCTCTCGGATAGCTATGTCACTGACACGCCTGACCTGGAAAGGCGTGAAGTTCACTTGAACTAAGGATGACAAGACCAGCTTCTAGGAGCTGAAGCGGAGACTAGTGTCGGCTCCGATTTTGGTATTACCTTTTGGAGAGGACGGATATGTCCTCTACACCGACGCATCTATTCAAGGTTGAGCGCTGTTCTGATGCAGCACGATATGGTAGTCTCCTATGCTTCTCGTCGATTGAAGGAACATGAGAAGAACTACCCTGTACATGATCTGGAGCTAGTCGTCACTATGTTTGCCATGAAAATCTGGCGACATTATTTATATAGCGTTACATTTGAGATTCTCACTGACTATAAGAGTCTCAAATATCTGTTTTACTTAGAAGGAACTTAATCTCCGACAGAGGAGATGGATGGAGTTCCTGAAGGATTTTGATTGTACCATTAGCTATCACCCAGGGAGAGCTAATGTGTTGCTGATGCACTTAGCAGGAAGTCCAGAGGGACTTTAGCTTGCCACCGAGATGTGGTCACAGACTTGATTCAAGGTTTCTCCGAGTTGGGCCTGGAGGGGTAAGGACAGACAGAGCAGGGTACTCTGGTTACCATGGTTGCTCAGTCGTTGATCAGGACGAGGATACGAGAGCCCTAGGCTGCTGATCAGTATTTGTAATTTATTTGCAGCCAGATAGCTTCCGGACAGCAGACCGAGTTCACCCAAGACGAAGAGGGTATTATATACTCCCAAGACAGATTGTGCGTACCTCAGTCTCAACCGGTCTTATAGGAGTTACTTCCGGAGGCTCATCGCTCATGATTTGCTGTCCACCCAGGCGGTAACCGTATGTACCAAGATTTGAGATGTTTCTATTGGTGGAACAACATGAAGGACGACATGAAAGAAGACATCGTGGATTTTATAGCTTGTCTTGTCTGTCAGCAAATGAAGGTCGAGCACCAGAGACCTGCCGGCTTACTTCAGCAGATTCCTAATCCTGAGTGGAAATGAGAACACATTACTATGGACTTTGTGGTAGGTTTGTCGAGGACACGACGAGACCATGATGCGATTTGGGTAATCGTTGATCGATTAACCAAATCCGCGTACTTCTTAGCGATCCGGAGGACTGATCCCCTGGATCGATTGGCAGATCTGTATTGTCGGAAGATTATCAGACTACATGGTGTTCCGTTGAGTATCATCTCGGATAGAGATCCACGGTTCACGTCTCGTTTTTGACAGAGTCTGCAGTAGGCCTTGGGCACGCAGCTCTGTTTCGGTACAGCTGTCCATCCTCAGACAGATGGATAGTCAAAGCGGACCATTTAAACTCTAGAGGACTTGCTGAGATCGTGTGTATTGGATTTTTTGAGGCAGTTGGAAGTACCATCTGCCATTGGTAGAGTTCGCCTACAACAACAGCTTACATTCGCCTGTCCCGATGACACCGTTTGAGGCGTTGTATGGTAGGCCTTGTCGGACACCCGTCCTCTGAGATGAGGTTGGAGAGGCCTAGTTGTTGGGACCTCATAGAGTTCAGCAGGATGCAGAGTTGGTCCGTACTATCAGACGGAGGATGTCAGAGGCGCAGGATCGCCAGAAGAGTTATGCTGATCGGAGATGCAGACCACTAGAGTTCTCTATTGGCGACCATGGATTTCTGCGAGTTTCACCCACGAAAGGGGTGAAGAGATTTGGCCTCAGGGGTAAGCTAGCTCCACGGTACATTGGCCCTTTTGAGATCTTGGAGAGGATCGGAGCGGTAGCTTATCGACTGGCACTACCACCGTCCCTGTCAGGCGTCCACGATGTATTCCACGTATCTATGCTGAGGAGATACGTGCCCGACCGACGCATGTGCTGGTAGATATTCCAGTTTCAGTTCAGCCTGACATTTCTTATGAGGAGGTTCCGGTACAGATTCTCGACCGGAAAGAGCGTCAGTTGCGGAACAAGACTATCCGGCTGGTCAAAGTCAGATGGCAGCATCATTCAAACGAGGAGGCTACTTAGGAGCTCGAGGATACGATCCGAGCTCGATATCCCCATCTTTTTACTTGAGGTATGTGATTCAGTTTACCGTTCAGCATTTATACTTCCTGTCTATTGTTAGTACTTACTGATGGTAGATAACGAAATTTGGGGACCAAATTTTTTATAAGTGGGGGAGAATGTAAAATACCAGAAATAGGCGAATATGAATAAGGGAATTTTCCGGAATTTTTTGAAATTTTTCGGGAATTTTTCGGAGCTCGTACGGACGAGTTGACGGGGATAAAAAGGGGATCCGGAAAAGCCTGTTTAGGCGACCCGTTTAAGCGAGGAAATGTTTATATTTACATTTCCTTTTCTTTTATTTCTTTTTATTTTCTTTTTATTCCCGTTTTCTTCCTCGCTGAGACCCCCCCCGCGTGCCCGAGCAGTTCCCTTTCTTCTCCTTCTCGTTTCTTCTTCTTCTCTGCCGCCACTCCGACGCGGAGCTGAGCGATCCTCCGGCAGCCACATCTTCTTCCTTCTTCTTCCCCCGTCGCCGACTCCTAGCCCTAACCGGCGCCGACAATTTCTTCTCCACTGCCCGCACCGGCGTCCTCTCCGATCTCCTCACGGCGCCACCTTTCCTCTGTGCCCTAGCCAGCCTCGGCCGACCAGCGACTTCTCCTCCCTTTCTCTGATCCGACGAGCCACCGTCGACCGAAGTCTTCTTCCTCTTCCTCCCTGTCCAAGCGGCGGCGACGCACGGAGCACCGCCCTTTTCCCTGTGCCCTAGCGTCGGCTCGCCGCCAAGCCTAGCATCTCCACCAACGTCGAGCAGTGCCGGCGACTCACCCCGTGCCCTAGCCGAGCCCTTGCTGTGGAGTTCACAGCCGCCAGCCACCGAGCACCTTCGATTACTGCCATCGTGCCCTAGCTACCCACCGGCATCGCACGGAGCAGCGTCGCCTCTCGCTGTGCCGCCTCTCCGCTGTTCTTGATCATTCCTTCTTTGTGGTGAAGTTAGGTCACAGTTGGGGTAAGTTGGATTCTTGGTAAGGAATTTTGTGTTATGTAATTGGATATCTTGATTTGGTGATGTTCACATCTTATTAATCTGACAGTGGGGAAAAGATTTTCCGTAGGGTTTGCTTTACTGTGGATTTATTCTAATTCCAGCAACAACTATCTCTTGGTGTTGGATCAGTGATTACAGCTGTGGAATTTAAGGTAAGGTTTAGGGTTTTGATCTTCGTTGTAGGTGATTTCTAGTTGTGTTAGCAATACTTGTTAACTTAAGTTTAGAAATAAATCTAAAGGTGTAATTAGGGTTAATGAAGCTAACCCTAGTTGGTCTATGGATTAGAATTTATTTTGGCTAATAGTTGTATGATAAATTAGCAAAACTAGACATTACGTTTGATGCTACAGGACTTTGACGCGAGACGAGTATCTCGGAGTCAGATTGGACCTTTCTATTTTCGGAGGCGGGTACTTTTGACTTATTGTCTTTGATATGCTTAGTAATGAAAATAATATGTTGCATTAATTGTGTTTCCTATTTGTTTCGGTTAATCACTGCCCAATACATGTTACCTGTTTGATTGATTGTTTGTTTGCATCTCGTATTGATCTTGTACCCGATCTATCATGCTCATGGGTAGTGATATAACCATGTTTCACATGTTCAGGACCTAGGTTTGATACCTTATTGATCAGTATATCTTGATATGATTTATTCACTATGGTGCCCATTGTTATATGTCTAGAGGTTGGTTTAGTATATTACCATGCTTAGTGACATGCACCATTTGCATGATCGCATGCTGTGCGATAGATTGCTCAATTATTGTCGAGTACTTTGCCAGTTTTCATCACTGTTCGGTGCTCCGTTGTGACGCTCATGGGTAGCGTGACACAGCGTGGTAGCACGTCAGTTTGACTCTTTCGGTGCTCCGTTGATCCGCTCAGGGGTAGTGTGACGCAGCGTGTAGCACGTTAGAAATTCCTCCTCGTCATAGCGTACCGGGAGATGAGAGCATTGCGCTCCCCCATTTATGATTTGGGGTAGGAGTATGTATGTACTCCGACAGCATCCCGTCCACTCGATCACTCATCAGGAGTAGTGTTGCTGAGTGCACGGTTGTCACAGCCCTACCCACTTGGTCCTACTTTTGTTGTGAGTTGGCTGACTGGCGTCAGGGGTGACCATGACATTGGCATTATATGCATGATGCATTTATTGTTTGTGATTGTGATTGTTGCATTTATATGCTGCATATTGTTTGGATACCTATGTTTGACATGCATACAGGTCTTCTATACCTTTCAGACTGTTTGTCATTATACCGGGTCCTGGTTAGTACAGATTCTCTCCTGTCTACTTCGGTTTGCATTTACCTTTATTTTTATCAGGAGACTGTACGCATGATTAGTGCTAGGTGTTATTTCTTTACTTTGCATATCAATTGTACCTGTTGAGTGTTGGACTCAACCCGCTTCCATTGTTGATATTTTCAAGTTGATGCTGTCCGGAGGGAGTTCCAGTCGCTAGTCCTCACTGCACGTAGTGCTGGTCCCTGCAGACCTCGAGGATATCTTTGGTTTTCTTTGGTTTCTTTTCTGTTCTAGATTGTTTTGAACATGTTATGTTTTGGATTATTCTGCTTATGGATATTGTATGGATTTTATTATTGCGATGGATTTGGATTTGGATTTTATTCTACTACATGCCTGCCTGGACGGCAGAAGAGGTGAGTTTCGTCGGATTTGAGCTTTACGAGTGTAGTTAAGTAGGGTGGATTTCGAGTCAGAGTACTATAGTTTATGGTTACTATTATTAACTGCGTGGTTGTGACAGTCTGAAAGGTATGTGAGGATTGTTTTTAATTTATTGTTATTATTCCAACCGCCTGTGGCTGAGGTATGTGAGGATGTAGAAAAGTTTCAGATTGTCCACCGTACAGGGGAGATGCTGCCGAAATTTTCTAGGACAGGGACTCCTCTGGGGCGTGACAATTAAGTTATAAAAAGGGATAAGTTGATGCTCTGTTTTCCCGTGACTTAAACCATTCTCTCCTTCTCTTCTACTTACGATGGCGGAGCTCGGGCAGAAAACGAAAGGGAGTTAGGGCATCATCTCCGGCGGTTGGCCAAGGTCCTAAAAGCCCTTTTTGCTCGGTTGTGAGTCCAAGAAGCAAGGTAAGTGCTTCTCACCTGCAGTAGGAGTAGTTTCGGACCTTTGTTCTTCTTGAATTCGAAGCATAAGAAGCGCTTATAGTGCAGATTTTTAATTAAGCCTATAGTGCAGATTTTAATTAAGCGCTTATAGTGCAGATTTTTAATTAAGCCTATAGTGCAGATTTTTAATTAGGCTTATAGTGCAGATTTTAATTAAGCCTATAATGCAGATTTTAATTAAGCTTATAGTGCAGATTTTTAAGTAGCCTTATAGTGCAGATTTTAATTAAGCCTATAGTGCAGATTTTAATTAAGCCTATAGTGCAGATTTTAATTAAGCTTATAGTGCAGATTTTTAATTAGGCTTATAGTGCAGATTTTAATTAAGCCTATAGTGCAGATTTGTAATTAAGTTTATAGTGCAGATTTTAATTAAACCTATAGTGCATATTTTAATTACGTTTATAGTGCAGATTTTTAATTAAGCCTATAGTGCAGATTTTAATTAAGCTTATAGTGCAGATTTTTATGTAGGCTTATAGTGCAGATTTTAATTAAGCTGGTAGTGCAGATTTTTAATTAAGCCTATAGTGCAGATTTTTAATTAAGCTTATAGTGCAGATTTTTATGTAGGCTTATAGTGCAGATTTCTTAGAGCTTAAAATACAGATTTCTTTAGAGCTTGTAGTGCAGATTTTTGGTGGAATTTATAGTGCAGATTTTTATGTAGGCTTATAGTGCAGATTTCTTAGAGCTTAAAATACAGATTTCTTTAGAGCTTGTAGTGCAGATTTTTGGTGGAATTTATAGTGCAGATTTTTGGTGGAACTTGTAGTACAGATTTTTGGTGGAACTTATAGTGCAGTTTTTAAAGACAAAGATTATAGTGTAGTTTGGTTAAGTATTATAGTGCAGAATTTATGTTTACATAGTATGCAGAAATAGTGTAGCATAGAATGTAGAATCTTGATTAGTATAGTATGCAGAATTTTGACTAGCATAGTATGCGGATTTTAGATAAGCTTTGTATGCAGATTTTAGATAAGCTTAGTATGTAGATTTTAGATAAGCTTAATAGGCAGATTTTAGTTAAGCTTAATATGCAGATTTCTGTTTAAACTTGTATGCAGATTTTGTTTAAGCATTTCAGTATTAGAATTTGTTTAAACATTTCAGTTTTGTAAGAAGCATTCTTTTAAAGAAAAGTATAAGAAAGATAAAGAAAAGAAAGAAAAGGCCGAGGCCTTAAGTAGATCCCAAAGTCAAAACTTTAGGGGTTTTAGGCACACAAGGTGCCTATTAAAATGCCAAGGCATTTAAAGAAGAAGTAATTAAGATCATAAGTATTTTACTTTTAAGAAGAGGCTAGTACCCGACTTCCGAGGTTGTCGTTAAACAAATCCAGGTGTCCAATTCCGAGGTCTTGGCCCTGGTAGACCGAGGTCTGCTCTTTTAGGATTGGTGGCTCGCTACCCCAACCTATTAGGGAACGCGCATAAGATGGTACTATGCCTGGGCCCAAGAAGAAGTTGATTATTATTTTGAAGTATTATAAGTATAAGTTTTTGAACAAGTAAAACGAGTTTTACATAAACATAAAGTATTAAAGATTAAGTTAGAACAAATGAAATAAGTTTCATACAGTTCTGAAAATCAGTAAGTTTAGTTCTTTATTCTACCATGTTTATCTAGTGGATGAGTAGTTTTCATGTTTACCTATTAGATGAGTAGCATGATTAGCTATTAGAATTACATGAGTAGATTCCTTAGCTTTTCTTTGCTATTAGTTTGACATGAGCAGTTATGTTTATGCTTTATTTCTTTTTAGAGCATATAGTTTCTAGTTCTTTTCGTATACATGCACATTCGTGATTTTGTGAGTTAGATAGCGCTTACTAAGCAAATTTTGCTTATAGATTGCACTTCCTCTTACTGCAGATAAAGGAAAGGAAAAGTTATAGCAAAGGAAGGCGACAAGGAGGTGCGGATGGATGTGTGATGCTTGGACTATAGAAGCCTTGGGACCTAGCATAAGAATTTATTAAGATTGTCATTTATTAAGAATGTATTAGATGAGTCATTTAGTCTTCCGCTGCTAGTTAATTGTAAGTTTTGAGTTCTCCGAGAGTTTTAGGAATTACTATCAACATGTGAATAAGGATAGTTAAGTAAAGTTATTAGTCCAGTAGCGCTCCGCCCTCACAGTCCAGTAGCGAGAAGGGTGGGGTGTTACATTAGAATAGGAGTCATCACATGCTTCAAACTAAGTAAAACTTAGTTTTATTAGCATTATATTTGTTTTCTTTATTCCGCTGCGTAACTTGTTTTAAATTGCGATTTTCGACAAATGCTATTCAACCTCCTCTAATGTCTTTATGATCCAACATAATTTATCTCCATTCCATATCCTCTGGAGTAGACATTAAGGGCCCCTGGGGCTAGAGGACCTATCCTTTGGTCCACAAATTACGGACCAAAGGATGGTCCACAACATGTATTGGTTGAATTTGATGGACCACACCTGTTTAACAGGTAGGGTCCATCACAATCACCAATCGGATTTTGCGGACCACCCTCTGGTCCGTAAATTACGGACCAAAGGATCTCACCTGCCAGGGGCTATGATGTAATGGTAAAAGCGCTCAGTTGTCTCCTAGACACCCATGGTTCAATTTTCAATTATAGTGTATTTGTAGGGATTTTTTTTCAAATAAAACATGCAGCTAAGGGATACTGGACTTTTGTCGTTATAAAACCTGATTAATTTAATTTTTTTTTTGGTAGATATTGAGGGACGAAAGGTGATTATATTTACAGTGCAAGGTTATAAATATAAAACATCAGTTATAAATTTCAAAATTTGATTCCCAATTCTCGATTATCTCCCAAACTTAATTTCGTTAATTAATTAATTTTTAATTTTATACATAAAATTTTGACATTTTTTTAAAAAATAGTTTTTTTATTAAAATTAATTATTATAAATAATTTTAATAATAAAAAACAGAAAATTAAAATGACAATCTCACAGTTAAGAATTTAATTTATTAAATTTTTATAATTAATTGGGATTTCTTAAAAAGTTGTTTAGATTTTTTATACAAGTCTGTTAAGTTTTTTATTAGTTTAAAGAATAAATCGTCTCTATAGAAAGGGGTTTAAGGTCGGACGTTTTGAGACAGGATCGGAAAAAAGCCTTGAGATACCGCCGAAACCTACTTCCGGCGAAACCTACTTTCGGCGATGGGCAAGGCGATGGAAACCAGGTTGGAATACTTCTCTTTGCTCTCTTACGTATGCCAGGAACTGGAATCCCACGTCGGTTCCGGCGACAAGGTTCTCGCAGAGTTCATCACCGATCTCGGCCGCAACTCTGAGGCCGTCGACGAGTTTGAATCCAAGCTAAAGGAGTTTGGGGCTGGCAATTTTCCGGACTACCTCGTTCGTTCCCTCCTCACCACGATCCACGCCATCCTTCCCCCCACCTTCAAGACCAGCAATAAATCCGCCGAAAAGGCTTTTCCTGACGAGAAATCATCCGCCTTCACCGCTCTCTCCCGCCCAGACGGCCGCTATCGAGCCAGGGAGCTCCGTTTGGAGATCGAGATGGACGCCGATCGCAATGCGGAGGACGAGCGCAGGAAATCTGATCGGGATAGGGGCTGCAAACTTGTCCGTGAGCGGAATGAACGGTACAGAAACTATCGTGATAAAGAACGACATAGGGGCAGAGATAGAGATCGGAGTCGAGACTGCAACAGAGATCGGGAAAAAGACAGATATGGAGAAAGGGAAAGAGACAGAGAGAGGGATCATAGATGGAAGAATCATAGAGTTCTTGACGAAGATGAAGAAGAGGAGGAGCAGCACAAAGAGAGGAGGCGTCCTGCTCAACCTCGCAGAACTTCTAATGAACCAGAGCTTTATGCAATCTACAAAGGAAGAGTTTCGCGGGTTATGGACATTGGGTGCTTTGTCCAGCTGAATGATTTGAGGGGAAAGGAAGGTCTGGTTCATGTCTCACAGATTGCCGGTAGGAGGATTGCCAATGCAAACGATGCAGTTAAGAGGGGCCAAGAAGTTTTTGTGAAGGTCATTCCAGCGTCAGGGCAGAAGCTTAGCTTATCCATGAGGGATGTAGATCAGAAAACTGGCAAAGATCTTCTTCCGATGAGGAAGAGCTCGCAGAATGAAGCACATATGGTGAACCCAGCAAGTGGGAAAGGAGGCCCGGCGAAGAGGTTAGGTCTTTCAGGGGTTACTATTGTTGAGAAGGATGAAGATGGACCGTCAAGGCGGCCGCTCAAGAGAATGAGCTCGCTTGATAGATGGGAGGCAAATCAGTTCAAAGCTGCTATTGGTATGCATGCCGGTGACTATCCAATGTTCGATGATGATGGAGATGGGATCTTGTATCAGGACGAGGGTGCTGAGGAGGAGATAGAGATTGAGCTCAATGAGGATGAACCTGCCTTCTTGCAGGGACGGAGTCGTTTTTCGATTGATATGTCACCTGTCAAAATTTTCAAGAACCCGGAGGGATCTTTGGGCAGGGCTGCTGCACTGCAGTCGGCTCTCATCAAGGAGAGAAGGGAGTTAAGGGAGCAGCAGCAGAGGACAATGCTAGACTCAATTCCTAAAGATCTCAATCGTCCCTGGGAAGATCCAATGCCGGAAACTGGCGAGCGGCATCTTGCACAGGAACTTAGGGGAGTGGGATTGTCAGCCTATGAGATGCCGGAATGGAAGAAAGATGCTTATGGAAAAACGGTAACGCTTGGGCAGAGATCAAAGTTGTCAATACAGGAACAAAAGCAGAGCCTTCCTATTTATAAATTGAAAAAGGAGTTGGTTCAAGCTGTGCACGACAATCAGGTTCTTGTTGTGATTGGTGAGACTGGCTCAGGGAAGACAACACAGGTTACTCAGTATCTTGCTGAGGCAGGATACACAACAAGAGGGAAAATTGGGTGCACACAACCTCGAAGGGTGGCAGCCATGTCTGTTGCAAAGCGGGTGGCTGAAGAATATGGTTGTCGCCTGGGTGAGGAGGTTGGTTATGCTATTAGGTTTGAAGACTGTACTGGCCCTGAGACTGTGATCAAATACATGACAGATGGTATGCTTCTCCGGGAGATTTTAGCTGATGAAACTCTATCACAGTACTCAGTAATTATGTTGGATGAAGCTCATGAAAGGACCATCCATACTGATGTTCTCTTTGGGTTGCTAAAGCAGCTTGTGAAGCGAAGACCAGATCTTCGGTTGATTGTGACATCTGCTACACTGGATGCAGAGAAATTCTCTGGCTACTTCTATAATTGCAACATTTTCACCATTCCTGGAAGAACTTTCCCAGTGGAGATACTTTATGCTAAGCAACCGGAAACTGATTATCTTGATGCAGCACTAATAACTGTTTTGCAGATACATTTGACGGAACCTGAAGGAGATGTACTACTCTTCTTGACTGGCCAAGAAGAGATTGATCATGCCTGCCAGTCTCTGTATGAGAGAATTAAAGGGTTAGGAAAAAATGTGCCTGAGTTGATAATCTTGCCTGTATACAGTGCACTTCCCAGTGAAATGCAGTCCAGAATTTTTGAACCTGCTCCTCCTGGGAAGCGGAAAGTAGTTGTGGCTACCAACATTGCAGAAGCTTCATTGACCATCGACGGTATTTACTATGTCGTGGATCCTGGCTTTGCTAAACAAAATGTCTACAACCCCAAGCTTGGGCTTGATTCACTAGTTATTACTCCCATCTCACAAGCATCAGCAAAGCAGCGAGCTGGCCGTGCTGGGCGTACTGGTCCTGGTAAATGTTTCCGACTATATACAGAGAGTGCTTACCGAAATGAAATGTCTCCGACAACAATTCCAGAAATCCAGAGGATCAATCTTGGCATGACAACTCTTAATATGAAGGCTATGGGTATAAATGACTTACTATCCTTCGATTTCATGGATCCTCCATCACCTCAAGCCCTCATTTCTGCTATGGAACAACTATATAGTCTTGGAGCCCTTGATGAGGAAGGGCTTCTGACAAAATTGGGTAGAAAAATGGCTGAGTTCCCATTGGATCCTCCTTTATCAAAAATGCTTCTCGCTAGTGTGGACCTTGGATGCAGTGATGAAATTTTGACCATCATAGCAATGATTACGACTGGGAACATTTTCTACAGACCGAGAGAGAAACAAGCCCAGGCAGATCAGAAAAGAGCAAAATTCTTTCAGCCAGAAGGGGATCACTTAACACTGCTGGCTGTATACGAGGCATGGAAAGCTAAAAACTTTTCAGGGCCTTGGTGCTTTGAGAATTTTGTGCAGTCCCGTTCGCTTAGGAGAGCTCAGGATGTGAGGAAACAACTTCTTACTATCATGGACAGGTATGTCATTCATTATCTAACAGACTTGTTTGCCATGTCTATCACATTCTTTGCTAATTCACCACTAAATGTCTAATTTTCATTGTTTTTTACTACTAGCATTACATTATATTTGTCAAAATTGGCTCATGATCGACCAGTTAGAGTCTGAATAGTCTATGCAAACAGTCATTTGAGAAAGTCATTATCCGTATAATACTAGACGTAAATATTTTGGGTTTATTGTCCTTGTCAAATTGTGATATTGTTCACACTTTGATGCAGCTTGTCATTGCCAGACTTTTAACTGATAATTTATCTCACATTTCAGATATAAGCTCGATGTTGTTAGTTCTGGAAAAAATTTCACAAAGATAAGTAAGGCCGTCACAGCGGGTTTCTTCTTTCACGCAGCAAGGAAGGACCCTCAAGAAGGGTACAGGACGCTAGCCGAAAAGCAATCTGTGTACATCCACCCCAGCAGTGCTCTATTTCAAAGGCAACCAGACTGGGTGATCTATCATGAGCTCGTCATGACAACCAAGGAATACATGAGGGAAGTTACGGTCATCGACCCCAAGTGGTTGGTGGAATTAGCTCCAGCACTTTACAAGACATCAGATCCTACCAAGATCAGTAAACGTCAGAGGCAGGAGCGTATCGAGCCGCTCCACGACCGATATCATGAGCCTAACTCGTGGCGTTTGAGCAAGCGCCGAGCTTGAGGCTGTCTTCGGCAATTTCTCTTCTAGTTTTAGAAATTTTTTTGTTTCATTTTGTAATGTGATCTATGGAATAGAAGTTTTAGCCCTTTTTTTTTTTTTTGTAAATCTTCTTTGGCTTTTCCTACGCAACTGTGATGCTGTATTTAGTGAATTAGTGGCTACAGACTGACTGGTTAAAACTATATACGACTGGAATTATATTCCAAGGAAGATATTTTTGTCAGTAGATTATTATGCACTTGCAGGTGTTTTTTTTAAAATTCTATTTTAGTTAATACTATATATATAGCTTACGTTGATTAGTTTTTAGATAACTGTTTTGATTTTATAAAAATTTAGGATAAATTTAAAAATACTCAGCATTTTATTAGCATTGTTAGGTCAATTATTTATTAATTCATGAGATTTATTAAACATTAAGCATGCCTCCGGACATTTATAGGCGTAGAAAAGTGGGGTGTACCCCTTTTTGTTCCAACAAATTAAAGTAATTTGGATTGAAAAAGCTTCTTTTGTTCAAATATATTTAAAGGTGAATTTTTTATTAATTTGAAATAAAAAATATTCTAATTTCTTAATTTGACCAACAATGTGTGTAGATCTTTTGACTTACAATAAATAAATAATATATTTTAATTAAAATAGCCAGTTTTATATAAGTATATAAATTATTCTATTGTCAGTTTTAATTAAAATTATTATTATTATTATTATTTATTTATTTGCTGAACATTGAGTTGCTTTAGATGTACACAATTTATATTGTTTTAATTTTTGCTATTTTATAATAATTATTTAATCAATGCATAACTATTTTAAATTTTTTGATAATTTTTTAATTTATAATATTTTTTTATTTTTTTTTTAAATGCATAGCTGATATACAAGTTTTCAAACTTTACAGCAAAATTTTTATACTTATTTTAAAAAATATAGATAGATATTTTTGATAAATTTTTTAAAATGTAAAGCTTAATTTTCTTAATTTTATGATACATTTTAGAATTGATAATTTTTTAAAAAATATATTATTTTCAAAAAGTTATAACTTAGGTATTCATTTTTAAAATATGCAATTGTATATATTATATTTGAGTTTTTAAGCAAGTGAGTATTATTTTTTTATTTATTTGTTTTTATAATTTAGATATTTTCATATGTCATTAGGATAAATCCAAAAAAGCACCTAGAGATATGACAATCACGGACTTTCTAAAATAAACAAGGCAAATGTCTTGATTGACGCGATTGTTACCTCGCCACTTAAATTAAACTGTGCCTTAGTAGGTTTCAATTGAGTATTATTTAAATTTTAGATGCTGAAAGAAGTAAATTTAATAAAGAATCGAGGGCAATGACCCTTAGCGTAGTCATTCAAAAAGCTTTTTTAAATTAGTTCCAGTTTGGTTGGATCGATTAATTTTAATTAATCAAGATGACCAATTTAATCTATAAAACTGGTTGAGGAAGATTTTATTTTATATATATATATATATATATATATATATATATATATATATCAAAATAAGAGAATATTCCTAGGATAAATAGTTGTTATTATCTAAGAAGTTGTTATGATTCATTGATAATACTATCTCCTGGAGGAGATTCGACCGACTTTGAGGTCGAACGGATGTAGGTTGAGAGCCGCACCTAGGAGAAGTGAGAAGTTAAACTCTGGAGATCCAATCGGCTCTAGGACCGAGCAGATATATGCTGGAAGTCGCGTCCAAGAGGTGCAACCGACTCTGGGCAGGGCTGATATATGCGGGATGTCGTGCTCCAAAAAGATGAGTAACTAAATCTTGATGTTCGACCGGCTATGAGACTGGGCTAATATATGCTAGGAGCCCTCGCTAGTGATGGTAGTCGACATGTACACTTTGAGTTTGTCCGTCGTCTCATCTTAAGTTTGACTGTTATCTTATTTTGACTGTCGATTCCACTTTACCTTTAGACCCGTTCACTATTCATAGGTCCATTTGACAAATTATTATTTTTTCTAATATTTTAAAAAACTTAATTTACACTTTTAAAAATATATTAAAAAAGTAACATGACTATCAAGATAATTAAATCTACTAGAAGAGAATTAATCGACATTAACTATTAACTATTTGAATCAATTAATCTAATAGATCGAGTCTCATAATTCTTTTTTATAATTATGAACATAAATTAGAAAATATTTTTTATGATCATTAACATAAATTGTTAATTTTATTAGATTCACTTCAACATAAATTAAAAAGTGCTCATAGTTCACTGAGGAAAAAATTCTTATGCAAGATTCGTTGTAGAGGGTTTTGAGAATCCACTTTTTTTTTAATGCTAACATATTATTTAACCGTACACTAAAATACATAAGAAAATAATTTACATTTACAAGTTTCAAATTTATTGGATCGAATGAATCAATTGAGTCAATCAGGACCAGGATGCAGCTGCTTCCCTAGCTGGGCTTTTGTTTATTTGATGCATTTGATGTGCAAACATCCCGTCGACATAGAGGGCACACCCTAGACAATAATTGGTAAAATTATGACTCGAGAAGAATTATCACATTTATGTGAAGGAATATATATATTAAACAAATTTACAAGATTCAGTTGTAGTAACAAGGATGTTTTGCAAATTAGAACATGTTAAACAAAGAAGACAGTTCTCCCATTTACTATTTCTTGCGCATTCCATTTCTAATTTCCCTAGCATGTATGAGCAGAAACATACACCCTTTGAAGGAATGATGCTATCATACAGGCTTAACTTATTGTTTAAATACCTTACAACTTCATTTTTTTTTTACACTACGGACTGTTCCTTCAACCTGCTGGAGGAATAAAAGGCTCACAATGTAAGCTTGGTGTGGGACACGCTGCCAACTTTTGCAAAATATATTATCCTAGAAAACCAACTTATATGCAGCCAAGAGATCTACAAATCATAGGAGAGTGCTGAATGAAATTCGATGTTGATCATGTCCGAAGACTGAGTCGGACGAAGGCTAGTCACGGCGGCCTAGATGTCGACGGAAAGTCGTGGATGATCCGGCTCCCACGGGCGACTGACGATGCTACAGGCTCCTGCACACACTCAGACGATCCCCCCTCCTCACGTCAGAAACCAGAAACCAGAACCCAGGGAAAAAGTCCCTGGGTCAGGCCCTCTGACGCTCAAGTCAGGTACTTTTTCCCTAGAAAAATGCAGAGAGCAAAAAAGGACTGAAAGTGAAAAGTTGTGGAAAAAAGTGATGAGAGAGCGTACCTGCGTACGAAGAATCTTCCTCCTTTTATGCATCGCCTCGCTTCTAGAAACTGCAAGCATCTCAGAAAACGTTAGACGCTGGGCTTTGTCCTGTAGTGAAGGACACCTGTCTGGCTACTATTGGTTAAGGAGACATCTTCTCGTTTAGGAACCTCCGCCTTTGCGCAGGGACTTTGTCATGTAGTGAAAGACACTTGTCTAGTTATTACTGGTTATGAAGGCATCTTCTCGTTTAGGAACCTCCGCCTGTGCGTATGTCCCTTGGTATGTGATGATTACCTCCTCACCTCCTCCTGTCAGACCTGCTCCCCAGCTTTTAAGCGCAGCCTGTAGTCGAGTTGTCCCTGAATAGCTCTGCTGATTTCAACCTGTACTGTGTGACTTATGCTCCGGGCCTTCGAACGCAGGCCTGTAGATCGAGCTGTCTCTGAACAGCTCTATCGATCCCGACTTGTACCGTGTGACTTATGCTCCGGGCCTTCGAACGCAGGCCTGTAGATCGAGCTGTCTCTGAACAGCTCTGCCGAATCCGACCTGTACCGTGTGACTTATGCTCCGGGCCTTCGAACGCAGGCCTATAGATCGAGCTGTCTCTGAACAGCTCTGTCGATCCCGACCTGTACCGTGTGACTTATGCTCCGGGCCTTCGAACGCAGGCCTGTAGATCGAGCTGTCTCTGAACAGCTCTGTCGATCCCGACTAAGCGCAGCCTGTAGTCGAGTTGTCCCTGAATAGCTCTGCTGATTCCAACCTGTACTGTGTGATTTATGCTCCGGGCCTTCGAACGCAGGCCTGTAGATCGAGTTGTCTCTGAACATCTCTGCCGATCCCGACCTGTACCGTGTGACTTATGCTCCGGGCCTTCGAACGCAGGCCTGTAGATCGAGCTGTCTCTGAATAGCTCTGTCGATCCTAACCTGTACCGTGTGACTTATGCTCCGGGCCTTCGAACGCAGGCCTGTAGATCGAGCTGTCTCTAAACAGCTCTGTCGATCCCGACCTGTACCCTGCGTTTTGTATTTCCTGGCTCTCGACCGTAGGCCTGTGGATCGAGCTGCCTTTAAACAGCTCTGCTGATCTCGACCTGTACCTGTAGGACCGATGCGGCCGGCTAGAAAGGGGGGTTGAATAGTCCTGAAAAATCAAACACAACCCTTTCTCGTACGATTAATCTAACACATAAAAAATAGATTAAGCAGAAAATAAAGCCTAAAAACGAGGCACCGAATTTGACTTGGTTACAACCGGGGAGGTTGTTAATCCAAGGATGAAGATCGCACTAAGAGCTCCTTCAGGCGGAGAAGCCTCGTTTACAGCAGTGTAAGCACAGAAAGACAGAAACTAATCTAAACAGTGGAAGCACACAAGTGTTGTTTACAATTTCTGAACTGAGCTTCCGGACCAAGGCTATATTTATAGCCTTGGTGGCGCCCTGAGGGTTCCCATGGGGATAAAGTTTTATCCCCATGTTCGATCGCGTAAATCGCGATCTTGGTCAAATCGGTCCGGCGCCGGAAGCATTCCAGCGCCCGGACAGCCCGGCGCCGGTTGGTTCGGCGCCGAGCAAAAAGTCAACGTGGTTGACTTTTGTCCGGGACCACTTCTCCGTTAAGTCCCCGTCTCACCTCTGCTCCGGATCCGCTTGATTATGTGATCTCGACATCCGGAATAGGGCTCACCCGAACCCATCTTCCGGTCTTCTCGAGCGTGCTTCCTCCCGGCTTCTCGGAATTGCCGCGTGTCCTTCTCGTCCACCGGTGTATCATCCGCAGACTTCGTCCCTTGATCGCACCCCGTGCCTTCGCTAGCGCGTCTCTTGCTCCCCGAGCAATCTTCCGCTCGGCTTTCGTACCTCACCATCGCACGCTTCCTTCTCGCCCACCGGTGTACTCTTCCGCCTCGTCCCTCGGACGCACGTGTCGTCCTTCTCGCTATTGCGTCTTCCGCTCGAGTACCGTGCTCCTAAGCTCCCGCACACTTAGACACAAGGTTAGAAAACAACAGAACCTAACTTAACTTGTTGATCACACCAAAATCAACCTTGGGGTTCCAACAATCTCCCCCTTTTTGGTGTGATCAACCCAAGTTAAGCTAGGGTTAACTAGACAAAAAATAAACTAACTAAATTTACAATTTAGTGCACAAAGATAGAAAAAAAATAGTTTTAGGCTACCTCCCCCTAGACCTATACTTATCCTTCTCCCCCTTTGATCACAAAAAAATGGGGTTCCAAGAAAAAATCTAAGGGTTAAAGACTTAGAAAATTTTGAAAAGCTACCTTAAAAAAAATTTCTAAGTCAAAAGATTCTAAGTTAGAAAAAGAATTTTGCAATCAATAAAACTTAATTAAATATTTTGAAAAATATTTTTGAATCAATAAAAGCAGAATAAATTCTAAGTAAAATTTTAAGTAAAATAATTTTGAGATTTATTTTATTTATTTATTATTATTATTTTTTAAGATTTTAACTTAGGAAAAAATAGTTTTTGAAAATTTTTCTAAACACTCTAAGTAAAAGTTATTTTTGAAAATAGAATTTAAAAAAAACTAATTATTTAAAAAAAATTTAAGTCAAAATTTTGAACCATGTTTGAATAACTTTTTAAAGCATTAAATAATTCTAGTATTAATGCTTTATTAATTAAACATTTATTTCAATATTTGGCTTCCAGGCAGTGGCGAGGCACTAGGCCTTCTTGGTTATTGGAGCAACAACCACTTTCTAGTCAAAGCCCATAAAGAAATTTTTGTTTAATTTTCTTACTTAAAGCGCTAACTTTGATTTTAAAATTTACACTAAGCAAGATTTAGGAACCCAATAAAGGTTCCAACCTACTGGATTAACTAAAAATTTCTTAGGGACATATTTTCTAGAGATATTTTTAATTTGTCCCTGGTGATATCTATAATACCAATTCAAATTATTGAACCTTCTAAAATTGGATTTAGATGAGCAAGCAGTGTTTTTCAAGTTTTCTACTTGAATTTTTAAATTTTGAATTTCTAATTTTAATTTTTCATTTTCTAAATTTGATTTATCTAACATTTCTAACGGACAAGATGTAGCTAATATTGCTTTTAAATCTTTATTTTCATTTTCTAATTTGCAGCAATCTTTTGTTAAAATTTTAATGAATTTAAACATTTTATTAGGAGGAAGAGATCGTACCTCACTTACCTTGTCGATCTCGTTGTCGGTTTCTCCCCCTGAACTGCTACTCTCTTCGGACGTGGCTCCCCCTTCATTGATGCTTTCGATGCTCATTTCGGAAGAGCTTGATTCGCAGTCGTCGTCTTGATGACTCGCCATTAACGCGAGCCCGGAGAACTCCTCGACTTCTGATTCCGACGACGTATCGTCCCACGTCGCTTTTAGGGCCTTGCGCTTTTGGATAGGCTTCTTACCCTTGTCCTTCCCGTTGTTCTTCAGTTTAGGGCAATTGTCCTTGACGTGCCCTTCTTCATCGCAATGGTAGCAGCGGATGGTTCTTTTCTTTCTTCCCTGCGGATGGTTAGATTTCCTAGATTTACAAATATTTTTAAATCGTCTTACCATCATTACCATTTCCTCGTCGTCGAGAGAAGATTCTGACTCAGGTTCGTCTCTCGAAGCTTTAAGGGCGACATTATTCTTGGGCTCCTTCGGACCTGCACATCTTGACTCATGCACTTCAAAAGTTGAAAAGAATTCGTCTAATGAAATTTTTTCTAGATCTTTTGAAATGTAAAAGGCATCTACTAGTGATGCCCATTTTGAGTTTCTAGGAAAGGAATTTAGGGCATACCTTAGCGAATCTCGGTTACTTACCTCTTCTCCGAGATTCGTAAGTCTGGTGATGAGTTCTTGAATCCTCGAGTGTAGATGTGCAATTGTTTCACCTTCTTCAAATCGGAGGTTTGTAAGCTGGTTACGAAGTAAATCCCGTCTTGCAAGTTTGGGTTCGGATGTTCCTTCGTGTAACTCAAGGAATTTCTCCCAAAGCTCCTTTGCCGAGTTGTAGGTACCGACTCGATTGACTTCTTGTGTTGGAAGTACACTTAGCAGATGAAATTCTGCTTTCTTGTTTGCCACGTGGTCAGCCTGCTCCTTCTTTGACCATTGATTTCTTGCTTTGCCCTCTGGTGCTTCATAGCCAAATTCCATTGTTAGTAATAAATCATAATCTGTTTCAAGAAATACCTCCATTCGCTTTTCCACATAGCGAAGTCCCTTCAATTTTGGTGCGTGGATGTTGGATCCGCCATCTTGTTGCTTCGTTCAGCGATTAGTCCTCTGCTCTGCTACCACTTGTAGGACCGATGCGGGCGGCTAGAAGGGGGTTGAATAGTCTGAAAAATCAAACACAACCCTTTCTCGTACGATTAAGCTAACACATAAAAATAGATTAAGCGGAAAATAAAGCATAAAAACGAGGCAACGTTACTTGGTTACAATCGGGAGGTTGTTAATCCAAGGATGAAGATCGCACTAAGAGCTCCTTCAGGCGGAGAAGCCTCTTACAGCAGTGAAGCGAAAGAAAGAAACTAATCTAAGCGGTGGAAGCACACAAGTGTTGTTTACAATTTCGGAACTGAAGAGCTTCGGACTAAGGCTATATTTATAGCCTTGGTGGGGCACCTGGAAGGGTTCCGGCGCCCTAGGGGATAAAGTTTTATCCCCAATGTCGATCGCGTAAATCGCGATCTTGGTCAAAATCGGGTTCCGGGCGCCCAGAAAAAGTCAACTGTGGTTGACTTTTGTCCGGGACCACTCTCCGTTAAGTCCCGTCTTGGTCCGGGTCTTCGCTCGGATCCGCTTGATTGGGTGATCTCTGACATCCGGAATAGGGATCACCCGAACCCATCTTCCGGTCTTCTCGAGCGTGCTTCCCTCCGGCTTCTCGTCCCTCGGAATTGCCGCGTGTCCCTTCTCGTCCACCAGCGTACTCATCCGCAGACTTCGTCCCTTGATCGCACCCCGTGCCGACCTTCGCGCTAGCTACGTCTCTTGCTCCCCGAGCAATCTTCCGCTCCGGCTTTCGTACCTCGGAACCATCGCGCGCACTTCCTTCTCGTCCGCCGGTGTACTCTTCCGCAGCGCCTCGTCCCTCGGACGCACCGCGTGCCGTCCTTCTCGCTAGCTGCGTCTTCCGCTCGAGTACCTGTGCTCCTAAGCTCCTGCACACTTAGACACAAGGTTAGAAAACAACATAACATAACTTAACTTGTTGATCACACCAAAACCAACCTTGGGGTTCCAACAGTAGCCTGCATTTTGCCTGTCGTCTCCTTTTGTCTTTCAACTATTTTGCCCCCTTGATCGACAAGTCTGCCTGACCTTTGACTACCACATATGCTTGACTTTGACTGCCCAGTCAGCTTGACTATTGACTGCCATATCATCTTGACTTTTGACCGCTATATGGCCTTGACCCTTCTCTCCCTTTCCTTTTGGGCCCCTCCATTGCCAGCCGTATCACAAGCCTCCCCCACAAATCTAGTCGAAGGAGGACGACAGTCTGACTGAATAGACCTCAGCACATCTCTAAGATCTCAGCATATCTTTGTGACCTCAGCATATCTCTGTGTTTTACCATACCTCTGCGCCCTCTGCTTCCTGCCTCACGTACCAACCTTTGTGTCCCGTCGCCTGGGATACTATGCCTCCTTAATTGCTTTACCAGTTGCTTGGGGTACAGTGCTTACGTAATTGCTTTGACTTAAAGGCGAGCTCCCCTTTTTAAAGAACCTTCCAGACGCTTCTTTGTCATGTCATTCTTTCCTCATACTTTCTTACTATCTTTCGTGATCTTGCATTCCATTAGTTGCTCCTCGACCTAATGCATTCCCCTTCTTCTGATGAGGTTGATCAACCGTCCCCCCAAACGCGGCGAGATCAACTCACCTTACGCCTTGCCGAGAAGGAACATGAACTGAAACGTATGTCCCGGGATCAGGCGCGTCTGCTGGCCGCCTTGCAGGACATGGACGCCCTGTATCGTCTTGCAAACTCTCGCGTGCATGCGGAGAAGGCGATGAAGGAAGAATACCAGTCTAGCCTGCAGCACCAACTTAGCCTCCAAGAACGTTTACAACAAGAGCATGAGACGGAGATATCTCTTCTCCTCACGTGCCTTGACGTCAAGCAAGACACGATCGCTCAGCAACAAGCAGTCATCGAATCCTTACACGCGGAGCTGGCTCGAGCTTTGAACGCCCCAGAGGCTCCTGAGTCCCCAGATGTTTCTTCACACGGCAGTGCTCATGCTCCATAACCAATCCTTTCCCCGAGTTAAAGCTAGTCCGGGTTTTAGTTGTCTCAGTGGCTCTTGACCCACGGGACGTTCCTTCTTGTAGCCTCAGCTGTATCGCCTACTTATCGAGCTGTGCTGCTATACTTGTATATTTGTCCTTTTCCTGCATAGTCTTTCCTGATCAATTTTCATCTAGCAAGCATTCTTAGAAACTGACCCGTATATAAGAGATAAGAGTTACATCATGACTCATTTTTATGAATTTTGGATAATCAAACTAGTATAATACTTGAAAATTAAAACTGTAACGAATGGGCAAAACCTGATTTCGTAGTTAATATTGATGCTTTATGGGTATGGTGGATGACCTCCCGTATTCAGTACCTTGCATATTTGCTGTATATTTGTAATTTGCATAAAGGAGCTAAAATAAAATCAGATGTAGTTGACCTGATTATTTGAAGACGCTCTGCTCAGCGTGAGGCATATCAGTCTGAAAGGTCGTTAGGCGTGGGCGCCGGGTTCACTTTTGATTCTCGCGTGGGAGCTGACTTTTGATTCTCGCATGGGAGCCGACCTGAAAGGTCGTTGGGCGTGAGAACATAGCTCACTTATAACTCGCACTGAGGCGAGAGTCTGGGACAACCGACCTAAAAGGTCGTTGGGCGTGGGCACAGGGCTCACTTTTGATTCTCGCATGGGAGCCGACCTGAAAGGTCGTTGGGCGTGAGAACAGAGCTCACTTATAATTCGCACTGAGGCGAGAGTCTGGGACAACCGACCTAAAAGGTCGTTGGGCGTGGGCACAGGGCTCACTTTTGATTTTCGCATGGGAGCCTACCTAAAAGGTCGTTGGGCGTGAGAACAGAGCTCACTTATAACTCGCACTGAGGCGAGAGTTTGGGACAACCGACCTAAAAGGTCGTTGGGCGTGAGCACAGGGCTCACTTTTGATTCTCGCATGGGAGCCGACCTGAAAGGTCGTTGGGCGTGAGAACAGAGCTCACTTATAACTCGCACTGAGGCGAGAGTCTGGGACTACCGACCTAAAAGGTCGTTGGGCGTGAGAGCAGAGCTCACTTATAATTCTCGCATGGGAGCCGACCTGAAAGGTCGTTGGGCGTGAGAACAGAGCTCACTTATAACTCGCACTGAGGCGAGAGTCTGGGACAACCGACCTAAATGGTCGTTGGGCGTGGGCACAGGGCTCACTTTTGATTCTCGCATGGGAGCCGACCTGAAAGGCCGTTGGGCGTGAGAACAGAGCTCACTTATAATTCGCACTGAGGCGAGAGTTTGGGACAACCGACCTAAAAGGTCGTTGGGCGTGAGCATAGGGCTCACTTTTGATTCTCGCATGGGAGCCGACCTGAAAGGTCGTTGGGCGTGAGAATAGAGCTCACTTATAACTCGCACTGGGGCGAGAGTCTGGGCGCTGGTCCGAGACCAGTAACGATACTCCGGTCCGAGACCGGTGGTGATGGCGCTGGTTCGAGACCAGTAACGATACTCCGGTCCGAGACCGGTGGCAATGGCGCAGGTCTAAAACCAGTTGGACCCCAAACGGCAAAGGTATAGACGAATTGCTCTTTTCCGCTTTCATCCATCTCGCCTTTGCCGACCTAATTGCTTTTGTCAGTCTGGTCGTTATTGCTAGCCTTAGGCTTACTCATCCGCACCACTTTTTTCCCTGCAATCGCATTATGTATGGCATAGGATTAGGAATAAAGAAGGAAGCACATAAACCTTACTTGACCCTTGAGCCATAATGCCCTCGTAGTTTGCGATAACCTCGCAGCTCTCGCGACGCGCTTGGTTAGATGATCTGATCAGGAGATACCTACGCAGAACTACTTACTCGGATGATCCGAGCAAGCAACACACTTACAGGCTTGCTCGCTACTTCTCTGATCTGACACTCACTCCTGCTGACCTACCCTGTCTCATTCTCGACCCTTTTGAATTGCCTGGATTCTGTAGCTTTATGAAACTTCCCGCTTAGTCTCGGGCCTTTCATGAAGAATGCATCTTTTTTAGGCCACGCCCCTTCATGATTGTCTTGCCATATCAATCCTTAATGCACTTCTTCTCGGGATGACACCTGTTCGACGCCTTTACTACTCACGTCTCCTGACGCCAGCTTCTGACCCTTTTTCACACCCTTCGACGCTTACTTCCTATCAGACGGCGCTGGGGCGTATTACCCAAAAAGATACTTGGCTTGACTCTCGATGTTTCCTAGGAATGAATGGGCTTTATAAACCCTAAAGGCGGTCCGCCGTCTTCACTTTGACGCTTCGCTATCCTCTTCCTTTCGTTCGTGGCCGTTTCTGGTAGTGCAACTTTTCGTCTTCCTGCTTGCGCCCGACCTGTGACCCCTCTCGTCTCCGACCCCCTCACTTGCTTACTCCTCATAATCATGGATGGTAAGGAAATCTTCTGGTATTCATGCTACATCTCTGATTTAGACCATCATGACCTGTCTCTACTGCAATCCCACTTGAAGCTAGATTTCACGTATGAGCTTCGTCTCCCTTTGCCAAATGAACACCCTTCTTCCCCTCCCGAAGGTTTTGTCACTGTCTTTAGGGATCAAATCTTAGGCGGCCTTCGCTTTCCTTTACAACCTTTCCTCTCCGAGTTGTGTCAGTATTGCGGCATCGGCATTTCTCAGTTCGCCCCCAATGTATTCCGAGCCGTCTGCGGAATCATCATCTTGTGCTGCATTTATCAAATTCCCTTGACCGCTCAACTATTCCATCATTTCTATTCCTTCAGGTGGGCTGAGCCGGGGGTGTTCAACGTACAGGCCAAGCCGGGCTATAAATTTTTTGATGACTTACCTTCTTCTAATAAAGGCTGGAGATCTCGCTTTTTCTTTCTTAAGCCCCCCGTCCCCTTAGCTGGGCCTTCCCAATGGCGTTTCATCCTTCCTTCTGATTTCCCTTCACATGTTCATGAATCTGCCTGCTCCACAGCCTCGGACAAGCTGACCGGTGTTGTTGTTCGCTTGTCCGTGCTAATGCTAGAAGACATTTTGTACGCTTTTGGTCTTAGCTCTGTTTCAACAGAGATCGGAGCTCCTTTTGGTAAGTTGCCATTTTTTATATGTCATTCTTCGCTAACTGAGGTGCTTTTTCCTCTTATTTTCGTAGTGGCTGCCATTCTCCGTTCTTTTGCCAGCCAGGAAAAACCATCTGTGGCCATTCTGCAAGCTCTGAATGAAGAGTTAACACAAGGCCTATCTTCTGATCCCGCTGCTTCCGTCGGTCTGCAGCTTTTGGAACCCCAAACCTCTGATGCGGTAGCCACCTCGACACTTATTGAACCACCTGCCCCCAGCCCTGCAGACTCAGCCCTACTCCGAGTCTCTGATCGACCTACACCTGAGCCATCGCCAGTAGGACAAGTGCCCTCTCCCCTTCCTACTATGAAGCTGCGTCTTGCGCGCAAGGGCAAAAGAGTGGCACCGGTCACCGCAACTTCTCCGCCACCCCCTTGCCGTCAACGTGTAGTTGGTATCTCTTCTCCTTCTAGGTCCTCGGATACAAGCTTGGCCCAGGAGAAGGCCTCTGATATGGAAATTGTAGACCTGTCATTGGACGTGACAGCTCCGGTACCGATCCAGAGCTTATTACCTGCCCCGCCTTCGTCCTCTGGCGATCAGCTCCAGGGCTCGATGACTCCCTCAGCCTCTCCTCTTCTTATGCCTACAAGCTCAGCCACACCGACCCATGAACTGCCTTCCACGGAGCTAGCTTTCGAGGCTTCCTGGAGACTTCCCTCAAAGACCGATCCGGCTTATGCACCCGCTGCCGCCCTATCTTCTATCCTTGGTAGGGTTGATTTCTATGGGGATTTGGCCACCTCCTGGCAATTAGCCAATCGTCAATTCTGGGAGAGCAGTTCCCCTTTGGAGGGGTTTGATCAAATTGCCCGTTCCTTGGTAGCGGTAAGATCCTTTTCTTCTCCTAGGTATTCATAAATTTCTATAACCCCCTTTCCCTTCCTATGGCCATTTGCAGACCTGTTCTGCGAGTTTGAGTGTCGTTCAACAAGCGGCAGAGCTTCAGCGAGAGAATGCGGTGCTCAAGGCCCGCCTTCGGGAACTAGAGCCTCCTGTGGCTTCCTCAGCTCCTTCTGAGCCTTCACTTGGAAATTTGGATGCCTATCTGCGTGCCACTGGGGAATCTGCGACCTCTGCCCGAGCCATCTCCCATGCCGCCTTCGATAAGCTACAAAAGTTGGAGGCGGCCTTAAAGACGAGTGAATCCTCATTGGCTTCTGAAGCAGAGCGCCATCGCGCGACAATTTCTGAACTGAAAAATAAAGAGGCAGAGCTGCTTTCCCGATCAGCTGAGTTGACACTGTTACGACAAAGTCAGGAGCTCCTGCAAATGGGACTGGCCGATGCCCAGGCTCTGGCTCTTGCTTTCGCTGCCCGGGAGGAAACCATGCGAACTCAATGGGAAACTTGCCAAGCTACTCTTTAGTCTTTGCAAGCAGATCTCTTGAAGGCCTAGGAAGCAGCATCTCAGGGCCAGAACGACTTATCCGTGGCCCGCGCTGAGGCTGCCGAGAACAAGAACAGTTTGGAAGCGTACCAGGCTGGTGAACAAGGGTGGATGAAAGCCTACAGACTGGCCTATATCCGTTCTTCCTTATTCCTCCGAAAGCTGGGGAGCTGGATGATCTTGCTGCTATGTTACGGGGCCGCTGGCGGGGTCAGACAGGCATTCGAGCAAGGTTTTCTACGCTCGGCACCCCCTGCCACTTTTTTGGACACAGCTCACTTATCTAGGGAATTGCCGCAGGAAACTTTTCCTTCCTTTGAAGCGGATGATGGACTTTTTCTTCTGGAGGCTCCTCCCCTTGCGGCCGACCAGACTTCCATTGATATTTCTGCCCAGGCTCTTCCTGCTACTGTTCCTGAAGCGTCTGCTGATCTTGCGTCTTCCTCCACAGTGCTGGCCGAACCCATGCTCCTTCCGTTGGTATCCAATGACCCTGCACCCTCTTCCCCGGATGTGGAGTAATCGGAAACATGCTGTAATGTTAACATTTATGCGCTGATGCTGAATCTTTCATGACTGTACTTATCTGTGTGGTCGTGCTAAACTTTTGATGACTATACTTATCCGCCCTTATATCTGGATGGTCATACTGTTTCCCTTCCATGCATCCTTAGCTTGCCTATTTTCTTAGCAGGTCATCCACGGCTTTTGTTAATCCGGTGATCTCTAGTAATCAGCTCGCCTTTACTTATTGTGCTTTGCTACGTTGCTCTTCTTCCAATAATTGCTTTTATACTGAGCTCGACGAGAGCTAGATTTTACTTTTTGTCTCTGATGCATGTCCATGAAGCCCGCTGATCTGATCTGCCTATCTTTCTGATGGCCCTTCTGTACACCTTTGTCCTCACGAGACGCCTCGTATCTCGAGCCCCTTCCTTTCCTATAATGCCCCTGGTTATATTCTCGAGGATCCTCACAAGGCGTTCCCTGTCTATCTCCGCCCCTGTATCAACCGTCCGTTGTCAACTTACGAAAATGTCATTCCTCCACAATACCTATAAGTATCTTCTTACTCTCTTCCTTCTGTTATGATTCGCCATTACCACGGAGCACTCAAACGTCGCCGCCGCAGACCGACTTCCCTTGAGACTTCCCCGAGATCCTTCCTTTTCTCCAGGCTTCTTCTTTTCATTTGTTCTTTCTCCCTCCGGAGGTAATCTCTTTTGCAATGACCTCTTCTTCTTGGTTCTCCCTGTTAGCGGAGCACTTCCCGGGCGCTTCGACTTTTGCTGAGTTGGATTGGGATGACCTAAGGTATACTTATGAAATCCCTATTAGCTTTCTCCCCATCATCCCTACTGGTGTGAACCTATACTTCGATCCTCCGCCTGGTTCTTGTGCTTTCTTTACTGAACAATTTGTATCTGGCCTTCGTCTACCCCCACATCCTTTTTTATCTGGAGTGTGCCGCTACTTTAAGATCCCCCTAGGTCAATTGACTCCCAATTCCATAAAGATTTTGTGTGGCTTCGTAATACTCTGCGAAGTTTGTGAGGTTTCCTGGTCAGCTCCTCTTTTTCACTGCTTCTTCGCTCTTGCTCGGCACGCTGACGGTCTTTTTTATTTCCAAGCTCGTAGTCACACTGCTTTCTTCTCTCCTCTTCCTCCTCCCAGCGCTAACTGGAGGAAAAAGTTCTTTTTTCTCCGGTTTCCAGAGGAAGTAGACTGGCCTCTGCGATGGCAATCTGAGCTACCTCCGACTCCGGCGTTGGAAGACTTCCATATGGACCTTCCTTTCACTGTGGCTGCGACCCGCATGGAGGATTAGCGCTTGAATCTGACAAGACTGTTGTACGGCGACCTACTTTCTTATTTCAGGCTGAGCCCCCCTTCTCCTGAAACACCGCACTCCTTAGGTAAGTTCGCGCTGAGCCCCCCCCTTTCGATCATTTTCTCTGTAGGAATAACCTTTCGTGTTGGTGCCTACAGCTGAGGTTTTGTATCACCCATCAGAGGTTCTGCCTCTGCCCCTCAGTGATCTGGAAATACTGCGGCGCGGTCGGGCAATCTTGGAGAGGAGGCTACTCCCTCATCTTGGATCCACCTCATTTGGGGCAGCGACTCAGCCTACTTCCAACCCCGCCTCACACAACGCTTCTCCTTCACCTGCCGCCCCGAGCCGAGGTCGGGGTCGTGATCAAGCCGGCCGTCTGGCCAGACGCGTCTTTCGAGGGGCCTCCCGAGCCTCTAGACGTGCTCGCGTAGCCCTTCATTGTGCAGGTCGAGGCTCATCAGGTCGGGGCGCCACAGACAGGGGTGCTTCAGCCTTTTCACAGGGTCAACCTTGCTCTGATAATTCTGATTCTGACAACCAGCCCCTGCTTCACAGACGGCGTCGAAGACCAGGTCTGACTTCACAAACGCTCGATCCTGTTCCTTTTGCTATCATATTGCTCCCCGTTGCCACCGTGGCTGGCTCTAACACCACTCCCCTCTTCATTCTTGTTTTATTTATCTGGCAGCCTCCCCCAACCCTTACAGGGGAAGACCAGCGGCATTCCGCTCCGCCCCTACCCCTGCTGAGGAAACTAGCTCAAGCGAGCATCATGACACAGCGCCAACTGAGCACATTCCAGGGCCACCTCCTGCTCCTCCTGGTTCTGCTGCCGGCCCTTCTTGACCTTCCTCCTCCGCCCGCTATCGTTACAAAACCACTATCCCTTCTGAAGCTGCTTTAGCTCGGCGACATGACGTCCCCACGAGCATTCTGATGATGAAAGGCTGTCTTGGCAGTTTGTGGGAAGAGAGCATGAGTCAAATGGATAGCGCGCCGCCATTAGTCCAAATGGAGAGGTTCTCGAAGTCCTGGGCTAAAGTAAGTACTCCTTACTTTACACTTGTTATTAGTTTGTCTCAACTGAAGGTTATATCTTCCATCCAGACTCATGCAGAATCTTTAGTTCTGAACCAATCTTTCCACGACCTCCATTATCAAAGCAAAGAACTCCGAGAGAGAGTCTCTGAATTAGAGTGGCAACTGAATGACCCAGCCCAAGCTAGTTATGCATTGCGAGCAGAAATCCAAGCTTTAACCAATCAAACCAACCGGCAGAAAAGGTCCCTGGTACAGGTCAAGGATGAGCTCCAAGCTTTGAAGGAGGAGAGAGATGCATTTGAGGCAGGGTATCAGCAACAACTAGCCCACCAGGCTCAGGAAATACAGTCCAAGGATACCCTTCTGCAGGAGAGGAACAATAAATTGGAGGTTCAGGCAGCTCAGTTGGAAACTCAAGGAGCTGAACTGAGGGCTCTGAGGGCGGAACTATCCCAGTCTCGGGCGGCTTTGACGGGAGTATCTACTGCCCTGGCGGTCTATCAAGAAGGAGAGAATGATCGTTGCCTGCGAAGTAGAATGTCATATCTGAGCTCTCCTGAATTTTTATCCCAGGCCGAGGCACGCTTTTCTGCAATCGTACCCTACACGGCGGCTGGGGTTATCCGACAACTTCACGTACAGAACTTCTTGAGCTCCATCCCTCCCGCAGACTTCTTGGATCAAGACAAGATCATTCAAGGCTTTCCGGATGAGATCTTTGCCCCTTTTAAATGATCTGTACCAACTGCTTAAACTGATGAGATTTTTACATGTACATACGTATCTTTGAGTTTTTACTTGACTATCCTACTGTCTCCAGGCCCTTCGCCTGACCTGGCTTACACCGACAGGGTTAGCACCCCTCAGACCCGATAGGGCCGTAGGTAGTTAGCACTCCAAGGTCGGTCTAGCTTCCTTCCTTAAGCATCCTGCAAATAATAGGCCCCTGATGCCAATTTCTTGATAACTTTGTATGGTTCGTCCCATTGAGGCGCCAACTTTGTCACTTCCCCTAAGGGCTTCACCTGCTTCCCGACTAGGTCTCCTTCTCCGAAGAATCGGGGGATCACCCTTCTATTATAGTTCTGTCTCATCCTCTGTCTATAGGCTTCCAGCCTGGCAGCTGTTTGTTCGCGAATTTCGCTGATGAAATCTAGTTCGGCCAGCCGTCGCTCTGTGTTCCCTTCGTCATACATCATTCTTCTGACGGATGGTATCCCAACCTCCAGAGGTACCACTGCTTCATTGCCATATACTAAATGGAAAGGTGTCAGAGCTGTACTTTCTCGGGGTGTCGTACGATAAGCCCACAAAATGCTCGGCAGCTCGTCCACCCAATTGCCTCCCGTGTGATCCAGCTTGACTTTGAGCCCTCGCACTATTTCTCGATTGACTACCTCTGTCTGACCATTGCTCTGAGGATGAACCACCGAAGTAAAGGCCTGAGTTATGCCGAACCCTTTGCAACAATTTTGTATCTTGCGTCCCTGAAATTGTCTGCCATTGTCCGACACTAACTTATGAGGTAAGCCGAATCTGCAAAAGATATTCTTCCACAAGAACTGGATCACCGCATCTTCAGTAATTCTGGCCAGAGCTTCCGCCTCTACCCACTTGGAGAAGTAATCTACTGCTACCAACAAAAAGCGTTTTTGCCCTGTAGCTATCGGGAAAGGTCCTACAATATCCATACCCCATTGGTCAAATGGAAAAGACACTATAGAAGTTCTCAGCAGCTCTGTGGGTCGGTGCGTCAAGTTCTGATACTTCTGGCATGACAAACAAGTATTCACCAGTTTCTGTGAATCCTTTCGCAGGGTAGGCCAGAAATACCCGGCCAGTAGTACTTTCCGAGCCAGCGTTCTTCCGTCTGCATGATTGCCACAGCACCCCGAATGTATCTCCCGCAATGCTTGATCTGCTTCTTCCATATTCAAGCACTTGACCAGAGGTCTGGAGAAAGACCTTTTGTACAGTTGATCTCCAATAATAACATAAGAATGAGCCTGTCTCCTGATCATACACATCTCTTCTAAGTTGGTTGGTACAATTCCTTGCAGGAGGAAATTTATTATGGGCACCCTCCAATCAATTACTCCTCCCAGGTTATTTTGTAGATCTATCTGAGGTATAAGGAAGGTCTATGCTATAGATCTATCAAGTACCCAAGTGGTCAGGGAGCTGGCTATTTTAGTTAATTCATCCGCTCTTTCATTTTCATCCCTGGGAATCTTAGTGATTGTGACTTCTTTAAAATCTTTCCTCATCTTCTCATAGGCTTCCTTGTAAACTTGCATCTTTTCGTTGTTTACCTCAAAATGTCCGGTCACCTGTTGAGTTACTAGCTGCAAATCTGAATATATTATGACTCGGCTCGCCCCCACATGCCGAGCTGCTTGCAGACCTGCTAATAGGGCTTAATATTCTGCCTCATTGTTGGTAGCTCTGAAATTTAGCCGTACAGCCAGCTGCATAATGTCTCCTTGCGGAGATATTAGAAGTGCACCTACACCACTTCCATGATGGGTAGCCGACCCGTCTACATAAACTTTCCAAACCTCCTCCGAATCCGCTTGATAAACCTCTGTCAAGAAATCCGCCAGGGCCTGTGCCTTGATCGCGGTTCGGGGATGATACTGTATATTATATTCCCCTAGCTCAGTTGCCCATTTGATAAGCCGACCTGCTACCTCCACCTTGGTGAGAGCTTGACCCATTGTACTGTTTGTCAGGACGGTAATAGGATGCGCCAAAAAATACGGTCGGAGGCGCCAAGCCATGAGAACAAGTCCGTAAACCAACTTCTCCAGGGCTGTGTACCGAGACTCAGCCCCCTTCAATAGATGGCTGAAAAAATATACTGGTCGTTGTACATTGTCCTGCTCTTTAACTAGCACAGCCCCCATGGTCTCGGGGGTGGCTGATAAATAGACCCAAAGGGGTTCTCCAACAACAGGTTTGAACAGTGATGGTAAAGATTCCAGGTATTGCTTTAGCTCCTCAAAGGCCTGTGTGCACTCTTCCATCCACTGAAACTTTGCTGCTTTTCTGAGCACTTTGAAGAAGGGCGCGGCTCGATCTACAGATCTGGAGATGAATCTGGACAGCGCCGTTATCTTGCCTACTAACTTCTGCGTTTCCTTCAGATTCTGAGGGATCTGCATGTTTCGGAGTGCTTGAACCTTCTCAGGGTTGGCTTCTATCCCTTGTTCAGTCACCAGATATCCCAGAAACTTCCCTCCTTTGGCCCCGAATAGACATTTCAGAGGATTCAGCTTTACACCATATTGTCTCAGAGTCCCATAGGTTTCTTCTACATCTTTTATTAGATTGGACGCCAGGGGGGACTTGATTAAGATGTCATCAACATAGACTTCAACGTTCTACCCAATCTGACTCTGAAAGATTTTGTCCATCATCCTTTGGTAGGTGGCCCCAGTATTCCTAAGTCCAAATGGCATGACCGTATAGCAGAAAGTACCATCAGTCGTTACGAAGCTAACCTTCTCCTGATCCTCCCTAGCTAAGGGTATCTGATGATATCCTTGATAAGCGTCCATCATGCATATCCTCTCACAGCCAGCAGTTGAATCCACCATCTGATCGATCCGCGGGAGAGGATAACAATCTTTGGGGGTGGCTTTATTGAGGTCGCGGAAGTCTATGCACACCCTCCACTTGTTATTAGGCTTCTTTACTAATACAACGTTAGAAAGCCAGGACGGGAATTGCACCTCCCGAACATGTCCCGTCTTCTTGAGCTGATCTACTTCAGCTCAGATAATTTTATTCTGGTCGGCAGAGAAATTTCTCTTCTTCTGCTTGACTGGCTTGGCTTCAGGTATTAAATGTAGCTTGTGCTCAGCTATCTCTGGTTTGACTCCGGGCAGTTCTTCCGGGGACCAAGCAAAAACGTCCCTATTACGGGTCAGACACTGTATCAGCTCCGACTTAAGCTCCGGTGGTAAGTCACTAGCAATGCGAGTGATGCTATCTGCTCTGTCAGTATGCAACTGAATCTCTTCCCAAGGGATAGGCTCCTCGGCAATAGGCAGAGGCTCCTCGGCAATAGCGTGCACACCACCATCCTGAGTCCTCCTGCTCTTGCGTGCCTCCACCCGGACCATATCGATGTAGCAACTATGAGACACCTTCTGCTCTCCCTTGACTTCTCCGACCCGCTCGCCGACCGGGAACTTAATCTTCTGGTGAAAAGTGGAGACATCAGCCCTGAACTCATGCAAAACTGGCCTTCCCAGGATGACATTGTAGGAGGAAGGAGAATTTACCACTATAAAGGTGCTTCTCCTGGTGCGCACCAGTGGCTCAGTGCCCATGGATATGGCCAGCTTAATCTGACCCATGGGCTTGACTTTGTTACTTGTGAACCCATATAAAGAAGTAGTTATGGGTTGGAGCTCAGCGGCATCAATCTGCATCTCCTCGAACGCAACTCTAAACAAAATATTGACCGAGCTCCCGGTATCCACAAAGACCCGAGCCACTCGGCTGTTAGCAATAACGGCCTTGATTATGAGAGCATCGTCGTGGGGTAGTTCCAGACCCTCCAAATCTTGTGGCCCAAAGCTAATAACAGGGCCAGACGCCTGCTCGTGGCTGCACCCCACAGCTCCCACATATAACCGCCGACCGTGTGACTTACGGGCTCGGCCTAAGTCCCCGTCAGTGGGCCCTCCTGAAATCATGTCGATCTCACGTACAGCAGCATTACCCCGATTTTCCAGCTCCCCGACATCTCTTCGGTCTTCCACGGGACCAGCTTGGTCAGAAGGACCGGCTAGGTCGGGCCGGGTCTGACGAGCACGTCCGGTTGCGGCCCGTTCTTCCTCCATCCTCTGTATTTGGGGCGCTAACTCCGGGGGAGGCAAGCCCTGCTCTGCAGCTCGCCTAGAGTCACGGGCGAATTGGAAGCAGTTACTGAGATCATGCGTCCTGGACCGACGATATGTGCAATATGGTACTCCCCTTGGTCCAGGCCTGGGCGCGTGTATGGCAGCAACTCGCGGAGCTGGTCTGACTTCCTGAGCGGGCTGAGGGGTAGGCCTGGGTTGAATGCGCTGAAGAGGCTGAGCTGACTGTGGTGCTCTCCTTTCAGGTCGGTTGCCAGGAGCCACTGTCTTTTCGGCCTTCCTCCTAGCTGTCTGAGCTTCCTCCACTTTGATGTAGCAAGAAGCTTTCTCCACCACATCATCAAAACTTCGGGCGGGGTTTTTGATGAAGTCCCTGAAGAATTCCCCTTCTAGCAATCCGAGGGAGAAGGCCCTCATCAGTATTTCTGAGGTGGCGGAGGGGACGTCATTGGCCACCTGACTGAACCGATTGATATAGCTTCGCAGAGACTCGGTCGGACCCTGTTTAAGAGCGAAAAGACAGTGATCGGTTTTTTGATACTTACGACTGCTGGCGAAACGACGTAAGAAGGCCGTTTTGAAATCCAAGAAGCGATTGATGGACTCTGGGGGCAATCCATCAAACCACTTCTGCGCCGAACCCGACAGGGTATGTAGGAATACTTGGCATTTGACAGCATCGCTGTATTGATATAGCATAGTCGCGTTCTTGAACTTTCGCAGATGCTCTTCCGGATCTTTGCTTCCATCGTATTCTCCGATGTTCGGGGCCCGATAACCCCTTGGTAGGTTTTCCCTCAAGATCTGAGCCGAGAAGGGTACCTTGTCATCCAGGTCTTCGGGCAGATCTTTGGCGGAGATTATAGCTTTTCCCTTTCCTGAATCCCGGGGTGGATGTAGAGAGCTTTCCGCCACCGACGCCTGTGGCTCTTCTTTCTTCGGATTATGCTCACAAGGTCCAGGTTGATGATAGTTGCAGCGAGGCTCTCGGAATGAAGTATGAGGGAGTTCTTCTGGTTGCTTCCTCTTTGAGCCCCTGTCGAAGACAGGAGCTGGTTCTTTGGACGCTTCAGGCGCTAGGCGAGGTCGTGAAACTGTTCCTTGTTTCTCAGAGGTGGCTCACTTTTTGACCTCCTTAAAGAGCTCGTACTCCCCCGCGGTCATGGTAACATTAATCCTCCTGCCGGAACTTCGACCAGAGTCCTCCATCTTCACGCTTCGGATCAGGATGTTTGTGTTTCCCACAGACGGCGCCAAATTTGATCCTGTCCGAAGGCTGAGTCGGATGAAGGCTGGTCACGGCGGCCTAGATGTCGACGGAAAGTCGTGGATGATCCGGCTCCCACGGGCGGCTGACGATGCTACAGGCTCCTACACACACTCAGACGATCCCCCCTCCTCACGTCAGAAACCAGAACCCAGGGAAAAAGTCCCCGAGTCAGGCCCTCCGACGCTCAAGTCAGGTACTTTTTCCCCAGAAAAATACAGAGAGCAAAAAAGGACTGAAAGTGAAAAGTTGTGGAAAAAAGTGATGAGAGAGCGTACCCGCGTACGAAGAATCCTCCTTTTATGCATCGCCTCGCTTCTAGAACCTGCAAGCTGTTGGTGCAACCTTAGGTCAAGGTTGACCTGGTTGACCCGACTCGAGTTGACGTGACTCGAGTTGTATTTTGATGTTTGACTTGGGAAGATTGTCGGTGCAACCTTAGGTTAAGGTTGACCTAGTTGTGTTGCATGTTGATGTTTGACACTCGTGAGAGAGTTCTATTCTTGATGTGGGACAAGAATAGATGTTTGGGAGATTATTGGTGCAACCGTAGGTCAAGGTTGACCTGGTTGACCTGATTCGGGAAAAGTCCAAGTATGAAGACTTGGCACGGAAAAGTCCAAGCAGGGAGCTTGGCACTGGAAAAGTCCAAGTATGGAGACTTGGCACTGGAAAAGTCCAAGCAGGGAGCTTGGCACGTGAAAAGTCCAAGTATGGAGACTTGGCACGGGAAAGTCAACAGGGAGTTTGGCACGGGAAAGTCACTGGTGAGTGAAGCGGGCGGGGAAATCTGGTGAGTGAATCCGGTGAAAATCCTAGTGAGTGAAGCTAGGTGAAGGTGAAAGTCACGGTGAGTGAAGCCGGGCATTCGGGAAAATGAGTGAAGCCGGTGAAAATCCTAGTGAGTGAAGCTAGGTGAATGGGAAAGTCCTAACCTGGGATGTTAGGCGGTGTGGAAAGTCCTGGTGAAGCCGGGCGGTGGGAAAGTCACAGTGAGTGAAGCGAGGCGGGAGAAAGTCCTAAGCGGGATGTTGGGCGGTGTGGAAATCAGGTGAGTGAAGCCGGTGAAAGTTACAGTGAGTGAAGCCGGCGAGGGAAAATCCAGATGGATCGGGGATGATCGGACTCGTGTTGGAAAGTCCAAGTAGGTCAAAGGATTGACGGACACTTGGCGAGGAGTTCTAGCAGTCAAGGGTGACCGGATGCTAGGGAGGAAGTACCAATAGGTCAAGGTTGACCGGATATTGGTTTGGAAGACTTGGGACTTGGTTTGGGCAAAACCAAGCTGGATCGATCACCGGACCGATCCGGTGTCTGTTTTTCTCGATCGGTCGATGACCGATCGGATCAAGCTCTGTTCGATTCTTGTCGATCGGTGGCCGTCGGCAACGGCGAAAAGGCGGTGATCGGTCCACGCCATCGATCTGATGCGGGGACCGATCAGAGACGATGTCGCGGAAGCACGGCGAGTTAGGATCGATGCGTGGACCGATCCGGTGTCTGATCGATCCACGGGCCGATCGATCGTAGCTACGTGCCGATCGATCGGGACCGATCGACACAGGTCCCGATCGGTCCGTAGACCGATCGGTGTCTGATGCGACGCAACGGCTAGTTTCTTCGCTGTTTCTCCTTCGCAGGTATAAAGGGGCTGAGGGCTTCTACAGGGCGGGTACTTCCTTTCTTCTTGAGCTTCTGCTCTTCGACTACTGAGCTGCTGGTGTGCTCTTGAGCTTTGCTGAGCTCTCATCGCTGCTGAAGCTCTGCGTGAGTTTCCTGCTGGTGTTCTAGCTGCTGGATCTGAGAAGCTGCTGCTTCATCAAGGTTCCAGTCGACAACAAGAGGCAAGCAAGTGTTTTACAATTTCTATTGTTCTTGTTTGTTGTCTCTATTGTTGTACTCCTTTGTTTGCTGTTGCAAAAGATTGTGGTGAGGTTTCTCCACCCACAAGGAGTATATTATTAGCCGGTTCTCCGGGGACTCATCCACCGACGGATTGAGAGGCTTCGTCCACCTTACGGACACGCCGAGGAGTAGGAGTATCATCTCCGAACCTCGTTACATCGACGCGTTGAGGTTTGATCTTCTTGTTTTCGTTTCCTTGTTTGTTTTTCCGCTGCGCTAACGAATTGTAGGAAGAAACGCGATCGATTTGGGGCGGCTATTCACACCCCCCCTCTCTAGCCGAGTACGAAGGATCCTAACAAGTGGTATCAGAGCCAGGTTTTGCTCTTCATCGGATTAACACCCGGGGAGCACGAGCTAGAGGATGGATCTACTCGGAGAAGATGTCACCATTCCACCCTTCTACGAATGCGGTGACTTCGCGTATTGGAAGGTAAGGATGAAGTACTTTTTTATGACTAACATAATGAATTGGTTTTGTGTACAAGAAGGTTTTACTCCTCCGGTGGATAAGGAAGGAAAACCTCTTGAGAAGAAGGAGTGGACCAAAGAACAAATTCACAAATCCGAAATCAACGAAAAGGTAACGAGAATAATTGAATTTTCATTGACTACTAACATCTTGTGTAAGATAGGTTACAACAATGCCAAGGAATTATGGGATAACTTGGCCAAGTACCATGAGGAGAGCTCCACTTCAAATCATGAAGAGGAGACAAGTGAGTCATTAAGTAGCTCACATCATGGAGGAGAGGAATTAGAAGTTGAGGGTTACTCAACATCTAAGGACGAAGAGGAGGAGAGTTCTTCTTCAAGTTCGGAGCACGAAGAAGAAGCTTCTACCTCCGGGAGGGATGAAGAAGAGAGCATCCATCTATCCTCAGCCCTAGGTAACTTAAACACCTTAAGTTCAAGTAAATTTCATATAATGTGTTTTGAGTGTAGGGAATTTGGACATTACAAGAGTAAGTGTCCAAAGAGGGTAAGAAAGACTCCACCGGCGCCAAAGGTCAAGGAAGCCGGAGTCCCGAAACGCAAGGGCAAGGAGCACATCGTGTGCTTCCAATGCAAGCAAAGGGGACACTATAGGAGTCATTGTCCGAGGGGGAGGCAACCTCACAAGGGCAAGAGACCGGGCACATCGATAGGGGGAGCTAAGGCAAACCCTAAGGTATTCTCTAAGGTTCATTCTTGCACTTCTAATAAGATACATGCTAGTAGTCTTATTACAATTGTCAAGAATGATAAGCATGATAATCATAGAAATCGATATATGTGCTTAGGTGCCAAGCATGTTAGTCTAGGTAAGGACAATGCTAGAAATGATAACACTAGGATTAACTCATCTAAGGTTAAGGAGAACCTAGGTAGAAATCCCAAATCATCTAGACATATGCCTAGAAATACCTCAAGGAATAATGATAAATTAAAGCTTGAGGTATTAGAGAAGGAAAATCAAGTCTTGAGGTCAAGACTTGATAATTTAGAAAAGGCTCTTAAAAACATGGAGAAGTCATCTCTAGCGTTTAAGAGTCAAAAACCCAAGTCCAAGGACAAGAAAGGTTTGGGTCACAAACCTAAGTCCCAAATGGTCAAGCCCACTTATCATAATGTTCCATTCGATTATGGAACAAAACCTAGGGCTAGGAAGACCACCACCAAGGTCACAAGGGGAGTCACCCCTAGAGTTGATCTTGATGAATCCCAAATGACCAAGGCTTCAAAGCCTAAGAGGGTCATTAAGAGGGTTGCTAGGGAAGTTATCCCTAGTGAATATTTAGTGAACCCAATGAGCTCAAATAGGTATTGGGTTCCTAGGAGCATCTTCTCTACCCCATAAATGGGTTAGAGAGTGTCAACTCCAATAAGAAGGGTAGTTAACCCAACTTTGAGGAAATTGACACTCAAGGAGCATTTTCAAGGTTTTGAGAACTTTTGAAAATGAAATGGAATTATCATTTACTCCTTTGAAGAGCTAAATGTGCCTAATGGTGGAAATATCATTTTTAATCTTAAGTGGCACAATTTGAGGAAAACCTAGAGAAATACCATAATTGGGATTTTGGTTTTCTCTTAGGGATATATGGGCAATCTAGGGTTAGATTTTAAGTTAGCTAAGGCTAAGGATACTTAGATAGGGATTTAGGTATTTTATTTGTGCTAACTTGCCATGATTGGTTGCCATATGCCATGCCATGACATCATATTTATTTTATTATCATTTGAAATGTTATGATAATGCTTAGGTTATCTATATGTCATGTGTTAGTTTCGTTTCAAACTTTATGCCATGACATCATGACATTGGCACATGTTTTCATTGATGATACCATTTTATGCCATGTCATCATCTCTTGCATTAGTAATCAATTGAATTGATTTAAGGATGAAAAACACACTTTGATATTGAGATCAAATTTGTGTTTAGAAAATGCATGAGACCTTAGTCTAAGATACCTAAACCCATATCTCACATCAAAATTGACTTGGATGTGTGTTGATACACTTTAAATGTGTGTGAGATATTAGGATCATGAGTTAGGATCAAGGTGCATAGTTCTTGTACCTAGATGACCCTAATTCAAGAAATTAAGGATCATAGGAAAAGCTTGTGTACAAGTCATGTACATCTAGCCCTAAGATTATGGTCCTAAATTCAAATGGTTTTAAAAGCGTTTTAAAATTGATTTGAAAAACCTTGATGAAGCTTTTCTAGTGATAGCATTCATCATTGAACATTGTGATACAAAGTTGAGTTAACTTTGAACTATTTCAAAGTTTTCGAATTTTGTATCAAGATTTGAAAATGGAAACTATTTTCATCTAAAACTATTTTTCCATGATAGTATATGTTATGAGGAATGTATCCTCAAAATTTCACAATTTTTCGAATTTTCTGTGATTTTCTAGAGGTTTCTGAATTTCGGAAGGAAATTCAGAAACAGAAATCAGAGGTTGTGGACCGATCAGAAGGGAGTCCTGATCGGTCCGGTGACCGATCAGGGCGTGCCAACTTGCCTGATTTCAGTCTGTTGTCTGAAAGTTCAGCTAGAAGTTGGGTTTTATGAATTTCTAAAGGTTTGGAACTCACAAAGACATTGTTGGTGCAATGGTCAAGGGGGAGTTGACCTTTAGGGGGAGTTTTACCTAATTGTCAAGAGGAGTTGACTTTTAGGGGGAGTTTGTACTCCTTAAGACTTTTGAGGATTAGTGATATGGGATTATCACTAAATTGATTGTTGAGTTTAGTATCAAGGGGGAAATTAAGAGTTTCAATGAAAGGTATGGGACTTTCATTAGGAAGAAATTCTTGACCTTGATACTCTCCTTTTTGATGTGTGTCAAAAGGGAGAGTGTTCATTGGAGAATTATTGGAGAACCCAAGTTAGGTTATCGGGTTAACCTAAGCTAGGGAAAGAATGTCAAGGAATGTTCAAGGAAGAACATTGGAATTCTTTTTGATGTATGTCAAAAAGGGGGAGAATTATTGGTGAACCCAAGTTAGGTTATCGGGTTAACCTAAGGGGAGAATGTCCAGAGAATGTTCAAGGAAAGAACATTGGACATTGAAAGATGATTGAAAACCTAAGTTAGGTTATCGGGTTAACCTAACTTGATTATGGTTTTGTCAAACATCAAAAAGGGGGAGATTGTTGGTGCAACCTTAGGTCAAGGTTGACCTGGTTGACCCGACTCGAGTTGACGTGACTCGAGTTGTATTTTGATGTTTGACTTGGGAAGATTGTCGGTGCAACCTTAGGTCAAGGTTGACCTAGTTGTGTTGCATGTTGATGTTTGATACTTGTGAGAGAGTTCTATTCTTGATGTGGGACAAGAATAGATGTTTGGGAGATTATTGGTGCAACCGTAGGTCAAGGTGACTGGTTGACTGATTCGGAAAAGTCCAAGTATGAAGACTTGGCAGAAAAGTCCAAGCAGGGAGCTTGGCTTTGGAAAAGTCCAAGTATGGAGACTTGGCGAAAAGTCCAAGCGAGGAGCTTGGCACGTGAAAAGTCCAAGTATGGAGACTTGCACGGGAAAAGTCCAAGCAGGAGATTGGCACGGGAAAAGTCTTGGTGAGTGAAGCCAGTGAAATCCTGGTGAGTGAATCCGGTGAAAATCCTAGTGAGTGAAGCTAGGTGAAGGTGAAAGTCCGGTGAGTGAAGCCAGGCATTTGGGAAAGTGAAGCTAGCGGTGAAAATCCTAGTGAGTGAAGCTAGGTGAATGGGAAAGTCCTAACGGGATGTTAGGCGATGTGGAAAGTCCCGTGAGTGAAGCCAGGCGGTGAAAGTCCCGTGAGTGAAGCCGAGCGGTGAGACCTAACTGGGATGTTAGGTAGTGTGGAAATCGTGAGTGAAGCGGTGAAAGTCCCGTGAGTAAAGCCGTGCAAGGAAAATCCGATGGATCGGGATGATCGGACTTGGTGTTGGAAAGTCCAAGTAGGTCAAAGGATTGACCGGACACTTGGGAGTTCTAGCAGTCAAGGGAGTGACCAGATGCTAGGGAGGAAGTACCAATAGGTCAAGATTGACCGGATATTGGTTTGAAGTCTTGGGACTTGGTTTGGGCAAAAGCTCGGATCGGTCACCGACCGATCCGGGATATTTGTTTTCTCCGATCGGTCGATGACCGATCGATATCGGTCAAGTTTCTTGCATCGATCGGTCCGTGACCGATCAGCCAACAGAGGCGAAAAGAGCGGTGATCGGTCCACGCATCGACAAGATGTCCCGATCGGCCTGGGACCGATCAGAGACGACGTCAGCGGGTTACGCCAGAGTTAGGATCGGTCCGTGGACCGATCCAGTCAGGTCTCGATCGGTCCACGCATCGATCGTAGTACGCACATGAGGTTTCGCAGACCGATCGATGCGGGGACCGATCAAGATAGTCTGATCGGTCCAGACCGATCGAGTTCTAGCTGCAACGCAACGCCAGTTTCTTCATTGCTTCTCCTTCGCGGTATAAAGGGCCGAGGGCTTCTGGCGAGGACTTCCTTTCTTCTTGAGCTTCGCTCTTGACCATCGAGCCGTGTGCTCTTGAGCTTTCTTGAGCTCTCATCAAGCTCTGCGTGAGTTTCTGGTGTTCTAGCCTGGATCCGAGAAGCCGCTTCATCAAGGTTCCATCGACAACAAGAGGCAAGCAAGTGTTTTACAATTTCTATTGTTCTTGTTTGTTGTCTCTATTGTTGTACTCCTTTGTTTGCTGTTGCAAAAGATTGTGGTGAGGTTTCTCCACCCACAAGGAGTATATTATTAGCCGGTTCTCCGGGGACTCATCCACCGACGGATTGAGAGGCTTCGTCCACCTTACGGACACGCCGAGGAGTAGGAGTATCATCTCCGAACCTCGTTACATCGACGCGTTGAGGTTTGATCTTCTTGTTTTCGTTTCCTTGTTTGTTTTTCCGCTGCGCTAACGAATTGTAGGAAGAAACGCGATCGATTTGGGGCGGCTATTCACACCCCCCCTCTCTAGCCGAGTACGAAGGATCCTAACACAAGCATCTCAGAAAACGTTAGACGCTGGGCTTTGTCCTGTAGTGAAGGACACCTGTCTGGCTACTATTGGTTAAGGAGGCATCTTCTCGTTTAGGAACCTCCGCCTTTGCGCAGGGACTTTGTCATGTAGTGAAAGACACTTGTCTGGTTATTACTGGTTATGAAGGTATCTTCTCGTTTAGGAACCTCCGCCTGTGCGTATGTCCCCTGGTATGTGATGATTACCTCCTCACCTCCTCCTGTCAGACCTGCTCCCCAGCTTTTAAGCGCAGCCTGTAGCCAAGTTGTCCCTGAATAGCTCTACTGATTTCAACCTGTACTGTGTGACTTATGCTCCGGGCTTTCGAACGCAGGCCTGTAGATCGAGCTGTCTCTGAACAGCTCTGTTGATCCCGACTTGTACCGTGTGACTTATGCTCCGGGCCTTCGAACGCAGGCCTGTAGATCGAGCTGTCTCTGAACAGCTCTGCCGATCCCGACCTGTACCGTGTGACTTATGCTCCGGGCCTTCGAACGCAGGCCTGTAGATCGAGCTGTCTCTGAACAGCTCTGCCGATCCCGACCTGTACCGTGTGACTTATGCTCCGGGCCTTCGAACGCAGGCCTGTAGATCGAGCTGTCTCTGAATAGCTCTGCCGATCCCGACCTGTACCGTGTGACTTATGCTCCGGGCCTTCGAACGCAGGCCTGTAGATCGAGCTGTCTCTGAACAGCTCTGTCGATCCCGACCTGTACCGTGTGACTTATGCTCCGGGCCTTCGAACGCAAGATCGAGCTGTCTCTAAACAGCTCTGCCGATCCCGACCTGTACCCTGCGTTTTGTATTTTCTGGCCCTCGACCGTAGGCCTGTGGATCGAGCTGCCTTTAAACATCTTTGCCGATCCCGACCTGTACCCTGCATTTTGCCTGTCGTCTCCTTTTGTCTTTCAACTATTTTGCCCCCTTGATCGACAAGTCTGCCTGACCTTTGACTACCACATATGCTTGACTTTGACTGCCCAGTCAGCTTGACTATTGACTGTCACATCATCTTGACTTTTGATCGCTTTATGGCTTTGACCCTTCTCTCCCTTTCCTTTTGGGTCCCTCCATTGCCAGCCGTATCAGATGTGATGAAAAAAATTCTTGTGGCCAATAGAGGAGAAATTGGAGTCAGAGTGATCCGAACTGCACATGAAATGGGTATACCTTGTGTAGCTGTTCATTCTACTATTGATCGGGATGCACTTCATGTGCGGCTCGCAGATGATGCAGTTTGTATTGGTGAAGCCCTAGCAGTCAATAGTAAGTGCTGATTTTTCTTGTTAGCATTAGCTACCAAAATTGCTTACAAAACCAAGTGTTCCTTTATTATTATTGAACTGATAGATTTTTCTCTGGATTTTTTTTTCAGTTTATTTTTCATGCATAGAAGACTTTCTGGACATCTATAAATGTCTGATCTTATATTTTGACATGTACTTGCACATTCAAAATGGTTTGTCTGCTGCAGTTAGTCGTGGGTGTACAATGTTGCATTCTGGTTATGGTTTCTTGGCTGAGAGTGCTTGCTTTGTTGATATGTGCAGCGTACATGGAGTCAATTTTATTAAACCAAATGCAAGTGGTCCTTTTACCAGTTGATCGAGTCATGATATAGGTGCTCTTTGTATGCTATACCTGTGTCAGATATTAACTCTCAGACACTAGAGACTGTCATTCCTAGTGGGTACTTGATATTCTCTTTAATCGTGTTTTAAAATTTTTAGAAATGGCAAGGCGAAATATTTAGATCTGCAACCTTGTCTAATGTTCGTACCTGAGTCCAAGTAATATAGTATGAAATTTTCCTCAAATTATTGATGGCAATTAACATGAGACATACAGATTCTCAGTTTCTTTGCATTAAAAAGGCCATCTTTTCTCTTATGTAATATAAGTTGTTAAAACAATTTCCCTCAAATCATTTCTCTTATTTACATCGAATTTTCATTTTTCTTGTCTTCCCTATTTATTTAGGCATCTTTTCTAGATGTTTACTCCTTGTGGTGTTTGGGTTTGTAGAGTAGTTTTGTGTTATTAGTTGATTTCAAGTGCAACTAAGAAAAAAATGCTCAAGGTATAAACACAGAACTAGTTTTAATGAATTTAACAAAGCAATTTTCTTGCACAAGGTCATATCTTCTTCATGATGGGCATTTCTTGCTTGTCTGCTCAAATATTTAATCTGATAGATGTAGAACTTTCCATGAATGTAATTTTGGCACGTATGATGCAGCTATACAGGAATTAATCAACCTTTTCATTATTTTATTTTGTCAGCCATTCAGGTAACCAGTCGAAAACCAACCAGTGTATATCCACCCCAGCAGTGCTTTATTTCAAAGGCAACCAGACGATCCAAGATGAGTAAACGCAGGCTCCTGCCGCCTGTGTTTACTCTTCTATGTTGGATCTAAAGATCCAACAAAGATGAGCAAACGCAAACGGCAGGAGCGTAAGTAGCTGCTCTACGTCTGATATCACGAGCCTAACTCATGGGGTGGATGTACACAGGTTGGTTTCGACTAGTGCCCTGTAGCTTTCTTGGACGTCCTTCCTTGTTGCGTGGAAGAAGAAACATGGCCTTCCTTGTCTTTGTGAATTTTCTTTTTAAGAACTAACAACATCAATCAAACGTGAGGATGTCATCAATCAAACGTGAGGATGTCTCTGGCTATTTCTATTATGGTGTTTTTAATGTGAGCTATGGAGCTGAAGTTTTAGCCTTTATTTTATTTTATTATTTTTTTTTTTTTAAGTTATCTGCGTAATAAAATTATTATTAGAAGTGATACAAGTGCCATTTGGATATAAATAAATAATAAAAAAACTAAGAAAACATGTTCACCAACCTCAAAACTAAATTGGGTTAAAGAAACCAACTAGAGTAATTACTTCCCAATCTAATATCCACCCCAAATCTGACTAATCAGGTAACGAAATCAGGTTAGAGAAGCAATTATGAACATCTGACTAACCAGGTAACGAAATCAGGTTAGAGAAGCAATTATGAACATGAATATCACCAAGAAAACCTGGCCTCCTGCCATCTTATTACTGTGCACTTTGCATCACACCACAATAAATACTGGTTTTATTATCCAATCACAATGTGGTGCCATATCCTTATATATATCAGACCGGACTTTGTTAGAATTTGACATTAGAAGAATGACCGTTTAGAATCGTAAGAGGGCCTTTCTCGTTAACATCTAGAGAACAAATACAACAATTTTTTTAAAAAACATTTTCACAACTGCAATAAGTTCCCACTAAACTGATGTTAATTGTGAAATGGTTATCATATATATATATATATATATATATATATATATATATATATATATATATATATATATATATATATATATATAGGTGAAGCATTTATGGGTATAAAGAATAGTAGTAAATGAACAGACTTAAAGAACAAATTAAATAATAAATATCGAGGTTTGCATGTCAGCACAAGTTGATCTAGGTAATGCCCAATAGGTACGGTTCTATCCAAAATTTGAGTCAGACAGAAGTCAGTAAAGGTGACACTTATATTAATGGAGAGGTGACTTTGACACACTCTGTATGTATGCATAGGAAACTTGAACCTTCACGTGGAATCAAAGGTCTGTAGTAATGGAACTGGTGGTACTTGGGTTCTGCACACACTCAGATAAGCACCCGAAGTATTAGAAACCAGAAACGAGAGAAAAGGTCCTCGTCGCAGGCCCTCTAACGCTAAAGTTAGGTCCTTTTTCCTAGCAAAGTAGTATACAAAGGAAGGAAAAAAGAACCGTTGAAGATGCGTGCAGATGTTTGCGTACCTGGCCAATAAAGATAACCTCCCTTTTTATACAACTCTGCTTGCCTTTTGAGCCTGCGCGCTGCCAGAGAATGTCGGGTGAGGGTAGATGTTCGGCGACCTCCTATTGGCAGGAGGAAAGTTCCGCTCTCAGTGTGTGGCAGAACCCTAGAATATTCCCCGACCCACAACAGTTATCCTTTGGCAGGAGGTTACGATTCTCTAACACTGTTATCATTTAGTGTTGTTTGCCCCACTTGGATTCAACTGCAGATAGCTCGAGATGATTGCTCTGATGTGATGCAAGAACTGAGCCTGCATGACCCGACTGGTACAAAGTCGGTCAGGGGTTGTCTAATTATATGCCAGGGTCATATATAGTGAGAGAACTGGGCTAACCTAAGTAGTATATCGTTGGCCGGGAATTAATCATAACCTTGGCCTAGGGCTCAACCTTGAGGACCTGACCTGCATGTGACCGGTCGAGAATTATACGGAGGGTGAAGTGAGGAGGCCTGACTTCCATCTTCTCTTGACTGTTGACTGCCGCGTCCTCTTGACCATTGACTGCCGCGTCCTCTTGACCATTGATTGTCACATCTTCTTGACATTGACTCCCACATTTTCTTGACCTTGACTGCTAAGTTCTCTTGACCCTTGACTTTCTGGCCTTATCGAGCCCCTCATTTACGCACCGTATCACAAGCCTCCCCTCTAAGTCAAGTCGAAGGAGGCTCAAGTCCGATTGACTAAACCCTGGTCCACTTATGACTCGGCCTGCATACGAGGGACTGGGATATGACAGACTATCTTTGCAAAGGTTGAATCCTTCTAGAGTATAGAAAAGGTTTGCTGAGCTCTCCATGCACCCTGTCCGAGTATCGCTATTAGCCATGTGACACTGGTGATGTTTGAGCCGATGGGAGTAAAACAAATGCCTGCTGTATTGAAGAATGAGGCACGGGTAGAGTGAGGTGCTGATTGCATCAGGAAAAGTGCCTAATTTTTTAACAAGTAGTCGCGAGAGTCATGCTTGCTTATAACTCACACCGGGATGAGAGTTTGGAACCCGACCGAGAGGTCGTTGGTCGCGAGAGCTGTGCTCGCTTTTAACTCTCACTGGGCTGGAGTCTGGAACTCGACCGAGAGGTCATTGGTCGCGAGAGCTGTGCTTGCTTATAACTTGCACTAGGGCGAGAGTCTAGAGCCCGAACGAGAGGTCGTTGGTCGCGAGAGCTTTCCTCGCTTATAATTCGCAATGGGGAGAGAGTCTGAAGCCTGACCGAGAGGTCGTTGGTCGCGAGAGTTGTGCTCGCTTATAACTCGCAATGGGGAGAGAGTCTGGAGCCTTACCGAGAGGTCGTTGGTCGCAAGAGCTGTGCTCGCTTATAACTCGCAATGGGATGAGAGTCTAGAACCCGACCGAGAGGTTGTTGGTCGCGAGAGCTGTGCTCGCTTATAACTCACACTGGGGGAAGAGTCTAGAACCCGACCGAGAGATGGTTGGACACGATAGCTATGCTCGCTTATAACTCACGCTGGGGTGAGAGTCTCGAACCCGACTAAGAGGTTGTTGGGGGCAAGAGTTGTGCTCACTTATAACTTACGCTGGGGAGAGAGTCTGGACCCCGACCGAGAGGTCGTTGGGTGCGAGAACTGTGCTCACTTATAACTCGCGTTGAGGCGAGAGTTTGTAGCCTGATCGAGAGGTCGCTGGTCGCGAGAGCTGTTCTCGCTTATAACTTGCACTGGAGCGAGAATCTAGAGCCCGACTAAGAGGTCGTTGGTCGCAAGAGCTATGCTCGCTTATAACTCGCACTGGAGTGAGAGTTTGGAACCCGACTAAGAGGTCGTGGTCGCGAGAGCTGTGCTCGCTTATAACTCACGCTAGGGCGAGAGTCTGGAACCCGACCGAGAGGTTGTGGGTCGCAAGAGTTGTGCTTGCTTATAACGCGAGCTGGGGCGAGAGCTTGGAACTCGACCGAGAGGTCGTTGGTCGCGAGAGTTGTGCTCGCTTATAACTAGCATTGAGGTGAGAGTCTGGAACCCAACCGAGAGGTCGTTGGTCGCGAGAGCTGTGCTTGCTTATAACTCGCACTGGGGCAGAGTCTGAACCCGACTGAGTGGTCATTGGTCGCGAGAGATGTGCTCGCTTATAACTCTCACTAGAGCGAGAGTCTGGAACTCGACTGAGAGGTCGTTGGTTGCGAGAGCTGTGATCCCTTATAACTCGATCTGGGGCGAGAGTTTGGAACCTGACCGAAAGGTTGTTGGTCGCAAGAGCTGTGTTCGCTTATAACTCACACTTTGGCAAGAGTCTGAAACCCGACTGAGAGGTCGTTGGTCATGAAATCTGTGCTCGCTTATAATTCACGCTAGGGTGAGAGTGGTTGTTGTTGATCAAAGAAAGCATGCTAGTAGACTTTATTGGGGGGATCGGATGCCGGCTTGAAGGGGGGTTGGATAGAAGGCACCCCCAAATCAATAGCTTCCTGCACTATTATTAGCTTGCGCAGTGGAATACAAATAAAAACAAACAAGTTAAACTAAATACAAGACAAAGAAAGGAAATGCAAACCAAGCTACACGTTCGTTTAACATGGTTCGGAGATTAGGGCTCCTACTCCACTGCAGTTCGTAAGGTGGGCGATCCCTATCCGTCGGTGGATTAGCCCCTGGCAAACTCTGACTATCTCAAGTCGCTCCTTATGGGTGGAGAAACCTCACCGCAACACCAACCAAGACTCTTGAGACTATTAGACTACTAATTAGGGTTTACCACCACTAATTTCGTCAACCTAAACAAAGCTCCCAAGGCTTGGTTATATAGGTCACGGATTGGAAAACCCCGCCTACTAGTCGACTGCCAAAACATGCAGTCGACTTCCCTCTGTGGAAATTCGACCGTTACATCCCAACAGCTCGATACCAGTCGACTGCTAAAACTACAATCAACTGCTCCACACTAACCGAGTGAACAGAAACATTCTTTTCGCTGCCAGTCGACTACACCAGTCGACTACACCAGTCGACTGCTAAAACATGTAGTCGATTGCTACAGTAACGCTACAGCACTGCTACAGGAACGCTACAGTAAACCCTAAAACTAGGATTTTACTTCGAGTACAATCTCTCAGCACTCGGACCCTCACCCTTATGACTCACTTGACGCTTCTTTGTAGCCTTGACCTCTTGCCTTCAAGCCTACTTCCTTTGACTTTCGTCCCTCGGATGCATTCAAGCTCGCGGCTCGTCCCCAATGCCATCCTTCGCGTATACTTCGAAGTCGCTTCCCTCGGCCCTTGTGCTCGTTGCCTTGTCCACGGTCCCTCGGATGCTCCATCCTTCACCGGACCCGAAGCTATCAACCTGAGTCACATGTGTATCCTGCAAACTTGCATAACTCAAATACATATATCAAATACAAGGGTGAACCTAACTTAAACCCTTTGCCAAGACACCAAAACACATGGTCGCACGGACCATTGGGATTGCTCCAACAGACTTGACCTCCACGACCTTTGGGGAGACATGTGAACATGACTTCCACCGCATAATATGGTATTGGCCAAATTTGAATCTCATTCCTGTTCCGAGGCTGGGGTGAGGCGCCAAATCCTGACCAACATTTTCTGCCGTCATCTACTCCTTTTCCCAATGCAGCCGCATAGAATTGTCGGTCGTCGTGGCATGGTGCTAATGACCCCATATCAGCCTCATGATTTCCCTATCTTTTCCATCATAAATATCATTTTATAAGAAATTGACACATATCTAACTGACTCCTTTTGATACGTTTCCTGACACACGCTTTCTGCATGGAACTCGATAGTGCTCCCTTTCTTTTGATTCGACGGCTATCTATTGTAGTGTCGTTTTGACTGTCCGGCTCACTTCCCTATGCCACTTGGTGGTTTTGATTTAAAACCCCTAAAGGCATTGAGAGGTTGTTCATCAGCGCTTCTCCTTCTCCAGACTTCCTTCTCCTTCTCTTCTTGTTTGCGTTAACCTTCATGTGCTCCCTTCGTAAGTGTTCGTTTCCCCTTTTCACTTGCTCCTGCATTTTTTTATTATGGCTGGAGCAACCTTAGTCCCCTGGTATGTCTTCTTCTGCTCCAATTTTGAAAGGAGTGATCTTAGGTTAGTGCAATCTAGCTTGAAGCTTTCCGAAGCCTATAACTTTCGCATCCCTAGGCATGTTCAAAGACCAGCTTCTTGGCAGTCTGAGATTCCCCATCCCTCTTTTCTTTTCTGAGTTGAGTCAATATTTTTGTATCCCTTTGTCTCAATTTGCTCCCAACACCTTCTCCAGAGCCAGAGTGGAAAGAGAAGTATTTCTTCCTTAGATTCCCTTATGCCGTAGCGTGTCCCACCGGGCGCCAGTCAGTCCTTCCTTCTACGCCCTTTCTATGAGACTTTCTCTCAAACCCAGTATTTATAGAGGTGTCGTCACAACTAGCGGGCCGACACGTTGATCTGCGCATGCTACTATCGGAGGAGAGCTGTGCTCGCTTATAACTGTTGGTTAGTCCTAGGAAAACCGTACTGGCTCCACTGGACAAAATTTTTGTACAAGTGTTGAACCTTTCCTTAAATAACCTATTGTGTTCTTTAGAAGTTAAATTAGGAATCGCAGACAGAACTTAACATCATTGATTCCAAATTTAACTTATCTGTTCTTAATGGTTTAGATTTGAATCGCAAGCGGAACTTAACACTATTGATTCAAACCACCTATGTTATTAATTCTATTAAATATTAATTTCCAAAATTGGCTTCCAGGACTGCATGGCGAGGCACATGGTCTTCTTGGATATGGGAGCAACCACCACCGCCTAGACAAAGCCTTTTAAGGAAAGCTAATATTTAATTTCCTTAAATAACTCTAGGTTAACCAAAAAGAACAATCGAATCACAAATTCAAAAACAAAGAAAATACAAACTCGAAAAACTAGATCTAATGCCTCTTGTGTTTGGAATTCATACAAAGAAAAATAAACTAGCATGATGCGGAAAATAAATACTAGTAATACCTTTCTTTGTGAACTTTAATGACCTCTTGATCTTCAACCGTATTCCTCTTCTAACCTCGGACGTTGTGTGGGCAACGATCTTCCGAGATGAGAACCACCAAACACCTTCTTCTTCCTTCTAGGTTTCGGCCACCAAGAGTCCTTCTTGATGGAGAGGTTCGGCCACCACCAATGCTCCAAGGGATGCTAGAGACTAGGCTTCCTTTCTCTCCTTCTTCTCCTTGCTTGATCCGGCCACTAAGAGAACTCCACCAATGAGGAAGTTTCGGCCACAATAAGGAGAGGAGAGAAAAAGAAGAGGCCGGCCACACCCAAGGAGAAAAAGAGAGGAGAAAAATAAAATAGAGTCGCTAGCCATGAAGGCACCTCTACCCCCTTTTTTATATTCCTTGGTCTTGGCAAATAAGGAAATTTTAATAAAAACTTCCTTAATTCCTTTGCCATGAAAAAGAAAATTTATTTTAATTAAAAACAATTTTTTTTCATAATAATTATGGTCGGCCACTTTTAATCCCCAATCAAGGAAAGTTTAATTTACACAAGAATTAAAACTTCCTAATTTGTTTCTGAAAATTTATAAAGAAAAATTTCTCTAATAATTTTTCCCTTCATGGTGGTTTGTAAAAAGGAAATTTTATAAATTAAAATCTTTCTTTTAAATATGTGGATGATTTCCAAAATGGAAAGTTATCTCTAAAAATTAAAATCTCCTTTCAATCTACAAATAAGGAAAGATATCAAATCTTTTCTTAATCTTTTGTAGAAACTAATAAAAGAGAATATTTAATTTTTAAACTCTCTTTTAAATCATGAACATGGTTAAAAAAGGAAAGTTTTGTCAAAATTAAAATCTACCTTTCAATCTACAAATAAGGAAAGATTTCAAATCTTTTCTTAATCTTTTGTATAAAGCTATAAAAGGAAAGATTTAAATTTTAAACTCTCTTTTAAAACCATGGAATCCACATAAGAAAAATTTTAAAAATAAAATTCCTTTTTATTTTAATAGGCCTGGCCACCTAAGCTTGGGTTCTGGCTAGGGCCGGCCACCTCATGAACCCATGAACCATGCCTTTGGTCGGCCCTCGCTTGGACTCCAAGCTAGCTTGGCCGGCCCCTATAGGATGGGTAAGAAGGTGGGTATAGGTGGGTATAGTACTCTATAATTAAGAGACTACGATAGGGACCGAGAGGAGGAATTGATTTTGGTCTCCCGATGAAATTAAGCATCCCGTGTTCGTCCCGAACACATAACTTAATTTCATCAATAATAATTCATTCCACTAAAGAACTATTATTGAACTACCGTACCAATCCCAAATTACATTTTGGGCTCCTTCTTATTATGAGTGTGTTAGTCTCCCTGTGTTTAAGATATCAAATGTCCACTAATTAAATGAGTTACTAACAACTCACTTAATTAATATCTTAGTCCAAGAGTAGTACCACTCAACCTTATCGTCATGTCGGACTAAGTCCACCTGCAGGGTTTAACATGACAATCCTTATGAGCTCCTCTTGGGGTCATTCTCAACCTAAATTATTAGGACACAGTTTCCTTCTATAATCAACAACACACACTATAAGTAATATCATTTCCCAACTTATCGGGCTTATTGATTTATCGAACTAAATCTCACCCATTGATAAATTAAAGAAATAAATATCAAATATATGTGCTTGTTATTATATTAGGATTAAGAGCACACACTTCCATAATAACTGAGTTCTTTGTTCCTTTATAAAGTCAGTATAAAAAGAAACGACCTCTAATGGTCCTACTCAATACACTCTAAGTGTACTAGTGTAATTATATAGTTAAGATAAACTAATACCTAACTACACTATGACCTTTCAATGGTTTGTTCCTTTCCATCTTGGTCGTGAGCTACTATTTATAATTTATAAGGTACTGATAACATGATCCTCTATGTGTGTCATCACACACCATGTTATCTACAATATAAATTAATTGAACAACTACATTTATCATAAATGTAGACATTTGACTAATGCGATTCTTATTTCTAGATAAATGTTTATACCAAAAGCTAGGCTTTTAGTATACATCCTAACAATTATAACTAGTGCTGAGGTGAGAATCTGGAACTCGACCGAGAGATCGTTGGTTGCGAGAACTGTGCTCGCTTATAACTAGCGCTGGGGCGATAATCTAGAGCCCGACTGAGAGGTCGTTGGGCGTGAGAGCTATGCTTGCTTATAACTCGCGCTGGAGCGAGAGTCTAGACCCTAACCGAGAGGTTGTTAGGTGCGAGAGCTATGCTCGCTTATAACTTACGCTGGGGCGAGAGTCTGGAGCCCGACTGAGAGGTCGTTCGTTAAGAGAGTTATGCTCGCTTATAACTCGCTCTGGGATGAAAGTCTGGAGCCCGATCGAGAGGTCGTTGGTCGCGACAGCTGTGCTCGCTTATAACTCACGCTGGGGAGAGAGTCTGGAACGTAACCAAGAGGTCATCATCACGAGAGCTGTGCTCACTTATAACTTGCACTGGGTGAGAGTCTGGAACCCAACCAATAGATCGTGGATTGCGAGAGCTGTGCTTGCTTATAACTCACACTGGGCAAGAGTGTGGAACTCGACCGAGAGGTCATTGGTCGCAAGAGTTGTGCTTGCTAATAACTTGCACTAATGTGAGAGTTTGGAACCCAACGGAGAGGTTGTTGGTCATGAGAGCTATGCTCGCTTATAACTCGTACCGGGGCGAGAGTCTAGAACCCGACTGAGAGGTCGTTGGTCGTGAGAGCTATGCTCGCTTATAACTCTCACTAGAGCGAGAGTTTTGAATCCGACCGAGAGGTTGTTGGTCGCGAGAGCTGTGCTCACTTATAACTCGCACTGGGGAGAGAGTCTGGAACCCGACTAAGAGGTCATTGGTTGCGAAAGTTGTGCTTGCTTATAACTCACACTAGGGCAAGAGTCTGGAGTCTTACTGAGAGGTCGTTGCTGATCAAAGAAAGCACGCCCGCAGACTTGACCTCCACGACCTTTGTGGAGACATGTGAACAAGATTTCCATCGCATAATCTGGTATTGGCCAAATTTAAATCTCACTCCTGTTCCGAGGCTGGGGTGAGGCGCCAAATCATGACCAACATTTCCTACCGTCATCTACTCCTTTTCCTAATGTTGCCGCATAGAATTGTCGGTCGTCGAGGCATGGTGCCAATGACCCCATATCAGCTTTATGATTTCCCCGTCTTTTCCATCATAAATATCATTTCATAAGAAGATGACACGTGTCTAACTGACTCCTTTTGATACGACGCCTGACGCATGCTTTCTACATGGGACTCGATAGTGCTCCCTTTCTTTTGATCCGACGACTATCTTTCACAATGTCGTTTCGACTGACCGGCTCACTTCCCTACGTCACTTGGTGGTTTTAATTTAAAACCCTAAAGGCATTGAGCGATTGTTCATTGACGCTTCTCCTTCTCCAAACTTCCTTCTCCTTCTCTTCTTGTTTGTGTTAACCTTCGTGCGCTCCCTTTGTAAGTGTTCGTTTTCCCTTTTCACTTGCTCTTGCATTTTTTGATTATGGCCGAAGAAACCTTAGTCCCCTGGTATGCCTTCTTCTGCTATGATTTTGATAGGAGTGATCTTAGGTTAGTGCAATCTAGCTTGAAGCTTTCTGAAGCCTACAACCTTCGCATCCCTAGGCCTAACAACCACCCTTGTTATCCGCCTCCCGACTTTGTTACCTTCTTCAAAGACCATCTTCTTGGCAGCTTGCGATTCCCCATCCCTCTTTTCTTTTCAGAGTTGAGTCAATATTTTTGTATCCCTTTGTCTCAATTTACTCCCAATGCCTTCTCCAAAGCCGGAGTGGAAAGAGAAGTATTTCTTCCTTAGATTCTCTTATGTCGTAGTGTGTCCCACTGGGCGCCAGTCAGTCCTTCCTTCTATGCCCTTTCTCGGGGACTTTCACTCAGACCCAACATTTATAGAGGCATCGATACAACTAGCGGGCTGGCATTTTGATCTGCGCGTGCTACTGTCGGAGGACGTTTTGTTCCTATTTGGGTTAAGCTTCATTCCTTTGGAGTTACCACACTTTCTGGGTAAGTACCACTACTGCCTTAGCTTGCTTTTGCCTTCTCACTTTGACCTCTATTTCACCGTAGTGGACACTCTTGCCCGGGCGTCTTTGACTAGGCCTCTCCGACTGAGTGCCTTGGAAATAAATCGTCGGGGGCGAATAATCCTGGGCGAGCAGGCAGCTCACCCACCGCTTTGATTGCTTCCCTGACGGCCTCGGCTGCTTCTACCTCTCGTTATTCTGCCCCTCAAGCGACTCGACCTATTTGTTCCTTTCCTAACCCTGCTTGACAAACTCCGCTTGTTCCTCCTGCTCATCGCTCCATGACCCTAGAAGAGGCGTCAGATTTAGATGAGTAGCCGCTTACGCATTAGAAGAGATTCAGACCTACTAGGGCATCCTCTATGACCCAAATGCCCAAGCTAACCTTAGCCTCCGTTCCAGAACCAGGACCCTTGGGCAGCTCTACCATTCCCTCGGGATTCGAATGGAGCCTGACCGAGGGAAAGCCCTGGTCAAGAGAGAAGAGAGCACTCCAGAGAGGCGATCTCCGCCAGCTGCCCTAGATGGGCCTTCCTCCTCCCGACCTACTCCTAGCAGGACTGCTCCTAAATCCTCTAAGTCTCAGCTGTTTCACTTTTATTCCACTGTGCCTTCCCAGTGGGAACTGTATCATGCCCGCCCCTTCCCCGCTAGATCAGTCGTGTTGCGAGGGTTGCTAGTAGATGCTTGGATGGAGTCTATGGTGTTGGTACCCTAAGGTAGTTTTGATGTGATCAAATAAGTAAGGTTAGGTCATGTTATGTTTAACCTTGTGTCTAAGTGTACAAAAACTTAGGAGCACAGGATGTCGAGCAAAAGACGCAGCTAGCGAGATGGATGACACGGGAGAGAGCCAACGGGCTCGGTGCGTCTGAGGGATGAGGTGCTGTGGAAGAGTACGCAGGCGGATGAGAAGGAGGCGCGCGACGTTTCCGAGGGACGAGAAGCCGGAACGGAAGCTTGCTCGAGAAGGCCGGAAGTTGGGTTCGGGTGAGCCCTATTCCAGATGGCCGAGATCATTTAAGCGAGTGGAGCCGGAGCAGAAGACCCGGGTTGATGTAAGGGGAACTGGAGCAGAAGACCCGGACGGAAATAAGTCAACTATATTGACTTTTTTTTGGTCCGGTCGCCCAGACCAGGTCGAGGACTCCGGGCACCCGGAACCCTTCCTGGGTGCCCATAATCCAAATTTTATCAACAACAACGTGGCTTTTGACCGTTGCATTGGGGATATAATTATATCCCACTCCAGGTGCTTGGAACCCTTCCAAGCACCCCGAGCAGGGCTATATAAGCAGCCCTGCTCCCATAAGCTAACAATAACTAGAAATATCCAAACAACACTTGTGCGCTTTTCCTTTTCTGTTCAGCTTCGTCTTTTTGTGTGTTCATTGTTGTAAAGAGGCTTCTTCACCTAAAGGAGTTTTTTTAGTGCGCTTTAACTTCCTTGGATTAACAACCTCCCCTGTTGTAACTAAGTAAATTCTCGGTGCCTCTTTCTTTTAAGTTTCTTTATTATTCTTTTATGCAAGTGTTATATTAAGTTATAAGTTTGAGGAAGGTATTTTTGTTTATTTTTGTGCAGGGGATATTCACCCCCCTCTCTAACCGGTCATGAGTCAGAACACTTCAAGAGGACTAACCTCCTATCGAAGCACCAAATCGATGGCCGGATCGAGCATATACCCACCGAAGTACGAGGGGGAGTTCGCTAGCTGGAAAAATAGAATACAGGTATTCTTTAATATCGATTTTGAATTACTTTTAATAATGAAGTTCGGTTTTGTAGCGTCGGAAGGTAAGGAAGAATACCAGTGGACAAAAAAAGAGCAAGCCAACTATATGGCAAACGGTAAAGCAGAGTTCCAACTTCTGAGTGTCCTACTACCACAAGAAGTCAACCTGATCAGTGCCTACAACTCAGCAAATGAACTTTGGGAGAAGTTCCTTGAGCTACACGAAGGGGCGTCCGAAGCTAAGCTCGTGAGACGAGATATGCTAAGGAACCAGCTGAGTAACATAAAATTGGAAGCAGAAGAAACCGTTGCACATCTTCACTCGAGAATGAAGGAACTAATCACCAGACTCATGAATCTCGGAGAAAAGGTAAGCAATCGAGATTCGCTAAGGTACGCGCTTAATGCATTTCCTAGAACTACAGAGTGTGCATCATTAGTAGATGCTTACTATATATCTAAAGATTTAGAATTTGTTACCTTAAAAGAAATGTTTTCAACATTTGAAGTCCATGAAACGAGATGTGTAGATCTGAAGAAGGAGTTGAAGCATAACGTTGCTTTTAAAGCAAGGATGGACGAACAAGATTCAGAATCCTCTCTCGAGGATGAAGAAATAGCAATGATGGTAAGGTGATTTAAAAAATTAGTTAAATCTAGAAAAACTAACCATCTGCAGGGTGGAAAGAAAAGAACAATCAGATGCTACCACTACAACGAAGAAGGGCACGTTAAAGACAACTTCCCTAAGTTAAAGATCAAGGACAAGGACAAAGGAAAGAACAAGAAGCCTGTCCAATCAAACAAATACAAGACTCTAAAGGCGACATAGGATCAAACGTCGTCCAAATCAGAAATTGAAGCCATCACAGGACTTGCGTTAGTGGCAAGTCATTAAGAAGACGAATACGAAGCAAGCTCATCCGAAATAAGCATCAAGAACATCGATGAAGGGGGAGCGACATCAGGAGAAAGCAGCAGTTCAGGGGGAGCTACGGATAACGAGATCGACAAGATAAGTCAGGTACGATCTCTTCCTCCCGATAAGTTATTAAATTTGTTAAATTATAATCTAAAGACTATTGCAAACTAGTGAAAGAAAATAAAGAATTAAAGTTAATTCTAGCCAAATCCTGTCTATTAGAAGATTTTGAAAAATTAAAATTAGAAAATGATAAATTGAAAATACAAGTAGAAGAATTGAAAAATTGTGCATGCTTGAATGTGAAAAATCAAAATATTAGGAAATATAATAATTTGAATTAGTATTTTAATTACCACAAGGTACAAATTAGAAAAATTTCTCAGAAAGATATTCCTAAGAGATTTCTAATTAATCCATTTGGAAGGAACCTATATTGGGTTCCCAAATCTTGTATAAATTGAACTTTAATTAGACTTAGGGCTTTCAGCGAGAAAATTAAATTTTTTATTTCCTTAAGAGGATTTGTATAGAAAGTGATTGTTGATCCAATAACCAAGAAAACCTAGTGTCTCGCCACAGTATGGAAGTCAATTAATGAAATAAAATATTTAATTGACTAACTGATAAATTATGCTCTAAATAGTTACTCAAAACATTTTTTCTAGTGTTTTAACTTAGATTTTTTTTTAAAAAAAACTTAAAGTTTTTTTAAATTATTTGTCTATCAAAGTTTCTTTTGGAAGTATCAACTTTACTTTATCAAAATTATTTACGTTGCAAATTATTTTCAAATTTTTTCAAAATTTTAAAAAACTTGATAAGTTTTTTTAAAATAAGAGTTTCTTATATATAACTGAAAAAACTTCTAATTTTTTGAAAAGTTACCCTTAGATTTTTTGAGGTACTCCATTTTTTATGTGATCAAAGGTGGAGAAGGGAAGATCAAGTCTAGGGGAGGTAGTAGTTTAAATTTTTAAAATTTTTGCATTTTTTCATTTTAATTGTAAATTTATTACCTTACCTTTATGTTAGTTTACCCTAACTTAACTTGGGTTGCTCACATCAAAAAGGGAGAGATTGTTGGTACCCAAGGTAGTTTTGATGTGATCAAACAAGTTGGGTTAGGTCATGTTGTATTTAACCTTGTGTCTAAGTGTATAGGAACTTAGGAGCACAGGGTGTCAAGTAAAAGACGCAGCTAGTGAGAAGGACAGCACGGGAGAGAGTTGACGGGCTCAGTGCATTTGAGGGACTAGGTGATGTGGAAGAGTGTAGGATCGAGAAGCGCTAGAGGGGGGGGGGGGGGGGGGAATAACGCTCGCGGCTTTCACACTTTTCGAATTCGTACGAGTAAAAACAAACGCAGCAGAATTAAAGAACAAGCAGATGAACATAGTGGATTTACTTCGTTCGGAGCCTGTGACGACTCCTACTCGAAGGCCCGCTATCCTTGATCGCTTTCCGTGGGCAACAACTATAAGCACGAGAATTATTACAATCTACGTACAAATTTAAAAAGTAATTAAACATACCGACAACACTTAGAAAATATGAATTCTGGAGCTCAAGGTCGTCGGAAAGGTGTCACAGCACTTCGGGAACCTTTCGTTAGCAGCTAATCACGTATAGTGATTGCTTGGAGTTCTTGTTCTGAGCTGCTGGTTGAGATCCCTTATAAAGGGTGTTCAAGGCGCCTTCTACTGTTCACCAAGGCGCCTTGAATGAGCCGAGTCAGCCGCGGAGATAAGGGCTGAACTGGTCGAACCTTATCAGGTTCAAGGCGCCTTTAGCCTCTCCAAGGCGCCTTCATCAAGCTGTCCAAGGAGCCTTGGCTTCCTTCAAGGCGCCTCCAAGCTTGCTTCGCAGCCAGTTCAGGTTTTGCACCCGAGGCGCCTCCAAGCTCCATGGAAGCGCCTCGGTACTGTTCATCCGAGGCTAATTTTATACTTTGGTCCTTGCAACATATGTTAAACACAAAAATACCCTGCAGCACAAAGTTAGCTCATAACACATAAGTGATAGTATAAAAGTGAAAGTTTGACAGTCTCCGGACTGTCCGAGTCTGACTTCGAGTTTCCAATCGGAAACCCTAGGTCGACCCAATGCCTACTGTTCCCTCTGCGGGGAACGCGTCCTCACCTACTCCACTCAGGAGATTTACCTGCTGCTAGTGCGATCCTCTAGATCGAATGGACTTTTGCTCAGCACTCGAAGCTTCTGGACTTTTTGCTGGATATCCGCTTCCCGGCTAGTCCAGTCTTTCACCTAGTTCGCGACACCAGGACTTTCCACCTAGGGTTACCACCCCCTAGGACTTTTGCCTGAAGCCTTCGACCTGTCAAGACTTTTCGCATAGGGTTACCACCCCCTATGACCTAGGGTTACCACCCCCTAGGGTTTTTACCTTGCCTAACCACAGTTAGGTCTTTTCCTGAAACGCTTAACAGATTTGTTAGATCACTAAACATCTTAACTTTGAATCCTTTGCCATTATCAAAATATGAGTTCGATCATCAGATGCTTCCCGCACCAACAATCTCCCCCTTTTTGATTATGGAAACTCAAATTCAAAGTTAAGTAATCAGATATGCAAGAAAAGCAAGCATAAAGAAAATATTGTTAAGGCGAGCAAAAATGATCTTGTAAAGCTCCCCCTTAACTATTACTCCCCCTTTCAATAATATTTTGCGATTAATTTTGAATTGGCTACTCTCCCCCTTTGCCATATATCAAAAATAAGTAATGGAATACTTAGCTTTGGTAGAACAGAAATAATAAATAATGTAATACTTAACTAAGTGAAACAGGGATCTTAGGCTAAGTGACACAAAATAAGTAACTGAGATTGACTTAGCTTAATGTTGAAAACACCTTTTAAACACCTTTTAAAAAATATTCTTCAAATTTGACTAAAGTATTTGCTAAGAGATTTGAAGTCACTTAGCTAAGTCTTTTGCAACTGTTTTAGTTAAAAACATTGAATTTTTTTTTTGGAGGAGTCTTAACGGATAATTTTGAAAAGATATAAGAGTGAAAAGACAAAAAAAATGAACAAGTGAACCTAATTTCTTTTTGAAAGAAATACCAAAACTACTTTTCATTTTCGAATTTGTGAATGAAAATATGAGTCAAAAGAGAAGTTTTGGAACTAAATGATTTTTGAAAGAAAATTTTGAAAGCTACTTTTGCTTAGGAGAAATTTTTAAAGTTTGCAAAAATATGCTTTTTTAATACTTTTAAGTAACGAATGATTCTGTGAGAAGCCTTAGCTTAAAAAGTTTTAAAAAATGAAAGTTGCTAGGTCTTTTGCAAACATTGAATTTCGAAAATATAGCTTAAGTAAAAAAACTTAGCTTAACTTGAATAATTTGATTTTGAAAATAGGGGTAAAATTAAGAACTTGTGAATATTTAGAACAAAGAGGGAGTAGCTAAAAATTGAGGTTAATTAATCAGTTGGTCCTTAAGTCCAAGCATGAGTCAAATTAAAGAAATTTTAAATTATCGAATATGATTTGGTCAGGTATCAAAGCCCTAAAGTAGAAGCATGTTTAACCTTAATAGATCTATTTCCTTCATCAACTGTAATAATTTGAAAACAACACCTTATGCTCCCCCTTTCATTCATTATGTTTAAGTTCTAATTCTTAACTTTGATTTTTCTCTCCCCCTTTGACATAAATCAAAAAGAACACTCAAGAAGAGAGAAAAAAATATGTATGCTATTTAATTTTAAGCTCCCCCTGAAGGGTAGCAAAAAGAAGTTATAGATATTTAGCTAAGTTTTTGAAAATAATAGTTTTGTCAAGTATTTTGCCAAAAAAAGACTTAGCTTTTGTAAAGAATTGTTTTTTTTTAATTCTATTTCAATTGAAATTGATATTGTGACGTAAGTTTGAGTTTAAACATTTAAAGTTTTGAAGGTTTCAATCAATTAAATTTGAAATCATAATTTGAAATTTGAATATGATTTAAAAACTATAATTTTATAGACAGTGATTATACATTTAATGCTTTGAATATTTCGAAATGATTGTTAAGGAATTTTTCAAATAAATTTTGGAAATGATTTAAAGGATTTTTTAAATATATTTTTTAAATGATTTTTAAAGGATTTTTGAAATAATTTTGAAATTAAATTTCAAAGGATTTTTAAAATAATTTTGAAATTAATTTTCAACGGATTTTTCAAATAATTTTGAAATTAATTTTCAAAGAGTTTTTCAAATAATTTTGAAATTAATTTTCAAAGGAAAATAATTTTGAAATTAATTTTCAAAGGATTTTTCAAATAATTTTGAAATTAATTTTCAAAGGAAAATAATTTTAAATAATTTTGAAAATGATTTTTAAAGGATTTTTCAAATAATTTTGAAATTAATTTTCAAAGGATTTTTCAAATAATTTTGAAATTATTTTTCAAAGGATTTTTCAAATAATTTTGAAATTAATTTTCAAAGGAAAATAATTTTAAATAATTTTGAAAATAATTTTTAAAGGATTTTTCAAATAATTTTGAAATTAATTTTCAAAGGATTTTTCAAATAATTTTAAAATTAATTTTCAAGGAGTTTTTCAAATAATTTTCAATAGATTTGAATTTTAATTTGATTTTATTTTTGTTTAATCTGATTTGATGTTTTAGTCCTTAGTCATCTCACCCGATCTAAATTTCAAATCAGGGAATCCTATAATTTTTGTGAGATGATTTATGGTTCAATTTTAGGGTTTGGTTTAACTTTGTGTTAGATTCGGGTTTAGCTTTGGGTTCAACAAGTAGGCATTCTTTGGATAAACTTCTAGGCTATGGTGAGTCACAAGGACCTCATTTAAGTAACCATACCTTCGAGGTTTTTCAAATAGTCCTACCCATTGAACTTAGTACAAAACCTTGGTCTAACTAGTTAGGATCCATTTAAGGGTAGCTTCGGTCAGTTCCACTTGGCCAAATGCTCCAGGTCGAAACCATATATTCCTAGACATGCAATGCCCAAGCTTCCCCAACGTACTATCATCCAAAAACTTCACCAGTACTGTGAGTCAAGTTAAACCTAGCCCTTTTTATTCTAACCCTATTTACCCTGCCGGGTAGGTAAAGTTCGATTACCCTGTCGGGTAGATTAAGTTTGGTTACCCAGTCGGGTAGTTTAGTTCGGGGTGCCAGCTATTCTGGATCCTCCTTCTATAAGTTTACTTTAGATTTGAATTTTGAATTTTGGATTTCGAATTTTGAATTTTGAATTTTGAATTTTGAATTTAATTTTTAATTTTTAATTTTTAATTTTTGATTTAATTTCGAATTTTGAATTTTAAAATTTTAATTTAATTTCGAATTTTGAATTTTAAATTTAATTTCGATTTTTTTTAAATTTTAAATTTAATTTCGAATTTTGAATTGAATTATGTTCGATTTATTAAAATTATTTTTTCTTTGCTCCCCCTGGATCATAGCCTCGATATGGTCTATCGAGGTAGTGTATTTGATCCTTCGGGATCCAATATTGTCCAAGTCCAACTTGATTAATCAAGTTTGACTTGGGGACCCATGCTTTAACTATGGTTTTATTATTTCTATTTACTAAAGATAGATATGATTTGTATTTTGTTTTGGTCTTAAATCCAAGTCCGGCTTTGTTGTAAATGGCTCGTTGTTTTCCAAGAATCAGATCCAGATTCTTGGAACCCATGGTAAACTGTTCCAACGTGTTCTTGAGTTCTTTAATTTGAGTTTTCAAATTAGAATTTTCTTCCTCAAGTTGTTGGATTTGAGTTGAACTTCCAATTTGAACTGGTTCATTTAAAGAACTTAAGTCAGTCGCTTCCTTAAGGGTTGTTACCTCCTTTTGGAGCGATTTGACCCGGACGTTGGATTTGGCCAACTTCTTTAGTAAATAAGGAACTAAATTTCTTAAGTCATCTAATTGAGTTTCGGCAAGTAAGACACTTATAGTGGGGTTCGGTCCTTCGGAAACGGATGCAGATCCGTGGCTTCGCTTGGACTCAGTTTTCGACTCGCTCTCGGTTTCTGAATCGGACTCGAACTCAGACTCAATTTCAACAACATGTGCTAGTACTGGTAGAGCGAGAAGGCTTGCTTGCTCTTCTTCATCCATTTCAGATTCGTCTGATGACTCGGACCAGGTTGCTTTCAACACCTTCCTCCTTCGTTGCTTCTGATTTGGACAGTCCGGCTTGTAGTGCCCTTCTGGTTACAGCCGTAGCAAGTGACTCCACTCTTGCCCTTCATGTTCATTCGAGTCATCTTTTTTAGTTTGAGTCTCTTTTGTACGCGCCTTACTAGATCGAAAATAGCTTTGTCGTCTTCATCGTCTGAGTCGAGTTCATCTTCCGACTCTGGTTCGGTTCTTCGTCGTGTTCTCGGTTTGCGCGTTCGACTGGTACCTGTAACCAAAGCAACCCCCTTCTCAGTTGGCTGTGCATTAGTCTGCTCATGTAATTCAAACTCACAGAATAATTCATCTAATTTTATTGAAGACAAATCCTTGGAGACTTTGTAGGCATCTACCATTGATGCCCACAATGTACTCCTCGGAAATGAATTTAATGCGTACCTTATGACGTCCCGATTCTCTACCTTTTGCCCTATTCCGTGGAGAGAGTTGAGGATGTCTTGAATTCTTGCGTGTAGAGAGCTTGTCGTCTCACCTTCCTGCATTTTCAGATTATATAGTTTATTAAGTAGTAAATCATGTTTACTCACCTTTGTGTCGGAGGTTCCCTCGTGAAGTTCAATCAGCTTTTCCCAAAGCTCCTTTGCTGATGAGAATGAACCAACTCTATTGAGCTCCTCTTTGGTCAGTCCACGCTGGAGGGTGCAGGTAGCTCTGGCGTTGGATTCCACTTTCTTGATGAGGGAGGGTTCCCAGTCTTCGCAGGAAGTAGGTTTGCCATCAGTGTCAGTCGGTAGTTGTAATCTAGTTCGGATGATCATTCACATCTCGAACTGGATCTTTAGAAATGTCTCCATCCGTCCCTTCCAGTACCCGAAATCTTCTCCGGAGAAGAGCGGGGGACGGACAGTGCTGAAACCCTCTTGTTGGGCCATTGAGAGAATATGCAAAAAGGAATAGACAAAAAATATATCCCAAGACTATATCTTGGATTAGCAGTGCGGGAGTAAAGACTTGAAAAGAGAACTAACTTGAGTGGTGGTGCACCAACCTCGAGCGAAATTGATGTGAATGAACGAAAAAAAACTGGAATATAGTAATAGTACTAATTTCAGTTGACTCCGAAAAATTTAAAACACCGCAAAAAAATTGCGTGATTGGTGGTTGCACCAGATCAACGCTACCCCGCTCTGATACCAATTGTAGGATCGAGAAGTGCTAGAGGGGGGGTGAATAGCGCTCGCGGCTTTCACACTTTTCGAATTCGTACAAGTAAAAACAAACACAGCGGAATTAAAGAACAAGCAGATGAACACAGTGGATTTATTTCGTTCGAAGCCTGTGATGACTCCTACTTGAAGGCCCGGGATCCTTGATCGCTTTCCGTGGGCAACAACTATAAGCACGAGAATTATTACAATCTACGTACAAATTAAAACAGTAATTAAAAATACCGACAATACTTAGAAAATATGAATTCTGGAGCTCAGGGTCGTCAGAAAGTAGACGCAGCACTTCGGGAACCTTTCGTTAGCATCTAATCACATATAGGGATCGCTTGGAGTTCTTGTTCTGAGCTGCTGGTCGAAATCCCTTATAAAGGGTGTTCAAGGCGCCTTCTACTGTTTACCAAGGCGCCTTGAATGAGCCGAGTCAGCCGCGGAGATAAGGGCTGAACTGGTCGAACCTTATCAGGTTCAAGGCGCCTTCAGCCTATCCAAGGCGCCTTCATCAAGCTGTCCAAGGAGCCTTGGCTTCCTTTAAGGCGCCTCTAAGCTTGCTTCGCAGCTAGTTCAGGTTTTTCTCTATGGAGGCGCCTCGGTACTGTTCATCCGAGGCTAATTTTGCACTTTGGTCCCTGCAAGATATGTTAAACACAAAAATACCCTGCAGCACAAAGTTAGCTCATAACACATAAGTGATAGTATAAAAGTGAAAGTTTGACAGTCTCTGGACTGTCCGAGTTTGACTTCGGGTTTCCAACCGGAAACCCTAGGTCGACCCGACGCCTACTGTTCCTTCTGTGAGGAACGCATCCTAACCTACTCCACTCAGGAGATTTACCTGCTGCTAGTGCGATCCTCCAGATTGACTGGACTTTTGCTCAGCACTCGAAGCTTCCGGACTTTCTGCTGGACATCCGCTTCCCGGCTAGTCCAGTCTTTCACCTGGTTCGCGACACCAGGACTTTCCACCTAGGGTTACCACCCCCTAGGACTTTTGCCTGAAGCCTTCGACCTGTCAAGACTTTCCGCATAGGGTTACCACCCCCTATGACCTAGGGTTACCACCCCCTAGGATTTTTACCTTGCCTAACCACAGTTAGGTCTTTTCCTGAAACGCTTAACAAATTTGTTAGATCACTAAACATCTTAACTTTAAATCCTTTGCCATTATCAAAATATGAGTTCGATCATCGGATGCTTCCCGCACCAACAAAGAGTACATGGGTGGACGAGAAGGAGGCATGCGGCGTTTCCGAGGGACGAGAAGCCGGAGCGGAAGTCTGCTCGAGAAGGTCGGAAGTTGGGTTCGGGGGAGCCCTATTCCGGATGGCTGAGATCACCCAAGCGAATGGAGTTGGAGCGGAAGACCCGGACTGAGACGAATGGAACCAGAGCGGAAGACCTGGACGAAAAAAGTCAACTATGTTGACATTTTTGGTCCAGGCACCCGAAACCCTTTCGGGCACCCAGAACCCTTCTTGGGCGTCCGAAACCCAAATTTTATCAATAGCTGCGTGACTTTTGACCATTGCATTGGGGATAGAATTTTATCCCACTCCAGGCACCTAGAATTTTTCCAGGCACCCCGAGCAGGGCTATATAAGCAGCCCCGCTCCCAGAAACTAACAATAACTAGAAATATCCAAACAACACTTGTGCACTTTTTCTTTTCTATTCAGCTTCGTCTTTTTGTGCTTTCATTACTGTAAAGAGGCTTCTCCACCTAAAGGAAATTTTTTAATGTGCTTTAACTTCCTTGGATTAACAACCTCCCTGGTTATAACCAAGTAAATTCTCTGTGCCTCTTTCTTTTTTGTTTCTTTATTATTCTTTTATGCAAGTGTTATATTAAGTTATAAGTTTGAGGAAGGTATTTTTGTTTATTTTTGTGCAAGGGTTATTCACCCCCCCTCTAACCGGCCGCCAAGGGTCCTAACATATGGAGAAGATAGACACCAGTGTGTTTTTCGTCCAAGTAGATGTATTCTCTGAAGATGCTATTGCGGTAAGTCTTCAACTTCTTTTGTTGCCTTTCTCTTCCAATCTTGACTGACCTTCTCTTTGGCTAGTTCTTCGCCGCAGGGTTACGTTTGAGCCAGCTAGCCATAGACACGTATCGGTAGAATAAAATCTTGAAAGATCATGTTGCTGACATGGAATCCCATCCCTCCAACTCCATTCCAGTAGTGCGCCAACTGAAGGCGGAGGTAGAGTCTTTGAAAAAGTTGAATGCAGCCTAGGAATAAACCCTCAATGAGGCTCTACGGGTGGATAGTCTCTTACAGGATGATAAGAAGAAACTTGAAGTCCTCCACTAAACGGCCGATGCCAAATATCAGGAGGAGCTTGCCCTTAAGGAGAAGGCATTGTTGGAGCTGGCCAGGCAAGCCATCGCCTTGGACAACCTTAAGCTTTTGATTAAGAAAGAGATGAACTATTGGGCTAAAGAACTCAATTCTAAAGACTTTCTCCTTATGGACTATCAAAAAGATTTGGAATCCCAGGTCATCGAACTGGGTTTCTCATAGACAAAGCTAGCTTAAGCCCAATCTGACTTATCCAACTCAACCGTCACCCTGGAAGCCTATAAGGCTAGGGAGAGCAATCACATTGGGACTGGTCGAGAAGAGTACTTGCGCTCTTCAGAGTTTGGTTCCCAAGTAGGAGACCACTTTATCCAGCCGCTCGCCTATGGAGCAGTAGGAGCAGTCCGACAACTTAGAGAAGGAGGGTACCTATTATCTGACCCCCTGGAGGACTTCCTAAACCACCATCAGATCATTAAAGAAATGTCCGATGATGTTTTTTTTGAAGTTCAAATAATTCTCTGTCTAGTACATCTATTGTTTATTTACCTCCACTGGTTATAAAAGCTTGTTTTTGGCTCCTACGTCCCTGCTCTCTACTCATGCCTCATGGCTTTTCCATAGATTAGATCCCGTCACGAGGTTGCTCTCTAGCTCGGGTCATTAAGTGAGAGTGATTGGGGAACCCTGCTCCCTGCTCATGCCTCACCATTTTTCTATAGGCTAGACCCCTTCATGAGAATGCTTTCTAGCTCGGGTCATTGAGTGAGCGTGAGTGGGGCAGAAATTGGTATGCTAAGAGTCACATGAGCTAATTGTGAATGAGATTTTTAGATCCCTGCTTAACTAGGCTCGGGCAGTCAGCCGAGGTCTAGAGGAGCTCTACTTGTGGCTTGCACAAGGAGAGGGGTATTAGGACCCAACCAGGTCCTGTGAGTTGAGGACTTCAGGAGTACCTCGATTTTGTGACTCTCCAGAAGGCTTCAAGCATAATCCTAGTAGGATTCTCCCGACTGGGCCTCTTGTGCATATGCCAGTAGTGCTTACTCCCCGACCTTGGATCTTTCTCTCAAACAAAAGTCCATACAAAGAATGACACATTTAGGCACGGTAAGGCTGAAGGTAATTAGCACTCCACGGGCGGTCCAATTTTCTACCCTGAGCATCCTACAGGTAATAGGGATCTGACGCGATCTTTTTAATGATCTTATATGGACTGCCCCACTGAGGTGCCAGCTTAGTTACTTTTCCCACCGACTTTATCCTTTTCCATACCAAATCCCCTTCTCTGAAGAAGCGGGGATCACTTTCCTATAGTAGTTTTACCGCATCCGTTGTCTATACGTGGTTAACTGGACGGTCGTTCTCTCTCTCTGGTCTCACTGATAAGATCCAGCTCTAAAAGTTGTCGCTCAATATTATCAGGGTCGTATAGTAGGTGATAGATGAATGAGACCCCGACCTCGATTGACATGACTTCTTTGTTATTATAAATGAGATGAAATGGAGAGAGCCCCGTGCTTTCTTATGGAGTCGTTTGGTACGCCCAAAGGATGCTGGGGAGCTCTTCGACCCAATCACCGCCGACGTGGTCCATCTTGAGCCCCCTGACTATCTTTCTATTAGTGACCTCGGTCTATCCATTACTTTGAGGATACTCCATGGAAGTGAAGGTCTGGGTTATACCAAACCCTTGACACCATTCCTGAATCTTGCGCCCTTAAAACTATCGCCCATTGTCTGAGACCAGTTTGTGCGGGATTCCAAATCGACATAGGATATTTGTCCATAGGAATTGGATGACCACTCTCTCAGTAATCCTGGCCAGGGCCTCTGCCTCCATCCACTTGGAAAAATAATTTACCGCTATGAGCAGGAATCACTTTTAAGCTGGGGCCATAGGGAATGACCTTATAAAATCCATGCCCCATTAATCAAATGGACAAGAGAGTATAGAGGTCTTCAAAATCTCGGTCGACCGATGGGACAAGTTCTGATGCTTCTGGCAAGAGAGACAAGTGACCACTAACTGCTGGGCATCTCTCTCCATGGTGGGCTAGAAATATTCGGCTAACAATACTTTGTGAGCTAGCGTCCTTCCTCCCACATGATTGCCACAACATCCTTGGTAAATTTCTTGCAGAGTATACTCTGCCTCATCCGGGACTAGACGCTTGAGTAATGGATGAGAGAATGCTCACTTATACAACTGATCCCCGATTAGTGTATAGGCATGAGCTCTCTTCTTTGTCAATCTTATTGCTTCAGCATCGGTTGGTAAGACACCTCGCTGATGATATAGGATTATTGGGGCTCTTCAGTCAATTGGCTCTTCCAAGTTATTCTGCAAGTCGATATGAGCTATTAGGAAACTGTAGGCTATCAACTTATCTAGGACCAAAGTAGTCAAAGAGATGGTCATTCTGACTAATTCATCTTCCCTTTGATTGTCTCCCCAGAGAGTTTTAGTTATTGTGACTTTCTCAAAACCTTCCTTCATTTTCTCATACGCTTGTCTATAAAGCTGTAGCTTCTCAGTATTGACCTCAAAGTTGCCAACAACTTGCTGAACTACCAACTGGAAATTTGAGTGAATGATTACTCGTGTAGCCCCTACGTGCCAAGCTGCTTGTAATCCAGCTAGTAACGCTTTATATTCTGCTTCATTGTTGGTAGCTCAGAAATTTAAACGAACGACTAGTTGTCTGAAATCTTCTTGAGGGAATATAAGGAGTATCCCCATTCCAATCCCTTGTTGATTGGACAATCCATCTACATATATCTTCTATGTTCCTTCAGAATCATGCTGATGGATTTTCATCAGAAAGTCAGTCAGGGCTTGTGTTTGATTGCTGTCCAGGGTTGGTACCATATATCATACTCTCCCAACTCAGTTGTGTTGGTTGCTACTTGGAATATAGTACCGGTTCCATTGTACAAAAATTTTTGTACAAGTGTCGAACCCTTTCTAACAACCTATTGTGCTCTTTAGAAATTAAACTTGGATCGCAAACAGAACTTAACATTATTGATTCCAAGTTTAACTTATCTGTTCTTAATGGTTCGACTTGGATCACAAGCAGAACTTTACACTATTGATCCAAGTTCAACTTATGTTACATAGTTAATTAAATATTTATTTTTGAGATTGATTTCTAGGACAAACGTGGCGAGGCACTAGGCCTTCTTTGGTATGGGAGCATCCACCACTGCCTAGTCAAAACCTTTCAAAGAAATTCAATATTCAATCCCCTCATAATAACATTAGGTTTAACCAAAAAGAACAATTGAATCACAAGATCGAAAAAGAAAAAGAAACACCAAGTGAAACATAAATTTGAAACCTAGAATCTCTAGCCTCTTGTGTTTGGAATTCATACAAAGAAAAACTAGTATGATGCAGAAAATAATTACTAGTTATACCTTTCTTTGTAAACAACGACCTCTTGATCTTCTATCGTATTCCTCTCCTTATCCCGGACGTTGTATGGGCAACGATCTACCGAGATGAGTACCACCCAAGCACCTTCTTCTTCCTTCCAAGTTTCGGCCACCAAAAACTCCTCCAAAGATAAAGAAGTTCGGCCACCACCAAGCTCCAAGGGATGCTAGAAATATCGCTTCCTTTCTCTCCTTCTTCTCCAAGCAAGATCTGACCACCAAGAGCTCCTAGAGATGTTGATGTCGCCGACCACTTAAGAAGAAGAGAAGAGGAAAAACAATGGAGAGAGGGCCGACCACCACCAAGGAAAAAGGAGAAGAGGAATAAGAGAAGTTGTGTCTCATGAAGGCACCTCTACCCCTTCTTTTATATCCTTGGTCATGACAAATAAATAAATTTAATTATAATTAAAACTTCATTATTTTCCTTGCCATTGGTTAATAAAGAAATTTTAATTAAAAATCCCTTTTAAACCTTATCATGGTCGACCCCTTACATGCCCTCCAAATAAGGAAAGTTTTGAACAACAATTAAAACTTCCTTATTTACTTCTAGAAAATTTTAAAAATAAAATTTCCTCTTTTGAATCCCTTCATGGTTGGTTATAAAATGAAACTTTTATAAATTAAAATATCTCTTTTAAAATATGTGGATGGTTACAAAAAAGGAAAGTTTTTGCCAAAATTAAAATCTTCTTTCAAACTACAAATAAGGAAAGATATCAAACCTTTCTCTTAATCTTTTGTATAAAGCTATAAAAAAGAAAGATTTAAATTTTTAAACTTTCTTTTAAACCATGACTTCCACATTAGAAAAAATTTAAAAAATAAAATCCCTTTTATTTTTATTATGGTTGGCCACCCATGCTTGGGCTCAAGCTAGGGTCGGCCACAACTTGGCTCCATCTAGGCTTGGTTGGCTGGCCCTAGCTTGAGCTCCAAGTTAGGCTTGGCCGGCCACCTCTAGGTGGGTAAGAAGTTGGGTATAATACTTTATAATTAAGAGGCTACGATAGGGACCGAGAGGAGGAATTGGTTTTCGTCTCCCGATGAAATTAAGCTTCCCATGTTCGCCCCGAACACCCAACTTAATTTTATCAATAATAATTCATACCACTAAAAAAATATTATTGAACTACCGCACCAATCCCAAATTACATTTTGGGCTCATTCTTATCATGAGTGTGTTAGTCTCTCTGTGTTTAAGATATCGGATGCCCATTAATTAAATGAGCTACTGACACTCACTTAATTAACATCTAGTTCTAAGAGTAGTACCACTCAACCTTATTGTCATGTCTGACTAAGTCCACTTGCAGGGTTTACATGACTATCCTTATGAGCTCCTCTTGGGGACATTATCAACCTAGATCACTAGGATATAGTTTCTTTCTATAATCAACAACACACACTATAAGTAATATTATTTCCCAACTTATCGGGCCTTTTGATTTATCGAATTAAATCTCACCCATTGATATATTAAAGAAATAGATATTAAATATATGTGCTTGTTATTATATTAGGATTAAGAGCACACACTTCCATAATAAGAGATGTCTTATTCTTTTATGCAGTCAGTATAAAAAAAACTACCTCAAATGGTCCTATTCAATAACTTTAAGTTACTAGTGTAATTATATAGTCAAGATAAACTAATACCTAATTACACTACGACTATTTCAATGATTTGTTCCTGTCCATCTCGGTCGTGAGCTATTATTTATAATTTATAAGGATTTAATAACATGATCTTCTGTGTGTGACACCACACACCATGTTATCTTCAATATAAATTAATTGAATAACTACACTTAACATATAAATGTAGACATTTGACCAATGTGATTCTTTATTTCATAATAAATGTTTACAAAAAGCTAGGCTTTTAGTATACATTCCAACAAGTTGCCCATTTGATGAGATGACCAACTATTTCCGTGTTGGTAAGGACTCTCCACATGGTGCTATTGGTCAGCACGGTAATTAGATGTGCTAGAAAATAAGGTCTCAGATGGTGAGCCATAAGGACTAACTCGTAGACCAACTTCTTAAGTGCCGTGTACCTAGACTCGACCCCTTTTAATAGATGACTAAAGAAGTAGACTAGTCGTTGTGCATTGTCTAGCTCCTTCACCAAAACTGTCCCACGACCTCAGGGGTAGCTGACAAATAAATCCAAAGGGGTTTCCACATGATATGCTTGAATAATGAGGGCAGAGTCTCTAAGTGTTGCTTCAGCTCCTCAAAAGCCTTGTTACATTCTTCATCCCACTAAAATGTTGTAGCTCGTCGAAGTATTCTAAAGAAGGGGAGCGCTCGATCTGCAGACCAGGATATAAAACTAGAGAGTGCCGTGATTCTACCCACCAGCTTCTGGGCTTCCCTTAAATTTCGGGGAGCCTACATATCTTGGAGTGCTTGGACCTTGTCTGGGTTAGCTTCGATTCCCTGCTCGGTGATGAAATATCCTAGGAATTTTCCTCCTCGAGATTCAAATAGGTATTTCTGGGGATTTAGCTTTATCCCATATTATCGCAGTATGTCGTAGGTCTTCTCCACATCAGAAATCAAGTTTATTGCCAAGGTGGACTGGATAAGGATGTCCTCCACATAGACCTCCACGTTCCATCCTATTTGTTCTCGGATGATCTTGTCCATCATCCTTTGGTAAGTGGCCCCTGCATTTCGTAACCCAAACAGCATAACTGTATAACAGAAAATACTGTCTGTTGTGATGAAGCTAACCTTCTCTTGGTCTTCCCAAGCAAGAGGGATCTAGTGGTATCCTTGGTAAGCATCGAGCATGTAGATCCTTTTGCAGCCCGAGGTTGAATCCATCATTTGATTGATCCTTGGTAGAGGGTAACAATCTTTGGAACTAGCTCGGTTGAGGTCCCGAAAGTCAATACAGACCCTCCACTTGTTGTTGAGTTTGGACACTAGGACTATGTTAGAAAGACAGGGCGAGAATTATACCTCTCTAACGTGCCCTGCTTTTAAGAGATGGTCAACTTCAGCTTTGATGATTTGATTTTACTCGACCGAGAAATTTCTTTTCTTCTACTTAGCCAGCCGAGAATTTTGCAAAAAATGAAGCTTATACTCAGCTACCTCGGGCTTGACCCCCGACAACTCCTTGGGGGACCAGGCGAAGATGTCTCTATTGTGCACCAGGCATTCGACTAAATTTGACTTGATTTCTGGTGGCAGGTCACTCGATATGCGAATGATGCTTTCAGGCCAGTCGGGATGAAGCTGAATCTCCTCCTAGGGAATGAGTTCTTCCGCCATAGGTAAAGACTCCTCTTGAATAACATGGACTCCCCCATCTTGGGTTTTCTGAGCCTTGCGGGCCTCGAGTTTGACCATGTCTACATAACACTTACGTGAGACCAACTGTTCTCCTCTAACTTTCCTGACCTGGTCTCCCACCAAAAATTTTATCTTCTGATGGAAAGTGGAGACTGCTGCTCTGAATTCATATAGGGCGAGTCTCCCCAAAATGACGTTGTAAGAGGACGGAGAATCCACCACAATGAAGGTGCTCCTCCAAGTCCTCACCAATGGTTCACTACCCAAAGATATAACTAGCTTAATCTGACCCATTAGACGTACTTCATTACCTGTGAACTCGTACAAATAGGTGGCTACGGGTTGAAGTTCACTAGCGTCAATCTGCATGCTATCAAACACACTTTTGAACAGCATGTTGACAGAACTTTCAGTGTCAATGAAAACCCTGGCTACGCGAATGTTGGCAATGACAGCTTTGACGATGAGTGCATCGTCATGAGGGAGCTCTACTCCCTTCACGTCTTGCGGCCTGAAACTGATCAAGGGCCCTGCAGCTTGCTCTTGACTGTAACCTACCGCGTGTGCCTCTAAGCGGCACTCATGGGACTTCCTAGCTCTGTTGGAATCAACATCCATGGGTCCTCTAGAGATCATGTTGATCTCCTGAATAGTGACATTTCCCCTATTCTCTTCCTCCGGGGACTCTATCAGCTCCTTGCCCCGTCCTGCATGCTGACTTCCCTACCATCCCTTCTTAGGCAGGGGTTTTCTTGACTATCTTGGAGTAGTGGGCGGATGGTCTAGATGCATCTGGAGTTGGGGCACGATCTTGGGTGGAGGCAGGGCTAGCTCAGCGACCAACCGAGAATCTCAGGTAAACTGGATGCAATATCTCGTGTGGTGAGTGTGGGACCTATGGTAAGTGTAATAACATGGCCCACACTAGCTGAGTTTAGGAGCTTAGACGACCTCAACTCGTTGTGCCACGCTGGATTCTTGGACGGGCAGAAAACCAGGTTGAGCATCCTTAGTACGGGCAAAGGGTCGAGCGGGAGGTTGGGGCGGTCTTCTTTCCGCCTTGTTGATGGGGGCAGGCGCTTTGGTTTCTTTCCTCCGAGCTGTCGGGGCTTCCTCTATATTGATGTAGCTTGTTGCCTTCCCAAGCATCTCATCTAAATTTTTGATGGGCTCTCGAATGAGGGCTCAGCAGAAATCCCCCTCCACTAGACCTTGGGAGAAGACACTCATCAAGATATCAGAGGTAGCGGATGGGACGTCCAGAGCTATCTGGTTGAAGCATTTTATATAGGCCCTTAGGAGCTCCGTGGACCCCTGTTTGAGAGCAAATAGGCAATGGTCTGTCTTTTGATATCTCCAGTTACTGGTGAAGTAGTGTAGAAAGGTGTTCTTGAAATCTCGAAAGCAAGTGATGGATCTGATAGACAGTCTACCGAACCATCTTTGTGCCGAGCCTAATAGAGTGTTTAAGAACACTCGACACTTAATGATGTCACTATATTGGTGTAGTAGCGCAACATTTTGGAACTTATGAAGGTGATCCTCTGAATCTTTACTGCCTTCGTATTCTTCAATAGTTGGGGGTTTATACCCCTTCGGTAGCTTTTTCTCAAGCACCATTAGAGAGAAGGGTACTTGTAGTTCCTCGGGTACCTCCTTGGGCTCCTCCCAGATGACTATGACCTTCCCCTTTTTTAAATCTCTCGGCGGGGAACTTTCGGCCATGGAGGTTGTTGGAATATATACTAAAAGCCTAGCTTTTTATAAACATTTATTTTTTGAATAAAGAATCACATTGGTCAAATGTCTGTGTTTATTTGTTAAATATAGTTATTCATTTAATTTATATTGTAGATACTATAGTGTGTGGTGTCACACATAGAAGATAATGTTATCAGTTCCTTATAAATTATAAATAGTAGCTCATGATCAAAATGGATAGGAACAAACTATTGGAAGGTCGTAGTGTAATTAGGAATTAGTTTATCTTGACTATATAATTACACTAGTACACTTAGAGTATATTAAGTAGGACCATTTGAGGTAGTTTTTTTTTTATACTAACTGCATAAAAGAACAAGACTCTGTTATTATGGAAGTGTGTGATCTTAATCCTAATATAATAACAAGCACGTATATTTAATATTTATTTCTTTAATTTATCAATGGGTGAGATTTAGTTCGATAAATCAAAAGGCCCGATAAGTTGGGAAATAATATTACTTATAGTGTGTGTTGTTGATTATAGAAGGAAACTGTGTCCTAGTGATCTAGGTTGATAATGTCCCCAAGAGGTGCTCATAAAAATTGTCATATAAACCCTGCAGGTCGACTTAGTCCGGCATGATGATAAGGTTGAGTGGTACTACTCTTGGAACAAGATATTAATTAAGTGAGTTGTTAGTAACTCATTTAATTAATGGACATTCGATATCTTAAACACAGGGAGACTAACACACTCATGATAAGAAGGAGCCCAAAATGTAATTTGGGATTGGTGCGGTAGTTCAATAATAATTCTTTAGTGGTATGAATTATTATTGATGAAATTAAGTTGTGTGTTCGGGGCGAACACGAGAAGCTTAATTTCATCGGGAGACCAAAACCAATTCCTCCTCTCGGTCCCTATCATAGCCTCTTAATTATAAATTATTATACCCACTCATACCCACTTTCTTACCCACCTTAAGGTGGCTGGCCAAGCTAGCTTGAAGCCCAAGCTAGGGCCAACCAAAGCTAGGTTCATGGGTGCAAGATAGTGGTCGGCCCTAGCTTGGAGTCCAAGCTTAGTGTGGCCGGTCCTATTAAATAAAAAGGATTTTATTTTTAAAAAATTTTTTGATGTGGAAGCCATGGTTTAAAAGAGAGTTTAAAATTTAAATCTTTTCTTTTATAGCATTCTACAAAAGATTAAGAGAAGGGTTGAATATCTTTCCTTATTTGTTGTTTAAAAGGAAGATTTTAATTTTGGTGAAAACTTTTATTTTTTGTAAATCATCCACATGTTTAAAAGAGAGATTTTAATTTATAAAATTTCCTTTTATAACCAACCATGAAGGGATTCAAAAAAGGGAAATTTTATTTTTAAAATTTTTCAAAAGCAAATAAGGAAGTTTTAATTTTGTGTTCGAAACTTTCCTTATTTGTGAGACATGAGGTGGCCGGCCATGTGGAGTTTAATTGAGGAAGTTTTAATTAAAATTTCCATAATAGCCATTGGCAAGGAAAATAAGGAGATTTTAATTATAATTAAATTTTCTTATTTGCCAAGACTAAGGATATAAAAGAGAGGGTAGAGGTGCCTTCATGAGACACAACTCTATTCTATTTTCCTCTCCTCTCTTCCTTGGTGGTGGTTGCCCCTATTCTCTTCTCTTCTCTTCTTCTTGTGGCCGAACCTCTTCCCTCTCTTGGAGATTTAGTGGTGGCCGGATTCTAGCTTGGAGAAGAAGGAGAGAAAGGAAGCATCCCTTGGAGCTTGGTGGTGGTGGCCGAACCTTGCAAGGAGAAGGAGCTTGGGTGGTTCTCATCTCGGTAGATCGTTGCCCACACAACGTCCGGGATAAGGAGAGGAATACGATAGAAGATCAAGAGGTCGTTGTTTACAAAGAAAGGTATAACTAGTAATTATTTTCCACATCATACTAGTTTTTCTTTATATGAATTCCAAACACAAGAGGCTAGTGATTCTAGGTTTCAAATTTTTGTTTCGACTTTGTGTTTCTTTTTCTTTTTCGATCTTGTGATTCGATTGTTCTTATTGGTAAAGCCTAGGGTTACTGTAGGGAGATTATATATTGAATTTCTTTAAAAGGTTTTGCCTAGTCGGTGGTAGATGATCCCATACCCAAGAAGGCCTAGTGCCTCACCATGCAGTACTGGAAGCTAATTTTAGAAATAAATATTTAATCAACTTTGTAACATGTGTGGACTTGGATCAATAATGTTAAGTTCTGTTTGCGATCCAAGTCTAAACCTCTAAGAACAGATAAGTTAAATTTGAAATTAATAATGTTTAGTTCTGTTTGCGATTCCGAGTTTAATTTCTAAAGAACACAATAGGTTGTTAGGAAAGGTTCGACACTTGTACAAAATTTTTGTACAGTGGAACCAGTACGATATTCCGAGTAGCAACCAACAGAGGTCTGGTACTGCTCCTTCTTGTTGTTGCAATCCCAGCCGGCATCACGATAGAAAGCTCGAGGAAAGTCCTCTAGCTATTTCCTCTTAGACCCCCTGTCTGAAGTGTGGGTCTGGTCCTTCAAGGACATCGGTATCTTCGGTGGTTGTGAATCTACAGTTTGCCTTTAGGAGGCCGCTTGTTTCTTGGCTTTCTTGAACAACTCGTACACTCCTGCTGTCATGGTTACATTGATTTTACCGGTGTCCTCCATCTTCACATTCCAAAACAGGTGGAGAAGGTTCCCACAAACGGTGTTAAATTGATCCTGTCCAGAATCTAAGTCAGATGGAGGCCGACAAAGGTGGCGTCGGTGTTGACAGAGAGGAGACTTTGACACACCCTGTATGTGTGCGTCGGAAACTTGAACCCCCACGTGGAACCAAAGGTCTTTTGTAACCGAACTGGTGGTACTTGGATCCTGTACACACTCAGACAAGTACTTGGAGCATTAGAGACCAAAAACTAGGGAAAAGGTCCCTAACACAGACCCTCAGACGCTCAAGTCAGGTCATTTTCTGCCAGCAAAGTAGTGTACGAAGGAAGAAAAAAAGAATTGTTGAAGATGAGTGTGGATGTCCGCATACCTGGCCAATGAAGAGGATCTCTCTTTTTATACGACTCTGCTTGCCTTTTGAGCTTGCACGCTTCCAGATAATGTCGGGTGTCAGAGATTGTCAGGTGGGGGCAGATGTTCTACAACCTCCTATTAGTAGGAGGAAAGTTCCACTCTTAGTGTGTGCCAAAATCCTTGAATATTCCCTGACTCACAGTAGTTATTATTTAACAGGAGGTTACGATTCTCTGACATGTTATCATTTAGTATTGTCTGTCTCGCCCGGGTTCAACTACAGACAGCTCAAGATGATTGCTCCGATAGGATGCAAGGACTGAGCCTGCATGACCTGACTGGTACAGAGCCGATCAGGGGTTGTCTGATACGTGTGCTAGGGTCATATATAGAGATAGAGCTGGGCTAACCTAAGCAGTATGTCGCCGGCCGAGAATTAATCATAACCTTGGCCTAGGGCTCAGTCCTGAGGACCCAACTTGCATATGACTGGTTTAGAATTATACGAAGGGTGAAGTGAGGAGGTTTGACTCTCATCTTCCCATGACTGCCACATCCTCTTGATCATTGACTATCACGTCCTCTTGATCATTGACGGTCACGTCTTCTTGACATTAACTACCACGTTCTCTTGACCTTGACTACCATATTCTCTTAACCCTTAACTTTCTGACCTTATCGGACCCCTCATTTACGTACCGTATCAAGGTACAATAGCTTTCATTTCAACTGAACACTCTATTCAGCTTGTTACAAATTTGTTTTAATATGACCTTCTAAAAGTTAAGATTTTCATCTTAAATAGCAGTAGCCTTGAATTTTATTGCTTAATTAACCTGTTCAATGTTAGTTGGACATAATCTTTTAACAAGTTAGATTTTCATTAGAAACAGCAATTGTTTCTATATTTATATAAATATAAAGTGAAGAAAAATATTATAGCACCAGACATAAGTATATCCACCAACCTAGAATCTTATCTTTGCCACTGTATAGAATCTCATTTGTTGTCAAAGCATGGTTTTGTCCAAGATGGTACAATTAGAATTTGGTTTGATATTAGAAGAACATACCTTCCTTCCAGACTTCCAAACTATCTTCGGTGATTGTTGGTACAATTTGATCAGTTGATGTTAAGATATCAGCTTCAGGAAAACGAGAAATATCTGGAAGTGGATTCTGTTCCATGAAGAGCGAAAATACTACCATGTTTATAATAGGATAAGAAAACCCAAAAAAATATGCCTTCAATGAACAACAACCACAAATTTAAAATGTTTCTTATCAACAGAAACAAAAGAGAAATTTTGTTCAGTTTCCAAGAATATGTCATGATTGGTAAAGGGTAGAATAGGGGCAGAATATGTTAAGATATCTGTCATCAGAAATAATTGATATTAAATTATTTCAAGTTTATACAATACCAATATGATATAAAATTGACCATATATATATATACACATGAGATCATACTATAAAATAAAAATTATATTATTCTAACAAAACTCAAAATAATATAGAAAGAAAACAATAAACATAAACAACTCAACAAAAATCTTAACTCGAGTGGGATTGACAGTCAGAATTTCTGAATGACACAACACATCCTCTATATGCTAACCTGAAAGTCAAAGGAAAAGTAAGGGGTAGTAAGTACAATAACTCAGTGGGTATAAGAAGATAGTACATGATACTAGTCATAAGGAGATCAAAGGATGCAGTCTCAGGTAAACTACCTATTATAAACGTAAAAGCACCAACATAATCATCTACTAACCAACGACATAAAACTCCACTAACTTGCTCAACCAGATATAACCAACAAATCGAGAATACATACAATACATCCAAACCCACACAAACAAATACATGACTGACATATAGCAAACATATAACAAGTCCTAACTAGCGCACAACATCCTAGCACGAATGGTCTTGTGACGATAAAGGTATATAAATAGTCATTGTCCGCGGAAGAATGCTCTACCATGGATGGTCCTTTAGGCGAACAGAATGAGGTAGCTATCTAGCTCCTTAGCCACTTAATGCGGGAGAAGACTCTACCACGGATGGTCGCATATACAGTCAGAGTTTGTAAATAGTCATTGTCTATAAGAGAACGCTTTACCACGGATGATCTCGTGGGCAGACAGGATATATAAGTATATAAGGCCATGATAACATAATAAATAGTAACAATCCATCCAAGGATAGTGCTCTACAATCTACTCTATAGTCTAACCTCCCTAACGCATAAGCATGAGCTTCATAACAACCAAAGGTCAAGAAGGATATTTGATATCCTACACTACGGTATAATCTTACTAATGTATAGACATGTGCTTTCACAACAAGCAAGGGTCTAGTAGGATACTCGATATCCTGCAGTACAGTATAATCTTACTGATGTATAGGTAGAAATAAACAATCACGTCTGTAAAATACTAGTCAACTAATCTCATCAAGAGAATACTAGTTATCTAATCATAATATCTCAACTAACTCTATGGTATCATCATACATATAAAAAGCAATGAGATATAAATCAAGTAATCCTAGATGTCAGTCCAAAGAAAATAACCTAGATGGATATTCTTATCACTTGGCTAGGGTAAAATATCGATCCCGTATAAGCAAGTATAGTCTCACTAGCATATATGCACTCATATAAGTATACAACTATACTATAACATCACTAACATACGGTTACAAGCCTACATGTATCACTATATGGTGTAGATGTTTGAGTATAAATCTATAACTATACTACGATAATAATTAAATAATACATGCATGAAAATAAAGAAGACTGCATATATATCAAATAGACTAAAACAAGTGCAAGCAACTAAGGGTTGACTTAAGAAATATATAGAGTGAAGTCAAGTTGATATTGGTAACTACTATGTACGAAAAACAAATAACAACATCATGCGCTAAAGTCAAAAGAATTATAGAGGTCAAAGCAAGAACTACCAATCTCTATTGTAGATCGTTCTAACTGTCTTCCAATCAAGGCCTATTTCGAGTTCAAATCCTACAAATATAGGATATGAAGTAAAACCAATAAGTAGTTTAATCCAAAAATAAAGTCAAATCAACTTATCAACCTATAGATTTATTCATATATTACTCCTTTAAATATATCTTAGTCAATCACCAATTCCATTAGTCATTAGTTAATCACCTAATTAACCAATGAATTAAATCAATCAATTAACGCTACCATTAATTAGTTAGTAAAATAACTACCTAATCAATCTGTTAATTAAATCAAACCATTTAAGCAAAGTGTTAATTAGATCCGTTAATTAATCATTCCAATTCCTCAACTTATACCAATTCAATTTAAAACTATTGATTAACTATTAAGTAATCACTTAATTCATCGGCTAATTAATCAATCTATTAATCATCCACATTAAACTTCAGTAAATCAATTAACAAATTGATTAATCAATTAACTATCTAGATTAATGATATTAATTAATCATCTTATAATAAATCAATCAAACTTAATTAATTAAATAGATTAATCCAATTAAACTTAATTGGATTATCCATTTAGTCCACAGAGTAGTTAATAATTCATTATTGAATTAACTAATTTAAATATTAATCAATTTCATCAACTCCTGATTGTCTTAGTTAATCATGTGCCAAATGTATACCTAAATTAATCGGTAACTTTTAATCAACATTAAATTCCTTAATCAATTTAATTAACATAACAATCAATTAACCAAAATTAGTTTCAATTATCTTTACCTTAATCGTCATTTTCCGATGTGGACTCTCGGTGGCCGACGATGGCTGGGTGTTGCGGTCATTACTGTGGGCCTATGGCCAGAGATAATTGCAGCAGTGGCCTCAGTTGGCCAGCGGCAGGGATCGCAGTAGTGGCAATTGTTGCTCGTGACTCCAAGGCGTGAGAGGCGGCGGCTCCCAGTGGCCAACACTAGCGGCTCATGCGAAGGGAAGGATGACGCCCGACATCTGAGCGACAGAAGAGGAGATAGGTAATAACGACACGGCAGCGGCGACAGCGTGCGGCGACGAGCAGTAGCCAACTGCTCGGGTAGAGGAGAGGAGTCAGCTGGTGTCAGTTGCCCTCAAGGACAAATCATCCTTGGCGATGGCGGAGCGCGCAAGGCCAGCGCCCGTCGAGCGTGTGGCGCTGTGTGGGACAGCGCAAACGTGGCTATGTGTTGTGCAGCGAGATCGGGGAGGCAGGATCTTCTAGACCACTTTTTATGGTCCAGGGGATGTGCCACTCCTATTTACGGTCGGATTACGATCGTGATCCGGTCGCAAATGGTTGTGATCCCTTTATGAGTTCACCGTCCCCATCAGGTTATAATTTTTGTTCGAAGTGGGCGACCAAAGGCCGCCCGAAGGACACTTTCGCTCAGCGCCCAGTAATTTGACCATTTATCCACCACCGGAGGCCTTCGAGCGGCCTCCGGGCGGCTTCCGGCTATCCGCTCTGAACAAAAACTATAATCTGGTGGGGACGATGAACCCTAGAAGGGATCACAACCATTTGCGGCAGAATCACGATCATGATCCGGCCGCAAATGGGAGTGACACATCCTCTGGACCACAAAAAAGTGATCCAAGAGATCTGTGCTAGAGATCGGGAGGATAGTGGCGGAACATCCGGGATCCTCTGGATCATAACCCCTGATCTGCTTCTGGACCAGGGGTTGCTAATAGGTGGTGGACCAGGGGTTGTTAATAGGTGGGATCCTATGGATCCTACCTGTATAACAGGTGGGGTCCATGAGATTCCACCTATAAATGAAATGGTCCATCCTCTGGACCGCACAAGTGCGGTCTAGAGGATCCGGCCTAATGGCGGAAGGGGAGGAGGACAAGAGATGGGGCACTAACCTTGGCTGCTGAAAAGGATAGCGGAGCAATGACGATGGCCAATCACAGCAATTGATCGCACGAGGCTAACAGTGGATCTGCCCGAGAGAAGAAACGACTGAGGAAATGTTTTGATTTAATAAGTCTAACTCCAACTAAATGAGTATTCAAAACATTTTTTTAAAAAAAACCTAATCCATTTATTCCCATTAAATACTTAAATATTTATTTTAAAATTTTTAAAAATTCTATAAATTCATATAAAATTATTTCCCTATAAATTCCTCATCAAATTAAATTTATTTTTTCTAAACAAATTTAATTATGTCTGATTTTAATCATTAAAAAATTAATTTATTTAAAAATACAAATAAAATAAAAAAGTATGTGAATATTAATTTTTCAAAAACATAAAATATTTAATATTCAATACATTCAAAAGCATAGAATAAAAATATTATTGAAGTTGTGCTCTTCGATTCTTCTTAGAATCAAACTCATTAATTATTATAACGTTATAAATATTTTCCACCAACTCCGATTCAATATAGATGACCATAGAATCTATTAAAAACTCTTCTTCCATCTTGTTACGAAGAGTTATTTTAACAAGTTTCATAGCTAAAAATACTCATTCTGTTATTGTTGTAGAGACGGGAAGAGTTAAAACAAGTCGAATCAACTTGTCAATTAAATAAATATATTAGATTCAATATATATGTAAATGATATAGTTATAATATATAAACTAACAAATGCGAAAGAATTTCCTGTCAATCAAATTATAGCTTCTCGATTTATTTATTTCAATTAATCTTTGACATAATTCAGAAATAGTTAATAGATTCTGAAGTCTTTCATGGCCAACAACATCAATCTTATAGTGATCCAATTGCATTCTCAAGTGGTGTAAATCTTGTGTATCAAAATCAAGAGGATAGAATTTCTCAGCAAGTCAATAGATGTGATCAACATTAAAAAGCTTAAAGTTTTCTTTAGGTTCCAATGAATAACTAAGCTTAAGAAGTTCGACTGTCTCATCCTTAATAAATCTACTATTAAGCTCTTCAACTTGAAAATTTATTGCAGTAGTAAATACATCAAATCGATAGTGGTACTCAACTATGATTAAATCATTTTGTTGACAAAAATGGCTTGTAGCAGGTTTATAATGAGCTTCCATGTGAGGTATCTCAATGTCATATTTGGCATAAACTTCTTTCACATAACTAAGTAGAATAACAAATCCTTCTTCTCTTAAAGTATGAAGCAAAGTTTTAGTAGTTGAAACATAGTTCATTGCATTTAAAATATCTAAGGATTTCTCTTGCAATGATTGACAAATCAGATTTGTTAACCCCATTATCTTTTACATCAAATGTAATATGAATATGAAATCAAAAGACTTCATCGCTATCAACAAACCACTAGCTTCACCACGAATGGAGTTAGAGGACCCATCATACACCATGTTTTCTAACACGGTAATCATAGAGCTATACATATCAATCATCTTACAAATTTTGTCAAAATTAGAACTCTAACGAGTCTTTCCAGGACGTAGTAAATTTCTAATTTGATTACATCCTCTACCAGTATCATGTTCACCAATATCTACCATATGCACCTTCAACTCTTTGAGTAGAAAGTAACTCAACATGACGTTTAGGAGATACGTCAAAGAGATTACAAATGAAATTCAATTTTGAAAAGAATAACCAAATGGATACCTCTTTTTCAGCAGTTAATGCTAGTTGAAGTCGATGATCAAAATAATGTACATAATATGCACATAAACAATCTTTCAAGAAAAGAGCTTGTAATCCATTTCAAGAGCCACACATATTGCTAGCACCATCATACCCTTGTCTCTGTATGTTGTGGATATGCAAGTCATAACAACCAAGAGTATCAGATATTTCTTTCTTATGTGTTGCAGCAGTTGTATCAGTCACATGTACAATGGCAAAGAACCACTCTTGCAATACAATAGTCATCTACTCTTTGTTAGATGTATCTTTTGCTTCATCAACTAAAATTTTCATCCTAGATTTCTTTACGAATCTTAGTTCTCACTTGATTGGCAAGAATATTCAAAATATCTTTCTAAATATCTAGTGAAGTATATTTTACATTTTTTGGAGCTTTCTCTAAGACGTTGTCCCCAATATTCTCATTCATTTTTCTCATAAATTTTATCATCTCAATAAAATTTCCGTGATTATAGAAGATAAAGATTTATCATGCCCTCTAAATGTGCATGCTTGTAAAGTGAGACATTGAATGCTTTCAATAGTTGTTGTAAGCCGCAATTTGTTCTTCTACTTTTCTTTTGAAGATTGTGCATTCATCACTTTATCAATTTGATGAGGTATATTTATCAAATTATCAAGATATTCCATAGCATTATTATGTGGTGAAGTATTGCATCCTATATGCATAAAAAATGCACATCTATCACCATCATTTACTCACTTCCAATATTTGAATCCTTCGTAAATGCAGGATTATGAGGATGCTTATGATCAATCAAGAAGCATGGAAAATAATATGTAGCATCTTTTGAAGGAGAATACTCTAACCAAGTAAACTTTTTAAACCAATGACTTTGAAATCGTCGATTTTGACTTCCGAATTTGGTCGGTGGATATTCAATCTTAATAGGTTGATATGACCCCATCTTAATATAAGCTCGTCTAATTTCATCCCTTTGATTAACAGGATATTTCCATATTGGAGTACGTAATGTTGGATCAGGTTTAAGAGAACTGACACCAACAGCTATTATAGGAGATTTGTTTGATTACTTGAATTTAATATATCAATATTAGATGAAGAATTCCCTTGACTTGTTAATTTCTACTCTTTTGCTTTAACAATTTGAGTTAATTGTTTTTCTTTTCTTCATTCCCTGAGTTTTATGTGTTAAAGTGAATAAATATAAAAATTATCATCATCTAGTGATAAGGAACTACCCCTTAATGGCAAATCAAATACAACATGATACGAAGTCATACGTTGCTAATATCGAAACAATAATAACTAAAAATAATCAAGTATATAAATAAAAGTAACCAATTTAATACTCTAATCTATATGTCATCTAATCATTTTATCTAACATGGGAATTGTAACCAAGTATGTAAATAAAAAATTTACAGAATTATTCATTGATTCTTGAAGTAGACAAAGAGGGCAAAATTACCAGTTCATCATGGGCATTTGTAGTCTATATAAAGGAGTTAGCGGTGACCGAGGTCCTCTTTGATGGTCGTTATCAACTTTCGCTTGTTAGCAGACATCTTGGAGCTTCACATTACAGTCAAACACATTTGTGCATAATAAATAAAACAACTCAATTCGGAGGAAACATGAAAGATTAATATATAATAAATGTACTTGGTGAGAAACTCAGAGATTGGCTGGGCGGAGAGGATGGTGAAGAGGTCTCCATTTGCAATTCTCTATATATCTGGCTGCAGGTCCTTGTAGGTAACCATGGGACCTTGGCCTTGAAGGCGGCATGGTCGGTGGTGCCATCGAGCCCGTACCTCCACATATATATACTTTGTGTTAGCGTTGCACTTTAGTATCTCCGCTAGCAAGGAAAGCGGCGTTGGCGCTGGTGTAGGCTGTCACGCGGCAAGTAGAGAGCTGCGCCATCATTGTGGTAGCATCGTTGTGGAGGTGACGACATGAGGTGAAGTGGCGCATGGTAAAAAAAAAATGGTTTAATTTGGTGGGAGCGTGGGGCTAAAAAAATTTCAATTTTTTTAAATGGGTGGGGTTGGAGCCCACCCTAGGGTGGCTCCGCCCTTGCATTGCAGCGCATCTGACCCAATACAAAGGGCCACTGTGCTGGGTGAAATCTATCATGATTTGTCTCCCTTCCATATCACATGAGACAGTCTTGGAGGGGCACAGGGTGAGGATTATCACCTTTGTTGCAATGATCCTAGCCACAGTTGCGCCAAATAACCCTTCTACTTAGGGAGCCACTGAGTACTTGATTTATCTTCCTTTATTTTATCTTGGAGTCGGATGATGAGGGGCACTTGGTGTGAGCATTATCACGTTTTACATCAAAGATCCAAGAACAAGTGCCCTCACGAGGTAGTTGAGTTGGTACTTGGGGTGAAGAGTTGCTATAATGGGTTTCGGGTTCGAATCACAACGGCAATAGTGGAGCTGTCCCGTGCAAGTGATTCCCTCATCTAGAAGGCCACTCGATAGGTAAAAATATCTTCTATGATTTGTTGGTGAAATTTACACTAATGATCTAACTCAGGTTTTGGTGAATGATAAAAGGATTAAAGTTAGAGTATTTGTGGTTTAATTGCTTTACCAAGTATGCAGGAGTTGACGGATCTGAAGGACCTGACACCAGGTGAAATCTAGCTAGGTCTACGGGACCCGATAGCTAGTGTGAAGTCTAGATAGGTCGCTAGACCTGATATCTGGAGGGAAGTTTGGTTGAGACCGTGGGACCTGACAACCGGCCGAAGTCCAGTTGGGTCTACGGATCTGACAACTGGTGGGAAGACCTGGTGGGTCAAAGGCAAGTCAAGCGACTGCAGTTGGTAAGTAAGAGGTAAGCAACTGGAGGAGAGATCTAGTGAGGATGCATTTGTTCGGACAGAAATATAGCTAGAGGGGGGGGTGAATAGCTCGTCGCGTGCTAGGTGCTCGTCGTTACTTGTTTCTTCAAAGATGTGCAGTGGAAATACAAGAAATAACTACAACAATGCTAACAAATGGATTTTACTTGGTATCCACCTCACAAGAGGTGACTAGTCCAAGGATACACGCACACACACACACACCTCCACTAATAAGCACTCCTTTTCGGTAACCACCGAAGGCGGAGAAGCCCTACAAGACTCTCAATATAGAAAGAAAGGAAGGGGAACAAAAGTATAAACAAAGCTTACAATGAATACAAGAAACCCTAACCCTAGCTTTCTTCTTCTTGCTTTTGATCCGCCTCTTGACTTGGACGAGCCTCCAAGAACCTTCAAGAACTGGCGATCTGGAGCTTAGAGAGAGCTGTGGAGTTGTTGTTGATGATCTGAGATGAAAGCCGAGAGTTTTACCGAAGGAATCGAACGCCTGCAGCTAAATACGACGCTAACGGTCGGATCCCGATCGATTGGCATGCTCTCAATCGATTGGCGAGGCTTTGGATCGATCGGTGGATCGATCCAGATCGCCTCTGTGCTCTGCGGGAATAGCCTGGATCGATCGGCTGATCGATCCAGCCTTTATCGCGTAAAAATGCGCCACCCCAATCGATCCACTGATCGATTGGGGTCTCTGGATCGATCCATTGATTGATCCAGAGGCGTTCTGTGCGCTCTGCGACTTGCCCACTCGAGGCTTGTCACGGGGACCTTCCCAATCGATCGGCCGATCGATTGGGCATCAGCCAATCGATCGGCTGATCGATCCAGACTTGGTTTTTGCCCAAAACCAAGTCCCAAGCCCCCAAACTAACATCCAGTCAATCCATGACCTGTTGGTTCATCATGCCTAGCATCCGGTCACCCTTGACCTGCTAGAATTCCCTCACCAAGTGTCCGGTCAATCCCTTTGACCCACTTGGACTTTTCTTCATCATGCCAAGTATCCGGTCACTCCCTTGACCTACTTGGACTTTCACCAGATGTCTGGTCAACCTTGACCCATCTGGATTTCCTCGTGCCTGGCTTCACTCACCAGGACTTCCCTTCTGTCTAGCTTTACTCACTAGGACTTCTCTTCTACCTGGCTTCACTCACCAGGTCTTTCACCTAGCTTCACTCACTAGGATTTTCACCTGGCTTCACTCACCAGGATTTTCCTTTTGCCTGGCTTCACTCACCAAGACTTTCAAACTGCCTAGCTTCACTCACTAGGTCTTTCACCTGGCTTCACTCACCAGGATTTCCTCACTGCCTAACATCCCAGTCAGGACTTTCCAGTCAAGTATCTGATCACTCCCTTGACCTACTTGACTCTTCTTCAACCGACCTGATCAGAGGCGAATTGCATCAAACAATCTCCCCAAATGAACAACTGCACCTGCACTTGTCCATATCATCGAAGTCTTGTATTGTTAAACATTGAAACCCAAACCAAGACCCAAGCTTGGTCAACCTAGGTCAACCTTGAACTGAGGGATATTGCACCAACAATCTCCCCCTTTTTGATGTTTGACAATACCTCATTTAAGTTAGGCTAATCCCATAGTCTCAACTTCCTTCATGCCACTAGGTAATGAAGGCGTAAGTTAAACCCTTCATTCTCCCACTAAGAAGGCAAACTCCCCCTTAGATAATGAAGGCCTACCTTAAATCCTACATTCTCCCCCTATTGGAACACATCAACAAATTCACTTATTGAAAATTTTTTCCTCTGAGACTCTCCCCCTGAAGAGTTGCTCATCGTTGTTCACAACTTCACTCGTTGTGATTAACATGATAATGAAGGTCCCATACCCTTCATTATCAACCCTACATTCTTCCCCAATGTAGACAAATGCCCAACCTTGAGCATTTACAACTTAAACAATGAAGATATCCACTATCCATTGTAATCCAATGCTCAACCTTCTTAAAAGAAGGTTAACCACCTTCCAAGGTTCATGAAAAATAGTTTTCATGTCTTTAAAGAGTACCTCCCCCTAAAGACATGGTCGTACCTTTTATCATTGCACCAACAATGACTTGGAATCCCTAAACCTTTAGGAACCCAAATTTATAAGTTTTGAGGTTCAAAAGTTCAAAATTTGAATCAAACCTCAACCTAAACTTCAATTTAGTTTTCCTCAACCAATCCATCCTTGTTTTTAACATGAAAACACCCTTTTTATGTATAAAAATGTATTTTGAGGGGTTAGGAATGGTTACCTAGACTAAAATAGGTTCAAAATGCTGAAAATAAGCTTTCCCAGCCAAAATCAGCATCTTCAATCGATTGGAGTTGGGTTCCAATCGATTGAACCAGCTTGAATCGATCCACTGATTGATTTAGATAGTGTGGATCGATCGGTGGATCGATCCAGCGAGCTTCTGCTCGCGGAATTTACCTTCTCAATCGATCGCCCAATCGATTGAGGCACTCCAATCGATCGGGTGATCGATTGGAGCTCTGATAGTTGCTGAAATTCCATTTCAGTCAACTTCAGAAACGCCTAGAAAATTCTACAAAAATCCAAAAATTGTGAAAATTTGTGTAGACATTATTTAGGGTATACTCTATCATGGAAAAATAGTTTTCTATGAAAATACATCATATTTTCAAAAGATTGACACAAACTTGAAAACTTGCACAAGCTTTATTGTTTTCTTCAAGTTTGTGTCTAACTATTCAATGGTGATTACTATCAAAAGATAGCCTTCACCAAGGTTTTCCAAAATCATTTTAAAAACATTTTCAAAACTAATATCCCACCATGTTTCTTGGGCTTAATGTACATTACTTGTACATTAGCTTTCCCAATGATGGGAAAAACACATAACTATGTGTTTTGATGAACTTAAAACTAAAAAAAATATACTAAATCAACATCTTGAGTTTTGTTCATCATCCTAACATCTCACTTGTATCTAATGTGCACTAAAACACATACAAGTCACCTTATGGGTCTTTGTGAGATGTAAAGTTTGGTTTTGCCCTAATCTAAGGATCATGCATATCTATCTAGGCATTTTTGAATGATAGACATCCACCAAGGATGTTACTTGTTGATAAACCACTTGGAAACCACTTGTTGATTCCACTTGTTTATAAATGCCATTTGTCCTTAATTTTAAGGAAATAAACGTAATGCATGATAATGTTATAGCATACATCAAAATGGATTAGCTTTCAAAAGAAAGATTCCTATAACTACATGATGTATGTATGACATGACATGATATTTTTGTATTTTTCATAGTACGGTATGAATGCAAAATACAAAACTAAATATGATGTCATGACATATAATGGGCAAGCAATCATGGCAAGATTTAGCATAAATAAAATACCTAGATTACCTATCTAAGTATCCTTAATCTTAGCTAACTTAAAATTAAACCTAGATTGCCCTTTAAATGCTCCAAGAAAATGTCAAAACCTAAATTGGCATTTCTAGTTCTCTTGATTAATTTATGCCAATTGAAATTAAGCATATTCCTCAAGTGTTGGCATATTTCATTTTTCACAAGAGTAGCACTTTAAATTAAGGCCTAAATTGCCTTTAATTTCCTAAGAACATACCAAAATCCCAACTTGGTAGTTCTTATGATTTTCCAATATGTGCCATTTTAAAATAAAATCAAAACTTCTCAAAATTCGGCACATTTTACTCTTTCAAAGAGTAACTCAATAAATCTATTTCATTTTCAAAAGTTAATAATAATCTTGAAAATGCTCATTGAGTGTCAATTTCTTCAAAATTGGGTTAACTACCCTTCTTCTTAGAGTTGACACTCTCTAACCCATCTATGGGGTAGAGAAAATGCTCCTAGGAATCCAACACCTATTGATGCTCCTTAGATGCTCTAGGTATTCACTAGGGATAACTTCCCTAGATACCCTCCTAGTGACCTTGTTTGGCTTCTTATAAACCTTGGTCACATTTGTTGCAAAAATACTCTTAGGAATAACCTTCCTAGTATTCTTGACTTAATCACTAGACCTAGGGTTGGTTCCATAACTACATGGAACCCTATGGTAAGAAATTACATCCTTCTTAGCCTTAGATTTGTATCCCAAACCTCTATGGCCATTGGATGACTTTGATACTCCTAGACCTAGGTTTTGACTCTTGGACCCTTGTGTCATATTTGTGATTTTTCTAAGGGTCTTCTCTAATTTATCAAGTCTTGACCTCAAGACTTGATTTTCCTTCCATAATTCTTCAACCTTAAGTTTTTCACTAAAACCTTGATTTTTCTTCTTCTTAGGCAAATACCTAAAATCCTTAGGGTCCTTGCTTAAATTCCTATCTACCTTTCCAAACCTAGGTTGAGAGGTTTTAGCATGATAAGCTACATGATTTTCCTTAACGTTACCATGCTCTCTATTCTTATTGGTAAATAGCATTAAAATGATATAAGTTAGAACTAGCATGCTTTTTACCATAATTTAAAGGGGTAGGCTCAATAAAAGTTACCTTTCTTTTTACCTTGGAGGCTCCCCCTTGAATTGAGCTTCCTCCTTGAGCCTTGACCACCTTCTTCCCTTTAGGGCATTGACTTCGGTAATGCCCCTTTTGATTGCACAAGAAGCACACAATGTGCTCCTTGCTCTTCTTTGTTGTGGGGATAGTTTCCTTGGGCTTCTCCTTGCCCTGTTGTGCCACTTGGCCCTTCTTCTTGGCCAAGTTGGGACACTTGCTCTTGTAGTGCCCATTCTCCCTACACTCAAAACATATAATATGATTTTTATTATTAATTGAAATATTTATACCTTCATGTGTAGGGTTGGCACTTTCTCCTTTGGATCCGGAGGTAGAGGCTTCCTCTTGATCCGCAAATGACTTCCCTCCTATTGATTTGTCTCGACTTGTGGAGGTGGAAGCTACTTCATCCTCTTCTTCTCCATTTGACACGGATGTAGAAACTTCTTTTTGCTCCGGGGTCAATGATCTACACTCCCCCTCAATCCTAGAGGTGGAGGCTTCATCATCTTGTACATGGAACAAGGAGTATGCTCCCTCCTTGTTCCCTTCATTGCATTCCCTTGAAGATGAAGCTTCTTCTTGGACTTCTTCTTCGGAAGTTGAGCATCTCTCAACTTCGGAGTCCTCCTCTTGGTCTTGCTCCAATGAGTCCCCCTCTTTGGATTCCACTTGGATTGGTACAGTGGAGGGGATCTCATGAATAGTTGTCAACTTGCTCCAAAGCTCCTTGGCATCCTCGAATTCTCCAATTTGAGCCAAAATGTGGCTAGGCAATAAGTTTACTAAAAGCTTGGTCACTTTATCGTTTGCCTCGCTCCTTTGAATCTGCTCTTTGCTCCATTTGCTTTTCTTGAGGACTTTGCCCTTTGAATTCGTTGGAGCTTCGAAACCTTCCATAAGAGCAAACCATTGCTCTATCTCCACCATTAAGAAGTTTTCGATCCTTGATTTCCAAAGATCGAATCTTGTAGATGTGTACGGTGGAGCCACCCTTGTGTCAAATCCAAGTCCATCTTGGAATTGCATCTTGAAGTTGAGCTTCTTGAATTCTTTGACTTTGATGAATTTGCTCCAACTTCTTCACCCTCTAGCTTTGCTTGTTTTGTTTGCCCCTTCCGGCGATGATTCCGGTGAAGAGCGACCTCGCTCTGATACCACTTGTTGGGACCGAAATGTAGCTAGAGGGGGGGTGAATAGCTCGTCGCGTACTAGGTGCTCGTCGTTGCTTGTTTCTTCAAAGATGTGCAGCGGAAATACAAGAAACAACTATAACAATACTAACAAATGGATTTTACTTGGTATCCACCTCACAAGAGATGACTAGTCCAAGGATCCACGCACACACACACACACACCTCCACTAATAAGCACTCCTTTTCGGTAACTACCGAAGGCGGAGAAGCCCTACAAGACTCTCAATACAAAAAGAAAGGAAGGGGAACAAAAGTATAAACAAAGCTTACAATGAATACAAGAAACCCTAACCCTAGCTTTCTTCTTCTTATTTTTGATCCGCCTCTTGACTTGGAAGAGCCTCCAAGAACCTTCAAGAACTGGCGATCTGGAGCTTAGAGAGAGCTGTGGAGTTGCTGTTGATGATCTGAGATAAAAGTCGAGAGTTCTACCGAAGGAATCGAACGCCTGCAGCTAAATACGACGCTAACGGTCGGATCCCGATCGATTGGCATGCTCCCAATCGATCGGGGAGGCTTTGGATCGATCAGTGGATCTATCCAGAATGCCTCTGTGCTCTGCGGGAATAGCCTAGATCGATCGGCTGATCGATCCAGCCTTTATCGCGTAAAAACGCGCCACCCCAATCGATCCACTGATCGATTGGGGTCTCTGGATCGATTCATTGATCGATCCAGAGGCGTTCTGTGCGCTCTGCGACTTGCCCACTCGAGGCTTGTCGCGGGGACCTTCCCAATCGATCGGTCGATCGATTGGGTATCAGCCAATCGATTGGCTGATCGATCCAGACTTGGTTTTTGCCCAAAACCAAGTCCCAAGCCCCCAAACCAACATCCAGTCAATCCATGACCTGTTGGTTCATCATGCCTAGCATCCGGTCACCCTTGACCTGCTAGAATTCCCTCACCAAGTGTCTGGTCAATCCCTTTGACCCACTTGGACTTTTCTTCATCATGCCAAGTATCCGGTCACTCCCTTGACCTACTTGGACCTTCACCAGATGTCTGGTCAACCTTGACCCATCTGGATTTCCTTGTGCCTGGCTTCACTCACTAGGACTTCCCTTCTGCCTAGCTTTACTCACTAGGACTTCTCTTCGTCCTGGCTTCACTCACCAGGTCTTTCACCTAGCTTCACTCACTAGAATTTTCACCTGGCTTCACTCACCAGAATTTTCCTTTTGCCTGACTTCACTCACCAAGACTTTCAAACTGCCTAGCTTCACTCACTAGGTCTTTCACCTGGCTTCACTCACCAGGATTTCCTCACTGCCTAACATCCCAGTTAGGACTTCCCAGTCAAGTATCTGGTCACTCCCTTGACCTACTTGACTCTTCTTCAACCGACCTGATCAGACCCTGATCAGAGGGGAATTGCATCAAACAATCTCCCCAAATGAACAACTGCACCTGCACTTGTCCATATCATCAAAGTATTGTATCGTCAAACATTGAAACCCAAACCAAGACCCAAGTTTGGTCAACCTTGGTCAACCTTGACCTGAGGGATATTGCACCAACAGCATTTTTGGTTGAGGAAACTATAGGTATTGATCCAACTTAGGTTCATTTGGGAACCTAAGTTGAGACCTTGACTAAATCCTGATCTCGGGGAGATAGAATCTAATTTCTATTACTATCTTATTGTGTTGTACTAACTATTTTTTATAGAATAAACATATTTTTATTTGTCTAGACTAACTCATTTTTGCAGGAAATGACTACTAAAAAAAGGGGACTCCGGGTGCCTGGTTCAGATGCCCATACTCAAGGCGCTTGGAGATGGTCTGGGTGCCTGGACAAGCCTCGCCTGGGTTGCCTGGCCAGGCACTCGGGTGATCCGGGTGCCCGAGGTTAGTCTAGGCGCTCAGACCATAAATTTCATCCAAAAGCTGAGTTGGAGTGCGACAATTGGCCAAATCCACGTCGACGGTTTAGGTGCCCGGAGGGGATCCGGGCACCCGAAAGTGGATAAATTTAACAGATCAAGTTTTGACAAGCGATTGCCATGTCAGCAATGGTCCAGGCACCTGGAGGGGTTCTAGGCACCTGGAATGGACTTATATAAAGGACTTCAACTAGATGGTTTAGTATAACATCTTCTACAAGTTTTATTCTTACGTGTTGCTCCGAAAAGGCTCTGATGACACCGAAAGGCTGCTCTAAAATTTGATGAAAGAAAGATTTCAATTTCTTTTCTATTTATCGATAACAATTAATTTCAGTTCTTGTACTCAATCTTTGTAACTCATTATTCGAACTGATAGTGATTGTCCAACTAAAGCGATCGACGATCGCAGGCCTTGGAGTATGAGTCGTTACAAGCTTTGAACCAAGTAAAACTTAGCTTTGTTAGCATTGTATTTGTTTTCTTTATTCCGCTGCATAATTTATTTTTAAATTATGATTTTCGACGAATGTTATTCACCCCCCTAGCATCTTTACGATCCAACAGGTAGTATTAAAGTGGGTACCGCTCTAAATTGGTGCAACCACCAATCAAGCAGGGGGTAATTTTCAAACTCTCTTTTATTTTTTTTTTTGATTTTAAGCTTTTTGATATAATCTAAATTGGTACAATTACCTCTTTGGATAAATTTTTTTGTTACAAATTACTCTGAATTAATGCAACACCAATCTGTTGGTGTAATATCCCAGGTCAAGGTTGACCTGATTTGACTAAGCTTGAGTTGGATCAAGTTTGAGTCTTGTTGATTGTGTTTCGATGTTTGATAATACATGAAGACTGACAGTACGTGGAGATTGCAGGTGCAATCATCCGTTCGGGGAGATTACTGGAGCAATTCCCCTCTGGTTAGGGTCTGGCCAGATTGGTGTGAAGAAGAGTCAAGTAGGTCAAGATTGACCAGATACTTGAATGAGAAGTCCTGGTGAGTGAAGCCAGGTGAAAGACTTAGTGAGTGAAGCTAGGCAGCATGAAATCCTGGTGAGTGAAGCCAGGTGAAGCTAGACGGTATGAAAATCCTAGTGAGTGAAGCTAGGTGAAAGTCCTGGTGAGTGAAGCCAGGCAGTATGAAAATCCTAGTGAGTGAAGCTAGGTGAAAGTCCTAGTGAGTGAAGCCAGGCAATATGAAAATCCTAGTGAGTGAAGATAGGTGAAAGTCCTAGTGAGCGAAGCTAGGCAGAAGTTAAAGTCCTAGTGAGTGAAGCTAGGCAGAAGTTAAAGTCCTAGTGAGTGAAGCTAGGCACGTGAAAATCCAGGTGGGTCAAGGTTGACTAAACACCTGGTGTTGGAAAGTCCAAGTAGGTCAAATAGTTGACCGGATACTTGGAACGAGGAAATGTAGATGGGTTAAGGTTGACCAAACATCTGATGGAAGTCCAAGTGGGTAATGGAGGACCGGACACTCGACACGAAGAGAAAAAGTCCAAGTGGGTCAAAGGGATTGACCAGACACTTGGTGAGGAAGTCCTAGCAGGTCGAGGGTGACCGGATGCTAGGCATGATGTCCCAACAGGTCATGGTTGACCAGATGTTGGATTTTTAGGGACTTGGGACTTGATAGGGCAAATCAACATGGCTCAATCGATCAACCGATCGATTGAACCATGTCTAATCAATCAGTTGATCGATTGGATGAGTCCCGCGACAAGTCTTCCTCCCAATCGATCAGTGGATCGATTGGGAGGCTATCATCGCTCATACAGAAGCCCTCCCAATCGATCAACTGATCGATTGTGAGCTTGGAAATCGCGCGAGAAGCTATGAATCGATCGGGCAATCGAATCAAGCGATTTCCAAAGAGCACAGTGGCACTCTGAATCGATCAACCGATCGATTCAAAGTCTCCCCAATTGATTGAGAACAATTCAATCGATTGGGATCTGACTGTTGCGTAGTTTTTAGTCGTTGGTGAGCGATTTTCTCCTCTATCCTTCGGTTTTCTTCTTCGCGACTTCAGCGATTCTTCACAGAGCTTTCTCCACCACTCATCGCCAGTTCTTGAAGCTTCCTAGAGTAAAGTGTTGTTGCACTTCCAAGGTCAAGAGGCATTCCAAACAGGAAGGAGAAGCTAGCTAGGGTTCATTATATAAAATCTTGTAAGATTTACTTGAGTTTTCTTCCTCTTTTCTTCTTGTTTGTTGTGTGAGTTTGTACGAGGCTTCTCCACCTCTGGCTGTGACTGATAAGGAGTGTTTTACTAGTGGAGCGTGTGTCACGTGTGGATCATTGGATTAGTCACCTCTTCTTGAGGTGGATACCAAGTAAATCCTCGTGTTAGCGTTGTATTTTTGTTTCTTGTTCATTCTGCTGTATATCATCACCAAGAAGCAAGCTACGACTAACGCGACGAGCTATTCACCCCCCTCCTAGCATATTTCGATCCTAACAAGTGGTATCAGAGCAAGACCGCTCTTTACCGGAATCATCGCCGGAAGGGGCAACAAGACTAGAGGGTGAAGAAGTTGAAGCAAATTTCTTCAAGCCAAAGATTTTATCAAGAGCTCAACTTCAAATGGAATTCGGAGATGGATTCGGATTCGACACGAGGGTGCCTCCACCATTCACTTCAACAAGTTTTGATCTTTGGAAATCAAGGATCGAAAATTTCTTGATGGTGGAGATAGAGCAATGGTTTGCTCTAATGGAAGGCTTCGAAGCTTCAAAGAATTCAAAAGGCAAGATCCTCAAGAAGAGCAAATGGAGCCAAGAGCAAATTCAAAGGAGCGAGGCAAATGATAAAGTGACCAAGCTATTAGTCAATTTATTGCCAAGAAATATTTTGGCTCAAGTTGGAGAATTCAAGGATGCAAAGGAGCTTTGGAGCAAGTTGGCAAAGATTCATGAGATCCCCTCCACTGTACCAAATCAAGAAGAATCCAAAGAGGGTGACTTGTTGGATCAAGATTGTTACGTATCCACAAGTGCACGGATTCATCGTCAGTAATAAAAATATCGATCCCACAAGGACTGGTTATAAGCACTAGAAATTGTTCACTTAGGGTTAGCTAAACTACCAATGGTCTTGAATAAGCTAAGGAAAAGAGGTCGAGAGAGAGAATCGAGAGTCTCAAGGTCGAAATGTTCACTTGGTGATGAGGAGTTCTAGGGGGTCGGTTTCATCGTGGTAGTATTGATATGTCTCGTTTTATCTTACTCTCGCTGTCCTTTATCATGCGATCGCCGGAAGCTAAAGCGGGTATTCTTAAGCGCCAGAATAGAGTAGGGCCCTAAGAAGTCCTATCACGGTTTACCCCTGTCACTAGGGCACCTCGGCAAATCTTGAGGGCATGACTCTAATTGGTAAATTAAGAATAGCGAGTAAAAGCTAAGCTTGGTCTCTCGCTTCCTTGGGGAGAATTTGCCTCTCCTCTCAAGGAAGTATCCTAGATGTCCATGAACGGGTTACCCCTATCACTAGGGCCCCTCGGGTATACGATCTAGGGATAATCCTCTACAAGGCTAACAAGTTCTTCACAATCAATAACAAGCAATTAGCAATTGAAGCAAAGCATGAAAGATCATCCAACAAGTATAAACATAATACGAGTTTTACATCAATCCGTACCACGACTACTCCCTAATCCCAGAACAAGGGATCTACTCCATGAGTGCTAGATAAATATCCGGAGATATAGTGTAGACAAACATACAATCTTCAGAAAGAAAGAAGGAATATGCTTATCAGATGTCGAAGAGTGGCCTTCGGATCCAATTCTCTGCCTCTGGAGTCGATGTGGTGGTGGAAGATCGCTGGACGGAGGTCCAAGGCGGTGTAGAATGGCTCCAAGATCTTTTTCTCCCTGACGGCTCGCCTCCCCCCGGTAAAAAGGGTTAAAACCCCTTATATAGCTTAGGGTTTGGCCGTGGCGGCACGGCCGTGTAAGGGTGGCACGGCCGTGCCCTTCTCTGGCTCTGGGGTGGCTGCACGACTATACAGGGTCTCACGGTCGTGTACTCTCTGGGGTCTGTCTCCTGGGGCATGACCGTGCAGGGTTGCACGACCGTGCAGGGTTGCACGACCGTGCAAATCTTCTTCTCTGTTTGGGATGGCACGACCGTGCAAGGTTGCACGGTCGTGTACTGACTTGCTTCTATTTTGGTCGCACGACCGTGCATGGTTGCATGGCCATGCACCCTTCCTCTCCTGTTTGGCCACACGGCCGTGCAGGGTTGCACGACCGTGTTGTCTGGTTGGTTCCGGTGCATCAATACTCTCTGTTCAAGCTCCAAAAATCTTCCCTGTCAACATAAAACCAAACAAAGAGCAGATATCCGAACAAAATAATATATATGATGAATACAAGATAAAAGATGCGATCATGTGAAGAATATATGTGTATAAGTCAAGTGAATGTGCTCTAAAATATGCGTAAAAGATCATAATATTTGCGCACATCAAAGATCAAGAGGAAGAGGACTCCATAGTTGAGAGATGCTCAACTTTCAAAGAAGAAGTCCAAGAACTTTCATCTTCAAAGAAATGCAATGAAAAGGGCAAAGATGGAGCATACTCTTTGTTCCATGTACAAGATGAAGATGAAGAAGCCTCTACCTCTAGGATTGAGGGGGAGCGACCTTTATTGACATCAGATCAAGAAGATGGAGAAGCTTCTACATCTGGGTCAAGTGGAGAAAAAGATGATGCATCCTCCAAAAATCAAGAGACATCAAATGGAGGATCGAGTGCCATCCCTACATGTGGAGGTATAAATGTTTCAATTAAAAATAAAAATCATATCATATATTTTGATTGTAGGGAACATGGGCACTACAAGAGTAAGTGTCCTAAATTGGCCAAGAAGAAGGGCCAAGTGGCACCAAAGGGCAAGGAGAAGCTCAAAGAGACAGCCCCTACAACAAAGAAGAGCAAGGATCACATAGTGTGCTTTTTGTGTAATCAAAAAGGACATTATCAAAGCCAATGTCTAAAGGGAAAGAAAGCGGTCAAAGTCAAAGGAGGAAACACAAGTCAAGGGGGAGCTTCCAAGGTAAAACCCAAGGTATCATTTATTGAGTTTATCCCCTTAAATTATGGTAAAAAGTATGCTAATTCTAGTTTATATCATTTGAATGCTATTTACCATAAAAATAGGAGGCATGATAGGATAAATGAAAATTATGTGGCTCTTCATGTTAAGACTACCACACCTAGGTTTAGGAAGGTAGATAAGAATTTAGGCAATAACTCTAAGGATTTTAGTTATAAGCCTAAAAATAAAAATACTCAAGGACACAATGAAAAACCAAAATCTAGAGATTTATGGAAAGAAAATTAAGTCTTGAGGTCAAGACTTGATAAAATGAAAAACACCCTAAAAAGGATGAAAAAATCCTAAAAGGACCAAATGAGCAAAACCTAGGTCTAGGAGTACAAAAGTCATCCAATGGCCATAGAGCTTTGGGATATAAACCTAAGGCTAAGAGGGATGCTACTTCTTACCATAGGGTTTCATATGTAGGACTGTTGCGGTCGGCTAGAAGGGGGGGTTGAATAGCCTGCCAAACACAAAAATAAAAATCAACCCTTCTCGAACTCTCAACAGAACACTTGCATAAATAAAATAAACAAATAAACTAAAAGTAAGAGACAAAAGAGATTTACTTGGTTACAACCGGGGAGGTTGTTAATCCAAGGAAGATGAAGTGCACTAGAATATCTCCTTCAGGCGGAGAAGCCTCTTACAGCGTTTAAGCACAGAAATAGAAGGTCAACTCTAAACTAAAGCACACAAGCGTTGGAATTAAATCTTGAGTTCGTTGAAAAGCTTCTGAACCAAGGTTATATTTATAGTCTTGGTCCGGGCGCCTGGAAGGGTTCCGGGTGCCCTGAGGGGATAAAACTTTATCCCTTAATGTTTAGATCGAGATTGACTCGATCTGGTCAAAACTCGACTTCCGGGAGCCCGGACCTGAAAGTCAACTTAGGTTGATTTTTTGGTCTAGGCTCTCTGCTCCAGTTCAGCTCGCCTTTGGTCCGGGTCTTCCGCTCCGGATCCGCTCTCTTGGGTGATCTCTGCCATCCGAAAAAGGGCTCACCCGAACCCAAGTTCCGGTCTTCTCGAGCGGGCTTCCGCTCCGGCTTCTCGTCCCTCAGAATCGCCGCGTGTTTCCTTCTCATCTACCAGCGTACTCATTCGCAGTCTTCGTCCCTCGGTCGCACCCCATGCCAACCTTCTCACTAGCTACGTCTCTTACTCCTCGAGCAGTCTTCCGCTCCGGCTTCTCGTCCCTCGGAACCACCGCACGCTTCCTTCTCATCCGTCGTTGTACTCTTCCGCAGCGCCTTGTCCGTCGGACGCACCGCGTGTCATCCTTATCACTAGCTGCGTCTTCCACTCGAGTACCTGTGCTCCTAAGCTCCTACACACTTAGACACAAGGTTAAAAACACACAGGACCTAACTAATTTGCAATTAAGCTAGGGTAAAAATAGACATTAAAATAAATTAACTAATTTACAATTAAGTGCAAAAAAGATAAAAATTTGTCTACCTCCCCCTAGACTTATACTTTTTCTTCTCCCCCTTTGATCACATAAAAAAATTGAGGTTCCAAGAAAAAAATCTAAGGGTACAAACTTAGAAAATTTTGAGACTTTTTAAAAAAAATTGCAATAATTTTCACATAAACAGTCTCTAAAAAAACTTTCTAAGAAAATTTTCTAAGTGCAATTATAAAAGAATTTTCAAAAAAAAAATTCTAAGTTGGGAAATTGCTAAGTTTTCACAATCAAAATTATTTTTGAGAATTTTCTAAGCAGAAAACTTAAGCAAGAATATTTTCCAAAAAAAATATTTTTAAGAAATTTCTAAAAAATCATTTAAAAAGTCTTCCTAAGCATTATTTAATTTTTAACTTTAATGCTTTATCAGAAAGTTAATTAAACATTTCATTTCTATATTTGGCTTCCAGGCAGTGGCGAGACACTAGGCCTTCTTGGTTATTGGAGTAACAACCACTTTCTAGTCAAAGCCTCATAAGAAAATTTAATGTTTAATTTTCTTCTCTGAAAGCTCTAAGTCTAATTAACATTTCAATTTAGATCAAATTCTCTAAATTTATGATATTTAAATTTCCATTTTAGTTTATTATAATTTCTTAAATCACAATTTTTCATATTTGAGGCAAACAATATTAAGCATGCAGAAAATTCTTTTGATAAAATAATTGGTAAAAAATCTTTCGACAATGTTTCTAGTTTGCAAGATTCATTTGACAAAGTATTTTGTAACTGGCAAGAATTTTTTGGCAATGCTTCTAATTTGCAAAATTCTTTCAACAAAAGATTTTCTAATTCGAAAAACTCTTTCGATGATTCAATTTCTAATTTGCAAAAATCTTCAAGCAACTTTTCAATTGATTTATCCAATTGTTCAGAAGGTAGAGACCATACATGACTTACCTTGTCAGTTGTTGATTCTCCCCCTGTTGAGTTGCTTTCTTCAAAAGATTCTTCCCCTTCATTGATGCTCATCTGGGATGAGCTTTCTGTGTCCTCGGGATGGAGTTCGACTGTCTCGGCAGTTTCCTTGTTTTCGGACGATTTTGATGTTGACATGGTGTCCATCGAGGAGTTGGATTTGACTTCAATTGTTTCCTTGTAGATCTTCAAGAACTTTTCCCAAAGTTCTTTTGCGCTTTTGTAATCTCCGATTCTGTCGAGATCTTCATTCGATATTACGCTTAGAAGATAAAATTCAGCCCAAGCGTTTGCCATAGACTCGTTACGTTGCTTGTCGTTCCAGAGATATTTCTCGAGTTTTCTCCATTTGTTGTCTTTGGTGCTTCATAGTCAGATTTCCTTATTAAAAAAAATACCAAAATCAGTGTTTAGATATACCTCCATTTGTTACTTCCATAATGAAAACTCCCCCTCGAATGATGGTGGGTAGATGTTAGCTCCGACCATCATTTTGTTGCTTCAGTCGGCGGTTAGTCCTTCTGAGGCATCTCTGCTCTGATACTACTTGTAGGACCATTGCGGCCGGCTAGAAGGGGGGTTGGATAGCCTGCCAAACATAAAAACAAAAACCAACTCTTCTCGAACTCTCAACAGAACACTTGCAAAATAAATTAAACAAATAAACTAAAAGTAAGAGACAAAAGAGATTTACTTGGTTACAACCGGGGAGGTTGTTAATCCAAGGAAGATGAAGCGCACTAGAATATCTCCTTCAGGCGGAGAAGCCTCTTACAGCATTTAAGCACAGAAATAGAAGCTCAACTCTAAACTAAAGCACACAAGCATGGGAATTATAAATTTTGAGTTCGTTGAAAAGCTTCTGGACCAAGGCTATATTTATAGCCTTGGTCAGGCCACCTGGAAGGGTTTCGGGCGCCTTTGGGGGGATAAAACTTTATCCCCCAACGTTCAGATCGAGATTGACTCAATCTGGTCAAAACTCGACTTCCGGGCACCCGGAATGGTTCCGGGCGCCCGGAATTGATCAGGGTGCCCGGACCTGAGAGTCAACTCAGGTTGACTTTTTGGTCCGGGCTCTCTGCTTCGGTTTAGCTTGCCTTTGGTCCGGGTCTTTCGCTCGCTTGGGTGATCTCTGCCATCTGGAAAAGGGCTCACCTGAACCCAAGTTCCGATCTTCTCGAGCGAGCTTCCGCTCCGGATTCTCATCCCTCGAAATCGCCACGTGTTTCCTTCTCGTTCGCTAGCGTACTCATCCACAGCCTTCGTCCCTTGGCCATACCTCGTGCCGACCTTCTCGCTAACTGCGTCTCTTGCTCCTCGAGCAGTCTTTCGCTTTGACTTCTCGTCCCTCGGAACCACCGCACGCTTCCTTCTCGTCTGCCGGTGTACTCTTCCACAGCGCCTCGTCTCCCAGACGCACCGCATGCCGTCCTTCTCACTAGCTGCGTCTTCCACTCGAGTACCTGTGCTCCTAAGCTCCTGCACACTTAGACACAAGATTAAAAACACACAAGACCTAACTTAACTTATTGATCGCACCAAAACAACCTTGGGGTTCCAACACCATATAGTTATGGAACCAACTCTAGGTCTAGGGGTCAAATCAAGGATACAAGGGAAGTTACCCCTAGGAGTATCTTGCAACATCAAATGTGATTAAGAAGTCTAAGAAAGTCACTAAGAAGGTCACAAGGGAAGCAATCCCTAGAGTTGATCTAGAGAAAGTGACCAAGGCTTCTAAGAAACCTAGGAACGTCATTAGGAAGGTAATTAGGGAAGTTATCCCTAGTGAGTACCTAGAGCATCCAAGGAGTACCAATAGGTTTTGGGTTCCTAGGAGCATTTTCTTTACCCCTTAGATGGGTTAGAGAGTGTCAACTCAAATTGGAAAGGTAGTTAACCCAACCTTGATGAAGTTGACACTCGGAGAACATTTTCAAGGTTATTGTTAACCTTTGAAAATGAAATGGATTATTGACTACTCTTTGAAAGAGTGAAATGTGTCAAAACTTGAGAAAATTGATTTTAAATTAAATTAGCATAATTGGGAAAATCATAAGAACTATCAAGTTGGGATTTTAGTATGTTCTTAGGGAATTAAAGGCAAATCCGGACCTTAATTTAAAACATTTACTCTTTGGATGAGTAAAATGTGCCAAAAAATTGAGGAATTATATTTTTTAATTGGCACAAATTTAATCATGGGTTAAAGAAATGTCAAGTTGGGTTTTCACATTTTCTTGAGAAAATGAGGGCAAGCTAGGATTTAATTTTTAAATTAGCTAAGGTTTAAGGATACCTAGATAGATAATCTAGGTACTTCATTTAAGCAAAATTACCATGTAGTTATATGCCATGACATCATGTGTGCACTCATTTTTATTATGAAAAATATAAAAATATCATGTCATGTCATACATACATCATGTAGTTATAGGAAACTTTCTTTTAAAAATTATTCATTTTGATGTATGCCATAACTCATCATGCATTATTTTTAATTCCTTGTAATTAAGGATAATGACATTTACTAACAGGTAACATCCTAGGTGGATGTTCATAATCCAAAATGCCTAAATAAATATGCATGATCCCTAGTTTAGGGCAAAACCAAACTTTATATCTCACAAAGAACTATAAGGTGACTTGTATGTGTTTTAGTATATATTAGATAAAAGTGAGATGTTAGGATGATGAAAAAAACTCAAGATGTTGATTTGATGTATTCCTTTAGTTTTAGGCTCATCAAAATACATAGTTCTGTGTTTTCCAATCATTGGGAAAGCTAATGTACAAGTCATGTGCATTGAGCCCAAAGAATATGGTTGGATATTGGTTTTGAAAATGTTTTTAAAATACTTTTGGAAAACCTTGATGAAAGCTATCTTTTGATAGCAATCATCATTGAAAACTTAGACACAAACTAGAAGAAAATATTGAAGTTTTTACAAGCTTTCAAGTTTGTGTCAATCATTGAAAATAGGAAGTATTTTCATAAAAAACTATTTTTTCATGATAGTATATACTCTAAATAATATCTACAATAATTTTTATGACTTTTAGAATCTTGTAGAATTTTTAGGGAGTTTCTGAAATTCACTGAAATCAAATTTCAGAAAATCAATGCTCCAATCGATCACCCGATCGATTGGAGTACCTCAATCAATCGGGTGATCGATATAGAGGGATGTTATCTCGAGCAGGAGCTCGCTGGATTGATCCTATGATCAAGTCACACTTCCTGAATCGATCCATGGATTGATTGAATCGGGTTCAATCGATTCAGACCCCAACTTCAATCGATTGACGCGCTGATTTTGGCTGTGAAAGCCTGCTTTCAGTGGTTTAAACTATTTTTAGTCTAGGTAACCATTCCTAATCCCTCAACACACATATGTATACTTTTAGGGAGAGTTTTCATGATAAAAACACGGATGGATTGGTTAAGGAAGACTAAGTACAAGTTTAGGTTGAGGTTTGACTTCAATTTTGAATTTTTGAACCTCTAAACTTTTAAATTTGGGTTTCCTAAAGGTTTAGGGATTCCAAGTCATTGTTGGTGCAATGACAGAAGTTACGAGCATGTCTTTAGGGGGAGCTACTCTTTAAGGACATGAAATTTATTTTTCATACACCTTGGAAGGTGGTTAACCTTCTTTAGTGAAAATGCTCAAGGTTGGGCATTTGAATACAATGGAGAGTGGATATCTTCATTGTGTAGTTGTGTATGCTCTAGGATGAGCATTTGATGCAAATGAAGGGTAAGAGACCTTCATTTAGATTGTCAGATTGGTTATTGCTCAAGGATGAGCATTGAATACGATGAAGGGTATGAAACCTTCACTGTGTAACTCTTCAAGGGGAGAGTTTTTTTGATGTATGCCAATAGGGAGATAATGTAGGATTTAAGTTAGACCTTCATTACCTAAATAGGGAGTTTTTCCTCTAAAAAAGGGGGAGAATGAAGGGAATCCTCATTCATATATTGGCATGAAAGGAAGTTGAGGCTATGAGATTAGCCTAACTTAAAGGTATTGTCAAACATAAAAAAGGGGGAGATTGTTGGTGCAATATCCGAGGTTAAGGTTAACCTGGTTTGACTAAGCTTGAGTTGGCTCAAGTTTGAGTCTTGTTGATTGTGTTTCGATGTTTGACAATACATAAAGACTGACAGTACGTGGAGATTGCAGGTGCAATCATCTGTTTGGGGAGATTGCTGGAGCAATTCCCCTCTAGTTAGGGTCTGACCAGATTGGCGTGAAGAAGAGTCAAGTAGGTCAAGATTGACCGGATACTTGACTAGGAAGTCCTGGTGAGTGAAGCCAGGTGAAAGACCTAGTGAGTGAAGCTAGACAACATGAAATCCTAGTGAGTGAAGCCAGTGAAAGACCTAGTGAGTGAAACTAGGCAGTATGAAAATCCTAGTGAGTGAAGCTAGGTGAAAGTCCTAGTGAGTGAAGCCAGACAGTATGAAAATCCTAGTTAGTGAAGTTAGGTGAAAATCCTAGTGAGTGAAGCTAGGTGAAAGTCCTGGTGAGTGAAGTCAAGTAGTATGAAAATCCTAGTGAGTGAAGCTAGGTAAAAGTCCTAGTGAGTAAAGCTAGGCAGAAGTTAAAGTCCTAGTGAGTGAAGCTAGGCACGTGAAAATCCAGGTGGGTCAAGGTTGACTGAACACCTGGTGTTGGAAAGTCAAAGTAGGTCAAATGGTTGACCGAATACTTGGAATGAGGAAATGCAGATGGGTCAAGGTTGACCAGACATCTAATGGAAGTCCAAGTGGGTCATGGAGGACCGGGCACTCGGCACGAAGAGAAAAAGTCCAAGTGGGTCAAAGGGATTGATCGGACACTTGGTGAGGAAGTCCTAGCAGGCCAAGGGTGACCGGATGCTAGGCATGATGTCCCAAAAGGTCATGGTTGACCAGATGTTCGGTTTGTAGGGACTTGAGACTTGATAAGGGCAAATTAACATGGCTCAATCGATCAACCGATCGATTGAACCATGTTCAATCGATCGGTTGATCGATTGGATGAGTCTCGTGATAAGTATTCCTCCCAATAGATTAGTATATCAATTGGGAGGTTGTCGCCGCTCATACAGAAGCCTCCCAATTGATCACCCGATCGATTGGTCCAATCGATCGGGTGATCGATTGGGAGCCTAGAAATCGCGTGAGAAGCTATGAATCGATCGGGCAATCGATTCAAGCGATTTCCAAATAGCACAGAGGCGCTCTAAATTGATCAACCGATCGATGCAAAGCCTCCCCAATCAATTGAGAGCAATTCAATCGATTGGGATCCGACCATTGCGCAGTTTTTAGCCGTTGGCGAGCGATTTTCTCCTCAATCCTTCGATTTTCTTCTCCGCGACTTCAGCGATTCTTCACAGCGCTTTCTCCACCACTCACCTCCAGTTCTTGAAGCTTCTTGGAGCAAAGTGTTGTTGCACTTCCAAGGTCAAGAGGCATTCCAAACAAGAAGGAGAAGCTAATTAGGGTTCATTGTATAAAATCTTGTAAGATTTACTTGTATTTGCTTCCTCTTTTCTTCTTGTTTGTTGTGTGAGTTTGTATGAGGCTTCTCTGCCTCCGGCTGTGACCGAGAAGGAGTGTTTTACTAGTGGAGACCCTTTCGCAACAAGCCTTGCTTTTCTACAAAAGATTAAGAGAAAGATTAGATATCTTTCCTTATTTGTAGTTAAAAGGAAGATTTTAATTTTGGAGAAAACTTTCCTTTTTTGTAATCATCCACATGTTTTAAAAGAGAGATTTTAATTTATAAAATTTCCTTTTATAACCAATCATGAAGGGAATTAAAAAAGAGAAATTTTTATTTTAAAAAATTTTTGAAAGCAGATAAGGAAGTTTTAATTTTGTGTTTAAAACTTGCCTTATTTGGAGCTCTTGTAGGGGTCGACCACATGATGGGTTAAAAGGAATTTTTAATTAAATTTTCCTTATTAACCAATGGCAAAGAAAATAAGAAAATTTTAATTATAATTAAATTTTCTTATTTACCATGACCAAGGATATAAAAGAGAGGGTAGGGGTGCCTTCATGGGACACAACTCTCTTTTATTTTCCTCTCTTTTCTTCCTTGGTGTGGCCGACTATCCTCTTCTCCTCTCCCCTTCTTTTTGGTGGCCGAACCTCATCACTCTCAAGGAGACTCTTGTGGTGGTCGGATCCCACTTGGAGAAGAAGAAGAGGAAGGAGTTTCTAGCATTCCTTGGAGCTTGAAGGTTGGTGGCCGAAACTTGCAAAGAGGAAGGAGGCTTGGTAGATTCTCATCTCGATAGATCGTTGCCCACACAACATCCGAGATAAGAAGAGGAATATGATAGAAGATCAAGAGGTCGTTGTTTACAAAGAAAGGTATAACTAGTAATTATTTTCCGCATCATACTAGTTTTCTTTGTATGAATTCCAAACACAAGAGGCTAGAGATTCTAGGTTTCGAATTTATGTTTCAATTTGTGTTTCTTTTTCTTTTTCGATCTTGTGATTTGATTGTTCTTAATGGTTAAACCTAGGGTTACTGTAAGGAGATTGAATATTGAATTTCTTTAAAAGGCTTTACCTTGGCAGTGGTGGATGCTCCCATACCCAAGAAGGTCTAGTGCCTCGCCACGTTTTGTCCTGGAAGCTGATTTTAGAAATAAATATTTAATCAACTTTGTAACATGTGTGGACTTGGATTAATAATGTAAAGCATCGTTTGCGATCCAAGTCTAAACTTATAAGAACAGATAAGTTAAACTTTGAATCAATAATGTTAAGTTCTGTTTGCGATCCAAGTTTAATTTCTAAAGAACACAATAGATTGTTAGGAAAGGTTCGACAATTGTGTAAAAAAATTTTGTTCAGTGGAATCGGTACGAAATTTCGAGTAGCATCCAACAATTGGTATCAGAGCTAGGGTTTGTCTCTATGTGTTTGGTTTTCAGTTAATTATGCACATGTCATACATAATTTAGGCAGGATAATAGTAGGATATGCTAACTCTGTGGTTGCAGGCTCCAACTATTATGGCTTATGGTTATTGTGAGTGATTGGACCCTTGGACATGTCAAGGGTATTTTATTGTGTGTGCATGATTGTATTTAACTAATACAGCAGGAGTTGTATTAGCCCCAGGATTTTACATTTATGTTCGATCTAGACTTGATGTACATTCCCTTGTGGAATATATGATCGATGTATGTAAAAATTTTATTTTTGTAGCAAATCGTATCCTTGCGAGGTGTGGTGCTATTTGAGGACTAGAGGCGCAGCAGACAAAGAAGCTTGATGGACCCGATGACAAGAACCCTAGGGTGGGTGGCACATGGAGGACAGTGATAGAAGAAGCCATAATAGTTGAAAAATTAATTTTCATATTTATCGCTTTTATTTACTGTAATGTGTGTGATGTGTGATGAATGCTTGCATAGTTAAAATTCATCACCTTAAATAACTAAGTGGGAGAGAGATTTTTAAATAAATTCCACGGTCTCCATTACTGGTTTGTAAGTGATGCAAACAAGCTTGCGTGTTGGCTCTGAGTGCCTTCCTCCACAATGGATGAGTTTGTTTGTGGATCACTAGATCAAACTTCCTAAAATAGATGGTTATAGGAAATTATTTAGGAGCGTGTGATCTTCTCCAACTGAAGGGGCACAATCCTATTTAATGGACAAAGTATCAAGAAATGATATACACCTAGGCACATTCAATAATATCCTCTCCAACAGAGTCACTGCTATTATTTGTGTGACCGAAAGAAAACCAACTATTAATTTTATTTGTCATAAAGTTAAGTTGACAAGATAATAAAATTAATGGGTAAAATCTCCTCTTACAAATGTTTGATTTTGTATACGTCCACACTAATGTGGCATACAAAATTCACGGTGTTTTGAGGTGTTGATAAATTTAAATAATATTGTTTGAGGAATCAATATTATTCTAAATTTAGAGTCTTGACCAAGGTTTATTTTGTGATTCTTAGGTTTTCAAATGGCCTTCAACCCACTTGCTGTTATTCTCAAGGAGAATAAACTCACTGGCCCCAACTATATAAATTGGAAAAGAAATCTGGACATTGTCCTAACTGCAGAAGGCTTTAAGTATGTAGTGTTAGAGGCCTTCCCTAATGCACCAAATGAGAACTCTAGTGAAGAGGAGATTGAGTATCATAGGAAATGGATAAAGGCAGATGAGACGGTGCGGTGTTACATTCTAGCTTCTATGTCAAATGTGCTGCAACATCAACATCAAGATATACCCACTTCCTATGATATGATGAGCAATCTCAAAGAACTCTTCGGACACCAGAGTCGGGCTGCTAGGCAAGAGGCAATGAGAAATTTAATGACAGCCACCATGACTGAGGAAATGCCCGTAAGGGACCATATCCTCAAAATGATGACTTACCTAAACGAAATACAAATACTTGGAGCAGAAATCAATGGGCAAACCCAGGTCGATATTATTCTCCAAACGCTGCCCAAAAGTTTTGAGCAGTTCAGCCTAAACTACAATATGAATAAGAGGAATTATTCATTGGCGGAACAACTGACAGAACTACAAGCAGCAGAAGGGCTATTTTGTCATAATTCTCAAGTTCACTTTGCTGGAAAGGTTTCTAATTCTAAATCGAAAGGAAAGAAGAAAAAGAAATAAGCTGGTCCGGCAAAGAAAGTGAACCAATCTCTAGGTACTGGACCAAGAGTTGGAGTGAAGAAGTTGAAAGGCAAGAGCTTCATCTGCAAACAGGCTGGACATTGGAAGGCGGACTATCTTCATAAGAAAGCGAACAATAAAGGTATATCTTATTCTTTAGTTGTTGAAACATGTTTAGCGATGTTATCTACCAGTACCTGATGTGTAGATACGGGAGCCACTAATAATGTCTGCAATTCTTTGCAGGGGTTCCAGGAAACCCGACGACTATATGAAGGAGAGATAACTGTCTATATTGGCAATGCTACTAAAGTGGCAGCTGTTGCAGTGGGAGACGTCTACTTATCATTTGATAGAAAAAGGATTTTAGTTTTAAGAAATTATCTTTATCTACCCAGTTTTAGAAAGAATTTAATTTCAGTTTCTAAACTAATTTTGGATGGATATGATGTTTCTTTTAATAACAAAGTTGTTATAAAGAGAAATAGGGTTATTATATGTTCTGATGCATTGGTTGGAAATTTATATACTTTAAATATAATTTCTCCCGCAAAGCAACAAATGGAAATTAATAACGCATCTTCTAATTCTAATAAAAGAAAAGAACCTTTGGAGATGAATCAAACATATCTTTGGCATCTAAGACTTGGTCATATTAACTTAAGTAGGATTCAAAGGCTCATAGCTGATAAACTCTTGGGTTCATTAGTCGTGGAAAACTTTCCAACCTGTGAATCTTGCTTGGAAGATAAAATTACCAAGAGACCTTTTAAGGCCAAGAGGTATAGAGCCAAAGATGTGTTAGAATTGGTTCATTCTGATTTGTGTGGTCCTATATTTATCCAGGCAAGAGGAGGTTTTGAATATTTTATCACCTTTATAGATGACTATTCGAGATAAGGGTACATTTACTTGATGCACCGTAAGTCTGAGTGCTTTATAAGTTCAAAGAGTATAAGGCTGATGTGGAGAAACGTCATGGTAAAAGTATTAAGACACTACAGTCAGATCATGATGGCGAGTACCTCTTAGGAGAGTTTAGGAGTTACTTATCAGAAGCTGGGATTCAATCCCAACTATTTGCACCTGGTACACCCCAACAGAATGGTGTGATAGAACGAAGGAATATGACTCTTATGGAAATGGTTAGATCGATGATGAGTTATTCAGAATTACCAAATTCGTTTTGGGGATATGCTCTGGCAATAGTAGTGTACCTTCTGAATATGGTACCTTCTAAATCAGTACCCTTTACTCCAATAGAATTGTGGAATGGGCGTAAGCCTAGTCTGAAACATATTCGGATTTGGGGTAGTCCAGCACATGTGCTGAAGGGAGACACTGACAAGTTAGAATCATGTACAAAAGTTTGCCTGTTTGTAGGATATCCTAAAGAAATGAAAGGTGGTTTGTTTAATAATCCAAAAAGTCAGAAGATCATTTTTAGTACCAATGCTCGATTTTTAGAAGAAGATTATGTAATGAACCATAAGCCCATGAGTGAAATAGTTCTAGAAGAAATTAGAGAGGACACGCCTAGTCTAGTACCAACAGTACAAGATGAAATATCACAAGAAACTACAACACGTGTCACAAGTGATACACAGTTACAGACGGTGCCTCATCGTAGTGGGAGGGTTGTGAGGCAACCTGAAAGATTCATGCTTTTGGGAGATTCGTCGGACTTGATCCCTGGTGAACATGAACTTGATCCTCGGACATATGACGAAGCACTCCAAGATAAAGATGCAGTATCTTAGCAAAGAGCTATGAATTCTGAAATAGAATCTATGTATTTTAATAAAGTCTGGGAGATTATAGAACCACCAGACAGTGTGAAAGTCGTTAGATGCAAATGGATCTACAAAAGGAAAAGAGGGACAGATGGGAAGGTGGAAACCTTAAAAGCAAGGCTTGTTGCGAAAGGGTATACTCAGAAAGAGGGAATCGATTATGAGGAAATATTTTCACCGGTAGCCATGCTTAAGTCTATCCAGATTCTCTTATCCATTGCTACTCATATGGATTATGAGATTTGGCAGATGGATGTCAAGACAGCTTTCCTAAATGGAAGTCTTGAAGAAAACATCCATACGAAGCAACCAGAAGGGCTCATTGAAAAGGGCAAAGAGCATCTAGTTTGTAAGCTTAATCGGTTCATTTATGGACTGAAGCAAGCTTCAAGATCTTGGAACATCCGGTTTAATGAAGTGATCCAGTCTTATGGATTTATTCAATGCCCGGATGAGTCTTGTGTATACAAGAAGTGTAACGGAAATGTGGTTGTATTTCTTGTACTATATGTAGATGATATTATATTAATTGGCAACAATGTCAAAGTATTATTAGATATAAGGGTATGGTTGTCCAAACAATTCAATATAAAGGACTTAGGAGAATGTCCACATATTCTTGGGATCAAAGTAATAAGGGATCGCAAGAAAAGGATGTTGTGCTTGTCCCAAGCTTCATATATCGATACAATCCTTGCTCGTTTTAGCATGCAAAACTCTAAGAAAGGTTTTCTACCTTTTAGACATGGAGTAGCTTTATCTAAAGAGATGTCTCTGAAGACATCAAAGGAGATAGAGGACATGAAGGCAATTCCTTATGCTTCGGCTGCAAGATGCCTAATGTATGTTATGCTATGTACGAGACCAGATATCTGTTTTGTCGTGGGCATGGTTAGCAGATATCAAAGTAATCCTGGACAGGAACATTGGACTGTTGTAAAGCATATATTGAAGTACATGAGAAGGACTATAGATTATATACTGATTTACAGTCGGATGATTTGCTTCCTGTGGGTTATACGGATTCTGACTTTCAATCAGATAGGGGCAATAGTAATTCTACTTTAGGTTATGTGTTTACTTTAGGAGGAGTAGCTATAGCATGGAGGAGTGTTAAGCAAAAGTGCGTTTCAGACTCCACCATGGAAGCTAAGTATGTGGCAGACTCTGAGGCAGCCAAAAAAGCTGTATGGCTTAGGAACTTCTTATTGGACTTAGATGTGATTCCTGGTTTGCCCAAAATTATCACAATTTATAGTGATAATAGTGGTGCAGTAACAAACTCGAAGGAACCACGAGCTCATAAGGCAAGTAAACACATTGAGCGCAAGTACCACCTGATACGAGACATCGTAAAGCGAGGAGAAGTTGTTGTTGCCAAGATTGCATCAGCGGATAACCTAGCCGATCCTTTCATTAAGGCAATTCCGGCGAAAGCTTTTGATCGACATGTTGAAGGGATGAGAATCAGATGTATGGCAGAATAGATGGCAGCATATTCTTTTAGTATAAGTGTGAGATTGTTAGAATATATACTAAAAGTCTAGCTTTTTGTAAACATTTATTTTTGAAATAAAGAATCACATTGGTCAAATATCTACATTTATATGCTAAGTGTAGTTGTTCATTTAATTTATATTGTAGATAACATAGTGTGTGGTGTCACACATAGAAGATAATGTTATCAGTTTCTTATAAATTATAAACAGTAGCTCACGACCAAGATGAATAGGAACAAACCATTGGTAGATCGTAGTGCAATTAGATATTAGTTTATCTTGACTATATAATTACACTAGTACACTTAGAGTGTATTGAGTAGGACCATTTGAGGTAGTTTCTTTTTATACTGACATCATAAAAGAACTAGACCTCTATTATTACGAAAGTGTGTGCTCTTAATCCTAATATAATAACAAACACATATATTTAGTATTTATTTCTTTAATTTATTAATGGGTGAGATTTAGTTCGATAAATCAATAAGCCCGATAAGTTGGGAAATAATATTATTTATATTGTGTGTTGTTGATTATAGAAGGAAATTGTGTCCTAGTAATCTAGGTTGATAATTCCCCCAAAATGAGCTCATAAGGATTGTCATTTAAACCCTGCAGGTGGACTTAGTCCGGAATGATGATAAGGTTGAGTGGTACTATTCTTGGAGCTAGATATTAATTAAATGAGTTGTCAGTAACTCATTTGGTAAGTGGACTTTCGATATCTTAAACATAGGGAGATTAACACACTCATGATAAGAAGGAGCCCAAAATGTAATTTGGGATTGGTGCGGTAGTTCAATAATAATTCTTTAGTGGTATGAATTATTATTGATGAAATTAAGTTGAGTGTTCGTGGCAAACACGGGAAGCTTAATTTCATCGGGAGACCAAAACCAATTCCTCCTCTCGGTCCCTATCGTAGCCTCTTATTTATAAAGACTTATACCCACCAAATACCCACTTCCTACCCACCTTTAGGTGGTCGGCCAAGCAAGCTTAGAGCCCAAGCTTGGGCCGGCGAAGCCAAAGGTTGAGTTAAGTAAAGGTGGATGGCCCTAGCTTGGAGTCCAAGCTTGGTGTGGCCGGCCATAAAAAAATAAAAGGGATTTTATATTGAAATCTTTCCTTATATGGAAGCCATGATTTTAAAAAAAAGTTTAAAATTTAAATCTTTCCTTTTATAGCTTTCTACAAAAGATTAAGAGAAAGATTAGATATCTTTCCTTATTTGTAGTTAAAAGGAAGATTTTAATTTTGGAGAAAACTTTTCTTTTTATATTCATTCACATGTTTTAAAAGAGAGATTTTAATTTATAAAATTTCCTTTTATAACCAACCATGAAAGAAATTAAAAAAGAGAAATTTTTATTTAAAAAATTTTCAAAAGCAAATAAGGAAGTTTTAATTTTGTGTTTAAAACTTGCCTTATTTGGAGCTCTTGAAGGGGGCGGCCACATGATGGGTTAAAAGGAATTTTTAATTAAATTTTCCTTATTAACCAATGGCAAAGAAAATAAGGAAATTTTAATTATAATTAAATTTCCTTATTTGCCATGACCAAGGATATGTAAAAATTTTATTTTTGTAGCGGATCGTATCCTTGCGAGGCGTGGTACTATTTGAGGACTAGAGGCACAGCAGATAAGGAAGCTTGATGGACCCGATGACAAGAACCCTAGGGCGGGTGGCACACGGAGGACAGTGATAGAAGAAGCCATAATAGTTGGAAAATTAATTTCCATATTTATCGCTTTTATTTACTGTGATGTGTGATGAATGCTTGCATAGTTAAAATTCCTCACCTTAAATAACAAAATGGGATAAGGATTTTTAAATAAATTTCACGGTCTCCATTACTGGTTTGTAAGTGATGCAAACAAGCTTGTGTGTTGGCTTTGAGTGCCTTCCTCCACAACGGATTAGTTTGTTTGCGGATCACTAGATCAAACTTCCTAAAATGGATGGTTATAGAAAATTATTTAGGAGTGTGTGATCTTCTCCAATTGAAGGGGCACAATCTTATTTAATGGACTAAGTATCAAGAAATGATATACACTTAGGCACATTCAATAGTATCCCCCCCAATGGAGTCACTGCTATTATTTGTGTGACCGAAGGAAAACTAACTATTAATTTTATTTGTCATAAAGTTAGGTTGACAAGATAATAAAATTAATGGGTAAAATCTCCTCTTACAAATGTTTGATTTTGTATACGTCCACACTAACGTGGCATACAAAATTCACGGTGTTTTGAGGTGTTGGTAAATTTAAATAATATTATTTGATGAATCAATATTATTCTAAATTTAGAGTCTTGACCAAAGTTTATTTTGTGATTCTTAGATTTTTCAAATGACCTTCAACCCACTTGCTGTTATTCTCAAGGAGAATAAACTCACTGGCCCCAACTATATAGATTGGAAAAGAAACCTGGACATTGTCCTAACTGCAGAAGGCTTTAAGTATGTACTGTTAGAGGCCTTCCCTAATGCACCTAATGAGAACTCTAGTGAAGAGGAGATTGAGTATCATAGGAAATGGATAAAGGCAGATGAGATGGCGCAGTGTTACATTCTGGCTTCTATGTCAAATGTGCTGTAACATCAGCATCAAGATATACCCACTGCCTATGATATGATGAGCAATTTCAAAGAACTCTTCGGACACCAGAGTCGGGCTGCTAGGCAAGAGGCAATGAGAAACTTAATGACAGCCACCATGACTGAGGGGACACCCGTAAGGGACCACATCCTCAAAATGATGGCTTACCTAAATGAAATACAAATACTTGGACTAGAAATCAATGGGGAAACCTAGGTCGATATTATTCTCCAAACGCTGCCCAAAAGTTTTGAGCAGTTCAGTCTGAACTACAATATGAATAAGAGGAATTATTCATTGGCGGAACTATTGACAGAACTACAAGCAGTAGAAGGGCTATTTCGTCATAATTCTCAAGTTCACTTTGCTGGAAAGGTTTCTAATTCTAAACTGAAAGGAAAGAAGAAAAAGAAACAAGTTGGTCCGGCAAAGAAACTGAACCAATCTCTAGGTACTGGACCAAGAGCTGGAGTGAAGAAGCCAAAAGGCAAGAGCTTCATCTGCAAACAGGTTGGACATTGGAAGGCGGATTGTTCTCATAAGAAAGTGAACAATAAAGGTATATCTTATTCTTTAGTTGTTGAAATATGTTTAGCGGTGTTATCTACCAGTACCTGGTGTGTAGATACGGGAGCAATACTACTAGATTTTTGTTAACATTTATTTTTGAAATATAGAATCACATTGGTCAAATATCTACATTTATATGCTAAGTGTAGTTGTTCATTTAATTATATTGTAGATAACATAGTGTGTAGTGTCACACACAGAAGATAATGTTATCAGTTCCTTATAAATTATAAACAGTAGCTCACGACCAAGATGGATAGGAACAAACTATTGGAAGGTCGTAGTGTAATTAGGTATTAGTTTATCTTGACTATATAATTACACTAGTACACTTAGAGTGTATTGAGTAGAACTATTTGAGGTAGTTTCTTTTTATATTGACATTATAAAAGAACTATACCTCTGTTATTATGGAAGTGTGTGCTCTTAATCCTAATATAATAACAAACACATATATTTAGTATTTATTTCTTTAATTTATCAATGGGTGAGATTTAGTTTGATAAAGCAATAAGCCCGATAAGTTGGGAAATAATATTACTTATAGTGTGTTTTATTGATTATAGAGGGAAACTATGTCCTAGTGATCTAGGTTGATATTTTCCCCAAGAGGAGCTCATAAGGATTTTCATGTAAACCCTGTAGGTGGACTTAGTCCGGCATGATGATAAGGTTGAATGGTACTACTCTTGGAGCTAGATATTAATTAAATGAGTTGTTAGTAACTCATTTGGTAAGTAGACATTCGATATCTTAAACATAGGGAGATTAACACACTCATGATAAGAAGGAGCCCAAAATGTAATTTGGGATTGGTGCGGTAGTTCAATAATAATTCTTTAGTGGTATGAATTATTATTGATGAAATTAAGTTGGGTGTTCGGGGCGAACACGGGAAGCTTAATTTCATCGGGAGACCAAAACCAATTCCTCCTCTCGGTCCCTATCGTAGCCTCTTATTTATAAAGACTTATACCCACTAAATACCCACTTCCTACCCACCTTTAGGTGGCCGGCCAAGCAAGCTTGGAGCCCAAGCTTGGGCCGGCCAAGCCAAAGGTTGAGTCAAGTAAAGGTGGCCGGCCCTAGCTTGGAGTCCAAGCTTGGTGTGGCCGGCCATATAAAAATAAACGGGATTTTATTTTGAAATCTTTCCTTATGTGGAAGCAATGATTTTAAAAGAGAGTTTAAAATTTAAATCTTTCCTTTTATAGCTTTCTACAAAAGATTAAGAGAAAGATTAGATATCTTTCCTTATTTGTAGTTAAAAGGAAGATTTTAATTTTGGAGAAAACTTTCCTTTTTTGTAATCATCCACATGTTTTAAAAGAGAGATTTTAATTTATAAAATTTCTTTTATAACCAACCATGAAGGGAATTAAAAAAGAGAAATTTTTATTTTAAAAAATTTCCGAAAGCAAATAAGAAAATTTTAATTTTGTCTTTAAAACTTGTCTTATTTGGAGCTCTTGTAGTGGGCATCCACATGATGGGTTAAAAGGAATTTTTACTTAAATTTTCCTTATTAACCAATGACAAAGAAAATAAGGAAATTTTAATTATAATTAAATTTCCTTATTTTCCATGACCAAGGATATAAAAGAGAGGGTAGGGGTGCCTTCATGGGACACAACTCTCTTTTATTTCCCTCTCTTTTCTTCCTTGGTGTAGTCGACTATCCTCTTCTCCTCTCCCCTTCTTTTTGGTGGCCGAACCTCATCACTCTCAAGGAGACTCTTGTGGTGGCCGGATCCTACTTGGAGAAGAAGAAGAGGAAGGAGTTTCTAGCATCCCTTGGAGCTTGAAGGTTGGTGGCCGAAACTTGCAAAGAGGAAGGAGGCTTGGTGGATTCTCATCTCGATAGATCGTTGCCCACACAACGTCCGAGATAAGAAGAGGAATACAATAGAAGATCTAGAGGTCATTGTTTACAAAGAAATGTATAACTAGTAATTATTTTCCGCATCATACTAGTTTTCTTTGTATGAATTCCAAACACAAGAGGCTAGAGATTCTAGGTTTCGAATTTTTGTTTCGATTTGTGTTTCTTTTTATTTTTTGATCTTGTGGTTTGATTGTTCTTAATGGTTAATCCTAAGGTTACTGTAAGGAGATTGAATATTAAATTTCTTTAAAAGGCTTTTCCTAGGCAGTAGTGGATGCTCTCATATCCAAGAAGGCCTAGTGTCTCGTCACGTTTTGTCTTTGAATTCGATTTTAGAAATAAATATTTAATCAACTTTGTAACATGAGTGGATTTGTATTAATAATGTAAAGCATCGTTTGCGATCCAAGTCTAAACTTATAAGAACAGATAAGTTAAAATTGGAAACAATAATGTTAAGTTCTGTTTGTGATCCAAGTTTAATTTCTAAAGAACACAATAGGTTGTTAGGAAAGGTTCAACACTTATACAAAAAAATTTTGTACAGTGGAACCGATACAATATTCCGAGTAGCTTCCAACATTAATATCTTTATTATCTCCCACACTGCTAATCCAAGATCTAGTCTTGGGATTTTGTTTCTCTCTTCTCTGTGTGCAAGGTTCTATTTCTAAATGGCCCAAATCGAAGGATACAACACTGTTCGTCCCCTGCTCTTCAACGAGGATGACTTCCAATATTGGAAGAAGCAGATAGAAGTGTATCTGAAGACAGACCTCGACCAGTGGCTCAGCATCTACAAGGGATACAAGCCTCCAATTGACAACAACATCAGTATTCTGATGGACCTTGAAAATTGGACTTTGGAGATGAAAAAGAAGGCATAAACCAACTTCAAGGTATTGAACATGATCTAGTGCGGACTTATGAAGGAGGAATTGAACTGAGTTAGCCCACACAAAAATACAAAGGACCTTTGGGATAAACTCATTGAGTTACACGAAGAAATAAACAATGCAAAGGTAACCAAAATAAATTCACCTCTAAATAAATTTCTTAACATAGAAATGCAGGAAGAAGATAAGGTGCCTTGTCAAGAAGAATCAGACATCGAAGATCGAAAGCATCACAACTACCTCGCATTGATGGCAACCGGACCGGAATCAGAAAGCAAGATGGAACAAGATGATGAGTCCAAATATGAATCAAGTCATGAGCCCACACTCGTTTCCAAAGGTTCGAATGAGGAATCTAAATGGATATTGGATAGTGGTTGCTCTCGACACATGACCAGGAATCAAACAATGTTCACAAAATTAACCTTCAAAAGACTAGGAAAAGTTGTCTTTGGAAATAATGGTGGACTAAAGGTAATTAGAATAGGTAACATTGGACTAGAATCTAATTTTATTATTAATAAAGTACTCCTTATTAAAAATTCCAAATTTAACTTACTCAGTGTTAGTCAATTATGTGATTCAGAATATAATGTTAGGTTTACATCCAATAAATGCTTAATTAAACATATGAAAGACCCAACGATAAAATTAAAAAGACTTAGGAATGATAACATTTATACAATTAACCTAGTCAACTCCTCACTTAATTACCACTTGACACAAAAAGAGGAAACTAAGTTATGGCATAGGAGAATGTCCTATACAAACTTTATAAACCTCACTAAACTAAATGGCTTAGTTAAAGGACTACCAAAACTACCTAACTTAGACTCAATAATTTGTAATGCTTGTCAACAAGAAAAATAGACCAAATCAACCCATAAACTAACTAATCAAACTCAAACCAATTCAACGCTTGAATTATTACATTTAGACTTATTTGGCTCACATGGAATTAAATCTATTAATGGAAATTTATACTATCTAGTAAGAATTGATGATTACTCAAGATGTACTTGGGTAAAATTCTTAAAAAATAAACACAAAATATTTGAAATATTTAGTAATTTTTGTAAATAACCTAAAAATGAAAAAGACTCAGAAATTAAAAGAATTAGGAGTGATAACGGTGTGAGATTTAAAAATCATAGGTTTACTAAATTCTGCTTAGAAAATGGGTACCATTAAGAATTCTCGTGTCCTAATACACCTCAGCAAAATAGAATAGTGGAAAATGTTAGGGTCGATTTGTAGCTAGAGGGGGGTGAATAATTTGTCACGCTTGTTGTCTTGGTTCGTGATAATGATATGCAGTGGAATTACCCACGAAACACACTTACAACGCTAACACGAAGAATTTACTTGGTATCCACCTCAAGAAGAGGTGGATGATCCAAGGATCCACACACGACACACTCTCCACTATGAAAAATACTCCTTCTTGGTAACTACAGGAGATGGAGAAACCTCGTACAACACTTACACAACATACAACTCAACGCAAGAAGAAAAATACAAGAACACAAAGTAAAAACCTCTTCTTGCTTGACCTTGTTATAGTTGATCGCCTCTTGAACCTTGGAAGTGTAGCAACACTTGTCCCCAAGAGCTTCCAAGAACTGGCGGAGAGTAGGCGGAGAAAGTCTCATGAGTTGGAGAAGAAAGGAGATATTACATTTGAACTCATCGTCGCCATTATATCTGCGCTTTTAGGGCTCCCAATCGATTGGGTCTCCTCCCAATCGATTGCCACGTCAGATCCCAGCAATCTCAACCTTCCAAAACTTGCATCCTGCGCAACGATCGTATCCTAATCGTTTGAACAATCGATTAGGAAGATTTGAATTGATCGGTCGATCGATTCAGAGCGCCTCTGTGTTCTGCTGGAAAAAGTATGAATCAATTGACCAATCGATTCATGCTTCCTCGCGTCTACGCGAGAAAAATCAGCCCCCAATCGATCGACCAATCGATTGGCTGATAGATTGGGGGTCATTCTGTGCTCGCAATTCAGGTACCCAATCGATCGGTTGATCGATTGTGCTGCTGTTTGTCGTAACATTGTGCCTAATCGATCAGCTGATAGATTGGGCTTGGTCCAATTTGATCGCTTGATCAAATTGACCAACCCTAGCTCGCCCGAGTCAAGTCTAGGGCTCCCAAATCTAACATTTAGTCAACTGTGACCTATTGGGACTCCTCGTGCCTAGAATCCGATCAACCTTGACCTGCTGGGACTTCTTCACCAAGTGTTCAGTCAATCCTTTGACCCACTTGGACTTTTCTCCTCATGCTAAGTGTCCGGTCCTCCATGACCCATTTGAACTTTTCTCCTCGTGCTAAGTGTCCGGTCCTCCATGACCCACTTAGACTTCCTTCCACCAGATGTCCAGTCACCCTTGACCCATCTGAATTCCCTTGTGCCAAGTATCCTGTCACTCCTTTGACCTACTTGGACTTCCCAATACCAGGTATCCGGTCAACTTTGACCCACCTCAATTTCCACGTGTCTGGCTTCACACACCAGTTCTTTCCATCTGCCTAGCTTCACTCACTAGGCCTTTCCATCTGCCTGGCTTCACTCACTAGGACTTTCACCTAGCTTCACTCACTAGGTCTTTCCATCTGCCTAGCTTCACTCACTAGGACTTTCCATCTGCCTAGCTTTACTCACTAGGACTTTCACCTAGCTTCACTCACTAGGATTTTCACCTGGCTTCACTCATCAGGATTTTCCCACTACCAAGCTTCACTCACTAGGGCTTTCACCTGACTTCACTCATCTGGATTTTCCCACTACCAAGCTTCACTCACTAGGGCTTTCACCTGACTTCACTCACTAGGATTTTCACCTGGCTTCACTCACCAGAATTTTTCTACTGCCTAGCTTCACTCACTAGACCTTACCATCTGCCTAGCTTCACTCACCAGGACTTTCACCTAGCTTCACTCACTAGGCCTTTCCATCTGTCTGGCTTCACTCACCAAGACTTTCACCTATCTTCACTCACTAGAATTTTTCATTTACCTAGCTTTACTCACCAGGACTTGCACCTGGCTTCACTCACCAGGATTTTCACCACTAAGTGCCCGGTCAATACTAACCCACTTGGATTTCTCTCCTGTCAACCTTCCTGTTGGACTTGCCTTTGCCTAACCTCCAGTTAGGGTTTTCCCAATCAAGTATCCAGTCAACCTTGACCTACTTGACTCTTCTTCATATTTAACTGGTCAAACCTTGACGAGAGGGGAATTGCAACAACAATCTCCCCAATAGAACGAGTGCATCTGCAATCTCCATATATTATCAAACATCGAAACCCAAACATCAAGACTCAAGCTTGAGCCAACTCAAGGTTAGTCAACTTGGTCAACCTTGACTTAGGGGATATTACACCAACAATCTCCCCTTTTTTGATGTTTGACAATACTTTTAATTTAGGCTAATCTCATAGCCACAAATTCTTCTTCATGCCAAAGCATGAATGAGGGTTTCCTTCATTCTCTCCCTTCCCTAGAGGGCAAACTCTCTCTTTAGGTAATGAAGGCATAACTTAAATCCTACATTCTCTCCTTATTGACACACTAAAAAAAATCTCCTCCTGAAGAGTTACTGTAATACCCTGGTTCTGAGATTCTGGTTAAATATAGCTTAAAAGGTTAGATGATACTATCCATATCACCAAGGTGCATCTTCAATTTCGGAAGCCCAAACTTAAGAACTCCAAAGCTAAGTGTGCTTGACTTAGAGAAATCTGAGGATGGGTGACCTCCTGGAAAGTTTTCTAGGGTGAGTACGAGTGAGGACAAAGCACGCTGAAAGGACCTCCGGTGGTCTGTGGAGCTAGTCGTTAACCCGATGGGCAATTCTGGTAGCGTTCCTGGTTCAGTTCGGGTGGGGGCTGCCCAGGCCGGGGGGTTACAAACGGTATCAGAGCTAGGTCAGGAGCGCGTCTGACTCCAGATCAGAAGGTTGTGTGTTCGATTCATCTGTAACACCCCGGCCTGGGCGGGCCCCACCCGAACCGAACCGGGAATGTCACCAGAATTGCCCATCGGGTTGACGATTAACTCCACAGACCACTGGAGGTCCTTTCAGCGTGCTTTGTCCTCACTCGCAAGCACCTAGGAAAACTTCCCAGGAGGTCACCCATCCTCAGATTGCACGCTTAACTTTGGGGTTCTTAAGTTTGGGCTTCCGAAAAGGAAGATGCACATTGGTGATATGGATAGTACCATCTAACCTTTTAAGCCATACTTAACCAGAATCTCAGAACCGAGGTATTACAATCACCCCCACTTAAAGACACAACGTCCTTGTTGTGTAACCACGAATCACACCACAGACAAATCCCAGAATCTCCCTCGCTAGGTGGTGCCCTGGGTGCTCCTGCCACAAGCGCGCTCACGGTTGCAACCTGGCTCTGATACCATCTGTAACGGCCCGGCCTGGGTGGGCCCCACTCGAACCGAACCGGGAACGCCACCAGAATTTCCCATTGGGTTGACGACTAGCTCCACAGACCACCGGAGGCCCTTTCAGTGTGCTTTATCCTCACTCGCACGCACCTTGGAAAATTTCCCAGGAGGTCACTCATCCTCAGATTTCTCCAAGTCAAGCACACTTAACTTTGGAATTCTTAAGTTTGGGCTTCCGAAAAGGAAGGTGCACCTTGGTTATATGGATAATACCATCTAACCTTTTAAGCCATACTTAACCAGAATCTCATAACCGGGGTATTACAGTTACTCAATGTTATTCACAACCTCACATGTTGTTCACAATGCCACAATTAAGGTCCATACCCTTCATTGTCTTCTGTGCTCACCCTTGAGCATTAATCACTTCACAATGCTCATCCTAGAGCATTCATTATTTTAACAATGAAGGTCTCATACTCTTTATTGTATTCAATGCTCACCCTTGAGCATTAATCCACTTCATAATGCTCATCCTAGAGCATCCACAACTTAATAATGAAGATATCCACTCTCCATTATTTTTCAATGCTCAACCTTAAGCATTTACTCTAATGAAGGTTAACTACCTTCCATGGTGTTTGTAAAGTAATTTTCGTGTCCTTAAAGAGTAACTTCCCCTAAAGACATGCTCCAAACTTATGTCATTGCACCAACAATGACTTAAAATCTCTAAACCTTTAGGAAACCCAAAACTTGAAGTCTTGATGTTCAAGTATCAATATTTGAATGCAAACCTCAACCTAAACTCTAACATAGTGTTCCTTAACCATTTCTCCTTGTTTTCATCATGAAAACTAACCTTAAATATATATAAATATATTCCAAGGGGTTAGGAATGGTTAATGAAATGAAAAATGACTTAAAGTGCTGAAATCAGGCTTTCTAGCCAAAATCAGTCTTCCCAATCGATTGGGGTTGAGACTCAATCGATTGACACCGTTTCAATCGATCGTCTGATCGATTCCGCAAGCTTCTGTTCACGAAAAATCTACTTGAATCAATCGCCCGATCGATTTAGCATTGTTGAATCGATTGGTAGATCGATTTCGCGAGCTTCTGCACGCGAGAAAACGCATCTTAATCGATCACCCGATCTATTGAGGCTTCCCAATCGATCGGCTGGTTGATTGGGTTTTTGAATTTCTGAATCCAATTTCAGCCGAAATTTAGAAATGCCCTAGAATTTCTACAAAATTTTAAAAATCATGAAAATTCTTGTAGATATTATTTAGGGTATATACTATCATTGAAAAATAATTTTTCTAAGAAAATACTTCATATTTTCAAAGATTGACACAAAATTGAAAACTTGTAAAAATTTCAATGTTTCTTCCAAGTTTGTATCTAACTTTTCAATGATGATTGCTATCAAAAGATAGTCTTCACCAAGGTTTTCCAAAGTATATTTAAAATAATTTTCAAAATCAATTTTCAACCATATTCTTTAGACTCAATGTACATGACTTGTACATTTACTTTCCCAATGATTGGAGTACACATAACTATGTGTTTTAATGAAATTAAAACTCAAATTGATGCACTAAATCAACATCTTGAGTCTTATTCATCATCCTAACATTTCACTTGTATCTCATGTGCACTAAAACACATATAAGTCACCTTATAGTCTTTGTGAGATATACATTTTGGTTTTGCCCTAAACTAGGGTTCATGCATATCTATATAGGCATTTTGAATTATGAACATCCACCTAGGATGTCACTTGTTAGTAAATGTCATTGTCCTTAATTACAAAGAAATTAAAATAATGTATGATGATGTTATGGCATACATCAAAATAAGTAATTTTTAAAATAAAACATACTATAGCTACATGATGTAGTCTTGGTGAGTGAAGCCAGACCCTAGTGAGTGAAGCTAGGTGGAGGAAGTCCTGGTGAGTGAAGCCAGGTAATGGAAGTCCTAGTGAGTGAAGCTAGGCAACCCTAGGTTGTACTTGAATTCTGTTAACACTGTTTTTATCTATTGTGCTAACTTAGTGTTGCAGGGAAGTTCAGCTAGGTCGACGGGCTGACCAAGTAGCTGGCACGAAGTCCAGACGGGTCGACGGGCTGACCGGACGTCTGGCAGGTAAGTTGAGGTAAGTTACTGGAGGGGAGTGACTGTGAGAACACGTTCCCAGGAAGGGAACTTAGGCGCCAATCTGACTTAGAACCATTTTGGAACTCTAAGTCGAGATCTTGACTAGATTCTGGTCTCAGAGAGACGAAATCTAATTACTATGTAACCCTTTTATAATTATACTGTGCTAACACTTTGTTTTGCAGGGTAGTTTGCATTTTACCACGAACTAACACTTTTTTGTAGGTAGAAGGAAAAGTGGAGGTCCGGGCGCTCGGAATGGATCCGGGCACCCGAAGGTCCAGGCGCCCGGAAGGGATCCAAGCGCCCAGATGCGAGTTCTATCCTCAAACGAGCGTCGCCACGTGGAGCTTCCTGGTTGGCTCAGCTACGTCACATTCAGGATGCCCCGAAGGGATCCGGGCGCCCCGAACCTCCTATATAAGGAGGGTCAAGGGTGGAGAAAAAAAATAACAACGAGATCTTCTATTGTCTGCTCTACTGTGCTTCTACGACGCCGCGAGGCTACTCCAACAAAAGTGTTTTTCCTTATTATTATTGTCGGAATCTCTTTTAGCATTTCCTATAATTAAATTGTAATACCTTTTCGAATTGCTAGTGATTGTCCAACGAAAGCACTTGACGAGTGCGGGCCTTGGAGTAGGAGTCGCCGAAGGCTCTGAACCAAGTAAATCAACTTGTGTTAGCGTTGCTCTTTCTTTTCGTTTATTCTTTTTCCGCTACATGCTTACTCTACGAAATTTTTAAATCGCTATTCACCCCCCTAGGAGATATTACATTTGAACTCGTCGTCGCCTTTATATCTGCGCTTCTAGGGCTCCTAATCGATTGGGTCTCCTCCCAATCGATTGCCATGTCAGATCCCAATGATCTCAACCGTCCAAAACTTGCATCCTGCGCAATGGTCATATCCCAATCGATTGAACAATCGATTGAGAAGATTTGAATCGATCGGTCGATCGATTCAGAGCGCCTCTGTGCTCTGCTGGAAAAGGTATGAATCAATTGACCAATCGATTCATGCTTCCTCGCGTCTACGCGAGAAAAACTAGCCCCCAAACGATTGGTCAATCGATTGGTGGTGCCCAATCGATCGGCTGATAGATTGGGGACCGTTCTGTACTCGCGATTCAAGCACCCAATTGATCGACTGATCGATTGGGCTACTATTTGTCGCAACACTGTGCCCAAGCGATCAACTGATAAATTAGGCTTCGTCCAATTTGATCGCTTGATCAAATTGACCAACCCTAGCTTGCCCGAGACAAGTTTAGGGCTCCCAAACCCAACATCTGATCAACCGTGACCTATTGGGACTCATCGTGCCTAGCATCCGATCAACCTTGACCTGCTGGGATCCAGTCAATCCTTTGACCCACTTGGACTTTCTCCTCGTGCTAAGTGTCCAGTCCTCCATGACCCACTTAGACTTTTCTCCTCGTGCTAAGTGTGCCGTCCTCCATGACCCACTTGGACTTCCTTCCACTAGATGTTCGGTCACCTTTGACCCATCTGGATTCCTTGTGCCAAGTATCCGGTCACTCCTTTGACCTACTTGGACTTCCCAATACCAGGTGTCCAGTCAACCTTGAGCCACCTGGATTTCCACGTGCCTGACTTTACTCGCCAAGTCTTTCCATCTACCTAGCTTCACTCACTAAACCTTTCCATCTGCCTAGCTTCACTCACCAGGATATTCACCTAGCTTCACTCACTAGGTCTTTCCATCTGCCTAGTTTCACTCACTAGAACCTTCCATCTGCCTGGCTTCACTCACCAGGACTTTCACCTAGCTTCACTCACTAGAATTTTCTCACTGCCTAACTTCATTCATTAGGACTTTCACCTGGCTTCACTCACCAGGATTTTCACCTGGCTTAACTCAATAGGATTTTCCTATTGCCTAGCTTCACTCACTAGGCCTTTCCATCCGTCTGGCTTCACTCACCATAACTTTCACCTAGCTTCACTAACTAGGATTTTCCATTTACCTACCTTCACTCACCAGAACTTTCACCTGGCTTCACTCACCATGATTTTCACCACCAAGTGTCCAGTCAATACTAACCCACTTGGATTTCTCTCCTGCCAACCTTCCTGTTGGACTTGCCTTTGCCTAACCTCCAGTTAGGACTTTTCCAGTCAAGTATCCGGTCAATCTTGACCTACTTGACTCTTCTTTACATCTAACTTGTCAAACCTTGACGAGAGGGGAATTACAACAATAATCTCCCCAATCGAACGATTGTATCTGCAATCTCTATATATTGTCAAACATCAAAACCTAAATATCAAAACTCAAGCTTGAGCCAACTCAAGCTTAGTTAACCTGGTCAACCTTGATCTAGGGGATATTGCACTAATAGAAAAAAAATAGAACTTCCCAAGAAGCCACTAGAACAATGTTTAACGAATATCAATTACCAAAATATTTTGGGCAGAAGCTGTTAGTATAGTCTGCTATGAACAACAATGAATAAAAAATATAATAAAACTCCATTTGAAATTTACTATAATAAATTACTTAGTATTAAATACTTTAAGGTATTTGGGTGTCTTGTTTACATGTTAAATATTTTAGAAAATTTACCTCAAAAGTAGAAAATAAAATCTTTGTAGGGTATTCCCTAAATAGTAGATGATATAGAGTTTATAATAAAATGACTTTAATAATTGAGGAAACAACCAATGTAAAATTCGACAAAATTACTAACTCTAAAGAATCTTACTCAACTCAACCTCAATACCAACTAATTGATTTCGCTAGAGTTAGCACTGATCTAGGGGGAGCAAGTGAAAATCCAATAGACGAATATGAAGTTTAACAAAATCAACCACAAGAAAATAAACAAACACAAATTGAGCATAGAACAATAATAGTCAGCTTAGACCACCCAATTGAACAAATTATAGGTGACCAAGATCTAAGAGTTCATATTAGATCATCTTTCAGAAACCTAAGTCAAATATCTTTAATTTCTAAAATTGAACCCAAAACAGTAGAAGAATCCCTACTTGACCCATACTAGATAGCCATGTAGAAAGAACTAGCATAGTTTGAAAGAAATGAAGTCTGGAATTTAATACATTTACTTAATAATAAAAAGGTAATAGAAACAAAATGGGTATTTAGAAATAAATTAAGTGAAAATGAGGAAATTATTAGAAATAAAGCTAGACTGGTAGTTAAATGGTTTAGTCAAGTAGAGAGACTTGACTATGATGAAACATATACTATAGTAGTTAGATTTGAGTCTATTAGAATGCTACTTAGCTATACAGCCCATAAAAGATTTAAGTTTTATCAAATGGATGTTAAATCCTCCTTCTTAAATGGGTTAATAAAAGAAGAAGTTTATGTAGGTCAACCACCTGGGTTTGAAAGTATAGATCATCCTGACCATGTGTTTACTAAAGAAAACCTTCGATGGTCTTAAACAAGCACCTAGGGCCTGTTATGAAAGGTTGGCCTCCTATCTAATTTCTAAAGGGTTCAACCAAGGTCAAATTGATCCAACTCTATTTGTAAAATCAGTTAAACAAAATATCTTTATAGTCCAAGTATATGTAGATGACATAATTTTAGTTCAACCAACTAAGAATTTTTATAAGAATTTATAACATTAATGGAACAAGAATTTGAAACGAGCTTACTAGGTAAACTAACATATTTCTTAGGATTACATATTAAACAAATTAATGAAGAAAATTATGTCTACCAACAAAAATACATCAAAGAATTACTTAAAAAATTTAGAATGAAAAATATCAAAGAAATAAAAATACCAATGACAACTAACACAACCTTAGATAGTGATCCAAATGAAAAATTCGTAGATCTAAAATATTATAGGAGTGTCATATATAGCCTTCTATACTTAACTACAAGTCGACCTAATATTTTATTTACAGTTAGTATGTGTGTTGGATACCAAACTTGTGTTAAGGAATCCCACTTAACTAATGTAAAAAGAATATTTAGATATTTAAAAGGCACACCAAATGTGAAAATTTAGTACCCTAGAACACTTAGTTTTGAACTACTAGGTTAATCTGACTCAAATTATGTCGATTGTAAACTAGATCGTAAAAGTACAAATGGTAGATATCAATTACTTGAACTATCACTTGTCAGCTGATTTAGTAGAAAACAACATTGTATTTTTTATCTACTACTGAAGCCGAGTACATAACAATGGGTGAGTATATAGCACAATTATTATTGATGATTCGCATATTAAAAGACTTTAACCTAAAATATAAAAATATAAAAATCAATATTGATAACATCAGTTCCATTAACTTAACTAAAAATCCACTGTATCATTTAAGAACCAAACATAATGAAATTAAACATCACTTTATTAGATATCATATCGCTAAAGGAGACATTCAACTCAACTATGTTAAGTCCAAGTCAAATTTGGCTGACATTTTCACTAAATCACTACCAAAATCTAAATTCAATAATCTATGAAGACGACTGGGAATGTGCATGATAGACTAGGACTTTTATTATCAAATAAATTTTCAAGTGATTTGCAAATTTTAGGAAAATTATTTACTTATATTTTCTAAAAAAATTTTATTTCTCTAGTGTTGCAAAATTATTTTTGTCGCAAAATTTTTTTGGCCTTAGTTTAGATCAAACTCATATAAAGCATGATCCTATATATCTAGGAATCGAGCATCTCACAAATATACTAGGTTATTTTGATTGTGTATTTAAAAATATAGAATGACATAAGATGTGTAGGCCTTTTGCCTGGATTTCAAATATTTATATCGGTGCATTAACATAAGTATAGGTGAGAAATACCAAAATACAGTGATTAAGTTAAGTAATCCTTCTTAATAATAATAATCTGGATTAAATTTTGCTTAACTTGACTAACCAAGTGAACATTATTATCTTTTGGTAGATAATTAGTAACTAACGGTTAGACATGTATTAAGGATATTGGTAATTGAATGATTATTTTTTAAAAAAGATATCAGATTAAGGAGGAGAATTTGCTTAGACAACTTAAAAATATTTTTTATAAAAAAAAATTACTTTAAAAAATACATAACTTTAAAATTTTTTAAAAATCATTTTTTAAAAAAAACTTAGAAAATTCTTTTGAATCCATACTCTCAGGAGTACTTTTAAAATAATTCTTACTTAAATTTTTTTACAAACATTTACTAAATTTTTTGTTGGAAAATATTTGCCTTTTTTTTTAAAAAAAAAAAAACCCAACTTTCTTAGACCATTTTTGAAAGTGTTTCTTTTAAAATTTTCCTTTGAAAAAAATTTCCTTTAAAATTACCAAAAATCTCTCTTAGAAAATTTTTCTTTAAAAATATTTTTAAATTCTTACATAGAAATTTTTTCTTTAAAATTATTTTGACAAACTTACTATGACAAACTTTTTGAAAAAGCTTTATCCAGTAGTTACTTTGAAAATATTTCTTAAATTTTTTTAAAAAATATTTCATTAAAATTACTTTGTAAATTAAGATTTTTTAAAATTACTTTATAAATATTCATTCATAAATTTTTGAAAAGTTTACGTAGGAATTTTTAAAAAAAATCCACTTAGCCAATTTTTAAAAAAAGTTTACTAAGAATTTTTTTTTCAAAAATTTACTTAGAAAATTTTCGAAAAGTTTAATCAGAAATTTTTAGTTTACTTTGAAATTCTTTTTCAAAAGCTTACTTTAATTTTTTTTTTAAAAAAAAGTTTACTCAGGCACCATTGAAAAATTTTAGTTAGAATTTTTTTAATGCACTTAGAAATTATTTTATACTTAAAAAATTTTCATATTGTAATTTTTTTAAAACTGAACTTTTATTCAAACCTCTCCTAGTAAGAGATAAATAATTGGAGGAGAAATCCAATGAGAACACATTCTCAGTTAAGAAAATTATAAGCGTCAGTCTAATTTAAGTTCATTTGGAAAACTTAAGTTAGAGACCTTGACTAGATTCTTGTCTTGGAAAGACATGATATAATTACTACTACTATCTTATTTGTGTTGTGCTAACTTTATTTTACAAGATAAATATATTTTTATTTGCCTAGTCTAACACATTTTTGCAGGAAAGGACTGCTTACTCCGGGCGCCCGGAGTTGGTCTGGGCGCTTGGAGCATCCTCGCCCGGGCGGCCTGGCCAAGCGCCCAGGCAATCTGGGTGCTCGAGATTGTCCAGGGGCTCGGACCATAAATTTCATCTAGAAGCTGAGTTGGAGCGCGATGATGGCCAAATCCACGTCGATAGTCTAGGCGCTCGGAAGAGGTTCGGGTGCCCAGAAGTGGATAAACTTGACGAATCAAGTTTTGACGAGGCCACATCAGCAATGGTCCAGGTGCTCAGAGGGGTTCCAGGCACCCAGAATAGGCCTATATTAAAGACTTCAACCAGCAGCTTCAATATAACATCTGCTATAAGTTTCATTCTTGCGTGCTGCTCCAAAAAGGCTCCGACGACACCGAAAGGCTGCTCCAAAGTTCGAAGAACAAAAGATTTCAATTTCCTTTCTGTTTGTCGGTAATAATTAATTTCAGTTCCTGTACTCAATTTTTATAACTCATTATTCGAATTGATAGTGATTGTCCAATGTAAGCGATCGACAATCGTAGGTCTTAGAATAGGAGTTGTCACATGCTTCGAACTAAATAGAACTTAGCTTTGTTAGCATTATATTTGGTTTCTTTATTCCGCTGCATAACTTGTTTTAAATTGCGATTTTCGACAAATGCTATTCACCCTCCTCTAGCGTCTTTATGATCCAACATGGTTTACCTCCATTCCATATCCTCTAGAGTAAACATTAAGGGCCCCTGGGCTAGAGGACCTATCCTTTGGTCCACAAATTACGGACCAAAGGATGGTCCACAACATGTATTGGTTGAATTTGATGGACCACACCTGTTTAACAGGTAGGGTCCATCACAATCACCAATCAGATTTTGCGGACTACCCTCTTGTCCGTAAATTACGGACCAGAGGATCTCACCTGCCAGGGGCTATGGTGTAATGGTAAAAGCGCTCAGTTGTCTCCCAGATATCCATGGTTCAATTCTCAGCTATAGCGTATTTGTAGGGATTTTTTTTCAAATAAAATATGCAACTAAGAGATACTGGACTTTTGACGTTATCCAACCTGATTAATTTAATTTTTTTGGTAGATATTGAGGGACAAAAGGTGATTATATTTATAGTGCAAGGTTATAAATATAAAACACCAGTTATAAATTTGATTCCCAATTCTCGATTATCTCCCAAACTTAATTTCGTTAATTAATTAATTTTTAACTGTATATATAAAATTTTGACATTAATTTTTTTGAAAAATAGAAAATTAAAATGACAATCTCACAGTTAAGAATTTAATTTATTAAAATTTTATAATTAATTGGGGTTTCTTAAAAAGTTGTTGAGATTTTTTATACAAGTCTGTTAGGTTTTTTATTAGTTTAAAGAATAAATCGTCTCTATAAAAAGGGGTTAAAGGTCGGACGTTTTGAGACAGGATCGGAAAAAAGCCTTGAGATACCGCCGAAACCTATTTCCGGCGAAACCTACTTTCGGCGAAACCTACTTCCGGCGAAACCTACTTCCGGCGATGGGCAAGGCGATGGAAACCGGGTTGGAATACTTCTCTTTGCTCTCTTACGTATGCCAGGAACTGGAATCCCACGTCGGTTCCGGCGACAAGGTTCTTGCAGAGTTCATCACCGATCTCGGCCGCAACTCTGAGGCCGTCGACGAGTTTGAATCCAAGCTAAAGGAGTTTGGGGCTGGCAATTTTCCGGACTACCTCGTTCGTTCCCTCCTCACCACGATCCACGCCATCCTTCCCCCCACCTTCAAGACCAGCAATAAATCCGCCGAAAAGGCTTTTCCTGACGAGAAATCATCCGCCTTCACCGCTCTCTCCCGCCCAGACGGCCGCTATCGAGCCAGGGAGCTCCGTTTGGAGATCGAGATGGACGCCGATCGCAATGCGGAGGACGAGCGCAGGAAATCTGATCGGGATAGGGGCTGCAAACGTGACCGTGAGCGGAATGAACGGTACAGAAACTATCGTGAAAAAGAACGACATAGGGGCAGAGATAGAGATCGGAGTCGAGACTGCAACAGAGATCAGGAAGACTGCAACAGAGACAGAGCTTTATGCAACAGAGATCATAGATGGAAGAATCACAGCGATTATAGAGTTCTTGACGAAGATGAAGAAGAGGAGGAGCAGCACAAAGAGAGGAGGCATCCTGCTCAACCTCGCAGAACTTCTGATGAACCAGAGCTTTATGCAATCTACAAAGGAAGAGTTTCGCGGGTTATGGACATTGGGTGCTTTGTCCAGCTGAATGATTTGAGGGGAAAGGAAGGTCTGGTTCATGTCTCACAGATTGCTGGTAGGAGGATTGCCAATGCAAACGATGCAGTTAAGAGGGGCCAAGAAGTTTTTGTGAAGGTCATTCCAGCGTCAGGGCAGAAGCTTAGCTTATCCATGAGGGATGTAGATCAGAAAACTGGCAAAGATCTTCTTCCGATGAGGAAGAGCTCGCAAAATGACGCACATATGGTGAACCCAGCAAGTGGGAAAGGAGGCCCGGCGAAGAGGTTAGGTCTTTCAGGGGTTACTATTGTTGAGAAAGATGAAGATGGACCGTCAAGGCAGCCGCTCAAGAGAATGAGCTCGCTTGATAGATGGGAGGCAAACCAGTTCAAAGCTGCTATTGGTATGCATGCCCGTGACTATCCAATGTTCGATGATGATGGAGATGGGATCATGTATCAGGAAGAGGGTGCTGAGGAGGAGATAGAGATTGAGCTCAATGAGGATGAACCTGCCTTCTTGCAGGGGCGGAGTCGTTTTTCGATTGATATGTCGCCTGTCAAAATTTTCAAGAACCCGGAGGGATCTTTGGGCAGGGCTGCTGCACTGCAGTCGGCTCTCATCAAGGAGAGAAGGGAGTTAAGGGAGCAGCAGCAGAGGACAATGCTAGACTCAATTCCTAAAGATCTCAATCGTCCCTGGGAAGATCCAATGCCGGAAACTGGCGAGCGGCATCTTGCACAGGAACTTAGGGGAGTGGGATTGTCAGCCTATGAGATGCCAGAGTGGAAGAAAGATGCTTATGGAAAAACGGTAACGCTTGGGCAGAGATCAAAGTTGCCAATACAGGAACAAAAGCAGAGCCTTCCTATTTATAAATTGAAAAAGGAGTTGGTTCAAGCTGTGCACGACAATCAGGTTCTTGTTGTGATTGGTGAGACTGGCTCAGGGAAGACAACACAGGTGACTCAGTATCTTGCTGAGGCAGGATACACAACAAGAGGGAAAATTGGGTGCACACAACCTCGAAGGGTGGCAGCCATGTCTGTTGCAAAGCGGGTGGCTGAAGAATTTGGTTGTCGCCTGGGTGAGGAGGTTGGTTATGCTATTAGGTTTGAAGACTGTACTGGCCCTGAGACTGTGATCAAATACATGACAGATGGTATGCTTCTCCGGGAGATTTTAGTTGATGAAACTCTATCACAGTACTCAGTCATTATGTTGGATGAATCTCATGAAAGGACCATCCATACTGATGTTCTCTTTGGGTTGCTAAAGCAGCTTGTGAAGCGAAGACCAGATCTTCGGTTGATTGTGACATCTGCTACACTGGATGCAGAGAAATTCTCTGGCTACTTCTTTAATTGCAACATTTTCACCATTCCTGGAAGAACTTTCCCAGTGGAGATACTTTATGCTAAGCAACCGGAAACTGATTATCTTGATGCAGCACTAATCACTGTTTTGCAGATACATTTGACGGAACCTGAAGGAGATGTACTTCTCTTCTTGACTGGCCAAGAAGAGATTGATCATGCCTGCCAGTCTCTGTATGAGAGAATTAAAGGGTTAGGAAAACATGTGCCTGAGTTGATAATCTTGCCGGTATACAGTGCACTTCCCAGTGAAATGCAGTCCAGAATTTTTGAACCTGCTCCTCCTGGGAAGCGGAAAGTAGTTGTGGCTACCAACATTGCAGAAGCTTCGTTGACCATCGACGGTATTTACTATGTCGTGGATCCTGGCTTTGCTAAACAAAATGTCTACAACCCCAAGCTTGGGCTTGATTCACTAGTTATTACTCCCATCTCACAAGCATCAGCAAAGCAGCGAGCTGGCCGTGCTGGGCGTACTGGTCCCGGTAAATGTTTCCGACTATATACAGAGAGTGCTTATCGAAATGAAATGTCTCCAACAACAATTCCAGAAATCCAGAGGATCAATCTTGGCATGACAACTCTTAATATGAAGGCTATGGGTATAAATGACTTACTATCCTTCGATTTCATGGATCCTCCATCACCTCAAGCCCTCATTTCTGCTATGGAACAACTATATAGTCTTGGAGCTCTTGATGAGGAAGGACTCCTGACAAAATTGGGTAGAAAAATGGCTGAGTTCCCATTGGATCCTCCTTTATCAAAAATGCTTCTCGCTAGTGTGGACCTTGGATGCAGTGATGAAATTTTGACCATTATAGCAATGATTACGACTGGGAACATTTTCTACAGACCGAGAGAGAAACAAGCCCAGGCAGATCAAAAAAGAGCAAAATTCTTTCAGCCAGAAGGGGATCATTTAACACTGCTTGCTGTATACGAGGCGTGGAAAGCTAAAAACTTTTCAGGGCCTTGGTGCTTTGAGAATTTTGTGCAGTCCCGTTCGCTTAGGAGAGCTCAGGATGTGAGGAAACAACTTCTTTCTATCATGGACAGGTATGTCATTCATTATCTAACAGACTTGTTTGCCATGTCTATCACATTCTTTGCTAATTCACCACTAAATGTCTAATTTCCATTGTTTTTTACTACTGCCATTACATTATATTTGTCAAAATTGGCACATCCCTCCCATGAGAAGTAGAGAAATCTAGATCTTTTTGAGAGAAGAATCTGATCTCTGACACTGATGCAGTCGATGTAATTGTATTCCATGTGATTGATTAGGACATCGAAGCAATCAGTGTTGTGGAATTCCATGTGATTGATTGGAGGCAGCCATTTCATTGACTGGCTTCGATATAGAAGAGTAAAAGCTTTTAGAAAGACCCTTTGCCTTAGTTTACATGGTTTTCCTACATGGATCAACTCTTTTGCAATCTGCAAATGATTTGTTACGAGGTCTTCACTAAATACATGTCATAAACTACATTTTGATTTAAGCTTGCAACTCATGATCGACCAGTTAGAGTCTGAATAGTCTATGCAAACAGTCATTTGAGAAAGTCATTATACGTATAATACTAGACGTAAATATTTTGGGTTTCTATTGTCCTTGTCAAATTGTGATATTGTTCATACTTTGATGCAGCTTGTCATTGCCAAACTTTTAACTGATAATTTATCTCACATTTCAGATATAAGCTCGATGTTGTTAGTTCTGGAAAAAATTTCACAAAGATAAGTAAGGCCGTCACAGCGGGTTTCTTCTTTCACGCAGCAAGGAAGGACCCTCAAGAAGGGTACAGGACGCTAGCTGAAAATCAATCTGTGTACATTCACCCCAGCAGTGCTCTATTTCAAAGGCAACCAGACTGGGTGATCTATCATGAGCTCGTCATGACAACCAAGGAATACATGAGGGAAGTTGCGGTCATCGACCCCAAGTGGTTGGTGGAATTAGCTCCAACAGTTTTCAAGACTTCAGATCGTACAAAGATGAGTAAACGTAAGCGGCAAGAGCGTATCGAGCCGCTCCATGACCGATATCACGAGCCTAACTCGTGGCGTTTGAGCAAGCGCCGAGCTTGAGTCTGTCTCTGGCAATTTCTACTGTCTTGTCTTCTAGTTTTAGAAATTTTTTGATTTCATTTTGTAAAGTGAACTATGGAGTTGAAGTTGTAGCTTTTTTATCTTCTTTGGTTTTCCCTACACAACTGTGATGTTTTCTTTAGTGAATTTGTATACAGACTGCTTGGTTAAAGTTACATATGACTGGAATTATATTCTAAGAAAGTTATTTTTGACATTTTTGTCCGTAGATTATTATGCTCTTGTAGGTTTTTTTTTTAAAAAAAAAAAAGAATTATTTTAATTGACACTACTATTTTGTTTATGCTGATTAATTTGGGCGATGATCGATTTTGTTCTATTGAAGTTTAGGGTAAATCAAAAATTGCTTGTAGAGGATATTTTATCATCTCAGTATTTTTAGTTTAGCGGTTCATTAAGAAATTTTTTTTCGTTAATTCATTAAAGATTCTAGTTAAGACTCCTTTTAAGTTGGGGAAACTAAAAGTTCCTTAATGTACTAATGCTCTGGGGCACTTGTATGTGTCTTCTGAAATGGGGATGTGCGGATGCATCACCTTTTGGCACTTGTATGTGTCTTTTGGGCATGGGTAGAGGTGAAATCGAGTCAAGTCGAGTCGAACTTTTCAATGTTTGAGTTTGACTTGTTTATAATCGAGTCGAGCTCGAGCTTTATTTAACGAATATATTCATGACTCACAAGCTTATTTAAGTTTTTATTGAGTCTAAACGAGCTTAATAAATATAAATTATAAATTTAAATCTTTATTAAGAACTAAATTATATTTAGAGAAAATTATAATATTCTTATTAAAATTTATAATTTTATTCTAATAAATAAATTTAATATATTTGTTTATATTTTTCATAAGGAGAATGTAAAATCTATAAATTTAATATCAAAACTATTATTATTTTTATTTAAAAGTTGATTCATGAGTTTACTAACGAACATGTTCATGAGTTAATGAGTTGAGTATTGTAAAGCTTGAGTTGGTTTGTTTATCTTAACGAGCCTCATTAAATGAGCTTTTATCAATTCTAGTTTTGAATAGTTCATGAGCAACTTGGTTCATTTACACCCTAGGGACGGGGAGGTGGGGCTTTTGTTCCAACAAATTAAAATCATTTGGATTGATTATAAAACTTCTATTATTTAGGTGAATATTTTACTAATTTAAAATAAAAAATTATTATAATTTCTCCGACAATTATAATTTGACCTACAATATTTGTATATCTTTTGACATACAATAAATAAATAATATATTTTAATATATTAAAGTAATCAACAGTAGACACAATAAGTATATAAATTATTCTATGGCCAGTTTTAATTAAAATTATTATTATTAATATTTATTTATTTGCGGAACCACGAGTTGTTTTAGATGTACAAATTTTATATTGTTTCAAGTTTTGTTATTTTATAATAATTATTTAATCAATGCATAATTATTTTAATTTTTTTTATATTTTTTAATTTATAATTGTTTTTGATTTTTTTTTTAAAAAAAAATTCATAGCTGATGTACAAGTTTTCAAATTTTACAGCAAAGTTTTTATATATTTTTTAAAAAAAATATAGATAGACAGATATTTTTGATAATTTTTTTTTAAACTTAGGGTTTAAAATTTTAGGTTTAATCTTTAGGGTTTAGGATTTAGATTTTTAATTATAGTATAAAAGTTAAAGTAATTTTTAAAAAATACTAAAAAATTTTACACATGATTCTCAACCTTGCGGAATGTCGTGCTGGTTACCCCACTGGTTGTCTCAACTTTGCCTTACATATGCTGTTGTTGCTAGATGAAATCTCCCATGATTTACCTCTCTTTTAGATAGTGGGGGGCCACCTCGGAGGGACTGTCAAAGTGATGGTTCACCTTTTTGCTACCAATGAATCTTGATTTTGATGTCGTGGGATAATGATGCAGCGGTTAGACCATTTAACCGGTTAATCAGGTATTTAAGAGTTGAATCTCAACTAGGGCATACTGCAAGGATTTTCCTCTAATGAAATGATAACTCTAGGAACACTTGCCACTTGGATGGGCTTTTGTGTGCACTTCCAGATTTTCATAGTGGTCAATAGGAAATTTTCATGAGACCAGATCGGTCACCTCCAAGATTAGTCTGTTCAAAGAGTTGGATACTTGGTTTATCCAAAAAAATGAATCATGATTTTGATAGGCTTGGAATCGATTTATAACGGGTGTGCAATGCCCCGCTGGTTGCCTCAATCTCTCCTTGCATGCACTACTGTTGCTGGATGAAACCCCCCGTGATTTACCTCCCTTCCAGATAGTAGGGACCCAACCTAGAGGGGAAGCTAAGGTGATGGTTTCTGTTGGTCTCGGTACGTCTGGCAAGAGGAGGGTGAATTGTCTGCCAGTTAGAATTTAAAACTTCTATTTCTTTTTAGCTTAGCAATGAACACATGTTAGTTAAACAAGTAATAAAAGCATAAAAAGAAAGTAAGGGACACAAGGAATTTACTTGGTTTGCAACCTACGTGGTTACTAATCCAAGGAAGAATTGAGCTCACTAAAAGTCTCTTTTCTTGGAGGAGGAGAAGCCCCTTATAGTGTTGAAAGCACGAATAGAAAAACAGAATTGATAGTGAAGTTAAAGCTAGTGTGTTGTCTGAACGAAGAGGATCATGACTCTATTTACATCCCACTGGTCGAAAATAGTCATTTGCTGACGTGACAACTCCAAGCACCTGGACCCGATCCAGGTGCCCCCAGAAGTGCAAGTTTTATCGGCTTCGCAATGACTTGGGGATAAAATTTTATTCTTTCCTGGGCACCTGGATAGGTCTGGGTGCCTGGACATGTCTGGGCGCTTGGATAGGCCTGGGCGCCTTGAGTGTTGTTGATGTAGATTCCAATAGTTATCCGCAACAACGTCTCTCGAAGAGGTGCATGTTTGGTACTAGGTAGGTCTGGGCGCCCGGAGATGGTTCGAGTGCTTGGAGTTCGGGCGCCTAGACTTAGTCCAGACGCTTAGACAAGTCAACTTCGCCTTGACTTGTTCGGCTTCTGCTGAGATTGCTTGGGTGATTCTCCGACCCATCCAGAGTTGAGCTCACCTGAATCCAACCCTGGCCTTCTCTCCTCGAGCAGTCTTTCGCTCTGACTTCTCGTCTCTCGGAAATGTCATGCACGCCCTTCTCACTCCACTGGTGTACTCTTCCTTAGCTTCTTGTCCCTCGGATGCACCGAGCCCATTGACTCGCTTCCGAAGTCATCCTTCTCGTCCGTTGCATGTTCTGCTCGACTTCTTGTGTTCCTAAATTCCTACACAATAAGACACAAGGATCAAATACAACATGACATAACTTAACTCGGTTAATCACATCAAAACTTACCTGGGGTACTTACAGTTTCATCTTTTCTTGCTAATGAATTATGATTTTGATGTTAATTATTTTTGCAGCCACAACCTGACATAGTTGGTTTATGCAAGTGTATTGCTGCCAATAGGCATGAGGTTGATTCCCAACGGATGTGGAATGCCCCATTGGTTGTCTCAACCCCTCCTAGCATTCACTGTTGTTGTTGGGTGAAGCCCCCCGTGATTTACCTCCCTTTTAGATAGAGCGGGGCCACCTTGGAGGGGCTGCCGAGGTGACGGTTTCACATTTTTTTTGCTACAAATGAATCATGATTTTGATGCCCCCACGAGCTGACACAGTTGATTCATGCAAAGGTGTCGCTCTCAATAAGCCTGAGGTCGATTTCCAATGGGTATGAAATGCCTCACTAATTGTCTCAACCCCTCCTTGCATGCATTGTTGTTATTGTTGGGTGAAGCCCCTATGATTTATCTCCTTTCCAGGCAGTGAGGAACACCCTAGAGGGGTCGTCGATGTGACAGTTTCACCTTTGCTTCAAAATAAATCATGCTTTTGATACCCCTCCTGCATGCACTACTATTCCTAGTTGAAATCTCCCGTGATTTACCTGCCTGCATTTAGCCGGGAGCCGACAGTACTGGGTCACTTGATGTGAATGTCATCACCTTTGCCACAAATAAATCATGATTTTGAGAGAGCATTGCCCCCGAGGCAATTGTGCATCAGTTAGGTCCTTTAAATGGTTAACCAGGCATATAAGGGTCGAATTCCAGCTGTAATGCATTGCACGAATTTTCCTCTAGTGGGATGACAACTCTAAGAATGCTAGCCGCTTAGATAGGGGACACCGCAAGCGTTTTCCGATTTACCTAGTGGCCGATAGGAAATTACTTCTTTGGAGTCAGACCGGTCACATTCAGGATTAGTTAATTCGAAGAGCTGGATAGCTAGATTATCAAAAAGAAAAAAAGAATCATGACTTGAGTACAAGATGAACATCAACTTAGACAAGTTTATGATTGTTATTCCAATGAAGATAAAATCAAACATACATGAATTCACCTCCTCGGACAGCATTAGCTGCTCCTTTTCTTTCTACCTTAGTTTCCTTCTCTCTCTTTCCATCTCTCATATATTGGCGGTTCCGTTTCTTTCTTCCTCAGCTTCCTCTCTCCCTCTAGCTCTCATATGCATGATCATCTATGCAACTCATGTCGACATATTGGGCAAGAGTTGTTCCCATCCTGCCAATCGGTGGGTCGGAATATAGATTCAATCATGTTGAACAAGTGCAAATGAAGTAAGACACAAGTTCAAGAATAAAAAAGAACTGAAACCTACTAGCCAACAATGGTTGTAGGCAAGGTGGATGGAACAGATGCTTGCAAGGTAACTTGATGTGCGTAGATTTTATACACTTTTATGCATATTTTAATACACATCTACTTGTATTTTATGAGCATAATCTATGTTTATTGCACCTTATTTCATTATAATGTCATATTTCTATTCCTTTTATTCGGAGATCAACTTTTTTCTTGTTTTCATCAATAGGACATATTTTGGAGAGAAAATGGTGCGAAACACACTTCAGAAAGATAAAAGAAGAAGAGCAGAGTTTCGGCTGTGTGGTTTCACACTGCCGTGCCCCTTCTCCCATGGCCAAGCAGCACACGACCATGCCAAAAGGCATGGTCGTGCCACTCATCCAGGGAGAAGGAAGCACATGACCGTGCCAAGCAAAGCAGAGCTGGGGAAGCACACGACCATACCAAAGTGGCACGATCGTGCCACTCAAGCAGAGCCGGGCTAAGCCATGACCATGCCAATTGTCATGGTCGTGCCTCTCATGCCGTGCTAATGGGACACGACCGTGGTGAAGGCAACAAGGGGCCATGTCGCGCCGAAAATAGGGTTGTGTTGAATCTGAGTAAACTGCAAGTTTATTTTGAAATGGCTATAACTTCATGCTCGGTTGGATTTATGAGCTGTTATTTATACCAAAGCGTAGTTAACTTCAAGATCTACAACTTTTATTTAGGTTCAATAGAGAGAAAACAAGGTCTAGATGTTCTAAAAGGCATGACTGTGCCTCCCAACAGCGGCTTCATCGGGTCCTCCATCCAGACTGCAGACCAAACATTGAACCACCATAACTTTGGACATGACCGTGGCGAACGAAACAAGGGGCCATGTCGCGCCAAAAATAGGGCTGTGTTGAATCTGAGTAGACTGCAGACTTATTTTGAAATGACTATAACTTTGCACTCAGCTAGATTTATGGGCTATTATTTATATCGAAACGTAGCTAACTTCAAGATTTACAATTTTTATTCAGGTACAATAGAGAGAAAACAAGGTCTAGACATTCTAAAAGGCACGCCCATGCTTCCTAACCGTGGCTTCATTGGGTCCTCCTCCCAGACTGCAGACCAAAATTTGAACTACCATAACTTTCGGCTCTGTTAGAGCCAGGGCTCAATCCAAATATCAGAATGTAAATAATTTCAAGGGATACAACTTTAGTTCAAGGTGAATTATGAGAAAACCAGATTTAAGGGGTAAAAACTCATTTTATCGGACCCCTGTAATCCTGGTTAATCTGGGTGGTTTGAAGGAAGTATAAAAGGGTCAAAAACCACATTATTTGACTCATCTTTGGCTTAGGGCTCATCTCATTCCTTGGGAAAGGGTTCTCCCCCTTGGGGGAACCCTAGATCATCCATCTTTGCCAATCTGTTAGCCTCCAGAGCAAGGAATGCATCCAAGAAGATTGGTGCTACACCGATAAGCATTCTCTTCTTTCTCAATCCATGTTTTGAGTTGTAGATGCTCTTTTTATTGTCTCTTGGTTGTATCTTCTATGCAATGGAGTAAATTATTTAGATCTAGGATATAGGGAGTATTTGTGATGTAATGTTGATGTATGAACTATGTATTTGAACACATTAAACATGGTATAAACATATCCGTACACTTGCGGAGCGTAACAAGTTTTTGGCGCCGCGGAAATGTCGCAAGTAATATAAAAGATTATCGTATCCACAGGGACTGGAATAAGCACTAGAAATGTCTCAATGTGAATTAGCTAAACAACTATCCAATTGTTTCAAATGCAAAGTGAAGGTAAACAAATCTAATATTAAAGATCAACAAACAAGAGTTTAGTGTTTTGGGTTATGATAAAGGGAGATTCTAGGAGTTTCGGTTTCTTTGTAAGATTTCTTGAATGTAAATGGTTCACCAATTCTTATCCCTCAATTGCCAAACACTAGTAGAAAGTTGCCGGTTCTCTCTTGCAATAGATAACCGGCTAAGGACTGAGAAATGTATCTAAATATGATCAATTAGACGTGAACCTACGTTGTCCTTACGAGCGCACCTATTACTATGCCTTCCTCGGATATCAACATAGAAGCCCACAACTTATTAATCTATCAAGATACAAGAAACTAATCACAAGATCCATCCTACTCTCTTGAATATTCCTATTTCCTCTTCAAGATTATCTCTCAAACGTCCTTACAAGGGCTTGCACCTGTCACGTGGATCCCTCGGATGATCGAGTGAGAGTTTATCTTTACAAAGTCCACAAGAAATCCAAACAATCAATCAAGAATGAGAATTAAGCACAAATCACCATTAATCATTCAAGATCTAATTGATACAAGCAAGACAATGTCATTGAAACAAGAAATTGGCAAATCCATAAGAGATTACATCAATCCATCATACAAATACTCTCTTAATCCTAGAATACAAGATCTACTCCATGAATCGAGGAAGAATACTCGAAGAAATAAAGATTACAAGCATTTCTTAAATCCCCAATCCAAGAAACCAAGAAAAAGGGAAAAAGAGAAAACTTATCTACGAAGAAGCCTCGTCTTCGGATCCAATCCTCGCTCCGGAGTCGAAATCGTCAAGAACTCCCCTCGAATCGCCCAGAAATCCTCCCAAGAATGGGAGGAAACCACCAAATCTTACCTTCTCCCAAAGGGGGAGAGATCCCCTTTCAATTCATGAAGGAGGGTTTAAATAGAGGAGGAAATCGGGCACCACACGACCCCATGACACGACCGTGTGAGATTCACACGGCCATGTCCAGTTCCTTCTCTGCCAAAGCTGCACGGCCGTGTGACTCACACGGCCAGGACCCTTCTGTTATCTGGAAATGCTACACGACCACCACCTGCTTGGCCTCTGGAAACCTCACACGGCCGTGTAGATCTACACGGTCATGTAAGGCATCTGCTCTAATTTCTTCAAATCAAGACACGGCCGTGTGAGATTCACACGGCCATGTCCTCTTCCCTTCCTGTTAAAACTACACGGCCGTGTGTGGTACACGGCCTGATGCTCTCTCCCTTCAATTCCTTCCAAGCTTGTCCGAGGACGCATAATCTTCACCAATTTCGACTCCTGTGTACAGAAAATGCACAAAAAGCAGATCTCTGAACCAAAAGAGTAAATATGCTAAAAGGAAAGCTGGAAGTATAAGAATGCATAGATCAATCATGCTCAAAGTATGTAAATGTGCGTAAAAACATGCATAAAAGAGTATATAATCTACGCACATCACACCCCCAGACTTAAACCTTTGCTTGTCCTCAAGCAAAATGCTGCAGTCTAAATTCATATGTTCTACAACACATTCATAAAACCTAGTGCACTTTCCTAACTCTATCAAAAAGTTTCATTAACAAGCGTGATCATGGAAACAAGTAAAGTATGGTTCAAGCATAAGAATCTTGTGCACAGTGTAAAAGTAACTCAACACCCTTCAAGTTTCAATCCATGTCCTAGTCAAGTCGTCATCAAATTTGAATTCCTAGTGTTTCCAGTGAAAGACAAGTAACCAGTGATAGGCACTTACTCACCATTCACTTGGTTCATATTTCTCAACTTACCCAAGGTCTCAAAGGTGTGCTCAATCTCAAGGGAAGCTAAGCAGTCATTTCCCCAATAACCTAACTCGGTCTCAAAGGGGTGACTTGCTAGATTCCACTCATGACAACTATTTTTTATATCCCTTATTTTTTTTTTATAAGTGTTTGCATTGTGCAAAACTTATTCACAAATGTACTTTTAGCACACATGTTGGGATATTTTGATTTTTCCAAATGAGCTTTAATGATTTGAGCCTCATCCAGTAACCAAAATGAAAGTTGAGAAATCACCATAGAAACCAAGTACTAAGCAAACAAGATGAATCATGACTATTTCAATGACATCAACTATTCAAGCATCAAGCACAAGTGTAGTGAAGATAAAATCTTTAAGGTTGAACCAAAACTAAAACTCATCACCATAAGATTCTTAGCTTATTAATGCTTCCCAAGATAGAAAAAAGAACTACACAAAGTTTACTACTAGCATCATTCGAACATCATGAATCAAGACAATAATCGTGCTAACATTTCACTTGAATCCAAGAAAGCATATAAGTGAAGATTTGATGTTCTCAAAAACGCATGATTATTTCAAAAACAAGCAAAATAAAGCAACAAGTAATGAAAATAAGAACCAACATGAAAAACTAACAAAAACTAAAAACTGAAAACCAAACTAAACAGTACATGACACCCCCCCAGACTTAAACTTTTCATCGTCTCGATGAAATCAATATGGTGGAGGAGGTGGAAATGGACGAGGGAAAGGAGGTCTACGACGTGGTTGGCCAATAGGAAAACTAGGAAAACCTGGAATCTCACCCAAGGATCTATGATACTCATATAAAGCATCTACTTGTTGGCTAGTAAGCATCATGCTCTGCATAAAATCTCTCATCCTAGCCTGATCAGTATCATAATCCTACACAAACTCAGCCACTTGACCTTGAAAATTCCTCGTAAACTGAAAATGATTTTGTACCTCCCTAAACTGATCATCAGATAAAGAGAAGCGCCCCTCCAACATTTTTCGTTGGGCATCTTGCTTCTCATGAAGTGATTCTAGAGACGTACGAAAATCTGAAAAATCAAACCTAGAAGATCTCGTGCCATATGCAAAAGAACGCCTAGCAGGCTCCATAAAACTAGAAGGCTGCGGGTGTCCAGATGACGAGGGCTCATGATGTGGCTCAGTATCTCCAGGTATAGAAGGGTTATCCTCAAAATCTAACTCAGAAATTACCCAATTAGCCGGGTTACGAATAGTAGTTCGTTCAGGAAAAGGAAGGGGTAAAGGAGAACCACTCCTCCTAGGAAACGCGAAACCATTCTCATCCCGAACGATCATTTTTTTTAGCAAGACATGAATCAATGTCAATCATGTCATTACCATGAATTATTTCCAACCCATCAACATCAAGATTTAAATTATAAGCTATTCGGGTAATCAAACCACCAAAAACAATTGATCCCGATGATGCCCTAGCAGATCTTAATAAGGTTTGAACAAAATGAAAACCAGAATCAAATTCAACCTTATAAAGCATAGCCCATAAAGCATAAAGCTCTATCTTTTTAACCACCCCATCACTCTCTCCCCTACCAAAAATAGTTTTACCCATGACTCTATGTAGATACCTAAAGATGGGGTTTTGCATATGGGAGGCCTTAGCTCTTGAAGGCTCATAAGGTTGATCTAACCCAGTTATTGCATTCCAAAAATGATTCCAATTAAACCTTGGATCAAACCTACGAGGGCTACCGGTGGTTAATCCAAAACAAGAATTAAAGTCACTAAATGTCCATAGAAATTCTTGATTCATTAGTCTAAATGAGATTTTTCCAAAATAATCATCTTCATTAGTAAAATGGACATCCAATGAACTTAAAAATTCCAAAACAAGACGAGGATATGTAGGCAAATGTGTGTACATAATATCACTCCAATCCAAAAACCCAATCATCAAATCTACATCTTCCCTAATTCCAAGCATATCAAGAACAGTTGGGTCCATATATCTAGTACACACTATCTTTCTATTGACAAGAATTGCAAATCTAGTTACTTGATCATCATTTCTAAACACAATATTGAATTCATTGTCATTACCTTCGTTGCGTGAAGTCCTTTTGCCTTTGCCCTTCACTGGTTGTTTTCCTTTGTCCCTTGATGACTCATTCTCTTTGTCTCCACTGGATCCACCACCTCCTTTGCGAAGTTTCTTCAAAATGTTGGACATCTTGATGAGTTTAGATAGGGGAAGAATTATCTAGGGTTGGAAAAATGGAACTCAAAGAACAAAACTTCAAAGAGCAAAGATCTTAGGTTAGGAGAACAAAAAGTCCAAGTCTTAGAGAGGAGGAGAATCCGGATCTAAGAGATCTTGAGAGATTAGAGAGGAGTTTTTAAGAGATTGGGAGAGAAAGATATGTTTTGGAGAGTTGGGGGTGTGCGGAACACGGCCAAGATCTGGCCGTGTAAGGTAGAAAGAAGACTTTAATAACTCTCCTACACGGGCCGTGCAGATCCACACGGCCTCCCCCTCTTCCTTCTCTGGATTCTTCACACGGCCGTGTCTGTGACACGACCTCCTTCTCTTTCTTCTCTGGATTCCAGACACGGGCCGTGTCTGGGACACGGCCTCTCCATCTTTCTTCTCGGGATTCTTTACACGGCCGTGTTTGAGACACGGCCTAGACCTTTTTCTCCTCGGGAGATCCTACACGGCCGTGTCTGGATGGCACGGCCCAAGCACTTTCCTTGTATAGCACACGACCGGGCTCTGTTTTGCACCTAACCTGAAAACAAAATCAAAAGAATGCATCAAACTAAAAGAAATTAAAATACAAATCAAAACTAACTAAAAGAACCCTTGGGTTGCCTCCCAAGAAGCGCTTGTTTGGTTTTTACTTGTTTTTAATTTTGTTTTCAGGTTAGGTGCAAAACAGAGCCCGGCCGTGTGCTATACACGGCCAGGCAAAGGTTGCAGATAAGGGAAGTGCTTGGGCCGTGTCATCCAGACACGGCCGTGTAGGATTTCCCGAGGAGAAAGAGGTCTAGGCCGTGTCTCAAACACGGCCGTGTAAAGAATCCCGAGGAGAAAAAGGTCTAGGCCGTGTCCCAGACACGGCCCGTGTCTGGAATCCAGAGAAGAAAGAGAAGGGGGCCGTGTCACAGACACGGTCGTGCGATGAGAAATGAATATGGCCGTGTGATATCACACGGCCTGATCCACATCTTTTTAGGGAATTAGGGCAAGGGGGTGTGGGCGGCACACGGCCGTGTACCGCCGCTCGTTCCTCTTTCCTATTTTCCCATTTCTAAAGGTTTAAACTACTTCTTCTAATTTTTCTTTCTCATTCTTCTTAAGGAGATTTGATTTTCTTCCATGGAAAACGTGATTGAGGAGATTTCGGCCACAAGAAAAGGGAAGGAGAAGGTGGTTGCAAGAAAGGAGAGGAATGTTTGCTTTAAAGGTATTTCTAATGACTTTGGTATTGTTTTCTCTAGTGATGAGCAACGGTATAGATATTCTTCTTTATGTAAACGACCTCTTTTAGGCACTAGGTTTCTTGATGTTGAAACTTTAGAAACTTTAGAAACTTTGGGGTTTAAGGATGATTTGGTTTGGTTATTTGAAAGGATAGGATGGAGTGGTTTAGTGAACATAAAATATCCTACTTATCCTAGAATTGTTTTTAAATTTTTAAGCTCAATAGAGGTTGATAATGTTCAAGGTGGGGGGAAGTTTAAATTTCGTTTGTTTAATGAAAGTTATGAATGAACGTTGGGAGATTTTAATACTTGTTATGAATTGCCAAAGAATGAGCTGTATGTGATTTTGCCCCAATTTGAGAATTCACATTTTTGGCGACAAATTTTTGAACAACCGCATTTTTGGCGACAAATTTCTGAACAACCGCTATTTGATCCTCATAATTCTAGAGTTTTCCAAATTATCAATCCTATTTTTAAATATGCTTACTTATTCATGAAAAACACTATATTTGGAAGGGAGGACAAAGAGGGATCAGTAAGACTTATAGATTTATATTGTTTGTGGGCAATGGTCGAAAATGTTCAAATTAATTCTGGTTATTTCTTTCTTAAACATTTGGCAAAATTAGGGAAATCAAATTCTACCACACCTATTATTTTAGGGGGATTACTTACTCAATTGGCCTTAGTATTAGGATGTGATTTGAGTGAATTAGAGGTGGTGGAGAGTTCTTGTACATTGGATTTGAATTCATGTTTAGCAATGAAAATGATTAAGCATGAAGAGCATGGATTTAGTTTATTTATTAAAAATGGTTTCCCTTTAAAATTTCCCAATCATGATTTTACTACAATTCATAATAAAGAGAATTGATGTTTAAAGTTAGCTAGGCAACAATCTAGAGCTTTGTCATCTTTTACTCCAAGAAATGTTTCTAAGGGTAACCAAGAGATTCATAGTTTTATGTTTCAAGAACTTAATTCTGCTTTAAAGAATATTCATAGTGATTTAGATTCAACTAATGAATTTCTTGAGAATAAGAAGCTTATGGAGGAGGAACTATTTAAAAAGCTACAAGATTGTTTTAAGAGTGAGAGAGAATTGTGTGATAAGATTTCTAAAATGATGAATGCTTATAAGGCTAAAATGGAATTTCATGAAGATCTTAGAGGTTTTATGAGATTTGTGCAGGATGATATTGATAAATTGTTTGAGTATCATAATTTTTTCAGAAACGAAGTTAAATGGTTTGTTAAAGATTTTGCATTTTTCTTCCCTGATTTTCCACCTCCTCCACCATATTGATTTCATCGGGACGATGAAAAGTTTAAGTCTGGGGGGTGTCATGTACTGTTTAGTTTGGTTTTCAGTTTTTAGTTTTTGTTAGTTTTTCATGTTGGTTCATATTTTCATTGCTTGTTGCTTTATTTTGCTTGTTTTTGAAATAATCATGGCAAAAAAAAAAATTTTTTTTTTTTAGAACATCAAATCTTCACTTATATGCTTTCTTGGATTCAAGTGAAATGTTAGCACGATTATTGTCTTGATTCATGATGTTCAAATGATGCTAGTAGTAAACTTTGTGTAGTTCTTTTTTCTATCTTGGGAAGCATTAATAAGCTAAGAATCTTATGGTGATGAGTTTTAGTTTTGGTTCAACCTTAAGGATTTTATCTTCACTACACTTGTGCTTGATGCTTGAATAGTTGATGTCATTGAAATAGTCATGATTCATCTTGTTTGCTTAGTACTTGGTTTCCTTGGTGATTTCTCAACTTTCATTTTGGTTACTGGATGAGGCTCAAATCATTAAAGCTCATTTGGAAAAATCAAAATATCCCAACATGTGTGCTAAAAGTACATTTGTGAATAAGTTTTGCACAATGCAAACACTTATAAAAAAAATAAAAAAATAAGGGATATAAAAAACAGTTGTCATGAGTGGAATCTAGCAAGTCACCCCTTTGAGACCGAGTTAGGTTACTGGGGAAATGACTGCCTAGCTTCCCTTGAGATTGAGCACACCTTTGAGACCTTGGGTTAGTTGAGAAATATGAACCAAGTGAATGGTGAGTAAGTGCCTATCACTGGTTACTTGTCTTTCACTAGAAACATTAGGAATTCAAATTTGATGACGACTTGACTAGGACATGGATTGAAACTTGAAGGGTGTTGAGTTACTTTTGTTAGGATCCTTCGTACGGCTAGAGAGGGGGGGTGTGAATAGCCGACCCCAATCGATCGTTTCTTTCTACAATGTCGAGTTAGCGCAGCGGAAATAAAACAATAGAAGCGACAAAGAAAGAAATCAAACCTCAAACTCGATGGATGTAACGAGGTTCGGAGATGAACTCCTACTCCTCGGCGTGTCCGTGAGGTGGACGAGCCCTATCAATCCGTCGGTGGATGAGTCCCCGGAGAACCGGCTAATAATATACTCCTTGTGGGTGGAGAAACCTCACCACAAAGTCTCTTGCAACAGCAAGATAAGTGTACAAGAAATACAGCAAGAAGCAAGAGCAATATGAATGTAAAAACAAACGCTAGCTTGCCTTCGACTGGTTTCCGTTGACGAAGCAGCAACTTCACGGAAGAGCGAGCAGCAGCAGCTGACCCAGTCGTAGAATGAAACTCACGCGAAGCTTCAGAGGAGCTCAACAAAGCTAAGCACAGCAGCACTTAGAACAGGAAGAGAGAAGAAGAGTTATCGCGCAGCAGCAGCCCTTTTACTGCGAAGAAGACGGCGAAGAAACTACAGAAGAAATCTGGCGTTGCGGCGCAACGGTTAGTACTGATCGGTCGGGACCGATCAGACCTATTCGATCGGTCCCGGACCGATCAGCTCTTCACGAAGCGCCCACCTTCATGCGGGTTCGATCGGCGTGGACCGATCACCTGGATCGGTCCACGACCGATCCCAACCCTTGCTTTCTCAGCGACATTGTCTCGATCGGTCCCCGCATCGATCAGATGATCGATGCGTGGACCGATCACCGCCTCTCTTTGCCTCGTTTGGCGATCGGTCACCGATCGATCAAGAATCGAACAGAGCTTTTGTATCGATCGGTCACCGACCGATCGAGCAACAGACACCGGATCGGTCTGGTGACCGATCCAGAGCTTGGGTTTGGCCCAAACCAAGTCCCAAGACTTCCAAACCAATATCCGGTCAACCTTGACCTATTGGTACTTCATCCCTAGCATCTGGTCACTCCCTTGACCTGCTAGAACTCCCTGCCAAGTGTCCGGTCAATCCCTTTGACCTACTTGGACTTTCCTCAACACCAGATGTCCGATCATCCCTGATCCATCTGGATTTTCCTGCCTGGCTTCACTTTCCACCGGCTTCACTCACCAGGATTTCCACACCGCCTAACATCCCAGTTAGGACTTTCCCACCGCCTGGCTTCACTCACCAGGATTTCACTCACCAGGACTTTCCCTTTCACCTAGCTTCACTCACTAGGATTTTCACCTGGCTTCACTCACCAGGATTTCCACACTGCCTAGCTTCACTCACTAGGTCTTTCCCCTGCCTGGCTTCACTCACCAGGACTTTCTCCAACTGCCTGGCTTCACTCACCAGGACTTTCCGACTGCCTGGCTTCACTCACCAGGACTTTCTCCCGTGCCAAACTCCCTGTTTGGACTTTCCCCGTGCCAAGTCTCCATACTTGGACTTTCCGCGTGCCAAGCTACCTGCTTGGACTTTTCCCCGTGCCAAGTCTCCGTACTTGGACTTTTCCAGTGCCAAGTCTCCATACTTGGACTTTTCGCGTGCCAAGCTCCCTGCTTGGACTTTTCCGTTTGCCAAGTCTCCATACTTGGACTTTTCAGGTCAACCAGGTCAACCTTGACCTAGGGTTGCACCAATAATCTCCCAACCATCTATTCTTGTCTCACATCAAGAATACAACTCTTCCACGAGTGTCAAACATCAACATGCAACTCAACTAGGTCAATCTTGACCTAAGGTTGCATCAACAATCTTCCCAAGTCAAACATCAAAATACAACTCGAGTCAAGTCAACTCGAGTCGGGTCAACCTTGACCTAAGGTTGCACCAACAATCTCCCCCTTTTTGATGTTTGACAAAACCATAATCAAGTTAGGTTAACCCGATAACCTAACTTAGGTTTTCCAACCATCTTCCAATGTCCAATGTTCTTTCCTTGAACATTCTCTGGACATTTTCCCCTTAGGTTAACCCGATAACCTAACTTGGGTTCTCCAATAATTCTCCCCCTTTTTGACACACATCAAAAGGTATTCCAATGTTCTTCCTCGAACATTCCTTGACATTCTTTCCCTAGCTTAGGTTAAACCGATAACCTAACTTGGGTTCTCTAATAATTCTCCAATGAACACTCTCCCCTTTTTGACACACATCAAAAAGAAAAAGGAGAGTATCAAGGTCAAGAGTTTCTTCCTAATGAAAGTCCCATACCTTTCATTGAAACTCTTATTTTCCCTTTGATACTAAGCTCAACAATCCACTTAATGATAATCCCATATCACTAATCCTCAAGGAGTAAAAACTCCCCCTAAAAGCCAACTCCCCCTTGACCATTGCACCAACAATGTCTTGGAGAGTTTCAAACCTTTATAAATCTAAAAACCAACTGTCAGCCGAAATTTCAGACATGCAGTCGAATTTCAGCACATTGGCACGCTATCAGACCTCACTGGATCGGTCACCAGACCGATCCACAGCACTCTGGATCGGTCCAGTGACCGATCCAGCCCTCCCTGGATCGGTCCAGCGACCGATCCAGACACTGATCACAGGGATTTCTGATTTTTCTTCTCCCGAAATTCAGAAACCCCTAATAAATTCCAGAAAATTCGAAAAATTGTGAAATTTTGAGGATACATTCCTCATAACATACATTATCATGGAAAAATAGTTTTCTATGAAAATAGTTTCCATTTTCAAATCTTGATACAAAATTCGAAAACTTTGAAATAGTTCAAAGTTAAGTCATCTTTGTATCATCTTGCTCAATGAAGAATGCTATCACTAGGAAAGCTTCATCAAGGTTTTTCAAATCAATTTTAAAATGCTTTTAAAACCATTTGAATTTAGGACCATAATCTTAGGGCTAAATGTACATGACTTGTACACAAGCTTTCCCTATGATCCCTATTTTCTTGAATTAGGCTCATCTAGGTACAAAACCTATGCACCTTGATCCTAACTCATGATCCTAATATCTCACACACATCTAAAGTGTATCAAACACATCCAAGTCAATTTTGATGTGAGATATGGGTTAAGGTCAACTTAGGCTAAGTTCTCATGCATTTTCTAAACACCAATTTGATCTCAATATCAAATTATATGTTTGTCCTTAAATCAATTCAATTGATTATTAATGCAAGAGATGATGACATGGCATAAATTAGTAACATAAATGAAAACATGTGCCAATGTCATGATGTCATGGCATAAAGTTTGAAACTAAACTAACACATGACATATAAACTAGCCTAAGCATTATCATGACATTTCAAATGATAATAAAACTAAACATGATGTCATGACATGTGAGGGTAAACAATCATGGCAAGATTTAGCATAAATAAATATACCTAGATTACCTATCTAAGTATCCTTAACCACTTTGCTAACCTAAAATTTAACCCTTGATTGCCCAAAGTGCTCCAAGAAAATGTCAAAACTCAAATTGGCATTTCTTGATCTCTTGTTTGATTTATATCATTTGAAATTCTACAAGAGTAGCACTTCTAAATTAAGGCCCGGATTGCCTTGATTACCTAAGAGAATATCAAAATCCCAATTTGACATTTCTCTAGGTTTTTCCAAATTGTGTCAATTCAAAGTAAGATTAATATATTCTCACTTTGGCACACCTTACTCTTCCAAGGAGTGAATGATAAAGATTATTCCATTTCATTTTCAAAGGTTCCCAAAAACCTTGAAAATGCTCCTTGAGTGTCAATTTCCTCAAAGTTGGGTTAACTACCCTTCTTATTGGAGTTGACACTCTCTAACCCATCTATGGGATAGAGAAGATGCTCCTAGGAACCCAATACCTATTAGAGCTCATTGGGTTCACTAAATATTCACTAGGGATAACTTCCCTAGCAACCCTCCTAATGACCCTCTTAGGCTTTGAAGCCTTGGTCATTTGGGTCTCATCAAGGTCAACTATAGGGGTGACTCCCCTTGTAACCTTGGTAATGGTCTTCCTAGCCCTAGGTTTTGTTCCATAATCGAATGGAACATTATGATAGGTGGGCTTGACCATTTGGGACTTAGGTTTGTGACCCAAACCTTTCTTGTCCTTGGACTTGGGTTTTTGACCCCTAGACCCTAGAGTCAAATCTTTAAAAGCCTTTTCTAGAGAGTCAAGTCTTGACCTCAAGACTTGATTTTCTTTCTCTAATACCTCAAGTTTTGGTTTGTCATTCTTTCTTGAGGTGTTCCTAGGCATGTGTCTAGTTGATTTAGGGTTTCTACCTAGGTTTTCCTTAACCTTAGAAGTGTTAAACCTAGGGTTAGCATTCCTAGTAGTATCCCTATCTAGGTTGACATGTTTAGCACCTAAGCACATGTGTTGATTTCTAGTGTTAACATGCTCATCATTATTGACTAATGCAATAAAATTACTAGCATGTATCCTACTAGAATTGCACGAATGAGCCTTAAAAGATACCTTAGGGTTTGCCTTAGCTCCCCTATCGATGTGCTCGATCTCTTGTCCTTGCGAGGTTTCCTCCCCTTGGACATTGGCTCCTATAGTGTCCCGTTGCTTGCATTGAAAGCACACCACGTGCTTCTTGCCTTGCGTGTTGGGACTCGGCTTCCTTGACCTTTGGTGCCGGTGGAGTCTTCCTAACTCTCTTTGGACATTTGCTCTTGTAATGTCCACACTCCCTACACTCAAAGCATATTATATGTAACTTATTTGAAATTGAAATGCTTGAGTTACCTAGGTTTGGGCATGGGTGTGAGCTCTCTTCCTCATCCCTTCCGGAGGTAGATGCCTCTTCTTCTTGCTCCGAACTTGAACAAGAGGAACTCTCCTCCTCTTCTTCCTTGGATGTTGAGTAGCCCTCAACTCCCAATTCGCTCCCTCCATGATGTGAGCTACTTGGCTCACTTAGCTCCTCTTCATGGCTTGAACTTGAGCTATCCTCATGGAACTTTGCCAAGTTGTTCCACAATTCCTTGGCATCGTTGTATCTACCTATCTTATGCAAGATATCACTAGGTAATGAAGATTCAAGGATTTTCGTTACCTCGTCGTTGATTGTGGATTGGTGGATTTGCTCTTTCGTCCACTCCTTCTTCTTGATAGGTTTTCCTTCCTCATCCATCGGTGGGGAAAACCCTTCTTGTACACAAAACCAATTTAACATATTAGTCCTAAGAAAATACATCATCCTTACCTTCCAATATGTGAAGTTGTCGTGAGACTCGTAGAAGGGTTGAATCGTGACATCTTCTCCATAGAGATCCATCTCTAGCTTTGCTCCCACGGGTGTTGATCCGATGAAGAGCGGCCTCGCTCTGATACCACTTGTTAGGATCCTTCGTACGGCTAGAGAGGGGGGGTGTGAATAGCCGACCCCAATCGATCGTTTCTTTCTACAATGTCGAGTTAGCGCAGCGGAAATAAAACAATAGAAGCGACAAAGAAAGAAATCAAACCTCAAACTCGATGGATGTAACGAGGTTCGGAGATGAACTCCTACTCCTCGGCGTGTCCGTGAGGTGGACGAGCCCTATCAATCCGTCGGTGGATGAGTCCCCGGAGAACCGGCTAATAATATACTCCTTGTGGGTGGAGAAACCTCACCACAAAGTCTCTTGCAACAGCAAGATAAGTGTACAAGAAATACAGCAAGAAGCAAGAGCAATATGAATGTAAAAACAAACGCTAGCTTGCCTTCGACTGGTTTCCGTTGACGAAGCAGCAACTTCACGGAAGAGCGAGCAGCAGCAGCTGACCCAGTCGTAGAATGAAACTCACGCGAAGCTTCAGAGGAGCTCAACAAAGCTAAGCACAGCAGCACTTAGAACAGGAAGAGAGAAGAAGAGTTATCGCGCAGCAGCAGCCTTCGACCCCTTTATACCTGCGAAGAAGACAGCGAAGAAACTACAGAAGAAATCTAGCCGTTGCGACGCAACGGCTAGTGCCTGGATCGGTCAGGGGACCGATCAGGACCTATTCTGATCGGTCCCCAGACCGATCAGCTTTCTTCACAGAAAGCTGCCCACCTTCTGTGCAGGTTCTGATCGGTCTGTGGACCGATCAGGCTGCCTCTCTTTGCCTCTGTTCGCTTGCTGATCGGTCACCAGACCGATCAGTAACCGAACAGAGAGCTTCTGTTCGGTCACCTGACCCTCTTTGCCTCTGTTCGCTTGCTGATCGGTCACCGAACAGAGAGCTTCTGTTCGGTATCGATCGGTCACCAGACCGATCAGAGCAAACAAGACCGATCCAGAGCTTGGGTTTGGCCCAAACCAAGTCCCAAGACTTCCAAACCAATATCCGGTCAACCTTGACCTATTGGTACTTCATCCCTAGCATCTGGTCACTCCCTTGACCTGCTAGAACTCCCTGCCAAGTGTCCGGTCAATCCCTTTGACCTACTTGGACTTTCCTCAACACCAGATGTCCGATCATCCCTGATCCATCTGGATTTTCCCTTGCCTGGCTTCACTTACCAGGACTTTCACCTGGCTTCACTCACCAGGATTTCCACACTGCCTAACATCCCAGTTAGGACTTTCCCACTGCCTGGCTTCACTCACCAGGACTTTCACCTGGCTTCACTCCCCAGGACTTTCCCTTTCCCCTAGCTTCACTCACTAGGATTTTCACCTCGCTTCACTCACCAGGATTTCCACACTGCCTAGCTTCACTCACTAGGTCTTTCCCCTGCCTGGCTTCACTCACCAGGACTTTCTCCAACTGCCTGGCTTCACTCACCAGGACTTTCCGACTGCCTGGCTTCACTCACCAGGACTTTCTCCCGTGCCAAACTCCCTGTTTGGACTTTCCCCGTGCCAAGTCTCCATACTTGGACTTTCCGCGTGCCAAGCTACCTGCTTGGACTTTTCCCCGTGCCAAGTCTCCGTACTTGGACTTTTCCAGTGCCAAGTCTCCATACTTGGACTTTTCGCGTGCCAAGCTCCCTGCTTGGACTTTTCCGTTTGCCAAGTCTCCATACTTGGACTTTTCAGGTCAACCAGGTCAACCTTGACCTAGGGTTGCACCAATAATCTCCCAACCATCTATTCTTGTCTCACATCAAGAATACAACTCTTCCACGAGTGTCAAACATCAACATGCAACTCAACTAGGTCAATCTTGACCTAAGGTTGCATCAACAATCTTCCCAAGTCAAACATCAAAATACAACTCGAGTCAAGTCAACTCGAGTCGGGTCAACCTTGACCTAAGGTTGCACCAACAACTTTTACACTGTGCACAAGATTCTTATGCTTGAACCATACTTTACTTGTTTCCATGATCACGCTTGTTAATGAAACTTTTTGATAGAGTTAGGAAATTGCACTAGGTTTTATGAATGTGTTATAGAACATATGAATTTAGACTGCAGCATTTTGCTTGAGGACAAGTAAAGGTTTAAGTCTGGGGGTGTGATGTGCGTAGATTATATACTCTTTTATGCATGTTTTTACGCACATTTACATACTTTGAGCATGCTTGATCTATGCATTTTTATACTTCCAGCTTTCCTTTTAGCATATTTACTCTTTTGGTTCGGAGATTTTCTTTTTGTGCATTTTCTGTACACAGGAGTCGAAATTGGTGAAGATTGTGCGTCCTCGGACAAGCTTGGAAGGAATTGAAGGGAGAGAGCATCATACCGTGTACCACACACGACCGTGTAGTTTTAACAAGAAAGGAAGAGGACATGGCCGTGTGAATCTCACACGGCCGTGTCTTGATTTGAAGAAATTAGACAGATGCCTTACATGGCCGTGTAGATCTACACGGCCGTGTGAGGTTTCCAGAGGCCAAGCAGGTGGTGGTCGTGTGCACCACACGGCCGTGTAGCATTTCCAGAGAACAGAAGGGTCCTAGCCATGTGAGTCACACGGCCGTGCAGCTTTGGCAGAGAAGGAACTGGACATGGCCGTGTGAATCTCACACGGCCGTGTCATGGGGCCGTGTGGCGCCCGATTTCCTCCTCTATTTAAACCCTCCTTCATGAATTGAAAGGGGATCTCTCCCCCTTTGGGAGAAGGCAAGATTTGGTGGTTTCCTCCCATTCTTGGGAGGATTTCTGGGCGATTCGAGGGGAGTTCTTGACGATTTCGACTCCGGAGCGAGGATTGGATCCGAAGACGAGGCTTCTTCGTAGATAAGTTTTCTCTTTCCCCCTTTTCTTGGTTTCTTGGATTGGGGATTTAAGAAATGCTTGTAATCTTTATTTCTTCGGGTATTCTTCCTCGATTCATGGAGTAGATCTTGTATTCTAGGATTAAGGGAGTATTTGTATGATGGATTGATGTAATCTCTTATGGATTTGCCAATTTCTTGTTTCAATGACATTGTCTTGCTTGTATCAATTAGATTTTAAATGATTAATGGTGATTTATGCTTAATTCTCATTCTTGATTGATTGTTTGGATTTCTTGTGGACTTTGTAAAGATAAACTCTCACTCGATCATCCGAGGGATCCACGTGACAGGTGCAAGCCCGTGTAAGGACGTTTGAGAGATAATCTTGAAGAGGAAATAGGAATATTCAAGAGAGTAGGATGGATCTTGTGATTAGTTTCTTGTATCTTGATAGATTAATAAGTTGTGGGCTTCTATGTTGATATCTGAGGAAGGCATAGTAATAGGTGCGCTTCTGTGTAAGGACAACGTAGGTTCACGTCTAATTGATCATATTTAGATACATTTCTCAGTCCTTAGCCGATTATCTATTGCAAGAGAGAACCGGCAACTTTCTACTAGTGTTTGACAATTGAGGGATAAGAATTGGTGAACCATTTACATTCAAGAAATCTTACAAAGAAACCGAAACTCCTAGAATCTCCCTTTATCGTAACCCAAAATACTAAACTCTTGTTTGTTGATCTTTAATATTAGATTTGTTTACCTTCACTTTGCATTTGAAACAATTAGATAGTTGTTTAGCTAATTCGCATTGAGACATTTCTAGTGCTTATTCCAGTCCCTGTGGATACGATAATCTTTTATATTACTTGCGACATTTCCGTACACTTGCGGAGCGTAACAAGCAACCAACAATTATGACTATTTGTTCCTTAATGCAAAATACTAGCACACTTATTCTAGATTTCATATGATTTATTGGTTACTTATGGTGCTAGTATGTTTAGTTATCTATCTTTTCCTATTTATGTTAGCATGAAGTGAACAATGTTTTTATTGTAAGAGTTGAAGTATTTACCTTATTTTAGGATCTCTATACACTATGCCTAGTTTTAATAGTATATAACTCCAAAAATAGTCATCATTCATAGAATTTGACTAGTACTTATATTTATAAGGTGACCTCTTAATTATATTTTGGTTACTAGATTATTTCGGATCATGACAACTCACTTAAAAAAAAAATCAAAATCCTTGCATTTCCATTTATATTTGCATATGTGTTAGTGCTACATTTTTAAAGCACCAAAAAAATCATTATATGAATAAGGGATAGAAACAGTTGTCGTGAGTGGAAACTAATAATTTATCCCTTTGAGACCGAATTAGGTTATTGGGGAAATAAATGTTATGTTTCTCTTGATTCGGAGTAGTCCTTTGAGACCTTGTGTAGTTTTAGAGACATGAACCAAGTGTGTGGTAGGTAAGTTTCTATCGCCAAAAATATAAGGAACACAGCTTTATGACGACTTGATTAGGCTTAGAGATTGAAACTTGAAAAGCTTAGGCCACTATTGCAATGAGCACAAAGAACTATTTCTTAGGTCATACTCAAATAACTCTTGTATCTTACTCACCAATGAAATCATTTGATAAGATTAGATTGACTTGCTTGAGATTATGATGTACTATTTATCCACTGGAGTCTAGATTACAATTTTTACTTGAGGACAAGTAAAGGTTTAAGTCTGGGGGTGTGATGTGCGTAGATTATATACACTTTTATGCATGTTTTAACGCACATCTACTTGTATTTCATGAGCATAATCTATGTTTATTGCACCCTATTTTATTATAATATCATATTTCTACTATTTTTGTTCAAAGATCTACTTTTTATTTGTTTTCATTGATAGGACGTATTTTGGAGCGAAAACGGTGTGAAATGCGCTTCGGAGAGACAAAAGAAGAAGAGCAGAGTTTCAGCTATGTGGTTTCACACGGCAGTGTCCCTTCTCCCGTGGCCAAGAAGCACACAGCCATGCCAAAAGGCATAGCTATGTCACTCATCCAGAGAGAAGGAAGCACACGACCGTGCCAAATAGGCATGACCATGCCAAGCAAAGTAGAGCCGGGGAAGCACACGGTCGTGCCAAAGTAGCACGGCCGTGCCACTCAAACAGAGCCGAGCTAAGCTATGGCCATGCCAATTGTGATGGTCGTGGCTCTCATGTTGTGCTAATGGGACACAGCGGTGGTGGAGAAAACAAGGGGTCGTGTGGCGCCAAAAATAGGACTATGTTTAATCTGAGCAGACAACAGACTTATATTGAAATGGCTATAACTTCGTGCTCGGTTGGACTTATGATCTATTATTTAGACCAAAACATAGCTAACTTCAAGATCTACAACTTTTATTAAGGTTCAATAGAGAGAAAACAAGGTCTAACTGTGATAAAAGGCACGACCGTGCCTCTTAGCCGCGACTTCATCGGGTCCTCCGTCCAGACTGCAGATCAAACTTTGAACCACCATAACTTTCAGATCAGTTGGAGTCAAGGCTCTATCCAAATATCAGAATGTAGATAATTTCAAGGGATATAACTTTGGTTTAAGGTGAATCATGAGAAAATCGGGTTTAATGGGTAAAAACTCATTTTACCTGACCCTTGTAATCCTGGTTAATCTGGGTAGTTTGGAGGAGGTATAAAAATGTTAAGAACCCCATTCTTTGACTCATCTTTGGCTTGGGGCTCACCCCCATTCCTTGGGAAAGGGTTCTCCCCCTTGGGGGAACCCTAGATCATCCATCTTCACTGATCTGTCCACTTCCAGAGCAAGGATTGCATCCAAGAAGACCGATGCTACACCGATAAACATTCTCTTCTCTCTCAATCCATGTTTCGAGTTGTAAATGCTATTTTTATTATCTCTTGGTTGTATTTTTCTTGCAATGGAGTAAATTCTCTAGATTTAGGATGTAGAAAGTAGTTATGATATGAATTGATATAAAACTCATGGATTTGCCAATTTCTTATCTATATGACATTGCTATGCCTTGTATTTATTTGATCTTATGTGTGTGTAGTGTGTTTGAGCTTAATTATCATGTGTGATTGAATGTTTGTGTAGAATTGCTAATCTTATAGGGAGAATGCTCTAGATCGTATGACTGAGGGGTCCTAGTGATAAGGGTATCTCATTTCCAGACATCTAGGGCATTATCTTGAAAGGAGAAGCAATTCTCCACAAGGAAGTAAGGAATTGCACATAATTATTATATCTCTATGCTATTGAGAGTTAGTATATTTTTGTGATGTATGACTGAGGGACCCTAATAACAGGGGTATCCCATTACCAGACTTCATAGGAATTTCTTCCATTTAGTAGCATAGGATATGGATTAAGATAACATTCCAACTTAACCTCCGCGGGGAAGAGCCGGTAATGAATCTAACTTCCTACAAGTGCATAGAAATAGAGAATGGGCGATAGGAGATCTATGATACATTGATTAGCATCACAATGAAATCGAAATCCTAGAATCTATCACATTTGATTCACTCTCTTCCTTCTCTCCATCTATCCGCTCTTTCCTTATCTCTCTCTTCTCAACCTCTCTCTTGTGTTCGTGACCAAAACTACCTTTGATTGTCTTGATAACTTGCAGTGTGAAGTCAACTAGTGCTTAATCAGCAGTCCTCATGGGATCGATATTTTATTACTTGACGACACCTATATACTTGTGGGCTCACATCATAAATCTTGCATTTTGCCATTGTTTCGGAAAAATATTGTGGATAGTCAAATTACCAATCAATGAATAATTTGACTAATGCGCTCACTAGAGATCATGGATGAAGATGATGAAGAGGACTTGAGAGACACTCAAAGAGAGGGTTAGACTGATTGGAGGACGGATCCCGATGCCACTCTAATGCTCAAGGTAGGTTTTCCTTGAGGTGATATGCTAGAAGGAGAAGATGAACTAAAGGAGATAATCCAGTGGAGTTGAAGAATCGGAATCCTTTCTTTTTTCTTTTTGTCATTATCTTTGTGGTATATGAGTGTATAGTCTCTCAAACATATATGCATTATGATCATGATCCAATGAGACTATGATAGTCGTTAGTTGTCTCTTCATTCGTCCAGCGCTGTAAGAGGGCATATAGGAGATTGAATCGGACACCCTTGTAAGTGCTCACTTATTCTCAGGATGTTATGCGTCTTGAAATATTTGTAGTCACTGTTAGTGAGCCCGTATAGGGCATAGGCTTATCCTAAAAATGAAAATAGATGAGGTCGATATGGAGTGATATTAAGAATAGAAAAAGTTAAGATCTAAGAGGGAGCCTGCCGCTAAGACTGAGAGGGAGTCAGTCGTCAAGATTGAGAGGGAGTCTATCGTTGCCGAGACTAAGAGGGAGTCTATCGTCGAGATTAAGAGGGAGTTTGTCATGGAGGATTTCGGTAGTTGAGATAGAGCCAGAATGGTGAGATCCAAGACTGAGACTCTCATAGCTTACTTACTCTTAATCGAACTTGAGTCTTTAGGGATGGGCATACATGAGGCTAGGGGGTTAGATCTAGGCCCACCCTAAGATGAGTTTGGTCCTCTGTACATTTCTACCTCATCTTGACTTTGACTGATAACTCAACATGACTTTTGACCGACGGGCCATAGGAAATCATCGCATCACAAGCCTCTCCTTCAAGTTTAGTCGAAAGAGGTGTAGTCCAACTGACTAGACTATGCTGAGTTGTCATCTGCCCCCAGAACTTATCCTTTGAGTTGACATGTCAACATTTTATTGAGACAGCTAGCTGAGTTTTTGTCGACAGAGAGAGAAGTTGTTCTCTTTAATGTAGGGGATTGGTGGCCGGCTAGAAGGGGGTTGGATAGCTAGGTCACCCTCCAATTTGATCTCTTTTCTGCAAAAATGTTAGTGCGTAGCAGAATATACTAAACAAAGTAAACAAAGCAAACAAGATAGAATACAAACGCTAATACGATTCCTTTACGTGGTTCGGAGATTGTTTACTCATACTCCACGCGCGTGTCCTTGAGGTGGACGAACCTTTGATCCTTCAATGGATCAGTCCCCGGCAATCTCCGGCTAGCTCTTAATCCTTTTCGGTGGAGTACAACCTCTCACAAAGCTCTCTTCCTCTTACAAGATGAACTTAGGTTTAGGAGGAAGAGAGTAGGCTTTAGAAGCTTTGAGCAATGGCTAAGGAGTTATTCAAACAACATCAGTAACCTCCTTTATGCTCCAAAGCTTCCTATAAATAAGAGGAGAGAGTTGATCATCATATCAACTCATCTCGGCACCAGTCGACTGACACTTCCATTAGTCGACTGGTGCTACCGTTGGAGGTAGCCAACGGCTACTTCGCAGCACCAACGGCTTGTCAACGGTCATTTACCAGTCGACTGGTAAAACTACTAGTCGACTAGTCACTACTGGTTGAGCGAACAGAATGCTTCTGTTCACTCCCAGTCGACTAGACCAGCCGACTGGAAATTCCATCAGTCGACTGGTCCTAGTTACACACTTACACTCATTCTCTCCGGAGTCGCCCTTGAAGCCCTCTTCCTCGGCCTTCGTCCCTCAGATGCACCCGAGCCCACGACTCCTCTCTGTGCCATCCTTCACGTTGCCTTGAAGTCTGCTTCCCTTAGCTCCACTCCGTTGCTCCTCGTTCAGCGGTTCCTCGGATGTCTTCCACACCATCCTTCACCGAGTCAAGGATCCGAGCCCTAGGATGAGCTTCCCAAGCTTAGCTGCACCAAGCTTCTCATGTGTGTTTCACCAAGTCTTGTAAGACTCAAACACACAAATCAAATACATATGAAAGCCTAAATTAAACTCTTTGACACACACCATGATCGTACAGATCAAACCTAGGTCGATTGCACCAACATTTAACTCCTAGTTCCAGGGTGTTATTTATAGCATTCTGGAGCAAGTTACTATGGGTTCACGTCAGTTGGGGGCACCTCCAAAGGGATCAAGGGCTCCTCCAAAAAGATAAAGATTATCCTCTTCTCAACGGTAGTCTAACAGCTACTATTCATTGGAGGCGTCTCAATGGAAGCTCAAGGGCGCCTCCAAGAGAGGCACGAGGGCGCCTCCAACCATCTTGGAGGTGCCTCCTATAGTTGCGCAAGGAAGCCTCTTCCCAATGGTTAACTTTTCCTCACGCTTCTTTGGGTGATGCTCCGGCCGTCCTGAATTGAGCTCACCCGAACCCAACTCTGACCTTCTCCTTGAGTAAGCTTTCTCCCCGGCTTCTCGTCCCTTAGATGCGCCGTGCACATCCTTCTCGTCCGCCGATGTACTCTTCCGCATCTCTTCGTCCCTTGGATGCACCGAGTCCGTCAACCCGTTTCCCATGCCATCATTCTCTCTACCCACATTTTCCACTTGACTTTTTATGTTCCTAAGTTCTTACACACTTAGACATAAGTTATCAAATACCACGAGACCTAACTTAATCTCATATTTTTCCCCCTTTGATCACATCAAAAAATAAATAGGATAACTATTATAAAAAAAATAGAAAAAATCTGAAAAATGTTTAAGGGAAAATATTAACATTTATTCTAAGGTTCAGCATTTTTTCAGAAATTATTCTACAACGAAAATAATTTTTAAGTATTAAACCTTAATTTGAAAAAATAATTTTTAAATTATTTTTTATTCATTGATTTTTTTTTTGAAAATTTTGTCAATTTTAGAGAATCATAAGTCAGACCTTAGGAAAAATTTTCATAATAAAAAATATTTATTTTGGTCAAAATAAACTTTTGAACCAACATAAGTTATTTTTGAGAATTAATTTTTTAAAAATATAATTTTACAGCAAAAAATTATCCTATTTTTTAAAATATTCAAAATATAATGATCATTTGTCGAAAAATCAGTTTTTTTAAATTAAATCTTCAAGAGTTTTTAAATTGAAAATATGACTTTTGATAAAAAATTTCATAAAATATTGAATAATAGTTAAAAAAATTCGAAAATGTTTATGTCAATAGATATCATTCATGTCTATCACAATTTTTTTTGAAAATTAATTTTCAAAAATAATTCTAATTTCTAACAATTTTAGTTTTATAGTAAGTAAAAAAATTCTGACACGTCAATAATGATTTTGGAATCCAAATTATTATCTACTAAATTTATCAAGTATTTTATGGGAATATAATTTTTTAGCACTTTTATTATTTGGTCCCTATGATTCCTTACATACAAACTAAATTCTCCATTATTTCTTAAATATGAAATTTGTTGAGAATTTAAGCATGCAGAGTCCTTTTTCAACAATTCTATTTGCTATTTAGTTTTGCAGTTTCATTCATAACTTTGTCAAAATTTTCTACTAATGAAGCATAGTTTTTCTTTGATTCTAAATAATTTGATCTAATTTTGCATAGAGATTTATTTAACATTTTGATGACTTTGTATAATTTATCATAGGATAAGAGATATACCTCAGTGACCGTCTCGAACTCGTCCAGAGATGCTCCCCCTTTATCGGTGCTCTCCTCGGAAGTGGCTTCATCATTTTCTTCTTGATAACTAGCTATTAGTGCTAGTCCAACGTATTCTTTGAGTTCAAACTCTTTTAACAATGAATAGTTCCACGTAGCTTTGAGATTGTTGTGTTTGGATTTTCTTGTTCCTTTCTCCTCGTCCTTCAATCTGGAGCAATTCCTCTTGATGTGTCCCTCCTCATCACAGTTGTAGCATTGTACTTTTTGTTTGTTCCATAGAAGTTTTGTTACCTGTTTCTTATTGAATTTGTAAGGTTTAAAGAATTTACTAAACTTTCTTACCATAAATGCTTCTTCGTATTCATTGAGTAAGAAATTTGATTTCAACTCATTTTTCTTATTGACTTTCAACGCTAGGTTTTGACTTGGCTCCTTTTCCTTTCTTCGACCTGCACATCTTGACTCATGTAATTCTAAGGTTGAAAATAAACTCTCTAAAGTATTTACCTCAAGGTCTTTAGAGATGTAGTATGAGTCTACAATCGATGTCAATTCCAGGAGTTTTGGAAATGCATTTAATGCATATAAGAGGGAATCCTAATTTGACACTATTTCTTCGAGGATTGTCAGTCCAGTGATTATCTCTTTTAGCTTTGCGTGCAGTTGGGGAATTGTTTCACCCTTTTTCAGTCGGAGATTGTTGAGTGTGTTGTGGAACACATCTCGTCTTGCCAACTTGATCTCCGAGATTCTTTCATGTAGTTCTAGAAACTTCTTCCAGAGTTCTTTGGCGGAGTCGTAAGCACCAATCTGGTTTACTTCTAAGGTGGTAGTACATTTAGAAGGTGGAATTCAGCCTTACCATTGGCTACAAAGTCATTCTGCTCTTTCTTGTTCCAAAAATACTCTTTTTTTTCTTCTCCATACGTGTTGATCTTTGGGTGCTGCAAAGCTATATTTGATTATTAGTAATAAATCAAAATATGTTTTGAAAAATATCTCCATATTCTGTTTCCATATTAAGAACTCCCCCTCGAACTTTAGTCAGCAGTTAGTCCTTTTGAAATGGTTGGACTTTGATACCAATTGTAGGTTTGGTTAGGCCGGCTAAAGGGGGATGAATAGCCCTAAAAAGAAAGTTAGAATTTTTCTTGCTTTTTAACTAGTAAGGAAAGACAATTAATTAAAATAAATAAACAACATAAAAGAAAAGAGGCACAGTAGTTACTTGGTTACAACCTCAGTGGTTATTAATCCAAGGCAATGAAAAACTCAATAAAAACTCCTCCATTGAAGGTGAATAAACTTCTTACAAACTTAGACAACTCAGAAAGAAGTATATAAAGTGAATACAAGTTGTTCTCTTTAACTCCTAGCTCCAGGGTGCTATTTATATCATTCTGAAGCAAGTTACCGTGGGCTCACGTCAGTTGGAGGCGCCTTCAAAGGGATCCAGGATGCCTCCAAGAGGATAAAGATTATCCTCTTCTCAACGATAGCCTATGATTACTATTCATTGGAGGCACCTCTATGGAAGCTCAAGGGCACCTCCAAGAGAGGCGCGAGGGTGCATCCAACCTCTATCAGGGCGCTTCCACCAAGAGGCGCGAGGGCACCTCCAATCATCTTGAAGGCGCCTTTAGCAGTTGCGCTAGGTCGCCTCCTCCCAATGGTTAACTTTTTCTAAGACACCTTTTTGGGTGATGCTCCGGCCGTCTGGAATTGAGTTTATCCAAATTCAACTCTGACCTTCTCCTTGAGCAAGCTTTCTCCCTGACTTCTTGTCCCTCGGATGTGACGTGCACATCCTTCTCGTCCGTCGGTGCTCTTTCGTATTTGTTCGTCCCTCGGATGCACAGACCCCGTCGATCCATTTCCCGTTCCATCCTTCTCACTCGCTACATCTTCCGCTCAACTTCTTGTGTTCCTAAGTTCCTGCACACTTAAACATAAGGTATCAAACACAATAGAATCTAGCTTAACTTGGTTGAGCACATCAAAACTATTCCATGATATTTACATAGATGACCAACAATAATGCTCCAGCATGGCTTCAAAGGCATCATCTGCCATTTTATTTGGGCCAAAGTGATCACAAAATACACTGATCTTGCATTCTTGAACCTATAAAAATTCTTGGATGAAATACCAGAGTCTGAGAAGGCTGACTGATCGTGGCTTCCTTTCCCCCTACTGTCCTTATTTTGTTTTTCACTCCACGGTAATATGTAAAGAATATTTTGTTATGAATAGACTTCACCTTCAGAAACTTATCCCATTTATGTGTGTCGATTTTATGTTCTTACGACTTCACTTTTTGTATGCTCGGTTGCCTTCTACTTGCTACTTTTACTTTAAAAAGTGATGAGTGAAGGATGACCTGATAGAGAGTCGCAAGAGGAGAGACGTTGGGTTTGTCATAAAGCTAAGACCCAACTCGGGATTAGTGGTTCTAAGCACTCTAGGGAAGTAAATTGCTAGCTGAAAGTAAGGAGTTCTGAGCTTGTTAGAAAACTAGACAGATTAAAAGCCTGAGATTGAGACGTGAAGAGTGTCAACGACTGAGACAAAGGCTACAACTCGCAGGTTGTAGGGATGTGAGGCCAAGAAAAGGAGAGTGTCAACAATTGAAACTTTGAGCATGAGATATGCAGGCAACAAGCTATAATGGTCTAATGCCGAAACAAGGAGAGTGTCATTGCATGAGAATGAGACTTGCATGAGGCAATGATTTAAAACTGAGCCATGAAGACTCATCTCAGTAGCTACCTCATCTTCAAGCAAACTTCATTACTCGAAGCAAGTTATTGGGATAAGGTTAGGAAAGCCAGGTGTTAGTCTATCGTATATATGGATGAGTTAATATCGTGAGGCGAGGACAACTTTTGCAGGATATAAAGGAAACGTACCAAATAAAAACTATATAAAATTAATTATAAACTTATACGTTGATATGACTTAAGCTAATAATCTCAAATGGTCAGGCGATGAAGCATGAGATATCCCTAGTTGAAACTATTGTAAGGCTGAGAGCTTTACTAACATGGAGCTAGAAATTCCAAAAAGGTCGTAAAGCAGAACCACTAGCGATCAAGACCAAGACTTGTCGAGTTTGAAGCCTCTTAGAGTGTCGATGGCTGAGAAAAAACATTAAGACTAAGACCAAGTATAAAACCAAGGTATATACTAAGAATGTTGGGCGATTGAGACTTTTGAAAGGCTGAGCCGTTAGCTAGTGGGGTAAGAGGGTTATTGCTTTTAGGTTGAGCCATTAGTGAGGGGGGGAAAAGAGGGCTATTGCTTTTAGGTTGAACCATTAGCGAGTGGGGCTAAGAGGGATATTAAACTTATGAGCCATTAGCGAGTGGGGCTTAGAGGGCTGTTGAATCTCTGAATCAAAAAATTGAGCCGTTAGTGAGTGGGGCTAAGAGGGTTATCAACGTCTTGAGCCGTTAGAGAGTGGGGATAAGAGGGCTGTTGATTCTCTAAATTAGAATATTGAGACGTTAGTGAGTGGGGCTAAGAGGGTTGTTGAATCTTTGAATCAGAATACTGAGTCATTAGCGAGTGAGGCTAAGACGATGTTGCAATTTTGAATTAGAATACTGAGTTATTAGTAAGTCAGGCTAAGAGGGTCATCAACCTCTTGAATTGTTAGTGAGTGGGGCTAAGAGAGTTGTTGAATCTCTAAATTAGAGTACCAAGCCATTAGCAAGTGGGACTAAGAGGGCGGTTAAATCTCCGAATCAGAATACCGAGCCATTAGCAAGTGGGGCTAAAAGGCTATCAACCTCATGAGCCATTAGTGAGTGTGGCTAAGAGGGTTGTTGATTCTCTGAATTAGAATACCAAGTCATTAGTGAATGAGGTTAAGAGAGTTGTTGCTTCTTTGATTAGAATACTGTGTCGTTAGAGAGTGGAGGTGGGGCTAAGAGGGTTGTTGAATATCTGAATTAGAATACCAAGCCATTAGCGAGTAGGGCTAAGAGAGCCATTGCATCTCTAAATCATAATATTGAGTCGTTAGGAAGTGATGCTAAGAGGGCTATTAACTTTAGGTAATTAGGTTGAACCATTAACGAGTGGGGCTAATAGGGCCATCAACCTCTTGAGCCGTTAGCGAGTGAGGATAAGAGGGCCGTTGAATCTTCGAATGAGAATACTAAGCCATTAGTGAGTGGGCCTAAGAGGGTTGTTGAATCTCTGAATCAGAATACTAAACCATTAAAGAGTGGGGCTAAGAGGGCTGTTGAATCTCCGAATCAGAATAATGAGCCATTAGTAAGTAGGGCTAAGAGGGTTGTTGAATCTCCGAATCAAAATACCGAGCCATTAGCGAGCGGGGCTAAGGGGGTTGTCTCTTCTCTGAATCAGAATACCAAACCATTAGAGAGTAGGGCCAAGAGAGCTATTGAATCTATGAATCAGAATACCGAGCCATTAGTGAGCGGGGCTAAGAGGGCTATTACATCTCTAAATTAGAATACTGAGCCGTTAGTGAGCGGAGCTAAGAGGGCTATTGCTTCTAAGTTGAGTCATTAGTGAGTGGAACTAAGAAGACCATCAACCTTCTAAGTCATTAGTGAGTAAGGCAAAAAAGCTATTGAATCTCTGAATCAGAATACTGACCATTAGTGAGTGGGGCTAAGAGGGTTGTGTTGGTGGGGAAGCATCCGACGATCAAACCTGTGTTTTGATTATGTCAAAGAGTCCAAAGTTAAGTTGTCTTATTATCTATCAAGGTTGAATGAGATTACAGGAAAAGTCCTAAGTGTTCTTAGGCATATTTCCTAGTGGATTCTAGGAAGGTCGAAAACCCTAGGGGGGTGGTAACCCTAGGTCCTAGGGTGTGGTAACCCTAGGTGAGGAAAAGCCCTAGCTGCGGTTAGGCAGGTGGAAAATCCTAGGAGGCGATAACCCTAGGTCCTAGGGGTGGTAACCCTAGGCGGAAAGTCTTGGCGGATCGAAAGCTTCGGGCAAAAATCATAGAGTTAGGGATTCTAGGTTGAAATCCTGGTGTTACGAACTGGGTGGAAGACTGGACGGGTCGTGGAGCGGACATCCAACATGAAGACAGGAAGCTTCGAACGCTGAGCAAAGTCTAGTTGGTCTGGAGGATCAATATGGCAACAGGTAAACTCTCTTGAGAGTAGTAGGTGAGGATGCGTTCCTCCGTGAGGGAACAGTAGACGTCGGTTCGACCTAAGATTTTCAAGAAATCCGAAGTCAGAACCGGACAATCCGGTGACTATTAAATACTTGTATTTAACTTATTTTATTGTGATAACTTTATTTTACAGGGTATACTTTGTTTGTAGACTAATATGCCTTGTAGGAAGGGAGTTGCACAAGAAAAGCCTCAGATGAACAGTACCCGAGGTGCCCTCCATGGAGCTTGGAGGCGCCTTGGGTACCTTGGCGGAAGCAACGCAAGAAGCAGGCCGAGGGCACCCTCCAAGGTTATTAAAGGCACCTTCAGTGTTGGATGGGAGGCACCCTCCATAGAGCTTGGAGGCACCTTCGGGTGGATAAGCAGCGTAGGCGCAGAGACTATCTTCTCCGATGAAAAAGGGATAGAAATCCCTACTGGAGGCTCCTCTTATGGACATTAGAGGCGCCATCAACGGGCTATTTAAGCCTGGTTCGAGCAGCAGCTAAGTATAACTTCCAACTTGCAATCCTTCTTCCGTGTGCTGCTCAAAGGATGATCCGATAAAGCCGTAACTTGACTCGACGACCAAAAGCTTTAAAATTCTCTGTTCTTAGTTGTCGGTATAATTTTCATTATTGCTTTAATATTGTACTTCAAGTTATAATTTTCCGAAGCTATAGTGATTGTCCATTAAAAGCACTCTTATGTGTGGGCCTTGGAGTAAGAGTCGCCACAGACTCCGAACCAAGTAAATCCTTGGTATTTGTGTTATTTACTTTTCCGCTGCGTGTTTTACTCTAAACGAATGAATTAGCTATGAGCGCTATTCACCCCCCCCCCCTCCTCCTCCTCCTCCTCTAGCACTTAAGATCCTATAAGTTGTTGAATCTCCGAATTAGAATACCAAGCCGTTAGCGAGTGAAGCTAAGAGGGATACCAACCTCTTGAGCCATTATCAAGTGGGGCTAAGAGAACTATTAATTCACTGAATCAGAATACCGAGTCGTTAGCGAGTGAAGCTAAGAGGGTTGTTACTTTTTTGAATCAGAATACCAAGCCGCTAGCAAGTGGGGCTAATAGGTGATATTCGGCATTTGGACACATTATTTTTGTTATTATAACTTGGTGTTTCTATTCTCTTTTGCATCCAATTATATGTTTTGAGTGTGTTTTATGTGGTTGGATTATTGTTAGTCTCTATTTTAATTCTTGTATATTTTATGGATATTTTGAATATTACTTGATTGTATTACGTTTTGCAGGAATTGAGGAGACAACAATTGAGGAGAAGAACATTTATTTGACTTAAATGTGATTTGGTTCATTTGCCAAATGCTTAGAGAGGAAGAATTGGAGAAGAAGCTCAAGATTTCAAGCCACATTAAGAGCCCAAGTCTTAAAGCCCAGTTCCAAGAAAAAGCCCAATTTCTCCTTTTCTTATTGGATTCGGATCGGATCCCTTTTCTTTTACCCAAAACCAAAACCCGAACCCGTTAAGAACCCTTCTCTTTAACCTTCACGCGGATGAACAGTGAGGGCGACTAGGGCTTTTGCGTTTTCCTCTCCCACACGCCCGACGCCCCTTTCCTCCTTCTCCCGATCGAAGACGACGAAGTTGACGGCGGCAGCACCGGCGGATTTGCAACGGCGATGTTCACTGGGCCTCGCTGGAGAGGTTTCTCCAGAAGGTTCCTCATCTCCCTCGCACCCCCTCCGAGTTCCTCTGCTGGAAACGGTGAAGAAAGCGGCAATTCTCGGCGGGCAGCGAGCCTAGGTTCTTCTTCGGCATTCATCCACCTCGTTCCCCTTCGTGTGAGTCTCTGCCGGACACGGTGAAGAAGGCGGCAGATTTCAGTTAGGTGGCGAGTTCGTGCCCTTCTCCGACTCCATATTTCCACTCCATCATCAGCACTCAGAGGCTACTGCCGGAAACGGTGAAGAAGGAAATCCAAGTTACTCTGCCGGACACAGTGAAGAAAGCATAAGTAACTCAGATTTCCAGCAGCCCCTGTTTCCTCTTTGTCGGAGATACTGTTCATTTCCAGCAGCTTTCCAAGGAGAGGTTTCTTCGAGGATTTCGCGCTTCCACCGTCACGAATTGTAGTTCCGACCAGTAACGTCAGCTGTCCACCGGATCCAGGAGTTTTCCGAGTGACAGCGGTCTTCTTCCTCGGTGATTCTGTAGTGACAGACAGAATACTTTATTGTGTTTGATCGTGGAGAAGTGGATTGGTTAATTAGGATTTATTTGTTATTCTTTGTTTCATTTTATAGTTAAGTTCTTATGCTTGTTTAATGTGTAGTTGTTAGTTTAATTTCGTGTTCGAACTTCTTATGATGCATGTTAATTAGTTTTGATACTTTGTTTAGTTCATTATGTATGATTGTTGATTTTGTATCATAGCGTGACAATATGGTACAAGTTTAGCTTTTATACATAATTAGGTTTTGTTTAATTGTCGTTAAGTTTGTTTAGTTAATTGTCTTTGAGTATTGCTTTCTTTATTAATGTTTCTTAGATCCTCATAGTGTAGAGTGACACTGCATTATGAGTTTATATTTGCTGTTTAGTTATGATTTCCTTATTTGCATTAGGTGTAGAAATTCCAAAACAAAACCCCATTGTTCGATTTCGTCTGAGAGCAAACGTCCTATCACTGTTTCCACATGAGAGACGACCCGGTCCTCTACTATACTACCTTAGTGTAGGTTAAGGGGTTCGGTTGAATATAAATTAATTAATTTGATTTGTGAGTGTGACAGACTCACCTGTCAATAGGGCTATTAGATCTGAGCATATCCTAAAGCTGAGTTAATAGCTTGTGGTGAAGACACTCTCTACAGGAGAAAGAGAGAATATATTGAATTGGAATTATATAGAATTGATTGTAGGCTTATCTATTGATGTGAATTGAGTTGATAATGTCATGATGGCAAGCAGGGGCGGAGCCACCCTTGGGCTAGGGTGGGCTCCAGCCCCACCTCCTTTTTTTAGAAACATAATTAATAATTTTGATTTTTTTAGGTATTAGCCCCAACTTATTAATGGATCATTTCCATGCATGGACCAATTTTAAAATATCAAATTCAAAAATAAAATTTTAAATATCAAATTAGAATGATCAATTTATAAAAGTCATTATAAATATATTTATAAGTTAATAAATATATTAATTTTAACTTTTTTTTACCCTAAACATACTTGCAGTACAGTTTCCTTTACTCTCCGTAACAAACGAGGAATTCAATATTCAAAAGTAATTTAATTTTTTATTTCTTATTTAACAAAATAAAATTCTATTATTGAGAAAGAGCCAACGAGCATTAGCCGCTTAAGTGGTGGTCGACGAGGCAACGATCGATGATCACTTGTGAGTCGGCGCTACCTCGCCAAGTGACCAACAACCGCTTTGTGTGCAATCGCCCATGAAGCGACCACACGTGAGGCAAACACTGCCTCATGAGGTGACGAGCAATTGCTTCACTAGTGGCCGCACGGGAGGAAGTCGCTGCCTTGCCAAGTAATGAGCAACATAAGTCTAGGTTTGTAAATATAATTTTTTCATGCTCTAGAAAACCTTATTCAATGATAATCAATTACTCAATTTATCCCGTTTGCTCACCATTTTTGATACTTCAACTATTAAGGTTCTTGATTTGTGTACTTTTAGCTTGATCGAAAGTCCATTGTTTGAATGATTTAAATTCTATATTTTCTAAATGTAGTTTTATAGAATATATTTTCAATCTATTCTCTTTTTAATAGATTATATATATATAAAACTGGAGTTAGTTAAAAAATTAATAACGATATAATAATGAGTTTGATTTTAAAAAGAATGAACACAATTTTAATAGTATTTTTCTCATGCTTTTAAATGTATTAAATATTAAATACTTATATTCCATATTTTAGGAAAATTAATATTCATATACTTTTTTATTTTTTTAAATTAATTAATGTATTATATCAATTATCGTCAAGATTAGCCCTACCTTAATTTAAATTCTGGCTACGCGCCCCTGATGGCAAGTAATGAAAGATGAGATATCCAATATAGAGCCTGTGGTAAGGCTAAGTCACTAACGAGATGCTAAGAGGGCTGAGAATGTTGATTCCATTGTAAGGTTGAATCTCTAGCACAGAACTAGGAGTTCTATGTCTGTCATAAAGCTAATATGCAAGAAGAGATAGACAAGCAAGAGGCTGCAATTTTACTTGATAGAGCATGAATGCTTACAAGAATGAACTTTAGAAAAGAAAAGAAATATAAAACGGCAGTACCCTGGATTAGACACGATAAGACCTTAGATGGGTGGCATGCCAAGGCCACTTAAGTTCTTTTCCTTTGGGATCGTTCAAATAGTAGAACCCATAGTTGAGTCGATGAATGACTCGATAGGGTCCCTCCCAGCATGGGTCAAGTTTGCTGATATCTCCCATAGGTTTCACTTTCTTCCCGACGAAGTCTCCGACATGGAAAGAGCAAGGATTGACAAGTATGTTGTATGTTTGGCACATGTATTGTTGGTAGGTTTTGAGCCGTGTCTCTGCCTTCTCCCGAGTCTCTGTAACAAGGTCCAACTCAAGAAGTGTAATATACACAATATATATATATATATATATATATAAAATATCTTAAGAGAAAAATTAAAATGATTAAAATTGAAATTTATATATGAAAATATTGATGAAATAATTAATAATAAAGAAGGAAATAGATGTAAAATAGTATATGTGAATTTTAAGATATACTGGGATTTTTCTAAATTTTTTTTAGAATTAAAATTTGATTATATGGGGATAAATGGGTAATATATAAGGTTTATTTAGAAGACCCATTTAAGTGAGGAGTTCATTGAAATAAAGTTAGGTTTTTAATTATTAAACCCTAAGTTATTTCTCTTGTTTCATCACTATCACTCCTCCACGAACGCGTGACAATGTTGGCTTCGTTGGTGTTGTGAGCTGCTGCCGCCCTGGCGTCCCTCCCTCTGCTCTTCTCCATCGACGCACTCATCAGCGCGTCCGCCACGTGATCGATAGTGAGTCCACTACCGCGCTCAATAGAGAGTCCTCCATCGCACCCTCCTTCTCACTCGCGTAACCCCTGTGTGCCGACAGAACGTCGTGGCTACCTCCACTGGCGGATGCAAGGGGGTGCGAGGGGGTGCTTCCGCACCCCCTTGATTCTGGAAAAAAGTGAAGGAATTAGGAATGATTATTAAAAAAAAGTTAAAGGACCTACTTGTAATTTTTAAAATTCATTGGACCTTTTTTTCAAAAGTACCATTAAAAAATAACGTTTCCTCTTTCTCATTGCTCGATCCCTGTCCTAACCCTTTTCCAGTAGCCGAACTTCTTTTTCCGCCAAGCACCCTTTCTTCTTCAAACCAAAGACAAGCCGAGCACCCTTTCTTCTTCAAACCAAAAACCCTAATCGCTAAGAGATTTCATCTTTTCTCTCTCTCCAGTTTCCTCAAGTTGTTGCCCTCATCTTTGTCGCCTCTTCACTTTGTCGACGCCTCACGCCACTGCTGTTCGCCACTGCTGTTCGCCACTTCGCCTCTTCCGTCGACGCCGCTACCACTGTGCTCCGCCATCGTTCCTCCACAACAAGTAAAATCCCTTCAATTTTAGGTGAATCTTGTTCCTTATTTCATCTTATTCCTAATTTCATGATTTATACTTGGTAGTGCTCAATTGTTATGTTGATTGCATAAATTAATAATTTTGATGAATTGATATAGGTTATGCAGAAATTTTTAAAACGAAGTGTTGAGTCTTCTAAGAATTCTATGGAAGAAAATAGTAAGAAAAAATATTCTCGTGTTGAATTCAACCAGGACGATGTTGTTAGTGACCTAGGACTACGCAAACCAATAAATGAATTTGATGTTTCAAGCACCCCTCTAAATGTTTGTCTGGATCCGCCACTGGCTACCTCACAGGGAATACAACCAGTGTCCAGGCAAAGTTCCAGTCATGTCTGATAGAGACCCCACCGGCGTCCCACCATGACCCGATGGCCACAACGTGACACTGCTTTCCTCCAGCAGAGCGTGCATGACATCGCCTTTGTTTGATCATCTACGGATTCTTGACGACCTCGGTGTCTAGTCCTCCGACAGATCATAACAACCTCCGAGTCTCCCTGTTTCAAGCAACCTCGTCGGTAGTGGTGCTGTACAACCAGTGCGCAACTCTGTTCGACCCCATGCCATGCCTAGCCATTGAAACCGACGTCTTGTCGACCTCCAGCCCTAACACATGCCACCACCGGCTGCTTTGAGCTACCATCCTTGCGAGTAGCCATGGACGGGTTTCCCTTATCATTGCTGCCGCCTCCCTCATACGCACCTTGAGTAGCAGCCGCCTGATGTCACCATGTCTGAGAAGGTCACGATCCACCATCGCATGCAGAGCAATGCTGCCCTAATCATCGCCATCTCCTTTGCCGTGGCTGCCGCCGACCTCTCGTTTCATTCCCACGCTAGTTCCAATCGACCATCATCCTTGTTTCAACGTTGGCATAAAGGTAACAACACTTTAATTACACTATGTTGATTTAGTAATTAAATGTAAGAAACTAATGAACACTTAGTTGATTTAACTGTGTTAAGTTTAATAATCAGATTAATTGATGAATATGGATTGATTATTTAATTAGTAGACAATTAATTAATAAATAGGTTGATTATTGGGTTACTTCATGGTATACCTTACATGTAGAGATTCTAGCTAGAGACATGCTCTTGGATTTAAAGACGATTGGGCTTTGTTTTCGATACATGTAGGATTCGAGTTCAATGTAGACCCTCAACTTGAAGAAAGGACGGTCTATGATAAAGGTGGGTAGATTCTTCTTATCTTCTTAATAGCTTAATTATAGTGTATGTTTATTTACTGTCATGTTTGATGAGGTTAAAGTTACTTGCTTATCTTAGGTCTATCCTATATCATTCCTGAGTTTGATACCTTATTATTTGTCCTTATATGTAACCTATTGTTGATAGTGACCTATTGTTGATAGTTATATAGTTATGCTTGATATTCATGATTGTGTTTCTAGATATGCATGATATTACCATATTATAGTGTAGGACATTGGATATTCTGCTAGACCCCTTGATAGATGATTTGAGTTATATTTACGGTTAGGATGATCATATCGTAGTATAGGATATCGAGAATCTTGCTAAATCTTGTTTGATAATTCATACTATAGTGCAGGATTATTAAGTATCCTAATAGACCCTCGTTGTTATGTAGGCCTATGGCTTATGTTCGTAAATTAGTATTATAGTATGGTTATGTACTTAGTCGTGTGTCTATAGGTCACTGATATCATATGTAGTATAGTTGTATACTAGTGCGAGAGCATATATGTTAGTGAGATTATACTAACCTATACTTGATGAAAATCACTCCCCAATAGAGAGGTAGTGTATTCTACTAGGCTTTTCTCTTTGGATCAACTCCTAGGATTACTTGATCTTGACTCAGTTGTTTATTATACTTGGGGTGATACCATGGAATTAGTTATGATATTAACACTAGATGACTAGTAAATTTGAGGACTTGATTTCTATTTGCTGCCCACATATTAGTAGGATATACCGTAATGTAGGATACCGAGTCACCTAGTAGACACTTACTTGCTATATAGGCTCATGCCTATACATCAATAAGATAATACAATAGGATAGTATTTTGAGTATCCTACTAGACCCTTAGTTAGTATATCCTATCGACTATTGTCTCTCATTCGTGGTTGAGAGAGTCGTCAGCGACAGTTAGTATATCTTGTCGACTAAAGTCTCCCATTCGTGGTTGAGAGAGTCGTCAATGATCATGATATGTATGACTTTCCACGAGGCCATTCGTGGTAGCGAGTTCACGTGCAGTCCGTAACTAGATAACTACGTATATACCCTATCTGTTAGGATGTATACTAAAAGCCTAGCTTTTAGTAAGAACATTTATTTAGAAATAAGAATCACATTGGTCAAATGTCTATATTTATGTAGTTGTTCATTTAATTTATATTGTAGATAACATGGTGTATGGTGTCACACACAGAAGATCATGTTATCAGTTCCTTATAAATTATAAATAGCAGCTTACGACCAAAATGGAAAGGGACAAACCATTAGAATGGTCGTAGTGTAATTTAATATTAGTTTATCTTGACTATAAAATTATACTAGTACACTATGTGTGTATTGAGTAGGACCATTTTAGGTAGTTCTTTTTATACTGACTCAATAAAAGAACATAACCTCTGTTATTATGGATGTTCGTACTCTTAATTCCGATATAATAACAAAAACATATACTTAGTATCTATTTATTTGATTTATCAATGGGTGAGATTTAGTTCGTTAAATCAATAGGCCTGATAAGTTGGGAAATGATATTATTTATATGATGTATTGTTGATTATAGAAGGAAATTATGTCCTAGTAATCTAAGTTGATGATGTCCCCAAGAGGAGCTCATAAGGATTGTCATGTAAACTTTGCAGGTGGACTTAGTCCGACATGACAATAAGGTTGAGTGGTACTACTCTTGGAGCTAGATATTAATTAAGTGAGTTGTCAGTAACTCATTTAATTAATGGACATTCGATATCTTAAACACAGGGAGTCTAATGCATTTATGATAAGAAGGAGACCATAATGTAATTTGGCATTGGTGGGGTAGTTCAATAATAACTCTTTAGTGATATGAGTTATTATTGATGAACTTGAGTTGGGTGTTCGGGGTGAACACGGGAAGCTCAAGTTCATCAGGAAATTAAAACCAATTTCTCCTCTCGGTCTGTGTACAACCTCTTTAAAAGCCTTTTTATCCACCCAAAACCCATCTTCTTAGCCCAAGCTTAGGGGTCGGCCAAGTCAAGCTTGAAGCCCAAGCTTAAGTGGTCGGCCAAGCCTTCTTAAGCCCAAGTTGTGGCCAGCCACAACTTGCTTGGTGTCCAAGCAAGGGGTCGGCCAAGTAAGGAATAAAAGGGAAGTTTTATTTTATTTAAAATCTTTCCTTTTACGACCATAGGAGAAGAATAAAAGGGGTTTTTAATTTTGTGTTAAAATTTCCTTTTATAGTCATTCATAAAGGGATTTAAAAGAGAAATTTTATTTTTAAAATTTCCTTTTATAGACATCCAGATGGTTTTAAAAGAGAGTTTTAAAATCTTTCCTTTTATAGCTTTCTACAAAGGATTAAAGAGAGATTTTAATTTTGTTAAAATCTTTTCTTATTTGTAGATTAAAAGAGAGATTTTAATTTTTTGATAAAACTTCCTTTTTTGTAACCATGATTTAAAAAGAGAAGTTTTAATTAATCTTTCTTTTTTTGTAGTTGTCTGCATGTTTTAAAAGAGAGAGATTAGTTTTAAAACTTTCCTTTATTGCCATGTACAATAGGAAAATTAAAAGAGAGAGATTTTAATTGTTATTAAAATTTCCTTCTTTGTAGTCATCATGGTTTAAGAGGAAGTTTTAATTTTTTGTTGTAAAAATTTTCCTTTTAAGAAATCATGATGTGGTCGGTCATTAAAAGAATAAAATGAAGTTTTTTTTTTAAACTTTCATTTTCTGTTAAGACCAAGGATTATAAAAGAGAGGGAGGGGATGCCTCATGAGACACACAACCTAGAGTTTTCTCTCCTCTCTTTCTCCTTGGTGTGGCCGACCCTTTCATATTCCCTTCTTATCTCTTTAGGCCAGCGGCACCTCTTCTTTTTGTCTTCTCTTTTGCTTCCTTAGGGCCGATGGCATCAAGGTCTCCTTAATCCTTGTGGTCGGTTGCTTAGAGAGGAAGAAGAAGAAGAAGAGGAGATGCACTTAGTGGCCGGTTGCTTGGAGAAGAAGAAGAAGAGAAGAAATTTCCTATTTTGGCATCCCTTGATGGCTCGAGTTTCTTGGAGAAGAAGAAGCGGTTCGGGTGGATTTCATCTTGGTAGATTGTTGCCCACACGACGTCCAAGAGGAGCAGAGGAATACAACAGAAGATCAAGAGATCATTAGCTATAAAGAAAGGTATAACTAGTTATTAGTTTCCACATCATAACTAGTTCATGTTCTTTGTATTGATCTTGAAATACCAAACACAAGAGGCTAGCGATTTAGGCGATCGATTTTATGTTATTGTTTTATGTTTTGATTTCATGTTTAGATCTTGTGCTTCTATTGAGGTCTCTATAGTTAAACTTAGTTTACGATTAGAAGTTTGAATATCCAATTTCTTTGAAAGGCTTTGTCTAGGCAGTGGTGGATGATCCCATACCCAAGAAGGCCTAGTGCCTCGCCACGTTTGACCTGGAAGCCGATCTTTGAAATAGATATTTAATCGACTTCTGTAATATAGTTTAACTTAAGAAGAACACATCAGTAGAATTTGGATTAATAATGTTAAGTTCCATTTACAATCCAAATTTAACTTCTGAAGGACAACTTGGATTAATAATGTTAAGCATTGTTTGCGATCCAAGTTGAATTTCAGTAGAGCACATGGGTAGCTAGGAAAGTTCTGTTCTTGTACAAAATTTTTTGTACTGGAGAATGGAACGACATCCAGGTGTAGCAACCAACACTATCTGCCCACGAGACCACTCGTGGTAGCAAGTTCGCCTACAGATAGTGACTATTTACTCATCTTGTCTACCTATGCGATCAGTCATGGTAGCGAGTTCGTTTGTAGACAGTGACTACTTGTTTACCCTGGCTGCCTATGGGACCATCCATGGTAGAGCATTCTCCTGCAGTCAATGCTCATTATATACTTGCTAAATGCCAGTCATGTATTTGTTCATGCAAGTTGGGATATACCGTATGTACTATCGATTTATTGGACAACCTGGTTAGACAGGTTAGTAGATGAGTATATAGTTACTTATGCTCTGTTAGTGGTTGATCATATTGACTCTCTTACTGTTATAGTAAGTACTTTACCAGAGACAACATCCTTTGATCTCTTGATAGTAATTATTCATGTACCATTTTCTTCCACCCACTGAGTATTTTATACTCACTACCCATTGTTTTCTTTGATCGTCCAGGTTAGCAGATAGAGGATGTGTGTCACTCAGAGGTCCTGGCTGTCAGTCCCACTCGAGTTGAATTTATGTTGAGTTGCTTCATTTTATTGTTTTCGTTGCTTATAGTAATAGTTCTTTCTATTCTGGATTTTTGGATGTTTCACATGTACATGCATACATACACGCATTGTCATTTGTGACTTGGTGTTATTATTTTATATTGGTATTTTATGTTGGTTTGAATTGGTTTGATATCAAGTATTTCATGAATTGTCACTAGGGGGTACCGTCTGATTTGGCAGACAAGTATACCCTTAGAGCGTGACAAGAAGTCCCTTGTCTGAGTTTTCCTCGACATCTCCATATGCATTGATCTGGGTTGATTCAAGGTTGATTTTAACTAGGATCACTGCTTCCCTCCCCAATAAACTAAGTGAAAATGAGTAATCCCAATGTTGTCATGTAGGGTTGTTCTATAAGGCTAAAAAATATTGGGGAGTTCTTCCACCGAGCTGCCTTTGACAAGGTCATGCTTAGTCTTCAATCCTTGGAGCAACTCCTGATTGTCAACTTTTGTTTAGCCATTTCTTTGAGAATAATAGATTCAAGTACAAGTTTGCTGAATGTTAAAGCATTAGTACCAATTTTTTAGTTTGCGACCTTGAAATTGCCAATCGTTATCTGACACCAATTTGTATGGAATACCAAACCATCATACTATATCTTGGCATAAAATTTTTATAAAGGCCTTCTCCATTATCCAGGCCAAGGGCTTGACTTCCACTTATTTTAAGAAATAGTCTATTACGACTAGCAGGAACTGCTTCTAGTGGGATCTATTGGGAATTAAGAGACCCACGATGTCCATTCCCCAGTAATCAAAAGGGAAGGATACAATAGAGGTTATCAGTAGCTCGATGGGATGATGAGGAAAAGGTTGATGCTTCTAGCAATTGAGGCAGGTACCAACTAGTCGAGCCATATCAGTTTGCAAAGTAGGCCAAAAGTAGCTAGTTAGGAGGACCTTCCGTGCCAAAGTCCGACCCCCAATGTGATTTTCACAACATCCATGGTGGATTTCTCTCATGAATTATTCAGCATCTTCAGAATGTAAGCCCTTGAGAAGGGACAGGAAAAGACATGCTTATACAATATGCCCCCCACCAAAGTGAATCGCGCAGTATGATGCCTTGTAAGTGTTGGTGCAAGGAGCACCAGATGATCGAACCTGAGTTTTGATAATGGAAAATGATTCAAAGTTAAGGTTTTTTATTGTTCTAACAAGTTTGAATGAGTGTGCAGGAAAGTCCTAAGTGATCTTAGACAAGGTGAAAGTCCTAGTTGAGGCTAGACAAAGAAGTCCTAGTGGACACTACGCAGGTAGAAAGTCCTGGATGCAGTTAGGCAAGGAAGTCCTAGTCCGTGGGGTTGGGAGAAGTCTTAATAGATTGAACATGTTGGTAAAAAATCCAAGGGTCGAGGACATTAGGTGGAAGCCCTAAGGGTCGCGGACACCAGGTAGAAAACTGGATGGGTCGGGGATCGAACGTCCAGCAGAAAGTCTCGATGTCTTGGATGCTGAGAAAAAGTTCAAATGGTCTGGAGGACCAATTTGGAAAAAGATAAACTCTTCTGAGAGAAGTAGGTGAGGATGCATTCTCCACTGAGAAAACAGTAGGCATCAGTTTGACTTAGGGTTTCATCGAAAATCTAAAAGTTAGAACCAGACAGTCTAGAGATTGTTAAGTATTTTAGTTTCTATATTATTTGTTATGTTAAACACTGTTTTGCAGGGTATCTTTGTGTATTTAGACTAATGTATTTTGCAAGAGCTGAAACAAACAAGTTGGTCTTAGGTGAACAGTGCTCGAGGCATCTCAGAGTTGCTCGAAGGTGCCTTGGATCTGGTGGAAGGTGCCTTGGATAGGGCGGAGGTGCCTTTGTACAGATAAACCTTGGGGATAAGGTTTTCACCATGAATAGACACCCTAGAGCGCATGGAAGGTGTCCTAGAGCATTGGAGGTGCCTCAGATAGCTCAGAAGGCACCCTCCAGAGGATAAAAACCTTGGTGACTATCAGGACTGAGGCTTAAGGTGTAACGACCACCCTTCTCACTACTCTCTAAAGGTGTCCGTTACATAACTATTATAAACTCTTACTTAACTAGTGTAACAAACTGTACTTAAATTTTTCTAGAAAACTTAAAATTTCGGCAGAGTATATGCTGTTCGGCAGGACTAAAATACAATATAATACTCCAAAATTCAGAACATGCACATATAACTCATAATAGCAGAAACATATGAAACTATATCTCAATGCAAATACAAAAGTATCTACTTACTAAACAAAACTCATCTTGGCATGCGATCTAAAACAAGAATAATGTCAAATAACATGGAATATAAGGTACAATCCCAAATGTTTCTTAACCACTAAAACACAGAAACTTAATAATGCCCCAAGTCTCTCCCATAGTTCTGGCATCACACATCATCGAACACCTCCTTGTCGCCTTCCTTCACTATAGCTTTTCCTTTCATTTATCTGTAGTAAGAGGAAATGCAATCTATAAGCAAAATTGCTTAGTAAGCGCTATCTAACTCACAAAAACTCGAGTATGCATGTAAGCTGAAAGAAATCTAGAAACTGAATGCTCAAAAGAAGATACTACTCATGCTCATCTAACAGCAAAGGAAACAAGGCATACTGAAATGCTAAACATGTAAAGCAAATCTAAACAAACATGCCAACATACAAGAAAACTAAACTTGCTGAATTTTAAACTTACGTGAAGCTTATTTTACTTGTTCAAAAACTTATACTTTAATACTTCAAAATAATAATAAAGCTTCTCTTGGGCCCAGGCTTAGTACCAATGTGCGCCCCCTAATAGACACTGTGGTAGCTAGTCACCAGTCCTACGAGGGTAAAGACCTTGGTCTTACCAGGGCCAAGACCTTTGAATTGGTCACCTGGATTTGTTTAACGACAACCTTAGAAGTCGGGTACTAGCATTTTAAAAAGTAAAATATCTTAATTACTTCTTCTTTAAATACCTTGGCATTTTAACAAGCACCTTGTGTGCCAAAATCCCTAAAGTCTTGACTTTGGGATCTACTTGAGGCCTTGGACTTTTTCTTTCTTTTCTTTATCTTTCTTATACTTTTCTTAAACTCAAAATACTGTAATACTTAACAAGATCTGCACTGTAAGCTTAATTAAAAATCTGCACTATAAGCTTAATTAAAATCTGCACTATAAGCTTAAATAAAAATCTGTACTATAAGCTTAATTAAAATCTGCACTCTAATACTTATCAAAATCTATAAGCAATACTTATAAAAATCTGCATACAATACTTATAAAAATCTGCACTTAATGGAAAACTGCACTTAATGGAAGAAATCTACACTTAAAATTCTGCACTACAAGGAAATCTAAACCACACTAAAATCCTGCACCTCTACTAATTATGGTACACGCCTACTGCCAAAACAAAAAGGAAACTAGAAACTAAATTAGAAATCTAACTATGTACTTGGAAAATAAAGGGCAGTTCGGGTTTTGTACAGAAGCAAAGAAAACTAACTAAAAATTGAATCTGTGCTTGCTAAAACTGCAAATTGAAAGGGGTGTTCTAAACTCTAAACAGAGCTGTTCGTTTCTGCAACGAACACAAGGAAACCTAGACTGGAATGAGCTCCAAAGGGAAGTTGTTCTAAGTTCCAAATGGAGCTGTTCACGCCTCTATCGTAGCGTAAATCAAACTAGAACTCGCTGGAATTTTGGAACCTATATAACTTGTTTCGTTTGTTCCAAATCTTATACTTTTTATAGAGCAACAGGATCTTTAATCTTGCTACAACAGAACCAAAAGGAAGAAAGCAAAGAACGATTGCTACTCTTAAAACCTCTAGCTATCCCAATACTGTACAGTATAATCCAAAAGCAAAGAAAACAAAGGACACTTGCTACTCTTAAACTTCTAGTCATCCCAATGCTGTACAGAAAATCCGAAAGCAAGGAAAGAAAAGAACACTTGCTACTCTTAAACTTCTAACATAATTATTCTTCTTGCTACAACAGAATTAAAAGGAACAATCAAATCCTCTTAGTAAAGACAAGTCAATTAGCTTAAGCAAAAGAAATGCCATCTACTAAAATAATGATGCTACTATCAAAAGTTGATACGTGGATATGATGATATACTAGAACATACACTTAATGCACTTACTCATTCTAAATTATTTGCAACTAAGCAAAGCATGTCTGTACCTAGAAAGCAAGTTGTACCACTTCAATTGACAACTAAAAATGAAGTAGGTTTTCTCGATAGACAAGAATCTGGGATCAAAAAATCTTAAACCTCCTAAACTAGGTAGTAGGTTTATTCCCTTGCTTTGAGATTCACGGCAGTACTCCAAACAAACAGCATGTTCCGAAACCAAAAGAAAAAGAGAATCGAAGCTCGAAACTACTCTTACCGCAGGTGAGTAGCAACTTACTTGTGTTCTTGAACTCACAGCCAGGAAGAAGGGTTTCTAGGTTCTCGGAGACTTGCAATCTCGGCAACTTCCTCACCTCTATGCGCTCTCCTCGACGAGGTAATCGCGATGGTGTGGATGGCTCTCGGAAAACCCCCTCGACCGGTCGCCGGAGTGAAGCTCTAAGTCTTCTTCGTTTTCGCCTAACAGATCCGCCGCGCGTGCCGTCGGGAAAAGAGGAGAGGAGAAGTTTAGGTTTTGGAAAATAATCCCTAAGTTCTCCCTTTATAACTCGAGTATCCTGTTACCAACTACTTCTTAAATAAAAGTCGCTCCTTCCTTAATTAGCAACGCCCGCTTGGGCACTTGGTTAGCCGGATCCGCTTAAGGTTTTGGTCAGGTCAGAGGTCGCGGGTTCGAACCTCGGCCAAACCTCTTTATTTTTGAAACTTCTTCCTTTTGGTAAAAATGCCAAACGAACTCCAAAAATTGCATAAAAATACTCTAAAAATTCCTAAAAATCTCTAGAATATTTCTAAGGCATTTCTAATTTTTTTTTTAATTACTGTTAGGACTCGAAATGAGGAAATTTGGGTTGTTACATAAGGAATAAAATCTGCAGTTGGAGGCACCTTGGATTCAGCTGGAGACACCCTCAACACTTTATAAAAGAATTGTTCGATCATCTCTTTATACATAACTTCAAGAAGAACAATCTATGCTCAAACACTCGCCGCACTACTCTAACTTCCAACTACAATGCTGCGACGCTGCTCTAACAATAGCGCTTTACACCGAATTCTAATACTGTTGGAATAATTTACATTACACAATTTGTAATGATCTCTCTTTGTAAGTTTTTTGTAAGTCTCCGAATTATTAGTGAATTGTCCACTGAAAGCGGTTGTTAATTGTGGGCATTGGAGTAGGAGTCATCACATGCTCCAAATTAAGTAAAACCAACTTGTGTCAATTGTCTTTTATTTCCACTTCTTTTATTACTCTGTGTTCTCCCAATCGATTTACGAAAAATGTAAAAAGCCATGAGCGCTATTCATCCCCTTCTAGCATTTTTGATCCTATAAGTGGTATCAGAGCAAGATCATTCTAAATTGGTGAAACTACTATTCGAGCAAAAGTTTTTTCATGTTTTTCAATGTTGAAAATATTCTTACGCCTTTTTTTTGGGTTTACATCTTGAGATTTTCGGAGTCAATCGAAATTGGTGCTATCACCCCTTCCGATCAGATTTTTATTTTTCTTTCTCAATCGAGTTTTTTGTTTCTTGAAGTTAGTGTAACACCACTCGAGCTCTTTTCTTTTCATACCACATTACTAATCCAAGACCAAGTCTTGGAACAAGTTTTATCGTTTATGTTTTTGCGAGATCATCACTAAATGACCCATCAAGAAGGCTACAGTACCGCCCGCCTTCCCCTTTTCTCCAGTGAGCATTTCAAATATTGAAAAGTTAGATGGAGTACCACCTAAAGATGTAGGTGGATATATGGATTATCATCCAAAATGAATTCACACTCCCCACTGAAGATGGGGTACTAGTCCCTTGTGACAAGTAAAACACACTTACAAGGAAGAAGATTGAGGTGAATGCAAAGGCCACTCAGACTCTCCAATGTGGGTTGACCAAAGAAGAGCTGAACCGAGTTGGCCCATTCTCAAATGCCAAGGAACTGTGGGTGAAACTAATCGAGCTGCACGAAGGAACATCCAACACAAAGGCATAAAAAAATGATCTAATTTTAAATAAGTTGTATAATATAAAAATACAGGAAAGAGAGTTAGCAAGCCATCTTCACTCCAGAATTCAAGATCTCCTCAACGGATTACACACGATCGATTAGAAAGTGGAGAACCTGTAGGATCGAAAGAGTGCGACAGAGGGGGGGGGGGGGAGAATATCGTACTTTTAAAAACTTTTCTTTTCGTGTTTTAAAGACAATCAGAATATGCAACGGAAAGTAAAAGACTTATTTGGTTACTTGATTCGGAGCCTAGGTCAATTCCTACTCTAAGACCTGCGATCCTTGATTGCACCGTTGGGCAATTCACTATAAGTCTTCTTCCGAAAACCTCGAAAAGAAGCAGTGCGTACAAGTAGATGAGTAAGATAGTAACAACCTACTATCTTACTTGAATTAAGTACAATGCAAGCAATATAAAATTATACCGATAGTATATAAAAGTTGAAGCTCGGTTGGCACTTCTTGAAGCAGTATCTTGCTTATGAAGATGAGTACTCATAGCACGAATAACAGCTTGCATAGAGATAAACTTCGAACAGATTTCTTTCTTCACATGAGCCTCGGACCTTGAGCTCTTTTTATAAGATTAGCCAACGTTTGGTCGACCGATCCACGAGTTTGGTCGACTGAATCCACTTCCTTCCTTCTTCGCTGAGATCTGATCCTTGGCATTAATGACGTTCAATGGTTCAGTCAACCGATCCCTTTTTTCGGTCGACCAATAGAGAACTTCTCTGTTCACCGAGATTTGCACTTAATGCCCATTAAGGTGATGATCTTTTGGTCGACCTATCCTCTGGTTCGGTCGACCAATCAGCCTAGCTTCCTTCTTTGCTTTGGCTCGATCTGATCTGTGCTAAGTCATCAAGGTTCAATTGACCGATCCTTTAGTTCGATCGACTGATCAACCTTAGATCGGAACGTGCTCTGCTTTGGTCTGAAGTGATCTCTGATCTAAGTCAAGCTAGTTCGGTCGATCGATCCCTGCGTTCGGTCGACCGATTAGGCCGGATCTACAAAATAGTGTTAGACAATATAATCCTGCAAAATAAAGGTTAGCACAGTAATACTATATTTAATGCATGAAGAATATTAGACAGTAGAACTGTCTTGATCTCAACTTGGAAACCTTCCCGGTTTATTAAGTTGGATTAATGACCTTAGGTTGTTCCTTTCAGGAATACGACCTCACTGTCGCTCCTCCAGTTGCTTACCTCAATCTACCTGTCAAACATGGTCCTTCAGACATGTTTGGACTTGGATCGGCTACCCAGGACTTTCCCTCAATCTATGGTCCTCCAAACCTATCGAGCTTCTCTACCAAGTGTCGAGTCCTTTCAACCCACTTGGACTTTTCACATGGGTTCCACGATCTTCTAAGTCTTTTTTGCCTATCCTCCAATTAGGACATTCCTGGTTGAGTAAAAAGCCTGCACACTCAGATAACTTGTTAAATCATAACAAGACTTAACTTGAACTTTTGATAACATCAAAACTCAGGTTTGATTTTGGTGCGTCCTGTACCAACAATCTTCCCCTTTTTGATGTTTGGCAATCTAGGTTTATAGTTAAGTTTATATATGCAAAAGTAAACAAGCAGAATAAGCAAAATAAGTAAACAAGAATTTTTTACTTAACTTTTTACTTAACCCTCCCTTTGAGTTAAACAACTCCCCCTGATTTCACTATCTCTCCCCCTTTGACTGTAACAACCCAAATTTCCTCATTATGAGTCCTAATAATACTTTAAAATATTTATAAATGCTTTAGAAATATTCTAGAGATTTTTAGAAATTTTTAGAGTATTTTTATGTAATTTTCGGAGTTCGTTTGATATTTTTACCAAAAGAAAGAAGTTGCAAAAATAAAGACGTTCGGCTGAGGTTCAAACCCGCGACCTCCGACTCGACCCGAGTCTTAAACGAAGCGTGATGACCAAGAACTCAGCAGAACCGTGCTGATTAGAGAAGGAGCGGAAATAATTTAAGTGGTAGTTAATAATAGAAATATTTAGGTATTATAAAGGGAGATTAAGAGAGAGCTTAGGGAATTATTTCCGAGACCTAATTTCCTCTCCTCTCGCTCACAAACGGCGTCGACGTCTCTGCTTGGGCGGAACCGAAGAACAAAGCTAGGGCTTCATCTCCGGCGGCCGGCTAAGGTTCGATTTCGTGAGTTCTTCACATCCTCAAGACCTTCTTGTTGAGAGGAATCCGTGGGCACGAAGAAGTTACCGAGAGCTCGAGTTTTTCCCGGAACCCTAGCAACCCTTTCGTTCGGTTGTGAGTTCAAGAACGAGGTAAGTGCTCTCACCTGCAGTAAGAGTAGTTCTGAGATTTTTTTTTTCTTTTCCTTACTGTTGCAAAGGTTATGGTAGCCATGGAACCCTAGTTTTCAGTTTTATAGCTTTGGTATTTCGGCTTAAATCTTGTTGTGTGACTCAAGCCTGAGATTTTAGGCCTTTATGTGCAATTTGGATCTTTCTTTTATGCTGTGAAAGGACACGAGTAGTTTTCCTTTGAGTTTGCTGTGCAATCCGGTCATTCTTGGCTATTAGGCAATGAACATGAGATAGTATAAATTGGTTGTTTAAGCATGTAGGTTTGGTCTTTGTAGATTAATGCAGAATGGATATTCTTTGATCTCCTTGCCGTGGCATTGAGTATGAAGAATTGACATTTTTTTAAGTTCTCAGTAGCAAATCTTCCACTAGTTATATTGTGTAAAACGGCTAGATACATATGATGAGCATACTGTGTTTTTTTTAAGCCTTAGCCTTAGTTTTAGTTTCATTTTACAGTATGGAATTCAACATTCTGCAGTTTAGTTTGTTTTTTTGTTGAATTATTGAGCAAGAGTAGGCCCTTTCGAAGCTACTGTGCGGGTTAGATTTGGGTCAAGAAAGGGATACTGATAGCTTCTTTAGCTTGCTATGAAATTTCTTTTAGTTTGTGTTATAGAAAGGTGCATGAACAATCCCTTTGGAGCTGCTATACAGTTTAGCTTACTTTTTAATTGTCGAGGCAATCTTTTTATTAGAAGTATACACAAGTAACAAGTATTTTATTTGAAAGGCTAGTACCCGACTTCCGAGGTTGTCGTTAAACAAATCCAGGTGACCGTTTCCGATGTCTCGACCCTGGTAAGACCGAGGTCTTTACCCTCATAGGACTGGTGGCTCACTACCTCAGTTTCTATTAGGGAGCGCGCAATGATACTACGCCTGGGCCCAAGAAAGAATTGATTATTATTTTGAAGTATAAAGCTATTATTATTTGAACCTCTAAAAGCAAGTTATATAGAAGTTAAAGTTTCTACAAGTTCAGTTCTTTTTGGTGCTATGAGGTGGCACGTACAACCCTTAATCTAACTACATAGTGTTAGTTTTCTTTGCTATTTAATAAACATGATCAGCCTTGTTTAATAGCATTGCAAATTTAGTTTCTTCGTTATTTTATAAGCATGAGTAGCTTTACATGTTTAGCATTTCAGTATGTTTGATTCCTCTATTATTAGATGAGCATGAGTAGTATTTCTTCCTAAGCATTCAGTTTTAGATTTCTTCCAGTTACATGTATATTCGAGTTTTGTGAGTTAGATAGCGCTTACTAAGCAATTTTGCTTATAGTTGCATTTCCTCTTACTGCAGATAAAGGAAAAGAAAAGTTATAGCGAAGGAAGGCGACAAGGAGGTGCAGATGGATGTGTGATGTTTGGACTATAGAAGCCTTGAGACTTAGTTTAGAAATTTATTAAGATTTTGTATTCAGAATGTTAGAATTATTTTTCCTTTGAAGTTAGATTTGCTTATGAAATAATTATGTTTTAGAATTCTTTTGTGGTGCACATTAGTTCTATTTATTTGAGTTGTAGTATTATTGCATGTATGTTCAGATTAATAGATATGTGTTTAGCATGTTCAGATTGATACGTAGTGTTAGTTGTGAACATATGCTTATGAATATGATAGGATGAGTTGTTTAAGTTTTCCGCTACTATTAAATGCATGTTTAGAGAGTTTTATGTATTGATATTTACATGTGAACAACTTTAATTATGTTAAGTTAGTAGTCCAGTAGCGCTCCACCCTCACAGACTAGTAGTGAGGAGGGTGGGGTGTTACAAGTTGGTATCAGAGCCGTTCCTATTCTCCAGCATCACATATCAGCACCAACCTTGCCATCTTCAAGTAAGAAAGTATTTAAAATTCTTTCATTAGTATGCTTTTCCTTATTATTTACAGTAAAGAGAAATTTTTAGAAGTACTTGATTGTATGTGCAGATTTCTTTTGTGTTCTATGCATGATTGTGTGTTACCTAGTTAGTTTCAGTTATAGATGCATATGGAAAAATACCCTATCAGTATTTTGAGTTTAAGAAAAGTATAAGAAAGATAAAGAAAAGAAAGAAAAAGGCCAAGACCTTAAGTAGATCCCAAAGTCAAGACTTTAGGGATTTTGGCACATAAGGTGTTTGTTAAAATGCCAAGGCATTTAAAGAAGAAGTAATTAAGATATTTTACTTTGAAAGGCCAGAAATAGCACTTAATGTGAGTAGTGGAACTCACCGGCCACAGACTGGTGAAGAGCTGGTCAGCAGGGCATTAGTCGCTGAACATTATCTGATCAGCATCAAGGCACAACAAACACAACTCAAGCCAGTCAAGATAGAGGACAAGACAGCAAGGAGTCAGAAACCTCAGGCAAGTAAGCAGCACTGGAAGGGCAAAGATAACAAGAGGAAACGGTGGAATATAGGAGGTAGCCAAAAGGGAGGTTCTACAGACAAGCAGGCCAAGTTCCCTCCCTGCCCTAAATGTGGGAGACTACATCCAGGAGCTTGTCTTTTGGGTATGACTGGATGTTATTCGTGCGGTCAAGAAGGACATCTGGCTAAAGCGTGCCCTAACAAGTTTAAGGCACCTCAGCAACAGGCAGAGCCATACGGGAGCAGGCCTCAGTTACACTACATGCCTGTAACTCTGGACAGACCTCAGCTCAATCAAGGGAGGTTAGAAGCCCCACCAGTTCCAGCCAGTGCCAGAGTATTCTCCCTCACTAAAGAGGAAGCTGCTAGTGACTCCACGGTCGTAACAGAGAGCATGAACTCCAAGTTCTTGACAACCCTACCTTCTGGGGAAGTCATGGAGTCCAACCAGTGGCTTCGGGCTGTACCAGTCATAATTTCAGACCGAGAGCTATATGTTGATCTAGTAGTCCTTGCGATGCAAGATTTCGATGTCATTCTGGGTATGGATTGCCTCAGTAAGTACAGCGCTTCGGTGGACTGCCGCAGAAGGAAAGTGATTTTCAGCCCAGAAGGTGAACCATCCTTTGAGTTCACGGGAGTACTGAAGAGGAAGACCCAGAAATTCCTCTCTTCCCTCACAGCTCACCAAATGTTAGCTAAAGGGTGTACTGGTTTTCTTGCATACATAGTGAATGCAGAAGAACAAGAAAAACCCAAGCAAGAAGATGTTCGGGTAGTCTGTGAGTACCCAGAGGTATTTCCAGAAGAGCTACCTGGACTACCTCCCAACAGAGAAATGGAGTTTGAAATTGAATTGGTTCCTAGTACCGGTCCAATTTCAAAAGCTCCTTACCGGATGTCTCCAGCAGAACTGAAAGAGCTACAAGAACAACTCCAGGAGCTGCTTGACCAAGGTTTCATTCACCCTAGTCATTCACCATGGGGAGCTCCGGTGTTGTTCGTCAAGAAGAAAGATGGATTTATGCGGATGTGCATAGATTATAGAGCGCTGAATAAAGTAACAATTAAGAATAAGTACCCTCTTCCCAGAATAGATGATCTATTTGATCAGTTAAAGGGGGCAACAGTGTTCTCTAAGATAGACCTGCGCTCTGGGTACCATCAGTTGAAGTGAAAGAAGGTGATATAGCCAGAACAACTTTCAGGACCAGATATGGACATTACGAGTTTGTAGTCATTCCTTTTGGTGTGACTAATGCACCTATGGTCTTCATGGACTTAATGAACAGAGTGTTCAGAGAATACCTTGATAAGTTTGTCATCGTGTTCATCGACGGCATTCTGATCTATTCAAGGACCCCAGAAGAGCATGACACGCACTTGAGGATAGTACTGCAGACCCTTCAGCAAAAGCAGCTTTATGCTAAATTCTCAAAGTGTGAGTTCTGGTTAGAGCAGATGACGTTTCTAGGTCACATCATTTCTAAAGAAGGTATCCAAGTGGACCCTACCAAGATAGAAGCGGTCAACAACTGGAGTAGACCCAAGAACGCCAGGGAGATCAGAAGCTTCCTTGGTTTAGCTGGGTACTACAGGAAATTTATGGAGGACTTTTCCAGGATAGCCTCTCCACTAACAGCCCTAACTAGGAAGAACAAGAAGTTTGAATGGTCAGACAAATGTGAGCAAAGTTTCCAAGCACTGAAGAAAAGACTGACCAGTGCTCCTATTCTGACTGTCCCAGAGAGTGACAAGAGTTTCGACATATACAGTGATGCTTTCAAGATGGGCCTTGGAGTTGTTCTCATGCAAGAAGGGAAGGTTATAACTTATGCTTCCAGACAACTCAAAGATTATGAGAAGAACTACCCCACTCATGATCTTGAGCTAGCAGCCGTGGTCTTTGCACTAAAACTCTGGCGACATTATTTGTATGGAGTTCAGTGCAGAATCTTCACCGACCATCAGAGTTTAAAGTATTTCTTTACCCAGAAAGATTTAAACATGAGACAACGCAGGTGGCTAGAGTTGGTTAAAGATTATGACTGTGAAATCCTTTACCACCCAGGTAAAGCTAACAAAGTGGCGGATGCACTAAGTCGAAAGTCCAGTGCAACCCTGATGCACTTATCATCATTAGCACTGCCACTACAGAAGGAATTGTCAGATTTTCACTACAACAAAATCGCTCATAGACATCAGTGGAACAACAACGGTTTTAGGCTAAAACCGATGTCTTTGAGTATTTTACACCGGTTTTTCTAAAAACCGGTGTCTATGAGCGCAGATTTTAGCTCATAGACATCGATTTTTTAGGCGATGTCTATGAGCGCCCTTTTTTTCGTTAATAGACATCGATTTTAACATGAGTTTTTAAAATCCGATGTTAATGAACCCAAATAAAATATTTTAATTTTCCCCACAAGCCAAAATCTGCCTAAGTGTTTTCCCTCCAAACCTAAATCTTTATCCCGCCCCTTCCTCCGCGCCACCATCTCTCTCGCGATAACCTAAACCGAAACCTAAACCTCCGACCATCCGACCATCCGACCATCCGACCATCTCTCTCAGCCTAAACCTAAACCTAAACCTCCGACCATCTCTCTCAACCTCATCTCCCTCTTCCCCTTCCTAGATCGATGCCCCTTCCTCTCCCGATCAGGATCAAGACACGATTCCCTTCCTCCGACCATCTCCTCCAACTCCTCCCTTTGGGTGAGAAGAGGAAGCCTTCTTCGCATTTTAGTATGTTTTTTTTCCACTACACTTGTTTTTATATTCCGCAGTCAAAGACTTAGCTCTCCTTCTTGCCTTCCCAAATCCGTCGGGTTTCTCCTTCTCGATCGCCATGTCCTCCTCCCTCCTCCTCCTCCTCCTTTCTCTCTTCTTCCCTTCCTCCCTCCCGGCATCCTCCCCGACACCGTCAAGTCTTTCTCTGTCGCTTCCAACGGCTACTTCGTCATCGATCTCTACGGAGAGTGCTACGTCGACTTCGAGTACGTCGTCTACTACGCCCCGCGCGTGTCTGGCTTCCTCGGCTATGACTCCGTCTCCAACCTCGAGGGTGTCCAGATCCGGAGCTATCTCATCTGGTACGGTGTCAGCTACATCAAGGTCGACCTCCCCTACTCTGATTTCATCTACATCCAGTTCGGCTAGGTCACTCGCAAGCTCGGCATTGACCAGTTCCAGCACATACACTCTTGTAGAGGGAATCTCTCTCTGTTTCAGCGCGCCAAGAAGGTTGTCCGTTTAGTGTTCGAGGTAATGCCACTATGTAGTTGCTGCGTTTACAATCGATTTACTTTAGTCCATGAGTCAGAGAGACTTTCCAAGTAGCAAATTCTGGAGTCGAACCATAATAACATTGTTCTGTGAATCTCCATACGGTTACTTCATGGAAACATGATTTTATTGCTCAGCAGACCTTTAACGCCGCTTGGTGGAACTAAGCAACTTCGCCATGCATGCTTTGATAATATTGTCCGGCCATATTTATTCAGCCTTCGAGGAACTCAACTATATCGTTCGGAAGAATCTACTGCATCTTGAGATAAATCCGATCACCATAAATATGAAGATTTATGATTTGCATATTCCCACGTGGCCTTAAGATATAACTTGTCTTGCTCTTTTACAGCCGGAAATAAGTGTCCCTGCTAGTAGTGTTTCATTTACGTATTCTCATCCAGAAAGACATGACAGGATATGTCATCATTGGAAAAGTGCAATAGAATGCCAGATCAAGCTATCCTATGTGACCCCAGGTCAAGGTATCTGGAATACATGCTGCATTATCCTTTGATCATTCTCAACTATCACATAAGTTGATGATGAATGATGTTATCATGGACAATGAACAGCTAAAGGTACTTAGTTGACATGTGTTTCTTCATTCCTTGTGTAGGTAACCTAATCTCTAATCTGGATGTTTCATGGATTCTAGGACATTCAGTAAAGGGATTCAGAACTAACGGTTCAATCTCAGAAGCTCAATTCTTTGTCAGGTAATGAACAAATAGTTTTGGAATCCACCGCCAGTGATCACAAAGAAGATACTAACACTAGAAAGTGTGAAAAGGCTTCCTTTGAGATTTTGATTTCAGCAAAATTTGCTCTGTTGTGTGATTTTCTTTTGGGAATCTTTGATGAGAACATGACCAAATCTTTTTTAGACTTTAGCCTGATTGATTCAAAATTGAAAAGTGGTTATTATGAGCAGTCAGCAGAGTTGTTTAACCAGGATGTTGGTCCCAACATCTTGCAGACGACTATCAAGACTACTATCAAGCAACTCGAACCCTTTTTTTGTGGATCTGCTGATATACTAACCAAACGTTCCTCATTCTTCATATATGGAATAAAGTGCAAAAAAATTGGTGAAAAAGATGACTACTTTAGCTTCAAACTTGTCCTCTTGTCATAATCAGGTCAACAACCTATATTGTTTGGAATGTTAGATGAATATTGTTATTACTTTCTTGCATCCAATTATGCTCCTAGATTCATAATTTAGAAATGTAATTTTAGTTTGTGATGCAATTCACCATTTTTCCTGTACTGACTACTCTATCAGAGAGATCCCTAATGGAAGCTGGCACTGTGCTGCCTTTTCATCAACTGATAAAGATTCTGCTCTAGTCTGCACCGATAATAAGAAAAAAGTTCATGAAGTTTCTGTGACAGAAGAAGATCCCGATAAGAATGGAAACGGGATCAAGACAGCTATCGATTCTGGAGAGATTTCAGTCCCCAGTATGGAGTCTGCAGATCCGGTTGAACCATTCAACTTAATTCACGCTTGTGCAAGATATGCCTATAATCATAGAGATTATAAGAGCTGAGAACAAAGAGGTGCTTGATAATACAAGTTTTTGTTAACGATTATGTAAAATCAAACAAAATTATAAATTATAATCATGTTTATATTTACTCCAGAATTATGGTTTAAATAAAATCATGCTTCCATGAAGTAACCGTATGAGTCGATCGATTTTAACTGAAGATATTGTACGATTGATTGAATGGCAGGACGATACCTTGACTGGCGCTGCGGCTTCGGTGGATAATTCAACGAAGTGGAACTTAAGAAATTTAGTTCGGATTGGGGAGAATCTGCTGGAGAAGCCGACGTCGCGGGTGAACTTGGAGACTGGGCAATCGGTGCCGGTGGTGGATGGGGAGGGAGGAACAATGTCGAACAAGGAACGACTTGTTAAATTTGCCAAGACATTGTCAGATGAAAGGAAGCTTAGGCAAGAAAACTTGGTTTCATCTGCATGATAGTTGTGTGCTCAATATTGATCACCAAGCATGATAGTTGTGTGCTCAATATTGATCACCAAGCATCATCAGTAATAAATTCTGTCCATGCAATAGCATTTATATTGTGAAAAAAATGTACTGTCAATTTCTTCATTATTTTCTCTCCTTAATTTTTTGCTCTTAATTCTCTTTGTAACCGCAGCATCGTCTCATTAGGACCATAAAAATCACACCTTCCGCTGGGAAATTGGTAAAGGTTGTGCCTTTTGTGTTCTCCATGGAAGTAAATTACGATGACTACTAATTATTAACTCTTTTTAATGTTTTCATAGATATGGAATTCCATAGGTTGTAATAGATTTATTAATTAACCCTTTATTTTATGCAAGTATGCCTATGATGGGGAATTTTGTTATTGGTTATATATTGAACCATTTTTTTTCATTTCAGAATATTTTTGTTCCCCAACTTTGAGCAAGTCATGTGAAAGAAAGAATCATACTGCCCTTTTTTACAAGAATTTTTGTAAGAAAGCAGTTGCAATCAACATGAGTTGTAAATTTTATATATACTGCTTTATGCATTTCATTATACACTCTAGTCGGTGAATTTCAATTTGTCCATGGAGTATGTAAGTTTGTCATGCACTATTCATTCCCTTGGAAAAATGCTTGAAATTAACAGAATTTAATCTCTATCGTACATAATTTCCATTCAGGATGATAACAGATATAACTCAAGTAGAGGTGCACATTTAAATCTCAAACGTGCAGAAAAAGCTCGCATATTGGTTAACAAGATTCCAGGTATGATTTGCACAACCTTGATAAATTTAATTTTAGGTAAAATAATGGCATGTAGCCATGAGGTAAGGAATGAATCCGATCCACCTAGTGAAATAGGTTTGCTTTTTGAGTAATTATGATGATTTTCTTTTTTGTCTCCCTTTTACATATTTAACATACACTTGGTACTTAGACACTTTACAGTGGCTGCTTGTGACTTGTTGATTATTTTTTACGTTTATGTGCCTTATCTGACGATTCTCATGACTTGCCTTGAAACAAGGTAGTAGTAAATTCTATAATTGTGTGAGTGTAGCTGATGGGTAACTTTTGATTACAAAATGTGTATTATAACCAAGTTAATTGCTGATCTTTGTTGGTGTTCGTTTGAACAGATTATTTATGTGGAAGCATGTGAGAGTGGCAGTATCTTTGAAGGTTTAATGCCAGAAGACCTTAATGTATATGTGACAACAACATCCAATGCTGTTGAAAGCAGCTGGGGAACCTACTGTCCTGGGATGGATCCTCCACCACCACCGGAATATATGACTTGCCTTGGTGACTTGTACAACGTTGCATGGATGGAAAACAGGTTTGAGTTTTATACCTAAACAAGTCATATCTGTTGTCAAGTTCAAAAGGTTTAAATATTTTATTGCATTTGATTTATTTTTTTTCATGTTAATGGGCTGACATTAGATTGTTTGGTTCCGCTAAGGAATTTTTTTTAAATGTATTTCCTTCTTCAGTGATTTTGTTTCTTTTGAGATGAAACAACAAAGAGGCACTGAAGTACAACAAATTGGATTAGAGCATCGAATCCAAGTTCAATTGTTGAATTTTCTGATTAGTAACTTAGTTTTAATTACAAGATGTTAGTGCATTAAAGAATAGCTACACTTTTAAGTCTTGCTAATGACATAGCTTTATTTGTTTAAAATTTCCCCAAGAAAATTTTGCTTCGGACATTAAATGCTTTTTACCTTTTACTCTTCTCAAAGCCATAACTTGGTTTTTCTTGAAAAACTTTGTCAAGAAATTAGCGTGTGGTTACTGTTGTCACAATAACAGAATGTAAATTTTACTGCTGCAAAAGTCATATCTTGGTTCTTAATTTTGACACAGCCTGGTGTGTTAACTCATTTAAAAGATAAAAAGGAGCCAGAACTTCCATTTCAAAATTGCATTTCCAAAATTCTACCACTCGTCTACAATTGCGGTGCATCATTTATCATTTTAGAGCAAGCATGTAATCCATGAGATGAAAACATTCACTGCTGGTGATGAACATGTTTCCTTATTGTTCGTTTTCTTGTTTTCATTCTCACACGAGTATCTGTGAACAAGGCTTTGATGCATGCCTAGTGTCTGCTTTTAAGGTTTTGCAAAAGATCTTTGTAGCCTGCAACTATCTCAGTGAGAACCGGCTTAGGGACTCGAATAGGCACCTTTGATCTCTTCTTTGTCACCCATTTGATGGGACCAAAGGTCAACATGAAATCTGAGGTTTGTAAATCACCCAACGGTACCAGATTTTGTTCATCTACAAAGCTACATGATTTGGAGACTCGTGTCATTTGACCAAATTCCACATTGTGCATTAGCATGGTTCTCCTCCTTTTACATTCCGGTGGAAATTGTGGAATATTGCCGGCGTGTGTCTGCATAGAGCCTTTATCACCTGAAATTGGATATATGGAACCTCTTCGGGCATTGTCAACATGATTATAACAACTTTTAACTTGTTCATTCTCCATTTCCCCTCGCACTAAAGTTGTATCACCATCTAACTTTACATGACTCTGAATGCTATTCTGTTGTGATATCTCAATAATGTGGCTTTTATCTGTACTATTTGCCTTGCCAACCATTCTAGCCAGACGCTTCCAATTTTTCTTCAATAATTCTCTTCTAGAATGATGAATAGGAGTTGGATATTCTGGCAGCCTTATGTGCATATCTGGTACTTGGTTGTTGGAACGATTCAGATCAAAAGCAATATCTGCTTCTGATTCTTCACCTTCAACCTCCAATCCTTCACCATGTTAAACTGTTATCTTAGCTCTGGAGTTGGTAGCTGTGTTATATTTCTCCTTTATGACAGATTTTGATTCCATGAATGCCTCCTTTGGATGTTCATCTGCAGATTGGTTTTCAGAAGCAAAATCAAGTCTTTGTCTAACAACATTGTGGCAGTGAGCCCCCTTTGGCCCAGGGGAGGTTGAAATATTCCAGCTCCGCAGTCCACACAGATGATCACTAAAACCCTTGGGGTTTCTTCTGAGGAATGATGGGAAGCACCACAGAGGCAAGTTGAATTATTTGGTTCTTATTTTTTTTTGACAGATTAGAACAGTGGATGTTTTAACTCAGAAAACACAAATAGTGGATGTTTTAACTCAGAAAACTGCATTTCCAGCTTTCAAAATTGCATCTTTACCATTTCCAGCTTTCAAAATTGCATCTTTACTAATATATTATTTATGTGTTTTTACAGTTTACAAATCTCAACTACTCTAGAGTTGAAATTGATGAAGTGCGGTTCGATTGGGCGGAATGCATGCTAGATTACATTTGAAGTGCGGTTCTACCTTGATGTGTTGTTAAAAGAATGTTCTATCTTGATTTTGATATCTATTAGCTAGCTTTTGATGTAAAAAGAATATTTGGGTATTTTATGGATACTGTTGTAAGAAGATTATTTATATAATTTGTGAATATTTGTGTATTTTATGGATATTGTTAAATGAAGAATATTTGTGTAATTTGTGAATATTTGTATTTTTTTTATTACTTTCGATTTTTCATTGTTTCGGAAATTAAATTTGTGATGTTAAAAAATATCCATATTACATCGGTTTTCCACCGCTGTAAAACCGGTGTTATTAACTAATATTACATCGGTCATCTACCGCTGCCAAAACTGGTGTATTAACATACAATATTACATCGGTTTTACACCATTTATGAAACGGTGTCGTTAAGTGATACTACACCGGTTAATAACCGATTCGAAGACCGGTGTCGTTAAGTGATACTACACCGGTTTTAATCCGATGTCTAAAATGGCAGACCTTTTACATCGGCTTCATAGACATCGGTCGAAAATGAAATAGACACCGGTGGAAAACCGATGTCTATGAGGATTTTTGTTGTAGTGTTTGGAGTCGAAATTGTTTATGGGCAACTCTCTGCATTGACTTTAGAGTCAACCCTGCTTGAGGATATACAGAGAAAGCAAAGTGAAGACCTAGATATCCAGAAGATCAAGCAAGGGATACAAAAAGAAGAAAATTCAGAGTTTCGGGTAGATCCGTCCTTCTTCTTGACAAACAACACAGGAGCTCCCCATGGTGAATGACTAGGGCGGATGAAGCCTTTGTCAAGCAGCTCCTGAAGTTGTTCTTGTAACTCTTTTAGCTCTGCTGAAGACATACAGTATGGAGCTTTTGAAATTGGACCGATACCAGGAACCAATTCAATCTCAAACTCCACTTCTCGGTTGGGAGGTAGTCCAAGTAGCTCTTCTGGGAATACCTCTGGATACTCACAGACTACCCGAACATCCTCCTGCTTAGGTCTTTCTTGTTCTTCTGTATTCACAATGTACCCAAGAAAACCAGTACATCCTTTAGCTAACATCTGGTGAGCTGTTAGGGAGGAGAGGAATTTCTGGGTCTTCCTCATTGGTGGTTCACCAATAGCTTCCTCTTTGGTACTCCCATGAACTCAAAGGATGGTTCACCTTTTGAATTCTATAAACTCTTCATAATGCTTATTGGTGATCCGTTGGCGGAAGAATTCTTCGTGAAACTCTGTCTCGGAGTCAGTCCAGTTCATCTGATTGACTACTCTCTTGCTCTTAACTCTCTCTCTCCCACCACATACGAGCATTTCCTGATAGGCAGAAAGATGCACACTTAACCTTCTCGACTTCTGGCCAGTCAAGAAGCTCCATGGTGCTCTCCAGTGTCTTGAACCAAGCCTGAGCATCCCAGGACTCAGTCGTGCCTGAGAAACTTTCTGGCTTCAGCTTCAGCCACTGTATCAGGTATGTTTCTTGTCTTCTAGGTGTTGTGGAAACTTCCAGGGTGGCTGGTGGAACTTCAGTCACCACTGGAGTCTCCACATTGATGGTTGTAGGAGTGGGAGGAACTGGCTACTGATTGGCCATCAGATTGGCAATCACTTGTTGCTGCTCTACTACTTGTCTCTGGAGTTGGGCAACAACTTCAGAGAGATTGGGCTCAGTTGATCTAAGCTCTTCATTCTCCTGATCTTGGTTCTCAGTACGAACAGTACGAGGACGTCCTTTTCTTGACATCTAATTATGCAAAGAAAAAGACTTGGTATATTCTCTATCCTTTCTAAACATACTTATGTATATGAATAAAAGAGAAACAAAACTTCTATCTTACTAAAGCGCATATATATATAAGCAATTACTCTCTACTGCAAATAATAAAGAAAGCATAAAAGGAAAAACTTAAATACTTTCTTACTTGAAGACGGCAAGGTTGATGCTGATGTGTGTGTGATGCTGGAGAATGGGAACTGCTCTGATACCAACTGTAAAGACCACCCTTCTTATTTATACTACTACTCTCTAAGAGCGACCGTTACTTATCTATTACTCTACTTACCAGTGTTATTTATGCTATTATTAGCAACACTTAAATTTAACACGGCCCCAGCGAAGTTCCTACCGAAAAATTTCGGCAGAATTTCCCCTGTACCGGTGACAATAATCATCAATACATGCAAAATAAACCATCAGCCACATGCGGCTGGTATATATACTTCACAACCATGCAGTAATAAGACACAACAACTTAAAAAAAAATATTCTAGCAATAGCAAATGAATAAAGCTCCCACAGTGGGAAACAACCAAACTAACAATGCAGAACAAACTTAATTAGCAACATAAGAAAAAGGAAACAACTCTTTAACAATCTCAACTTCTCTAATAACATTAAAGGACTCTAAACAACTTCTTAGCCAAGTCCCGAGGCTTCCATAGTTCAACATCACACACATCCATCACGCATCCTCCTTGTCGACTTCCTCTTTATACTTTAACTTTTCCTTTATCTGCAGTAGGAGGAAAATAAATCTATAAGCAAAACGCTTAGTAAGTACTAAACTATCTCACAAAAACTCGAAAGTGCATAAGATACAAAGAATGCTAAAACTGAAATGCTAAAAAGAAAAGCTACACATGCTCATCTAATAGCAAAGCACTAAAATAATCTGCATACTCATGATATACAAGAATAAATCTGCATGCTGGAAATAAAGCTAATCATGCTCAATAAACTCATAAGGAAAGCAAATGAAAACCAATACTGTATGCTTAGAATTATAAGAGCTAAACTTTGCTAGTTCTAAACATAGGTGATACTTGTTTCATTTACTTATAGCCTTATACTTGAAATTAATATTTAACTTTCTTCTTCTCTTTCTTGGGCCCAGGCTTAGTACCAAATGCGCGCTCTCTAATAGAGACTGAGGTAGCGAGCCTCCAGTCCTATGAGGGTAAAGACCTCGGTCTTACCAGGGCCAAGACCTCGGAATTGGTCACCTGGATTTGTTTAACGACAACCTCGGAAGTCGGGTACTAGCCTCTTACTTTAAATTTCTTGTTATCTTTTCTAACTAGACCTTGGTCTTTTCTCTACTCATAACTTCTCATGATCCCTTAATAGAGCTTACTAGAACACTGTAAGTATATCTAGCAAGTAGAGAATTGCAACTAACTGAGCATGCTATAAAAATAAAGCAAAGCCAATCAAACTACAAGATAAACATATTAGTTGTTCATGTTAAAAAAAAAAACAAGAAACTAACACTACATGCGTTAAAGAAAGGTTGTTCTTGCCTTTTTGAGTAGCAAGGAAAATACTAAATCCATTCTAACTAAATAAAGGGTTGTTCTTGGATAAGAAACTACTCATGCTTATTTAAGAAACTTTCCTGCTTAAAACAAAGCTGTGAAATTCTGAAATTGAATTGCATGTTGAAATGCAAATTTGAACTCTCTAAGCATGCTACAATAAACATAAATTAAAGGAAAGCAAATCTGCACTCTCTAAGCATGCTACAATAAATATAAATTAAAGGAAAACAAATCTGAACTCTCTGTATCCTAGAATGAATGGTAACAAGGAAGTATACCTAAACCACATGTTAGAATAAAGAGACTTAAATCTGTACACTTGAATGAATCAATCTAGAAGCTAACACGCAAGGTAGAGAGCGAGAATAAAGTCCAACACCTACAACATAAATTCCGTAAGCATATTTATTAAGTCAATTTTCAGCTGAAGCATGCGGACATGTGGGGGAGTTGTACTGTAAATCAGCATATAGTTTATTTTATATAACTACTCTTGAAAGAAGCAACTAAGGACTTGTACACATGAAAGGAACCCGAATCTGTATTTGCCTTTGCTAAAGGTAAAAGACAAAACTAAATCTGCACTTGTAAGGGTTGTTCATATTCGGAATTTACAACAAGATTTTGAAACTGAACTTCCAAATCATCAAACTGTGCAGGCTTGTTAAACTACAAGGAAACCAAACAATAGGGTTGTTCGTGCCCCTCTTTATAACACAAATCTAAATGCATACTTTATCTATACCATTCATTTATTTTCTTTTCTTTGGGGTTCACGGCAGAAATCTTCAAACAACATCATTCATTTTTTTTTCTTTTCACAACATACTTCAGAAATAAAGAAGGAAAACCAGAATCTGGAGCTACTCCTACCACAGGTGAGTAGTACTTACAGCGATTTGCTTGGACTTACAACCGAGAGAGAGATCTAGGGTTCGGATGAACTCGCTTCCTCGACGATCTCTTCCTATCTAATTGTTCTCCTTGGTGAGACGATCTCGAAGATGTGAGAGGCTCTCGGAAAAACCCCTCGCCGGCTGCCGGAGGAAGAGCTCTAGCCTCCTGCGGATTTCGCCCGAGAACAGAATGCCGACGCAAGGGGAGAGGAGAGGAGAGGAGAGAAATTCTTTTGTAAAAAGAAAAACCTAATTCTCTTCTTATAACTAGGGTTTTCATTAAACCCACTACTACTTATATACAATTCATTATTTCCTTAATTAGCATAACCCGCTTGCACACTTGGTCAACCACATTTTGACCGGAACCCCTGATCGCGGGTTTGATCCCTCTTCCGCCTCTTTTATTTCAATTTATTTCCTATTCCTTACTGCTTAAATACATTTTGTTCCATATTCATTCACAAAACAATTGCGGAACAGTTGGCTGGCTAGATTGGGTTAAGGCTTGATTCAGCTCCGAGGTCCACGGTTCGAATCTCGGCTTGGATATTTTTTGTCAAAACTTCTTTCGTTTAGTAAAAATACCAAACGACCTCCAAAAATTGCATAAAAATACTCTAAAAATTTCTAAAAATATCTAGAATATTTCTAAGGCATTTCAAAATATTTTTAAGGACTTTTGGAACTTGAAATAGGGAAAATTGGGTCGTTACACTTCTGATCTTCAACCTCCGATTCGTCCGAGGAAGAGTCGTCCCACGTCGCTTTGAGGGCCTTCTTTTTGGTCGTCTTCGGTTTGTCATTCTTCAATCTCGGGCACTCATTCTTGTAGTGACCTTTCTTGTTGCACTCGAAGCACGTCACATTCCTTGGTTCGGTTGGAGAGTTAATCTTCTGCAGGTCCTTCTTGTTGAAGCTCTTCTTCCTCCTAGTGAACATTTTCCTTACCAGGTTCACCAGGTGCTCCTCATCTTCAGAGTCCTGGTCAGAATCTTCTTCGGGTTCAGGCTTGTTCTTCGCTCTTTCCTTGGAGGAACCTGCAAATAGGGCAATACCTTTCTCGGATCCAGCGTTAGTTTGCTCGTGTAGTTCTAATTCACAAAATAGTTCGTCTAATTTTAACTTAGATAAATTCTTAGAAATTTTGTAGGCATCCACGATAGATGCCCACAAAGTATTGCGCGGAAAAGCGTTTAACGCGTACCTTATCAGATCTCGATTTTCCATCTGGTGACCTATCGCGCGGAGTCCGTTGAGGATATCCTTGATCCTCGCGTGAAGCTGACTCGCCATTTCTCCTTCCTGCATTTTTATGTTAAATATTATATTTAATAATAAATCCCGTTTCGTTACCTTCGCGTCGCTAGTTCCTTCATGCAGCTCGATCAATTTGTCCCATAGTTCTTTCGCGTTCTGGTGCGGTCCTACCCGGTTCAGCTCTTCCCTTGTCAGTCCGCATTGTAGCTTATTGATTGCCTTGTTCTCCGTCGACGCTTTCTTCTTCATGTCCGGAGTCCATTGTTCCGGGTCTAGTGGGTTTCCGGAGTTGTCAACTAGTGCTCTGTAGGCTTTTGTGATGCTGAACCATTGGTCGAAGTCCGTCTTCAGGTAGACTTCCATCCTTTTCTTCCAGTACGAAAAATCATCCCCGTTGAATAGTGGAGGATGACGTACCGTGCTGAAGCCTTCAAGTTGAGACATGATTTCCCTGCACACAAATAAACAAATAGACACAAAGATCCCAAGACTTGGTCTTGGATTAGTAGTGCGGGAAGAATTAAGAATAATAAAAAGAACTAAATTGGTGTTGCACCAATTTAGATTTAATTGCAACGGAACAAATTTCCAAAAAGGTAATAATACTAGTTTGGAATTATGCGAAAAACTGAAAGCCGAAAAAAAAGTTTTACCCCTTGTCTGATTGGTGGTTGCACTAAATCAGAATGGTACCTACTTTGATACCGCTTGTTGGATCGTGAATTTCGCTAGAGGGGGGTGAATAGTGAATTAAAAAAAATCGAACGAGTACGCAGCGGAAATAGAAAGTAGAATCAATGCTAACACAAGAACCGTTTACTTGGTTCAGAGCCTTTGGCGACTCTTACTCCAAGGCCCGCACACAAGGGTGTTTTTGATTGGCAATCCACTAGCAATTCGAAGAATGTTACAATAATGAATTACAAGAATGCTAATAAGAAAATAAATACCGATAAATAAAAGGAAGGAAACTGAAAACAGCGCTTTGTCGGAGTAGCCTCGCGGCGTTGCAAGAGCACAGTAGAGTAGGCAATAGCAGATCTCGAATTATGAGTTAATTGAAAAGCTCCACCCTTGACCCTCGTTATATAGGAGGTTCGGGGCGCCCAGATCCCTTCCGGGCCCCCTGGTGTGACGTAGCAGACCCAACCAGCGAGCTCCATGTGTCGACATCGCGAAGTAGATAAACTTACCTCCGAGCGTCCGGACCCAACTTTTTCCAGCAGCTTCCTTCCTGCAAAAAAACGTTAGTCCGAAGGAAAATATATAATATATATCTTGTAAAATAAGATGTTAGCACAGTTTAGAGTTAACAGGATATTAATAAGATTTTATCTTTCTGATACCGGAATCTAGTCAGGATCTTGACTTAGAGTTCCTAAATAGTTCTAAGTCAGATCGGCACCTAAGTTCCCTACCCGGGAACGCATCCTCACAGTCACTCCCCTCCAGTGACTTACCTTTACTTACCTGCCAGATGTCTGGTCAGCCCTTCGACCCGTCTGGACTTTGTGCCAGCTATCTGGTATGCCCTTCGACCTAGCTGGACTTCGTGCCAAACGTCCGGTCAGCCCGTCGACCTGTTTGGACTTCGTGCCAGCTATCCGGTCAGCCCGTCGACCTAGCTGGGCTTAATGCCAGGCATCCGGTCAGCCCGTTGACCTGTCTGGACTTCTCCTGCACACTCGGTCGGAGTGTTAGATAACAAATGAAACTAGCTTAACCTTCTTTGTCATTCATCAAAACATGAGTTAGACCGTTAGTGCTAACCGGACCAACAGTTCTTTGCTTTTGGGCTGACCCTAAGCCAACTAGCGATGGATATGTATCATCAGAACAAAATTCTGAAGGATTATATAGCCAAGCGGAATCTCATCCCTCCAATGTAATTCCGGAGGTACGTTGACTACAGCTGGAGGCAGAGATTTGATGAAACTAGGTGCTAAAAAGGAGAAAGATTTAGGGGAGGCTATGTAGGTTACGAATCTCCATCGGGCAAACAAAGAGAAACTTGAAGTGCTCTTGAAGGCTACTGAGTCTAAATGCCGAGCGGAGACCACAATGAAGGACAAAGCCACATCAGACCTAGCGCAAAAGACTAAGGCACTAGAGGAAATGAGAACGTCTTATGCTCCTAAGGTAGCCCATCTAACCAAGGAGCTCAGGGCTAAGGATTTGGTAATAATAGATCAATAGAAGGACTTGGATTCCCAGGCTACCGAGTTAGACTCCTTGCAATCTGAACTGGAACAAACCAAGTTCGAGTTGTCAACCTCAAAGGCCGACTTGGAGCCTTATCAAGAGGGAGAAAATGAGCATTCAATGGCCAGGAGGGCTGACTACCTTCGTTCTCCTAAATTTAGGTGGCAATTTGGTGATCACATTTCCCCCAACGCTATCCTATGGAGCCGAAGGAATAGTCCGATAACTACACGAGGAGGGATACCTGACAGCGGACCTGCCTGAGGACTTTTTAAACCACTAAACAATTATAGAAAAAAATGCTAGAGGATATTTTCTCTGAATTTGACTAACCAGACTATCTTTGTATCATGTGCTCATCAATGGTTTGGATAATGAAATTCTGACCTTGGCATTGAGTCTATTTTGATTGTCTTTCTATTTGCCATTCCCTCCTCTACTCTTTGAATGGAATAGTTAACTTCTGTTTGGACGTTGATCAAGTTGTGAGGTTGAGAATGTGGTATGTTGATCAACGTCGTGATATGCGTGTACTACCGAGCAGCACCATGATTATACTAGGTGCCAGGCAAGGCTGTTAAGATAAGAGCTAGACAGAGTGGTGATATGAGGGCCTAGCAGGGTGGCTATTGAAATAAGATAATAGTTGGGCAAAGCAGATATGAATAGGATAAGAGCTGGGTAGGACGGTTATTTAGAGGAGTGCCCGGCAAAGCGGTTGTTGAGATAAGATAAGAGCTGGGCAGAGCGGTTGTTGAGATAAGATAAGAGTCGGACATAGTGGTTGTTGAGATAAGAGCTGGGCAGGGTGGATGTTTAGAGGAGTGTCAGGCAGAGCGGCTATTTATATGGGTACCAGATAGAGCGACTACTGAGATAGGTACCTGTTTAGGGATTTAACCTCACCGAGAAGCCATTAGGGCACATGAGTCGTGCACGCTTATAACTTATTGTTAACATGAGAGTCTAGAAGGCGCATGAGCCATGCATGCTTATAACTCATTACTGGGATGAGAGTCTGGAAGATGCATGAGACATGCATGTTCATAACTCATCGTTGGGATGAGAATCTAGGAACTGACCGGATGGTCGTTGGGCATGAGATCCCTGTTTGCTTATAACTCGCACTAGAGAGAGAGTTTAGGATCCAATCAGATGATCGTTGTATGCGAGAGCTCTGCAAACTTATAACTCACACTGGGCGAGAGTTTGGGACCCCACCGGCTGGTCATTAGACACGAGAGTCCTGCTCGCTTATCACTCACACTAGGACGAGAGGCTGGGAGACGACCGGCTGGTCGTTGGACCTGAGAGCCCTGCTTGCTTATAACTCATACTGGGGTGAGAGTCTGGGAGGCGTGTGAGCCATGCACGCTTATAACTCATCTTTGGGATGAGAGTTTAAGTTCGAATCGGATGGTCATTAGACGCGAGAGCCCTATTCAATTATAACTCATATTGGGGTGAGAGTCAAGGACCCGACCAGGTGGTCGTTGGATGTGAGAACCCTGCTCTCTTATAACTCACACTAGAGAGAGAGTCTAGGATCAGACCAGGTGGTCATTGGATGAAAGAGCCCTGATCGCTTATAACTCACACTGGGGAAAGAGTCTAGGACCCGACCGAGGGATCATTGGACCCTAGAGTCCTGCTTACTTATAACTTGCATTGGGCGAAAGTCTAGGACTCAACCAGGTGGTTGTTGGATATGAGAGCCCTGTTTGTTTATAATTCACATTAGGGTGAGAGTCTGGGACCTGACCAGGTGGTCGTTGGACGCAAGAGCCCTTCTTGCTTATAACTCGAACTGGGGTGAGAGTATGGGACCCGACTGGGTGGTTGTTGATCGCGAGAGCCCTTCTCACTTATAACTCACACTGGGGTGAGAGTCTGGGAACTTTTGTTAGATAAAGATGGATGCAAAGGCAAGATGCCCTTCAAGTGTGGTAAGGCTGGGGGTAATTTACACTCCACGAGCGATTCAGCTTCTTACCACTGGCATCTTGAAGGTAGTAAGCACCGGACACAAGTTTTTTGATGATCTTGTATGACCCATCCCACTGAGGTTCTAGCTTGGTCATGTTTCCAACTGGCTTTACTCTTTTCCAGACTAAGTCACCTTCTTCGAAGAAACGGGGAATTACTCGCTGACCGTAGCTTTTCCGTATTCGCTATCAATAAGCAGTTAATCAGGCAATAGTTTTTTCTCGAGGTTTATTGATGAGCTCTTGGTCAAGGAGATGCCGGTCAGAATTATCCTGGTCGTATAGCAATCACTGGGTGGACTCCTTGCCAATTTCCACGGGCACTACCGCTTCACTACCGTAGACAAGGTGGAAAGGAGTAAGCCCGGTTCTCTCCTGAGAAGTCGTTCGGTAGGCCCATAGAATGCTTGGGAGCTCTTCAACCTAGTTACCTCCAAAGTGATCCAACTTGATCTTCAGTCCTCTAACTATCTCCCTGTTAGTGACCTTGGTCTGGCCGTTGCTCTAAGGATATGCCACGGAGGTGAAAGCTTGAGTGATGCTGAGCCCTCGACACCACTCTTGACATTTATGGCCTTGGAATTGTTAACCATTGTCTGAGACCAGCTTGTGAGGAATTTTGAATTAGCACAGGACATTAATCCACAAGAACTTGATTACGACCCTATTGGTAATCTTGGCTAAAGCTTCAGCTTCCACCCATTTGGAGAAATAATTCACTACCATGAGCAGGAACTTCTTTTACGTTGGGGCAATAGGGATTGGACCCACAATATCTATACCCCACTTGTCGAAAGGACAAGAGACTATTGATATCTCGGTCAGTCAATGAGGTATGTGTTGGTGCAATCTGCACTAACATTTTTAACTCAGGTTTTGATGAATGACAAGTGAGTTAAGTTAGGTGTCTTTGTGATCTAATGCATTTACCGAGTGTGCAGAGTTGACTAACTTGATGGATTAAGAGGACCTGACACACTGTAGGAAGTCCAGTTGGGATGTGTGATTCTCGATTAGCGAAGTCCAGATGTGGGATTCTGGAATGATGAAGTCTGGATGTGCGATTCCGATAAGAGATCAGGATGTTCGATTCCCGGTTGGCGAAGTCCGGATGTGAGATTCTGACAAGAGGACCTGATGGGTCAGATTGGACGTCGAGAAGGTAACTTAACACTTGGTAAGTGGAGGTAAGTCACTAGAAGATAGTGATTAAGTGAGGGCGCATCATAGTTAAAGGGATAATAGCCGTTGGTTCAATTTAGGTTTATTTTGGAAACCTAAATTGAAACCTTGAGTAGATCCTGATCTAGAAGATAGGTCTAAGTCATAAATTAATTATATTATTATTGTGTTAACTCTATTTTATAGGTTAGATATTGTAGATTTGGACTAACCAACTTGTATGGCAAAAGGAGCAAAAAGGCCTCGGGTGAACAGTATCCGAGATGCCTTCAAGCATTGGAAGGCACCTTCTATACTGTTCATGGAAGGCACCTTCGGTGCTGTGGAAGGCACCTTTTAATGGATAAAATTCAGACCTCATCGGCGATAAGGAGCAGCAAATTTTGGATGAAGTTTTGCCTATGGAAGGTGCCTTCCACACTCTTTATAAGGGTGTCTCGACCAAGCATCTTCAACAACTTTCATACAAGCTTCTACGCGTCCAATTGGAGTTCCAACTGCTCTGGCTTGTTGCTACTACTCTACTACGACGTTGCTACGGCCAACTACCACCAAGAAGTCATCTAAACACCGAGCTCAAGTTGATTGTCTATAACCGTGTTTGGTAACAAAAGCTTAAAGTTCTGTACCTAAGTTATGCAAACGAAAAGTGTATCTTGTTACATTCTTCCAATTCTTTTTGTACTCGATCCCCTCTTCTAGCAGTTCTAGAAGAGGTAATTAGTGGATTGATTACCTATCGATAGGTCCACAGGACCTCGGTCTTGTAGTAGAAGTCATCGAATGCTTCGAACCAAGTAAAACCAAACTTGTCTTTTTACTTGCTTTCCGTTTTTGTGTTTTTTCACTACGTATACTTTGATTTCAAAACCAAAACAAAAGTTTTTCAAAACCACGTGATTCACCCCCCTCTTAGGTGCTTCTCGATCCAACAAGTGGTATTAGAGACAAGTTCTACTCTGAATTGGTGCGACCACCAATCAAGTCAGGGGAATTGTCTTGTTTCTATTCAGATTTTGATCTTTCATATTCTATTTGAGTTGATAAATTTATCTCTTCAAATAATTCTTTCTTGTTCGGTTTTCACTCAAAGTTGGTGCAAAACCACTCGAGTCGTCGATATTTTTTTTCTTCAAGCACTACTAATCCAAGACCACGTCTTGGTACCTCTTTCTGGGTTTCTTTTCAGTAATCAATGGCCTAACTTGAGGGATTCAGCACCACTCATCCTCCTCTCTTCAACGCAAATGACTTTTCGTATTGGAAGAAGAGAATGGAGGTTTACTTAAAGATGAACATAGAGCAATAGTTCACCATCCGATGAGGGTACCGGACGCCTGTTGACGGAGCAGCTAAAGTGTCACTCGATCCAGAAAGATGGAGTCCAGAAGACAAGAAGAAAGCCCAGCTCAACTCAAAACTGTTGAACATGATCCAGTGCGAACTCACGAAAGAAGAACTCAACCAAGTCTGCCCGCATGAGAATGCAAAGGAGCTATGGGATAAGCTCATCGAGTTACACGAAGGAACTAACGATGCCAAGGTAACTAAACGAAACCTACTTCTAAATTTCTTATTTAATATTAAAATGCAAGACGGAGAAATCGCCAGCCAATTATAGATGAGGATAAAGGACATCCTCAACAGCTTGCACATGATTGGACATCAACTTGAGAATTGAGATGTTATCAGGTACACTCTGAACTCGTTCCCTCGAACCTCACTATGGGCATCGATCGTAGATGCCTATAAGGTTTTGAGGATCCTTTCACAATTAAATTGGATGAATTGTTTTGTGAATTAGAGATGCACGAACAAACAAATGCCACGAAGATTGAGAAAGGAATTACATTTCTTGCAAGTACTTCAAAGGAAGCTAAACCCAAAGCAGAAACTAAGTCCAAATTGGAATCAGATGAAGAAGAGTAGCTAGTGAACATTGTAAGGAAGATGTTCACTATAAGTAAGAAAAACTTCACCAAACGTGACATGAAAAAGATGTTTAAGTCCGCATCCAACAACTCAAAAGTGAACATCACGTGCTACGGCTGCAACAAGAAAGGGCACTTCAAACATGAATGCCCTAACGAAGATAAGATGAGGAAGATGAAACAAAAGAAGACACTCAAGGTGACTTGGGATGAGTCTTCCTCGGACGGATCGGAAGCAAACGAACCAATGCAAGCAAGCTACCTCAGGCTGATGGCAACCTGAGGCGAATCATATCAAGAAGAAGAGTCCGAATATGAGTCGAGCAACGGATCTGCATCCTGTTCAGATGAACAAATTGGGGTAAAATTTAATTACATTGTAAAATTTTAAAAACTTATTTCCTGCTTAAATAAAAACTTAACAAAAACTGAGGAACACACGAAACTTCTCCTTAAGGAAAATAACATCCTTAAGGAACAACTGAGCTTGAGCTCCTTAACTGACTAAGTTCAAAACAGAAATTCAACTCAAGATGAAAATCATGAGGAAGAAAATCATATCTTAAAAAGTCAAGTTAAAGAGTTAAAAGAATAGTTGGAAAAGTTTACCTCAGGATCCAAGTATCTAAACATGATACTTGGATCCCAAAGAGCTGTGTACAATAAATCTGGACTTAGATACAAGTCCAACTCTAACTTTAAATCAATTTTAACCCTAACTCAAAATAAAAAATTAACTAAAGCTTGGGTTCTGAAAGCATACCTAACCACGCAAGTAGGACTTAATCAATACTATGTCCCTAAAAATAAAATACACTACCTTAAATCTTCTAAGCTAAATTCAAATAACTCAACCTTAGTTTCAAAACTTAAACCTCCTAAGCTAAATTCAAACCTAAAAATTAAAATGAAGTCAAATAAATAAAAAACTAAATTAAATAAATATGAAATTAATCTAGATTCAAACTATCACCAAGTTTATTATAACTATAAAGCAAATCGACACAAACCCAAAACCTAAACCCAAAAGTTCAATGATTCAAGGGGAGGCTCCAAATTAGTTGGCACCTCCAAAATAATAATTTACCCGACTAGGTAATTAGGATTAGAATAAATAGGGGCAAAAGTTTAACTTGATAAACAATATTGGAGAAGTTTTGGATGATAGTAGGTTAGAGAAGCTCTGTCTATGTATGTATAAGAAGATATGTCTTCGACCTTGTGTATTTGGCTTAGTGAACTAACTGAAGTTACTCCTTACTAATCTTAATTGGTTAGACCAAAATTTGTACTAAGTTCAGTGGGTATGACTATTTGGAAAATTTTGAAGGGATGGTTATTCTAATGATGTCCAGGTGACTCATCACAGCTTAGACGTTTATTCAAAAAATGTCTATTTTGTTGAACTCAAAGCTAAACTTAAATTTTACATAAGTTAAACCAAACCCTGAAATTCAGCTAAGTTCATCTCATAAAATTAAAGAATTCTCTGATTGAAAATATAGATCGGGTGAGATAAATAATAATTAAATTAAAATAAATTAAATTAAATTAAATTTTAAAAAATAAACTTAAAACTTAAAAATTAACTTAAAAATTAAAAATTTAAACTTGAAAATCAACATTAAACTTAACTTAAAGATTAAAAATTTAAACTTAAAAATTAAAATTAACTTTAAACTTAAATTAAATTTCAAACTTAAAATTAAAATCAAAATAAATCAACCTAAACGAAGTAAACGCTTGAACTAAACCTTTTTCTCCTACCCTTTGTAGGAATCTAAATGGATATTAGAGAGTGGTTGCTCCCGACACATGACCGGGTATCAAACAATATGTTGGTTCTAAGGCATGAAAAAATTAGAAATAGGAAATCTGTAAAACTCACAGTGATCTCCTGTAGTAGATCTTGATCTTCACTTGTCGTCGAAAGAATGATCATGAACGAATCGGAAAGCTCTTTATGGTTCACAAACCAAATTCCAAGCCTCGGATGTTCTTCTTCTCTACAAGACACATAGTCTCGATAGAATTCTGACAACACTTTTGTTGTGCTTTGATCTCATCTGTGTACACAATGCAGTAACCTTTTCCTGATGCATGCACCCCTCTCTCTCTCTTTTGTACCAATTGTCTTGGACGCTCTTTTATAGAGGAAGATGACTCTTCCTCTACCTCCATTAATGGAGGAAGGTGAAAGGGTTGGAAGATGAAGGGGAAGAGGAACACTTTCACCTTCTTAAAACTAACATCTCCCACTCCTCCAAGTCAATTCTTAAAGGTTAACTAGTCATAAAGACCATATAAGTTATATAGACTATATTATAATTAAGTCACAAAGACTGGAAAAAATACTAATTAGTCACAAAGACCAAATAAGAACATTCAATCCATACTTTAGGGAAAATAGTTATTGCGACAGCAAGCACACTGAGCAATTATTGCTAAGAAGATTATTACACCTTACATAGCTGCTTTCTGAGCGATCAATGCTAACAAAGTTGTTACACTTTACATAGCCGCTCTTCCAAATGAATTAGAGACACTCTCATAATGGCACATATCCTCTCTCCTGGCGGTACATATCCGTTATCGAGGAAACATCCAATCTCCCAGTAGCACACAACCATTATCTTGGAGATATCTATGTCTTGCTATTTACCCAGATTAAATAATCTTCATTTACATCAATATGAACATCTCTAATCCCTCATAATTACTATTATGTTAAGAGCATATTCCATATTCAATATTCACAATCATTTCTATACATAACAGAAATGGGTCGACCAGTGAATAACATCAAAAGATGTAAATCTATTTAATCTTCATTTTTAGCAAGAATTTATTCATTCTAATCAGTTACTTTCCTAGTTATGCTCCATATACCGAATCAGCCATAGCTAATATGAAACATGCTAAAGTAACAGACACTGATTATAACTTCAAGTAGATAGTTAAATAGTCACTTAGGGTAAAATTGAGATTAATTTATAATCTCAAGGGTCTCACATAGTAGAGAAGTAGAGATCCATTATCCTACTACCCTTCTTGTTGCCATAGCACATGTGGTATGAATCACATTCTACGATGTTATTCTCTTTACTAAAAAGAGCACATATTTTTCTCAAATTTTAGCATCATACAGATTTTGATCTAGACATACCTAATGTCTAATCCTGAATTCAACATATGAATTCCAATATGGCATTAAGTAGATTCAGTAAATGGTGGGTACATTTACTTCGATCATTACATAAATGATCTCATCTTAACACAATTATCAAGATGACCTTAACTTATAGGTATGTCTCTATTCACAGCTACATAAATTATCCCATAAGTAACCGTCTTACCTCTATTTATACTTAAAAAATAAAGATGATTGTCCATGTGAGTGGACCAATCTCAACCTACCAACATGCTCATCGAGACTTTAATCCAAAATGTAACAACATATACACTGAATATATCATGGCTTTTTACAACGTGTTACATTTTACAAAGTCATAAAGACTTCCCATATCTTTGAAATGACTTTTTAGTCAATGGCTTAGAGGATCTACAAGCATAGTATGTGTACGGATATACTCAAGAATTATCATTTTCTTATCCACAATATCCCTTACAAAATTATATATACTTAATTTCTATATGCTTACCTTTGCTGTGCTATTTGAGATCCTCAGCTTGACTATCATAGTACACTATAATAGGACTCCCACTATCCTCAGTAATCTTTAAATGCTTCAGGAACCTTTTCAACCAGACAGATTGTTGCACAACTGATGCACAAGCCACATAGCTTTCATTGTCGACAATGTTACACAAGCCAAGCCATATAGCTTCTATTGTCAACAAGGATACACAAGTCAAACCATACAGCTTCCATTGTCGACAAGGCTACATAAGCCTGCTTCTTGCTATTCCATGAGATGGCGCAACCATTTAGCAAGAAGGTATAACCAGATATGGATTTTCTATCATCAAGGTCTCCTGCCCAATCTACATCTGTACATCCCTTCAGGCACATCATAGATCCTTGGAAATAGATACAATAATATGTTGGCCCTTTTGAGGTATTTTAATATCCACTTCACTGCTTTCTAGTGTTTGGATCCTGGGTTTAATTGGAAATGACTAACTAAGCCAACAACATAGCTTATAGCAGGATGAGTACATAACATAGTGCACATCAAACTACCAATAACACTAGCATATGATTTTTTTTTCATTTCGGCTAATTCTTCATGAGTCTTGGGATATAGTGTTGCAATTCGACATATTGAAGTGTTGTAGCATCTTACTGATATAAGCCTTTTGAGACAAATCCAAAAGCCTTTTTGATCGATCTTTCATGATCTTCATTCCTAAATGTACTAACTTCTCTTAAAAAATAATACCGTCCATTTGGGTATATCCTTTGGCAACTAGTCAAGGTTTGTATCGATTAATCAGTCCATTCGCTTTCCTCTTGATTTTGAGAATCAGCTTATTCCCAATAGCCCTTCGGCCCAGAGGAAGATCGACTAAATCCCAAACTTAATTCTTTCTCATTAACTCCATTTCCTCATCCATTGCAACTTACCTTTTTTCTCTAATTGAGCATCTTAATGCTTCCTCAACCATTCAAGGTTCATTGCGTCAACTGAGAGTGTTATTAATGCCTTATTCTCAATATCAAACTATTTCCAAGGTTTAATCTTTTGAACATTTTTTCGTAAGTTGGGTTGTTGTGAAGTCAACTTATGACTTGGCAAAATCACTCCCACTGGGTTAACTATACTCAGACATTTCTTTTGATACCTCTCTTATTGATAATATCTCATCCTCCTAAAAAAAAGAAATACTTTTATCAACATCACCTCTGGTTGGGAACTCTGTTTCGAGAAAAGTCACATCTCTTGAATCTATTTTGAAGATGGTTCCATCTATTGGAACCCCAAGGTTGTTTTAATGTGATCAAACAAGTTAAGTTAGGTCTTTTGGTGTTTTAACCCTGTGTCTAAGTGTGCAAGAGCTTAGGAGCACAGGAAGTCAAGAAGAAAACACAGCTAGCGAGAAGGACGACACGGGAGAGAGCCAACGGGCTTGGTGCATCTGAGGGATGAGACACTGTGGAAGAGTACACTGGCAGATGAGAAGGGAGCGTACGGTGTTTTCGAGGGATGAGAAGCTGGAGCGAAAGATTGCTCGAGGAGCAAGAGACGCAGCTAGCGAGAAGGGTGGCACGGGAGAGAGCCGACGGGCTCAGTACGTCTGAGGGACGAAGAGTTGTGGATGAGTACGCTGGTGGACTAGAGGGAAGCACGCGATCATTCCGAGGGACAAGAAGTCGGAGCAGAAGCCTGCTCTTGAAAGCTGGAAGTTAGGTTCGGGTGAGCCCTATTCCGGATAGCCGAGATCACCCAAGCAAGCGGAGGTGGAGCTGGAGCGAAAGACCCGGACCAAGGCAAACGGAAGCGAAGGTCAACGTTGTTGACTTTTCCCACCCGGAGCTCCCAGACTAGGGGCGCCCTGAACAGTCTAGGGCGCCCTGACTCTAGGCGCCCTGAACTAAAATTTTATGGCCATCGACATGGACGTTGACCATTGAGTCGGGGATAGATTTCTATCCCCCTCCAGGTGCCTGGAACCCTTCCAGGCGCCCCGACCAAGGCTATAAATACAGCCTTGGTCCAGAAGCTTCAGAACAACAAGCATTTCTTGCATACAACACTTGTGTGTTTTTCTTTCTAGTTTAGCTTCTCATTTTCTAAGCTTGAATGCTGTAAGAGGCTTCTCCACTTGAAGGAGATTTTTATTGCATTTCCACTTCCTTGGATTAACAACCTCCCCGGTTGTAACCAAGTAAAACTCGATGCCTCTGTCTTTCAGTTTATTCCTTTACTTTATTTATGCAAGTGTTATTTTAAAAGTTCGAGAAGGGTATTTATTTTATTTTTATGCAGGGATATTCAACCCCCCTTCTAACACGCCTAACGGTCTCAACAAGTTGTATCAGAGCTAGGACGCTTCAGGAGGACTAACCATCGATCGAAGCACCGAATCAATGGCCAGAGCTAATATCTACCCACCAACGTTCTAGAGCGAGTTTGCTTTTTGGAAACGATGAATGGAGGTATTTCTCAAAATAGATTTTAATATTTTATTAATAATAAAATATGGTTATGAAGCACCGAAGAACACGAACGGAGAAGAAATCGAAAAACGCCTCTGGACCAAAAAGCAGCGTGACGATTTTACATTAAATGGTAAGGCTGAATTTCATCTTTTAAGCGTACTACCAGTTGAAGATCTCAAAAAAATTGACGACTACCAAAGTGCAAAAGAACTTTGGAAAAAGTTCTTGAAGCTTTATGAAGAACCAAAAGAAGTCGAATCTAACTCCTCGATGGACACCAAATCATCAAAAGAATCTGAAACTGAGGAAATTGCCGGAACAACTCTAATAGTCGAGTACCTACCAGAAGACGAAGCAAGCTCTTCCGAAATGAGCATCGAGAGCATCGATGAAGGGGGAGCTACGTCGGAGGAGCCATGGATAACGGAGTCGATAAGGTAAGTCAGGTACGATCTCTCCCACCTGATAAATTATTTAAGTTTATAAAATTATTAACCAAAGATTGTTGTAAATTTGAAAAGGAAATTAAAATCTTAAAATTAATATTAGCAAAATTTTGCCCATTAGAAGAGTTTGACAAAATAAAATTAGAAAATCAGATTTTGCAAAAAGAAATAAGTACTTGGAAAAATCATGCATGCTCATCTAATACAAGTTTTAAAAAATTCAAAAATCTAAATTGGTATTTTAGATTTCACAAGGGATAAATTAGAAATATTTTGAAGAAATATGTCCCTAAGAAATTCTTAGTTAATCTAGTTGGCTGGAACCTATATTGGATTCCAAAGTCTTGTCTAACCTAAACTTTAAATTTAGCGCTTTCAGTGAGAAAATTAAACGTTAAATTTCCTTATGAACCTTTGTCTAGAAAGTAGTTACGTTGTTGCTCTAATAACCAAAAAGGCCTAGTGCCTCGCCACTGCCTGGAAGTCAAATATTGAAATAAAATGTTTAATTAACTTACTGATAAAGCATTAAAATTGAAATTAGATAATGCTTTAAAAAGTTTTTTCAAACATTTTTTTTGAAAATTTCTCAAAAATATTTTTTGCAATGTTGTCTAACTTAGAATTTTTTTAACTTAGAAAAATTTATCAAAAATATTTGTACTTTAAATAAGTTATTCAAACTTTTTACTTGAAATCTCTTAAATTTTTTTTAACTTAGAAAAATTTTTTCTGCTTGAATTTTTTTTTTACTTAGAAATTTTTCTAAAATTATTGCAAATTTTTAGTAATATCAAAATAATTTTTAAAATCTTTCAAAGTTTTCAAAATTATTACCCTTAGATTTTTTTTCGAACCCTATTTTTTTATGTGATCAAAGGGGGATCGGAGAAGGAAAAGATTAAGTCTAAGGGGAAGTAGATTACAATTTTTTTATTTTTTGCACTTTATTGCAGAATTTATGTTTTAAATTTATGTCGGTTTACCCTGGCTTAACTTGGGTTGCTCACATCAAAATAGGGGAGATTGTTGGAACCCCAAGGTTGTTTTGATGTGATCTAACAAGTTAAGTTAGGTCCTGTGGTGTTTTAACCCTGTGGCTAAGTGTGCGGAGCTTAGGAGCACAAGAAGTTGAGCAGAAGGCGCAGCTAGCGAGAAGGACGACATGGGAGAGAGCTGATGGGCTTAGTGCGTCTGAGGGACGAGGCACTACGGAAGAGTACAGCAGCAGACGAGAAGGGAGCGTGTGGTGTCTCCGAGGGACGAGAAGCTGAAGCGGAAGATTGCTCGAGGAGCAAGAGACACAACTAGCGAGAAGGGTAGCACGGGAGAGAGTCGACGGGCTCGGTGCGTCTGAGGGATGACAAGCTACGGATGAGTACACTAGCGGATGAGAAGGAAGCATGCGATGATTCCGATGGACGAGAAGCCGGATCGGAAGCCTGCTCGAGAAGGCCGGAAGTTGGGTTCGGATGAGCCCTATTTCGGATGGCCGAGATCACCGAAGCGAGTGGAGCTGGAGGGGAAGACCCAGTTTGAGGCGAACGGAAGCAGAGTAGAAGACCCGGGTGAAAAAAGTCAACATTATTGACTTTTCCCACTCGGGGTGCCCAGACTGGGGGCGCCCTGACTCCGGGCGCCCAGAACCAAAATTTTATCACCATCGACATGGACGTTGACCATTGCGTCTGGGATAGATTTCTATCCCCCTCCAGGCACCTGGAACCCTTCCAAGTGCCCCGACCAAGGTTATAAATACAGCTTTGATCTAGAAGCTTCATATCAACAAGTATTTCTTGAATACAATACTTGTGCATTTTCCTTTCTAGTTTAGCTTCTCATTTTCTATGCTTGAATGCTGTAAGAGACTTCTTCGCCTCAAGGAGATTTTTATTGCACTTCCACTTCCTTGGATTAACAACCTCCCTGGTTGTAACCAAGTAAAACTCGGTGCCTCTATCTTTCAGTTTATTCCTTTACTTTATTTATGCAAGTGTTATTTTAAAAGTTCGAGAAGGGTATTTGTTTTATTTTTATGCAGGGCTATTCAACCCCCCCCCCCTTTTAGCCTGCCCAACGATCCCAACACCATCTAGTTACTCACCTATGAAAACATAACCTTTAGAGGTCTCATGATATCTAATAAAGATATATTTCTTACCCCTAGGTCTCAGTTTTTCATACTTGTGAGAACTATCATAAATATAAGCAGTTGACCCCTGGGACTTAGATTACTCAAATCCAATTTTTTGCCTGTCCAATGTTCATATGGGATAGATGGAACTAACTTTGAAGACACTTTGTTAAGTATATAAGTCGTAGTTAATAATGCATCTCCCCAATAGGAGATCAGCAAATTAGCCTGTGCCATCATAGACCTAGCAATTTCAAGAAGAGTTCTATTTCATCTTTCAACTACCCCATTTTGTTGTGTAATTCCAGAGATTGTCAGTTGTCTAATAATTCCTCTATCATTACATATCAAACAAATATTCCCCTCCATGGTCAGTACATAAAGTCTTAACTTTACATTCCGTTTGACTCTCAACTTCATTCATATAACGAATAAAATAATCCAATACTTCAAGAGAAATCATCAATAAATGTAATGAAATAGGAAACTCCATGTCTAGCATTCATATTCATTGGACCACAAATATCCAAATGAATTAATTGCAATGATGATTCAGCTCTAATAGCCTTACAAGATGATTTACTAGTTGCTTTTCTAGTAAGACAATGCTCACATATAGACAAGTGAATCTTAGCTCGAGTGCCCAATAGGTCCTCTCTAGCCAACCGATTCATATGTTCATGTCCTATGTGTCCTAATTTAGCATGCCAAATCTCATCAGTTATATCTACATCACTAGTTAGAGCAATATTTGAAAAGCAACCCTCAATAGCACAATTAATATCTGGTTCTACATTAAGAACCATAAAACCATTTGATAAAAAAAAACCATATCCGATTGACACTGAGTCAATCTTAATTTCAACACTCTAGCTATAAAAATTAATACCCTAAGTCAAGAAGACATATAACGAAAATAAGATTTTATCAAATTTCAAGAGCATACAGGACATCATGTAGAAACAAAATACTACCACCACGAAGGTTGAGTTTCCAAGTGCTGACTCCTTTGACTTCAACTCTTACATTGTTTCCTACATAGATCCATTTGTTGCCAGCTGGCACCGGTCAGTACTCTACAAATGTAACTCACTCCCGAACTACATGGTTGATTGTTCCCAAATCTATAATTCACAAAGGATAAGAATCAACTAATAATACTGAACTAGCAATAAAATGCTTAAGAAAAGAAGACACACTTACATTGTTTCAATCTGGTCTTCTTTCCTTTCTTCTTGATTGGGCCTTGTCCCACAGTAACAACTTCTTTCTTCTTTCTTCTTTCCCTTCCCCTTCTTGAACCATTTCTTTTTCTTGGATCCAGATGATTCGACAGAACCAATAGCCACATAGGCTAGTCTTGAAATCCTTGCGGATTCAACTCTCTCCACCTCCAATTCTATATGGTGTGAGACGTTAATGAAAGTCTTAATACTCTCACTATGAGTTAGGGTCTACTTCATGGTCTCCCAAGAATCTGAAAAAAGAACAAATAACTTCTTGAATCTTTTGTTTATCGGTCAACTCATGACCAGCAGTTTTAAGCTCTTGAATTATGTTCGACATCTCCCTGAAGTGTTGAACTATTGAAAGATTCAGATGCTTCTTATAGCTATCAAACTTAATCGTCAGCTGTCGAAGTTCACTTAGACTTACTCCACTGTATTTCTCCTTAAGGGCTACCTAGATTGCATGATCCATAAGATATGACTCATATTCAAAAACCAGGTCATCTAGCATTTAACTAATCAATATCCCCTTAGCAGTGGAGTCTGTTTTCTTCCATGTCTTCTAGGCATCAAGGTCACGTCTGTGCTGTGTTGTAGAATTATCAGCTAGTTCTTCCATGAACTAATTTACAACCTCTAGAAGTTCTTGTTCCTCAAGAACTTATTGTATCTTAAGGTGACAGATTTTATAGTTATCCCCATATAATGTTTTCTCCTTTATTGAGTTCTACTATGATGTTTTTAGTTGCTATGATCTAACATAAATCAACACATTATTTAGTATTCAACATAATTCATATGCAGGTAATTTATGATTGACTCAATATTAATTTGAGTTGATTTACAAATCAAGTGATAACTATGTTTTCACTTATCATTCTTATGACCAATCAAATCAACATTGATCAATACTATTACACACATCCCAACTAATAAACTTAATCATTATTTTATCATGATTTCTTTAATTAAATGAACTAATCATTTAATTATTATACTCATAATGAACTAATCAAAGAGTATATTTCATTGCCCATATTATCATGCATAAAGTGAAGTAATCAGCATAGACAAAACATATGAATAAACATATCATTAACAAAAATATGCTACATATTATTAACAAATAACAAATTCACTTAACCTAAACAGACAAATACTATTCATACATAGCGACAGTAACAATAACAGAACTCTAACAAACTAGATAGACTAACACCACTCTCACTAGGACAGACACTAGTGCAGTGGCCAATATTATATCTTTCAACCTTGACTTATTTGGAGTGATCTCAGGTGGGACAGCTTTAGGGTTCTCCATCGAATCCTTAATCGGATCCATTTCTGGATCCTCTACACACTCTTCTGGATCCTCCTCTAATTTTTTTAATTCTAAATCCTCCTTAGATTAATCAGGATCCTCCCTGGATCCTCTTCTAATTCTTCAGGATCTTCCTCTGGAACTTATGGTGAAGTAGTTCTACACACAACTATGCATACAAGATTCTCCCTTCGGAGAGCCTCCATATCTGGTGTGCTACCACCTTTGGATTCTCCAGCAGTGAACTAATCAACTCCCAGATCATGTAATTATCCAGGATTGGAAACTCTTCTTGTTCAAGTTTCCAGGACTGATAATCATCTGTATCATCTATAAATTGAAATTAAATAAGTCAGTACAAAACCAACTAATCAGTACAAAACTAATTTAATTCAATTTATATAGGCATAGAACCAACATTATTAATCAAGAAAAATAAATCTTCTCAATTTTCAAGAGTCTAAATCGACTGACTTATTTGACCGGTCGATTGAGAATCCAGATCCTGAGCTCTGTCCAATGTCCTCATTAGAACTAATCTAATTGGACAGAGATCTTCTGTACCTATGTTTTATTGTTGTTTAATCTAAGTCCATTTAAAGTCAATCTCAGACTTATTGATCAAACTCTGGTCTATTTAATCAAATCAATACCTATTGGATTAAGTTCGACTCATTATAACAAATCTAATTCATTTGAACAAATCTGACCCAATAGAAGAAATATAGTCATTTGATCATTTTTGACCCAAGCCCAATTCATTCTGGTTGGGATCAAACAGGTTTGATTAAACCAACTAATGGTTTGTACCAGACCGAGGTTTAATTAAATTAAAATGGTCTGATTAAATCAACTAATGATTTAATCAAATCTAGGTCTGATTGAATTAATCTAGTCTAATTAAACTAACTAATAGTTTGAATTAGACATGAGTCTAATATAAATTAAATCAATTTAAATTAATTTGGTTTGAAATTAGATCGGTACGAGTAAAAAAAAATTCTTATTGTTCATTCACATGAACTGCTCTCACATTTTTTCTTTTTTTTTTAATTCCTCAAATAAAAAAAACTTATCCATGTAAAAAAAACATTATTTTTTTATATTAAATTCTTGCATGCGCTCAAAAAAAAACTTTTTTGAGAGCAGTTCAAGTGATGCACACCTGCTTCTTTTGACGAAACCATGCCCACGAGCACGCCAACGTCGTTTATAGCGTTGGCTGGCCATTTACGCCAATAGCTATCCTCCCGACTTGGTCGTCAGTATTTATGACCATTTCTACATAATAAACACGTGGTCGACAACAGTTGTCAGTTCTTTCCGGCATGGTTGGTAGCACGTAACACAGTCGTAGGCGTGCGATCCGATCGCTAGTTCTCGTAGCGATTGTTCGCAAGACATTTACCGACTCAGGAGGAAATTTCTGACACAAAGTCATGATTTGCAAGCGAACTAATATAGATTATCATGCATTTAGAACTAAATACGCTTTGATATCATTGTTGTTCTAAAGCATGAAAAATATAGAAATATGAAATCTGCAAAACTCATAGTAATCTCCCGTAGTAGATCTTGGTGTTCACTTGTCATCAGAAGAATGATCACCAACGAATTAGAAAGCTCTTCATGGTTCACAAACCAAATACCAAGTCTCGGATGTTCTTCTTCTCTGCAAGACACATAGTCTCTGCAGAATTCTGACAGCACTTCTATTGTGCTTCGATCTCATCTGCGTACACAACGCAACAACCTTTTCCTGATGTATGCACCACTCTCTCTCTTTTGCACCAATTGCCTTGCACGCTCTTTTATAGCGTAAGATGACTCTTCCTCTGCCTCCATTAATGGAGGAAGATGAAAGAGTTGGAAGATGAAGGGGAAGAGGCACCCTTTCACCTTCTTAACAGCAACACAATGTTCACAAAATTGACCTTCAAAAGACTAGGAACAGTTGCCTTTGGAAACAATAGCAAGCTAAAGGTAATTGGAATAGGTAACATTGAACTAGAATCTAATTTAATTATAAAAATTTCAAATTCAATTTACTCAATGTCAGTTAATTGTGCGATTTAGAGTAGAACATTAGGTTTACATCCACTGAATGTTTAATTAAACATATGAAAGACCCCACAATAAATTAAAAGGATTTAAGGATAAAAATATTTACACAATTAACCTAGATAGCTCCTCATTTAAGTGTCACTTGACACAAAAGGAGAAACCTGGTTATGGCAAAGAATACTATCCCACACTAACTTTAGAAACCTTACTAAACTAAATGACTTAGTTAGAGGACTACCAAAACTACCTAACTTAGACTCAAGAATTTGTAATGTTTGTCAACAAGGGAAACAAACCAAATCAACCCACAAACCAACTAATCAAACTCAAACCAATTCAACACTTGAATTATTATACTTAGATTTATTTAACTCACATGGAATAAAATCTATAAATGGAAATTTATATTGTCTAGTAATAATTAATGATTACTCAAGATTTACTTGGGTAAAATTTTTAAAAAATAAAGATGAAATGTTCAAAATATTTAGTGATATGTGTAAACAAATTGAAAATGAAAAAGACTTAAAAATCAAAAGAATTAGAAGTGATAACGGTGGAGAATTTAAAAATCATAGGTTTACTAAATTCTGCTTAGAAAATGGATACCATTTAGAATTTTCTTATCTTAACACACCTCAACAAAAAGGAATACTTGAAGGGAAAAATAGAACCCTCCAAGAAGCTACTAGGACAATGCTTAATGAATATCACCTACCAAAATATTTTTGGGCAGAAGCTGTTAGAACAACCTGTTATGTACAAAATAGAACAATAATAAATAAAAAAACATAATAAAATATCATTTGAAATCTAATATAATAAATTACCTATTATTAAATATTTTAAAGTGTTTGGATGTTTAGTATATATATTAAATACAAGAGAACGTTTAAGAAAATTTACATCAAAAGTTTAAAACAGAACTTTTGTAGGATACTCATTAAATAGTAGAGGGTACCGAGATTATAATAAAAGCACCCTAAGAATTGGAGAAACTACAAATGTAAAATTTGATGAGTCTAACCCTAAGGAAACTAACTCAAGTCAAACTCAACCACAACCAATTGACTTTATTAGAGCTAGTAATGATCTAGGAGGAGCAAGTGAAATAGACGAACATGAAATTGAACTAAATCAACCACAAGAAAATGAACAAACACAAACCGAATCTAGAAGAATAAGAGTCAGCTCAGATCACCTAATTAAACAAATAATAGGTGACCCAAAGCTAAGGGTTCAAACTAGATCATCATTTAGAAACCTAAGTAAAATATCCTTAATTTCTAAAGTTTAACCCAAAATAATAGAAGAATCCCCGCTTGCAGACTAGATTATTTCCATGTAGGAAGAACTAGCCCAATTTGAAAGAAACCAAGTCTGGGACTTAGTTCCTCTACCCAAGAAGAAAAAATTCATTGAGACTAAGTGGGTATTTAGGAATAACTTAAATGAAAAGGGGGAAATTATCATAAATAAAGCTAGGCTAGTAGATAAAGGTTTTAGTGACATAGAGGAACTTGACTATGATGAAACTTATGCCCTAGTAGCCAGACTTGAGTCCATTAGAATACTATTAAGCTATGCAGCTCATAAAGGGTTTAAGCTCTACCAAATGGACGTCAAATCAACCTTCTTAAATGGATTAATAAAAGAAGAAGTATATGTAGGTCAACCTCCTGGATTTGAAAACGTAGAACACCCTAATTATGTGTTCAAATTTAAAAAGGCTCTATACGGTCTAAAACAAGAACCTAGGGCTTTATATGAACAATTATCCACTCATCTGATTTCAAAAGAATTCAAACAAGGTTGAATTGATCCAACCTTATTTGTAAAAACTTTTAAATCTGATATTTTTGTCGCCCAAGTTTACGTCGATGACATAAGTTTTGGATCTACAAACTCAAACTTTCTACAAGAAGTTATAAACCTAATGGAATAAGAATTTAAAATGAGTTTAGTAGGTAAGTTAAGTTTCTTCTTAGTCTTACAAATTAAACAAACTAATGAAGGTAATTATGTCTATCAAGAAAAATATACAAAGGAACTATTTAGAAAATTTGGAATGGATAATTCTAAAGAAATAAAAACACCCATGGCAATAAATGAAAATATTGATCAGTAAACCTAAAGTATTATAGAAGTATCATAGGTAGTCTGTTATACCTAACTACAAGACGACCTGACATACTATTTACAGTTAGTATATGTGCTAGATATTAAACCTATGCTAAGGAATCTCATCTAAAAAATGTTAAAAGAATTTTGAGATATCTAAAAGGTACACAAAATATAGGAATGTGGTACCCTAGGACAACTAATTTTGACCTTTTATAATATTCTTACTCAGACTATGCTGGCTGTAAATTAGATAAAAAAAAGTACAAGTGGTGGATGTCAATTACTTGGACCATCACTTGTCAGATGGTTTAATATAAAATAATATTGTGTTACTTTATCTACAACTAAGGCAGAATATATAGCTATGGTGCATGTGTAGCATAATTATTATGGGTGATGCACGCATTACAAGACTCTAACTTAGAATATAAAAATAAAAAAAATCTTTATTGACAATATAAGTTCAATAAATTTAACCAAAAATTCAGTGCATTATTCAAGAACCAAACATATAGAAGTTAAACACCATTTTATAAGAGATCATGTAGCCAAAGGCAATATTGTACTTAACTATGTTGAGTCAAAATTGAATCTGGCGGACATATTTACTAAACCTTTATCAGAACTCAAATTTAGTAAATTAAGACAAAAATTAGGAATGTGAATGATACACTAGGACTTTTTATTATATATTTTAAATAATTTACAAATTCTAGGAAAATTCTTTACTTATGTTTTCTAAAATTCTCATTTCCCTAGTCTTTCAACACTTATTTTAGCTAGTCTAGATCAAACCCTTAGAAAGCATGATCCTATAGATCTAGGTAACGAACATCTCACAAATACACTAGGTCTATCTTGATTGTGTATTCAAAAACATAGAACGACGTGAGATGCGTAAGCCTATTACCTAAACTTCAAATGCTTACATCAGTGCATTACCATAAGTCTAGGAAAAAAAATACCAAAATTGTAATATCCCGATTCTGAGATTCTGGTTAAGTATGGCTTAAAAGGTTAGATGGTACTATTCATATCACCAAGGTGCACTTTCCTTTTCGGAAGCTCAAACTTAAGAACTCCAAAGTTAAGCTTGCTTGGCTTGGAGAAATCTAAGGATGGGTGACCTCCTAGGCAGTTTTCTAGGGTGCATGCGAGTGAGGACAAAGCACGCTAAAAGGATCTCTGGTGGTCTGTGGAGCTAGTCGTCAACATGATGGGCAATTATGGTGGCGTTCTTAGTTCGGTCTGGGTGGGGCCTGCCAGAATCTCAGAACCGGGGTATTACAAAAATTATAATGAATATTTTTAGGAATCTATTTTAGTCAAACACTAACTGGATACATTTACTTAATATGATTAACCAAGTGAACACTGCTATCTTCTGATAGTTAACAGTAACTAACGGCTATACATTTAAGGATAATTTTCAGATGCATATTATTTTTTTTAATAATATCAGGTTCAGAGAGAAAATATTTGAAAACCACTTTCAATTTTTTTTTATTAACAACTTACTTCTAAATTATATTCAAAACTATCTTATTCAAAATACCTTTCTTAAAATTACTTTGAAAGATGGTTTCAAAAACACTTGAAAGGTTTCAAAAGTTTTTTTTTTCAAAGATTATTTTCTCACTTTAAAAAATAACTTGTGTTTATTTTGAAGATACTTCCAAAACTATTTTTGCTTGGACAAATTCTTTGAAAAACATTTTCAAAAATATTTTAGATAATTTGCAAAACTTTTCAATAATAACCTTGAAATTTTCAAATTTTAAGTACTTTGCAACAAATTATCTTTTAAAAGCAAGTATTTTGAAATCCATCTTGACAAACAGTTTGTATATTTCTTGCAAAATTTATTTTTACAAATGTTTGTTTTGCAAAATGTTGAAAACCTTTTGAAAAGTCTAAACATTTTTGTCAAAATACTTTTTGAAAATTTTATTAACTCCTCCCTCCGATAGACCTGCAAATTTTTATAAGTACTTTGAAAGTTTTATACCTACTAAACTTTTTCATAATTTGCTCTATTTATCTGCTTTTTTTTTAAATTCCAAATGGGAGGGTAAGGGTTAAGTAAGAAAACGACAAACTAAAGCTTAAAAATCTTAACCCTAAAATGATCAAGAGAAAATAGAAATTAAAATTACTCAACTTTTATTCTCTTGAATCATGTTATTACTGTTTCATTTTAGCATATCTTTTCCTAACATTAACCTAGGTTGTCATTGTATCAAAAAAGGGAAGATTGTTGGTGCAATTTGCACTAACGTTCTAACTTAGGTTTTGATGAATGATAAGTGAGTTAAGTTAGGTGTCTTTGTGATCTAATGCATTTACCGAGTGTGCAAGGTTGACTACCTTGACAGGTCAAGAGGACTTGATACCAGGCAGGAAGTCCAATCAGGATGTGAGATTCCCGATTGGCAAAATCCAGATGTGGGATTCTAGCGGGAGGAAGTCTAGATGTAGGATTTTGGTAGGAGATCGGGATGTTTGATTCCCGGTTGACAAAGTCTAGATGTGAAATTTTGGCAGGAAGACCTGGTGGGTCAGATTGGATGTCGAGAAGGTAAGCCAAAACTTGGTAAGAGGAGGTAAGTCATTGGAGGAGAGTGACTAAGTGAGGGTGTGTCCCGGTTGAAAGGACAATAGGCGTCGGTTCAATTTAGGTTCATTTCAGAAACCTAAATTGAGATTCTGATTAGATCCTGGTATGGAAGACAGGGTCTAAGTCATAAGTTAATTATATTATTATTGTGCTAACTCTGTTTTATAGGTTAGATATTATTGGTTTGGACTAACCTAATTTGTAGAGCAAAAGGAGCAAAAAGGTCTAGGGTGAATAGTACACGAGATGCCTTCAAGGCTATGGAAGGTGCCTTCAAGGCTATGGAAGGTATCTTCCACACTCTTTATAAGGGTGTCTCGACCAAGAATTCTTCAATAACTTTCATACAAGTTTCTACACGTTTGATTGGAGTTCCAACTGCTCCGGCTTCCTGCTGCTGCACTACTACGACGCTGCTATGCCGATTGCCGCCGAGAAGCTGTCCAAATACCGACCTTGAGCTAACTGTCTACAAACATGTTTGGTAATAAAAGCTTAAAGTTATGTACTTAAGTTCTACAAACAGAAAGTGTAGCTTGTTTCACTCTTCTGATTCTTTTTGTACTCGATCCCCTTTTCTAGCTGTTCTGAAAGAGGTAATTAGTGGATTACCCATCAATAGATTCGCAGGGCTTGGGTCTTGGAGTAGGAGTCGTCGAAAGCTCTGAACCAAGTAAAACTAAACTTGTCCTTTTACTTGTTTTTTGTTTTTGTGTTTTTCCGCTGCGTATTCTTTGATTTCAAAATTGAAACAAAAGTTTTTCAAAACCACGTGATTCACCCCCTCTCTCACGTGTGTCTCGATCCAACAGTATGTTCCGGTGTCTTTAGCAAGAAATGCAGGTGGCCACTAGTCGATTACTGATAACGAGTCCATCACACTTGTAAATCAAATTAATAATTTATATTCAATGAACCCCTTAATTACACAATGATGTTGTAATAATGAGCCCAGGGTCGAATCTCTCGAGGAACTAACAGTAGGATGGTAATCTAGAGTTGTTTGTTATTCATACTTTTTTTTGGTTGAGGAGGGGGGGGGGGGGGGGTTAACATTAAAATGGCGGTTTGGATTGTGATTATAGACCTAACAAATTATAAGTGAAATAAGTAGGAAACTAATCTAATATTGAATGAAATCTAACTAAGTGTCAACAATTAATCCACAATGCATTGTCACTCTACGCTATGGATTTCACCATCAACACAAGTAATCTATGGTATGAAATAGCAAGATACATAAGAAATTTAACTAAACAACAACTTAAATATGTTCTAAGCTACAAAAACAGTAATTGAAATGAAGGGAACCAATCCAACTCGCAACTAACTACGCAAACTTCACACTCTTGCCGTCACACAAGAGGCCAGAGATGAAACTTCCCAACTCTGGTCATCGGAGAAGATGCACAAGTAACTTTTAAACTCTGGAATCAACACAAAGTTTACAATCTTCACCACAGAGAACTCTCCGATGATGAATGCAAGAATCGAATCAAATTTGGAAGCACAAGACTGGATTTGTCGATCTGAATTTCTACTACAAGGGGGGATCTGATGATGTGTGAAAGGGCGTTGGAATGAACTCAGTAACATAGGAGAAACACCTCCAAATGTTTCTGATGGGAAGTGAAATCATAGATTGGGGAAACGCCTCCAAATCTGTGGCGATGCAAAAATTCAGGCCAGTAGCAAATTTACCTTCGAAACCTCCCTCCAGCGAACTTCCAACTGGTTGAAATAGGCCTAGAAGCTGCATTGAAACTCCCTCTTTGCCGTCGACGCTTGAGAAGTTGATCGCAGGTTGAATCGTGAGCTGCGGGCGAAAAATCACGGATGAACAGTAGCCCGAGCTTCCTGACTTTGTGTCAACTAGTCATCATTTCTACTAAATATTCCAATTTCTTTTCATCTAGCTTCTTAAGATCCTTATCAATTCATCCTCCAAAAATTTCCAGGTTTCAGTAACTCTAGCTTGTCATAACTCATTTTCTAAAATTGAATGCTCCATTATCACTACTATTGCTTGCATTTAGCACTGTAGTATTAAGATCTTGAATTTAAAACCTTGCTGTTTAAAAATAGCATCACAAATTGGCATAAATAACTCTCACAAAAACAATTCTAATTTCAAAAATTTGAGCTGATTTCTTAGATCCCTTCCTTAAGCCTTCCTTATTTCAATTAAAATACTCAATAGGTTATTTCATATACTGTAGATTTGTTTAATGAAGAATTCTCTTTCAAATAATAGAACACCCTTCAGCCTTAAAATAATAAACTATTTCCTTGAAAATCAGAAACTCTTAATCTTGGACCATTGCACTTCCCAAAATTCCATCAGCACTCTTTTTTTTCCAAACAGCTTCAGCAATTTCATTTCATCTTGAATATTGAAAACTTAACTCAAATAATCCTCAAAACTTTCACCAAAGCTAATAATCCCTTTTTGTCATACTCATCAGAATAAATGAGTTTCCAGCCAGTAGGGTACTAATCCCAAGGCTCCAAAACACTAAATACTCTGTTTTATGATTGAGGAAGTAAACAAGGTTGATCTTGTTCAACCTCTGCATTCTACCTTAAAGAATCAGATTGGAGGATTGGTTCTCAGCTCTCAGTTTCAGCAATTTAGAAATCTCAACAATTCTGGTTCTGCAGAATTTAGCAGCTTCTGGAAGAATTGTTTCTTACTTTTAGCATTCATTACTTCAACTTATGTTTAAGACTTGAGCTCAAATCTCTTTTAGTTCACCACTTTCTTCATTGTAAAGAGCTTAAAGAATTTAAGTTGCCAAAGAATTTTAGAAATTCAAAAATTAGATTCAAAGTTCAATTTCTCAGCAGTAGCAGATTTAACTTGCTGGATTGAATTTCAACATTCAAGAGTTGAGGTACTTTCAGCTTAGACCATATCATTCCCACATTTCTTTAATGACATATGTCTCCTAATGCTTTTTGATGTGGTTAACTTCTAAATTTCTGTGCAGATAATTTGCATTTCAATTCTGATAAGAAAAACCTTTAACGGATGGTACAGCCGCTGTGCAGAGTTCAGGAGATTTCATTTCTTCACCTCAGTCTCAATCATAATTCTTATTCTACTTGATCTATATCTATACTGGTTCAGCATTTCAACACTTGCCATCCACAACTGATATAACAGGGCTTGAAAATAAAAGCATTAATATTCCCTAACAGCAGCCACAAAGTATCCCTTCAATAGTTTATAGTAAAGAACAATCTAAATGAATAGGACCAGCAATGATAATTGACCAATTCCTTTGTGTTTCCATTTACTTCCTCAACTAGCATCAACAATGTCATTATTACTTGTCAATTTCTAAACGCATTCCCAATACAGCAACTTTTCAATATTCATCACAGCAGAATTTAGAAATTTTATTTCAATTTCAACCCACTTTAAAGTAGCAATTGATTTCAATTATTTTTCTCTCACCTTAAATATTCCTCAATGAATTTTGTCCATATATTCTGAAATCATTCCCATTCTTATTGCGTCCGATTAACTTCTCCAATTGGCACCTATTCATCAAAAACTTCATTACTAAAAACTGAGCTAGACTTAAACAGAAAATAAGCTATGACAGTCTCTTACAAGTAGTTTTCAAAGTTATAGAATCTCCCAAGATTAGGCTATCATTTAGCAAGCAATCAACAAGAACTAAAATTCACTTATCTCAACTCAGAGTATCATTTTCACAGATTGGTATAACTCTTTCACAGTCCAAACTGCATTCCATAAATTTCAATAGATCCCTTTTATTAATACTCAATCCAATCTAGCTTGCCTTTAATTCTGCACATTCTGATTTAGGCTGATAGAGAGCTAGTTCAAATTCTGCACAGTGAAGAATTTCCAGCTTACTTCAGCTATGCCATTTCTGTGTTGTTCCCTTTTCATCCTCAACACTTACTTTTAAGATTGAGTACATCTATTCAAAAATCATGCCAAAGACTCCAAAAATGAAACTCATTTATGAAATTCTATTTTTTTTCAAATTCCAATTTCAGCCCTTGAAATTTAAGGCATTTTCTGATTTAGAGTATCAATATTAGATGTTTCATTTCAGATGTCATCTTTAGGATTCCAATTCAATGAAATTGTAAGAAATAAATAACTCAAAATGCTGTTCAGATTCTCAATCAACCTCAGTTGCATATCTGCTGAGCAAAAAAAAAAAAAAATCAGCATCTCTACATTCTGATTTCCATTCCAGAATCAGCTTCCCCAGAACCATAACTCATGCATCCTTCATAAATTGACAATCAGTTCGAGAGCATGTTCTCAAGAAGTTGCCAGCATGTAGATATTCATTGATATTCTCAAAAGGATTTAATCTTGGCACACGACATGTTTGATTTGATACATTCATTCCAGATTTCATTTCTACTTTCCATTTCTTCTTTCTTCCTTTTCTTTTCTTTCTTTCCAAAGTCAGATTTGTATTTGAATTACTGCAAATAAGCCATCAGTTCTTCCATGCTTTTGACCTATTGCTATTTGCATCTTTACTTGCTTGGAATTTAATCCATGTAACTCCCTTCCTAAACATGTCAGTTAGTATTTTCTTGTTCTGTCTTGACAATGGATAGTTCCAGAATTTAGTTTCTGAAATTTTCAGGATTTGGATCTCTATGAACTTGGGGGAAAAAACAAATGTCAAGTGAAGATCAAAAGCTCCACTTGGACTTCTTGCTGACTAGCAATCTGTGACCTAAAACTTGACACACAGCAATAAGGGATTGATGCATCAATCACAGCTTCCTCCAGCAGATTTCTGAATTTGGATTCCTAGCAATTTCTAGCCTAAGTCATAGAGAATTAGGCTCACTCACAAATACCATTTAGGATTGAATTGATGGAAGCTTGTATTCTAAATGTTGCTATTCAGAAATAGCATGTGGAGTTGGCACCAAGATTCAAACCCTTGTTCCTTCTTGCCAGTTAGGAATTTAGTTTCAGATTTAGCTGCTGGGAAAATTTTCAAGTTTTGAATCACGAAGGCTTGGAAAGAAGCATACACCAAATGCCACTAAGAGGTTGAATGCCTATTTTGGAATTTTTACTAATCATAATTAGGAACTCAACTTCCACTTCAGAGATTCCTGAAACTAAACAATTAGCAAGGGGAAGGAATAAAGTCAATAGCTCAGTTCAATCTTGATACATAGTTCTTGTATCACTGCCCTTGTCTCCATTTTTTTCATTTCAAATCTTAGATTATGCTCCAGAGTTCTTCTTGAATGGAGTAGTACTTCACCTATCCATTTGCCTTCATTCCTGTAGACTTAGCACCAGCCTTCATTGACTGTTTTCACTGTTTCCGGATTCACTGTTTTAGAATTTCAGCGTTTTAGTTTCCAGAGTTTAAAGAGTTTGAAGAGTTCATGGAAAGTCTGAAATATCCATTTGTTTCTACATCTTGTAAGACTTCTGGATTTTGGCACACCATTGATACAAAATTCTGCATTTCTGAATTTTCAGCTTCTACACCAATTCAATCTGTTTCCCAGTAATTATCAGTAACTTCTTCCATTTTTGCATTCTTCAACTTTAACTCATTCTGTTTATCCAATAGATCCCATAATCACTCAATGACATAAATTATCTGAGCTTCAGCAATGATCATATTTCATCATTTCTAAATCTTCCAGTACTAATCAGATTCAATCATGCTCACTTCCTAGTTGCTGATATAAACTACATTCTTCACTTTCTCTACTTCAATTTAAGTTCTTGAACCAGCCAAGCAATTTTAGAACCCTATAACAGTACCAATTTTCTGAATTCATTAGCATTAGCATTCCACATTTTGCTCTTGAATTACTGCTAAAAACAATGTTTCAGATTCAATCAGTTTCAGAAATTCATCTCTTTATTAGCATTCCATCAGTAACATTCCAAGATAACTGCACAATAGTAATGTTCAGATTTAGCAAGCCTACATCTTCTCTTCACTGTCCATAGAATTCTGCATTTTTGTTGTACCCAGATTTCAACAACCAGTCAAGTATTAATTTCTTGTCTCTCCCCTTGAGCTTCCCCTTGGCTTGAATGATGCTCCCAATTTTTGATACACCATTTGATACAAAATAGTTTCCAGCCTCCTAGCAGTGATCAAGTTCCATGTTTCTCCATAGATTACCAGCAATCTCCTTAGCATTCCATAATCTCTTAAAGAACTTACAGTTTCAACAGCAATGATAAGAATCAGCCTTGTTTCACTAGCATTCCATATCTATTAATGGCATATGCCATTAGCAAGTCAAATGAACAAACAACCTCTGAAATTACTGCTCACAGCAATGTGCAGGTTTACATTTCTACATTTCTTAAGTGCACATATTCATCTCTGCAAATCTTGACTTCTACAATGGCTACTCAAGGGCAATGTTCAATTTCCAAAATCATTTCAGTTCTTCACTTGGATTCCATTACTGCACAACAACAATGTCCAAATTCAGCCATGCTTTGTTTCTAAAAAATTCAGAACTTCATTCCTGCACCTCTTCATCCTGCATTTCAGTTTCAGATTTTTTATGGTTTCAAGGGATTCCCTTCAACTTCTAAACTCTCAATATGGATTACTGATAAACATATTTTCTAAAGGCTATAGCACAGCTCCTGGGCAGCAACACCAACAAAATGTTCAGATTTCAGCATTTTCAAAACCTTCACCCAACATATATCTCCTAGAGCTTTAAGTGTATCACCATAGTATCAAATTCCAAAATTCAAAGCTATTGGAGTTTGCACTTGACATGATCAAGCTCAGGTAATGGTTAAGTTTAGCACATAATATTAAGAGTCATTCCTTCACAACAGATTTTTCAGCATTTTTGTACAAGAAACACCTCACAAAACCAGCCCTTGCTCAACCATTTTCCAAAACTTGAACCATTCCTGGATTGTATAGAATTCAAACTCCATAGCCTCTATCATTAACCTCCATTGCACTCAAACTTAACTTTGAACATCCAAAATTCCGGCCATTAGAAAATGCATCCAAACATTCAAAAACACTACACACCTCCCCCACGCTTCAACTTTATCCATCTTGGCCAAAAGAAAATCATCATATAACATTCAAGGTATCCACATCCAAAGGTTCATAAATGAGAAAAAAATGGAATGATATGATGATCAACAAAAAGATTAGCAAGAAATTGTGTGGAAGAAAGAGAAACAAATAGATTCACCTTCATAACCATGATTCAATTATTGGTAATGTGGTTTTGAAAGAATCAAAGCAAGTTCTAGAGTACAATCACATAAGTGCATCATGCAAATAAGGCTTAATCCTCACTAGGTATTCAAATTATCATCTCAATTTATCAATCATGAATCCATTATTAAGTAGTAACTTCATGTAATCCAAGATTCCATTCATGATAATAAATTTCAAAACTCAACAATCAAAATTCACTAGCTTTCAAAATTCTCTAAGATGACATAGAGAAATGTAAGGGGTATATTTTATTTCCGAAAATCAAAAAGACTATTTACAAAACCAACAAGATTGCTAAAAAACCAACAAGATTACTGAAGTAAACTAAGAGATTATTCATGCATCAAAGTAAAGAGATGATATCTACAATGATAAACAAAAGGTGAAATGGAACAAACTGTTGGATCGAGAATTCGCAAGAGGCGGGGGGTGAATAGCGATTAAAAAAATTTAGCGAGAGTACACAGCGGAAAGAATAAACGAACAAAGCCAACACAAGTAATTTTTACTTGGTTCGGAGCCTTCGGCGACTCCTACTCCAAGGCCTGCACTAGTTGAGTGCTTTCGTTGGGCAATCCACTAACAATTCGAAAAGTATTACAATAGTTAAGTACAGAACTGCTTTTAAGAAAAAGAAATACTGACAATTAAAAAGAAAAAGAAAGACAGCACTTTGTCTGTCGCAGCGTCGTAGGAGCGTAGCACAACAAAGCAAGTGTTGGAGGATCTTCTTATGAGTTGTACTTTGCTCCAACCTTGACCCTCCTTATATAGGAGGTTTCGGGCGCCCGGATCCCTTCCAGGTGCCTGGAATGTGACGTAGCCCAGCCAATCAAGAAACTCCACATGCCGACGTGCGTTGGAGGATAAAACTTGCCTCCGGGCGCCCGGATCACTTCTGGGCGTCCGGACCCTTGTTTTCCAGCAATCTCTTTCCTGCAAGAAAACGTTAGTCCGAGGTAAATGTAATTATATATCCTGCAAAATAAAGTGTTAGCACAGTTTATAATCAAACAGAATAGTAATTAGATTCCGTCTCACCGAGACCGGAATCTAGTCAAGATCTCAACTTAGAGTTCCAAAATGATTCTAAGTTAGATCGGCGCCTAAGTTCCCTTCCCAGGAACGAGTCCTCACAGTCACTCCCCTCCAATGACTTACCTTCACTTACCTACCAGACGTCCGGTCAGCCCGTCGACCCTTCTAGACTTCGTGCCAGCTATCCGGTCAGCCCGTCGACCTATCTAGACTTCGTGCCAAATGTCCGGTCTGCCCTTCAACCCGTCTGGACTTCATGTTAGCTATCCGGTCGGCCCGTCGACCTAGCTGGGCTTTGCGTCAACTATCCGATCGGCCCGCCGACTTAGTTGGACTTCGTGCCGTCGACCTGTCTGGACTTCTCCTGCACACTTGGTCAAAGTGTTTAGAACACAAATGAAACTAACTTAACCTACTTTGTCATTCATCAAAACTTGAGTTAGTCCGTTAGTGCTAACCGCAGCAACAATCTCCCCCTTTTTGATGCAATGACAACCTGGTTAAGGTAGAGAAAAAATATACAAGTAAAACAAGTAATTTGGTTTTTAAGTTAGTCTTGATTTGGTATTTTGTTGTTTTAACTAACTTAACCACCTAACCCATCCCCCTTTGACATTCATCAAAAATAAACATAGAATAAATGATGATTATAAATGTAAAATACCGAAAATGGGTGAAGCACCATAAAGAAATTTTCCAAAATTTTTAGAAATTTTCTGGGAATTTTTCGGAGCTCGTATGGACGAGTTTACGGGGATGAAAACTGGGCCCCGGGAAAGCCTGTTTAGGCTACCCTGTTTTAGCGAGGAAATGTTTATTTTTCTAATTCCTTTTTTCCTTTTCTATTTTTTTTTTATTTCTCTCTTCTCACGCCGTTTCTTTCTTCTCCCTCCGTGCGCCGCTCTTCTATGATTTTAATCTACTTCCTCATACCTAGTCCACCTCCAATCAGATGATTTTATTCTAGTTGGTCGAGAAGTCCCTCTTCCTCTACTTAACTGGCCGTGAATTAGGTATGAGGTGGAGCTTGGGTTCAACCATTGCTGGGGCTACTCCTGTTATTTGCTTGGGAGACCAGGCGAAGACATCTCGGTTTCATGCTAAGCAGTCCACCATACTCCTTTGAGTCTTGGGTGGCAGATCGGCTACTATTTTTGTAATGCTTTCAGGCTGGTTGGGGTGTAGTTGTACTTTCTCCTATTGGATTGGTTCCTCGTCTAGAGGCAAAGGTTTCTCCTGGATGACATAGACCCCCCTTGGATTTTTTGGGACTTACGTGCTTCAGTTTTTACTATATCCACATAACACCTCTGCGTGATCAGCTGCTCTCCTCTTATTTCGTAGACCTGATCTTTTACTGGGAACTTTATTTTTTGATGAAAAGTAGAGACAACTGCCAAGAATTCATGCAAGGAGGCTTTTCCCAAGATGACATTGTAGGAGGATGGAGAATCCACCACTATGAAAATAGTCCTCCTAGTCCTCGTCAGGGGTTCGGTGCTTAGGGAGAAGGCTAGCTTGATCTGACCAATTGGTTGCACCTCGTTCCCTATGAACCAAGTATAGGGCAGTGGCCACGGGTTGGAGCTCGCTCACTTCGAGCTGTATGCTGTCAAATGAACTTTTAAACTACACGTTAACAGAGCTTCCAGTGTCAATAAAAACTATGGCCATGCGACTGTTTGCAATGATTGCTTTGCTGATGAGTGCATCATCGTGAGGGAGTTTAACCCCCTCCCAGTCTTGAGGGCCAAAGTTGATTTGGGGCCCTATTGCTCACTCCGAGGTGAAATCAAATGCATGGATCTCCAATCGGATTCCATGGGCCTTTCTAGCCCTAGTAGAATCCCTGTCAGTGGGCCTCCCAAGATCATGTCAATGTCTTAGCTGGCGGCGTTTCCCCAGTTCTTCTCTTCCCGGGTTTCCATTGGCTCTTTTCCACAATCAGCTAATCGACCGTCTTGCCCTTCCCTCCCTTGAGGCGGGTTGGCAGGGCGGCTAGAGGTGTTGGGGTTGACAGCTTGCTTCCTCAGGAGTTGAGGCCCTATTTTGGGCGGGGGCAAGCCTAGCTCAGCAGCTCGGCGAACGTCCCGAGCAAACTGGAAGCAATTTCCTATATCGTGGGTGTGAGACCGGTGGTAAGTGCAGTACCTAGGCTCCCACGGTGCAAGCTTGTTGACAGGGGCTCGAACAGTTTTGACCCGCTGCGCCACTCTAGCATCCTGATGGGTGGAAGATTCGACCGAGGGTCTTTGGAATAAGCTAGAGGTGGTGGTGGCCTTCGTTCGCGCTGGCTGGATGGAGTGGGCGCCCTCACTTCCTTCTTCCAGGCAGCCTGAGCTTCCTATACATTAACGTATTTAGCCACCTTTTCCAACAAGTCATCGAGGTCCTTCGCGAGCTTCCTAATGAGGGCTTGGAAGAAATCGCTGTCTAACAAGCCTTGAGAAAGAACGCTTATTAGTATTTCTAAAGTGGCGGAGGGGAAGTCCAGCACCACTTGGTTGAAGTGTTTGACATACGCTTGCAAGGACTCCTTGACTTCTTGCTTGAGCGCGAAAACACTATGGTTGGTTTTTGGATATCTCTCGCTACTGGCAAAATGGTGCAGAAATAGATCTGACTAGTAGTCTGTCGAACCATCTTTGTGTCGATCCTGAAAAAGCGGTTAGGAACACTCGACACCTTATTGCGTCGCTATGCTGGTGCAGCAAAGCGACATTTTGGAATTTTCGAAGGTGATCCTCGGGGTCGTTATTGCCTCCATACTCCACAATAGACAGGGGTCTAAAATCCTTGGGCAGCTTTTCATCTAGCACTTCCTAAGAGAAACGAAGGCTAGGTTGCTGAGGTGTCTGCCGAATGGCGGGGGCCTTTCCTCTCTTCGGGTCCCTTGGGGGCGAGTTCTCGGCTGAGGAAGCCTGATATCAATCCATCTTGGTACAACCTTCTTCAGGTGCTCGAAAAAATGCTTGGGGGAAGTCGCATGGCTGCTTCTTCTTGGACCTTCCATCTAACTCACAGGGCTCGGTCCTTGAGGCCACGGGCGTGCGACGCAAGTGAGGATTAGGGGTCTATTTTTCTGAGGTCGCTAGCACCTTGGCCTCCTTGAATAGCTCGTATTCCTCAAGTGTCATAGTCATGTTGATTCTGCCGGTATCCTCCATCTTCACGTCTCAGAACATGTGGAGAAAGTTCCCACAGACGACGTCAAATTTGATATTGTCTGGAAGATGAGTCGAACGGAGAGGTAGGTGACAACGGTAGAAACGTTGACTGAGAGAAGACTTTGGGAGCTGGGACTTGAAGATGTGTCGGGAGCCTCAGACCTTCACACTAGGTAGGGGAAGGACAGTCGCCAGGGGTACAACGGACCTGCACACACCACAGACAACTCACACGGGGGCGTTAGAGTGAGAATTAGGGAAGAGGTCCCTTGCGCAGACCCTTCGATGCTCAAGTTAGAAAGAGGCACAACGAAAAGCGTATAGAAATGTAGAACAGTAGTAGATGTGTGTGTGCGCGCAAACCTGGCCAAAGGAGAGGACCTCCATTTTATGTCGTCTCTCGTAACCTCTGCAATAATGAGGTGGTTAGAGATTATCTAGTGTCAGAGTGTGTCAGGTGATGTAGGATGTACAACGGTCTTCCATTGTGTGAAGGAAGGTTCCTCGGCATGCATGTGGCAGAGCATCGGAATATTCCTTGACAAATTGTCGTTAATTTCTGATAGGTTGTTGCAATTTTCTGGCAGTGCTGTCCCTTGAAGGTAATCCGACGGGCTTTGAAACTGACTGAGAGTGGACTGAAAGTCGTGTCCATGAGTGCTATGAGTACAGGAGATTCGGTCGATACTAGGACCGGCCGAGAGTAGATTAGGAGCCTTGCCCATGAGAAGTGACTATACTGGGGCCCGACCGGTACTACAACCGATCGAGAGTAGGATTGGGCCAGAATCTTGAAGGCGCGTGACCCATGCATGCTTATAACTCGCACTGGGGCGAGAGTCTAGGACCCGACCGACTGGCCATTGGGCTCATGACTTATAACTCAGCTTGGGGCGAGAGTTTGGGACCCAACCAGCTAGTTGTTGGGGGCATGAGTCATGCACGTTTATAACTCACACTGGGGCGAGAGTTTGAGACCCGACTGGCAAGTTGTTGAGTGCGTGAGCCATGCAGGCTTATAACTCGCCTTGGGCCAAGACTCTGGGACCCGATTGGTTGGTCGTTGGGCACATGAGCCATGCACACTTATAAATCTCCTAGGGGCAAGAGTCTTGGATCCAACCGGCTGATCGTTGGGTGCATGAGCCATGCACGCTTATAACTCATACTAGGGTGAGAGTCTAGGACTTGACCGGATTTAATAGTCGGGAGTAGAACGGGAACCTTGCCCCAGAGATACTAAGCCCTGTGTTCCTAACCGGCTACTTGCTGGCCGGAAATAGACTGGGACTCATGCCAATGAGATGTGGGGGCTAAGCCCTAGAATCTTGGCTGATACTGGACTTGACTAGGAATAGAGTGGGAGTCGTGCTTGCGAGACGTGAGGGGCTATGCCCCAGAATCCTGGCCGATAATAGAGCAAACCAGGAATAGAGTGGGAGTCGTGCCCATGAGACATTAGGGGCAAAGCCCCAGAATCCTGGCCAGTACCGGAACCGCCCGAGTTCCCAACCTTGGTTGTCACCTCTTTTTGACTTTTGACCGTCATGTCATCTTGACTCCTTACCCCCAACTATCCCTGAGGCCACCCATTATACGCCGTAATATATACCAACATTCAATTTGTTGTCTGAATCCTTAATTTTCAGTTTTTTTTCTTAAGTGCATCAAGATCTTAAATTATACAGGAAAAGGAGCCAAGAGATCACTTTCAAGGCACCCAACCTCCAGTAAACCGATATTACTAATTTTTCTTTGAGGAATGGGAATCGATACTGCTAATTATTGATACAGTTCCTGCATGACAGGCTACTACCTTGAGCTCCTATTCTTAATTCTTGTACTAGACATGAAACATCTAGTATAGGATTCTATTTGTTATAACTTTATCAGTTATTTCTCCACAAGAAAAATCAAAAGGTTTCAAATTTCACATATGATAAAGAAAACTATTTCTGAGGATCGGATATTTTAGCAAATGAAACTTCACCGTTAGTAGTCTACTTCAGTTCGCACAGAAACATATGCAAGCAAAAATAGTCCACCCTGGGTGAAATCTAAGACAGTGATAGCAAGCAGAAAAATAAAATGGAATTGAAATAATACCCCATTATGTCTGCCAGAGGAACCTCAGTATCCATCTCATTCAAATGCTCTCGTACTTTGGCAATGTATTTTCTCATATTTTCCTCTTCATTAGAACTAGTAACCAGTTTGTCAACTTCTTCAAAGAGCCTTAAACCAGTGAGCCAGAATGCGGGTGTTGTATATCTAGTGTGAAGAAGAGTAGCTATAACTCGGGAAACTGTAGAATACATATGCAGGGGAAAATCAACGACGGTGTGACTTACAACATATAATATGTTGAATTATTGATTATTCCGTCGAGGTTTATTATGATTAAAGATATCCTAGTAAATTTGACTATATCATGGTAGACCTTATTTGGACTGATGGATTTGGAACTTTCTCTAGTCTGAGAAGTTCATTTTGAAGGAAAACAAACATTATCCCTTCATTTCCTAATTGAGAAAATTGTGGTCCCCCTCCATTTGCTTCCCTCTACTATACTTTCATGCACTTGATCATGATTTCAAAACTCACTTTTCTATCAATTTCTTCTGCATGCAAGTTTGATGATTTCAATATCACTGACTTGTAAGTCTTCTATTGGTGAAATTAAAACAATTTAATGGAGTTAGAGGGTTTTAATTCTATTGTTTTAAATTTTAAAAAGGCTGTTGACATTTACTTGGGAGTTTAATAGAGATTTTAAAATTATTTGGGAAGCTTATTAGAGGTTTTAGGATATCTCAGTTGGTATTTTTTACAAAGAATCGGTCTTACTACTACTCTATAAAAGAATTAAGATACCTTGTACTCGAAGCATCTTTCAATTAATAATATTTTTCTCTATTGATAAGTTGATTTGTTTTTGGTATGACATCTGATGTGGAGATGGAGGGAAGCCTATTTGACACGAGGTCAACTGTTAGGTTAGAGGTCAAAGTCACGGCAGTCAACACCCGGATGTCAAATGGTCGAACGGAGGACAATTACAATGGTTGGTAGGGAGACAGGTCCGAGCTGACACCCACTTAGGCTCGGGATGATACGCAAGACAGCCGACATTCGATACGGAGTCGCAGGACGTCGTACGGGGTTTGGCCAGGGACGGAGCGGAGTCCCGACCGAGTGGCTGCTTGCTTAGCTAAGCAACGGGGGACTTGGTCATGGACAGAGCGGTGTCCCGGCCGAGCGGCTACCCCGCTCGGCCAAGCAACGGGACCACTGTAGTATCTCTCGACATCCTTTTGGGAGATAGTGCCACTAACACGAGGCATGGTCGACAGGCAAATTGTACGGCCGAACCTTCTACTGTCTCATCAGGGATATGCATGCTCTGTTAAGGTATGGTGTTGGTGATACTTTTCTGACAAGGCCCTCTCATGGGACACATGGAAAAGCATGCCCATGCCTCGGGAAGCACGCACGCTGCCCACCAGGGCTCTATATAAAGGGGTCCTTCACCGGCTGAGGTACGCATTACTATTGAATTTCACTGTTGCTACTGTTGCTCTGCTTCTCCACATTTTTCAGTGACTGACTTGAGCATCGGAGGGACAACGCTGGAGACCCCTTCCCTAGTTCAGCACTAACGTCGTTTGTTTTGCAGAGCGGAACAAAGTCCACGTCCGGTCAGCGAAGCCGCCACCTCCCAGCTTTCTAGCTTCACGCTTTCGAATAGGATCATTTTGGCGCCGTATGTGGGAATGCAACATGCATCCGAACGGGAAGATGGAAGACGTTGGACGATTCACAACAGTGACGCTAAAGCAAGAGGAGCTTAACATGTTAATACAAGCCCAAGCAGCGAAGATAGTGGAGCTATAGCAACAACAGGAGCTGGCCGAGCGCCAACAAGCAATGGCTGAATGCCAAGCGCTGGAGCTTACGACCTCAGCTGTAGGTCGCCCGGATGAGCAGCATGACCGAGCAGACCAAGCATCTGCTCAGGGTAATAGCAAGAAACAGGCCGACACGTATGGGGACGCGCCCAATGCGCCTATCCCCTTCCACCGAGAGCTATTCAGGACCCCATCAGAGGAAAGGGGCTGAGCGGACAAGAACCGAGGGTCTTCCTTAGACGACACACCCGTTCAGGATACAAGGAAAGGGAAGGCACCCAGAGAGGATGATTCACCCGAGCGGTCAATCGACAGTTTTCAGAGGGGATTTTGAACGACCCTCTGCCAAAACATTACACTCCACTGGCGATCGGAGAGTGCACCACTTGGCCAAATTTGATAATGCGGCCACACTCCATTAGTACATTGATGGAGTCAAATGTCAGATCTTCCTCACTACTCTCTCAGGATCGTCACAACACTGGTTCAAAAGATTGCTAGAAGGGTCAATCCACAGCTTCAAAGACTTCCAAACGACATTCCTTCACCACTTCGCCAGCAGCCGCCGCCACCAGAAGACGAGCGTGAACTTGTTCTCGCTTAAGCAAGGGCCCAGAGAGGAATTAAGGGCCTACATCCAGCGCTTCAATCAGGTGGCATGGACATCACGGCGGTCTCCTCAGACGTGTTGGTGAACGCCTTCACCCAGGGGCTCACCAAAGGAGAGTTCTTCTGGTTGCTCATTCGGAAGTTGCCAAGGGACTTCGGCCACCTACAAAAGAAGACCAATGAATACATCAATGTAGAAGAAGCCCAGGTGGTGAGGAAGAAGGAGACACTCGTTGAACCCGCATTAGCGTCTGAATGGCGACACCCGGGCAGCCATCAACCCCCCAAGGGGCCTCGGTTAGGAGCAGCCCCGCCACACGCGCCCAGGACACATGTCATGTAGCATGTGGCAGCCGCTCGTCCAAAGGTTTAAAGGGCAAGGTGTGGACGTTGATGTTCTGCTCCTTCCACCAGTCGGCGATGTACAACACCCGTGACTGCTACGACCTGGCAACTAGCAGGCAAGCCCCGCGGGGATATCACCGTCGAACCCCATCGCCTAATCGGCAACACAACCGTCGATCATCCGTACGAAGGGAAGAAGAAAGGACAACAGCCGAACCACGCCACCATCAGCCTTAGCATGGGAACAGTCCAAGTCCCACTTGAGTGCCTGCCGAGCGGAACAAGCATTTGGGTCGAGAGGAGGAAAATAGGAGCAACGTCACTCAGGGGGAGATAGGAATGATCGTCGGAGGGCCGACCGGCGGTGATTCCAACCAAGAGAGGAAGTCGCACACTCGGCGACTTGAAATTCATGCCATGGGTTGTAGCAAAAAGAGGTTCGAAAGACCCGAGATCAACTTCAGCCCCAGAGCTTTAGAGGGAGTGGAGATCCCTGATAATCATGATTTTGCTACATTATTTTGATTCATAATGCATGTTTTTGATGGTCTATTCATAGCTTAAAGTTATATTTACATTACATTTCATAATTGCATTTGATTTTGGACTTAATTGCAAATTGACTTATAATCATGGTATTTGATGCTAATATTTGATTTTTATTTTGTAGGCATCAAAAGGGTCATGGACCCGATCAGATCAGACCACACTTGGGTTCAAATCTAGGGCTAAACAAGATGATCAAGCTTCGAAGTGTTATGGGCCGTTCATCCAAATCAAGTAGATCTGAGTCATCCATTGAAGATCCGGCCCATCCAACCTAATGAGGAGTAGATCTTGTCCGTTGATGAAGATCCAGAAGCTTTGATCCAGATCTGAGATGTTCTAGCCGTTGATCAAGCATAGAAACAATATGGACCGTCCGATCAGATTTGAGGAGGTTTAAAAGCCGCGAGAAGCTACAGTGCATTCCCGAGCTCGGGCATCCTCGCGACATTGTGGCACTGTTCATCTTCATCCCGCAGCTCCCGTTCCACTTCCTTATCTGTGAGCGAGTCTTCTTCACCGGCGACGATCCTTGAGCTCCGGCGTTCATCGTCCAAGGTCATAGAGAGCAGCAGAGGGCGTTCCCTAGTCCGTGAAGTTGAGTTTCTGTTTCTTCTTCCTGCAATCCAGATTAGAGGGTGTTCCCCAGATCTGCGATTTTCGTTTGCCACCGGAGCTCGAAGGGCATTCCTAGAAGCTTCGGATTTCATTTCGTCTTGATTTCATCTGCTGCACTTGAGTGGATCTGATCAACCGATCGAGTGTGTGCAATTTTCAGAATTCAGCTCTATTTCTTCGTGCGTTGAGGATTCCAGCAGAACGGGAACTCGAAGGGCGTTCCCAGAGGCTATGAATATTCGGCTGGACTAGTTGGAAGCTCGAGATTCAAAGTTGACTGCCCAAGTGGCATTCCCAGTGGCATCTCTATTTTTACAACAAAGTGGAGAGTTTTGATTCCGGGTTTGGGTTGTGGAATGCTTAGGGTTTATGTTTTCTTTTGATTTGTTCTTGAATTAGCTCAGATCTAATGATCTGATTCATTTCTTCACCATTTCGTTTTGTTTGAATCTCTTTTGCAATTCCATTTCTGATTTCTTGTTTGCAACTTTGATTTTCTTTAGATTTCTGCAATTTGAACCATATTCAGCTACTAACTTAGTTTGCGATCTATTTCCTATTTTGAATTCCTTATTTCAGTTTATACCAGCTAGTGTTTAGTTTAGATTTTTGAATGTGTGATGAAACTCTTGCTTTACATTTCAGATTTTATTGAATGTGAACTATATTGAATGTTGAATGAATCACTTAACCTTCTCATTGTTTACCTCTATTAATATTCTTGATTGAGGTTGTGAATGGAAGTTTTGATAGTTGATGAATTAGTTTCAATAGTGCAGGAATGAGATGTGAATGAATTGTTTGATTTATGAGTGTGATTAGGAGTAGCATGTTATTTTGGTTAATGCAAGACTAAGTTTAGTTTCAGCCTTAATTGTTGAACTCTTATTTTAGTTATTGTATCTGAAGTTACTGTGGTTGTAGGTTGAAAATATAGCAATTGATTCATTTTACTCAATGGTACATTTAAATCCGAATTAGTTGTTGTAAGCTTGATGAGGTGGAGTTTAATCATGTTTAGATGAGAATGAACCTTCCTAGATCTTATTTTTGATTGTTCTAGTGCACTTGTGGAAATTAAATGTATTCAAGTTGAAATGAGATTTTGATTGGAACCAATTCTAGAATTCACACGCTATTTAGTTATCCTTGGAAAAATATGACTCGAGACTCCTTACTACAACACTTGTTTTAGTTTATGTGAGTTTCCAATCTTAATTAATTTGATGTGCCACGTGACATGCAAAAAGGTCATTACCAAATTTTGGCCTCGTTGCCGGGGAAATAACTAGTAGTGTGTGCTTATTTTAGAGTGTGCATTGATTGGTTTATTTTGTTAGCATCTTTATTGATTTGATTGCTATTCTTTTTGTATTATCATGTTGGCTTGTTCTTGAATTGTTAAGTGCTTAAATGTTTACATATTCATGTGTTTGAAACTTTATGTTCCTGAGTCTTCTGATTTTATTTGCTAGTTTTCAGTGTAAGAACAAGAAATTCTTTTTATCATGGATCCATATTATCAGCATTTTGGAGATTGGAGGGAGAGTTATTACTATCAGCCTCAGACTCAGTTCTATTAGCCTGAATATCAGTATGAGTTTGCACAAGTACAAATTGAAGAATCAATACGGAAATGCAATGAAGTTATGCAACAAATGAGTGAGTATCAAGAGCAACAATTCTCAAGGATACAGAATATACAGAGTTAGTTAGATCAAATTATATTATCCATCAATCAATTACAAGCACAGAACTCCAGTGAGGAGATGGATAGTAGAGATTCTGTCAGTCCTGACCCTACTTCCATTACTTCACAAGATTTATCAAGAATTATTTGTGATGATAATGTAGTTGTTAAAATTTCTGATTCTACTAATGTTGTTGCTTTAGATGTTGTGAATGATGCAGATACAGAGGTAGAAAATGATTTAAGTGTAGGGGAATGCTTACTGGAAGCATTACCTCAAGAATCATCAAAAATTGAGGATAAAAGTGTACGGACTTGTGCTACAGAGCCAAGCACCCAAGAATCACTACATGAAGTTGTATATTCAGCAGAATCAGAGCATGTGCCATTACTAGATGGAAAGGAGGTAACAATTATCACTTTAGGTACCTTTCAAGATGACAAGGTGAGTTTTTTTTGTGATTTTTCAGAAAATTTAATTGAGGTACCAATTATTAATTTTATTAGATGTGATTCATTCATTGATATATTTTCTACCCACACTAATGTTCTCCTATCTTTTTCTTATCCCATACGTGTGTGGGAGATGCGTTCCTTTATTGATTGTGAAGGAGAATACAAGCTCCCGAAGTGGATGCTTGAACTGAACCGCCTTCGATCTCCAGAAAAAGTTTTCAAAGGAAAAAGGATGAATAAGAAGAATTTAAGTGGAACCACAATTACTCCACTACCGGAGTGGATTCTTCTTCTAAACCTTCTTCAACCACTGGGAATTAAAGGGGAGTTGGTTCTAATTTAGCTTTCTTTTGCATTTTAATTCATGTTTTGTTAATAAATTCTTTTTGAGCGACTTTCTTTAGTTTCATACTTTACATTTGCATTTTGCTTCCACACTTTGCATTTTGTCTAGTATACATAGCATTTCAATTGGAATAAAAGTCTCCATGGAATTTTTCAAGTAATATTTTTAAGATGGTAAAGGCTTCTTAAATTTGATCATCAATTTTAGGCCATGTGACATGATTGGATGCTTTTCTTGCATGATATTGGTTAGCATGGGGGTGGATTCTATTTTGATCAATTGAGCTTGATTGCATAAAAATACCTAGAGAGGACCACTTTAAGCCTATACTTCATTATTTTCTTTTGTGTGGCATGCACTTACAACAATTGAAACTCTAGAACTTGCTTAGCTTCTTTTCAAAGTCACAATAGCATATGTGTGCATGGAGATGAAGGATATTTTTCATTCTTGTTCCCTTATAATTTCCAATTCCTTTCCCCATAATTTTCTTTAAACATTTTTATCTAGCATTCTAATTCTTGATCCTCTCTTCTTGACAATGTTTCTTTTGTTGAGAGTTTTGGATTAATTGCATGATGAGTTAGCTTGACTAGATGGACAAAGGTTTAAGTGTGGGGGAAGTGTACTCTATTGAAATCTTAAGGATTGAAGAGTTGCTAATGACGTTTTTCATCAAGGATTGCTGGAAGGAAAAGGAGTTACTGAATTTGTAGATTCTGTGATATGAATTGGCACATTGAATTAACTTTAATTTCAGAATTCTGCTTACGCATATTCTGAAATTTAAGCATCAAATCAGAACTTATGAATCAGTTTCATTTCTGTCTTAACATGTTCTTGAATTCAGAAATTCCAATTCAGTAAACATATAATTGAATGCATTGATAAGAGAGGAAGCTTAGTGGATTGTTGTGCCAATAATTGATACATTTAAGTGTGAGAAGAAGTATTGTGATCAGATTGGAATTCCGGAAACTGATGCTATGGTTAGCTTTTGGAGAGCTTTGGGAATCTGCAAAAATTGAAGTGAAGAGCTGAAAATTCTGTATCAGATTTGTATCAGAATTCAGAATGCAATGTCTAAATGAGGGAAGCTTAATTAAATTTTAAGAACGTGCTGGAAACAAATGGTATGCTTACTTTTCATGGCATATGCAAGATAAGAAAAGAAGAATTCAGAAACTCTACCTGGATTCTGAAACAAATGTTGGAAACAGAATTCAGAAACGAATGAAAACAAGTGTGCACAACTCTTTCATTATCAGCCCTTGAAACCCCTGGGAATGGATTGAAATTCTTGAATTACCAGCAACAATTCATGTTTATTTCCTTTCCATACTCTACAAACCTGCTGGACAGAATATTGATAGCATCAAATTGCTGGATTCTGAAGTTTCTGTAAGTTTTATAATTGATGTACTAAATCTAAAACAAGATGGAAATCAAGCTATCATTTGACTTAATGATTGAAAAGTTCTATGGGAATAAATTGTTCAAGCTTTAAGTGAGGAAGCAGTAACATCAGTTATGGATATTAAGTTACTAATCTGTAATTCAGTATTCTGTGAATTGCATAATTGAGCAATTCTGATAAGTTGAAAGCTGTGCAGTTTGGAATGAATGGAGTATCAAAAATTCAAAAATGACATCAAGGAAAGGAGAAGCTTAGATGAAGTTTTGTAACGGGAAGCAACAAATGGAATTTTTGGCATCATAAGCTTTTACCAAGATTCATTTCAACTATTGCAAAGATGGAATAGCAATTGAAGGTTGAATTTGGTTGAATGAGAAGAATAAAAGAAGATAGTGATGGTTGTTGGGTTGTGAAGTGATACTCAATTTAAGAAATGGAATTTCAGATATGAAAAGGAACAATGAAAACAAAAGGGAATGGTTGCTGAAATGACAGAAATTGACAGAAGTGCAGAAATTCAAGAAGTGCAGATTTTGTGGAATAATGTGGCAATTTTGTGCCAATTTGGGAAATGAATTGTAAAGAGCTGGAGTTGATGAAACTTAGAATTCTTTCAAGTATGCATTGATAGGGATCTTAAGAAGCAAGATTAAGAAGTATTGAGATTTGTGGTGGTTGAACAAAGCAAGTTGATACAAAGTCAAAACTCTCTAAAAGGATCCAGAATGTTGCTACTGTCCTTTGCACGAAACTTGTTTGGTTCTCCACCTATATAGCATGAACATATCCTTCGATGCTATCTGATATCAGATAAGATTCCAGAATTCAGCCAAGCGTTCTGAATTTGTTCTGTGAAGGTCTTTTCATCAGCATTGGCATTCTGTTTTCCGAATTCATATTTTGTTTCTGAATTTGCTTATTACCTGGAGATGCTGGACAGCTGAAATGATTTTATGTGTCTACCCAATTGTATCCAAGAGCAAACCAGAGTGATGAGCTCAAGTAAAGTCTTATTCTGTTAGGAACTGAAACTGTAACCAATTCTGCAGTTTGTCAAGTTGGTATCAAAATCTGTGGGCAGCCTTAACATCAAACTAAGCTATGGAATTCTATTTTTATTCTTGCAGTTGCTGCAATTGAAGAAGTTTTGAGAAGAAAATTGAATCCCTAGAAGCTGACCAACAACTGAATTATGGAAGCTGTTGAAGTTTGTAGCAGTGGACTTTTACAGCAGCAAGGAGATTGGAATTGATTTACAGAAATCAGGAATGAATTGGAAATCAATGGGGAAGTTAATAAAGATTCATGAGCTAATGAATTGGGAGAACAGTGAATGAAAGGTTGAGACAGTTGTGAAAGAACAAATAGTAAAATTTGAATTTTAAGCAGTGAAGACTTTGTACCAAATTCTGTTAAGTCTGAAAATTGGGGATGAATGAAGAGAGTAAACTTTCATGTAGAGTAAATGGAATGTTTTTCTAGGTTTGTAACTGAGAGAATTAAGCTCAAGATTGTGGAACAGTTATGAAAGAAGTCAACCAGCAAAACATAAAGTTTCAGAAACAAGATGTTGGAATCTGCTGGAAAACATCCTGCTGAATTAAACACTAAGATTTCAGAAAATCAGATTGTTTTCAAAATGAGGTTATTAAGGCAGATCAGAAGTTGGACAGAATAAGCAACAAACTGATACTTATTGCATAAGATGATTTCCGGAATCCAGAATCAAAACTGAATTTCTGCAAGATCTGATTCTGCAGAGATGAAACTGATGTATTTCTTTGACCAGTGGAGTTCCTTAGTGTGCTGTGGTATCTTGTTATGCTAAGCATTATGATTAATATGCTCAATTCTAGATGCTGATTATGATCAGTGATGGTTTCTGAAAACTGTAAATCTGTTCTGAAATAGTTTTCTGATTACTGAAATTGCAGCTAGCAGAATTAAAATTTTGAGCTGAAACTTTGCTGCTATCATTCAGTTTTAAAGAATACTTAAATAATACTAGTCATGAACAAAGAAAATAGAAGCAAGACAGAGTTTAAAACAAATCAAAAATTGGAAACTAAAGTGTTGATTGGATTGCTGAATTCAACAGCTAAACTGAATTTCAGAATTGTAACTGATCATGTGCAAGCTCGGATGAAAAGAATTTGTATAAAAAAAATATATCATTGAAGAACTGAAATGAAGAAGCTTGAGTTTAAAAGGAAGTTAGCAGCAACTTTGATGCAGGAATTGTAGGCATTGAAGAGTTCAGGAAGTGGAAGTTGAAGTTGATTTTCAGGAATCAGTAATGGAATCTGAAGTCAATGGTGAAGCTAATTGAGAAAATAAAGAGAATTAAAATAGAGATGAATAATGATGAGTGAAAAGAGAATGGTTCCGTTGCCGGGACAGAATGCAGAGAAACAAAAATAGGAATTGTAGGCTGCAACAGAATGCAGTACCAGAATAGATTTCTGATTTGAATTTGAAACTTGCAAGGTTGAATGGATTTTGATCAGGTAGTGTTTGGGAAAGGAGTTGACATGAAGATGTACACAGAAATAAGGAACTTGTAGAAAGCTATGAAATGAATTCCTGATATTCATTCTGTGAAGTTTTGAAACAATAGTACAAGAGTGTTGAATTAAGTTTCTTTCTTTACATCTATCCAGCTGAGAAACCCTGATACTGGATTCCTTAGTAGCAGAATACATAACCAGAATCTGTTTACAGAACTAGAAATTAGAGAAAAGGAAAAGAGAAGAAGAAAAGAACCAGCAGACTTAATGAAGGAAGTAATAAAAAGTGGTTGGAAGAGTGCCATGATGAATTTAAATCAGAAACCTGCAGATTTCTGATAAAAGAGAAAAACAGAACAAAAAAATGATGCTGCCATTGATGCATGCCCAGGTCTTGTTATAAGTTCTTAATTAGCAAATAAGCCAAGTAAAGTCATTTTTATCTCATTGATAAGTAATTTGGATGAATTAAATCTAGTTTCCGAATGCTGGAGATGCAGAAATACTTTAGCTTGAATCTGAAATTGTTATCAGAAATTCGTTATTTGGAAATTCTGAAACTCTTGCAAAACAAAGATTTTCTTAGTTATTTTTGTGCCAACGTTTATGGGGATCTATGATTTAGTTCTGGACTTTACATGAATTGCTGAAATAGAATTTTGTGAAGCTGATTTCTTTGTCCAAATTTCTGAAACCTTATCAGTTTTATTGGAGATCTGATAGGAGCTGTAATGTTCAGAAATGGAGAGTTTTCTGCTACATTGTGAGAAACTTGTACCTACAATACACCACAGAAACAGAGAAAGTAAAAAATCTGCAGAATGAAGACAAAAACAGTGATTTTAGGTGTATCAACTTGGTTTGGATGTTGTGTTTCATTGTCCAAGATGGACAATATATTAAGTGTGGGGGAGGGAACTCTTCTTCATAAGTTGATTTGAAATTATTTGAGTTTTCAAGAATGGAATTTAAGTGTAAAAACAGTGAAGAAAAAAAATTTGGCAAATCAAAAGTGTATCAAATGTGGAGATAGAGTATCAAGATTTTTGGATGGCCATCAAATTGAAGGGGAGGTTAGCTTGATACTTTGAATCAGTAACGACAAATGGTATTCATCTCTTTTCACATCAAAATGGTCAACTCATCAAGTATATTCCTCCAATACTCTCATCTTTTCAATTTTTCATTGAATTCTTTTCTTTTGCCAATTTCGTTCACTTTAATTGTTCTTTTTGATTCCATTTCAATTCTTCATGATTAAATTCCTTTTGATTCATGTATGCTATGTTTTATAGTGGTGGAGAATTAGAAAATAAGCAAGCTTATAGTAGTGAAATGTTGTGAGTGACATTGAGTGAGCTCCACTTATACATGCTTGAGTGTGAGAGATAGAATAGATGAATACCTTGTGAGATTGCAACTTGCTTAATTTTTCAATTGGATTGAAACTACCATACCTACTGATTATTGTTTGGATTGTATTTATGATTGTTTGTGATCTTTAGATGGCCTTAGTTAAATTCCTTTTACTATCTTCTAGGTATTGCTAGGGAATTTTTCGTGGAGAAGATTTTTAGTTTTCTTTACTTGCACGGGACGTCCAAGACTAAGTGTGGGGGATTTGATAACCATGATTTTGCTACATTATTTTGATTCATAATGCATGTTTTTGATGGCCTATTCATAGCTTAAACTACATTTACATTACATTTCATAATTGCATTTGATTTTGGACTTAATTGCAAATTGGCTTATAATTATGGTATTTGATGCTAATATTTGATTTTTATTTTGTAGGCATCAAAAGGGTCATGGACCCGATCATATCAAACCACACTTGGGTTCAAATCTAGGGCTAAACAAGATGATCAAGCTTCGGAGCGTTATGAGCCGTTCATTCGAATCAAGTAGATCTAAGTCATCCATTGAAGATCCGGTCCATCCAACCTAATGAGGAGTAGATCTTGTCCGTTGATGAAGATCCAGAAGCTTTGATCCAGATCTGAGATGTTCTAGCTGTTGATCAAGCATAGAAACAATCTGGACCGTCCGATCAGATTTGAGGAGGTTTAAAAGGCACGAGAAGCTACAGTGCATTCCTGAGCTTGGGCATCCTCGCGACATTGCGGCACTGTACATCTTCATCCCGCAGCTCCCGTTCCACTTCCTTATCTGTGAGCGAGTCTTCTTCACCGACGGCGATCCTTGAGCTCGGCGTTCATCGTCCGAGGTCATAGAGAGCAGCAGAGGGCGTTCCCCAGTCCGTGAAGTTGAGTTTCTGTTTCTTCTTCCTGCGATCCAGATTAGAGGGCGTTCCCCAGATCTGCAATTTTCGTTTGCCACCGGAGCTCGAAGGGCATTCCCAGAAGCTTCGGATTTCATTCCATCTTCATTTCATCTGCTACAATTGAGTGGATCTAATCAACCGATCGAGTGTGTGCAATTTTCAGAATTCAGCTCTATTTCTTCGTGCGTTGAGGATTCCAGCAGAATGGGAGCTCGAAGGGCGTTCCCAGAGGCTATGAACATTCGGCTGGACTAGTTGGAAGCTCGAGATTCAAAGTTGACTGCCCAAGTGGTGTTCCCAGTGGCATCTCTATTTTTACAGCAAAGTGGAGAGTTTTGATTCCGGGTTTGGGTTGTGGAATGCTTAGGGTTTATGTTTTCTTTTGATTTGTTCTTGAATTAGCTCAGATCTAATGATCTGATTCATTTCTTCACCATTTCGTTTTGTTTGAATCTCTTTTGCAATTCCATTTCTGATTTCTTGTTTGCAACTTTGATTTTCTTTAGATTTCTGCAATTTGAACCATATTCAGCTACTAACTTAGTTTGCGATCTATTTCCTATTTTGAATTCCTTATTTCAGTTTATACCAGCTAGTGTTTAGTTTAGATTTTTGAATGTGTGATGAAACTCTTGCTTTACATTTCAGATTTTAATGAATGTGAACTAGATTGAATGTTGAATGAATCACTTAACCTTCTCATTATTTACCTCTATTAATATTCTTGATTGAGGTTGTGAATGGAAGTTTTGATAGTTGATGAATTAGTTTCAATAGTGCATGAGATGTGAATGAATTGTTTGATTTATGAGTGTGATTAGGAGTAGCATGTTATTTTGGTTAATGCAAGACTAAGTTTAGTTTCAGCCTTAATTGTTGAACTCTTATTTTAGTTATTGTATCTGAAGTTACTGTGGTTGTAGATTGAAAATATAGCAATTGATTCATTTTACTCAATGGTGCATTTAAATCCGAATTAGTTGTTGTAAGCTTGATGAGGTGGAGTTTAATCATGTTTAGATGAGAATGAACCTTCCTAGATCTTATTTTTGATTGTTCTAGTGCACTTGTGGAAATTAAATGTATTCAAGTTGAAATGAGATTTTAATTGGAACCAATTCTAGAATTCACACGCTATTTAGTTATCCTTGGAAAAATATGATTCGAGACTCCTTACTACAACACTTGTTTTAGTTTATGTGAGTTTTCAAGCTTAATTAATTTGATGTGCCACATGACATGCAAACAGGCCATTACCAATCCCTCACGACGATGCACTGATCATCCAAGCGGTAATCGGCAATTATACTATTCATCAAACTTTTGTTGATACTGTAGGTCCGGGTAGGCCGGCTGGAGAGGATTGATTTGACTGAAATACAAAAATAATACCTTCTCGATCTTTTGACTCAAATTAGTAATACAATTAAAACAGAAATAACAACTTAAAGAAAATAAGTAAAAGACACCAGTATTTACTTGGCTACAATCTAGATGGTTGTTAATTCAAGGCAGTTGTAAGCTCACTAAGAATCTCTTTCACTGAAGATGGAGAACCCTTTTACACTCATTAATAGCTTAGAAAAGGCTAGGAAACTGAATATTGAAGTTGTTATGATATTTTCTAGCTTTAGGGGCCTTTTTATAGCTCCTGAAAATTCTATCCACAGGCAAAAGGCGCCTTCCATAGGGCTAAAAGGCGCCTCCAGTAAGGCAAAGGATAAAAATTTATCCTTTCCGCTAACGGCTAGATTTCCTAGTAGAAGGCGCCTTCCATAGCTGGTTGAAGACTCCTTCAGCCATTGAAGGCTCCTTTAGCCATTGAAGGCGCCTTCTGCCTGAAGGTCACGGAGGCGCCTTCAACTCCTGTTGAAGGCGCCTCTAGCAGCTCCATAGCTCTACTTTAGCTTTTCCGCTGCTCCGATCACTTGGGTAATTTCGGCCAACGGAATAGGGCTTATCCGAACCCAATTTCTAGCCTTCTCCTCGAGCAGACTTCCGCTCTGACTTCTCGTCCCTCGAACATCGTGTACATTCTTCTCATCCACCGGTGTACTCTTCCACGGTACCTCGTACCTCGGATGCACTGAGCCTGTCGGCTCTCTCCCGTGTCGTCCTTCTCGCTAGCCGAGTCTTCCGCTCGACTTCCTGTGCTCCTAAGCTCCTACACACTTAGACACAAAGATCAAACCAAAACAGGACCTAACCTAACTTGGTTGATCACACCAAAAATAACCTTGGGGTTTCAACAATTTCCTCCTTTTTTGATGTGAGCAACCCAAGTTAAGTTAGGATAAAACAATCATAAAGTAAAGATAATAAAATTACGATACCAAGTAAATAAAGTTGCAATTATGCAAAAATATTTTCAAAACTTTAAATTTGAACTACCTCCCCCTAGACTTAATCTTCCCTTCTCCCCCTTTGATTATATAAAAAAATTGGAGTACTCAATAAAATCTAAGGGTAAAAAAAATAAGTTTTAAATGAAACTTGCAATAAAAAAATTCTAAGTGAAATTTGCGGGTCAAGTTAAAATATTTTAATAAATGTTAAACCATTGACAAAAATTGAAAGCATTTAAATATTTCATGCTTATCAATTTATCAATTAAATATTCAATTCATAAATTGGCTTCCAAGCTGTGGCGAGGCACTAGGCCTTCTTGGTTATTAGATTATCAACCACTTCTAGACAAAACCTCTTAATGAATTCAAATATTTAATCTTCTATCTGAAAGCTCTAAGTCTAATTTCACTTTTAATTTATACAAGTTTTTGGAACCAATATAGGTTCCTTCCTACAAGGTTAATCAAGAATTTTGGGGGTACATAACTTTTAGGAATTTTTCTAATTTGACCCTTATGAAATCTAAGATACCAGTTCAGATTTCTATATTTCCTAGTATTTTCATTGAGTGAACATGCACGATTTTTTCAGATATTCTATCTCTATTTTCAATTTGTCATTTTCTATTTTCAGATTATCATATAAATCTAGCGGGCATGCTTTGGACAATTGTATTTTTAAATCTATGTTTTATTTTTCTAACTTGCAACAATATTTAGTTAATAATTTCATAAATTTAAACAATTTGTCAGGTGGGAGAGATCGTACCACACTTACCTTGTAGACCCCGACATCCATAGCTCCCCCTGAACTGCTGCTTTCTTCTGATGTAGCTCCTCCTTCATTGATGCTCTCGATACTCATTTCGGACGAGCTTGCTTCGTGTTCATCTTCTTGATGACTTGCCATCAACGCAAGTCTGACAAATGCTTCGATCTCTAATTTGGACGACGTTTCATCCCACATCGCCTTAAGGGTCTTGTGTTTGTTCGTTTGGATGAGCTTCTTGTCATTGTCTTTGTCTTTATCCTTCTTCTTCAATTTAGGGCAGTTGTCGTTTAAATGCCCTTCTTCATCGCAGTGGTAGCATCTGATTGTCCTTTTCTTTTTACCCTGCAGATGATTAGATTTTCTAGTTTTAAATAATTTCTTAAACTGTCTTACCATCATTACCGTTTCGTTGTCGTCGAGAGAAGATTCTAATTCTTGTTCGTTCATCTTTGCCTTGAGGGAAATGTTGTGCTTTGGCTCCATCTTTGGATCTACACATCTCATTTCGTGGACTTTAAATGTAGAAAATAATTCTTCTAAAGTGGTTGAATCTAAATCCTTAGATATGTAATAAGCATCTACCAATGATGCCCATTCAACATTTCTAAGGAATGCATTAAGCGTGTACCTTAGTGAATCTCGGTTACTTACCTTTTCTCCGAGATTCGTGAGTCCAGTGATGAACTCCTTAATCCTTGAATGAAGATGTGCAACTGTTTCGCCTTATTCCAGTTTGATATTACTGATATGGTTTCTGAGCAGGTCTCGTCTCAAGAGTTTCGCCTCTGAGGTTCCTTCATGTAGTTCTAGGAATTTCTCCCAGAGCTCCTTTGCAGACTCATAGGCTCCGATTCGATTGACTTCTTGTGGTGGTAGAACGCTTAGCAGATAGAACTCTGCTTTGCTGTTTGCCATGAAATCAGCCTGCTCCTTTTTGGTCCAGTGGTATTTATCTTTACATTCGGGTGATGCAAAACCAAACTTCATTTTTAAAAATAAATCAAAATAAGTCTTGAAAAATACCTCCATCTTCTTTTTCCAATTGGCGAAGTCCCCCTTAAACTTTGTGAGTGAATGCTTGATCCGGCCATCTCGTGTGCTTCATTCGGCGGTTAGTCCTCCTGAAACTGTTAGGCTCTGATACCACTTGTAGGTCCGGGTAGGCCGACTGGAGAGGGTTGAGTTGACTGAAACACAAAAATAATACCTTCTCAATCTTTCGACTCAGATTAGTAATGCAATTAAAACAAAAATAACAACTTAAAGAAAGTAAGTAAAAGGCACCAGTATTTTCTTGGTTACAACTTAGATGATTGTTAATCCAAGGCAATTGTAAGCTCAATAATAATCTCCTTCACTAAAGGCGGAGAAGCCTTTTACACTCGTTAATAGCTTAGAAAAGACTAAGAAACTGAATACTGGAGTTATTATGTTATTTTCTAGCTCTAGGGGTCTTTTTATAGCTCCTGGAAATTCTATCCGCAAGCTGAAGGCACCTTACATAGGGCTGGAAGGCGTCTCCAGCGAGGTAAAGGATAAAACTTTATCCTTTTCGCTAACGGCTAGATTGCCTGGTCGAAGGTGCCTTCCATAGCCATGGAAGGTGCCTTCCATGGCTGGTTGAAGGCGCCTTCAGCCATTGAAGGTGCCTTCTGCCTGAAGGTCGTGCGTGCGCCTTCAACTCCTGTTGAAGGCGCCTCTAGCAGCTCCATAACTCCACTTTAGCTCTTCTGCTGCTCTGATCGCCTGGGTGATTTTGGCCAATGGAATAGGACTCACCCGAATCCAATTTCTGGCCTTCTGCTCGAGTAGGCTTCCGCTCTGACTTCTGTCCCTTGAACGTCGCATACATTCTTCTCGTCCACCGGTGTACTCTTCCACGGCACCTCGTCCCTCAGACGCACTGAGCCTGTTGGCTCTCTCTCGTGCCGTCCTTGTCGCTAGCCGCGTCTTCCGCTCGACTTCCTGTGCTCCTAAGCTCCTACACACTTAGACACAGGGATTAAACCAAAACAGGACCTAACCTAACTTGGTTGATCACACCAAAAATAACCTTGGGGTTCCAACAGATACAAGGAGTTCGGTGAATATTATATTCAAGAAGGTGTTCAATCATATGCATATCGACCGAAGAGAGCTGCTGCCCATGACAACTCTATTCTACGGATTCACAAGCAATGAAGTGTTGCCGATCGGCCAAGTTCGCCTGGCTGTCTTACTCGAGGAAGAGCCGCAAAAGAGGATAAGGACCACCAACTTCATCGTGGACGATGCAGCGTTAGCCTACATTGTTATATTGGGCCGACCAGCCCTCAATGAGTTCCAGGCGGTCGAATCCACCTATTGTCAAAAGATCAAGTTCCTGGTGGACGACAAGGTGGGCGAGGTCAAAAGCGACTAGTTGGCCGCTAGGCGATGCTACGTCTAGATGGTCAAATCAGTAGCAAGGGCTGCTAAAAAAAAATCCGTGCTTGGGGGTGAACGCTATCACGGAGAAGCCTCCTACGCTGGTTTACGAAGAAAAGGAAGAGGTTCAGATCCACTCCAACAGGTCGGAGGCAACCACCTTCATAGCTGTCGATCTGGAAAGCGCGAAGAAGGCAGAGTTTGTTGCCTGCCTTAGACAAAATCATGATGTGTTTGCTTGGTCGACACATGAGCTTCCCAGTATCTCACCGAGTGTGGCTCAGCACGAGCTCCACATCCGATCGGACACTCGGCCAGTAAAGCAAAGGAAAAGGGACTCCAGTGCAGAGCAAAACTTGATCATCCGGGTGGAGATAAAGAAACTGCTGGAGGCTAGCCACATACAGGAAGTCCAATTCCCGAGCTAGCTCGCTAACGTCGTGTTGGTCTCCAAGCCAGACAACAAATGGTGGGTCTGCATCGACTTCTATGACTTGAATAAGGCATGCCCAAAGGATTTCTATCTGCTACCCCAGATAGGCCAAATAGTGGACTCTACGGCGGGCTACGAGTTGATCTACATGCTCAACACGTTTCAGGGCTACCACCAAGTGTCGCTCGCTAGAGAAGATCAAGAAAAGGTCAGTTTTATCACGACTGAAGGAATGTTCTATTACAACGTCATGTCGTTCGGACTAAAAAATGTCAGTCCCACCTATCAGAGGCTCATGAACAAGGTATTTCAGTGGTAGATCGGTCGTAACGTGGAGGTATATGTCGACAACATATTAATAAAGTCACTCTGAGCTGCTGATCTATATGCAGATATTGAAGAAACATGCAAACCCTAAGGGCATTCAGGAAAAAGCTTAACCTGAGCAAATGTATGTTTGGTGTGAAAAGTGGATGCTTCCTTGGATACATCGTTGCTGAACGGGGCATCGAGGCGAACCCGAGCAAAGTGAAAGCACTACAAGACATGCCTCCGCCTGGCAGCTTGAAGGAGGCCCAGCAGCTGACTGGATAGATCACCGCGCTATCCAGATTCATCTCCAAGTCATTCGACTGAAGTCTTTCATTCTTTAAGGTGTTGCACCAAGCTACAAAGTTTCAATGGGACGCTGAGTACGACTGTGCGCTGAAAGAGCTCAAGGAGTACCTTAACTCCTTGCCTGTGTTAGCTAAGCCGAGCGCTGGTGAGTTGCTCTAGATTTACCTATCATCCACCGATTATACGGTTGGCTCGACATTAGTTAGGAAGAACAGCCACGAATAGCAGCCAGTGTATTTTTTGAGTCATATATTGAAAGATGCAGAGTCCCACTACACGTGTCTTGAAAAGTTGACTTATACATTAGTGTTAGCTGCTCAGAGACTACACTCGTACTTCCTGGCTCACCTGATCATCATATGACCAACAGTTCTCTAGGAAGAGTCCTACTGAATCCGGAGGTGTATGGGTGATTAATCAAGTGGATGACTGAGCTAAGTGAATTCGACATACAATTTCAGCCCTGAACGGTGATCAAAGCTCAGACCTTGGCTGATTTCATCACAGAGGTTCAAAACACCGAGCTGGAAGTAAATTCGTGAATATATATCGACGGTTCATCCACTCGGCAAGGTAGTAGGATCGACATATTATTAATTTCACCATGAGAGGACCGGATGTAAATTTCTATTTATCTGGATTATCGAGCCACCAATAACGAAGCTGAATATGAAGCATTGATAGCCGGTTTACAGGCAGTGTGACATGTCAGAGCCATAAAAGTCCTTATTCACTTGGGCTCTCAGTTGGCCGCTCAGCAGCTGTCAGGGACGTTCAAGATAAGTAGCGCCGGCTAAAGCTATACGCAGAAACCTTTGAGAAGCTAAGAGCAAATTTCCAAGAAGTCATTATACAGAAAATCCCCCGATCTGTTAACCAACAAGCAGACGAAATGGCTAAATTAGCTAGTTCATTATCCCTGGTCGTGATAAGCCAACTGATTGAACAGGTCTCACTAGTGGCGTATAACGACCGAATGGAGGGAATTTCCTTCCCAAACGACTGGAGAATGCCATTGATCAAATTCCTCCTTTCTGGGAGCACTTTGTCCGATCAGGAAGCAACTCGCCTATTGAAGAAGAGAGCCGAACGATTTACGTTGATCAAGGACCAGCTTTACAAGCGATCTTTCTCGAGGCCATTGCTTAAGTGTGTTGGGTCGGAAGACGTAGAGTACGTCCTCCAAGAAGTGCACCAAGGTTCCTGCAGAAGCCATCCCGACGGTCGTTCGGTAGCTTGGAAGATTCTCCTAGTCGGATACTTTTGGCCCACTTTCCAAGAGGATGCTGCTTGGACGGTAGCCACATGTCTATCCTGCTAGAAGTATCACAATTGTTGGTTGCTACACCTGGATACCGTTTTGTTCCCCTGTACAAAAATTTTGTACAAGCACAAAACTTCCCTAGCTACCCATGTGCTCTACTAAAGGTCAACTTGGATCGCAAACGATGCTTAACATTATTAATCCAAGTTGTCCTTCAGAAGTTAAATTTGGATTGCAAATAGAACTTAATATTATTAATCCAAATTCAACCGATGTGATCTTCATAAGTTAAATCATATTACAGAAATTAACTAAACATCTTTTTCAAAGATTGACTTCCAGGACAAACGTGGCGAGGCACTAGGCCTTCTTGGGCATGGGATCATCCACCACTGCCTTGACAAAGCCTTTCAAAGAAATTGGATGTTTAACTTCTTACAGTAAACTAGGTTTAACTACATAGACCTCAATAGAAGCACAAGATCGAAACACGAAATCAAAACACAAAACGATAACATAAAATCGATCGCCTAAATCGCTAACCTCTTGTGTTTGGTATTTCAAGATCTAAACAAAAGATGAACTAGTTATGATGCGGAAACAAATAACTAGTTATACCTTTTGTAGCTTATAGACCTCCTGATCTTCTGTCGTATTCCTCTTCTTCTCTTGGACGTCGTGTGGGTGACAATCTACCAAGATGAAAATTCACCCAAGCCTTCTCTTCTTGCTTTCAAGGTTCGGCCACCACCACTAAGCTCCAAGGGATGCTAGGAAACAATGCCTCCTTTCTCTACTTCTTCTCCAAGCTATATCCGACCACCAATATCTCCTCTAGAGTTGATGCCGCTGGCCACCAAGGAAGAAGAAAAGGAGAAGAGCAAGGAATAAGGGCCGGCCACACCAAGGAAGAGAGGAGAGGAATAAGAGATGTGTTGTATCTCATGAATTCACCCCTGCCTCTCTTTTATATTCCTTGGTCAATCTAAAAAAGGAAATTTTAATAACAATTAAAATCTCTTCTCTTTTAAATTTCCTATTGTGATGACTACAAAAGGGAAATTTTAAAACAAAATTTCTTTTGTTCCTTCACATGGTCGGCCACCCATAATTCCTCAAATAAGGAAAGTTTTAAACATAAAATTAAAACTTTCTTATTTGTTTCCAACAAGAAAAATTTTTAATAAAAAATTTCTCTTTTAAGTCCCTTCATGGTTGAATAGCTATAAAAGGAAAATTTTAAGAAATTAAAATCTCTCTTTTAAAAACATGTGGATGGTTACAAAAAGGAAAGTTTAAAAAAAAATTAAAATCTCTCTTTCAAAAGATTTTAAAATATTTATAACTCTCTTTTAAAACTATGACTTCCACAAAAGGAAAGATTTTAAAAATTAAAACCCCCTTTTAATTTTAATGTGGCCGACCTCCTTACTTAGGCTCCAAGCTAGGCCGGCCACAACATTGCTCCCATCTTGATTTGGTTTGGCCAGCCCTAGCTTGGGCTCCAAGATTGGCTTGGCCGACCACATCTAGATGGGTAAGAAGTTGGGCTTTAAGTGGATATAAAGCTTTATAAATAAGAGGCTACAACAGGGACCGAGAGAAGGAATTAGTTTTGGTCTCTCGATGAGCTTAAGCTTCCCGTGTGTGCCCTGAACACCCAACTCAAGTTCATCAATAATAACTCATACCACTAAAGAGTTATTATTGCACTACCGCACCAATCCCATATTACTATATGGGCTCCTTCTTATCATGAGTGCGCTAATCTCCCTGTGTTTAAGATATCAAATGTTCATTAATTAAATGAGTTACTGACAACTCACTTAATTAATATCTAACTCCAAGAGTAGTACCACTTAACCTTATTATCATGTCGAACTAAGTCCACCTTCAGGGTTTACATGACAATCCTTATGAGCTCCTCTTGGGGGCATCATCAACCTAGATCACTAGGACACAGTTTCCTTTTATAATCAACAACACACCATATAAATAATATTATTTCCCAACTTATCGGGTCTATTGATTTAACGAACTAAATCTCACCCATTGATAAATTAAAGAAATAAATACTAAGTATATGTGCTTGTTATTATATCGGGATTAAGAGTACACACATCCATAATAACTGAGGCTTTGTCCTTTTATGTAGTCAGTATAAAAAGAAACAACCTCAAATGGTCCTACTCAATATACTCATAGTGTACTAGTGTAATTCTATAGTCAAGATAAACTAGTACTAAATTACACTACGACCGTTCCAATGGTTTGTCCCTATCCATCTTGGTCGCGAGCTACTATTTATAATTTATAAGGCACTGATAACATGATCTTTTGTGTGACACCATATACCATATCATTTACAATATAAATTAATCGAACAACTACATTTAGCATATAAATGTAGATATTTGACCAATGTGATTCTTATTTCTATAAAAAAGTTAGGCTTTTAGTACATCCTAACAGTTAGGTTCCCCAACATTGCCATGATAATATTTAGCAGTTACTCCTTCGAAAATCTCCTCAATCTTTGTGAACTCTCACCACACGAGAGCCCCTAAATCTCCTCAATTAGCTCCTCTCCCATTCAGGATGTCCATAGCCTACACACTTAGTCGTCATCCAAAGACCTCTCCAATCCTCTACCTTGAGAACAATGCCTCTGACTAAGCATCACCTTATTAATTAGAACCAAATTTAAAATTCGGATATCATATTTCTACCCTCCTATGTGTAACAAATTTTTTTTAAAAAAATATTTTATAATTTAACAATTAAATTAAAGGAGTGTTAGTATATATTTCTCAAATAAACATAAACATGATCTTTATCTAAGTATGTATTACAATCTAACCATTCAAGTAAATCCTTAAAACATAGCAAAGATAAACTATTAAGTAAAATAATTCATCTAATGTCAATTTAATCATTTTATTTAGATATACAAAAATATTTAATTCCAACATACTAAATCATTTAAGCATAACCTAAATAAACTATTAACATAAGCATCAATAAACATAAGTAAAACATAGCTCCCAAACAACTTTTATTTGGGGATGACTCTAATTATTCTGAGTTTAACGAAATAGCTCTTCAATGTTTTGTACTTGTGCTTCCTCCATCTATTCTTGTTTACAATTGGAGTTCTCTTTCTAACACTTGATTGCACTAGAAATCAAATGTCGTTTTCATTGAGATGATTGAAAATATCTTTCTAGAAGATGAGGAAGCCAAATTACCCCTACACAAGCAGTTGCCAAATAACTCTCAACAAGGGGCTTCACCTTCCAAAATCTACAAGAAGGTAAGCGGCAACAATTCTTCTCGGAGAAGGAAAAATAAATGACAAGGATTTGGTTCTCTCTTGATAAAAGAAAGGAAAGAAGATCTCTATCTTTTCCCTTTGAGAGGGGGTGACAACTTGGAGGAGAGGGACTACCGAAATTCTCCAAGAATGGTTGATGATTTTCCTTTCAAAATTTTCCCAAAGAAAAGATTGGAATGGTGGCTGCTAAAACTCCAAGAAACATGAAGAGGGCTATCGAAATTTTTCTCCAAAGAAGATTCAGAGGTGAAGTGGCTGCTCAACTCCCCAAGGAAGATCGAAAAGGGTTGTGTTGGGGAGTCAGTCAAAGTCCCACATTGGAAAGATTTAGAAAATATCATGAGTTTAAAATGATGTAAGATATCTCCATTGACATGAAACTTTTTGGATAGAGTCCAAGAGTAAAGCCATGAGGGTTTAAGCCCAAAGTGGACAATATCATATTATCAGACCCCAATGGGGTGACCTTAAATGAAATTGAGGAGAGGCTCGGAGCAGGTCAAGGTGACCGAATGCTCGTGGGAAGGCCCGGAGTAGGCCTAAACCATGAGAGTAATTTGTTAGTTAGAGCCCTAGAGCCAATCATTTGATGATTATATTATGGACTTGTTGTATCATATTCTTATATAAATAAAGGCATTTGTTTTGGTTATTATACTTACTTGTATTGGTGCCAAATAAACTAAGTATAATAGCGTCCTTGAGTAGAAGGTTCTTGTTGGGACCCAAAAGTAGCTAGAGGGGGGGGGGGGGGGTGAATAGCTCGTCGCGCTTCGCTCGTTGCTCGGCGTTGCTTGTCTCTTCAAAGATGTGCAGCGGAAATACAAAGAAACAATCACACAACGCTAACACGGTTGGTTTACTTGGTATCCACCTCACAAGAGGTGACTAGTCCAAGGATCCACACCAACGCACACACCCTCCACTAATGAAACTCTCCTTTATGGTAACTACCAAGGGCGGAGAAGCCCTACAAGACTCTCAATACAAGAAGAAGAAAGGGTAGTAAAGAAATACAAGCTTACAAGCTTACAATGAAAGCACAAACCCTAACCCTAGTTTCTTCTTCTTGCTTTGATCCGCCTCTTGACTTGGAAGAGCCTCCAAGAACCTTCAAGAACTGGCGATCTTGAGCTTGAGAGTGCTGTGGAGGAGCTGGCGAGAGATCTGGAGTGAATCGGTGAAGAGATCCAGCAGGTTTGGATTGATCCGTGGATTGATCCAGCAGGTTTGGATTGATCCGTGGATCGATCCAGCAGATCTGGATCGATCCGTGGATCGATCCGTGGATCGATCCAGAAGATCTGGATCGATCGGCCGATCGATCCGGTGAGTCCCCGCGAACAGAACCCCTCTGGATCGATCGGTGGATCGATCCAGAGGTCCCAATCGATCAGTGGATCGATTGGGACGCTGCTGCTTCACGCGATAAGCGCTGGATCGATCCGTGGATCGATCCAGAAGTTTTTCCAGAGCACAGAGGCGCTCTGGATCGATCCGTGGATCGATCCAAAGCCTCCCCAATCGATTGGGAGCAATCCAATCGATTGGGATTCGACCGTTGGCGTCGTTTATAGCTGTTGGCGTGCGGTTCCTTCAGCATAACTTCACCGATTCATTCCAGAATCATCACAGCTCCTCCCCAGCACTCTCTAAGCTCCTCACCGCCAGTTCTTGAAGGTTCTTGGAGGTTCATCCAAGTCAAGAGGCGAGTTGCAACGAGAAGAAGAAGAAGCTAGGGTTTTTACTGCATCTCTTGTAAGCTTTCGCTTATTCTTTACTACCCTTTCTTCTACTTGTATTGAGAGTCTTGTAGGGCTTCTCCGCCTTCGGTAGTTACCGAAAAGGAGTGTTTATTAGTGGAGGTGTGTGTGTGTGCGTGGATCCTTGGATTAGTCACCTCTTGTGAGGTGGATACCAAGTAAAATCCTATTGTTAGCATTGTTGTAGTTTGTTTCTTTGTATTCCGCTGCGCATCACTTTGAAGAAACAAGCAACGAAGCACGACGAGCACACGCGAAGCTATTCACCCCCCTCTAGCTACTTTTCGGTCCCAACAAGTGGTATCAGAGCAAGGTTGCTCTTCACCGGAATCACCACCGGAAGGGGCAAACATAACAAGCAAAGCTAGAGGGTGAAGAAGTTTGAGCAAATTCATCCAAGTCAAAGAATTCAAGAAGCTTAACTTCAAGATGCAATTCCAAGATGGACTTGGATTTGATACAAGGGTGGCTCCACCATACACATCCACAAGCTTCGATTCTTGGAGATCAAGAATTGAAAATTTCTTGATGATGGAGATAGAGCAATGGTTTGCTCTAATGGAAGGTTTTAAGGATCCAAGGAATTCAAAGGGCAAAGTTCTCAAAAGGAGCAAATGGAGCCAAGAACAAATCCAAAGATGTGAGGCCAATGACAAAGTGACCAAGCTTTTGGTCAATCTATTGCCGAGCAACATCTTGGAGAAAATTGGAGAAGTTGAAGATGCCAAAGAGCTATGGAGCAAATTGGAAAAGGCTCATGAGATCCCCTCCACTGTACCTAACCAAGAAGAATTCAAAGAGGGTGACTCATTGGAGCAAGATCAAGAGGAGGACTCCGAATTTGAGAGATGCTCAACTTCCGAAGAAGAGGAAATTCAAGAAGCTTCATTCTCAAGGGAGTGTAATCAAAAGAGCAAGGAAGGAGCATATTCCTTGTTTCATGTACAAGAGGATGAAGAAGAAGGTGAAGCCTCCACCACTAGGATTGAGGGGGAGCAACTCTTGGTGACGCCGGATCAAGAAGAAGGAGAATCCTCCACATCCGGGTCAAGAGAAGAAGAGGATGAAGAAGCTTCCACCTCCACAAGTCAAGATAAATCAATTGGAGGGAAATCGATTTCGGATCAAGAGGAAGCCTCTACATTCATATCAAATGGAGGAGCAAGTGCCACCCCTACACAAGAAGGTATAAATAGTTCAATTAATAATAAGAATCATATTATATGTTTTGAATGTAGGGAACATGGGCACTACAAAAGCAAGTGCCCTAAATTGGCCAAGAAAAAGGGCCAAGTGACACCTAAGGGCAAGGAGAAGCCAAAGGAGACCATCCCCGGAACAAAGAAGAGCAAGGAGCACATTGTGTGCTTCTCTTGCAATCAAAAGGAGCATTACCGGAGTCAATGCCCTAAGGGGAAGAAGATGGTCAAGGCTCAAGGAGGAAGCTCAAGTCAAGGGGGAGCCTCTAAGGTAAAAAGGAAGGTAACTTTTATTGAGCCTACCCCTTTACATTATGGTAAAAAGCATGCTAGTTCTAACTTATATCATTTTAATGCTATTTACCATAAGAATAGAGAGCATGGTAAAATTAAGGAAAATAATGTAGCTTACCATGCTAAAACTACCACACCTAGGATTAGGAAGGTAGATAAAAATCTAGGCAATCACACTAAGGACCTTAGCTACAAGCCTAGAAATAAAAATGCTCATAAATTTAATGGAAAACCAAAAACTAAGGACTTAGTGATAGAAAATCAAGTCTTGAGGTCAAGGCTTGATAAAATGGAAAAGACCCTAAAAAGGATGGAAAATATCCTAAAAGGGCAAAATGAGCATAGCCTAGGTCTAGGAGCACAAAGGTCATCTAATGGCCATAGGGGTTTGGGATACAAACCAAAGGCTAAGAAGGATGTAATCTCTTACCATAGGGTTCCATATAGTTATGGAACCAACCCTAGGTCTAGTGGTCAAGACAAAAATACAAGGGAAGTTATCCCTAAAAGTATTTTTGCAACAAATGTGACTAAGACTTCTAAGAAGTCTAAGAAAGTCACAAAGAAGGTTACAAGGGAAGCAATCCCTAGAGTTGACCTAGAAAAAGTGACCAAGACTTCTAAGAAGCCAAGCAAGGTCACTAGAAAGGTATCTAGGGAAGTTATCCCTAGTGAATACCTAGAGCATCCAAGGAGCACCAATAGGTTTTGGGTTCCTAGGAGCATTTTCTCTATCCCATAGATGGGTTAGAGAGTGTCAACTCTGAGAAGAAGGGTAGTTAACCCAACTTTGAAGAAATTGACACTCAAGGAGCATTTTCAAGGTTTTTGTTAACCTTTGAAAATGAAATGGATTTATTGTTACTCTTGGAAAGAGTAAAATGTGCTATAAAGGAAGAAATTTGAGATGACTTGAAATGGCACAAGAAATCAAGTGTTAAGAAATACCAAATTGGGACTTTGGTATTGTCTTAGGAATTTAAGGCAAATCTAAACCTTAATTTAAAGTGATTACTCTTATGGGAAAATGAAATATGCCAACATTTGAGAAATGTTTTAAATTTTTAATTGGCATAATTAATTCAAGAGATTAAAGAAATGTCAAGTTGGGTTTTGGCATTTTCTTAAGGAAATTGGGCAATCTAGGGTTTATGCTTTAGGATTAGCTAAGGGTTAAGGATACTTAGATAGATAATCTAGGTATATTTTAATTATGCTAAATCTTGCCATGTTTGGTTGCCCATTATATGCCATGACATCATGTTTTATTTGTGCATTCATGACTTATTATGAAAAATTCAAAAATACCATGTCATGACATACATACATCATGTAGTTATAGGAAATTTTCTTCTGAAAATTATTTCTTTTTGATGTATGCCATAACATTATCATGCATTATGTTATTTCCTTAAAATTAAGGACAAATGACAGTTATCATCAAGAGGTATACCAAATGACATCCTAGGTGGATGTCTAATATCTCTAAAATGCCTAGATAGATATGCATGATCCCTAGAATAGGGCAAAACCAAAATCTCACATCTCACAAAGACCTATAAGATGACTTGTATGTGTTTTAGTGCACATTAGATACAAGTGAGATGTAAGGATGATGAACAAAACTCAATATGTTGATTTAGTGCATTCTTTTGAGTTTTAAGTTCATCAAAACACATAGTTATGTGTTTTTCCATCATTGGGAAAGCTAATGTACAAGTCATGTGCATTAAGCCCAAGGAACATGGTGGGATATTGGTTTTGAAAATGTTTTCAAAATAATTTTGGAAAACCTTAGTGAAGGCTATCTTTTGATAGTAATCACCATTGAATAGTTAGACATAAACTTGAAGAAAACACTAAAGTTTTTGCAAGTTCTCAAGTTTGTGTCAATCTTTGAAAATATGATGTATTTTCATAGAAAACTATTTTTCCATGATAAATTATACCCTAAATAATGTCTACACAAATTTTTACGATTTTTGGAATTTTGTAGAATTTTCTAGGGGTTTCTGAAATTGGCTGAAATTGAATTTCAGCAATTTCAGGCCTCCAATCGATCAGTGGATCGATTGGAGTGCCTCAATCGATCAGCCGATCGATTGAGAAGGTATTTCTCGTGAGCAGAAGCTCGCTGGATCGATCATCCGATCGATCCAAGAAGATTGAATCGATCAGTGGATCGATTCAGCAGGGTTCAATCGATTGGAACCCAACTCCAATCGATTGAAGATGCTGATTTTGGCTGGGAAAGCTTATTTTCAGCATTTTGAACCTATTTTAGTCTAGGTAACCATTCCAAACCCCTGAAAATACATTTGTATACATAAAAAGGGTGTTTTCGTGTGGAAAACAAGGATGGATTGGTTAAGGAAGGCTAAGTTGAAGTTTAGGTTGAGGTTCGTTTCAAATTTTGAATATTTGAACCTCAAAACTTCTAAAATTGGGTTTCCTAAAGTTTTGGGGATTCCAAGTCATTGTTGGTGCAATGACAGAAGTTACCACCATGTCTTTATGGGGAGGGACTCTTTAAAGACATAAAAATTATTTTTCATGAACCTTGGAATGTGGTTAACCTTCCGTTAAGAACATGCTCAAGGTTGAACGTTTGAACTTTAATGGGGAGTGGATATCCTCATTGTTCAAGTGGTTTCAAGTGGATAATGCTCAAGGATGGGCATTTGCCTACATTGGGGGAGAATGTAGGGTTAAGGTTAATGAAGGGTATGGGACCTTCATTATCGTGCTGATCACAACGAGTGAAGTTGTGAACGACGATGAGCAACTCTTCAGGGGGAGAGTTTTCAACAAGAGAATCTGTTGATGTGTGCCCAAAAATGGGGCATGGTTTGATGTGTGCCAATAGGGGGAGAATGAAAGGGAGTAAGTTAGGCTTTTATCACCTAGAGGGAGTTTGCCCTCTTAGGAGCAGAATGAAGGGCTTAACTTATGTATTCATTACCTAGTGGCATGAAGAAGGTTTAGGCTATGGGATTAGCCTAACTTACATGTGGTATTGTAAGTGATAGTGTTGGTATTGTCAAACATCAAAAAGGGGGAGATTGTTGGTGCAACATTCCTCAGGTCAAGGTTGACCTGGTTGACCAAGCTTGAGTCTTGGTTTGGATTTCGATGTTTGACAATGCAAGGTTGATTGAAGAAGAGTCAAGTAGGTCAAGGATGACCGGATACTTGACTGGGAAGTCCTAACTGGGATGTTAGGCAGGAGGAAAATCCTGGTGAGTGAAGCCAGGTGAAAGACCTAGTGAGTGAAGCTAGGCAATTGGGAAGTCCTAGTGAGTGAAGCTAGGCAGAAGAAAAATCCTGGTGAGTGAAGCCAGGTGAAAGACCTAGTGAGTGAAGCTAGGCAATTGGGAAAGTCCTGGTGAGTGAAGCCAGACAAGAGAAATCCAGATGGGTCAAGGTTGACCAGACATCTGGTGAGAGTCCAAGTAGGTCAAAGAGATTGACCGGATACTTGGCACGAGGAAGAAAAGTCCAAGTAGATCTTAGGGATGACCGGATGCTAGGTCTTATGTACCAACAAGTCATGGTTGACTAGATGTTGGTTTAGGGGGCTTTGGGCTTGGTTTTGGGCAAAAACCAAGATCTAGATTGATCCGTGGATTGAGCCAGCAGGTTTGGATTGATCCGTGGATTGTTCCAGCAGGTTTGGATTGATCCGTGGATCGATCCAGCAGATCTGGATCGATCCGTGGATCGATCCAGAAGATCTGGATCGATCGGCCGATCGATCCGGTGAGTCCCCGCGAACAGAACCCCTCTGGATCGATCGGTGGATCGATCCAGAGGTCCCAATCGATCAGTGGATCGATTGGGACGCTGCTGCTTCGCGCGATAAGCGCTGGATCGATCCGTGGATCGATCCAGAAGTTTTTCCAGAGCACAGAGGCGCTCTGGATCGATCCGTGGATCGATCCCCAATCGATTGGGAGCAATCCAATCGATTGGGATTCGACCGTTGGCGTCGTTTATAGCTGTTGGCGTGCGGTTCCTTCAGCATAACTTCACCGATTCATTCCAGAATCATCACAGCTCCTCCCCAGCACTCTCTAAGCTCCTCACCGCCAGTTCTTGAAGGTTCTTGGAGGTTCATCCAAGTCAAGAGGCGAGTTGCAACGAGAAGAAGAAGAAGCTAGGGTTTTTACTGCATCTCTTGTAAGCTTTCGCTTATTCTTTACTACCCTTTCTTCTTCTTGTATTGAGAGTCTTGTAGGGCTTCTCCGCCCTTGGTAGTTACCATAAAGGAGAGTTTCATTAGTGGAGGGTGTGTGCGTTGGTGTGGATCCTTGGACTAGTCACCTCTTGTGAGGTGGATACCAAGTAAACCAACCGTGTTAGCGTTGTGTGATTGTTTCTTTGTATTTCCGCTGCACATCTTTGAAGAGACAAGCAACGCCGAGCAACGAGCGAAGCGCGACGAGCTATTCACCCCCCCTCCCCCCTCTAGCTACTTTTGGTCCTAACAGTTCTTACCTATATCAATCGATTGGTTGAATCGATAGTGAGATGATATAGGGAACACTACTCTTAATCATTCCTAGTCGAGTATTAACATTCAGGGACAATGTTAATGCAATAAGACTAGCATGTAGGTCAACTCGATGACTTGATCTCACAAGTCATGGATATAGAGATATCAAGTTGACACATGGGTATGCATTGGAGAATGTATACTGAATGACCCGCCATAAGAAAGTATCATGGATCGTTATATGAGTGTCATATACTTTCTCATGTGGCTATTAGTATGACTACTAGTCCTTAGACCTGAAGTCACCATGGATCCCTACATAAGGAGTTACGTACTTTGGTTTCGTCACCCGTCACTCATAACTGGGTGGACTATAAAGGTGATTACTGGGTATGTAACAAATTATGCGGAGGGATGTGAGTGATGTAGATGGGATCTATCCCTCCTATATGATGGGAGTGACATCGATATTCTTGATAGAGTGAGACCACGAAGTGCATGGCCATGCCCAAATGAGTCAATATGAGATATTGAGCTCATTTGATTTAGTGAGTCTACTTGGAGTTCAAGATTTAGGTTGGTCAGAGGATGATACAGTCTATGCCTCACATTGATCAATCTAGATGTCTAGGATAGAAGGGCACTTGTCATATATTGTGAGGAGTCACAATTAGTAGTCACAAGGTGATGTTGGATCTAAACATTCTTGTAACTTGGGTAGTAATGATGTGTTGCTAGATACCACTCATTACTTATGCTCCTAAATGGGTTTAGGGGCATTGCCAACATTACAAGAACCTATAGGGTCACACACAAAGGACAATTAGATGGAGATTAGGTTCATATGATGAACCAAGAGGATTAGATTCATGTGATGAATCAAATTGGATTAAGAGTAATCCTAATTGGGCTAATTGAGTTGGACTCAAGTTGATTCATGTGTTCAATGAGTCTAATTTAGATTATGACTCATTGAATCAATTTAATTAAATGAATTAGATTCATTATATTAAATTGGTTTGAATCAAATGGTTAGATTAAATCAACCATGAGAGAGATTTGGTCAAGTTTGACTTGACTTGAGAAGGAAGATGAAAGGTCAAGTTTGACTTAACCATTTGCCACCTCATTTGTGAGTTGACATTAGGAGGACTAATGATGATGTGCCACATCATCATAGTTAGCACATGTGTGTACCACCTCATGGAGGTTACAAGTCCTCTCTTTAATGGCCGGCTACATTAAATGAATGGAAGTTACAATTGTGGCCAGCCACATTTGAATTGCAAGTGAATGCAATTCAAGGCATTCATTCTCATTCAACTCATCTTCTTCCTCAAGCTCTCAACCTTTCTCCCTCTCCTCTCTTGGCCGGACCTTACCAAGGTGCTAGCACACCTTTGTGTTAGGTTTCTCCACCTATTTGTTCGTGTGGATACTTCTAGAGGGTTGTACACTTGACAACCTCGAGATCCGGCATCACTTGGAAGAGCAGGATACGCGAAGGGCTTCGCACCAACGGTAAAGATCTTCTCCTAATGTAGATCTAGATGTAAGAAACTCGTACTCGTAAATTTTGTTTTATTTCACTTCGCACGGATCCGGTGGCATGGGGGTTTCGAGGTTTCCGCAACACAAAAAAACGATTTTCGTGGCCCGAAAAACCCAACAGTGGTATCAGAGCCACGTGCGAAGTCTTGTACGAGTTTATTTGATATTTTTATGAAAAATAGAAGTTCTGTAATATTCTATAAATTTCCTATTTTTATAGTTTTTATGAGTATTTTTCTCGTAGAAGCGAAGCACAAGTGTTTCGACACTTGTAGGCTTCGACTACCGAGAAGATTTTTCCAAAACGGCAAGGTTTCGCCCCAAATCTTTTTGGGACAGCGGGCTAAGGCATTGTAGGATCGCTAAGGAACACTCGCGATGGTTAGATCGCGGGTAGGGGCGCTGCCCCTGGCCCCGCAAGGGGATTCGTTCCACGGTTGCGCCCGAAAACCCGCTAAACGGAACCGCCGGGAATTTTACTTATAAAAATTATAAAAATTGTAGTAAAAATTACAGAAAATTATAGAAAATACATAATTTAGAATTATATATTATTTTGTGATAGTTATGACCCAAAAGACCCAATCTGATTGGAAATGTGTTGTAATTCATAATACGGTCTGCGTGCCGTCATGTGATGTGCGTGTTGTATATTTGATTCGCGACCTGCGCGTCGTGCCTTTCTCTATTTTTATATTCTTGTTGTAAATTAGTTTAGACTCGAATGTAACTCGGATTTCAAAATTGTAATGTACAAAATTGGAGCTGTGGAAGGTCCACTCGAGACGGAGTTACGAGGAGGGCGCGAGCAACACAAGGTGGTGAAAGGAAGTAGCTTGAGAAGATGTTGACCTTAGGTTGACCATCCGATCTACTCATTGGCTTGAGAAGATTGTAGTAGGGACATGACTAATCACAAATAATTTAATTAATTGCTTGTATGTATGTGATGCATAATTAGTAATTAATTAGTGTCTAACGATTAGATTAGATCTAAATCGTGTACAAGATGCACCCTCTCGATTAGATTAGATCTCAATCGCGTCAACTCAAATGTCTACCATGCTGTGATACCTATTACTATCTCGATCACATGAATTGTTGAATCTGCCAAAGCATAGCAACACATATTATCTTGGTAGGGTACGGAGGGACAATCTTGGTCCCGCCTATCAACGCATGGGTGAGTAGAGACTCAATTTGATTGAGTACAACTAGTTAAATCGAGTTTAACTGTAGGCATTCTTCCAACGGTTGGAAAGATAGGACATAAATCACATTTATATTAATTCTTGGGCGTATTAGCCAAAGCTAACTCAAGTTTTAATATAACTGCAGATAATGATCCTATAAACAAGAGTTGCATAGAGATGTAATTGGTAAATCGTTACCTACCGATTATACTAAATCTTGGGCGTATTAGCCAAAGGTAACTCAAGGGTTAGTATGATGTGGATCTTGTTCCACTTGAATTATAGAATTCAGTGGGAGCATCATTTAGTTAAAGGTATAATTAAATGATTTAAAAGAATATGATTTTTCTGTTGTAGATAACCATGACGTCAAACACGAACACCTTCTCTCTGCGTTCTGTCCTTGACAAGGATAAGCTCAACGGAGCAAATTTCCTGGACTGGAACAGGAATCTGAGAATAGTTCTCACCCAGGAACGTAAATTGTACATTTTGGAGCAGCTCATTCCGGAGGCTCCTCCTGCCAATGCCACGCGAGCAGACAAAGATGCTTACAAGAAGCATCAAGATGACGCATTAGATGTGTCCTGTCTAATGCTCGCGACCATGAACTCTGAGCTTCAGAAGCAACATGAGTTGATGGGCGCTTACGATATGGTTGAACATCTTCGTCAACTGTATCAAGGACAAGCGAGGCACGAGAGATTTGAGATCTCAAGGGCACTATTTCAGTTCAAGATGTCAGATGGGGCTCCCGTAGGCCCATATGTACTCAAGATGATTGGGTACATAGAAAACCTACAGAGGTTGGGATTCCCGCTTGGCCAAGAGCTGGCCACTGACCTGATCTTGCAATCCTTGCCGGATAGCTATAGTCAATTCGTTCTAAACTACAACATGAATAAAATTGACAAGCCACTGCCCGAGCTACTTAGCATGTTAAGAACTGCTGAGTTGACCTTAAGAAGGTTAAGCCCCACTCTGTTATGATGGTTCAGAAACACAAGGGCAAGGGAAAGCCCAAAGGCAAAGGAAAGTCCCAAGCCAAGGGCAAAGGCAAGGCACTGAAGCCTAAAGGAGGGGTCGCCAAGGATGCTACCTGCTTCCACTGCGGTCAGACCGGGCACTGGAAGAGGAACTGCAAAGTGTACCTGGAAGATCTTAAGAAGAAGCGAAGTGAGACTTCCACTTCAGGTATATATGTTATAGAAGTCAATCTATCTATTTCTTCATCATGGGTATTAGATACCGGATGTGCTTCTCACATTTGTACTAATGTGCAGGCGTTGAGAAATAGCAGGGCATTGGCAAAGGGCGAGGTGGACCTACGCGTAGGCAATGGAGCACGGGTTGCTGCTGTTGTTGTAGGGACTTATTTTCTATCTCTGCCCTCTGGGCTTGTACTAGAGTTGGATGATTGCTGTTATGTGTCTGCTTTAACTAAGAACATAATTTCAGTTTCTTGTTTGGACAAGAAAGGTTTCTCTTTTATAATTAAGGACAAATGTTGTTCTATTTATTTAAAAGATATGTTTCATTGTAGTGCACCTCTGATGAACAGACTCTACATTCTAGACCTTGAAAGCCCTATCTATAACATAAATACCAAGAGGTTCAAGTCAAATGACTTGAATCAAACCTATCTCTAGCACTGTCGCTTAGGTCATATAAATGACAAGCGCTTATCCCAGCTCCATAAGGATGGTTTGCTGGACTCATTTGATTTTGAATCTTATGAGACATGCGAGTTATGCCTACTAGGCAAGATGACCAAGACTCCCTTTAGTGGGCACAGCGAAAGAGCGACTGATTTGTTAGGACTTATACATAGTGATGTATGTGGCCCTTTCAATGTCGCTGCTAGAGGCGGTTATAGGTACTTTATCACATTTACTGATGACTTCAGTAGATATGGTTATGTGTACTTGATGACACATAAGTCTCAATCCTTTGAAAAATTCAAAGAATTCAAGAATGAAGTACAAAACCAGCTTGGCAAGAGTATTAAGATACTTCGATCAGATCGAGGTGGTGAATACCTTAGCCATGAGTTTCATGACTATCTAGCTGAGTGTGGAATCCTATCCCAACTCACTCCTCCTGGAACACCACAGTGGAATGGTGTATCCGAAAGGAGGAATCGTACCCTATTAGATATGGTACGGTCTATGATGAGTCACACAGATCTTCCTACATTTCTTTGGGGCTATGCTCTAGACACGGCAGCTTTTATACTCAACCGAGTTCCATCCAAGGTCGTGATAAAGACACCATATAGGATATGGACTGGGAGAAATGCCCAGGTGTCTTTTATGAGGATTTGGGGTTGTGAGGCTTACGTTCGACGTCAAGTCTCAAATAAATTAGGACCCAAATCCGATAAGTGCTACTTTATTGGATATCCCAAGGAAACTAAAGGATATTACTTCTACATTCCCAGTCAGCACAAGGTAGTTGTGGCAAAGACTGAGGTCTTTCTAGAAAGGGATTTTGTTTCTAGAAAGACTAGTGAGAGTACGTTCGATCTTGAAGAAGTTCAAGATGTGGACCATAGCACTGAAGTCTCGATGGAAGTTGAACTGGAACCACAAAGTGTTGTGGATGATGTTGTTCCATAAAGAGTTGAGGAACAACAACCAGTTCAAGTAGACATACCTCTTCACAGGTCTGATAGGGTACGTCGTCAGCCTGAGAGATACTCATTTCTCTTGTCTAACCATGATGACGTTGTGCTCATAGAGGATGAGCCTACCACCTATCAGGAAGTTGTGATAAGACTAGATTCTGAGAAATGACTAGAGGCCATGAGATCCGAAATAAAATCTATGTACACCAACCAAGTATGGACTTTGGTTGATCCACCTGAAGGGGTAAAACCCATAGGGTGTAAGTGGGTCTTTAAGAGAAAGACTGACATGGATGGACTTATCTATAAGGGTCACTTGGTAGCTAAAGGTTTCAAGCAGATTCATGGTATTGACTATGATGAAACCTTTTCTCCAGTAGCGATGTTTAAGTCCATTCGGATCATGCTTGCTATTGCAGCATACCATGACTATGAGATATGGCAGATGGATGTCAAAACCACGTTTCTGAATGGAAACCTACTCGAGGATGTGTACATGACACAACCTGAGGGTTTTGTAGATCCACAGCATACTGGCAGAGTATGCAAGCTGCATAGGTCCATTTATGGACTAAAGCAAGCTTCTCGGAGCTGGAATCTTTGATTCGATGATGCAATCAAACAGTTTGGTTTCATCAAGAATGAAGATGAACCTTGTGTCTACAAGAAGGTTGTAGGGGGCATAGTTGTCTTCCTCATATTATATGTGGATGACATACTACTCATTGGGAAAGGCATCCCTTTGTTTTAGTCTGTCAAGACCTGGCTAGGGAGTTATTTCTCAATGAAGGACTTTGGTGAAGCATCCCGCATTCTAGGGATACAGATCTATAGAGATAGATCTAAGAGATTGCTTGGCCTAAGTCAGAGTACATACATTGACAAGGTACTCCTTCGATTTGCCATGCAGAACTCCAAGAAGGGATGTTTGCCGATATCACATGGCATGAGTCTTTCGAAGACTCAAGGTCCCTCTTCTAGAGAGGAGAGAGACCGCATGGATCAGATCCCTTATGCCTTAGCCATAGGATCTATCATGTACGCCATGCTATGTACTCGTCCTGATGTCTCGTATGCTTTGAGCATGACGAGCAGATACCAGTCTGATCCAGGTGAAAGTCACTGGATAGCGGTCAAGAATATTCTTAAGTACTTAAGAAGGACTAAAGAATATTTCTTGATATATGGAGGTAATGATGAGCTAGCTGTAAAGGGTTACAGTGATGCCAGCTTCCAGACCGACCAGGATGATTATCGATCGCAGTCGGGGTTCGTGTTTTGCATAAATGGTGGTGCTGTGAGCTGGAAGAGTCCGAAGCAGGACACAGTAGCTGATTCTATGACAGAGGCCGAGTACATTGCTGCATCAGAGGTAGCAAAGGAGGCAGTTTGGATCCGCAAGTTCATCACTGAACTTGGGGTGGTTCCTAGTATCGCTGACCCTATTGAGCTCTATTGTGACAACAATGGAGGTATAGCATAGGCTAAGGAACCTCACTCACACCAGCGGACCAAACACATACTACGGCGCTTCCATCTCATTCGAGTGATTATCGAGAGAGGAGATGTGAAGATTTACAGAGTACCCACAGAGGCTAACATCGCAGATCCCTTGACCAAGGCTTTGGCACAGAGAAAGCATGATGGTCACACTAGGTCATTGGGGCTTAGAGCCTACACTGATTGGCACTAGTGCTAGTGGGAGATTGTTAGTTAGAGCCCTAGAGTCAATCATTTGATGATTGTATTATGGACTTGTTGTATCATATTCTTATATAAATAAAGGCATTTGTTTTGGTTATTATACTTACTTGTATTGGTGCCAAATAAACTAAGTATAATAGCGTCCTTGAGTAGAAGGTTCTTACCTATATCAATCGATTGGTTGAATCGATAGTGAGATGATATAGAGAACACTACTCTTAATCATTCCTAGTCGAGTATTAACATTCAGGGACAATGTTTATACAATAAGACTAGCATGTAGGTCAACTCGATGACTTGATCTCACAAGTCATGGATATAGAGATATCAAGTTGACACATGGGTATGCATTGGAGAATGTATACTGAATGACCCGTCATGAGAAAGTATCATGGATCGTTATATGAGTGTCATATACGTTCTCATGTGGCTATTAGTATGACTACTAGTCCTTAGACCTGAAGTCGCCATGGATCCCTACATAAGGAGTTACGTACGTACTTTGGTTTCATCAAACGTCACCCGTAACTGGGTGGACTATAAAGGCGATTACTGGGTATGTAACAAATTATGCGGAGGGATGTGAGTGATGTAGATGGGATCTATCCCTCCTATATGACGGGAGTGACATCGATATTCTTGATAGAGTGAGACCACGAAGTGCATGGTCATGCCCAAATGAGTCAATATGAGATATTGAGCTCATTTGATTTAGTGAGTCTACTTGGAGTTCAAGATTTAGGTTGGTCAGAGGATGACACGGTCTATGCCTCACATTGATCAATCTAGATGTCTAGGATAGAAGGACACTTGTCATATATTGTGAGAAGTCACAATTAGTAGTCACAAGGTGATGTTGGATTTCAACATTCTTGTAACTTGGGTAGTAATGATGTGTTGCTAGATACCACTCATTACTTATGCTCCTAAATGGGTTTAGGGGCATTGTCAATGTTACAAGAACCTATAGGGTCACATACAAAGGACAATTAGATGGAGATTAGGTTCATATAATGAACCAAGAGGATTAGATTCATGTGATCAATCAAATTGGATTAAGAGTAATCCTAATTGGGCTAATTGAGTTGGACTCAAGTTGATTCATGTGTTCAATGAGTCTAATTTAGATTATGACTCATTGAATCAATTTAATTAAATGAATTAGATTCATTATATTAAATTGGTTTGAATCAAATGGTTAGATTAGATCAACCATGAGAGAGATTTGGTCAAGTTTGACTTGACTTGAGAAGGAAGATGAAAGGTCAAGTTTGACTTGACCATTTGCCACCTCATTTGTGAGTTGGCATTAGGAGGACTAATGATGATGTGCCACATCATCATAGTTAGCTCATGTGTGTGCCACCTCATGGAGGTTACAAGTCATCTCTTTAATGGCCGGCCACATTAAATGAATGGAAGTTACAATTGTGGTCGGCCACATTTGAATTGCAAGTGAATGCAATTCAAGGCATTCATTCTCATTCAACTCATCTTCTTCCTCAAGCTCTCAACCTTTCTCCCCCTCCTCTCTTGGCTGAACCTTATCAAGGTGCTAGCACACCTTTGTGTTAGATTTCTCGACCTATTTGTTCATGTGGATACTTCTAGAGGGTTGTACACTTGACAACCTCGAGATCCGGCATCACTTGGAAGAGCGGGATACGCGAAGGGCTTCGCACCAAGGGTAAAGATCTTCTCCTAATGTAGATCTAGATGTAAGAAACTCGTACTCGTAAATTTTGTTTTATTTCACTTCGCACGGATCCAGTGACATGGGGGTTTCGGGGTTTCCGAAACGCGAAAAAGCGATTTTCGCGGTCCGAAAAACCCAACATAATTATAGTCCTTCGTTTGAGGGGAGGATTGCTGAGAGTCAATTAAAGTCTCACATTGGAAAGATTTAGAGTCCAAGAGGAAAGTCACGAAGCCTTAGACTCAAAGTGAATAATATCATGTCATTGTGGAGATATGTGAATATCCTTTGGTCATAACAAATGGTATTAGAGCCATGGTCCAGACTAGATGTCATATAGGATGACCTTGAATGAAATTGAGGGGAGGTCCGAAGTAGGTTAAGAGCCCAAGAGTAATATTATTATGGAGATATATAGTAGGTTGATGCCAAAGACTCCAAGAGGAGTTCAAGAGTTGCTGTCGAAACTCCCAGGAGAAGAGAACAGGACTGCCATGGAGCAGATTTCTTCATTAAAGAAAAACTCTTTTTTCTTCCCTTTGAGTTGTGCTGCCGAAGATCTCCTCAAAGAGCGGAGAGAGTGGCGTACGTGGAGGAGCGGAGAAGTTGTCTTCTTATTTCTCAAAGAAGAGAGAACGTGGTGCATAGGGAGAAAATGAAAACTAATTTTTTTTCTTTTTCTTGATAATTAAAATTAGTCTTATTCTTCTTCTCAAATTTTAATGTGATTGTAATGGGCTTAGGCTTTCATGGCCTATTGTCTCTCTTCCATCTTTATCTCTTAGGTTTTAGAACTCTTCTAGATCTTAATAATGTGAGTCCATTGTAATGATATCCACGATCTAATATTTGATGTGACAAGCACACTTGCTCTCTATTACAATAACATACATCAAATTTATAGACTTTGTGTGGAATTGTTCCACTCTCTTTGTTTTCATTGACAGAAAATTACTCATAAATTATATTTGATCATTTCAAATTTTATTTGTCAATACACTGTTTAATCACAATCAAACTTTATTCACAAAATTTAACTACGTGAATTTAACTTTCTCAACGGGAAATAGAAAACTAATACTTGTATGACCCTCAATAGTTCAAGGATACAGCTAGCCGTGTGTTCATAACTCTTTGTGATTTGAAGTATGGAAGGATTAAGTGCAAATATAAGGTTCTTCATTAGAGAAACAAAGACAATTAACTAACAACGAAATGCTCTAAAATATGAAGCTAATAGGTCTGTGCTGAAATTGTAAATTTTATACAAAGCAAACAATATAAAAATACTCATGGTCCACTAAGGGTTAATGACAAATTTTAAGTAAGAACGACTTGTTAAAAGTATGTGGGTATTAACAAAACAACAAAACTATGCAAATAAATCAAAATTATTTAAACGCAAAAAGTTATAAAATATCTATAAAGAAACCTTCTATGGTTAGACAAATACGATCTCTCAATATGGTAAGTTGAAGGTTCATCTGGCTCCAAAAGTTTTAAATACTCAAACTTGGAGATTTTTACGCGATTCTAATCTGTTAAATTATGAAGGCCCTACTTTGATTCAATAGCTATCGGGCCAAGCAATCTATCTCCCGGTAAATGAAATAAAATATGCTATATCAAATAACATTCCTATGAACATTCCTAATCAGTAAATTCTACCAGATTGGACAAATTTACTGCCGCACTATCTGGAATGGGACTATTTTCTTGACCATCTACAATTTGACATGCATTTTAAAAAAGTGCTTTCATGTTACATTTGGTTGTACAATAGTGTTGATTTCTATCCATGAGAAATGTAAATGTTTTCTGAATGCTTGCCTTCTATGTTTAATATGCACTACCTCGAGATCTACAGTAAAATTGATTAATAGAAATTACAACGATCTCAATTCAGGCTAGGATGAAGTTTTGTAATTGCTTCTGTACATGGATGCTGGCTGCCTTTTTTTGTCATGCTTATCATCATTGCACAATTGTTGTTTCATGTTTCTTAGCCCTTGCTGTCAGAAATATTCCTGATTACACAATATCATCATGTATACTTTTAGAAAATGCTGATTTATGTGATTATAATTATGTAACAGTTTACTGAAAAAGACCATTGGACTGTCCTGTGTGACACTCTAGCTGTAAGACTTTTGACTGTGGGAATACCCTTGCTGCCACTTTCTGCTATATCTGTGCTGGGAATGTAGATAAAACCGTGGAGATTTGGTCTTATAGTCTGATGTCTGATAGTGATGGAAGGACTTACATAGATCCCGGCCAAATCAGTTTGTCAATATCGTTTTATGATTGTGAGGTCCTCGAACCTTTGGATTTGCTCCTCGATATTTGACATAGTCGATTTTAGTCAACTGTCGGGACTTCCGGGAGATTACTGCTGGGAGGAAGCAAACTGAGTTGTCGTCGAGGTTAGTGTTCAACACTATCTCCGTAAAACGTTATTGCTCCGCTACGGTGCTCACGGATAACAGCAATTCGTTCCCAAGATACAACGACGACGTCTCGAAATAAAGACCGACGAATCTTCTCGTAGGCTTTTTAGACTCTTCTTATGCAAGAGATGAATGAATGGTTTGAATGCAAATACTTTTCGAATGAATGATTTCCAAGAAGGAGAGGGATCAATTTATATTGGGTGAAGAGATAAGTCACCCTTGGTTTGGACTGATCTGGATCGTTCATTTTGAAAGGGTATAACCCTTTAAAGGTCTTTTGATCTCAACCATCAGATCTGAAGAGTTATATTCTGATATGATCTCGTCCCTTGATCTGAAGAGTTAAAACTCTTCAGATCTCATCTTGATCTCAGTCGTCAGAATACAACATTTAATCCGATGCTTAAGATCAAACCTTCCTCTTCAACGCCAGATTAGAATCCGACGCTCCAGATCGTATCTACTTGCGATCTGTCCTCATCTTTGACCCGACGGTCACCATCTGTTCGCCCAATCCAGTCATTGCTCTCTACACAGTCACGTGCCACATAGGCACTGTCTCGTCACCCGACATGTCATGTCACCGCCACGTGGAGCATAAATTAAAGCTCCTCACGACAATGCGAAGTGCAAAGTGCACCAACAAATTGCCCATTGTGCGTGTGGCGGGCTCGTAGGTGCGAGCACCTGCTCACCCAAGCGTAGAGAGCACCTGTGCTTTTGTATTAACAACACTAACACAGCAACACATATAAGGAAACGCTGGCTTTCACCGGTTAACGATGTGGGACTAAAACCCCATCTTTTTCCTTAATATTAATTTGATCACATCTTTGAACAATTTATTTCTCATTCACCCGTAATCGGTTTTGAGTAAATTAATAGTCTAGATTTATCAATGCGAAATGTAGATTTCGATTTTGAAGTCAAACTTGACTTTCAATGATCGATGGCACCAAGATTTTGATTTGCAAAATCATATCCAACAATCCCCCACATGAATGGAAATTAATATATGTAGTGCATATATGCATGCTGACACTTTACAAGAGTCCAATCGATAAGTCAATGCATCGGGAAAGGTAGCTTGTGGTTTTGAACCTTCCGTAGTGGAATGCTATCGAGCATACTAGGTTGTGCAGTGAACGTGATGTCTTGAACTGCTCAGCTGTTGATGTATACTAAGACAATAACACCCACACAGAGACTTATCCCATCCACTTTTGGTTCTCATGGTTGGTTCCGTTTCGGCCATGGACACCATCTTGGATTCATGAGTGTTTCATTGAAGCGGTCTGTCTTCACACTCACATAGGTGACACTTCTATCAAGAGTATCCCACCATACTCCACCTTTATAAGGTATAGAATCCATTAAAAGCATAAGCTTATCCTCACTACATGTGGTAGGACAACACTAAATCATCCTAGGATTGGGATAGTAGAAATAATCATTTCTCTTGTGCTGTTACACAACTTCTGTAACTTCGTTGTCCCATTGAACCAAGATCTTGAGATCTCCAGTCAACAAGGTTGGGTAACCGTTACAGTCATTTTTAGTTGTAGATTTTGAATCTCATTTCTCTTGATGAGCAATATACTTGATCTTGACTTAGCCACTTTGTAAGGGGATCTGCCAAATTATCCTTAGATTTGACATAGTCGATTACAATCACTCCGTTCGAGATCAACTACCTAATGGTATTATGTCGACGACGTATATATCGTGACTTACCATTATACATACTACTCTGTGCCCTTCCAATTGCTAATTGACTATCATAGTGGATAAGTACGGCGGGCACAGGTTTCGTCCAGCTCGGAACATCTTCCAAGAAATTCTGCAGCCATTCAGCTTCTTCAGCTGCTTTTTCAAGTGTTATAAACTCGGATTCCATTATTGACCGAGCTATGCACGTCTGCTTAGTGGATTTCCAAGATACTGATCCCCCACCGATCGTGAATACATATCCACTAGTGGATTTGGAGTATTTTGTATCTGATATTCAATTAGCATCACAATATCCCTCCAAGACCGCGGGATACTTTCCGTAATGTAATCCGTAGTTCATAATATATTTTAAATATCTAAGAACTCGCATCAGTGCTTTCCAATGGGTGTCGTTTGGATTGCTTGTAAAACTACTCAGTTTGTTGACCACACAGGCAATATCCGGGCGTGTGCAGTTTGTGAGATACATCAAACTACCAATTATCCGAAAATATTCCAATTACGATATGGGCTCACCATGGTTTTTCGCTAAGTGTTGACTTAGATCCATAGGAGTTTTTACAGTAGAGAGATTGTATGCATTGAATCTTTTCAATACTGACTCTACATAATGGGATTGTGTTAAAATTATCCCATCGGATGTCCTGAGAATTTTAATTCCCAATATGACATCTGCTAGACTCATATCTTTCATATCGAAATTATTGGTCAACATTTTCATAGTACTCATGATTACATCATGATTATTTCCCATTATGAGCATGTCGTCTACATATAGACAAACAGTTACATAACTTTCAGGTGTGCTTTTGACATAAATGCACTTGTCACATTCATTTATTCTAAATTCGTTTAACAGTATTATTTTATCAAATTTTTCGTGCCAATATTTTGGCGCTTGTTTAAGTCCGTACAACGACTTAATATCTCGACACACATTTCCCTCATTTCCAGGAGCTACGAACCCCTCGGGTTGCTCCATATAAATTTCTTCTTCCAACTCACCATTTAAGAACGCAGTCTTAACATCCATTTGGTGTATTTCAAGGTCATACAATGCTGCAATGGCTATCAACACTCATATGGACGTAATTCTTGTCACCGGTGAGTAGGTATCGAAGTAATCAAGGTCTTCCTTTTGCTTGTACCCTTTGGCTATAAGTCTGGCCTTATACTTGTCAATTGATCCATCAGCTTTATACTTGCGTTTTAGTATCCATTTACAACCTAATGGTTTAGTACTAGAAGGAAGGTCTACTAATTCCCAAGTATGGTTATTTATGATGGACTCGATTTCATTATTGACAGCTTCCTTCTACGGTGGGGTGTCAGGACCAGAGAGAGCTTCGCTTAATGTTCTTGAGTCCATTTCCGACATAAATGTCATGAAATCCGGGCCGAACGATTTCTTAACTCTAGCCCGTTTGCTCTGACGTGGCTCTTCGCTCTGATTGTCAATAACCCTTTTCTGACAACTAAGTTCTGGAACATCATCTTTGTTAGAACTTTCGTTGTCATTACTTTGAATGTTTCCCTTCTTATTTGGGAACATGTCTTCAAAGAATATTGTGCGCAGCACCTAAGTACCGCCGGTCTTGTTACTAGTGTCCTTGCGCTCCACGTGGGGGTCCGTCTTTCCAGTGCGCATACGCTATGTGTGTCCAAGTCGCCTCTCTGTCAACACCAACGCCATCTCAACCGGCCTTCGTCTGACTCAGATTCCGGACAGGATCAATTTGGCGTCATCTGTGGGAACTTCCTTCACATGTTCTGAAGTGTGATGATGGAGGATACCAAAAGGATCAATGTCACCATGACAGTAGGAGAGTACGAACTATTCAAGGAGGCCAAGAGGCGAGAGGCTTCCAAAAAACACACCACTGCTTCACAACCACCCAAGATGCCTGCGGTTTCAAAGGATTATACCCATGCTTCTGATAGGGGGTCTAAGAGGAAACAACCCAAGACTTTCCCCCAAGCCTTTTATCGCGAGCCTTGCTTGGACTATTATAACAAGGGCCCAAACTATTATAACAAGAAAGTACAACACCAGGCCTCGACAGCCGAGAGTTCCTAGCCTAGAGATTCGAAGAAGGGGAAAGTTATAGTCCTCGGGGAGGAGACGAGGGAGATGCCTGAGGAGCAAGTACCCTTCTATTTAAGGGTACTCGAGGAGAAGCTACCAAAGAGGTACAAGCCCCCAGTTATTGGAGAATATAATGGTAGCAAGGATCCAGAGAATCATCTCTAAAAATTTTGGAACGTTGCGTTGCTGCACCAATATAGCGACACCATCAAGTGCCGAGTGTTTTTAAACGCTCTGTCTGGCTCGGCACAAAAGTGGTACGATGGATTGTTGAATAGATCTATCGCTTGCTTTCAAGGCTTCAAGAATGCTTTCCCACGCCATTTCACCGTAGCAGGAAGTATCAGAAGATAGACCACTATCTCTTCACCTTCAAGCAAGGGTCTGCGGAACCCTTGAGAAGTTATATCAAACGCTTTAACTAGGTAGCCCTGGACGTCCCATCCGCTACATGTGAGATCTTCATGAGGCCTTCTCCCATGGTCTGGTGGAGGGGGAGTTCTTCCAGGCTCTCATTCGAGAACCAATAAAGAATTTTCATGAGATACTGGGGAAGGCAGCCAACTATATCAATGTAGAAGAAGCGTAGGCGGCTTAGCGGAAAGTAGACAAGGCGCTTGCTCCTGCCAACAAATCAGATAAAAGGCTACCCCAACCTCTAGCTCGACCCTTTCCCCACTCCAAGGACACTCGACCAGGATATCTGCTCAGTCAGGAATCCAGGCCGGTGTAACGAGTTGAAGCTGTCCAAACCCCCATACCTGGTTAGTGGAGGCCCCGTTATTGTACCTACCATAGGTCTCACACTCATTCCACTAGAGATTGCGTCCAGTTAGCCCGAGATTCTCGAAGGGTGGCTGAAATGGGCTTACCTCCACCTGAGATCATGCCCAAGCTTCAGAAGCTAACCCTTGCCCGATAATGTAGGTCAAGGAACCCAGCAGCCAGGTCGGGGCAAGGAGCTGATGGAATCTCCTGAGGAGGAGAACAAGGGAAATATCATAATCCAGGAGATCGACATGATCTCTGGAGGGCCCATGGATGGAGATTCCGCTAGGTCCTGGAAATCTCATGAACACCGCTTGGAGATACATGCGGTAGGATGCAGCCAAGAATAAGCTGCGGGGCATGTAATCAACTTCGGGCCATAAGACCTAGAGGGAGTGGAGCTCCCTCATGATGATGCTCTCATAATCAAAGCGGTCATCACCAACCACCGCGTGGCCAGAGTTTTCATTGACACCGGAAGCTCTGTCAACGTGCTATTCAAGAATGCATTCGAAGGCATGCAGATTGATGCCAGTGAGTTCCAACCCGTAGCTACTTCCTTGTACGGGTTCACTGGCAATGAGGTACAACCAATGGGTCAAATTAAGATAGCAATATCTTTGGGTAGTGAACCATTGGTGAGGACCCAGAGGAGCACTTTCATCATAGTGAATTCTCCATCCTCCTACAACGTCATCCTAAGAAGTCCCGCACTGCACGAGTTCCAAGCGGCAGTCTCCACCTTCCATCAAAAGATTAAATTTCCTATGGGAGACTAGGTCAGGGAAGTCAGAGGTGAGCAACTGGTCTCTCGTAGGTGTTATATCGACATGGTGAAGGTCGAGGCTCGCAAGGCTCAAAGAACCCATGATGGGGAAATCCACGGCAACCAGGAGGAGCCTCTTCCTATAGTCGAAGAACTCATCCCTTGAGAGGAGGTCCAGCTTTACCCTAAGCATCCGGAGAGCCTCACTCGCATATCCAGCAACATGCTGATCAAAATCAAGACGGATCTAATCGAATGTCTGACGCACAACAGGGACGTCTTTGCTTAGTCCCCCAAGGAGCTACTGGGAGTCAAGCCCGAGGTAGTTGAGCACAAGCTACACCTCCTACCTGATTCTCGGCCGGTCAAGCAGAAGAAGCAGAACTTCTTGGCCAAACAAAATAAGATCATTCGAGCTGAGTTGATCAGCTTTTGAAGGTAGGACACGTTAGAGAAGTACAATTTCTGTCATGTCTCTCTAACGTGGTCCTAGTGTCTAAACCTAATAATAAGTGGAGGGTCTATATCGAGACCTTAACCGAGCTAGCCCTAAGGACTGCTACCTGCTACCAAAGATCAACCAGATGGTGGACTTAACCTCGGGTTATGAGAGGATCTACATGTTTGATGCTTATCAAGGATACCACCAGATATCTCTCACCCAGGAAGATTAGGAGAAAGTTAGCTTCATCACATCTAACGGTACTTTCTGTTATACAGTTATGTCGTTCGACCTATGTAACGCAAGAGCTACTTATCAGCGGATGATGGACAGGATCTTCCGGGAGCAAATCGGACAGAACGTGGAAGTTTATGTAGATGAATTCCTCATCAAGTCTGCTGCAGCAACAAACCATATCGCTGATGTGGAGGAAACCTGTGGCACACTGCGACAGTATGGATTAAAGTTAAATCCACTGAAGTGCCTGTTTGGAGCTCGAGGGGAAAATTTCATGGGGTACCTTGTTACTGAGCCAGGAATTGAAGCCAACCCAAAGAAGGTTCAGGCCCTCTGAGACATGCAGGCACCTAGGAATCTAAATGAAGCACAGAAGCTGGTGGGCAGGATTACGACGCTCTCTAAGTTCATATCTCGATCTACAGATCGGGCACTCCCTTTCTTCAAGGTACTCCGAAGGGTTACTAAGTTTCAATGGGATGAAAAGTACAAAAAAACTTTTGAGGAATTGAAGCAACACCTGGAGACCTTGCCTTCATTGTTTAAACTTATTGCTAGAGAGCTGCTCTAGGTATATCTGTCAGCTACCCCTAAGGTCGTAGGGGCAGTGTTGGTAAAAGAACATGACAATGTACAGTGGCCAGTGTACTTCTTCAGCCACCTATTGAAAGGGGTCGAGTCTTGATACACGACCCTGGAAAAGTTGGTTTACGGATTAGTTCTCATGGCTCGCCACTTAAGACCTTACTTCCTAACACACCCAATTACTGCCCTAACCAATAGTACCATGAGGAAGGCCCTTACCAACATGGAGATAGTCAGTTGCCTCATCAAATGGGAAACCAAGTTGGGAGAATATGATATACAGTATCATCCCTGAATAGCGATTAAAGCACAAGCCCTGACTGACTTCCTAACAGAGATCCATCAATGTGATGCTGAGGAAACATGGAAAATATATATGGATGGGTCGTCCACTCAGCAAGGAAGCAGAGTGGCAATACTCCTTATATCCTCTCAAGAAGACATCATGCAACTAGCCGTTAGGCTAAACTTCAGAGCTACCAATAACGAGGTAGAGTATGAGGCACTACTGGCTGGACTACAGGCAACTTGGTATGTATGGGCAACACGGGTAATCATTTACTCAGATTCTCAACTGGTGGCTCACAGCAAATGGCTGGTAACTTTGAAGTCAATAATGAGAAGCTACAACTATATAGAGAAGCATATGAGAAAATGAAGGAGGGCTTCAAGGAAGTTACAGTGACTAAGATTCCCTGAGTAGATAACCAGAGAGCAGATGAACTAGCCAAAATAGCCAGCTCTTTGACCACTTGGGTGTTGGATAAGTTGATAGCCCAAAGCTTCCTGATAGCTCAGATTGACCTACAAAATAATTTGGAAGAACCAATCGATTAGAGAGCACTAATGATCATTTATCTTCAACAAGGAGTCTTACATGCTGATACTGAAGAAGCTAGATCAATTAGGAAGAGAGCTCATGCATATACATTGATCGAGGATCAATTATACAAGCGGACATTCTCTTGACCACTGCTCAAATACCTAGGTTCGGATGAAGCAAAGTATGTCTTGTAAGAAGTTCACCAAGGCTGTTGCGGTAGCCATTTTGGAGGAAGGATGTTAACCCAAAAAGTACTCCTGACCGAGTATTTTTGGCCAACTTTGCAGAGAGATGCTAAACGGTTGGTGGACACCTACCTCTCTTGCCAAAAGCATCAAAACCTGACCCATCGGCTGACCGAGATTTTGAAGACATCAATAGTCTCTTGTCCCTTTGACCAATGGGGTATGGACATCATAGGACCTTTCCCATGGCTAGCTCCTAGGTAGAGGCACTTTTTACTCGTGGCGGTGGATTACTTCTCTAAGTGAGTAGAGGCAGAAGCCCTGGCCAGGATAACAGAAGAACCTATCATCCAGTTCCTATGGAAGAACATCTTGTGTCGATTCAGAATTCCTCACAAGTTAGTCTCAAACAATGGTCTACAGTTCCAAGGGCACAGGATCCAAGAATGGTGTCGAGGGGTTGGTATCACCCAGGCCTTCACTTGCATGGTGTATCTACAGAGTAATGGATAGACTGAAGTCACTAACAAGGAGATAGTGTGTGGGATGAAGGTCAAGCTAGACTATATGGGCGGCAATTGGGAGGAGCAGCTTCCTAGCATCCTGTGGGCATACCGAACTACTCCTTGGGAAAGTATAGGGCTCACTCCCTTTCATCTCGTCTATGGAAACGAGGCAGTCGTGCCAGTCAAGGTTGGGGTTCCATCCATCCGGTATTTATTGTATGGCCCTGAGAATGTTGAGCGACGGCTTTTAGAGCTAGATATTATCAGTGAAACTCGTGAGAGTATAGCCGCCCGGTTAACCTCCTACCGACAAAGGATGCGACAAAACTATGATAAGAAGGTGATCCCCCACTTTTTTAGAGAAGGGGACCTAGTATGGAAAAGGATCAGACCAGTAGGCGAGGTAACTAAGTTAGCACCACAGTAGGATGACCCTTATAAAGTCATTAAGAAACTAGCGTCTAGTGCCTATTACCTGCAGGACGCTCAAGGTAGAAAATTGGATCATCCATGGAGTGCTAATTACCTCAAGCCTTACCGTATCTGAGGGTGTTATTCTTTGTATCAGTAGTTGTTTGAGAGAAAGATCTAAGGCCAGGGAATGAGTGTTAGCTAGAGCCCTAGAGCCAATCATTTGATGATTGAATTTTTGGACTTGTTGTATCATATTCTATATAAATAAAGGCATTTGGCTTTTGGTTATTATACTTGCTTGTATTGGTGCCAAATAAACTAAGTATAATAACGTCCTTGAGTAGAAGGTTCTTACCTATATCAATCGATTAGTTGAATCGATAGTGAGATGATATAGAGAACACTACTCTTAATCATTCTTAGTCGAGTATTAACATTCAAGGACAATGTTAATGCAATAAGACTAGCATGTAGGTCAACTCGATGACTTGATCTCACAAGTCATGGATATAGAGATATCAAGTTGACACATGGGTATGCATTAGAGAATGTATACTGAATGACCCGCCATGAGAAAGTATCATGGATCGTTATATGAGTGTCATATACTTTCTCATGTGGCTATTAGTATGACTACTTGTCCTTAGACCTGAAGTCACCATGGTTCCCTACATAAGGAGTTATGTACTTTGGTTTCATCAAACGTCACCCGTAACTGGGTGTACTATAAAGGCGATTACTGGGTATGTAACAAATTATGCGGAGGGATGTGAGTGATGTAGATGGGATATATCCCTCCTATATGATGGGAGAGACATCGGTATTCTTGATAGAGTGAGACCACGAAGTGTATGGCCATGCCCAAATGAGTCAATATGAGATATTGAGCTCATTTGATTTAGTGAGTCTACTTTGAGTTCAAGATTTAGATTGATCAGAGGATGACACGGTCTATGCCTTACATTGATCAATCTAGATGTCTAGGATAGAAGGACACTTGTCATATTTTGTGAGGAGTCACAATTAGTAGTCACAAAGGTGATGTTGGATCTCAACATTCTTGTAACATTGGGTAGTAATGATGTGTTGTTAGATACCGCTCATTACTTATGCTCCAAAATGGGTTTAGGGGCATTGCCAACATTACAAGAACCTATAGGTCACACACTAAGGACAATTAGATGGAGATTAGGTTCATATGATGAACCAAGAGGATTAGATTCATTTGATGAATCAAATTGGATTAAGAGTAATCCTAATTGGGCTAATTGAGTTAGACTCAAGTTGATTCATGTGTTTAATGAGTCTAATTTGGATTATGACTCATTGAATAAATTTAATTAAATGAATTAGATTCATTATATTAAATTGACTTGAATTAAATGGTTGGATTAGATTAACCATGAGAGAGATTAAGTCAAGTTTGACTTGACTTGAGAGGAAGATGAAGAGTCAAGTTTGACTTGACTTTATGCCACCTCATTGGTGAGTTGGCATTGAGTGGGCCAATGATGATGCTCCACATCATCATGGTTGCTTAAGTGGGATGCCACCTCATGGGAGTTACCAAGAGTTGTGACTCTTGGCATTCCATGGGAGTTACACACCCTCTTAATGTGGCCGGCCACATGAATGGGTTGATTAGTTTTCATTTTGGGAATTAATCTCATTCATTCCTTCATCTTCTTCCTTGCTCCAATTTTGCTCTCCCTCTCCTCTCTTGGCCGAACCATCCAAAGGTGCTAGCACACCTTTTGTGTGGTTTTTCTCCACCTACTTGTTTGTGTGGATACATATAGAGAGTTGTCTACGTTGACAACTTCGAGATCCGGCATCATTTGGACGAGCGGGAACGCGAAGGGCTTCGCTTCAAAGGTATAACATTTCTTTTGTAGATCTAAGTGTAGATCTAGGTAGAAACTCGTATTCGTATGTTTTTCAAAAATTTTCTTTGCACGGATCCGTTGGCTAGGGGCTTTCGGGGTTTCCGCGACGCGAAAAAGTGATTTTCGCGGCCCGAAAACCCAACAGTGGTATCAGAGCCCAACAATGAGCACTACAGGTATCTGCAAAAACAGGTTGGATAATCCTGACCTGGATTAAGCTTAATTCTTTCAATGAGGCACTTCGGAAGTCCTCAAGTTATAGACGCAGGACTTAGGTAAGTCCTACCACGCTCCTTGTGCAAGCCTCGAACAAAGCTCTTTTAATTCATGGTTGACTGCCCCAGCCAAGACGGGCAAAGATCTAAAAGAGCTTTCACAATAAGTTCTTTTGGCTCTTGGCCTAACGAGCTCCGCCTCATTTACACACACGGATCTAGCCTAAGGAAAGCAGGAAAATCCCAATGGAGAGCAGGAACTAAGGAGCCAAAGACAAGCTTCTATAAACAGGGGAAGTAAAAAGAAAACAAGACAATAAATGTGTTAGACAAGGAATCATTTAAATTTGGAAATAACATCATTGGACATTTCTTTAATGATCCGATGATGGTCTAAGAAATTCTCAAGAGGATCGGACGATAAGTACCCGCCCTCTTGGTGTTGTTGGACTGCTCCTGCTGCTCTATAGGCTAGCGAGTGGATGAAGCGATCTCCTACCTGAGAGTCAAACTCCAAAGAGTGCAGGTACTCTGCCCGATCAGTCAAACATCACTCGTTCTCCCTCACCTTATAAGTTTCCAAGGCCTGGGTTGAATGAGACAAGTCAGATCAGGTTTGCGATAGCTCTGCCTGTAAGGAGCCCAGCTCTGCAGTTTAAGATTCCAGATCCCTTCTATGGTCTATGAGGATCACATCCTTGGAATTAAGTTCCTTGGTTAGGCGGTCCATCTCTTGTTTGTACATGAGCTTGAAGTTCTCTAGGGTTGCAGTTTGTTGAGCCGGCTCTGACCGGGCCTTCTCCTTGAGGGGCAGCTCCTCCTGATACTTAACATTAGTTGATTGATGGAGGGCCTCAAGCTTCTTCTTGTTATCCCTTAACTGTCGGGCCTCTAGTAAGGCCTCACTGAGGAGCTATTCCTGGGAAGAATTCAACTTTTCTAAGGACGCCATCTCCTCCTTTACTGGTGGGGGGGTCAGAAGGAGGAGACTCCAAGTCTTCGATACGCTTCTTCAAGATCTTATTTTGCTGATATAGGTTCATGGTTGTCTGACTCAAGCGTAACATCACGGCATAGAGCTGGCCATAGAAAAGGACAATCAGAATTGGAAGAGAGGACCAATAAAAGAAGTCAAGGACTGACTGCAGTAGCATCTTCAGCGAACAAGTCCGCTAGGCCATGAAGTAGGATAGAGTTTGTTTGATCCATAGCATTTGTCCAAGTCATTGCCAGTTTCCCCCATAGCAGGATAATACCAGCATAAGAAGAAGGGTCATGGCGTATCCCCTGCTCGGAAGGTATATTAGCGTGAAAGAGGAACACCCAGGACCTAGAGGATCCAGGAGCGGTCCCGCTGGGGGTAGGATGAGTGGAGGTGGATGGTCGAGGCGAGGAAGGCCTGGCTGATGCAGCTGGTATGGATCCCCCCTCTAGATCGATCTCTTCCTTAACGATAGGGGTTTTCCCTCGGTCAAGCTTGGGTTGAGCATCTGAAGGAATGGAAGGGCTGCCCTGGGATTATGGCTATGGAATAGAGGCTGCCGCTGACCGAAGCATCTGGGTCGCAGTGGAGACCCTGGCCCCAGGGCCAACCTCAGTAGGCCTACGCCTTAGCCGACAAGAAAGTGACTGATCATATGAGTCTGACCACTCTTCCAAAGGAAGAGGGAAACGAGCGAGATGAACACGAGAAGTTTGTCGTACGAGTTCAGGGATAGAGCTACCATGATGTGTCGTGGGAGGGGTGGCAGGACAAGATGAAGTTGTTGGACCCCCAAGGTGTTTTGATGTGATCAAACAAGCTAAGTCAGGTCCTGCGTTGTCTAACCCTTGTGTCTAAGTGTGCAGGAACTTAGGAACACAGGAAGTCGAGCAGAAGACATGGCTAGCGAGAAGGACGGCACAGGGAGAGAGCTGACGGGCTCGGCCCTCAAATAGATGTCACAAATAAACTCCCAAATTGCTGTTATGATCGAAAACCCACAACTACACAAAGCAATGTTTTAGTATAAGGCCCGAGTCGAATTTCCGAGGATTATGCTAGAACGTGCTTGTTTTGGATTAAGAACACACTTTTTGGGTTTTCTAGATATAAAAATGGGGGTTTGATATTGAAATGCAAAAGAGAACAGAATTGAACTTGCTAACTAATCGTTTATTACTGCAGAAATAAATTCTTAAGCAAGCTAGAAATCAAACACTTACACCACACTTCCACTAAATGAATTCAACCAAACCGCCTTAATTAAAACTTGTGAATTCTGAGCTAAACGTCAACAACTAGAGTCTAAACTTAAGTTCCAGAATTTGTTATAAACATTACTCTAGTTAACCAATTAAACTTATCTATTGAAAACCTAGATGCAGAATTCAGATTACTCTCGGAGAGTTAAATCAATAACCAAAGTTTAATACCTCCTCAATTCATCCACACATAAAGATTAACACTACTAAAATCTATCAGCATAACTGAATCATCCTCTAATGGATTACTAAAACAGAGGATTAGCTAGAACAGAAATTACTTCACAAACTCAGAAATCAGAATTGAAGAACACTGTGCAGAAATCAGCTCTAATCCGAACAGAGTTAAACTGAACCTAAACAAAAGAACAAAAATTATGCAGGAGAATGACTTGCTAACAAATCTACTCTATGAAACTTTAAATTCTGAAACAAAAGTGCAGAAACAAGAAAACATAATCCATAAACAAACTGTAAAGAAAACCTAACATCCCTACACCCAAATCTCGAACAAAATTCGTCTTCTCCTTGCCGTCACACAAGGAATCTGCAGAGAACACTCCAACAGAAATCAGATGTTGTCCTCAAGCTCAAAACAAACTCAGATTCACTTGTATCAGCTCACAAATACTCAACGAAGTCAGTTTCTGAAATGGTTCTCTACTGCACGCTGCTGCATTTCCTGAACTGAAGTCGCGAGCTGAGAAATGAAGCTAGGAACGTTGAGGTGCTGTCGGAAAAGGTTCAGAATCACCGGAGGACCACCGCCGATAATCCCGTGAAGGAGTGGAAACCCAGACCAGAAGAACACCGCTGGTCTGAGCTGGAAATCACGCCCCACAGCTACAGTACTTCGCCTGCAAAAACGCTCGCTGGAGAGGTGCTGAAGGTCGGAAATCGGTTGCTGGAAGTTGAGGAACTCCACGCCGATGAGGACAAGGTTGCTCGAAGATTTGGAAGAAGGAAGGGAGCCGCGTCCGCGCCGTCACGAAAACTGGCACGATGAACAGTAGCGCGAGCTCACTGTTCACCGTGCCAAAATGTTCTTTAAATACCTAGGGTTTTGGCTCATTGAACCCTAAGTTGGTGTAAGGCTCATGTGTGATCTAGCTTGGGTTTAAGCTCCTTGAAATCCATTGGAATACAGGTTTAATTGAGCCCAAAGGTGACCTTGCACTACTACATTTGGTTGAGTGAACTAAACCTCAATCATGAGTCCATGTGTACCCTACAAGATCAAATTCACAAAATGAGGAATAAATCACGCATAAGATGGAAAAACATCATAAAGCTGATAAAAACCTTGTTTGGAGAAATATAATCAAAATTGGAATTAAACATGTGCAAATATATAAAGAACACCAAATATTAACCCAAAATTAATATATCAATTCATAGCTTATCAAATCCCCCACACTTATTCTTGCACGCCTCGTGCAAGTGAGCCAACTAAAATAACATCTAAGATGGTACTTCCTACTCCCAACTATTCTTGATCATGTCCAAAAGAAAGTAAAAGGAAGTTATATGTAAATATCAAGTTTCATAGACTCACACATTCATGACCTCTATTTTCACCTTGGTTCAATACTTAGTAAACTTCATCCATCATGAATAAAATGAAAATGATAGCATTTCTAACCCTCACAAGGTAATTTGAAGTGGCTCTCATCCTAATCTCAATTTTTCAATGGTGGAGATCCCTCAAGCTACTCATAGCAAATCCACTACCATAAGCTTGCTTCTCATCTAATTTTCCTCCATCACAGATATTAAGATGCACATTCATGAGAATTCACAACCATTGGAAGAAAAACAATTTAGGATGTAAATGGAAGAGTTAATTCTGTTAGAGCAAATAAAAAGATAAAGTTCAACTCAAGGTGGAAGACATGGAATTAAAATGCTATGTGATGTTCAATTTCAGCCAAGCATGAAATTCTGCATTTTTTTTTTCCTGTCACTGCTTCTTGTTGCTAATTTGGTTTTTGCAAGCACACCAATCTGCACTCTTCCTTTTACTTCACTCCATTTCCAGTGCAGATTGTATCCTCAATTTTCAGAAACTGAACTTAACAACTAAAATTCTGTTCCTACAACTCCATTCATTTCCTGTGTATGAATCTGTCCTTGAATTTTCAAATTTGGATTCAATGACATTTCAGCCAAAATTTCCTAACTGATAAGCCTTGGTAGTTAGCTTATTTAATAATAGATCAAGATGGCTTAACTCCATTCATTTCAGGCTTGAATAACCAAAAGTTTGGCACAAATCAGCACATTACCTGTGTCACAAAACTTTTCTGCATTTAAATCAGAATTCAGTTTCTTTTTCAGATTTTCACTTCTTTTCTCTAAGCATCCTCTTCAACAATGGTACGAATTCAAGACTCCACCTCTTGTTCTCCAATGGCACAAAAATTTCAGCTTGGATTTACTTTTTCTCACTGCATTAACAGTCCAAAATATCAAGCTGCAGTTTTGGTTCAATCTTCTTCAGTTTACAGCTTTATCTTCCCTATTTTGGTATCCAATTCCTTGTCTTAAATCTTGTAAACTCTGGAGAAGAAGGATAACCAATTATCAATACTAAGTGGCAGCTAGGTTACAGATTTTGCTATGGTCATTAGCCCCTTAAACTTCATTCCGCACTGCTAGTTTCAGATTTCCTTCAATGCTAGACTTTGTATCAATCTAACATGTTCAGCCACAAAAAATTTTCAATACTCCTTCCTCTTGTCTCTATAAACCTTTTACAATGCATATCCAAAGACCTTCCATTTTCCAGCAGCCCTGGCTCATCACAATTCTCATTCCAAATTGGCACAAAACTGCCATTTTTCCTGCAATTCTGCACCTTCTGAATTCTGCACCTTCTGAATTCTGCACCTTCTGCGATTCTGCCATTTTTCCTGCTTTTTCAGTGTGCATTTCTATCATTCCAGCACCCTTCCCTTTTGATTTTCAATTGTTCTTGATACTAAATTAAGTTTCACTTCCCAACTTGAGAGCAAACATTGTCTTCTTTTACTCTTCACATTCACCAAAATTCAGCCTTTCAAGTACTATCAAATGTCTTGCCATTTCCAAATTCTAGTGATTGAATTAAATCTTTGTAGAAGCTGTTGATGCTAAAGTCCCATTTGATACTTCGTGTTTCAGCACTTCATCTGAGCTTCACTTTCCCCTTATATCATTTCTGAAATCTTGATACTACATTCATTCCGAACTGCACATCTTTCCAATTCTTTTCAGAGCTGTCATTTCTGCATCTCATCAAATTCTGAATTTCAGCTTTACACACTTGACATCTTCAATTGATGTTACTGCTTACTCAATTCAAGCTTCAACAATTATCTCCATAAAACTTCACAATCACTAAATTAAACCATAGCTTGATTTACATCATATTTCAGCCAATAACATCACTTAAAAGTTACTGAACATTCAAAATTCCAGCAAGTTACTGCTACCAGAATTCTTCCAGCCGGTTGAGAGTGCTATCAGGATTTAAACAACAATTGCTGCTGAAATCTTAAGAGTTCCTAAGGTTTTCAAGGTCTGATAATTCAGAGTTGCACACGTTTGTTGTTGTTGTTTTTTTTTTTTTTCTCTGAATTCTGTTTCTGGCATTTTCCTCACTGTTTAAGTTCACTTGCTGCCAAATTTGTGTCCATTCAAGAGTGCTCCATTGATGAATTGTTCTGGCATTCTTTTGTGTCCAGAATAAATTCTGAAGCCACCATTCCTTGTGTTTGTAGATGCCATAAAAATATTGAATACCATTTGTTTCAACATCTTCTCAAATTCCAACTAAACTTCCTTCACTTTGAATCTTGCATTCTGATTTTGATACTAAAACTGATACAACATTTCAGCACAAAAGAACACCAATTTCAAACTAAACACCTCCCCCACACTTACTCATTTGTCCGTCCCGGCCAAAATAAAATCATCACATAACATTCAAGGTATCCACATCCAAAGAAATAAGACATGAGAAAAGATCAAAGATATGATGATTTATGACAAGAAGAATAGCAAAAATAGGTGAGGGCAATGTAATAATGGAGTAAATTTCATGAAACATGACTTAATACTGCTCTAGAGGTAAAAATCAGATTTGAAGCAAGTTCTAGAGTGAAATAAGCTACAGGTGCATCACTTAAAATAGGCTCAAACTTCACTAGGTAAATAGAAATTATCATACCATTTCATCAATCAAGAATCCATCACTAGTATCAACCTCATGCAATTCTAGAATTCAATCATGTTATTGAGTCTTTAAACTTGATAGCCAAATTTAACATTCCTTTTCAAATCCCTTAAAATGATACAAAGAAATGTCAAAAGAAGGAAGTACCATTTATTCCTAAAACAAAGACTAACAAACTCAAAGAAATGGTAACTATCATAAAACCTAAATTCCAAAACTATAACTATGCAAAAATAAAAATTACTAATGTAACTCAAAATTTATTTATGCAAGAAAATTCTAAATGAAACCGAAATTTTACCTAAACAAATAAGAAAACTACCTACACCTAAAATTTATTAATTTGCAAAGAAACAAAAGATAAAGTGAAACTCCCCTCTAACTCGGGTAGATAGCATCAACATGTTCCATTTCCTCCACCACCAAGCCCTTCACTTCTTCATGAAACTTTTTAAGCCTTTGTCCATTAACTTTAAAAACCCGACCAGTAGACAAATCCTGGATCTCAACCACTCCATAAAAGAAAACATTAGTAACACAATAAGGTCCTTCCCATCTAGTTCTCAACTTACCTTTAATCAATTTGAGACGAGATCGATATAGAAGTACTTTGTCACCAATTTGAAACTCTTTCACTTCAATTTGTTTGTCATGAAATCTCTTGGCCTTTTCTTTGTAAATCCGTGAGTTCTCAAAGGCTTCCAATCTAATCTCTTCAAGTTCTTGAAGTTGCAACTTCCTTTCTTCTCCAACCGTGTCACTATCAAGATTGCATGCTTTAACCGCCCAATACGCTCTATGTTCAATCTCCACAGGCAAATGACATGCTTTTCCATATACAATCCTGTAAGGGGACATTCCAATAGGGGTTTTGAAAGCGGTCCTATAAGCCCATAGTGCATCTTCAAGTCTTTTGCTCCAATCCTTTCTATCCGGTCTCACAGTCTTTTCAAGAATTGATTTCACATCCCTGTTAGACACTTCTGCTTGCCCATTCGTTTGAGGGTGATAGGATGTAGAAACTTTGTGTGTCACCCCATACTTATGTAGCAAAGCCTTCATGTGTCTGTTACAAAAATGAGACCCTTGATCACTAATGATCGCCCTGGGTACTCCAAACCTGCAAAATATGTGAGACCTGACAAAACTAACAACAACAGAAGAGTCATCAGTCCGAGTGGGAATGGCCTCCACCCATTTGGAAACATAATCAACTGCCAATAAAATATAAACAAAACCAAAAGAGGCAGGAAATGGACCCATAAAGTCAATACCCCAAACATCAAAAATCTCACAAAATAATATGAATTGTTGAGGCATTTCATTTCTAAGTCCTATGTTCCCAGTTCGTTGACACCTATCACATGATCGATAAAAAGCATAAGCATCACGAAAAAAGGTAGGCCAATACAAACCACATTTTAATATTTTCCTAGCAGTTCTTTGTGGTCCAAAATGTCCTCCACACTCAAAAGAATGACAAAAAGTAAGTACAGACTGAAACTCAGAATCAGGTATGCATCTCCTAATGATTTGATCACTACAAAACTTCCACAAATAAGGATCATCCCAAACATAAAATTTTGAATCACTTTTTAATTTATCTCTTTGAGCTTTCGAAAATTGTTTGGGATAAACATGTGCAACTAAGAAATTCACTAGATCCGCATACCATGGAGACTCGCCCTGCAGCTGTAGAAGCTGCTCATCCCTGAAATCATCATCAATGGCCGAATGGTCCAAGTCTCCTTCAATCCTGCTCAAGTGATCTGCAACCAAGTTCTCCTTCCCGCTCCTATCACGTATCTCTACGTCGAATTCTTGAAGCAGAAGCATCCATCTGATTAATCTAGGCTTTGCATCAGGCTTCTTGAGGAGATACTTCAAAGCTGCATGATCAGAAAAAATAATCACATGAGAACAAAGAATATATGATCTGAATTTATCTAAAGCAAAAACAATAGAAAGAAGCTCTTTTTCTGTTGTTGTGTAGTTTGCTTGAGCTGAGTCCAAAGTCTTGGAAGCATAGCAAATAACATGTGGTGCTCCATCCACTCTCTGTGCTAGTACAGCTCCCACTGCATAATCTGAAGCATCACACATCAACTCGAAAGGTAAAGACCAGTCTGGGGGTCTGATAATAGGTGCTGAGGTAAGAGCCTCCTTCAATCTGTCAAAAGCTTCTCTGCACCTCTGATCGAAATCAAACAAAACATCCTTCTGAAGTAGCTGAGATAATGGTAGAGCAATCTTACTGAAGTCTCTAATAAATCTCCTGTAGAATCCTGCATGACCAAGAAAAGCTCGCACTTCCCGCACGCATGCGGGGTAAGATAAAGAAGATATAGCGCTAACTTTAGCAGGATCTACTTCAATGCCTTTCCTAGAGACTATATGACCTAAAACAATGCATGCTCTACCATAAAGTGACACTTTTCAAAATTCAAAACCAAATCCGTGTCGATACATCTACTCAAAACTCGAGACAAGTTTTCCAAACATGCATCAAAAGACGAGCCATAAACAGAAAAATCATCCATGAATACTTCCATGCAATGCTCTAATAAATCGCCAAAAATACTCACCATGCATCGCTGAAAAGTACCTGGAGCATTGCACAATCCAAATGGCATCCTACGATATGCGAATGTCCCAAAAGGGCAGGTGAAGGTAGCCTTCTCCTGGTCCTCTGGGTCGATGCAAATCTGAAAATAACCAGTATAACCGTCAAGAAAACAATAATGGGATTTACCTGCTAGCCTCTCCAACATCTGATCAATAAAAGGTAGTGGATAATGATCCTTTCTGCTTGCTTGGTTCAGCTTCCTGTAATCCACACATACCCTCCAGGAATTCTTCACTCTCGTGGGCACCAGTTCATTCTCTTCATTAGCTACCACTGTCACCCCTGACTTCTTCGGAACCACATGGATGGGGCTGACCCATTTGCTGTCAGAAATCGGATAAATAATGCCTGCCTGTAAGAGTCTAGTCACCTCCTTCTTTACCACATCCAAGATCAAAGGGTTCAGTCATCTTTGTGGCTGTCTCACTGGCCTCACATCCTCCTCTAAGTGAATCTTATGCATACAAATGGAAGGACTGATCCCAGGAATGTCTGCCAAAGTCCATCCAATGGCCTTCCTATGCTGTCTCAAAATCTCTAATAATCTCTCCTCCTGATCTGGTTCCAAATTCTGAGCTATGATGACAGGTAGCTGCTGATTTTCTCCCAAATATGCATATTTCAGATGTTGGGGCAATGGTTTCAACTCCTCTTGTGTCTGCTCCATAATAGGTGATCCTAGGGGTAATGCTGCTGAGCAATCCCCTACACATACCTCTTCCTCTCTGAGCGATCCTAGGGGTAATGCTTCTCCCAAGCAATCCCCTACGCATTCACTTGAATTGACATCAGATTCCACATCTAAAACATCTTCCAATAATGCAACAAATTCATTCACTGTACCAAAATCAGAAATCTCTAAGTCTGAATCAATATCTGACAAGAACTCCATGCCATCCAACTCCTCCGAGATATCCATGCTAAGTATAGAATGATCCTCTCTAGGATGCTTCATAGCCTCAAAAATGCTGAATCTAACCACTGTGTCTCCTATCTCCATAGAAAGAGTTCCTGCATGCACATCGATCTTCGTTCTAGCAGTCTTCAAGAATGGACGTCCAAGAATAAGCGGAGCCCTGTTTGCAAGCACATCACCCTCCATGTCTAAGATGTAAAAATCTGCAGGAAAAATTAACTCCCTCACTTTTACCAATACATCTTCTATCACTCCAGCTGGGTGTGCTTGGCTTCTATTGGCCAACTGAATCACTACACCTGTAGGCTGCAAAGGTCCAATTCTTAATGACTGAAAAACTGATTTAGGCATCACATTAATAGAAGCTCCAAGATCTAACATCGCATCCTCAAAAATACAATCTCCTATAACACAAGGCACGGTAAAAACTCCTGGATCTTCACACTTCTGAGGAACTGGCTGAAGTAATGCTGAGACATTCTTTCCCATACTTATCAATTCATTTCCCTTCAATTTCTTTTTGTGCACACAAAGATCCTTGAGGAATTTGGCATATTTTGGAATTTGCTTAATCATGGTAAGCAAAGGAACGTTCACTTCAACCTTGCTGAACAATTTAACCAATTCTTGATATTCCCTAGCCTTTTCTTCCTCCATTTCTTTTCTTGGTTGTACACTTCTTTGAGGGAAAGGTAACGGAATGGAAAACTCAGCTCCTTGCTTAAATTTCAGAATCTGTACAAGGTGATAATTCAGCTTGTGCCATGGAGATTTTAACATAACAACAACTCCCATTCATCATTGCAAAATCTCCAGTAAGTGCATCCTTACTCATCAAGCAATTCATTCAAACTCTCAATGAAATAATGACAAGCAAAGATAATCAAGGGTTTGAATGTTAGATAAAAATGTTTCAAGAAAATTGTGAGGAAAGGAATTGGAATTTAGAAAGTATGAAGGGGAACAAAATTGACAAAATCCTCAATTTCCATGCACACAAATGCTATTGTGACTTTGAAAAGAAGCTAAGCAATGCTACAGAAAAAAAAAAAACAATGCAGTGGTTAAAAGAATTTTACGCAATTAGATGCAAGATTTGTTTCGTTGTCCGAGACGGCCAATGCTTTAAGTGTGGGGGAGGGAATTCTTCTTCATTAATTGAGTTGAGATTATTTGAGTTTACAAGTGATGAAATTGAAGAATTAAAGCAGAATTGGAGTGGGAAAAACAGAAAAAAAAATATCAAAACAAAGAGTATCAAGAGTGGAGATAGAGTATCAAGAATTTTGGTTTGCCATCAAATTGAAGAAGAGTTTGGCTTGGTTTTTTGTATTGATAAAAACAAATGGTATTCATCTCTTTTCACATCAAAATGGTCAACTCATCAAGTAAATTCCTTCCATACTCTCATTCTCTTCATTGAATACTTTTCTTTTGCCTACTTTATCCATTTTCATTGTTCTTTTTGCTTCCATTTCAATTCTTGATGATAAATTCCTTTTGATTCATGTATGCTATGTTTATAGTGGTGGAGATTTAGAAAATAAGCAAGCTTATGGTAGTGAAATGTTGTGAGTTGCATTGAGTGTGCTCCACTTATACACATGTTTGAGTGTGAGAGCTAGAATAGGTAAATTCCTTGTGAGATTGCAACTTGCTTAATTTTTCAATTGGATTGAAACTACCATACCTACTGATTATTATTTGGATTGTATTCATGATTGTTAGTGATTTTTAAGATGATCTTAGTTAAATTCTTTTTACCATTTTCTAGGTATTGCTAGGGAATTTTCTATGGAGATGATTTTTAGTTTTCTTTACTTGCACGGGACGTTCAAGACTAAGTGTGGGGGATTTGATAACCATGATTTTACTGCATTATTATGATTCATTTATGCATGGTTTTGATGTTGGTTTCCTAGTTTAAATCATGGTTATATTACATTTTGTGCATTGTGTGTATTTTTGGACCTAATTACAAATTATCTTATTTTTGGTATTATTTGATGCTAATATTTGATTCTTATTTTGTAGGCATCAAAGGATCTTAGATTTGGATCTATTTGGACCGAAATTGGGCTCGAATCGGAATTCAAACAAGAAGATCAAGCTTTGGAGCATTATGGGTCGTTCATCAAGAATAGGACAGATCCGGACCATCCGTTGAAGATCTGGCCGATCCAACTTAATGGGGAGCAGATTTGAGCCATTGATGAAGATCCATAAGTTTTGATCCAGATCTGAGTTCATCCAGCCATTGATCCAGCCGGAGTAATCTGGGCCGTTCATTGAAGATCAGCAGATCTGGGCCATCCAGTGATGATCTGATCGATCCGACCTACGGGAGGGTAGATCCAGGCCCTAGATCAACATCAGTACCTTCAGATCGGATTTTGGGCAAACTTTTACCGTTGATTTATCTCCAAATCAATCCCAGCCGTCCGTTCAGATCCAGATCTGATTCAAAATAGAAGCTACAGTACCCAGCTTCCGTCGTCGATCTCCTCACGCAGCTGTGCGTCTCGCGGCGAGCTTTTGCCGGGATTTCGATCTCTTTCCTTCTCCAATCCATTTCCCAAGCTTCAACCTCGGTGGATAATCTCTACAGCAGCTCATCCCGATCATTTGGAACCGTCGTTGGGTGTTCTCTCTGACGGAAATCTGCTCTTGGATCTTCTCTATTTCAGCGCGATTTGGAGGTGTTCCTCCAAATCGGCGACTCCGATTCACATCAGCGACTATCGGCGGTGGTCCTCCGGTGTTCCTGAGCTCCATCCGACAGCATACCATCATCCGCAACTTCATCCCAGATCCAGAGCTCAGATTTGCAGATTTTCGGACCATTCTTGGGTTTAGGGTTGTTCTTAGCTCGCCGGGGGTGGTCCGTCGGTGTAGCTGAGCCTTCCTTGAGCTGATACGCTGCTCAAGTTCTCCACTGAGGTCCAAAGTTGGGTGGTCTCAACTTTGGCACTCTTGTGTGACGGCAAGAGTGTGAAACTTGTATGGATTGGTTGTGAGTTGGATTGGTTAGGATTTATTTCGTTTTATTAGTGTTTTATTAGTGTTCTTATCATTGCAATTTAGCATTTCTTTGTTTTGTTGAAGTTTAATTCATGTTTGGTAGTTGTTTAATTCTTGTTTGATGCTTAGTTAATTGTTTAGTGTTTAAGTTCTAAGTTAGGGTTTAAATTCTGCTTAGATTAGATTTTATTTCTGTCTTGTTATTTCATATTTAGTTTAAGTGTATTGATGGATTTATCACAACGTAGTGTGACAATGCGTAATGATTTGTTCATTGGCACATAGTTAGGTTTTAGTTATGCTTTAGATTAATTTCTTTACCGCTGTACTTTTCATTTGTTAGATTTAAATTCAAGTTTAATTCCCCCCAAATCCATTTTTATATCGAAAACCCCAAAAATAGGAAATAAAGACAATCCTAAATTACATTCTACCGTTGGTTCCTCGGATCGATCTTGGGCTCGTTACTACAACATTATTGTTAAATTAAGGGGTTCAGTGAAATATATTAATTGTTAATTTGATTTACGAGTGTGACAGATTCGCTTATCAGTGATCACGGAAGAGTACACCGGTGGACGAGAAGAACGTGCGCGGCGTTAGAGGGACGAGAAACCGGGAAGGAAGATTGCTCGAGGAAAAGGCCGGAACATGGGTTCGAGTGAGCCCTATTCCGGATGGCCGAGATCACCTAAGCTAGCAGAGCCGGAGCGAACAAGACCCGGACCGAGACGAGCTGAATCGGAGACGAAAAAGTCAACCTATGTTGACTTCAGGGTTCAGGGCACCCTGAGCAGTCCGGGGCGCCCTGAGCAGCCCGGGGCGCCCAGAACCCTTTCGGGCGCCTGGACCTGGATTTTGACCAGGTTCACGTCAAACGCGATCTGATCATTGGGGGATAAAATTTTATCCCCCCCAGGGTGCCCAGAACCCAATCGGGGCGCCCCGACCAGTGCTATAAATATAGCACTAATCTGCACAGTCAAATCAACTCACTTGTAATCAGTTTTCTCTGTGCTTTCATTTCTATTTCTTTTATTTATGCTGTCAACGCTGTAAGAGGCTACTCCGCCCAGAGGAGAATCAGATAGTGCGCCATCTTTGCCTTGGATTAGCAATCCTCTGATTGCAAACCAAGTAAACCCTCTGTGTCTGATTTGCATTTTATTAGTCTCTTTATTTTTTTTTACAAGTTCTTTTGAATTAGTCGATATATCCGAGAAAGGTTTGTGTTTTTCTTGTAGGGTAATTCACCCCTCCCTTTTTGTCGGCCTCCAAAGGGACCTACAAGTGGTATCAGAGCAAGGCGCTTCAGGAGGACTAACCGCCAATTGAAGCAATGAGATGGCTGGACCAAGCATCGTTCCACCAAAATTCGAGGGGGACTTCGCAGACTGGAAGCGACGTATGGAGGTATTCCTAAGAACTGATTTCAAAATTCGGTTTATTATGAAGTATGGTTTTGTAGCTCCGATGAATCAAGATGGAGAAGAAAAAGAAGAGAGCAATTGGACAAAGAAGGAGCAGAATGAGTCTGTAGCAAACAGCCGTGTGGAATATCATCTGCTAAGCGTGTTGCCGCCTCAAGAGGTCAACCGCATCGGAAGCTACTCATCTGCCAAAGAACTCTAGGAGAAGTTCTTGGAACTCCACGAAGGCACGTCCGAAGCGAAGCTCGCTAGAAGAGACATCCTCCGGAATAATCTAATGAACATCTGACTGGAAAAAGGTGAGAAGGTAGCCAGTCTACACGCAAAGGTAAAAGAACTGCTTACTGGTCTCGAGAACCTCGGAAAAATGGTAACGAATCGGGAAATAATACGCTACGCACTCAACGCATTTCCTAGAACTTCAGATTGGACATCAATCATCGACACCTACTATATTTTGAAAGATCTAGAGGTAACTACTTTAGAAGAACTATTCTTCACTCTTGAATTGCATGAAACCAGGTGTGCGGGAACAAAGGAATCAAGCCAGATGATCGCACTAAACGCAACTAAGAAGGATGAACCCGAGTCAGAGTCAGAAGACGATCAGGAAGTATACATGGTAAGAAACTTTAAAAAGTTTTTTAGATCTAATAAATTTAAAGAAATGCAGAATAAAAAGAACCCAAGAAATAGAAGAAGGATGCGTTGCTACCAATGTCAAAAGGAAGGACACCTAAAAGAAGATTGCCCAGAACTAAAGAAGGACAAAGGCAAGATCCCCAAGAAGCACAAGAACCTAAAAGCTACTTGGGACGACACTTCTTCATCTGAGTCCGAGATTTAAGAATATGTCGGGATAGCACTGATGGCAAGCTACGAAGAACAAAGTACATCAGAACCCAGCATCGATGAAGGGGGAGCGACCTTAGATGGAAGTAGCGAAGCAGGGGGAGACTCAGGCTTCAAGTCTGATATGGTAAGTGAGGTATGCCTCTTACCCCCTGATGAACTTTACTTTGGTATTAAGGTAATGGCTAAATCCATGTATAAATTAGAAAATAAAAATACCAAATTAGAAAATAAAATTTTAGAAACAAAAAGAATTTTGGCAAAATCATGTCTTTTAGAGGATTTTGAAAAATTGAAAATTGAAAATGAAAAACTAAAAGAAGAAATAGAAAGATTGAAAAAATCTAATGGTTCAAATATTTCTACTTTTAGAAATTATAGAGGTTTAAATTGGTATTATAGATTTCATCAAAGTCAAATTAGAAATATATCAAAAGTCTATGTACCTAGGAAATACTTGGTTAATCCTGTAGGTAGAAACTTCTATTGGGTTCCAAAAACCTGTTTAATTTAAAATTAAAATTAGACTTAACATTTTCAGCAAGAAAATTAAACAACTAATTTCTTTATGAGGCTTTGTCTAAGGAAGTGGTTGTTGCTCCAATAACCAAGAAGGCCTAGTGCCTCGCCACGACCTGGAAGCCAAATATCGAAATGAAAAGTTTAATTGACTAACTGAAAAAGCATTAATTTAAATTACTTAATACTTTAAAAAGAGTTATTCAATTTCTGTTAAAAAAAATTATTTAAATTTTTTTTTACTTGACTTAGAAATTTTTTTTTAAAAATTACCTTAGAAATTGTTTATGAAAATTGACTAAGAATTTTTTATGATAATATTGCCTTAGGATTTTTTTTTACTTAGAATTTATTTTTTGACTTAGAATTGTTTCTTATGAATATTAACTTAAAAAAAATATTTAGGAAATGTTGAAATAAGTTTCAAACTTAGAATTTTAGAAAGTTTTTGTTAACACTTATGACTTAAAATTTTTTTTGAATTTACTTTAGACTTGTTTATAACCCCAATTTTTATGTGATCAAAGGGGGAGAAGTATGTTAAGTCTAGGGGGAGGTAATATAATTTTTCAATTAAAAAATATTTGGACTTATTTGAATATAAATTATTTTTATTGCATATGTTTACCCTAACATAACTTCGGTTGCTCACATCAAAAAGGGGGAGATTGTTGGAGCCCCAAGGTGTTTTGATGTGATCAAACAAGCTAAGTTAGGTCCTGTGTTGTCTAACCCTTGTGTCTAAGTGTGCAGGAACTTAGGAACACAGGAAGTCGAGCGGAAGACGCGGCTAGCGAGAAGGACGGCACGGGGAGAGAGCCGACGGGCTCGGTGCGTCCAAGGGACAAGGTGACCGCGGAAGAGTACACCGGTGGACGAGAAGAACGTGCGCGGCGTTCGAGGGACGAGAAACCGGGAAGGAAGACTACTCGAGGAAAAGGCTGGAACACGGGTTCGGGTGAGTCCTATTCCAGATGGCCGAGATCACCCAAGCTAGCGGAGCTGGAGCGAACAAGACCCGGACCGAGACGAGCTGAACCGGAGATGAAAAAGTCAACCTGTGTTGACTTCAGGGCTCAGGGCGCCCTGAGCAGTCCGGGGCGCCCTGAGCAGCCCGGGGCGCCCGGAACCCTTCCGGGCGCTCGGACCTGGATTTTGACCAAGATCGCATCAAACGCGATCTGATCGTTGGGGGATAAAATTTTATCCCCCCGAGGGCGCCCGGAACCCATTCGGGGCACCCCGACCAGTGCTATAAATATAGCACTGATCTGCACAGTCAAATCAACTCACTTGTAATCAGTTTTCTCTGTGCTTTCATTTCTGTTTCTTTTATTTGTGCTGTCAACGCTGTAAGAGGCTACTCCGCCCAGAGGAGAATCAGATAGTGCGCCATCTTTGCCTTGGATTAGCAATCCTCTAATTGCAAACCAAGTAAACCCTCTGTGTCTGATTTGCATTTTATTAGTCTCTTTATTTTTTATTACAAGTTCTTTTGAATTAGTTGATATATCCGAGAAAGGTTTGTGTTTTTCTTGTAGGGCAATTCACCCCTCCCCTCTTGCCGGCCTCCAAAGGGACCTGCAGAAGTACTATCCATGACCATCCCGGGAGCAGTCAGATTAGAAGACGGGTGGCATCGCCTACTTAGGATTGTTCGCCCTCGGTGATTTATTTATAGAGCGCTCAGTGGAAGAGGCCTAATCAAAGATGCACTAGCAAGAGTGTCTACTGCAGCAAAGTAAGGGTCAGGATAAGAAGTCAAAAGCAAATTAGGATAAGGGTAACACTTACCAAGGGAAGCGTTGATCAAAATTTGGTACCTTATTCCAACCTCGGAATCAGAGTAAGATTCAAATTTAACTAATGTTTTATGTAATATACTTAATGATCACAGGTGAATTGGGCTAAGTTCATGGGGCATTTCTTTTAATCTCCAACGACCTCTCGATCGGCATCCTAGACTCTCATCCTAGTGCTAGTTATAAGAGAGCATGCTCTTGCACCCTAACGACCTCTCGGTCGAGGTCCCAAACTCTCCCCCTAGCGCGAGTTATAAGTGAGCATGCTCTCGTACCCCAATGACCTCTCAGTCAGCGTTCCAGACTCTCACCCTAGCGCAAGTGATAAGAGAGCATGCACTCACGCCCCAACGACCTCTCGGTCGGGACTCCAGACTCTCGCCCCAGCGTAAGTTATAAGTGAGCATGCTCTCACCACCAATGATCTCTCAGTCAGGACTCTAGACTCTTGCTCCAGCGTGAGTTATAAGTGAGCATGCTCTCACGACCAACGACCTCTCGGTCGTGATTCCAGACTCTTGCCCCAGCGCGAGTTATAAGTGAGCATGCTCTCATGAATAATGACCTTTCGGTCGGCGTTCCAGACTCTCACCCCAGCATGAGTTATAACTGAGCATGCTCTCATGACCAACGACCTCTCGGTCGATGTCCCAGACTCTCGCCCCAGCGCGAGTTATAAGCGAGCATGCTCTCTCACCCCAACAACCTCTTCGTCAGCGTTCTAGACTCTCACCCTAGTGTAAGTTATAAGCAAGCATGCTCTTGCGCCCTAACGACCTCTTGGTCGGTGTCCCAGACTCTTGCCTCAGCGCGAGTTATAAGCGAGCATGCTCTCACACCCCAACGACATCTCGGTCGGGGTCCCAGACTCTCGCCCCAGCGCGAGTTATAAGTGAGCATGCTCTCGCACCCCAACGACCTCTCGGTCGGGGTCCCAGACTCTCGTCCCAGTGCAAGTTATAAGTGAGAATGCTCTCGTGCCCCAACAATCTCTCAGTCAATGTTCCAGACTCTCACCCTATCGCGAGTTATAAGTGAGTAAGCTCTCGCGCCCCAACGACCTCTCGGTCGGGACTCTAGACTCTTGCCCAAGCACGAGTTATAAGTGAGCATGCTCTCACGACCAATGTCCTCTCAGTTGGGACTCCAAACTCTCATCCCAGTGTGAGTTATAAGTGAGCATGCTCTCACGCCCAATGACCTCTGGGTCGGGACTCCAAACTCTCGTCTTAGCATGAGTTATAAGTGAGCATACTCTCACAACCAACGACCTCTCGTTTGGCATCTTATACTTTCACCCCTGCATGGGTTATAAGCAAGCAAGGCCTTCACCAACTACCTCTCGGTCCCCAACTACCTCTTGGTCAATATTTTAAACTCACCACATCAGGGGTGATAGACGGGCAGGGCCCTTGCCATGGCTCATAGAAGTAATTCTTCTGGGGGCAATTAGCATTGCTATCATCACATAATTCTTGGATATTCAAGAACGTCCTTTCTATTAAAGATGTCTACATGAAGCAAGGGAGTTCCAGTGGGAAAGGAGTAAAGAGACAGGAATAAAGACTGAAAGCTTATCAGATCTACATTTAATTGATAAATTATAGGCGAGCACCCCTCACAATCTCATTCTTAAATCTGTAAAGACACAGAGGTCATCTAAGTACAGAATTCTCTTCTGGTGCCAACCGTGAGTCAGCACCTCGGGCAAAAGTGTTCTGCTTGACCTGCTTTCTCAAGATGGATTCGAGCATGTTCTAGCTCATCTTGAGTCAACTGAAGAATGTGTCATTGTTAAGCAATTGTTTTATCTTTAATCTTTGTTTCTTCCTGTAAAAGGGACATGGAAGAGGCATGTTTCTCTTTCAAATAAATCATGAATTGGTCTTGGCTCTCTAGGTCCTAATAGGCCTTTTGTTTCAGCGCTACCTCAGCACGAGCCCGCGGTTTAGCAGCTAGCCAGAGTTCTTCAATTTCCCTACGAAGGGAAGACTGAAGATCCCTCTCTTGTGTCATCTTGGCTAAGACCGTATCCTTTTGGGCAAGAAGTTGGGTCATATGAGCCAATTGCTCATGAAGGTGTGGCAGTTCATCAAACTTAGATTGCAACTCCATGATTAGGGGATGGCAGTTAACGGAAAGTAGGTCTCTATGGGTGGAAATCAGCCCCTTTTAAAGAGGAAGAGGGGAGAAGTCAACTTCTGTAGAAATTAAAGTGACCTTTCCCTCAAGGTTGATTGAGCAATTAAACAGGTTATAATACCGATGGTCTGGGAAAAGAAGCAGCATTTATAGTCATAATGACGAAGTAAATGAAACTCGAGTTTGGTTCTAGTCAGTCGGGCTTGAGTCTCCTTTGATTGAGAGGGGAGCTTGTGATATGGTGCATAAAGGTGGTGTCCGATAAGGCCAGGCAGTCAGAAGTCAAAGGGGCGTGGCAGTCAAGGACAGTTCAAAGTTAAGGGGTGGCGGTCAGAAGTCAAAGAGATGTGACAGTCAGCATTTAGGAGGGGAAAGAAGGAGTTAGATCGCATAATTTTCGGTCGAGTACAGACAGATCAGAGTCCCAGATTTGAGACACAAGATGCAGCCTTGATTAATGCCTAACTTGCCCCGACTGGTCAGGTTTCCTCAGCTCGGGCCGCATAGCCAGGCCTAGTACTTTCAGTAAGACAACTCCCGGTCGGCCCTTTAGCGATCCAAACATGAAAGATGGAGCCCTCACTACAGCTCGTCCCCCTCATCAAGACTCGAACCAGGTGGCACACCTGAACGGTCATCTCGAGCTAGCCATAGCTAAACCCGGGCGGGATAGAAAGCACTAGGCGACAACAATGTCAGGGAATCATAACCTCCTATCAGGGAATAATTACCACACGTCAGGGAATATTCCAATGGTCTGCTATCATCTGCGAATGGAACCTTCCTTCCACCAATAGGAGGACACCGTACACCTTCTCTCACCCGACAGGCTCTGACACCCGACATTCTCTGACAACATGTAGGCTTTGAAGGTACGCGACATCATATAAAAAGGGAGGTCCTCTCCCTTAGCCAGGTACGCGCACATTCATACTCATCTTCTACAGTTCTTTTTTCCTTCGTACACTGTTCTTATAGGAAAAAGTACCTGACTTGAGCATCAGAGGGCCTGCGCCGGGAACTTTTCCCTTGTTTCTAGTCTCTAACATTCCGTGTGCTTCTCTGAGTGTGCGCAGCGTCTAAGTACCGCCGGTCTCCTCACCACTATCCTTGAGCTCCACGTGTGGGTCCGTCTTTTCGGTGCACATATGCTAGGTGTTTCCAGGTCACCTCTCCATCAACATCGACACCATCTCAGCCAGCCTTCGTCTGACTCAGATTTCGGACAAAATTAATCGTGGAGCTTGGCAACCCATTCATTATCATTGCCATAGTTCCACCTCAACAGACAGAGCTGGTCCTTATTATTTAAAGGCCCTCGGCGAAACTATTAATAATGCCCCAATTTTATCCTTCATCAACCTAAATAATAATTATTTTAATCTATAAAACATTATTTTCTGAAATGGGATAAGGAAACTTTTTAGTTGGAAGATGATTTTTTATCATAAGATGGTTGTTCCTTCCTTATTTACGTATAAATATTTACTATTCTAACATAGAAATTAAGAATGAAGCACGACTTATAAAACTATTAATATAAATTTTTTTTCCATTCCTACATGATCCGGCGGTAAGGGTGGGGGATCCACTTCCTAAAGGGTCTCAGCTTGAAGACAGGTGGAGGGCTGACTAAGCGGTTAATGGCCGCGCCGAGCGGCCGAGTAGTTCCGAGCGGAACTAAATATAACCCATCCATGGGCTTGGGTTTCCGACGCCAAGGCGGGAGAACCGAATGGCCGAGCGGGACTTCTGCCCGGCTGGGACCGAAGGGCCGAGCGGGTGGTCCGTTCGGCCAAGATAAGGGCGAGGGTACGAGGGTTAGCCGAGCAGCCTATTCGTTCGGCTCAGGATATGGGATGTCAGTAAAGGCATGTCTGATGATTACGCCGTACGCAAAAGTGTACGATGGAGGATCTCGCCGTCACATCATGGAGAGGTTGATACAGTAGCGGTATGGCCTTATGGACGTCTTTCTGACAGACCCATACCTGGGCATGGTCGAAAGCAGGTGATTGCTTTGATTGGCGCGCCCAGGCTCCTTCTAGAGCTCTATATAATGTCTCCATTTCTTCACCAGAGGTACGCAAGTCTGGATCCTGAGGCTACCTTTTTGTTATTCCTCGCCTAACTTTAGCGTCGGAGGGCCGTCGCCGGAGCACCCCTCCTGGCTCGGTTTTGCTGCAGGTTCGCCGGAGCACTCGAGGATCCAGCAGGGAGCGCCACGTGGCCAGTGTCCGTTGACTCCTGGTTCGGACAGGATCAAATTGGCGCCGTCTGTGGGAACGCTCCTGCATCCGACTGGAAACAATGGATGAGGCTGGACGACAACACACGGTGGCGCTTTCGACGGAAGAACTCGAAGCTCTGGTCGAGATAAGGGCCGCCAAACTTGTGGAGCAAAAACAGAAAGCAGCGGCCGAACGGCCGGAGCAACAAGCAACATCTGCGTCGAGTGGCCGAGCGGAAGCACCTCCCGCCACCGTCGCATTCCATCGGGCCTTATTTCGCACCCCTGAAGCCGTACCGACTCGAAGAGATAGAGGATCTTCTTCCGACGAAATGCCTAGGCGAGACGACAGAAAGGGGAAAGCTCCCTGAGCGGACTCATCTCCCGAGCGGATCAATCGCCAATTTTCAGAGGCTATTCTACGAGACCCTCTGCCCAAGCACTACGTGCCTTCGACGATCGGCGAGTACAATGGAACAACAGACCCGTATCATCGATAAGTTCAATAACATGACCACGCTCCATCAATATACGATGGAGTAAAGTGCCGAGTCTTTCTTACCACTCTCTGGATCGGCTCAGCGATGGTTCGGATGATGGATCCATCACTAGCTTCAAGGACTTCCGAACGGCCTTCCTCCACCACTTCGCCAGCAGTCGGCGTTATCAGAAGACAAGCGTCAGCTTGTTCGCCATCAAGCAAGAGCCGAGAGAATCGCTTCGAGCTTACATCCAGCGATTCAACCAAGTGGCGATGGATATTCCAACGGCCACATTAGAGACGATGATGAATGCCTTCACGCAAGGCCTTGTGGATGGGGACTTCTTCCGGTCGCTCATCCGAAAGTCGCCCCGAGATTATGATCACATGCTACATCGGGCTAACGAATACATAAACGTGGAAGAAGCGCAAGCCGCCCGGAAAAAGGAAACTCCAACCGAGCGGGCACCTATGCATGCCGAACGGAAACAGCACGCCGCTCAGCAGCCGCCTAGAGGACCAAAGGCCGAAGCAGTCCGCTCCCCTCGTGGGAAGTCCCAAGTTCAAGAAGTAGCTGCCGCTCGGCCCAAGCCAAAGAAGAGATGGACCCCTATGTTCTGCTCCTTCCACCGGACGGATACGCACAACACGAAGGATTGTCGAAGTCTTCCCTTCGTGGCTAATCCCGTTTCTAGGAATGCCGAACGACGGTCTCCTCCCAGCGACAGGAGACAAAGGACCCATGGAGCCGACCGGACCCGCCCCGAGAGGCGACATCAACATACGCCCGATCGACATCATTCTCCAAGGCAGGAGAATCGCCGAGCGTCCAGAGAACGGTCCCGACCGTCCGCTCGGGAAGAGGAAAACAGAGGCAATACCTCCCGAGGCGAGATCAATGTTATTGCTGGTGGGCCAACCGGAGGAGACTCCAACCGAGCCAGAAAGGCGGGCGTCCGGCAACTCCAAATCCACGCCGTCGGTTGCAGCCAAGAGCGAGCATGTGGACCGGAGATCACTTTCGGGCCCGGGGACTTAGAAGGAGTTGAAGTGCCCCACGACGACGCTCTGCTCATTAAAGCGGTAATAGCAAATTACACTATTCATCGCATATTCGTTGACACAGGGAGCTCGGTCAACATCATGTTCAAGAAGGCGTTCGATCAGCTGCAAATTGATCAAGCCGAGTTGCTGCCCATGATGACCCCGCTCTACGGGTTTACGGGCAACGAAGTTCAGCCAGTCGGACAGATCCGGCTGGCTACCTCGCTGGGAGAGGAGCCGCTCAAGAGGACAAGGACAATAAACTTTGTGGTGGTTGACTCTCCCTCATCCTACAACGTCATTTTGGGACGACCGGCGCTCAGCGAATTCCGAGCGATCGTCTCAACCTTCCATCAGAAGATCAAGTTCCCCGTGGAAGACAAAGTAGGAGAAGTACGAGGAGACCAGCTAGCAGCTCGGCGATGTTACATCGAAATGGTCAGAGCAGAAGCTAATTCCGCTCGGAAGGTGCCCCGAATCGAGGTACACGCCATAACTGAGAAACCTCCTGCTTTAATTTATGAGGAAAAGGAGGAGGTTCAGATCCATCCGACCCGATCGGAGGCCACGACTTTTATCACCTCTGATCTGGAGGAGAAGCAAAAGGAGGAACTGATCCAATGCCTCCAACGAAATCATGATGTCTTCGTCTGGTCGACACATGAGTTGCCCGGAATTTCGCCGAACCTAGCGCAGCATGAGTTGCATGTCCGACCGGATGCTCGGCCAGTGAAGCAGAGAAAAAGGGATTTCAGTGCCGAGCATCCGGGCGGAAGTAGAGAAACTTCTGGAGGCCGGCCACATACGCGAGGTGCAGTTCCCAAGCTGGCTGGCCAACGTAGTATTGGTCTCCAAGCCGGGCGGCAAGTGGAGAGTCTGCATCGACTTTCGGGACTTAAACAAAGCATGCCCCAAAGATTTTTATCCCCTGCCCCGGATAGATCAGCTGGTGGACTCTACGGCCGGCTGCGAATTAATTTGCATGCTTGACGCCTACCAAGGATATCATCAAGTGCCGCTCGCCCGGGAAGATCAAGAAAAAGTAAGCTTCGTAACGGCCGACGGCACATATTGCTATAATGTGATGCCGTTCGGATTGAAGAATGCCGGGGCCACCTATCAACGCTTGATGAACAAAGTGTTCAGGGAGCAGATCGGGCGTAATCTGGAAGTCTATGTGGACGACATTCTTATCAAATCCGTCCGAGCGGCCGATCTCTTCAAGGACATGGAAGAAACCTTCCAAACGCTTCGCAAATATGAAGTCAAGCTAAATCCCCAGAAGTGCCTGTTCGGAGCAAAAGGAGGGCGTTTCTTGGGGTACATAGTGACCGAGCGGGGAATCGAAGCAAATCCCAGCAAGGTGAAAGCTCTACAAGACATGCCGCCTCCAAGAAATACAAGGGAAGTACAGCGGCTGACCGGTCGGATAACTGCATTGTCCAGATTCATCTCCAAAACTGCCGACCGGAGCCTCCCTTTCTTCAAAATTTTGCGCAAAGCCACTAAATTTCACTGGGACGAGGAATGCGACCGAGCATTCGAAGAATTGAAGACATATCTTAATTTCCTGCCTGTACTAGCCAAGCCGATCGGGGGTGAGTCACTTTATGTTTATCTGTCTTCAACCGAGCATGCTGTAGGCTCGACACTTGTGAGGTCCAGCGGCGAGGAGCAGCCGGTGTATTTTCTGAGCCACATTTTAAAAGATGCTGAATCTCGTTACACCGGGCTCGAGAAGTTGGCCTTTGCTTTGGTTCTAGCAGCTCGGCGCCTTCGACCATATTTCTTGGCTCACACCATCATTGTCCGGACGAACAGTCCACTAGAAAGAGTACTGTTGAATCCAGAAGCGTCCGGACGACTCATTAAGTGGACAACAGAACTAAGTGAATTCGACATCCAATACCAGCCCCGCTCGGCGATCAAAGCGTAATCCTTGGCTGATTTTGTGACCGAAGTGCAAAGGCCAGAGCCGGAAGCTATGTGGAGAATATATGTGGATGGGTCCTCCACTCGGCTCGGAAGTGGGATTGGAATATTGTTGCTCTCACCTCAAGAAGAAAAGGTGCACCTATCCGTCCGGCTGGATTACAAAGCTACCAACAATGAAGCAGAGTATGAGGCCCTCATAGCCGGATTGCAGGCAGCCCGGCATGTGGGTGCCGGTCGGGTGACTCTCTTCAATTGGCAGCTCAACAACTTTCTCGCACCTTTGAAATCAACGTGTTCGGCTTAAACTCTACGTTGAGGCCTTTGAAAAGCTCAAAGCTACTTTCGAGAGGTTCTTATTCAAAAGATCCCCGAACGGAGCAGGCAGCAGACAAGTTAGCCAAACTCGCGAGTTCAATAACGCCAGTTGCCATTCAGCAACCAATTGAAAAGTACTGCTGGTGGCGCGTCGACCGGATGCAAGGCCTCACGCTTCCAAGCGATGGAGGACACCTATTATAGAATTTCTCCGTTCGGGCACCACACCCTCCGATGAATATGCAGCCCGGCTCCTCAGAAGAAGAGTCGGTCGGTTTACACTCATCGGAGATCAGCTTTACAAGAAAGCTTTCTCGCACCCGTTACTGAAATGTGTAAGCTCGGAGGACTCAGCTTACATCCTCCAGGAAGTACATCAAGGATCATGCGGGGTCATCCGGGCGGGCGCTCGTTGGCCAAGAAGATCCTCTTGGCCGGATACTTTGGCCAACTTTACAAACAGATGCTGCTCGGACAGTATCGCCTTTCATGTCGAGGTATCACAACTTCTCCCACCGACCGTCGAAGAAATGAAGGCATCAAGCGTTTCATGCCCGTTCGACCAATGGGGAATGGATATTGTCGGTCCATTTCCGATGGCGGGCAGAGGAAATTTTACTAGTGGCGGTAGACTATTTCTCCAAGTGGGTGGAGGCCGAGCCACTGCAAAGATCACTGAACAAATGGTTAAAAATTCATCTGCAACACATCATTTATCGGTTCGGCATCCCTCGCCGACTAGTGTCCGACAACGGGCGGTCACATGGAAGATGTTAGAGGATTGGTGCAAAAGCTACGATTGAGCAACATTTCACGTCCGTGGCCTATCCTCGAGCAAGCTGAAGTGGCCAACCGGGAAATTCTCCGTATTCTGAGCGCTCGGCTCGACCATTTGGGAGGAAGTTGGCGGATGAACTGCCGGGCGCTTGTGGGCCATCCGAACGACGCCAAAAGAAGGGACAGAGTCACACTGCTCCATTTGGTATACGTGGCGAGGCCGCCATTCCGGTGAAGTCGGCGTGAGTCCGCCCTGATGCGTAGCTACGATGATGACAACGCCGAAAGGAGGAACATGGAGCTGGATTTGGTAGAAGAGGAGAGGGCAAAGGCGTCCGTTCGGCTGATGGCATACCGCCAGCAGATGAAGCAAAACTACAACCGGCGCGTCATTCCCAGATCATTCCAGGTCGGCGATCTTGTCTGGAAGAAAGTCAAGCCGGTCGGCGACGTCGGCAAGCTTGAAGCGCCGTGGGCAGGTCCCTTCAAAATCATCGAGAAGCTCCGCTCGGGTGCGTATTATTTGTAAGATGAGGAAGGTCGGCAGCTAGACAGGCCGTGGAGCGCGAACCACCTCCAGCCTTACCGGGCAGGGTGAAAGGTGTGCCTATGTAAATCATCCTGTGTACTTTTTTCGACTGAATACTTGAAATGCAGAAATAAAAAATCAAGAAAACAAATATAAGGCATGGTCCACGAGCCGATCGGCCTGGGGGTTTATATCCGAGCCGGGAGCTCAAAGACGAAGGCCCCGAGCTGCTCAGCCGGAGGTATATTGTACGAGCCAAAAGCTCAATGCCGAAGACCCCGTGCCGTTCGGCCAGGTAAACGTTGTCCAAATTAGGCTTAAAACGCCCGTCTAGCCCAGACGTTAAACCGTAGAGCCGCGCCGACCGGCTATAAATATCCGCGCCGTCGAGCTCCGACGTTAAAGATCAAGAGACGAGCCGGCGTCTATAAACGTCCGAGCGGAAGGTCGACGAGCCCCGTCGTTAAAGATCGAGAGTCGCGCCGACCGGCTATAAATATCCGCTTGCCGAGCTCCGACGTTAAAGATCGAGACGAGGCCTATAAACGTCCGAGCGGAAGGTCGACGAGCCCCATAGTTAAAGATCGAGTCGCGCCGACCGCTATAAAATATCCGCGCCGTCGAGCTCCGGCGTTAAAGATCGAGACGAGCCGACGCCTATAAACGCGTCCGAGCGGAAGGTCGACGACCCGCTAAAGATCGAGAGCCGCACCGACCGGCTATAAATATCCGCGCCGTCGAGCTCCGACGTTAAAGATCGAGAGACGAGCCGGCGTCTATAAACGTCCGAGCGGAAAGTCGACGAGCCCCGTCGTTAAAGATCGAGAGCCGCGCCGACCGGCTATAAAATATCCGCGCCGTCGAGCTCCGACGTTAAAGATCGAGAGACGAGCCGGCGTCTATAAACGTCCGAGCGGAAGGTCGACGAGCCCCGTCGTTAAAGATCGAGAGCCGCGCCGACCGGCTATAAATATCCGCATCGTCGAGGTCCGACGTTAAAGATCGAGAGACGAGCCGGCGTCTATAAACGTCCGAGCGGAAGGTCGACGAGCCCCGTCGTTAAAGATCGAGAGCCGCGCCGACCGGCTATAAATATCCGCGCCGTCGAGCTCCGACGTTAAACATCGAGAGACGAGCCGGCGTCTATAAACGTCCGAGCGGAAGGTCGACGAGCCCCGTCGTTAAAGATCGAGAGCCGCGCCGACCGGCTATAAATATCCGCGCCGTCGAGCTCCGACGTTAAAGATCGAGAGACGAGCCGGCGTCTATAAACGTCCGAGCGGAAGGTCGACGAGCCCCGTCGTTAAAGATCGAGAGCCGCGCCGACCGGCTATAAATATCCGCGCCGTCGAGCTCCGACGTTAAAGATCGAGAGACGAGCCGGCGTCTATAAACGTCCGAGCGGAAGGTCGATGAGCCCCGTCGTTAAAGATCGAGAGCCGCGCCGACCGGCTATAAATATCCGCGCCGAGCTCCGGCGTTAAAGATCGAGACGAGCCGGCGCCTATAAACGCCCGAGCGGAAGGTCGACGAGCCCGTCGTTAAAGATCGAGAGCCGCGCCGACCGGCTATAATATCCGCGCCGTCGAGCCGCCGGCGTTAAAGATCGAGAGACGAGCCGCGTCTATAAACGTCCGAGCGGAAGGTCGACGAGCCCCGTCGTTAAAGATCGAGAGCCGCGCCGACCGCTATAAATATCCGCGCCGCCGAGCTCCGGCGTTAAAGATCGAGACGAGCCGGCGTCTATAAACGTCCGAGTGGAAGGTCGACGAGCCCCGCAAAGATCGAGAGCTGCGCCGACCGGCTATAAATATCCGCGCCCGAGCCCGACGTTAAAGATCGAGACGAGCCGCGTCTATAAACGTCCGACAGGAAACGACGCCCGCCGTCTAAGATCGAGAGCCGCGCCGACCGGCTATAAATATCCGCGCCGTCGAGCTCCTACGTTAAAGATCGAGAGACGAGCCGCGCTATAAACGTCCGAAGGAAGGTCGACGAGCCCCGTCGTTAAAGATCGAGAGCCGCGCCGACCGGCTATAAATATCCGCGCCGTCGAGCTCCGACGTTAAAGATCGAGAGACGAGCCGGCGTCTATAAACGTCCGAGCGGAAGGTCGACGAGCCCCGTCGTTAAAGATCGAGAGCCACGCCGACCGGCTATAAATATCCGCGCCGTCGAGCTCCGACGTTAAAGATCGAGAGACGAGCCGGCGTCTATAAACGTCCGAGCGGAAGGTCGACGAGCCCCGTCGTTAAAGATCGAGAGCCGCGCCGACCGGCTATAAATATCCGCGCCGTCGAGCTCCGACGTTAAAGATCGAGAGACGAGCCGGCGTCTATAAACGTCCGAGCGGAAAGTCGACGAGCCCCGTCGTTAAAGATCGAGAGCCGCGCCGACCGGCTATCAATATCCGCGCCGTCGAGCTCCGTCGTTAAAGATCGAGTGCCGAACCCGCGACTGTGAACTTCTTGGGCGGAACTAAGGACGCCAGATAACAAGCGTTCGCAGGTACTAAATTGATTAAGGCCGATCGGCCGTCAGTTTGTCAATACTTCGTATTCGCTGAACGCAAACAGTATAGCCAAGCGCTAAACGATTTTGAGGAAAACAAGCCAATCGATTAACCTGACCGGTCGCCTAGTGAGAAACACGTGGAGCCTAATTGATTCTACGAATGAGCACCAAACAGAATAAAAAGGGACAATGAAGGGCGAACAAAAATGCAAGTAAAGGAACACAGTTATGCCGAACGACACGCACAAAAGTTTTACATTCGCTAAGAGGGTGAAATACAGAAGGTACTTAGAAGGGCTCGCCTCACTCCGGGTCCTCAAAATTAAAAAAGGCGTCCGGGATATCATCTATCATGGCCGCCAGGTCAGAGGCGGGAATGTGCATTCCCGCAAGAAGGTGGCCACCCTTCTTCAAGTACGCCATGGTGACTGCCTCGGCGAAAGTTGAGGAGACGTTGCACGAATTTTGCGCCGAACCGTTCCAAGCGAAGGTATTCTTGGCGCTCGCTAAGCGACTCGGCCGCCTCCTTATATTTTTGAGCACACCGAGGCGGTTAAGGAATCTTGACCGCATTCAAGTCCATCTCACCTTGTGCATTCAAATTAACGGACCTCCCGCCGCTCACCGCCTCCAGATCCGGGATCGCTGATCTAGCGCACGGACATCTACTTTCATCTTGTCCGATCAGCTATCGCCGCTTCTTCCGGCGAGTAGCGCGTTTGGCATCCGCCTCGCGCTTCTTGACTTGGCCTTCTAGCCAAGCTCTGTAGATAGGTCGGCGGACTTCTTCTGCTCGGCCTCGAGGGCTTGTTTCTCCGCTCCGCTGGACCTCCCGACACTTGGAGTTTTTCCAGAGATCCTCCAACTCGGCTAGCCGATGGCTAGTGGCGATTTGCTCACCAACGCTATAAGGGAAATAATAAAATCAGAGCCAAACGGTAGCATGGCACGGAAGAAAATGAACGCACTCGTGGCCTGCAGATGTTGTTATCGCCACCGCTACGCCATGAGGGCCACCAATCAAGGCCCTCAAGAGCTTGGCAAGCGGACCCGTGGGTTATTTCGTGAACGGGCTCGATGGTCAGACAATAGATATTCCTCCGATGGGAATCGGAGGGTGGTCTTGATGGTCGGGTGGTCGGCCGGCGCTTCCTCAGCCGCGAGGACCCCTATGGTGGAAGTTTCGCCAACCGACGAAGCGGGCGACGAGTCCGGGAGGAGAGCCGGAGGGTCAGGCGCGGGTGAGGTCATCGGGGTCCCGATCCACGACGGCGCAGGATTCGCGGCGACCCGATCGGCGCGTGGCTCATCCTCCGGGTCGGCGGAAGGTCGAGTCTCTTCGACGTTCGCCGAACTTCCAGTGGTGGATCCCCACCGAGGGACTCCCACCGGCGGGGCCGAGAAGGATCCGCCTCAACCTCCGCTGGCGGATGGGGGCATTTCGCTTGTATGATCGCGCCTCCTCTCCCCGCATCTATCGGGCGGCTGGGATGAGACCCGCCGCGAGCTCTTTTGGTAGCCGCCTCAATTTCCACACCTTCGCCAGATGAGCGTAGCCTTGAGCCACATGACTTCAAATGCAATGGAAGAAATTAAAATCAGTTAGACAAAAAGGCTAAGGGAGTAAAGAATCCTTACCCATGCGGTAGGGATTGGTCCGGACGGGAGATAACCCAAAAATATACGATACCCTTGAGAAGCAATCGGTCGATCTTGTACCGACTGCACAAACCGCTAGCCGATGAAGGTAGGCTGATTGTTTTCGAATTGCCGAGCTCCTATTGGCTCGCACGGCGGCCGCCATTTGGTTCGTAAGGTCGCCGAAGTCAGATATAGAAGAAAAACTCCTTCCAGTGCTTGTTGGAGGTCGGCATATTATCAAAAAATTTAAAGCCTATTCTACTTTGGAAAATAAAAGCGCCCAACTCAGATTGTTTGGGGTAGAAGAAGAAGTGGAATATTCTGGGGTCAAGAGGGATACTGTGCAGCTTAAAGAGGATGACCACCCCACTCAGCAGCCTAAAGGAATTCGGCACAAGCTGGCCGAGCGGGATGCGGAAATAATTACAAACCTCCAAAATAAATGGATGGGTAGGAAATCTAAGGCCGTCCTGGAATTGGTCTAAAAAGAAACAAACGGCGCCGATCGGCGGGTCATGGGGTCGGTCGGTCGGGTCGGCTATAATTATTTCATGGTCATCAGGAATCCCATACGTCCGAACAAGACGCCGAGCCCCCTCTTCATCAAATCGACTCTCCATGGTCTGATACCATGGGCCATGAACATCAACCGCGGGTTCGGAGGAGCTGGCCATCTCGGAGAAGCAAAAAGATAGCAAGAAACCGAAGGAATGGGAACGAAAGAGGCAAAACAAGTTGGGAAGACCTTGTAAACGAAGGGAGAAGACTCACTGAGAAGGAAACGGGCGGAAAAGATCACCGGTGGGATGGTAGCCGTCGAAAAACAGGAACTGAATCGTCGGAGGTCGCGGCAGAAGAAGAGGCAGAAGGACAACGCGCAAGCAAGCATGCGGCGAAGGAAGGAGACGGAGGCCTTATACGGCCGAGGCCGGTCGGCCTCCGCCGTCGGATGCAGGTCATGAAAGGCGAGGCCATCATCTAACCGTCCATTTCAAAGTAATCGGCGTCCCATCATACGGATCAATCACCGCCACGCAAGAAGAGCCACGTGGCGCTCTGTCACCAGGCGCAATTAAGGCGCCCATATCGCGCATGCTTCGGCTTAATGAAGAGGATTCGCGTGATTTTCGAGAAGATTTAGACAAACCAACGTCCACGTTGAGCAACAAGACAACCAAAACGAAGAGCCGAGCGGCTAAATTCGGCAAGAGGGCCGAACGGCTCAAGGGATATTATAAGCGACGGTAAGGCGACGACCGCCCACTCGGACACATAGTCCAGTCAGTCGAACTCACTGCCTCCTTCGACTAGACTTGAAGGGAAGGCAAGTGATCCGGCGGTAAGGGTGGGGGATCCACTTCCTAAAGGGTCTCAGCTTGAAGACAGGTGGAGGGCTGACTAAGCGGTTAATGGCCGCACCGAGCAGCCGAGTAGTTCCGAGCGGAACTAAATATAACCCATCCATGGGCTTGGGTTTCCGACGCCAAGGCGGGAGAACCGAATGGCCGAGCGGGACTTCTGCCCGGCTGGGACCGAAGGGCCGAGCGGGTGGTCCGTTCGGCCAGGATAAGGGCGAGGGTACGAGGGTTAGCCCAGCGGCCTATTCGTTCGGCTCAGGATATGGGATGTCAGTAAAGGCATGTCTGATAATTACGCCGTACGCAAAAGTGTACGATGGAGGATCTCGCCGTCACATCATGGAGAGGTTGATACAGTAGCGGTATGGCCTTATGGACGTCTTTCTGACAGACTCATACCTGGGCATGGTCGAAAGCAGGTGATTGCTTTGATTGGCGCGCCCAGGCTCCTTCTAGAGGTCTATATAATGTCTCCATTTCTTCACCAGAGGTACGCAAGTCTGGATCCTGAGGCCACCTTTTTGTTATTCTTCGCCTAACTTGAGCATCGGAGGGCCGTCGCCGGAGCACCCCTCCTGGCTCGATTTTGCTGCAGGTTCGCCGGAGCACTCGAGGATCCAGCAGGGAGCGCCACGTGCCCAGTGTCCGTTGACTCTTCTCGGACAGATCAAATTGGCGCCGTCTGGGGAACGCTCCCGCATCCGATCGGAAACAATGGATGAGGCCGGACGACAACACACGGTGGCGCACTCGAGCTCTGGTCGAGATAAGGCCGCCAAACTTGTGGAGCAAAACAAAGCAGCCGAACGGCCGGAGCAACAAGCAACATCTGCGTCGGGTGGCCGAGCGGAAGCACCTCCAGCCACCGTCGCATTCCATCGGGCCTTATTTCGCACCCCTGAAGCCGTACCGACTCGAAGAGATAGAGGATCTTCTTCCGACGAAATGCTTAGGCGAGACGACAGAAAGGGGAAAGCTCCCTGAGCGGACTCATCTCTCGAGCGGATCAATCGCCAATTTTCGGAGGCTATTCTACGAGACCCTCTGCCCAAGCACTACGTGCCTCCGACGATCGGCGAGTACAATGGAACAACAGACCCAGATGATCATTTGGGTAAATTCAATAACACAGCTACGCTCCATCAATATACAGATGGAGTAAAGTGCCGAGTCTTTCTTACCACTCTCTCGGGATCGGCTCAACGATGGTTTCGGAGGCTGCCGGATGGATCCATCACTAGCTTCAAGGACTTCCGAACGGCCTTCCTCCACCACTTCGCCAGCAGTCGGCGTTATCAGAAGACAAGCGTCAGCTTGTTCGCCATCAAGCAAGAGCCGAGAGAATCGCTTCGAGCTTACATCCAGCGATTCAACCAAGTGGCGATGGATATTCCAACGGCCACATTAGAGACGATGATGAATGCCTTCACGCAAGGCCTTGTGGATGGGGACTTCTTCCGGTCGCTCATCCGAAAGTCGCCCCGAGATTATGATCACATGCTACATCGGGCTAACGAATACATAAACGTGGAAGAAGCGCAAGCCGCCCGGAAAAAGGAAACTCCAACCGAGCGGGCACCTATGCATGCCGCAGCATGCCGCTCATCACCGCCTAGAGGACCAAAGGCCGAAGCAGTCCGCTCCCCTCGTGGGAAGTCCCAAGTTCAAGAAGTAGCTGCCGCTCGGCCCAAGCCAAAGAAGAGATGGACCCCTATGTTCTGCTCCTTCCACCGGACGGATACGCACAACACGAAGGATTGTCGAAGTCTTCCCTTCGTGGCTAATCCCGTTTCTAGGAATGCCGAACGACGGTCTCCTCCCAGCGACAGGAGACAAAGGACCCATGGAGCCGACCGGACCCGCCCCGAGAGGTGACATCAACATACGCCCGATCGACATCATTCTCCAAGGCAGGAGAATCGCCAAGCGTCCAGAGAACGGTCCCGACCGTCCGCTCGGGAAGAGGAAAACAGAGGCAATACCTCCCGAGGTGAGATCAATGTTATTGCTGGTGGGCCAACCGGAGGAGACTCCAACCGAGCCAGAAAGGCGGGCGTCCGGCAACTCCAAATCCACGCCGTCGGTTGCAGCCAAGAGCGAGCATGTGGACCGGAGATCACTTTCGGGCCCGGGGACTTAGAAGGAGTTGAAGTGCCCCACGACGACGCTCTACTCATTAAAGCGGTAATAGCAAATTACACTATTCATCGCATATTCGTTGACACAGGGAGCTCGGTCAACATCATGTTCAAGAAGGCGTTCGATCAGCTGCAAATTGATCGAGCCGAGTTGCTGCCCATGATGACCCCGCTCTACGGGTTTACTGAACGAAGTTCACCACGGACAGATCCGGGCTACCGGGAGAGGAGCCAAGAGGACAAGGACAACAAACTTTGTGGTGGTTGACTCTCCTCATCCTACAACGTCATTTTGGGACGGACTCCCCAGGCGAATTCCGAGCGATCGCTCAACCTTCCATCAAGATCAAGTTCCGTGGAAGACAAAGTAGGAGAAGTACGAGGAGACCAGCGCTGGCTTCGGCGATGTTACATCGAATGGTCGAGCTAATTCCGCCGAAGGTGCCCCGAATCGAGGTACACGCCATAACCGAGAAACCTCCTGCTTTAATTTATGATGAAAAGGAGGAGGTTCAGATCCATCCGACCCGATCGGAGGCCACGACTTTTATCGCCTCTGATCTGGAGGAGAAGCAGAAGGAGGAACTGATCCAATGCCTCCAACGAAATCATGATGTCTTCGTCTGGTCGACACATGAGTTGCCCGGAATTTCGCCGAACCTAGCGCAGCATGAGTTGCATGTCCGACCGGATGCTCGGCCAGTGAAGCAGAGAAAAAGGGATTTCAGTGCCGAGCAGAATGCCATCATCCGGGCGGAAGTAGAGAAACTTCTGGAGGCCGGCCACATACGCGAGGTGCAGTTCCCAAGCTGGCTGGCCAACGTAGTATTGGTCTCCAAGCCGGGCGGCAAGTGGAGAGTCTGCATCGACTTTCGGGACTTAAACAAAGCATGCCCAAAGATTTTTATCCCCTGCCCCGGATAGATCAGCTGGTGGACTCTACGGCCGGCTGTGAATTAATTTGCATGCTTGACGCCTACCAAGGATATCATCAAGTGCCGCTCGCCAAGAAAAAGTAAGCTTCGTAACGGCCGACGTCACATATTGCTATAATGTGATGCCGTTCGATTGAAGAATGTCGGGGCCACCTATCAACGCTTGATGAACAAAGTGTTGAGCAGATCGGGCGAATCGGAAGATGGGGAGACATTCTTATCAAATCCGTCCGAGCGGCCGATCTCTTCAAGGACATGGAAGAAACCTTCCGAACGCTCGCAAATATGAAGTCAAGCTAAATCCCGAAATGTCGGAGCAAAAGGAGGGCGTTTCTTGGGGTACATAGTGACCGAAAGGGGAATCTAAGCAAATCCCAGGAAGGTGAAAGCTCTACAAGACATGCCGCCTCCAAGAAATACAAGGGAAGTGCAATGGCTGACCGGTCGGATAATTGCATTGTCCAGATTCATCTCCAAAGCCGACCGAGCCTCCTTTCTTCAAAATTTTGCGCAAACCACTAAATTTCACTGGGACGAGGAATGCGACCGAGCATTCAAGAATTGAAGACATATCTTAATTCCCTGCCTCTAGCCAAGCCGATCGGGGTGAGTCACTTTATGTTTATCTGTCTTCAACCGAGCATGCTGTAGGCTCGACACTTGTGAGGTCCAGTGGCGAGGAGCTGTGTATTTCTGAGCCACATTTTAAAAGATGTTGAATCTCGTTACACCGGCTCGAGAAGTTGGCCTTTGCTTTGGTTCTAGTAGCTTGGCGCCTTGACCATTTCTTGGCTCACACCATCATTGTCGGACGAACACCACTAGAAAGAGTATCGTTGAATCCGAGGCGTCCGGACGACTCATTAAGTGGACAATAACTAAGTGAATTCGACATCCAATACCAGCCCCGCTGCGATCAAAGCGTAATCCTTGGCTGATTTTGTGACCGAAGTGCAAAGGCCGGGGAAGCTATGTGGAGAATATGTGGATGGGTCCTCCACTCAAGTGGGATTGGAATATTATTGCTCTCACCTCAAGAAGAAAAGGTGCACCTATCCGTCCGGCTGGATTACAAAGCTACCAACAATGAAGGAGTATGAGGCCCTCATAGCCGGATTGGTGCAGCCGCATGTGGGTGCCGGTGACTCTCTATTCGATTCACGGTTGGCGCTCAACAACTTCTCGCACCTTTGAAATCAACAGTGTTCGCTTAAACTCTACGTTGAGGCCTTTGAAAAGCTCAAAGCTACTTTCCGAGAGGTTCTTATTCGGAAGATCCCCCGAACAAGAGGGCAGACGAGTTAGCCAAACTGGCCAAGTCATTAACCACTTGAGTGCAAGACAATTGAATAGCTAGACCTACGTCGATCGGATGCAAGGCCTCACGTTTCCAAGCGATCGGAGGACACCTATTATAGAATTTCTCCGGGCACCACACCCTCCGATGAATATGCAGCCTCGGAAGAAGAGCCGGTCGGTTTACACTCATCGAGATCAGCTTTACAAGAAAGCTTTCTCGGCCCATTGCTGAAATGTGTAAGCTCGGAGGACTCAGCTTACATCCTCCAGGAAGTACATCAAGGATCATGCGGGGGTCATCCGGGCGGGCGCTCGTTGGCCAAGAAGATCCTCTTGGCCGGATACTTTTGGCCAACTTTACAAACAGATGCCGCTCGGACAGTATCTACCTGCCTTTCATGTCAGAAGTATCACAACTTCTCCCACCGACCGGCCGAAGAAATGAAGGCATCAAGCGTTTCATGCCCGTTCGACCAATGGGGAATGGATATTGTCGGTCCATTTCCGATGGCGGCCGGGCAGAGGAAATTCTTACTAGTGGCGGTAGACTATTTCTCCAAGTGGGTGGAGGCCGAGCCACTGGCAAAGATCACTGAACAAATGGTTAAAAAATTCATCTGGCAACACATCATTTGTCGGTTCGGCATCCCTCGCCGACTAGTGTCCGACAACGAGCGACAGTTCACAGGGAAGATGTTAGAGGATTGGTGCAAAAGCTACGGCATTGAGCAACATTTCACGTCCGTGGCCTATCCTCAGAGCAACGGTCAAGCTGAAGTGGCCAACCGGGAGCTCGGCTCGACCATTTGGGAGGAAGTTGGCCGGATGAAGTGCCGAGCGTCTTGTGGGCCATCCGAACGACGCCAAAAGAAGGGACAGGAGTCACACCGTTCCATTTGGTATACGGCGGCGAGGCCGTCATTCCGGTTGAAGTCGGCGTTGAGTCCGCCCGGATGCAGAGCTACGATGATGACAACGCCGAAAGGAGGAACATGGAGCTGGATTTGGTAGAAGAGGAGAGGGCAAAGGCGTCCGTTCGGCTGATGGCATACCGCCAGCGGATGAAGCAAAACTACAACCGGCGTATCATTCCCAGATCATTCCAGGTCGGCGATCTTGTCTGGAAGAAAGTCAAGCCGGTCGGCGACGTCGGCAAGCTTGAAGCGCCGTGGGCAGGTCCCTTCAAAATCATCGAGAAGCTCCGCTCGGGTGCGTATTATTTGTAAGATGAGGAAGGTCGGCAGCTAGACAGGCCGTGGAGCGCGAACCACCTCCAGCCTTACCGGGCAGGGTGAAAGGTGTGCCTATGTAAATCATCCTGTGTACTTTTTTCGACTGAATACTTGAAATGCAGAAATAAAAAATCAAGAAAACAAATATAAGGCATGGTCCACGAGCCGATCGGCTTGGGGGTTTATATCCGAGCCGGGAGCTCAAAGACGAAGGCCCCGAGCTGCTCAGCCGGAGGTATATTGTACGAGCCAAAAGCTCAATGCCGAAGACCCCGTGCCGTTCGGCCAGGTAAACGTTGTCCAAATTAGGCTTAAAACGCACGTCTAGCCCAGACGTTAAACCGTAGAGCCGCGCCGACCGGCTATAAATATCCGCGCCGTCGAGCTCCGACGTTAAAGATCAAGAGACGAGCCGGCGTCTATAAACGTCCGAGCGGAAGGTCGACGAGCCCCGACGTTAAACCGTAGAGCCGCGCCGACCGGCTATAAATATCCGCGCCGTCGAGCTCCGACGTTAAAGATCGAGAGACGAGCCGGCATCTATAAACGTCCGAGCGGAAGGTCGAAGAGCCCCGTAGTTAAAGATCGAGAGCCACGCCGACCGGCTATAAATATCCGTGCCGTCGAGCTCCGACGATAAAAATCGAGAGACGAGCCGGCGTCTATAAACGTCCGAGCGGAAGGTCGACGAGCCCGGTCGTTAAAGATCGAGAGCCGCGCCGACCGGCTATAAATATCCGCGCCGTCGAGCTCCGACGTTAAAGATCGAGAGACGAGCCGGCGTCTATAAACGTCCGAGCGGAAGGTCGACGAGCCCCGTCGTTAAAGATCGAGAGCCGCGCCGACCGGCTATAAATATCCGCGCCGTCGAGCTCCGACGTTAAAGATCGAGAGACGAGCCGGCGTCTATAAACGTCCGAGCGGAAGGTCGACGAGCCCCGTCGTTAAAGATCGAGAGCCGCGCCGACCGGCTATAAATATCTGCGCCGTCGAGCTCCGACGTTAAAGATCGAGAGACGAGCCGGCGTCTATAAACGTCCGCGCGGAAGGTCGACGAGCCCCGTCGTTAAAGATCGAGAGCCGCGCCGACCGGCTATAAATATCCGCGCCGTCGAGCTCCGACGTTAAAGATCGAGAGACGAGCCGGCGTCTATAAACGTCCGAGCGGAAGGTCGACGAGCCCCGTCGTTAAAGATCGAGAGCCGCGCCGACCGGCTATAAATATCCAAGCCTTCGAGCTCCGACGTTAAAGATCGAGACGAGCCGGCGTCTATAAACGCGTCCGGGCGGAAGGTCGACGAGCCCCGTCGTTAAAGATCGAGAGCCGCACCGACCGGCTATAAATATCCGCGCCGCCGAGCTCGCGTTAAAGATCGAGACGAGCCGCGTCTATAAACGTCCGAGCGGAAGGTCGACGAGCCCGTCGTTAAAGATCGAGGCCGCGCCGACCGCTATAAATATCCGCGGCCGAGCTCCGACGTTAAAGATCGAGAGACGAGCCGACGCCTATAAACGTCCGGGCGGAAGGTCGACGAGCCCCGTCGTTAAAGATCGAGAGCCGCAGCTATAAATATCGCGCCGTCGAGCTCCGACGTTAAAGATCGAGAGACGAGCGCGTCTATAAACGTCCGAGCGGAAGGTCGACGAGCCTCGTCGTTAAAGATCGAGAGCCGTGCCGACCGCTATAAATATCCGCGCCGAGCCGACGTTAAAGATCGAGAGACGAGCCGGCGTCTATAAACGTCCGAGCGGAAGGTCGACGAGCCCGTCGTTAAAGATCGAGAGCCGCCGACCGGCTATAAATATCCGCGCGCCGTCGAGCTCCGGCGTTAAAGATCGAGAGAGCGGCGTCTATAAACGTCCGAGCGGAAGGTCGACGAGCCCGTCGTTAAAGATCGAGAGCCGCGCCGGCTATAAATATCCGCGCCGCCGAGCTCCGGCGTTAAAGATCGAGAGAGGCGTCTATAAACGTCCGAGCGGAAAGTCGGCGAGCCCGTCGTTAAAGATCGAGAGCCGACGGCTATAAATATCCGCGCCGAGCTCGACGTTAAAGATCGAGAGACGAGCCGCGCTATAAACGTCCGAGCGGAAGGTCGACGAGCCCGTCGTTAAGATCGAGAGCCGCGCCGACCGCTATAAATATCCGCGCCGCCGAGCTCCGGCGTTAAGATCGAGACGAGCCGGCGTCTATAAACGTCCGAGCGGAAAGTCGACGAGCCCCGTCGTTAAAGATCGAGAGCCGCGCCGACCGGCTATAAATATCCGCGCCGTCGAGCTCCGACGTTAAAGATCGAGAGACGAGCCGGCGTCTATAAATGTCCGAGCGGAAGGTCGACGAGCCCCGTAGTTAAAGATCGAGAGCCACGCCGACCGGCTATAAATATCCGCGCCGTCGAGCTCCGACGTTAAAGATCGAGAGACGAGCCGGCGTCTATAAACGTCCGAGCGGAAAGTCGACGAGCCCCGTCGTTAAAGATCGAGAGCCGCGCCGACCGGCTATCAATATCCGCGCCATCGAGCTCCGTCGTTAAAGATCGAGTGCCGAACCCGCGACTGTGAACTTCTTGGGCGGAACTAAGGACGCCAGATAACGAGCGTTCGCAGGTACTAAATTGATTAAGGCCGATCGGCCGTCAGTTTGTCAATACTTCGTATTCGCTGAACGCAAACAGTATAGCCAAGCGCTAAACGATTTTGAGGAAAACAAGCCAATCGATTAACCTGACCGATCGCCTAGTGAGAAACACGTGGAGCCTAATTGATTCTACGAATGAGCACCAAACAGAATAAAAAGGGACAATGAATGGCGAACAAAAATGCAAGTAAAGGAACACAGTTATGCCGAACGGCACGCACAAAAGTTTTACATTCGCTAAGAGGGTGAAATACAGAAGGTACTTAGAAGGGCTCGCCTCACTCCGGGTCCTCAAAATTAAAAAAGGCGTCCGGGATATCATCTATCATGGCCGCCAGGTCAGAGGCGGGAATGTGCATTCCCGCAGGAAGGTGGCCACCCTTCTTCAAGTACGCCATGGTGACCTGGACCGCCTCGGCGAAAGTTGAGGAGACGTTGCCGCCGAATTTTGCGCCGAACCGTTCCAAGCGAAGGTATTCTTGGCGCGCTGCTGCTAAGCGACTAGGCTCGTCCTCCTTATATTTTTTGAGCACCGCCCTGGAGGCGGTTAAGGAATCTTGGACTGCCTTCAAGTCCATCTCTGCCTTTGTGCATTCAGCCGAACGGACCTCCCGTTCGGCGTTCAGCTGGGCCTCCAGATCCTGGGATCGCTGATCTAGCGCACGGACATCTACTTTCATCTTGTCCAGATCAGCTATCGCTCACTTCTTCCGGGCAGTAGCGCGTTTGGCATCCGCCTCGCGCTTCTTGACTTGGCCCTCTAGCCGAGCCACCTCTGTAGATAGGTCGGCGGACTTCTTCTGTTCGGCCTCGAGGGCTTGTTTCTCCCGCTCGGCCGTTGGACCTCCCGACACTTGGAGTTTTTCCAGGAGATCCTCCAACTCGGCTAGCTGATGGCTAGTGGCGATTTGCTCAGCCCAACGCTATAAGGGAAATAATAAAATCAGGAGCCAAACGGTAGCATGGCACGGGAAGAAAAATGAACTTACCTGGGTGGCCTGCTGCATGTTGTTATCGCCCAGCTGCTTGGGCCCTGAATCTGGGCGTCCTCGAAGAGCTTGGCAAGCGGACCCGTCAGGGTTATTTCGTGAACGGGGCTCGATGGCCGATCGGCAGACAATAGATATTCCTCCGATGGGAATCGGAGGGTGGTCTTGATGGTCGGGTGGCCGGCCGGCGCTTCTTCAGCCGCGGTCGCCTGACGCGAGGACTCCCCTATGGTGGAAGTTTCGCCCAACCGACGTAAGCGGCGACGAGTCCGGGGAGGAGAGCCAGAGGGCTGTGCGGCGGGTGAGGTCACTGGGGTCCCGATCCACGACGGCGTGTGATCTGGCGAAGCGACCCCGATCGGCGCCTGTGGCTCATCCTCCTGGGTCGGCGGAAGGCTGGAGTCTCTTCGACGTTTTCGTCGAACTTCCAGTGGTGGATCCCCGACCTGAGGGACTCCCAGCTCGGCGGGGGCCGAGGAAACAGGATCCGCCTCAACCTCCGTTGAAGCGGATGGGGCAGCTTCTGTTTCAGGGGCGGACTGCGCCCCTCCCTCTCCTGCATCTATCGGGCGGCTGGGGATGAGACCCCGCTCGGCGAGCTCTTTTTTGGTAGCCGCCTCAATTTCCACGACCTTCAGTTTCAGATGAGCGGTAGCCTTGGAGCGCCACATGACTTCAGCTGCAATGGAAGAAATTAAAATCAGTTAGACAAAAAAAGGCTAAGGGAGTAAAGAATCCTTACCCATGCGGTAGGGGAGATTGGCCCGGACGGGAGATAACCCAAAAATATACAACACCCCCTTGAGAAGCAACTGGTCGATCTTGTACCGCTGACCAGACAACCAGTTAGCCGCATGAAGGTAGGCCGGATTGCTTCTGAATTTGCCGAGCTCCGGCTGGGTCGGCACGGCGGTCTGCCATTTGGTTCAGAAGGCTGGCCGCTCGGGAAGTCGGATATAGAAGAAAAACTCCTTCCAGTGCTTGTTGGAGGTCGGCATATTATCAAAAAATTTAAAGTCTATTCTACTTTGGAAAATAAAAGCGCCCAACTCAGATTGTTTGGGGTAGAAGAAGAAGTGGAATATTCTGGGGTCAAGAGGGATACTGTGCAGCTTAAAGAGGATGACCACCCCACTCAGCAGCCTAAAGGAATTCGGCACAAGCTGGCCGAGCGGGATGCGGAAATAATTACAAACCTCCAAAATAAATGGATGGGTAGGAAATCTAAGGCCGCCCTGGAATTGGTCTAAAAAGAAACAAACGGCGCCGATCGGCGGGTCATGGGGTCGGTCGGTCGGTCGGGTCGGCTATAATTATTTCATGGTCATCAGGAATTCCATACGTCCGAACAAGACGCCGAGCCCCCTCTTCATCAAATCGACTCTCCATGGTCTGATACCATGGTCCATGAACATCAACCGCGGGTTCGGAGGAGCTGGCCATCTCGGAGAAGCAAAAAGATAGCAAGAAACCGAAGGAATGGGAACGAAAGAGGCAAAACAAGTTGGGAAGACCTTGTAAACGAAGGGAGAAGACTCACTGAGAAGGAAACGGGCGGAAAAGATCACCGGTGGGATGGTAGCCGTCGAAAAACAGGAACTGAATCGTCGGAGGTCGCGGCAGAAGAAGAGGCAGAAGGACAACGCGCAAGCAAGCATGCGGCGAAGGAAGGAGACGGAGGCCTTATACGGCCGAGGCCGGTCGGCCTCCGCCGTCGGATGCAGGTCACGAAAGGCGAGGCCATCATCTAACCGTCCATTTCAAAGTAATCGGCGTCCCATCATACGGATCAATCACCGCCACGCAAGAAGAGCCACGTGGCGCTCTGTCACCAGGCGCAATTAAGGCGCCCATATCTCGCATGCTTCGGCTTAATAAAGAGGATTCGCGTGATTTTCGAGAAGATTTAGACAAACCAACGTCCACGTTGAGCAACAAGACAACCAAAACGAAGAGCCGAGCGGCTAAATTCGGCATGAGGGCCGAACGGCTCAAGGGATATTATAAGCGACGGTAAGGCGACGACCGCCCACTCGGACACATAGTCCAGTCAGTCGAACTCACTGCCTCCTTCGACTAGACTTGAAGGGAAGGCAAGTGATCCGGCGGTAAGGGTGGGGGATCCACTTCCTAAAGGGTCTCAGCTTGAAGACAGGTGGAGGGCTGACTAAGCGGTTAATGGCCGCGCCGAGCGGCCGAGTAGTTCCGAGCGGAACTAAATATAACCCATCCATGGGCTTGGGTTTCCGACGCCAAGGCGGGAGAACCGAATGGACGAGCGGGACTTCTGCCCGGCTGGGACCGAAGGGCCGAGCGGGTGGTCTGTTCGGCCAGGATAAGGGCGAGGGTACGAGGGTTAGCCCAGCGGCCTATTCGTTCGGCTCAGGATATGGGATGTCAGTAAAGGCATGTCTGATAATTACGCCGTACGCAAAAGTGTACGATGGAGGATCTCGCCGTCACATCATGGAGAGGTTGATACAGTAGCGGTATGGCCTTATGGACGTCTTTCTGACAGACTCATACCTGGGCATGGTCGAAAGCAGGTGATTGCTTTGATTGGCGCGCCCAGGCTCCTTCTAGAGGTCTATATAATGTCTCCATTTCTTCACCAGAGGTACGCAAGTCTGGATCCTGAGGCCACCTTTTTGTTATTCCTCGCCTAACTTGAGCGTCGGAGGGCCGTCGCCGGAGCACCTCTCCTGGCTCGGTTTTGCTGCAGGTTCGCTGGAGCACTCGAGGATCCAGCAGGGAGCGCCACGTGCCCAGTGTCCATTGACTCCTGGTTCGGACAGGATCACTACACTATTAAATTATCTAAGAATGACAATTCTATTTGTAGTTAATTTTATTCCGAATGCAAAAGGTATTTACAAAGAATGATCACAATTCTTAGTAAAATAACACTGACAGAGAAGAAAATTTATAATCAATTTTTATGAATCTCAGTTTAAATCATTTACCTTTTTTTCTTCAGTGAGAGAAGAAAAAAAAAGGTATGAAGAGTGTGTCACCAATTCCTTCATAATGCTGGTTTCAAGTTCCAACTTCAACACTCAATTGAAACAACTCATGGATTTAAATGTAAACAAAAAAGGACGTGATGTAAATGAAACACAAAAGAATGAAAGCTACTTAAAACTTTCTTTTAACTCAAAAGAATTTTATTTTTCCAGCCCAATTAATGTATATACTTGGCACATGTGATATCCTACAAAAGGATAAGTGTCACCAAATGGCACTCATTTACCATAAAATCAAATTTGAGTTATATGATCTCAATATGGTGTTGAAATAAGTGAGTAAACTAATCATAAATCTTCTTCTTATTGTTACGCAACCGCAAGGGTACGGTTTCATCGTCAATAATATAAAAGCTTTGTCGAATCCACAGGTACTTTTGATTAAGCACTAGAGATGTCGCAAGTAGGTTATCTAGACGGTCGAAAGTTAGCTTTGGCGCTTGCAAACTAACGAGAGTGATTGAAGAGATAAAGAAGGTTGACAGAGAGAGAAGAGATCTTGGAGAGAATGAGCTTCGGGGAATGGATTCTAGGATTTTGGTTTCATTATAATACTAGGAGATACTACATAGATTGCTTAGTTTCTATCCTCTATGTCCATGCTCTTGCAGGAAGTTAGATTGGTCAATATCCCTAAGTATCACATAGAGACGACTCTTGTGAAATCCTGTAACGGTTAACCCCCCTGTCACGAGGGCGCCTCGGTAGATCACAGGGATACATGTCTAGTAGATAACAATAAGGATAAAGGTAGATGTTTGGTATGATTTCCTACTTCCTTATGGAGGAATTGCCTCTCCTTTCAAAAGAATATCCTAGATATCCGTGAATGGGTCACCCTTGTCACTAGGGTCCCTCGGGTATACGATCTAAAGCACTCTTTCTACAAGAGCAACAGCTCCTGAGGGATTGTTTCTCCTTTTAAGGGAACGTCTTAGATGTCCGGAAAGGGTTACCCCTGTCACTGGGATACCTTGGTCAATATGCTCTAAGGCATCCCCTAGCGGGATCAACAATCCTCCACATCAATCAATCAAAGCATAGAAATAGATATAAATATATTACACACGCACAATTCATCAATTGAACAAGGCATAAATAATTCATTGAATAGAAATAAGGCAAATCAACATAGTTCTATATCTCCATCGTATTACAAATACTTCCTAATCCTAGAAGAGGATGTCTACTCCATTACGGGGGAAGAACAACCCCAAAACGTAAAGAAGAACATACTTACAACCCTTGATATGAGAAGGAAGGGAAGAAGCGATGCTTGCCGAGATTTCCAATGTCTTGGGGATGCCTCCTTGCTCTGGAGATGGGCGGAACGTCAAGGGGCGGCGGTGGATGAAGCTCTAGGATCTCCCCCAAAGGGGAAAACCCTTTCCCAAGGAGAGGGACGAAGTCCCGAACCAAAGATGAACCCAAGAATAGGGTTCTTGACCCTTTTATACCTCCTCCATGCTGCCCAGGAAAACCAGGATTATAGGGGTCCGGTAAACCAGGATTTTTACCCATTAAACCAGGTTTTCTCATGATTTACCCTAAACCAAAGTTGTATCCTTCGATATTATCTTCAATCTAACACTTGGATCGAGCCCTGGGTCCAACCGAGCCAAAAGTTATGGCGGTTCGAAGTTTGGTCTGCAATCTGGGTGGAGGTTCAATTGAACCCACGGTTAGGAGGCACAGCCATGCCATTTAGCATGGGAAAACAATTCTTTCTCTCTATTGGATCTGAAGTAAAGTTGTAGATCTTGAAGTCAGCTACGTTTCAGTATAAAGAACAGCCCGAAACTCTAACGGAACGTAAAGTTATGGTCATTTTACGAACGGTCTACAGTCTTCCCAAAATTCAGCACAGCTCTGTTTTGGCATGGCACGGCCCGCGTTCTTCGTCGCACGGCCGTGTGGAATCCACATGGCCTCACATGGCTTCCTCTCGGGTTGAGTCACACGGTCGTGCGAGGTTGCACGGCCGTGGCCTTCTTCGTCTCTATCGAGGTCACACGGTCGTGTGGATTCACACAGTCGTGACCTTTCTCTCCACTGGAATGTTAGCGCGGTCGTGCCATTTGGCATGGCCGTGTGCTTCTTGGCCTCGGGACGATTGGCACGGCCGTGCGGGTTTGCACGGCCGTGCAAGGATTTGCTTCTACTTTGGCCGCACGGCCGTGCACCATTCTGCCTCTGTTTGTCCACACGACCGTCCGAGGTTGCACGGCTGTGTTCTCTACCTCGTTCCGGTGTGTCGACAATTGCTGTTTTTGCTCTAAAAATTATCCTTGTCAACACAAAACCAAATAAAGAGCAGATCTCCGAACAAAAGAGTATTTATGATGAATATATGAATAAAGAGACAATTATGTAAAGAATATGCACGCATAAAGTAAGTGAATGTGGTTAAAACATGCATAAATGATCATACTATTTACGCACATCACACCCCCAGACTTGAACCTTTGATTGTCCTCAAGCAAAACCCGCAATCTAGATTCATGTGGTTAGATAGTGCATCATAATCTCTAGCAAGTCAATTTAATTCTATCAAATGATTTCATTGGTGAGCAAGATACAAAAGTAGTTTAAGTATGACCTAAGTAGTAGTCCTCCGTGCTCAGTGCGAAAGTGGCCTAAATTTATCAAGTTTCAATCCCTAAGTCTAGTCAAGTTATCATAAAATTGTGTTCCTTATGCTTCCGGCAATAGGCACTTACCTGCCACACGCAAAGTTCGTTCCCCTCAAAAATGTTATGCATCGTCTACACAAGGTCTCAAAGGAATACTCAGTATCAAGAGAAACATAGCATTCATTTCCCCAGTAACCTAACTCGGTCTCAAAGGTGTGAATTGCTAGTTTCCACTCACGACAACAACTTTTTTATCCCTTATTTTTTTTCATTCATTTTTTTTTGAATGTTTGCAAAGTACTAAACTTGAACAAACTTTCATTTTTTGGGGGGGGGGATTAATTTTTTTCCAAATGAGCTTACATGATCTGAGTTTATCCAGTAACCAAAATGTAGTTGAGAGATCACCATAGAAGCACATGTACTAGTCCAATTCTATGAATCATGACTATTTTAGAGTTATCAACCATCAAAAATAGGCATAGTGTATGGAGATCCTAAAACAAGGTCAATATTTAAACTCTTATAGTAAAAACATTGCTCACTTCATGCTATCAAAGATAGAAAAAGATAGATCACTAAACATACTAGCACCATAAGTAACACATAAACCACATAAAATCTAGAGTAGACGTGCTAATATTTTGCATTAAGGAACAAGCAATCATAATATGATGTAGGATGCAACTACTAAGCAAAAAGAAATAAGCAAAAATTGAACTAAACTAAATGCATTTAATG